>NC_135370.1:149600323-152100323 GCF_049243985.1 Paroedura picta | reverse complement strand
ATCGTATTTGATTGTACAGCCTACTCCATACACAGTTTTTGTATTTAGTCTTGATTATATATACTGTGTATCCTCTTTGTATTGTTTGGTTAATCTCGGAACATATCATATAACTGGATAGTCATGAAGTGACCAGTGTTCATAGTATTAAGGAATAGCTCCACAGGACAAGTTCCCAACACACAGAGAGCCAGTTTGGTGTAGTGGTTAGGAGTGCGGATTTCTAATCTGGCATGCTGGGTTCGATTCTGCGCTCCCCCACATGCAACCAGCTGGGTGACCTTGGGCTTGCCACGCCACTGATAAAGCTGTTCTGACCGAGCAGTGATATCAGGGCTCTCTCAGCCTCACCCACCCCACAGGGTGTCTGTTGTGGGGAGAGGAATGGGAAGGCGACTGTAAGCCGCTTTGAGCCTCCTTCGGGTAGGGAAAAGCGGCATATAAGAACCAACTCTTCTTCTTCTTCTTCTTCTTCTTCTTCTACACCATGGCTATATTTATATTATTTAGACCAAATTATCCCCATTAAGTTCTGGAAGATATGTTGGGAGTTTCTCTGCCAGTGAATTATCCATCTAATTGGTGCTCGGCTCTTCTGGCCCTTCCTTGCATGCCCAGGAAAATGCTGATTGCCACTTTGGGGCCGAAAGGCAAATTTCCTCGAGGCCAGTCTGGCCGGTGATCCTATTTTGGGGGGGGGGGGGCATCATCTTTGCATGGAATTGGGGTCACTGTGGGTGGGCAGGTAGTTGTGAATTTCCTGCATTCTCTTCCAGATCTATGATTCTATGAACGGAGAGGTCAGATTCTGTAAGAAGGCACACAGATTAGCATCCTTGGATTTGCATCTAGCACTTTTGAACAGGGTTTCTAATATGGGAGATGTACTTGGAATTGGTGCATGAGGAAAAGAAGGGTGTGTATCTGATTGCTTCAGCTTGTGTTCCTGAGCTGTCTGGTTTGTACCTGTTTGAAAATCCCCTTCTGGGTTTTGGTCTGTGCTTTGGAAGCACATGGTCCAGCTGGGAGGGTTTATGTAGAGTGAGGTGAGTCAGCTGACTGCTACTGTCAAACTCCTGGGGGTGGAGCTACAACTCACAGCAGTAAATCAGGGCCCATGTCAGACTGTAAGAAGACATCTCAATCAAAATGTCAGCCCAGGTTGTAGCAGCAATGAAAACAAAACATTCTATGCTGGAAGTTAGGAGGATAAAACAGCCACTGTTATAATATCCTTCATCGATCTATGGCCTCATTTGGAAGACTGTGCACACTTCTTGTCATTGTATCTCAAAAAGGACATTGAGGAACTGTACAAATGAAGAGAGCAATCAAGTTGATTCAGGGGTTGGAGCACTCCATGAGGAAAGCTTGAATAATCTGGGACTTCTGAGTTTAGAAAAGACAAAGTTAGGAGGGGGGCAGCATGACAGAGGTTTATAAAATTCTCACAAGGCACATACAGACCACTGGTCTGATTTAGCAGGGCTCTTATGTTCTTTTTCAACAGTGAGAAGCACATAACACTAAAACATGACATATAATAAGTTATGTTTAAGAGTGGGAAAATGACCACAGGAAATCCCAGAACTGTTGCATTATCATCAGTAATGGCTCTTATGGGTTAAATGGGATGCAAGATCAACTGGATAATATTTTGGTTACACCAAACATGCAATAAATTCATGTGTATTTGGAGTATCTTCTGAAAATATTGTAACATTTCTTACCTGAGATGCTTGCTTGGATCTCTCCAACTGAAGCTGGAGAGTTAAGCATCCTTATATTTAATGCCGATAGTTTATATTTCTTGTTTCAGGAAGATATATAAATAAATACAATAGAGACCACTGATGGGTATTTTAAAGTGAGTTCCTAGAAACTCTGGGATTTGTGCAGAGAAGCAAATGCCCGGGTGTATTTCTTCAAACTTTTATTTCCCCCTCTCTGCCCCTGCTGCAGGATTGTGTGTCCTATCTGTCATCTTGAACAGAGAAACAAGAGCAGTTGCCTTTACTTTCTCCTTCTTAATTGCACTCGTTTACCCTTTTGGCCTAAAGTGGTTGTGTTTTAAGTTTCAAGTCCTGATGCTGAGGATAAGGCAGGGAAAGGTTGAAATAAACTCCTAAAATAAATGAATTGGAATGGTTTTCTTCTTCTTCTTATATACAAAGGAGCCTCACGATCGTATTTTTAAATGTATCTGTTGCTGTTCTTTTCCAATTCCAATTCCAATTTTCCAATCCAAATGCACATTTTTTGAGCCTAGCCAAGATGCTGCATTCCAGGCTCCGGTGTCTGTTTGCATCTCTCGTTCCCCAGTGTACAAACTGCATTAAGCAGCAGGCTAAGTAGGGTGACTGCACTGCAGCCACGCCAAGCCTGGCAGTCTGGTGCCTAGAGGCATCCGCCAGGAAGAATCCCAAAGGCAGAATGCAAATGAAATGTCTCATCAGCTCTCAGGACTTAATGCATTTGGCCTCAAACATTTACATTAACAGATGGTCCCCTACAGCCCTATAAACTCGCTCCTGAGTTCCTTTCCCCATCACTCTTGGCCCTGTTCATCACTATCGGGATAACAGAGAATGTCAAGTGGGGGTTAAACAAGAACAAGGGAAGGGCTGGGAGAAAGAAATCTGTGTCACTTACAAGGAAGCCTCTGATCTCTTATAAAAGAAAGAGAGCAGCAGAAGGAGGACTGGGCTCGGCCAAAGACTACACCCTGTTCCCAGTTATTAATCATATCGCCAAAGGCTCAGCAAACAACAACACACTACCAATCAAAAGGTCCTCTTCACATATTAAGGCTAGATTCCCATGCAGTGAGAACACTATGGTCTGGCCTATTCTTATGAAAATAAATAATTGTCTGCAAATAAAGGGAAGACAAAATTAAAATATGCAAGATAACAGACAGTCAGGGTAGACAATGCTAAACTGGATTTCCATAGTCACAGTCGGATTCAGTGAGGGGAAGTTTCACACAGGTTGTCTTTCTACTAAGCAATGCCTCTAGACTGCACATTCCTTTCTGTTGTTTTCATTTGTGCCAAAATATGTAATTATACTGTTATCCTTTGTTACAAGTTAAGCCAATGTGTTATATGTATGGGCTTTATGCTTCAACTCAGAATTTTTTTGCATGCAAAGGTTAGGATTGGTGATAACTCAGGGTACCCCACTAGTTTGTTCAGGCTCCATCTGACTATCACAATGACAGATTTCTGAGGGCTACACTGATAGTGTTAATAGGAATGCTGCTACCATTTTAAAGTTAAATTCGCTATCGTTTTTCTCAGAGGTTGGGATGGAGCACGCTCCCCCAAATGTTGATTCCATTGAAGCGGATGGAAATTTTGTCACTGGTGCCTATGACAGCAGGGTTTAGCTAAAAATGCATAATTACTACAAATGTTCTCCATCTGGATGATGCTCTGGGGTAAAAAAAAAATACACAGGCAATCCCATTCCCACTCTCAGTTGGAGGCTTTAAAAAGTTAAAAACTCCTGACTCCATCACTTGTTCAAAAACTAATGTATTTATTCCGTACTCCTAAAATGCCTCAAGGATAAGGGTAGTCTGGCACTGACTATGGAAATTTCCTACACAGATGATCTGCAGACCAGAACATTAATAAGCACCTTAAGGTGGGACAAGGCCATGGAGCCTAATCTCTGAGGCAAAACAGAAGGATCCCAAATCCCTGTTTGCTTCTTCAGGAATGGAGAGAAAATCTACACCAAAGATAAGAAGATTCCACATACATGCAGCTTTGATACAAACTGGTAGGATGGGTGGGCACTGCTCCCAATTTATTTATTCATTAATTTTTATACCTCTTTATCCCTTGGGGTCTGGGAAATTTATGGTATATACGATAAAACTCACAGTCATAACATATATAAAACAATTCATTCTTATTATTAATATTTAATTATTATTCATTATTAAAATTATTATAATTTAAAATAATCGCAAACTTATTGCAAATTTTAACTTATAGTGTACAGTCTAAAGTGGTGTTCAGTTAAGTTTAGGAGATTGTCGTCCTTCTTGGGCAAATTGGGAAGTGGTGTCATCAGGTCAATGCAATGTGGTAAGATTTACCAGATTCACCCCGGAAGTGATGCTGTGTCTTCAGAATGAATGTGATTTTGAGCAGGTTTTTCCTGATGCCACCCCACCCAGAGGCCATGGGGGTTCTGCCACGAAGTATAGTGAGAGATTAGCCCTTTTAAAAAAATTAAAATACAGTTCTGTGGGAGCTGCTTTTGCGTTGCCGTTTTGTAACTGGCAGCAGGCAGGAGATTGCTGGGAGCAGGAAGAGTTTAGGGTAAGGTGACCAGATTTTAAGTTTGTTAAAGAGAGACACCATTGACCGGGGGGGGTTGCCAACCTCCAGGCACATAAACTACAAACGAACCGTCAATTCCTTTTGGTAACTCCAGTCCTAACAAAATGTATAGGAATTGTCCAGGCGATTTCAAATCATTAATGGATCTTTTTATTTCTTCATTTTATAATAATTCAAACCTTTGTAAATCATCCAAAATCATAAATCACAACCAAAACGGGTTCCTAGGTAAATAATACCCCTTTTTCCCAAACTTCCTCAGTGATTGTGATCCTACGTGATCCTACATATTTTCTTAATGTTTTCACTGCTCCATATTAATTGCCCCATGGGCTCTCCGCTCATCATGCTTTTAAGTCTTAATTAGCTAGATTGGAGCTGGAAAGGCAGCCTGGCAGCGAGCAGGGTCAGGGAAGGCATGAGCCATTTGCAGGCACAGGGGCGGTGGAGAGGCCCATGCTGGCAGTCCAGCCGTCTGAGAGCCGCCTCTGGGCCCGAGAACGGCTTACGCCGCATCTGCAACACTGATGGAAAAGGAGCCACCCCCAGAAGTTTATTTCTAGCTCCATGATCCCCCCTCCCTTGACTCTCATCTCTTCAAGCCAGCCCATTCCAATCCGGCTCTCAAGCCCAAGCTCCTCTGCTGGCCACCACAGGGAATTGCGGAGGGAGGTGCCCACCACAGATATTCCCGGAATCTTGCAGCAGCTGCTCTTGTCCAGGCCTGGCAGGGCGACCCCAGCCAGCGATACTCGCTCTCCTGCTGGGGGAAGGACCCCCGTGCTCTGGCCTCCTCAGGAAAAATCCACCACACCCAGCCACATGGCCGCTAACCAGAAAAGAGCACTCTGCACATGCTCACTGAGACTTCTCCCGTGACTTAAGGTGGACGCAAAAGGTTGGCTTTGGCTCCCATGTCAGACCAGGCCTTCTGGTCGGCAAAAGTGGTTAAGGCCCGGGTTTGGGAAGTGGGGAAAGGGACCTCTGAGCATGTGCAGAGTGCCATTCCCTAACCCGTCCCCCAGAGATTAGCGGGTAGGTCTTTGCCGGCAGAGGGCGTGCCTTGCTTGGAGGCTTGAGCCCCAGCACCTCTCCACAGAGCAGCCAGCCGGGCTCTTCGCCTGCATCCTAGCACTCCCCCACCCCACTCCCAGCAGCCTGGCGCATGTGAGCACATGTGCACCACTCCACGCCAGGGCTTGGAGCCAGCCGGCAGGCAGACAGGCAGGCAGAGAGTGGCAGTGGCAGCGACTGGGGTGGACTAGCTGGCTGGCAGGAGCCGATGAGCGGCTTCCTTTGGGGGACAGGTGAAGCCTGAGCTGGGCGTGGTAGAGTGGTGGCTCCCAGCCCCACTCATCCTCGTCCTCTCACTCCTGCTGCTGCTTTTGCCGCAGCTTCTGCCACTGCGGTGGGAGCCAGTACGATGTTCCCCGCTGTGCTTGGCGCAGGCAGCCCGGAGTCTGCCATAGCCACCAGGCGCTCAGTGCTCGCTGCCTGGCCGGAGCCGGAGCCGAGGCCGTAGTGGGTACCAGGGCCCAAGACGGATGAGGGGGAGCTGTGCTGGGGCTTTGACGTGCCTCGCCCACCCAGGATGCTGACCTGCTGCTGCGTCCTGCACTCGGTCCTCCTGCCGCTGGCTGAGTCCTGCGCTGTCGGACCCTTCGTCTGGCTCGTCTGTCACAGCACAAGCCATTCCCAGGACCAGGGGTGGCGGAGAGGCCCCCGCCCTGGGACATTTTAAAAATGTGCCGGGACTTGGGATGCTGGCCTCAAAGTCGTGACCATTTCGCAAGAGTCGGGACACATGATCACTATAGTTTAGGGTGAATTTCTTCTGCCACTGGCTAGCTGAGCAGCAGCAGGCAAAGTAGGAAGAGGGTAGAAGGCAGCTGGTTTCCTTGCACTGCTTAGTAAGGTGATTCCAGTCAAGCCAGGATTTCATTCATTCAGTTGCATTTGCTCTCCAACTTCTCACATCCTGGAACACAATGCTGTGTTCCTCTGGGATTATCAGGACTGCCCTGACTTATTATTATTACTACTATTATTAATTCTGTTTTTATGTCCCCCTTCCTTGAAGGCTCAGAGTGGCTTACAAAGTTTAAATCACATAAAATAAATTACTAATACATTGTTACAAGCATTAAAATTATTAAAATACACATACTACTTAAAACATATGCATAGCTGCCTATTTCAGCTCTGTTTCAGGGGCAAAAGAAGAGACACATATCATTTCCATGGTGTTCTAATTGGGTGGGTTCTCAGTCAGGGAGGCCAGTAGTTATGACAGACCCTTCCTGCCTCAACCATGGGCCTGGTGGAACAGCTCTGTCTTGCAAGCCCTGGTGAACAACTTAAGGTCCCACATGGCTCTGATCTCACTCAGTAGAATGTTCCACTAGGCTAGGCCCAAAAAGGCCCTGGCCTCGGTTGAGGGCCTCACAACTCCTTGACCTTCCCTCACCCTGGTTGTGAGTTGCTGTGAACCAGTTAGGGGGCCCTTTTCTATTATTCAGGTAGTCTGCCCCCAGTCTGACAGCTTTCCTCTCAAATCTCTCTCCCAGTGGTCCAGCCCACTGAAGTGGAGTATTGCCTAGGCATGCCAAACTGTGGAGAATGCAATTCCCCTGACCCCCTGCCCACTATCCCTCAAGCTTGTTAAGATATTTTTTCTCAAAGACCATTTCCTTACTGAGAACTTTGCTGCCTTGGCTCCCATGCGGCCGCACAATTCTGAGGTGGTTGAGATGCACCAGGCCAAATGTTTCCCCTGCAGGAGCAGGAAGAGGTGGGGTGACCTGCCCCAGCTCAAACTCCAGCCTACAGTCCAGTGTGAAGCCTCCAGTGCAGAAACAGTCAGAGTGAATAAACAGCTAGGCACATGAAACATTTATTCACAATTTTAAGGTTTTAAGTGAGAAATTACCCTTCTCTAGAAAGGACTGATATTAACTAAGAACACAAAGGAATAGGAATATGTTATCAGAACACTTCTACCAGGTCTTATATAGGAAATAAACTAACAAAGGAAAGTACTGTCTAAATCACATAAATCAAACCAAAACGGCTTCCGGATAAACAATTTATTTCCCTCAACAGCCCATTTTCAATGTTTCCTTCTTCCTCAGTGGTTTTATCTATAAATAAATCATTACAAAATATTAATGAGTATTTGCATGTATGATATTTCCTTAACTAAAACTAACAAACTTCCACCTACTTTCAAATGAGTCCTGTCTCAAACAGCCTCTACTCAGAAAAAGGGCAACATTGAGAATGATGGGTGTTTTGCAAAATGCACACCACAATTTGCTTTTGCCCTGTCCTTTCTAGTCATTACGGTGAAATGATCAAGGATGCTTGTAGAACACAAAATTAAAAACAATGCTTTAATGAATGCTATCGGTGCCAGTATAAATAGAGTTACATCCTTCAGCCTCTATGGAATATACCTGAGCAATGTTCCCACTAACCCCCCCCCCCCCGCCACCGCCTATTGAGCTGAAGGGTTCACATCTTGAGCTAGATAGAATCATAGAGTTGGAAGGGGCCATACAGGCCATCTAATCCAACCCCCTGCTCTACGCAGGATCAGCCCTAAGCATCCTAAAGATATAACTGCCATACTCTTCAAATGACCAATGGGCAGGGCAGGACCCTGCAGAGCTACTGCTGAGCGGGGCTTCCAGTGTGCTCACTCACACGGCTTAGAGAGAACACTGTGCCTGAGTACAGCAGCTTAGAGCAAGGGTAGTCAACCTGTGGTCCTCCAGATGTCAATGGACTACAATTCCCATGAGCCCCTGCCAGCAAATGCTGGCAGGGCTCGTGGGAATTGTAGTCCATGGACATCTGGAGGACCACAGGTTGACTACCCCTGGCTTAGAGGATGGCACAGTTGACCAATTACAATAGTAAGGTGTGTGTGTGTGTTTTTTTAGCATTTCCTTGTAAAGAATGTTGGTTTCTCACATTACCAGTCCAGCACAGGGAGAGATATAAAGGGAGAGAGAATGAGAGCACAGCAAGCAATGTCTGCAAACAATTGGTCCCAGGGGAAGGAGCAAAACAGATGTCCAAAAAATTCATTTCAAAAATTGTACACGAAGATACAGCTGTGTGGTAGAAAACAGGTGGTGCTAAAATGAAGGACCGGTGGAATGTGAAAATAAGCACAGGCCTCGCTTCTTGCTATATAAAAGACTTTACCAGAGCTGTCCACAGGTAGCACGGAACATAATGAGTCTGAACACTGCAAGCCTAAGCAGAGTTACAGCTCTTTGAGGACCATTGATTTCAGTGGCTTTAGAAGGGTGTAACTCAGCTGAAGATTGCATGGGCTTCTTTGTGTATGGTTTCGTGCTTTGCATTGTGCGTCCCCTCCCACCCTGGGAAGGAAACACCCCTGAGGACCAACTCCCCACAAAGATGATTAAAATGTTGATTCATGGAGGACGAGTCTATCAATGGCTACTAGCCATGGTGACTGAGGGGCATTAAGCCCCTGAATCCCTGAGCCAGAAGGCAACATCAGGGGAAGGCCTCTATGCCCTGTTGTTGGCCCTCCAGAGGAACTGGTCAGCCACTGTGTGAGACAGGATGCTGGCCTAGATGGACCCTTGGTCTGATCCAGTAGGGTTCTTCTTATGTCCATATGTGTTAATCCTACTCCCTGTTCTGACCTCAAAACTCTACTGGTGTTGCCTCTGCAAGCTCATTACCTTAGTTACTTCTCACTGGACCCAGTACTGTGGCCGTGATCTGACAATGTGTGACCCTAATATCCTGCTCAAATGAATGCTACATCATTCAGAGCATGTGGCAAATTTGGCCTTGCCTATTAATTACTCCTGAGCCAAAATAGCCCATAGTCCTATCTGGCAGAAGGCCAATGGAATCACAAAGGGGTGGGGTTCTTCCCTCCTATTCTCCTGCTTTAAAAAAAAAACATACATTAGTTAAGTGCCTGGCAGGGCCTCCTCTATCCTTCCCCCCATCCCTCGACTAATGTGCCAAAGCACCATAATGGTTCTTTGTAAATTTAATTGAAACAAATGCTATTGACCCAGACACATTCACAAGTAAATCTGGTTGGACCTCAATCAGGGAGCATGTGTTTGACACCAAATTATGCTTAAGTGCTGCAGCAAGAAAAATGGGAACATGTGCTCTGGCTGATACCGAGACAAAGGAAGGACTTAATTAAAGGTTTGAAACATACACTACTGGGTTCAATAAATGAGATTCGGGATTGGGCACCGGGCCATCCCTTTCCATGAAAGCTCCGTTTTGTTTGTTCAAAATGCCACCACCAATACCACCCTTGCTGTGCCTTACATCAAGGCTGTTGGGCAATGATAAAAATCTCGACTGCAACTAATGGTAGGGTAGGGAAGAAAGAAAACAGAGGGCCCAGCCTAACTTCCACTGAAATTGCTGTAAAAACAGCTATTGATTTCAACAAGAGCTGGATTGGCCTGCAAGAAAGAGGCTGCAATTACTGCTCTATCCATATCCTGTAAATTGTTAATCAATTCAGCACTTAATAATTAGCAATGTGTTATAGCAAAACAAACAAGCCACTGAATCTCCACAGAACCCACTGTGCTAGGCAACTAATTCTATTATCCAGGAACACAATACAATATAAGACACAAGGGAAGGAAAAGCGAGAAATGAAGATAGCAGCTAACGTACTGATACCTTACGATAACTGGCTGTTTTCTGAGGTCTGGACTTCCACACAAAGAGCAAGGCACTGCAATGTAATGGACAGAATGGTATATTATCTGTGGGCAACTCAGGGTCAAACCTCTGCTCAGTTATGGAAGTTACTTAGTAACCCTGTCAAACTCACTGGGTAGATCCTACCAACTTTGTCAGCACAGACCATAAAGGCCTCTTTTGACCACCAGAAGTGGCTATGCCAGGAATTATGGGATCCACAAGGGCAAAAGTCATGCAGAACAGGAGCTGCAAAGAGGAAAGGAAATGGGTGAGATTGAGCAAGTCAGGAGGTAGAATCCAAACCACTATCAGCCCAGTTATTTGGAGGGGGGAAATAAGAAGTATCATCTAGATACTAAATATTCCATAGAGTTTTTTTCTCTTTCTTGGTAATGCAGAAGCCTGGAAAACAATAAATAACCAAGTTATTACTGCATGGAGAGAGCTGCATAGAATAACAGAGTTCAAAGGGAACTCCTGGGTCATCTAGTCCAGTGGTCCCCAACACCCGGTCCGGGGACCGGGAACGGTCCGTGGATCAGTCGGTACCGGACCATGGCTCCTCCACATCCTCCTCCCCGGCTGCTGCCTCGGGGGCTGCCCTGCCAGTCTGCTGCCGGCTCACCTTTGGTGCTCTCCAGCGGCTGCCATGGCTGGGGTTCCCCCTCAGCGTGGCACTGCACAGCTGCTGCTGGCAGCGACCCCCAGAGAGCGGCGGGATGTCAGGGGCACCTGTGGGAAAGTAAGTGGAGCAGGGGCTCAGGTGGCAGGGACATCCCTCAGCAAAACCCTCCCCTGCCCCCCGGGCTTCAGTAAAATTGCCAAGCATTGACCGGTCCCCGGTGATACAAAGGTTGGGGACCACTGATCTAGTCAACTGCCCCGCACAATACAGGACACTCACAACCCTATTTCTCATCCACTCTAACCTGCCAAGCCCTGAAAGTAACCTGAACTTTCACAGAATCAGCCTCTTCATCAGATGGCTATCCAGCCTCTGTTTAAAAATTTCCACAGATGGAGAACCCACCAGCTACCGAAGAAGCCTGTTCCACTGAGAAACCACTCTGTCAGGAAATTCTTTGGGATGTTTAGACAGAATTTCTTTTGAATTAATTTAATTAATGTCTGGTCCGTCCCTCCAGGACAAGAGAGAATAACTCTGCTCCATCCTCCATATGGCTGCCTTTTAAATACTTTAAATGGTTATCAGATCTCCTCTCTGTTGTCTCCTCTCCAGGATAAACAGATCAAGCTCCCCCATGTTTTCCTCATACATCTTGGTCTCCAAACCCTTCACCAGCTTTGTTGCTCTCCTCTGGACACACTCCAGTTTGTCTACATCCCTCTTCAACTGGGGTGCCGAAAACTGAACACATTACTCCAAGTGAAGCCAAACCAGAGAAGAGTAAAGCTGTACCATTACCGCCTAATATTCCGATACACAATACACCATTTGATACAGCCCAAAATCCCATTTGCCTTTTCAGCCACTGAGTAACACTGCTGACTCATGTTCAATGTATGGTCTACTAAGACTCCTAGATTTTTTAATTTGTTTATTGTGAAATTTGTATACCGCCACTCTCAATTGTCTTGCAGCGGTTTACAATAAGACAATAAAAACACAATAAAACCCTTAAAATAGCCCTTAAGCATTAGCAACATGGTGATCAGGAAATAAAGCAATAAAATCAGAGTCCAGTAGCACCTTTAAGACCAACAAAGATTTATTCAAGTCTCTCCCCACCACCCACCATTCAGCACATGGGTCAAAAGCTCTCTCTCTCACTTGGAATGAGGGTCTAACATACATTAAGAGATCCTCTGATGGTAACACTGAAACTCCACCCTCGCCTCAACCATATGCCTGGCAGAAAAGTCCGTCTTGCAGGCCCTGTGGAAAGCTGACAACTCCGACAGGGCCCTTAGCTCTTCCAGAAGCTCATTCCACCTGGTTGGAACCAGGGCCAAAAAAGCCTCGGACCTGGTCAAGTCCAGGTGGATGTCCAGGGGGCCTGGGACAACCAGATCCTTTTAGTAGACTCTACTGCCAAGTCTCCCCCATCCTATATTGGTGCATATGGTTTTTCCTACCTAAATGCAGAACTTTACATTTGTCCCTATTGAATTTCATTTTATTCGGTTTAGCCCAGTTCTCAAGCCTATCAAGATCATCCTGCATCCTGATTCTGTCTTCTGTCGCGTTTGCTACCCCTCCCAGTTTAGTATCATCTGCAAATTTAATAAGTACCCCTTGTAATCCCACCAATGGATTTTACATGAAAACACTTGAGCAGAATTGAGAATGGAAGATCTGGAGAATTGCCTAGAGCTATCCTAGAGCTTAGGGCTGATCCTGCGTTGAGCAGGGGGTTGGACTAGATGGCCCGTATGGCCCCTTCCAACTCTATGATTCTATGATTCTATCCAGAACAGATAAAGATGTTAAGGTTCCTTGATCTTTATTTTTCTTTATTTTGCACCTTTACTTAAGAGATGCAGCAGATGCCTTCACTTTTTTTACTCGAAAAGTAGGTCCTCAACTAATCTTGGCTTTGCTATAGGGAAAGAGTATGCACTTACACTTGTTGCTCCAAATTGACTCAGGCAAATGGTTGTATAATTTAGAGCCTACTAAAGGTATGACTCCTTGACGATCCATTATAAGCAGGGAGGGAGAAAAAATATATTTGGAGCGCAGTTCATGACCACAGAATTATGGTTGGAAAAAGGCGCATCAGGTTGATATATTTTCCTATTTAGGGATAATATTTCTACAAAGAGGCAGCCGGTCCCATTACATTCTCCATACAAAGCCTAAAATAGAAGAGACATCAAGGGCCATCTTTAGATTTGCCCAACTGTCTTACAGTAACTTGGCCCAAACCAGACTGCTTTCTTATAGAGGGTTCTCTAGATGCAATTTGGGAGTGTGGAGATGGACATAAATTTTCAACATAAAAGCAAGAAAGCATAACGGCAATGGAATTGTGATGCCGTAAAGAGGACTCACTCCTTCGGATATGCCATCAAAATCTTAGCAGCGTGAGTGAAGGCAAGGGCTTCACCAAGATAAACCCTTTGCCCTTTCATTTGGACTTTTTTCATGTTGGGTGAAATCCTAGCCACACTTAAGTAGCAGTAAGCCCCCCTGAATGTAATGGGATTCACTGCCAGTAAATCTGGGTAGACTGGGCTGTTAGATCATACATTCCCTGGACATAATGGCTATGTGGCTTCAGGTTGGACATATTTAAATATACACTTTGCTAGCAATGAAATTAGTGCAACAGAAGAAGAAGAAGAAGAAGAAGAAGAGGAGGAGGAGGAGGAGGAGGAGGAGGAGGAGGAGGAGGAAGGAGGAGGAGGAGGAGGAGGAGGAGGAGGAAGAAGAAGAAGAAGAAGAAGAAGAAAGTTAGTTTTTATATGCCGCATTTCCCTACCAGAAGGAGGCTCAAAGAAGCCTACAATCACCTTACCTTTCCTCTCCCCACAACAGACATCTTCTGAGGTAGGTGAGGCTGAGAGAGCCCTGATATTACTGCTCAGTCAGAACAGCCCTATCAGTGCTATGTGGAGCCCAAGATCACCCAGCTGGTTGCATCTGGGAGAGCATAGAATCAAACCCAGCTCACCAGATTAGAAGTCCGCACTCCTAACCACCACACCAAGCTGGCTTTCAAAAAGGAGATTGCAAAAAGATAAGGACTGACTTCAGGCCATGAATACAACAGAGAGGCCTTCAGAGTGTAAGCCAGTTTCTCTCAACCAAGATTTCATGAAAACATTGGGCTTCTTGATGGCCCTGGAAGGGTTTCCCAAATGGGTAAGAGTTAATTTTTAATACATATTTTAAATTTGTTAAACATCTATGGGGTGATATGACGATATATGGTCATGTTGACCCACTCCCCCCAAGCCAGCCAATGATGGGCCTGGAGAAGTGGGAAGGAAAGAGGCCCCAAGAGGGCATATACACAGCTATGCTTCCCAATCATATTTTGCACAATTGAGCCACTTCTGGGGTTTCTTGAAGCCTGAAGAACGTTTCAGGTGTTTCTCAACAGTATAAAGGTTGAGCAAGAGTGGCATAAGCACTAATACAAACTAACTCACATCAGAAAAGAGGTAGGCTGAACTGCAAGAGTTCCCTCTATCGGTACCGGTCTGTGGATCAGTCGGTACCAGGCCGCGGCTCCTCCTCATCTTCCTCCCCGGCTGCTGCCTCAGGGGCTGCCCTGCCACTCTGTTGCCGGCTCACCTTTGGTGCTCTCCAGCGGCCGCCATGACTGGAGCTCCCCCTCAGCATGCCACTGCGCAGCTGCTGCTTGCAGCACCCCCCAGTGGGCGGCAGGAAGTCAGGGGTGCCAGCAGGAAAGCAAGCAGAGCAGGGGCTCAGGCAGCAGCGACGTCCCTCGGCAAAAGACTACCCCCCCCCACCGGGCTTCAGTAAAATTGACCAGTCCCCGGTGATAAAAAGGTTGGGGACCACTGCTCTGGGGTACAAGTGGACTAAACTAGAGGCTGTCGCTCCTCCAACACAGATTCCTGCATAACAGCTTAAAATGATCACATTTCAATAAATGTGTAAAAGCAGGAGCAGTAAAAGTAGTAGCCATATTCTAAGAAAGTGGTTAATATTCACCGAGGCTTCTGCCTGTGGGAAAAACACAACAGACATTCTCTTAGGAAACTGCCATTGTCTCAGCATGATGGTCTGCTAGGAATTGTTTTACCATGAGAAAAAAGGGAAGTCATTTTGGCTCCCTAGATGGGAGCTCTACAACATCTTCTGGACAGGTGTACACAGAGAAACACAACCTCCATTGAAGTGACAAATATGTAAAAACAATGGTGGAAGGAGAGGGGTGAATGACTACTATTCCAATAACCTGCCCTCTTTAACTAGAAAGACACATTTAATTTAGCACCTCCTCCAAATCAGTCTTCCCTATCCTAGCCTTTATGTGTCACTTAAGTACATAAATATAAAGAGGCCTGGTATAGTGCCTCTCCTATGCATCCCTTCAGGAATATGGGGGTTTGTGAAAGAAGTCACTTGCAGGCAGGTCAGCAAAAGTAGAAAGAAGTCCGAATCACCCCCTAAGTTTGAAAAGCCTAAGTGTGTCTCTGTGTATGTTTGCATGAACAGGTGTTTGGGGCTCTGATAGCCACCTACACGGAGCCTATGTTAATTAGACCAGAAGAATCACAAGGTTTGTTTGACATGGCATCATCTTCACCTAGATGTGGAACTCCTGCTTTTTGCCCTGAAACGCTAGATCTGGAGTGACAAAAATTACCAAAATGACAGGCCTGAAAAAACTCTCCCAATTTCCCACCTCCCCAGTTTTTTTACACTATGATCGGGCCATAAAGCACTGGTTTAATAAAACTGGAGGGTCCCCATCCCCCCAAGGAAACATGAAAGCCCTTATCAACCTACCCATTCCCACTTATCTCACTTTCAGTGTGTGGCAACTGATGCTGCAATCCTAAAACAACTTTCCGGGGGGTAAATCCTACTGTATAATCTGGGACTTACTTCTGAGTAGATTGGGTAAGGATTCCTCCCATGGAAGTGGTAGGGGGAGTCTTAACATTTGACTCTGCTGGATATCTATACAGGTTCTCATCAGCTCCACAGGGGCTTTAGTTATTTGGCGTTTAACTTTTGCAAACCTTGTGAGGCTACTTAAACATATTTACACAATATATTTAGGGAACAATCAAGGAGGTATCCAGCTATATATCTACTTAGCTGTAATGGCTGGATATATTTGCAGCAGGGGAATAGCCTGTTGACTACCTTTTTGAAAAGCAATCAATCACTCCATCCATCACTACTAGGGGGAGTAATAAAACTCCAGCAACATAAAGAAAGGTTCACAAAATGGCAGGTCATGGCTGGGGAAGAAGGATTATTAGCTCTGTTGGGGCTTACCTTCAAAATGTACTCAAGGATGGGACAGGGATGGAACACTCTCACACTTTAAAGATGCATTTAGCAATAAAGCCACAAATGGTCACCCAAATAGCATAGGGCATCATGGGAGAGGTGTTCAGTCACTTTCTAGCTGTGGGCTGGCTGGAAACCAAGCTTGGTGTTGTGGTTTAACAGTGTCAGCTTCTGATCTGGAGAACTGGGTTTGATTCCCCTTTCCTCCACTTGCAGTCAGCTGGGTGACCTTGGGCCAGTCACATTTCTCTCAGAGCTCTCTCAGCCCCACGTATGTCACAGGGTGTCTGTTGTGGGGAAAGGAAGGGAAGGCAGTTGTAAGCTGCTTTGAGAATCCTTCAGATAGTAAAAAGCTATAGACATTTTTTTATATGCCATTAAAGGTTTTTTTGAATTTTGAATTTGAATTTAGTAAAAAGTAAGATACCACAAAAACAGCCCTTAGGCCAAAAGGCCAAGAGGCCAGCCATATGGAGGGGGGGGGGAGTAAATCCCTGCTTCAATATAATGCTGCCACCAGGCTGCCACTCTCCTGCAGATCAGGCCACAGAAGCCCCCAACTGAGAGAATGCGGAAGTTTCCACATTCCCTCAGCCTACTGTGGGGGGACAACAGGGTCTATCTTGTGGCATGTCCATGTGGCACCTGTCCTATGGTGTCCCAGAGGGGGCAAACAATGTCCTAGTTGGCTTTGCAGCTCTTTGCTGTGCTGTGGAGCAGACCTGGACATTCATTTTCCCTTTGCAGAAAGGTGGGATTGCGCTCCACCCAATCCCACCTTCCTGCAAAATAAAGACTCCCCCACGGCCCTCCATGCAACGGAACTAAGCTGCTGCTGTTTGTTTGTTTTTTTCCCCTGGGGGGGGGAGAGACAGACTGCTGCATACCACTCTGCTGCAATCCACTGCTGGCAGCCCAGTGCAGCTGCCACCCTGCAGAATCAGCCTCCTTTCCTTTCCATCTCCCTCCCATAAACACAGCCATGTTCCTCTCAACAGCCTGGCACTTATACCCAAACAATATACTTCACCCCCACATTACAGAATGCTAAGGAATAGCCTTCCTTTCCTCCCTCCCATGGGTGTTCAACTCAAAACATGGCACAGCCCAGTGTTTCCTGTCAGCGGAGTCCCAGTGCGCTTGTAACCCTAAACTGTCAACAAAGGGTATGACAGAAATCAGTGTTTCCTCTGTGGCTGTCAGCTGAGTTTCCAGAGAAGCAAAGCTGGGGGGTGGGGGTGTTATCTTCTGCACAGATCAGCGAAAGAGAAAGCTGTGCCTTTGGTGTGTCTGTCTGTCAGATTCCTAAGCACAACAAGCCACGCCAGCAGTGAGGCAGCGCTAGAGAGAAGGGTGTGACATGGTTCACAGATCACAGCACACAACATCCATCAGGCTAAACAAACACAAAACGCAAGTCTCTACAGTAGGTGCTCTTGTGGGCTGTGCCCACTGCAAGGCTGGCCCCAGCGGCATCATTGCCGACTTCCCAGATTCCCAAGACTTTGCAAGAGAAAATACAGAATGCTGCCTTCCGCAGAGGGGCAGTTTGTAAATGCAGATGTTTTTATTTTTCCTTTCCAATTATACATGCCTGAAGGGTCGCCAACAATTCCATTTCTTTAATTGAATTCCCTTCTTACTTTTCAACTTATGCCAAAAAAAGAGTGCATGCACTCGAAAGCTCATGCCTTGAATAAATCTTTGATGGTCTTAAAAGTGCTATGGGACTCAAGTTTTGTTGAAAAAGACTCTGACATAATCCTGGGAAAGGACATGACAAAGTTAGGAGATTAGATCCAGCAATGAAGAAGCAGAAACATCATGGAGAACAAGAAGAGCTGATATTTTGTACCCTGCTTTGTGTTACCTGAAGGAATCTCAAAGCAGCTTACAATCGCCTTCCCTTCCTCTCTCCACAAGAGACATCCTGTGAGGTACATGAGGCTGAGAGAACTGTGACTAGCCCAAGATCACCCACACGTGGAGGTGTGGAGAATCAAACCTGGTTCTCCAAATTAGAGGCCACTACTCCATCACTACACCAACAGACTTAGTGCAGTTCCTCTTGGGCAAGGCTTTGTGCAACACCTTGTACTTCCTGCCCTATATTTTCTAGTGATTGGAAAATGCCTGCATAAGATTTTGTGCAAGAAGAAGCACAAGTGAGGATACAGTCAGTCTGTGTTGGTGCAAGTGACGGCTGCTGTCTTTTCCTTGCAATTCTGTTTCAACAAGGACACTAGGCCAAGCAGAAATTTTGCAATGAATCCAACCCAAGATTTCAAATGGCTGAAACAGGCTGTCCTGGAAATTCAAAGACGGGCATCCACACTATCTCAAGATCTCCCTGGACCAGATGATCTTTCATTTGAACCACAGTTATAATCTCTGCCTCCAACACATGTAAAGGTCATCCCTAATGCTTCCATGTTATGTGTGACTCTATAGTGGCAACAGTACACTTGACACTGTACTGAGCACAGAAGTAAAGACTGCCCTGGGTGCTTGTGTTAGAGAGATAAGAGGTGGTGGGGGAGCAGGATTAGTGAGTGAGTGAATCATTGTGAATCCCTGATACCTCCTGCCAGTCTTGCCTAGTGCAGAATGCAAATGCTGTAGGCAACGATCCCATCACTCATGTCTGTGATCGGAACAACACATTGTTTGGAGGTGCCATAAATACTGGGCTGGATTAGACTAAATTGGTAATTTCCCCTTCCTCCAGTAACCTCCCCCTTGCTGTTCCTCAGGTTCTTCCATCCCAGCATTTCCTGGAGATCACTGGGCTTGACAAGAGGAAAGAAACAGAAAAGTGCCTTGCTGCTAATAGAAAATTTAGTCTAGACACAAGCCACTGAATAGTATGGCCTTTTGAAGTGCAAAGGTTAAGCTATCATTCACCCCAACCCTGAATAGACGCTTCTCCACTGGTCTTTCTGTGCCATCGAGTCATGTACACTGGCATGGCTTCTTTTGGTAGAAACATGGGATATTTCTTTCAAGATGCCTTGCCATGCAGGCTTCCAAAAGCAGTTATTTTTGGTGGCATCTTCTTGTCCAAGATGCAGCCATCTTAGAAGTTCCAACCCTGCCATAACTATTCTACCCTGCCATAACTATCCAAACAAAACATGTAGAACCTATTTTTAAACGTGGCAAAAATTCACCAGGTTAATACTTGTAAGACTGCTACGTAGTCTGATCCAACTTTCATGTAAATATGAAGGAAGAGGAATTTATTATGTTGCAGGGAACATGTAAGCTACAAAGGCTTAGTCCTTGGTTCTAGATCAAAAGCATTCTCAAGTGGACAGGAAAATCAACCTCCTATCTCGTACAAGTGCTTGCTTTGCCCACTCAAGAGCTAATTCATGTTTGGGCGGAGGGGGGGGGGAGAGATCATTCTTACTAATTTCCAATCTGTTTGCAGCTCAAACTCTTTCCAACCATTTGCAGGGAAATAGAACATTTCAGGATCAGCTTTTAATTTATTGAGAAAACATATATCCCACCACTTTAGAGACCTACTTGAATTTTTTGAAGTGCTTGTGAGTTCCAGTGTGAAGGCGATGATGAGAATGATCCATCCCATGAACTCTCTACCAATCATTAGGGTTTAGGTTGGGAAATACCAGGAGATTTGGCGAGTGGACCCTGAGTAGGGCAGGGTTTGGAGACAGGAGGGACCTCAATGAGTTATAATGCCACGGAGTCCACCTTGTGCCCATTTTCTCCAGGTGAACTGATCTCTATCACCTGGGGATCAGTTGTAATCCCAAGAGATCTCCAGCCATCACCTGGGGGTTGGCAAGCCTACCTATCCATTCATGGCTGTTAGAATCCTTTGAAAAATTAACCTCCAGTATTTCTGAGGTCACGACCTGGAATCCGGCTGTCAATCTTTCTAGCCAAACCATCTGATTCCACTACATTCTAACCAACAAGAAGCAGAATCATACCCAGCATTGCAATGCAATACCCTCTGTGACAGGCCTCTTTTTAAAAGACAGCATATTGCATATAGCCTATTAGGAGGGTAAAAGGACAGCAATCCCCAGTTCAAGTGAAACTGCAGGGGAAATTGTGGAAGCAGAGCTTAATTATCAACAGAATGGAGAAAGTCCAGTTAAGGTGCTAGCCTTCCCAATTGAGCACACAAGATCTCAACTTCTGCTCAGATTTGAATGCCTCTGGACAGGTGGCAAGAGTAATACCTGCCAGGACCCCCACACCTCACTTTGCTGCAGTCAGGGAGGGATATACTGGCATTCTCCCAACCATGTGCTTCTACTTATAGCAGGGGTAGTCAAACTGCGGCCCTCCAGATGTCCAGGGGATGGCAGGGGCTCATGGGAATTGTAGTCCATGGACATCTGGAGGGCCGCAGCTTGACTACCCCTGACTTATAGCATCTGTGAGAACAAATCCCAAGCGGGCAAAAAATTAAACAGATATGGAAAGGAAGCTACACTTCACCAAGCAGTGACAAAAACGCACCGCTGCTGGGGGAAAAATCATTGAGCAGCAGTCGATACCATAATAAGTACTTGTGATAATTTTATTTAATCATATTAACTAAAACGAGGCAAGCCAAGCAAGTGTCCACTCTCTGATATGCCCTCTTCCTTCTGGGCTTTGCTGCTATAATATTCCTCCAGGAGTGAAGGTTTAATGACACCCTGTCAGCCAGTCCTATGACTACGGGCAGCCTCTCAGTGGGTGCAGATGGGACCCCGAGGCTTGCTCTTAGTGATGGCTGCCAAACCCACGCTATAAACAGGGCTGCACAACTGTGATGCTACTGTAAGGGTAGGTGGTGGCAGACCTCCCATCCAGCAGATTTGGCTCCTCGTTTCCAGGCAGGAAGAAGGGGGTGGGATAGGCAAAATATTGACACTACAATGTCATTTCTGGTATATATCCAGAAGCACTCACAAATGGTGGGAGTGTTAGTTGGGCTGAGACCAAAAAAGTTTTTCGTTGTAGAGTTTTGGAGGAATCCTACAGTGTCCCACTAGTAGTCACATCATAATGTCAGGGTAGTATTCTGGGATTCCACCAAAACTCTATGATAAAATGTTTGTTGCTGTTGCATCTCCACTACACTAAAGTCCCCACCATTTGCCAGTGCTGGGCTGGTAACCCCATCCATTAAGCAGAAGCATAGTTCTCCCTAGTGGATGAAGATTTCTGGCATCAGGTGAAGTGAGCTCTGACTCACAAAATGTTCTTTGTTGAAATAAATGTTGCTAATCTTTAAGATGCCCTGGACTGCTGTTCAATAGACAATGACTCATTGTCTCATGCATTTTTGAATGTATCAGATGGAACCATAGACCCAGAGGCCTAGAAAAATCCCAAAGGTTGTATAGTTCAACTCCACATAAAGCGGAGTCCATGAGTCTTCACATTAACTAGTATTGCCAACCTCCAGGTGAGGTCTGGAGACCCCTGTTTTTATGAGTGATCTCCAGACTATAGAGCTCACTGCCCTTTAAGAAAATGGCTGCTTTGGCCCTTCCCCTTCCCCTTCCTCACCCTCTCCATGCTCCATTCCCAGAACCTACAGGTATTTTCCAATGCAGAGCTGAAAACCCTACCCACAACACATGTCAGGGATCCTTGCATTCATAAGGACAACAGAAGTTTCCAAGGTCCCTGAGAGCCAGTTTGGTGTAGTGGTTAGGAGTGCGGACTTCTAATCTGGCAGGCCAGGTTCAATTCCACACTCCCCCACATTCAACCAGCTGGGTGACCTTGGGCTCGCCATGGCACTGATAAAGCTGTTCTGACCGAGCAGTGATATCAGGGCTCTCTCAGCCTCACTTCCCTCACAGGGGATCTGTTGTGGGGAGAGGAATGGGAAGGCGACTGTAAGCCACTTTGAGCCTCCTTCGGGAAGAGAAAAGCGGCATAAAAGAACCAACTCTTCTTCTTCTTCTAATGCCAATGCTGCTGTCACTACAAGGGAGGAGGCCTCCAGCAAGATCCCCTTGAAGTCACACTAAGTAAGCATAGAAGAAACAGCAGTGGCTTGGTGTTGCTAGAGGACTGTAGAAAGGACTTGGGCCATCATTCTCCTCCAGAAATAGGATGGAATCTGAATTGGAGTTCCAAACTGGGAAAGAACTGAGCTATTTTGACTGATTGTGGGAAACCCAGTTCTGAGTCAAGCCTGAGGGGAATTTCCCCTCCTTGACTCACATTCTCCAGATTGTAGCAGGCCACAAGCCAAGCACACAAGTAAACAAAGCCCCCAGGCTGCAGGCCTCCCTTGGAAAGGAAAGTCAGAAATTAAAGTCAGTATAGCCCTCGCCCTCCCAGGCTGAGGCAGAATCCACAGGGCGGCCCATTGAAATGCACCATTAGGAAGACGCCTGTGAAAACGCAGTGTTTCAAAGAGAATGGAGGAAATGACAAAACCTTCAGCAGTAGGCCGAGGCAAAAGGTTTTCCAGGAGCCGTCAAAGTTCCCTTAATTGCCTGGCAAGAGAAGCATCACCCAAGAAGCGCCACACCTGCCAGCCGCCTGGAACAGGGACCGGCCAAACCAAAGAGCTGCCCTGGGTTGTCACTGCAGCATCGAAAGTGCTACTAAATTTTTAATTTCTTTCAATCTGCTTTTGGCTGGGGGAGAAGAGATGGAGGAGAGGAGCCCCCCCCCCTTTAAAATGCAATCCTCCCTCTTGGATTAATGTTTCATAAAGAAATACAGAAGCTCGTGTACGTTCTTGTTTTTCTTCTTGTCACGGGCGTTACGGAACTTGACAGGTGGATTACCAATTTATAGGCTGCCCGGTGTTATCCCAGTTCACAGCAGCCCTTCTGATATGATACCAGGGCTAATTAAAGGTTCATCACTCGGACCATAATTTGGTGCGACAGCGATTTACCGAATGAGGAACATGGAGGGAAAACGGAAAGCTAAAATAACACAGAGCTTCAAAGAGGGAAGTGAGGCAGGATGGGCACCAGCTGCTCCTGGGTCTCCTGCTTTGCAAAACAAGTCATAATAATAGCCAAGCACAACTGCTGGTACCTGCTTCTTTCCTGGAAGTTACCTTTGGCTAAATCCAGATGCCCAAATACAAACCTTCTTTGCTTCAGCCAGGATCCCAGGGCAAACACTTGGCACTGGCAAGGTAGCACATTTTGCCCAATATAAATAAAAGTAAATACAATAGTTGTCTTTTGTGTCTTTAATATTGTCACGTGGAATACTGCTAAGTGGTTGGGGTGGGGAATGACCTGCCTCTAACCCTAACTTGCCTCCCATGAGGAACTGAGGAGCAGGGGGGGCAGGGGGAAAAGCCTCCACGTACTGATACTCTAGGAATTGCCTCTGTTTTAAAGGCCATCTCCTGACATGTGCCAAGACAGTGTTAGGAACCCACCTGCCACATTACCACAAGTGGCTCACCATAACAGAGGAGCACCACGTCCTGCCTTGAGGCCACAGTGTCTGGTGCTCCAGGCACCCCCTGCCTGCACCCTTGATGCCTGCCCCTGCAGGTGGAGGATGGTGGTACCCACCCTGCAGGCTGAGGTTGGCCGTGTGTGGCACCCACCCATATGCTGGGGCCCCGAGGCAGGGGCGGGGGAATTGCAGCCCAAGGAAGTTAGCCCATTCCACACTCCCTCCCATGCCCCTTATGTGTCGCCTAGGGGTTTCCCACATGGATCCCCAGGCTTGCCACTCCTGGGAAGATGGAAATCATTAGCAGGCAGTTGTACCAATTAGCAGGCAGTTGTACCATGCTGTACCAATGTTCCTTTGTTTATGTTCAATAAAAACTGTGGCCAATATTCCTTCAGTATATCTGTGTTTAGATCTTCCTTTCACACTCCCACCCCATTGGGACCTTGGCCCTGTTGGAATATGCAAAATATGCTTTATGCATAATTGAGCAGACTAAGAAAGGTGTCCTGAAGGGGGCATCAGAGGAAATATATAGTTAGCATAGAAAGGATAGCAACTTTCTGATGATTTTCAAATTATTTCCTCCAATGTCCTGATGTTCTCAACAGGAAACTTCCTGCTTTTTGAGCACACTTCCTCCCTGCTGGCTTCCAGAACAACAGTTGAACAACAGAAAACTGACTGCAGACAACACTTAGACTGTAGATGTCTAGCTCTCGTTCTATACATAGGTTTTCTCTTCTGAATAAAACAATTTTATTCTTTGAGCAATTTGGTGCTCGTATCTCTCTGCATATTCAAACTCTGCCAACAGAGCCTAAAAACGAATGCATCTTGTCAGGAAATAGTAATATGTACATAACTAGCAGAAAAGCCTGTTGCATGAAAAATGCAACAGTTGGTAGCCTTCCCCCTCCCCCCAGGCCCAGGCCTAGGCCCTCTACCCCTCTCTCCCAGCTCATGGAAGAAGTTGGAGGGGGATGCAGAGGGACGACGCAGCCAGGGGTGTCACAGCCTACCTGACTAGCTATTGGTTGGGCAGATGGCCAATCAGGTAGGTGATGAGTCCCAACTCCTCCCACTCCCATCCTCACCCCAGTTGGGCTTTATATAAGTTACTGATAATCTTTTTGTGGATTTCCATGGAATTATTCATCTAGGACCAACAGACATATAGAATTATAGAGTTGGAAGGGGCCATACAGGCCATATAGTCAAACCTCCTGCTCAATGCAGGATCAGCCTAAAATATCCTTGATAAATATCTTTCCAGATACTGCTTAAAGACTACCAGTGAGGGAAAACTCACCACCTTCTTAAGCAGCTGATTCAACTGTTGAACTCTTCTGATTGTGAAATGTTTTTTCCTGATATCTATCCAGTACTGTTCTATGTGTAGTTTAAACCCGTTACTGTGGGTCCTGCCCTTTGCTGCCATAGGAACCTTTCCCTGCCCTTATCTAAGTGACAACCTCTCAAATACTTAAAGACAGCAATCATGTCCTCTTTCAACCTCCTCTTCTTCAGGCTGAACATTCCCAAGTCCCTCAGCCTTTTCCTCATAGGGCTTGGTCCCCAGGCCCTGGATAATGCTCGTTGTTCTCCTCTGAATCCTCTCAATTTGCTTCACATCCTTTTCGAAGTGAGGCCTCCAGAACTGCATATAGTACTCCAGGCAGGGTCTGACCAATGTGGTATACAGCAGGTCTATGTCTTCTTGCAATTTTAATGCTATGCCTCTGTTGATACAGGCCAAGACTGCATTTGCCTTCTTTACTGCCGTATAACAGTCTGCTCACATTTAACTTACGGTCCCCAAGATGTCGTTCACCTACACTGTTCCCCAGAAGTGTATCGGCCATCCAGCATGCAGTAAACTCATAAACGCTTTGCAGAGAAGCAGTCCATCTAGGGAAATCCTCCCAGTTACTCAAGTTGGTATTTTTTAAAGGTAAGAAACTGACATTCTGCAGTCAGGTTCATGCTAACATCTTCCTGAGAGGCACCACAGAGGATCTTTGTCTTGTATGGTTAGAAAAGCACATTTTCACTTGTCTCTACCTAGTCCACTGGCATTTTCCATGTGTTCTGAAGAATGCTGATTTCAAGCTTTAGTATCCTGCAGCAAGCCTGTATTTCCTACCACTTGTCTAAGTACGATAGACTCTGTTATTTCACATACTTCAACAAAGATCAAAGAGCAGTCGCCTACTTACACATTATAAATAGGGCCTTCTGCTTTTCTCATACCTTAAAGCAGTGGTCCCCAACCTTTTTATCACCGGGGACCACCCAACGCCGGGGACCACTCACCGGGGACCACTCAACGCCTTTTACTGAGGCCCGGTGGGGGGGTAGTTTACTCCTCTACGCTCAACCACTGCCCTAATGCTCTCTGACCACTATGGTAATGTTTAAACATCCCTTCAAAATAAGATACAGACACGCCGCAACAATGAAGTGTGTTGTAAAAGGCTGGGGGGATGAAGTAAAGGGCCGGGGGGGGGGGAAGGAGTCCTTCGGGGCCCACCTCCAATTAGTCGAAGGACCACATGTGGTCCGCAGCCCACAGGTTGGGGATCGCTACCTTAAAGTATTCAGAGAACAATCCTAACTAGCTCTGTGTTGGTAAATACCTGGAAATATGGGGGTGGAGGCTGAGGAGGGTAGGGTTTGGGTAGTAGACTTATTCCAATGGAGAATAATGCCACAGAGGTCATAGAATAATAGAGTTGGAAGGGACCTCCAGGGTCAACTAGTTCAACACCCCTGCAGAATGCAGGAAATTCACAACTACCTGCCCACCCAAAGTGACCCCAATTCCATGTTCAGATGATGCCCCCCCAAATTCCATGTTCAGATGATGCCCCCCCCCAAAAAAAAACCCTGGAATCCTTGGGCAGTCTGGTCTGGAGGAAATTATCCTCCTGACCCCACAATGGTGATCAACATTTCCCTGGGCATGCAAGAAAGAGCCACAAGAGCCAAGCTCAGACACAGTCCCTTCTGCCCTCTTACTTTTGTGTCCCTGCTGGGAGACTATTGGTGTGGGGGTGTGGGAGGCCTGGCTCTTCTCTTACAGGCCTGTCCCGGCCGGGCCTCTTCTGGCATTCCTTTGCTGCAGGCCATACAAAGGCCCTGATTCGGGCCAGGGCAATGATGTCATGCATATGTGGGGATCAGCCCCGCTGCCCTGCAGCCACCAGCCCAGCCTTCTCACTTCCCTTGCATAATTGGTCCAGGTGAGCTGAACAGTTAGCTGACAGCAGATCTCCAGCTACCAACTGGGGATTGGCAATTCTGATCCTACCTGGAATCCTACTCAGATAGGGCTTTTCCCCAGCAAAGTGGTTTTTAAGTACTCTACTGCAAACTTCACTTCTGAAGAGATGTTTTGGACTACATTGTTTCTCAACAATGTCTTTTAGTGCCCCGGGATAATTAAGAGAGAGAACAAAATAATACAAATGCTGTTTAGCCATCTTCTCAAAATTATCAGCATTATTTTTAAGGCCTTTTCTAACCCTTCCTCCTCAGTGTGTCAATGCCTTGGGGTCCGGCATATCCACATCCACAGTTGTTATATTACAGCTGCCCATGATAGCAACTGAAAGAGCCTTTTTAACTCGTTCCCGCAGAAAATAAATATTATTTTTCAGATCCGCATTTCACACTTTATTTCACTCACAGCCTTTTAATGGCAAATCATTCCTTGATAACTCATCTGCCAACATGTGATGTACTGCACCAGGCTATTATAAAGCTGAATTACCAAGGGCTGATAGCACTAAGAGTCTGCCTGTAGCATGAGAAATCTTTAGTTTAATCACAATTATTAGCTAAGATTGTCCCACTTTTGGAGGGACATCTGGGGGCACCTGGCAAATTGTACTTATGTTGAAATTATATATGTGGAACCCCCCCCCCCGGTCAATGGTGTTCCGCTTTACAAATGTTAAAATCTGGTCACCTTATTATAAGCGTATATCCATATCTCAATATGTGTGTGTGTGTGTGTGTGTGTGTGTGTGTGTGTGTGTGTGTGTACATACAAACACACTTATAATTCAATATAAGTTGAGCAAATTTAAAAAAATATATATTAAAACATTAATTAACTCCCACTCATTCGGGAAACCTTTCTAGAACCATCAAGAAACCCCAGGGTTTCACAAAACCCTGGTTGAGAAAGCTGGATATAGATGAACATAATAATACTGCAGATTGGGAGGAGTAACAAACACACTGGAACTTAGAGAGAGAATTCAAAAAGACTGAACACTTGGATGGATGTGAATAAGATACAGTTTAACTAGTGGGAAGTTCTACATCTGGGCAACAAAAAGGAGAAGCTCACGTATAACAGACAGAAGACACACACTTGGGTAGCAAAGTGTGTGAACAAGATCTTAGAGTATGGCTCACTGTAAGCTCAGTGTGACGCAGTAGCGAAAAATGGGGTATGTGGTCTTGGAGTGTATCAACAGAGGCATATCATCCATACTGCAAGATATCATTGTCCCACTGTACAACCCATTGGTCAGCTCACACTTGGAGTTCTGTGCACAGTTCTGGAGGCCTCATGTCAAGAAGACTGTTTACAGAACGGAGTGAGTACAGAGGAGGGTGACAAAGATCATCAGAGACCTGAAGAACAAGCCTAAGGGACTCGTGAGTGTTCAATATGTTGAAGAACAGATTGAGGCAGAGCATGATCACACTATTTAAATATTTTAAAGGCTGTTACTGAGAGGAGGGCAGGAAGCTGCTCTTGTTGGCAGTGGAGGATAGGACTCATAACAATGGACCAAAATTTGTGGGCAAAGAGGTACCAGTGGATATTAGGATCTCCCCCGAAGTGGCATAGGTTGCCTAAGGAGGTAGTGAGCTCCCCTTCACTGGCAGTCTTCAAGCAGCTGCTGGACATATACTTAACCTGGATGCTTTAAGCTGATCTTGCATTGAGTTGAGCTAGATGGCCTGTTTGGCCCCTTCCAGCTCTATTATTTTATGTTATTAACAGCTGCTGCTTGGTAAGTATTTTGATGACGATTGCCAGTGAGAAATTGAATTTCCCCCTGAATCAAGAGCTGAAGGAGCTGCCGAGTTACAGGAGTCCTCCTTTATAATGACAGCCAAAAATTGTCCTTCCTATTTTTTTCACACAGAACATCAGCAAAGCCTTTGTGTAGTCACTCACCTCCCTTCCTTTCTTATATGCAATCTCCAAATGCCTACCATTAAAGATGCAATCTTGTTTTGGTTGGCAAAGAATTAATGGCATCAAATAGTTGTTAGGGAGGCACCCAATTCCCTTGGAGGTGTGTGCCAGTGACCTGCGTGTAAGGAGCAAGTTTTGGCTCAGGGTTGTGTGTCCCCCCCCCACACACACACACACAACCAATTTGTCTTTTAATCTACACAGTTTGACTGGAGGGAACAAGCAGGCAGGAAGACAAAGCAGGAGACAGACAGGACTGGAAAAGAGACATACAACTGAGACACGGCGAGAAAGAATAGAAGCACATTTATATTACAGAATTACAAACCCCCTGATTGCTCTCATTACACCTAAAGGAAAACACAACCGTTTTGCTGGTTGCAAGCACATGAATAATTAATCTTAAGGAAGGAAGGAAGGGAGGAAGGGAGGGAGGGAAGGAGGGAATGAGGGATAGCTACAAGGAGTTTACAAAAAACGGATCTGCAGGCTGGTTCTTCAGGAATCGAAGCTCGTCAATTTCTCGTTTATTTCCTGTATTACAAGTCATTTGTGAGGCTGACTCTGAGAATCTTATCACAAAGTGCAGCCCATGATTGCCCTGCCTTGGACCTTGATTGTACTAGATTTCTGAGTGAGGAAGTAAATGGATGTGCAGCATATGTGGAATATGGACCTCCTCGTGGTCCTCAAAGGAAGGATTTAAAGGACGGTACGGAGACAATCCATTGGCAAGCCCCTCCCTGCTCACCCCCTTTCAAGGATGGGTCTTGTTCAAGTACGAAGTACAACGTGGAAATAGGCATGATGGGTGCTCTGTGATGGTCCCTGGACAATGGCTTTTCATTAACACCCCCAATTGGTTCAGCCAGTCCTGGAAGCAAGAAGCCCATGCTTCACGACTGAGCTTCAAGGGGATTTTTTAATGTTGAATTAAAACCCGTCACCTTTGCACATTTTCCGGGCCCTAATATTGCAGCAAGCAGGTTACGAAACTCGCTGAGCCTATGATCTGATCTTGTCAGGAGTAACACCTTGTGGGTTTATATCAATAATGAAATTTCTGGAAATATGATTGCTGCATTACAGAGTAATGGAGTGAAAAATAAATGAGTGTCAAGTTAATAACAGTTCCAGGGAGAAACCCCAGCTTGTGGGAAATTTTAATTATAATTTCATCCATTTTTATTGAGCCACTGGAAGGAGTGTGGGGTAGAAAAATACATCCTGACGCAAATGAACAAATGGAAACTGGAAATGCATCTATCCCTCTCTCCTCAACATGGCAGCGAATGTGAGGTTTCTTGCTGCTTTGTGCAATGAAAACTTTTGCTTGTAATTAATCAAGGGGTCAGAGAAGCCTATTCCCCCCCCCCACCGCCCTTTTACTTATACATTTGGCTAACAGGTCCTGACATTAAATAGCTGGTGGAAAAATTTTCAAATTATGGATGTTTAACAAAATTAATGAACATGTTCAATTAGAAACAAAGTACATAAGAGAGACGGTGCTGTTCCCTTGGGAGGGTGGTATATAAATTAATTAAATAAATAAAATCACTCTGCTTATTATTTATTTGTTTGTTTGCTTGTTTCACTTCCAGAAATAAAAGCATTGTAGAGTTCAAAGCTGCAATTGCTACATGTGCTGTGATGGATTAGTTCAACTAAGCCAAAATAAACAGTCATCTGTCTTTGTGCCCATCGGGGAGCAGGGCTCACTGTACAACATAGCGAGGCAAAAATCTGTAAATGAGAACGAGGGACTGCAAGCGACCACTCTTTGCAAAAGGACCCAAGGTTCAGATGAGTCCCCATGATTGCTTGCAAAGACAGAATGTGCTCTGGTGCTTTCTCTTCTCGACCCATGGTAATATAGCCCCTTCACAAAACACTACATCTTTGGGAAGATTAGAGGAAATCGTATGTTTTGGGAGGACCTACTAAGAATGAGGAGATAAGCCTCAGAATATGTGTGACAGAACGCTTGTGTAGATGTTGTAGATACAAATAAACACAGTTGGATGAAGCAATGTCACATGAAACAGAAAGCTCTATAAGTGCAAGGTGGGGCTTAGAAAGACGGTGAAAAACAGAAGGAAAAGTTTAAATGCTTTTCTCTAAGCTAAGGTCATCTTTTAAAGCTCTTTTATTAATATTTTAGGCTTCTCCAAGTGTGTTTTGTGCTGTTTTGAAGGCCCTGGCTTGTTTATATGGGTGGCTTTAATGCTGATAGTCCATATGTTGCAGCCTTTTCATTGTCTTGCATGGCTTTTATTTAGTGAACCAGCCAGAGCAAATCTCTATACTTGTAGTATAGAGCAAGACTCTATACTACCCTATACTTAAAAAAAGAAATGAAGGAGCCAAATGAATGGAAACCGTTTCTATAGGCCATTCCACACAACCTAAATGTAGCCAAAGTTTTACCTTTTGTAAACGCTATTAATTTAATGTTCTGCATGACGTCGTAAACAAACCGCAAAACTCCCGCCAAGCTGTATTCCCCCCGAAAAAAAACACTACACTTCTAAGCACAAGCCGCAACACATCAGCAAAAGTCATGTGCATTCTCAAAATACTGGTAGAAAGAATATCCCTCCCTAGCTCTCGCTCCCGAGCTTCCGGAGACGTGATCACCATGTTTTCCCCCTTAAACTGGTGAAAGCAACGAGTAAGCGAGGCTTCTTCAGCTGAAGTCCCTCCACAGAAGTGCTTAACAGTAAAACAAAGCTCCCTTCTGCAATTGTCCTTAAAGTTTCCGAGCACGATACAGCCCCCTGTTCGACACTGCCCATAATTTCGGCCAGGAATAGCACCCATCGGGGTGGAAATTTATTTTTTTTTTTACTTGAAGAGCATGTAAACGATTAAGCGCAAGCTTCTACACCAGCAAAAAAGGTCTTTCTGAGACACTGAATGAACAAATATTCATTGCTATTGGTGTTTTGTGGGTTTAAAAAACCCCCGTTTTTAAAGGGAAAGGGGCTTTTGGGGAGCTCAGACACAATAGTTCATTGGCTGTTCTGTTTGACTGATGGCCAGGGGTGGGAAGAAGCGCGGAAAAATATTGCCTCCTTTGTTGCAATTCCAGCGAGACCAGAAACCTGTGGGGAATGAAGAAGAAGAACAAGAAGAAGAAGAAGAGTTTGTTCTTATATGCCGCTTCTCTCTACCCGAAGGAGGCTCAAAGCGGCTTACAGCTGCCTTCCCTTTCCTCCTGTGAGGTGGGTGAAGCTGAGAGAGCCCTGACATCGCTGCTCGGTCAGAACAGTTTTATCAGTGCCCTGGCAAGCCCAAGGTCACCCAGCTGGCTGCATGTGGGGGAGTGCATAATTGAACCCAGCATGCCAGATTACAAGTCCGCACTCCTAACCACTACACCAAATTGGATCTGAATAGACCGGTACTGGGACTTCAATATTCTGCTAAAATTGAAGGTGTGCGGAATAATGACATTCCACTATTAAATATAGCGTTTCTGCATACTGCAAACATTTGGCAACATTGGTCATTGTGCGGAATGTCTTGCCTAGTGAGGAAAAGATGACTCTACCTTAGAACTTACCTTGGCAGTTCTGTGACTGAAGAAATGTGAATATGACATATATTTGCCTGTGCGGCTTAAAGAGAGCCACACAACCTCACTGCCACCTTCAGCCTTTGCCCCATGACATATGATTGATTTTGAGCCCCCAGGAAGGGTGGTATATAAGCTTATTAAATAAATAATAATAAAGACATCAGCCATTCTTCTATTGATCTATTAGCCAGCAGGCTAGATTAACGCATTGCAGTCAATGTGGGACTTCCACTGGTACAAACAGCAGCAATGTGTCCTCACATAGGAATTCACTTCTTGCCAAATCTGTCTGTCTGTCTGTCTATCTAGCAGTTTAAAAAATTCTACAGTCTTTTCTTCATTATTCCACACATACACATTCTGTTATGAGGTTTATGGCTGACTTCATTTTAAATCTTTTTTGTTTACTCAACATTAAATTGTTGCTGTGTTTCCTAATTGATCTTCTGATATTTTAGTATTGTTTTTGTCAGCAGTCTTGAAAACCATCTTACTGAGAGAACAGAAGAGAATTTTCAAACAAATAAACTCAGATGACTAGCTCTGTTAGTCTGAAGCAGCAGTCTGAGTCCAGTGGCTCTTTTAACACAGTTTTATTCTAAGCATAAGCTTTCATGTGCACACACACACATCTTCAAGGAAGAGGTGCCACTGGCCTCAAACAGATAAAACTGAAATCCTTGCAAGACAGCCTTCAAATCCTGATACAAGATCAAATATTTGATGTCATAAAATCTAAAGTGGCCTATTTGAAATCCATTCTAAGAACACAACTGTGTATCTTAAAGCTTCTAACACTTTGGATGACAGGATATGCATGACTTTGAAATTAAAATGGAACGAAATGCATATTTATGGATATCTTTTTAAAATAATTTTGGTGGACTACCCACTTCAGGCAATATGGCTCATGTATTGAGAATAGCATTTCATGCATCTGTCATGATCAGCACAGGAGAGAGAGTGCACAAAAGCAAGTTGTCTAACATGCTCCACTACTCCTGTTCTGGTTACCTTTGACTCTGAAATCTCTTGCCTACCATGAGATCACTTTTAGCTGGCGATGCATTTTCTCAGATCTCCTCAGTGGAGCAGTCACTACTAAACAAATGTCAAGGATGCTGTTTAAGCGCCATGTCATCAGTCTCTCTCCCTGGGATAGAGTTGACACATGACTGGAAAAGGATGTCCCAATGGATGTATAAAATTCTAGACATTTTTTAACTGGGGGAGGGGGAGAGACAGAGAGTTCTAAAAGACTTCAAATGCTGAAATAAAAACAAGCTGGCATCCAGATGTTGAGAAAAAGGAGATTCTCCAGTTGCAGAAACAACTGGGGGTCCTTCAGTTTTGCTCATAACCAAACAGCATGAACTATAGAGATTACTCTAAATTTCACACAGGCCCCAGGTGAAGGTCAGCATAGGAAAGATCCTTCCCATTTTCTCAGCATGGAGCTGCTTTTGGTCTTTAATTCTGACATCTGTTTTCTGAGGGTTGCCCAATAAGTAGATACTTATTGCAGGCATATAACTGCTGTCAGAATCAGGCACCAAGATATTTGCTTGGTCTTTTTTTATATCCATTAAGGAGGTTAAAGTTCCCAGCAAAAAGCTGGGATATTTTTTTCCTCCTCTGAAGAATGTAACCTGCAATTGGCAACAGTATGACAGAGAATGAGGTGGCTGGATGGAGTCACTGAAGCAGTAGGTGCAAACTTAAATGGATTCTGGGGAATGGTAGAGGACAGGAAGGCCTGGAGGATCAATGTCCATGGGGTCGCGATGGGTCGGACATGACTTTGCACCTAACAACTCTGAAAAATGTAACCTGCAATTGGCAACAGAAGTGAGATCCTAATGGCTGGCTGACTGTGGGGATAGATTTCACACATGGCCCCCAACTCATGTAACATCACCTTCCTTTGCATTTTTCACAATAATGTTCCATACTTTGAGTCTGTCACCACCCACCCATCTAAACCACTTTGCCATAGTGGGTGGAAGAAGCATCCACTGAAAACAGGACAAGAAGAAACTCTGGGATGCTTTCAGCCATCCACTGATATCTTTCTCCTCTAAGGAGTTCTTACAGTTATCCTCCCTGTTACAGAGGTATCAGGGACATCATTCCAAAGTTAGCAATATATACTCTCACACTAATGGGGTAACACTGCCAAGTCTGGTAGAGGGACGGACCTAGGGGAAGGTGTCTATTAGGTCTGCAGACAGGAGTTTTTCAGTGGTTGGAGGAAGGAGAGGGGTCAATGAAGGAGATGGGGCATGCTGGTCTGGAAAAGATAACTGGGGCTAGCACGTCAGAACATAAGAAGCCCTGCTGGATCAGACCAGTGGTCCATTTTGTCCAGCATCCTGTCTCACATAGTGGCCAACCAGTTCCTCTGGAGGGCTAACAACAAGGCATAGAGGATGAGATGTTCTTTGATGTTGCCTCCTGACTCCAAGATTCATAGGTTTAGTATCCCTGAATTTGGAGGTTCTCCTTAGTTGCCATGGCTTGTAGCTCCCTCAGTTAGGCACATCACATCTTCACAGCCACATTCCCATATACATCCCAACTATTCACAGCCTGTCTTCTCATTGTGCTTTTATGGGCTGCTTCCTTAGAGATGGTTCAGTGCTTCAAACACACCCAAACAGTAGTACTTCAAGGCAACTCAGTTACACAAGTGACACGCGCTATAGCATCTGACCTGGATGGTCCAAGAAGGCCCAATCCCAGCAGATCTTGGAAGCTAAGCAGGGCTGATCCTAGCAAGTATTTGGATGGGAGATCAACAAGGATTTGGGTATTATTTCCTCCAAAGAATACTAGGAGTCATGATGTGGAGACAGGAAATGGCACACCACCTCCAAATGTTCCTTGTCTGGCTGCCAGACAATCCTCAGATCTCCTGGCTACACTTTAGATGATAAATAAAGAAGAAGAAGAAGAAGAAGAAGAAGAAGAAGAAGAAGAAGAAGAAGAAGAAGAAGAAGAAGAATCATAGAGTTGGAAGGTGTCGTATAGGCCATCTAGTCCAACCCCCTGCTCAACGCAGGATCAGAAGAAGAAGAAGAAGAGTTGGTTCTTATATGCCACTTTTCTCTACCCGAAGGAGGCTCAAAGCGGCTTACAATCGCCTTCCCTTTCCTCTCCCCACAACAGACACCCTGTGGGGTGGGTGAGGCTGAGAGAGCCCTGATATCACTGCTCAGTCAGAACAGTTTTATCAGTGCCCTGGCGTGCCGAAGGTCACCTAGCTGGCTGCATGTGGGGGAGTGCAGAATCAACCCGGCATGCCAAATTAGAAGTCTGCACTCCTAGCCACTACACCATACCAGATATAGTCACAGTGTCATTTCAGAAGCACTTTTTGAAGCCATATCCTTTGTGGCAGGTGCAACTGGGAAGCTGTAGCTCTGTCCAGAAGATGCATTAGTGCCAGGTCACAGCTTACCTGTCAATAGTTGGGAGAACAGCGGAGACACATGAGATGGTGCAACCAGGACAAACTTCTCTTGTTCACACATCGAATTTCCTTGAGGGCTGTCTCACCCTCACTTCCCTACCAGGGCACAGCAGCAAAGCACCTTAATCCTACAAATGAGCCACACTAATTACTTCCTCACACCTGTGCGAAACAGTGAGATATTTATAAAGAGACGGAAGCTTAAATAAAACAAAGAAATAAATCTCTCATGGTAACGTTGCAACTCTTCTGCCCATCAGTATCTCTTGAATCAAATCCAGATAGATTATCATCAAATAGTGTCCACGGGCAATAGAAACAGCAGCAAGACAGAAGCACGCAACATGTACGCATATATGCCATGTGCCTGACCTCGATATTGCTGATACAATTTGATAGAGACCAGACTGTTCCCATATGGACACAAGAAAGTCCTCCCCTCCCTGGAATTTGCTGTCTGAGATTAAATTTGGATGCTCATCCCTTTGTAGCATCAAATGCTTATGATTCACTTGGTGTGTCTGTGTGTCTGCACGCAAATACACAAATACACTGCACACAAATAACACTGTAATGCTCTCTAATCTGGGTCAGTGCATAAATCCAGAACCCTTTTCAATGGCAAGGCCTTCTTCCTGGCACTTTAGATACTAACTGTTAGGACAAAAATGCTTCGGAGCATTGCAAGGGTAAGTGTTAGCAGTACAACTGGCAACCAGGTATATTGGATTAGGGGGAAGGCGTGTGGATCAGAGAGCGTGATTTTCACAAAGACACAGAAATCACCATTGAGGTTTACCAGCCCCCCCCCCCCCCCGACAGGCTTACTGTGCCTTGAGCAACTGCCTGGTATGTCCAGGTTTATCAAGAGAAGCTGTTTCCTTCCATCTCCACTGCAAGAAAAGATACACCTGTTAAACTTCTACCTGACAGGCAGCTATGCCCAGAACATGAAACACATTTTTTTTTGGAAACAAATATTCTTAGATGACTTTCCTGTACTTAGCTTCAGAGCAGGCAGAGGGGAAAGATGGAAACCAGAGGGAGCACCCTGATGCAGAGAGCAGGGCTTTACAATGACTCTCATTGGTTTACTTGTCAGTGGCTTGCAAAAAGTGGGTCAATGCCCCCTTTGTGTGGCAGCTCAAACAGTGCCCTGCATGCTGCTCCTGGGGAATGGGAGGTGATCAGCAAAAAGTTCTTGGTGGTATTCAAGCCATTCCCTGTCTCAATACAATCCTGGCAGCTGGAATCTCCAATATTTATTTATTTAAAGTATGTCTACTGTGTCTTTCCACTCCAATGAGTCACCAAGGCAGTGAACATGTGTACACGAAAACAAGTTAGTGTCAAACCATCGAGGCATCAAAACATAATTTAAAATATCCATGTCCATAAAATATTTAAACAATTCAATAACACACACATAACAACACAGCCATGGGAATGGCCAGTGACAGCAAGGGGAGGGGGAAATGCCAGACAAAATGAAAGAAGTCTTCACCTGCAGGCGGAAAACAACGACAGGGGAAATATCGGCCTGGGGAAGGAGTTCCAAAGTTTCAGAACCGTGACCAACAAGGCTTTTTCTCAGGTAGCCACCCGTCTAATCTTGGTTAGCAAAGCAGGATCTTTACACTTCAGTTCCAGCACCTTGAATTGGGCTTGGAAGCAAACTGGGAGTCAGCGTAGCTCCAGCTGGAACATGTCAACATTCTCGCCGCAGCATTTGGTACAATTGTGGCTTCTAGATAGGGCAGCCCCAGGTAGAGTGCACAATCTAACCTAGATGTTAACCAGGACATGCACCATAGGGGCAAGATCTTTCCCACTCAGGAATGGCTTCAGCTGGATCACCAGCCAAAACTGGTAAAAGACCCTCCCCTGGCCAACGCTGCCACATGTTTACCCAGCAGGAGGCATGAGTTCAGTAGTTCACTCAGATTACAACCTGGGGCCCAGATTCTTTCTCGAGCATCATCCTTACTATGTACTGTTTATGTATGGCAATTCAAATGGGCAACTGACGCTCAAATCTTGGGCAAGGTATATATATTCTGTTATTGGATATTTGCGTATGGATGTATAATGACAAGCAACCCAAACCCATTAAAATGTCTCCAATGGGAAAGTAAGCATGACCCTTCTTACCATATTAAACAGGGAGTTGGATCCAAGGCCCCCTATCTGTTTTTCCCCCTTTCCCCAATAAGAAAGTTCCTCAAATGGAAGATGCCTTCATCCATTGGAGGAAGTCTTTCTCCATCAGTGGAAGATTTAGCGAAAGGGAGTCATTCTAGCCAACCTAGCAGATGTAAGTTACTGGATCCAATCCAATGTGACTGAAGGTAAAGCAAGTCTTCAATCACTAGTACAAATAACTCTGGGGGGGGGGGAAAGTACTACAGTACTGTTGGCAACGGCTGCTGGTTTGTCAATTGGTTTGCCAGCTCATGCTTAGAGATACCAGGCACTGGAAAGACTTATCAGGTTTGTATAGGGAATGTCAGTTGCAAGGGAAGGATGGATAGATTCAACAGATGCCAGACCTTGGCTGTAGCTCAAATCATGTGGCCAATGGTAGCGAGACAGTCCTTTATGAAAGCAACAAGGAGAGGTGAAAGGCAAAAACATGATAAATACCCAGACTCGGGAGAGAGAGGTGATTAGGACTACGCTGCTTGCATTTTTAAAACTTCCTTAACTCCTATTTCATTTTCTGTTCTCCTGATTTAGCGCAAGCCCATTCTTAAAACGAATCCATAATTAGCTTTTTAATGATAAATGTATATTTATTTTAGCTACTATTTCTGCAGCCCTAATGAAGGTTTCTGGAGAGAGAGAGAGAGAGAGAGAGAGAGAGAGATGCAGGAATCTGGACCTGACAGGGCTATTTTGCTGCAGTAATTAACCAAGAGTTAACAAAAATACATTACTGCATTATTTATTCCTAGCTCAGCATTGGCTCTTCTCTGCATCCAAGCAACTTGAACATACTTCCACTTAAGCAAGAGAATTTGCTCTACTAAGATAATAAGTTCATAATAATACACTGTACTTCTTCAACATTTTCCATTAGTGTATCTGAAAGTGTAATAGGGACCATTTATTAACTGCTGGGTTTTTGTGGGAAAGGTAAGAAATATTTAATGCTTGCCCATTTATTTATTCTCCGTTGAAATGCAGAGCCATCCACTTAGACTGCAAGGCCAGGAGCATTAGAAGGTGCCTTCTATTCGCCTTGTATGCTTGGGGGGGGGCTGAATTATGCCCACTTACCCTGTTTCTTCAACATGCCAGTCTCCATCGGTCCAAGGTGATATCTGCAAAGAGGGGTCGATCCAACCATCCTCCAAAGACACTTCTCAAGGAAGCTCAAGGAAACTCCCTCTAACTGTATTTGCTCTTCTTCGATTGGATGGGAAACTTGTCTTGGAGGAAGTCTCCTTGGGCTGGAAGAAGGCTTCAACCTTTGCTTAGTGGCATAGTAGGTTGGGGTAGGATCCACCTCAGCAGTACTCATGTTCGAGAGTACAGATTTACAATGCTAGTGTCACTTTCAAGGCATGGAGGATGGGGAAAGAAAAGGTGTGGGATCACAGGGCTCACTCATAGCCACAAAGAAATATCTGCATAGATTTACTTTGGCCCATGCAGCTTAGTTACTATCAACATTAACTGGCCATTACTCCCTTAGGTTGCATGCAGTAGTGATACTTTTAACTGCAGGTATCCAAAATTGATATTCAAAAAAAAAGGGGGGGACCCTATAAAAACTGAATCAAGAAACCAAAAGGTTTAAAGAAATGCAAGTATGCAGCCTAATACTATGAATGCATTATGTAAATTGTTTTAAAATGCCCAGCTATATGAAAATGCATGCATTTATTACAAAGAAAGTTAAAAACGGTATAAGGCTTCAATAACAGCCTCACATATAAAATCAGTAAATAAAATATCAAGCAAGGACTAAAAGACCTAGACTGAACACATTACAGCAGGTTCCTTCAGTGGTCAGACATACATAGGCATACATAGATTTTAAAATACAATTATTCCAGGCATATAATAATTATTAGCAAAATAGAAAAGACCAAGTATAGGTGGCTAAAAAGGGAGAAAGAAAAGTAGGTGGGGAAAAAGTTTTTTTTCAGTATTTGTCAGGGGGTGGGTGATTGATTGAGTTTTAATGGGGATTGGGATTTTTTAAGACTTTTATGGGGTTTTGCATGAGGACTTTAGATTGTAACCTGCCACTTAGTGACTGTTTCTGCACTGGGAACTTCACTGCCCCAGCTCCTGTGCAGGAGCACAAATCAGGGGCAGATGAGGTGCAAATGCTCCCCCTTGTGGGTGCAGGAAGAGGTGGGCAACCTGCCACGACTAAAACTCCAGCCTGCAGCCCGGCATGAAACCTCCAATGCATAAACAGTCAGTGAGAGTGGCGGGATATAAACAAACAAAATTTAATGCATAACAATTTTAAAAAAATGTATGCACCAAATCAAGTACTGACAATTCCCCATCTCCCTTCTTTTCCTCCTTCCTTTTTAGCTTTGCTAATACTTATTATATGTCTGGAGCTATTGTATTTTGCACTCTATGTATGTCTATGTATGGCTAACCAGTGAAGAAGCCTATTGTGCTGTCTAGTTCATTTGCTCCCTGTTTGACATTTCACGTAATGATTTTGTATGTGAGGCTACTGGTTCGCCATAAGTCAGCTGCAACTCAATAGCACTTTCCACCACCATTATTGCTTTAGGATGGTTAGGGCTGATCCTGTGTTGAGCAGGGGGTTGGACTAGATGGCCTGTATGGCCCCTTCCAACTCTATGATTCTATGATTCTATGATTCTATGATTCTATGATTCTATGATTCTATGATTCTATGATTCTATACCCCGTGGCTCATTCCAGATAGGTGCGTAGACCATTCTAAAGTCACATGCCATTTCCATTTTTTTAATTTTTTTTATTTATTGTTATTTGTTCTTATAAAAGCATTTACAGAAAAACAAAAAACAAAAAAGCGACCAGCCATTTCCATTTTGCATCAGCTTTCTGAGACAATGTTTTTGTAGTTACCCATTTCACAACAGTGAGCTCCACCACAGCAAAACATTATTCTTTGTGTTTTGTTTGGTTGGTTTTTATTGGGAGACTGACACCAGTTTTTTGTTGATTTGCCTTCTTGGGCATATTACTTTGAATGTAAGCTTTTGGTTTTATTAGACTATTGTGATGTATAGTGTCTGTTGTTTTAAGCGGCCTTAACTGTTTTGGGAAAAGGTGGAGTAATAATAAATAAACAAACAGCAATTGGCTTTTGATAGTTAACAAAGAGACTGGTTTCATTGTCAAGAAATCATGTTAAATATTATAACATGTTACTATGTTATAGTGTTGCAAGAAAACAGTAAAAGAAGACCGTGTAATAAATGTTCTAGTTCAGTTATCTGGTTTGTAAACTATTATTTGTTGCAGATGACTTAAATAATGTTCCTGTTATTAAAAAAAGCTTTTCCATTGCTGGGGGTAGGGGATGATCTCTGCAAACCTTCTCACCCACTGTGGGACACTCATGAGGGTTCCTCCTCCCTCAGGAACCAATTTGGAAGAAGACTTGGCCTCTGTCTGAACTGTCTGAATGAGGTGGGATGGGATAGATTATAGATGTTTTGACCACTTGCTTGTTTTATTGTAAACTAGATTTAAAGCCCATTTCACATGCAAATGAAATGGGCGCTAGATGGCCTGGGAGAAGGCGGCGCGGCCTACCCCCCATCCATGGCTCTCTGGAGCCTTCTCCCGGCCGCTGGAGCGGCCTCGCCGTGGGAGAAGGCGGTGCGGCCCACCCCCCACCCGTAGCTTTCTCGAGCCTTCTCCTGGGCGGCGGAGCGGCCGTGCCACGTCTGCGATGTGGCGAGGCCGCTCCAGCGGCCGGGAGAAGGCAGCGCGGCCCACCCCCCACCCGTAGCTTTCTCGAGCCTTTTCCTGGGCGGCGGAGCGGCCTTGCCATGTCTGCGATGCGGCGAGGCCGCTCCAGTGGCCGGGAGAAGGCGGCGCAGCCCACCCCCCACCCATGGCTCTTTCGAGCCTTCTCCGGCCGGCGGAGCAGCCTCGCTGCAGGAGAAGGCGGCGCGGCCCACCCCCCACCCGTAGCTCTCTCGAGCCTTCTCCTGGGCAGCGGAGCGGCCTCGCCACGCCGCTCCGGCGGCCAGGAGAAGGCAGCGCGGCCCACCCCCCACCCGTGGCTGTCTGGAGCAGCCGGCCAGATTCCCTGGGCGGGTGAAGCAGCCAATGGGGAGCTGCGCGCCCATTGGCTGCTTGGGCCGGGATGGACACTCGGAGGAGCCAATCAGGAGCTGCTTCGCGGCTCCTGATTGGCCCCTCCAAGTTTTTATCCCAGACAGGGCCCGCCCTAACTCCTCCCACACAGCCTTTACTCCTTTATTCAGTCCGCGGCGCTCCGCGCCGCGGGGCTGTTTAAAAATTGGGGTTTTATGAGATTTTATTGTATTTTAATGTTTTATTCTGTGAACTACCACGGGTTCCTAGGAAATGTGGTGGTATATAAATCAAAATAATAAATAAATAATAAATAAATTTGAGGGACTCAGTGGGCAGAAGTTGTAAGGGGTGCAGAGAAGTGCTGTTCCGTGAGCCTGTCACAAGACTTGAGGGATACACACCGTTATTTACAGGAATAGTTGCCATGACAAAGATTTACATCCTTAGCATGTGACCCAATGCAAAAAGTCTAAGTATATTTCAATGAAATTAGTTGATGCCCTCACAGCCTTCTCCAGCTATGGGGATTTGTTCTTAACAGCTATGACATTGTTACTAACTTTGTTCTAGGCAGTGCTGTCATGCTATACTAACCGCTTTTACTCAGAATCGTATTCAGGTCTGCTCAATGGCACTTACTCCAAGAAAAGTATTCTTAGACATGCATTGGGCATCTACTGATGGTACTTTATTCAATCCAGCAAAAGTTAGCTGCAACAAAATTCCATCTCGCAACAACATTTTCTTCCTTTCAATGGGGCTGTGTTGCAATTAACTTTTGCTGGATACTGCTTGTTAAATGGTTACATTTTCAAGAGCCATTAAGCTACTGCTTCTTATGTGTTGGATGGAGACCTTTCTAGACACTGAAGTGATCTGCATGCCAAAGATACATGCTGACTGTCAACGACTGATTGCCTGTGGGTAAGCCAGAAAGTAGATTGTTAATTGAGAAATGATTGACTCGCTCAGTGTTCTGTCTATGGCCCATTTTCAAAAAAGGAAAATGAAGGAGAATCCATCAAATGATAACTATTATCACTGCCAAGCATTTGTACATAAAGGGAATTCACAACTTTTGCATCCTTTCATTACATGACCATCACATGGCAGACATTTTGTGTGTGTGTATGTGTGTTCTAAACTGGGAAATCCAAGCAAGGGACTGGATAGGAAGTCAAATGCAGAAACAGAACTGGAACTAAAGTCTTCAGGAGAAAATGCAGTACTGGATGCATCAGGTCATTCAGATTTTCTTTGTTTTTTTTTTTTCTGGAGACTTGGCATTGGCTTCCTTTTGCAACTTATGTGTTTACAGGAAAGCACCATCCAATGCAGCACTGGGAAAATTGTGTTAAGCACAGGCACAATGTACTAGCAAGGTCTCCTACGGCAATCTTGAACAGCTCCCATTCATTTCCCTGAACATTAGACCACGGAACTTCCCAGTGGATTGCATCCCATACTTCTTAAGAAAATAAACAATATTGCAAAGCTGATGATCTGTTATGGTGCATTAACATAACTTTTGCTATGCCAGCAAGTTTGGCTTTGTGATGCATTTCCTGTATTGTACTTTTATTGTGTATCTGTAGCTGTGGCTGTGTTTTATTTTGATTTTATAGGCCTGCATTAAGGAAAGTTGGAGCAATAAAGCATGATTGATTGACACTGTGTCTTTAAGTGTGACATTGCACCAAAGTGGCATGCTACCTATTATGGCAGCAAGTCAAGAAAAAATTTTTTTTTTCTCTGCTCCTTGAACTTTCTTACCTGCAAGCTGTACACTGATGGGCCATAGAAAAATTCTAAATTTAATTCACTATAGTACCCCATAGAAGTAAACAGGAAAGGAATGAGAGTTCATTAGCTGCATCTGTTAAAATTAGCAATTTCATATCACATCCTTTTAATAAAATGCACACATCACATAACCAATGATCGACTCGAGGACACATGGTTATGACTCAGTTTGAACATAGTCAGGACTGTGCCTCCATGTCCACTCCAGTACGTCCACTACAGCTTATGCCCAGAGTACCTGAAAGATAGTCTCCACTTGAATCAATCAACAGGGGCCCTGAGGATTCCAGATCTCCTCAGGAAGCCAGAATGAGTGGATGTTCAGCTGGCAGGAATCCAAGAGAAGGCCTTCACAGCCACCATCCGAAAACATGGACCTCTTTCCAACCAGGAGCAGAGAATGGACATGTCTATGAAGCCTTTCCGGAGACTTGTCTTTTTGGGACTCAGATTGAACAGCACTGTACTTTTACTAAAACTATCTTTTTTATGCAATGGTTTGAATGCATCTGGGACTATTTAGTCAAAAGGTGGTCTATGGATTCTATACTCAAGTGACAATCTATACCAACAAATTCTATGACCTGAACAATATACAGACCAAGGGGATTTGAAGCACTGGCCTTTGTTGCATAGTTTATTTTGTAATTTCTGCTATGTTGCTATTTTGATTTGGTTTTGCTAGTCACAGGTGGGAGGAGGACATTTCAATCACATGCTGAACCACTGAAAATCTTATTTAGCTAGCTATTTGTCAATATTTGCTTTATGAACCAACCACTACTACTATGGCCCAGGCCTCAGGACTTGAAATAACACTTCAGGTCATTCATTGATTCATTCATTGATTCACTCATTGGCTGCTCCTCTTCTAACTTGCCTTTCCCATCAAAACTAGACAGGTTCATACCCCAATGTTTTCTTGCCTGCTTTCTAGCAGCTCTCTCTTTAACAAGCTAATGATGAAGCCTTGCAAAACCGTATGACCCAGTACTGTAATTGTGACTTCCTGCCTTTAGCTTGATGCTTCCAATTTTTCTCCCCCAGTCCATATGATCCTGAGTTTGTGCACCGCATCTCCGATACCGCATCTCTGTCTCTAGGAGTTGGTCTTTGAGGAGCCAATGTCTCCCTTTCTTGCAACACTGGACTTTAAAATCTTATTTATAGGCCTTTGTCAGCTGCAAAGTGATAATTGAATAAATATGTGATGCTGTTAAACAGTTGGAGCATTTTTCGTATCTTTTTGTTACAGTTAACTGGCAGAAGTATATAGCAGGGTTATTTTTTTTTTAAATCAGTCATTTCAGTGCCTACTTAAAAACCTTGCGCAAACAGTTTCCTTTGGAGTTCTGGAAACATAACTAAGTATTTGGTTCAAAGCTCTCACACAGGGAACCTCGTATTTGTCTTTATTCATTAAGAAGCCTAATAAGTAGCAAACAACAAACCAAAAGAACTAGAATATCTCATCAATCAGTAAAATACAAATAATTACAAGTAGCATGTGTATGTTAAGTGTTGTCAAGATGACCTCCAAAACAGCCTATTGCTATCTAAATGCTCATACCCTGGAAAACATTGTTGGTCTCTAAGATGGTCCTGGACTTTTGTTCCTCAAACCCCTAAGGAGCGGAAGACCACAGGACAAGCATTGTTGCATTAGACCAGTGGCTCATCTAGTCCAGTGTCCTTTTCCCCCCTTAGCAGCCAACTAGATGCTACAGGAGGAATACAAACAGGACATAGCATTGAATGCCCCTCCACCACCTTTATTCCCCATAACAGTGGGTACTCAGAGCTATAACTTCTGAACATGAAGGTTTGTTCCATTTAGCTAAGAGCCATTGATGGACACCCTCTGCACATTTGTCTGAACAATGAGCCACACTCCAAGAGTGGGTTACTGGCACACACAAAGTTATTCCTATTTAAAGAAAAAAAACACAAAGGAATAAATAACGGCATTAAATGACTTTAACTTCTCTTTCAGATACCCCCCGCCCTTCTGATGGGTGGCCACAAACCTCTTTTGCTCACAGAAAATGGATGTTCCATTCTTAACACCATATTAAGTTTTATGCACATTAAATTTCACCAGAGGAGAATAAACAATTTGTCTGCTCTCCATCTTTTCATTCTGCATTTTTATGCCTTTAGGTCTTCGCTTGTTAGACTCTGGGGGTTGGAAAAAATATTCTGCACAGTTTTACCTGGATAAACACCCCATAAATTACAGATGATATTTATTAGTCTCACAGGAGCTTCACTGCCTTGGAAATAGCAGAAAAATAACTTTTTAGATAGACAACAGATATAGTTAATAGACAGATGCCCTAGCAATACATAACTGCATCTACCTATTATGTCCTCTCTCCCATTCTCAGTGCCAGACGTGACTTTAATTAACTTGTCCACCATTTGGAATTCTAGTGGGATACAATGCAGGCAGGATCATTAAACCCAATCATATTTTCAGCCTCGCCTGATATTTCACTACAGCCATTCAAATCAATTTACCCAACAGAGACATTTGTCCCTGGCCTGTCACCACGGCCCATACTGAGCCTCCTGCACTTCTTTATCTTTTGGCAAGGCCATCATAAGCAAGCGACACCAAGGGTGATGTATGGGAACTCAAATAAGGTATAAATCCTCCATCCCTTCATCAGCTGTCACACAGAGAGAATTTACTCTAGCCAGCCTTAGCAATGGCTGCCTGGCCGTGCTTGGAGAAAAGTCAGCGTTAAGATGACACACTCTTGGAGGTGAAGAATTTCTTTGCTTTGTGAATTTGGTTCCAGGAGGTTGGAATGAAGAGAAGATGTGAATCTCAACCACACACACACGCAGAAGACACATATAGATACTTTTCCCTGCTCAGTCCAGCAGTATGCTCAGAATGACATAAATTACTAAGCCCTCTCCCCCCCCAAAAAAAAACACACCGTAAGGTCAAAGTCACTTGCACACTTGAAGCAGAAGGAGAATTCAGAGCATATTGCCTTAACATCATCATTTGGTGTTAAAAAAGAAGTGCTGGGTTTTGTACCCCGCTTAAAGCAGCTTACAATTGCCTCCCCTTCCTCTTTCCATAACAGATACCCTGTGAGGTTGGTGAGGCTGAGAGAGCTTTGAGAGAACTGTGACTGGCCCAAGGTCACCCAGCTGGCTGCAGGTGGAGGAGTGGGGAATCAAACCCAGTTCTACAGATTACAGGCTGCTGCTCTTAACCACGAAACCAAGCTGGCTCTCCTGTAACAAACTGGATCTCATAAGGAAATGAAAGGCAGATAACAATGATGGGGGTGCTCACGATGATTTGTGGCTTTGACACACAGTTTGGTCAGTTATGTGTCAAAGCACTGCTGGGATTAGATGCACTAATCTGATCTTCCAAAACCTCAGAACTGACGTCATACTGATCCCTTGCCTTTGTGTGTGGTGATGGATATAACACCAAAGGAAATTCCACATCTCTGAGAGCATGATCTCAGCAAATGCTATTAATAGCACAGATCTATGCATGCAAGGAAGCAACCAGCCCTTGGACAGGGAATAATACTACCTCCCAGCAATCTTTAACTCCCTCTGAATGGTGAGTGGTGCACCGTGGACTTGTACGAGAATACAACTGAGTCATTCAGAAAATTGTCCAAATCATATATCCTCTGTTGCAGATAAGTATTCTGAACAGACATGATCTTTTATTCCTCCCCCCGTAAAACAGGAAATGTTTTACAAATCCTCAATTGTTGTGCATTACTCCTACCGACAACTTTTCATCCCTACCCTACACCTGAATAACCATTTATCCATGTCCTGTGAAGAAGGTTGACCCACGCAAAAGGAAGTACTGGGGACGAGGAAGGAGTAAGGAATTCATTTTTATCTCCTTGACCCCCCCCCCCCAGCCCCTTACTAGTAATCTGACAGTATTCTCCTAAACAGTGATGCACCCTTTTAAGTCCTTTGCAGGACTGCACTATGAGAGTCCTGAGTGCTTAATGTTATTCTTTAGCGTAAGTTCTTATTGCTTCCCCTGGTACATTTTCAGTGCTCCTTCTTGAAATCTTTTTTGCCTTCCTTTTGGTTGTTCCACTATCAAATTGTCATGAAGACATTCAGGAGACCCCATTTTGTCAATTCTACTCGCTCACTGCAGAACTCCCTCCCCCTTTGCCCTCCCATGCTGGTACCAGGGGTTCAGTGACCTCTGGGATATGAATTTGGAGGGACACAACAGGCTAGAGCAGGGGTAGTCAAACTGTGGCCCTCCAGATGTCCATGGACTACAATTCCCAGGAGCTGGCAGGGGCTCCTGGGAATTGTAGTCCATGGACATCTGGAGGGACGCAGTTTGACTACCCCTGGGCTAGAGTGAAAAGAGCACTTGCATAGAATTGCACGCTTTCCTGGAGAAAGATAATGTTCTCAAAAAGGATGCTCCAATTTAGAAATAACTGTGCCACACTATCAAGCATGATTGGGAAAATAAACACAGTCCCAGCATCAAGCTCAGCTCATGTTCCATGACCCAGATTTGGGGTCAATGCAGGCTGAGTTTGGGCGGTGTGGTGGTTAAGAATGGTGGACTCCAGTTTGGAAAACCAGGTTTGATTCTCAACTTCTCCTTGTGAAGCCTGCTGGGCAACTTTGGGCCAGCCACAGTCCTCTCAGAACTTTCCCAGCCCCCCCCCCCCACAGGTACTTGTGGGGAAAGGAAGGGATTGTAAGCTGTTTTGAGATTCCTTAAGGTAGGAAAAAAACTGGGTAAACTAACCTCCTCTTCTTCTGATGTGTAGGTTTCGGTACTAGTCTTCAGCCCCTCGGCCCTGTGCATGCTGTGCTACCAAGTCAGTAGTCATTTCACTAAATTTAGTAGCTTTTAAGTGTGTTGGGAGGTAGATTCCTGTTCCAAATAATGCAGATGCTTTTCTGATTTTACCACCAAAACATTAAGTCTAAGGGGTGATGGGGCTCAAAGTACAATTTATGTTTCTCAGGTGTGTTTAGTTAATTCATTGTAAAGGGATACCACAGAGGAATTTGTGTGTGGGGGAGAGTTCCTCATCATTTAGCTCTGGGGCCCACATATCTGAGGGACCGCCTGTCGCCCTATGCCCCCTGCCTTACTCTCTGTGGGTACTAATATGTTGGTTATTCCCAGCCCCAGGGAAACATGACTAGACTTGGCCAGGGCCATTTCAGTTCCGGCCCATACCTGGTGGAATGAGCTCCCGGAGGAGCTGCTGGCCCTGCGGGAGCTTTCGGCGTTCCATGGGGCCTGCAAAACGGAGCTCTTCCACCAGGTGTATGGTTGAGGTCAGTACGGCTAGGGAGATCTGCATGGCCCCCCTTCCAGGAGAGTGGTATGAGTGGTGGTTGAGTATTCCATCTGTGCCCCTCTTCCCACCCAGCCCTCTAGGAGGTGTTTACTGGGGGGGGGGGGATGAGAATAGTGAGAGAGTCTTTTTGCCGTATCACTTTTTTCCCTTTTCATTTGATTAATGAATTGTGCTGGTTTTATGTCTAGGGTTTTATTCAGACACATGTGACCCACCACAAGCCATCTGGGAGTGATGGGCAATAAATAAATAAATAAATAAATAAATAAATAAATAAATAAATAAACAAACAAACAAACAAACAAACAAACAAACAAACAAACAAACAAACAAACAAACAAGTAAATAATTCTCAAATCAGTGGGATTCCCAAAATTTTTAGTGTTGTCAGAACTGCCTATCAAGAAGTTGAGTCAAGTACTGGGCCAATGGTCAGGCGACAACCTCACAATTCTATACAACAGCCAGGCTATCAGCTATTTGCTTGCAAGTGTGGAAATCAGAAGGAAGGAGTTAATGGGCTATACTTTGATGTTTTGATTAAATTTCCGGGCAGTAAAAGCAGATCCCTCTGGTGAAGTCAATGGCCCAGTAAATAGAGCACAAGGCAAACCCAGAAGGTTGAAATCACTCATGGCCCTGGAGTTACAGTTTCACTGGCCAACGTTATTGTCTTGGAAGGAAATGAGATTTGATCGATTCTGATGTGGAAAGACCTGTCCACCTGACTTGGGGGTTGTTACAACAGTCATCCAGTTTACACTATGGTGATATGCTCTGTACTGGACAGCCTTTGGAAAGTGCTTAAATGTTATGATTGATTCAAAATGCAGCTGGCAGAATTTTAACTTGAACTCATTGAATGAAGAACAGAACTAAAGTACTGTTCCATCTTCACTGATGGCTGCTAGTTCATTTACAGATCCAGGACAGATGTCCCTCCTGCTCATTCCTCCTCAGGCCTGACCAGCCATGATCTATAAAGACTGTGTGAGGAGCTCCCTAAACACAACAGACTGCTGAAAACAGCCCCATTTGGCTACTGAGCACATTTATGAAAACAGTGACTTGTGCTACCAGCAGAGTGGTCCATTCAAACTCAGATCTCAGTTCTAGTGGGTCCCTGAAAACAAAGGAAAGGAAACCATGACATAATACTCATGCATCTTCTTCAAAACACAGAGTAGATTAGTACTAATACTTGGCTGGATTTCTAGCAGTAACACGTAACTTTGAGCCTTGTGTAAGGATTGCCACACTCTTTTCTTTCCTTCTCCCTTGCAATTCGGCTTTCTCAAAGGCGGGCACACACACAAACACACACTTGCTCATCTCCGGTAGTTCAATAGCATCATAAAACCCACAATCTCTTCTACCCTGTGCACACATCTCATTATCCATCCTTAGTATACATCTTGAGCAATGCAATTTACTTCAATGTCACCAAGAGAGCGATGCTCCTCGGGGACTGTCATTACCATAAACCACAATCTGCTGCCAATTTATATGTCCTTATCCGCCCCTTATTTTAACTTCTCTATAAATGATGACAAAGCGCTTTGTGGCCCCCTATCTTAGATGTTGCTCCAACAGCTGTCCCATGTGCCCAGTTCCCCTCTTCCTTAAGCTGCCTCTTCAACCCCCCCCCCCAAACACAGTCTATATTTGGCTTTCCTCCAGGTTTTGTCTTTCAGCTCTTTTCTTATGAAACTCCTATTTTGTTGCTGTTGTCCTTTCCATTTGCATCTATTCCCAGCTTTCAGGGAATGAAAGACATCTATTCCATCATTTTATCTGAGCAGCCATTTCTAGTATCTATATCAAGGCCAGTGACTTTCCAGAAGGTGTGTGCATCTTTCAGCAAGGTGAGAATCACATCACACCAGGATCCACACCCTACATTACTTTCAACCCAGGAATCTCTTCAGATTGGGCCTCCAATCTGAAAATTTGGTTGCCAACTCTGTTGTGAAAAATCCCTGGAGATTTCATGTTGGTGCCTTGAAATGCCATGTTTAGGGGTATGATGTTGTAGAATCCACACTATACCCTGGAGAAGAGCTGCAATTCCAAGAGAACTACACATCTCACCTTAAGATCAGTAACCCTAACTGCAGACCAGTCAAGAGAAAGCCAATATATGGGAAGGTCTATCGCCCATATTCGTATTTTTAATGGCATACGAAGATGTCTAAATGCATAACCAAAATTCCAAACCATGATTCAGTTGATTACTTATGGAGCAAAGTTGCCAGCAGATCACTGAGTATTGCCTTGAGGATTCCAAGGTTATTATTTCACATTTTGATTGACTAAATATTAAATCAATTAGGCTCCCAGCGTGGCTGTTATCTAATACAAAACAATAATGGAAAACTCTTCAGTTCAGCATAAAATATAGCAAAACATTATTCTAAACCAGAATTATTACCCAAAGGAACTATTTAAAAAGAAAGTCTTTATCACCCACCAGGGAGTTTATCTGGTGGGTTTCTTTAGAGAAGGACTGGTATAATGCTGGTATGTATCCCTGATCACCAAGTGATTTCATGGTAGAGGTGAGTTGTAAATCTGAAATCTATATATTTTAAAAATAACTTGTTTAATGTTTATCAGGTGATATGAACATATATAGTCATGTTGACTTACCCTGCCCCAGGTGACCATTGAAGCCCCTGGATGGGGTGGGAAGGTAGAATCATAGAATCATAGTTGGAATAGACATCCAGGATCATCTAGTCCAACACCCTACACAATGCGGTAACTCACAACTACCTTCCCACCCACAGTGACCCCAATTCCATGCCAAAGTGACCCCCCCCACCAACAAAAAAATCTCCAATCTGGCCTGGGGGAAATTCAACTACCATCCCACAGTTGTGATTAGCAATTCCTTGGATATGAAGGAAGGGCCACAAGAGACAAACACTGACACATCCCTTCCTGCCCACTCACTCACAATCTACCTAAAAAAATAAAATTAGCATTTTGGTCAGATGACTATCTAGCCTCTGCTTAAAAACTTCCAAAGAAGGAGAATTCACCACCTCCTGAGGAAGCCTGTTCCACTGAGGAACTGCTCTAATTGTCAGGAACTTCTTCCAGATGTTGAACCAAAAATTCTTTTGAATTAATTTCAACCCATTGGTTCTGGTCTGACGTCTGGGGCAACAGAAAACAAATCTGTTCCATCTTCTGTATGACAGCCCTTCAAGTATCACCTCTTAGTCATATTCTCTCCAGGCTAAACAGACCTAGCTCCCTCAAGCTTTCCTCATACAAATTGGTCTTGAAACCCCTCACTAACTTTGTAGACCTCCTCTGGACATGTTCCAGTTTCTCTACATTTTTCTTCAGTTGTGGTGCCCAAAATTGATCACATTACTCCAAGTGAGGTCTTACCAGAGTGGAGTAATGTGGTAGCATCACTTTGTGCGATATGGAAACTATACTTCTTTTAATACAGCCCCAAATCCCATTTGCCTTTTTAACCACCAAGTCACACTGCTGACTCATGTTCAGCGTATGGTCTACTAAGACCCCCAGATCCTTTTCACATATACTACTGCCAAGACAAGTCTCACCCATCCTATAGTGATACATTTGATTTTTCCTACCTAAATGAAAAACTTTACATTTATCACTACTGGAATTCATTTTATTCATTTTGGCCTCGTTTAGCCTGTCAAGATAATCTTGTATTCTGATTCTGTCTTCTTCTGTGTTTGCTACTTCTCCCAGTTTAGTGTCATCTACAAATTTAATAAGCACCCCCTCGATTCCCTCATCCAAATCATTTATAAATATATTCAAACACACAGGGCACAGGACAGATCCCTGAGGCATTCCACTCTTCACTCCTCTCCAAGAAGGTGACAAACCATTTATAAGCACCCTTTGGGTGCAATCTGTCAACCAGTTTTCAATCCACCTAAAAGTTATAGGATCCATATTGCATATTAACAACTTGTCAATAAGAATTTCATGTGGAACCTTATCAAAAGCCTTACTGAAATCAAGGTGAACAATGTCCACAGCATTCCCCTGATCTAGCAAGGTAATAACTTTCTAAAAAAAAAAAAGAAATAAAGTTAGTCTGACATGACTTGTTCTTGAGTAAGCCATGCTGACTGTTAGTAATTACAGCCATCCGCTATAAATGCTCAAGAACTGACTGTTTGATTCTTTGTTCTAAAATTCTGCCAGCTATAGATGTCAAGCTGATGGGTTGGTAGTTACTCGGATCCTGCTTCTTGAAGATGGGGACATTTACCCAAGTAGGGCCCCAGGTGGGCATGTACACAGCTATACTTCCCAACCATATTCTGTACAATTGTGCCACTACTGGGGTTTCTCGAAACCTGGAGAATGTTTCAGGTAAATGGTAAAATGGTAAAAAAAAGTTGAAAAAGGCTGATCTATATTATACCTGATACAAACTCACTGCTTACATTCACTGGGTTTTCACTAAGCCTAACTTCGACATTTGAAATCTTTTGAGGCTCCATAGGTTGTGGACACTATCATGGATGATTATTTTATTTCTATTATGTCATTTATGTCATATATGCACCATCTACACACACACACTTCCAAAATGTAATGTATTCGGTGTTTGGTATACTTTCCGCTTTTAAGGGATACATTCAGAAAGAGTAAATGGAATAAAAAAAATGTCCACAAGTTCATTTATTACAGGGAAAAAGGCACAAAAAGCTGTCTGATATCATTTGGTCCAACGAGGGCGCTGTTGTCTGCTCAGACTGGCAGCAACTCTCCAGTCACCTACTATCTGTTCCCGCTAACTGGAGATGACGGGGATCGAACCCAGGACCTTTGACATGCCCATCAGATGCTTTGCCCCTGACCCATGACCAAACTCAATTGAGCATATTTGTGAAATCTCTTCTTTCAAACCATCTATCCTGCATGTGATGTCAAGCTATGTTTACTATGTGGCCAGTGCTCAGATAAGGCAACAGTTCCATTTAAGATGTCAGGAACTGTTTACTTTGAGGAAGGCTTACATGCCTGCTGTTGAAGCCTCCTGAGATTCGGCTCCACGAAAGCTGCACGAAAGTTTGTTGTGTGGTAGCTGAGGTGGGTTTTTTTGGGTTTTTATTAACTCACAATAAATCTTTGCAGTGTTATCAACGTGAATCAAAATGATCCCCTTTGCTAACATAATGGATTTTGTGTTTTTGACATGAATGCCTAGGGCACGTGCCCATTTAATTGTCCATAGCAACAGCCCATTTGAGATGCAGAAGCAGTGATTTCACCAGAAATATTGCCTGGCCAGATGAATAACGGCACACAGTCTGTAATGCAGAGAGATCAGTGCCGTCCCTCAATGGCACTGCTAAGGTAACCTAATGCGGGGGCAGTCAACCTGTGGTCCTCCAGATGTCCATGGACTACAATTCCCATGAGCCCCTGCCAGCATATGCTGGCAGGGGCTCATGGGAATTGTAGTCCATGGACATCTGGAGGACCACAGGTTGACTACCCCTGACCTAATGTATAGACCAGTCCTAAGACGCTCGTACCATCTGATCTTTTTAGAAACACACATTAGCCAAAATGACATGGCATTAAAAAAAAAAAATCAAACAGATGTCTCTTTAGGCTGACAATATTAGTATTCCATCATCTTGCAGTATTCTTGCTTCTTACAGTTCTCCAAAACGCCTCAGGCAAGATGGATTTGAAGCCATATGCCTATTTCGGGATGGGTAAATACCTCCAACCCCCCTAAATTCTTCCTTGTAGTTTTAGTGAGCCTCCATGCCTTCTGCCGGAGAGCACACAGACGCCTTGTATGGCCGGCTGGCTCGCAGCTGTCTCAGTCATACCTGCAGCTAGAAATAAAAGTGTCCCTTCTGTTATGGCAGGATCTGCAAAACACTTTGGAGTGGAAAGGGGCAGAGAGGCCCGGATCACTGTGCTCTTACTTAACTCCAAGGCAACAGAGTACCCAAAAATCTGCCACTCGTCTCAATGTTCTTCCTTCTTCCCATGGAATATTTTAACACCTCCTCAGTTGCTGAAAACCTCTCTTTTTATTATTATTTGGGAGTACTTACGCCCATTTTCCTGAAGAATTCAATGAAAAGAAACTACACCGTTGATTTCCAAATGTTACAGATAAGAGAAAAACGAAATCAGCAGGCCAAAATAATAAATCTCACAGCCACTCTTGTTTGGTGTATAAATCATATAATTTCTGGGCAATCAGAATGGGCTCCTAGGTATATTTTTCCTGTTTCCAAATACTTCTTCAATGATTGCCACTGCAGAGTCTGTAATCCATTTAACAGTAAATTAAGACATATCTCTCAGCTTGAAGCTCTCTATTTTGAGGCAGTTTTACTCCTACGTGCCCCTGCCAGCAGGGGCTCATGGGAAATGGACATCTGGAGGGCCACAGTTTGACTCCCCCTGCAAGAGATAATAATAACAAATTGCTAAATGGTCTTAGCCCTGTTATTTGGATAGCAGATCCAGGGTCATGATGCAGAGGCAGGCAATGGCAAAACCCCTCTGAACGTGTCTTGCCCTGAAAACCTCATAAGGGGTTTGCCATAAATCAGCTGCAACTTGATGGCGAAAGAAACGAACCCACCAAATCCTCTGCTTAGTACTTTACTGTTGCACTACAATCCCAACACACCAAGGAGTAATCCCCACTCAGTAAACCCAAGGAGGATTCTGAATATGTTTGCTTAGCACTGTAATGTTGATCTGCTTTTATTTATCACTCCAAGTGACAGAATGTGTAGTGGCAGAACAACTGCAAACGTACCTCCGTGACATTTCCCCCCCCCCTTGATCCACTTCAGTCTAGCTTCAGGCTTGGTTGCAGAATGGGCAGTTTTAGCTGTGTTGCTGGATTATCTCCAGATGCAGGTTGACCAAAGTAATTTTGTTTTATTAATCTTACGCAATTCATTCATAGCAGGGTTTCTGGAATGTCTCTCCAATGAGTTTGTTTTTTGTTTTTTTTAATCCACGGGACCCAGAGAGTTATCATGGGGGGGGGGGGAGCTGAGTCATCACCTTGAGATTTGACCTGTGGACTGGTTTAAGGGTTTGTCCTTCCTTTTGCAGCCTTCAATATTTATGTCAGGCATTAAATAGAAGCCATCTGAATGGTTGGGGTGGCTGTCTTCAGTATGCTCAGCATTATAAATGGCAGGCTGTTACTTATTGTATTTCGCTGTGTATAGGGTTGGATTTGTTTTATTTTGATATATTGTGAACTGCCACCAACAAATGAAAGGGCACAATATAAATGTCTAAATAAATAAATAAATCTAACCAACTCTCTGTCACAAAGACAGAGGGACTTTGGAAATAAGGCTTGAGAGAGCCCAAGAGAAAGAGAGACTGTCAATTCCTTGTGGCAGGCCAGGGTTGCACATCTGGGGTACTGGATCCCAGTGTCAGCAGAGGTTAATTTCCCCTGCCAATATTGGCATTTGCTTTTACCTTGCTGGCTTTTCATTGAGGCGATACCGTCTTATTTATAGGCTCAGGCTTAATTTCTAAGCAGTAGGATTATCTCATTCACCCACCCTGGATTTCTCCAACTTGATGAGCTTTTCAGGCATCGAGAGAAGGGTTTGTGCTTGAGATATTTGGAAGAGGGAGATTTACTGGAACATCTGGGAGAGGTTTCCTCTCTAATGCTCCTGTTGTTTGTTCTTGGTCATCTGCCATCTTCGTTGATCTGCTGCGGAAAGTTTGATCAGCCCGGTGCTTGCCATAACAATAGAACAGCCTCCTCCCCACATATCCATCTTCCTTGCACCTCCTAACCCCGATTTTGCAGTCAGTATGGTTATCAATGTCTATGAAGGGTCTAGAAATCCCCCCAAATTACAATTGATCTCCAGGTGACAAGAATTCAGTTCCTCTGGGGAAAATGGCTGCTTTGCGGGGTGGAGTCTGCAGCATTACACCCTCCTGAGGCAGAATCATACCCTCCCCTTCCCAGGCTCCACCCCTGAATCTCCAAGAATTTCCTAACTCAGAGTTGGCAATCCTAGTCAGGCAAGCAGCAGCTCTAAGAAAATGGCTGCCAAACCTGCTGGCTGGGAAAGCTGGTGAGAACAAAAGAAAGTTCAGAGCTGGTGCCTGCTGTCATCACCTCTATTTTAAGGGCAGCAATTCCAGCTGATAGGGGAGAAACTGGGGAAGATCCTGCCATCTGACCAACATCTCTTAGAGGTTGATTTCCTCCCTGCACACACATATTCGAATTTTGGGCATGCCCAGAGGCCTAAACTATGAGTCCTTGTCTTTTGGCTCTTACCCTGGGAGTCGGAGCCTAGTGATGGGCAGAAGATCAGATAGAGGAGGAAGAAGACCTGCTTAACAACTGAGAGCTTCCCCTCTATGTCTTGATTGCTCTCTCTCTCTTTCTCTCTCTCTCAATCAATCATTTATCTTCCCTGTGTGCAACAGCTCTGGGAAGGCAGAACAAGAGGAATGGGGATCCTCCAAGGGATCATGATTTCTCCCTTTCTTCCTCCAAATTCTGCACTTTGCTAGAATTTGATTCACAGCAGGAGCTCTGGAAATCCAGAAAGCATCCCCCCCACCACTGTCCATGTGTTGCTTCCTCTCATCAGTCATTCCCCAAACACCAGCCATTTAGAGTGCAGTAAACAGTACATTAGCTCCCAGACAGTTCTTAATCCGTCATTCCTTTTGTTAGGATCCTCTCTGTCTCCTCAACAGATGAGGTTCCTCCAAGCGCCTCCTCTTCTCCTAATGAAGTGGCAAGCAAGTCACCTTCCTCTTTTGTAGCACTCTGGACTAGCACAGCGTTGTCATGCAAGAATCCGCTCACTTAACCTCATGTTGTCTTTGACACTTTCCAACCCCTACCTGCTACAGTGCGCTGATGAGAGGTTTGACACCGGCATCCCTGGAGGACAAAGCACTAACACAGTCTGACCAAGAGCATTTCACTGGGTTGCCTCTGCCCTTGTTCTAGAATCTCTTCCATTCTAGAAACCTCTGGTGACATGAAGACTGCAAGGAGACAGATCCTGGAAAATATCCAAGGCTATTTTGTGGGTGTTTATCCCCTGAAGACTGCACCATTATGCCAGGTAACTATCAAGAAGCTGCAGAAATGTATGGAGTTAGCAGTTAGAGCATCCTGCATTAGACATGAGACCCAACACTAGTATCCCAAGTCATGATGCTACCACTCTTATTCTCTTTGGGTTCTCTCTGCATGCCACTCATCCCAAATACATTGCAACTAGGATAAATCTAAAATAAATTCCAGAATTGGAGTGCTATTGAATAGCTGTTTCATTTCTTTGGCACATTCCTTCTTTCTGCATCACTGATGTTCATATGTGCATGGGTTCCCGGGTATTAGTAAAATACTAGAAAAATAATTTTAGAGTAAACATATGTACCATCCCACTTACACACGTGTTTATATCATGTTTCATGTGATTGTTTTAGGTATTTTAATTATATTTAAATATGTTTGTATTCTAAATGATTTTTAATGTCTGGAATGTTTTCATGTGTGGTGCCTTGGGGACCCTGTATTGGGTGGCAAGGCAATACAGAAATGTTTCAAATACATTTTAGAAACCAAAACTACTTTGTTTTGCTTCATTCCATCAGTGCACTTGGACACATTGATAATGGATGTGGTGACCTGGACTATTTTTCTATGGCCAGCTGCAATTGACTAATTCATACTACCTTTCAGGTATCCAATAAACCCAATGGGATCCCATCCCAATGGGACAGGGAGACACCTGATTCATCACACCATCTCTCCAGGGGTCTTGCAAACTGTACCTGGACATTATTTTAGCCATGAGCTTTTCAAACAGATCTTTCATGAATAGGTAAAAGAAGTGTGTCTGTGTTGGCAGTGGTTGGCCATACTTTAGATTTTATAAGTGTTGTGCGTCCTGTGCCCAAATAAAGATGATAGCACAGGAATGGAAAATAAGCATTAAAAATCTAAAGCTAGTCATCCTTTTTAGGATTAAATATACCAGTTTCTTCAAAAAGCAGGAGCAGATGTCAAAACAGCCCTGGAACAAACAAAATCGTCTGGGACCCAGGGTGTGGCAGAGGGACCCACTGGGAGTCTTCCCTGTTAAAGGGTTCATTGGCTGCTGTCTGTTGATTTCTGTGTGGCCAAAGAGATTGGTTTTCTTGTTCTTTCTGAACAAGGATCAGAGTACTCCTTTCCTATTCAGAATGAACAGGACAGAAAATTATGACGTGTAAAGCAGTATTCCAGGGTAGGGCATCATCAACATAACAAAAGCCACTTAGCTAAACATCCTCTGTTCAATCACAGAGTTGCGCTTCATGAATCCTCACTTCATTTTTAGCCTCTTATGCAGTTGATGAGTGTCTGTGAGATCTTTGGATTAACTTCTAGAACAGCTCCTTGTTGCCGATCACACTGACCTCGGCTGTTCATTCTTACTTCACTTTCCCAGCTCTCGGCACTAAACTGTCCCGGGAGGGGTGGGGGAAACAGACCTCCTAGATCACTCCCATGCTCTCCCTTTTCATCACTGTTTTTAATGGGGAGTGGAGGTGAGTGGGGGGAATATGTTTTCTGCCATCTCTCCATATATGGGTCTTTCTATATGATCAGGATATTTGCTCTTGTTGCCGAATAAATAAGGAGTTTTGACTTATTTATAGCACGGAATCCAGAAATAATTTCTGAAAGTAAGTCCAAATTGTGTCAAATCACACTATTTTTCTGCCTGAGAAATGGGATCCCCCCCCCCCAAATACTACAAACACAGATGCATACATTTGCTAAGAAAGCACACATTGCTGATAAGGGGGCTATTATATGAGATGTATCATGGGCTCCTACTGGACAGTGCCTGTGACATTGCTGGAGATCTATGGCAGCTTCATTTTTGCCCCCATTCATTCATAAATGAATTTGTTGATCCATCTGGAGTTTTAGAGAGAAAGGCAGACTACAGATGAAGTAAATACAAAATTAAAGTTTTAAAAAAATTCTTCATAATCGACCATTCTTCAAAAACATGCTGTTTTTTTTCATTCTATAGTTCCAGGGCAGTGGTTTTCAGCTAACTTAAAACAAGGCTGATGAATAACCCTCCTCTGTGGCCCTTTTTCCCTGTAGAAAGGCTTCTCTATTTGGGAAATTATGTACTGTTTTCTTTTGGAAGCTGGACACTCCCCCAGCTTTCTCTCGCAACGCTGCAAATAGGACAGAAATAGAGCCAACAAAGGTTACAGTTTTTTGGATCCTCATTAATCTGTAAGAGGAAATTGCACATGCTTGCATTCTGGATTTAAATTAGACAAGTGTGGGCCTGTGAGATTTGTGTGTATGTGGAGGGGATTCTATGTTCACCCACTTTTGCCACATCTGCTGCAGTACCCGGGCTCTGCTGCTTCCACCAGTGATCTTGCCAGGGACACCTATTGTATATGGGGGAGAATTTAACCCCCCCCTGAATTTTTTTTTAGGGTGTCAGATTATTCTGCAAACTTGGGGCATTCCCCAGACTTGCAGGAAAATCTGTTTAGTGTCAGTGCAGTTCCACTCTGCAGATTTAGATATCCGCAAATGGGGGCCACGCTTGAGAAATATATAGATCTACATAGGAGGGGAAGATGGAGTTTTAACCCTTCAGCTCCCTCTTCCTTTGGCCTCACTAACTGAATCCAGCCTCCTTGTGCTATTAGCATTTCACTAATAAATTGATGGGTTTCCCAGTCACTTGTCTTTTCCCTTTAAAATGCTAAGTGGGAGCCAGCTTGGTGTAGCGATTAAGCATGGTGACCTCTAATCTGAAGAACTGGGTTTGATTCCCCACTCCTCTTTCACATGCAGCCAGCTGGGAGACCTTGGGCCAGTCACAGCGCTCTCAGAGCTCTCTCAGCCCCACCTACCTCACAGGGTGTTTGTTGTTTGAGACTCCTTCAGGTAGTCAAAGGTGGGGTACTAAAAGTCACCCCTAAAGCAGTTTGGGAATTCCAGTGACCATTGTGGAATGGGATGAGGGGTAAAGTCCTTCTCCCCTCATATGTGGTCATGAGTTGTGCCTGCACACACAATTTGACTTCTACAGACCTGAGGAGATCCATGTTTTTTGTTATATGTGTTTATGCCATGTTTTGTTTTATGCATGTGAGTTTTACCACTTTCTGAAGAAGAGCAGCAAATACACTGTCAGAGCCTGGTGGGATTGTCATTGGTCATTGGGAGGTCTTTACCTGGAGGCTCAGTTGCCAAAGCAGGATCAGATCTGGAGCCAGAGCATGAGTTTCTGAAAGCAAAACTGTTCAGGCATAGCTGGAAGGATTAGGAGTCTAGCATTTATGCCAGGCTTGGACAGCTCCGAAATTTCACAGTGTCTGTCAGTTGCTTTGGAGTCTCAAAAGGAGACAGAGGCTGGAGCGAATGGAGCTCACTAAGCTACATCTTGGCCCCAGTCATCCTGAACGGTTCGTGCCTTCCCACTAGAATTGATCTACCTACCAAACTGAGTTGCACCAGTACACTAAGAATGTCATCAGCAAAGGTGCATGGAAAAAAACCTCAAGAATATGCCAGAATTCCCCTTAATGGTAAATTTAAACATAAACTATGCCATCATTTTTATCAGGTTTGTCAGCAATGAGACGTTATGTCTCAGCTAAGACTGGCCTGTTCTGAAATACGACGAAGCTGAAGTTGGTGCCCATTTTCCAGTTCCCCACTTGTGAATTCAACTGCAAATACTGAGGATCATTTGGAAGCTCTGAATCCTAATGTATGGGTTGGACCACTGCAAATCATATGCCACCCCATTCAGGGGACCATACCCTCAAGTGGACATCTGGCTTTTCTTGTGCCAACTGATCCAAAGTAGGGTGTTCCCAGGACAAGTGCACATGCAGACACTGGGGCAAAACTGTACTCCAGGAGAATAGCAGACACCTACTTGCAGGGGGGCAAAGTTCCCTGAATGTGGGGGTGTATGATCTGTGGTGGTCCAAATCTTACTTGGGGATCCAGAGTAAGATTTTCCATATTTGTCTTTGGAATTGTGAATTAAAAAAAAACTCGGAAATGTGGATATGGAACTGGGGAGCAACTTCAGCCTACTAGAGATACATTATTTGGTTATTTGCCACAGACCATGGTGGGAATAAAACGGGGGGGGGGGGAATGTTCTGCTGCAGGCTAGATATTGCTCCAAACACCCAATTAACCGTTTCCCCAAGTGCAGAATCACTTGGGTAATGGGATTGGTCTCAATGTCCTGAGTGTGGCTGACACCTGACTACAGGGTCTTTCTCTCCCCTGCCTCTTCTGTATTCATTACAAATGACCTATTACTCAATCTGCAGCTCTGGTCAGGACTAACAAAGACATGGAGGGCGAGATCCCTTTTGTAGTGTGCAATCCCATTAGGGAAGATTAATCACCTTTTAACTTGCATTCCTGCATCTTGGCTTGAACACCAGGAAGGCAGGGAGAGAAGCATCCATCACATTCAACAAACAACCTAAGAAACACCACACAGCCGAGAACACACAGGGCCTCCTGGTAACAGCAGGTTTGCAGCAAGAAAGAACTGGTTTCCAGGGGGGGGGGATAAACTCATTGAGAAGTCACTCCTCTCTAACAAAGAAACGTGTTAGGGCAAACGTTCCCAGGAGTAATCCATCTCCTTATGGCTAGATGACATGTATGTGATCACCAAATGAAGGATAAAAACCTTCCCAGCTGCCAACTGTCAAATATTTTGAGCATCTGTCTCCCACTATCAATGCAGACCTTGCATGGTGTAGTGGTTAGAGCAGCATTTTTCAACCTTCTGACCCTGGAGGAACCCCTGAAATATTTTTTCAGGCTTTGAGGTAACCCCAGAAGTGGTGATATGCTCCTTCAGAGAAATGAACATGGAAGTAAGATGAGGGAGCCAGCCAGTCAATCAATCGATCGATCATTACCTTCCATGGTAGAGAAAGAGACTAGGGCTGTGGAGCAACAGGGTAGTGGGCTCCCATGATGTCTAGGGATGTCAATGGCCATTCGAACTTCTGGAAAAGGCTGTGTAAGATCTGGGAGACTAAGAGTACAATCTAGGGATTGGGGGAGAAAGCATTCAGTAAGCCAATTACTCTATCTTGGAGACAGGCCACTGTAAGTCCTAGTTATGTTAACACAGCACCTGAGCACTGCACCACTGCTCTCAGGCACCATTGCAGCCCTGTGGAGGTTGCCCTTTGATGGGCCCGTGGCATAAGCCCCTCTGCCAACATGGAGGCAGGCAGGCTGGGGATTCCTCCCACCACTAGTGGAGGAAGGTTGCATCAGCAAATAAAACAGCATACCAATAGGCTCTCATGGCAAGCCAAATATGTAAATGCACTTCTACTGGTGGGGCCACAACCAAAGGGCCTTGAAAAGCACAGGAAGCCAACTACAGGTGCAACCAATTGTCTCCCTCCCATGGTAGTCAATGCTCCCCTGAGCTCTACAAAAAAAAAAAAAAACCCTCAACAGGCTGTCTCAGAATTCATTAGTTAGGGCACATGGGACAATGTCAGTGAGTTCTCTGTTCGGTGGACCTAAGAGTGTGTGGCCTGGCACCTCGGTAGTGGAAATAGCACAGAGAAGGCACTTAGTATTGCTCAGCACTAGCCACCCAGGGGGAAAGCACATCACTGTACACCAAAGTTGCAAGGAATGCAGAATGGATTTAGAATTATAGTCTCTGGGCAGACACAGATTGCTCTAAGACTGGACTGACAGTGTCCAGCATCATGTCAAACCCAGAACACTTTGGTTGTATTGGGAGATCTCTTGGCAGTGTTGTGTGCCCCCATCCCAGACCCCATCCCAGTGGTCCTCTCTCCTGTTCCTCCACTGGTGGAGATGACCGGGGGGCGTCCCAGGGATGTCTTGGCAGAAGAGCTGGGTTCCCAGGACCCTCTCTCCAAGGATGAGTGGCAGAGACCCCTGGCTGGGTACATGATCCTTGTCATCTCCTTGTACCCCTTTCATGGTGTTTGCAATCTTTGGATGGTATGGGTGATGGAGCTGTTTGGGGTCACTGCTGGTGGGAGATTACTGGGGCCCTTGCCAACTTTGCCAGCTGCCCTGTTACTCTTTGGCAGGGCTATGTTCCTTTAAGGGGGTGGGGTGATAAGAAAAAGTCTCACAGTCCATGGCCTTCCTGTCTCTTGATTGTGATCTCCACAGGGCTGGGACCCCAGGTCTGCCATCCCAGCCCTGTTGTCACATTTTGCAGCCTGAGTGAGATGCAACAGTGTAGTTGCTGGGGACATGTCCATGTCCATATCTGCAGCTGCTTCTTGGCTTTTTGCCCACCTCCCGGACTGTGCCAAAAACTCTACTGGAAGCAAGCTAGTAGCTCCAATATGAGACCAGAACTCAGCTGCAGCAGCAAGTCTGCTACCTTAAACTGCTTGGAGAAAGAGTGAAAAAAAATCATTAGACAGAAAGAGATCTAGTTTTCAACGAACCCCCACTGATCCTGGGAATACGACTGGAAAGCCATTGAGCTAGAGAATCCTCTTTGGCCTTTCCCCAGTCTCTGCAAATCCTGCCTGTCTTTGCCCATGCAGAGTCTGAAGCCCGCACAAGCCCTTCTCTTTCTATATCAAAATATTGTTATTAGACTTGGAGATTGTGTTTATTTAGTGCCATGATTCATACATTTACTTTGCTGTCGATAGGAGTAATCACTGAGGAAGCTCCCGAAAAACGGGTTTATTACCTAGGACCTCGTTCTGATTACTCATGATTTTGGAATAAATCACATAAGGAACAGTTTGGATGTTGAAGAATTTTATTGATCAGCCTTTCGATTTCCCCTGCTTTTTCATCCCTGCATATTCACAGCAGACCAGCTCCTAACAGCAGGTCTTCTCATATACCCTCATGCACTTCCCAAGGGAGGAAGAATCTGTTTTCCATCCCGGTGATGAGCGGGTGAGAAAGAGACTGACAGCCCTGGAAGATTTGAGCTCCGAGTGACTGGAGGCTAATGCCAAATAATTGCCTCAAGTTGACTTTGTGAAACACAGTGCAATTCTATGCCCATTAAACTGCTTTCATCACCAGAAGATATTATCCTGTTACTGTACAAGCCATTGCAGGCCTGCAATGAGGAATCCCTGCAATGTTCTATTTATTTAGTAGGCACCAGCGACATCCATTCCTGGACACTGGGCATCCTTCATTTTCTTTGCATGCTGAAAACAAGAAACACCACCTATTATCTAGATCAGGGGTAGTCAACCTGTGGTCCTCCAGATGTTCATGGACTACAATTCCCATGAGCCCATGCCAGCGTTTGCCAGCATTTGCAGGGGCTTATGGGAATTGTAGTCCATGAACATCTGGAGGACCACAGGTTGACTACTCCTGATCTAGATCAATGTATGGGTATTCATTGCATTCCTAAAGAGTCACACTAGTCTGTTCTCTATGATCCGAACACGCAGCACCCAGTGAGATTCAAGGAAATAAAAAACCCATTCCATTTCGGAAACATTTCCAAACAGTTCTTTGAGCAGCTATGAAGGAACTGAAAAGGATTGCCAGAAATGATCCTGCAGTGTAAAAGTAAAAAGGGAAGAACTCATCAAAAGTCATGATGGGACTTGATGGGACATGATGGGATAAAGGCAAATCGGTTTATTAAGCACTATAGAACTGCTTGTGGTTGTACTTTTCACAGCAGTTGGGCTTTTAACATCCCTGAGAGGTCCTCAGAGACTAGGCAAGGACTCTGAAGTCTCATGGAACCACAGTCTGAAGGATCCAAGGCCTAGAACACTGATCCAACTAGCCTTTCTTTGGGTAGGAAAGGCATTCTCTTGGACCTCTACAAAAGGCTAGCCTGAGAATTATGGGACCTGCATATACAAAACAAGCCATGTGGGACAGGGTTGCAGTATGAAAGCAAACGGGGTGAGACTGGGTGAAGAAAAAACACTGGATCCATGCCAGTGATCCTGCTGCATTATGGGGCTTTATTAAGGTTTGGGTGAAGGAAGGGTTTTTATTTGGGGGGGGGGGTAGAGATGGTGTATTTCTAGGCCGTATTGTATTTCTAGTTAGATCATCAGGTCTACGAACTGTGGAGATTAGGAACAGGAGCCAATTTGGACCCAGTTTAAGTTGAACCCAAATGAACTAGTTTCAGTTTAACTGAGCCCGGGGAAGATTGGCCATCAGTAATTGATCTGCCCCTGGCATAGCTGTAGAACTCTTGATAATGGCTGTTTTGGCATACTCCATCTATGGTGTCAAACACACACATACACACACACACCTCTTCATTGAGCCAAAGAGCTTTCCTGATATCTCACGCCTCCCAACCACTGTATTGGTAAATAGTGGCCATCAGACTTCTTTCTCAATCTCATCTTGAAGCTAAATACTTTTGTTTGCCCTAAAAAAAAAAACCCGTCCCATCCCAACATTGTGCCAGCTTGCCAAGAATCTCATCAGCTCGATATTAGGTATCAGGCCGTTTCAGGATTCTTCCCTAAACTTCCTACTTAAATCTCATAATCTTGATCACCTTTTGTTTATTCCCCAAAAAGTCCATCCATCCTGCTTGCTTTCCCACAACATACATTGTCGAAAAAGGGTATAAAGACCCTCCTCTTGGGCCCCCAAAGCCCCTCTCCAGTGACCAGCTTCCCTGGTATGGATCCCACCAGACACTCAACTTGAGTTCAGGTTCATTCACATTGCTCTGCTTCTTTCCAGTGCACCCTACTGTTCCTTATGCCCTCAGATCTAGTTCCTTTCCTTCCTTGTTTTTCCTGGTGTGAGTGTGCTATCCTAATTAATTGCATAAGTGCCTGTTAGTCTAGTAGTTCATTATTTGTCTTGTGTATGTGTCCCAATATAAACTTAATTCTCTTACTTTAATATCTGTTGTCTGCCTCGGATACCCAAAGGAGATAATAACCTCGTAAACATTGTCAATATAGTTTGCTAGTTACCCCCTCTTGCTCAGTTAATTCTCACTGCCACGTGCTTATTAACATGCATTTCGGGTAACACCTGGAACAATTCTGCTTCCCCTAACCTCCCCATGACATTGTTTTAAAAATCCTCTTCAGGAAACACCACTACTGCAGCTCTAGGCAGTTCCCAACCAAAAGAGGCACAACAGGATGTCCAAGCAAGATACAGATCTCGAAAAAACAAAGCCACTGTTTAATATCATCAGTACCCAAATATGCACCAGAGGAATAAGGAAACTTTCCAGAGTCATAAGGATAGCTTAAAAACTCAACCTAAAGAATGTAATTCCTCTGTATTCTTCCACGGAAGATAACCATGAGCAATGCTGACTTGCAGAAGCCCATCTTGCAGACTTTGAACTGCTTTCTACAGAAAGTGGGGAAATGTTCCAACCAAATGCATGCAAGACAATCCTGATGCCATTCAAAACCAAAACGACAGTGGGAAAGCAGGCATTCCGAGCTCTGAAGTGGCATGATGCTGCCTAATCTCCCTCTCCCCTTCTTTCATTGTTCCATGACAAATTTATTTACCCAAATGACTTGCACCCTTGCAGATAAGCAACTTGGAAGTTCAAAGGAAAAGAGGCACAAGAAGGTGACTAAATCAGAACTATGGCAGAATGGATGAGAAAAGGGTTAAGTCCCCATTGCCACTTTTCTGCTCCACATTCCCCTGTCCTGGAGAGGTTTTGTTCATATGTGCATGGTTGTGACACGGCTCACTTGCATGCATTTCTGCATGTAATATATTGTTAGCCTCCTGAGGCAAAGTATAAATGAATGGTGGAAGGGACTAGAGGAAAGCCCCTATGCCCCATGGAGCCCTAACAAAAGCAAGACACAGCTGGAACGGATCCTAAGAAAAAGATATAACCTTGGGCTGATGCTTAGATGAAGCACTGAATGCTGAAAGATCTGAAGGACTGATAGGTTAAAGCAAGCAGACGGCCATATTCCTCAATGAGACTTCCTCTGTCCATCAGAAGAACACACACAGCCATCCCCAGGATTTCCTTCCACAAACATTGGGAAGTAGCTTTATTCCACTGTTAATGGTCTTCTGATGCAGTGAGGACATAGGATGGGATTTCCTAGATGCAAATGGATCAAGTGGCCATTCTGGCATCTAAGTAACTACCAGTGCCATCCTCGAGCTATCTTGGCATAGAGATTAAAAGCGATAACCTCTAATCTGAAGATTCCCCAGTCTTCCTCCACATGCAGCCAGTCGGGTGACCTTCAGCAGTCATGGTTATCCCAGCACTCTCTCCACCTCGCCTACCTTGCAGGGTGTTTGTTGTAGGGAAAGAAGAAGAGTCAGTTCTTATATGTCACTTTTCTCAACCCGAAGTAGTCTCAAAGCGGTTTAAAATCGCCTTTCCTTTCCTCTCCCTACAACAGATACCCTGTGAGAGAGGTGAGGCTGAGAGAGCCCTGATATTACTGCTCGGTCAGAACAGCTTTATCAATGCTGTGATGAGCCCAAGGTCAACCAGCTGGTTGCATATGGGAGAACGGGGAATCAAACCCGGCTCGCCAGATTAGAAGTCTGCACTCCTAACCACTAAACCAAAATGACTTGGTGAAGGCAATTGTAAGCCGTTTTGAGACTCCATCAAGCAGTAAAAAAGTGGTGCACAAAAAACAACTCAACTTCACATGAGGTTTACAGTTTTCTAAATCCACTAGGGACAAAGCCAATTTTTAAAAAATGGGCATGTGGAGGATTGGGGAGAAGGCAGCAGGGGCGGGTGCAGCGCAGGAAGGGCGACGGGGCCGGCAGGCTCCAGGCCAGGTCCGGAGCTTCCAGGGCTGCAAGAACGCTCCCTGGGCCCCGGAGAGGATGCCTTCCCTGGGGCCCGGGGAGCATTTTCCCTCTCCCCAACCGGCAAAAATGCTTCCCAGGCCCTGGGGAGGGCAGAACGCATTCCTCAGGGCCTGGGGAGCGTTTGTCTGGGCAACTCAACGTGAAAAAACGCTCCCCAGCCCCTGGGGAGGGCGCTCCGTGGCTCTACGAGCCGCGGATCGCCTTCCCTGGGGCCTGGGGAGCATTTTTCAGGGCGGCTCAACTGGCAAAAAGGCTCCCCAGGCCTGGGGAGGGCGCGGGGGGGGCTCAGCGAAGGGTCTGGGGAGCCATTGTGGGGTAGAGGGTGGGGGCCAGTGGGCCTACCTTCGCTCTCGGCGGCCAGCTGAGTAATGGCCACCGTGGAGCGAAGGTTCGCTCTCGTGGGGGGTGGGGCGGGTTGGGAGGTGCGATTGGTTGTTGGCCGGGCAAACAGCCAATGGCAGTTTGGGGCTGGACTGACAAGCGGAGGGCCCAATCGGGAGGCGCCTTGCGCCTCCCAGTTGGGCCCTCCGCTTGTCAGTCCAGGGGAAGGGGCCTATCGGCACCCTTCCTCATCCCGGACAGGGCCCGCCTCCGGGGCCCTTACTATTTTATTTCTTCTGCTCCGTGAGGAGCGGTTAAAGATTGGAGTCCATTGGCTTAGAAAGATGTAACTCTGTTTCGGATTCCATGGTAAGGCTTCTACCCAATTCACATTATGTTGGAGGGGGGAGTCTTATCAAAATTAGCAAGAACTGATTCCAAACAAACAAGGATAAAATTGAATAGTACAATTCCCTCCTTTAGGTTTTCCTTTTTTAAAAAATTGCCATAACCCTTATCCAATACAAAATCAGATGTGCTTAAAACTACTAATTTCAATAGGCATTCCCAGTGCCTAATTCTATGGCCGACCATGGCCCATTCTTTTAACCAATACAAGCTGCCATCCAAATGCTCCCTGATAATATGTTCCAAAGCCCACATTTTCAAACATCAGAACTTTAGTCACTCTATTAAGACCTCTGTAATTATTCCAGTCTGTTAGCGCCTTTTTGATGCATGGGAATGACCCTGATCTAACACTCCTTCCGAATGATTTCATCTCTGAACACACTACAGAGAGAACAACCCATGCCAATTTCTAGGGCAATTGCCCATGTTTATGTACTCAGTGGGTGACCTTCCAAAAATCATTGGATAGGTGGTAGAATGTTGGGCCAGTTGGCTCAGAGGAACAGTCACCTGCCAAACCAGAGCAGAGACTTGTTTTTGCAATGGGTTCTGTGCCTTTGCTTTTTGCTGAGACTAAGGGGACTAAGGAATGGAGAGACAGTTCACTTTTGTGTCCCCTTGTGTCAGACCATTAGCGGCGACTTCATGTCACTGGCTAGTGGTGGCTCCATGATACAGAGTGCTCATCCTGCCCCAGAAAAGAGGCGTTGTGTGGCATTTACTGTAGTTATTTACAGCAGGGACCATTGGATTAATGTCTGTCCAGCAGAAATCTGCAGATTCAGGACTTTGGGTCCAAATGAGTCCGGCGCTACGGGTGTAACCTTTGCAACAGCTAGGGAAAGCGACTCATTATTTAAAGCGATGCTGCCAATTTAGATCAGCCTCTGAAAATACAGAAGGAGGGTATAAAGAAGCCATGCTGAAATGAACTTGCGGGTTCCGCTGCTCTGCAGAAACCTCCCCTTTCAGAGTGCCACGAGGTCTGTGCCTGCAGAATTGCGATACCCTCTGAAAATGAGAAAGCCAGACTACAAACAGAAGGCTAAACAGACCCCGGAGAGAGAGAGAGAGAGAGGCAGAATACGCCTGGACTGCTTCAGTACAGTCAAGCAACTCCAAAGATGGGATGAGTGAATGTTTCCAAATTGGTTTCTTTTCCACATTTGTTTGTGTTTTATTAACAGTTTCCATGCTCTGCATTTCACTTTGGGGTTGGCAGGCTTGCTTGTCTTGCATATGCATGGGGGATAATTTGGATATGCAATTTATGCAATATTTATATCTGCAATGTACTCCACTTGCATATTTACGTATGTTGATTATATGGTGCACACTGAAATATCTGTATGTTTTGTGGGGGGTGGGGGGTGGGATTTGAGTGTAAAGAAATGGAAACAAAAACAAAGAACCACGAATTCAGTTGGGTTAATAGAGAGACACAATGACAATCGGGAATTCTGTGGTCCATGCAGAAGATTTACAACTCTCTCTTCTCAGAGCTTCTCTAACTAGCCTGAGGATCTTTATACAGCCCAATATCGACTGAGAATCATGGACACATTTCTAAAATGTCAAAGCTCCAATCTGGAATGCTCAGTTCATTTTGCCAGGTACTGGCCTTCCTTCCTTACCGAGCTCTTGGCATAGCTCAGTGTTGATGATCAGAACGCAAGACTGAAGGTGTGAGATGGATGAAGTCTCAAGGATGGCAAATTCAGGAACACATATATTCAAATATGACCCAGGCTAGCTCTCTCTCACTGTATCTTGGAAGCTAAGCAGGTTTGGCCCTGGCTAATATTTGGATGGGTAACCACCAAAGAATTGCTGGGGAAGGCAATGGCAAATCACCTGTTGGTCTCTTTCCTTGAAGACCTTAGGGAGTGGCCACAGGTCACCTGTGGTTTGATGGCACTTATCACACAGGCAGATATTCATGGCAAGGAAACAGCTCACTATAGAATAAAAAGAAATGTCTCCATGAGGTCTCTCTCTGATTCACCCAGAGTTTGCACATTGACACTCTGGGGGCATGTCAGTCTAGGACAGCTGAGCTTAAAGCCTCCTTAGAAGGCACAATGCTACTTAATGGATCCCCACCCCCCAAATTTGGCTTCTCATTCTGCCTGCAGCCGCTTTTCAAATGGCCCTATGTGATGACAGAACCATGCCAGTTTGTCAGCAGGGAGGGGAAATGAAAACTGCCCACAGCCAAATAGAGCTTGTGATCTTGGAAAACCTCTTTGGAGGATTAATTTGGAAGGGAGGGAGGGAAGGGGGGGGGAGTTAGCCAGAGTGAAATGGATGCATCTAAACTTCAATTGTGGTTTGTTCTATGGAAGCCAGCATTATGCAGCAAGAAGACCTATAGAGCCACACTGCCATCTGGTGGATTGGTAAGGAAACAAGGCAGTTCCTGGTTTGACAGCTCCAGTTTGAGAAATATCTCCATTACATCAGTTGCTTTTGTTCTTGTTGTTTGTTTGTTTGTTACCCTTTGGGGGGCTTTTTTTCTTCTTCAAGAAGTTCATCTTAGATCTCTCAAAGAAAAGACAACAAACAACTCTCTATTTTTAACCATCCAAGCTCATCACTGCTAACATAAACATTGGGGACTCTTCAGAAATAGAAATGTGTGGGCAGGGAGCCATCTGCCTAGGAGACTGTCTGCCAGCATCTCTGTTCTGGCTGCAGAGTCACAGACAGGAAGATCTCCTGTACTCAGAATGGACCTCACTATCACAGCCCAAATTGTGCGGGCTCACAGGACGCTGGAAGGAAAGGCACAATCACATGAAGCCGTCCCTAAATAAGATTAACCCGTAGCTCATTCTCAGTTTTCATAAAGAAAATCAGAACGCCATACCTGATAAAATCACTGGAATAAAATTAACTGGTTTGAATATTATTTATGACGAACTAGAAGACACTTCCTCCTGGGACTAGACAATAGGGCAACTAAGTCTAATAATTAGAAGTATGCGGTAGAGCTCTCAGGATGACTCAAGAGGACACAGGAGCTCCCTCTTTTCTTTCTCCATTTCCATTTCAATACTTTGGGCTTCCTCCTCATCTCAGGGAACCTTTCACCCATGAGAATAAGCAAATGAACTATCTGCTAGACAATCATCATAAGAGGAATGGTGAAGTTCCAATTCTTTTTTTTTTACTGTGTTTTATTGTGTTTTTATTGAAATGGTTTTAGAAAATGTATATGGTATACTGCCCTGAGCCCACCTGCATTGAGAGACCATCTAGAAATCAAATTATAAATGAATAAATAAATCTCTTTGAAATACACATCACAAATTTCATATCTGATGCAGCTTCACACAAAATTATTCCTGTACACGGAAATGATTCCACCTTTCTCTCGGACATTTGTCTCTCTCACGCAGAGGAATTTTAGAACAAAGAGGGCTATTAAACACGTGTTCCCAGATGTTAATCTTGCACTGAGAATTAAGGAACACAATGTTGTTCAATGACAACCACATCGTAAAGGTCTAATCCTTTACAGAAAAAAAAACCTCCTAGACTTTCTCTTCTCTTAAATAACTTAACATTCACATGAATTTTTTTTGGCCATCGAGTCACATCTGTCTGATGGTGACCCAGTAGGGCAGGGGTAGTCAAACTGCGGCCCTCCAGATGTCCATGGACTACAATTCCCAGAAGCCCCTGCCAGCGAATGCTGGCAGGGGCTCATGGGAATTGTAGTCCATGGACATCTGGAGGGCCGCAGTTTGACTACCCCTGCAGTAGGGTTTTCAAGGCAAGAGACATTCAAAGATGTCTACCTCCATGTCACAACTTCGGTATTCCCTGCAAGCTTCCCACCCAAATATTAGCCAAGGCCAACCCTGCTTAGCTTCTGAGACCTGGTGAGGCTATATTGAGCTGTTCTGGTCAGGTCCAAACTAGACTGCATACTGCATATTTTCATCAGACCTAAGTATTTAAAAGGCTGCCCTATAGAGGATGGAACAGAGTTGTTCTCTCTTGCCCCGGAGGGGCAATTAATGACATTAATTCAAAAGAAATTCCATCTAAACACCAGGAAGTTCCTGACACAGCAGTTTCTCAGTGGAACCAGCTTCCTCGGAAGGTGTTGGGTTCTCCATCTTTGGACATTTTTAAACAGAGGCTAGATGACCGTCTGATGGAGAGGCTGATTCTGCGAAGGCTCAAGGGGGTGGCAGGTTACAGTAGATGAGCGATTGGGATGTGAGTGTCCTGCATAGTACAGGGGGTTGGACTAGATGACCCAGGAGGTTCCTTCCAACTCTATGATTCTATCATTCTAAAACATTACCAAGAAAAATATAGCGTGCCTTCTGCTTCATATTCAGAGGCCACCAGTATAGCATCTACCACAATTATTTATTTATTTATTTGTATTATTTATTATTCAGTTTCTATACTGCCACTTGCCATAGCCTCGTGGCGGTTTACACATAGAATTTACACATAGAATTATGATCTGTTAATGTCTGCAGATTGAGCTGGCACTGAAGGTCCAGCGATAGAGATGGATAGCTGGCAACTTTATTGAACTCCAAGTCGGCAAGCCATGCTTTGGAATTCTTATTTATATTTTATGGTAGTGCTGGGCACTCTGCAGTGCTGGACATTCTGCGGTTTTGGTCTTCCACTCACCTGAGGAATGATCTGTGGCAGATGAACTATAAAAGACACAGATGCTTACTAAGGATACCAGTCACATGACTGATCACCGGTGGTACCTGCCATCCATTTTCATCGTTCGCTTGAGATCAGCAGGGCAGAGACGTAACAGCTGGGAGGTCATTTAGTGCAATTTGGAGGGGGGAAAGGAGACACTATGACAGATAGTTATGAGAAATCAGCAGGCCTGACAGAGGCTGTTATAGGACCAAGAGATGCAATTAAGTCGGAAAGCAGAGCACGAGGAAGATGAATAGGCCCCTGACCACGCTTCTTGTGAGATGACAGCCCCCATGTCCATTGGAAAGAAAGGAACCATTTATGTTTGACAGGTGCATTATTAATACTGGAGCCAAGCAAGCTGTTTACAGTGCGTCAGAACCTTGGAGAGTTCATCATGTTCACAGGCTGGAAACAGACCACCCGACGAAGAGGTACAGGTCAGAACACTGGTCTGATGGATTTCTCTCCCACCTTTATAAGGTATTTTCTGGAGGCCTTTTAACAGGAAGGACACGGAAACGCCGGAGCAGGTCCGGAAGAGAGTGCCGAGAAAGAGTAGGGGTTTGGAGGCTAAGCGTTAGGAAGAGAGACTGCGGGAATTGGGAACGTTCTGCCTGGAGAAGTGGAGATGGAGGGGGGACAGGGCTATTTGCATCACATATTTGAAGGGCTGTCATTTAGAGGAGAGTAAGGAGCTGTTTCAGGGGGTAATGATTTGTAATAATGGGTTTAAAAAACAAGGTGGGAGAGAGACCAGCAAGATATTAGGAAAACCTTTTTAACAAGAAGGGCACTTCAGTGGTGGGGATGGCTGCCAAGGGACATTGAGGGTTCTCTCACCTTGGAGGTCTATATGTGGCGTTGGATCAGGTCATTCTACATAGTTCAGGGTGCTGGAATGGACATTTTTTTAGGCCCCTTAACAACTGAAGGATGGTATATATATCGGAAGGAGGGAGGGAGGGAGGGAGGGAGGGAGGAAGGGAGGAAGGAAGGAAGGAAGGAAGGAAGGAAGGAAGGAAGGAAGGAAGGAAGGAAGGAAGGAAGGAAGGAAGGAACTTTTAAAATTATATAATTGAATGTAATAGGAAAAATCTCTGGCTTTCAGGTGAGATCAGTTGTTGTTTTTTACTTGGTCCCTACCTATTGACCCAGCTGACAGCTCTAGCAATTGGGAGACTGTTGCTGCAGGAATATTTCTAGAAAGAGTTATGATGGTGAACTTGGAAAAGATGAGCTTTAGATAACGTGGTACTACTGCATGCAGTACAGATATTGACACAAATCAAAAACATTCTACCTAATCAAAGTCATGCCATGACCATTACTCAGGATGGCCATTTGACTGAAGCTAAGAGATCACAGAGCCATGAACACAGCAGTTTTGAGCATCCAAATTTAGTTATGAAGTACACCCAGCAGTTCCAATCAATACAGGTCTCTGCCTCAGGCTACAGGGAAATATAGCAGACAGATTTGCTTGCTGCACTGGGTGAAATATTAAATGTCCCTGTAAGTTTTGCTCTACAGTTGTTTAGGGGCAAGCGGGGCAGTGGGAGATATAAAATGGAATATGGATGATAGTCTTACATGTGCTTTACACCAAGTCAGACCATTGGCCTAGCTGGCTTTCCAGGATCTAGAAAGGTCTGTCCCAACATCTTCTACCCAAGATCCTTCTGTGGGATATATCAGGATACTTGCTGGAACTTTCTGCATGCATTCTGCATGTTCTTTCAATGACCTACTGTCCATTGCTGCTTTCTGTTGTCCTGTCCCAAAACTGAAGGTTTTCTCTGTTAGGCTGGCATCACTGATGAAAATGCACACACAAAACTGCTTTATTGCAAGTCCTGTGTCTGGATGGAATTCATTAGAATGTCCATCAGTCAACGTCTTATGTGTCTTATCCTTGACGCTGACTAATGGTCTTACTAATGAACTCCACCCAAAGGAAAAGCACTATCTAGTTCTGGACCAGTCCCTGGGAGACTGCCAGATAAGTCAGGAATGTGATGCATTAGACACATACACACACACACACACACACACACAGAGGGAGAGGAGAGAGAGGGGGGGTAAATAAATGCCCAGCAACTGGTCATAAGTGCCACACTTTGGCATGGAGAAATTCACATCTTGTCATGTCCTATCTCTGAAGATGTCAGCCCCAGTTCCTGGCAAAACATCAGGGACTAAAACTACAAGACCACAGCAAAACAGCTTGGAAACCCACAACAACCAAGTCTAATTCTCCTTCACAGGCACTTGAAGGAAGTCCATGCCAATCACATTCCCCTCCCCCACAAAAAAGTCTCTCCATTACATTCACAGCTAAAGAGTCAACTTTAAAGCTTTCCAATAAGCCACCTAACTTTCCCTCTTGGAAATCATTATCTGAATAATTGAGACTGAACTTTTGTATGTAATCCACAATCTTCACAGCGGGTCTTCTTGTACCAGCCCCTGGGTAACAATGCTGTGATGTGTCACCGTGCACAGCTAAACTCCACCGGAGATCAATAGGCAGTCATCTTACAATGAGAGGCAATAATTAGCACATTAGGCAGGTTGGATAACAAACAGAGATTTGCTCCTGGACTTGTCATTTCAATCTTCCTCTCTTTTTTCTTTCCCACTGTCAGAAACGTTCATTTTGGAGTGTTTTTTTTTTTTTTTAAGAAAGAGACTTGACCAAACTCTAGCACATCAGGACATTTGATATTTTGAGACTTGCACAAGCTAACAGTCTCCATGCTTTAAACAAGATCTATATGGCAGTGGCCCACAGTGTAGTGGATCCCCCGTGGACATGATGGCATACCCAACTCTGATTCTGTGATTCATGCAGCCATAGGTTTCTGGGTGTCCATTTGATTCATGACAAAGCAGATCTTCCCCCAAGCAAAGAGCTAGGAATTGTTTCCCTCCACCTCTATGGAACTGGAGATGATTCAGAAGAACCCAGGAAGCATCACCTGTGGGGCACCAGGGAAGACCCATTCAAAAGTATCTGCCTCCTGCTGCAATCTCTCAGCATTATGGGATTGGCTCCAGACCCCATAGCAATAATTTTGGGATTTTCTCCCCTGTCAGCCATTTTGTGGCAGTGCCCACTTCCCCTTCCAAAATGCTCAAAGTATACATAAACTCTAAAAAGACTGGACACCCACAACTTATGGAATGGATTTAGTCCACAGTACATTCTAAAGAATTGTCAATGAGGCCCTGGGGTGGTATAGCAGAGGGTCAGCTGTTAAAGTGTCAGCCTAACCTAGCCAGTAGGGTTCTTATGAGGGAAAACAGGAGGGGGGGAGGAGAAGGACGCTGGGGCCATTGCAGGAAGGGTGGGCCCAAATGTATAAAATGCACGGTTACTGCCTTTGCACATGTGCCAAATGTTTGCCATCCTACTGAGGTCCCTGATGGCAATTCATGACCACAGATAATGCAGACAGACATAGCATCCCCCAAGGGTTTGCATAAGGTCTTCAAACCTTCTAGGAAGCAAGTTGGGCTCTTTCTACACTCATAATAGCATGTCTTGGAACCTGTGGAATAGAGGGCATCAGTGTTGCTCCCCCACATGTTGACTATGGAAAGCCTAACGTCAGTACAGACATGGAGATCCTGGAGGGGATCCATTTCTCTTGTGCTTTCAGAAGCACTTTCCCTTGATTTGACAGCTTTGTCACATCCACATCAGAGCCTTAGGTTCTCTTTCCCCTGAGAACACTTGCAGACTTCATTAACGGGAGGGAGGCCGGGCATGTCTCAAAGAGCAACTTCAGCACCATCATTATAATCAAGGCACTTTCAATCTCCTTTCGATGAACTATGCAATTGGATTTCACTGTGTTGCAAATGCTTGCGCAAGTGCCCTGAACATGGTATGAAAGGTATGTGTGAAAGCTCCCTGCACGTGTGGCATACATGGATCCTTATGGCCACAGACATGTGATACGATATCCCGTAGACAGCTTTTTCCAGATTCACTCTATACAATATGCATCTAAAAAAAACATTTGGAAATAAATTATTTCTGATGTTAATCCTCATTAATTGCAGGGCTAATTCATAATGCCCCAGTAGAAAGCAAACACACACAAAATATGTGATGCGGACTTCTTTCCAAGCAAGCTCTTGGCTGAAGCCCAACCAGATGTTCTGCAGCTGCTGAGAGGTGCTTGTGCGTTGGAAGATACCACTGTCACCTGGCACATGATGATCCAAAAGTATACTGTACAGAGACTGCTTTGGGAATCTAGGATGTAAGAGAGGGAGCAAAGCCACAAAGTAAAATGAAAAGCAAGGGCCCAGGTCTAGTACTATTCTAGTGATATGCACAATCCACAATCCAATCTTTCCCTCCTCCTAAATTATATAGAATGTACAATATAGGCAATAAGTTTTCCAGATGAAAACGAAGTACCACAATAGCTTGTTCCCTGGGACGAAAGCCGTTGTATGGGCTGGTGAGGAGAAACGGTTACAGCGGAGAAGACATATCGATGGAAGTGTGTAGGTGTGTGTCAGGGGCAGGGAGGGGCCCTGTTTTGTTCAGACATAATTCCTGCAACTTGAATGACTGGCAGCTTCCCTTTGAAATAAACTGACGATTTCTAATGAGTTTTACAAACAGCCTTGAAGACGACTAGGCTAACTGCTAACAGGTTTAGGTTCAGCTAATGAAGTGTGTGCAGATTTATTGCCCTGTGTGCCAGAGGCTTGCCATGGTTGTTGCTTTCAGTATCAATAAGTAATAAGTCAGGCACATTAGGAATGAATGGGTGGTAATTAAACACTGGCAATAAAAAGGGATTTTGCAAAGTAAATCAAGCTGGAATGCACTGGCAATGAAATTATAGAGGTCATCCAGCCCATGCACAAAGTAATGGCCCTGATAACAACAAGCTAGGATATGAACATCCATCTCCTGCACTTGAATGCCATCATGATAAGGGCAATGATGTCTCATCATACATTAGTTGGGAGGGTTGCTGGATCAGTTAGATGGAAAGCCAGTCCTGGTACCTTCTGATTTCTGAACCATTACAAAGCCAGTCCAGTATCCACTTGCCTGTCCTCTCCATAAGCCTTGGGCCCCACCGTGTTAATGTTATCTCAAATCAAGTGCATCAGTGACTCAAACCAAGTGACTCTGTGTGAGCTCCCATCCTCTGGCCCAGAGGAGGTAGAAGCACATGTGCACCCCTCTCTTGATATCTCCCAGTAGCTGTCCAGAGGCATCAGTCATTCTGGCCATCCAAGTTAAGACACTCAACAGCACCCAGATACCTGACAGCTCAGATTCTGGCCCAGTCATCCATGGAGGATCTTAAAGTTCCACCAATCACAGTGCAACCAGAAATCCTCCTGTGAGCAGCCAAATCCTGAAGTTTTGGGCTACCACCATTGAGAATCCTAATTCTGTTCTAATTTCTACTGATTTCCACTGCATCAAAATCCAAATCCCGGTGCATAAAAGCCTTCCATATTTATACATGGTTCCCAAGCCTTCCATATTTATACATCCCAAGCCTTCCATATTTATACATGGTTCTCCTCCCAAGCCTTGTCCCATCACTACTGATTCAAAATCGCTGGGCTTGTTCATCAATGGGACAAGGCAAACTACCATTTCTCTCCCTCACGCTCCTGTTCAATTTCCCTTCCTGAAACGGACTTATATTTTTCGTATATGCTCCGATCTCTTACCTTTGCCCTTCCGCCCTCTTGGCCAGCCAGCCTTCTTCCTCAGCTGACTAGGGACTCTTTCTCTTCCTAGCCCGAAAACCCTTCTCCAGTCAACCTTTCATATGGTCCCATTTTTGGCAACGCCTCTCCTATCACATTTCTTCAGCCTACTTGCAAGAAAACTGTTTGCAAGAACACAGTATGGGTCAAGGTTAATTTTACCTGACACTTAGTTTAAGGCAATGCATCTTAGATCTTGGTTAGACCAAAAAAAAAGTTATTATCTGGTTGAAGAAAGAGTCCCCCTCTTCTTCTGTCCATCCCTGAGAGACTTATTCAACCCAGCTATAAATTGTGTATACAAGAATCAGAAGATCCCAGTCCCATGATCTGCAATTAATTCTAACCACATAAAATATTTCTTACATGCCCACCCTGACACAAGGAACCGGTTTTGTTGCTAGGGTTGGGTGCTTTGGTGCCCGAAGCGGCCATTCATTCCTGACGCAGCCAGCGACAGCCGCTCCGCACATGCATGTGTGCACCCACTGGTGCACCAACGCCTGCGCCCCCTCCCCCCCTACGACGCTGGCTGTGTCAGGAGCAAACGACTGCTTTGGGTGCCGAAGCACCCAACCCTAGTTGACCCTGCTTCCCTCCACTTTAGTTCAAATGCAGCCTGACTCTATCAACTTGTACATTCTCCCAAAATCTCCATGCTTCCTCCTGACACCACTGTCTCATTCATGCACTGAGACTATTAGTAGCCACCTGTCTAGCTCTCTCTCAATATGAAAATGTCACCCTTGAGGACGAGTTTAAGCTTTTGCCCAGCAACCAAAATTCCTCTTTCAGTACCACTTGGCTACATTGGGTACTCATGTTTTATTAAGAAACCCGGAGACCATCTTTGCTTCTGGCTAGCTCCTATATGTCATCAGTAAAAAAAAAATCACCTTCACATGGAGTACCCATCTCAACTTAAACGAGCCCTTCATATTCTACTCTCAGTAGCCCTGACAGAAGGTGAGCTTCGGGATGGGGGCTACATACAGGTGCTGGCACTTCTGACATTACCACAACATATATACTGACAAGGGAGAGGTGCCAGTCATGCCACAAAGTCAATGTCTGAGCCGAGCCTCAATGTCCTTGAGGATGAGATTCAGCCTAGAAGCGCGTACGTGAACACCCACGCAGAAGCCAAGCACAGTTTATTTATCCCATTGGCTGAATGAAATACCTGTTTTAACAATGTCGATCAATACCGCATTACAGTCCATAATTTGAACATACCCACAGACAATAAAAATGAAGAAAACCAATCAATACTCAACAGGTGGACTGAACGACCATTTCATCAGGAATCTGCTTGAAACTCTTTGACGGCCTGCCCTAGACGGTGCTGCAAATGATTGATGGGCTACAGGCAGAGACCTCCAAAGCCCTGGCACAGCATGTTTCTTTTTCAGTCATCCGGTAGGTCTCAGCAACAAGAGAAAGCATGCATCAAGCACACCCCTGTCTCCAAACACGTCTTATTTGCATCAACGAGTAATGCAGAATGCTTAATGGATCACTGGCACAACTAAATATTTGGAAAGCATCAGCAGTGCCCACATATACCTTGGCTCTTATCAGGAAAGCTACCAATCATTGCTTGGTATTAGTCTTCTCTCTAAACAGGTATTATTCAAGGCAGGAGGACAGATTATGCCAAGGTGTTCCAAGGCCACATTGATAAGCTACAGCTTTAGCTGAGGACTCAGGGCTGATTGCGCACTATCTTTTAATTTCATCATTTAAAAAAAAAAGTTTCACACACATAGGCTGCTTGTGTGAGAAAGGGGACGTGGGCACACACATGGTACAATCTCAGCAGTTTGTTTTGGTCCCCCAGCCCCACCCCCATGATCAGGGCATCTGAGGCAGGAGCTGAAACGTCCCTAATCACAGAGGCTGCAAAAATTGTACCACAAGAGTAGACCGTCCCTAAGAATGGAACAAAAGAAAAACACAGAATGTAACTTGGAGACAACCCTCCGTCCTTCTAGAAAGGTCAAAGATAAGCAGAGGCAAACAATATCAGTGATCTGTCAAAGATCATAAAATATCAAAGATTATTATGCTTCGTTCTGTAGGTGCACTGCAGTCCATTTTGGCAATAAGGAAGTTTCTTATTGTACTGTGACATCTTACAGACATGCAATCATATAATATTCACACAGCAATGACAGAGGCAGACTGTTAGATCCAGCTCGTTGAAAGGAAGGCTTTTCTCCTAGCCAGCCGCTTTGTGAGTCTGAATGTACACAGCACTTCATCCATGCCCGAATAAGGGACCTCTCTTACCCTACGGAGCACAATGGACAGCCAAAAACCTGTGCAACTTTACCCTGTCTGCACCTCCACTGTGTGGCCTTAAACTGTGATAGGCATCAAAAATTGCTACTTCACAGCTTGGCTCGAAGCAAGGGTCTTCAAATGCAATGCAGAAATCCAGCGACATACCTGTTGCAGATCCCAGCAGAATGGCTTGGGAGCGGCCAGCAAGACTTACCTTTGCCGCTCGTTCCTGAAGGCATTTTCGTACGATTATTTCTAAACCACTAGTACGAGCGCGAGCAAGCATACGAACAATGTCGTTTGAAATCTGGTGTCCTTGTAGGAATGGGATATTATACACACACACACACACATATATATATATTCAAACCCAGAGCTGTGATGCAAGGATTGTTTTAGGAGGGCCATTGTGGCTACTCATCTTATAACACGCAGATTTTTCAAGTGCACTTTTATCAAGTACACTTCTCTGAATTTTTCTGTGCAGATTTTTCTGCACTTTGTCCATAAAACAAGTAAGCATGTCCTTTCTGCGTGGTGAATGCATGCAAGATAGAATGCATGCCTGAAACCCTGGATGCAGGTCAACTCTCACATCAGTTTGTTTGCACTTGGATGCTTTCCTACACCTAAGGAAAAAGGACTCTCTGCTTAAGAGACTCTGAAAGTGGTTTGTGAACACGTAGAACTTGTCTGAATTTCTTAGTGCCGGAATAATATAGGATTCACAGTGGTTTGTAACTATGAGGTCCAATTCATTGGGAGCAGGGGGAGACTGAAGGAGCTCATTTCACTCCGGCCATAAGGCAGAACGTCCTGTACAGCAACTTCACAATACGGCTTGCTAAGTGTGATATTAATGGTGAAGAAGCGTGCAGATGGAAAGGCATTCGGGGGACAGGAAAGTGCCCAGCAAGGAGTCACAAGAGAGTCTCCCAAAGACGTAGCAGAAGAAAGAGGACAGAGACAGCAAAGGCAGCTTTGACAGAGCTGTAAACTTGTGGGGAAATAACAGGGTTACTTCTGTGCTCTCTGATGCCCTTCAGTCTCCATTGCACTTAGGTTGCTTCCCCAGCTCCTTGCTTGCCATTAACATGGGAAATACCAGCAGAGGGGCTGTTTGCTGAAGGAAAGCACTTGGAAGTGCTTAAACGATACAGAGGCAAAGAGTGATGGACTCCCCACTCCTCCTCCGCATGGAGGCTGCTGGGTGACCTTGAGCCAGTTCTCTCAGACTCACATGTTTCACAAGGTGACAGCTCTGTGTGTGTGTGTGTGTGTGTGTGTGTGTGTGAAAGGGAATGTGTTCTTAAGCCACTTTGAGACTCTTTAAGGTAGAGAAAAGCAGGGCATAAAAACCCAACTCTTCTTTTTCCTTTTCTTCTCTGTCCATATTCCCCTTCCTTGCTCCTCGTTCCTGTAGTCACTCCCCCCCCCCAGCCCTTTGACAACAAATTCATCTCACAAGAAGAAGAAGAAGAAGAAGAAGAAGAAGAAGAAGAAGAAGAAGAAGAAGAAGAGTTGGTTCTTATATGCCGCTTTTCCCTACCCGAAGGAGGCTCAAAGCGGCTTACAGTCGCCTTCCCATTCCTCCCCCCACAACAGGCACCCTGTGGGGTGGGTGAGGCTGAGAGAGCCCTGATATCACTGCCCGATCAGAACAGTTTTATCAGTGCCGTGGCGAGCCCAAGGTCACCCAGCTGGTTGCATGTGGGGGAGTGCAGAATCGAACCTGGCATGCCAGATTACAAGTCCGCACTCCTAACCACTACACCAAACTGGCTACACCAAACAACCATACATGGACTGAGGAAAGGGCTTGCAGAATAAAAGTAGCTGATAAGACAAGGCTTAGTTACCTTTCTTCCACTAGCTACTTCATCCCTGTAAAATGAACTGTTGAAGAATGATTCCAGATTTCCAGAAATACTTGATTAACATTCCCTAGCTAAGTTTCTATTTAGGCTTATGCCATGGTAGTTCCCACATTAAACTTGGATGTGATAAAGTCAACCCAGAATGACTTTGGGCTCTCATTTTACTTCAAGGCTCTCACCTTTTCTTAAAGCAGCTTCCTGAGGTTTAAGTCTCGCTTCAAATGTACCTTCAAGATGTAGTGAGCATCCAATTTCATCACAGAAAAGAAGTTCAAGGAACTTTATATTGTTTAAAGAAAAAACACAGCATGACAAGAGCGCCAAGTCAAAATGAATGTGAGAATTGACCAATCTCTCTCAACAAGTGACATCTTAGTGCAACGACATCCATCATGAATAAATCACAATGAACAACATGTAGGGGGTTCCCCCCCCCCATCTTTTGTATCTGCTTAGGCAAGACTGATTAGGAACTGGATTCTGCCGCTGGAACTCTTTACAGGGTGACTGTACTTGCGGTGGCACAGCTCTGAGTATTGTCTAGCACACACAGTTCCTTCTGGTCGATATCAAAAGAACATCAATAACCCCTTTTCATGTCATTTGTTATTAAGTATGAAAACAAAATGCACTCAAGCGCTTTTATATTAGATCAAAGAAAAAATAATTATCATCCTTTTTCGGCAAGTAATCTCACTTTTAAAGTTTGTTTCCCAGAAAGCTGATCCAACTACCTCTGCCATTAGCTTTCATACCCCCGTTCAGATAATACACCCCGTTCAGATAATATACCTGTTCAGATAATACACCATCCAGATAATACACCAACACATTCAAGTGAAGAAAAGCCAGTACTCACGATCATTGCACTGACTCCCAGAGTATGATGTCATGTTACAGTCACAAGTGAAGCCCTCCCACAGCTGGATGCAGATGCCTTGGTTGGCACACGAATCTTCTTGGCAGGTGGTGCTTGGTCCTGAGATGGAATAGCAAGGAAAGAAGTAAAGCAAAAGCAAAGGATAGCCATTGGGGGGAAACGGTCAATAATATACTTCAATTTGTCATTTCATGCACCAAGGAACTAAAGGAAACCAAACACTTTTTCCATTTCATGGACATGCAACAGAAATTTAGGACACGTAGAAAACATGAAGAATTGCACACTGAGGAACAAACAAAAAAACATGGCACACGGCAGAAAGAAGGCATGAAAGATATCATATTCCCTCTTAGGCAGGCTCAGAAGAAGTACTTGTAATACTTAAAAGTTTGCCCCTGACCATCAAAGACCTCCTAGTTCTGTCCTCAAGTCCGATATTAACAGCTAGTTCTGTGTTTGTTGATGGGATGGGATGGGATAGGAAAGGAAGCTCGCTCCTTCAGACCACTCTTGAAAAGTCTATAGAAGGGGTAAAAGGGCCAGCAACCAAGTTACATATGACAAATCTGTATCTCTTCCAAAGAATGTTGAGTTGACCTTTGAAAGCAAAAGGGTCAGCTTGATCAGGTATAATGTCAGCTTCTTCTCCTTTCTACTCACTCAACTCTGCCTCTTCACCACCCTAAAGATCTACACTAGTGGCCTTGTGATGCAACACCAATGCAAATCTTGGAGGGTTCCAGAAACTGAATCATTGGCAAAACACATATGTATTCTTTTGATGCATCGAACCAGTTGTAGTTGATTTTTTTGAGATTGTCAATTGTAAACAGCAAGTAGTAACCAGGGATCTGATGCATGCTTGTCATAGCAAGTCATTTCCCCACTACTGTTTAAAATTCTGTTTCTTCCTTTGCTTTAAATAGAGAAGCACAAACACCGGAGATGCCATGATGAGAAAGAACATTTCAAACTTATCAAAACCACTAAATCATATGGAAGCAACAGAAGGGCTGCATTCCAGAACAGTTAATTTCTTTAGGAGTAAGAAATTGCTGATGCTTGAAAACAAATCAAATCCAGGAAGTTTTGCTATAATGTTTAATGTTTCCTTTTTGGTTTAGATTAATGAGGGCTTTTTTTCCCCATTCTACTTCTGCGAAAGCCAGAGACCCACCATCTATAAAATAGTCTGATCCGTTCTGCTGCTTTGGTAGACAAAGCAGAATGTAAACACTTACACATATGAAATACAAATTCAACCACCCACCTTCAATAAATTGAAAGATGCATTTGGGATCAACTGATAATGTAAACAAATGAAGATCAGCATGTACTTCTCTCTCGTCAGTTAGGCTCTCAGAACCATCCGAGCAATAGATAGATAGATGCAGTATTTCTGCTGTGTTTGGATCCCCATTGAACAGGAAATCTGACTCAAGGGAGAGGGGGCATACATACTTTTAAATTAAGTAATGGCTACCCAACGCCCTGATATAAGTATAAATATTCCAACTGAACACACTATGGGTGGGACATTTCCCCCACTATGCCTCAAACTTACCAAACCAAGTCTTCAACCAATCACTAGGGTTGCCATCCTTGGGTTGCAATCACTAGGGTTGCTGGTGGGGGTCCGGGAGAATCATCATGTGACAGCATGACATCACTTCCAGAGAAAAGCTGAGTGACATCATACCTTTCTAGGTTTCTGGTAAGAAACTGGCAACACAAGCCAATCATTCGCCTAAGAACTGTATAAACCCCAGCTAGGCCACCCATATCCCCAGTGATAGGCTTCTTGGAATGGGGATACATTTCTCTGGCCTCATGCCAGGCACCCTTAAAAATGCTCAATTTCTCAGAACAGTAATCCTCAAATGGAGGCATCTGGATTTCAGAGGTACCAAACCTCAGGAACAACTGGACAGAGTGACCATCCTGAACAATTCAGGGCCCTGCGTCTATTTGTCTGAGGTCCTTTGGCTGAAATCTCCAGTGTATGCATAACAAAGTGGTGGCAATGACGAATGAGAACATGGCAATCGTACTATTCTGAAAACACGTAAAGGTGGTAGATTCAGGATTCTTTTTATTTTTGTCTGTTCTTTCTTTCCCCTAGGAGGGGAAATAGGTGTGTGTTCTGTTGTTTTTGTTTTTAAACAGGGATGTGGCAGATGGACATTCACCTGGTGATCCTTTCTCAGCATGTCACAGAGCTGTTTAAAGCCCCAGCCGAACAATCAAGTTCCCAGACCTCATTTCTGGACTTATAGACAATGCATAGAATGGACATTTGGCACTAGAACGTGCAAACTGACACCACTGAAGGAAAATATAGTGTTTGAGTGGCCATAAGGAGGTAGGGGAAGTCTGCCTATAGTGTCATTATGCCTATGATAGTGCAAGTATGATGGCCTTCAGTGCATCCAGTTCCAGGAACAGGAAAAGAGTTTTAGTGGTCTCTTAACACCCTCTTCACTAGGCCACACTCAGTTCTAGAAACCAGAAGATTTGCCATTTTATACTTCTACAGTGTCCATCTTTACTTGTGACCTCTTTCCTCCCACACCCAAGGCCCCTCAATAATCTTTAACTGGCTTCTATTCAGTTATTTCTGTGATAATGTCTAGAAGACAGGAATGACAAATTCAGCCTTGTGCTGAATCAGAATATTACAGTTTTGGGGTCACTCTTGTGTACTCTGCCTGGCAGTACCTCTATAAATCTCTGACAGAGATCTGTCATGTCACCTCCTAACTGATCTCTTCCTTTCATCCTTTCTTCCTTTCGACATACCAAGGGTTGAAGCTGGGACCTTCAGTATATAAAACAGTGGTTCTAACACCTGTTGCAGCCCTTCTTGTGTTTGTTCTTTTGGATATGCATTCATATTTTTAGTGTTTTGGTTCTCAGCTTTTTTTTTGTTGGCTTCTATTGTACTTCCTGCACTGTGTATGCATGTAGTACAGTGTTTTATTTATTTTAAATAAAGTAATTGATGTTGCTGATTGAATTAGTCACTAATAATGGTATAGAAATTTCTATGTACGAATTTCTTCTGTGAAGGGAAGAAATTAGTACACAGAAAACACAATAGTCAAAAATTAGGACTCTCTATTGTAAATAATTTCCACACTGGGGGGAGGGGGAGCAAATCTTTTGGCATGTTTCCCCTCCTTTTTAGCTTGAAAGCAACCAGATACAAGAAAGTCAACATTATCCTTAGCTAAGGCCTTTTGCTGCTTCGAGGAAGCAATTCTACTGCCTCAACCAAACACCACAGCTCTCAGAAAATATGATGGTCCTATGGCCTCTTCTTAAAAGGTCCCTTTTGCTAACTAGCAAACAGAAAGTTAGCAATGGCACCCTGTGCAATGCCCCTGTAGGTTAGCCGTGCTATATGGATGCCCAGAGCTGCTGTCCTAGCCTGAGTGGCTGTGCAAGCAGCACCTTACTGCCCACTTTACTTCCCCAGAGCTTAGGTAGGAAATGATGCAGGGTGATTCTGGCTTGCATGAGGAATGGCACTAATCACTTTCCCTTTTGCACAGATAATAAGCCATTCTTTCCTTTACGGAAGATACTCGGACTAGATTCTATGGGTGGGGACATTGGCTGCTGCATTGGGAAGTGAACTGTGTCATTCACCCCCTGGGCAACTGCACATCTGCCTTTGAGGTCTTTCACAAACTGAACCTCATGCACATTCTACTAAATCAGCCTTCCCTCAGCTAGTATGGCCTGCCTTTAGCATGATGCTTGGAGTTAACAATTATGCATGATTTCAAAGAGAATTAAGCATACACAAAGAACAAGAGGGCGTAATTACAGGCATAGAGTCTCCTTGCAGGACTTCTGGAAATCTTGTAGTACCACCACATGGTACTGCATTTAAGGGATTGGACAGGATTAGAAGGAGAGCGCATGCTATGTAAAGAGCCACACTGCTGCCTTATAAATAAGATTTTCGAAGGCTAGCATGCTGGTTTTCTTCCTGTGGATTGCAGTGCACTGAGCCTGGCATATTCTACAGTGCTTTGCTTCGCTTCCATTGTTTCTTTGTGATCTAGTTCTGGGGTCATTCCAGACATTACTTGCCAGCAAAGATGGGCTTGGCGGAGGTTGGCCCAAACCACGCATTAGAATGTGCAGGTGCCAAGTCCCAAAAGACCTGAGATTGTCTAGAGTTCAGTCTATACATCACATTGGAGTTCTGGGACTGAAAGCCTGGAGTTTTGGGATTAGCCCTATCTCTGACATTCAGTTTTAAATAACCTGACTTATTTTCTACAAGAATTTTCCAATAAAAAGGAAACCCCAATCACCCCCCTTTTTAACAGCAAGAAAGGTGATCAAGATCAGGGCTGTAGTGCTGAGGAAAGGGGGTTAAAGGGTTAACTTCCCTCCCCTCCCCCCCATCTTGTTGTCCCAGTTAAAATGGCTCCACCAGGCTTTAAGCAACTGGATAAAGACATATTTACAGAGACATGGTGTCAGTAACTTCTCCTCCAGGCTAGCACCTCAGCCCCCATCCATACTGAGAGGCAGGGCTTCTTGTAGCCCTTTATGCTCCCCAAAACACAAGTATGTCACATTCACACCGAGTTCCTTAGAATAAAAGCAAGAAAAAAAGATGAAGTACTAATAGTCATTGCAATGGGTGAAGCAGTGGAAATTCTGGAGAGTGAGGATGTAATGCTCTTGAGGAAAGCCCTGTAAAGTTTCTGCGGAGGCTCTAAAAGGGTCCTTGACTTCCTTTAGGAAAGACAAAAGTGTGTTTTCCTTGGAGCCTGTTTCTGTGGCCCAGGTTTATGGGCATAATGCTTGCTTCACCTCCTTGGCACTCACCAAGGGATTTTGATGTGGTAACACGATGCTTCTTGCTGAGAGTTCATCTGATGTTGATGTCTGTTTCTCTGTTGCCATAATCCCCATCTATGACACTTGGCCAGTGCACCAGAGACGTCAGGGGGAATTAGGATTATGGATGAAGAAGCAAGAAAAGCCCAACAATGTTTTAGATATGAAACAAGCCTTGGTTTATCCACATGGTCCTTAAGTGAGAACAGCAGAGGGCAGAAGCAAGAGAGACCAATACATAATTTATGTGCACTGCGAAGGAGAGCTGGCTTTAAATAACATCTTTCCCAAAGCACAAGGTGTCAGAAGCTCTGCTTTTATTAATGTTCTTCCTGGTGCCATTTAACAAGATTCAGCCCACTCAATAAAGCTTTAAAGTCTAGTTCAGCTGCTATGCAAAGGACTTTATCCCTGCAATAGACTTCACCCAAGTCTCTTTAAACATTTTTATTCTGTAGGAAGAATGTTTGGTTGTCGTTGCTTAAACTTACCCATCTGATCTCTCTCTCTCTCTCTCTCACTCTCTCTCCCCCCAAAAGAATTTTCTTTCAAATTTTAAGGCAAGATATGCTAGCCCATAGAATTTTTTAAATAGCATGTAAAATAAAATACACAGTTCTAACTTAGTCATCTTTTATTTATGTACCACTATACTATTTATCTACCTCATACATTTTTATCCCACGCTACTGCCAGGGCAGTCCCAGCAGCATGCGAAGTTCATAAAAGCATGAAAAGATGACAACCCTCACAGCAAGTTCATTTTTTGAGGAAAAAATGGTTCTTACATGCCACTTTTCTCTACCCGAAGGAGTCTCAAAGCAGCTTACATTCACCTTCCCTCTCCTCTCCCCACAACAGACACCCTGCGAGGTAGGGGAGGCTGAGAGAGCCCTGATATTATTGCTCGGTCAGAACAGCCCAAGGTCACCCAGCTGGTTGCATGTGGGGGAATGTGGAATCAAACCCAGCTCACCATATTAGAAGTTCACATTCCTAACCACTACACAAGTGACAATAATAGTTTCTGAGGGGAACCATGTTGGTTTGCAGTGGAACAGCTAGAATCCAGTCCAGGAGCATCATAGCGATCAAAAAGATTTATTTGGGGTTGGGGGGAGAAGAAGAAGAAGAGGAGGAGGAGGAGGAGGAGGAGGAGGAAGAGGAAGAAGAAGAGTTGGTTCTTATATGCCGCTTTTCCCTACCCGAAGGAGGCTCAAAGCGGCTTACAGTCGCCTTCCCATTCCTTCCCATTTTCAAGAATCAAAGCTCCTCCTCCCTCGTTCATTTTCTGGGGTTGGCTGGGAAGAAGGATGATACAAATTGACTTCCTTCTGGATACACTTTATTCGCCCACTGTGATACTGTCACTTAGTCAAATCTGATTTGATACAAAGCATCGTGAGGCTATCACATTCATCATGTGATTCCTGCCTGGTTAGGATTACCAATATGGCCTGTCCAAAAAGAATTTCGGTTCCTCAAAATAAGTTGTTTTATCTCAGTGACATTTGCATGTATCTGCTTGCATATGCAGCATCCAAGCATTTGCCAGCACATCCTATATGTGAACCTAGACTGTTTGGAACCACCGTAAGGGGGAGGGGAGACAAAGTACCAGTTAGAGAAAATAATGATGGTAGGAAGCTTTGAAAACACACATGCATTTGAATTAAATATTTCCTTTGTTCCCCCAAATAAAAATAGACAAATATTCACTGTAACTCTAATACTAGGCACCATGGACATTTTTGGGTCTTCTTCAAGTGTTCACATTTTTATGTCAAACTTCTTGTTCTCTGAGTTGCTCTGTGACTTCTGAAGTTGCTCAGTTAACATCTGACAACAGTATTTCTCTGTTGGAGGGAGAAGCAAAGGTTCTTCTTCAGACATCAGGAAGAAGAATGAAGAACAAGAAGCATGAATCGCTTTGTGCCTGTTGTCTCTTCTTTATGTGTCATCTAAGGTTAGAACACCATCCATTGGATTATACTCTTTTTCACATTTTACATTCTGGATGCCACCATTGCTCCCAAGGAGTCTCAGGAACACATTTTCTGATGTGTTGACTTCTCTTGAGAACTCAAGTCAAAGTTAAACTGATAATTTTCACAATGAGCAAGGCCTAGATGTTCCTAATTCTGAATTAGATCAAGCCAAAAATGTTAGAAACAATGGAACTTGCTTCCAATTTAATATGGGTATAACTGGATTAGCAGCAGATTATGCACATTTGTAGAGCCTCTTGTGGCGCAGAGTGGTAAGGCAGTCGTCTGAAAGCTTTGCCCATGAGGCTGGGAGTTCGATCCCAGCAGCCGGCTCAAGGTTGACTCAGCCTTCCATCCTTTCGAGGTTGGTAAAATGAGTACCCAGCTTGCTGGGGGGTAAACGGTAATGACTGGGGAAGGCACTGGCAAACCACCCTGTATTGAGTCTGCCATGAAAACGCTGGAGGGCGTCACCCCAAGGGTCAGACATGACTCGGTGCTTGCACAGGGGATACCTTTACCTTTTTATGCACATTTGTAAGCATGCTTTGACCAAAAGAAAAACATGGTTGTTTTTTCTTCTTTCTCTAGTGCAAGGATCTCCAACCTTTTTGAGGTTGTGGACACTTTTGGAATTCTGAGAAAAGGCAGCGGTGCCACCACAAAACAGCTACCATGGGGCCTGGGCCAGCCACAGAATGAAGGTGGCTGCTTCTGAATGGGCATTCCTCCAGATACAAAGGTGTTGCCTCTTGGGCTCTTCTGAAGCATCTCCTGCACTAAGGGGACAGGCAGAACTGGCTCTTGGCCTTGGGGAACAGATGTTTTTGGGAGAGATACTCTGGGGAAGGCAGTGCATGCTAAAAATAATACAGCAAGTGTTGTGACATACATGAGCTTATTGAGGACCGGAGCATTCATGGATGGCTAACAGTACCAACAAAGGGATTTTTTTTTAATAGTCAATTAAAATGGTCAAGTTTAAAAGCATGGGTTCCACAGGATGTAATTACATCACATATATTACACCACATGATACCTACCTGCCTCTTTTTTTGGCTCTTTTTCCCGCTCAAGATCTCATAATAGAATGAATAAAGAGGTGCAGTAGAACCCTACCCAACAAAAAGTGAACCGCATAAAAGGGAATATGTCTCAATTGTGTTGTAGGGAAAGCAAACAAAGGAAAGTTAAGTGTTTGAGATTGACGTGTACAACATTCACCATAAGTGGAAACAAGAAGGGGGAAGACAAAGATAAAACGACTGAAAGTGCGACGTCTTGGAAAGGTATGGTGGCAAGTCCTCCTCCACCAGACCTCTCCACCATCCAGATCATAGCAGAACAGAAAAACGGCCCCTCAGAGACTGAGGAATTATAATGTTTCCATTTGGAACCAGGATATCCAAACCCATACAGCAAAGATTGTTTTCCTGAAATGAAAGGCCCCACTATGACATGCAACATCCTCAGTGCCTCCCTGCTCCCCAGAAAAGAGATGAAAGCTTCAGAAAACATTTTGAGAAGTCCTCTTATCCCAAGCATTTAATCATCAGTCCACTGAAGGACAGGACTCAAAGTTGACACTACAAAGTTTTCTGGATTTCTTGTTGTGCAAAGCCTATCAGAACTATACCTGACTGACCAAAGCAAGTGGAGGCTTAGAGATATTCCTCATGTTACTTTACTCACCAGTGGATGAAGACTTTTCTATTTTGTCTCTTCTTATTTGTTTTTAGCATCTGGTTATATATATATATATATGTAAGTCGACGTTTAATCGTATTTAATAATTTGTCATCTTGAGGTTGCAGTTGGGCAGAAAGGCAGCAAAAAATGTTTTACATAAATATTTCGCAACAGAAAATCTGTCCATGTAGGAAGTAGTGAGTAGAACTTTACATAGGGCCACCACTAGCATGTATATCACTATATGCATATACAGATGACCCACACTGGGAAACTTTGGTTTTCTCCCCATCTGTCTGGCCATCAAAACACTTGCCTACACACTGATGGCTCTGTTACATTAGGAATAGTAACGATTTCTGTAGCAGGAAAATCTTGAACCTTCTCTGTGTCCCCTTTAGATATCCAGACATAGACAGAAGATCAAAAGACCCTTCCCCTGCCGTTTCCCCTCATGCTTCTTTACAGTTTTGTAATAAACATGAACATGCTGCTTCAAGTTTGATTTATTTCATCTTCTCTGCTTTGATTCACTGGGTCCCTTGGGTTTCTCCCCTCCCCCCCCCCTCCCCAGGTTTCTCCTTTTCTTCTTTGTGTATATTCTTTTGTTTTGTATTCTTTTTGTATTCTTTTGGATGTTTTTGTGCAGAGCACAATGCAGACACGCAACCTCATCTAATCTAAAATATGGTGGTGGGTTACAGTTGAGAATCTGCTCTCCATAAATCATCTCTGTTTCATATAATTTATATTGATTACTTTTATTCCCAGGAGGAGCTTTAACAACCAATTTTGGCTAAGACATGGGGTAAGAATGAAGAAAAGAAGCTAATCAAATTCTAACCAGGAAAGCTCATGCCCAAATAAATGCCTTTAAGATGCTAAAAGATGAGGGCTCAGTTCAGTTCATGCAGAATCATGTCCTGATTCAATGAACCACGGCTAGTTGGATCATCTGAACAGAAGCTTGTGCACTAGCTGTTGTAGTTAGTTCTGATATATCAAACCAGGATCTGAAATGGCTTGGGGCCAAAGTACTTGATGGATCTCTTCAACCTGAGTTGCCTAGCCTACCAGTGAAGATTCTCTTTGGAAATCATGCCCTCTTGCTTATTTACACTATTTGTACCTCACATTTCAATCCTCTGGGAACCCACCATGCAAAACTGATAAAACTAGTGGTTGCCCATGCAAACCAAATCTGTGAATGGACTCTGGGTTTCACAAACTAGCCACCATTAAAATAAAACGAAGGTTTTGCATTATATCTGAAGTGAGTTGGCATGTTGGTTTTGCTAAACAAATTTGGGCTCTTCACAAGTGCCAGTAACAATGAACATATAATTGCCTATCCCAATCCAGATGAACATTCAGTGTAATAAATATGCAGCGTAGGAAGCACTTTTGACAAGCAAAAGAACCTTCCCTACAATCCCGGGTGGGTCGGAGAAGTTTCTTTTTCTCATCTTTCTCAATCTTAGATTTTCTAAAATCCATTCTACCTCAGCTACAGGGAGTATGCCCTCCCTTCTCTCCATCACACTACTGAAGTAGCAACATTTGACCCACCATCACAGAAGTTAAACTACCTTTTACAGTCTCCCTTTCCTCTGATTCCTGTTAATGAAATCTGTCCTGGCCAGAAGCCCCTTCTTTTGTACATTCCCAATGACTGGTTCTTCTTACCCTGCAAGCATCAATGGGCAGCCCTAGATTCCTCTGTAAAGAGACAGACACAAACTTTGAACAAGGTCAATGGCTGTTTCATCTAGCGCACCAAACAGCATGGAAAGGAAAGGCTGCATTAACGTCCCAACAATAGAACAAGTTCATACTTCCAGGTTCTTGTGTAAAAACAAATCTGGGGGGAAATGGGGATGAAAAAGAGAAACAAAACAGGTTTTGTAGAGCACTGATGTGATGTTTTTGACTTTATGTGCAATAGCTTATTTTTTCAAAATATATGCAGTTCAGAAGTTCCTTCTTTCCAACTGTGGTATATCTATTTCCTTTCTTCTTAGTTCATTTTACCCCAAAGTCTGCAAAAGTTTTGAAAGAAACTTTCAATTTCTCATCATCACTGGGAGGTTAGGGAGTCTTACTTACAAGTAAGCCCACATTGAATCAGAATGTGAACTTTTTCAGTCCCCTGAAAGACTGAGTTCCACCAGTATTATAGCAAATCAGATATTCGGTGCCACCTTTACACGCTAACACCTCTTTTTCAGGAAATCAAGCTGAGCAGTTATGGATAATCCCAGGATGGAATACAGTCAAACCTCTTAAGCTAGCAAAACCAGACTTACATTTTTTTTTCCTTCCCAGATTCCTCACCACCCCACTCTGCAACCTAGCAGGTTGTAGAAGGCTTGTACCCGTTTGGCTTAGAGATGTGACTGCATTAAAAATTAAAAATAAAAAGGCACCAATGGTTACATTCAAAGGCATCTTTCAGTCCAAACTGGCAAGGGAAACAAAAACCTTCTCTACCTTGCAGGTCAGCTTTGGTCAACTCAACTTTGTTAGCAAAAGAACAGAAAAAGCGAAACAATAAACCAGAGGTTAGTAAAATGGCAGATAAAACCAGGGTAACATCACACAAAACAAACAAAACGTAACTGGTAATAACTAACACAGCCCATATGCACACTTAACTGATGTGGCCAGGATGACACAACTAGAGACAATGTAGACAAAATAGGAGGCAAGCAGCCATCAATGGCAGCCATCTATCACCACCTGAACAACATAAGACCAGTACACCAGACAACAGAACTCACACTATTGGGTTGAGTAGACACAGATGGGTTCAGACAGAACACTGATGGCAGATGATTCACCATTTTTATGTGACACTCCAAACCATGGAATTTAACTCCTCAGTGGGATACTTCCCTGACCCCAAAGAATGCCTAAATTCAGTTGGAGACAAGTATATGTGACCACTTAACTATGTCTGGCAACATCTGTACTTTCTTTGCAATGTACAGATTCAGCCTAAAAAAGGTAACGTTAGATATCTTCCTCCTACATCTCCTGAAGGCTTGTCGAAACTGTAGATATTGTGACAGTCCCTTGAAGCCGCCGTGACCCTCAGCGTTCGATATATATGGGTCTTGCATGGGGATGCAACCTATTTTCTTAGCAAACCATTTCAGCAGCACAACCTACCTTATTCAACACTCACAATCAGACTGGGAACAGATCGGGGATATCTTGGGCTGGCATCATGCAACTCAAATAGCTGACAAATAAGTTGGCAGCTGTTTGCTGGTCAGGAACTGCCTCACGTTCCACCCCACCCTCTCAGCAGAATAGACACACAGTGAAGCTGCAAAAGGGACCTCTCCCTCCTTCTGCAAGCCAGGCAGGGATAGAACCAATCATTTTAATCTCTGAATTCCAAAAGAGAGGAATTGTTTCTCTCCTGCCCTACCCCCACAAGCTGGGTCAGGACAGACACAATGCTTTTAATTTCTGCATTGCAAAAGTGCTTCTTTGCCTTTTTTTTTCTTGCTGCCCAAACTGATAGCTTGATAGTGAAGCAAAATCAGTCAGGCTTTTTGATCAACCCCCTCCTTAATTTTTTTTGCATCTCAGCCAGTTTAGAAGGGCACAAAGTTTGCAGGTTGAGAGATCGGAAGAACCTGGCTTCCAACTGATTTGCGGAGAGTTGGCTGGCTGTAGCTAGTCTTTGGTGCAAACAGCTGGACAACCTGTTAATTTACTGGTTGCTTGATCACCACTGGACAATGGGAAGTGAGTTGAACATGCAGGTGAACCAGCATCCCTTGTTTCACATAGCTCTTTCCATGAGTGAGGGCCATGAGATCCATTTCAAATGTTACTTGAATTATGAATTATCAAATGAACACAACATTCATGCTCATAGAAGGAATATAATCAAGGACACTTGATAACGGCTCAAATCCAATGGCGTGTTCTTGCACATGGAAGGGTTTCACCTGAGGGTTTCAACTTTCATACCAACATCACAACAAACACAGTGGTCATGCAACTGCAAAAGTAGACAGCTGCTACCACATGTAAGTTTGATTATTTCACAAATTGAGAACTGATGGCAGAGATCTTCATAGTTTACTATACTACCCCCTTTTTAAAATGAGTTTTTGCAAGCCACCTTCTGAAAAACCATTGAAAAGGTAGGGAACTGTCTTTACAGGTAGTTTCAAATATCCATTTCCCCTCCATTTTCAGAGACAGCAGACCTCTGTGTACCAGTGCTAGGAAGCAGCACCAGAGTAAGGCCTACCTTTTGTTTATTGGTCCTTCAGGGCAATTTGTTTGTTACTGTGTGGGAAAGGATGCTGGCCTAGATGGACTACTGGTCTAATCCAGAAGGGATCTTCTATGTTCTTGTATCCTCCCCTCCATCTGTCTCACAACTCCATTAAACCTTGCAATAACATTTGCAAAAGTTGTTTGAAAGCTGAACTTTCTACTCGGTAATTTTTCTTGTCCTTGTCGATGATATGCTTCTCTCTGGGCCAAGCCATTATTCCAGAATGCTGATACATAGTGCAATCCTAAACAGATTTATACCATTCTAAAGCCCATTGATTTCAATTGACTTAAAATGGTGTGACTGTGCTTAGCATTTAATGTTGCCACCTTCCAAAAGCTTGTTCATCTTGTATAACTGTTAATTGCAAATCAGCACAGATGCCAATCTAGCGGTTAAGTGTGCTGTCAAGACATTTAATTAAATCAAACAACAATAAAGATGGGTGCATCCCATTACATGTTTCAGACTGGAAGAGAAACTTGGTAACACTGTTCTGAACCACACAGAAACAGGTATTCAAGTAAAGCTGTTAATGTTTGAATCCATACTTAAGTAATGACTATATTGTGAAGGTTTAGAGAAAGGCAAAGTCCTTTGAAGAAGGCAAAGTTCTTTGTGAGGTGGTCCAGATGTCTGAAAAAGAAAATTGGATCTGCATTTTCACATATTTATATTTGGTGGCTGGTAACCTCTAGAGTAGCTTGTATTTGTTGGGGTACAGTGTTAAAAACAATAGAGAGTGATCATAATGAGGGGCAGAAGGAAATAGCTAACAAGTGATCAGTTAAATAAGAATGTCACAAATAAATGCACGTGTGTGCACACACACAGATGCAATGCATGTGCACTCACTGATCCATATTCATTGCAGACTTCCTTAAGGATACCTGCAGAGACATTACCACAGGTAAGTCAGCTATGCACTGAAATTCCCCAAAGAGTACTAAGAGTAGTCAAGGGCAAAATAAGGGCTATTTGGACTACCATTTCTGCAGAGAAAGATGGTGCCAGTGTTTGATGGCTTATCCTGAGAAGAACAGTCATCTTCTATGATCCTTCTTGATTCCTCTCTCCCATTATCTATACCTGTGATAAGACTGATTCCAAGAAATTGTGCCTGATCAATTCATGATACTGATTTCTTCCCCAGCCCCCAGGTGCAACCAATAGTCACCAAAACTGGAACACTAAACTTCCCAGTGGAAATTTTGAAGCACACTTTCATCCTCTTTCCTGCTTTCTCATACTCTGGCTACTTTGGGTTTTGACTCCTTTACCAATTGACAAAATGGAAATAGACAGAGGTTAAAAGAGGACACAGAAGTGCCCGCTGTGAATTCTTCACATAGTTGCAGAGCACGTAGAAGGAGCCTCGGCTCCTAGATTATTGATCTTAACCAGCTCAGTTGATTCACCTTCCTCTCCTTGATTTCAAATAAATTTGATGTTTCCAATGGCCCCAAATGATAGCTTTCTGGGCTCTGCAGTCAGGCAGTTTCCTTTGCTATAGCTGTTCCAACCAACACGGTATTTTCTGTGTTGTTCTTTCTGCAATTGAAACTTCTCGGGTTTATATAACCAATGCTGAGAACATATGATTTGATACAGTCCTTTCTGCCATAAATGCCACTCAAGATGATTATGTCATCCCATAGCTGAATACCTGAGGGTTGTGTGATAACCACCAGCTAAGTCCTGGATTCCTCACAGCTGGATGCAACAAAGCACTTGGCTCTGCTAAAATACATTTGAAGGAGTATTATGAGCTGTCTGAAAAAGCCCTGATCAAACCTTTCACCAGATAAGAGAGCTGCCAATACCTTCTGTGTCACCTGCTGCAAAAGAGCACAGAAAGCGATGATTTCCAGTCCAGGGAACCATCCATAGGACTTATTCCAAAGTTTATAGATCTGGGTCTTATGAACCTTGAGTGCAAAAGACTTTCCAAGAAGCCTTCATGCAAAATAGCATGCCATAAAGTGGGGAGAGGAAGGAGGGGAATGGTGGGGGAATGCTCTGTCTCACCAGGTGACAGTTTTCTTTGCCAAATTAGTCTGCTGGTGGAAGAAGAAGTAGGTGATTTTATTTAATTTCTCCTCCTTTCTCTGGTTTTCTGTGCCACACGTTATTTTGTCAACAAGGGTCCTAACTTCTGTCATTACCCTTCCAGAGGCCACATACAGCAGGTTGCTGGGGGCAGGCAAATGCAGGAATGATTTGTCTCCATGAACTCCTTGGGTCCATGATTCATAGTATCCAACCTGTATACTTTTACCTGATGTTTTCTACCCAGATTTGGCTCCCTACAAAGTTTCCTTAAGAATGTTTTCCCCTATACAGTCCCCTATAGAGCCAGCTTGATGTAGTGGTTAGGAGGGCGGGCTTCTAATATGGTGAACAGAGTTTGATTCCCCACTCCTCCTCCCCCACATGCAGCCAGCTGGGTGACCTTGGGCTCTCCAGAGCACTGGTAAAGCTGTTCTGGCCAAGCAGGAATATCAGGGCTCTCTCAGCCTCACCTGCCTCACAGGGCGTCTGTTGTGGGGAGAGGAAAGTGAAGGCAAATGTAAGCCGCCTTGAGACTCCTTGGGGCAGAGAAAAGCAGCATATAAGAACCAACACTACTACTACTACTACTACTACTACTACTACTAATACTACTTCATTTTGAGTGATGAACCAGTTTTCATGGGGGGTATTATTCTTTCTTTTCCTGCTGTCAGTTTTACTTCCTGCTGCAGTCTGGCATAAGCTGACCTCATTAACTGGATGAGTGTCTTTTGGGTCTCAAGCAGAAGTCCTTCCCAAGACTCACTGCTTGAGATCCTTTATCCAGAAATGCCATAGTTTAATTCTAGGGCCTTATACAGTCAAAACATGTATTCCATCTCTCAGCTGTGGGTCTGACTGCTTTGAGCTCTATTTGCCTTTTAAATACCACCAGAGGCTCTGTGCCAGCCTGCAGGCTAGAGTTTGAGCTGGGGCAGCCAGGACACCGAAGCTCCCAGTGTGGAAATGGAAAAAATAAGGTTAATATTAATAAAGAAGGCAATTCTGCAATCAGTAGCATGACCTGGAATCCTCCTGGTGCTGAAGAACTAAATAACCATCCTTCCATAAAATTGCATTTATTTTGCAATAGTGCAAGCTCATTTTGAACAGTCATATAAGTGCCCACATGGTATCCTCTATTCAAACACAGCTGGCTTCTGTGTTGCATAACACTGCAAAGTGATAGCAAACACAAAAACCCTGTACATCCAAAAAAATGTATCCTTTAAATTTTACAAGAATATAATGGTAATTCCTTTATGATCCAGTTGACATGAGGGAAGCCTATATACATGAGATCAGACAAACACCAAATAAAGCACAGTTCATCCTTATGAGAAGTTCTGTATGTCCCCAAAAGATTATCTCCTTTGAGTTACACACCATCCTTCAGCAGCACCTTTTTCAAATCCGATGGTTCTTCAGGAGGACAATCCCTTGTTCCAATGATGGATGGGCATCATCTCTTAATAGTGGAATCCAGCACAACATATCCACTTGTTCTAGAGCTCTTGTGTAAGTGGAAACATAAGTAAAAGACCATGGTTGCAACTTGTGCCAACTCAAACTCACTGTATCCCAACTTGCATTTCCATTCATGCAAGATCTGTACAACCGATTCCTGGGCACCATATTGGAAGGAAAACATTAAAACTTGCAGAAAATCTTGTGCTTGCACACTGCTGGACCCAGGTCATTGTGTCCCATTTAAATGACATGGGAAATATTATCCAATTGTAAAAATTATTGCTTTTGTCTCTAAAACCAAGCTTCTAAATACAAGGAATGAGATTTGTTTAATCTCTCTCTCTGGAACATTTTTACCCTATCTTTCTTTAAAGGAGCGTTCCCTTCCTTCCTTTTACCCTCACAACAACTCTATAAGGAGGCTAGGCTGAGGTTGTTCAACTAATATGCTTCATAATGAACTCCTGCCTCTCTGTCCTCTTCCTTGCTTGAAGGGCTAAGTTCTTTTGGGGGAAAAAACCATCAACCAGACCTCCTTTTCTCTATTAGTTCCCGATCCCAAATCAAAACACAGCACAAAAAGTGAGATTATCTGATGTTTATTCCAAAATCATAAACTGTGAGAGGTTGGTGGGGAACATAGGCCGGTAGATAAGAGGGGCTCACAGGCACCCCTCTCCATCTTGGAATGTCAGAGTGTGGTTACTTTGAACATACAAGAACTATAAAATAATTACCAGGGATAGACAATTTATCATTTGGCACTGCATCATATATGAAGGACCACACTAGGAGATGTAAGTCAGATTGTGGAGAATGCTGTGTGCGGATGTCCTCATGTGGTTATTTGCCCACAGTTACCTTCCTGTAAGCTATATATGGGCAATTTCATGCCACTGATGACTATTTGGTACATACAAAGGGAAAAGATTTCTTGGTATCGGACAATGGCAGATTTCTTGGCATCAGTTTTGTTTTGTTTTGTTTTAATAGTAGAGGAAGTGGAACAATATTGGGAGATGAACTCTGGAAAAAGACAAGTAATGCCTTGGTTGCCAGTGTCATATTCCCTCCTTGCATCCACAGTTCGGACAATTCAGAATGCGGAAGCATTTCCAATGGCCACAGTATTTGAAATGGTTCGCAAAATTGTAATATGTGGTAGGAATTGGTCTCTAAGAATAATGATGTATTAAGAGTTTCCTAAAAGCTGGGAAAGCACTGGGAAGTAATCATAATTGAAACCTAGTAGACATTCACTAAGAGCCTCTTGAGGCGCAGGGTGGTAAGGCAGCCAACATGCTGTCTGGAGCTCTAACCATGAGGCTGGGTGTTCGATCCCAGCAGCCTGCTCAAGGTTTACTCAGTCTTCCACCCTTCCGAGGTCGGTAAAATAATTACACAGCTTGCTGGGGGGTAAAACGGTAATGACTGGGAAGGGAATGGAAAACCACCCTGTATTGAGTCTGCCAAGAAAATGCTAGAGGGCGTCACCCCAAGGGTCAGACATCATTTGGTGCTTGCAGAGGGGGGACCTTTACCTTTACCTTAGACATTCACTAGGACCTGGTATGCTGGGAAATAAAACACACCAGCTGATGTGGATGCATGTTTGTGCATCTCAAATCCAATGTGATGATAAAGACCTTAGATCACTGAATCATTGCCTAAATTATTATCCATCTTCTATCAAGATCACAGGTTCAGCAGTCTCTGCAAAAACTTCCAAGAGAAAGTGATGTGCAAATGGAAACGTTCACTTAACTGAAAGTGATGGAAACTTTGAACATAGAAATTCCTGAGCTTCAAATTGTTCCAACAGCCTAGATAACTGGTCACCTTAGGCACAAAATAATGTGTAGTTTTCTCCATGTGAACACTGGTCTTTAGTACTTTTCCATCAGCTGCTGTTCATTCAGCTTTTTTTGGGGGGAGGGGGGGACACATGAACTACAGAGTATACATCCACCAAAAACTACCTGAGTATAAACCAAACTATCAGTATTGTCAGTATCACAGGTACAAAATTTGTTCATCACCTACTGCCTAATCCTTTTAATTGGAAGTGTTGGGAACTAAACCTAGGACCTTCAGCATCTTTAGTAGATGCTCTCCCACTGAGCTATGGACCCACCTCTATCAGACCAAAGCTTGCTACCTCTGCTCAAACTTGAGTTCAAAATCAAATATTTAAAGAATAAGTAGAATCACAAGAGATTGCATAAGCTAAATAAAAGTACAAGTAATGAACAACCAACATTAGTGTATGAGTGTGTACTGGTGCTAAATCCAACATCCTTCCACTGGTGCAGAGATGATAACAAATGAGAACAATTGACAACAGGGTGACTTTTGGCAATCACCTTTCATTCCTTCCATGAGTTGCACATTCTAGTTGATTACAATGATAGATATGGCATGTGCGTGGCCATAAAGATGGTCACAATAAGAAGAAACCAGGAGGAGGATTGCTGGAGGAAATGTGTGGTGATGAAAAGAACAGCGAGAAGGCAGGGAGGGTTGTGGGAGCAGGGACTGCATGCAAAGGAGGCTGTACCTTCACATCCACGCTCGATCTGCCCACTGCGATGTAGAGCATCATTGATTAAATCTGGCAGGCGGCCATTCAAGTCCACTGATGCCAAACAGCCCTGAAACCCATCACGGGAGGCCACCAGCTTTGGAAGGTTGCTGTACATTCCTTGAGACAGGCCAGCAATGTAAAGATCACCTGGGGGAGGCACACAAAATACAAGGGAAACACAAAGGAAGTCAAGTAAGCCTGTTTTTAAGCAATGCATTGAGTCTACTACTCCGTAAGATTCTCCTCCTTGACAAGACAGATTACTCTAACATCAAGTGATATAAATAGCAGTTGGGGATAAAAATTGAATAAAAGACCTTTGCTATTTAGTGTCAAGTGAAGAAAACATAAAATTGAAATCCAAGCTACCAACTCCCCAGGTATAAAGCATATTCTTTTATCTATGCCAATCCCAACATTTCCTGTTAGATATGTCTATGTTGTGAAGTTAATGCCAGAAGACCATATGCTGGCAGGGGATCATGGGAATTGTAGTCCATAGACATCTGGAGGGCCGCAGTTTGACTACCCCTTGTTTAATCACCACAAATAGTTTTAAATCACCCACTGCCAACTGGAATACAATGTGTCCTACTGGACAAACGCTGCTTTCCCTTATCCTGGGCCATTGGTTCATCAATGGCAGCGCAATCCACTCCAACTGGCAGTGGATCTCAGGATTTCAAGTAGAGATCTTTCCCAGACTTACTTTACACTATCCTTTTGTAACTGGGACTTCTTTATGGAAACTGTGGGCTCCGTCACTAAATTAGGTCCCTTTCCTTCACACAGTCAGCTACAAGGTTTCAGGTGAATTTAGTGTAGTAAAAGGAAGAAAGTGTATGTCAGTTGAACATGCAGGTGCAAATAAAACTCTAAGTGAAGAGCTGGCATCCAGTTACTTACCCTTAAGGTCAAGATTTTTGGCACCATTGATAACCTGAGTAACAACTCTGGTATCCACTTTTAGGCTGTGGGTATTGCTGTTGTCTCTGGTGATAACGACATTATGCCACTGGTTGTCATTCAAAGGCCGATCACTATTACCCTTAATGACATTAGGTCCATTCCCAAGGTCAAACACGTAATGTATGTACCTGCAAATAACACAAATAACTGCTCTGAATATATATATTTTTAATTAGTTGTTACATACTGCAACAAACACTTTTCCATGAAGGCTGGTAAGAGGAAAGAGAAATTAGAATTCACTTGGCTACATTCACAGCTGGACCAATCTGCTTCCAAAACCTCATCAAGACCTCAGTTTTTTAGGTAGCTTCCAGAACCAACCAGGACCTCACTTTCCCAGGTAGTTCTCCAAAAAATCCAAGATCTAACTTACCCTTTGACCAATTCAACAGCAATGAAATCATTTCCATCCCCACTGTTGAAAAGGATGAAGCCATCTGCAGAGGTTGTCTTGAACTGGAAGAAGAGGTGCATGGAGGTGTAGGCTTGCAATGTTGCTAAGCTCAAGTAGCTGCTCTTGGTCTTGAAGGTAACAGGATCAGCAATGATATTACGAAGCCCGAAGCGGGCTTTCAGTTCACAGTAGTCAATGTCACCATTTTTACACAGGTCAATGTAGAGAAGGCCATTGAACATGAGGCTCTGAAGGTGACCAATGAAGCTGGATGGAATGACTGAGATATAACGTTTCTCTGTCATTATCCCAGTCTCGATGTTGTGGAACTCCAAGCGGGTGTGGTCACCAACCATTGTACCTGCAAATCAAGATACAGTAAAGCCGAAAGAGTGATGGCATTGGTAATAAGATCTATCTTCAGTACTTTTCCATCTATTAGGTTTACATTCTTATCACTCAGAGTTTGTGGTGAATCCCTTAGCATGCATATTAAAAACATGTGTGTCTCTGTGTATCAAAAGAAATGCATGTTCTGCCAGTGTGTGTCCAGCTCTGTACAGTGTAAGAGGGAAACCACTGCAGTATGCTAGCAATATTTTATTCCCAGGGTGGAAGAAGCATGGAAGAAGGAAGTTTGCATGCAAAAACACTCACTGAACACTTGTTCCTATACTCTTCAATTATTTTTGTTTTGTTTTTGAAAAGATACAGATTAACAATGAACCAGTGTAGAATTAATTCCAGAGCCATGTGTGCAAAGCACAAACACTTATGTTTTAAACAACCATAAATATTAAATGAATAACGACAAAAATAGCCATATATGTATTATCAAAATAGCCATATATGTATGACACAGCTGCCTGTAACGTGGAAGGGTCACTTTCAACTATTGTATAATCAACTTTCAACTATTGTATAAGCAGATGCCATAATGCACCCTCTTGTTTTAAATCTATACCCATTCATAAAGCTATAAGTCTGATTAGAGTGTACATCACTTTTGTTTTGTTAAATCAATATTGTGTCCTCGGAAATGTATCCTGTTTTCAAATGCCAACCAAGAAAATGTTATTTTTCTTACACTCTTATAGGAAAACATATTTTTGCCTATTGGAGAAAAGTCTATGGCAGCGGCCCCCAACATTTTTAAGGCTGGGGACCAGCCTGCGGGGGTGGGGGGGCGGGGAGAGCGAGAACTGCCGTGCATGCCTGTTTGTGCCCCGCCGGCAGGTGCAAACAACCACCGATGAAAGCTCTACTTTGAAAACGGAACAAAATCTAGAGTCCGTTTTGGTTGTTTCATTTATCATTAAGATAGAGATTATATAAATATATTGTTAACTGATTTTGATAGCCTGGGACAGGTTCTCTCTTTTTCTGTTAGGATATTCATTGAGAACCACATAACAGCCTGAGCTGGGCACAGGTCCAAAGTCACTAGCAAAACAAAGCTGCATTTCACTTTTCAAGACTGTAATCAAACAGTAAGAAATGTTACATAAGTGGGCACATGAATTCCAACATTAATTAGGTACTTGTGTCAGAACCAGAAGAAGCACTGGAAAAGTAAAGTAGTAAAGGGGGGGGGACTACAAACCTTCAGCGACATCATCATCCACAGTCAGTTTGAGAGATTTTCCTCGGCGTACCACACGCACAGTGTGCCATTCGTTATCGTTGAGTTTCTGCCCAGCATAAAGAGTCTCTGGTCCTTTACCTGAGGGACAGGGGCAAGTAAAGCAGATGTTTGAGCCAGATTCAGAGTACAGAAAAGCCTGCCTTGTTGGGAATGTCTCTGAAACCATTCAGTATGATGATCCAGCAATGTCGCACTGGAAAAGGCCTCAAGGATACTTAACTGGAGAACATTATTCCCTTCTTTTTCACCTCTTGCTTTGCCATCTTAGTCCAGAACGTACGAGGACTAAATTTCCTCCTATTTATTTCACCAGAACTCATGAATTTCAACAAACTCTACTACAGTACTGAAGGATCATAAAAGCTGTATAGCTTTGAAGGGAACTTAAAGGACATTGGGTTCAGTTGGGGTGAAGGCTGTCCAATTCCCACTTCAAAGGTGACTGTTCAAATGTTCTCAGTGATCATACACAAAACAGATTGCTTCCAGAGAACAGGTCTCCTAGCAAGGCCAAGCATAAATGAGTTCAGAACAAATCTTACAGAGTTCGTACAGAAACACCCAGCATTCCAAATGTGTCTCATTCCTTTCAACAACAAAAAAAAACTTGGAACTTTCCCCCATATCCAAGTGAAGATCAGATTTTCTGGTAGACAATGCTCCTCAAGGTCAACAGGCTGAAAAACCCTCTACGGCTATCCATACCCATTCCCAAGAACCACAAGTTGCTTACAATTTAAAACTTTTGTTGAACAAAGATCAGGGATTTGCTACTGGTAAAATAAAAGTGCATGACTTGAAGTGTAAGTAAGACATAACTAAGTACCAGATACATAAGCACTAAGCAGCATCAGCAGACACCTATCAGCTATGAAGAAACGTGCTAACACAGAACAGCATCAGCATTTTAAAGTAAACTGAACTGGATGCAGTGGAATCATTCCATTGATGGAACTCCCCATTTGAAGAGGGACATTTTTAGGCTGCAGATTCTTTCAAAACTTTGGCCAAAGCACATTATTAGGATGAAAGTACTGTTACTCGTAACTAAACCCTACAAATCACTTCCTGCATTGTGCTGCAATTAGAATACTCTGTTCAATGTGGAAGATTCTTAGCTAAGGAAACTTCTTCAAGAATAGCCAGCTACATAGTGAATTATTTAATCTAGGAACAACTTCAGAAGTCTATTGTGTAACTGAAGAATCATTTTCCATGGTGGTAAAATATCTTCTGTTTTATATTGGCATTATTGAAAAGAAATGTAGGTCTGTTAGAATGACAGAAACCTCATCTTTCTATTTTTAAGGGGGAAAGGATGAAGGTTTGATAATGTTAACTCTAGAACTCCCCAATGCAGCACAGTAATCCATTCTTAAACAATGAAGGCAGGTCTTTAATATTATTTTAGGTCACAGATTAAATGTGCAGATCTTCTGAAGTCCATAGAATCAATAGGAACTTCTCAATGAACAAGAGCAGACTATGGTTTGTGTTATTTTAAAAGAACCCACAGGGTAGATGCCAGAGGTTTCTTTTTGTCTCAATGCTTGGGATTCCATAAGAGAACATAAAGTATATGATGCTTCAGAGATTATGCTACCTGACCATCTCGGCACTGCATAGAAGAAATGCTATTAATTCATATATATGTGTGCATCCAGAGAGAGAAAGACAGAGAGAGGTGACTTGGATAGAAAGAGAATGATTGTGAATCTTTACAGATGTTCTGTAATGTCCTGCATTATAGACTAAGCATGAAACCATGTGCAGAACGACAAGTTTGATTTTGATGAAAAATGACAGGCTGGTATTCAGCAAAATAATAACAGTAATTCATCAAGTTGCAGTGGTACTTTTGTGATATCTGTATGACCTCAGATTATTTCTTTTAACAGCGGAAGCAATTGACAGTTAGGTACAGGATCAGGGTTCTGCTCTCTAACACACTAAGACAAAAAAATAAATACGCTGTTCACACTACCTCATTTCTGCATTCAAGACAACAGAAATCCAAAGACTCAAACATAATAATCTTCCGATACAGGCAGAGGGAGGTGGATTTATTCTGTCATCAATGGCTATTTGTGGAACATTTTAACAATGAGTTGCTCTGAAATTATTTACAATTCCTTCATCACTTCTCCCCCCCCTCCATTACCAGGTATTGTTCTGTTTTGCTTTGGTGGCTGTTGTTTTTGTTACTTGGAGACATCTGCAGCACAAAAAGAGCTGTGTGCTCCCCCACCACCCATTGATCACCTGCCTTTAAGTTCCTGCTCAACATCACCTTTTTTGGTGTCACATCTCTAGCGTTGGCATGGCAACAACCCCTAACAGAATAGACAGAAGAGGGAAGGGGACTAAATAAGCCAGTGGAGGAAGAGGCTCAAAGAAAGCATCTCTTGGTGCTGCTCCACTTTTCCCACCCCATATACAGATAGAGAAGAGAGGAGAGGGATGGGGGGGAAATCCACCCTGGGAGCTGAACTGCTGGAAACCCTTTCTATTTTAAAATGTGTTTGATGAGCTGGCAGCTGGTCATTGTGGCTTTTTTTTTTTGGTTGTTTTGCACATTACTTAATTTTCATGATCCAGTACAAATAAGAGGCAGGAGGATTAGCACATAACAAAAAGGAAAGGAATTATGATTTACTAGTAAGGTGCTGGAAGACCACTTATGCAACTGATAGAGGAAAAGATACTGGGCCTTTTAGGCAAAGTGGACAAATCCTGGAGATTTAAGACAGTTGCCTGAGGAAGGAAGAATTTGGGGAGGGTAAGGAACCTCCAGGGATGTAATTCCATGCATAGAATCCACCCTCTAAAACTGCCATTTCCTCCAGTGGAATTGGTCTGCATGGTATAGAGTGTTGGGATATGCAAGATCAGTAGTGTCCATGATTCAATCGAATATGAAGAGTATTCCACAAAGGGTGTTGGAAGAGATGTGTAGTTGGCATATATAGATCAGGAACATTCTGGTATTTTTGGGATCTCCTCCTATATCCTGATTGGATCAGTTGGAGACTTCCTGCCGCTTTGAGCACACTTCCTGTTTGCTTTCTGATGAAGTCAACAGTTGGACTGCTAGAACCTTCTCTCCTCTTTCTGTTGCTTTACAAAGTTGTTCCATTCTGTATATTTAAACTCTGCCAACATGGAAAACTTGGAGGTTGGTAACCCTTGGGCCTATTCACTGTGCTTATTAGAATAGATTGTTCATGGGTCTTCTGAAGCCCTGGAAACCAGGAAATGATGGAGTAAACAAAAGAAACCTGGAACAGTGCTCTAAAAAGATGAAGATTACAGTTTCAAGGAAAGCCTATGAACGATTGAAAATATGTATTGATCTTAAAATGTGCCACGTGTTTCCTAAGCAAGAGACCTTGTTCACATCATTAAAACTGTGAGCAAACTGGAATAATAGTGGGAAAATAAGACTGTAAGAGAAAAAGGGCTTTGAGCAAGAGAAATTTAGCAATAAATATTTAAAGCTCATACCCAACATGGAGACATTGCTTACATGACAATCCAAAGCAGAATTGCACATAATGATCTAAGAAGGGTATAACTGCTTAGCACTGCACTGATAGTTAAGCAACGTAATAACCACAGCTTCATCACAAGACATCAAAGAGAGCTATGATCTTAAGTTGTAGGTCTTCAACTTTCAAAACTTTGGCCAGAGTTTATAAGAAAGCAGTCCAAACTTGGTAGGAGCGAGGTGACAGAACATAATGACTGGGTTTCTATTCACAATAAAGGTACGAAGGTGTGCATTGCCTTTGAAGAAATCTAAGCATGTACAGATTAAAACGAGAAAGGGATGCAATCTGCATTGGAACCAGCATAATTTTTTCAAAGAAAAAAAATACCCAACACTTTGCTTATGAGAAGGCCAAAGGTGGCCCCCAATTCCAAAATTTAACATATAAACACAAATCGGCCAATCAGAACAAGATTCCAAGTTGCATGTTCCAACAGACTTTTAAATTGTCTTCTTTTTAAATGACAAGTGACTGCAAGGTGATTGCCTTATGCCTACCTGTGGGGGGAAATCAGACATCAGGATGCTCATTTCAGAAGCCCTTTCCAAGCGGCTCAAAGCAGTGATGCCTAAATTGTTTGTTTTTCAGATATCAAATCCCTTCAGCTTCAGCATGCTGTGGCAAAACATCCCCAGGAGGGTTTCTTAATTCTGTGCATTAATGTGCATGTGTGTATGGACAGAAACCCACTCACATCTATCAGCTGATTGTGCCTTCACTTCAGTCTGAATGCAAAGACCAAAATGATAATTCCTTGAGGAGCATTGTGTTACAAAGAAACAATACCCATTGTGTGTAGTCTAATGATTAATTCCCCAGCCAAAGCAATTCTATCTTATTTGCACACGTACACACACACACACACACACACACACAAATATAACGTTTTTGCTCATAAGCAGGATTTAGTCATTCCTTACCATTAAAGTTCTTGCAGATAAAGGGTATTTCAAGGGTGACTGGTGGCCTTGTTAGCCTGAGACTTATCTTACCTGCATGGTCTCTGGCAATCATTCCAGGGGAGGGAGAACATTTCAAATCTGGCTCAATGAAGACATGATTGCTACAAATCTCATTCTAGAATCCGACATGCTACACTCAAGATCTGCCATATTCAACCCTCACTGACTATGAAACCCCTCCCATGACCGACCTCATCAATACTCTCATTCTGCTAGGCTCTTGCCTGATTTTCTCTCTTGCCTCCATGCAGTAGTTACTTTCTTTACAAAGTTATGAACCTGAGCTCCTTTTGATAGCAATGTAGGAAAAAACTCAAACATCTTTGTGCTCTAAAGTTCCAACAGCAACTCTAACCCCAGTTCCATTCAGGTAATATAATTAATTAACTAGCTAATAAACAAATACAGGTGTCCACCCTGTTTCATAGTATAATAAGGTTGCCAACCACCAGGTAATAGCTGGAGATGACCTGTTATTACAACTGATCTTCAGGCAATATAATAAGAGAAAATAAGAGAAAACAGCCACCTGGGAAGGTTGACTCTGCAACATTATACTCCATTGAAATCCCTCTCCTCCCCAAAACCCACCCTCTTTAGGCTCCACCCGTGAAGTCTCCAGGTATACCCCACACAGAACTGGCAACTCTATGATATAACCATCCCAACCCACTAAGACATTGCACACATTTAAATAAACCATGTTTTCCTTAACTATGAGGCAAATATCTCAAGACATTATTGAAGCCCACAGCATATCAACTTATGCCTACTCACTTAACAAGGGTTGAATCAGAATATTAACCCTCTTTCACTGCTATCAGTTCTTTTGAGTGATACATTCCCATTCACCTTTATGAGTGTGAAATTCACATTCAGTTCATCCGTTAGAATCATAGAGTCGCAAGGAACTTCCACAGTCATCTAGTTCAACCCCCTGCAGAATGCGGGAAATTCACAACTACCTGCCCACCCATAAATGATCCTCATGCCCCCTCCCCAAAAAAACAGAATCCCTGGTCAGTCTGGTCTGGAAGAAATTCACCTTCTAACCCCAAAGTGGCGATCAGCACTACCCTGAGCATGCAAGAAAGAGCCACATGAGCCAAGCTCAAACACAAGCCCTTCTGCCCACCCACTCACAGACTGCTCAAGTTCACAGAATCAGCATTTCTGTCAGATGTTATTTGGTGTACTATGGTGCACCCAAAAACCCGAGGGTGGTCAAATATGCATTTACAGTCATTGTAAAGGATATCACTACACAAACTAAGTTTTTTCTCATCATTTATTCAGATGGCAGTCTTCAAAAGATTTAGCCCTTCTCAGAGTCAGGATTCTGGACCCACAAACCAAGTCCGTATTCTGCTATCCAAAATCCCTGATTGTGTATGGATACCTACCATGGATGGAATAATGATTATATAAGCCTACCTTTTCATTAAGATTTGTAAAATTATTATTGCTTCCATTGCTACATCTTATTCAACCCTCTCTTTTCATATAGAAGGGAAGACACATTAGACACTTCAGCAGTCAATCCTCAAGGCACAGCATATGTAATGTTTTTAAAATTTAACTGTCGGCACCATCAGAGATTTAATCATGACAAAAAAGGATGAAAACGGTTTCCTAAATTACACCAGTGAACAGTAAAAAGCCTATTTAATTTGTTTTATGTGTTATAAGCATTTGGCTTTTAACACTGACATGTCCTCACCATAACACTTGTTATGGTATAAAAATTATGAGCTTATAGCACTTATTTTAAAAATTGCCCAGATGCTCAGGCCTGAGAAACAGCCTCCTAAGAGTGTTCTTGAACAAATTGTCAAGTATTAAGAACCATCAAATCATGCTTGAAGGGAAAATGTCACGCTCTGATAGCAGTTAAAATGGGGGCCAAGAGGTTTGTGGACAGGTGGCTACAATTTCAGAGGACCGTACCAACTCCCGGTTTGTGGAGATAATTATTCCTGCCAAGACGACCACACATATTGGTTCTACAATCAGCTCTTCCCTAGTGTTCTCTCCCCTCTATCTTAAGCCACAGTTATTAATTCAGTATGACATGTTACAAAGACTTAACTTACATAGACATTTGTGATTAAACATTTTATACCTTTTTTTGTATTTAGTAGGTAACCCAATGGAAATGGCTTAGTTTTACACAAAGCATTCTCTATAACCATAAATGCCAAATACCTTTCTCAATACAAAGAAGAAATGAAGACAATCATACCACAAATGGAACTACTGCAGATAAGAAACACTAAATGAGAATATTAGATTTGGCATGGGATATAGGAAAGATTATTTTCCCTTAACCCATGTGCTGGGGAAATTGCCTTTCCAATTTCACAGGGTTAATAGTAAAGGTTATCTGCTTGCCTCAAAATGTAGTGTTACAGTTCATATTTGATTTATATGCATATGGTATTTATTAAAACATTCTCTCCCAAAGTTCACCGTGACTTACAGAACACAATAGAAGTAGCCAATATGGTACAAAAATAATCTACTTGACTATAATCCTGAAAATATCTGAACTGGCCACAACTACCCACATATGAAGAATTTCTAGACTAGATTATTATAATAATCATTTCAGAGTTGAACTCTAAGATCTGACTTTAAACCCCACTACTACTTGCGCTCTTTAATTCACAAAGTATATCTATTTAAGGAAAAAACAAAAAGGAGAAATGCAACAGAGAAGCAAATGGAAGCTAACTTTAGGCCAATTCCAAGGTTTTTTGCCATTGCTTCATAAGGCCGGACAGAGACAGAACACTGAAATGGGAGAGCAGGTTGAATTTAGGGGGTCCAGCCTCATGGTGAAGCCTGGAATCTTCCTGAAAGTACAAATGATCCCCAGATTACAGAGATAGGTTTCCCTAGAGGGAATCATACATTATGAGGGAGGGATCTATGGTTTCACATCAATGCTGAGCTCCTTCCAATTCCCAGGCACTGTTCCCCTGTGTCTCCAGAAGTTTCCAAATCCAGAGTTAGAAATCTTAACTATACTGCTTCAGAATGCAGGGAGACTGATTCATGTTCCTTCGTGTGAAGTTCCAGCACACAGAAAACTAGCACATCTGACTTCGGTGTCATTCCCCACCTATGGTCTAAAGTGAGACAATCCGCTCCACATTTCTATCTAATTCTGCCAGAAGGATGTGCCAGAAATGGTTCTTCTTCCCACTTAGTAATTACCAGGTGGTTGGATGAAGGAAGAGTAAAAGTACCGTAATCTTTGGCTAGAAATGGGAACTGCTTTCCATTGTGGCCTGGAGGAACCAGAAAGAATAATACAGCCGTAGAGAAGGCATTTGACAGGTACTAGAGGTCTGCAGGGATGCTGAACCAGTACATGTAATGTTACAAGTGAGCTGGCATTAGGGTTGCCAGGTGCTGCCTAACTACTGGGAGAAGATGGGGGAGAAGGGCTGGCAAATCCAGGTTCGGTTGGATCCTGGAGAGGACAAGGTCTTCAGTGGGGTGAAATGCCATAGAGCTTATCCTCCAAAACAACCGTTTTTCCAGAGGAACTGATCTCTGTAATCTGGACATGAGCTGCAAATTCCAGGTGATCCCCAGGTCCCACCTGGAGGCTGGCATCTCTAGTTGGCATCTTGTACCTGTTCAGCATTTGATGGTCTTTTTGTTCTTTGATATTCTGAGCTCAAGCCCTTTTGAATTCGTATGAATGTAAACTACAATCCTAGAATCATAGAATCATAGAGTTGGAAGGGACCTCACAGGTCATCTAGTCCAACCCTCTGCACTATGCAGGACACTCACATCCCAATCGCTCATCTACTGTAACCTGCCACCCCCTTGAACCTCACAGAATCAACCTCTCCGTCAGATGGCTATCTAGCCTCTGTTTAAATATTTCCAAAGATGGAGAACCCACCACCTCCCGAGGAAGCCTGTTCCACTGAGAAACTGCTCTAATGGTCAGGAACTTCTTCCGAATTTTGAAACGGAATTTGTTTTGAATTGATTTCATCCCATTGGTTCTGGTCTGTCCCTCTGGAGCAAGAGTGAACAATTCTGCTCCATCCTCCATATGGTACCCTTACCTCCCGTGATCTGGACATGATACTCCGTTTGATACAGCCCAAAATCCCATTTGCCTTTTTAGCCACTGAGTCACACTGCTGACTCATGTTCAATATATGGTCTACTAAGACTCCTTTTCGCACATGCTACTGCCAAGACCAGTCTCCCCCATCTTATATTGGTGTATTTGGTTTTTCCTACCTAAATGCAGAACTTTACATTTGTCCCTATTGAACTTCATTTTATTCAGTTTAGCCCACTTCTCGAACCTATCAAGATCATCCTGTATTCTGTTGCTGTCTTCAGTTGTGCTTGCTACCCCTCCCAGTATAGTATCATCTGCAAATTTTAGAAATATCCCCTCTAATCCCTCAACCAAATCATTTATAAAATATGTTGATCTAGATATCCTGATCTAGTTTATTTTGAAGCAGACCCATGACTTGATAGAGAACTGAAGAATTCCTTGTAGAAGGAAACAGTGTTAATACTTAAAAGAGCAGGACTTTGGTTAAGCCAGAAATGTTGACATAGGTTAGCCATCTTGGGTGCAGGGAGGAGGAGAAGGAGAGAAAATATGATGGATTCACAGTTTCCTGCCTTCCAGTTTAGGAAATATCCTCAAGGGCTCGATCTCTGTTTAATGGTGATACATTCAGACAGGTTTCACACTGCCAACAATAGCCATGCATCGAAGATAAAATGCAGAGCCTGCAAGGATTGCCTTACTAGAAGTGTTTACAAAAGCAATTTCCCATGGGAGTCAAGTGCTTACCAAAAAAATTGAGAATGTTCTATCGTATTGCACAGCAGTTGACACTGTATATCACAGTCTTCAGATCCTAAAACATGACGTGAGTGAAAGCACAGCGAAAGCTATGAGGGAGCATGAAATCTGGTATTTATATAATATCATCTGTGAATGATCTTTCACAATACTTGACAAGAGTGGGTAAAATCATCACACCCCCATTCTACCGGAATAGGGGCAGAAGTGCAGAAAATTAAAATGGTATGGAATTAGTCGGTGTTGTGACACAAGCTATAAATAGATCTCAGCTAAGTCACTGCACTTTCATTTTCTGTATTTCCCAAGATGCTCCTTGCAGGACAAAAGAAAGACTGCTCTCACCAACTCTAGGCCACAGTCGAAGTGTTGCAGAGATCCCCACAATTCAGAGCTCCCTGAAGAAAGTAAGAAGGGGCCTTAAGCAATCAGTAGCGGCTATTTCACAGTGGCTAATCCAGATACCTAGAAGCAATGCTAATGAAAAAGTTGACTCCTTTTCCCTATCCCTGTCCCATTGCATGCTGCTTCTAAAACACTCAAAACTGGCCACAACCTAAAAACAGGAAGCTAAACTAGATGACCAAGCAAACACTATTAAATTCATGGGCTTAGTAAAACATGGACACAGCTCCAAATAACCAACAAGTTTACTGGAACTATAAAACACTGTACAACAATAAGCAAAATTGTGGAACTTATACAAATATTCATGGCTCCCATCAAGGTGTGTGATTGTCCATTAATGGAGGCCTGTCATTGGTCCTGAAGTCTGTTCACTGATTGGCGGTGAACTAGGAACCAGAGAATCCTGAGCAAGAGTTTTGGATTTCAGGCTCTGCTTCTGAGCTCCTTGTCTCTGAATGTTCACAGACACAACACCACCACCACCCCTTAAGTATGCACATACGATTTGATGAAGTCCTGCCAATGCTGAGGTTTAGAACATACATGCTGTATTTGGCAGGGTGTTTCCTGCTAGGCTCTAGGCGACCTTAGGAGATGGTGCCACTGTCTCAGGTTTGGCTTTCTCTGTGTTGTTTTGGGTCGACACCTCCTCCCGAGTGTCAGTGAGTTTGACTGCAAATAGTTCTAGCACTGGATTGGCTGCTTGGGTCATTGTAGGTTTGGGCACATCAGACAGACACCATCTCATTTGGTCCATGTGCTGATGGAAGACATGGCTGTCTGGCAACTGGACCTGGTATGAAATGAGTCCTGTTGCCTGTGTAACCACTGCCAGAATCCATAGTTTTTTGGTTTTCTTGATAACGACACCTGACATCATAGACAAGATGGGCACAACTTCCAAACACTTTGAATATGAGTCCACTATGATTAAGAAAGATTGGCCCTGAAGCAGGCCTGCAAAGTAATGTCCATGTCATTTCGCAGTGCTAGACAGGGATGTATGGCATTTCAGGATGACTCTCTTGGCAGGTCTGGCACTGCTTAACCCATTCCTTGATGCTTGCAACTATACATGGCCATTAATACATAGCTCCTGGCTAGGGCTTCCATATGCATGATGCCCAGATGGCTTTAATGCAGGGATTCCAACATTCGGAGTCTCAGCTTGGTCGGCATGACCATTCAATTTCTCCTACAGCAGGCATCCCTTATGGACGGATAGCTCATGCTGCCAGGATATGAAAGGCATAAAATCTGTCCTGATGCCTTTCGGGCCAAGCCCACGCCAACCCAGTTAAGGATGTGGGAGAGGACTCATTCCTTAGCAGAATGGGTGGCCACAACAGAAGGTGGAGAGGAGGCTGTGGAAGAGTCCCAAGGAGCAGCACCCCATGAGCTGACAAGGTGTCTGTGTCTATGCCCAGAAGTGGCAGGCAGCTGAGGACATCAGCATTCCCCATGCCTTGACCTTAAGTCCAGCAGACAGGAACTGATGCAGGACATCTCATAGGCATGCTGTAAATTCAGTGTCAGAGCTGCCAGATTCCAGAATATTATAAAAATACAGGATGACACAAGGAATACCCTTGAGAACATCTACACTTAGCAACACTGACATTGAATTGTAGTTGCTTGACCTAGAAGACCATGATGGTCTGTGCTGTGGCAGTGGCACCTTCAACCAGCAGTGGTTGGTAGGCCTGGACAAGGTCAAGCTTGGCAAAGATCTTGCCACCACTTAACAATGCAGGGAGATGTCTCACCACCGACAGGATACACGTGGCACAAATTCTGACATTCCTATTGGACTTAAGGGAAATGGCAATTAGGGTCTCCCGGCATGCAGTAAAATTGGTTCCAGTGCCCCTTGTTTAATGTGACAGTTCAGTTTTGCATCACTTTTGAATGAAAAGAGAATGTTCCTGGCCTTCAATTGTATGGGTGGACAGGCTGGATCAAGGGCCAGGGACACTGGTGGGCCATTATAGTGCTCAAGAGACTTGCCAAGCACAGCTACAAACACATCAAAAATGTTGCTATGGACATGTGGGACTCCAAAGATGTTGATGCCCAAAGGTTCAACACAGTCAGGCCCAGGAAACTGGTGTGCCAGCCATCAACTACAACCAAGTTCAGAATGCCTGAGAACGGCTTGAATTTCACTTTGAAATTTCCGACATCTTGGACTGGCAGTCTCTTCCCCTGGATATCCATGAGGAGCAGTTTGAGAGGCAGGAGATGAGGTCCTCCATTGGGGCACAATAGTTTTAGAGTTTCTTGGGAGATTATTCAGGGTGAGTCTTTCCACAGCCAGAGTCTATTTCCATTTTGAAAGGTGTCCCCTACATCTGGACAGTGACCTTGATCTTCTTTCAAAGTGTCCTGGACTGATGTCTGGGCTGCTGGTGAATTGATTGGGTTGACATTTGTGTGTCACAGTATAGCAGGAACTCTATTTTTCCCTGACCTGTGGATGAGTTCACAAATGTAATGCTGGTTGGGCCTCTTTGAATGGTGCACCCTTGTAATATGGCCTTGTTTCTCTATAAGCCAAGAATTTGTCATCCCAGAATTTGCACACGTCTTTGATTATTTCCCCCCGCAACTGGCACTGAGAGCTACTTCTTGTCGTGGTGGGCTCAAGTGTGCAGGAGTGGCAAGATGCATGCATTCTAGTTCTTTTTCAACATCCTCTGAGTAGACTGGTTCCAGAGTGGGTTTTGGCTTGGGTGGTGGGCTCTTAGACTGGTGAGTTCTGGTCTCCAGCTGCCAGGGCTTCCTCCAATTCCATCTGGAATGTGACTTTTCTTCTGGCAAAGAGGCACCATGGTTTTCACTCATCCTGGAGGCTACATATGAGTCGGTCTCTCTAGGTTAAAAAAGCTGCAGTGAGGGGCAGTCTGCCACACAGCAGCGACATATGCTGCCACAGGTTCGGTTTTACTCTGACTTCACTTGTAGAAGGCACGTTGTCAAACAATTTCGACTGCTTGTGGACCAAAAGTGCTTTATTAGGGTGTCAACGATGGCACTGTATGATGCTTCCTCTATTTTGCTTGGAGTCATCAGACCTTGGGCAAGCTCAAAAGTAGTTACCCAACAGGTGCTGAGTAGCGTTTTCCTCTTCATATTAGCTTTTGTAATTCCATCTGCCACCAAGCAACAGCTGAGGCAGGTGACATACGATGCCCATTTGGTGGAAAGGTCAAGATTGAATTCCTCAGCGTGGCCCCTGGTGGCCATGATTTCAGCTTGCACTGAGTCCCTTCACACAAGTAGGGCATTCAACAATACTGGACCTTCCTTCCTCGGAAGGCGGGGAACTAGGGATTTCAGCAGTTCCTCCTTGGAAGGCAAGGACCAATAGTGATTTCAGTTGCTATCCAGGATTGCCTACCTAGCAAAGCAATCCCAACCTTGTTGCCATTATTAAATCTGTGGGTTCAGTAAGACACGGACACTCAGCTCCAAACAACCAACAACTTTACTGGAACCATAAAACATTGAACAGCAACAAGCAGCAGAATTGTGGAACTTGTATGCACATTCATGGCTCTCCTAGAGTTGGTGAAAGTAGGCCTTCTTTTGGCCATTAATGGACTCTCGTGAATTTTCCTTAAATCTGTTCTGTGAACCTGGAACTGGTGAATCCCTAGCAAGAGTTTTGGATCTCAGGCTCTGTTTCTGTGTTCCCAGCCTCTGGATGTCCACAGGCACAACAAACCCCATTCATAGGCTCACGTGTTCATAGACCCCATGTTCAGCGGCACACGTTGAGCATGTAAAATACGGCCTTTGCTTCTGGCATTAATGCTTTCGTTTCCATTGAGATGTTAGGGGTATCATTCCCCATGGGTGAAAAAAAATTAAATAATGCCTTTTGAGGCTATGACATGATTTCACTTTAGAAAAACTTGGAAGTGAAACTATATCCTTCTAGGCATCCATCAAAACTCTGATAGAACTGTACGGTAGAATTTCGCTTGAGGCTCAGAGAGGTGTGATTTCTAAGAAAGGGCTGATATTATTTCTGGGTTTTCCCCAGGAGAGACATTACACCATTGTTGATGGCTGATCCCCATGACCCCACCCTCCCCTAGATATCTGCTGGTTGTCTGGCAACCTCATGCCATGTGTATGTGTGTGTGCACATGAGTGCGTAAAGTGTTGCTTAGAGGAGGAAGAGAAGCCACTCCACAATTTAAATTGTCTCAAATAACTCCACATCTGCTGTTATTGCAACTGAGCCACCAACCCAGAAAATATATACGAGACCCCTAAGACATGGAGCATGTTTTTTTTAAGAAGGGCTATAAAGCGTCAAGACATCTTAATTGTGCTGCAATTTATTGCCCCATCTTCTTCGGATGCTCCTGGCTACTCCTTTGTTAATTTTGCTTTCTATCCCCTCTTTAATAAGTTTTACTATTAATGTGCTAAGGGGGCTTTTTAAAAGCAAAAACATTATTTTACTACATCCCAGTACCCCCATCCCTATCCAAAGGAGAAGCTTTCTATATAAACCTATTACTAATAAACAAATTAAGCCAGTGCTGCCGACAGACAAAGCATGGCTTCCATGATGTGGACTAGTCACAGAGGACAAAAATACTTACCAAGGTTTTAAAAGGCTACTCACCATATTTGGAACTCTCAGTGATGTTTGAAAATTAATTCTCAAGCATGTTGGGATTTAATCCCATTGTCATCCTTTCTGGATGGGTTCACATTCCCCTTGAAGAAATGGGTCTGTAGTCTGAGGCTGCTCTTGAACTGAGGCCTACTGCTGGATAAACAAGTATCAACTGTGGGTAGGGCTGCCTTTTACCAGCGTGGACTGGTTAACCAACTGCAGCCTTTCCTGACCAGAAAAGATCTGACCTCTGCGGTATATGACCTGGAACTATCTCCCCAGGGATTCTCTTTCATTCCGTTCTGTTGCCATCTTGAGCAAGCTGGTGAAGTCTCTGTTTTGTTTGGTGTTCCCTCTATAAACTGGAGAGCGAGGTTTGATTTCCCACTCCTCCTCATGCAGTCAGCTGAGTGACCTAGAACTAGTCACAGTCTGTTAGAGCGGTTCACACAGAGCAGTTTCTTTCAAAGCTCTCCCAGCCCACCTACCTCACAGGGTGTCTGTTGTCGGGAGAGGAAAGGGAAGTTAATTGTAAGCCACTTAGAAAATCTTTTGGGTACTGAAAAACTGGTTATAAAAACCAATTATTCTTCCAGCCTGGTGTTTTAATTGCAATTTTGATGTTCTTTGCATGTCTTAGTTCTGGTTTTAATTGTTTCAGTGGTTTGTTTGTTGTTTAATGATTTTGAAGATGTGTTATTATTTAGGCTACAATCTGATAGCCAACCTGGTTGGAAGGGAGGGAGGGAGGGAGGGAGGGAGGGAGGGAGGGAGGGAGGAAGGAAGGAAGGAAGGAAGGAAGGAAGGAAGGAAGGAAGGAAGGAAGGAAGGAAGGAAGGAAGGAAGGAAGGAAGGAAGGAAGGAAGGAAGGAAGGAATTTCAGGGCTAGACCAACATAGTAGCTCTCTGTTCAGGGGTGGGGGGCTTAAATCCCCGTCATTGAGCACTCACTCTCCTAATTGGAATTAAGTTTAAAAATTGGTGGGAGTTCTGAGCATGGGATGCCCAGTAGTTTGACTCTAAGGATCCTAGAATGATATCCTACAGTCAGGTTTGTTTACTTATGGCATGTGTGTAGTGTTGCTAGGGGATCAGAAGATTGTTTAGTAGCTGGGCAAGAGACATTTGGTGGTGACTTACCATATCCTCTCCCTGAGTTACAACCCTGGTATTCCTTGGAGGTCACCCTTCCAAGTGCTCTCCAGGGCTCAGCCTGCTTAGCTTGCGAGATCTGATGGGATCATACTTGCCTGGGCTATCCAGGTCAGGTCAGACTCACACATATTTGATCCCCCCACTGATCAGATTACAATATTTTTCACAATTTTACACCATTCTGCAATTTTTAAATGTTGTTCCCACCCCCTCGACATTAAAATTGTATTGCAAAGGCTCTGAGCATGTGCACTGATGTCCTGTTTCCCAGGAACAGAAGTAGTATATTAAAAATAGCTGTTCCAATCCTGCTAGAGTGGAGTGGCTGGGTTTGCATGGCATGCCTAACTAGCCCATTTGTTTCATCTCCCATTGACCACCATGCTTGTCAGTGTCATGACTGTTCATGGGGCTTCCCATAGTGCTTTCCTCCATAGCTGTCCCCCATCCTAGTTTTTGCACAACACATCAAACAAGGAGGAAACATTTTCAGTTTAATCCCTCCTCCATTGTATTACTGCTTTTGAAAAACCTATGAGGTACCTTAGGGTGAGGGGATAAGTGGCAGAAGGTCACCCAGTGAATTTTGTGGTGAATGGAGATTTGCATTTGGGTCCCTTTATGCCTCGTTTGACATCCCCCCACTAAACTAGACTGGCCTGGAACCAGCAAAGTGTTTCCATGGGCAGAAGGATCCATAGGCATAAGGTGCCCACAAAGCACCTTCCCCTTCCTGCTCTGCCCCTAAATATTCTTCAAATGCTCTCCCCCAGAAATGGCACAGGGGGACATTTTTGGATATAAGAGGAGGGGCCAGGTGAGAAAGTTGGGTTCCATGGGTGAAAAATATTTTACCCATGGAAACACGTAGCTGGGCCCAAACCAGTGGCTCTTTACTAGCTTGGTTAAATTAAATATCTAAACCTACAATAAGAGACACAATCCTTGCTTATCTTATTTATCCTATTGGGGTTGGTGTAAGAAGTTTTAAGGTTCTCCAGCCTTGCTCATTTAGCTTCCTTGTCCAACTCCCAAATCTAAGTGCATCTGTTGGTGTTAATTGAATCACATCTATGCATTCTTGCTTGGCATCTATAATTTGATCCTGTAAAGTCAGAGCATGCACCAGAATGATGGATGTTGCCAAATGATGAATGCCACCAATGGCACAAGCACAAAGGCAACAATGTCAACTCTAACAGAGCTGATCTGAAATGATATATTACCTGCCAAGTGAAGACCCTGAGGCATACATAGCCAAACCAGTAATTTGTGAATTTATGTCAAGAGTGGCTACTCAGCCAATGACTATGGTCAATGTTACCACTGCTAGGCACAAATCTACTTGAACTGCTGCTTGTTTTGAATTCTGAGCAAACAACTGAGACAATCAGATGACATGCTTAGCTCAATAACAAACAGGCACCAGCAGCAAGATAGCTTCAATTTTCAAAAGCCTGTTTTGCACATAATGAGTTATGACTGGCTAGGCATGGTGGGTGGATCCAATATCATCTAAGGTTCTTAAAACATCTTGTTATTTGAGTACACCCTTGCTTGTTCTAAGGAAGCATCAACTTTTGCCTTGTCACACATTTTTGCCTAAGTACCAGTTTCTAAAGTTGGACTTCATTACTAAATCAGCCTTTCTCAACTTTTTTTTTTACCATTGAGAAACCCCTGAAACATTCTTCAGGCTTCGAGAAACCCGAGAAGTAGCATGATTGTCCAGAATATGGATGGGAAGCATCCCACCCAGGTCCCCTCCCCTTCCGATCCCTCCAGGCCGATCATTGGACTTTTTTGGGGGGAGGGGAGATGAACATGACCATATATGGTCATATCATGATGAATGTTTAACAAATTAAAAAATATATTAACTTTAATTAACTCCCACTCATTCAGGAAATCCTTCCAGGGCCATCAACAGATCCCAGGGTTTCAAAAAACACTGGTTGAGAAAGCCTAGACTAAACTAAGGAATAAACTACTGTGTTGCATAGACAACTGATTCTCTTTCCAAGGGTTCCAGGAGCTATAAAACTTATTTATTTAATGCATGAGTGGCCCCTTTAAGACCAATGCAGTTTTATTCCACTTAGGGTTGCCAACCCTGGGAAATTTTGGGAAATGGGGCTTGAAGAGATATAATGCTAAATAAATCACCCACAAATGCTACCATTTCTTCCAGCCGAACTGGGCCCAACCATTCCTCCAAGAACCGAGGCCTGGTCTAAATGATACAGTTAGCACTGGGAGTTTTCTATAATCATACAACCTCTTGTATGAAACACTGCAGGAGCTCTAAGAAGCCTATTTGGATGAACAGAGAACTTCAAGAGGAACTAAGAAAGAAAAGGAAAATGTTCAGGAAATGGAGGGAAGGACAGAGCTCTAAAGAAGAGTACCTACAGGTTACTAGGCACTGTAGATCAATCATCAGAAAGGCCAAAGCTGAGAGTGAGCTAAGATTGGCCAGGGAAGCCCATTGTAACAAGAAAAGATTTTTCAGTTACGTGAGGAGCAAATGTAAAGTAAAGGAGGCAATAGGCCCGCTGTTGGGTGCGGATGGACAAACTCTAACGAAAGATGCAGAGAAAGCAGAAAGGCTTAGTGCCTATTTTACATCTGTTTTTTCCCACAGGTCAAAGTGTTTAGGCACATCTAAAGATGGCTGTAGCCAAAGGATAGTGTCTGGGTGGCAGGTTAACATGGATAGAGAGGTTGTCGAGAGGCATTTAGCTGCACTGGATGAGTTCAAATCCCCTGGTCCAGATGAAATGCACCCGAGAGTACTCAAAGAACTTTCCAGAGAACTTGCACAGCCCTTGTCCATCATCTTCGGAACCTCTTTAAGGACTGGAGATGTCCCGGAGGACTGGAAAAGAGCAAACGTTATTCCGATCTTCAAAAAAGGGAGGAAGGATGACCCGGGAAACTACAGACCAGTGAGTCTGACCTCTGTTGTGGGGAAGATAATGGAGCAGATATTAAAGGGAGCGATCTGCAAACATCTGGAGGACAATTTGGTGATCCAAAGAAGTCAGCACGGATTTGTCTCCAACAGGTCCTGCCAGACCAACCTGGTCTCCTTTTTTGACCAAGTAACAGGTTTGCTGGATCGGGGAAATTCGGTTGATGTCATTTACTTGGATTTTAGTAAAGCTTTTGACAAGGTTCCCCATGATGTTCTGATGGATAAATTGAAGGACTGCAATCTGGATTTTCAGATAGTTAGGTGGATAGGGAATTGGTTAGAGAACCGCACTCAAAGAGTTGTTGTCAATGGTGTTTCATCAGACTGGAGAGAGGTGAGTAGCGGGGTACCTCAGGGCTCGGTGCTCGGCCCAGCACTTTTTAACATATTTATTAATGATCTAGATGAGGGGGTGGAGGGACTACTCATCAAGTTTGCAGATGACACCAAATTGGGAGGACTGGCAAATACTCCAGAAGATAGAGACAGAGTTCAACGAGATCTGAACACAATGGAAAAATGGGCAAATGAGAACAAGATGCAATTTAATAAAGATAAATGTAAAGTTCTGCATCTGGGTCAGAAAAATGAAAAGCATGCCTACTGGATGGGGGATACGCTTCTAGGTAGCACTGTGTGTGAACGAGACCTTGGGGTACTTGTAGATTGTAAACTAAACATGAGCAGGCAGTGTGATGCAGCGGTAAAAAAGGCAAATGCCATTTTGGGCTGTATCAACAGAGGCATCACATCAAAATCACAAGATGTCATAGTCCCATTGTATACGGCGCTGGTCAGACCACACCTGGAGTACTGTGTGCAGTTCTGGAGGCCTCACTTCAAGAAGGACATCGATAAAATTGAAAGGGTACAGAGGAGAGCAACGAAGATGATCTGGGGCCAAGGGACCAAGACCTATGAAGATAGGTTGAGGGACTTTGGAATGTTCAGCCTGGAGAAAAGGAAGTTGAGAGGGGACATGATAGCCCTCTTTAAGTATTTGAAAGGTTGTCACTTGGAGGAGGGCAGGATGCTGTTTCTGCTGGCTGCAGAGGAGAGGACACGCAGTAATGGGTTTAAACTTCAAGTACAACGATATAGGCTAGATATCAGGAAAACGTTTTTCACAGTCAGAGTAGTTCAGCAGTGGAATAAGCTGCCTAAGGAGGTGGTGAGCGCCCCCTCACTGGCAGTCTTCAAGCAAAGGTTGGATACACACTTTTCTTGGATGCTTTAGGATGCTTAGGGCTAATCCTGCGTTGAGCAGGGGGTTGGACTAGATGGCCTGTATGGCCCCTTCCAACTCTATGATTCTATGATTCTATGATTCTTGTATGTGTTTGTAAAATATACCATATGCATCTGAATTGTTGAGTTGTTAGCTAGCCACCTCAGAAATTCCAAGATGACTGGAAGCAATCTTTTTGGCCCATGTTATTTTGAATGTCTGTATTATGGTCCTGAGGGAATGAGGCTTTTAATGTCATAATTCATCTTGGCAGCCATTACGTTCTTATTCCAAGTGATCTGAACACTTGGAATAGAGACTATCTAGAACGGAGACTATCTAGCTGCCTGTATGTCTTTCCTTCAATGTACTAGCTTCTACAAATTCCCTTAGAAAGATAGCAATGATCTATGTGATACAAAGTTTCCAGTACTTTGAGACAGGGGGAGGGGCAAAATTTTTTTAAAAATCCTTCACACTACACAATGTATACTGATGTTTGTAATGATCAAAATATGCAAGAAGAACTCATGCAAAGACATTAAGTCACCAACCAGAAACACTGTAACAGACTAGGCCTCATCATGAATCTCTCTACTCAGATACTAGTCACACTTTGATGTACTTGTATTTGGACATAGTAGTACTAGTCAACTTCGGGCATTCTCTACACCAGGCTTTCTCAACCAGGGTTTTGTGAAACCCTGGGGTTTCTTGATGGCCCTGGAAGGGTTTCCCAAATAGGTGGGAGTTAATATATATTTTAAATGTGTTAAGCATTTATTGGGTGATATGATTATATATGATCATGTTGACCTGCCTCCCCCTCCCAAAATGACCAATGATGGGCCTGGAGGGAGGGGGAAGGGAAGGGGCCCCAGGTGGGTGTGTATTCAGCTATGCTTCCCAACCATATTCTGCACCTTCACTCCACTTCTGAGGTTTCCCGAAACCTGAAGAATGTTTCAGGGGCTTCTCAGTGGTACAAAAAAAAAAAATTGATAAAGGCTGCTCTAGGCTCATTCTCAAAATGTCCTAGCAGAAAAATCCAAACTCTTGATTCAGTTTTACTGACAAGAACTACACATACACACACCCTTCCCTTTGGTTAGCAGTTCTGAGTATCTGGTTTATTTTGGGGGTTGTGAAATGTAAATTAGATGAAGTGTTTGGATGCATGTTGAATACACACTGCAATGGAACAACGATCTAATTGCAATATCACCCATGTGTTTCATTTGGACACAATGCCACCACAAACTTTGTAGGAGTAGGCAGAGAATGTACAGCTTATAAAGTGGGTTATTTGATGATGCAATATCTTAATGACTCACCTGCAGATTCCACACTTATTCAACAACCCACATTTCCTTATTTTAAAAATGGACATAATCTAAAGAATGACTGTGTCTTGCTAAATATTTTGATTAAGAGGCAGTTCTGGTGGCATGCATTTTCTCAAACCTAATCTTGTGCCTGTAAGGATGGATGTCTCCCCATATATGAGGCAGGGGTGCAGGATGAGAAAGATTTATCTACTGTTCTCGTATTTTTCATCTATTACCAAAAACATAAAAATCAGGCAGCTGGGGACACCCTGTTGTCAGCACAATTCCTTTAGGTGTTACATGGACTCCATTCTCATACCTTATGCAAACATAACCCCAGGTTACTAGTGTGATACTACTGACTTCCTGACGAACCTAAAGTCAATTGATAAACTCCATGCATCTAAATATCACCCAGTTGTGTGCCATCAAGTCACAATTAACTTACGTGATCTCAGGAAGGGGTTGTAAGTAAAAAGCAGAGGTAGTTTAGGGATGTCATAAAACATTTTTTTTTTTAGGTTTGGGCATTTTGAACCTGCAGAATATTGGTATTTTCCAGTATTCCCACATCCTTGTTTGGTATTCATATTCAGGATTTCAAAGGAATCCTGGTGGTGTTTTTTTGCTCCATTCTACACTATGGAGACCATTATAGCTAATTATAGTTAATGGTCCCTGTAGGGTATAATGGGGAATCAATCTGAGAATATGTGGGGCTCTGTTTGTTTGTTTGTTTTGAGGAAGAGGTACATTATAGTTGAGTGTGCCTCTTTTTAAAGAAATCTCCATGTTTCAAAAGGTTGGACCAGGTGGTCTAATTCTTTGGGGTGGCCCAAAGAAGGTGTCACCATCCTCCATTGATTTCAGTGGAGGGGAAAAAAGGTGTTTAAAGGTATTGCAGTCCCATTAAATGCCTTCTACAAACTGCAAGTGAATTCCAAAGGTATTTAAATGGCTTGCAGTCCCTTTAAATACCATTTCTAAGGAGTGGATTCACCCAGAAGGCATTTAAAGGCACTATCTAGAACTACCTTGCTATGAGACAAATCCACAGGAGACAACATATGTTATCTCCAGCTCACAACTCAAACCAGGTCAATAAATCATGAGTGGTTCACCTCCCACCCTGGATAATACATCTCTCACACAAGCTTTAAGTGGCAAAACTTTCCTTCCTATAGACAGACACTAAAAAAAGCTTCTCACCAACAGCCATGGATCACCCAACATAAGACACAAACAAAAGAGTCAAATCCTGCAGTAAACTTTCCCCACACATATTTTCAGTTTAATATTAATGCAAGAACCAGTAATAACATCAACCATACCCTCTTGGTGTCATTCACTTACCCATCCTCCAATTTAATATATGCTAAGTGTCAACAATGCCTTTCTGCCCTTGACACTGGCAATCAGGGATTAAATTTTGATCCCTAGGATAGGATCTAACAAACCATGTATCCCACCCTTTACAGTTTGTTCCACTATCTCATTTATTCCTGCATTAGATCTGATATTCATTTTTGCTGTCGCTAAGTGCCTCACATCTATTCCTGATGAACTGATTTCCTGATTTTGATTAGATTTTTTGTTTTGCACCAGTCTCTCTTTGTGACATTTTTCCTACCCCTTTTTCATAGATGAAAAAGATTTGCCTTTTATAGCCTGGTTTTCTCTATCTTAAGGAGTCTCAAAGTGATTTATCTTCCTTTCTTCTCCCCACAATAAGCACCTTGTGAGGTAGGCAGGGCTGAGAGAATTGGGACTGGCTCGGGGTCGCGAAGCTGACTTCATCCTGAGGAATGTGTGTGTGGGGAGGATGGGAAGGTTCTCCAGATTACAGCCCATCACTCTTAATTACTACACTACACTGGCTCTTCCTAGCACCTAAACCAGCCTTATGGCTAGATAGATAGATAAAGTGAGATAGAGAGATAAGAAAATGAATTCTGTTTATGAAAACCCATGCAGAAATACTTTTTGGTAGTCTCCAAAGTGCTACTGGACTCCTGTGTAATTTTTCTTCCACAGACTAATATAGCAATACCCCTCGAATTACAAATATCAATAATACCAGGAAGGGAAGGGAGGGAGGATGGTCAATGAAGTATCAGAACAAGAAACAAGAGATTCTGCGGCCTATTTGAATAAATGTTGCTGCCTTCAAAACAGAAGAATAGAGAAGAAGCTTTCCCCACTATTTTCCTCACTATGTCCATCAAAGTCAGATAATTTGTTTATTTTGCTATTTTACAAATCAAGCATTCTTAGGGTTGCCCAATGGGAATCCAGAGGTATGGGCACACAGAGTGTGCAATCAGTGTCAGTGTAACATCATTCCTGGGGCAAAACTGGAAAAAGATGTTATGCTTTTCTAGAAATCACTGGAAACTCTGTGGTAAAAACATAACATTTCTGGTGATGTACGGAAAAGTACTGATGTCACTTCCAGGTTTCCCCCTACTCCTAACTGAGCATACCATGTCATATTTTGTCATTCCAACTTTTACAGTTCAATCCTAAACAGAGTTACTGTGTTCTAAATAAACTGAAGTCAATTGGTTTAGAATACTGGGATCATATTAAAAGATGTCTCTTCCACACTAGGAGAATCTGCTGATCACCACTCTGGGATCAGAAGCCAAATTTCTTTCAAGCCAGACTAGCCAGGGATTCTGGGTTTTATTCCGGACATGGAATTAGGGTCAAAGTGGTGAACATGTAATTGTGAATTTCCTGCATAATACAGGGGGTTGAACTAGATGACTCTGGTGATCCCTTCCAACTCTATGATTCTATGATTCTAACTGAGGAACATATTAGCCAAACTACCTTCATAGAAGCAGTGAAATTAGAGAAGCATGCAGTTTGTACATTTATCCCCAATTTAAGTTAGTGGCTGCTCAGAGCGGTGACTAAGTGTCTTACACTCAGTGTCTTTCCTTTCTCATTCTCCCCCTCCCCCCCGATAAGCAGAATGAAAAGCAGAATGAAATGAGGCAAGAACCATAACAACAGCCCAATGAAATTTAATTAGGTGCCAGTTGATAAAGACCACTTTTAGATGCCTCAACAGACTGAAAGCTCATCAGGCATGCATGTTTATGGATGAGTCAGCAGATCCGGTCTAAATTAAGCCATTCTGCTCCAGACTCCATCCTTCCAGCAGCTGGGGAGGAAACTGCTCCCACATCTCTAGGTATTGAGAACAGGTAGTTACTTTCCTAAAGCGCTGATTAGTGGCACTGAGCACTGCTTTGAATGTGCCAGGGAAGGAACATCCTTAGCTGATTAGTTTTGGGATTGGGGGGGGGGGGGAGTAGACAAACAAGTCAAAGGCATTTTAAGATTATGCAACCTAAAGTGCAAACATGCTAACAAAATTCAACAGACTTGAATGCCTGTGGATCACCCCTTGACTTGCAATGGCTCCTTTTACATCCAAACATCTCTGGGGCTCTATGAGGAGGCAGCAGGTAAACCAGGTGCTTGTGGATACAATGGGCAGCAATTCCTATGGTCAAGCTTGCTGGGGAAAGTTGCTACAGCAGTCGATGGAACTGCTGGCATCTCCCTCAGTGCCAGGGAAGCCCTGATTCACGTGTCACACTGCCAGTGTAAACAAATTAATGGACAAGGTGGAATCCTCGTGCATAAAAGAAAATGGAGCATACCATTTAGCTTAGTTTGTACCCTCTGTTCAGGGGCTACTGATTCTCTGTTTTTAAAGGAACCGACTGGGAGAAGAACATTGTAGCCAGCAGCCTCAACTGTTATCAAACGATTCACCAGTTTGGGCAGGCTAACACTGATCTTGTGAAAGTTTTATATCGTCCCAAATAGACAATATTTGATCAAATTAAAACATACAATTCAGGAAAGTGTTATCCCCCCCCCCACCCAGCACCTACTTAATCCCAGCTGGTTGACATCTGATCTCCCAAGATGTGCATTTTGTTAATGGCTGTGATGCAAAAAAGCCTCACCCCTGACCCACCTCTCCTAGGATGTAGCCCTTGGAGTGTGCTGTCAGTAGACCATTTTGCATGGTGTAAAGGTATCCCCTGTGCAAGCACCGAGCCATGTCTGACCCTTGGGGTGACGCCCTCCAGCGTTTTCATGGCAGACTCAATACGGGGTGGTTTGCCAGTGCCTTCCCCAGTCATTACCGTTTACCCCCCAGCAAGCTGGGTACTCATTTTACCGACCTCGGAAGGATGGAAGGCTGAGTCAACCTTGAGCCGGCTGCTGGGATTGAACTCCCAGCCTCATGGGCAAAGCTTTCAGACGGCTGCCTTACCACTCTGCGCCACAAGAGGCTCTTTTGCATGGTGTAATTATTGGCAAATTATATCAAGGCCACACCTTAATCCACCCACCCTGATGGTGCCTCCAGGGCAGTGACTCTCCAGGGCTAAGGCAAACCTCTTTCCCTGTCCTGTTCCTTCATTCAGTTTGACAAGAGCTGTCAAAGACCAAAGCTGGGTCCCTTTCCATGCAAAGCATGCACACAGCTAGCGAGCTCCCATCTGGGATGCATGTCTTTTCGGTTATCCTGAGCTAGTTCCCTAAAATGCTCTCTTCCTTGGAAATTATGCAAATCCATCTCCCACGTCCCATCACCAACTGCTGCCATGGACTATTAAGCAGCTGTTGCACCTTTGGTAAGGAATGAGATGACCCCTCCATCTCCCCTCTACTGCTCACAGGGGCACAGTGAGAATTAATTCACTCAGCACTTGGAACTGTAAAGAGCGTATAAATATTAGTGTTTATGCATCCTTTGTGTGGTCTCCGTTTCTGCTGACAAGTCAGCTGTGGTAATGAATGTTCCCCCATGTGCCATTATATTTAGGCCAACATTTATTTTGGGAAATGTGAATGCAAAACATACACACACACACACACACTCCTCAATGCCTGAAGGTGCAAAAGGCATCATTTATGGCCTGAGTCATTCCCAAGTCCCAAGCGGCAGCGAATTAGGGGAAAGTAAGGCAAGCAGAACCTGTGAACTGCTGATGCCATCTATGGAATCAAGCCCTAAGAACGCCTGGTGGTTAAGAAATGCTAACCCTCTTCCATATTCTTTGGTTGGTCTGAAGCAGCAGAACAAATTGAGAGTCCAGGGGCACCTTTAAGAGCAACCCGGTTTTATTCGAGGTATGAGCTTTCGTGTGCACGCACACTTCCACAGGAGCAGCTCTGTTAACCCAGGAGAGCTGTATAGCTTTTTCCCCTGGATGTCAGGAAAACTGAGGCAAAACATGGGCTTCTGTCCACACAGCCAGTCTTGATACTGGAAAAGATTTGGGCGGTGGCAGTCCACACAGATGAACATGAGGGGATGGGAAGGAGACTTTGCTAAGAGGAGTGTGGAGATATATGGGTTAATGTTGGGAGTGGTGATCTGACTGCAAAGCACCCAGCAATAGAGTTGTGCAAAGGGGTCCCAATTCGGTTCGATTCAGAGCCATCCAAATCGATTCGGAGCCAATGCAAGTCAATGGAGTCATTGACTTGCATTGGAAATCCTTCCCCTGCCTTTCCCGGGGGCTGCGGGGGGAGGGATGTAAGTTGCACCCCTGAAACTGCTTGGTAAGGTCAGGGAGGGTCTTCTCTGACTCCCCTGCATATTTCAGGAAGATTGCACCAAGGGGTCCCATCCTAGGGGATCCCAAAGACCATTTCCCATAGATGTCTATGGGGAATCAAGTTAAAACCAAAGAATATAACTCTCCATTATATCCAATGGAGTGGATAGGGGTACCCACTTTGGGAGCCCCTAGGATTGGATCCCTTGGCCCAATATTCTTGAAACTTGCAGGGGAGTCAGGGAAGACCTTCCCTGATGTCCCCCAAAAGTTTCAGGGTGCAACTTATGCCCCTCCCCCCAGCCCCCGGGAAATGCAGGAAAAAACGGGGGGGGGGGGGGAAGAAGCAGCCACAAGGCTGCTAACGACTTGGCGATTCGGCCAAATCAATTTGATTCGGCAGTGATTTGGCCGAATCTCTTCGATTTGGCTGAATCGCTTCAATTCGGCCATTTTTAAAGTAGTGACGGTCCAATTTGGACAGTTTTTGATTCGGAAACAACCAAATCGGCCCCGATTCATCTGTTTCCGAATCCAAACCGCACATCCCTACCCAGCAACTTATTCTTTTTAAAGGTGTCCAGGGTAGAACTTGAAGCACAGGTGTTATGTGTGCATGGTGGTTTGTCCCAGGATGCCATGAAACCAGCGGCTTTGTATTGAAGCAAATGCAGTTTTCAATGTGTATTCAAGGGCAGCCTCATGTAAAGCTCATTACAGTAAGCTAGTTTCCAAGTTACTACAGCAAGATAAGAACAGCTAGGCCAAGAGAGGAGACATTTTCCTCATTGTTTTTTTATTATTATTTTAGGGAAGCTGGTCTGCTGTTACTGACGCCTGCACAGACAGAGGAACCCCCAATAAACGTCTGTGGAAGCCAAAGGTTCTGTAGAACACAGTTTGAACATTAATATGTTTGTATATAAAAGGTTATTATCAAAGTGCAAGGTGGTGGCTGGAAAGCACTTACAAATCATTGTAAGGCCAGGTCCAATGTGGGAATGGAATTCATGAGCTGCACCTCCCTCTGTATTTGCCTATGCCTAGATTTATTTGCTGTGATACTAATACCAGCACCAAACACTTTAAGCGGCAGTTTGCCAGCTGAATTATTTTTAGAAATCTTACATCTGTCTCATGTTGGGTACCCCTGGTTTTCTGCAACTTCTGGAACAACAAAAATCATACTTCTTTCTGGAATCACCTTAGCACATTTCCATGCCCCTAATGCTGAAGTGCAATGTTTCTGAAGGGTCGTGCTTAATTGCCACTCGTTAACCTCTTAAGGGACGCTTGTTCTGATTCTGAAAGGAGGCAGGGAAACCTCTAAGCAACAAAAGAGCTGAAACATTTAATGAATTGCCATTTAACAAACAGTAATGACTGTCTGTTGCTGGGTACTCGAGTACGATTAGCGTTCCTGAATAAATATAGCTTGTGTACATGTTCAGATGAACAGCTGCATCACCTCCAAATGCCACAAAAATTGCCTGGATAAATCCGACCATAAATTAAGAGATGAACACCTATGCCAAGTTGCCAGGTCAAGGGACAGTCTTATATAGCGGTTAAAGCATTTCTCTTGGACAAGGAAAACCTGGGCTCAATCCCAGTCCCATTCAGACCTATGTCAAAGAGGGCAGGAGAACCAGGCAGCCCTGAGCTCTTTGGAGAGAGGGTGGAATAAATACCAGATAGGATGTTGCAGTCCACTGAGGAAAGGGGGATTTACCTTTGAGTCAACATTGTAGAAGATTGCACTTTCATCCCATTAGAGACACCTTCAGCTGAGATAGCCAGGGCAGTGTGGTGGTTAAAGAGTGGCAGGCTCTGGAGAATCAGGTTTGAGTCCCTGCTGCTCCACATGCAGCCAGCTGGGTGACCTTGGCCAAAGGTCACCCAACAAGTAACTTTCAAGTTGAGGAGTAACCTTCATGTTGAGCTAGTCACAGCTGTCCTAGAGCTTTCTCAGCCCCACCTACCTCCCAGGGTGTCTGCTGTGGGAAGAGGAAACCCCTTTGAGACTCCTTAATGTTGATCTGGAGATGCCACAAATTGTTCATCAACATGTTCAACAGTTGCACATACTATGTTCTAAAGTTTGGTAATTTATCACCTGATCACACATTGTTTGGTTTATGCCAAGCAGCCTTGAGTGCTTGCCAAACAGGTGTGCATCATCCCCCCCCCAACCTGAGCATGCACCAAAACACTGTTGACCCAAGCAGGTCAGCATTCGTTATAGACTTCTTAGATAAACACTAGAGGGGTATGGCTTCAAAAACAACCCACAATATTGACTGATGACTGATTCATATAATGTGTGGCTACTTTAAATCCACACAGTGAGCCACTTCCCACCTAAATTATTATTATTTTTTCCTGCTGTGCCACTGGAAAGGGTTTTGAGTAATTTAATTGATAACTGCTATTGCACTTCCATGAACAAACTTTCTAACAAACCATTTCTGCGATCTCTGGAGTCGTAGCTTTCATTTAACCACAGAAGTTAATCTCTATCCTTTGATGTTGTGCAGTTGTAAGGGTAAAGGTGGAGACAAAACATTTCCCCTTATAACTCCACAAGAGAAAGAGATGAAGATTTTTCACCTCCCTGATGAAAGCTGAGATTTTGGTGACTTTGGCAATAGATTGTTAGCATGCATGTAATAGTGCAATGGAAATTATGGATTTCTTAAGAGAGTGGGGACATGTAGTGGCTTGTCAGAAAAAGGCAATCACACCATACTTCACTGCTAGGAACAAATGCAGTGAAGCAATCAGTTGGACAACTGTGAACAGTTCAAGGAAATGGCTGAACTGATCTGTGTTCACAACCTGCAAACAGGGTACGAACCAAACTGGTGGGTGATTAAAATGATTCTGCTACAGCTGTAGAACTGTTGTGTCTCTGCTTTTATGTTTTTGCAAGAAATTCTTGCCACTGGACTCATAAGTATTATACAGACACTGTGAGAAAATTATCCTCTGAGGTATCACAAAGGTGCTAATGTTTCTACAGGGAAAAAGAGGAAATATGTATTATGAACCGCAGGTAACAATGAATTACATACTGTCCAAGATCAAACAGGAAATAGGACTTCTGAACAATATTACTGGTACTCTGGTGCCCTCCAGTGGTTACTACAGCATAATACAATTTAGAATGAATAGTTACTTTGTTTTTAGTAACAACTTTTCCTTTTACAAGTAACTAAATCCTATTTTGTCATCCTAAAACTAATCTTTTAAGTGCCCAGTATTTTAAATTGCACAAACGTGTTCCCGTAACATGCACATTTGTACTGTATGCAGCAGATTCAAATGCTAATTTTCAGTGGCTACAGCATGCAATTTAGTAACATGCGTTGTGTGTGCCTATACTGTGTAACGCACAATGAATGCACACCAAACTCCTTCATTCTATATATGCTGGGACAGTACGGCTTAACTCAAGTTACGAGGGCTGGAGCCTGCATGAAAACCAAAAAAAGTTAATCCTCTCTTTTTAAAGAGATGCTTCCCACATTTTCTCAGAAAGGAACCTTGTACAGATTTATCACAGTCATAAAGGTGATTGATATTGAGAGCTCATTCATTCAGGATGCCCCCTCCCCGGCAACTAATGAGTGCATGCTGCAAAATAGTATGCAAACTATTATCCCCACCATTTTGTTCAGCAAAGTCTGAAGGCTTCCTTCTTCTGAAGTATGGGGCTCTCCCATAGGAAGAACAAATAATTCTATTTGGATGCAAGTACCTTAGGATGGAGGGAGACTGAAAGGCAGAATACAAGCTGATATGCCCTGTTTCTCAGGGGTAGCCAAACTGCGGCCCTCCCGATGTCCATGGACTACAATTCCCATGAGCCAATGCTGGCAGGGGCTCATGGGAATTGTAGTCCACGGTCATCGGGAGGGCCGCAGTTTGACTACCCCTGCATTAGATTAACAACAGCAAAGCCTTTATTGGCATATATGACAATATAAGGATCCTGCTGCAATTTATTTTGTGTGTATGTGAAGATGCACTTTCTCCAGGTAAGTCTGTCACAGGGGCTGGGGTAGGACAGACGTCCATAGTCATTTACGTCCCACTCCAGCCCCAGAAACCGGCTTAAGGTGTGTTTCCACATCAACAAAGGGTGAGAATGAGATAATTATCACATATTATGTGGAAACATATCTCTGAAGGCCAGAGGAGACTAGGGCACTCGAGCTTGGGTGGAGGCTGGTGTGGGGAGAGGAGGAATGGGCGCAGTGGTGGCTGGCCGGGCCCGGTGGTGAGCCACCCATTTTCGCTGTTTGGCCTGCCCCTGTCTCTTGGCTGCGTTCTCTCCAGGTAAGTCAGTGTTGTCTGTCACAGGTGCTTAGGTGGGACGGACGGGCATCATGTGCATTTCCATCCAGCTCCAGCTCCCGAAAGCATGTTTCCACATCGACAAAGTAAAAAAAAGTCTGAATGTCATAATTTAGAATGAGATAGGGTACATACAATGTGCAAGTCTGGAGACTGAGGCCACGTACAGGCAGGGCTGATCCCTCCCCCCTTACAAATACATTTTTTAAAAACATACGTTTGCAGAAAACGCTGGTATCTTTTTCTTACAGTACAATAATGCAGTGAGCATCTGTAGCTTTAAGAAACAAATGACCCTTTACTGGCCATGGCCAGAAAACCACAACAGTATTACCAAACTTCAAGGTTTATTTTTTATTTTAATTTTTTTGCCAACAAAAAGCAGGGAGAGGGGCTACAGCCCTTTTCAGGGATCACTTGGTCTCTGAAGTAGGAAACAATCACTGGCCTCTTTCTTCCATGACTTCCATGGCTTACCTACTGATCAACAGCAGCCATCCCATGAAAGCCATTGTGGTGCAGTGATCAGAAATTCAGACTAGGATATGGGAGACTCAGGTCTGCAGCCTAAAACTGCTCTGGAAGCTCATTGGCTGACTTTGGGCCAATTATACACCCTCAAGTCTAATCTACCTCATAACATTGATATTCAGGGCCTGTAAGATGGAGTTCTTCCACCAGGGCTAAGGCACAAAGGAATTAAGGAGCCCCTCCAAATTAGAAATTAGACTTCGAATAAGACAATCAATGGCACCCCTAGATCCCCTGAGGCCCTGGAGTGGGGTGGATGGAAAATGGGGGGAGGTTACTTTTCACCACTGGGTCTTGATTTTAATGGGGGGACTGATCATGTTTTAACTGTTATGTGGGGGGAGGGTTATCTTTTTATGTAAACTGCCATAAGACAGCTCGCCAACAGCGGGTGGGGAAGAAATCCAAATAATTAATTATTATTATTTAACAGATTAAGAAGCAAACAAACAAACAGAAGAGATGGGAATGCTCTGGTCCACACTATGGAGAAAGATAAATCAATAATAACTCTAGCTAAAAGGGGGCAGAAAATAGATTGGTTGGTAGACGGGAAGGAGAGAAGGGAGCGGAGAAAGGTGAGGATATGGCACTGACAGATATATGAAAAATGGAAATAGCGTTGAAATGGGATACGGGGTAAGTCTCTGCATGTTCTCTAACATGGAACTGGGCCAGTTCAAGCAACACTGCACCTGGGCCAAAGGCTTCGTAGGGAGAGGCTGCCAGGGGTAGGGAAGGAGGAAAAACTGCAGGAGAGCAGGTAAAGACAGGTGGGCTGGTGGGTGGAAGAACACAAAGGAAGCAGGAAAAGGGGAGCAGCTATAGGGTCTTTCAGGGGTGGAAAAGAGGACACAGCGGGGAAACAGAAATCAGATGTCTTTGTATGACCCTCCCCTCTCAGATATTCTAATTTCAGAATTATTTCAATACAACTGCTATTCATTCTATTTTATTTGCATAATGATAAAAAATAAAAATGTATGTATTTGGGCGGGGGAGGGGAGGCGGTGGAACACATTACTTCAAAATGTTTTGGATTCCTAATTCTGGTTTACGCAATTCAATGCAATGGTAGTTGAGGAGCTAACTGATTCATCTGAGAAGGCAGCTTCCATGGATGATGGCTGACAACAGAAGTGATGTCCATGATCAGTTTGCTGTAGTGGTTAGGAGTGCGGACTTCTAATCTGGCATGCCGGGTTCTATTCTGCGCTCCCCCACATGCATCCAGCTGGGTGACCTTGGGCTCGCCACGGCACTGATAAAACTGTTCTGACCAGGCAGTGATATCAGGGCTCCCTCAGCCTCACCCACCCCACAGGGTGCCTGTTGTGGGGAGAGGAATGGGAAGGCGACTGTAAGCCGCTTTGAGCCTCCTTCGGGTAGGGAAAAGCGGCAATTAAGAACCAACTCTTCTTCTTCATAATCATTGATTTGGGGAGCCCTTTGTAGAAGTGCACTATATTATGAACAGTTGGCTCCTTTGGGGGGGAGGGAATCTGAGCCATTAGAAAAGCAGGTTTCTTGTTTCCCATACTGCAGCAGACTGGGACTTGAAAACTTCTGCAGGTTTATTTGGCTCAGACTCAAGTCTCATTGACAATAGCCATCAATATGGGCCCTTCTATTCCTCAACTAACTCCTCATCAGCAGTGAACCTCCAGGGCAATGGATTGTCATGAGCCTATCCCCCAGAAATACAAAAGCCTCTCTAATAACAATCTGTAAAAATACTCAAATAGCTCCCTTGCATAGATATTGTCTCACACAACAGCAGCATTTTCCCATGAAACTGTGGTCATAAAGATACTTGTTAGCCAATGTGTGTGCGCCATGATCAAGTTTCCAACTTATGCTGATCCAATGAATTAATGACCTCCCAAACATCCTAAATTCCTGGCCTTGCTCATGTCTGACAAACTGGAAGTTGTGGCTTTCTTTACTGAAGTCAATCCATCTCATCTTGGGCCTTCCGCTTGTCCTACTGACTTCAACTTCTCCTGGCGTTTCAGTCAATGCAACTTTCAATATCAAATCAAAATGCAAAACATACAGTTAACAGCAATGTGGCTGAAATGGTTGTTGGCTTAGAACACACATTTGCCCAGATCAATTTTTTTTATGCAACCCAAACCAGCCACCATGCCCTAGGGAGTTGCCTTCTGCCTCACAACATGCCACTAGTAAGCTGGAACCCTGGAATGTGTGTGCCCCTACACACCAGGATCAAAACAGGCATGACATTTGGAATTCTCTTCTGAAGCTCAGACACAAGGGCCCAATTCCTATAGGTACTAATAGTTCTGCATGACCTATCCTTTACAGCTGTTAAGAAACCTCTGTACTGTTTTAATCAGACCTGCTGGGTCTGTCTCACCCTGCACTTCAGTTGACCAGATCTGAGTTTTCATTCATGCTACTCTGCCCATCAGCCAACAGCTGGGAGGGGTCCTTACCCAGTTGAAATGGATTGAGTTCTTTTTGGTTGGTTATTGTTCCCTCTGTTCTCACTTTTCTGTTCCTTATAACTTTCAATGTAAAAATGTCTGCTATTTATGTGCTCCACTCATACGTTTGATGAACAACGACTCCAGAAATCGTATGAGAGAGTAAATGCTGGTAGTCTTCAAGGTGTCATTGGATTTCTGTGGGATTTGTTTTTAAATGTAAACATAAAACTAACTGCAGAAAACATCTTTTTGATAGAAGGCACCAGATATTGAACGTGGGAAGTTCTACATGCAAAGCACATAATCAGGCCACCTGAGATATCATTCCACCCACTAACAAGGCTCATTGGAAGAGACAATAATGCTAGGAAAAGATGAAGGCAGCAGGAAAAGAGTCCAACTCAATCAAAGAAGCCCAACCCTCAATTTGCAAGTCCTGAGCAAGGCTGTTCATCAGGACATTTGGGAGGTCATTAATTCATAGGGTCATTGCAAATGAGATTTGGGGATACTTGTGGGTTGGAAGCTAAATATGATCAGCCAGTGTGATGTGGCAAATGTTTGGGCTGTATCAACAGAGGCAGCACATCGAAATCACAAGATGTCATAGTCTCATTGTATGTGGCACTGGTCAGACCCCACCTGGAGTAGTGTGGCTGGTTCTGTATGGCCCCTTCCAACTCTATGATTCTGAGTTGGAAGTGACTTGATGGCACTTAAACACAAAGGCACACTTAGAAAAGGGCACCCACATGAAACATTCCCCTTGGAATGACCGACTTCAAAAGGAACTGAACAAAGTTTGAGTCCAGTGGAAGACGCATTGTCTCTATGCTCCTGCATATTTAGAAATAACTCACAAAGTACCAACTACAGTGTACGAATCTCATTTTTGGTATGATGCCTTTTTTCTATTACTTTTTAGCCTGTCCTTCCTCTGCAGAAATGCTGGCAGACATACATTTCCATTTCTCCTTATAACAACACAGTAAAGTGGCTCCATTGAGTGAGACTGACAAGGTCTTGGATGGGTGAGAATTTGAATTTGAAGCTTCCCATCTCTGGACACACTAACTGCTACATCACAGCAGATCTCACTTTTACAAACAGGACACTAAAAGGCAGTAGTTTGATTTTAGGATGTATAGCTGTGGAAAACGCCCTGTGAAACACACTTTCCTTCCTCGCTTTCATTAAGAAACAGTCTTGACAAAGCTTAGTTCTGTACTCTCCTTCTGGAGCTAGTTTTTAGATTGTCTATCTCATGTAAAAAGTTGTACTCCTCTCCTTCAAAATGGCCTCTTGTATCTAAGATGCCATGTCCAATAACAGCAGAAGGACTTAGTAGGTTCGGTTAGACAAGAAGACCTTCTCAACTTTGAAGTGTCAGGTCTGGACATGACCCTACAGATCAATAATATACAATGGAACCCCAGGCCTGCTGTCATTGGAAGAGTCTATCACAGCCCCCAAAAACAGGCTTCGAGGAATGTGCACTAATTTTTACTGAAGGGGGAAGATGCATGTGCATTACCGTTTATGCACTGGGAACTTCACTGCCCCAGCTCCCATGCAGGAGCACAAATCGGGGGCGGATGAGGTTTACCAGGCCAAATGCTCCCCCATGTGGGTGCAGGAAGAGGTGGGGCAATCTGCCATGACTAAAACTCCAGCCCGCAGCCCGGCATGAAACCTCCAGTGTGTAAACAGTCCATATGAGAAAATGAAGCCAAAGTGTTTTCAAAGAACGTAACTCAGTTTGTTTGCTTAAAATCACAGCCACAAAAAAGGCGCATTTCATTCAAAAACTTCAGATTTTGGCATCCCTGTGTGCCCTCTGCGGCATTCTGCTTCACTTACCCCTTCCAGCATTTGAACTGGTCCCTCCAGCATTCCCTTTTACTGTCAGTTGGGCCTCTAACAACAATCCAGTGATGAAAACCTTGCTTGTTCAACCTCTATGGAAGGGTGGTGGTGGAAAGAGCCATCAAGCCAGGGTTGTCTTATGGAGACCTCAGGGGGCTTTCAGGGCAAGGGATGTTCCGGGGTGGTTTGCCACAGCCTGGCTCCATGGCAGAATCCTGTTACTCCTTGGAGGCCTCCCATCCAAATACACACCAAGGCTAACCCCGGTTAGTTTTTGAGCTCAGGCTAGCCTGGGCTGTCCAGGGGGAGGGTGGAAAGGCCTGCTCTTGTAGTAGCCCTGACCTGGGCTATCCTGATCAGGCTGTCATTCCCCCTAACCAACAGACCACCTTAGCTTCCTCTAAAATGCCACACCAGCTCCCTGCCACCATTATCATCACAGGCTTGTATGTACCTGGGCTCCTCACCAGCTTCATATGGTTTTGCCACTCCTCCTTTCCAGGGCACCTCTGCACCAACCAAGAACTGGCCATAATGAGGAAGAAAGCCACAAAATGCCTTCCGTGGGGCTGGCTGCACTGGCAATTAAACACAATGCAGGAAACCTGGAGGGGGGCTAGCATTGCCAAACACTTGCAGGTGAGCATGAAAGGACTTTTAAGACCTCAGTGAAAACTCAAGCCACTCTTGGTCTCTGCTGCTCTGCCCTCGGCCGCATGCTCTTTGTTCACTTGTAAGACTACTGCTGTTTTTTTTTACACAGTGACCTGCAGGAAATGGAGTCATTATTCGCTTTTGGAAAGAAGTGGTGTGTTTGTCCCCCTCTCTGCAAATTTCTTAGCTCTGGCGAGAAACAGCATCTTTTGTGGCACCTTAACTACTCCAGAAATGCGGTAAACAGGCCGTCAGCCTGTCAGGAACCGCTGGTAAAATACATTTTACTCACTCTGTCAGATTCCATTTGTCAGATTCACTGCATGGCTCCTTTTTCCTTTTCTTTTCAAGTGGCCATTGACCTTGGTGCATTCTTTGGGTGACCTTTATTGGAACAGCGACTTAACCAAAAGCCAAACTGCCTGGTGCAAAAGGACACTTCCTAGGGATCAGTGTGAAATAGATTACAAGCCAAGCTATCGCTGAAAATAATTTTGGCTGAGAGAGTAAGCAACTTGCCTGACTGAATACCAGATGTTAGGCACTGACCCCTCCCCAAGGAGCCTTCTCAGTGGAGGGCTTGTACCCACATTCTGAGAGGACTGCTTTTAAAAAAGGTAAAGGTATCCCCTGTGCAAGCACCGAGTCATGTCTGACCCCCTCTAGCGTTTTCATGGCAGACTCAATACAGGGTGGTTTGCCAGTGTCTTCCCCAGTCATTACCGTTTACCCCCCAGCAAGCTGGGTACTCATTTTACCGACCTTGGAAAGATGGAAGGCTGAGTCAACCTTGAGCTGGCTGCTGGGGTTGAACTCCCAGACTCATGGGCAGAGCTTTGCATATCTGCTGTCTTACCACTCTGCGCCACAAGGCTGAGACAAGATACAAAACAGTCCCTTCTCCACATAGAAGATGTGAGAGTCAGCCAGTTCATGGTTAAAGTATTGGGCTGGTATTGGGAAGACCTGGGTACAAAACTTCTCCTCTGTTAAGGAAATTTACTGAATTTGGTTAGGCGGGTCAATCTCTCCAAGGCTAAGCCTAATTTATTTTATAGGGTTGCTGTTCTGAGGATAAGATGGAGGAGAAAGCAATATTGTTAGCTGTTCTGGCCTCCACAGAGGGGGAAAGTGGGGTAAAAATATTGAAATAATAAATCCTTTTATTAATACCCTTTTACTGATGCTTTAATGATGTTATGCTCTTGTTAATTTTTAATGCTGGGTTTTCCTTCTATTTCAGACTGTTTTTAGCATTCCAGTGAGCTTGTCAGCCGCCTCAGAACTGTTTTGCTGTGAGTGTTGAGTATAAATGTTTTGGTTTAAATAGCTAAATAAACCCCAACTCCTCACTAGAACACAAAAAAGCTGTGCCACCTCTAGAGGAGGAGCAGCAGCTGTTTTTTGTGCCCTGCTTTTCACTTCCTGAAGGAGTCTCCAAGTGGCTTACAATAGCCTTCCCTTCCTCTCCACCCAACAGACACCCTGTGAGGTAAGTAGGAATGAGAGAGCTCTGAGAGAATTTTTCTATGAGAACAGCTTTAACAGGACTGTGATGAGCCCAAGGTTATCCAGCTGGCTACATGTGGAGGAGCTGAGAATCAAAGGTCACCAGATTGGAAGCCACCACTCTTAACCACTACACCAAAGGGTGTAAAAAAAAGCCACATTCCTATAACACAGGGCAAAGTTGAGACTATTGACTAATTCATTCTCAGTCCCCAAAAGTGCAATTCTCTTGATAAGGACTGTCAAAGAACACGATCTTTCACCTCAGAGTAGACCACTGGCATCACTGGATGGGTACAATAGCACATTCATGGAACCTCTATGTTGATATGATTTTTTTACATTGGAACATAAAAGAATAAAGAAACGCACAGAGAATGACGTCTAAAAATGAAAGCAAAGCTGTTTGGACACCCAGGATTCTATTCTTATCTTTGTCTCTTCCCTTCCTGATTGTCTTGGGTTCAGGTGTAATGTGAGAGTTTTGTGATTTTGTTTGGTTGTTTGTTTTTGTTTTAATTTTGTATTTGAGCTAAAGAGAGACAGGAAAGACCAACCCACCCATTATATTAGGATTCCTTGTTCAGGTTCCCCCTATATTAAACTGAATTGCGAAGGGCAGGGGTACGGTGTCCCAAGAAGAATGGCCAAGGGGCCTGGAGGGGGAAAAAAATCCCTGTCCCTTTTGTTGGCAGAGGTTCAATATGCAGAGAGAGCATAGTTCCAGGCTGCTTAAAGAATAAAACAGTTTTTTATTCAGTAGAGTAACAACTTGTGTGGAAAGGAGAGAGGGGAGACCTAGTTAATTATTCTGACTGTTGTCTGCTGTCATTCAACTGCTGTTCCTTAGGGAAGTGCGCTCAAAAAGCATTAAGTCTCCTGCTGAACCAATCAGGACACTGGAGGTGATAATTTGAAAATCATCAGGAAGTTCACATCCAATCTATACTGCATATCTCATCTCATGCCCCCTGCAGGACACCCTTTGCATTTTGATCAATTATGCACTTCACAGAGCTTGCATATTCCGACACCTTTAACAGAGTCTTAATATACAGGAAACAGCAGTGTAGCTTTTCATGAAATAGAAGTAAACAGCATCACCTGCCAAATAACTAGTCCTTAAACTTGTGTTAAAGAGACAAGGCAGTTTTCTCTAGTGGTTGAAAACAATGGATTCTAACCTGGAGAACTGGTCTTGATTCCGCACTCCTGCACAGGCAATCTGCTCTCTGACCTTGGGCCAGTTACAGTTCTCTTAGGACTAATCTCACAGAACAGTTCTCTGAGAGCTCTCTCAACCCTACATACCTGATAGGTTTGTGGGGGGGAGAGGAAGGGAAAGGTGTAAGCCACTTCGGGAGGTTTAAAAAAATAGCTCTTATTTTTGAACTCTAGCATCTGCAGTGTTCCCTGAACTGCTAATTCTCACCTTTCTGCATTTTAGTTTGTATTCTTCCCTTTTTCCTGCACCTACAATTCCAAAAATTTCTGTGTATTTTTCATTTTTAGGCCTTGATATTTTGAATATGCGGAAAAATGCAATTTGATATGCTGACAAAGATCGGAATAATGTGTTTCCTGTTCTGAAAGCTGAAAGATGAATCTAGGTTTGATAAGAAATGTTTCCCATTTCCTCCCAAATTTTCTTTTTCAAGGGGGGGGGGAACCCCCAGAGCCTAAGCGAAGCCTGGAAATAGTGCAGGGGAAAACAGGAGAGTGAGAAGCAGCGTGAAAAGTGACAGGAGAGTGAGAAAAGAAGGAGTTGTCAAAGGAGTCTGAGGGAGTCCAGGGAAAGATGGAAGGGCAGTTGGAGAGCTGCTCAAATAAGTATTTTACAATGTGACAGTTAAGCTGAGAAAGCAGCGGGAGGGGGAGCAGGAGGAATTGTTTTTCCAGCACAAAGCTGAGAAAGAACAGCAAACTGCGGGTCTTTGTGCTGAAATTGGTATTTGAGAGCGACCTCTTGCTTCTCTTCAGAATGGAATAATCCTTCAGAGCATCAAACAACAAAGAAAGCAATTGGGAGCACTATTCCAGGCGCCTGCAAATGGCCTCTCAAAAGCACCGCTGAATTTCAAAGCGGTTCTCAGCCATGTTTGCCTCTCGCCCCCACAAAAAGTGTCAAGTGCACAAAGGTGGGGAGAAAGCGAGGCGTTGCCCAGGGAATCCAAATCCTGTCAAAGACATGGCAGTAGTGCCATGGAACCGCCAAAATTAGCATGGCTGGATGGCAGCATTCAAAGTCTGAGTGCTCTTAATGGAGATGTATTATGGTTATTATTGTTTGCTTCTATACTGCTACCCATTACACAGGGCAGGGCAGGCCACTGTCCTAAGGAGTACGTAACCTAATATCTGAATCACAATCATTCCTTGGCAGACATTACAACCACATGGAAGGGGAGCCCTCCAGCAAGAGTACTCACTGCTCAGGAGGCTCCTGACCCATGAATAGCTTTGGTACACATGAACTGAACTGTCAGTTTGCATAGACCAAAGCTGCACAAACATGGATAATCTGTGTGATGGTGCCCAGACACAACAGCAGCATTGTGGGCAGTGGGCCTCCAGTATGCATGGCTGTAATGTTTGAAAAGGACTAAGTGAGGGAATGATGGTGAAGCCATGGAGGAGCATGCACTTGGGTTTCATTTTAGGAGGGGAGGGAACCGAGGGGCCAAGGGTGCACAAGTCAAACACATTTTTAAAGGGCATGATTCTCAGTATGCCAAAATTTCAAGGTCGTGATGGTGGTGGTGGTGGTATTATTACAAATATTCCAGAGCACATCTTCTGGCATGCTTTGTGAAATGGAAGTTCTCATGGACATGATGTTCGTGAGTCTCCCCCCACAGAGTGCACCAGAAGACCCTGAGAGGCGGCCAGCCCAGAAGCCATCAGTGGTGGTGGTGGTGGCTGAGGTCAGCCAAGCCACGATGGAGCCTGCCCACGGCAGCAGCACAAGCTCCCCAAGCTTTGAGGGTGGAGGGAGCTGTGGTGGCAGCGCAGGCTGGACAAGCGTCAGAGGCAGAACCCACCCAGTCCAGGGCAACCGCAGCAGTGCAGAACCCCCGAGGGAACCCAGCAGCAGCCAGTCTGTGTCTCCGTGTGCATGTGTGTGTGCAGCCTTCTAAGATGGATGGCACTGGCAGCACAGTGAGCGCTGATCATCCCTAGGGTGTGCCAGACACATACACCTTTATGTGGAATGTGTTCCAGATAAGGGGTGAGAATCCTTGTCGGAAATTATTATTACTTTTTGTTTTGGGGGATTTCAGTATTAAAAAATCACAACCTTAAAAAAAAGGACTCCAAATCAAAATATGTACCTCCCTGAAAGCCCAAATGCTTCCTACAATTCCTAAAGACAAAGTATGAGTACTCCTGGGATATGGGGAGTGTTTGGGGTCATTTTGGACATCCCCCAGTAAATTAAATCTTGTTAAAATCATGCTTAGTTTTGGTTTGGGTATATCTGAATGCATCCCAAAGACTTCACAGCAAAGGTCCATTTTGAGGAGCAAGACAAAAAAAATGGCACCAACCTAAAATTCTGGGAAACACCTCCAGACAAAAAGGGGGAACCAAGAAGAAAGGAGGAGTCTGCAGGAAAAGGGAGAACTGGGGAATGGTTTCTATGTGAAAGGTATCAGAGCAAGTATTTTCAAAGCTATTGCTGAAGAATGAGAAAACTCTGGACCAAAGAGCTAGAATGGGGGGGGGGGGCAGATCTTGGTGTACTGGTTAAAGAGCAGTGGCCTCTAATCTGAAGAACTGGGTTTGATTCACCCACTCCTCCACATGTAGCCAGCTGGGTGACCTTGGACCAATCACAGTTCTCTCAGAGCCACATTGAGACCCTTTCAGGTAGTGAAAAGTGAGGTACAAAACAACAATTCTTTCTCTAGTACGGTATGTCATTGGGAAGAGGCAATACAATTCATAGCCGAAATGGAGATCAGAGTGAAGTAGTGTTATTTAGCCAGCTAGATGGCAGACAAAAACTGGATAGACTGAGCCTCTGGGAAGGGCAGTATATAAATAAATAAATAAATAAATAATGGAGATATTGAATGACCTGGGGGTGGAAATGAGAGGGACACATGGTTCACATGGAGCAGACATGGCATAAAGTTGGGGATAAGTTGAAGAAAGGAACGGGAGGGTCTTGAGGAGTGAGGAGAATAGACAGAAGAAGGGACAGGTTCTGAGACAGCAGAAAAAAATATGACTGATTTGCTGCTGAGACTTAGACCACTGCTGGGCTGGGTCCTCCCAGAGAAACTCATTTATAAATATAATTGAGTGAGTGTGCTACCCAATGATGTGCCAAGCCTCTGATTGGCCCTCATTGGGGGATATGCTCCAAATAAGGAGAGAGCACTCCCCCACTGAGGGCCAATCAGAGACTCTTCCCCCCACCCTCCTCCTCCTCCCCCTCCTCCTCTGTCCTACTTCCAGGCATTTGACATTAGGAGGAAGAGCCGACAGGAGGTAAGCTGGGAGGCCAGGGGAGGCCATCTAGGCCCATTCCACCATGCTGTGCCAATCCCCCATTCCTCCTGGCTGGCAGGAAAGGGCGTCTGGGTGCATTCTGCCGCATCTGCAACACTCTCCCGAGCATCCTGCCTGCCAGGAAACTCTGTGAGGCCATCTGGGCCTGATCTGCCACAGCCGCATCACTCTTCCAGGCCTCCTGACCAATGGGAGAGTGGGGAAGGCTGTCTCGGCCCACTCTACCATGTTGGCCTGGATGGGCCACCTCACTGGCTAGCCTGCTCTGCTATGCAGGAGCCCTTCCACCATCCCTCTGCCTTTCTACAGCCCATTTTGCAAACAGGCTTTCCTCCTAGTATTTATATATTTAAACACACACCACAGTAATAGCAAAGACAAACTTTAGGTGTTGCAATGGCAGATTATTTTCTTTTCCCTTCATTCCCATATTTCTGTGGATGGTGGGTGGGGGGAGAAGAATTCTGTATTACTCTGAACTATAGTTTAAAGGTTGGCTTAGCAGAATAGCACCATTAAGCTTCAATAAGATCTGGTGATGTTTGGCCAAGGAGTGCCATTTAGGTAGCTAGTTGGGATCTTCTGTAGAAGAGCTGAAATTGCACAGCACTTTCTTCCATTACTCAGCCATCAAATCATCTCCTCCAGTAATAGGAGACAGAGAGAACACGGATTCTTTAACCAATGATTGCAAAGTGCAGCATGGTTTTTCACAGCTTGCTGCACTGAATCAAAATTCAGGGTCTACAACAGCAGAGAGGGCAGCTGGAATCCACTGCAGCATTCTAATGTATGGAAGGATTTGTGGAGAGCTTTCAGCTTTCTACAGGGCCTATAAAATGGAGCTCTTCTGCCAGGTTTATGGTCGGGGCCAGTGCTAGAGCAAAAGGTACGGGACCCCCTGGGTACTTCGTGCCCAGACAGCTTGGCGCAGCTTGGTTTTCCCCCATCCTGCCGTCATAAGGGCCTTCCTTTCTTTGGATTGTTGCAGTTGTAATTATTGGGGTTTTAAGGGGTATTTTATGGAGTTTTATTGTCTGGATTGTCTTTTTTGTAATCTGCCATGAGCCAGTCTCCAAGAATGGCGGGATATAAATCCAATCAATCAATCAATCAATCAATAATGACTGAATGCAAGTTCCTTAACTCTCCCATCCTGCTGCAGCCCCACCCCCAAACTGCTGGTTGTGGGGAATCTCCTGTCCTCAAAAAGCAGCATTTGGAGAGGAACTTTGCGCTACAGTGGGAAAGTGAAAATCAGATAGATGAATTCCACAGACAGAAGTCCTTTAATCCATGATGCTTTGGCAGATCCAAGCTGCTATCTCTCAACAGTCAGAAGAGCAAATAGTGACAGAAATTTGGGAGGTTACTAATATTCATTTGGGATATAGACTGGAATAGAATGCCCCAGTCTCATCAGAACTTGGAAGCTAAGCAGGGTTGGGACTTGGATGGGAGGTCAGCAAGGAAGACTCAGCAGGGAGAGGCAAGGACAAACTATCTCTACTTCTCACTTGCCTTGAAAGCCCCTTGTCAGGGGGCTTGGTTGCAGCTTGACAGAACCTGCATACATAATATTAATCCCCTTCTTAGAATGACTTTAGAGAAGGCAAGTAGGATGAAACATTATTTTTACTGCAGTTCTATTTGCTCTTTCACTGGCAAAAGGATGCATTTATCATCTGGCTTGTGTGTAGTATAGCCAGGAGATCCTAGGGTTGTCTGGCAACCAGGCAAGAGATGTTCAAGGGTGGTTCGTCATTACCTGCCTCTATGACATGACCCTAGTGCTCCTTGAAGGTCTTCTATCCAAATACTAGTGAGGATTTACCTTGCTTAGCTTTTGAGTTCTGATAAGACTGGGCTTGCCTGGGCTATCCAGGAACGTTTCAGCTATGGGTCTCATGTCCCTTCTTTCAATGTACCGCAGCATTATTTAATGGTATTCCCATTTTGCTGACCAATACTTCTTCTTGAGCAGTGGTCCCCAACCTTTCCGAGGCTGGGGACCGGCAGGGCATCGGGCCGCGCCCCTGCGGACCGCGCCCGTGCGGGCCATGCCCGCGGATCGGGCCGCGCCCGCGGATCGGGCCACGCCCGCGGATCGGGCCGCGCCCGTGGGCCGCGCCCACGCCACGCCCGCTGATTGGGCCGAGCGGGCGTGGCCCGCACAGGCGCGGCCCGCCCCTGATTCCCTCTCCCCACCCTCCCGCAGTAAGTAGCTTCCCGGGCCGCAAGCTTGCGGCCTGGGAAGTTTTTTACTGTAGGGGCGGGGCGGGGAGAGGGAGCCGCGGCCCGGTGCCATGGCCTTTGCGGCCCGGCACCGGGCCGCGGCCCGCAGGTTGGGGACTACTGTTCTTGAGGATATCAAAATATGACAGCCCTGGCTGGACCCATTTATCTATTCCTCTTTCCTACTTTTAACTTCTTTCTGATGACTCTCGGTTTGAGCAGAGCTCTATCCTGCTAACTTCATCTGAGCCACTGTTGCTTCACCTTCCATTTATTCATTCTTCAGTGACTCTTTGTTTGATCAAAGTGACCCCAATTTCATGCCCAAGTTTCCCCCCCAAGCACCAAAAATCTCCAGAACCCAGCCTGGCCTGGAGGAAATTCACCCACCATTCTACAGTGGTGATCAGTATTTTCTGTTCTGTAAACAATGAGCTTGCCATCTGGTGCCATGCCAGCAGAAACCACTGCATCAGCAGCTCTTGGGGAGGGCTAGCTTGGCAACTGTGTGGGAGGGGTCCTAGAAATAACTATCAAAAAGTGGTATTATGGTATTGGCTGAGGCCTCTGGGCAGTCTATATGAGGTAGGCATGATATGCATTGGACATAAAAATCCATAAAAAGGTCTTCCTGTTCAGTGTGTTGATTGGGTGCATCCCAATTGATAGTCTCAGGGCCAACAGATAAGCAAGTCACCTGACTCAAGTCACATGACTCAACTTGTCCAAAAAAATGGATCAACAGAAAGTGACTAGCCCAAGGTCACCCAAGAACTTCATAAACGAGTGGTTATTTGAACCTAAATCTTCCAGGACCTAGTCTGACACACAAGTCACTACATCACATTAGTGTCCAAAGCTATGTAATTCTATATTTTCTCCTGGATTGTGAAAGTGCTGTTGAAAGCATTAAGCCTCATAATACCTACTAAACTAAAAATGTTATAGTGTGCATTCCCATAACTTCCATATGCAGCATATAATGAAGTGGAACAAAGATAGGAGGACTCAGAATGCAACTGTCATGTCATGTAGTTTAGTGGACTAGAGGTGCGGAGAAGAGGTCTACTGCAGGTGAACTGCTTCTAACAGCCATCATATAATCTCTACAATGTTTTGTTACATCCTGAGCCAAAATGGCATATCTGTGTAAATGTCTGTGTGTCTGTACGTGAATGAGAGAGAGAGAGAGAGAGAGAGAGAGAGAGAGAATGTTAATGATTGCTGAATGGAAAACACATAAGACGCTATCTCCATTAGGGAGAAACAAAGCCACCTTCCATGTCCAGAGGCAGTAAGCCTCTGAATAATGAGGGTAGGAGGTATCAGCAGGGGAATGCCTTGACCTCTATGTGAGGTCAAATGCCTTGACAATGAGTGAAACCAAATGCCAGACTATGTACTGGTCCAACCCACCAGGGATGATCTTGTGCTCTTATGGTTTGAACAAACAAAAGCATATTGAATTTTAAAAGTACGACATTAAACAGTTAAATTGTTTGGGTTTTGATCCCCTCCGGATGTTTCTGAAACAAAGAAATGAATGAAGTAGCGCAAAAGAAGGCATTTATCAAATGCAACAGGATCCCAAGCTGCACTCCCAAATATTTGAAATGTTTACTCATCTAGATTTATCACCCACTGTCAAATGTAAAATGTCACTCAACGGTATTAAGTGCTGCTGAACGCCCAATATCATTCAGGAACAGCACTGCCATCAAAAAACTGTCAGTTAATGTAAATGATCAAGTGTGGTCATAAAACAACAAACACCACGCAGCATGTCGAGCACGGATGTCAAATGTAGACTATGCAAAGAATGGCTCATGAATGTTCTACATCAAAATGCACAGGGAAATTTCAGATGAATACTAGTTTTAGTTCTAGGCCCGCGTGAGAGTCACACTGACTTTGATGGGATACTTGCAATCTGGCTCCGGGCAAAACATTTTCTTTTCATCCGAAATGTATAATGCATACTGAATTCAGTCCACAGTGCTGTGACATTTGCTAGAAACAATCTGGAAGCAATTGTATTTGTGATTAATTAAATGTTCCACACATTAACTATGAGTAGGAAGGCAACACTTGTGTACTATACAGGCAGAAGTTGTTACCTTATTTTATGGAAAGGTCAGCCAAAACTCAATGAGTTGGAAGAAGAAAGAATAATTTGTCTGCATAATAACTGATGAAAGTGCCTCTATTTTCAGATGATGAAATAGGCTGAACAATTTCAGAGGGTGTGGGCAAGGGATGTGTTTGGGGGGGGGGGGTCTACAATATTACTTATTTGATCACAGAACAAGTTTCATGTTTCAAAAATGCCAGAAGTAAGGATGTTTTTTTTCTTCCCAGTACATGTATTGAATTGTTATCATACAGAAAAATGGGGTTTAAGGTCATGATTGTTGCCAGGCTGAGAGTTGTAGCGTGAAAAGAGGCACAATGTCCTGAGGCGGCAGCGTTGTTGTTCACCATCTCACTACTTCCCGGAAGAAAGTTCTCTCAGAGTTAAGGCTGTAGCTTGGTGGTAGAGAAAATGCTTCACACACAGACCGCCCCAGATTCAGTCCCTGGCATCGACAGTTAAAAGGGTCAGGAGGTAGATGTTATGAAAGAAAAAGAGTTAGTTCTTATATGCTGCTTTTCTCTGCCCGAAGAAGTCTCAAGGCGGCTTACAATCTCCTTCCCTTTCCTCTCCCCACAACAGACACCCTGTGAGGTGGGTGAGAGCCCTGAGATAACTGCTCGGTCAGAACACCTTTATCAGTGCTGTGGTGAGCCCAAGGTCACCCAGCTCGCTGCATGTGGGGGAGCAGGAAATCAAACCCAGAACGCCAGATTAGAAGTCTGTACTCCTAACCACTACACCAAGTTGGCTCTCCTTGACCTTTTCTTGAGACCCTGGAGATCTGCAGCCCATCACAGCAAACAATACTGGCAATGCTAGTCATTATAGGGCAAGTGTGAGCAGGCAGTGTGATGCAGCGGTAAAAAAGGCAAATGCCATTTTGGGCTGTATCAACAGGGGCATCACATCAAAATCACAAGATGTCATAGTCCCATTGTATACGGCACTGGTCAGACCACACTTGGAGTACTGTGTGCAGTTTTGGAGGCCTCACTTCAAGAAGGACGTAGATAAAATTGAAAGGGTACAGAGAGCAACGAAGATGATCTGGGGCCAAGGGACCAAGCCCTGTGAAGATAGGTTGAGGGACTTGGGAATGTTCAGCCTGGAGAAAAGGAGGTTGAGAGGGGACATGATAGCCCTCTTTAAGTATTTGAAAGGTTGTCACTTGGAGGGGGGCAGGATGCTGTTCCTGTTGGCTGCAGAGGAAAGGACACGCAGTAATGGGTTTAAACTACAAGTACAACGATATAGGCTAGATATCAGGAAAAAAATGTTCACAGTCAGAGTAGTTCAGCAGTGGAGTAGGCTGCCTAAGGAGGTAGTAAGCTCCCCCTCACTGGCAGTCTTCAAGCAAAGGTTGGATACACACTTTTCTTGGATGCTTTAGGATGCTTTGGGCTGATCCTGCGTTGAGCAGGGGGTTGGACTAGATGGCCTGTGTGACCCCTTCCAACTCTATGATTCTATGATTCTAAGTGTGGGTGTATGTGTCCTACATGGCTTTTCAATCCTTTTTCGTTCTCCTTCAGTTCCACCACCTGTTTTCTTGGCTCCTTCAGTCATCCGGGCTCTTAACCAGAGCTATTTGCTGTTCATAATTCTTGTTTTCTTCCTCCCATACTAGCTTACTTGTTCAGCAGGAGCTTTTCATCTATCCGTCTCATTGATTCCTCAGTTCCCATCCTTGTGTGTATGCCCCAGCCTGGATCTTCTGTGCAGCTGACTTCTATCTCTGGCTACCCTGACCCTAGGCTCTCTGTCCCTGAGAGATCATATTTCATCTGGAGTTTCTGCAACTATCCCATGATATCAGCTATGTACTATGATATTGTCGCTGCTGCTACAAATTTCAAGCCCATAAAGATACAGATACTGTGGAGAAAATGGCACATGGCTATACCAACAAGAATAGTCATGTAGTGCATTAACATGTAGGGAGAGTTGAATTAAGGTTGCCAGAACAGCCCCAAACCCAGAATTTGAATTGGTGAAATGATACAGCTGTGTTTGCTTTTAAAGATATAATTCCTCCCTTCCTAATTAAGTGGTTGGAACATTCAGTTACCATGGATGGCTGCTAATAGAGCTGATAGTCTGTGGGTGAAATTAAAGACTGTAGAGAATTAAGAGAAGTGATCCAAGAACAAAGTATCTAGAAGAGCTATCAAAGGTATGGCTGAAGAAATAGAATATTGAGGACAAAGAGTACCAACAGGAGAGATTATCAAGCTGCCGCAAGCTCACATATGGAGTCCGGCAGGTAACGGTCCTCTCTCCAATCTTATTGAACATATTCATGCATTCTCTTGGCCAATTGGTGTGGAAGTTTGGGCTGGGATGTCATCAATATGCAGGACACCCAGCTCTTCCTCCTTATGGATGGCTGCCCTGATTCTCCCCCAGAAGCATTAGCCAGATGCCTGGAAGCAGTGATGACGTGGGTCAAACAGATTCATCTGAAACGCAACCCTTCAAAGACGGAAGTCCCATGGCCGGGCAGAAAAGATCCAAGTGAGGAAGCACACTTGCCCAACCTGAATGGTGTACAGCTATCAGTGGCTCACACTGCCAGGAACCTGGGTGTGATCCTTGATGTCTCCTCCTCTATCGAGGCAGAGGCACATGAGTAGCATGGCTGGCATTCTGCCACCAATGCCAAGCCAAACTACTAGTGCCCTACTTGGGCCTGGAACACCTGGCCACAGTGATCCACACAACGGTTACCTTGAGACTGGACTGCTGCAACTAGTTCTACATAGGCCTTCCCTTTACCTTGGTCTGGAAACTACAGCTGGTCCAGAATGCAGGGTCCTCACAGCAACACCATGGAGGTCTGACATTCGGCCCATGCTACCAGTCGAACTCTGGATCAGAAGGTTTTGGTGATCATACGTGGTCTGGGGCCAGTCTACCTGGGGGATCGCCTCTTTGCCTATACCCTTCAAAGAGATTTATGCTCTGCCACCTTCAACTGGCTGGTGATCCCTGGCCCCTAGGAAGCTTGTCTGCGCTAAACTATGGCCAGAGCCTTCTCTGTCCTGGCACCCACCTGGTGAAATGAACTACCAGTGATCAGGGCCATGCCAGAGCTAGATCAATTTTGCAGGGCCTGCAAAAGAGAGTTTTTCCTCTGTGTTCTGTTTTGAGCACCACAACTGAAGAAAGATGTAGAAAAACTGGAGCATGTCCAGAGGAGGGCTACAAAGATGGTGAGAGGTTTGGAGATGAAGTATGAGGAAAGGTTGAGAAGAGCTTGGTCTATTTAGCCTGGAGAGAAGGAGACTAAGAGGTGATATGATAACCATCTTCAAATACTTGAGGGGCTGTTATACAGAAGATGGAGCAGAGTTGTTTTCTGTTGCCCCAGAGGGTTGGACCAGAACCAGTGGGTTGAAATTAATTCATAAGAATTTTCAGCTAAACATTGGGAAGAAGTTCCTGGCACTTAGAGTGGTTCCTCAGTGGAGCTGGCTTCCTCAGGTGGTGGTGGGTTGTCTTTCTTTGGAAGTTCTTAAGCAGAGGCTAGATAGTCATCTGGCAGAAATACTGATTTTATGAAAGGCAGATTGTGAGTGGGTGGGCAAGAAAGGATGTGCCAGTGTTTGTCTCTTGTGGCTCTTCCTTGCACACTCAGAAAATTGCTAATAACCACTGTGGGATGGTAGGTGAATTCCCTCCCTCCCAGGCCAGGCTAAATTCTGGAGATTTTGGTGGGGGGATCATTTGGGTATGAAATTGGGGTCACTGTTGATAGTCTGGTAGTTGTGAGTGTCTATATTTTGCAGTTTCAGATTACTCAACCTCTTTTGTAAAGTGGCAGTAATGATCTAGCTATTGTGGCATATGTATAGATCCCCCTGAGGAAGCTCAATGCAAAATATGTAGGGGTTATTAATATTTTGGAATCCAATTGTCTTTCCACTTCATCTCTTTGCTATAGTTGGTGCAGCCCTTTGTTTCATTCTTGAGGCTTTTCTTGGCATAGAGATAATACAGCTTTATAAATAAATAGCTTCAAAGCCCATTCCTAAGAATGGGTCCTGAAAGGGTCCCCTCCCCTGGCTCCCGGTCAGGCAGCTTAAGGTGGCTTTTGGCCATGGCTCACAGCCAAATCAAGGGGGGTGGGCGGGGTCTGAACAACTCATTAGCAGGGACAAGACAGAGCTCCTTAGCAGGCAGTCAGCAGGCCAGGAGCAGGCCCAGCCTAGCTGGCCAGGAGGCCCTTGTTAGCAAGACTTCCACCACGACCCTTTGCCCAGGGCCCTCTCACCTGCTGCTGACTCCAGGCACTGAGGTGTCTGAGAGCAAAGAGGCTAGAGTCCAGGGCTGGAGGGTGGGAGCCACAGGGGCAGGGCCAATCAGGACAAAGCTGTCTTCACCCTGATTGGCCCTATTCCAACTTGGACAGCCTACCCCCTAGGCTGTTTCAGAAATATATAGAGGAACAAAAATGGATAAGGATATCCCATTGAGCTTTTTCTCCAGGCAGTTGGCAACTCCAGGGATTGATGCTGGCATATCTATCCATCCATCCATCCATCCATCCATCCATCCATCCATCCATCCAGTCCTCAGCTCAGGTACACCCTGACACTGTACATCGATTCAAGGACACCAAACAAAAACATTTGGGGGGGAGGGGGGCTATGATTACACCAAAGACATATGAACAAATCTGCTCTTTCATTCACATTTGCCATAGATGGTTCCTGTAAAGGTAAATCTGATTCAGAGCATAGGGAAGAACAACATTGCTTTGAAAGTCCTCTCCCAACTCTAGAATCCTATTATTCTAGGACAACAAAAGGTTATTCGAAACCCAAGGAAGAACAAATGGCATGCTGTGATTATAAACCAGTAGCTGAAAGTTTGTAGGAGGGGTTCACTCCCACTCAAAAAATGGATATGGAGGAAGCTGAATAATAGGAACATCTGCTTCTAGAAATGTATATCCCAAGTGATTTGTTTACATCTAGTATGCACAGGTGACACACAAGCCTACCATGTTTGCATAATGAAAGTCAAAAGGATATTACCAATACCTGAAATGCGGGGAAGAAGTATACACTATATCATTTGCGATTTTGAAAATGGGAAATATATTATCTGTGTTCTATCTAATGAGTCCTATATCTTTGTTATGCTGGTATATTTGGTATCTTTGTTATGATGGTATATCTGGTATATTTCTAAGATTGCAATCCAGAGCAAAACCGAGGGGCATAGAAACAGGATAGTAAGGTATGATAGAGAGGAAAAGAATGACAGATATCAGGATAAAATGATGGATGGGAATGTAGTCTAGGTAAGGTACTTAAGATTCAAAGAGAGTGCGGGAGATCAGTGGCTTTTTTATTTAGTTCAACGTTTCTGAAATGGCAAGGAGGCAAAATAAAATGGAGGATCAGTTCTAAGGGAGAAAAATCCAGTTTTTCCATGACACTGCCCCCAGCCTCCAGAATCTAAATCAGCGGTTCTCAACTTTCCTAATGCTGTGACCCTTTAATACAGTTCCTCATGTTGTGGTGACCCCCCCAACCATAAAATTATGCAAGTGTTCTTTCACAGAAATTAAACCAAAACTTACCAATGGAACTGAAGATCCATTGTTCAGGATTGTATATAAATTGTCCCCCCCCCCCAGGGTTTCTCAGTTCAGTTCTGCCTCTTGCCCCACCATGCCAATCTAGCTCTTTTCCGCTGTTCCAGACGGACCAATGCTCTATCTCAATCTACCCCGCAAGGCTGTTGTGTGCTCCCCCGGCCAATCTGCTTGCCCTGCCGCGACTCCTGTGAAAAGGTTGTTCAACCCCCAAAGGGGTCCTGACCCCAGGTTGAGAACCACTAATCTAAATCTTAAAAACTACTTTGTAATAAAGGGCACAGAGCATCCTCATAAAGGGTACTGGCAAAATGGGCTCTGGCTCCAAAATTTGTCACAATTAATGCATTGGCCATTTTGAGGACCCTGGATCCTGTTTTCATCCATGTCCCCCAATATAATTTAACATGCCACTGCTGAGGGTTAGTGGGCCATCTGGTCATCCTTTAAAATAACTCTAACCCCCCCCCAATCTATTTCTCTATTTGTAACTTCAGTTAGCTACATCAGATATAGAAGATCATACTTAATCAGCCCAAATGGGATCTAGCTCATGGGAGGCTTGGTGGTGCGCTGGGGCCTTTATGTTGTTTTGTTTGGTCTCAGTTTGCTCTCATACATCCTGGTTGGCAAATAAGAATGTATTTAATAGTAGTATACCAGCAAGCCTTTGTTGCTCAAATTTCTTGGCGGAAACGCTGCTCGTTCTAAGCTGAAAGTTTATTTTTTCATGATAAAACAATGCTTGAAGCATTAATCTCTCTATCACGTTAATACATTTCTTATGGAGTGGAGATTCTATTTAGACAAGAGAAATGCTGCATAACATTACATGCAGAACATTGAAAGGGCTGGGGGTACTGACATTTCTTACTGTGCATGGATAGAGATGTGCAAGAAAGTATTTTTGCTATGCCTAGCTCTATGTTAATTCTGTATAGCTTTTAACCAGTTGAACACATGGACATATGAAGCTGCCTTACAGTGAATCAAACTTCCAGCTTTTCTCAACTTTTTTTACTTTTGGGAAACCCCTGAAACATTCTTCAGACTCCCAGAACCCCAGAACATTCTTCAGAACCCCAGAAGTACTGTACAGAATAAGGTTGGGAAGCATAGCTGTGTACATGCACACATATGGCTCCTCCCGTTCCAACCCCCTCGAAGCCCATCATTAGCCATTTGGGAGGGAGGGGGCCAACATGACCATACTTGGTCATATGACCCAATAAATGTTTAACAAATAAATGTTTAACAAAACATTCTGGAAACCCTTCCAGGGCAGAAACTCCTGCACTAATCCACCAAGGTCAGCTAGGGTTGCCAGCTCTGGTTTTGGAAATATCTGGAGATTTTGGGGGTAGAGCTTGAGAAGGGCAGGATTTAGGGAGAGGATGGATTTCAGTGAGGTATAATGCCATAAAGTCCACCTTGCAAAGTGGCCATTTTCTCCAGGTAAACTGATCTCTTTTGATTGGGGATGAGTTGTAATCCCAGGAAATCTCCAGCCACCTCCTGGAGTGTGACTACCCTAAGGTTACAACTGTCTACTCAGACTGACAGTAGCTTTCCAAGGTCTCTGGTCTTTCATACCTCCTATGACCTGATTTTTTAAATGGAAATGCTGGAGATTGAACCCAGCTCTTTCTGCATGCAAAACAGGCTCTAGCCTTAAGATGTGTATGTCATGAAGTTTTGGTAGCCACCTTCAGGTTGAGGAAATACTGTGGGGTGTGAATATAGTAAAATAAAATTGAAAAATAAGAGATCTCATAGTGTCTCAGATTATTGATCCATCTACTTCACTACTGGTAGCAGGTCTGCAAAGGTTAGAATCACAGAATCATAGAATCACAGAATCATAGAGTTGGAAGGGGCCATACAGGCCATCTAGTCCAACCCCCTGCTCAATGCAGGATCAGCCCTAAGCATCCAAGAAAAGTGTGTATCCAACCTTTGCTTGAAGACTGCCAGTGAGGGGGAGTTCATCACCTCCTTAGGCAGCCTATTCCACTTCTGAACTACTCTGAGGTTATTATAGGATATTTTTTAATTGGAGAAGCCATGGGTCAAATCTCAAAGTCTTCTAAGGGAATTGTTCTGATGTAATGCAAGAAAATAATCACTGTAATATTCTGCCACCTTGTTTCTGAATCAAGCCTTTCCCCCAATGGTGTACAAAAAAATAAGCAAAACTTACATATTCAGATTAGCTGTTCTTACTGTGCTTGCAAGAGATTATACTGATATTGCTCTGTTTTTGTACGTCTCTCTGTGTGTTGCTTTTAAATACTGCAGCTGGCATGGCAAGCTGCTTTCATGGAAGTTTATTCTTGAAAACAAAGGATTTGTGTACTTTGAGCATCAATGACAGCCTTCTGTGAATACCATATCACTTCCCTGCCCTATAATCTCCCTCAGCCGGCAGAGGATATGTCTGTTATGTAGCCCTCCAGAGTATAATTCTACCACCTGAACAGGACAATTCCACAATGTTCCCCCCCCCTTAAATGTACTCATTACACATGTGCCAAAAAAAAAATTGTTCACTATGAAAATGCTTTTGTACATTAAGCAAACCCAGCTGGTTCATACAACAAAATTATATATTTCAAACCACACATTATATCTATTTGCTGGTTCTTACCCACTTTACTACTATCTCAAAAGTGTCCACACAAAGCAACCTAATTTGTGTTATCATGCATGGTAAAAGCCCAAGGCGCAACAAATGCTAGTACAGCTCTCCTCTCCCTTACTCACTCTGCTCTCTGCCTTTCTTTTCACACAAGTAGGCTATAGCATAGAATATATGAAGCCTATAATCAAGCCTATAGGCATCTCGGTCTCCCAAACGCAATCTCCATAGCAGAGAAGAGCTATTTGCAGCATACAGTCCAAGTCCATCTTTTGTGTACCAGCACTCCATATCTCCTTTTCCACTCCTCCTTCCATAAATGCCTGAAGGCCAGCCAAGCTAAAAACCCAATCCAGTGGGGATCCTCTTTTTAAATGAAGAAGAGTTTCAAAAGCCCATATGTCTCGTAACAAATGCCCTATAAGCTGTTAGGGGATTCAGAAGCAATACATGTGACTTGCCATGAAGAGCAGAAAACAATCACCCCCCTCTTCCTCTCCCAAAATGGAGATTCACAGCTGTGAAAGGTGTCTTAGCCTTTCTTGACTTTCAGAAGAAGGCAGTGATAGGGTAGAGCAAGAGAAGGGTAAAGCAGTGGCCATAAAAAAGGAGGTGGGAAAATGGGGGGGGGAGGGCTCTGAGTATGGAGTGGAGGAGATGAAAAAAGAGCAAAGGCACTGACAGCTGAGATCTTGAGATGACAATCTCAAATAAGTCAATGGACATTTGGGGTCCTATAGTAGCTAGAGTCACCAGATCTGGGTTGAGAACTACCTGGAGAATTTTGTGTGTGGAGCCTGGGGAATGTAGGGTATCATGCCATAAAATCTACCCACCCCAAAAGCCATCTTCTCCAGGGGAACAGAATGTAGCAATCTGGAGATCAAGTATAATAGCAGGAGATCCCCAAATGCCACCTGGAGGTTGGCAACCTTAATATTAGCTAATGGTCTCCAGTTCAATTACTTTCTTTAGGAAATGCCCCCATCCCCCCAAATATGCAATGTTTTATTTGTTTTATTTATATTCTACCTTTCTCTCAAATGGGTGCCCGAAGCAGCTTACACTGTTCTCCGCACCTCTGTTTTATCCTCACAACAACCCTGTTAGGAAGTTTAGGCTAAGAATATGTGTCTGGTCCACAGTTACCAAGCAAGCTTTCACAGAAGAGCGGAGATCCAAGCCTAGGTCTTCCAGATCCAGATCCCACACTTCAACCACTACACCACACGAGCAAATGACGATAGTATTAACAATTTTGGATCCCAACAAGATAATGTATATGTAAAACTTTTGAATACTGTTGATGCTGCTGCTGTTATGTGAAAGTGGAACCTGTGGCTCGGTAGCAGAGCTTCTGCCCCCAGGTTTTGACCTTGGCTTCTGCGGTGGAAAGGATCCTGTAGTCAAGGGGGTGATGGCAAAATCTACCGGAGACCCACGGCCACTCAGCCTAGAGCAGGCTTTCTTAACCAAGGTTTCATGAAACCCTGGGATTTCTTGACGGCCTTGGAAGGGTTTCCTAATTGGGTAGAAGTTAATTAATTGTAATATATATTTTAATTCATAAAACATTTATCAGGTGACATGCCCAAATAAGATTATGTTGACCTGCCCCCCCCCAAAAAAATGGTCAGTGATGGGCCAGGAGGGAGTGTGAAGGGGAGAGGCCCTGAGTGGGCATGTACACAGCTATTCTTTCTAACCATATTCTGCACAATCATGCCATTTCTGGGGTTTCTCGAAATCTGAAAAAAAATGTTTCATGGGTTTCTCAATGGTAAAAAAAAAAAAATGAGAAAGGCTGACCTAGACAATACTGACATTAATATCACAATGACTGACTCAACAGCCCTGTTACAGTGAACTTAGGTACTATCTGGGTATAGCATATACTTGATTGTTCTTTATACGTGCCTTCAGCAATTTACATTCTATAAATGCCCAGATGAACATGTGATTGAAAGCCCACATGGATCCAGCTACTGGTCCCTGCTCCTGTTTGTAAAGTCAATGTGCATTTGCTTTTGCTTACATAGGATGGATGTGCATAACTGTAACACGTGACCAGGGCTGATATAAGGCAGCTTCCTGTGTTCAAAGGGAAAAAGAAAAATACACTTGGCCCTGTGTGCTTTAATGCCTCCTCCCTATCTGTTCTGTGATGGTTCTGGATTCTAGCATCATCACTTCTTCTATATGATATCTGGCATGGGGCATGTGAGTTGGAACACTTTTGGTGTTAACATATCCCAAGCCAAATGGCAGAGAATAACATGCAACTCCTCCACAACTATATCACACCTGCAGAGTAGGGAAACATGAAGTCCATCAGGCTCTGCAGACTTCAGCAGGTGAAATACTGTAGTGTTCTGGGGGTTAATTGTAGTTGTTTCTTAAAATTTACAATTGATAAAGGGGGCTAATTGTACACTGAAGTTACATGCTTACTCCTTGAGGTTTAGGTGGCTCTAATAAACATTCTTCAAATACACTAAAATCATAGCTATTTCCTCTGCCATAGTCCATCCTGAGCCTGAGGAAAAGAAATGCTATACTGCCTGACAGTGCTTAAGATTCAATTTCAGCCTGGCTTGGATGGGGGAAGTACTTTTTTCATCTTCAAATTGTCTTAAATCTGCATTACACATGGAAGGAAAAGGAAAAGTTATAGGGAAGAAAAGTTATAGGGTCATATTTCCCCTTTAATTTTAATTGTGTGTGCATGGGGGGGGGGGCTCAGGGTCATGGATTATGCATGCATACTAAGGCTAAGAAATGAAAAAGGAGATATTAAGTTTGCCAGGGTTCTAAATAGCTTGTTTGAGTTTGGCCCTTATATTTTAATGCCCTAGATTTCATCCCCACATGTCTTAGGAATAAAATGGCAAACAGAAAGTCTTGTTCAAGCTGCCTGAAAAAAATTAGGCAGATAATATTAATGATTCATCTATAGTGGAAATGTTGCTTGTGTGGATGGTCACACAGATCGATTTGTGTATGTTTGCAAAAAAACTGTAACAGTAAAATCATTACTTCAAAGTCACCAGCAGAATTTACTCAGGATATGTGATGGGATCCAAAAACAATCCACAAGGGAATGGGAATTCAGGGCAAATAATTGCTCTCATGATTGGGAGATTAACTATGCCTGCCAACACATTTCTTGGCTTTCAAGGAAAGCAGAGATTCTATAAAGACATCAGTGATGCAATCATGACAAGGAACACATGCAATAGCCAGCACAAATTAGCTACTGATGAAAGGAATGAATCCCATACAAAATTACTATACTCTAGTTAAATCCCCTTTATGTTAGCATCCAATGATAATTTTTATCCTCCTAGGCTTCATCAGAAGATGTAAATGATTTTTTTTGTAAAGATAGCATTTCAAAGTTTAGATGTGTGTCTGTTCCTGTCTGAAGCTGCCTCCTACAAAAACAGATCCTTGCTGAATCAACCCAGTATTGTCTGTTGTGACCGGAAGGGAATCTCCAAGATCTTGCACAAGGAGGGGTAGTTTCCTTTTTCAAACAGTATCTCAATTTTATTTTATGCCATTATTATACTGGGTGACAACATTACTTTTCATGGCAACTGACACCAATTGAAATGTCTTCCTCCAGCTTCCTCTCCTAACTCAAAGGCAACGGAAGAGCTGCAGCTGTTGTTGCAGTCACTGGAGGATGGTGAGGGTGGTGGGTGGGCAGCCAGGTCAGCATCCAACAAATCAGGGAAGCAGCCAACTCACTGATGAGTAGCCTACCTGGTTAATGCCATGTAGTGAAGGAGGAGGGAATGGAGGAGGACTGAGAAATAATTAGTGTTTGCTCACAACTAGCAGTGTATGAATGTGACATTTTTGCATTTCTTTTAGTTTTCATATGTATCTAACATGTGTTTCACCACACCTGTCAGTTGTCCAATTTCATTCCTTACTTGTACAGCATTCTATGGCATTTTAACTCATATACTACATGCCCTCACTTTCATCTCCAAAGAAATGCCAATTTGAACCATAATATTTCTATTTCTTTACTATGGTCAGGGGACAAAACAGTGAATGAAGTTTCATCTCAACTGGATTTTTCAAATTAATGGAAATTGGTAGCTCCCTATTATTTGAGCTACCTATGAGGTAGCTTCCTCATCGTTTTTACATCTTAACAATATGAAACAAATGAGACCTTTTTTATTCATTAGGAGATGAATGCATGTCCTTTTCTTCCAAGATACTTACAGTATATCTGCTTTGCTGATACATTGTAAGCTTTCCATAGGTCACTGAGTAGCAATTAATGACCTACCCAGAGAATAGTGAATTCCACCATGTTCTCCCTCAGTTTCCAAGATCTGACTTTTCCTTAAGTGCAATTCTAGGCATGGCCACCACAATACTAATGAATGAGTCTTCTCCTTACCTCTGGTACAAATATGTCAGAAATGGACCGGAAATCTTGCTATTACATGCAGAGTTAATAAATTTGGAACACCAGGTTCTTGAGAAATGTGCACCTTTAAAATGTGCAACCTTAAATATAGAAAACAAAATAATCTGTGAGGAGAGCTCCTGTACTGAAGTGACTAATAATTTCACATCAACAATTAATTAGTGGTGACATTTCCCTCCTGTGAAATGTCACCTTGATGCCTACTTAGAAATGTATTTTAAAACAAGCAGCTGCACATCAGCCAACCACGTTTGCCGCATGTGGATCAGGCTGTCATTTGGCACAGATGAGGCGAGGGACTGCATCGCTAGATGGAGCTCATTATCTGCCGGATTGATTCACTGAGCATTAGAAGGTTATGAAAAGCATGCTTTACAGAGACAATGTAAATCAACTGGATTTATACCCAAAGCTATTTAGGTTGCTTTGTTCTCTCTGGTTTTATTAAGTTGTGCCATATGTTCCTGAAACATAAATTTAGAATGAAGTTTTTAAAGAGTGAATTGCAGAGAGGTAGGCACAGATTCGAAATCCCTAGAACTGATAGAGAGTGGCGAACACCCGAGGGAGAATTTGGGGGATTTAATCTTTCTGTACCTGTTCTTTAAAATCTCATCCAATGACCTTGACTAGGATCCAGTGATGTGCAAGGTGCTTCTGTTTGAGCAAGATTTTGTGCAACACCTCATGCTTTCCATTCCATTATAGTTCCCAGAAACTAGTTGCACAAGTTCTTGTACAAGCAGAAATGTAAGGGGCATTTCCCACGGCTTAAAAATAGCACAATGGTTGCCGATTGAAAACGCTACTAATTTGCCATAACGCACGACGTCGTCAACAATCTGCAACAATCCTGAAACCGACCCGCCAAAAGCGCTTCGTTGTGGCGCTTTCAGGGGAATCCAGAAAAGTGGATTCACCCTCCGGATAGCGATACACTCCTGCAACCAATCTGCAACACTAGCGCTAAAGACCTGTGCGTTACCATTGTAGCTGGTTCTTCAAAGTCCCTCCCCCTGGATCTCTCCTCCAAACTTCCGGCGAAGCGATCGGCATTTTTTTTTCTCGGAGCGAGCGGGGATAAACGCACCGGCGAGCCTCTTTCTGTTTAGAGGCTTCCCTGGCTTCAGTCCTTCACCTTTAGTCACTAAGCACAAACCACTTAAAAGCCCGTTTGCTGAAATAAAGTCCCTTTATTTTTTACACATAAATTCAGCCGAAAATCGAGCCCGTGAGAAGGGGGGGGGGAATTTTTTTTTATCACTCGAGGCAGCGTGCAAACGATCATACAATCAAACGATAGCTCACATTAGGCAGCTGGATGGGTCTCTCCGTAGCAACGAATCTACACAGATTCGTTGCTATGGGTCTGTTTTTTTTTAAAAAAACCTTCCTTAAAGGGAAAGCGGCTGTTTGGGAGCATGCTAACGGCTGCCCATTGGCTGCTTGACGGCCAGGGGCGGGACGAGCTTGGCAATAGCGCTTCCTTTCTAGCGATTTCTGCCGAGACCGGAAGCCTGTGGGAAACGCTAAAAAACGCAACTGATTCCACTACAAAGCCAGGTGTGCAAAACGACGAATTCCACTATTTTAAATGGCGATTTTTCATTCCGCAAACAATTTGCAACAAAGATCCCCGTGCGAAATGGCCCTAAGTCAGAATACAATCAACTTGATGCTGTGCAAACAGTGGCTATGGGCTTTTTCTTGTATTCCTGCTTGGGCATGAGCTCTAGTGAATGCGGGAGAGTTGTGCTACATCTAAACCAGGGGTAGTCAAACTGCGGCCCTTCAGATGTCAATGGACTACAATTCCCTTGAGCCCCTACCAGTGAATGCAGGGGCTCATGGGAATTGTAGTTCATGGACATCTGGAGGGCCATGAACTACAAGGAAGGAGCGCCCGGGCTCGGCAGAAGCCTCCCCCGCCCACCGCCGCCATTTCCCGGCTTCTGCCGGACCCGGGCGCTCCTTTGCGGCAGCTGAGGAGCGCCCAGGGCCGGCAGAAGCCTCGCCGGCCCTCTCCAGCCAGGCTGCTCCAGCGGCCGGGAGAAGCCTCCGGAAGACCTGCCGGTGGGGGGGGGGGGGCTGTGCAGCCTTCTCCTGCCTGCCCTAGCACCCCTTTTATTCCCCTTTAAAATGGGCTTTATTCCTAGTTCTAAAATAACCTGGCAGTCAGGTAATGCAGTGGTTCTCAACCTTTGGGTCCTGACCCCATTTGGGGTCACTTGGCCCCTTTCCCGGCGTCACCAGGTTGCTGGCCACCACAGCAAGAGTGGCCAGCGGTGGCCGGCGGTCGACTGCAGCAGCAGCAGGCAGCGGGCAGTGGCGGTGGGTGGTTGTCCAGCTGGACAAGTGAACCCTTCAGCCGGCAGTCCTGCATTCCACCTCGAGCCCCCGGGTGCCTCAAGGAAAGGGTGGAGGGGGTGGCCAGTGGCTGGCGGAGGTAGCGGAGCCATGGTACGGGCCGCCTCCATGCCACCTCGATTGTTGTTTGCCTGCAAGCGCACATACACCGCCCACATGCATGCTGCTACTGCCAAAGTTGGGTTTGCGGCACCATAAAGGTTGAGAACCACTGAGCTAATGGCAGAATTAATGAAGAAGATGAATGCATTGAATCTTGTAGGAAGCATGAACTCGGAACAGCTTTCTCCTATCTTTCCTACAAATCTCAAAGGTCTGCAGCATAGTACTGCAGATGGGGAAATTAAACCAGGGATAAACTGGATCCACATGTCCCTGAAGGCTGCATTATTGAAATAATTCAATCCCAGATTTTCTTATGTGTCCAGAAAATCAAGGAGGCTATTTACAGTGGTCCAAGATTCAGTAATGTGCATTTCTAACCACAGACAGACAAACATTCTGAATTAACTATTTCAACTGAACTCCATAATTTAGGAATCTCACTTAGTGAAGGAGAATAAACATTTTTCAGACTCCACTGACTTCAGATAGCAGAGTGTGAGATATATAGAGGGGAGGGAGTCAACTACCTGAGCTTCCAAGAATATCGGCCGATGACAATACGCCTTCCCTAAAGACAGAAGTGACAAAGAAATAACGGGGATGTGGAAAACCTGCAGCATATGCTTGGATTTTATCGAGTGTCACAAGAAACACAAATTCTGAGTGAAACGGCAAATCAAAAGACACCTCAGCAGGCAAACCATGCTGAACAACTCAGTAGGAATCAAGTCTTTGTTGTTATCAAGAACTTTTCAAAAGTTCACGTCTTGAGCTGCTGCCTGAATGCACAGAAGACATTCTACAGAACTACCTGCATACAAAAGAATGACGAGAACTCCTGCTGGAAGAAACTGGCTTTCCCTTTAAAGCCTTTTCACAGCTTTTAAAGTGCAACTGTGAGGACCTCTAAGCTATCAATCACATTTCCCTGGGCAAAGAGCATCAGAGCTCTTTATGATGAATACTTATGCTAACAGGTCATCTGATTTTGTTTTATTTTTTTTTCCTGTAATGCGGAGGAAGGATGTCATGCTGGATCAGGCAGGCATGTGGTCAGGATCCTGTTGCTATCAATGACAGCCTAGCACAACCAGCTGGTCCTTCCAAAGTTAATGTCATGCTTTCCCAATTCTGAACATCAGCTGTGACCTTGGGAAGATTCAAGGAATCTTGAAATGGCAATCATAAGCAGTTACACCCCTCACAGCCTATTGACTGCAATGGACATAGAAGGGCCTAACTTTACACAGCACATTCACCACACCCCTCCACAGCAGAGGAAAGAAGAAAATGCTCATTGTGGGTCTGCGGACATAAACAAGGCTTGCTGACAACAAATTCCCCGGTTTGCTACCTGGCAAAATGTAAAGCACCTACCATGGAGGCCAGCTATCAGATTCCACCCCCTCCCACTCCAGAAGGAATAAAGATAGAAGGAGATCAGGTCAGATCTCAGAAAAATGAAGTAAGAACGGGCACAGCTGCCATAGACATCCTCTGCTGCCAATCCAACAACTGTAAAATTTTCCCAATCTGATTCAGGAGCGCTCAGCAAACTCTGCTTCTACCTGGTTCTGACAACAGCCGGTATGGAGGAACCCAAAGTCAGATTACTATATCACTATTCCACTGGCTCAACTCACCATGAGGTGATTTTACCACATCAGTCTTTTATCTGTAACTGCTCTGCGGAGCGATATAAATAAAATGCTAAGAGGTGAGGGGGTGGGCGCTATCCGGGATGGGGGGGCAACGATTGGACCCTGGCCCCAGACTGACATGAGGTGCAAAGTGATTGGGACCTCTGCTTGCCAGTCCGGGGCCAGGGGCCCAATCAGCAGCCGCACACAGCACGGCTGCAGATTGGCCCCTAGCTCCAGGACTGACCAGCTGGGAGGCGTGAAGCACCTCCCAACCCAGCCCCCCCCCATGTGGGCCATCTTCACCTCACGGCGGCCATTCCTCTGCTGGCCGCCAAGAAGCGAGGTAGGCCCTGAGGCCCAGGGAACCAGGGCCAAGAGGGGGGGGAGAGGCCTTCTTGGCCACCTCAGGAGCAGCTCCTTCCCTAGCCACTACACCGGGAAGGTAGGCCGGGAGGGGCAGCCCTTTGGGGCTGGGAGGCAAGCTAGGACAGGAGGGGGGGCTTTGGGGCACAGAAGCCCAAGACGTCTTGGGCCTCCGGTGGGGGTGGAGGGCTCGGGGGGAGCGGTCTTCCCCAGTGTCCAGCCAGTGCGGCCGCTGGCTCTAAGAGCCAGCAACCACGCTGCCTGGGAAAGGCTCAGGCCAGGGGGAGAATCCCTTCCCTGCTGCCCGGGCAGCATGCCCGCTGGCTCAAAGAGCCAGTGACCGTGCTGCCTGGGCAGTGGGGAAAGCCTGCGGCCTGTAGGGGGGGCCAAGGGGATACCCTTCCTGGGGAGGGAACCCTCCAGCTCCCCCCCTCACACACCCGACCAGCGGACCCCTCCCCCCTCCTTCTACCCCCCTGCTTCCCCCTCTGCCACGTCCCCATCCATGGCACCTTCCTTCCTTCCTTCCTTCCTTCCTTCCTTCCTTCCTTCCTTCCTTCCTTCCTTCCTTCCTTCCTTCCTTCCTTCCTTCCTTCCTTCCTTCCTTCCTTCCCACTCCACTCCACTCCACTCCACTCCACTCCACTCCACTCCACTCCACTCCACTCCACTTCCAATCTCCTTACTGCCTCTCTCTCTCTCTCTCTCTCTCTCTCTCTCTCTCTCTCTCTCTCTCTCTCTCCCTTTCTCTGTGCCTGCCTGCCTGCCTGCCTGCCTGCCTGCCTACCTTCCCTCCTTCTCTCCCTCCCTCCAAGGGGGTGTCCTCCCACACCCACCCACTGCCTGCTAGCGCCCACTGTATTTTTCTTACAGTGGGCTTAACTTCTAGTTTGAATATATGTCTTCATGTGGTAAAACCTAGCATTCCTGAGACAGAGAAAAAGACAGCAAATTCACATTTATCCTGCAATGTATCTCCTCATCCATTTAAAGCTACAGATTTTAGAAGACCCAGTTCTCATATTTTACCTTTTGTTTTCTCTTGGGTCTCTCCAGTGTATAAAATTAGAAGCCAACACAGTATCTGAATAGCAGGACATGCAACAGATGCTACACAAAGGCCCACAGTCAATGAAGCCCATTTGTCTCAAAGCCAGAGACGTATCTCTGCATTCAGATACGTTTGCACCTGTTTGCATCTTAGCTAGGGTTACTAGGCAATTTGCAGGAGTCTGGAATTGGGGTGGGGAACATAGAATCATAGAATAATAGAGTTGGAAGGGACATCATGGGTCATCTAGTCTAACCCCCTGTACTATGCAGGACACTCACATCCCAATCGCTCATCTATTGTAACCTGCCATCCCTTTGCCTTCACAGAATCAGCCTCTCCGTCTGATGGCTATCTAGCCTCTGTTTGAAAATTTCAAAAGATGGAGAACCCACCACCTCTCGAGGTGTTCCATTGAGAAACTGCTGTAAGTGTCAGGAACTTCTTCCTGATGTTTAGACGGAATTTCTTTTGAATTAATTTAATCTCATTGGTTCTGATCCGTCCACCCGGGGAAAGAGAGAACAACTCTGCTCCATCCTCTACATGGCAGCCTTTTAAATACTTGAATATGGTTATCAGATCCCCTCTCAGTCGTCTCTTCTCCTGGCTAAACAGACCAAGCTCCCCCAACCTTTCCTCATACATCTTGGTCTTCAAACCCCTCACCATCTTTGTTGCCCTCCTCTGGAACGCTCCGGTTTGTTTACATCCCTTTTCAACTGGGGTGCCCAAAACTGAACACAGTACTCCAAGTAAGGCCGAACCAGCGCAGAGCAAAGTGGGGGTACTGTCATTGATGGAATAATCTAATTTGGGGGGAAATATGGAAGTATCAACACCTTTCTAGGAATTTACAGAAACTCTATGGTAAAACCAAAGAGATCCCAGTTATTCCTAGATGGGACTGACACCACTTCCAAATTTTCCACAGAACTGGTAGCATGCTGTCACCGTGTTGGGGATTTTTAGTTGTTTATTTTTCTCCCACTACCACTTTGCATAAAAGAGAGCTTTGTTGACTGGAGGTCTTCTGCCTTAGTGAGGGGCTGGGCAATCTTAATATTATCTGCTGCTTTCCATGCAAGCACTACAGTGTAACAATGGAAACGAAAAAATGCTTTTTAACACATATGAAATATTCAATGCCAGCTCCCATACATCTACTGATCTATCATATTCTTAATCTAGACTTCCTTCAAACAGCAAAGGGTGGTGGAGTATGCAGAGCTCATCTTTTTATCCTCTCAACATTTTCTCCCCTTCCCATGTTATCCTCTCAACACAAGAGAAGTTTAGGTTGAGAGAGAGTGTGACAGAAGAAGAAGAACAACAAGAAGAACAAGAACAAGAAGAAGAACAACAAGAAGAAGAACAAGAAGAAGAGTTGGTTCTTGTATGTCGCTTTCTCTACCCAAAGGAGTCTCAAAGTGGCTTACAATCTCCTTCCCTTTACTCTCCCCACAACAGACACCCTGACCCATTATGCACGGCGGCCACTACGCCGGGTGACCGCTGTGCAATTGCGGTGGGGCAAGATGCCCCACCATTTCCCATGTACGCCTGGGGGTGGGGCTTCCCCGATGTATGCAGATGCCCTGGAGTAGTGTGCAAACACGCACTTTGCATCAGGGTTGAGAAGCCTGGGACGCTACCCAGAGTTGGGGGAAGTGGGGAGGGGCTGGGCCCCTAGCGCATGCTGGTGGAGAGCAGCATGCTGCCCTCCCACCACAGTGGTGGCAGGATGATGCCCTGGCCAGCTCCACGGTTCTGCGGAGCTCGCAGGGCTGTGCGGTGTCCCTGCAAGGACATCATAGTTTGTGGCAGGGCTGAGCTGAAAGGCACAGCACTGTCAGTTACGCACGGTGCCGGCTCACCCCAGCCCCCGCCGGGGCCCACGGTATCCCAGGGATTGCAGAAGATCACGCGTTCCTGTAATGCGGGCCTTCTGTGGGCCTGGGCCAGGCCCGGCCACGCTGGCGTCATCATCGTGGAAAATCAGGGAATTTCCCCGATGCCCTGACGCTACCAGCATGGGCGTTCCGGCCCATGCATAATGGGTCCCTGTGAGGTAGGTGAGGCTAAGAGAGCCCTGATATTACTGCTCGGGCCGAACAGCTTTATCGGTTTCACCCAGCTGGTTGCATGTGGGTCACATTTGCCATAGAACTCAGGGCTGCATCTGTGAGTTCCAGCTGCTGCATCTCATTATCCCTTCTCCTCAGCACCCCAATGGCATAAAAGTCTTACAAACTATTTTATTTCTGGGTAGGCTAGCCCACTTGTTCATGTGCAATTTCAGCCTCACTTATCACCCCTACCCTATGTGGACCCTTGACTATAATGGTCCCATAAGCTAAAATGGAACAAAAAAAATAGTATTCCCAAATAGTTACCCAATTCCATACTGGTATTTGGATTCAGAAATATCATAAAATACTGATATTTTTTGGGGGTGGGGAGCTCCAATATACTCAGAGCTTTTTTTCTACACCGATAATGCTGAGAATTCATTTTCACTTTGTTCATAGATAGCACTCCAACAACTACATTGGCTCCCAGTTGAATTCCAGATCAGGCTTAAGGTTTTGGTGATCACCTTCAAGAACATGGTCTGGGCCCATCTGTCTACCTACAACCCCCACACAGCTCTACGCTCTGCCACCTCCAATTGGCTGATGATCCCTGGCTCCAAAGGAGTGTGTTGGACCTCAACCAGGGCTAGAGCTTTCTCTGTCCTGGCACCCACCTAGTGGAATGAGCTCCCTGAAGAGATCAGAGCCCTTCCTGAGCTCCCACAATTCTGCAGGGCCTGTAAAAGGGAGCTCCTCCACCAGGCATTTGGTTTAGGCTGACCATCCCAATAACATCCGCTACTCCCCCAGACACTCCCTACATGATCTGAACTAATTCTGACCTCCCTACAGGTTCATGCTAGAAATTATAGAAGTTATTGTTGTAATATAAACTGTTACAAGTCTGTTGTTCAACTTGGAACCTACTGTTATGGTTGTCATAGCTATTATTGTTATTCTGATGCAATGTATATTCCCACATTGTATGTAAACTGCACTGAGCCTCATGAGAGGGTGGTATAGAAATATAATAAATAAACAAAACAACAGTTATTCCTTGATCAAGTAGAAAGGCAAATGTGCATTTCTTTCTGACTTTCCTTCTACCAATCATACATTTTCTGCTTCATGTGAGGTATACATGAAAAAAGGAGTAATGCCATTTTAAAATTGTTGTGTTCCTTTCTTTAAATGGACCCTGTGTACAAAAGGACACTGGAAGTACATTTCCGATGCCCTACTGCTGAGAAAACACCTGCTTTGCTGAATAAGATCTTCAATTTAAGTAGCTACGTTGCTTCCCTGTCGATTTGAAAGTAGCAATCTTCCCGTTGCTTGATTATGTTGTTTTTCACAAAATGCCTCGACTCCTAATGGAAGGCCTGAAATGGGTTCTACATGGCTTATCTGTGAAGACAGTTCTGGGGAAAGGACACTGTTCTGCCTGGAGTGCTCTGCAGAACGTATCACTGCTCTCTTATTACTATTGTTCTTATATTCACTTCCGTTTAAAATAATCCCCCAATAAACAGACATCACCAAATGCAAATTAGTGGCCAAACAAAATTAAGGGTCATCACCATGTTGTTTAATGAGAGACTGACACAGCAACATGGAGGTCACTTTTGTTTGCACATAACACGTCCACAAAATACATGAGAAAGCTCATAAGCACTTTACAGGCCTCATTCTACTGTAAATAATAGTCAATAAGCCCTACATTACCTGATGCTTCCAGGATTTTATAACACAGTTGTGGAGGAAATCCATTTTACTTGCCTTTGGGGGATTATGTCCATAGCAAAATGAATGCGGCTCTCACATTGTTTCTGTTTCTGTTATAAACCTGGACAAATGAGCACACACACAAACTGCATATGTTGTCTTATAACATTTTGTCTATGCTCACATCTCACCGCTTTGGAATGAGAGAGAGATAACCAGTCCAGTAATAACTTACCTTTGCAGCAACTACCAAACTTGCGTTATAAAACCCCGTGAGACGTCATGCCCAAAGTATATCCCAAAGTGACTATCCTTTTACCTGGATGGGTTTGTGTTGGTTGCATAATATATTTTCCCAAACTTAAATTCAGATCAATAGTCATGGAACTGCCAAAAAGATCACTGTTCCCATTTTAAAAGGAAAACACTGAAGGTATACAACATGAGAGTGAAATTAATTCTGAGCAGTGCAAGGCTGTATCGCATAGTTGAAGGAATGTTCAAAACACCTGTTTATGAGCAAAACTCAGTAATAAAACCATCTGTGAACAACAAACAGCAATGACAGGGAAAAAAAACAATTTCCCACTCCTTTTCAAAATGCATAATTGCATCTAGATGGTTTGACATAACAGGAATATCCTATGAAGATGGGATTTTTATAATTGATGGAGCTGCCCATATGCCCTTCTCCACTACATGGCATAATGCTAGGTGATAAACCTGGTTGTGTTTAAGAGAAACAGAGCTTTTAAGTGTCACTGTGAGCATGAAGAAAACCACAGAGTGTTTCCTTACCCTTGAATCTCGGAAAGGTGACAGGTAAAATGTATAACCTCAGATAAACAATATATAATGTCACACTATCACAAATAACATTGTCAAAAAATTTTACATTCATTTGGAAATAACAGGTCTTGACTGGAACAAAGTGCTGGTAAAAAAGGAAAAGACACCACAATTAAGCCATTTAAGATGTATAAGTTGCCAGCAATACAACTGGAAAGAAACCAACCTACCTGTACATCTTGAAGGCCCACACTAGAGGAGAAGCAGTGTTCAAAAACAGATATTATCACCCCTTCCCAGAAAACTACAACACAAAGCAGGAAGCATGAGCAAGAGACAGAGGTGAAATTGAAACACAGGAGAGGAGGAAGCATCCAAGATGTTAGGACTGAATATGAAATATGCAATAGAATAATTAAATGTAACCAGACCCAAATAATATATCTTGAAATACATAAAATTCAGGACAAAATAACTGTGTTGCAAGAGACATGTGATACTCCAGTGAAGTCTTTCACACTAAAAAGCAGCTGTAGGGAAATCAGAATTGTATGAGAGCTAAGGGAGTAGATCCTGTACCCCTTTGTGCTCTCTTCCCCACGAAATCCCCTTCTTCCACTACCCAAAACTCCTACTGTCCAAATTAAAATGGAGGAAGAAAATAGCACTCATATTGGCTCACCTACCATTTATGCCTCTAACTAGCAATAAGGGAAGCAGAGGAGATAAAGTCGTCCTCCTATTTAATGTCACAGTATTTATATAACAAGCCATGTTTAATCATAGATGTATATGGTGAAAACTATTGACTTTTCTCTCAGCACATAATTTAAAAGCATGAGGAGTTATGGCCAGGGAGAAATTCAAAGACATCCTGCTGTCTTCTCAGAATGAATTCGGACTGCTGACTTGGTTTACTCAAATACTTTATTGGGGGGCGGCTTTCCCCTCCATATATTAAATCTAATCAAAGCATTTGGGGCATTCAGTGCCAGGCCATTACTATTATGCAGCATTAGCAAAACTGATCTGCATAAGTGGACATTTTCCTGCCTCCCCAACCCCCCTGCAGTCATCTCTGCTACCTCCCTAATTGTTCATTCGATGGTCAGTGGACCCCCAGGAACATGATGGAGGTCAAAGGGGGCGAGGGTGTCTGCAATGAATGGAAGGAACTGGCAAAAATTGCCTTTTCCTTTTCCCATAAGCAGAAGTGCTACAGAAAGTAGAAAGGCAGCTTAGTATCCAAGCTGCAACTCATATGATAATTATGTAAGATGTAGCTGAAGGGAAATTCTAAAGATGTGTTTACAGGAAGAGCAAAAGTAGCAAGCACCACAGTCAGTAACAGAAGCATACTTCAATTTGTGCTTAAATTACTAGGCCTCTTCTCTTCCTGCTGCCTGGTAGGCAACCTGGAGGCAACACCATCACTGCAGAAGGGTGATGAGCAATGGGTAAAGCCTCAAACGGACATTGCTGCATAGTGGTGACACTCTAGCATTATTCCCCACTCTCCTGGTGCTGATCAGCTGGAGAGACAGGAAGACCCAGGAGAGAAAGGAAGGACCAGGCAATGCCTCTGGCGACATGATGATGTCACTTCTAGCATGCACAGGAAGTAACACCATCACACTGGCTATGCTCTGATATTTGGACAAAACTTTGCGGAAGGGATGAATTTCAGCTAGCTTCGCTTGAGCCACATGGTCACCACTGCAAAACAACTGACAAATGATTCGGAGAGGAGGGGGGTTTGGGGCAGCCTTCCATCAAGAGATTGGGCATTTTGCCCGAATACTAGAGTGCTGCCATGACATCATTTTATGACATCACTTCCTGTGAATGCTGGTAGCAATACTGCCATGTCACCTGGGTCTTCCTCTCCCTCCTGGTAAGTCCTCCGCAATATCCACTGGTTGGCAAGAGGGATCTGGCAACCCTACCGGCAGTACACAGAAGAGGCAGAATGCATACTTCAAGTTCACATCCTTCTTGGTAACTGGAATATCAGCCAAAATGATAAATTCCACAAAGCACAATTTAAATATTTTTCAGCCTGTGTTGCCCAGCTCATGTTCTAGAGAACATATATTCAATGTAGGGTCTGAACACTACCAGTACACACCACTACTCTAAATTCCTTCCTCTCTTGAGAAACCTGCTGCTGGCACCTTTAAGATTTAGATCAATCCAGTTGCAGCTCTGTAGAAATTATCAGTAAAGAAAGATCAAAATTGGCTTGAAAGAAAAGCCAGGAGTACAAACTTGTCTACAAAGCAAAAGATAAAGAAACAGCATTTTTATGGATTTCTCAACTGGAACATGAGATCATTCTGCAAATAGCAGAGGACTGAAAAATAAGTGAGGCAAAAGGCACCTAAGTGATGTGGTCTGGACCCACTGCACATACTGTGGCCATTACATCACAACCACTTTACACTGTTCAACATGACACTTGTTTTCATATTGCAACCAATTTGTTCATGCTTATACATTCTATAGTTATACATTCTAGATATCCAGGGAATTTTCTTCACACCATCCCAAATGTTTTCTTCTTTTTCACCCTGGGACTTTCACAGCAGAGTGGATGGGTGGTGGTGGTGGAGAAACACTGGAAGCGCTACACTTAAATTGCTTGCTTACGGAGATGTAAACATCATACGGAGCCATTCTAAATGGAACCCAGAAGCTTATCCTAAGATTGCAAGGAGAAGAAAAGCGTAATTGACTGACTTGTCCCACTATGCCTCACAGAGCGCTATAGGGCTAAACGCTAAGCAAGTGGGTACAGGAAGCCGGCCTCAGAACTCAAACACCCACCTAAGTGCCCTGCCAAAAAAATTGTCTCTAGTGAAGATCCACTGTGATTTCAAAACAGAAAGTAGCATCACAGCTTTCTTCCATTAAATTAGTTCTTTCAGAAGAAGAGAGGCACTACCGAAGAAGAAGAAGAAGAAGAAGAAGAAGAAGAAGAAGAAGAAGAAGAAGAAGAAGAAGAAGAAGAAGAAGAAGAAGAAGAAGAGGAGGAGGAGGAGGAGGAGGAGGAGGAGGAGGAGTTGGTTCTTATATGTCACTTTTCTCTACCCGAAGGTGTCTCAAAGTGGCTTACAATTGCCTTCCCTTTCCTCACCCCACAACAGACAACCTGAGAGAGCCCTGATATTACTGCTCGGTCAGAACAGCTTTATTAGTGCTGTGGTGAGCCCAAGACCACCCATGCTGGGGAGCAAGGAATCAAATCCAGCTCACGGGATTAGAAGCCACCACTCTCAACCACTACACCAAGCAAACCTTGTCCATCAAAGTGATTCTCCAGAAAGAAGCCTGGTCACAAGGATATGTGCAGTGCAATAGTAAGGATAAAATGTAGTTACCATGAAAAGGTAAACACGGACATGTGAAAAAATTTGGCATATTTGGCAGTCAACCACATAGAGAAATGTCCAAGGAAGCATTTCTCAATCAGCCCAGGATTCTCTGTCTCCAAAATAATGTATTTGCAGGCGTTGTTATTGTTACCTCACTATTGTGTACAAACCTGCTAAATTTCTTGCTTATGTTGCCTGGCTTTACTGCACTTAAGAATTACTGGAAGAATCAGAAAGCATGACAAAAAAGGAGCATTTTCTAATCCACACTACTTCTGGCTGATTGTTATTGGCTTATGGTGGTGAGACACAAAGATAGCCCCAATGCTTAGTCAGTGGCTCTAAATTAAAAGATATGGGTTACTTGCTACGGGAATAGAAGAGTTTGGAAAAATCGAGCTTAAAGAAAAGAAAAGCACTTTGCAGTCACTTTAGAATTTCCATGCATATTTGCCTCAAAGGATAATGGATTATCTTCTACAGGCCACTAGCAAAGTCCCTTTTATTTGGTACTACAGGCAGCCTTCCCCTGACGTAAGAAGTTCTTTCAGCACATTAGGCCCCAACTGACACCTTTCCTGGCACCCGATAGCTGTTTCGTTTTTCTTATAAATAGCTGGGGTAAGCAAGGCCTCTGACTAGTTGTGTGGATTTTTTTTTAAATTGTTTTGGCAGCAGCTACCCTCACTGTGTGTGACTAAAGCTGTATGTATGCAAGAAAATGTTTTTAAACAAAAGATTCATTAAAAAGAGGGGTTCTTATTAAGTAGCACTTCTGCCTGAAGTCCTGATAGGTTACAATCAGAGTAATGGGTAACCCCACTCCCTGACATTTTGTGCTTGGCTCTGTTTCCCATGGTAGTGATTTGTTGTTGGTTCCACCTCATGTGGCAGCCATTTTGTGGCTGCGCTTACCAGCTTGTGTCAAAATTCCAAGTGTGCCTCCAGACTGAAAGGAGGAAAGGAATCACAACTTATCCACAGTCTAAAGGGTGCCATCTACAAGAGTGGGCACTGGGAGCATCAGAGCACATGTGTTCCACATTACCTTACTGGGAAAGTTAGCCTGCTATCCCCTACATCTAAATTATTCTCAGCTCCCAGTCTAAAAGCACAAACAGCCCCTTGTTTAAGGAGTAATACTAAGGTGGTCTAACCTAGAATTAATGTCCTTGTTTCCCAACAAGGCTTACTCTCAGAAGAGTGTCCTGCTGAACTGAGTGGCCCCACTATATCAGCTTGCAAAGTAAGGGTCATTCAGTGTGGCTTGTTCCAGGACCAGGACCAGGACCAGGACCAGGACCAGGACCAGGACCAGGACCAGGATCAGTCGATCCCTGCTAGAAGCCATATTATTTCAGTTCAGCATACTTTCATATAAAATAAATGGGCTTTGCCAAGAATAACCATGTACAAGCTCCTTCAACGTTTAGAGTACTGCCAGACAGAAAGTTCTTGAATATTATATAGTCATGGGATAGATGAGATCTACAAATTGAGAGGGAGTAATTTGGAAAGATTTTACTGAAATAGATTACCTATCCACATCAGCAAGAGCAGTTAAAACCAACTTACCTGTGTAGCTATCAGCTAAAAAAAAAAAACAACATTTCAAAACCAACACTATTCACCCACCTACAACATGACCACCTAGGACTGTGGTCCTGGAATCTAGACACAGTTCCAAAGAAAAGAAAGGAAATAGGAAAGGAGTGGGAGAGTCTTTGGGAAATAGCAACATTCCATTATTGTTTTGGGGCGAGGGAAGCTGCTGGACAAGCCATCACCATTTTTCAAAAAAATTAAAGAAACGAAAATAAATCCAAATGCCCACATCTTTAAAAAGAAACATGAAGTTATATAAAGACTGACAGAACTTTAAATGGAAAGGAATCAGTTGAGCCCAAAGGCCAACACAGTTGCTGAGAAGAGGTGTCAAAACCCTCAGTCCTTTGACCTTTATATGCAATGTTAACATTTCCAACATTTTAAAAAAAAACAGTCTTTCTCATTGGGCCCTTTTTTTTTATTTCAAAATTGGATATGTTGTCACATAACTAAAGCCACCATTTTAAGAGGCTTCATTTCTAGCCTAGATCATTAGGGCTAGGTTCAGTGCACGGCATCTCCAGGTCAAAGGCTCAGAGAGTAGGTGATGTGAAAGACCTCAATCAGAGATCCTTTCAGAGCCACTGCCATAGTAGACAACACCAAGCTTGCTGGCCCAACGGTCTCAGTAAAAGACAGCTTTATGTGTACATAATCAACAGCTGCAGTAACCTTCTCAAACAGGTTATCTCCTGATCTGTCTCTCACTCACTCACACACCTTTCTACTTGTCTTCCTCTTCCAGATGACTACCTATGCAAAGAAAATATATGCCTAGTTCTTCTTGATGAATCAAGATTGCTCAAGCACCTCTAAACAAATGGTCAATGCAGTCAGTTTGGACAGGACTGATCACCTCTTTTAAAAACTACCTTATCCTTATTTATATCTCTCCCATTTTTCCTATTGGCTCAAGGCAGTCTGAATACAGAATCACCATTCATCTATCCAAGTCAATAGCGTCAATTGACTGATAGAAGCTGTCCAGGTCTTTCACATCACCTATTGCCTGTCGTAGAAGTCAGGGATTGGCCTGAGATGTTCTGCATGCAAAACAATTGCTCTAGCAGTGAACCACAGCTCCATCCTATTCCAAGGTGGGTAGCTGATTCATTCCCCACCTTCCACTGATGAATGACAAGTGCTGTCAAAACATACAGTGCCTGCCATCTGTTTCGAATGGGGACCTTCCTATAAGAACATATGAAGAGTCCTGCTGGATCAGACCAGTGGTCCATCTAGTCCAGCATCCTGTCTCACACAGAGGCTAACTAGTTCCTCTGGACAACCAACAGCAGGGGATGGCGTCTAAGGCCTCTCCCTGATGTTGCTTCCTGGATCTGGGATTCAGAGGATTAATGCCTTGAGGAATCTGGAAGTTCTCCTCAGTCATCTTGGCTAACAGCTACTGATATCCTGAACCTTTTAACTGGAGCTGCTGTGTACTGTGCCCAGGCCTCATTTACCTATGCAAAAGTAGGTCCAGTTCCTCATGTGCGTGAACATTTCTGGATCAGGGCCTGAGACAAGCCTGATAGAGGCATGCTACCTGAATGGGCTTTTTCTTCTCTACACAAGAAATCCCATCTCCAGCACAGGAGGAGCTTTCATTTAATTTGTTTATGTAAAAGCAACTGTTTCTCAGCTGGATTGAAGTCTGATTTGTGCAATGGGTAGACTATACAGATGCTCAGTAATTGCAGATATTATAAACCTCTGATATCAAGCTGCTCAAGTATATATATTTTTTTTCTTTCTGCATTATTTACTGCAATTCCAGTGGATGTAAAATCAGCCATTAAAAACAAGCCACTGTTATTTCCACTGTCATAAAATACTGAGATACAATGGGTATTTCCAGACAATCAGTTTATAGTGCAATAAATGCACAGTTGTTCCTAATTTGTTGAAACGTATCCAAACATCCTCAGTCAAGAAAACATTTCTGTTGAGAGCATATGGCATTTCCCAAGGACTCAAATGGCAATATTTTTGGCTAGGAAAATAAGATTTCTCTCCCAGCTTTATCATCCCTTGATATTGCAAGTGTTACGCTGAATGTGGTTGTGCAAATGTCAAGGGCACTTCTAAGCAATTTGTCTGTGATAGCCCTCTTGGCACACCTCCTCTCATTGCCAAGATACTTAATGAGCTTTGGTTTCCAGTTTCACAGTTGCTGTATACTCTCTCTCTCTCGCTATGACCTTAGCTCTGGAGCAATTAAAAAAATCAAACAGGAGAAAGGCTACTGTCCTCTGCAGTCCTTTTCCATTGCCCTGACATTTCACGGATTTTAGTAGAATTGATATTTTTCACCTCAGATATGGGGTATGGGGAGAGGGGGCATGTGTGTCATCAAGAAGTCATACACTATTCACATGCCCACTTTTTTTTTTACTTTGCTAAATGTAGGTTTGATGTTTTTTCTTTACTTTAGGGTTTAAAAAGAAAAGCTTTGATCTGCCCTTTTTGGATGGTACAATTAAGACAGAGATGCCAATCAATGGAAGAGACACACAGAGGGTACTCAACTATCTTCATATTAGGCAGAGTATGCTGTTGAGATAAACGTTTCCTATGGGTTACCTCACTGCAATGAGGAAGAGGAGGAGTCATCAAAGTTAGGAAGGGAGGGATAGCACCAGTCCCCAGGTAGGATCCTTGGTTTAACAGCACATCTCCAGGCAACAGAGGTCAGTTGGCCAGAAGAAATGGCTGCTTTGAAGGGTGAACTCCATAGCATTATATTGCACTAAGGTCCTTCCCTGTCCCATATTCCCCCCACTCCCAACTCCACCCCCCTGAGGTTTCCAGGTATTTCTCAACCAATAGCTAGCAACACAACACAACAAGGTGAGATTTTCTTAGTTACAACCCACCTGTCCCAATATTCAGGTATGAGCAAAAGCAGTAAAAACTCTGATACCATATTCTGATACCATAATCTCCATTGGATTCTAAAATGCAAGCCACATTTCAGGATAACGGCCTAAAGTTTATTCTACCTGGGACTTTTTGCCATTGGAGACATTTCTCTTGCCCCACAACTTCTGTACAAGATGCCTTTACCACTTTTTGACAGAATGGCAGGCTTAATCCTTACCCTGCCTCTACTTTTCCACAGGTTAAACCTGCCATTTGAAATTTTCCACTACCCAAAAATAGAGACAATCATAGATTCCTTTAATATGGCCATAGATTCACTTAATATGGTAGCATCTTGTTCAAAGCAATGTGCAGCATGCACTTCACATCATGTGGGGTTTCAAGCTTAGAATCATAGAACCATAGAGTTGGAAGGGGCCATACAGGCCCCTGCTCAATGCAGGATCAGCCCAAAGCATCCTAAAGCATCCAAGAAAAGTGTATATCCAGCCTTTGCTTGAAGACTGCCAGTGCAATCTTCTGGTGCAGCATGATTCTTGTACCACTTGTGAGGGGGAACCCTGGTTTAACTTAGCTGACTAATCTCTCTTGGCCTCCAGGTAACCAGAGATGGCAGACATCTCCATCTCATCATTTAAAACAGCGCTTCAAGATAAATATTTAACAGGAAAGCTAAATGACATATAAATATTTTCAAATATGTCAAAAGGTAAATTAATATTCCCAACCTCCATCAGCGGGCATTTAGTTTATTCCATGATTTTAGTAGGGAGAAAGAAAGATTTGGTCTCCACATAAAAATGGGGTTCAGCAAGGCTTTCAAGAGAAAGTTTGGGTTCAAAGGATGGACTGCTTAAGAAGTCTTAAAAAAAATGCCCATGCATTAAGCCCAGTCACCAACTGTCCAGGAATAAATTCCTCCTCGGCTCTTTAGAAGCTCCCTATAAGCCTGCTGGGAGAAAAATCAATGTCTACAGGTCTTACCTGTTGCAGCTCAAAGTTGGGAGGCCTTACAGGGGTATACCAGGATACTTGCCTGTTTCCCCAGAGTTTTACTGCTTTTGATCATACCTGAATGAACAGGGTTGTCATGAAGAAGAGTTTATTCTTATACCCCGCTTTTCTCTACCAGGAGTCTCAACGCAGCTTACAGTTGCCTTCCCTTTTCTCTCCCCACAACAGACACCCTGTGAGGTAGATGAGGATGAGAGAACCCTAATATTACTGTTTGGTCAGATCAGCTTTATCAGTGTTGTGGAGAGCCCAAGGTCACTGAACTGGTTGCATGTGGAGGAGGAGAGGGGAATCGAACCCGGCTCACCAGAGGTCCACACTTCTAACCACTACTCCGAAATCTCATGACAAGGAGCTTATTAGCATAAATGGAAATTGTTTATCCAATCTACAGCAACAAGAGCATTGTCTGAAAGGGCATGGCATCCAAGGAAAAACAGAATGAATTCTTCTGTGATCCCAAGCAGAATTGCATCCTTCCAAGCATGCCAACGTCCATGGATTTAGAAAACAGCAATTATGTTTTGGATTGCACTTGGTATTTTAATAAAAGCTGCTCACAGACCTCTGGTTTCCTAGCCTAGGTTTCCTAAATCCTTGCAGACATATTACTGAAGACTTATCTTGGAAAGCCAAGGCAATGGCAAGCAGATATATCGTAGACCCGTCCTCCTACCATTACAAGCTTATTATGACATCAGATCAAATCAGCCAGTCACAAAAAAGGTCAAAGGTCACAGGGAATTATCAAATAACAAGCTGAAGGCTTGTCAGAATCTTTTACCCAGTTCATGTATTGAAAACCTCACAGTTAAGGCCTAAAACACAACCTATCCATATATATATATTCATGTCACTCACCTGAGAATTTTTGTTTCATGTAGACCAGGCTTTCTCAACCAGGGTTTTGAGAAACCTTGATAATCCTGGAAGGGTTTCCTGAATGCATGGGACTTATTTATTTGTACATATTTTTTTAAAAATAATTATTATCATTTATTGAGTGATATGACCACATGTGGTCATGTAGACCCACCTCCCCTCCCAAAATGGCCAATGATGGAGTGGGTGGGAAGGGGAGGGGCCCCATCTGGGTGTGTACACATCTATACTTCTCAGCTACATTCTGCACCATCACCCCACTTCTGGGACTTCTCAAAGGTTGAAGAATGTTTCAGGGGTGTCTCAATGGTAAAAAAAAGTTGAGAAAGGCTCATGTAGACATGTGAATGAGAGATTTTCTTCTTTATTAACACTTACCCCAGGCTTTTTTCCCCTGTGAATCTATTAAATAGTTGACAGCGCTGTCATTGTCTCCGCTATGTAACTATTGTATTGTATGATTCAAATAGTGGCATGTCGGAGACAGATCATTCTGGAGATAATGCGTAGAAATGCTGCACATTCCACTACAACCACCTCCAACTGTCAGACATACCATGTCCAAACGCGGCGATCAGACATGAGCTGATAACTCCGTTTGTTGTGTCCGTGTCAAGCAGCGGCAAATGCCTGCTGAACCAGTTTGCATCAGGTTTCCCCTGAACTGTGCATGCACAAAGACGCTGCTGATTCAAACTGATTGGCAGCCATTAGCATCGCTGAGGATTACTTAGACAAACACTAAGGGGTAGGAGTTCATTGAAACACAGCACAGTAATCGCTGATGTATATGATTTGTGAGTGATCTAATTGTGTAATTTCCACAACGACCTGCTGAGCAGAGCAGTTACCCAGCAAGGGTGGGGGCATAGTAGGGCTTAATCAGGCTGTGTGACAACCTGCATGCGTGAACCGCCAATTGTGCTCTTCTGCATGGTGACGAAGGGATACAGTGAAACAGCCTGCCAAACCCCAATGAGCAGAACAGATCAATGATTTCGCCAATTGCTGAAAAAATCAAGTCTCTGCAACTGGCACATGGGATGCCAGCCAAGCCAGCGGGCATCTGAGCATCCCTAATGATGGGGGCAAAAAAGCCTCTTATGGCGCAGAGTGGTAAAGCAGCAGACATGCAGTCTGAAAGCTTTACTCATGAGGCTGGGAGTTCAATCCCAGCAGCCGGCTCAAGGTTGACTCAGCCTTCCATCCTTCTGAGGTCGGTAAAATGAGTACCCAGCTTGCTGGGGGGTAAACGGTCATGACTGGGGAAGGCACTGGCAAACCACCCCGTATTGAGTCTGCCATGAAAACACTAGAGGGCGTCACCCCAAGGGTCAGACATGACTCGGTGCTTGCACAGGGGATACCTTTACCTTTACCTTTTTTATTGATGGGGGCAGATGCATGGCATTGGTGAATACCTTCCACACCTTCCTTCACAGCATATCCCTGCATATCTCATTAACTAGAGGGAAATAATAACAAGAACAGAGGTTTTGTGTTCTATCCCTTTTCAGTGACTTGGTATCAGTGGGTCAAACCATTTTTAAAAGCTCTATTTAAGGCACAGCACCAATGGCAATTGTTATGGCTATTTTAAAGGTTGTTCGTTAAGGAAAAACTAGGAGGAGGAGCTTTTTTTTTCTGTATGCTGCTTTTTACTACCCAAAGGAGTCTCAAAGTAGCTTACAATTGCCTGCTGAGAAGCACATTTCTCTGGAGGAGAGAATTCTATCCTTCCTGATCCCAGGAGGCTGCATGGGTGAAGAACAGGTAAAAAAAAATACTATCCATGCATTTTACTGATAGCCCAAATAAAGCCCTTTAATCCAGTCTCTTTTTAAAGAATTCTGTAATGACACTTTTTCATGCTAAGACGGCTTCCTTCTGATGTACAAATTAAATTACATCACTTTGTTCTCTCCCTTCCCCCCCCCCCTTTCCCCTCCCTGGCAATCTTAATTTCCTTCCTCAAAGAGATGGCACAAATGTCATGTTTAAGAGGGGGAGAAGCAGCTTCCCTTCCAGGATGGAGAAGATGCTAGCCCTAGTTTTACTACAAGAGTGCTACAGCAGCTCAAACAAAACAGGGGAAAGAGAAGTCTTGCTGCAGGTGAACTAGTACTAAGTCACCGTCTAGCCTTACCAAAAAAATTAAAACCTGGACTTTAGCACTGGGATGAGAGGCCAGGATGAGGAGCAGACATTCTTTAAAGGCAAATAATGTGAACCGTACTGCAAGGGCGGGTCATTGCAGCAGAGGAGGGGTGGCCTTCTCCCAATTCTCAGTGTTTGCCCTTGGAAAGGACTGATGTCCTTCAAGACTGGAAGGGTGGGAAATAGCGAGAGTACACAGCCCAGCAAATCAGCTATCAGGATGGCCGAGTCACTCATAAATGCTGTTAGAGCCAAAGGGTTCTTTATATGGGGTTGACTTTTGCACACAGATCCCCCCGCCCCAGTTTACAGCCTGCCTCTTGCACTGAGGGACTCAAGGTCGAAGCACAACAGAACTATCCAGTGACTCAGTAAGACAATTACAAAATATGCCGTTTGAATGCTGCTGGCATCGAACAGTGAACGTCCGTAGTAAAATGAAGCTATTCAGTCCAGCAGTAAGCAGATTACAAAATACAACAATTGAGTCTACCAGCAGGATTTCTAATAAATCGGCATCAGGCCGAGGTGCTGGGATAGAACAATGGGGTGGGGGAGAAGAGAAGTTGTCCCTAATAGAGGTCACCTCCTGAGCGGATCTATTACACCACAATTCTAGTCCCTTTACAAGAATGCCCTCCTGAATAACTCTGTTTTGCTCAGTTTGCAAAATGATAAGTGTTTGTGTGGGGGACCGTTTATGCACTGGGAACTTCAGTGCCCCAGCTCTCATGCAGGAGTACAAATCGGAGGTGGATGAGGTGCACCAGGCCAAATGCTCCCTCTTGTGGGTGCAGGAAGAGGTGGGGCAACCTGCCACGACTAAAACTCCAGCCTGCAGCCCGGCATGAAACGTCCAGTGCATAAATGGTCGGGGCGGGGCTTCCTAATATACCCAGGGAAACTAGTCCATAATGTGGGAAGCACCACAGACAATGTGCATGAACAAAGTTCAAATGAACAGAAAATACCCCGACTAACAGACAGGTCCTTCCCTTCTGGGATGTCTAGTAAGCAGCTTCTTCAGACTCAAAACAGAAGAGATGCTAAGCAGAAATATCTATGACTGGACTGTCTGAGTATTATTTTTAATGCTCACACCAGCTTCATCAGGGCCAAGTTCCAACCAGCATCGTATTGAGGGAGAAGAATTTAACTTGAGCTGAGGCTCTTGCAATTTCTATTTTATGTTATTATTATGATCTTGTTAAGTTATTATTGTTATAATGTTATTACTTTTATCACCTATTACCATTTGTTATCTGTATCTTTTCCTGTTTTCTGTAAACCGCCCTGAGCCCTCGGGGAGGGCGGTATATAAATATCTGTAAACAGCCCGTGGCGCCACGGGCGCCACGGACTGTATAAAGGAGTAAGGGGTAGTGGGGAGGAGTTAGGGCGGGACCGGTCCGGGATAAAAACTCGGGGGGGGCCAATCAGGAGCCGCGAAGCGGCTCCTGATTGGCCCCTCTGAGTGTCAATCCCGCCCCAAGCAGACAATGGGGAGCCGCGCGAAGCGCGGCTCCCCATTGCCTGCTTCACTCGCTCGGAAAATGGCGGCCCGCCTGGTGAGAGCCTCGGCTGGGGGGTGGGCCGGGAAGCCTTCTCTCGGCCGGCGGAGCGGCCTCGCAGCGTTGTGGACGCTGCGAGCCCGCTCCGCCGGCCGAGAGAAGGCTCCAGAGAGCCTCGGGGGGGTGGATGGGTGGGGGGGGGAAGGGAAGCCTTCTGCCACCGGCCGCAGCGGGCTCACAGCGTCGTAGACGCTGTGAGCCCGCTGCGGCCGGCGGCAGAAGGCTCCAGAGAGCCTCGGGGGGGTGGATGGGTGGGGGTGGGGAAGGGAAGCCTCCGATTCCCAGCCCCAGCAACTGCGAGCCGCGCAGTTGCGGCTCGCAGTTGCTCCCGGCCTGAGGAGACTCCAGCCGGCGAGAAGCTGAAGAGAAAAAAAAAACACCCCTGTAGGAGCCTTTCGCAGCCCCAAGCCGAGAGCCAGCAGAAAAAAAAACCCTGTAGGAGCCTTTCGCAGCCCCAAGCCGAGAGCCAGCAGAAAAAAAACCCTGTAGGAGCCTTTCGCAGCCCCAAGCCGGCACGCCCACGAGAGCCAGCAGAAAAACATTAACCCTGTAGGAGCCTTTCGCAGCCCCAAGCCGAGAGCCAGCAGAAAAAAAACCCTGTAGGAGCCTTTCGCAGCCCCAAGCCGAGAGCCAGCAGAAAAAAAAACCCTGTAGGAGCCTTTCGCAGCCCCAAGCCGAGAGCCAGCAGAAAAAAAAACCATGTAGGAGCCTTTCGCTGCCCCAAGCCGAGAGCCAGCAGAAAAAAAACCCTGTAGGAGCCTTTCGCAGCCCCAAGCCGAGAGCCAGCAGAAAAAAAAACCCTGTAGGAGCCTTTCGCAGCCCCAAGCCGAGAGCCAGCAGAAAAAAAAACCCTGTAGGAGCCTTTCGCAGCCCCAAGCCGAGAGCCAGCAGAAAAAAAACCCTGTAGGAGCCTTTCGCAGCCCCAAGCCGAGAGCCAGCAGAAAAAAAAAACCCTGTAGGAGCCTTTCGCAGCCCCAAGCCGAGAGCCAGCAGAAAAAAAAACCCTGTAGGAGCCTTTCGCAGCCCCAAGCCGAGAGCCAGCAGAAAAAAAAACCCTGTAGGAGCCTTTCGCAGCCCCAAGCCGAGAGCCAGCAGAAAAAAAAACCCTGTAGGAGCCTTTCGCAGCCCCAAGCCGAGAGCCAGCAGAAAAAAAAACCCTGTAGGAGCCTTTCGCAGCCCCAAGCCGAGAGCCAGCAGAAAAAAAAACCCTGTAGGAGCCTTTCGCAGCCCCAAGCCGAGAGCCAGCAGAAAAAAAAACCCTGTAGGAGCCTTTCGCAGCCCCAAGCCGAGAGCCAGCAGAAAAAAAAATCCTGTAGGAGCCTTTCGCAGCTCCAAGCCGAGAGCCAGCAGAAAAAAAACCCTGTAGGAGCCTTTTGCAGCCCCAAGCCGGCACGCCCACGAGAGCCAGCAGAAAAACATTAACCCTGTAGGAGCCTTTCGCAGCTCCAAGCCGAGAGCCAGCCGGAAAAAAACCCTGTAGGAGCCTTTCGGAGCCCCAAGCCGAGAGCCAGCAGAAAAAAAAAACCCTGTAGGAGCCTTTCGCAGCCCCAAGCCGAGAGCCAGCAGAAAAAAAAACCCTGTAGGAGCCTTTCGCAGCTCCAAGCCGAGAGCCAGCAGAAAAAAAACCCTGTAGGAGCCTTTCGCCGCTTCAAGCCGGCGCCCTGGGAGCCCCGGCAGCCGCCCACAGCACAGCTGCTGGGTGCTCCCTGCCCTCATGGCCCCAGAACACAATGGAGCCGCCGGGAAAGCCGCAGAAGAACAAAAAAATGCAGAGGAGCCGCCACAGCCCAGCGCACCACACCTGGGACTCCCGCCTCCTCTTTCAGGTAGCCTGTCCCTCGCTCTGTCCCTCGCCTGCCGCTCGCTCTGGTCCCCACCTGCTAGCGCCCATTGTCTTCTTCATACAATGGGCTTTTTTACTAGTAATAAATAAATAATAAACTCTTCCACCCATTGGGTTTCATCAACTGAAAGTAACCCTTCTTTACTGCATTTGGCCTTACAATGGGGGTGGCGGGAGATGGACATCCATCTTTTCCTTTTAAAGCTAATTCTGGGTAGAGTTGGATTAAATTTTAAAAGACACACAGAATAATTAAAGTTCTTATTCTTATGCCACCCTGATCCTGATAGGACCTAAATGTGCAGTAATTTGGGTGAGGGGGAGGACACATCTTGTCTACCCCAGAAGCTGCTGGATTCCTAGTAGTAGTAGTAGTAGTAGTAGTAGTAGTAGTAGTAGTAGTAGTAGTAGTAGTAGTAGTAGTAGTAGTAGTAGAAGAAGAAGAAGAAGAAGAAGAAGAAGAAGAAGAAGAAGAAGAAGAAGAAGAAGAGTTGGTTCTTATATGCTGCTTTTACTCTTCCCAGAGTCTCAAAGCAGCTTATAATCTCCTTTCCTTTCCTCTCCGCACAACAGACACCCTGTGAGGTAGGTGAGGCTGATAGAGCCCTGATACCACTGCTCAGTCAGAACAGTTTTTTCAGTGCCGTGGCGAGCCCAAGGTCACCCAGCTGGTTGCATGTGGGGGAGTACAGAATCGAACCCGGGAAGGTCTGCAAGGCATGCTATTCTTAAAGGCAAAGAGGTAAGAGGGATCACTTTGTCTAGCTCGCAGACAAGAGCAAGGATGGGAATTATTCATTTTTTTAAATTTATTATATTTATACTAGCAGAAAAGTCCATTGGGTATGATAATACAACAGGTTCTACCCCCCCACACACACACACACACCTCGGGACAGGCCTCAGCAGGTGCCTTGCAAAGCAGGGGGGAAGAAGAGCTGGCAGGGAGCCCTCCCCTCTTGCCGCTGCCCACAAACTACCCACCAAAGCCTGCAGAGGTCTTAGTAGATGCTTAGCAGCCAGTGCTGCCCTCTTCCCACCACCCCAGCCCCACCAAGGCCTGGCAAGGCTGGGGCCGGAGCTGCTTGGGGCAGCAGGAACACTGGGTGGCACCTCCCTCCCCCCTCTCCTCACCCCAAGACCATAACTGGCTGGCTCTGCTGTCTAGGGGACCAACACCCTGCCGGGGAGCCCCAAGCCCAGGGCCTGCTGCCCTCCCAGGCAGGAATTGTACAAGCAAGTGCAGCAGGGACCTGGAGCCTTGGAGAGAAGTACAAGGAGGAGGAGGGGGATGAAACGCGATTAGCTGCCCACTGGATGGACAGGCAATCCAGTTAAAGGAGGGAGTGTGCAAAGGCCGGACACATATACTGCCCTCCTGGCTAGAGCGAGACAGCAAAAAGGTCAGGAGGAGCCAGGAGGCGCAATAATGTTTAGTGCTGCGCCATTCAGCTGCTGTAATGCTATTTTTTCTGATGTGTGGAAATGCCTTCAGTAACTGGGCTGACACATGCTGCCATTGTACCACTATCTCAGGCAGCATTGTCCATATGGCTGACACGAGCATTATTGAATCCTGGGTGAATCCCATCACAGATCTTCTAGCACCTCATAAACTCTGATCCTCAGTCCTACCACAAGTGAGCAAACTTCTCTCTTAATCTCTTCATCTTTGATAGCTTCCATGTTATATGAGCCTCTTGTGGCGCAGAGTGGTAAGGCAGCTGTTTGAAAGCTTTGCCCATGAGGCTGGGAGTTCGATCCCAGCAGCCGGCTAAAGGTTGACTCAGCCTTCCATCCTTCCGAGGTCGGTAAAATGTGTACCCAGCTTGCTGCTGGGGGGGGTAAAACGGTAATGAATGGGGAAGGCACTGGCAAATCACCCTGTATTGAGTCTGCCATGAAAACGCTGCAGGGCATCACCCCAAGGGTCAGACATGACTTGGTGCTTGCACAGGGGATACCTTTACCTTTTATGTCCTAAACATAGAAACATTTCCTGTCTACTGTTTCCATTCCATGTCATTCTTCTTCTTTCTGCATCCCTGGGAAGATTTCTTTCCCAGCTTTTATTTATTCCTCTCTACCTAATGCCTCATAGAGCCTCTTGTGGCGCAGAGTGGTAAGGCAGCTGTCTGAAAGCTTTGCCCATGAGGCTGGGGGTTCAATCCCAGCAGCCGGCTCAAGGTTGACTCAGCCTTCCATCCTTCCGAGGTCGGTAAAATGAGTACCCAGCTTGCTGGGGGGTAAACGGTAATGACTGGGGAAGGCACTGGCAAACCACCCCGTATTGAGTCTGCCATGAAAACGCTGGAGGGCGTCACCCCAAGGGTCAGACATGACCCGGTGCTTGCACAGGGGATACCTTTACCTTTACCTAATGCCAGCTAAATGCATCATGTCTGTATAGCCCTTTCTTTGTTTGATTTGGGACACACTCATTTCTAGCCTTCTCATCCAGGGCTAAGGTCCTATCTCTACAGGGCTAACAGAACAGAGGCTGTTGTGATGATAAAATGGAAGAGTGAAGAATAAGTTTATGAGCTGCTTCAAGACCTCACTGAGAAGCACAATGGACTGTTTATATCTAAACCAAGGGTCCCCAACCTGGTGTCCATGGACACCACAGAGCCCACCAAGTGTTCTTAGTTATGTGGGCATGGCTTTTTGATGTTTATGGTACAATGTAGATAGTGGCTTCTGTGAAGTCCTTTCCTTGTTCAAAAATCAGAATGATATTCTAAACACACAGTGGGATCAGATTCTGAATAAAGATGGCTGGGCTACGTGGCTCCAAATGCTTAATGCCCCCTATTCCATTGAGATCATCAGAGCTTCCCAGCTTTAATGTATTGTATAATTCAGGAGAAAGTGGATAATAATTTAACGACATCACATTTTGTTCACTTTCAGAAAGCATTTATGTTTTTATTAACCTCTGGCCAGATTCTTTCTCTTACGCTACATGCAGACCGAGATGGGTAGTCATGTTAGTCTGTCTGCAGCAGAAAAAAGCAAGAGTTCCGTAGCGAGTTAGACTTTAAGATGCAATTGGACTCCTTTCTTCTCTACTGTCATTCTACATCTTTCCAAGTTCTCACTGGCCCTCCCATGTCTGTTTTTATTAGTGCAGGTTAAAAATGACCAGCCTCATGAGCGAAGAGTCATGTGAAGCAATACCTTTGGCATAAATGATTTAGATGCTTTCGAAATTGAAAGCAGAAACTGCGTGATGAGGGTTTCTTAGTTATTTTGAGTCTATGCAAGAAAACGTTTTTAAACCACGTGTTGATTTTTAAAAGCATTCTCTTAAAAAATAGCATCTTCCTGAAATGTTGAAGATCTACTACTGGAGTCAATATGAGTAGCCGTGTTGGTCTGAAGTAGCACAATAAAATCAGAGTCCTTTAAGGCCAACAAAGATTTATTCAAGGCGTGAGCTTTCGAGTGCAAGCACTCTTCGTCAGACTAAGACTCGAAAGCTCACGCCGTGAATAAATCTTTGTTGGTCTTAAAGGTGCTACTGGACTCTGATTTTATGGAGTTAATATGTAATCTCATTCACTCCCGTATCAGTCATTTTGTGGTTGTGCCCAACATTCTATGTCACAATTCCAAAGGTGCCCTCAGGCTGAAAAGGGCTAGGTAATTATGAAAAAGACTGCAAGAGTCAGGGATACGTCTTTGTTTCATGGTTTGGTGAATGGAACACCCTCACACCGATTTTGAAAGACGAAAGACAGAAACAATAACAGCACAATCCTAAATAGTCATGACTTTGTAAACCCATTGTCTTCAATGGGTTTAGGGGAGTATAATTCTGTTAAGGATTGTACAGGCAACAAAGTATTGGATTCATGTTTGCATTATAAAAATCCAACAGTAAGTGGCAGTATAGGCTAACAGAAAGCCCTTCAGAAAAAAAAAACTTCATTTTAAACACTGTAGGGCAGGGGTAGTCAACCTGTGGTCCTCCAGATGTTCATGGACTACAATTCCCATGAGCCCCTGCCAGCAAGTGTTGGCAGGGGCTCATGGGAATTGTAGTCCATGAACATCTGGAGGACCACAGGTTGACTACCCCTGCTGTAGGGGATCAGGGTAAAGTCTGGTTAAGTGAAAAGGGCAAGATGCGAGAAAGGCCAATTTTGTAGATTCTGTTCAGAATGTTCTGAATGCAGAGGCCAATTGGAAAGCACCGCATGGGCTGGAGACACTGTTGACAGTCTTTTTGCAAGGAAACTAGCCAGTGGAACTGCGAGTTATAACGGATATGTCTGGATTCTACCTCCAATGAGCCTTGATCATAATGAATATTGAGAGAGATGAGAGCATAAGGCTGCAAAAAAATACCTTGCTGGAGCAGAACATAGCCTGTTGGGGAAGGCACCCAAACCGGAGTCAGCAGAATTACCCTGAGATGCTTGCGGAGGGGTGAGGGGGAATATAGAGAAAAAATTACCCCTGAACTGCTATGATTCTAAAACTCCCTGTATGTCAACCCCCTAAGTGACTGGACTGGTCCCGGTTCTTGCTGGAATGTGGATACATCCTCGAAAGGAAAGTCTAGAAATGAGGGTATAAGCTCCCCCTCACTGGTGGCCTTTAAGCAGTGGCTGGACAGATATTTATCATGAATGCTTTAGGCCAGTGGTCCGCGAAGGCCTCGGCACCGGGCCGCGGCTCCCTCTGCCCGCCCCCCCCAGTGAGAAACTCGCCAGGCCGCGAGCAAATCGGCTGCCAAAGCAGCTGATTAGCTTGCGGCCCGGCAAGCTTCTTTCTGTGTGGGGGGGAGGGAAGCGTGACTGCCAGCATGCCAGCGGTGCAAATGTGCATGTGTGGCACGTCCGTGCATGCACATTTGTGCCCGGTGGGGCTGCAAACATGCATGCACTGCAGTTTTGTGCATGTGTGCATGCACAGCACGTCCGCACATGCACGTTTGCGGCCCCACCAGGAGCACAAATGTGCATGTGTTGCAGTTTTGTGCATGCACGCATGTGTGGACCTGCAGCGCATGGACGTTTGCGGCCCCACTAGCAGTGCAAACACACATTCATGGCAGGTCCGTGCATGAAACCTCCATGCATGCATGTTTGTGGCCCCACCAGGCGCAAATGCGCATGTAGTTACCTGCCGCACATGCACATTTGTGCAAGGGCTGCCACGCATGCACTGCGCCTGGATCGCCCTCTCCCCCCACTGGTCCGCAACCCCAAAAAGGCTGTGGACCACTGCTTTAGCCTGATCCTGGATTGAGCAGGGGGTTGGACTAGATAGCCTATATGGCCCCTTCCAACTCTATGATTCTGACATCATTTTATGAAAGCTGAAATGAAGTAGTGCATACAGTGGACAATGTGATCCTGTATATTGATGGGAACTTGCTCAGATCCACACTCTAGAGCAGCAGTTCTCAACCGCTTTTATCTGGCAACCCCGGTGGTGGCAGCGTGCTAATGCACGCACAGGTGCACATCAGTCCAGCAGCATAGACGCGGCCGTTCCCAGGACTCCTCCACTGCTGGCCACCCCCCTCGCCGCTGCCTGCCGCCCACCACTGCCTGATGCTGTCTGCCGTTGCTGCCCGCCGCCAAGTGTGGCCGCCGCCTGCCGCCACATGCAGCCGCTACCCACTGCTGCCACCTGCCACCACTTGTGGCTGCCACTGGCCGCCAGCTGCCACTGATTGTGGCCACCGCTTCCAGCCACCACTTGCAGCTGCCGCTGCCTGCCACCGATTGTGGCCATCATCGCCCATCACTGCTTGCGACCCACAGGTTGAGAACTACTGCTCTAGAGGAAAGATTTGTTGGAGAATTTTTCTGACAATCAGTTAAAGGTCCATGAAGGCAAAGGACCATTTGTTGGGGAGATTATCTCCATTTTCAGCATTTTCAGCTTTCCCCTGTTGATTCTTTTGTACTTCCTTTCTATAGAAGAACTCCAGGGTCATTCAGGTTTTTAGGAAAACTGATGCTTTAGCACAGGCTTTCTCAACAGGGGTTTGGTGAAACCCTGGGGTTTCTTGACAGCCTCAGAAGGGTTTCACCCATTGGATGGGAGTTAATTAATTTTATTTTTAATTAAACATTTATTTGCTGATATGACCATATATGATTAGGTTAACCCGCTCCCCCTCCCAATGGCCAATGATGGACCTGGAAGAGGTGGAATGGGGAGGGGGACATGGTAATACAAATCCATGCTGTTCGAATCTTCTTGCATGTGGTAGCAACTGGAGTTCAGTAACTTAACTGCATTGGGGGGAGGGCAATGACGTGGTAGGTGCATTCCTCAGCCTTGTTCCCAGTCCAGTGGAGTAAGCTGCTGGGCTGTTTTTGACACTGGGGAGTGGGGGACAATGAAGCATGATGTCACATCCAGTGGAACTGTCTGGGTGATGTCACTTCTGGTGACATGTGACTTATAGGGGTGTGGGCAGAGGGGTGTGGCCTGCTGATCACTCCTGTGGTTTCTTGAAACCTGAAGAATGTTTCTGGTGTTTCTCAATGTTAAAAAAATGTGAAATTCTGCTGTGACATAACTAAGGTTCATTTTATAGGTTTCCCCACTGTGAGTAGCCCTCTCAATATTATTAATTTTGTTGTTTCTTTGGTACTTTGAAAGCTATGCATTCCCTCTTCTGCACTGCTATATGAGCTTCTCTTAAAATGCCAGACACCAAGTTCAGCTGTTCCCCACAAGATGGCTATCTATTCTGCCAAAAAGAAAAAAAAAACATTTCCACCAGGGTTTTCATTTTTGTATTTGGGAGCACTCTAAGATCCAGAGATCTGCAAGGCTGGAAGTAACAATCCAACCCATGTCTTTCACTAAGGCTGGAGCTATCATAAATATGCAAACCACCTGTGTATGCCAGGTGAAAAGACAGGGGATTCTTTTAGCCTCCCCCATTCCTGGGCCAAGGTAGGAAGCTCCAGGGCTGGATTACTATATCTCTCCTTAAAGGTCAATAAAAGAGTTTTTATCTGAATTGTATATTTATATTGTATATTTATATACAATTTCCAGCTACAAAGATGATCCCTGCCATTTCCACAACAAACCTATGTTCGGAATTCAGTCAATCGCTCATCAATGAATGATCATGATCCACCTAATTCTGATCCAAATAATTGCATTACAAGAATCTAGGTGTTCAGGGCAAACATATACCCAATGCCATCCTAAGCAGAGTTATTCCTTTTGTCTTCAACAGATGTAGAACACTATAACTTTACTTAGGATAGTGCTTTTATACAGTCCTTCATTGAATCCTCACAAGTTTAGGAGGGGGGTTAGTTTGAGACAGAATGGCTGGCAAAGCTTCATGGCTGAGCTTCATGGCAGAGTCAGATTTTGAATACAGGTCTTCCCACTCCTAGTCCTATACACTGCATGGTCTCTCCAAACAAAGTCTCATGGTGTGAGTCAGGCAAAGAAGAGGCAGCATTGACATGGCAATATTTAAAAAGCACTATAAAATAACCTAACTCAGATAGCATCCCAACTTGCCAATGACTCTGAGAAATGTCATTTAAGGACAAGTGTGGACTCTAGATGCCAGCCTCCAAAGACGAATCAACTGGATCCAACCAGATTTTTCATGCAATTTCCTCAATTACCCTCCTTTCTACAGCCCTTGTCCCATGCAGCTTTTGTCCAGGCATGTGATCAGCATTGCTCTTTGGATGGCCAAAGGAGGCCGCCTTTCATTGTTCATCAGCAGAAAAACCAGCTGGACTCCACTACGATGCTCAGAGTGGAAGTCTTCCCAGCAATCCTTATCATTGCCCACTTGTGCCTGAAAGGATGGTGGGAGAAAAATGGTAGCAAAGTAGGCTTCAGTCAGCATCATGGGATCACTTCCAGCTTTTGCTAGTCACCCAACGTAGCACCCCGCTGTGATGCTGCCCTCCAATCACTCTCAGGTTTCCTGATAGCTTGGCAGTCCGAGACTCAACCCAGCATTGCCCAGCTTGCTCTAGATGACAACTTGTTCTGGTCTCCAGCTACTCCTTGGAACCCATTTTTCCTATATCTAATTTAAGCCTACCATGTTAAGAGCTCAGCCCCATTTCTATTTACTTATTTGTGATATTTTTCCTACCTGAACACTCAGTGACACACAAACAATTATGGTTAAAAGATGAAAATATATTTTTGATTACTGGTGGGAGTAAACTATGTTGCTGTCCATAATCTTTTGGACAGCCTTCCCTATAATCTGATCTTGTCCCCAAGACCCATTTTTTTTCATAGGCTGAACCGATCTGCTTCCTTTATTCCTTCTAAACCCTGATTTATGTATCTCTTCCTCTCTTCTGAATTTGTTTGCCTTAATCTTCCTTAAAAAGCGGAGTCCCACTCCAGTCACAGTTTGCCAGCTGAGGTTTAATCAGTGCCAAAGAAAAGGGTATGTTTACTTTCCATGACTTAGACACATTCTTCTATTCAGGGCTGGATTAATGGGCCCTGGGAACCCTTTTGAATCCTATTCCAATGCTGAACATGAACAATATTCTTCTCATTGCTGCACCGTATATCACAAATTTATCTCCTCTGCCTACGCTTACACCGAAGTACAGAAGTGTGTCCTGATACAAAAATCTGTTATAGCCGTATAAAGAACGCATCCTTGCTACCTGTCTGGGGGAGGGAAAGGAGGCACCATTCCATCACCTTGATAGAACAAAAATATCTGTGCATAGAGACAGGTTGACAAGCAGTGTGAGGTGGCGCTGTAGAAGAGAGAAACATAACCTCTGGCACAATGGGCGGGATACCACAGAGGACGTTTGCAGTCAGAAGGTGGGGCATATTTTGCTGATTTCCCCACATCCTGAAGCAGACCAACATGCCCTTCCCATGTTGCTGGGTGGGGGGCTGTCCCTCAAAAGCAGCACTGAGAGAGTATTTTCATCTGGAGGAGGAGGAGGAAGGCATGCTCCACTCAGCAAATTCCAACTTGCTGATGGTCCTTTGCCCCAGGGAGATGCACTTGGCCTCAACCAGTGTCAGGGCCTTTTCGGCCCTGGCTCCAGCCTGGTGGAACGAGTTGCCAGCTGTAGCATGGCCCATACAGAGCTTCCTAAGTTCCGGAAGGCTTTGAAGATGCCATTTTCCACCAAGCATTTGGTAGAGGCCAAGGATCACCCTTACCATCGAGTCAGGCCTGCAGCCAGATCCCCCCCCCCCATACACTATCCTCCATTTTGTGCCTGATTGCCCAACTGCAACCATCTTATCTACAGGCACACAAGGTGAAAAGGAGTGATCTATACAGTGTTTTAATGTATTTTAAAACCTAAATTCAGTGTATTGGTTTCAACTTCTTGTGTAAGTAGCCCCAAGACAATGAGGAGAGGGGAAGCCTATAGATCAAAATACAAATACATAAATAACTAAATAAAATTTCTTCTAAACATGCAAATTACCAGTAGATACAAGTCAGTGTATTCTGCACTTAGCAGAGGAATGGACTAGATGTCCTATAGCAGCAATTCTCAACCTCCTCACTCCACAGCCTCAACTGCAGTGGGGGCGGCACATGCACATGCATGGGCAGCGTACGCAGGCGCGTGTGTGCATGTGCACAGGTGCACAACAATCCAGAGGCAGACAGTGCCGTGGCTCCGCAGCCTCCACCCACCACTGGCCACCACCACTGCCCGCCTCCGCCCACCTCCGCCTGCTATTGCCTCGGGCCGCCAACGTGGCTGCTGCCGCCAGCAACCAACATGGTAACCCCATGGGAAGGATTCAGGAAACCCAAAATGGGATTGGGACCCCAAGGTTGAGAACTACTGTCCTACAGAGTCCTTCTCACTCAATGATTCTACCCAGCCCTGAAAAGCCTTCTCTTGTGTGACTATTCCACATTTATTTGGTCCTATGAGGAGCTGAGGTCAGATGAAACTGTATTTAAGAAGGTAATACAGCGTGATGTCCTAATGACATCAGCAGGCTTTTGCAGGACACATTAGGAGGCATAGAATTGGTTACGAGCTAGATTTGAAAAAGAAGCTTATGGCCTACTCATCTCACAACAAAAAGCTAGGTACAAATGCATCCTATTACCAGCTGAAGATAATAAACAGTGCCACAAGAAAGCCTGAAATGCTTTGTCCTGCATACAAAACACATGCTGTTGAAGAGCACGTCATGAAATGGTTTGAATGCCAGCAATTACAATGGGGCCTTTAAAACATCCTCATAATATGTGGGAAATGGCTGCACTGTACTCTGCATTCTGGCCATTTCTTTAAAAAACGATATAACAAAAATCTTCAGATTTAAGCACTCATGTTTTTGTGGAAGGCGATATCAAACACGTGGATTGCAGTTTGTTTTGTTCTCTGGGGTTAAGGGGCAAAGAAGATCAGACTAGGACAAGGATGGTCAAATTACAGTTCTCCAGATGTCCCAAGAACTACAATTACCCTGGGAGGGGCTCATGATACTTGTAGTCCATTGACATATGGAGAGCCACAATTTGGCCACCCCTGGACTTAGAGGGTGTGTGATTGTCATGATGGCTACAGGGGGCAGCAAAGGGCTTAATAAAGACCTTTGGTCCTCTCCTTTTTGCCACATTGCTAAAAGCCTTCCAGATCTCTCCAATAGCAATTACTATGAAAGTCACTGCCAGAAGTAACATAACATTAGAGTAAGTCCAATGGCTCCTTTAAGACCAACAAAATTTTGCATGCCTAAGCAAGTGTCTTGCTAGAATAATTCATTATGCTGCATGATTGTTGGATATTCTCCTGATGCTGTTTAGTAATTTACTCTCTCCTTATATATGTAACCTGATGATTTCTGTTTCATTGTGTGAGGAAGTGTGCATGCACATGAGAGCTCACACCTTGAATAAAACTGTGTGGGTCATAGAACTCAATCTTTGTTCTGCAACTTCAGACCAACATGACTACCCACCCGAATCTACTAGAGTAAGTGTAATTCATCCATTTTGAAAGGAAATGTCTCTCTAGTCCATCTTCCTCATGTGGCTGATGGTCTGGAACAGCCAAGGAACATGGGGTTCCTGATCCTATCTCAAAAGTCACAGATGTCTTTTTGCATGACTATACTGGTCCCTGAGGTTCCGTCATTTATTTTGTCAGAGATGGAATAGAGTGAGTGACTAGGCCAAAACTTGATAGTTACCACAAGAGTATAAGTTTGAAGCACTACTCTTCAGAAATTAGCGCAGCAACCTGTGAATATTTACTTGTAAATTCCACTGAACACAATAGGCCTTTACTACTGCGTAAGCCTAAACAGGACTGGGCTGTAAGCAACTTGCAGGGAGGAAAGAGGGCCCACCTTTGAAGTTGCTAATTATTCTGCGCAGAAAAGAAAGCATGCCACTTAAAGGACACCGCTTATAGCTTTAAAAAAAGCAATGAGTGGGTGAGTAATTACTAAAGTACCCTTTGGAGAGAGCAACGGAGTTAGTAGGAGAGAATGCAATTAGTGCCTCTTTCAATTTACAGCTCCCTCATAAACAAATATATGTCACCCAAGCAATGTGTCAGGGCAAGGGGGAAAGGAGAGGGGAATAGAATGGGCATTTATTTAAGCATGTGCAGGGATATAATTATTGAAGGCAGAAAGAAAATCTGGCAGATGGATTTCCTAGTGGAAAACTACAGACCAAAAGGAATGGGGGAAACAAAGTAGGGGATGCTCCATTCTTCACGACTCCCTCCTCAGGCCATCTTTTCTTTCTCGTTTCTAATTATGGGCACTCCATCTATTCACATTGTCTGTGGCACAAAGCTTGCAGATCATGAATAAGAGATTTATGGGAGACCACAGTTGAATTGTGGCCACCTACTTACCTTGGCTCCAATTATAAAGATGGAGTTACGAATGCCTCATAGTCATTTCAAAAATGAAATAGGAGGGGCAGGACCCAGTGAAGGCAAGTAATAAATGTAGTTGAGACCAAAGGCATAGTGACTGAATGTTTTCACAGACATTGCCAAATGAAACTTCGCCAAATGAAAACTCCTTAAAGGTTATGGATTAGCAACCCTGTCCTTCATTGGGAGACTGGGTGACCTGGCAGTACCTTCCAGCTGGATGGCATTCATAGAATCATAGAATCATAGAGTTGGAAGGGGCCATACAGGCCATCTAGTCCAACCCCCTGCTCAACGCAGGATCAGCCCTAACCATCCTAAAGCATCCAAGAAAAGTGTGTATCCAACCTTTGCTTGAAGACTGCCAGTGAGGGGGAGTTCACCACCTCCTTAGGCAACCTATTCCACTGCTGAACTACTCTGACTGTGAAATTTTTTTTCCTGATATCTAGCCTATATCGTTGTACTTGTTGTTAAAACCGATTACTGCATGTCTTCTCCTCTGCAGCCAACAGAAACCGCATCCTGCCCTCCTTCAAGTGACAACCTTTCAAATACTTAAAGAGGGCTATCGTGTCCCCTCTCAACCTCCTTTTCTCCAGGCTGAACATTCCCAAGTCCCTCAACCTATCTTCATAGGGCTTGGTCCCTTGGCCCCAGATCATTCTCGTCACTCTCCTCTGTACCCTTTCAATTTTATCTACGTCCTTCTTGAAGTTAGGCCTCCAGAACTGCACACAGTACTCCAGTTGTGGTCTGACCAGTGCCGTATACAATGGGACTATGACATCTTGTGATTTTGATGTGATGCCCCTGTTGATACAGCCCAAAATTCATATTGTCCTTCTGTGTAGAAGACACGATGCCTCTTTTTTTCTGGTAGTAAGAAAAAAATATTTTCCAATTTAATTTCAAAATTTATATTTTGGTTTCTCACATGATTTTAATTGATCTTTGTGATATTACATCTGTCTGAGACCACTGTTATCATTGTACTTCTGTAAACATTTTATATTTTTAGTAGCATTCAACCCAAAAACTCCCTCCTGTTGTTTAAGTATGGTCCCAATATAGACTCTGATCATTTGTTTCCAATTCCTTTTGCCATGCCTTTTGGTTTCCCTCATTTTTATTGTTGTCCGTTCTTCTGGCACCATGTTTGCATCATTTATACTCAAGAAAAACTAATATTGAAAATGTGTTCCATTTTATTGGGGGAAATGTGAGGAAAGAGACACTGACATGAAAGGGAATACTGATTTATCTTTCACAAGGGAGAAACAGACTTGAATGGGGATATTCACATTTAAACTGAACTCAAAATTTGGTTTCCTTCTTACAAAATTCAGGGAGTAGTTCAGCAACTGGGGCCACAAACAAAGGTGAAGTGTCCAGCTCACTTACTAGCAGCACCAATCACCTTTCCCCTCTATTATGTATCACATACACACCCCTTTATCTTATCCAAAAGATGCTAGAATGAGGAAAGAAGAATTGTGGGTGGAGAACGAATGTGCCAATGTGCCTTTTTCTGTTTCTTTGTGTATCTGAAAGTCAAGAGTTCTGACTCCTATTGCTCGATCAGTTTTTATTGTCAGTGTTTCCAAGATATTGATTTATTTTATGCCTAGGCTTGCCAGCCTATAAGTGGAGCCTGAAGATCTACTACAATTACAACAGCTCTCCGGCCTACAGAGATCTGCTTTCCTGGAGAAAAAATGGCTCACTGATGACTCTCACCTTCTCAAACCTGACCATCCCTATACTCCATTCCCAAATCTAATGTATCAAGATACTGAAATAGCATGCAGAGAGCTAATCACCATAGTCATCACAAAGACAAGTTGCTTGAGCCAGAGAACTATAGGGCTTATCAGGAAAGAATTAGCCCTGGAGCTCTGATTCAGCTGCTTAGATGATGCCTTAGAAACCACTCATGAGGGGCTCAAGGCAGTGCTAATACTAAAGTCTGGACCATGCCCTTGAAACCTAGTTTTGCACTAGGAACAGCTGGTAGTTTGCAGGCATGAAGGCTCTGTATATTTCCTGCTATTTCCTCTTGGTCCATAGTATCCAGCAACCAGGGTTGTCCATGGGAGAGGATGGGGCATGGAAAGAAACATCAGCTCTGTTGCTATGTCACTGCTAAGGAAAACCAGAAGTGATGTGTGTAAAATTGGGGACTTATCAGTAGCAAGTGTCTTCAACTGGTGGCGTAACGTTATCACCAGAAATGCACTAATGTCACCTCCCATGTGCCCAAATGTAATATCAGCACATTGCCAGGAGATACTGGGGATGGTCTAGCATTTGGACAAAACTCTATGATTTACCAGAGTTGTGCTCAAATGCTTGAGTCTTGTGCACTTGTAGCAATGTCCTGATGTAAATTCTGAGCCTGTAGAATATTTGGAGTGGTGCCTACAAGGTAGATTTATGAACAGGGAGGCCAACATCTTCTTGGTGTTATTTCTGGCCTCAATTTCACCTAGAGGCAATTTTAGAGGCTCCCACTCAGAGCTGGAATTTATATATGTGGGAAAATAAGCCCGATCCTGCAAACGTAGAGGCAGACGTCTTCCCCTAATTCAGAAGAATGATTTGCCTCTCCTAACAGAACTGATCTGTGATTTCCAATATGTTTCGAATAAAGCTGTTTTTCAAGGGGAATGGTCTTTACTAGCCCACTCAATATTCATAACTTCTTTAAAAAGTCCATCTTTCTAAAGTGGCATCTATTTCATTCAGCTGCCATTTCTGAAGTGGTTTTGAGTAGGTCTACTGCCTTATCTTCAAAAAACATGAAGCATTTCTTAGGCCATGAAAAAGAACATGAAACCATTAAAAAAAATCACCATTTGAATATTTTTCTCCTACCTTTTTGCCTGTAAAAAGAAGTTAGGATGTAACAAAAAAAATCTATACTTAAAAGCTGAAAAGCAACACTTGGACTCAAAAGAATGATGAATTTAATGTGGTATCTTTTTATACAGAATATAAATGAGCGCTGAAAGAGGAAGAGATTTTTCATCCAGTTATTCTCTCTCTTTACAGTCCTCCTTATTTACTCACCCCAGTTCAGCTATGAAATCCAGGCACAGAAGGAGGCTTCTGAACACAGATCCCATTAACTGGGCAAAGAGCCAGCACTAACTGAATGTGCCTTCACGCAGCTGCAAGGCCTTCTTTGCAAAGGAATGCACCTGGAATGCCCATCTGATCCATGCCTATTCCTGATCTGAATAAGGAGAACTAGAAGCCTGCTTCTCTTTGCAGTTCTCCTGGGTGAACTGGGATGTCTGCTTCAAAGTGGGGCCTGGGGATCTCCTGGAATTACAACAGATCTCTTGACTACAAATATCAGTTACCCTGGAGATAATGGCTGCTATGTGTGTGTGTGGGGGGGGGACTAGACTGTATTAAGTTATACTACACTGAGGTAACACCCCCCCTTTCAACACCCCCCTACCCTTCTCAGGTTCCATTCCCAAATATCCAGGAATTTCCAAATCCAGAGTTGGCAGTCTTACCTGCCAATCTTGGGAGAGTGATTGAGGGGGAACTACAGGGTCTTCAAATGGCTAGAATTTGCTAAGTAGTTTAGGAGGTCACTATAACCCTCTCTCTGGACTTTTTTGAGCAACCAGGCCATCTGGCTAATAAACACTGGTTGCCTTTTTTCTATGCAACTATTATGGATTTTTTTTCTTACATATTCCTGGCTACTATTTCAGTCTCTCAATTGTCATGGTGTTTTCTGAGGATTTCCACAAAGGGGGCCCCCTTCACCTCTTCAGGGAGCCCATTCCACAGAGCTGGAGGCATGACGGGACCAGCCCATGCTCAGGCCTATGTGGTGCACAAGATCATATAAAAGGAAATGGCCCTTCAAATTAGGAATATGAATGAAGATATTTCCCTTTGCAGAAAATTGTAGTTGCAAACTGGAACTGCAATTTTTTTGGCGATTTGGGGTGGTCAATAGGGACATAACAATTCCTCTCCCACAGCCACCCTCTGTGTCTAGTAATGTGGGAGACAGAACAGTGCCCTGAGGGATCCCACAAGGGAGTCAATAGGGATGGGCACAAACTGGTTTACGAGCCAAAATTTGGCAGCAATTAGAACTGAAATGATGTCCGGAGCACCCAAATTAATGTTTGGAACTGTCAATGTTTGGAACTGCCAACAAGGCACCTTCCTCGAACATTTATTGGACTTGTATCTGGTTCATCTGCTAGGTCATTTAACCCTACCAGCTGAGCAGGTTAGGTCCACCCACCAGCTGTTAGGTTTAAATGGCTGTGAGTCATTTTTCATCCTGCCCCAATGTCCAAGTGTAACGGGGTACACACTGACTAGTTTGGGAAAATTCCAGCTTGGTTCGGTTTGGGGGTCACCCCAAACACTGAACCAAACCAACATCCCTATTGTTGAATACTATTCAGATATGGGTTATATGCAGGCTATTTGAGTTAAATGTCATGAAGTCATGTTGGATCTTCAAGATACCCTGCATGTGTGGGTTTTTAAAAAATATTCCTTTAAACACTGAGGAACTGCCTTTATGGTAGAATATATTTTCTGTTTGTTTTTTTTTTAATTCTGAAAAAAATGCTATTCTTAGCAAAAATCTGTCCCCTTGTTCTGTGACAACAAATATTTAAATTATAACCTTCCACTTTCTCTTTTACAGCACCAAGCAGCAGATGCATAAATTAAAAAATACAGGGCCAAGCTGTGTTGCAGCAGAAAAGAGGATGCACTTTTTAAAAATTAAAGACGTTAAAAAGCAGGTTGAGCATCAGCCTGGTATTTCTGAATATCTAATCTCAATTCGCTAAAGATGGTGCATGCCATTTTCAAGGAGCATGGCAACATATTTGAATTCCACATTAATTATTGTGACAAAACTGAAAATCCTAGGATTTTCATGCTGGCATTAAATAAATTCCTCAGATTTCTATCTTTCATTTGTTTCTACAGCTTTCTAGACAAGTTGGCTTTGAATGTATTCCCTCGCTTACTGTTGGACAAAACGCTATGCATCACTTGGCCAGCTGCAGAGTCCCAGTCTATGATTTCATTTTCTCGCAAGCTGCCACAGTAGTTTAAGGACTAAGACATCTGCCAGAGTTTCTAGCTCAAGGTCTTCAGTGGCCGCACATAACCCATGGAGGCATTCCATTTGGTCTTTCTGTCTTGGTCAGATCACACCTAGAATACTGTGTGCCATTCTGGAGGCATGACTTCAAAAAGGACATGGAGAAAATTAATTGGGTGCAGAGGAGAGCAATGGGAAGAAGAAGAGTTGGTTCTTATATGCCACTTTTCTCTACCTGAAGGAGGCTCAAAGTGGCTTACAGTCAGGGCCATTTCCCACGGCGATCTTTGTTGCAAATTGTTTGCGGAATGAAAAATCGCCATTTAAAATAGTGGAATTCGTCGTTTTGCACACCTGGCTTTGTAGTGGAATCAGTTGCGTTTTTTTAGCGTTTCCCACAGGCTTCCGGTCTCGGCAGAAATCGCTAGAAAGGAAGCGCTATTGCCAAGCTTGTCCCGCCCCTGGCCGTCAAGCAGCCAATGGGCAGCCGTTAGCATGCTCCCAAACAGCCCCTTTCCCTTTAAGAAAGCTTTTTAAAAAAAAAAACAGACCCATAGCAACGAATCTACGTAGATTCCTTGCACTGGAGAGACCCATCTAGCTGCCTAATGTGATCTATCGTTTGATTGTATGATCGTTGGCACGCTGCCTCGAGTGATAAAAAAAAATTCCCCCCCCCCCTTCTCACGGGCTCGATTTTCGGCTGAATTTATGTGTAAAAAATAAAGGGACTTTATTTCAGCAAACGGGCTTTTAAGTGGTTTGTGCTTAGTGACTAAAGGTGAAGGACTGAAGCCAGGGAAGCCTCTAAACAGAAAGAGGCTCGCCGGTGCGTTTATCCCCGCTCGCTCCGAGAAAAAAAAATGGCGATCGCTTCGCCGGAAGTTTGGAGGAGAGATCCAGGGGGAGGGACTTTGAAGAACCAGCTACAATGGTAACGCACAGGTCTTTAGCGCTATTGTTGCAGATTGGTTGCAGGAGTGTATCGCTATCCGGAGGGTGAATCCAGTTTTCTGGATTCCCCTGAAAGCGCCACAACGAAGCGCTTTTGGCGGGTCGGTTTCAGGATTGTTGCAGATTGTTGACGACGTCGTGCGTTATGGCAAATTAGTAGCGTTTTCAATCGGCAACCATTGTGCTATTTTTAAGCCGTGGGAAATGCCCCTCACTTTTACAGTGACTGTTTACAGTGACATAGCAGTTTTATCAGTGCCCTGGCGAGCCCAAGGTCACTCAACTGGCTGCATGTGGGGGAGTGCAGAATCGAACCCGGCATGCCAGATTAGAAGTCCACACTCGTAACCACTACACCAAACTGAGGATGATCCAAGGTCTGGGGGCCAAGCCCTATGAGGAAAGGCTGAGGGACTTGGGAATGTTCAGCCTGGAGAAAAGGAGGTTGAGAGGGGACACGATTGTTCTCTTTAAGTATTTGAAAGGCTGTCACTTGGAGCAGAGTAGGCAGGGGTTCCTCTTGGCAGCAGAGGACAGGACCAGCAGTTGCAGCTTTAAACTATGTGTAGAATAGTACCAGCTAGATAGTCGGAATTTTTTTTTTTCAGTCAGAGTAGTTCAGCAGTGAAATCAACAGACTAAGGAGGTGGTGAGCTCTCCCTCACTGGCAGTCTTTAAGCAGCAACTGGACAGATACTTATCCTGGAAGCTTTAGGCTGATCCTGCATTGAGCAGGGGTTTGGAATAGATGGCCTGCATGACCCCTTCCAACTCTATGATTCTATGGTCTTCTCTCTCTGAAGCCATTCCCTGCAGCTGTGGTGTGGCTGCAGAGAACCTGAACTGGGTACAGGGAATGTGTTGTATGGTCATATGCTCAGTCTTGATGCACTACAGACTAATGCAGTTATCCAAGGCTAATAACAAAAGTGTTCATGGCCAAAGCAGGATGCGAAAATCCAAGCAGATTACGGAACTATTTATAGAGCAATTTCAGCTGCCTCTCTCTCCTCTCTGGCTGTGGGGTTTGCAGATCAATAAAATGATAAAAAGATTTAGACAGCTGAGGAGCCCATGTGAGTGACTGACACCCCTGATAAATAGATTTGAAAAAGAGACACAAACATACAGGACCATTAAGGCTAACTGAAAGACACCCTGTGTGCCTACGTGCATAGAAGTGGACAGAAGGAAAATGTGTCTCATGGAGCCACAAAAGACATACTTGAAAGAGCCAAATTTTTAAAATGGCCTGTTCTCCCCACCCCCCTTCCAGGATCTCACTGTAATTGTCACGTATAATTTGTTCTTTTATATTCCAAAGCTGCCTTCCTGCCTTGGTGCTTGGTGTGCCTGGATCAATGCAATGGCTGTCACAGCTTCTCCATTGTTTGGCATTATTTACCGAAGAGCAGAGAACGATTGTGCTTAAGTTACAGCAAGTCTCCAAGGCGAAAGGGCATAGCCAGCCCCAAAGCAAATTGTTCAACTAGCCTTTCTGCTCTTACCATACTGAGGAAGCACAAGTCAGAAGTCCATTTTATTTTTGACTCATATAACAGATATAATTTTAAAACAGCCTCACAAAAAATTTACATTCATGACACTCATCCTCCTCCTTTGCTCACTGTTCCCAGTTGACTGTCTTCCCATTAACCTTAACCTCCAGTTGTCTTAAGCAATGCTGGTAGTTTCCCTAGGCAATACTGTGAACAAAAGAAAAAGTGCCATATTATTTCTGTCCAATGTATAAGCTTTTGATCCAGCCAGCAATATTATTAAATTCTCATTGTTACTACGTACCTTGTTCTACATGGTTTTTCTCTGCACAAGTGTTATGGTTCCCAGCACAGATTGGGGGCGGGGGGTGGTAAAAAAGAAATGCCCTCTTCCTTTTCACCAGTGGAAAAGCTTCTTGGTCCCAGCTGACATTTAAAAAACATTGTCTCTAGATACTCGGTAATCAAATTAGTTCAAACAATCCTGCATAATTGTGCAGAAGGCAAGGATTATAAGGGAATACGTTTGTGGATGACTGCAAAAGCTTGATTCCAGTCTCCTAATACAAGATTCCTCCATAAGTTTGTTATTGCCTGGTGTCTTACTTTTCCATTTTTTCTTCAACCAAAGCCATTTCCAATTTTGTAAAATCCTGCCCTCTTCAAGGTACATCCTCTCTGTATCTTCCTAGGGCAGGCCATGTTCATTATTTGGTAGGAACATTAAACGGCAATTTCAGTTACTCAGTTGCCACAAGTAGTCGCGAGATGTCCACTGAGTTCCACTGCTCTTCCCCCCCCCCTCTTTTCACACATAAACTGAAAAGGTGTCTGTATGCACAGATAACCAGCCATCGCTGCTGAACAAGCATTGTTCAGTACAATGTGGCTATTAGCTGCAGAGACTCGTAGATAAGCTTTCAATCTTACTTTTCATAGGACCACTGATGAGATGGCCCAACACTGTCCACTTGGAAGCACAACTGAAATGAACAAAGATTATGCAGTAATAGCTATGCTTTGTGGACCGGGCATTTTAGCACATGACTGTGTTGCCCATTAAGGCCTCGTGACACAAGGATGTGATTACATGTCAGCCACTTGAAAAGTCTGTTGAGTGATGTGTGAACCCTCACCCCAGTTTAATTGAGAACTGGACTTTGAAATCTCAGCTAAAAGGCCCGTAAGCCTTGTCCTGGTAGGGGAGCACACAAGGAAATCTAGTGGGAGTACAGTAAGCATGGAAAAGAGGGGTGCTAGGTTTCCCACCAGCAGGTTCACCCACACTGACCCCTCAGCATCTTGGTTAATCACAACCTGGGAGACAGAGATGGCAAGGGGTGAAAAGATCAGGGTAGTGGTGACCTGCCATATTATGGAATCTAGATCCCAGTAATGGGATTAATACAAAAAAGCAGAAACAAGAAAGCGGCAATCAAGCATTCTTTAAAAACTAGTTCAAACCACCATTCAAACCACTATTCTTCCCAATGAGCACCCAAAGTGACGTATATTGTTGTTCTCTCTTCTATGTTATATCCACAACAACCCTATGAGGTAGGTTAGGCTGAGTATGTGACTAGCCCAAGGTCATCCAGTGAACTTCCATGGCAGAGAGCGGATGTGAACCTCAGCCTCCCATATTCTAGTATGACATGCTAACCACTATGCCATGCTTGCTCCTAAATGCCAGCAATTAGGGAAATACAATAACTAATGACAAAAGTTAGGCATTTGCACCAAGTGCTATTTTGCACCAAGTGATATTTGTACTCCACTGTTTGACTCTTTTAACTTGGGATCAAAATCAAAGTACATTTGCTGCGCTTACAGTCAAATACTAAACTAATATGGTGCTGTCAACACATGGAGGTGCAGTGCCCCTTCAATTGCTGAGATGAAAACTGGAAGTCCTGCAACTTATGCATTCATAGCCAGGGTGACTTGAACCGTGACTGGCAAATACATGTACTAGAGAATGCATGTTGTGCGCTGAATAAGAGATTGCAGATTTATTGTTACAGTCACAGCTACCAGCATCTATCCTATGTCTTTTTCCACTCCAGAGAAAACAAAACTATCAAAGTGATTGCGTGGCTACTCTGTCAGTGCAGCTCACATTGACAAGCAAGAAAGACAGAGGAACTGTTTGGATCGTGGCAAGACGGAGCTCCAGGCATACAAAGGTGATGGCCCGAAATGGGGGTGCCCATGACAGCATCCACAAGTGGGATTATACCCATCCGTAGGAAGCCTGAGGCTCGAAAATAAATCATATCTACTGTGGGGTAGCTCTGAACCTTTCATTATCTTTGACATATAACTGAAATTCTCAGGAGGCCTCTGTGATAAGACTTAGAAGTGCTTGTTATCAACCCAGCAGGATAAAACATCCTCAAAGGACATTCGGATGAGACCCTGAGCAAAACATTCATTAATATGCCTGACATTTTTGTTCTTCCTCAGTCATCCCATCAAGCAGACTTTTTCTATTTCTGTGACAGTGGAGGTCCTTCACATGTACGCAGCTTTAAAGGGCTTCCACAAACAATTAGGACAATCTGTTGTATAGTTTAAAAAGGAAGGGGCTGGGTATCTAGCTTTACTCTTCCAGATGCAGAGACTGGGCGTATGTGGCTGTCCAAAGGTACATCACAGCAAACTGCTTATTTGTTTCCCAAAACTACCAGGGAATTTGCTTTGACTGTAGAAAAAGGGCTCCCATCCTTCTGCAACAGGAAACTGGCAATGGATTTCTGTGTGATTCCATCAAGTATTAAAGATGCACAGTGCAGAATCATGTCGAGCGTCCAATGGACATTTATTTTATTGTTACTTTATTTATAGGCCCATATTCCTTGCTGAGAGTCAAGGCAGATGTATTGGTGAATACCACTGAATGCCACTGAAGATAGCCAGCATGGTTTAGTGGTTAAAATGCTTAAGAAAAATCTGGAAGACCAAGGCTTGAGGGCCTTGGGCCAATCACACATTCTCAGCCTGACGTATTTCACAGGGCTATTGTTGTTGTGAGGGCGAAACTGAAGAGGTGGGAAAAATTTTTGCAAGCTGCTTTGGGGCAAGGAACACAAAAAACATATTTGATTGATTTGAATACCTGTGCTTGGGGGCATAGATATCTAAATAGATAGAATACATTTGTATGTTTCGAGTCTACTTCTAACCATGATTAATTTTAAAAAGTGCTTCCCCTCGTAGAAGGAGGTACAGCTACACACCAGTCAGGGAGATGTCAGCATGCTAGCAGGTTCTTAATATGCAATTAAAGGCAAGCCTATGCTTATGCTAAGTGTCTCTTGTGGTAACAGTTAATTAGCATGATAAAATCCTCATTTTGTTTCATGCCTACTGATGGCTCTCTACTTCTTACTCCTGAGAGAAAAGAAATGGTAATGTACCCCTGGGAGTACTGAAGATAATTTAAAGTATAGAAAATGATTTGACCCTTATGGACAATTAGGGTCAGTGCAATAAAAAAACCCAAAACAACAAAAAAAAAGTATTCTGCTCAAATGAAGGGTATGGACTGTTTAATTTCAAGGCAAACTACTACAAAGTGACTGCAAACAAAGAAAGTTTAATTATTGTTGAATGTAAATGTCACGTGCAAATGGGCCTGCTTACTAAAATTTATGTGCCGCTGTATAACTGTGGTTTCAAAGTTATTTACAATAGGCACTAAATACATAAAAATATTTGGAGAACAGTTGCAATTCCAGGATAATTCCAGGCATCATATGAAGTGCTGCAGTTCTAGGCTATATGGCTGAAACAGTTTGATAGACTTAACATTTGATTCTTTTTTTTAATTAAGGAGCATATTTCATCCAAGCCTGGTTCAGTCTTACCATCTCGTACTGGGAAGAGTGAAGGAAGCAAAACATGTGGGAGAGCAGAAAACAAGAATAGCAATTTCAGGGAACATGAACCAACCCATATAATCTCAGATTCGTTTTTTTCCTCTATTCCTCCAAAAAAAAAACAGTAATAAAACTGAAAACTGAAGCCTTACCTGTCAGTATACGCCATAGTTCTCAGACGGTGCTCTTGTTGTCCATAATGGGAGAATATCAGCATTCAACTACACTTTGAGATCTCTGTTTACTCTTCAGAACACAGACCAAGAGCCCATGTTTGGAACACAGAAGCAACTGCATGATCTGATATTTTAAGATATAACCAGTTCCTCCAAATCTATACACATTTTCTCCATATATGGTCTCCTTCCCTTAGTATGTCTGACTCTGCCTTTTCTAGTGTAGGGTCAAAAACAACCAGTCTTTGTGATGCCAGAATACCCTTGTAACCACAAAAGCTCTTCAAAACTGGGCTCCCACTCTCCAGCTCCTATGTCCCAAGGTCACCAAATGGCATTAGAAGAAAAAATGAACCTCCCCTCCAAAAAGGCTGCTGGTCAAATGGCATGGCATGTCAAAAGAAAACCCAGAACTGACATCAGTCCACTCTAGGAATTTGCCATAGAGTTTCCTAGAGAGAAATGACATTGCTGACTGTGCCCTCTTCCAGTCCTTGTTCCTGGTCTCCTGCTGGTCCCTGGTGACTCCAATTATAGCACCTCAATATTATATAACATTTTATCTTTGGCCTCTTTCTCCCTGCATCCCTACTTGTGTCTTTTTTAAGTAAGAGAAAGTGATACTGGAGCAAACATACAAGGATCGTGCCTGAGAAGTCCAGCTCAGATTTTTAGAATGAAACTATATGTGATGCTGGACTCCAGTCATCAAAGATTCGTATATATAATTAGGATCAAGGGCAACACATTGGGGAAGAGGAGAGAAATATTTCCCTTGTCTTACCTCCTGATCTGAAATGTCCTGCAGAGGCTGTTTTGACTCTGGGGGCAGGGGGAGGACAGGTTTCTGTACAGTCCTCAACTCTTTTCCCTTTTGGGAATTCTAGAATTCTAGAAATGTCTCCTTTCCTATCATGGCTGTATTTGAGGGCAAAATTACATGTCAGGACTGCCAATGAATTCCAACATTGTATGTGGTTTGGCTGTTAGCCTTCCTGGAAGTTTCACACAAACAAACAAAAAATCTTGTATGAATTATCCATTCACCATCACTGATTGCCTTCACACTTAGCAAAATGTTACTTTTCCTCCCTTCTCTAACTGGCAGTGAAGTCCTAAGCACACTTACATCTTTCTAAATCTTTTGATTGCAATGACATAAAAGGGTGTCTCTCTGCTTAAGGCTCCACTTCCAGTTTCTGTTTAAAAATGGAGATTGACCTTTTCCGCATGGGGAATTAGGCCTAGGCCAGCACTAGTCTGGTTGCGGGGCTAATCCCCGCTTCCACATGACATCGGCACCAGTCCAGGCCTAGCCTGATTCAGGCCCTCCATTGTCCCGCGGCAAGGGAGCACGGATATTTCCTCATTCTCTTTTCTGTCCCGGGTGCCAATGAGGCCTATGCCGGAGCAGATCTGCATGGCAGGGAAGAACAGGGCCTTCTAGGCCCAGCTCCCCCCCTGTTGTGAGCCAACTGCACAGTGCTGCTGAGCTGCCTGGGGCTTTTTTTGTTGTTTAGGAATGTGGTATTGCTACTGTATTGCTAAACAGGAAAAAAGCCCCCCCCCCCACACACACACACACAGAGGAAACTTGCCGCTCCAGCTGCCTCGTGTGGAAGCAGAAATCTGGGGAGGATGGTGTGTGCCACAAAAATGGCCCCCCATGGGGACACAGGAAGTGGTGGGGCAAACTGCCCCACCACAAACACCCAGTGGCAGCCCAGTGTGGAACCGCGAGTGCAGAATAGGCCACAGAGAAGCAGACTAGGCCATTTCTTTGAGAAAACCGTATGTTCAAAAGAGCTAAATCCTATGAGAACAGCTTTTCAAAAAAAGGGAAGTCCAAGCTATTTTTTAACATTTTAAATTAAAATGAGGCTCAACTCTTGAAAAAAATGTATTTAAATACTAAATATGTAAAAGTTCAAACAATTAAAAATTCATGAAAGCTAAACGATCTAATGAAGTGCTGATACTCATGAGGAAACTGAGAGCAAAACATTTGATGGAGTGGATATCTTTTGTTCCCAGAAGTGGGGAAAATCCTGATATTATTTGGCTAACTGAAATTAGCCCTCATTGCTGGCTTGAGCTCTTTAAAGGTAAGTGCTGGCAAAGGATGGGTGATGGTCTTTTTGCTGCTTAAATGGTTAATGACACCCTTTGATTAATATGTGGGGAAACAAAGGTTAACCCACCCATCCCCTTTACTTGACACTAATCCTTAGAAAGAGCCTGTTTTGCATTTGTACTGGGAAGTCTAATCCAAAAGAAATAGATACTGAAGAAATATCAGACAAAGCAGTCACTGCTGTGGCCCAAACTAAATTTTAAATAAAACAATGCCGCTGTAGTGGAGAACTGCATATAGTATCTGTAATTATTATACAGCATCAAAACTGCTTCTAGAGATATTTTGCTCCAAGATAGTAGAAAGCTACTAAGATACATTTTCAGTTTGTTTCTAAGGCCCAGAGATACATTTTTTATTTGCCCCTGGAAAAATCACACACATGCACACACATTGCATTCACATACAGCCACCACAAATCCCCCCCCCAATTTTGAAATCTACCCAAGTTCCAACTCCCAATTCACCATTCCGCCCTCCCAAATAAACAAGGTAAAAAAGAAGAAACACTTCATAAAACAGCAAAGGAAATAATGTTAATTTCTTTTTAAAAACTATAAAGAGAACAAAATGAAACTTGAGGGGAAACTTACTGGAGTTACAGTTTATCCTGATACAGTCTAGATGGGGAAAAATAAATGAAAGATGAAATTGCATCCTTCAAGGTAACAGCTGCAGACATCCAAAAACAATCAGTCCACCCTTCCGGGGACAGACACACGCAAAGAGATGTGGCCATTTTATATCTTTATATATACATTATGTACAAATACAAGAGTGGCTGTATATCTGCAATATGTACAGAAAAAATATCAGATCTATATGTCTATTTCACAACTGTGCAGGTGTGTTTTTATGTGCATGTCCATGTATGTGAAAGTAGTATATTCTGCAAATGAGACAATACAGAGAATGATGCACTGAAGATTATCTAGTGATTCTAATCACAAACTGCTTCTTAGCTATCGTGTCAGTAAGGCACAGATATTCTTCTTCAAAGAGCAGATATTTGGCCTAGTGACACTTAAAAAAAAACCCTCTCTTGTTCAAAGACAATGTAGCAATGCTTCTTTATTATGTTTTGTGTTATTGCATAAATGCACCACCAAACCAATATAGTATACCTGGCTTGGCAATATTTGCTGGTGAAACATTAATACCCTTTCCACCTCTCCCAAGAACAAGCCATTCCCTGTGCAATAGCCCAAAATACTTTCCAAAAATCTGTGCTGTCACTGTTCCTCAAAGAAGAGGAAAGGGTTAACATACTGCCTACTTGTCCCCTATCATAAAATGGCCACTTGCAAACAGCTAACCGCACAAACGCCCAGCCCAGATTTCAGTGCATTTTTGGAGGGTTCGGGGCATTTTTGATTGGTTGGGAGAGTTGATGCAAAGGCAGCCAGCCATCCATCTCCTCTGAGCCCTGTTTCACCTTGCTGCCTGAATGTTAAGACTGACTAAGACACTGATAACATTCGGGAAGAAGATGAACTAGGCAATGCAGGGCAGTGGCAGGCCTGGTTACTTTTGACAACCCCACAAGCTTCACTCAGAGGTTCTGAACAGTAGGGCAGAAGGATGAACAAAACAAGTGAAAATACAATGGGGGGGGGAGAGAGAGAGAGAGAAAAATCTGTTTGCTTATTATAATTCTGAAACAAAACATTACAGTCAGAATTTCAGCTGGGAGTGCTTGTGAGCACTTGCCGTTTATACAGCAGCTTGGCAGGTGATCAGTCATAGCTTAATAAGAAGCAATCTGCCTCCTTCAGTTCTCTGGTTCTGAACACAATCCTTGTCCACGTAGCACAAGGTACGCTTGAGCAACACCTCAGGGCACTGCATGGCTGATTTGACTAGACTGTTCTTCTCTTGGGAAGGCCCAGGCCTACAGCCAGCACCTTGCAGCACTAGCAATCTGAACTGAGCACCATAAAGACATCTACTGCTGAGTAGCCAAAACTTTGGATAGTGGAAGGTAGACTCTCTTTCTAGAAAGCATGAAATGGGACAGTTGGTGCTTAACTACGCTGTGCTTACCCAAAAGAAAGGTCTTAAACTTCAAAAGGGGCGGGGGAAGGACAAGACAAGGAATCTGAGTGAACAGGAATAAACCAATCGGGAGTAGTGAAGCCATAAAAGAGAGTCTGTTGTCCAGCAGATCTTCTCTTAAGAAAATATGGGTTTGGTTTCGTGCGATTAGGTTTGTCATGTGTCGTCAACCGCAACAGAAAAGTGGGAGCAAACAGTCCTTGAGCATTTGGTACAATCACCGTACAGGGGTGGCTATATCCCTTCAACAGGTGTGTGTTAGTAAGGTGGGTTACTGGAAAGAGATAAAAGGAAAACGTTTTTTAAACCTTCCCAAAGCTGGAAATGGGAAAGAGGAGACAGTAGGAAAGAAAGAATGTGTGCGTGCGAGAGAGACAGAGACAGAGAGAGTGAGAGAAATAAAATTTCATTTAAAACAAATTGTATTTGCAAAGTCAATAGCAGATCAAATCCATCTGAGGACCTACTTTAAGGGTCATAATTTTTAAGTATCCTCTTCAGATGTTCTGGGTGCACATTCTTATTATTTATTTTCTCCTGGTCCTTGGGATTTGCAGTTCCCTCTTTATTTCAACTTCCACTGATTCTCATCATAAAATGCACTCTGCACTCTAATGTTTTTCCAGGTTTATGCAACTGACTGAAATGATACATTTTTTTAACATACTTACCAAGTATGTTTCTAATTTAAATGACTGGGGGGGGGAATCATATGTTTACAGATTATGAAATTTGGATACAGAAACTAGGAGGGGAAAGCATTTGTAACAATAATACTGGATTATGAGTAGGCCCATAAAAAGTCAGCTTTTCTTAATGGGAAATGAAGAGAATTGGTCTGTAAGCCTTCAACAGATGACACAAATGTTCCTGATAGAGAAACAAATGGCTGGAAAATCCAAAATGTCATCTCATTGATATTTCCCCAGACACTGGAGCTCTAGAATAGCCTGTACTTGGGAAATGTAGCTGACTGAGCACACTTCCTTGATGAAGCCTGAGTCAAAGCTTCATTCTGGTTCATCTAGAAGGCAAATATGGTTGGAAAGAACAAGAAACTTGGTGATATTAAAGAATCCACCAGTAGCTGTCATGCTGTGCCATCCTACCAATAAAAGGGTTGGGAATAGGGGTGCCAGCTCTGGGTTGGGAAACTCCTCGAGATTTAGGTGACAAGAGTTTTGGGGAGGGAGTTCAGCATGGATGTGATGCCATGGAGTCTACTTTCCAAAGGTACCATGTTCTCCATGGTGGGTATTAAAGTGGCTGTGCCTATATGGCAGGCTATTTCTCTCATTCTCAACACATGCTTTAAGCAGCAGGGTTAATTCTGAGGCATGTGTGAAGCAATGACTCACTGAACTCTCTTTGTCTCTCTCCCTCCTTCCCTTCCTTTCTCAACAGAGATACAAGATCTGTCACATTCGGGCTTCTACTCTTTACAAAACAAGGCTCCAATGTGTCATGAAATGTGTTATTAAGACAGCAAATATGCTGCCCCAGTTTCCCAATGGGGGAAGATCTGAAACAAAGAAGCAGCATTCACATAAGAAGCTCTCCTTCACCCGCCCACCCACACTGCAATCTCCATCCAGTCTTCATGTATTCCTGAATTTTGGGTTTTTTTTTTAAGGGTGTTGTGCAGGTGAGAGGGATATGCCAGCCCCTGCAGGCTGCTCTGTACACTGTGTTCGAAGGGCTGTTTGCTGTGCGGGCCGCAGGCTTCAGGCCTTTGAAGGGTTGAATACCATCTTTTGATATACCATGACTGATGGGGTGTAAGGAAGCTTTTACAACTTGGATACACAGCGTCAGAAGATCACAGAAAATAACATAATAAACAGGGCTTGAAAAAAATGGAATGGAATGAAACAGGAAATGAAAAGCGAGCACAGGAATCTTGAATACCATTCAAAACAGTCTTTGCCAAAACATATTCCTGGTGTACCACCTGATTTGGATTCCACCTGTATGACATCCTAATCTCCAATCTCTCATTATTATTTGTAGGTTTGTAATTTGGATTTTTAACAAAAAAATGGATTTAAAAAATGGTGATAAACGTTTAGATCCTGGATCTTCCTGACCCTACAAGTTCTCCACATCCAATATATCATGTTGGTCTGAAGAATTCTACTCTCAAATGATATTTCAGGTTTGAGTTAGTTGAGGTGGTAAAGTTAACTAAATATAAATTCTCGGAATCCACCTGTGGCCTTCAATGTGATGACAATGTTGGCTTTTGTGGGAAGCTTTAGCCATCAAATGCTATCTCGAACGTTTTCCTTACAGATCAGATACTGCTGCATCACAGAGCTGTCCTGACTGTCACCTTCAGGGCCCTGCAAGACTGAAGCATCATTTCTGGAGTTAAGTTGGAGTGATGCTGCTGTTACTGCTGACAGGGCCATCAAAGATCTGTAGGTTTGGCTTTGCTAGGGTTTGTTCCTGGACTGACCCTCTATTAGGACCCATCATGGAGTAAGTTTGTAACACAAATGCCATACTCAACATTCTAGTTAAGGACAAATAAAAATGACCATAGAACTCTTATTGTTTAAATGAGATACTTAATATAAGGACCTAGATGACCCAAATCCCAGGTTTCAATAAGATGGTTGAACCTTGGTTCTTGGATTTTTCGCTTATTTAGAAGGGCTCCCTTTGCTATTATTAACAGCTGTGAACAATTTTCGTTCCCAGAGATTCAACCTTGAAAGATGGTTCTGCCCTCCCTGTTTGCAGTTGGAACGCAAATGAACTGTCTGGTTTCAACTGGCTGCTGAGTGAGGCATTGTCTGTTAGAAAAGACGGCTTCTAACGTACATAGATGCTTCATTTTGTTCTTCCACCCTGGCTTCCGTCGTAGTGCACCTGTGGACTGTGGAGACATCCTATTTTGTAAGAAGGGCAAGATGGATGACTGAAGGATGCCATCTTAGGATGTTTGAAGATAGTAAGTTCTAAGTATTCGATTGGCAGATTTTTAGATAGTAGCAGTGAGCTTTATTTGTTTCTATGTCTTTTGCCTGTACCTGGGTGATTTATGCTGTGCAACATGCTTTAAGCTAATAAATTTAGTTTATTTTTAAGCTGAGTCTTGAAGCCACCTGGAGGGTGGGAATCTGAGGCCTTGAAAGGGAAACCAAGCCTTCACTTTTAAAAAGGGGTGGCTTGTCCTTATACTGAAGAACTAGTTAAATGATGTTGTGGGTCCTGGTGAGCCATTATCAAATTCTGGAACAATATATTTATTTTTGTCTAGCAAGAAGAAAGGCAGCTTTTCTTGGATTCTGGGAATAAAAGCAGAAACTAACCAATGCCATCCTAAGCAGACATCCACCATTTACTCCATAGACTGCAAAGAGTGTAACTGTTCAGAATTGTCCTGTCAGAGCGATGTTAGATGTCCTTACTCTTTCTCACTCTGCATTCCCCACCCCAATCATAACTGAAGTAGAATTTGGCATTTCCTCCTGTGGAGAAGCACAAAGAGAGTAATCCTAAGCAGTCTATGTAGAATGGGCTTAGTTTCAGTAAATAGTTAGGATTGCCTACTATGGATTGGAAAATTCCTAGAGATTTTTTTGGGGGAGATGGAGGAGGGTATAACGGCATAGAGTCCAATCTCCAAAGAAGTCATTTTTCTGCAGAAAGTGAATCCTATAGTCTGTAGATCAGTTGTATTTCCAGAAGATCTCCAAGCCATACCAGGAGGTTGGCAAACCTAGTTCTTAGGATAGCAGCCACAAGCTGTTTCCCTACAAAAACATGTCCATGTCCAGTGGTACCCTCATTTTCATTATATCTGAAGCCACTCTTACCGAAGATGAAAATAAGGCTATTCCACAAACACATTCAAGTATAGTCTGAGCTGGATAGATGCTCATCAACTGGTCAAAAATATTGAGATTACTGTGTTTCATTTTATGTATTTATATTATTTCTCAACCAGGATTTCATGAGACCCAGGGTTTCTTGAGAACCCTGGAAGGGTTTCCCAAATGAGTGGGAGTTAATATTTTAAAAGATTTGTTTAAATTTGTAAGACATTTATCCAGTGACATGATCAAATATGGTCATGTCGAACCCCCCTCCCTCAAATGGCCAATGATGGGCCTGGAGGGAGTTGGAAGGGGAGGGGCTCCGTGTGGGCGTGTACACAGCTATGTGTCCCAACCATATTCTGCACATTAGTGTCATTTCTGGGGTTTCTTGAACCCTAAAGAATGTTTCAGGAGTTTCTCAATGGTAAGAAAGTTGAGAAAGGATGATTTATTGTTAGATCTCTCTATCTCTCTAGAGACTCTTCAGCTTCCTCTTAGTCCAGGCAATGGTGCCTCAGAACTTTATGAGCCTGGATTTTCCATAATCAGGAATGACCTCATGTGACAGCACAACTGCCAAGCCACAAGCCCTTAACAAAAGGTGATCTTGGCAACAATCATGGCAACATCGGGGTTTTTAGCAGGGTTTTTCATATGAAGACCCCGGAATGATCTTTGGTCCATTTCTTATTTTTCTGTTGGGGAATATGGTGAAACAAGGTAAGAGTGTAGATTACATTAGTGACAGAACAATAGCCTGTGTCAGACTCTTCATCATTTCCTTTCTTTCTTGATCACTGTTACCTTTTGCCAATAGCAGAGAAAGAAGCCATTTGTTATCCAGAGAACAAATGATCTGAAATATCTTCAGTGGTGGGACTGAGGAAAGGGTACAAACATCATTTATTATATTGTGGTATCAGAAAAGAGAAAAATGGGCATGCATGCCAAAGTCTCTCTAAGATACCCCAGAGCACTGAAGGAACCAAGAACGTTCCCACTCCGTGGTAAAAGACGGATGCTCCAAGTACTCAACATATCCTTCAGGGGGCCTCAGAGCCTAGTGCAGCACAATACTGGGTGTACTTTCGGCTGGACATAAAAAGGCAGTCTATACTGTTCCAGTGCGGACAGATTCAAGCATGTAATTGAGAGGCAATCAGAGTTTGCACCCTTCCCTTTCTCTGAAAAGCAAAACCCAGAAGGTCTCTAGATCTGGATTAATTCAGAAGCATACTCTGCTTAAGAGGGGGGGGGGGAATTACTTTGCCTATTTGCTTCCATGTTATTAGGTATATGTATTTCCATCTGCTTATCATATTATTGAAAATGCTGTGTGCCGTTTCCCGGTGTGGGTCCTCAAAATGTCCCTTTATGTCAATTATTAGGCCACATTAAGCAGCAGACTGATCCCCACACTACTTCTGTAATCAAGAGATAACTGGGAATGTCTGAAATGTAGGACACCACTCTTTCCCAAAGTGACAGCTACAGACCCTCCCTTGACTGTTTTGAATAGTGGCAGAGAGGCTGGATCAATGAGGCTGTGACTGATCAAAAGATGGACCGAGTAGCATGTCTTACACAAAGCTAACCAATTCCAAAACAGGAAAGGAAACTTAAAAAAAATATAAACAGACTTTTAAAAACCACCATTATCCATCACCAGGAATTAACATAAAATCTCCATGCAACGATGGCTGGAGAGATTGATTCTCCATGGTTAATACTGTTACAAAAATACATCAACGGCTACTTATAATTCAATTCATGGGGAGGAAGGGGAGGCGGACAAGAAAACAAAAACAAGCTCAAACTAAAAGCCGAGGGATATGTCATTATACGATACCTAGATTGACCATGAGTTTGACACGGCCCCCATCTAGCTCCAGGCGCAAGGTATCGGCTGAATCACGTGATGTGGTGGCCATTAGCAGTCCATAAGCTCGCTGGGACATGAAGCGGAAGGACACATCCTCTGCCTCTGTGTGCATGACCATAGGCATAATGATCTTCATGTACATGCTGCCATCGTAGCTCAGGATGGAAGCCTCTGAACAAAGGAAAAGATTAAAAAGAAACACAATTATACATTTCACTAGGAGCAAACCTACACTTCAGACCTTTAACGATCCAACCACACTTTAATAGTAAATAGCATTCTGTTAACCTTCTGTAAAAGGCAAAGGATTTTGGGCATGCAGACTCCTGCATGTTAGGTAGAGAACAGCACTGAGGGTGAACTGAAGTTGGACAGGTATGCTCACCTGTGCCTCAGACAATATTACAGAGCTAATCTCTATGGACAGCCAGCAGCAGACATGTGATGATATCTTTAATACGAGAAGTATGAAAGAAAAAGGCGACAACTTCCTCCAGAGGTCTCAAAGTCTATATACCTTTATGAAGCAAAAGCAAGATCCTTTACTGAATTCATTTTATTTGTGTAAACATACTGATGCTCTTCCTCTACAAACTGATGGATTCAATAGGAAAGGAAATGTGGCCTCTAAAAGCAGAGGGAACATAACTGCTGGTAAGGAAAAATTCTTCAAATCCTCTCTCACACCAACTTCTTCCCTTCAAGTCTGCAACTTGAAAAACATGGGGCAAAACTGGAGAGGTCATGTCAACTCCAAGCTGAATGAAATAAATCTAACCAAGTAAGAGCGACTGTGCAGTTACTGTCAGTTTTTGATGAAAATGTGAACCTTGACTGATGGCACCCCCAGGAATTTCTTTGTCATCATTATGGCTGCCAGGTTCATTCTCAACATGTCTAAGTCTGTGGATACTTAAATCCAGATACTGGAGACATGAACACAGACATATGGCTGTTTCCACAAACCTGCAAAAGTCCCAGTCTTGAAGAAACATCTGAAATCTTTATACACACACATATCTGGGAGGTTAAAACCTCCAAAATAACAGAAGCAGTACCTGTAACTTTAAAACAAATAGATGCCCTCAGTGAGAGCCAAAACTGTACTGCTAGCCTTCAAGAAGGAATATGCATGTCCTGCATTGTGCAACCAGACCATAATTTACCACTTAGGAAACATGTTTTTCACTGAAACAAAAACCTATAATGACGAAAACAAACACATAAAATAAATCCTAACCATTGGTGGCTCTAATATTTATGAAAACCCCCAATAGGTGGAGCACTGTCCAGCACACATCTGGGTGTCCGGCCTGCTAGCACCCATTGCATTCCTGGATGCAACGGGCTTTCAGACTAGTATAAAATACATAAAATGATTAACAGCTCAACCCTAACCAGTTATATCTTTCTTAAACTACTGATTTAGGATTGCACTGTATGACTCTAATTAATTTCAAGTAGGGGAAAGTGAATTCCTAATGCTGCTAACATACACATTCTTAAGAATACACAGTCTTAGGAAACATTACTTAGAAATGGCATCAAGAAATGGCACCAACACTGAAGTATTTACAGGATGATGCTTAAAATGAGACATGATAGACAGACAGACAGACAGACAGACAGAGAATGAGGATTCTAGGTATATATCAATTGAATTAGAGGTTGAACCTGTGTGACTTAGTTGAAAGAGAATGAAAAGCTTTTTCTTGAAGACACACAAAACAGGTTTTGGGTGTCAGTCATTTGGAATGTCCCAGAGATGGCTACAGAGGACAACAACATTTTAAAATGATGCAAAACCAGTAAATTGCCACATTTAAGATACACAGCAATTTACTGGTTTTGCATCATTTTAAAATGTTGTTGTCCTCTGTAGCCATCTACATATATATATATATAATGGGCCTTAGGAAGTCTGAGCAACAATAAAGCTAGTGGTAGTGACAGCATTCCAGTTGAACTATTCAAAATCTTAAAGGACGATGCAGTAAAAGTGCTACACTCAATATGCCAGCAAATTTGGAAAACTCAACAATGGCCACAGGATTGGAAAAGGTCAGTTTACATTCCAATCCCAAAGAAGGGCAATGCCAAAGAATGTTCAAACTACCGCACCATCGCACTAATTTCTCATGCTAGCAAAGTTATGCTCAAAATCCTACAAGCTAGGATCCAGCAATATGTGGACCGAGAACTTCCAGAAGTACAGGCAGGATTTCGAAGAGGCAGAGGAACTAGAGATCAAATTGCCAACATATGCTGGATCATGGAGAAAGCTAGGGAGTACCAGAAGAACGTCTACTTCTGCTTCATTGACTATGCTAAAGCCTTTGATTGTATGGAGCACAACAAATTGTGGCAAGTTCTTAAAGAGATGGGAATACCAGAGCATCTTATTTGTCTCTTGAGAAATTTATATGCAGGTCAAGAAGCAACAGTGAGAACTGAACATGGAATCACTGACTGGTTCAAAATTGAGAAAGGAGTTCGGCAAGGCTGTATACTGTCGCCTTGCCTATTTAACTTGTATGCAGAGCACATCATGAGAAATGCGGGATTAGAGGAGTCACAAATTGGGATCAAGATTGCAGGGAGAAATATCAACAACCTCAGATATGCAGATGATACCACTCTAATGGCAGAAAGTGAAGAGGAACTAAAGAGCCTGTTGATGCGGGTGAAGGAGGAGAGTGCCAAAGTTGGCTTGAAACTCAATATCAAGAAAACAAAGATCATGGCATCCGGCCCTCTCAATTCCTGGCAAATAGAAGGGGAAGAAATGGAGATAGTGACAGATTTTATTTTCCTGGGCTCCAAGATCACTGCAGATGGGGACTGCAGCAAAGAAATTAAAAGACGCTTGCTCCTGGGGAGGAAAGCTATGGCAAATCTAGACAGCATCCTAAAAAGCAGAGACATCACCCTGCCAACAAAAGTGCGTTTAGTCAAGGCTATGGTCTTCCCAGTTGCAATGTATGGCTGCGAAAGTTGGACCATAAGGAAGGCCGAGCGTCAAAGAATTGAGGCTTTTGAACTCTGGTGCTGGAGAAGACTCTTGCGAGTCCCTTGGACTGCAAGGCGAACAAACCAGTCAGTCCTAGAGGAGATCAGCCCTGACTGCTCTTTAGAAGGCCAGATCCTGAAGATGAAACTCAAATATTTTGGCCACCTCATGAGAAGGAAGGACTCCCTGGAGAAGAGCCTAATGCTGGGAGAGATCGAGGGCAAAAGAAGAAGGGGACAACAGAGAATGAGGTGGCTGGATGGAGTCACTGAAGCAGTAGGTGCAAACTTAAATGGACTCCGGGGAATGGTAGAGGACAGGAAGGCCTGGAGGATCATTGTCCATGGGGTCGCGATGGGTCGGACACGACTTCGCACATAACAAACAAACAAACAAACAAACAAACAAAGATACACAGCAGCCATGGAGCCATGGGGAGGAGCAGCAGGCAAGGTTACACAAGGTTACACAATCTTGGGTAAAATAAGACCACAATTTCCAGTAAGACTATAGAATTTTTGCACATTACTGTTCTAAACCAGATGTTATTCATTGTTGGCCCTAATTTGAGTAAAGTGATACTGAGATGAGCTGTTTCTATAGCGCTGTGGTCATTTCAAACTGTGCCACTTATTTCCTGCCCTTTTTGCCATGTAATCTTTCTCAGAGATTTTTGAAAACAACGTTCCAAGTTGAGCAATAGGACACATTTTGTGTCCAGCAGCACCTTTAAGACCAACAAGGTTTTATTGAAGGCATGAGCTTTCATGTGCACACACACTTCCTCAGATACAATGTCATGGAATGGAAGTAAGCAGTTCATACTTATAGGCAAAGTCTGGGAGTAAATTAACATGCAGCATAATGAAAATGGTTAACAGATTCCAGAGATAAATAGGAAGGAAAAAAAAAACAGGAATTTTGATTTGTGTGTATTTGTGTGCACTTAAAGGTGCTACTAGACTCAACAATTGTTCTGCTGCTTCAGACCAACATGGCTACCTGCTCAAATGTATCAAAGTTGAGGACTATAGCACTAAACCAATATTGTTCTTCGGTGCTATAGCAGCACCATCGAGATATCTTGACTCCATTTATTCAATGGTCCCTTCACAGAACTAAAGAGCCATACTGATTTATTGCTTTAGCACTCAACTTAGATGTTTAAAACAAGTCTGTGAAAGAAGCAGTCTCTGCCCTAAGGAGTCTCAAAATGGCTTACAATCGCCTTCCCTTCCTCTCCCTACATCAGAGACACGAGTTATGTGGGACAGTGAGCTCTGACAGGACTATGACTTGCCCAGGGTCATCCAGCTGGCTGCATGTGGAGAAGTGGGGAATCAAACCCGGCTTACCGTATTAGAGTCCGCTGCTCTTAACCATTCCACTAAGCTGGTACAAAGAAAAGAGGTGGGGGTGGCACTGTAGGAAGCCATATGGGTGTTTTCAAACAGCACACCTCAGCCATTCAGTAGCCCAGGGAAGAGGCAGAAAATGGAAGAAAGTGGCTCAGCCATGCTTTGCTAGCCTGACACAGGTGAGTTGACATGAACAGATAAATTCTGCTACCTGCCAGTTACTCAAACAGGAAATTACATTAAAAAAAACCATTAGCAACCAGCAAGTAAAATGGAATACAAGGGCAGTTTGAAAATGGCCTGTTAGATTTAACAGACTCAAGGACTGCCCAGGAAATACACTCCCAGCAGTCTTCCTCCCAGAGTCTCTATGGCTACCAATCTCCAGGTAGGGCCTAGAGAACAGCTGGAATTACAATTGATTTCCAGACAACAGTGATCAGCTCCTCTGGAGGAAACGGCCACTTTGGAGGGTGGACTCTAAGGCAGGGGTAGTCAACCTGTGGTCCTCCAGATGTCCATGGACTACAATTCCCATAAGCCCCTGCCAGCAAACGCTGACAGGGGCTCATGGGAATTGTAGTCCATGGACATCTGGAGGACTACAGGTTGACTACCCCTGCTCTAAGGCATTTCATCCTAATGAGATCCTCCCCTCTCCAATCACCACCCTCCCCAAGATCTCGCCCCAAACATCCAAGAATTCCCTAGCCCAGGGATGGCAACCCTGTATTAGAAAAATGTCCTTGCGCACCTTGTCCTTCCACCACTGGGGGTCTATGGGCACATACCTCATGGAGGTGGACAAACCCCAAACCTCCTCAGTAGGATTCCCCACACTAGGCAAACAGAGAGCCTGCTCACATCTGCCCCTTAACACCCTGTCTGTATTGCAAGGGCTACCCCAGTTGTGGTGTGCGAAAAAGACCAACTGCTGCAACATCAGGTCAAATGGCAGCATTTCAGTTTGTGCAATGCTATGGAGTATTGGGAGTCATTTGCTATGAGAAAGGCGAAGCTCCCACAGGTAGGTAGCCAAATAGCATCAGGGTAAAATCCCTAGCTGGCCCTGTTATTGAGCCCATAGGAAAGTGGGAAACAAAGCTCATCAGCAAAGATGTGTGTCAGGGGTGGCCAAAATTCCAGAGGGAAGGATAGGATCATCCCCTTTAAATTGTGCTGCAGGGGGGCACATGGAAAGTCAAACTTCCAGCAGGCCCAGCCTAAGAAGCTCCAGTATCCAAGATCTAATTGAGATGGGACTCAAGGGAAGACCCCACATCCCAGCAAGACCCCACACAAACTGCCCAGGAGTCCCCTGTGCTGCCAGCCAGTCCTCATTACCACCCATCTTGCAATAGGCATAACAAGAATCCCCCCCCCACACACACACACCTGTCAGTTCAACTTTCAGATACTGTATAACATTTTGCATTTCTTCTCTCATCTCTTTGAAGCTGGGGGGAGGGGGCAGCTCATTGTAGAAATTCAGACACATTATTGTGTCTGGAACATGCACATCAAATTTCATTCCACTTTTTTCAATGTTTAAGGGAAAATGGAAATATGTACCCATGCATACCTACCAAAAGGGAACGCCATACAGGCAAACTAAACCAAATGCTACTTTGATCAGCCAGGAACTGTATTCATTTCCCTCAATCACAGGTTGCAGGCTGTGATAATCTGATGAAGGAATGAATACAGAGAAACTCACTGACTACCTTCACCTTTCAATGGCTCTGCTGAATCACAAGGGATGAGTGTATTTTCCTTGTTCTGCTCATTTGTTGTTCTGTAATTTCATTTGGTACAGCGTTTCCCTCCTACTTAATTTCACTCTGAACATTTCTAAAATTAAACTGAGAATTGTTAGATGCTCAGTTCTATATGCCTTGCAGTTTGCTAGCATTGCACACACACGCACACACACACACTGATCACACACTGCAATAAAGCCATGTGATCAAGCATATGCATATAGTACGAATAGATATAAAACAGCAGCAGAATTCTTTGTGTAGTGTTTTACCGAAGAGCACAAGCATTCTTATTCCCTGCTCTTACTACGCATAAATTTCTTCTAATACTCATCTAAAATCTACCCTTCATAACTTAAGATCATAAGATCTAATCTTACCTGTTGTACCCAAAAAAGAACAAGTCTTTTCCATCTTCTATTTGACAGCCCGACAGGTATTTGAAGAGTTCAATCATGTCTCCCTTCTACAGGCTAAATACACCCAATTCTTTCAACCTTTCCTCATGGCTCATAGACTACTGAGTGCTTTTGCTGACATCTTCTGAACCTGTTCCAATTTATATACATCTTCTCTAAAAGTGTGGCACATATGAACACCAGACGTTTTGCACTGAATGTGTGACAGTCAAACTTGCTGCAAGCACCTGCCAAATAGTTTGTACCTTTGTGTTCAAAACTGAGTATCCTCCAAAACTCTGCCAGTCCAAACAGACTGACAACCATTAACTCTTAGATCAACAGTTCCCAATCTTTTTTAATATGGCGGCCCATTCAAGGCTTGCCCAAGGTTTCTGGGTCCCCTAAGCAAACTAGGACCTTGGCGTCCATCTAGTTCAGTATTCCATCTTCTACATTAGCTAACCAAATGTTTTTGAGAAACCATTAAACATCACACAAAGGGCGCAGCTACCTCCACTATGAATCCCAGCAAGTGGTCTTCTGACATACACATCTTTGCATATGGAGGTGATGGTTCAGCCTTTGGCCACCCTCTTCTTCTCCAGTACTCCCTCTAACCTTCCAAGGTCCAGGCAACTCACTCTAGTAATCATCAAGACATGTTTTAATTAATCAACACATCTATGTAGAGAAGAAGGAAAAAACCCACTAATGTATGACATGAAAGATATTATTTCAGGGTCAGATCTTGGTTTCCAAAATGCCAAACAGCAATGGAAAGGCCAGGGGCAACCATTTTCAGAAGCTCCTGAGCCAAAGGTTGTAAAACAGAGCCTTAAATGATCACCAAAAGACAGCGTTCTTCAAAACAAATAAACAGCACTGATTTATGACTGAAGAAAAAGCCAAGTGCATTGCAGGATGCAGCCAGTTGCACATGCATAATGTGCCATACATGACTGGAAATAATAAAAAGAAGTAAAAAAGTACAGTTAAAGAGTGCTAGTACACTGATTGCTATTTGGAAACCAAATCAGATAATTCAAAACTCTAAAACTCTGTGAAGAAATCCATCTAAAAAGAACTTTGGACACATCCCTAATCCATGCCTTGGTCCATGAGGGCAAGTTTGCACCCTGTTCACACTTGGGTTGAGGGGAAACAAAAATGCAGTCTCTTCAAGCTCAATCCCAGACTCTCCGTTGTGCACCTGTACTGCTGTTACTTCCAGCTGCTGCCAGGAACCAAATATGCGGCACATTATACACATACTTACCAACTACCAGCTGCAGAAACACACACCCCATCTCCCTTCCCACTCAGTGGATTGTATTAGGAGATGCAGTCAAGCATGAAATGGCTCTTTTTGACACCTTCAGCTTGGATGTGCCCTGCATGAAACTGTTTGTGCTAGTTTCCAGGCATGTGCGTAGAATCAGCCAGTGTCAAAGCATGTGGCGGCAGGGGAGGCAGTCAGAGTATACAGGGGTTGAAATAACAGTCCCGTTGCCTGCTTCTACAGGAATATCTGTTTGTGAGATGGAAGCCATTTTATAGCTAATATATGAAAACTTCACAGTGCCCTCCTATGCAGAGTTGCCCCTGTTTAAGCCCATTAACTTCCCTAGGGAAAGATCAGAATGACTGTGCACAGTACTGCACTGTTAGAGAAGCAAAACAGGGGGACGGGGAGGAATTGCATTCTTCCCTAAGGAATGGCAAGCCCTTGCAAGGGGAAAACTGAGCTTTTCCCTGACTCTTCCCCAGCCTACTTCCTCTGATGTCCACATTGGTGCTATTGGGAGAGACTCTGAATTTGTTTGTTTTTTTAAAGTAAATGAACAAACTGGGGTTTAACTAAGACCAGGCAGCAGAAATCCAATTCTTGAGAATATGAGGATATTTTTCTACATGATCAAAAGATATGAGGACTTCAGTTAGGCATCTGCTCTCAGGAAGTAAAGGCACCACTGACTGGTGGATAAATGTGACCTTTACTTTTTCCTCACTTGTTTGTTCCTGTTGTGTCCAGGGCTGGGGGTCTTGCTTCCTTTAGTTGTCGATTCAGTATTATATATTTTTATAAGTCCAGAGTAAACACTTGGGCCCATTCCGCACCAGGATCAATGTGGCAAATTGATTATGGAAAGAAAAAACGCAATTTTAAATAGTGGAATTCGGCGTAATGCATACCTGCCTTTGTAGTGGAATCCAGTTGCGTTTCAATCGTTTCCCACAGGTTTCCAATCTCGGCAAAAATCGCTAGAAAGGAAGCGATATTTGCCGTACTTTGTCCCGCCCCTGGCAGTCAATCAAACAAGTAGCCAATGGGCAGTTGTTACCATACTCCGGAAAAGCCCCTTTGCCTTTAAGAACATGTTTTTTTTTAAAAAAAGAAAAACACACGTTGCAACAAATATGCCTTGACTCCTTGATTCCTTGCTTCCTCCTAACGTAGAGACCCATCTAGCTGGCAGCTGGCCTGTGAGCTGCCGATTCATCATTGCCATGCTCCCCCGAGTGAAAAAAAAATCCCCCCCCCTCGTGCACGGGCGCGATTTTCGGCGGAAAATAAAGGGAACTTGCAAACGGGGCTGTGTTGTGCTTGGTGACTTGAGGCGAGCTTTAAAGCAGCTCTGTGTAGGGACTGCAGCTGGAGAAGCCTCGCTGGGTGAATGAAGGCTCGCCAGTTCGTTGCTCTCCACTCGCTCCGAGACAAAAAAAATGGCGATCACTTTGCCGGAAGTTCGGAGGAGAGAGCCAGGGGGAGGGACTTGGCTGGAACCGCAACAATGTTAAGGCACAGGTCTTTTTCGCTAGTGTTGCAGATTGGTTGCAAGAGTGTAGCGCTTTCCAGAGGGTGAATCCACTTTTTGGGATTTCCCTGGAAGCGCTACAACGAAGTGCTTCTAGCGGGACTGTTTCAGGAGTGTGGCCGATTGTGTACGACGTTGTGCATAAATGCATTTTAGTAGCGATTACAATTTGCCACACTCCTGCTACATTAAACCTGTGTGGAATGGACTTTGCAGTTTAAATCTGCAAGGTAATATGCTGCTCTGGAAATGAAGTGAGTGACACTGAACTGACCACTAGAGGGAACAAAACACATTGATGGATGGATGGATTATATTTATTGACCACCGCTCCCAGATCACCTGGCTCATGGTGGTTTACATGAGGACAGAAAAAAAGCCCAAAGAAACAGGAACACACAAGCTAGAAAGATGAGAAATTGGAAAAGCCCCATATTTCTTTAAAAGTCTAAAAGCATAAAGAGACACCGGAAGAGGAAGACAAAAGAGATGGACACTTGAAGAAGGCCTTTACACACATACACGAAAGAGATGGACACTTGAAGAAGGCCCAACACACACATTTTCACAATTTCTCCCTTGTAATGTCTGCACTCTGTCTGCACTAAATTCAAAATGTTGCAAGGTCCTGCTCTAATTAACAGGAGCAGCACTCTCTTTACATTTTCAAGTGCATGGACATTCTATTTGAACAAACAAGCAAACCTAAACCTTCTGTGGAAGGGAAATGTTATGAAACTGCCAGAATTTGGCATCTCTTCTTGCAGAGCTGCACCCACGGGGGCAGCTGGGGAGAGTGGTCTGGAAAGCAGCTTCTAGGAGAGGCAATAAAAACATTTGCAGACAGGAGAAACAGTAGCTGGTAAATGTTATTTCTAGCCCAGAGACCTGAGGACCAGGGGGCCGCAGCCTTGCAGAATCTTGGCAGGAGCCGAAAAGGAGTGCAGAAGTCCGGAAGCTTGCTCCAAATGTCAGTCTAACATTTACAGAACGATGTGGAACTGTTTGCAAAAGAGTCTCAGAGGAGAAGGTCAAAGGCCGGGAAACTAGCTCAAAGTAGGCAAGTCTGATGGGAAGAGAACCACCAAGCTAAAATTGTGATTCTTCCATGACTGCTGGGTGGGTTAGTGCTGATAATCTCCAAGTAGGGCCTGGAGATCTCCCCTGGAGAAAATGGCTGCTTCAGAGGGACCTCCCTTCTCCAAATCCCGCCTTCCCTGGGCTTGACCCCCACATTTCTAGGAATTTAGTGATCCAGAGTTGGAATCCTTATGGCATGAGTATATAATATGTCATATTATGTGGCGAACATTTATGCAGCATGCAACAAGTGGCCCTTCCCCTCCTATGAGTTTGTGGATTGTTTTTTTTAGTTCATGAGTACAACCTCCATGGATCCCAAGCCTTTCTGCTCCTTGTTGAGCAGATCTGGAACCAGGGGCAACTCTCATCAATGGAATTCTACACAGACTGGGTCGCTGCTCTGCCTCCCTGCTGGCTTCAGAAGAAGAAGAGCTGTTTTTTATACCCTACTTTTCACTAACCAGACTCCCGGTGAGGTAGGTGGGGCTGAGAAAGCTCTGACAGAACTGTGACTGGCTCAAGGGCACCCAGCTGGCTGCATATAGAGGAGTGGGGGAATCAAACCCAGTTCTCCAGACTAGAGGCCACCGCTCTTAACCACTACACCCTACTGGTTCCCCCCCCCCTGGAATGCTATGGCTCCAACCTGTCTAACACCCAGCTAGTTCAGGGATCCTTCAGGTGGGTGTTGCTACCTCTGGAAATGCCTCCTCCCTCTAGCGTTGACCCCCCCCCCTTGCAGGAGCCTAGAAGATGTGCCTATTTTGCCTTTGCTAAACTGCTGGGGGGCCGCTTATCAGCATAAGCATTTCCCCCACAAAGCATGCTGCAGAAACATTCAATAAGAAAGATCATGGACTGTATCATAAACTTTACTGTTCAAGAATAACTCTTTTGAATGTAATGGTGGATGGATATGAACTGTTCAGAAAAAACAGAATAGATCGAAGAGGTGGAGGAGTGGCACTGTATGTGAGGAAAGGGCTTACCTGTCAGGAAATTCTAGTGAAGGAGAGCATATCTGCAGTGGAAAGCATCTGGGTGAAAATAAGCGAGGGGAAAACAAACAGTGTGGTGGTTGGTGTCTGCTACCGACCGCCTGACCAACGAGAGGATGTGGATGCTGCACTTTGTGAGCAGCTTGAGAAAATATCCAAACGGCAGGACCTTGTCATCATGGGTGACTTCAATTTCCCAGATGTGTGCTGGGAAACTAACTCTGCGAAGCATCCTCAGTCATGCAAGTTTCTGACCTGCCTGGCTGACAATTTCATTTATCAAATGGTAGATGAACCCACAAGAGGTTCAGCCATACTGGACTTAATACTGACCAACAGGCAAGAGTTGGTGGATGAGGTGAAGGAGGTGGGGACCCTAGGGGGAAGTGACCATGTCCTCATAGAATTCCTTTTGAGATGGGGAGCCAAGGAAGCTTGTAGCCAGACGCGGATGTTGGATTTCCGTAGGGCAAACTTTAATAAACTCAGAGACATGATGAGTGTCATACCATGGACGAGAATGCTGAAAGGGAAGGGAGCATGTGAAGGGTGGGCGCTACTCAAAGAAGAGCTATTGCATGCTCAATCAATGACTATTCCAGAAAGACGAAAACACTGCAGGAGCTCTAAGAAGCCTATTTGGATGAACAGAGAACTTCAAGAGGAACTAAGAAAGAAAAGGAAAATGTTCAGGAAATGGAGGGAAGGACAGAGCTCTAAAGAAGAGTACCTACAGGTTACTAGGCACTGTAGATCAATCATCAGAAAGGCCAAAGCTGAGAGTGAGCTACGATTGGCCAGGGAAGCCCATTGTAACAAGAAAAGATTTTTCAGTTATGTGAGGAGCAAATGTAAAGTCAAGGAGGCAATAGGCACACTGTTGGGTGCAGATGGACAAACTCTAACGAAAGATGCAGAGAAAGCAGAAAGGCTTAGTGCCTATTTTACATCAGTTTTTTCCCACAGGTCAAAGTGTTTAGGCACATCTAGAGATGGCTGTAGCCAAAGGATAGTGTCTGGGTGGCAGGTTAACATGGATAGAGAGGTTGTCGAGAGGCATTTAGCTGCACTGGATGAGTTCAAATCCCCTGGTCCAGATGAAATGCACCCGAGAGTACTCAAAGAACTTTCCAGAGAACTTGCACAGCCCTTGTCCATCATCTTCGGAACCTCTTTAAGGACTGGAGATGTCCCGGAGGACTGGAAAAGAGCAAACATTATTCCGATCTTCAAAAAAGGGAGGAAGGATGACCCAGGAAACTACAGACCAGTGAGTCTGACCTCTATTGTGGGGAAGATAATGGAGCAGATATTAAAGGGAGCGATCTGCAAACATCTGGAGGACAATTTGGTGATCCAAGGAAGTCAGCATGGATTTGTCTCCAACAGGTCCTGCCAGACCAACCTAGTTTCCTTTTTTGACCAAGTAACAGGTTTGCTGGATCGGGGAAATTTGGTTGATGTCATTTACTTGGATTTTAGTAAAGCTTTTGACAAGGTTCCCCATGATGTTCTGATGGATAAGTTGAAGGACTGCAATCTGGATTTTCAGATAGTTAGGTGGATAGGGAATTGGTTAGAGAACCGCACTCAAAGAGTTGTTGTCAATGGTGTTTCATCAGACTGGAGAGAGGTGAGTAGCGGGGTACCTCAGGGCTCGGTGCTCGGCCCGGTACTTTTTAACATATTTATTAATGATCTAGATGAGGGGGTAGAGGGACTACTCATCAAGTTTGCAGATGACACCAAATTGGGAGGACTGGCAAATACTCCGGAAGATAGAGACAGAGTTCAACGAGATCTGAACACAATGGAAAAATGGGCAAATGAGAACAAGATGCAATTTAATAAAGATAAGTGTAAAGTTCTGCATCTGGGTCAGAAAAATGAAAAGCATGCCTACTGGATGGGGGATACGCTTCTAGGTAGCACTGTGTGTGAACGAGACCTTGGGGTACTTGTGGATTGTAAACTAAACATGAGCAGGCAGTGTGATGCAGCGGTAAAAAAGGCAAATGCCATTTTGGGCTGTATCAACAGAGGCATCACATCAAAATCACAAGATGTCATAGTCCCATTGTATACGGCACTGGTCAGACCACACCTGGAGTACTGTGTGCAGTTCTGGAGGCCTCACTTCAAGAAGGACGTAGATAAAATTGAAAGGGTACAGAGGAGAGCGACGAAGATGATCTGGGGCCAAGGGACCAAGCCCTATGAAGATAGGTTGAGGGACTTGGGACTGTTCAGCCTGGAGAAAAGGAGGTTGAGAGGGGACATGATAGCCCTCTTTAAGTATTTGAAAGGTTGTCACTTGGAGGAGGGCAGGATGCTGTTTCTGCTGGCTGCAGAGGAGAGGACATGCAGTAATGGGTTTAAACTTCAAGTACAACGATATAGGCTAGATATCAGGAAAAAGTTTTTCACAGTCAGAGTAGTTCAGCAGTGGAATAGGCTGCCTAAGGAGGTGGTGAGCTCCCCCTCACTGGAAGTCTTCAAGCAAAGGTTGGATACACACTTTTCTTGGATGCTTTAGGATGCTTAGGGCTAATCCTGCGTTGAGCAGGGGGTTGGACTAGATGGCCTGTATGGCCCCTTCCAGCTCTATGATTCTATGATTCTATGATCCAGGTTATTCGGCTGCTTCTAGGCAAAGCGGGACTTTGTGCTGCAAAACATACCCAGGGATTTGTTGTTGTTTTCCAAGGTTATTTCCATGTCAAAATGGAGAAGCAACTTATCAGACAAACAACGAGAACCCTTTTGGAAAAGGGCAGTTCTGGGAAGCCTAATAAAAATACAGAACAATCTCATTCATAAACCCTGATCACAAAATATTAAAAGGGAACAAATGCAATGGTGGCTAATTGTTATAAATAATGCTCCAGTTGCTGCAAGTCCTACTATACTTGGGCTTCCGGGCACAGCTAAAGCCTTTGACAGAGTGGTATGAAATAAGAATCACAAGTGTAGCTTTTTAATATAGGTACTAGATTTATTTAAAAGATACAGGCTATTTATTTATTCTGCCCTGGCTAAATTGTTAATTAATGGCCATCTAACAAACTCTCCAGCCCTGAAATAGGGCCCACAACAGGGCTGCCTTCTTTTCCTTGTCATTTGTACTGATTATTAAGTCTTTTGTAATGTTAATATAATCTTCAGAAAAGATCAAGGGGATTTTGTTATGGAACGATCAAGTAAAAAAATTAATTGTATTCAGATGATATTATTCTTCAGCAACCTTTTAACTCTCTCATCTCGTTTTCCACTCAAAGAGGAATATAAACTTATTTTGGGCTATATGAAAAACAGAAATAAATCAGTTAATGGACACTGATGTTTTGCATATTGAGAAAGAGCAAATCAAATTATTACTTTATATATTTGTGAGTGTATGTGTTTAAAGGGAACAACGCTGCTCTTTAAAGTATCACAACTGGCAAAAATTAATTATGATGCAAAGATGGATACACTTGAGAACAAGGAAAAAAGAGAAGTGGAATCAGCTTCAACTATCTTGGCTTGCCAGGATTTCTGTAATTAGAATCACAGAATCATACAGTTGGAAGGGATCTCCAGGGTCATCTAGTCCAACCCCTGTACAATGCAGGAACTCATATCTATCTGCCCATCCACAGTGACCCCAATTTCATGCCCAAGTGATCACTCCACCAAACATCTCCAGAATCCAGCCTGGCCTGGAGGAAATTCACCTACCATTCCACAGCGGCAATTAGCAATTCCCTGGGTATGCAAGGAAGGTCTGGAAAAGACAAACGCTGGAACATCCCATCCTGCCCATCCACACACAATCTGCCTAAGTTCATAAAATCAGCATTTCTGTCAGGTGATTGTCTAGTCTCTGCTTAAAAACTCACCAAAGAGGGAGAACGCACCAGCTCCCAAGAAAGCCTGTTCCACTGAGGAACCATTCTACCTGTCAGGAACATCTTCCAGATGTTTAGCCAGAAATTATTTTGAATTAATTTCAAACTATTGGTTCTGGTCTGACCCTCTGGGACAACAGAAAACAACCCTGCTCCATCTTCTATATGAGAGCCCTTCAGGTATTTGAAGATGGTTACCATATTACCTCTTAGTTGTCTTCTCTCCAGGCTAAACAGACCAAAGTCCCACTTTGTCTTCAAACCCCTCATCATCTTTGTAGCCCTCCTCTGAACCTGCTCCAGTTTCTCTACATCTTTCTTCAGTTGTGGTGCCCCAAACTGAACACTGTAGTCCAAGTGAGGTCTTACCAGAGCAGAGTAAAGCAATAACATCACCTTGCATTCTCTACACTATAGTTCTTTTAATAAAGCCTAAAATCCCATATGACTTTTTAGCTATTGAGTCACACTGCTGACTCATGTTCAGTGTCTGGTCTACTAAGACCTCCATTTACTACTGCCAAGACAAGTCTCACCCATCCTATAGCGATGCATTTGATATTTCCTACCTAAATGTAGAACTTTATATTTGTCACTATTGAAATTCATGTTATTCATTTTAGCCCAGTTTTCCAGCCTGTCAAGGTTATTTGATCATTTCATTAAAATGTCTATAACATCCAAAGTTGCTCTTTTTTTTTTTTGTTCCCTGCATCTTTTGATGAGTTGGCAAAGGACTATAAAAGCTTTTGCATGAGCAAGAAAGCACCCCGGAGCAAAGGCTAAGACCACGGATAAGGCTGTCAAAGAAGCTGGGTCGGCTATTGGTCTTCTGCTTTCAGGTTTCACAGTTTCAGCAATGGTTAAATACGAATAAATATTACATTGGACTGAGACTAGTACAACTGAATACACGGATATTTTGCAGTTTGCAGAAAGGGTAAATACAGTGAAACAAAAGCATATATTTAGCCCATCTATGTCTCCTTAGAGAATCTTTGGTGAATGATCACAGCTTTAATAAAAAGAGAAGGCTTGGTGATTTTTTTTTCCAACTGGGAAAGGTATAACTATTCAAGATATATATGGATATGCTAATTAATGGAATTTTTGTTAAGTGGGATGACGGAAGAGAAGCCTGGGCTGGTATCCACCATAATTTCAACACACACATTTTCAGTGTATAAGACATTTGTATTCTAGAAGTTAAGCCCTTAATTAGACTTACATCAACTTACTCCCTGTGAAGACGTTCTGCTTAATGATAGTACAAGGATGAGGGGTTTATTGGTATATACACTTTGAAGGACGTTAGGCTGGGAGAAAAAGAACAATTTCTTTTCCAGTGGGGGAAAAGGGGTGTTTCATCCTAAAGGATAAAACTGCATAATATTAAGTGTCAGGATTCTTTGGGGTGGGAAGAATCCTCATTGTGCTACATTCAAGAGAATCCTATACCTACGACTCGTCTCTTAAAGTAGTGGCCCCTGGAAACGGGTGCAAGGTCTGTGTCCGCCAGCACGCGGAGGATGCTGCATTTCACACCCACACCCCCATCCCCTGTAGGCTCCCCTGGCTGAGCAGCAGCTGCGTTGTTGGTTCGCAGTCAGGCCAGGTTGGGGATCAGGATCAGTTGTTTCATGGAGTCAGTTTTCAATTCCCTTATGGTCTTTTGGCCAGCAGTCTTGGCAGGTTCTTTCTCCCCTGCACACCCTTCAGAGTCTCTGGAGAGAGCCCTCTCTGCAGCTTGGGGGGGGGCTGCAGGGGAAGCAGTTAAATACCCCTTGACAAGCAACTGAGCCTCAGGACCACCTGCTTGGCAGGCTCTCGGGTTGAAGAAGCAGTGTTGGTTTTTATATGGAGCTTCTTCTCTACCCAAAGCAGTCTTAAAGTGGCTTACAATTGCCTTCCCTTTCCTCTCCCCACAATAGACACCCTGTGGGGTAGGTGAGGCTGAGAGAGCCCTGATATTACTGCTCAGTCAGAACAGCTTTATCAGTGTTGTGGCGAGCCCAAGGTCACCCAGCTGGCTGCATGTGGGGTATGGAGAATCAAACCCGGCTCGCCAGCTTAGAAATCAGTGCTCCTAACCACTATACCAAGCTGGCTGTCTTGGTGTAGTGCCTCTCTTTGTAAGGCTCAAGACTAACTGGGTGAGTGGGGGTCAAAGGTGAGTGAAGGGAGGTAGAACATGTTAACTCCAGATCTGCTTCCTTCACATTAAGGCTTCTTGAACCAACCCTTGTTGTCTGGAAGCTGCAAAAAGGCCTCTACATTGCTAGAGAGCAGGGATGGCCAAATTGTGGCTCCCCAGATGTCCATGGAAGAAGAAGAGTTGGTTTTTATGCCCTGCTTTTCTCTACCAGGAGTCTCAAAGCAGTTAACAATCATCTTCCCTTCCTCTCCTCACAAGAGGCACCCTGTGAAGTAGGTCGGGCTGAGAGAGCTCTGATGTTACTGCTTTGTGAGCAGCACTGTTAGGACTGTGATTTGACAAGCCCAAGGTCAGCCACCAAGAATGGACGATTCCAAATTAGTGACAAAAGAAAAACAGAATCTATCCAGTGGCTTAATAAAGCTTGAAAAGATAAAGAGTCTCTTATATTATTTATTCAGGCTTCGACTCTGCCAGAACGGTCTCTAGATTTGTTTTCCGTTTTCAATCTTTCATCAGTGGCAGTGAGTCCGTCCTTGTTAATGTTTTTAGGCAAACGCTCCTGTATCATGGAGAGTCAAGGCTATGAGCTCTTGATCTCCAAAGCTCATAGCCTTGACTCTCCATGATACAGGAGCGTTTGCCTAAAAACATTAACAAGGACGGACTCACTGCCACTGATGAAAGATTGAAAACGGAAAACAAATCTAGAGACCGTTCTGGCAGAGTCGAAGCCTGAATAAATAATATAAGAGACTCTTTATCTTTTCAAGCTTTATTAAGCCACTGGATAGATTCTGTTTTTCTTTTGTTTCCAAGGTCAGCCACCAGGCTGCATGTGGAGGAGCAGGGAAGCAAGCCCAGCTCACCAGACTCCTAACCACTACACTATGAAGGCTCATGCTAATTTTAGTCCATGGGTATCTGTAGAGCCACGGTTTGGCCACCCCTACTATACAGTGACATTGAAGTCCATTGACGTTGAAGTCCAGGGCCTGCTTTGGCATGAAACTAGGTGTGGCATCTTCTGCTTCTGCCTCTCCCACTCTTGCTGCTGCCTCCTCTGCCCAGTAGTCAAAGAGGTTAATGTACATCCCCTCTTCACCCCCTTTAAACACATTCTGGCCAACCAGGCATGAACAAGCAGGTTTCCCAAACTCTCACAAGGATTTGGAACAACCCATTGAACAATGCATTGTTTGCCAATTTGTGCTGCAAGATGCCTGGTGAAGCAAGCAGGGCAAAAGGACTGCACAGAGGAGGCAGAGCTGAGTGGAGGTGAGGGGGCTGACTGTTGCATGGACCAACCCAACAAGGAGAGCTTATCCTTTCCCTACCATTTTAACTTGGTATTGGCCCCATGCAACAACTGTGGTTTCCAGACTATTATTTGGCTCTTCCCTGACCTGGACCTTTTCCACACTGGGAATTAGCCCCACCATACCACTTGTGCAGTGGCAGGGCAAATTCTTAGTTCCACATGACATTGGCCATGAGTCGGGCCATCCCAGGCATGGTCAAACTCAAGCCCTCCATTGCCCAGTGGCAAGGGAACTTAGATATATTTGCATTCCCTTTTCTGCCCTGCGGCAGGCTAATGTGACAGGGGAAGACTCGGGCCATCCAGGTCGAGCTCCTCTCCCAACTACAGCATTCTGGAAGGGACAAAAAGTTTCCACAGCACTGTTCAGCACCGCCAAGTTGCCTGGGGTATTTTTTAAAAAATTAGGAATGTGGTATTGCTACTGCATCCCTAAAAAGAAGAAAGAGCCTGCACCTACCCCCTTACCCTCCTTACCTTTCTGCCCAGATGCCTATTCTAGAGGCAGAAATCTGGGGCAGATGGGATACACTAACAACAACAGTCCCCCATGGGGACACAGTAAGTGGCAGGGGAAGCTGCCCCATTGCAAATACCTAGCAGCAGCCCAGCATGGCACTGCCAGTGCAGTAAACGCCCTGGCTAGCCCAGTCTCATCAGATCTCAGAGGCTAAGCAGGGTTGGCCCTGGCAACTCTTTGGATAAGAAACCTCCAAGGAATACTATACAGGGGCAGACAATTGGGTTGCCAACTTCCAGATAGCGCCTGGGGATTTCCCACCACTATACCTGATCTCCAGATGCTGAAGATCCATTCCCCTGGAGAAAATGGCTGCCTTGAAGGGGGGACTCTATGGCATTATATCCTGCTGCTGATGCCTCTCCACTCCCCATATCCTGCTCTCTCCCAGCCCCACCCTCCTCCTCCCAATCTCTAGGTATTTCTCAGCAAGGAGCTGGCAATCTTGGTAGGCAATGACAAGTCACCTCTGAACATCTTTTGCCTTGAAAATCCCCCAGGGTTGCCATAAGTTAGCTGTGAGTTGACGGTGTAGTCCCTGTGGGGCCGGGTTTCCAAGAGCCCGTGGCGAGGAAGAATCTCGCACAGCACAAACTTTCATTCTGACAACTATATTGAGAAGGTTAAGGAGTCTTATAAATGTAATATCCTGGGGGGGGGGATACTGCTTTCCAATAAATGATGATTTGTGGCTCTACATGAATTAGTGAAGAAAATAAAATACTCCCCATCTTCTGACCCATGAGTGAAATATTGGACTCACATCTGCCTGGAGAAATCTGCCCCCCCTTTTTTTTTGCACGGAGGGAGCTGGGATAGGCACAGAGTAATTATTAAATTTAAGACAAACAGCCACACTTGTAAACTAGAGAATGTTTAAGTGTGACAAATAAATCAGCATCAGGGAGGTGTTTTGGAGCTAAGCAGGCAGCAATTAGGTGGATAATGACAGCATGCAAACTTTTTTTTTGGGGGGGGGGTTACAGTACGTGCTCTAATTTGCAGCTCCAAGATGTACCTTCCAAACTTCAAATACAAGTTCAACCATGTGGTGTTTATAACACTAGGAGGTGGGAGGAGGATTCTTCACATCCCTTTAAAAAAATCTCATCAAAGAACTGTTGTTTTTGCTTTTGTGAGTTTTGCAAGGCTGTAAATTGAATTCAGGAGCCAGATTGGTGTCGTGGTTAAGAGCAGTGGCTTCTAATCTGGAGAGCTGGGCTTGATTCCCCACTCTTCCCCACACCCAGCTGTGTGACTTTGGGCTACTCAGAGTCCTGTTAGAAGCTGTTCTCATACAACTGTTCTGTCAGAGCTCTCTCAGCTCCCACTACACTAGCACTACCCTTGCAGGGTATTTGTTGAGGGGAGAGGAAGGGGAGGCAAATGAGAAGCTGTTTTGAGACTCTTTTGGGTGGTGGGGTATAAAACCCAAATCTTTTCCTTCTAAATTGCAGGGTGGCGACAGTCTGGAGAGCAGCACAGACAGGAACATTGACAGTATTCCCTTTTTCAGAGGAATGTTATCCATAGGCTGAGCATCCTTTAAAAGCATCTCATCCTAATAGTTATGCCTTTTGCAGCTGCTAATCAGGACACCCATTGTGACAAGATGGGCTCTCCTTGTACAGTAGCTGTCAGAGGCCAGTTAGTCCCACAGCATTACTGTGAGGGGGGGAAATTAGCAGGGGAGAGCAGGCACTCACTGGCTTTTTAGCAGGGCTAGAGGTTGACAGCATGAGGGGGTCCCTCAAGAGGCCTGCTACAGACATCCCTTTTCAATTGGGAAATGGGCATGTTTTCTCAGGATGGAAGAAAAAGACTTCCCTGCTCTCCAGATGGCTTTCCACTGACTTCAAGAAATGAACCAAAAGTTTGTATCAGCAGGTGATGCCATTTTTAGAGAACGTTAAGCTTTTATGCCCTGTTTCAAGAGCAGTTTAGAAAATGGCCGCAATTATACAATTTATTTCCTAGCTATTGAACAACACTGCCAGTCTTGGGGTGGGGAATGCACATGGAGCTTTTTTTAAAAGGGGGGGGGGTGGAGAGAATGTTAGAGAAACTAAAGAAAGTTACCCAGGAAGTGTTTAATGTCATGATTCAGCCAGCAACCAAATTACAAAACTCTTACATTTGTTAAAAGAGACAGAAACAAACAAACAAACAGCCTATGCATGGGACCTCATCACTTGAATCAACAGGCTGGGCAAGTGGTGCTAGCCCATTCAAAAGCACAGCTGCACAATTAGTCCAGAGTACTAGCCCTAGAGTGAATGAAACAATACTGACAAAAGCTTGCCTCTGAGCACATGCAGAGTGAATTTTCTTCTAGGTCACATAAAGCCTTTACACTTCATGGACAAGGGAAGAAGCCTTTTGGGGAGGAGGATGCGCCTACCAAAAATGTTTGAGCCCTACTGTTTCAGAAACTGCATTGTATATAGGCGTTGCTAAGGAAAATGGATAATTGATAATTCTGCACTGACACCAACATGAAAAGCCCTGTGGAAGAAGGCCAACATACAGAAATCCATGGAATCAACAGCCAGTGAAATCTAAGAGGTAAATCCTTCTCTATTATTCATTAGATATGCATTGCTTTATTTAAACACTAGTAGAAAAGCCCGCTGTGCAAAAATGCAATGGGTCTAGCCTTCCTACACACACGCACACACACACACACACACAACCAGGACAGGCAAGCTAAGGCCATGGCAGGGCTGCTTGGGGGGCGGGCAAATGCTTGCGGGGGCTCCCTGTCTCTGTCCCACCCAATCTGGAAAGCCCCGCTGAGGCCTGACGAGTCCGCAGAGGTGCTGCTCAGGGCAGGAGTTAGCACTGGCAGGAGCTCCTTGCCTCCCTCCCCACCCACCTGTCCCCCTGTGGTGCTGAGACCAGGGCTCATTCCCCCCATCCTTCCCTCCCACCCTCCCAACTTCCACACACTGGCTGCCTGACCACCTGGCAACAGGTCAGGTCCCAGCTGGCCCAAGCATATGGCTTGGAGGCAGGCATGGACCATATGAGGATGGACAGGCAGGCAGCAGTGAGGCTTCAGGTCACAACATTCCCACCCCCCACACATGGTGGCTAGGTGAAGGCTTGTCCCCTCCCTCCCGGGTCCCGGTCGTCGACTGGGTGATCTTCTGGAGACCACTGACCACAGTCCCAGTCCCTCCCCCAAAATCTCAGTGACTCAGCCAAAGGACTATGTTCTTTGAGTTTGGGACTTTTGCCAAAATATGGGTTCTTTGGCTCACATTTTTAAACATTTAACAGCCCCCCTCCCCTCAGATACAGCAATCATTTATATTAGTGAGTTTCAGAGCTCTCCCCTCTGCTGTTCTCCAGGGGAGATTTTCAGAAATGTCCTACTCTGAGGTCCATTCTGCATGACTTTAATGTAGCAGAAGGCTTGCAAATTGTAAATGCTACTAATTTGCAGTTCTGCAAGACATTGCACACAATCTGCAACACTCCTGAAACAGTCCCGTGAAAAGCGATTTGTTGTAGCGTTTAAAGGGAAATCCAGAAAAGTGGATTCACCTTCTGAAAAGCGCTACACTCTTGCGAACAATCTGCAACACTAGCGAAAAAGACCTGTGTGTTCCCATTGTTGCGGTTCCAACAAAGTCTCTCCCCCTGGCTCTCTCCTCCAAACTTCCAGCGAAGCAATCACCATTTTTTTTTCTCGGAGTGAGCGGAAAGCAACGAACCAGCGAGGCTTCATTCACCCAGCGAGGCTTCTCCGGCTACAGTCCCTCCGTAGAAGTGCTTTAAAGCTCCCCTAAGTCCCCAAGCACAACACAGCCCCGTTTGCAAGTTCCCTATATTTTCGGCTGAAAATCGAGCCCGTGGGGGGGGGATTTCTTTTTCACTTGGGGGAGCGTGGTAACGATGACTTGCCAGCTCACATGCCAGCTAGATGGGTCTCTACGTTAGGAAGAATCAAGGCATATTCGTTGCAACGTGTGTTTTTCTTTTTTTTTTTAACCTGTGCTTAAAGGGAAAGGGGCTTTTCCGGAGCATGATAACAACTGCCCATTGGCTGTTCGTTTGATTGATGGCCTGGGGCGGGACCAAGCACAGAAAAAATCGCTTCCTTTCTATCGATTTTTGCGAGACTGGAAACCTGTTAGAAACAAATGAAACACTACTGGATTCCACTACAAAAGCAGGCATGCGTAACGCCGAGATTGCACTTTTAAAAATAGCGTTTCTGCTTTGTGGTCCTTGTGCAGAAACACCCTGAAAGAATACATCCCTGTCATTCTGACTGTGTTGAAACTATCTTACATGTGTTTTTCTATTGTCTGCCCTTTGCCATTATTGCTGGACAACTCCTCAACCCACTCCGTTCTAAATGACATGGATCAGCCAATCGCCTTCCGTCCCCCACCCCTGACCACCCCCTCCTCCTCCCACTTCCCCACAGAGTTCTTCCACCACCACCATCCCAGTCTAGTGCCTCTTGTATTCCTGAATGCAACAGGCTTTGTCCCTAGTATAGTTATAACATGTTTTCACTTTGAGATCTCCAACTTGAACTAATGCAGGTATGGGTTGCATGTTGTCCATTTTAAGAGGAATTCATTCACTCCATTGTAGTGAAATTATGCTGAAGTGCAATGCCAATTGTAAGACATAGTAAGATTGCCATAGTACTCAAATCTTGGATTAGTAAGAGAAGCTCCTTTGTTCAACCTGCAGTTTGAGCCACAAACAGCTAATGGGGGAGTCGGTTATGCTATTTTTGAGTTTTAGATTGTACTGCATGATTTTTTGAATCTATGTGTTCTCATAATGCTTTCCTGCAGTCCTCCCTTTCCTCCTCCCCTATCTGACACCTTCCCGGCCCACCTGACAGAAAGAAGGGGTAGGTGGGAATGAGGTGTTGCCTTTGAGCCCACCAGGATCCCAGTGCTCTGTATGATCTTCCATTCCAGCCTTATTCTCTTCACCTGCCTGTCTTTCAGAGCATTAATGCTTGTCTCAGTGTGGTGTAGTGGTTAAGAGCTTCAGATTAGTATCTGGGAGACCCAGGTTTGAATCCCTACTTGTGCCTTGGAAACTCACTGGGTGACTTTGGGCCAGTCAAACACTCTCCGGCTAACTACCTCACAGAGTTGTTGTGAGGCTAAAATGGAAAACAGAAGGATGATGTAAACCATCTTGGGTCTCCATTGAGGAGAAAGGTGAGGTAGAAATAAATGAAATAAATACACTGTGTTATCCCTTCAAAGTACATTGACATTTGTTTCCCATTTGCACAGTAAGCAACTAATACAAACTATTTAAAAAAATTACAAAAATGGCATACTAAAACGGGACTCTAACATTAAACAAAATAAAACCAGACTCTTCCACCAGGCATTTGGTTGAGGCCCAGGGCTGTACTCTTACCATCTGAAAGGGACCCCCTGCCTGATCCCCTATGCAGGCTCTGCCTAAGCCGCTTTCCTGCTTTTTATAACCGGGCCAATTATTTAATTTTATTAATTTCACATCTGGCCTGGGAGACAGTTTATATACCAGGATGACTGAAGTGTTTCAAAAATAAATTTTTAAGATTTTAAGGTTTTATTGTTACATTTTTATGTTGTAAGCTACCTTGAGGCCTTTTTGGAGATGGTGGTCTAGAAATTTAAATAAATAAATATGTAAATAAGTAAATAAATAAAACCACGAATGATGAAATTGTCATTTAACAACAATTAATCTATATAGCCCATTATAATTATGACTAGTAATCAAGCCCGCTGCAGCTAAATGCAGCGGGCGCTAGACCACGGAGCCTCCGCAGCCGTGCGGAGCGCAGCTGCCGGGGCTCCGTGTGTCAGGGGGCTGACACTGCGAGAGGCGCTTTGCGCCTCTCGCAGCATCAGCCCGCCGGGCAGGGAGCCCCCGGCAGCCACGCGCCCTTGCTGATGGCCTGACGCGTAGGAGGCGCTTCGCGCCTCCCGACGCATCAGGCCGCCCTCAAGGAAGCAACTGCGAGCCGCGCTCCGCGCGGCTCGCAGTTGCTTCCTTCAGCAGCCTAGGAATCGACCGGGCCAATCGGCAGGCGCTTTGCGCCTGCCTATTGGCCCGGCCGATGGTCTGTCAGGAGGAAGGGGCCAATTAGGCCCCTTCCTCATCACGGACAAAGCCCTCCGCCTGAGGGCTTAACGAATTATTTAGTCCGCGGCGCCACAGGCGTGTTAAGGATATGCAGCAATAACGTTCATGTAAAGAGAAATCACCACACAAACATCAACAGTCAGCAAGAGCCTCAGCAGAAGTAAAAGGAAATAAAGAAAGAAATCTGACTTCAATCCCATTAGAGTGGCGTAACTCTTCTTGGGATTGCACTGCATCCTTTCTCATAGACCAGGACCCACCAGGAGCATTTGCATTAATCCTAGGTGGATAATCAATGGAGGTTTTTTCTTTTAAATTTTAGGTTCCTCCACAGTAGCACAGCAATTTTTAGATCACTTATGCCAAAGATACAGGACCTCAACCATCCTTTTGGAGAAAGTCCAGAAATATTGGCACCATTTATTAATAGTCATTTTTTTTTACATTAATTCCTGGTAGCTGTAGCCTGAGAAGGAGGCAGGTGTAGAGGAGAGACAGCTTCACAGATTTGCTCATGTGGGACTGAAGCAGCACTTGCCTGAATGCTTCTGATTTAAAGTGAACTGTGTACACTTTGAGCATAGATGTCCCAAGCAGAGCATCAGACAGAAGCCCTGGCCTCACACACTCCCTCCCCCCTTTGTGCACACACAAAATGGTCAAGCCTGAAAATCTTAACTAAACTGCAATAGACTGATCCAAATCAGGCAATTTATAAGACTGCAGCTTGTTTCTTGGTTACTAGCCAGATATTAAAGTAGGTGTAAACAGTGAGTTTAGCTGGTGGGCAGGACAATAAGACAACAATTTATTTTATTTTGAAGTCCACTTTTCTCATCCACATTTAAGGAGTCTTCCTCATAATTTCCTGCTTGCACATTTAACTATTTGCCTGTCAAATTAAGGGTGAAAGTGCCAAATGGTAGTACAAGTCATCCATCTGGTACTGTTTTCACTGCATTTGAAATTTGCAAGGCAATTAGTAAAACCTTTATCCATTCAAGTGTAGAGTAAGTATTAATCGGTCTACTTTTTTAGCAGCTAACAGTTGGCAGTAGAAGCAAGAAGAAAATACAAATAGGAGTGGGCATTAAAATCAACCTGCAAATTCAGTCACTTGGAGCAACTAGCTTAGGTTTTATCACCAATAATAAATTGGCAAAGATCATAATCCATTAAAAATTGCTTTGAGATTGCTCTGCTTTATTTTAAGACTGGTGATTCATTGGCTAAGTTAAATGTTCTCCAAGTAGCTTCTGCAGCATTATTGATGTCTAATTGTTTTACCATCTCCTCTTAAATGTAAAGGTAAAGGTAAGACTGTTCTAAAATATGCAGCTGAAATGAAACCCTTCCATGATTGAAATTAGTCTCCTTTCCTTGAAATACTTTTGGCTTTGTTTGTCTGAAAGGTGGAGAATTTTATTTCTATAAGCTTACTATAACATTCTTTCCAGGGGTATTTTTTCTGTCTCCCGGAAAAACACTAAATCATACTGTTAAATTATCTCTAGTCTGTTGTTCCCCACCTATGCAACAGAAAGATACATTTTTTGTTTGTTTGAGGCCTGTTTCTTACTTCCTTTTATCTTAAATATATCTTTCTGTGTTTCTGATACCACCAGCTGGCTAGAAGTTAATTTTAAATCAATCTTTTATTAGCTGATTTTACTTCCTAATGTTTCAATCAATACACAGTTACTGTGAAAAAATCTATTTTCTTCTTTTCCACCCTTAAAAAAACCCTTCTCTTCTTTTTAGGTCAGTCATTGACCATTTACGCACTGGGAACTTCACTGCCCCAGCTCCTGTGCAGGAGCACAAATCGGGGGTGGATGAGGTGCACCAGGCCAAATGTTCCCCCATGTGGGTGCAAGAAAAGGTGGGGCAACCTGCCACGACTAAAACTCTAGCCTGCAGCCCAGCATGAAACCTCCAGTGCGTAAACGGTCATTGGGGAACGTGTAAGTCTACCTTTTATGGTCTTCTCATATATTGACTTCAATAGATTCACTGGTGTAACTGTGGAAGAACTGCACTGTTTTCTACCTTTATTTGAATGTGTTCGGAAAGCACCAACAGTCCAAAATCCATGAAGGTCACAATTGGTCCCCTCTTTATTGAAAAAGAGATATTCTCCTCTGACACTTGACATTAACCTACCTCAGTAAAAACAGAAAAACCTTGTCCAGTGTGTCCTTATTCCTTAAGGACACAAAAGCAATCCTGGAAACAAATGTCTTTCTTCAAGCAAGAATACATCCACTTCTTTCAACAAGGCATGAGGGAATCATCATCTTATAGATTTAGTTGTCAGGTCCTTAATGTGCTGGAGAGAGGTCGTATTTTGTTTGTTTTCTGAGCACTGTTTCTCCAAAGTGACCCCAACAGTTGCTTTAGCCAATATTTTTCAGGGGAAAAGACCAAAGTACTTTTCTGAGAACCCACAAACAATCCTGAAAAATAACTACTTTCTCATGTCCTCTGTTAAAAGCAGATTTATCCAGGCTATGGAGACACAGAATTATCTAGATTTTTCAAAAATTCTTTGTAGATCTGGAAGAATACACTGGCAATATTTTACTAGCAGCTATCAAGTAACAGAACAAACTTTTTTTGTAGCAAAGCACTCATGAAGAAACTTGGAAATTATTTATACTGTGTGTATGTATGTATATATGTATATGTGTATAGATTATACACGCCATTTGTTCTCATAATAATGCATGGTTCTTGATAACTGTTGTGCTAGACAATAGTTGATTGAGAAGGAAAGCTAAGAGACTGTTCAGTCGTAATACGTCACATTGAGTTCAGCTACCAGGAGGAGACCAGCCAACATTCTTATTGGCCTACAGCTGATGACCATCCTAGACCAAATCAATTCTGACTTCACATCGGGAGGCAACTGCTGCCCCAAGGTCATTCAGACTGGAGGACACCATCTTCATTAGGAACTTAGCTAGTACTCCAAATTTGATCCCAGCGGTGGCCACCCAGGCAACAGTACCATCTCATATCAAGTCCAATTGCTGGATGGCCGCACATTCTATCAGCACGTGGACAAAATGAGGTGGTGCCTAGCCAACATGCCCAAGAAAAGGACACCCACAGCAGCCAACCCAGTGTTGGAGCCAACAGTGACTGAACCCACTAATGCCAGGTAGAACATGTCAGAACAGCCAACAGGAGCCTGAGTAGGAAGCTGACCAGCACCTTCCAAGGCTGCCCCAAGCCCAGCAGCCAACACTATGCTAGAACCCTTCCACTCACAGCAAGTCTGAGCAAAACCCTTGCACTTGCATGAGTTAGTAAACCAACTGGTAGGTGCCTAATTAAGGGAGCAGGGGTATTGTTTCTGTGGACATTCTGAAGCCTTGAGCTCAGAGCAAAGACTGGGACCCTGGACTCTTGTTAGGGATTCTCCAGTTCCTGGGTTCTAAAGAATCAGCAAACAGGCTTATGGACCTATTATGGCCCTCTGTTAAGGACCGATTGTGTGCCTTGGCTGGAGCCTCAAGGATGTATCTAAGTTCCTCAGCTTGGCTTATCTGTGTTCAGTGTTTTCTGGTTCCAGTAAAGTATTGGTTGTTTTGGAGCTGAAGTATCCATGTCTTTACTGAACCCACAGATTTAACAGTTTAATTACTTGTTGAGTGTTGCCTTTTCTCTGTCCTGAATCTATTGCCCCATCAACTTCAAAGGGTGCTATTAGTTCTAGTTCTATAGAAGAGTGAGAAAAAAACTCTTTCACTTTTGCCAGTTTTCAGACCACTTTGGAGAGCAAGCAGCCTTGTCCCTCTAGTAAATGACACTTTTGTTGGAAGGGGAAAGGGTAGCTTCTCTCAGTTCTTGACCATTTCATCTACTACACTGTTCATGAGGGGCCCCTCCCCTCCCCTCCCTACAGGAAATAGGTGGGTTGTAGCAGAAGGAGAGAGGGGAACTTCCATCCTGCACATTTCACTCTGCTTCTACAATTCTGGATCCAGCAGCTGGGTCAGATGTTAGTGCAGCACATTGTTACTAGAAAAAGTTGACACGTACAGGAACACCTACGAAATGACACACACTGGTTGGCTAAGCATGATGAATACTGCAGCACAGTTTGTAAAATCTTTTTTCCCCTTATCACTTTCATTTTCTTAACTGGAAAGCCTACATTATTTATTTAGTAAGCAATTCTGCTACATTAATGTTACCGTGAAACCAGGCATAATAATAAAAATGATAAATCAAGATTCATCCATAACAGAATTTAACTGCATGAATACTTCAATAACATATATTGATTAATGTCATACAAGCGTCAAATGACTCATGATTTCTAGGTAGAATATTTATAGAATACAAAGTGCTCACCCAGAAGAAAGGGGGAAACAACATAATTTATGAACTACACATTCCTGTGATGTGCCCATAGTAGACTACATTATTTACCTTGCCTGGATAATGTATTGCAGATCTATGACTCTGATCCAACTCAAGTCATTGCTAGTTGGGTGCCAATAAACTCTCAGAGGGGAAGCCCATCCTCCCCTGTACCAAATATATTCTTCTAGTTTAACTGCGACCAGATGAACATCATGGTATGCACATGAATTATCTCAACAGAGGTGTGTGAAAATGAGTTAAATCCAGTCAACTTTTCTGCTGACAAACAAGGAAGGAGGGGTCTCATCTGATCATTTAAAAGGGCTATGCTGACTCTCATGGGACTTTCATGTACACACACCATGTGGGATGAGAGCCTCCCTGAACAGCCCTGCTTCTGCCTGGCCAGGCCTCAGTAGCAGCTACCCAGGTGGGGGAGGGGCCAAGAAGGCATATGGACCCAAACAGCCCTGTCACCACCTGGCCAGGTCTTGGCGGTGGGGCTGTTTGGGCCAGGAGGCCCACCTGCTTAGAGTGCATTGTAGTTTTTTATACAGCAGGCTTTGGGCTAGTCATTAAGAAGAAGAAGAAGAAGAAGAGTTGGTTTTTATATGCCGCTTTTCCCTACCCGAAGGAGGCTCAAAGCGGCTTACAGTCGCCTTCCCATTCCTCTCCCCACAACAGACACCCTGTGGGGTGGGTGAGGCTGAGAGAACCCTGATATCACTGCTCGGTCAGAACAGTTTTATCAGTGCCATGGCGAGCCCAAGGTCACCCAGCTGGTTGCATGTGGGGGAGTGCAGAATCAAACCCGGCATGCCAGATTAGAAGTCTGCACTCCTAACCACTACACCAAACTGGCTCTTAAGAATTTCTGGAAGGCATATAGATATTTGTTGACTTGTGGAGGGAGGCCAGTTATTGAGCGTGGAACAGCTCAATTGTACAGGCCCTGTGGAACTGTTTCAGGCCCTGCGTGCCCCTGTTCTCACTCAGCAGAGAGTTCCACCAGGCTGGTGCCAGGCTTGTGGAAGCCAAAGCCAATGTGACTTCTCTGGGGCCAGAGATCTTGAACAGATTTTGTGTGCTCAACTAGGTTTCTTGGGGTGGGGGCTAGTGGAGAAGGCCATCCCACAGGTAAAAAAGGTCCTAGATTGCTTAGGGGCTTAAAGTTAAAAAAACCAGAAGCTTGAACCTGATTCAGTCTTCAGTCTGGAGTCAGTGCAGCTGGTAGAGCACTGATCAAATATGTGCTTTCTACCTGGTTCCTGTAAGGATCTGGACAGCTACATTCTGGACGATATTTGTTGACTTGTGGAGGGAGGCCAGTTATTGAGCGTGGAACAGCTCAATTGTACAGGCCCTGTGGAACTGTTTCAGGCCCTGCGTGCCCCTGTTCTCACTCAGCAGAGAGTCTCACCAGGCTGGTGCCAGGCTTGTGGAAGCCAAAGCCAATGTGACTTCTCTGGGGCCAGAGATCTTGAACAGATTTTGTGTGCTCAACTAGGTTTCTTGGGGTGGGGGCTAGTGGAGAAGGCCATCCCACAGATAAAAAAGGTCCTAGATTGCTTAGGGGCTTAAAGTTAAAAAAACCAGAAGCTTGAACCTGATTCAGCCTTCAGTCTGGAGTCAGTGCAGCTGGTAGAGCACTGATCAAATATGTGCTTTCTACCTGGTTCCTGTAAGGATCTGGACAGCTACATTCTGGACCAGTTGAAGTTTCCAGATCAGATACAAGGGTAGCCCTGCATAGAGCAAACTGTAGTAGTCTAATCTGGAGGTAACCGTTGCATGGCCAGGTTGGACATTGACAGGTAACGAGGCAGCTGCCATGCCTAACAGAGATGGTAGAAAGCCTGGCAGGCAGCATTTGTGACCTGGGCTTCCATCAATAAAGAGGAGTCTAGGATCACACTCAGGCTCTTGATAGTAGTTGAAGATGTTAACTGGACACCATCAAGAGCTGGGAGTTGCTTTGTGTTGTTCAACCCCAAAATGGTCATACAATATCCAAATTTGTAGGGGTCTAATAATATTAATATCACAGTTGACTTGTGGAGGGAGGCCAGTTATTGAGCAGTGAAAGGGTCTATAATTTCATCACCCAAAAGAATACAATTAGAGAAGACTGAGTTATTAATACTATTGAGAATATCACTGATGAAGATATTGAAAATGGACTATACCTAGGAATCTGTTTTGAAATTCTTTTGAACACTGTTTTCATTGGAATAAATCATTTCCCCATCGCCAGCTTGAGACATTTTTCTTCTGCTTATATTACAGCTGATAGGTCTTCACCTGTTACTAGTGACAGCTTGGCAGTGTATGTGCACTAAACTCATTCTGATATCATTGCAGTGGCTAGTTATCAGTTCAGTTCAAGGTACTGGTTATCTCCTAGATGGCCTTCATGGTCTTGGATCCATAAATCTGCAGGACCACTTTTTCTGCAGGGCTGCAGTTTCAGTCATCTGAACTGAGTCTTCTGAAGGTGCCGTCATTTATATTGGCAAGATCAACAACTGACTATACACTTGCTGTCTGTTGTGACTATGGTTGGGAAGGCTCTCACACTTCTGTCATTATGCAGGTCAGGGCCCCTACCTGATGGAATGAGCTCCCAGAAGAGGTGAGGGCCCTGTCAGAGCTCCCTGGGTTCCACAGGGCCTGCAAGACAGAGCTCTTCTGCCAGGCTTTTGGTTGAGGACAGGCAGGTGGCTGGAGATGGTAAGATCGAGTCCCTCCTTTCCCCTTTTGTGATCAGGACCTCTAGGCTGACACTTCCTTAGACCATCTTTAGTGAACATGGACCGCGAGCAGCAGAGTTGAGGGTTTCGTGTAAAAGAATAGGTTTGTTGTTGCCGCGATAGATTATTTGTATTTGTATTAGGGTTCTGATGCTTTTATATTTTTATTGTAAACTACTACAGACCAACCTGGCTGGGAGTGGAAGTCTAGAAATTCAATAAACAAATAAATAAGAATTGTTCAGGTGAGCATCTTTAAATACAGGGAATAAGATGGCAGTATAATAGAATAGTTTGGGAGAATACTTTTAATAAAAAGAACAGGACTGTAGTCTATTCTAATTTTTGTTGTACGTATTATCTTATTCCTACCGCAGTGCTTCAACTTTTGTAATTTTGTTTTCTGCTTTGTTTATGATATCTCATGTATGAAACCTTTTTTCTTTCTGCTTTTTTTCTAACTTTTTGTAATCCTAATCCAATTGCATTGTTTGTCTGATGTCTGATTTCTTTATTTTATACTGTGTGGCCTGCTTTGAGCAACAGTGTTAAAAAGTGAAAGAGTGAATGAGTGAAAAAGCAGTCTGGGTCCAAACTAATGTCTGTACTGATTTTTTTTCCTCAGGCATAAAGTTTTGTGCTTGAACTACGAAGTGCTAACTCATTTGTTCTGGCAGAAAGGCCAGGGTGGAATATAAGGAAGAAAGCACTACGAATAGCCAAAGCCATAGAGATAGATTTGCCAGTCTCCAGGTGGGTCCTGGAGTTCTCCTGGAATTACAACTGTTCTCCAGACTACAAAGGTCTGTTCCAGAGTCTAGGAATCACATTCCCCCTTACATTCCTCAGTTCCCCTAACTAAAACCTACACAGGTTTCATCCTCTAATTTCTAGGAATGTCTTAAATGGGAGCTGGCAACCCTAACTATAGCTATGATGGCTTCAGAATCAAAGTAGTACCTATTTTGCCTTCATGACCAACACTGAAAGAGGAGACTGACTTACACAAGAATGCTTTATTTCAAACGTCTTATCCTGTATCAGATTAATGGTTTCCCCTGCACATTTATTTCTCGACCAAACTGGTCAGGTCCCACCTTGCTATTTTATGTACATTTTGTAATCTAGCAAGGGAGCATTATGAATTAATTGGAAAATGAATGGAGCAATAAAATTTGCACAGTACAGCCTCTTTCACATTAGTCATATTACCCCCTATTGATCATCAAACAGGTGTGTATGCCCCCTCACACTAGAAAGAAGGTAGCAATTTAGAATTAATCTTATTTATAATTGAATATAATTGTATTTTAGAGTCTCAATATTAATTATTGTTTAACCTATTCTCAGTGTGTTTTATTTATTGTTATTTTTTAATTCTTACCCACCCTGAACCATTAGGGAAGGGTGAGATATAAATAAAATGTTATTGTGGTCATTATTAAAATTAATCTTTATTATTCTTATTTATTTTTTTCTCACTAAGTCTCAAAACCTTCCCTCATAGCTGAATGTGCAGAAAAAATCTGATAGATGTCTTTTTTCTGACCTCCTGAAGAAAAAGCACAATGCAAAACGTAATCAGCTCGATGCCAGCAAGGGAGAAAATCATATTCCTTACGGCTTGTAATCCATCTTTGTGTGGACTTAAAGGTGCCTCTGGAATCAGACTTCGTTCTGCTGCTTCAGACCAACATGGCTACCCACCTGATTCTAGTTTCATAACCACTGGAAAACAGCAGACTCCAAGCATTTTACAAACCATGGACAGCCTATCCTCATTCTTAAGTCATCATACTGCTAAGCTATGTATATTCAGCTCTGTTACGCATGTCACTAGCACCTATTCTGATCCTTTTTCTTCTTCCTGCCTGGAATATTATTCATCAAGTTTAGGTCTAAACTATCTGACATTGTCTCCTTAGTGCTTTGGGTAAATAGCCCAGGGAACTCATTACTTTGAGCACATTATATGATCTTGCCTTTCTCTCTTTCTCTCCCCCCCCCCCACGCCATAAAGGACACTTACTGAAGTGTCTGAGAAGGCTGCTGACCAAGAATCTCTGGTGTCAAGATGCCACAGCATATTTTCACAGACAGCGGACAGTGTGCGGGCTGATTATCTTGACAAAGGTCAGCTGGTAAAACTGTTTAGGGCTATGTTCTTCTTTTGTGTCACGCAATTCTGTCATTGTTGCTGAGCTGCTAAATAAATCCAATCAAGTTGTTACACAAAAGAAGCCTTGACACACGAAAGAGGGGGTCGGGTGGGGGGAGTCTGCGTATGGAGTTTTATAAAGCCAACAATCAGCAATGGCATCTCTCGAATGCTAATGCAACTAGTAGGGATTTTACTCGAGTGCTTCAGACTGAAGAGCATTCATTCCAATAGATCGGCCTCTGCAACTCCAAAAGTAGCAGAGTGTCAGGACCCCATGGAAACCACAGCATTAACTACATTGATCACAAGAGACGGTAAAGAAAAGGATGTCACCATTCCATTAAAGGCTATTCACAGAATGTTTCAAGTATTATAAAACCCACAGATATTAGGTGCTCTTCTCTACAACTAGGGAGTGATGTCTCAACGTGTTTGTTCCAAACAGCGAAACCTGGCTTGGGGTTGTTCTGCATGTTGTTGTTGTTGTTATGCCTTTAATTTTTTTTGTGCCTTTAATTTTTGTGCCTTTAATTTTTATTTCTCCCATTCCCATTTCCCCCCTGCTTCTTTTGTGGCTACTTTCACCTCAATAGTTTTCTGGAAGCTGATTTTGAGTCACCTTTTTTCCTTATACCCAAAGTTTCTTTTGGTTTTCTTTGTCACAGTCACTCTCACACACCTCCGGCCCATTTTTCAAAGACTGAACTATCACCATTGTCATACCACTTGCCCCCCTCCCTGCCTTGAAGAAAAGTGATTTGGTTTTGTTTTAACAGCACTGAAATATTGACATACTGGTAAAATGGAAGGAAGGAAGGAAAGGAAGGAAGGAAGGAAGGAAGGAAGGAAGGAAGGAAGGAACCTGGGAATTCAGAGAACCTGCTTAGCCTATCATTACAACAGTATATTGATATTTTAATGCCTTAAAATGATATTAATATATCGATGTAAGCATGCACACAAAAAGGGAAGGTGTGCTGTAACACTAATGATGCCACTAATGATGCCCAGAATTGAAAAACAACTGAAAAACCTGACTATTTAAGGCATATGTGGAAGAAAACAAACTGACAACACAACTGTGAAAATGCAAAGGGAGGGCAGATGCGATGAAGATCTACTGTGTCACCATTGTCCACAAGTTTGTTTACCCCTTCAAAGAACTCTAAAAGGTTAGTGAGACAAAGTCTTCTATTACAGAATCCATGCTGATTCTTCCTCAATGGCTTTTGTTCCTCAGTGTGCTGACTAACCCTATCTTTAATAACGTATTCCACCCACTTACGTAGTAGTGATGTTAAGAGTGATTGGACTGTAATTTCCTGGATCCCCTCTGGAACCTTTTTTAAAGATGAAGGTTACTTTAGCCACCTTCCAGTCCTTGAGATTTCGTATTTTTGCCAGGAGAGCTGCATGTTCACATTTGAGTACTTTCAGAATCCTTGGATGTATGCTATGTGAGTCTGGTAATCAGTTTTTTAATTCCTCCATTTGTCACAAGACTTCCTCTCTTGTCACCTCAATCCGACTCAGATCTTCTGACAACCCTCTTGAAATCTGGAGTTCTGGAGTAGGCAAGCACCTCCCATTTTCCACAGTGAAAACAGAGGCAAAAAATGCATAGAGCTTCTTTGCCAACCATGGTGGTCATCATGATAAGAATGCCTGCTATGAATGCTTGACATTGGAACAGTGCTTATGTGTGTATATATAGCATGTTCAATATAGAGGCTAGATAACTACCTCGAAGAAATGCAGATTCTGTGAATTTAGGCTGGGCAGAAGGGATTGTGTCTATGCTTGGCTCTTGTGGCCAATCACCGCTTTGTAGCCAGGAGGTGAATTTCCTCCAGGCCAGACTGGCCATGGATTCTGGAGTTTTTTTGAGGGGGGCATCAGCTGAGCATGGAATTGGGGTCACGTGGTGGGCAGGTAGTTGTGAATTTCCTGCATTCTGCAGGGGGCTTGACTAGACAACCCTGGAAATCCCTTCCAACTCTATGATTCTATGATGGAACATTAAGACATGTATTCACAGGTCTATGTCCTACATATGATGTTATTGGGTCTATGAATCTTGCAATTATATGTCATGATCTAACTATTCAAATTAGGACCCTTTCACATAACTTTAAAGAAATCTTTTTCTCAATGCTGTATGTACATCAAAATATTGTACTTCCTTCTCCACTGGTACATCAACATTATTCAGTGAATTATGCTGCGATCACAGCCTAGTCAATCAGGGCCCACAGGACTCTGCAGTTAAAAGGTCAGGGTTTCAAGAAATTAAGATCTATGTTAACACAAGAAGCAGCAGCACTATGGGTCTGACAACAAGCTCTTGTAATCTATCTTCTTTACTTGGACGTTCTATTCCCAACTCTTTGTTTCATTTCATCACAGTGACCTTTGTATTAATGGAAACTTCCTTTTTTCTTCCTCTGAAACCCTTTGTAAAACTATTTCACAGTTTTACATCTCAGGGTAATTGCTGAAGTAGAAGTCCCTGCAAAGGGAGCTTCCTGTGGCACCTTCTGCTTTCCAAATTCTTACCCGAATGCCTCGGTGGATTTGGACTTCTGAATATATATTTGTAAAGTGCTGAATTATATTTGTAAAGTGCAACAGATGCATTAGGAAACTTTTATTTTGCTCTCTGAATTTTGTGCAGGATACTGGGCAAGCATTGTGTGCAATCCTTTGCATTTTCCCCTTTTCTTCATTAATGGTGCACAAGTGTGCATTGACAAGTTTTTTCTGCAATTACAACTGACACCTAGGTGTAAACTGCACGGAGCTTTCATTCCACTCCCAGGTCGATTCAGTCCCTCCCGTCTGCACTGAAATCGATTTCCAGTTTGATTTCCATCTATGGAAATTTTCCATCTACAACCGTCATGCCTCGACCCACATTCACCGTACCTTTGCCTCGGAATATCAGGGAGCGCTTATTTTCCAGAATATCCACCAATTCGCGCCGGATGCACCAAAGGATCCCCATGTAGATGTCCTCGGCACTCAAATTAACCGGCATTCCTCCCCCCGCTCCTCCCCAATGGTGACGTTACGGAACTGTCTTTTGCTGATTGGTCAACCAACCCCCGCGTTACCAATGCTGACACTGCATGGTTCTCTCTTGCTGATTGGTCGACAACCCCCCCCCCTTTCCAATGCTGACTGAACATGTTTATCTCCTGCTGATTGGTCGACTCGCGGAGTCGAAAGAAAGGGGGAATAATTGTTTCACGGGTAAATACGCTGTTCAGCTCTGTTTTGAAAGCTTAGATTGTTTGAGACAGCACAGAAATGGAAAAGTGTACAAATACGGTAATAAAAAAACATATCCAGGCGCACTCTGGTGGGAAGTACGTCAGAACGTCAGGAATCGATTTAAACTAACGTGATGCAGATGACACAAGTATGTTAAAGCTGTTTCGTTTCGGAAATAATGTTTGTTGCAGATCACTCATAATGCCCAAGCCCGAATCGGGCGGAGATCGGCAAGAATAAAGCAGGAAAATCAAGAGATGCAGAATAGGCCCTAGACCAGAGGGATCAGTTCCTCTGGAGAAAACAGTAGCTTTGGATGGTGGACCCTACAACATCCTGCTGAACATCCTTGCTTTCCCAAACTCTACCCCCCACAGCAGTTCCATCCTTAAATCTTGAGGAATTCCCCAATTTAGAGCTGGCAACCTCCTTGAGCAGGGCAGATGAAAGAACTTGGCTCTTGATAGAAAGTTCTCTGCAGCACATGCATACAAGTTCTCACATAAATTGTTAGGGGCAACATTTTATCAAAGTAAATACACACATTGGGAATGGGTGGGGGTGGAAGATACAAGAATACCGACAGAACAGAAAGCTGTGACAAACTGATTTTGATCCAGTCCTGGCATTAATTTTAGAAATTCTCCAGAATTAAAGAAGAGTTGAATGCAGCACAGTGTGAGTTGATGAACAATAAAAGAACAAAACGGAGGAAATGCACTCAATTCTAACTTTCTCAAACCAATCAGTGGATTATTTTTTAAAAGAAATGAAGGGGACATTTAGCAACACAGAGAGAAGATGTATATTCTTCTCTGTATTCTTCTTTGTGCAGGCTCCCATTTTCAGGTTCTTGAAACAGGTATGATTCAGCCCCTGAAGTTGTTGGTTCACATCCCTACCCTATCCCTATCCCTATCAGCACACAAGCACATCAGTGTGCATGCCTGCACACACACAGTATACATACTCCCTTTTATTCCAAAGGGCCACACATATATTTAAATAACATCAATGTTTGCCTTTTATTCTGATAAGGGGCGGGAAGCACAAATGGCTGTTAGTACCTTTGTGTCACACATGCAGAGTACATGCTGGCATAAAAATGTCTTTTCCACAGAGACACACACTTAATTGTTTTCCATACCTACTAATTCCCCTACCAAATGAAGCATCGCAGACCCTTGGTCCAATGGAAACACATTTGCAAGCTGAGGTCTAAGAAGTGTTTAAGCCTCCACTGTCTACTGTTGGTGCCTACTTGGGAAGACTCACCTCATTCCTCTTAAATCAAAAGCCTAGAAAATCATGGGTAGTCTGTGCATTGGTGAAATCTTTGTCAATTAACCTATTGGGAGGAGGGACCAGTCCAACTAAACAAGTTTAAATGCATTCTTCAAGGTGTGACCTTTCCAAACAGTGGTGGCAACTGTACTTTTTCATCCACATTTTATGAAGAAGAAGAAAGAAGGACAATAGCTTTTTCCCATCAATCAATCTGTCCAAAGGGTGACTGCATATCTTCATATGGAAGAAGAAGAGTAAATTAAGGGTGAGTCATTAATGCAAAGTCATTCTTCTTTTCATAAGATGGAGAAGATGTGGCAGAGTGTTGGACTGCTGCCTGCTTCTCAACTGAACAGGACTGGATGGGGGAAAGCACAGAGTGAACTCATTTCACAGATAACACCTCCAAGGTCAACATGGTAATTCAAATATTGGAAATAATTTCTCATGACAAATTCACCCGCTTCTTCCCGGTCACTTTCCCATCTAGACATTTCACTTCATCAATGCCAGTGGCAGCTACTTGCCTGGGCAGAAACTAAGGGCAGCAAAAAAGTGACCACTCAAGATGGGGCAGTGCCAATTATGAAATGAGACTCTTGACATCTGTAACTGGAGAAGAGTCTGTAGCTGAACCATCAGTGCATCGCTTCAGGGCCAGAACACCAAGGGGCAATATTCAAGGTCACTTCACTTGTTCCATAGAAGCAAATACGGGTTTACCTCAAAAGTGGTTCTGCAGCCAATCAGAACTCCCTACTCATGTTCGCAAAAATATATATTGCTCACCTTCAACTAACACAGCTTAGGGGTTTTGTTGGTCTTAAATGTACCACTAAACTCAAACTTTTTTCTATAAAGATTGAAAATGAAACAAGTGAACTGGCTTTCTGATCGATTTCCACACAAGACTTCATGTGGGAAAGCAAACCCGCTTATGCTGTTGATTTTAAATTGTTTTCACTTCTGAAAAGACAGGCCTGGCAGTGGGTTTTTGTCATTCATTCATTCATTCATTCATTCATTCATTCATTCATTCATTCATTCATTCAAAAGACGTGCTCACTTGGTCTTTCATGTACACACATCCTTCAGCATTAAATGTTGCCCTTTTAAGGGTCATTCTTGCCAAGTTGTTGAGATGCCTGTGAATGAGTTGCCAAATTATTTTTATTGGTAAACATCAGTCGGGGAAGGAATTCAGATCAGGACCATGCTGCAAGGAGCACCAACCCTTTCTGCTACACCATTTCATTCAAGCAGATTGAGCTTTGCCCGTATGGTGGAAACAGACATCAAACACTCAGCATGGCAGTTGCAGTCGGATGGCAGAACTAGGACCTGGAAGAGGCCTCACTCAGCCATAATGCCAGCTTACCAGGATAGTGAGAGACCTCCTGCCACCACCTTTGGGGCTATAAATCGTGAAGCAAAGAATAATTAAATATTGCTCTAACCCATACATTTCTACTGATTGATCCCCCCTTCCCCAATATAATTCTAGTGGTTTCCAGAGTCATTATAGTAGGAGTTAACGAACCTATTAGAAAAGGCAAAATAGGGAGAAAAAACCATTTGGAAAGTCCCTCCTTCCACTCCCACAATGAAATATGGCTGTGAATGCTGGGTCAGGGATCCCAAACATCAGCGATATAGTATGGAAGTGCATTGCAATGAGGTTCAGAGGTTAGGGATGGGCGAGCAGGAAGCTGCTCTTCGAACCTTGAACCTGGGCAGTTCAGTGTAGGTGGGAATGTTTACTTTCCCCTCCTTCCTCCACATAGGAATATTTGCGGTGGAAGAAATTTGTTTTAAGACTGGGACTTTTTAGGCACTGCTCCTGACCGGATCTGCTTATCTATTGGATGATATTTTACATGTCAGTGGCTTCCTGCTTGTGGCTTACAGTATCTGCGTGAAGAGGAGACTCACAAGAAAGGAGGCATACCATGTGACTCTAATGTTCTGCTTCAGATACTATAAAAGCAGGGGTAGTCAACCTGTGGTCCTTCAGATGACAATGGACTACAATTCGCATGAGCCCCTGCCAGCAAATGCTGGCAGGGGCTCATGGGAATTGTAGTCCATTAACATCTGGAGGACCACAGGTTGACTACCCCTGCTATAAGGATTCAGACAGGACAGTTTCATCCTCACCCTTCAATATTCCATGGATGCTTTAGGCTGACCCTGCATCGAGCAGAATGTTGGAATAGAAGGCCTGGATGGCCCTTTCCAACTCTATAATTCTAAAATCCTTAAGAGTTTGAATTATTAATCATCTACAGTGGCATATTAGCTCTGTGTTTCTTATTCAGGCTTCTAACCAACAATATTATATTATTATACCCTCTGCTAAGCAATCACTAGAGCCTCTTGTGGCGCAGAGTGGTAAGGCAGCTGTCTGAAAGCTTTGCCCATGAGGCTGGGAGTTCAATCCCAGCAGCCGGCTCAAGGTTGACTCAGCCTTCCATCCTTCCGAGGTCGGTAAAATGAGTACCCAGCTTGCTGGGGGGTAAACGGTCATGACTGGGGAAGGCACTGGCAAACCACCCCGTATTGAGTCTGCCATGAAAACGCTGGAGGGCGTCACCCCAAGGGTCAGACATGACTCGGTGCTTGCACAGGGGATACCTTTACCTTTACCTTTTAAGCAATCACTCTCCCAAATAACAGTTTCACTGGATGATAGACCATGAGTATTGCTCATGCAAAAATGTCATACAGCCGTGGATGTCTGGCCTGCTGACTCGATTCAGTGGAGTTTGCTTTTCAGCACAAGCGGAACAAGAGGGCCATTATTAATGGCTCCAATCCCAACTTTATTTTCCCTGTTAGAGCTCCTTTCCTGGTCCTGCAGTATATGAAATCAAGCATACAGGACCAAAAATAATTATTCCAACTGTTGCATCACAGAAAAGCTAAAGAGGGATGGCCAGGATCTTAAATGATGTTTTTATTGTCCATTCATCCTCACTAAATGTGGATTAATTACCTGGCTTATTTACAATGCTCTGGGAAATGTGAAAGAACCGTCAAGCATTCACGGTCACTCGCCAGGATATGTTGTTCATGCAGCAATCCTCCTCTGCATTTTAAAACATAAAACTGGTGTCGTTTATATGCACAGCGACTTCTAAGAGAGACAAAGAACCCCACGATAATAACTCATTATAGACAGATGTGGAATCCGCTAACATTGGATGGAATCACTAAAGGACCTACTTTATTTGATTTTTACATCAGGCACAGGAACCTGCAGCATCCCAACTACCACTGTTGTAATATGGACCATGCTTGCAACGTGGTCAGTTGCTGGGGTGCAGAAAAGCCAGGCCTCCTCTGATTGCATCTATAAGGTTAATCTCTGGTGCGGGGATTCTCAACCAGGGTGTCTCCCCAGGGGTGACACAGCTTACCCTGCATGTTTAGGCAGCTGCTGACCTCACTGGAGCCACCAGTCCTTGTGTTCTGTGAGAAGTAATTGCAAACAGTTAAATCCCCAATGTGCAGATTGGCTGGTGAAGAAGTGTCACTCAGAATCCAGCACCCTGCCAATAAGAGGATGCTGGAACTCATTTGCATAAAAGCCAAGCACGTGCTGTGAGTTTCGAACCAGTGGTGATGGTGGCAGAGGAGGCAGACCGGAGTGCTCATGGGTAGCATAGTGAAGCACTGGTGATGGAGAGATTCACAAAGACGGTTATTCTTCAGATGCAAAAGGTCTATGACTTCCGGGGGACCTCAAAGCCTGAAAGGTTTCAGGGATAACTCCATGGTCAAAAGGTTGGGAAAGGGTGCTGCAGTGCTTAAGAGAAGTGTGCCACTTCCCATCCCTGTTTGCTTGTGGCCAATTGCTTCTCAATTGTAGGCATACCTGGAGGAAGCTTCAGTGCTGGATCCATTCCAGTCCAGCTTCCAGACAGGCCACTAAGTGGACACAGCTCTGGTCACCTAGGTGGATGACCTCCAGAGACAGCTGGACAGGGTTGAGTGGGTCAGTGCTTCTTGTGCTGTTAGTGTTTTGCTCACTCTGATCCCACATGGGTTCTCCCTCCAATAAGTCTACTATTTTTCAGGATCCGAGTAGACAAGATATTCATAGATTCATGATTAAAAACAAATTATGGAGTCGGGGATCCCATATATCAGGACCACAATGCAGTGATGCCAATTGTAAGTTGTGAAAAACCTGAAGATTTGGGGATGGTGCTTGAGGAAGGTGGAGTTTAGGGAGGGGAGGGGAGGGGAGGTGGACCAGCAGTGATGTTTTATCAAAGGGTTCACCTTCCAAATGTCCTCTCTGCTCCAGGGGGGAACTCATCTCTCTAGTGTGAAAAGACGGTATAATTCTGAGAGAATTCACCTAGAGGGTGGCAACAGTGCAACTATTTGTAGGGCTCATGACCAGCCTTTGCTGAGACAACTGCATTGGCTACCAGTTTGCTTCTGGATTGGGTTCAAGGTTTTGGTTTTGACCTTTAAGGCTCTAAACGGCTCAGGCCCTAATTACTTGAGGCCCTAATTACTTACCTTCTTATACCCCCTGTACGGCACTCTGTGCTGTAGGTATGAACTTGCTGATAGTCCCAGGGGCCCGGAAAGCAAGACTGGCCTCGATTAGAGCCATGGATTTCTTTGTCCTGGCAACTGCCTGGTGGAATGAGCTCCCAGAAGAGCTGCAGACCCCGATGGAGCTCTCTGAGTTCCGAAGGGCCTGCACGCCGGAGCTCTTCCACCAGGCATTTGGTTAAGGCTGGGTGGTGACCCCGGGGTATGGTATTGGGTCCCTCCCCCTTTAAGGTTCCCAGGCACAGTGTTAGACTGCGCCTGGAGCTGCCGGATGATCTATCTTCTGATTTTTTTTCACTATCAATGTTGTAATCTGGACCAAATCCAATGGCTCTGCTGCGGGGAAAGGAGTTTTTAGTATTTTACCGCCATGTTATAGATTTATAGCTGCAGGGAACTGTTTTTAGGTTATTATTGTATATATTATATGTGGTTTTATGGAACTGGACATTTTTTCATGATATATTACTGTGAACCGCTATGAGCCAGTTTGCTGGTAGCGGAGGCATACATATCAAATCAATCAGTCAAATCAATCAATCCAGCAGTGGCTTTTGAGTCCCATTCTCCCAACAGTGGTGCAACACTTCCCACCTGATCATTCCCCCCCCCCCACTGCCACTCAGGCCCCACAGGACCAACTTGCCAGCCACAGAAGTAGTAAAGAAGTCGAGCCCTTAGATCCAGATCACTGTTCTCTTGCTCCTCCACTCTTTGGCCTCAGACTGCCCCCATCCCTCATCTGTTCCTGATTGCTTCAGGTGGCACAGCAGGTGCTGCCTGTCATTTTTGAGGAGCAGCAGCCCATTTGCCATGAGCTTCACCATTCTGTAGCATGAGATACCTTCATGTCAGCATTAGCAAGCAGAAATGCTTGTCTTGGAATGTCTGTCCAGGTAGCAGGACTGCCTGCCACTGGCTGGATACTGAGCACTGACTTTCTCCACACACCCCATTTGCAGTATTCCCAGCATGTGCAGGGGGGGGGAGATGTCTTTTAAACCAGTGACCTAGCAATACTATTGGTGTCAGAGATAATCCCAGCAGCTAAATTCTCATTGGTTGCAAGATCGTAATACAACTCTGCTGAGTGACAAACACCACCTCCCCATGTACAAATTTGCTGAATCATTCTCTTCACACTGCCCCCCCCCCAGCTCTCTTGAACTCCAAAACAGGTAGACAGGCTCCAGAACAACACCTGGATTGGAAGAGTTCCTCCTGTATACAGTATTAATATTTATTACTACTACTACTACTACTACTTATTGAATATGGCTCAGGGTGGTGAACATCAGATATATAATACAAAAATATAAAAAATACTAAAAATTATTCTCATTATAAATATCCAGGCATTACACCAGTCATTACAAGAGTTAAACCATAATCCACAGTTGTTCAGACCTTAGCTCCAGCTCAATGCAGATGTCCCTACAGGGCATTTCTGGTGGAAGTTTTGGGGGTTCTGGGGGGCCCAACAAATGTTATTCTTTTTATTTATTTTGTCCAATTCAGATTAGTTCTAATAATGACTTAAACAAACACCACGTTTTTTGAGTTAGATTTATTTATTAGTCAGTATCAGAAAGCAAATCCTGACTCATCTGTTAAAAGCCACTAATACATGAATGTTTTATTTCACTGTGGGATCTGTTGCCTACGTCTTCCATCTCCTTAAATAAAGAAAGGTTTTGAATATGAACCTATTTGAAATTAACTTGACCCTTTCTGGGATGCAAAGTTCAACAGCATTGCTGAAAGCATACCTCAAGGACCAGCATCAATACACAGTCCAAGAAACAAACATAATGGTACAGGAAGATGACTACTTCTACCCACAATTTTAAAAATGCCCGTCACATACCAACCATCCTTTTGAGCAGAATTAGAGACCCACAACATACAAGATCAAGACTTATGGTCTTATTATAATTTTATAGGTATAGAGAATTTTAAATGTTGTGCACTGCCCTGAGCCAATTTAGGAATGGGTGGCTTATAATTCAAATAAATAACAAAATGGATAATACTAAGGCACAGAATGGTGAGATCTTGGCTTAAGAGCCAGAAGAAGTTGCAGTTGGTGTGTCAGATTTCCATTCCACATTTCAAGTGACCTCACATTGCTGGCTGTCAAGTGGCAAACACTGTTGAGGATTGTCAGATCAATGAGCTGCCTTGTCAGGCAAACCCAGCCTCCCGAAGACCACAACATTATCTTTTCCAAATGCCATAATCCACTCTGCTGTGCAATTAGCTCCACACAATCTGTCACAGGGATGGCTGACAACAGGATTACCGATTAAAAACGTTAAGCTTAACAAGAGACAATATGAATTAGAGAGCTTTTTTGGCTGGACACAGGCAGTCCCGAATTGACCTCAGTGCAATTTTGACAATTCTACCAGCTTCACTTAACTTATTCTTCCAATGTCAATCCATGCTCAAATTATCCTGGAATGCATGGGTCAAGTGAGCCACTATAGCACAAAAACTGTCCCATGTGGAGGGCACCCAGGCCATAATCAAGACACATGGTCTGATCTGGAGAAGGTATGGAGGCAAGATGATTTTGAAGGAAGCATTACGGGTTGGATGCTTTGGCCACCGAAGCAGCCGTTCCAGCTGAAGCACCCAACCCTAATAGGCATGCCCCAAATTTGGAAAACTCTGGATGACAAATCTTTAAATTCACAGGAATGACAACTGGTGGTGGGTATAAACTTAGAAAGAATCCCCAGATGCACTGAGCCACATTCTGACAATCAGTACTTCTTGTTTAGTTACCTTATCGCCTTCAGTTCTACATGTGATCTCAAGGCCCACCTGCCTGTTCTTGATCCTGTTTGCAATGGGCATGTCCAGCCTATGAAATATTCCCACATATATTTTAACAACATGATTTTGTACAGTGTAAAGTGTTATGATTCATGCCATGATTCTCTGATTTGGTAAATGCAGGTATCCCTGTCCTCCATAAATGGGCTTATGCATTTTTCATGAATTAGAAATCACATCAATATTAACTGAAGAACTCTGCGGGGTTGCAATTTAAAGGACAGGAACTTGATAATTAAGGATGAGCAAACCCGTCTAGACTAAAAGACCTAATGTGCAAAATGCTGCATCTAAATATCTGAAGATGCACACAGAAGTCTAGGTGCACCCAACAGATGCTCCAGTGTCAGGGACTTAAACACATGCAACTTAACAAGATTCTTCTGATTCTACTTTTCTATTTTAATCATCCATATACCACTTTGATTTGTAATATATACTGAAATCTAACTTCAACAGGTTGTATCCAAAGGCAATAGGAACAACACTTGTAGGGATGTTTATTTATTTGGAGACTTCTAAACTGCTCCCTTGTGAATTGATGCCTCAGGGCAGTGTGCACCATGGCATAAATAGGACAAACAATATAAAAGTCAAAAACATCCAATTGTAGTGGAAATCAGTATGATTTAAAATACATCTAAATTAGTTTAAAATCAGTTAAAAATTAAAGCACAAAGTGACTGGCTCCATATGTGGGAGGGAAGGTGAAGGGGGGAGGAGAAATGGGGGGAGGCCCCGATAAGATGTCATTGTTGTTGGTCTCAACCATAAGCTTGGTGGAAGCGTGCCATCTTGCGGGCCTTACAGAACTGGTTCTGCCTCTTAATATATCAAATCCTGTGAACTGACAAAATTAAGGGCCATTCCGCACCCAATAAATATAGTGAAATCCTCACCTTATGCAGATGCCATATTTTTGGCGTTTTGCATGACATTGCCAATATCCAGTGTCCAAACAGCAATTTAAAAGCGTTAGCTGGAGAATTGCTTTAAGTGGATTCCTCCAACTAAAAAGTGCAAGCTAGAGGAGAGCAACCAGCAAGCCACACACTAAAGAAATGTGTGGAGCCGAAGCAGCACTATCTCTGCCTCCAATTCCTGCTCTCATACCTGCCTGCCTCTCCCTTCTCCTGGGGATGTTTTTTTTTGTTTGTTTGTTTAAAGCAAATTGCATGTAGCAATGAATAGGTGTTCAATCATGCAGGCAGAGCAAAAAAAAAAAAAAACTCCCCCCCCCAGTTAAAACGCCAAGCATGCCTCTCCCCCCCAAAAAAAATTGGGAATGAGATTAGTTTTTAAAAGATTCAAGCGTCATGATTCCATAAAAGGTGGCATTATAAAAAGCACTATGCATCTATGGTTAGATGCATAGTCATTTCAATGGAGAAGTTTTACTTTTTAAAAAAATTAGCTGGCATCGTGAGCCCTTAAAACTTTGCAAAAGGTGATTGGCAGCCTGGCTTGATTGACAGGCAGAAGAGAGTTAAGTGCAAAGTGCATTGCTCTCTTCCACCATTTCAAGCGGGCATGCAGAGTACAAGAAGCACAAGAAGGTGGCAGATGAAAGTGAGAGAGCCAGAAGGTGAAAAATAGCCAGTGGTGCGATAATTTTAATGTTAGGCCATTTTGCCAGGATAACGCTATTTTTTTCCATGTGCAGAAATGCCCTAAGACTTTCTCCACATATGACTTGCAGGTCAAATCTGCAAAGATGCTTGGTTGGACTCTTTAAAGAAACCCTCAGACATCTGGAACGTTATTTCAACCAAGCCCTTAATTTATAAATGACACCACCAGCCCCCAAACTATCCATCATTCCAGCTAAACAAAAGATGAAGTACAAGTTGTACAACTCACTCAACAAGAGTAATAATTTTGTAGCACTTCTTATTACTCTGTAATTTTATAATACCAGAGTTTATTGCACACATAATAGGCAGATGTGTATTGTCATTAAAGAGCTGCAATAAAGGTACTTGGCAGATAATAAAATATTGTAACAGGGCTCCCATTCTGAGCCCCTTTCCTATCCAGATGCCTTGGAACAAAGAACTGTTTGCAAGCAAGGCAATCTGCAGGGCAAGTTCCTCACTGACATTTTGTCTTTAAAACTTCCCTTCTTTGGAGGTTCTTGAAGGAAGGCAGTGTGCATGGCTTGCAGAAGCATTTCAGAGTCCTTAGCCACTTAAAAAATTGCATACAAGGAAACAGAATACAGTGACAGCAGACAAGAAACTGAACTATTGGGCTTTTTTGTCCCTGCTCAACATAGATGAGCTTCTATCAGTTTGGGCAGGAACAATGGCCCAGTCATCTTCTAAAAGTACTTCAGCAGCTGTGTACATACGCACCTATCAAGAAATGCACACACCCCTGCCCCATTACTACTGGTTACTATTCCGAGCACCCATGTGACCTGCACCACCATAGAGAGGGAGGCATTGATGATCACCTTCAGATTTCTAACTGTGTGTACCCTGACCAGGCAAGGAAGACATGCTTACTCCTCTTGACCTTTCCTTCCAAGACAGTCTTCAGGGGATTAAGCTTCAGGTGGGTTGGCTGAAGCGACTCTGTCAGAGCACCCAGGCACCTGGCCAGGGATCTGGGTGGAATATTTGGCTGGCCACTCATTAAAATCTGAAAGCTTTATCTGTATAAATCCCATATTACACCCCCCCCCAAAAGGAGCCATTTCAGCCTTCATTCACTTAGCAAAATCCTTTACACATATTTGCTGTATATCCCCATCCTACTACTTGCTTAGTAGACATGAAATAAATCTATTGGCTTTTTTTTGATGGGGGAAGAAAAGTCATCAGGGCAAGTCATAGATCCCTGCCACTTCATCATTTCCACTGCCATTCTTGCCCCTGTCATGTGGGATTTTTGATCAATGCCAGGGTGTGGCCAAACTGTAACTCTCCAGATGTCCATGGACAACAGTTTCCATTTTAGCATAAATGCTGGCAAGGGGTTATGGGAATTGTAGACCATGGGCATCTGGAGAGCCACATTTTGGCCACCCCTACGATGACCCTGTTTAAGATGAAGCTGAAGAAAAGATTCTAAGGAAGAGAGGAAGAGAGTGGAGTAGTGGTTAGAGCATCAGGTGAGGCCCCATTTCCTCCTCTGCCATAGAAATTCACCTAGGCCCAATCACACCGTCTCCGCATAACTTCCCTATTATGAGGATTACTGGAATACACAAGATCTGTAATGTGCATGATTCAAGATCATATAAGGAAGATCCTACAGGGGGCATCACAGGAGATATATATTGAGCATAGATTAGGAACTTCCTGGTCTTTTTCAAATAATCTCCTCCAACATCTTGATTGGCACTATAGGAGACTTCCTGCTCCTTCAAGCATATTTCCCCACTGCTTCCTCTAGAGCACGGGTAGTCAACCTGTGGTCCTCCAGATGTCCATGGACTACAATTCCCATAAGCCCCTGCCAGCATTTGCTGGCAGGGGCTCATGGGAATTGTAGTCCATGAACATCTGGAGGACCACAGGTTGACTACCCCTGCCCTAGAGCAGCCAGAATGAAGACAGCAGAACTGGGACTCTCGATCTCTTCTTTGCCTTTAAAAAGTTGTTTCTCTTCTTAACAAATCATTTTGGTCTTTAAGCATCTGGTGCTCTGCCCCTTTGCATATTTAAACTCTGCCAGCAAGCATAAAATGAAGAAGGGGAGAACAACATTGGAAACCAATTTGGGTCTTGTGGGAAGAAACGCAAGGCGTTAAGATCTAAATAAATAAAAACCCTGAATACGAACCAAAACAAGTTACACTTTCTTCAGCCACTGGCATTTCTGATATGGGCCCATCAGCTGATGTAACTAATCTGTGTGCAGCACCCCTTCCATGCTTCAGCTTGCCCAGTGCCGGAAGTTTCAAGAAAGCTGGCAATCGATGAGAAGGTGGTTTTGCATCGGAGCAGAGAAGCACCGCGTTCTCCACTCGCCCAATCTTTCTCCCCATCTGCAGAGTTTTCTCATTAGCTGTGTTCACCTAATGCTGCAGCTGCTATCAGACTCTGAGCAAAAGACATAGAAAATGCTAATTGCTCCCTCAGACTCGGTAGAACTGTTAATGCCTCTCTGAACCCATCTGTCTGTATGCCAGCCCTCTCCACTCACCTCCGGTCACCCTGCACAGCATCTCAGCCACCCTCCTTTTGCCTTAATGAAACTGAACCACCAACATCTGCCATGTTGTCTGGCAGATAAAGACTTATTGATTTTCATTTCGGTCCCTTTTGTGTTACTTTATTTTTTTTCCAAAAAACAAACAAACAGTGTCATCAAAAACAAAACAGGTGTGCATTCTCTCACACACAGTTATCCCTGTCCCTCACAAAACAAGGATTTTCCACCCTGCTTGGTAATTCATCATTTGTTTACCCCCTACTTAGGCCTCTTCGGATATCAGTATATCAACAGAAATTTGCAGGTTGGTGTTTGGGACTAGTCCTCATGGAGATCGCAAGCTTAAACCTGGGGCATGATGTGAATAGGGGCCCCCAGGGCTGATAGATCCTCCACAGAAACCTGCATCTTCCTATCCTATTCATAAAAAGGAGATGTCAGAGAGAGGACGAGGAACCCTGAGATAGGGTGCAGAAGGAATGCTCAGTGGCACAGCATCTGCTTTGTCTGCAGAAAGCCTCAGATCCAATCCCTGCCATCTCCAGTTAAAATGACAAAGGAGGAGGTGATGTGAAAGACCTCTGCATAAGACCCCGGAGAGCTACTGCCAGACAATGTAAACTGTATTGATTTGGGTAGGCCAAAACCCTGACTCAGTACAAATATAGCATGCAACATTCAGGAAGGGACAGCTAACAACAAAAAAATAAAAAAAAGTTTGTTTATTTTATTTACATGTGAAGATCAGTTAAATAAGTCAGTTGCTGCCTTTAGCTTATATGGTATGCCCAAGATAAGAAAAGTTAGCACCCTAAGGAGAATCAGCCAAAGTCTTGCATGTGCTGTTTAATAAAATGCTGTAAAGGTTCCACCCACACCATGCTACTTCCTTTCATTACATAAAGATCAAACCTACAACTCTTTCACAGAGGCAGCAAATCATTATGCTGAAAAAGAGAAGGCTCGTGTTCCGTGTAGATCTTCAGAAGGGGTTCCATATTCCTTCTTTCTTACTTACTTATTTTTCAGTTTGTACCCCACCACACCCGCATAGTGGCATGTGGAGGGTAACATCCATTCCATGCTCATTATAAAATCCCATTAAAACAGATTAAACCCCCATTAAAACCACCACATTTGGCAACAAATCATCCCTGCTCAACAGACTCCTTCAAAATGCCTCAGGGAGAAAACGGGAGGGGGGGGGCAGATGGAAAAGGCTGGCTCCAGGAGGGGCCCAGAAGTACCTTGCTCTGTCTTGCAGGCCCTGTGGAACTGAGCCAGATCCATCAGATCCCTCCGCTCTCCCAGGAGCTCATTCCACTAGATCAGGGCCTGGACCAAAAACGCCTTGGCCCTAGTTGAGGCCAGGTAAACCTTCCGCAGGCCAAGAACTGCCAACAGATTCTCACCCACAGAGGCATAAGGAGACAGGGGGTCCCATAAATATGTGGGGCCCAAGCAGTGAATGGTCTTGGTTTTAACGTCACATCCCAATCTCCACCCCACCCCTCTCTCATAAATAAGCAACAGATGTGCTTCTTTTCAGTCAAAGGGTTGGGGGGGGGGGTCTAGTATGTTGCTGAACTATTTCCCCTACACGATTCCTCAGCTTGCATAATTTGTCCTGTATTTGGCTATTGGGGGTTTTGCACAGTTTGGAATTTGTGCCCAGTGGCACATAAAGCCAAAAACTAAACAACAAGCAGGTGGCTATTAACAGGGGTGTTTCTGAAATACTCCTCATGCTAATTTCTCTCTGCATATGAGGCTTTGGGATTACTTGCTTCCAAAGTGGAACTAATATCCTGGGAACTGTCCATTGTTCCACCTTTTCTTTCCAAATTTTGTGCAGAGTATCTTATGCGCCTCAGCCATTAACTTAGAATCATAGAATCATAGAGTTGGAAGGGGCCGTACAGGCCATCTAGTCCAACCCTCTGCACTATGCAGGATCAGCCCTTATTTGTGCTCCCCTCTGAATTCCTGATTCACAGCAATATATTGGTAAAATGCTTCAAAAAATGTATACTGGTTGTACACAGTTGTTTAAAAGGCTGTTTGGGGGTAGTGTCTGACCACTGTAGTTGTGCATCAGTAAAAACTTGCCAAAAAGATTTTGAAACATACAGCGCATTTAAGGAGGGACAAGGAAGATGAAGAATCTTCAAACTCCAGGCAATAGCACATGCCATCTTTCTGAAAGTATTTTCATTTATTTGTTTTTAGTTAAAGTGGAATTCAGAGCTAAGCAAAACTTGATCCTGGAGTTTCATTGGGGGGGAAGGCAGAGGAGAAAGTGCATGTGGAAAAAGTATTCATTGCAGTTCTTATACAGAGGAAAAGAGTTCACCTTTTTTTTCACCTACCGTGCACCACTGAGAGTGGTCTTCTTTCTTTCCTGAAAATACAGCAAGTAGCATCGTCATGATATGACACTGAAAGGTTGGTAGTGTAGAAGGAGAAAAGGAAGCCACAATGAGGTTTATATCATTGTGAACTCTACAGAAAGACAATATTGATTTAGCCTTTCTCAGACTATTAGAATCACCCAGTTAAGCTGGTTTCAGATAAGTTCAGGGCAGACTAAGGAAAATGCTACATCGTATAACTAATAGTTTAAAGAATTTGGTATCTAAAATTAAGGTAATGATCGCATGTTGAGGCTGCAGGTTTTTTAACGCCATTAAGCAAATCCACCGTGGACAGATTCATTGTGACTACTAGCCATGGCTAATTCATTATCATCCTAACAGAGACAGGACACTTGTTATATCAGATTGGACACAAGCAGTGGAGGATAGCCATCACCTTGTTGCCCCTTTTGTGTGCTTCCAAGAGCACTTGGCAGACCACTCTTGGAAACAGCTGGGCAACTAGGACGTTGTTGATCTGATACAGAAAGGTAATTCTGTAGCTATTGCTTAATGGACCAGCTTTTTGCTACTGAATGCATGTGAGCTTGCTACAGTCCATGTTCCAGAGTTATCACCTTGCTTTTTAAAATAATACTCTAGGGCTTCCATGGCAACCGTGCTTCAATCAACTTAAAGTTATTGAAATGCTCAAAGCAGTGTGCCTTAATCCCTTAGGCTGCATTCCATGTCTCTTATGGAGGCATAAACATCTTGACCTCAAAGGAAAAAGAAGCAGCACCCAGGAGTAAAACTGTTACCTAAATATTTAGCCTTAACTAATATTGGAGGTTTCACATGACTAACAGGAATGGTATGGGGAACCTTGGGGTTCCACAGGACCTGCAAGGCGGAGCTCTTCCACCAGGTCTTTGGTTGAGGCTAGGGTAAAGAAGATCTAGGGGCCCCTCCACACTTAATGAGCGCAACCATTCTCAGTTGGAATGGCAGGCACCCCTAGATCCTCCCCTGAGTTGCTGGTTGGGGGTTACAGTGTGTGGGAGGGGGGAGGGGTTTTTATTTTTGCTGCTAGGCACGTGTCAGTTTTTTAAAAGCATTTATGTGGGTTTTATGTTTTTCTGGCTGTAACACACCAAGAGACAGCCCTCTGATAGTGGCAGGAAATAAATCTAGTATAGATAAATAATAAATAAATACTTCTAGGTAATTTATTAATCTGTTCTGTGTTCTGATTGGGAGTTCCTGGATTCTTTGCTTCATCAGATTTTATTGGTGTATGTATATGTATATTACAGAATTAAACCTCACAAAGGCCCCAGGATCTCTTGTTCTACGAGGAAAGGAGGATTCACTTGCAAAATTCTCAGTACTCTTGCTTCACTATAATTCCAAAGATTCTTGGAAGGGAAAATTAAATGATAATACAAAATTAATACAACACTGCAGGAAAGCTAGGGATCTCAGCACTTGTTAGGGAACAGTCCACTATGTGGGGCTCTATCTGTTCAGCTAGATCTCACTGACTATAGTGTTAGAAACATGGTACAACAATCTCTTAGTAGCTTTTCCCTCTGGGTTGGGATGGATCATCAACAAAACAGGAAGACAGACTCCACTCAGTTTAAACTGAGAGCCCAGTGTATTGGACAGTGGTCCCCTGCACCACCTGGGCTGCTGGTCAGAGGAGTATCCATGTGATGTATTCATATCAACATATATAAACTTCCAGTCATGGATGCCTTGCTTTGGCTTGAAGAAGCTCAGTGATAAGAGAAAGCACCTCATCCCCCCTCTCTGGCACCAGACTAACATTCTGCCTATCTAGGGATGCCAGCCTCCAGGCAGGACCCGGAGATCCCCTGGAATTATAGTTTATATCTAGACTTCACAGATCAGTTCCCCTAGAGAAAATGGATTATTTGAAAGGTCAACTCTATGGCATTGTACCCCACTCTGGTTTCTAGTTCCCCAGGCTCCATACCCAAATCTCTAGGAGTTTCTCAACCTGGATCTGGCCACCCTGTCCCACAATCCCCCACTTGGCATCCCTAAGCCTGCCTGACAGTGGCCTCCAGTTGTCAGCCTTCCCATTTGCCTCTAAGCAAGGTCCACACCCAGCCTTGACACCTGCAGACACAAATAACAGACAGAGATGCTGAAGTGGCAAGCACCATGAAGACATCTTCCATTTTTCCTTTCCCTCATATGCTACACAGGCCAGTGACCCAGGTCAGAACACACAAAGGCCTGCCTGAAACATTCACTGTCTGAGGTGTTCCATTTCTTTAAAAAGAACAAACCTCAGATGTTATTGGTGTGAACTTTCTGAGTACATAAGTCCACTTTCAACATCCCCTGCCCAAAGTGCCACAGTACCATTACTTAATTGAGCAGGCTGGGAAGGTCCAGGAGATCTCACAGAGGTCAAAGAGGCAGCCTGCCCTGTTGCAGCACCATAGCAACGGGTAGACTGAGGTGGACAGCTCTGCCTCCCACCTCAGACATTCTTTGTCCTCCCTGCTACATTGTCTTAAAAACAGCAGCCTACCGGATGGACTGAAGGAGTGAGAATGTCATCTCAGAAAGCCAGGGGGGCTCCCATAATTCCAAATGATATCCCGAGAAAAAGACAGAATTCACTTCAATAGGTCTGTCTTTTTTTGCATGCATTTTGTCTTTATAAAGGTAAAGGTATCCCCTGTGCAAGCACCGAGTCATGTCTGATCCTTGGGGTGACGCCCTCTAGCGTTTTCATGGCAGACTCAATACGGGATGGTTTGCCAGTGCCTTCCCCAGTCATTACCATTTTACTCCCCAGCAAGCTGGGTACTCATTTTACCGACCTCGGAAGGATGGAAGGCTGAGTCAACCTTGAGCCGGCTGCTGGGATTGAACTCCCAGCCTCATGGGCAAAGCTTTCAGACGGCTGCCTTACCACTCTGCGCCACAAGAGGCTCTTTTTGTCTTTATACCACACTATAAAGTTAGAAGGAGAGAGAGAAAGAGAGCAACCTAGGATTCTGCCTATGGCTCAGAAAGATCCCACTCTTAAAATATTACCAATAAATTTCTCACAGAAAAGGAAATTGGAAAATTCCATTTTCTTCATTAAAAGGTCTTTGTGCAACTTGTTTGGTTTTCTTGTGCGTGTGTTTTAAACTCTCCGTTCATTCTGAGCATGGCACCAGGCACACTATGGGGATGACAATTAATAGGGCCGTCTGGAATTTGAACAGTGTATAGATCAAATGTCTTGCATTTACTAACCTTCTCATTTGGTCGAGAATAGATGTGTCTTGGCTGCCTGCGCCTGCAATAATTGTGCCTCATATATCCCCAATCAGACACCTTTAAGTGAACCGTCAGAGCGGACAATGAGGCTATGGCACTTTGACATCCACTGTACCCAGCAAAGCTCTGTCTCTTACAGATTTGCCCTTGGCACAAGACTTCCATGATTAAGTTGGACTGCACCCCCAAATAGAGAACTGGGTTATTAGAGGAACTATACTTAGGAAGGCACAAAGAATACTTTGTCTTCCATCATAGAGTCTGCATGAAAACAATTCCTGCATGCTTTTACGAACACTCCCATAGAATTGTTTGAAACTATTGTCAATAAACACATTCCCTGCTTCAAAAAGTTCCCATTCTACACAAAATAAATACAGGGACAAAGACCTATTCCATCTCTACAGCAATCCATGACTGGAACCGATTATTCTCAATCTAAGCTTTACTTTCAGGTTTAGTATGAGAAGCATGGATTTTCTTCAAAAAGAAAATAACTTTTCTACAATGGTACATATCAGAGCATATGTTCATCACTCTTCCTAATAGTTCTGCCAAGCTTCCTGTGGGGGTGAGAAATGCCTCGCCCTAAGCTCCTGTTACTCACCGCTGCTCCAAACTGCTAATGTCATCAGGAGATGGAAGGGAGCTCAAGGAATCACTGGAAACTCCATTGTCATGTCCACCACCATGCCACTCCCAACCATGACTTGTCCCCAACTCTCCTGGCAGTTGTAAACTGCCCTCCTGCCCCCCCAAGCACATCTGCCCAAGCTTTAGTATCCCTCGACATCCGTCTATAGGTCTAAGGAAGGTGACAAGCAGAGATTGATCCCAGGATAGTAAATAGCATATTGATCACAGTGAGATGGATGCAACCACTATACTACCACTCCACCGAGAAAAGTTGTAAGACTTCCTAAGGATTATTTTTCCAACTTAAAATAGTCTTCCACTGGAATTTCCTTCCTTATTCAAATATGATGATATTGTATAGATGTCTTAAAGCAAGGCAGCACGTAGTACAAAGAGTCACGTTCAAAAAGTAATTTACACTCAAAAACTGCATCTCCAGAAAGCCAACTTGGTGCAATAGTTAGGAACACTGACTTCTTATCTGGCAAGACGTTTGATTCCCCACTCCCCCACATGCAGCCAGCTGGGTGACCACTGATAAAGCTGTTCTGACCAAGCAGTGATATCAGGGCTCTCTCAGCCTCACCCACCTCACAGGGTATCTCCTGTGGGAAGAGGAATGGGAAGGCTACTGTAAGCCACTTTGAGACTCCTTCGGATAGAGAAAAGTGGCATATAAGAACCAATTCCTTCTCCTCCACCTCCAAATGCTGAATTGCTGATTCCTCAGTTGAGCTAAGCAAAGGTTCACACAGTCTTTAGCCACAAACATGCTTGACAGCTGAACTTACCTTATTCAGCTCTACCAGTCAGACAGAACCTGATCACTGAATGACTTGAAAGCCTGCCAAATAGGTTTGTATTGGATATTTGCGATTTTTGCAGTTGGATTTTTGTGATCACTTTAACTGTCTATTTTAACAACTGCCTGCAAAGTGAAGCAGTAGTGTACCAAGAATGGGGCTCTGTGACAATGCACACGCCGAAAAAGCCAACTGAAGAGAATTATAGTGTTAGCAGAAGAAACCAACTGAACAGCTTGTTTGAAAACTTGGCTCTTTACTCACAGCTGGTGAACAGGGCATGAACTGATACAGTATATATTTGGGTATCCACAATTTATATTTATGTATGGGCAAATTCTCATAATACTTCCCTCTACGGCAGTGGTCCCCAACCTTTCGGAGGCTGGGGACCGGCAGGGCATCGGGCCGCGCCCGTGTGGACCGCGCCCGCGCATCAGGCTGCGCCCGCGCGGACCACGCCCGCGCATCAGGCCGCGCCCGCGCGGACCACATACCACATCGAGCCGTGCCCGCTTGTGGCCTGGGAAGTTTTTTACTGCGGGGGGGGGCGGGGAGGGGGAGCCGCGGCCCGGCGCCATGGCCTTCGCGGCCCGGCACCGGGCCGCAGCCCGCAGGTTGGGGACCACTGCTCTACGGAATCCCTGGATAGGATTTTGGGGAGATGCATGCATAGCCAGGATGCTCCATCATAGGTTAACAAAGCCCATAGTTCTCAGGTGCAAGATTGCCAAATAAGGTATATTGGGGATAAACTAATGCCCAGGCTAGCCAGACTTTGGAAGCTAAGAAGGATCAGCCCTGATTAGTGTTTAGTTGGGAGTCCACCAAGGAATACCAGGGCTGCTATGCAGAAGGAGGCAATGGCAAACCACCTCTGAATGTCTCTTGCCTTGAATACCCCAAGAAGTAGGTAGACAGAAAGATAGAAAGATGGACGGATGAACAGACAGACAGACAGACAGACAGATAGATAGAAAGTGCAGCTCAGTACACAAGAACACGGACTTACCCCGCTCACATGTTCTCCCCCAGTAGCCGGTACCAGTACAGTCACAAATGAAGCGGTTCCAGCCATCCTTACAGACAGCATTGTTCTTACAGGGGTAGCTGTCACAGTGCTTGGTGTTCAGCCGTGAACAGGAAGATTTGACCCCGGCGGCATTCTGCTGCTCGGCCAGCTGCCGGATGTTTTTGCTCCTCCCATCGATGAAGAGGTCTCGGATGCAGCCCACATAGCCATAATTCAGCATGGCTGTCCAAAGCTCAGTAGGAAGCACAAGGCCTGCCCGGTTTTCAGGCAGACCTCCCAGGTACATGTCTCCTTCTAGGTCAAGGATTTCACTTTCTCCGCTCGCAGTGAATGGTGTCCGTCTGCTGTTCACTGATATGGTACCTGAAGAAAGGAAGAAGAACATGTCATATGAACCAGTGGTCCCAAATGTAATACTAGTCATGTTTTTTTGTGGTTTGAATCCTGGTGAAAGGTGAAGGCTTTGTTGCAGAACAAGGAGTTAAGAGAAGATATAACCATGACAGGGAGAGCTTGTCCTATAGGACTTTACGGCCCTCTTCCAAACCTGTCAGACAATGTATTCACTGAATCATGAAGCTGATAGACATATGAAGGACCTTCAATCTAGTCTTCTGTGATGATGCAGGAACGTCAGAAGGCTATTTTTACTTCAATCTGGTTGTTTGGTGCAGGAAAATTTGGGAAGAAGGACAAACTGTATCTCTTCAATCAAGAAAGGTTTGGGACAGAACAACCCTGTTGCAGGAGTTTTTTGTCCACTACATGAGCTCATGCTACAATTGCACCATTCTGCATTTCATGATCATGTAGACACTAACACACCTCTGTGTAATTACAGAATTGTTTGATACAACCACATTGGTGCATGACTAGGCCTAAGAATTTAATTGTTCAAATTCTATTTCAGTATTGGTCTGTATCATAAAAGAATAGGAATGGGCAAAAATCAGTCCGCAACTCTGAATCTGTGACAGATTTGGTTCGTTCATGCCACAAACCCATGTTCAGAGGAGGCATCTCCCCAAACATTTCCAAGACCTTTTGCCTGCTTGGAAGGTCCCAGCCTGTCCACTGAATTTCTTTCATTTCCTCTGCTTCTAAGCAGGGAGAAAGTGAAACATACTGCTCTGCAGTTTGATTCAGGATCACCCTGAAGGGAATGCGCATCCCTAGAGAAGAATTCATGATCTGCATTACAGTGTGTTACAAAGAGGCCTTAGTTAGTGGGAATGATACAGGCCTTTCTCCTTCCCCCTTGGCTCTCCTCCTTGATTCTCCCAATCTAGTTAACCCAATAGAGGGCAATTAAGAGGGTGCCGGGATGGAAACTGGTTTTATTGGTATTATTATTTATTATAAACTGCTCAGAGCCTACTTGCAAGGAGGAACAGTATAGAAAACAGCTAAACTCTAAATATGTGAGTGAGTAAGTAAGTAAATAAATAAATACTAGGGAAAACTCAGGACCATGACTCAGTGCTACAAGCACCCTTCCCCCACGGTTTAATCCTCTAGGTAAAGGACATCAAGTAGCGGGACAGGGAATGACCTTGAAGACTCACGGTAGAAAGCATGACAGCCATTCAAGCAAGGCAGCAATGAGGTTCGATCCAAGGAGCTTGGCCAGTATTGATTGATTAATTGATTAATTATTGATTGATATAGAATAATTATATCCTGCCTTTTTGCTTGAGCGGGGCTACTAAGGCAGCTAGCAATTTAAATAGCTTAATAAAAATGCATCATAAAAGGTAAAGGTATCCCCTGTGCAAGCACCGAGTCATGTCTGAACCTTGGGGTGACGCCCTCTAGCGTTTTCATGGCAGACTCAATACATCATAGAACCTATTAAAACCAGAGCAAAAAATACATATCTAAACCAAAAAAAAGCAAATTAAAAAATAAGGCACAAAGGTAGGATCACTGAGGAAGCATCAAATAAAACCAAGTCTTCATCTACTGGAGGGTGACAGTGACACCCTTTCCTCTACATCTTCCCTCAAGGTCCTTGACATTAATAATGTACAATATTATATTTTATACTCCCCATAGCAAGGAGTCTAATTGCAAACGGGTAATAAATCTATTCCGTCAGAACATTTTGCAAGACTAGTGATGGGCGAGTACCCTACATGCCCACAGAATCTTCAGAGAAACTAAACAAGCTTCAGTAGCACTAATGAAATCTCTCGTATTTGTATTCATGTTCATTTGACAGAGGGTATTCATGGGTGCCTAGTCATTGATTTCATGCTTGTTAGGCCAGCTCTCCTTTAAGTCCAGTTCTTCTTACTGGAAGACTAAAAGTGGTTTTCAAGCCACCGGCTTACTTTATATCTCGCTTCTGAATTAAATAAAATCCCATTTCATCCAAGGTGACATGGGATGGAGTGTTTGCTGTAAAACAGCTTATCCTTCAAAGCTTTTGTGTTATACCATAAAGGAAAAGAAGGCTCTACTACTGCCAGAGATCTGATATCCTTACCTGATCTGCCGTCTCTCTGTATATCAACATGGTACCATTCCCCATCGTTTGCTTTCCTCTGAGTGGCTTTCACTTTGACAGTTCCAGAGCCCATGTCAAGGAGAAGGTAGAGGTTCCCATCTAAGAGTTCCACTGCAAAGAAATCCACTTTGGTATTCTTCTGGCTCCTGGAATCCTTTCTTTCCTGGGGTTTGCCATGAGTGAAAAGTATGAGGCCGTTAGGTTCTGTGGTGAGGAAGTCAAAGGAGATGGAACCCATCCGCTTAGTGTTCCATTTCGGCAGGCTAATGTAGGCCTCGGGTGTCTCAAAGTTGATGGGGTCCAGTGTGGCCACATTCTCACATGTGAACTTCACGTCTCCATAGATTTTCATCTTTGTGTCACCAATCCTTGCCAAGCGAGACAACTCCAGACGGATGTCATTATTCTTATAAACAACCTGTCAAGGACAAGGGAAAACACTATACATCAATCCAGGAAATAATGCAAACTTCAGAAAGAAGCACATGAGACTCCATGCTAGGACGGCACCTCTGAATAAACATTACTGGTATTCCATGCCAGCTAGATATCACAGATGTTAAGATATCCTGTGTGAAGTTTTCTAAGGGCTCTGTTGTTGTTGTTGTTGTTGTTGTTGTTGTTGTTATACAATATGCCAGGTATAACGCATGCCTGAAACTGATGTTACATTTCCACAACTAAATTTATTTAATTTTATTTACAAAAATGTGTATGAGCTGCCGTTTAAAAATAGAGTACTGTCGTAAGTCCAACTGAAAGTGAAACTAAACTTCCTGCTCTGCCCACTCACCTACTTGTCAGTCTGCATTCCACCACCTGTTACTCCTGCAGGCGACTAGGAGTTTCCATTCCCGTTCCCACATGTCTGTTGTGGTGGTGCCTGGCAGGCATAGACCTCCACTGATGAGGCAGACCAACAGAGATTCTTTGCAGACCACATTCTGTTTGGGGTGGATTTAACCCCTTTCCTTATTGTTTTATGCTATTTGGATTTTTCTACAAACCTGGAGGCTCCCCCAAATTTATTTATTTATTTCTCTCTTGCCACTACAAATGGGGCCATGTTGAGAATTTGATACATTGACAAGTGGGTTATCTACTAACATTTGCAGAGCATATCCCATTTTCTCCTACTCACTACTTCCTCTTTCCCTTCCCTGAAGGCCATTACCGCTTCCCTTTTCCTGATTCCTTCTCTCCTTCCCATTCAGCAGCCAAATTTTCTTTCAGCCCCCTCTATTCAGCTTTACTGTTCATTTAAATTAGGTATACCGTATGTATCTCATCATAAAGATTAGGGTTTCCAGGACAGGTCCATTGGTCAGGGCAGGGTTTCCTTGCTTTCCGGATGCACCTTGCCCTCCAACTCCCCTCCAACTTACCAGAAACCAGAAGAATGCCACATTTTAACATGGCATGCTAACATCACCCAGAAGTGACATCAGCACATGGGAGGGTGGTTACACTATGATTTGGAGCAAAACTCTATGGTTAGAAGCAAAATCTACCACAGAGTTTTGTCCAAATCCCAGGTAATTACCCCATGATGTCTCTGACATGACCATGTTACTTCTGGATGATGTCAGCACATTTTGTTGCTCCCAGAAAGCACACACATCCCTTCCCCATCAGCAGTACCGATGAACCTAGCAACCCAATGAAGATACAAATCAACTTACAATTATTCCTCCATTTTATCCTCATAACAACCCTGTGAAGTAGGGTAGGCTGAGATTGTGTGAGTTGCCCAAGGACACCTAGTGAGCTTCCATGGCAGGGTAAGTATTGAAAACTAGGTCTCCCATAACCCAGACTGAAACTTTAAAAACTGTACCTCCCTGGCTTTCATGGGATAACTGCCATGAAACAGTAGCAAGCAACTGGTCCTGAGTGACTCATGCAATAACCTCATGGCTGCTGATGAGTTGTTCTTCAAAGTCTTAAACAATCCTGGAAAGGTCCCTGACTCCTTCCTGCATTTTACTCACAGAAATCAAGGCTTGAAGTCTGGCTGTACTGTTGTGGTTGCCTAGCAACTCCCACAGGTACCACTCAGAGTATACTTTTTAAATCTATGTTGCTTGTATTATTTGTGAAGGTTAACCTCCGACAGTAATTACTTTTAGGTACTCCTTTTATAATTGGGGGTTACCCCTTCTAATTTAATACCTTTATGCAAACCTGGGCCTTTTCTTGAGTTTGCAGAAAGATCTGTCTTATCTAACCATAGCCCCAGTTTCTGGATTTAAGTATTCATAGATGAGTCCATGAAAATTAGATATATTCACAAGCAAGGACCTATGAGACGCTCACAGGTAATGCTGTTAATCTGTATTTGAAATCTGCAAGAGACGGACGCGAAGCCGGTCTACCACTTATAGTGGGCTAGGTGTCACCATTGTGTCTCCAGAGATGCAAGAAGGCCACAGCAGCCTGTCCTCAACAAAGGAGCAACTTCATCCTTCACACACCATGAAGAGCAATACCAGAAAGTTCACCATCCAAAGACTCTGCTCTCTAGCATGAACAGCGTTGCGGGGAATCATATTCTTCCTACAGTCCCATAGTGAAGTCAAGCAGGAGATGCTGACTGACTGGCATCATGAACATTCACTGAACTTTAGTTCCTACTCTATGCGGCATTGATTTGCCATTTTAATCCAGCAATGCTTCCCCCAGCACATGTGCACCTACACACACACACACACACACACACACACACACCCATTTGCCTCTGTGCTCAAAGACCCTCAAAGGTAAGCTTTCTCAACAGAGACTGTCAGGGCAGACAAATGGTCACTTCACACATTCAGCATTCATTGACACCATCCAATCTCTATTGCTCACAGCTGCCACCAGAATGACAAAGGTTGTTCTGTTCATAACAGAATCAGTCTTGCACAGGAGGGCTCCATGGATAGAGAGAAAAACTTACTTCTGGCTTATTGGGCAGATGTTTTCATCTGCAGTAGTATGAGCCAGTCACTCACCTAATCAGCCACACTAGGAGAAACCTGGGCTGACCCTGGAGATTGGCTTCCCAAGTCTGTACTCTTCTGAAATGTATCCCACAGAGTTCAGTGACACTTACTCCAAGCCAAGGTTCTTACATCATGCAGTCTGTTGCAACTAAGTAATGCAGGCAGGAAGTCCATTGACTCTAAGAGGGAGGGTAGGAGGAGCTGGGGGGGTTGTACCCCTCTTTTTACTATCCAAAGGAGTCTCACAGTGGCTTACAATCACTTATCTTTCCTCTTCCCATAACGGACACCCTGTGAGGTAGGTGAAGCTGAGAGAGCTCCAAAAGAGAACTGTGACTGGCTCAAGGGCATCCAGCTGGCTTCAGGTGAAGAGGAGTGTGTGTGTGTGTGGGGGGGGGGGTTAAACCTGGTTCTCCAGATTAACCACTACAGCAAGCTCACTCTAAAGCACGATCCTACACTGCTTTGTTCAGAGTCTGTCCACTGAGTTCAAAGGACTTTCTCTCAGGTTATAGGACTGCAAAGTTTCTTTAACAGATTATGCTGCACAACAATTACTCAGGAGAAAATCCCACTGAAGACTTTTACCTTTTTAAAAAAAGCATAGGGAAAGATAGTTTCCTAGAACTAGCTTACATGAAGAATAGCTTAGGGGAAAGTCCATCAGATTCTTTGGGACTCGCTTACAAGTAAAACGTGCAAAGGCTCTAAACCCATAAACAGATCATGGCTATTCTAATAAATCAAAAATAAAAAAGAGGCTGGTGGGTAGTTGCCAAACAGTAAGGAAACACTAAAATTCCCCCCCTCTTTGACATGCAGTGTATTATATTGGCAATCATTATGCAAAATACACAAGAGTAAGAAGAAGAGTTGGTTCTTATAAGCTGCTTTTGTCTATTGGAAGGAGTCTAAAACCGGCTTACAATTGCCTTCCCTTTCCTCTCCCCACAACAGACACCCTGTGAGGTGGGTGAGGCTGAGAGAGCCCTGATACCACTGCTCAGTCAGAACAGTTTTATCAGTGCCGTGGCGAGCCCAAGGTCACCCAGCTGGCTACATGTGGGGGAGTGCAGAATCGAACCCGGCATGCCAGATTAGAAGTCCACACTCCTAATCCCTACACCAAGCTCACACTGTAAAATGCAGTGTCAGGAGTCTTGCCAATGGGCAGCCTTGATAAGCCAGGGCACTCCAAGTCTCTCCTGCACTTTACAGTTAAGATCTTCTTGACTTAATAAAAGGTCTGTGTGTTTGGTGTAGGGGGGGGGTGGATCTCCAATCAGATGGCTTTAAGAGCCTCCTTGCAATCAACTGAAGACGCAGAGGCAGCAAGTCAGAAGGTGCCGCATTTGGCAAGTAGCCAATATGCATTTTACTTCGTCAGGTTGAATACAGGAGGAAACGCTGCCGTCAAGTCCTCCTGTTCCTTTGGACAACGCCCCTATGTAGTTAGACAATTTGCCACTAGATGTCCTCGTTGTCTTGGAAAACGCACCTTGAAAGGCTTTCGGGAACAGTCACAGAAATCTCTCCCTAATGAACTAAATTTGAAGGACAAACAAGTAATTGTTACGTGTGTATGTGTTTCTCACTTGCCACTCCTGTTCAGAGAAAGACCTTTCGTTCCTTGGGGCTTCCATCTTCTCTTTGGCCCTCTGTTTGCAAGGAGAGCCTATCTGTGAGGTGGCAGACACGTACTCCTTTTCGAGGAGGGGGTTCTCCTGGGGTATCAAGCACCGTTTCTGGATTTTGCCGTATCAGTTCGTTGGGAGACACAATTTTCATAATGGCTGATCATCCATTGGTCTGTGGCGCCTGTCTTCATGATAATGCCCAAGGCTGCTTGGGCTCTTCTCTTGATGCTAAGTGAAACTGATGGCCAATTAGAGCAGAAGATCAATGATCAGGCCCTCCGTTATCTAAATGTCCTACTTGTCCAAATGCACTGTCTATGCACCAAGGATGTACGTTCAGAACAGTGTGGTCCCATCTAAATAGCATTCTCATCTATCTCCGTGTCTGAATAACTGAGTATTCTGGATATTCCTCCTCCTCTGACTATTCAAACAAAATAGATTTTACCATGATCAGCTGTCATGATCAAATTACATGGGGAGGTGGCAGAGTTGCCATTATTTAATTCTGAATTTAAAAATGTAAAGGAGATGCATCCCATTCTCTAACATTAATGTTGTTCAGTCAGAAACTGACCAACTTTGGACAGCTTGATGTAATGGCTAAGAGAGGTGGCCTCTAATCTGGTGAGCTGGGTTTGATTCCCCGCTTCTCCACATGAAGCCAGTGAAGTGGACTTCAGCTAGTCACAGTCCTGTTAGAGCTGTTCTTACAGAGCCATTCTGTCATAACTCACTCAGCCCCACCTACCTCAAAGGGTGCCATTCTGAGACTCCTTCGGGTAGTGAAAAGCAGTGTAGGAAGACCAATTCTCCTTCATATTGGAAGCTGCTGTTTATCAAGTACAACTAACTTTTTTTTGCATGTACATCTGCTTACCCTCACTAAAGTTAATGAAATATCCACAATTCAAATATATTAAAATACAGAACATAATTACGTTCTTAACATCATTGATGCCATTGATACGTTGGCGTACCACGACACTTAGCAAAAGTGGAAACCTTCCTTCAAGCTATGGAGATGTCCTCCAATTTAAATGACTCTCTAAAGATTTCTTGTCAGAAGGCTCCTCCAACAGAAAGGGGTCCGCCAACTTTCCTGAAGGGGGTGGCAAAAGGCTCTGAGGATGTTCAAACCATTTCATAAATGTGACCATTCCCGTGTGAACAAATGTATGTATAGATTTCCCTTTTTGCTATCTCTGCATATTTGACATTCCCAAAAGGAGTCGGGGACTGTCAATATTTACATATGACTATTAAAACATTTCATTAAACCAATATTAAAATATTGATATAATGAATAGTGGGGGGTACACCTAAGTCCATTGAAATCAAGAAGCTTAGGAGGGAATCACTTGGATCAATCTCATGTGAGCAAGAACATGTAATTCCAAAAAAAACATACGTGCTATCAACCTTGAAATATGGCTTATATTTACAAACAGCTTCTGAACACGAAGCCACATCTAAACATGTTTTGGAGCAGCATCACACTGAGCAAATGCGCACCGATTCAAGCTGAACTAACACAATATTCACTGCTGAGAACAACCGGAATCTGAGACCTGTAGGACTTTCCATTTTAAAAAATGTATATGACTAACATGGTGATAAATTATTAAATGTATTAATCAATGCATAGACCTTCTCTTCCACAAGAAAGCATGATCCTTGTATTTAGTGGGGTCCAAACAGCTTTTTCATTCAACCTCACTGAAATATCCCCCTGACTACAGCCCCTGTGCCCCATGGATTTTGTCCCACGATCTCTACCACAGCCTTTCTGCCTGATCCAAGGAGACCCTGCCACCTTTTATCACCAAAGCTTGTTGTATCATATATCTCTTTTTATATTCTGCCATTTGAGGCCAGGAGAGATTGGCCTTTCATTCTAGTGTTGTCCTCAGTGGGATGTTTTCACCCCTGTCCTTTTCAACTCCAGAGTCCTGTACCTCGCCTATTCACTTTCAGTTACTGAGATATGAAATAATACTTGGGGGAAGGGATAAAGCTTTTGTACAGGCACACCTTGGCATTTTTCAAAATCAGAGCCTACAATTAAGCACAGGCAATCATTGCATCTGGCCCTCATTGGATGCTACAGGCAAGGCTTCTTATTATAGCCTGTACATTTATAAAGCTTATATAATAATGATCTGGATCATACAGCTAAATTGTTCGACCTCACAATCTCTTGAACGACAGAGCACCATGCTTCCCTGGCTAGGAAAAGCTTTTAATAGACAGCACCTATTAGGGACTACCATTGTCTTTCCATAATGCTGGTACTGCAGGAGCATGGTCAGTAATTTTAAGGCATATCTCATTTGATTGCATTGCTTAAAAGTAATGGGACTTCCATGTATTCCTTACTTGTACAGCCTTCCCTACCACAGGTTAATGCAGCACTGTCCCTTTATGGAGTTTCACAGCAAAGTGGTGAGAATATTGCACTTAGGCTGGGTTTAACCCCCACCCCCATGAAGGACAATTTTGTATAAAAAGTCGACTCATCTTTAGAAATAGGGTTCCAATCACAATGTCTCCCACTGGACAGTTCCAGAAGAATTCTCTTGGTTATGTTAATACTATAAAGAAGACAGTGTGCCTTAAAGACTAGCCAGTGGATGAGTATCTGGCCTTTCCTAGGGAAGCTCTTCATAGCACAATATTCTAGTCCTATCAGTTTATTTGGGGGGTGCAATCACATTCAGCCAGGAAAACCAACTTGGTGTAGTGCTTAATAATATGGAGAATGGGTTTGATTCCACATTCCTCCTCCTCCACAAGCAGCCGGCTGGGTGGCCTTGGGGCAGTCAAGGTTCTCTGAGAGCTCCCTGAAGCTGTAGGGAGAGGAAGGGCAGGTGATTAAAAGGCACCTTGAGATTATTTGGGGTAGTAAAAAGCGGTGTACACTTCTTCAGTTTCATTGAGATGGAAGTTACCAGTCCATGCATATAGACAGTAAGTCAGCATACAGGATTGATTGATTATGTATGTATGTATGTATGTATGTATGTATGTATGTATGTATGTATGTATGTATGTATGTATTTATTTCTATGCTGCCCTCCCCGGAGGCTCAGCCTTATAATGAAGATCCCCCACCCCCGGAAGCGGTCCTCAACCAGGTTGGGGACCGCTGCTATAGAGTACAGCTGTCCAGTTTTATACATGGGCAGTAGGTGTGTGAATAAGTGGGGGAAAGGGAAGTTGTCCATATAATCCCGTGCTCTTTCCTTGCTGTCATTCATGGACATGCAACTCAGACTGAAGAGTGAGAGCCACACATAGAATGGAGATTCCGGGGGATGCATAGCCCGAGAGGACTAGGCAAACTCTTGGACGAGGCAAACTCCTCTCATTTTCTTGATAACTCAGCATCTCTCCTGTTGCATATTCCAATGGCCCCTAGTTGAGAAGTTAAGGGAGTTCTGATCTTCCCCCTGTACGTACTCAGGTGTCTTGAATCCCTGAGTTTGTTTCCTTCCTGAGATATAAAATGAAGCAGAGACACTAAGCTGAGAGCAAGAACATCCCCCGCCCCCCACTTCTATAGCCTCCTCAGACTATTAACACGCTAGGGTTTACACTAACATGAAGAATTAGCTGTACTGAGTATATCTGGAGCAGGGCAATGAACTCTCAGCTGGGTTCCTCCTTCATTGAATTTCACTTAACCGAAGCAAGTGATGGAGGGGGGCAAGCTAATCCCAAGGAAGATGTTTTATTTAAACAAAGACAGTTCTTAACCAAGACACACAGCTAAATGCTGAGTGGATTCTTTTTTGCCTCTGCCTTCACAGCACACGATGTTAAAGGAATACCCATTACTAAGCCAGTTTTGAAAAGGGGAGATGCAGACAAGATACAGACAATAAATGAGACATGTGGGGGTACCCGCAAAGAGTCTTGGGCGGGGAAAGAAATCTCATCCCCCTGCTGGCCCTTCTCCCTGGGATTTCTCCACTTATCCCCCCCCCCCCCATATTCCATACGGGAAGGAAAAGCACAAGCACAGCAGAGGGAGTGGGGAGTGGGGGGAAGTGATTTCCCCTCCCCCACAGTGCTTGCAGGTCTCGTTTTTGAATTCCTTAACCCAGTGACTATATGTGCACTATCTGTGCCACACCAGAAGGTCCCGACTTTCCTCCTCTGGAACAGCACTCTTCCCCCTTCTCTGCCACTGGATTACTTGCTGCCTCCCTGGCCTGTCTGTGAAGCCTGCCTTTTATTTCCCTCTCAGGCCTTATTCTCACCTCCTCTGTCCTTGAGGAGACAACCACCCACCCCTTCCCATTTACCCAAAGGCCTCTACACCTGGATCTGGCCCTGCCTCGCCTGTTTCCCTGGTCCAGGTATCCCTCAAGTATTGACTGGCAACCTGTTCTCTGGCCCCTATCCTTCCCTAAAATGTCTCTGGACTAGGTAAATATCCTAAATCTGGGGCTTCATGGGGAGGGGGGGGGTTGAGTCCAGGGTTTACAGCTGAATAGGATAGTGGGGATGAGCTAACTAAGGTTGAAGTAGGAGCATCCCCTTCCCATCACATACTGAACTTCCCAATGCCTATGATTGCTACAAGGAGGCCGTGCCATGCATAGCCAGAGTTAACAGTGGTTGCCATTTGGAATTTCCAAATGAACTACCCAGAGCTACTCACTACTGCCAGACAAGGGGGGAGAAGAGAAGAGCTGGTATTTTTCTACCCCGCTTTTCACTACCCAAAGGAGTCCCAAAGCAGTTTACAATCATCATTCTCTTCCCACAACAGACATCCTGTGAGGTAGTAATGCTGACAGAGCTCTAAGAGAACTGCAGTGTGAGAACAGCTCTTATGAGAGCTAAATGTCATCCAGCTGGCTGCATGTGGAGGAGTGAGGAATCAAACCTAGTTCCCCAGGTTAGAGTCTGCCCAGCAATCTCCAAAGGGTTAAAAAACTCCACCCATTTCTCCAGCTTTATGTTCCTAATACCTAATCAGCACGAGTGAAGAGTCCAATGGCCCCGCCAGAACACGTCTAGGCTGCAAGTGACACATCCCATTAATCATTCGGTCTGCTCTGGAATCTGTGCGCACAGAGCATGAGCTCAGCTTCCTTATGGGGAATAATACAGTTGCCTTTCCTGCCCAAGATGCTGCTGTGCGATTTTGAGGATAGTGAAGGAAAATGAGCTCTTCTACGGAATCCTGATTGGGAACTCACAGGGGAAAGGGGGTTTTTCATTGGGGGGCCGGTATCAGACACTGAGAAGACAGGTCTTTTGTCTTTTGCAGTGCATGTCTGCAACCCTTCCGGGGCATTCAGGGTAAGGCAGGCCACACACATATATAAATAACGACACAGGCCTGAAGCTCCCACTTATGACACAGTCTCATATTCTCCTCATAAGAAGAGCCCTGCTGGGTCAGGTGGGCAAGTGGCCACTGCCATGTTTTCCTTGCATTTCAGTTTCCGCAAGAACAGAATTTTCATCCTCATCAGAAGATCTACAACTTATTTATGTCTTATTTCCAGTATTTATGTCTTATGTATCCAATCAAAATACCTAGGGGAGCCCCACAGCAAGTTACAACAAGATAAAACTGAGACGACAATACAAAAAAAGTGCATGCATACACACAATCACAAGAAAATAGCCTCCAATCCCACTTTTACCCATATCATCGTTTTCTTGCCTACTTTTTTTGCCTGCCTAAAAAAATTAAGTGTTTCTGTTAACAAGAGTTTGCAAGAGAGCCAGATTGGTGTAGTGGTTAGGAGTGCGGACTTCTAATCTGGCATGCCGGGTTCGATTCTCTGCTCCCCCACATGCAGCCAGCTGGGTGACCTTGGGCTTGCCACAGCACTGATAAAGCTGTTCTGACCGAGCAGTGATATCAGGGCTCTCTCAGCCTCACCCACCCCACAGGGTGTCTGTTGTGGGGAGAGGAACGGGAAGGCGACTGTAAGCCGCTTTGAGCCTCCTTCGGATAGGGAAAAGCGGCATATAAGAACCAACTCTTCTTCTTCTTCTTGGTCTCCAAACCGCTCACCATCTTTCTTGCCCTCCTCTGGACACATTCCAGTTTGTCAACATCCCTCTTCTATTGGGGTGCCCAAAACTGAACACAGTACTCCAAGTGAGGCCCATTCAATCTGTAGCATGCCCATCAAAAAGGATCAGGTCACAGGTGATATGAACAACCTTTACCTGAGTCCTTGGAGAGCTGCTGCTCAATATTGACCTTGATAGACTAGTGGTCTGACTCAGCAGAAGGCAGTTTCATATGATCACCATTTAGTGAGCCAGTTTGGTGTAGTGGTTAGGAGTGCAAACTTCTAATCTGGCATGCCAGGTTCGATTCTGCGCTCCTCCACATGCAGCTAGCTGGGTGACCTTGGGCTCGCCACGGCACTGATAAAACTGTTCTGACTGAGCAGTGATATCAGCGCTCTCTCAGCCTCACCCACCGCACAGGGTGTCTGTTGTGGGGAGAGGAATGGGAAGGCAACTGTAAGCCGCTTTGAGCCTCCTTCGGGTAGGGGAAAGCGGCATATAAGAACCAACTCTTCTTCTTCCACTAGTGCTGCCACACGTGTTTTACATGGATAACCATCCAAGTTTGATTCCCTGCATCACCATCGAAGAGGGCCCTGGGGAGTGGGGAAGGGACTGATCCATGCTTGAGACAACTTGGAGAACTGCTGCCAACTAAAGCAGACAGTACAGGGCATGGAGGCCCAGTGACTGAACTCAATGTAAGACGGATGTACATGGATTGTCAAAGGCTCTCATGGCTGGAGTCAAGTGGTTGTTGTGGGTTTTCCAGCTGTGTGGCCATAATCTGGTAGTTTTAGTCCCTGATGTTTCACCAGTAACTGCGGTAGGATACAGAAAGATGGGAACTTCTCCATGCCAAACTAATCCCCTTCTTGCCGTGGCTTCCTGAAGATGTCAGCCACAGTCAAACTACTGTACCACAGCCACACAGCCCAAAAAACCATAACAATCAACAGGTACACGTGTCAATCAAATGCCAATACAGCTATATATAAGCACAGACATGCTTATCAGAGTGAGTTACTGTGTACAGGTCAAGAGTACGTATCACTGTGCTATATGTTTGCCTTTTAACAATGCATGCAAATGTGAAAAGAAAACATACAAGTACTAGTCACATGCACGTGGTTGTGCTCACGTCCATGCTCATACAACTGTGAACATGTTTATTATGCTTGTTCTATCTATATTAGTGCTTTTTTTACATTCAGCCCATGCCTGCCTATCCTATCAAGTTGTGAACTAGCCTCGTTTCAGTCTGACTGAACAGTATTAGTGCAATGCTGTGCACACAATTTGGTGCATTCATTCTCTTCCTAAAACGTGTCTGCTTGAATTTTTAACCCACCTCATCTTGAAGGTTCAAAGCAGGTAGCAATGCTTCAAAACAAAACAGGAAAGAATTCTGAATAATACATAAACTGTAACAAACAATGAACAACCCCCATGAACCTAAAGGCCATTCGTATCCACATACAGTCTGTTGCTATGCCTTACATTGGGCTTGCTTCTCTTTAATGTTCTGCTTTTTGTGTTTCTAGGTTATGGTCTGTTGTCTTTCCATCCTGTTCTTTACATGCATTTGCAGGACCAATAGTGCCAGCCTCAACAGTTAACCCCTTCTAAGCATATTGCCTCCAAGGGAGTTGGAAGGGTGTAACTGTAGCTTCCTGTTCAGACAATAAAGTCAAGATATGTAGAAGTTATGTAGTCTTATTACTGCTGCTGCTACATTTATTTTCTGCCCGATCTCATAAGACTCAAGGCAGATTACAGTAAAGATAAAAACATATAAAGTTATAGTACAAAGCAGAGATTTAAGGTAAACAAATTAAATTACAAGCATTAAAACAAGAATTGATTGAGTGATTAATTGGATTTATCGCCTCCCACTCCCAGAACAGAACTACTTGCCCATTCTTTCTACCATGGGAAAGGGGGGAGAAATCTTAAGATGGCCATTTGCGTTGGTTGGTGTGCACTCGTATACTTGATTATACTTTACAAAGTAATTTTACTCTGAAAAGGCATTCGTTTATATAAAATGAGTTTAAAAAACAAACAACCAGATGTCCACTAGAACTGAAGCAGGTAAAGGTAAGAGGAGTAGAGTAAGAACGAAAGAAAAGGTGTGCACAGAGTGAATGCAGTCATTGTATCTCTCTGTGGTTCCTCCTAATCACAGGAGTGGGATGGGGCAGAATTTTCCCTTCACTCAGCAGTCTTCCTTCTGAAAGGGAAGTGAATGGGAACCTTAAGGGTGGAGCACACAGCATTTTGGATACCATTTCTCAGTCACATGGGGATATAAAAACTCACTAGGTCACAAAGTTTAAAAAAGACCACTCTAGAGCATCATATTTAGTAAACATAACAACACGTAGTCTTAGAATGGCCCTAACATCTTTGTGGTATGAAATGATGCCATCAGCCATGCTCTCTGGGCGATATCTCCAAATACCCACATCCCAATGCCTGTGTATATGTGGAAATCCATCTGTGGACCTGCCCTACTATGTTTTGGCTTGTCCCCTGTACTCTGAACCCAGGGGCAAATTCCTTGCCAAGTTATTACCGAACTCTTACCCTATTTCTGATTTTGACAAGGTCACCTATCTGTTATCAGATGCCAACCCCTATATCTTATATAGGGTGGCACGTTTTGCTCTGGCTGCCAGAAAGATTCGAGTCAAAGCATTTTTACACCTTGATACACCATTTTCCCCCCTCTTATTATAACTCAGTAGCTCATGTTTACAATTTTATGTACGCAATATTTGAGAAATATTGTTTTATTCGTATTTGTACCATATTGTTTTAATTGTGCTTTGTAATGGCCTTTGGCTACATACAATAAATGTTATCGCATTGTATTGTATCACTAGGTCAAGTGATCTCACTCTTACCTGTGGTCATGTTTAGTTAGCATTTTAATATAAATAACAATTCAAAAGTTGCTTCAGGTAGCTAGCTGCATTACATTAAATTTCTTGGCCTAATACTCTACCCTCTGATGGGTGCTTTTGAAACATATGCTTAAATATGTTGCTCAAGAACCATACACAGAGGGTTGCTGTGGGGGATGAGTTGTCTGCCCCTTATGTGCTCCCTTGTGGGGTACCACAGGGGGCAATACTCTCCTCCATGCTTTTTAACTATATGAGCCCTCTGCCATAGCTGGTCCGGAGTTTTGGACTGGGTTGTCATCAGTATGTGGATGACACCCAGCCGTATCTCCTGATGTATGGCCAGCCGGACTACCCTCCCCCCCCCCGCCCCCGGGAAACATTCACCCATTGTTTGGAAGCAGTGTCTGGATGGCTTAGGAAGAGTTGCCTGAAACTCAGTCCCTCTAAGATGGAGGTCCTCTGGCTGGGTAGAAGGGGTCAGGACCAGGAAGTGTCTCCCCTGCCTGGATGGGATGTAGCTTGTAGCTGTAACTGCAGCCAAGAATTAATTAATTAATTCATTTATTTATTACATCACCCTCCCCGAAGTCTCAGAATTTGGGGGTGATCTTTGATGCCTCCCTATCTATGGAGGCTCAGATCACGAAAGTAGCCCAAGTGGCATTATTCCATCTACGCCAAGCTCAGCTACCTGTCCTCAGACCACCTGGCCACGGTGATCCAAGCAACAGTCACTTCCAGACTAGAGTTCTGTAAGTCACTCTACGTAGGCCTTGTCTCCGACCTGGAAATTACAGCTGGTGCAAAATGCAGCTGCTAGGATCCTCACGCCGTTATCTTGGAGGGCCCATGTCCAGCCTATGCTGAGACAGTTGCATTGTTTGCCGATTGGCTTCCGGATCAGGTTTGAGGTTTTGCTGCTTACCTTTAAGGCCATTGGCAGACTGGGCCCCGCCTATCTGAGGGACTGTTTGTTTCCTTATGCCCCTCACAGGGCTCTTTGCTCTGCAGGTAGGAATTTGCTGGTTGTCCCCAGGAGGTGCACCTAGCCTCAACCAAGGCCAGGGCCTTTTTGATCCTGGCCCCAACCTGGTGGAATGACTTCCTGGAAGAGCCAAGGGCCCTGACAGAGCTTTCAATGTTCCACAGGGCCTGTAAGATGGAGATCTTCCACCAAGCATTTGATTGAGGCCAGGCTAGGAAGAACTGCTCCCTCCCTATGCAGGCTTGGAAGAGCCCCCAGGACATTCCTTGTAGCTGCACTCTGGAAGATGTGTGACTCTTGCATGTGGGGCTTGAAACAGTCTAATGGGTTATCCTATTATTATATTTTTACCATCGTCTTGGGTTTTTACTGGGATATTTTACTGTTTCATGGGATTTTATTGTTCCTGGAGTGGCGGTCTAAAATTTTGAAAATAAATAAATAAATAATAAATAAATAAATAGCAGTGCCTCTCTGCCAAGAAATAAATAGAATATGAGAAGGGTCTTTTAATATTTATGCTGATTTTTAAAATCGTTTTATGATTGATATAAGCCACCATGGGCTAGCTGGCCTAGGAGCAGCAGCATAAAATTACTACTACTACTACTACTACTACTACTACTACTACTACTACTCTGTATGAGCATGGAGAGTTACTCTCATGCTGTTGTGAATGCATGTGCTGCTGTCACATTTATCCAAGTACTGGACTCCAGTTTCATTTGTAAAGGGAAAGTGTGTTGCCTGTGCAGGCAGGATGCACATGTATTCACTGTAACATGCAAAATGGGGTCCAATTTAGGATTACTTGTAAATCACCTTCTTGGTTGGCACAAGAACATGGGGCTGACACATCACAGGGGCTTGGCTCATTCATCACCAATGGATATAAAGGATACTCAGCAGATTTTCTGTCCCTCGCTAACATTTCTGGGTCATATTATAACCTGCATCTGTAACTAGGGTTGGGCCCTTTGGCGTCTGAAGCGGCTGTTCCCGCCCACCCCTCCCCCTTCATGTCACAGTGCTGGCTGCTTCGGGCGGGAACGGCCACTTCAGACACTGAAGTGCCCAACCCTAATTTATACTACTGAAATTCGTCTTTCCATGAACACTAAATCCTCATACATTTGATTATGAGTGCAAATAATCTTATACATGCATGAAATTGAGGAATATGCAAGGATTGGTGTCATGTGAAAGCACGGGCTTGAAAACTTGTGCATCATTTAAGGCTACAGCATAACCAAACAGCATGTTGAGAGGTTGTGCTACAAATGAACTCCTTTACATTTCAATCCTCCATACTAAAAATTAAAACCTTAATTCCAATGGCTAATGATGGTCTTAATCCATAAAGCTGCCATGAAATACCTACAAAATGTTGCCCTTTAAACATTATAACCAACTCTTCTTCTTCTTCTTCTTCTTCTTCTATAACTAGGTCAAGCTGGGAAAGTGTTTTCACCCGAGAACATCTGAAGTATGTGATCCTGAATATGAAACATCAGAGCCTTTTTTCAGAACAGCAGTAAAGGACAAGGTGAAAACTCATGTGGTCAACTTGAAACTGATCACATTTTGTGAGAGGGATGCCAGCCTCCAGGTGAGACTTTGAGATCCCCCAGAATTACAGGTCATCTCCAGACTACAGAGAGCAATGCCCAGGGTGAAAAGAAGCTTTAGAAGAAGAAGAGTTCTTATATGCCATTTTTCGCTACCCAAAGGAGTCACAAAGCAGCTTACAATTGCCTTCGCTTTCCTCTCCCCACAACAGACACCCTGTGAGGTGGGTGAGACTGAGAGAGCCCTAATATTACTGCTCAGTCAGAATAGCCTTATCAGTGCTGTGGCAAGCCCAAGGTCACCCAGCTTGCTGCATTTGAGGGAGCAGGGAATCAAAACTGGCTTGCCAGATTAGAAGTCCGCACTCCTAACCACTACACCAAACTTGCTCCCTTTAGATCAGTGGTCCTCAGCCCCCGGTCTGGAGACCGGGACCGGCTCGTGGATCAGTCAGTACCGGGCCGCAGCTCCTCCTTGTCCTCTTCCCTGGCTGCTGCCTCGGGGGCTGCCCTGCCACTCTGCCACTGGCTCACTTTTGGTGCTCTCTGGCGGCCGCCATGGCTGGGGCTCCAACTCGGCATGGCACTGCACAGCTGCTGCTGGCAGTGCCCCCCAGCAGGTGGTAGGAAGTCAGGGGTGCCAGTGGAAAGCATGTGGAGCAGGGGCTCAGGTGGCAGCAACGTCCCTCGTCAAAAGACTACCCCCCTGGGCCTCAGTAAAATGATCAAGCGTTGACCGGTCCCCGGTGATTAAAAGGTTGGGGACCACTACTTTAGAGGGTGGACTCTACAGCATTGTACCCTGTTGAGGTCCTGGTTATCTCCAAGTTCCATCTCCAAATCTCAATGAGTTTTCCAACTTGGAGCTGGCAACCTTACTTCCGCATCCCCTGTCAGTGGCCATTTGGGACCTAACAACCCGAGTTCCTGTAGATTCCCCATCAATGTTAAGAGGGCCTTTACAAGACAATTGTGACAGGACACTTGGAAAAATGTGTAAGTGAGCACACATGCCTATTCCTTCCGGTACCATTCCCCCATTCCCAGCTTACTTTTCTAAAGCCAGAGGAACAATTTGTAGTGGGGGATGGATCTTTGAACAGAGGATAAGCTCTGAATGGGGTCAGTCTTTCACACAAATTAAACATTCCTAGCATTACTTTTTTTGCCAGGGCTGATGCAAATCACTATGTAGATTTTATGGTCTCCTGAACTGAAAGATTAAGAAGCAATCGTTTTCACCAATGTCAACTGGTGATCACATGCCAAGAGCAGCTACTAGCCAGCTGCCTATGTGAAGTAAAATGCTGCCGTTTGTGGAGATGAAAATAATTTGAAATTCTGTTCCTTTTATATATGGAACCAATAATTAATGTGAGCTGACAGTCCGCAATTTGGAGAAATAATCTGGCACTGGAGCAGGGCAATTTCTCCACACGTTATTTGAGAGGACTGCTTATGTTGATTAGGCCAGTGATTCTTAACCAGCTGTGCATATATCACCAAAAGGGACACATAATTAGTCTAGGTGGGATACAAGGTTTTCCTAACATTTAATAAGAATTTATTCTTATTCCATCCCCAAGTCCACCTATAATTGTGACTAACTGTCTTCTGTCAACTCTACCTGCCACAGATTAGAAGAAGAGGAAGAAGAGTTGGTTTTTATATCCTGCTTTTCTCTACCCGGATTCTCAAAGTGGCTTACCTCTCCCCACAACAGACATCTTATGAGTAGATGAGAGAGCCCTGATATTACCACTCGTTCAGAACAGCTTTATCAGTGCTATTGCGAGCCCAAGGTCACCCAGCTGGCTGCATGTGGAAGACCAATGGGGAATCAAACCTGGACCCATTCCGTACACATAGGATAATGCACTTTCAATGTGCCTTGGCAGCTGGATTTTCCTGTGCAGAACTGGAAAATCTACTTCTAAAGTGCATTGAAAGTGCATTATGTATTGTGTGCAGAATAGGCCCTGGCTCGACAGATTAGAAGTCCGCACTTCTAACCACTACACCAAGCTGCAGTGACCTTTTGGCATCCTAGCAGTGATAACTGAATGTCTGCAAATATACAAATGTCCTTCCAGGAAAAGTGGGCTTTTTGTTTCTAACACAGCAAGACCCAAGTTCTTTGAAAGAATGACTGGTAGTAAGAGATAGACGTCTGAGAACCTGTGGCTTAGACCACCTCACACTTGTCATAGTGGGCTCTCCTATGTAAAGGGAAGGGTAAAAGTACATTGGTCAGGTAGCATATCTCAAATGAATAGCTGCAGTACTATAAAATATGAATTTCCCTGGCCAAAAACAAACCACTAAGTGCAATCTTGGGGGGGGGGGGGGCAGAGATGGAGTGTTGACCAGAAAGACTGCAAATGCAGCTGTTGGTACGGTTAAAACAGGATAGAGGAAGGTCAGGAAACTAAGGGTATCAGTAGTTCTCTTCTATTATCTGCTGTTTTTTAGTTAAACAGACTCCTTTATGGATTATATGTCAGATTGTATATTTATTTGTAGCTGTTAATGGGCAGTAATTTGGTCTTTTGCCATGTTTTTGTACCTCTAAATTTAAAAGTTAGAACTGATTCCCTTGTTCGTATGACCAGCAAATTTTTGCCAGTTATTCTAATCACATAATTATGAGGCAACAATTATGAAAAATAAAATAAATGATTAAGCATTCTACACAGCCAAAGTGAAAAGCAGTAATTAAAGCCTCTTGCTGTCCCTTTAAATCTCCCCAGCCTCTGTTGTTGTTTTTTTCTTCAGCAGCTTCTTTTTCTTTATGCTTAATTAATCATTTCCCTTTCTCTCCCCCTCGCCCTGCCTCTGGGTTACTTTTCCCTGGAGGGGGGAGAGAGAGGCTGGCACTGCAATCCTAAACAGAATTAAGCCCTTTGGGGTCAATCCCCGGCTGCACAACATATGCCTGACCTCCAGTCTCCTTCCTCACTGCAGGTATGAAAGCCTGGGCATGCCCAGCAGCATAAACCTTTGGGCCCAGCAACCTATGTTGACCATGCAAGGCACTTCACAGAACTCAGAACCTGCTCAAAGAAAGGCCTTGTGTTTCTCGTTTTTTTCCCTTGTTTATTGAATGTACTTTTTTCTTCTACTTCAAGTGTTGTTTATTTAAATTGGATATTTTTTCTAAACTGCTCTGAGTCCCATTGGGGAGAAAAAGGGTCTAAGGAACGGAGTAAATATAGAAAACAGAACCATAATTCAACTGCTTAAATTTGCACTGACACTAGTCTACATCGACACCATTTATAAATTACTTCGATGCAAATGCTGCATGAATCATATTAAAACTGCATAAACGCAACGAAAAAAATTGGCACAAGAGATTGGCACAAAAATACAGGCTTATGGTTTGATCGGCACCGGGGTGAAGCCGAAACAAAATGGGGGTCTCTCACATCAAAAGAGTGGGCCTGTGAAACTTTGGAGAATCCCTGCTGTGATGCAGGCACTGGTTTTTTAAATAGCTGTTTCTATCATTGACCAGCCCCAAGCCCCATCCTGAAAAAGTTCACTCTCAGAAAACCAAGCTGGGAAAGGTGACATTGAGCAGAAAGCCCATGAAGACTATGTCTAGCCCACACAGAATTCCATTTCAGTGGCTTTGTCTGTACTGAGCACTAATTGTTCTGTCAGATTTTGGTCTTTTGCATTTATGCATATGAAAGGAGGCAATTAGAGGGGGGGAGGGTGCCCAAAAATGTGTGTAAGCTTTGCATTGCAGTGTCTTCTATTTAACTGTACCTGCAGTCTATACAGTTGCTGTTGTACTCATTTGTCATTCTCCACTTTTTATAGAATGCACCATTAAATTATACTTTAACTCAGAGAAGTAGTTCCTTGTGCAAAAATGGCTTCAGTACAGGCAGAAACACACTTGAGTTCTTCTGAAGGTGAAATCTGCCAACAAAGGTGCATATATCTCTAACCACAGATAAATATATATTGACCAGTCTCTTGACCAGTCTCAAAAGTTCCATTCATGAGCAAGAAGACTGAATGGGGGCTGGGTGGCTGGAAAACCTCAAGCTTTCCTGGCTGAGGCTGATTGTTTCGATCCTTTCCAGTCTGGGTTTAGACCTGGTCATGGGATTGAAATAGCATTGGTTGCCTGGTGGGTGACCTGCAACATGAGCGGAACAGAGGGATTGAGACTCTGTTGATTGCCCTGGACACTTCAGTACCATCAGTCATGGCATCTTTCTGTACCAGCAGCTTGGCATAGTGGTTAGGAGTGCAGACTTCTAATTTGGTGAGCTGGGTTTTATGCCCCGCTCCTCCACATGCAGCCAGCTTGGTGATCTTGAGCTCGCCACAGCACTGATAAAGCTATTCTGACCAAGCTTTCTTAGCCGCACCTTCCTCACAGGGTGTCTGTTGTGGGAAGTGGAAAGAGAAGGTAAACATAAGCTGCTTTGAGAACCAAATCCTCTTCTCTCCTCCTCCTCCTTCTCCTCTTCTTCTTCTAGGCTGAGATTCAGAGGCAGTGGTTCTGGTCCAGCCAGGAGGTCAAAAGTTAGTGCCTGAGGCCTGACTCTGTCCTATAGGGTCCCACAAGGTTCAGTCTTGTCCCCTATGCTCTTTAATATCTGCATGAAATTACTGGTGAGATCATTAGAGATCTGTGCTATGTTGCCATCAATAGGTAGATGATGCTCAGCTCATTTTCTTGCTTCTGGATGATCCCAGAGGGATGGTAAAAAGCTTGAAATGGTGCCTGAGAGCAGTTTTGAAGTGGATGCAAACTAGTACACTGAAGTTTAATCTTTACATGATGGAAATGGAATTTGTGTGCAGGTGATCTGACCCACTGTGGATGGAAGGAACAGGTCTGTAGGAACAGGACTATCAACAGGGGATGCTCTTGTACCCAGGCCTACTGCTGGATGAGCATGTGGCAGCTGTGAACAAAAGATAGCTTTTTTATAAGCTTTGACTGGTTAACCAGTGTTGGCCTGTCCTGGGCAGAAAAGATCTGGCCACAGTGGTACATGCCCTGATTACATCTACCGTATTTGCCGGCGTATAAGAGGACTGGGTGTATAAGACGATCCCCCAACATTTCCACTCAAAATATAGAGTTTGTTTCTTTACATTACAGTACTATGGGCCACTATGGGCAACTATGTCTATCCCAACTGAGGTGCACCCGGCGTATAGGACGACCCTCCCACTTGGAGGCAAGTTTTTCAGGGGGGAAAAGTAGTCTTATATGCCAGCAAATACTGTAGATTAGATTACTATAGTGCACTCTTTGCGGGGCTGCCCTTCAAAAGTATTTGGAAACATAATACTGCAGCCAAGATGTTGAATGGAGTACGTCACAGGAACCATATCACTCTAGTCTTGGTCCACCTACACTGGCTTCCAATTTGTTTCCAGGCACAATGCAATAAGCTGGTTCTTGACCTTCAAAGTTCTATATGGTTTGGAACCAACATACCTGAAGGGTGATCTCCTCCCATATGAACCTACCTGACCACTATGGCCCTCTTCAGAGGCCCTGTTTTGGGTGCCCCACCTTCTGAAATCAAGTGGCAACCTGGGAGGGAGCCTTCTCAGTCATGGCAACAAAGCTCTGGAACTCTCCCTTAAGGTGATTTATCTCCCCCATCTGTTACCATCTTCCATCAAGACAAAGACTTGGCATTCCCACAGTGATCCCTCCTTCCTAACTAATGTTTGAATTGCTGTTTTTATTTCTTGGTACATATTTTAGCCCTGTTGTTTTTGATGGGGATGGTTTTAATGGTTCCAAAATGTTAGCTGCATTCATGGTCTTTGTGAGGGCAAAATGGCGTAATAAAAATGCTATAAAATAAAAAGAAAAGTGATATCAATGTAGATGGTTCTCCAAGTATAAAATGATCTTTAAATGTTACTTTGCTCACAGGGGTTGTTTATTCTCCTGCCACTAGGTATTATTACTTAAGAGTGGTAGACTGGTGTATATGCGCTCTATCTAGTGCTTCACATAAACCAAATAAACTTCCTTTATATATTTCTTTGGCTCTCTACTTTTCAAGGGGCTAAATTGTTTCAATGATTATTGCAGGGGGATGTGATTAAATGTTGGCTTTTATATTCTAAAAAGGAGTTGGGGTATAGTGGAGGGGGATCTGTAGGTTTGTTTGATTTTGTTTGTGTCCTAGAATTCTTTGGTACATCTTCAAACAATAGCAAAGATTCCTGATATCCAAGACAATGCATCCATTTGCAGTTATTTACTTACTTATTTATTCCCACTTTGCTGTCCAGTTGGGACTCAAAGCCACTAAGAATATTCCTCACCCCTCCTCCATTTACCCGCAATAACAACTCTGTAAGAGAGACCAGGCTGAGAATTTGTGACTGGTCCAAGTCATCCAGAGAAATTCCACTGAAGGGATTTGAAGATGGCTCACCCAGGATCAAAGTCTGCCACGCTATCCACTAAACCAGTGGTCCCCAACCTTTTTATCACCGGGGACTGGTCAACACTTGACAGTTTTACTGAGGCCCGGGGGGGGGGAGTAGTCTTTTGCCGAAGAATGTCACCGCCACCGCCTGAGCTTGCTTTCTCGCCGACGTCCCTGACTTCCCGCCACCCGCTGGGGGGGGGGGGCTGCCAGTAGCAGCTGCGCAGTGCTACAGCGAGGGGGAGCCCCAGCCATGGAGGCCGCTGGAGAGCACCAAAGGTGAGCCAGCGTCAGAGTGGCAGGGCAGCCCCCAGGGCAGCAGCTGGGAAGGAGGATGAGGAGGAGCCGCGACCCAGTACCGACTGATCCACGAACCAGTACCGGTCTCCGGACCGGGGGTTGGGGACCACTGCACTAAACCACAGTGGCTCTCAGTGAGGATAGGTTTGTAAAACTGGAAACCAATGCAAGCAAACAGAAATCTGTCTAAGGCAACAGAACTGTTAATGCTGGGAGTGTGCAGAACACTCCTGGGCAACTGTCTCCTATTTCAAATTTGGAAAACCCTGGGACAAATATAAAAATGCTGTCCCTTGTAGGTTGTGAGAAAGCGATCTATTAAAAAAGGAAAATGGACAGACAGTCATAAATATATACATTCCTGTATTTATTATCACTCCCCTGTTTGTTTCCCTCCCTCTTTGATGCTACAGTTAGTATCAAAGGGGATAGGAGGAAGAGAACGAAGGGAATGTTTAGATTAATTATAACCAATAACTAACCAGACCTGACAAACTTAAGTCAAATGCAGTCCAGCTGCCTGTTCTGACTGGCCAGGTGTTTTATCGCCTCTTCTGGTTCTGCAATCTCTCAGGCAGGCAGAATACAGGCGACATCTCAGGATCCTGGTGTGATGCCATATGTCTCTAGTGGACAGCATTTGGATTAGTGGGTGGGTGGGATGTTTTACAGGGCTGCAATATAGGGTGTTATAACGGCCTTCTGTCATATTTAAAGCTTTTTAAAAATGTTGCTATCAAAAAAAGGAAGTTTTATTCATATTCTATCAACAGCCACACCTACCAAAAAGAAGGCTTAAGCAAACTTGTGATACAAAGTGCTGAAGTGCTGCATTATTCTGTCCTCATGGTGCCATACTAGTCAAACAATATGCAAGAGAAATATAGATTAAAAGCAGGTGAAGAATTGGTATTTGTCCTTAAAAAGCTATTGGGCATAAAAGGAAGGAATAGAAAAACTGGCAAGCCAAGCTGTGGGCTGAATGACTCTTTTAAAGCAGGCTTTCTCAACCCGGGTTTTGCGAAACCCTGGGGTATATCTTGATAGCCCTAGAAGGGTTTCCCAAATGGGTTGGAATTAATTAATTTTATATAGTTTTAAAATTTGTTACACATTCGTTGGCTGATTTGACTATATATGATCATGTCGACCTGCCCCCGCCCTCCTGAATGGCCAATGATGGGCCTGGAAGGGGTGGGAAGGGGAAAGACCCCTGGTGGACATGTACACAGCTATGTTTCCCAACCATATTCTGCTCAATCGTGCCACTTCTGGGTTTTCTCAGTAGTAAAAGAGTTGGAAAAGGCCGATTTAAAGCAACATTGCCCATTAATATGGTGGACAGAACAATGAAGTGATCGGGAAAAAAAAGGGAAGGACAGGGAGGCCTGGCAGGTGTGGCTGCCTCTAATATCTATGATTTTCTGAAGTATGTCCCAGTGGGTCAGACTGCCATCAGATATCCCACCCACCCCTGGTACTCAGCAGCACCAGTCCACTGATTCGAGGCTGTTAAGAAACAACTCCCTGTTTCTGAGGATGCCTCGGACCCAAGCTCTGAATGGGAGTGCCTCAGGCAGCAATGATCACTTTTTACAACCTCTTCTATGGCTGGAAGCTCCAGGGAAAGAAATGCCAGAATCATATCATCAGGTTTAGCCTTCCTTGTTTGAGACTCATAGAATCATAGAGTTGGAAGGGACCTCATGGGTCATCTAGTCCAACCCCCTGCACTGTGCAGGACACTCACAACCCTATTGCTCATCCACTGTAAACTGCCACCCCCTTGAACCTTCATAGAATCAGCCTCTCAGTCAGATGGCCACCCAGCCTCTGTTTAAAAATTTCCAAAGATGGAGAACCCACCACCTCCCGAGGAAGCCTGTTCCACTGAGAAACCGCTTCTTCTGGAGCAGAAGACTCGTGAGCAGAAGGTTATGTTCAGATACTGGTTGCATTGTTTTTTGTTTTTTCCCCCTTTAAAACAGGATTGTGCATATTTAGGAACAGGTTTGTTTAACTCCTTCCCCACAACAGATGTGCTGTTTTACAACATGGCTCCTTATAGGATAAAGATTCAGAAGAAGCCTTGAAGGTAAATATAAAAGATCAAGACAGCTCATTAAACCGGGAACTTACTGGGCAAATTAGAACACACCCCCCACTGTAGACATGGAGACAGGCCACATTTTTTCTACATAGGGTTCACAACAACAAAAACTGTAAATGTGATTTATTTGTACAGAGGACAACGTGTTAAGTGGGATTGAGAGCAATGGACCTGCTGACCACTAATGCACAGGAACAGTGCATCCAGCTGCTCTTATATGCATTTACCTGAATAGGAGTGGTTTGGCTACAAATGCTCAAAGCCTGATCCCACTGTGACCAAGACACTGTTGTTACATGTGGGTAAATGTGTGTAGAAGGGAGCCATACTAGTGCAGTTGGTGGTGACAAGGAGCAAAGACAGAGCTGTTTCCCCTGTGCAGATGCTGTGCTGTTCCAACTGGAAGTTGGGCATAGCTCAATGGCAGAGCATCTGCTTTCCATGCAGAAGGCTCCAGGTTCAGTCCCTGGCATCTTCAGTTAAAAGAAGCAGGTAGAAGCAATGAACAATCTTTGCTCAAGACCTGGGAGAGTGGCTGCCAATCAGAGTAATCAATATCAACCTGGATAGACCAACGGTCTATCTATGATGGTCTATATATAGTCTACCTATAAGGCAGCTGTGTGTGTGTATAATGTGGTTTCTGTATTCCATACTCCCAGTCTTTCAGCTTAGGTTCCATCGCTCACAGTCTTTTGGTTTCACGTCACTGGAACTCTGATGGACTTCTTTTAAATTGTTGCTTCAGAACGCCCGATTTTCATTTCCAAGTTCAAAAAAGAAATCACCCCTCCACACATCTGTGTTGTGAAAGCAGCCAGTCATTTTGCATGGAGTGTTGGCAACCAGCTAGAAAGCATGATTTAATGGGAGGGAACTGACCAGCCTTTCAAACTCTCTGGCTTCATTCCATGACAGAGTGGTTGCCATTTTAGGATAGCAAACGGATGTAAAACAGGAGGGCAGTTTGCTTCATCTCTACTTCAGCCAAGCTACATTCCAGAGCTTTGAGTGGCAAATCACTGCTTTCAGCTGTGGTGGAAGAGGGAGCTTTCTTGAGAACAAGCACCTTCTGCCAAGGTTATCAGTTGTAGCCAAGGAAAATGGCCCTGTGCATTTTCCTCGGCAAGGAGCCGTGAGACTATAAACCCCAAACATTATCCCAAAGCCCGCAGGTGCCAGCAATCCAAATAAACGTAGAGCAATTAACAGAATTAACACAGCTTTAAATAGCTTGGCTCACCAGATGCAGTGTCCTAGCAGGGTTCCATAAAATGTAAAGTTATTAGAGATTAAACCGTTAATCATCTGTTCAGAGATTGGATGCAAAAACCATCCTGTTGAAATAGGCTAATAATCAGAAAAGAAGACAAGGATTTCATGGGCTCCATGTCATTCCAAGTATCTTTTTTTTTTTTTGCACCATGCTCTCTCTACTGTCTCAACAATACAGCTCCTTTCTAGTTTTAGACCACTGGGCAGGTGAGAGCTTGTGACTCTCTCTTTATCTGTCTGTCTGTCTGTCTGTCCCTCCTTGTAATAAGTTTTGCTCTGCCTCATGTGTTGCCACCTATTTTGAGGAGCGGGAGGAGGAAGGTATGAAAATACTATTTAATATATTTTCTACATTTAGTATACATTTGTATTTCACAGATCTTATTTTATTAGTTGTCTAAATTGCTATTTGTTTTCTTCATTGTAGGCACCACTTACAAAACTGAGACTTCTGCCCTCTCAGAAGTTTTGTTCATGCATTCCCATCCATATATTTTATTTCTCCTGTTTAACTTTGTGTAATTCCTTTTCTAACTTCAATTAACTGCTGCTCTCCAAATTTGGACACTGTAATGTTCTACTTGCTACTGTCATATTTTCTTTTTTTAAAAAGAGGAGTCTTAGTAGACCATACATTGAACATGAGTCAGCAGTGTGACTCGGTGGCTAAAAAGGCAAGTGGAATTTTGGGCTGTATCAAACAGAGTATCCTGTCCAGATCATGGGAGGTTTGCTCTTTGCTCTGCTTTGGTTTGGCCTCATTTGGAGGACTGTGTTCAGTTTTGAGCATCCCAGTTGAAGAGGGAACGTGTCCAGAGAAGGGCAACAAAGATGGTGAGCGGGTTGGAGACCAAGACGTATGAGGAAAGGTTGAAGGAGCTTGGTCTTTTTAGCCTGGAGAGGAGACAACTAAGAGGGGATCTGATAAACATATTCAAGTATTTAAAAGGCTGCCATGTACGGTCCGTGGATCAATCGGTACCGGACCGCGGCTCCCCCTCGTCCTCCTCCCAGGCTGCCCCCTCGGGGGCTACCCTGCTACTCTGCCTCCGGCTCACCTTTGGTGCTCTCCGGTGGCCGCCATGGCTGGGGCTCCCCCTTGGCATGGCACTGTGCAGCTGCTGCTGGCAGCAACCCCCAGTGGGTGGTGGGAAGTCAGGGACACCAGCAGGAAACCAAGCAGAGCAGGGGCTCAGGCGGCGGTGACATTCCTCAGCAAAAGACTACCTCCCCCGGGCCTCAGTAAAATTGTCAATCATTGACCGGTCCCCGGCAATAAAAAGGTTGGGGACCACTGATGTAGAGGATGGAGCATAGTTGTTCTCAGAGCTCTGTACCTGTGTGCATGCGCCAACTGGCACGCCGGTGCCATCCTTCCCAACCACGCCGTGGCACTGGCCACTTTGGGCATGAACGGCTGCTTCAGCGGCCAAAGCACACAACCCTTGTTTACAATCTCCTTCCCTTCCTTTCTCACCTTATGAGACAGATCGGGCTGAGAGACCCCTGAAAGAATTGTGAGTAGTCCAAGGTCACCCAGCAGGCTTCATATGAAGAAGTGTGGAATCAAATACAGTTCTACAAATCAGGGTCTGCTACTCTTAACTACTATACTATGTTGGCTCTACACAGTGGGAGGACTCCTGACATCCCAATGTTGAGAAAGTAGGCATATATCTGGACAGTGGCTAGAAGGGAATATCTCTAGGCAACCAGCTTGAGTTCCATGATAGAAGAAAGATGAATTATAAATATTCAGTATTTTCACCATTGTACCTATTGTAATTTTGTTTCAACATTCCTTTAATGCTGTCCTGTATCTTCCCACGGGCTATCACTGGTCTTATATCTGTCTGCTATATTCTATACTTCCTCTCTTAGAAAATAGTCTGAGGTTCAGTTGGTAATCTTTCCTTTCCTCAAAAGTCAGCACAAGTTGGAAACAAAGTTTCAATAGGCTTCCACCCTGACTGCTTTTTTTCTTCATTCTTTCCCTAACATATATTGAGGCTATGATGAATTTTCGCTTCACTTCCGTTTCCTCATTTCTCTTCACTATCCCCTGTCCCATTCTCAGGATGTGAGTGAAGACTAAGTGATGATTGTCTTTATCATATACCCATATTTGAACACTAACTGCTGCTAAATCAGTCAATCATTCAATTGACAGAGGTTTGACAACATGATGTGAGGTAATGATTACATGTTTTCAGATACAGTCAAGGCCATCTAGAGACTCTTTGAGGCATGAGTTTCAACTTCTCCGCCCAACATTCAGGAGCAACACCCACAATATTTGGCCATTGTCAAATAAATGAATGCTGTGGGTTTGAAAATGTTACCTCTTTGAGGCAGCCCATGAAGTTGTTGCTGATAGGAGAACCAGGTAAATCAGCTGTACTGGGGCTCCCACCCACGTAGAAGAAGTCATCAGAGCCTAACATGGTGTAGTCCTCTTGGGTGTAGCCAGTGGTGGTGAGGATTCCATCCACAGAGATTGTCACCTGTTTGAAGGACACAATGGACAAAACAAAAAAGAAAAGAAAAAACAAAATTCCCAGCAATGACCTTACAGTTCTCATAAGAGCACATTATCTCCCCTACTTTTTGATGTAACTTTTGGGATAAGTTTTGTGCAGGTTGGTTTTGTTTAGCACAGCCCAATTCCATTTACTGGTCTGTTTTTTGTGGTTTTTTGCCCCTGGAGCTCAGTTCCTCAGGTGTCTGCTTGGCTTATTTCCAGAATGCCTTTGCATTTAATCAGGCCAGAAAATGGAACTGTTCTTAGAAGAGAGAAAGAGAACTTATCTGAGTGGATTTTATGATTAATTAATCATTATTTGTAGTGATTATTGTTAGTTATGATCGTTAGTAAAGACACTAATGAAGACGAAGTTGATATATTTGATTTTGCTTCTTTTTTTTGCGCACGGCACACTGACGGTCATGCATTCAGGGAAGGGAGGGAAGGAAGGGATCTCACTTTCAATACATTATGGATGAGCATGCGATGTACCTACAGAGACACGCACCCGCCACCCGCCACCGCAACTTAAAAAGAAAAAAGAGGAAGTGAAATTTAAAAAAATCTGTGTTAACCAAAAAATGCTATTAATAATCAGAGAAAATAAATAAAATCAACCACACACCAGCAAGTGTGAGAGTTTGAAAGAGAAATAACAAAATGGCAAGCGTGCACACACACACACCATATTTTCACGCCCATGCCTGTGATAGTTGGAAGGGAAGAATGAAAGATTCTGAAAGACAGAGAAAGAGAGGGAGGTGGACTTTCACACTTGCATGCAGTCATTAAAAATGAAAAACAGAAACAAAAAAAACTAAACTAAAAAAAATGTATCCAAACAGTAACAGAACTTAAAAAAAAAAGGTCCAAAAGATTCCAAATCCCATAACACATGGAAGGTGAAGGGAGACAGAAGGGGGATGGGGAATTAAGGTGTTGAAATTGATGGGCATTTGGTTAAAAGGTAATCAGTGACTTGAAGGTGATATGAAGGAAGAGAGATTGAGTCATAGTATGGTGGGGCGGGGCAAAGTGGAAGAGTAGGTGGGGCTTAATCGGATGTAGGCATGCCATGCAAAATGTGTACTGAAACAAACAACTGCCTGAGCTCCTTTCAGCCATGGCAAGTGGAAGGTCAAAGAAAGAAAGAAAGAGGAGAGACAAAGAGAGAATGTATATGAGAAGTTGACAGGAGGAAGAGGAAAGAATGAAGTTGGGAAGAAGAGGAACTCTGGCCAGTGTTGCCTACAACAGCCATTGCCACAACAAAAGGATGAGAGGAAAAGGCCAGCCTCACCACGACAAACGACAGGCCCTGACATGGTTGTTGACTTAAAAGCCTTCAGAGAATCCAAAGCAACAGAGGGAGAAAGAGAAGGAAGAAAAACAAAAGAGAGAGAGAGAGAAAGAGAGAAGAGAATAAAAGTAGCCATCTACCGAACAGCAAAAAGAGTTTTAAAAGACAGAAACTGAAGAAGCCAAGGAAAGAGATGCAGACCCCATTTCCAGAACTGTTGTGTTTGTTTGCTTCTTGTTTTTTCTTAAAGAAAATGGTTTTTCCAAAAATAAATAAACAAATAAAATAAAGAGGAAGAGAGGTGTTTACAGCAAAATCAAAAGGAAAAAACAAAACAAAAGGGGAGAGATAAGTATAAAGGGGAGGGGAGAACAGGGTGGTAGGGAATGGAGAGGTAAAGGCAGGTAACACACGGCAAACCCAAAAAAAGAGACAATAAGAATGATATCTACCAGACAATGTAGTTTGTTTACCATAGCGTGTCCAATGCCTGAGTGCTTTGCGGAAAAGGGGGAAGAAAGGAAATTAAAAAATTGTGAACAGAACGATTGTTAATTAAAATAACTAAAAGCAAAGATGAGTCGTTAGGGTGTTAGTACATTAGTCGGTTAGTAAAAATGACACATTGCATGAATGGTCTAGTGTTAGTCTTTCAAAAAAAGGCGTGGGGCGCCCAACACACACAGAGCGAGAAAGAGGACAATATGAGCAGGACTGTCTGGGAAACCATGCCATATAGCTTGTTAGGAGGAAGGGGGCTACCTACGCCTTCCCGTTCTCTTTACACAGGTTCTAGCCCATCCCACCTTAAGGTATGTTAACAGCACTCCCCATTGCCCATCGTACTGGCTTGAAAGGTCAGAGAATATAAACAATACTTACTTTCCAAAAAGCCCATCAATGTGCTTATTCCCCAACCACCCTACTCCACCCCCACACAAATATGAACCACCATAAGCAATCCCAACAATATCCCAGCCCAACCCATTTCTCTCTCCTTTCCGTGATCCCAGTCCCTCAGGTGCTGCTCATTTGCTCTAACCAACCGAATATATCTCTTGGGTGCAGGCTGTTGATTGACGATTCCCTGCGGTTCTCCTTCCCGTCCCCCAATTTCCAGATTTCTTTAAAGCAGATGGACTGGTGACTCTCAGGAAAGACATACAGAACAAGAGAGATTGGACTAACAGAGACAATGCGAAGCTCACCTGTGATACTCAGAAGGGTGGGGAGAAGCTTGCCTAATAGCAGAAGGCCTGGTGACTGCTTGCATCAGGTATTTTGGAAGGAAGGGAGGAGTGGGGAGGCCGCCATTGCTCCCTGATAGGCTTGCACAACCCAGGCCTCTGTCAAGGATACTTTCAATTTATGGAGCAAGAGGTGTCCCCTTCAGGATAATGATAATTTTAAAAATTGCTTTGGTCTTTTAATTACCTCAAGTTTCATATATCAGTAGTTAATACAGCTGCATAGTTGTTTAGAAGGACACTTTCATCTCTTGTAGCAGCTTCTCTGCTTAGCTTGGGGCCACTTGTATAATAATATGATCACGTAGCCCACAGAAGTTGTATATGCCTGGATTAGCTGTTCGAGCAATGACCAATTGTTGTTTCAGAAATACAGGAAAGTTCATTAAGAATGATATTGCAAAGGAATAAACTGCTAGGCCTGCCCTGATGTTGGAAATGATTCCCAGAAGGATTTTACATTTAGGCTCAACCTGCAGCCTTCATGGGGGTTTCCAACATGAGGCAACATGCATTAGGGTCTTTGGGCCTTTACAGAACCTGTGATTCTCTTAAACTGTGGACTGGTGATAGCTGTGTGAAAGTGCTGGATGTTAGTATGAATGGAGCATTACTGTTCATGGTATAAAGACTCAGTCTACTGTTGCCTCTGGGAAACAAGTTCTACAGACTTTTGTAGTGGTTTGAGAATTGCAAAACGTTTTTACCCAGAGTTAACACCAGAGCAAAAGAAAATCAACTATGCATGGAACTCACTGAACTGGGGTCAGTCTGACTACTTGCAAAATGGACTTCTACAAAGCTGTAGAGTAATTGAGCATTGTAAAGGTGTTCAGTCACTTGGGGGAAGTGTGACTGCAAGACAATGCTCTCAATATGCTGATTTATTTCCTTTCCCCGTCAAGGGTGAAAGTTAGAGTCACTTTAGACATTCACTGCATGCTGTGGAGGTGTTCATTTACACATTTTTAATAGCTCTTTTTACATATGTTTTTAAATGTTATGCAGGTACCTGTCAACCTTTACTTTTCCTTCATGGTACTCTTTCTGGAGTGATTTGTGTAGGAGTACTTTTTTTTTTTTACCTACCAGGATGATCTACAGGACAATAATGACAGGTTTATCTTGACAGTGAAACAACCCTTAAATTAGTCAAGGGCCTAGAAAATGCTAGGAGATAGGATGGTATACAGCAGGGGTAGTCAACTTGTGGTCCTCCAGATGTTCATGGACTACAATTCCCATGAACCCCTGCCAGCAAATGCTGGCAGGGGCTCATGGGAATTGTAGTCCATGAACATCTGGAGGACCACAGGTTGACTACCCCTGGTATAGAGGACAGAATTCTGCACTAGGCACAGAGAGATGAAGGTTCTAATGACTGAGTGACCGTGGACAACTCACTGTTTCTTAGTCCCTGTCATAATTATGATAAAATAGATGGCATGTATGCTGCTCTGGATAACCTGGATAAAAATCAATTAAATAAATGTTTCTGACCTGAAGTAGAATATGGGACATTGTATTCTTCAAAAAAGAGCCTCTTGTGGTGCAAAGTGGTAAGGCAGTAGACATGCAGTCTGAAAGCTCTGCCCATGAGGCTGGGAGTTCAATCCCAGCAGCCGGCTCAAGGTTGACTCAGCCTTCCATCCTTCCGAGGTCGGTAAAATGAGTACCCAGCTTGCTGGGGGGTAAACGGTAATGACTGGGGAAGGCACTGGCAGACCACCCCGTATTGAGTCTGCCATGAAAACGCTGGAGGACGTCATCCCAAGGGTCAGACATGACTCGGTGCTTGCACAGGGGATGCCTTTACCTTTACCTTTTTATTCTTCAAAAAAGAAGTAGGGAGGATGCATGATTGGCAACAGAAGTAGGGGGAGTAAAGTAGGGGGCTTTCTAGAAAATCAGAATACAAATAAATAAATATTCAACTGTGTCAGAAAGAACCATGAGGAAATGATGCATAAAGGACGGTAACTGCAGTATAAGTAAATGTATAAAGTGACACTTAGTAAAGCCTCTCATCTTTTTACAAGGCTGATCAGAAGTATTATTGCTGCCCCCCCCAATTTGTTATAGGACAGGTAGAGCAGGGTAAAAAAAAAAATGCAATGTTAATGGCAAGAACTGAAATGGGTCTCCCTTTTTGAATTCTGCTCTCCCTGGCAAAATGTGTTGTATTCCAAAGAGAAAAAGAGAAACCCTATTATCAGCCCTCTTCTGAAAGTACTGGTGAAATATAGCAGTAATCTTATTATGCCACAAAAACATTTTATATTAACTAGTAAATATTACTAGTTAAAAGTAACAGAATGAACTTTACATTGACATTAGTTTAAGGCAGCTTGGTTTGAGCCATTCTGTCATTGCCCTGGACCAATATCTCCACTGACACTGGAGCAATATGCTTGAAGGAACATCTGGCTGACCATCCATCAGAAGACAAGAGCTGGGTATATCAAATAAGGACAATAAGAGATCTGCATCCCTGGATTTGATACATTGTGTGCTATTCTTAAAGCTGTCCCATTCCAACTACTAAACTATGTGATGTTAGATGGAAGATCATTACATGAAAAGTGTATGGCATGGCAAACTCATACCAAGCTCATAGCAGGCTCTACCAGTGATAGCTGATCCTATCCACCATTTTATGCAATCTATATTGATCCATTCATTTTGCTGCAGGCTGGTCATCTCGAAAGTGGAGGTTGATGTATTTCCCAAATCAAATTGGGAGCCAAAGGAAGTACATTACTCTTCTGTTTCTAACTCTGTGTTCAGTCCTGGACTCTACCTGCAAACTATGCCTCAAACCTCAAAGCTACCTTTCACAGGTGGTAGTCAAGTCTTTAGGCAGGGACACCAGCATCTCCAACTAATGAAGTATGTGTGTCTCTTTCTGTATTTGGTTTTGAGCCATGATGTAGCACAAAGCTTTCTGATTCACTGCCTATTTAAGCGGTCACTCTACACCCATGAAGAAAACTGAGGATCACAACAATGGTTACATATGTATAATAACCAAAGGAAGATTGAGAGATATTTCTGTGTTTAGACCTGTATGTTGGGGGTGGGGGCAGGATGTTAAATGCTGGAAGTTCAGGTGATTTTGGTACCATGAAACTTGCTGCTTCCAATAACAGGAAAGAGAAGCGATATGAATAGTCTTTTTTAAATGTATGTATGTATGTATGTATGTATGTACATGGAGGGGGGAGAGAAAGTTAATTCACCAAGTATAGACAATGAGGTGATTGGGCTGTCGTGGCCCCTACTTCACCCAAACAAATGTCCCCATGATTTCCAGTCAGGGTCTCTGAGAGACCAGTATTTAATGCAGAGAAGTATTTAAAGATATAAAAGAGGGAAGAATGTATTAGAAGCAGGAAGTTTTGCAGTGGTTTGATAGAGACATTAGCTCCCCTAAATGCAAGATGGATATTCACAGGCCAGAGAGATATTACACAGAGGTCCAGCAATACCTCTATGCCAACATTCCCCAAAGAACATGTCAAAGACCGTTTATGCACTGGAGGTTTCATGCTGGGCTGCAGGCTGGAGTTTTAGTTGTGGCAGGTTGCCCCACCTCTTCTTGCTCCCACATGGGGGAGCATTTGGCCTGGTGCACCTCATCCACCCCCGTTCTGTGCTCCTGACAGGGGGGTGGGGCAGTGAAGTTCCCAGTGCATAAACGGTCAAAGAGATAGCTAAACTGTTGTTTTCAAGTAACAAATCTTTAAAAATCTTCACACTCAGAAAACTGCATGGAAGTAGCTTGGGGGGAAATGTACACACTAAGAAGTAATAAGTCACTAGGCTAGGTGGCACTTTTAGAACCGAAACATGAAATAACTGAGCCAGTAATTCTGGTTCATAGCTTGTCTGTATTATTATCATCAATGCCAAAGAACTAGAAAGTAGTTCAAATGAGCCAATCTCATTAAAAGGCTACAAAAGAAATTGGTCAAATGACTAGCCTGTGAATCTCAGAAAACTGGTACAAAGTCAAAAGCAGACTGTCTAAATACACAAACAATGTATAACAGAAAAAAAAAGAAATCATGCCTCAAAAGTCCAATCGAATTTTGGATGAAGTCAGTAAGTGATTGGCAGTTTCTCGTTGATAATTTAGTGTTCTACTACTATTGGGAATCTAGCCAGGGTGTAAAATGAACACACAAAAAATAGGTCTCATTAACAAATGAGATGTAGAGGTACTGTGCAAAATTGCTTTGTGGCACAGAATTTTATCGGGTAGCATCATAAGCAGAGGATGACACTGCTGAGCATTATCCAAATGGATTTTTGGCACGACAAAGTCCACAATGTTAATGCAACTGCATCTACATCTAGATCAGCCAAACAAACAAAAATGAAAATAAACATGGGTATTTGTGGCTGCACTAACTGAAAAGAGGGGGGAAAACAGTGTTATCTTAATGTTGTCCCTTCATTTTCCCCCCTACAGAAATGAATGACAGCCATTCACTTACATGGTCAAAAATAAAGCACCACCCTTAGAGTTGACACTGCATTGAGGACAACATTTCTGACAATGAGTGGCTTGGACCTAACTGATAAGGATGCTGCAGAAGGGAGGGGTTATAATAAGTCTTTTGAGTGTTCATAAACTGCCCATCATACTGATGGGCATTCTGTGAGCATGCATTAACAGCAGTCATCATGGGACTGTGACAGGGAGGCTAAAAGTACAGTTTTGTCATATTTGCCAAGAATAAGGGGTTGTTTTGAATAACAGAGCAAAGCACTGCATACACCAGCACAAATGCACATATCTGCAGGAATCAACAAAAGAGAGTTAAAGAGCCTTTGAAAGAGACAGAAGGATCTCATCATAGTTACAAAAAGAGTGGGTAGCAAACTGGCAAATGCAATTGGGCTTTTGGTTGAAGTATAGATATTTTGTTTCCAAATGCTTATGTTCAAAAGAAGAATGAAAAAGCCTTCATTAATTATTAGGCATTCCTCCTATTCAACTATGTCTTTGAAAGGTAGGAGTCCCACCCTGTTCATTCAGAGGTAGATTCCAAAATATTAAATGTTGTTTGGGTGAGAGCAAGGGATCATTCCTGTATCTCTCAAGTGAAGCAAAATACAATGACAGTGTAAGGAAAATTATGGCTCCTTGAAGCCGTAAGGCTTGTGGTTCGTAAAGGAAAAAAGAACTCAATTGCTGGTCTTATTTAAGGACTATCGGTATGGAAAGGTTCTGGGAAGTCAGCATAATTATGCAAAGAAAAGACCTAGGGGAGGAAAGATTTTCTCAGCCCTTGACTGTGATTAGTGAATGCCCTTAGGCATGAAGATTATTACTTCCTTCTAGTGTAAACATTCCCAGAGGGCAGCTTTTTTCAATCCATAAGTTGCTTAAAGTGAACAGAGTTAACATTCATGACAGCGTGCAAAATAAATTGGCTATGTATTGCTTATATCAACATGTACAAGTCTGGATGACTGCATTACAAAACAAACAGAACATTAAAAGTATTAATGTAAAAGGATCTTACCTCACAAGCTATTTACACAGCATTTACCAATCAATAAGTCTTCAAATAGTTTATATATGGAACATAAAGCTCATTTGTCATGTGGCATATGGACACAAACACTTGCTATATTCACCAGTTTTCAGAAGCAAGGTTATTTCGATAGATCTTACCTACAGAGTCCATGTATTTTATTTTATGAGAGAGGGGGGTTTTAATATTGTGAAATTGGCTGTTTTAGTGAGTGCATCACCTGACTGAATGGTGGAGTTACAAAAGTGTCAAGTATCGGGGTGGGGGGAGCTCTTCTGTGGTGGCTTTGATTAGTAGGTCATCCCGTTTTTGAAGTCCTCACAAGGAAGAGTAAGAGATAAAGCAGCAGTAGTGTAGGTTCATTAATGAAAAACCAAAGCAAAGAAATAAGGAGATCTGGGAAAAGGACGGTTGATTCAGCGTATAAGGATAAAATAAGTACATTGCATTCAAAAGGAAAAAAAAGAAGACCAAAAAAAAAGCAAACCAAAGACAGAGGACACCATCCCCTGGAAAGTTCTTCTGCACTAGGCTCTTCAGATGGGGCATCTGTGCAGGACAACTTCCAAGTGGATTGTGCCCCTTACAGAGTTAGAGTAATGACATCATGGAAATGGTTAAATCAATTAACAGGACATAAAGGAGAAAAAAGGGAGCGGGTAAAGCAGCTGCAAAAATAGTCTCCATTCCTACTGTAATTAAATGCAACAAGAATGTTACTGATAAGATTGAAATGTAATTAAGGAAATAATAAACGAAAGAAAAGAAAGGGGGGAAAGAGCAAAGGAAAAGGGAGATGAAAGTGAAGTCAAATCACAAAATCATATTGTTAAATCATATCAGGGGAGGGGGGAAGAGAAAATTATTAAGTGGAAATGAAGATATTGCAATGAGGCTAAGTTATGGTAAATTAACCTTCACTATGATTTCCTTCCAGTTACTGCACAATATTAGGCTTATATATGCTTTGGAACTCCCACCCTGAGCCCCCTATGTCTAACAACTGCCCCAGCTTTGATACGCTAGATAGAAGTCTTCCCAGCATTCTCTCTCCTCCCCCATTACCTGCCGCAGGTTGCGGGTAACTTTAACTTCATGCCAGATGTTGTCGTTAAATTTGCCACGGTCACTGACTGGCTCCACAATGGCCTCAAAGGCTCCAGACCCCAGGTTAATGATCAACGAGACCGCGCCGTCTTTCAGAGCCAAGTTGACGTAATCTGCTGACTTGCCCGTGTGCAGGATAAGCCCGTTGCGCTGCCATGTCTTGAAGGAGAGGGTGATCTCATCACTACTGCTTTGGATGGGGTTCTGGGAGAGGTCGTAGCACAAGTATTCAGACCCACGGAATGTGGCGACGTTCTCTTCTCTCGCTGCAGGAAGACACAAAAAGGAAGAAGGTCAAGGCTTCTTTCAAGCAAATAAAGAAACTTTTCCCAAACTTGTGAGATGTTTGTATGTATTGTTATGCTGAAGAGGAAGAAGAAGAAGAGCTGGTTTTATATGCCCCTTTTCACTACCCAAAGGAGTCTCAAAGAGGCTTACAATTGGCTTCAGTTCCTATCCCCACAGCAGACACCATTTGAGCGAGCTCTGGCAGGACTGCTCTGTGAAAACAGCTTCTAGCAGGACTGTGACTAACCCAAAGTCACCCAGATGGCTGCATGTGGAGGAGTGGGGAATCAAATCTGGCTTAGCAGAGTAGAAGCCATCGCTCTTAACCACTACGTTGAGCTGGCTGATGCACTGAGGTAGCCAACAGGAGATGTGTGGCACTAAACATACAGAGGATTTCCAATAACATTAAAAACCATGCAGGTCAGCAACAATAATTGAACACAGAGATAAATTCAGTTATTCAGTTGTTGTTACCAACACTAAGCTGTTTTTGACATCTAGAAGTCAAAAAACTAAAGAACAGAGACATCATTCAACACATTCAGATATCCAGAGGGTAATCTTAGGAACTCTTCTGCACCAAGAATTCAAAGCCTCTCTTGGAGACATCAGTTTTTCATTATCAAAAAGCATGTGGAAAAGAGGAAGATTTCAGAGTTAGTCTTATTGTGACTGTCTGTGCAATCGTCTAACAGATAACTTAATTTGACTCATTAACAGCTTTTAACAAATTGCTCTTTAGCCACTAGGGTTTTCTAAAATTGGCTAATATCTAAAAATCAATTATCTTGATGGATTACCACCCTGGGTTTCATTCACTAATAAAACAGCATAAGCCCCACAAGTCCCTGCTACAATGCTGGCTAAAGACATTTAAGGAAAGAGAGGGAGGCTGAAAAAGGACTGACCATTTCAGCACAGAGGAGTAAAATGCATGCTGCTTCCTGCTTGCAAATGCGCGAAAGGAAACCGCATGTTTGCATGCTTCCTGACAGGCTTTCCCTTCCCGAGGAGGCGGTGGAGAAGCCTAAAGCATGGACAACCCACACTTCTCCTGCCGCTCTTTTGGTTGACAATCAATGCAAACCACCAATCCCTTCACAGTGGTTGTTTTGGAGACTCAAACTTTGCCCCCCCCCCCAAAATCCTGAAATTAATTTTTTTTAATGAATGTCTACATTGCTATGGGGAAATACCACAGCCGTAATACATTAAAAAAAAAACCCTTGCACTTCTGAGTTGCTACGGGATGATGCAACAACAATAAAACATTTCCTTAGATCACTTTTTGGGATACTTTGTATAATGGTCTCTCTTTATGTTCGGGTAGAGTTGTGATAGGCTGGCCATGGTAATTGGACCCTGATGATTGTGTGTTAACAAAAAATATTTAAAACACAGAGTATGGACACCAAGCTAATAGGGAAATGACTGCTTCATCACACGCCCCCCCTTCTTAACCCATTCATACCCCACTGCCAGAAAACACAAACAAGAATGTGTTTTAGCTGTCCGATCACAATATTAACATGCACAATGAAGAGAGCATTTTATTTGTACTGAGGGCATGTCACTTTGTGGTCCTGTAGCAATACAGATCATGCAATGTTTAAAAAATTTTTAATCTGGAAATAGAAAGGGTAGGGTGAGAGTGAGGAAGGGCAAAACGCTACTGAGACTGTCACATATTATTCCCTTTAGACAAACTTGACCCGATTTGCACCCCGATTTGCAGCGTGACACAAAAAGGAAATAGGGTTTTTTTGTGAGTATGATCTCCCTTATCATGGAGCAAACCGGACAAAAGCTCGCACCAAGCAGGAGTTTTTTTTCCTGCTGCTTCTGAGAATGACAATTCTCTCCCTCTCTCCCAGCTAGTGTAGGCAGGCTTCTATCTCTTCTCTTTCCTGTAAAGCATGTTCTTTTCTACAATAAATCTATTTTGTGCTTAACCAGCAGGTGCTCACTGCTCTGCATATTTAAACTCTGCCAATACTAACAACATGCAGCTACTTTCCTCAGAAGAATTGCTGACTACTATTACACGGTTAAGGCAGCAGAGTCAAGCCCAACCCTCAGGCCTCCAAGCTTTTCTCCTGGCCTAGTAATTTCTGATCTAAAGGAAGGAAATGTGTAACTATCAAGTAAGACACTGGCTTGATATACCTGCAGGTACTTCTGATCAAATAGCTGAAGTCGGAGGTCAGATGTCAAATGGAGTCATTATGACAAAGCCATTTCCCCACAACAAAAGATTTGTGAAGCATTAAATTTGAAAGGAATGAAGGTGAGGCAAATGTGAGCTCAATACAAGGTACATTAATGGGGCTTGCGGCTTGAGCCATTTATACAGAATCTAAATGAGTTACTGAATGCAATAGCTTAAACAAAAGGTAGAACATGAATCTAAATATTAATTCAAGGAAACCATCACACTACAGATTCATTAAGTATGACAGGAAATAAAGGATGGAAGGATTATTTTGAAATTGCAATTAAATTCCCATCCTGCAGACACTGTTCCACTGCAAGGATTACTGCCAAATTCTCCCTCAAAAGAGGTAAAATGATTACATGAAAATGCAAAACCACCTCCAGATGGAGCCTAGAATCTCCTGGGATTACAACTGGTCTTCAGACTGTAAAGAGCAATTCCCCTGCTTATTATAGTCTGCTTATGCTATTACCTAATAAATTACCAACAATTTTGGAAGAGGTATTCAAATACATGGTGAAAGCAGCTATAATTAGCTGTGCAGCAAAATGGAAACTAGAGGTCCGTCCATGTTTAGAAGAATGGGAAAATAAACTTGCTGAATAGACAGTAATGGCAAAACTAACAATTTATTTGAGAAACAGGTCAGTTAACAAATTTGAGGAGAGATGGAGTATGTATACACAAGGAGACAAATTTAGAAGAAATAGTTCAAAAATTGTATACAAATGTATTTCTCCAGACCCTGAATATGAGGTCAAACGTTCAAGGTCAAAAAACCCAGATTCCACCTCAACCCCAGCAAATGGAATAACAAGAGAAACCCCACTGCCTGACTGAGCCCCACACAACAATCGGAGGAGGCAAGCCTTGATGTCGGAGTGACAGGTAACAATAAATGATGCTAAGAGCCCTCGAGCCAGCAGGAGCAGAGTCAAAAGACAATTCCGCCCAGTTATTTGGCATGGAACAGACACAAACAGCAGCAACAAGAGAAATGGAGGTCTGCCTCAGACAAGCGATACCAGGCCGGAGGCAGCCACTATTCCACTCAACACATTTGAGTGGCTCAGAGGGGAGAGGAGGGGCTAAGCATGCAAGCAGCTGAAAGGAAAATGCAGTCCAAGCTGGCAGCATGAAGAGCCCAGCCAAATCAGAGAGAGGACAGACAATGGGGGTAGAGCCAATTCCATAGTATTGCAATGCACATGCATATAATTAAGATTCAAATAAAATATCTTGAATACAAATGTATAAGGAAGTTGATCTTGAGCAAAAACATCTTTTATTTTCTTATTATGAGATATGAGCTGAGATATATACTAGAGTTTCTTTTTGTACTTTGACATATTATCTATTTTAAGAGTAGCAGCAAGTATTCAGAAATGGCAAAAATGTATACTACTGAATATGTAGTAATGATGAAACCAATAATGTAGTTGCAAAATAGATTAAATATGGAATCTAAAACATAAAATAGAAATGTAACCCATCATAAGTAAATATCATTGTATTTTATAGACAGTGTCCTAAAATCACCATGTTGTGGAGAAATATTTAGATAAATAGAAAGATAGATAATATACAATCAGTTTTTCCCTTTCTGTACCCCTTTATACTATCATTTTGGGATATAAAATAAAAACATACAGTCAAGATAAAATGGCTGCTTTAGAGGGTGAGCTTTATAGCATTAAACCCTGCTAAAGTCCCTCTTCCAGGCGCCATCTTGAAATCTACAAAACTTCCAATCATGTGCCATGCTTTCCAGGAGTTGCCTGGACCTCTTAGCTGGATCGCAGAGGTATCCAACTGCTAGCTTTTCTCTCCTCCCGATAGAAAGAAAATGCCCATTTGCAGGTCAGTGGTGCACCTAAGAACATTACTAAACTTATCACCCCTTAAGTGCTTCTTCTTTCCCACCACACTTACAGAACTCCAGTAGTCCTGATGAGCATCGACACCATACCTAGTCCATTTCCATCCTCTTATCCTCAAGTTGTTAGGACATCATTAGCATTTTTGCCTTATACAGGTGATGAAACCAACATCTTTGTTTCCTTTCCTGGGAAATCTATCTTGGGTATACATGTAGCAATCAAAGGTATTATCTCCATCCTGGGAAATCTTCGGGATGCCACTCAAGGTTTTGTCCACAACAGAGAAGAATATTACCCACCTTCTAGATTTCTTTATTACACATATATACAATCCCATTACACATATATACAATCCCATATATACAATCCCATCAAGAAAACAAAGATCATGGCAGCCGGCCCTCTCAATTCCTGGCAAATAGATGGGGAAGAAATGGAGATAGTGACAGATTTTATTTTCCTTGGCTCCAAGATCACTGCAGATGGGGACTGCAGCAAAGAAATTAAAAGACGCTTGCTCCTAGGGAGGAAAGCTATGGCAAATCTAGACAGCATCCTAAAAAACAGAGACATCACCCTACCAACAAAAGTGCGTTTAGTCAAGGCTATGGTATTCCCAGTTGCAATGTATGGCTGCGAAAGTTGGACCATAAGGAAGGCCGAGCGTCAAAGAATTGAGGCTTTTGAACTCTGTTGCTGGAGAAGACTCTTGCGAGTCCCTTGGACTGCAAGGCGAACAAACCGGTCAGTCCTAGAGGAGATCAGCCCTGACTGCTCTTTAGAAGGCCAGATACTAAAGATGAAACTCAAATACTTTGGCCACCTCATGAGAAGGAAGGACTCCCTGGAGAAGAGCCTAATGCTGGGAGTGATCGAGGGCAAAAGAAGAAGGGGACAACAGAGAATGAGGTGGATGGATGGAGTCACTGAAGCAGTAGGTGCAAACTTAAAAGGACTCCAGGGAATGGTAGAGGACAGGAAGGCCTGGAGGATCATTGTCCATGGGGTCGCGATGGGTCGGACACGACTTCGCACATAACAACAACAACAATCCCATTTAAATGCATTGTTTTAGGAGTCACATCACCCAACCTTAGCCTCACACCAGAGCCCCACTGTGCATGTGTTCCATAGAGATCCCACATATACTGCCTGCTCTTATGGGCTCTCTGTCTCTTCCAGAAATGCTGGCTGTTTCTCTGTGGACTTTTGCATGCCACGAAAACAGCTATAGTTTTCCTTTCCCCTTTATAATCCCATAGCATACTATATCATCTCTGCTTTCCTCTTGTGTGAATTTGTGTGCAAACTTGTAGCTTAATTTGTGTGCAAGTGTGCTAGTTTTTTTAAAATATTTTTTCAAGAAAAATCATTTTTATTTTATTTCAAACTGCTTTCTGAGAGAGTTTCTAAGGGAAGGACCCTGGAATACACAGGTAGAGAATCTCATTGTTATCAGACACATCATTCTCAAAATGTGCAGCTGGTGGGCTTCCATTCCACATGAATGAACACATCATAGCATCTGGAAATGAAATTCAGAAATGCTAGGAGTCAGCAGTGCCCCACTGCCTTTTTGTATTCCACCTTCATTATTATATATAAGTAAAAAGCATGCTGAATTTCCATGCACATTCATTTTCCATGAGTATTTAGTAAAACTAAATCATGCCAAATCACAGATTAATGGTAATGGTTTAATGTAAACTCTCTGAGTTAGTGTGGTAATGCACTGAAATAGTACTGGGGGGAGCTGATTTCAAATCTTTACCCTTTCCTGGAGCTCACTAGGGGACATTTGGCCAGTCCCCCTCTCACAACCTAGTTTACCTTACAGGGTTATTGTGGAGACATGAGAAACCCTGAGCTAACTGGAAAACAGCTTGGATAAAGAGATAGATGGGTAGACAATAGGGTTGGGCGCTTTGGCGTCCGAAGTGGCCATTCAGGCGCGAACGGCCGCTTCAGACACCGAAGCGCCCAACCCTAGTAGACAGTGATATACCATTAGACATGACCATCTCTATCATGGCTTTAGCAGTCAGATCCCTCCTCTCATTGAGGGGCAGTTTATTATCACAAATATCGTTCCTTCAAAATAATTTCAAATATTAGACATAACATGCTGTCTGGCTCAACAGCTCATAAGTACAGACATGCTGTTTGACCCAACAGAACACAAATTGGATACCAGACTCCAGAGACAAGTCTGGACATAAAGTTTAGAACATGTGGTAAAAAAGGGCTGACCTGCTGGCAACTTCCTCCACCTCAGGGAGATACTTAATTTAGGGTAATAAATTGCCCAAGAATTTGTGACAAATCTCATCAAATCACAATCTCATTTCCCATGTATATAGTTGCCCTAATTTAGGAATACTTAACACCTTTCTCAACTGGATAGCTTTCCTATCCAGAACTAAAAGGGTCATCAAGAACCATTAGTGCCCATAGTTCACTTCAGGATATCACATGTCTCTCAAAGTCATGGTTTAACTCTAGAACACTCACTTAGTCAGTGTTTTTGAGGCACGTACAATACATCAGTTTAGCCTTGGGTAAAATTCTTCCTATATCAATAGGCATTCAGCCCCTGTCCAGTATGTGTTCTTGGATTCATATATGCATTCAATGCATTGTCCCCTTCCTTTCTTTGTTCCATAAAATGCCAATTATTTTGATGCTGAATCAATGGGCCCTTTCTCTTCTAGACTGGTAAATATTGTCTTCCCTAAAAAATACTCTCTTCCCTTCCCACCCTTATCTTCTTAGCCAGTCTTGTGTGTTTTTTTCCAGTGTGTTTTGTATGTATGCTGTACTCCCTTATCTCCCTTAATAAAAACCTTTCTGGTCAAACATCCAACTGGTTTATTCTGAGTTTCTATAAGGGAACAATCCTTACAAATACTGGTGGATATCCCAAGTTACCACCCCTTGCTAGGTCTCCTTAAGCTAATTTCCCCAAGCTCACTAGGAGACCTTGTCTTTGCGTAACAACAGAGGCACTAAAGACTTGATTCAGCTTCATTTTAAAGTTTACACAACTCCCATTCAATTCAATGTCAATAGATTGCTTCTAGATGTAGATGTGAAATGGCACAATGCTTCTAGATGTAGATGTGAAACAGCACAACAAAGTACCACTGGAAGTAAAATAAAGTTTACAAAAACTAGTCTTAACACAGCGTATGCAAATAAATGATTTGAAAGTGCTAATTTATTGCTCAGTTGACACCATGTAGATGTATATAAATACAGCTTTGAAGGTTGTTCAGTACATGAAAAAACATTTTCATTTTATGCTTCACTTGCTAATGTTACCATAATCTAAATCCAAATCCTTAATCAGAAAAAAATGGAATTGCATTGTTCTGGAAGAAATATAGAGACGTTTACATTAATACAGTTCTGAAAGAACTGGGCCAACACAGAAGGAATTGAGGATTTCCAGTTCACAGAGCAAATTTCAGCTGAGCAAAAGCCACAGGAGTCAAAACGTAAGGCAGGTTTCTCTATGGAGGATTGAGAAGTAATTCACCTTGACTGCAAATTCTTGGCCTTAATAGCAGTCCCTGTGCCTTCAAGAATTCTACAGAAGACAGCCATTCAGGAGAGCCATTTCCACACTGGGATTTTCTTTCAGGTTGTGCTCAGCATGACACCATTTTATTTAGGAGTGTCTGCATGATTCATGGGGAGAGTTGCTAACCTCTGGGTGGTGCTAGAGATCTCCTGGAATTACAACTGACTTTCAGATGATGTTGATCAGTTCACCTGGCGAAAATTGCCACTTTTGAAGGTAGACTGTGTGGTATTATACCCCCACTGAAATCCTTCCACTCCACCAATATCACTTCATCAGGTTCTACCCACAATGTCTCCAAGTATTTCCAACCCAAAGCTAGCAACCCTATTCATGGGGCTCCCAGTGCTTTTCCCAAAGCTGTATCAGGTGAAGATGGGTGGGTCAACATTATGTCTGCTTAGGAAAAGATGAGGACAACCATTTAGGATATATTAATGCATCACAAATCAATGTTTGTCAACTGTAAGTACTTTGCTTCCCTTATCCATGTGTTGGAGAATCAAATGTATAGTATGAATAAACAGCCTCATATCAAAGCACTTAGTATCAGATGACAGTCCTTCAATAAGAGTTCTGTGGTTTACAGTGAAATCCTAAAAAAAAGTTACATCAGTCATCTGGGTCACAAAAATGAGAAGCATACAATACTGGATGGGAGATACACTTCTGGACCTCGTGGACTGTAGACTAAATATGAACAGACAGTGTGATGTGGCAATAAAAATAGGCAAATGCAGTCTTGGGCTGTACAAAATCACAAGATGTCATAGTTCCACCGTAACCACATTGGTCAGACCACACTCTGGGCAGTTCAGGAGGTCTCACTTCAAAAATGACAGACAAAATTGAGAGGGTGCAGAGGAGAACAATGAGTATGATATGAGGCCTGGGGACCAAGCACTATGAGGCAGGCTGAGGGACTTGGAGAAGAGGAGGTTGAGAGGGGACATGATTGCTATCTTTAAGTATTTGAAAGCTTGTCACTTAGACTACGCAGGGCAGGAAAGGCTAAGACAATACCTGCATGACAGGAGGCTAATCCCCATTTATACATAACGTTGGCACCGGCCCAGCCCTCTCACAGCCCTGGCCCACTTTAGGACCTCTGATAGCCCATGGCAAGGGAATGCTGATTTTCCAGCATTCCCTGTTTTGCCGCAGCCACCATCAGTGGCCAGGCCAGGACCATGCACAAAGAGCCATGCTACGGTGGCTGGAAGAGGACTGGAAATGTCCCACTCAGGGTCAAATGGTTCTTTTTGTTGTTATTTTGCAGGAAGGTAAGATTAAATGGACTTCAAGGAATGGTAGAGGACAGGAAGGCCTGGAGGATCATTGTCCATGGGGTCGTGATGGGTCGGACACTACTTCGCAACTAACAACAAGATTGTGCTCTCACACAATCCCACCTTCCTGTGAAAAGACACACACACAGACACTCTTGCCACAGCTGTGTTTCCCAGGGAGACACATTTTAGCGCCAGAGATTCTCCGTCACCAAAACATGTCCCCTGTGGGGATGCAGAAAGTAGAAAAAAAGCTCCACCACTGAAATGCGCCCCTCCCCACTGTGGGGACACAATAAATGGCAGAGCATGGTGCTCTGCTGCAACTCATTGGCAGAGGCCCAGCATAGAACAGTATCAGTTAAATATCAGTGGTAAAAAATTCATAGAGTAGTTCAGCACTGGTACTGGCTGCCTAAGGACGTTGTAAGCTCCCCCTCACTGGCAGTCTTTAAGCAGTGGCTGGATTGTTACTTATCATGGACGATTTAAGCTGATCTTTCATTGAGCAGGGAGTTGGACTAGATGACCTGTATGGCTCTTCCAACTCTATGATTCTATTATTCATTCATTTTGATTGACTAAGGGTGTAACTCTGCTTAGACTGGCACTCATAGTTTCCAGTCCAGTTTGACCGAGTCAACACAGGACACTTTTTTTCTTGTAAGAACTGGAAAGCTGTTTCTAAGGCGAGTGCAAGAAGTCCAGCTTAGCAAAATCTCTGGACAACAGACCATCAAGGGTGATCCTGTTCTGGCTGGAAGAGCTAGACTCTTGCCTTTTCTTGTTGGCATGTAGTGTCGTTCAATCTTTAATTCACACTTCCTTGTCTCTGATATCCTACAGAATCAAAAGTAAACCTCAGATCATCTAATGAAAAATAAAGCAGCCAGTGTCCAGGAAGGGCAGAAATTTAAGTCATTCTCTGACGGAATCTCACAGTCAGTGGTATCCAGACAAGCTTCAGTGGAAGCCACACTGAAATAAACTGAACCTGCTAGTGCTATGATAGAGAAAGGTGATAAATAATGATTACGACATTACCCTTTAATAGCTAGCAGTAAACTCCATCAACAGCTAAACTAAGCATTACGGAGCTCACCATCAAACTGGCTGAATCTATTTCCTCTGTTCTTCTTCCTGCTTAAGCAACATGTCATCTTTGAGCAACTACGATCCACTTTGGTCCACTTACTCTACTTCTTGCCTGACTGAGCCAATGCATCATGTACTCATGCAGCCTATAGTGGCATTAAAGGCACTAAAAATGGCATCATTTGCTCAATGTCAGAGGAATTGTGGCAGAGGAAAAAAGTGACCCCTTTCTAATCAACAGAGGGGCAAAAAAGAATGTTAAAATCAGGCATGAAAATTCCACAAATTCCACAAAATTCCACAAAAAGTTTGTTTATTAGTATAATAAAAGTTGCATAAAATAATACTTTAATTAGGGGGTTGGACTAGATGACCCAGGAAATCCCTTCCAACTCTGTTATGAGATCTAGGATTGACATATATTCATGACATAATATTCACACACCAAAACAGTGCCGTTTCACTATGAAGCCTGCTCGTTGGTCTGAAGAGAGCTGTCCCACTTGTGCTGCTGTTACTGGGTTTGCTTGGGCAAGCAAAATGGAGGCAGTCAAAAAACTGTTCCTTAGGCTAAATGTTTACAATTTGTTTACAGGTAAAAATACCTAATGTAAGTCAGTGTCATTTAGTGGTTAAGAGTGGCAAACTCTACTATAGAGAACTGAGTTTGATTCTACACTCTTCATGAAGCCTGCTGGGTGACCAGTCACAGTTCTCTCAGAAATCTCTCAGCCCCACCTACCACACAATGTGCCTTTTGGGGGGGAGGAAGGCAAGGCAATTGTAAGCTGCTTTGAGTCTCCTTCTGGTAAAGAAAAGCAGGGTATAAAACTAACTCTTTTTCTAGTAGTTGCTTAAACCAGTGTCCTAAATCAGGGTTTTATTGCAAATATCCAGTCTGAGGAAGAGGTCTGAAAAAGAGCAAGTTTGATGTAGTGGTTAAGAGCACCAACTTCTATTCTGGCGAGCCGGGTTCCATTCCACATTCCCCCAAATGCAGCCAGCTGGGTGACCCTGGGCTTGCCACAGCACCAATAAAGCTGTTCTGATTAGCAGTAATATCTGGGCTCTCTCAGCCTCACCTACCTCACAGGGTGTCAGTTGTGGGGAGAGGAAAGGGAAGGCGATTGTAAACCACTTTGAGACTCCTTCTGGTAGAGAAAAGTGGCATATAACAACCAACTCTTCTTCTAAGCAACTATGAGAGTAAGCCTAAATTAGATCTACTCAGAAATAACCTATTTTATTCAATGGTGCTTACTCCCAGGAAAGTTTCATACAACTGCAACCTTTAATACTTGCATACCACAGTGTAAAAATTGGTCAATGATCTTAAATAATGCATTGTTTTACTGGCTTAATGGTTTAGTGGTTGATCAGGCACAGGAAGGAATGTGAAGGTTATGGCTGATCAGGTATAGGAAGGAATGTGAAGGTTATATCCATTTCTCAGTTAATTCCGATGAATGAATAGGATGTTTATGCACAGAGAATGTTTATACCTATGCACAGGGGCACAGTACACAGAAGACAGGGAGAGGTAAGAAATGAGATTAATTCACATGAATTAAGGAATTTATGGCCTACTTGGGTCTTCTCTAGAATTGCCAGGTAAAGCTGAACTGTTGGGAGGAGGAAGAGAAGACGTTCTCCAGGAGCCCCCGCCAACACTTACCCAGACCTAGAAGATCATCCAGCATGCTGATGTCACCTGGAAGTGGCACTGATACATCAGAGATATCAGGATGATGCTCTGCTTTGTGAGCTTCATAAAGAAGTACGCACTACCAAGTATTGCCATTTTAGAAAAATACATTTCCAAGATAGTGAGCCTGTTGTAAGAATTCCAGAAGACTTCTCTATATTGCTTAAAATTGCCTGTGATGTAAGAGGCACCTTCTGGGAAGCATATATAAATATTAAGAAAGAAGATTTTCATCAATAACACTTTGATCTAACTTCCAGAAAGGCATATTTCAAACAAAACATTACAGACCACCAATGCTTTGTGGCTCTGTCACTTCAATTGCCATCCTGAACCTGGTAGTCAGTCATAGATTCCAGTGTCAAAAACAGGGTTGGTGGAGGATTTGAAAGATAACCCAGAACAGGATGTCCTGAATCCCACAATGTATCACAATACTTAGTCCATGATCATCCTGAAGCCAGTGGCCAATTTCGATGCTCCCAGAATCATTTCCTGATAAGTTATGTGTTCCACAAACAGATGGCGAACAAGAATCTGTTTATTATAGATGACTGAAATGAGGGTTTTTTTTAGTAGGTAGCTATCTTTATGTTGTATTTACTGTGAGATACTTTGGGATCCCATTGTTGGCAGAGAAGATAGCCTATCAATTCTTAAAATCAATCCATCAATCAATTGTGGACATACAGTACAGGTGCCTATCTGAACAAGAATTTCTTAGGAAAACATAAATCTGTCAGTCCACAAGCATTTAATTCAGCCAGATGAGCATCAGACCTGCAGCTAGTATATTATTCAAAATGTCAGTGCAGTAGCACTGGTGATGTATTGTAGCTGTGGATTTGATAATGTACACACTGTGTCTCACATTACACCATATCTCCTGAAAGAGAAAGCATTTTCCATGCTTTAGTTCTTCATTCCATAGCTAAAGTAAGAATGGGGGAGAGGGAGATGTATGAGCAAGGAAGTGTAAGGAACACAGTGAAGCCTGTGTGTAGCAAATAGTGTATGGCAGCCATTCTCAACCTTTTTATGGACCTTTTAGAAGCTCTTCTCAGGTTCCAAGGCCCCTTGCCATAAGCTGGCTGCTTACACGATAAGCCAGGCTTAAAAATGCCTAAGCTAAGAGTGAGCTAACTATATTCCACATACCTTGTTTTATATATATATATGAGACCAATTTCTAGACCACAGAAGCATATTCATTCTTTTTTTCTTGAATGCATTCGTTCAAGAACACACAAAATAATGCATTACATTATTTCTTTTTCTTTCCTTGACAAAGGTCAAACTTTCTATCAATTAATGATGGCATATGTGAAAACAAGAGTAATTCACAGGTTCAGTCACCAGGGTTCCCCATAAACCCTTGGGCTTCCCTTCCCACATTTTTCAGTCTGTGATCATTCATACATGCATACATGCATACACACATACATACATAGGATTTCTAGACTGCCACTCTTGGCCAGGCCTGCACATGGCAGTTTACAATGATAAAATTATTTAAAAAACATTAAAAATTCCAATACAATTGGAGGCAGTACAATTGGTTCAGTCAACACAGTCAATGGCGGCAGTAAAATAATACCCTGTTCTCTCCTGTGGAGCCTCCATTCTTCTGTTCCCAATCTACGTCCTCAATAGATGACCCCAGGCGATGTTGGGGTCCCCCCCAGAGCCCCCCCGAGGGCCATATGGCCTCCCCTGGTTTATAGCACCTTTTTGTATGTTTGTGCATGCCTGCTTGCCTCTTTTTTCCTGCAGCACATCAGAATCCATGTCTACAGGAACAAAACCTAATGAATCAAATTCAATCTGCTGAACACCTTATCAGCCATGCACAGGCCTGTTCCTGAAAGCTAACCTTTACCATTGCATGCCAGCAGGGAAAAACAACATCAACAACAAATAGAAAAAACAATTAACACAATATCTGCAGAGGACATTAGCTTGTCATGAGAGTCTATCATTGAATGGAAGCTGGGACTAAAAGAGAAGATCTAATACAGAGATGTTTGACAGGTAACTGGCTTTCTTCCCCACCTGTACCTTTTAGTGGCCTATATGACTGAAGGATGGTGATCACTTCCCATTGAAATTAATGGCAATGATCCCATTGAATGAATAGCTTTGGACTTCACATGCAGTGCCAGACTGGCTAATAGAGGAGAGGCTAAAAGAAAGACTACAAGAAAGTTTTTTTTGCAAGGCCTGAAATCACCACCAGTTCAAAACACAAAACGCAAACGTACAGAGTCTCTCCTATATTCACAGTTCTGTAGGGAAGGCTGAGATATCATCAGGTCCAATTTCCTATATACCACTGTGAAATCAGCTTCTTGTAGTACTACCAAGATTAATCTTCTTGATCAGATACCACCAATATAATAATATCAATCAAATGAGCCCTTCAAAAGGGAAAACAGAAAGATATCCCCAAGCATAAGAAAGGTGCTCCTTCACCTGCCTTTTCATGAATGAGTAAATTCATTTGTGTGGGGAAAGAATGTAGGCAGTTCAATTCACAAATTAATGTTTCCTCCAAGGTCACAGATGGTTCCCTTTTTCCTCTTGGGCCAGAGATTCATGATGACTGAGAAATGCTTGTTTGATAGCTTTTCTGCCCAGAAGAAAATACCTCCTTAAAGAAATATTCCAGGAACTTTTAAAAATTAGCATGCCATCGCTAACTTGGGTCCATACGCGGCTTGGGTCCTACTTACCTCGGGACCGTTTGGTTGCTTATGCCACCCGCAGGGCTCTCCGCTCTGTGGGTATGAATCTACTGACTGTCCCGGGCCCCCGGGACGTTCGCCTGGCCTCGACCAGGGCCTTTTCGGTCCTGGCCCCAACCTGGTGGAATGAGCTCCCGGAGGAGCTAAGGGCCCTGTCGGAATGACCATCATTCCGCAGGGCCTGTAAGACAGAGCTCTTCTGCCAGGCACATGGTTGAGACCAGGGCAGAGCCCGGGTTCCATCCAAGATCCCTAATCCATCGGCCAATCTTTGTCCCCTCTCTCTCTTACAGGATTAATGCCCGACCTCTCTCTGAACAAGCGGGGAAAGTTATAGAATAGAATGCCATCTTTTATTGTAATAATGGTGTATTTATGGGATTTTATGTGATTTTACTTTTTTATATTTTATTGTGAACCGCCGTGAGACCTTTTGGCGAACGTCAGTATATAAATCCAATAATAAACAAATAAACAAATAAACAAATAAACAAATAAACAAATAAACAAATAAACAAATAAACAAATAAACAAATAAACAAATAAACAAATAAACAAATAAACAAATAAACAAATAAACAAATAAACAAATAAACAAATAAACAAATAAATAAACTCTGTATTTATCCATTCATTTTTCCACCACAACATGTCTTCACCTTTCCCTCCTTCCATCTGTTGGCAGCCCTTCTCTGGAAAAATTTTATCCCAGTTGCACAGTGGTGAGTGACAGAGCAGAGTTAGGCTGGTGCTGGACCAGGATCAGTTTGCCATGGTTGTGCCATGTCCAGTAGTTCAGGATCTGCAACCACTTGAGCACAATTGCATGGGGACCACTAAAACCAAGGCAAAGTAGTATAGGTAGTGTGCTTTTGGTGATCACTGCCAGGCCTGTTCCTAACAAACCATCCTTTATTAGGAGACAGGACCCTTTCAAGTGTTGTCCCAACTGGCATCTGTAACCGCTCCGCGGGAGCGGTATAAATAAAACAGTAAGGGCTTTGGGGGTGGACCCTGACCAGGATGGGGGGGGGGGCAATGATTGGCCCCTGGCCCTGGACTGACAAGCAGAGGGCCCAGTCGGAGGGACAGCCCTTTGGCTGGGCCGAGGCCCCACCGTCCAGCAGGAGGCAGGGGGGACGACCCGAGCCAATGCTTCTTCCCCCCAACACTCACCCACGCACCCATCTCTTCCCCCGCTGCCCCCTCACAACTCCCCTTCACCTCCCCCACTCTCCTTCCCCCACCCCCTGCCCAAAATAATTGTCAAAATAATCTAGTTTGACCCTAGAAGTGTAAAAGACATTTTGCACATTATGCACTTATGTTCTGATTTCAGTTATAATGGCCAGATGCAGTTTTTAAATGTGATACCAGCTAGACTGCACTGTCTGCGTTGGTGCCTAAACGGGCACTGGTAACTTTTTGACAAGTGATCACAAGAAATGACTGCAAGATTAACTTGGTTTATCAGCACAGAGCAATGGCACAAAGACACACACTGTAGTAAGTCTCAACCAAAAAAATCTCAAATTGATAGGGTAGCCCACTCATTTTGCTATATGCCCTATTAAAATCATTGGTAATGGTGGCAGCAGATGTGATAGTAGTAAGTCTGCTTCTGCAAGAAAAAAGGCATATAATTTGGTAAACAGGTACATCTGAATTCATTTTGTTTTTCCGCATATTGGCAAAAATAGCATTACACCAGCTGAATGGCATACTGCTAAACATTATCATGCCTCCCAGTCCCTCCTCACCTTTTTGCAGTCTTGCTCTAGTCTGCCACCTTTTCACACCTCACCCTCCACATCGCCTGGTGGAAATGGCAGAAAAGAGCAATGCACTTTACACACTACTCTTCTCCGCCTGTCAATCATGCCAGGCAGCCAATCCCCTTTTTCCTTTTTTTTAAAGGTCAGCAATGCCTGCTAATTTTTTTAAATGCATAGTTCTCCATTGAAATCATAGATGCATAATGCTTTTTGAACGCCACCCCTTATGGAATAATGAGTCTTGATACTTTAAAAAATTAATCTGGTTCCTGATTTTTTTGGGGGTGGGGGACTTTAGGGAGGCATGCTTTGTGTAACAATTTTTGGGGTGGGGATTATTTCTGGCATCGCCTGCACGCTTGTCCACCTATTCATTACTCCAGGAAGTTAGACCTTTTAAAAAAGACATTCCCATCCCTGGGACAAGGGAGAGGGAGGCAGATGTGAGGGCAGGATGAGGCAGACGCCTTTAGCACGTTTGATCCTCCATACCTTCCCTCTTCTGGTTGCCTGCTGGTTGCTCTCCTGTAGCTCATGCTAAGCTGGAGAATCCACTTGATGTGATTCCCCAACTAGCAATTTAAAATGGAGGATGTAGCCGACTGGTTACTGCCCAGACACTGGATGCTGGTGACATCATATGGAGGGGCCAGAATATAATGACTACTTAAGGTAAGCATTTCACTATATTTAACAGGTGCAGAAATGCCCACTGATTTTCATCTGGACAGCTTAGTGAACAATATGTCGGAGGGAGTGCTTTAATGCTTAACCTTTTAAAGATTTCCAGAGATGGAAAGACAAAAATCAACATAGAACTTAAAAAAGAAAGCCCTAACGTGACACCTCAATGACTCCTGTACTCCTTCATTTCACTTCTACTGTGCCCATGTTTCCAACAACAACCAATCCTATTCCATTTCAGAATTCATGACATAAGCTCAGGACATAAAGAAATCCACGAGGAGTCTAGGAGAGTCAAATCATAAAACAAGAGCCTTTGCTTCTTCTAATACCAGTTACTGTACTTTGCTGCAGCAAATTGTTTTCAAAGTAATGGCTGCACTGATAACAAGAATCAGAGCTGAAAATACCAGGGACCCAAGTCTTAGATTTGTTCACGAAATAGCTGCTAATGTTGAGTGAGGGGGAAGGGAGACACATTCAGCTGCTGTCACTCAAGTCATGCTAAAGTCTTAACATTGTGGTTGGCTTCTCCAAGAATGACATGTTATTACTCTGATATGAGTTAAGGAAAGAGAACTTAAAACAAAAGGAGGGATAGGTTATGGCAGATTGTTCATGGTTCAGACAATTCTACTTAAAAAAAAATAGAACTATAACTAACTAGGATATTGACATTTCCTCTACATCCGGTGCCTCGTCCCATGAGCTGAATAACAGAAGACCTCAAATCTTTCACATCAAACAGTTCAAGGTCAAAATGTAGATCCTACCACTACAGACTTAATGCAAGTGAATGATAAAGGAGGTCCTCCGATAACAGTTTAAGGCTCATAAAACTGAATTATCTAGTTCTGCTGTATAAGCTCCATTGAAATAACTGGGACTGAAGCTCCCTTGTATAGCCTGTCTTTTCTATAGGGGTTGTGTAGGTGGAATTGCTTTTCTTCCTAGTTGTTCAGCTGACCTAATACCTAGAAGTTTAGCCAGGATTTTTTTAATGGCATGGAGATGTGGGATGGTACACTTCAGTTGCTAAACTTCTGTATCAGGATACTGTTCTCTGACATGAAAGTTAATAAACAGGAAGGGAGTCTCTGGGAAGGGCATTGTGTCCAAGGTTTGCCGCCAATGTTTTTAACACAATTCCCAAATGCAAAAGCTCAGTGCCACTCTATGTAAAAATAATTTTAAAAAATTCTAGATATGAAAGATCACTGAAGCCAATCAAGCGTCAAAACAAGATACCAGGAGATACAATCAGATCATCTTAGCAGGGCTATCGTACCTCATGGGCACACTGGGCAATTGCCCAGGGGCCCCATGAGCATTGGGGCCCCATGCTTATCTATGTATGTATGTATTGATAGATTATGATATGTGAATGGACAAGCTGTTTATACAAGATGTGAAAACCATAGAATGTAGACCTAGACAGAAATGGGGTTAGGCTTTGTCTCATGGTAATATTGGAGGTACAAAAAATATAAGTTTAATTTTAATTGATAATTTATGTTTTTATTCCTATGAGTGGTAGTGTAGGTAGGGTCCTGATGCATTGGTTTGCCCTGGGGCCTATGATGCTGTTAAGATGGCCCTGCATCCTAGCATGTTCAAAATGATAACTGAAGCTGCACATTGGCCCAGTTGATATGGTTGGGAAGCATAGCTGTATACTTGGTCACCCACGACCCCTGCCCTTCCCACCCCCTCCAGGCCCATCATTCACCATGGTGGGGGGGGGGAGCGAGTCAACATGACCATATGTGGTCATATCACCCAATAAATGTTAAGTAAATCTTCAAAAGATATAAAAACTTAATTAGTTCCCATCGATTTCGGAAACTCCAGGGTTTCACGAGACCATGGTTGAGAAAGCCTGCTGTCTACAGTTCTGTACCTTCATGCAATTTTGCAAATCAAAATCAAAATTATCACCCCTCTACCATCCTGCTGCTAGCACTCAAACGGGGGCGGAGGGAATGGGCTGCCTGGCTCTTTTAATTTGACAGCTTGATCTGAAACCCATTCTGAGTGAACTCTATTAGCATTTCAAAAATGCTGGGCGGATTTAGTCACACGTCTTCCACTGTCTCATTTAGTTCAATCTCGGGAGAAGGAGAAAAGATACTTTCCTGTCTGAGAGAAAAAAGGGAAATTCCATAATAAATGAAATCATCATGATTCCATTTATCACTCTGGAGGTGGATTCCAACTACCAGTATCGATTTAGACAGGACAAAAGCAAACAAACAAAAAACCTCCCGTGAACATTCATCACACATGAGATACAACTCTGCAAGTACAGGCTCCAAGACACAACCTTGCTCTTGGTTTCAGGGGGAACAGGAAATGTTAAATATACCCAAGTTGAACAGCATTTGAGATCTACTTGTAGGTCTGCCTGGCATTTGGTTGAGGTCAATCTGAACCACCATTTCCCATTGGCCACCCAAGTCTCCCTCCATGGACAGTCATTACAAACCCACCCAACCCATTGGGCCTCAGTATTAATGTTCTCTAGTATTCTTCTGTTCTACATGCTGTTTACTATTTACTGTTATCACTACATTGTTGTTACTGTTATCAACACACTACAAACTGAGTTATCTGTAGCTTTCCTGTTTCATGTAAACTGCCCTGAGCCTTCGGGGAGGGTGGCTTAAAAGTGCCTTCCCTTCCTCTCCCCATAACAGTCACCAGGCTGGGAAACAGATCCAGGTTGGGAAACAGCTGGAGGCTGGCACCAGAGTTTGGTTTTGTATTTCATTTGCTCTACTTCGTGTATATCACCCCCACCCCAACTTGCCCAGAACTTATATTATCACTGAATCATATTACTAGGTAGTTACTTTACGTTGTCATCTTTGTAGCTTCGGACATCCTTGACATGTCTTAGCCTACTTTCCTTAATGTGACATATGCATGGCATAATGGCTGCTGATGTCTCTCTTAAGCAAAAGAAAGCAGCAATATCCCTCAAATATCCTACAGTAGACTGGGTGAAGTTGCTCCAACATAGCAATCTTTCTCCAATTTTTATCTCTTCAACTGGAGGAAGTTGGAGGAAGAGAAAGAATTATAGGCTTCAAACTTTGTTCAGTAGAACAGCAGAACACATCTTTGACCATCTCAGGGTTTTCTGCCCTGATTCAAAAGGCTGTGAGATGAAGCTCTCACTCAGATGAAAAGCAGAAGGGTCCCCAAGAGAATTCAGTCCATTCTACAGAACCTCCCTCTGCCCTTTCAGATGGCATTTCTCTTATCATGATGACCATTCTTGCATAACTATATGTCTCAAAGGCATTTGAGGTAAAATATGTAATTAAAACCAGTTCAGAATAGTTTACATTTGCAATATAGATGTGGCACAAGATACAAAGGCTGTGATCTCTCTATGGTATTGCAGTATGTCCATCAAGGGAGTCACAGACAAAAGTGGGGCTGTATATTAGTGGAATAGCATCTGTTTGGCATGCAGAAGGTCACAAGTTCTATCTCCAGCATCTCCACTTAAAAAGGACCAGGCAGTAGGGGATGTGAAAGACCTCTGCCTGAGACTCTGGTGAGACTGAATAGACAATACTCACTTTGATGGATCAAGCATCTGATTAATACAAAGCAGCTTCATGTGCGTTGAGAGGGAAGTGAGAAGCAAATGACCCACTGCTGGATGTAGAATTGTGCGCAGCAAGCCTAATGTTAAAGACCCCCCTTTATTTCCCCCTTGAAACACAATTCTGAATTTCAGGCTTTATTATATCCACTCTCCTGATTTTGAACCCTGTCATGCTTGTTCAGTGAGCCTCCAAACTGCCCATGGCATCTTGAGCGATTCTCTCCCCCCACACCTGTGATTAGGTAGGTCTTGCAGAAAGGAGGCAGGTCTGAGAGCAGAGAAAAAGGGAAGAAACACTAGATGTCTTGGACTGAACAAGAGAAGAACTTAATGCTTACCTCAGAATGCATGCAACTGTAATAAACCTCCACCAATCATATTCTCAACTTGGGAATAGCAAACTCAGGCTGTATCACCATTTAGGAGTAATAAGGTAACAGGGATCTAATTGATCATAAATGAAATGTACAAAAATAACAAGATGAAGTTGGTGCATCAGTTTTCATTCCTGTCTACAAAGCTGCCCTTTCAATTTCAATTTATTTGTTACAGTCTTAGACTAGCATAAGGGAAAAGAAAAAAGGAAAAGAACAAAAATATGTGGATATAAAAATGATAAAATTGTCAATAAGATTGACATCTCAATAGTCATTCCAGCAAACCCAATTAAAGACATAACACAGCTGATAAGTTCCTATTCATCAAAGCACTCTGTTTCCTGCAGACAAGGAAGCAGAATACATGGTTTCTGTCTTCAACATAAGTACATGTGCAAATGTCTCCTCTACATTAGCAGTACAAGGGCATTTACACTTTTCTAAAGGCCAATGATGGAATATTCCAATAAGTACAGCTGATCAAAGGGCATCCAATAGGGTTTCCTTTACATGGATTTAGATCTTTATAAGAATCAGGGAGAAGTGCCTTCTCCGTCTGTGTGTCAGTGTCGATGAGTTGTTGATGAATCACAGACTTGGCCCTACTCAAACCCATCTCCATCAGTAGTTTTAAATCTAAGCCAATCATGGCTAAAATCTGTCCTTACCATTCCTGACAACCCAAACTAAAACATGGTAAATGCTGACTGTCTTAATATAATAAACTGCAAATGTTCAGGAATAACTAACTGGTCTGGACTCCTCTTGTGCTTCAGAAAGACACATCAACAACCTGCTTTCACATATGCACTTGAATCCATGGGCACACACTAGAATGTTCAAGCAGCTTGAGAGAAAGAAGCAATTATCTGATAAATGGACATGTTCTATCGGTCCCATCCTCAGTGATTTTGTTATCTTAAAAAAAAGCTCTAATAGTTTATCTTATTAGCTGCTTTTTGAACCTTCTATTTTAATAGTATGTGTGTCCATAATTAGACCTTTAAAGAAGACCTATTTAGGGTCAAAACATGTTAGGTCTAAGGTCAGTTAGGTCAGTATAGCACATATTACTGTTTTTTATGAATAGTCTTTGGGATTTGTGAATGTTTTTAAATTCTTAATTGTATAAGTTGCACACAATAAATGTCTATATAATTTTATAATTTATATTGTTCAGACATCCAGCCTCTGGGGTTCTGTTTTTCAATTTGATTTTTATGACACCTACAGGCACCACATTGGGCAACTCAGACATCCAGCCTCTGGGGTTCTGTTTTTCAATTTGATTTTTATGACACCTACAGGCACCACATTGGGCAACTCTGCCGCGGACAGATTCACCCTGAATTAATTAAACTCTAAATCAGAATCACACAGAGCTGGAAGAGACCACAAAGGGTCATTCAGCCTAGCCCCTACCTTATTGGGGACTTACAATCATTATTCATATTGAAGAATGACTTGATCTGTGCTTTTGTAGGCACCCCAAATTTGGCAAAGGCATCACACTTTTGTCCTTTTATCAGTTTGCCTATATCAAATGACAGCATTTTTATTTGTGGCCTTCAAGTCCAAATAAACTATTAACGTATATAGAATAGTATTATTTATTTTATACTGCATGCCTTGTGAACAGGATTTTCCGGAACTTGTGTCCTTTCTCAAAATCCTAAATATATCACCATTGATTTCATGTGATAGATCACAGGAGTCCTGCTGGCTCACCAAAGTGAAACACTCCATAGCACAAATGAGATTATTTTCATATCGATATGATTTATCTCTGTAAGCATTTCGTATTTATTGATTCTTCACAAGATGGAGAGAACATTATCCAAACCCTGCCTGGTTGATACTATGTGGTGTCAAAAAGAAACACAAATAGTCACTGGCTGCCTTTGGCCCAAGCACTCTGATCTCAACATGAGATTTGGAAGCAACTGGAGAAATGTTAATAGAACTAAGAAAGCCAGCTTGGTGTAATGATTTGGAGCGCCGACTTCTAATCTGGTGACCCGGGTTTGATTCCGTGCTTCCCCAAATGCAGCCAGCTGGGTGGCCTTGGGCTCACCACAGCACTGATAAAGCTGTTCTGACTGAGCAGTAATCTCAGGGCTCTCTCAGCCTCACCTGTCTCACAGTTTGTCTGTTGTGGAGAGAGGAAAGGGAAGGATCACTTGGAGACTCCTTCTGGTAGAGAAAAGCAGCATATAAGAACCAACTCCTTCTTCTTCTTCTAAGCCAATGAGAAGAAGGAATAAGGGCTATAGCTTCTGTGTAAAATGAGCTATGACTTGATAAGACACTTCTGTGCATTATGTTTGGGGTTCTAGTTTTGATGGAACTTTTTAATCTCAATCTGCATCAAATAGGGGGGAAATGTTCTTTAAAGATGTTTCCTTTTCTGAGATGCCAGTGTTTGTTTTAGGCTCTCCATACAGTATAAATTATCTGTATGATATTCTGGGAAGATGTGAAGTCCTCAAATGCCTTTTTTCTCACCAAGCAATACATTGCAGCACTATCCCACATCGGTACATTATTTATACCAAACAACAACAAATGTCTTACGTGGCAAGAAGAATTTTCTTACATACATCTTTCTAAAGGACAGAGCAAAGGATAAAACGGTAAAATATACTTTGATGTAATACTATTGTTGAAATATCAACACATGTGTTTTATCATTTCTGTTTAGTGGTATAATGCCATCTGTATATAATTTCTCTGTTCTTGTGTCCCCAATTCACATGTTTTTTTGTGTGCAATTTCAATTCTGCTTTCATGAGAATCATAGTATAGTAAACCTGGGGGACTCACGTTTGATAGTCTACATTATGACTCACTGGGTGACCTGCTTGACCTAATCTATCTCATGGGGCTTTTGCTGGGAGCCATTTTGGTTCTCCATTGGGAAGAAACATGGTGGATAAGTTCTAAATTAGTATATTTTCACACCATAGTATCCCATTCAGGCACAATATACTTCAAAACAATGCAAAATAATGTTTAAAGCTGAATTTCTAAGGGGATACATAGGCACAAGGAAACTGGGAAAAAACCGCAAAAATAAATATTCACACATTTGATTCACACAAGTAAGAAACAAATTGAAATAGGTGAAACGGTAGGCCAGAGGGGAAGAGACATAGAAATGAAAAGAAGCAAAGATGTAGACAGATGAAACATACTGGAAATGTTCTAGCCCAAAGTTATAGTATGGATATTATGTGTGCTGGTGCGCCAGATAGTGAAGGAATCATATCCCAACTGGCAAAGCCTATCCATGTTACCCTGTGCTTATATGTTATGCAAACAGAAATGGGCACAATAATCACAACACCTTAACATTACATTCTCCCACCCAGGCTGACTAAATATAAATGCATTTCTGCATCTTACACAAGATATGCATGTGAAATACTACAGTCAGTATTATTAATTACTTGGTATCCAGATAGCTCTTTTTTGAGCCTGGAATCATAGACTACAGAAACAAGTTCCTCTGGAGAAAATGGCTACTTTGGAGGGTGGCATTCTAACACTTCTATATTCTACTGAGATCCTTCCCCTCCCCACACCCTCCCTTCCCCATGCTCAATCCCCAATCTACAGAATTGCTGCAATTCAGAGTTGGCAGCTTTACTGGGAAGAGACTAAACAAGTGAGAGGTGGTGTAAGACAAGAGAGCTGTAAACTGTTTCAATTTCTGCCATGAATTCAGTATGACTGGAAACTCTTTTCTCTTCACTTTAGCCCCACTCCACCTCTATCCACCTTGATTTGCAATGATGGGACTAATAACATATCTTGGCCAATAGGTCTATTGTAAGTATTACTGAGATGATGCATATTGTGCATTTGAGATTCAATATAAACATTTTTGGTAATAATATAAAAGTGGTATTGATGCTCCAAGATTATTTTCCTTTCAGTGCTATCCACTCGACTTCCATTTACCAGGGCTTTTTAAAAGTCCTGTCGTTGCTTATCTTAGAAAATCATACAAAAGCATTTAGCCTCTCAAGCCTGATTCAAATACATCCCAGAAAAACACTGAGAAGTAGGTTGACAATAAGTCTCCTAAAGTTTGGATGGAGAGGGAGCAGGGGTCATCTGCTGCCAGGTCCCACTTCTGTGCCACCAGGCAGCTATTCAGTGGTGGGTACGTACTCCCTCAAAAAGGGAAGAACACTGGACATTTTAGTGATGTGCCTACACGACTTCACAGTGACCTGGCAATGATGTAGGCACATAGGGGACATTGTGGCAATGCTCTGATTTTTAGGCAAAGCTCTAAAAGTTAATTCTACCACAGGAGTTTTTTGCTGGAAAGCCAGAGTGATGCGGCTACACCACTTCTGGGTCACTTTGAAATCAAGCGGACTTGTCACTGAAAGGTGGGCTGAACTCATTGTAAGCCCTCCTCCAATCCTCTGCCAAATCCTCCTCTGCCCAGAGGGAACTGGCAACCTAGAACAAACATTGTAAAATAAAAACCTCACATTAGGATAGTATACCGCCAGCTGACTCTTCAGATGGTGATGCTTCTGATGTTTTCATCCAACTGTAATAGTAATAGTAGTAGATCTCTGAGTGCCACCTGGAATTTGGCAACCCTACTTACAATGGATTGGTACCTTGAACCCAGGTCTCCCCAGTCTAAATCCAGCGCTGTAATCAATGTACCACACTGGTTTTTCCCCCCCCCCCACCAAACCACCCACAAACCATCTGTTTTGTCCATTTTTTGCTCACCCTGTATTTTCTTGCATCTTCCTCTGCTGAAGAAGAATATTTTTATAACCCACTTTTCACTACCCTAAGGGGTCTCAAAGCAGTTTACAATCATCTTCCCCTTCTTCTCCCCACAAAAGACACCCTGAAAGGTAGATGGGGCTGAGAGAGCTCTGAGAGAAACTGTCCTGAGAGAATAGCACTACCAGGACTGTGACTAGCCCAAGGCCACCCAGCTGGCTGCATGTGGAGGAGGAGTAGGAAATCAAACCCGGATCACCAGATGAGAAATTGCTGCTCTTAATCACTACACCAAGCCGGCTGTTAGTTCAGCATCCACTGAAACAAGCTTCATGTTCCCTGAGAACAATGGCTGAAAAACCAAATCATGCACTTTTTTCTACCTCCTTTATTATCACCAATCCTTTTTTCCCAGCAATTCTGATATCAGTTGCTGGTGATGCAGCTGCCTTCCATTCTTTGCACTGCATCTTTTCCAATGGCAGGTTACTGTCTAACAAAATTAATCTGCAAAACTAAATGTGTGGGCCTTATCAGTTATTTTCTTTGCTTTCGGATCTATTTTCCTGAGCTGTTTAGCATCCATTGCAATCCACACATACCTGAGATAAAGAACTGTTTGTTTGCTGACTGTTCCATATTGATGTGTTTACAATGAAACACAAGCATAGATGGAGAGTGAATTGGAATGAGGACCAGAACAAATTGCTATTTTTCCTAACACACATAATATGTGAGCGGTTTCAAATCACCCAAAACACTGCTCCAAAGACACTGGCATTTCAATTTTGCCCCTCTGTTTTTAAGGTTCAGCGATAACTATGGTTCTTCTAGTACTGCCATCTCCAGCCGTCTTTACCATTTGGTACACACCACCATGCTATTAAAACAGAATAGCCAGAATTTACAAGAATTCACAACTAGATGTCCATCAAGCTGTAGAACCCCTCTCACCACATTTTTTCATTATGTGTCTATTCACTTATCTTACCTTTCTCTCCAAACTTGACCCAAGTGGACTTCCACCATTCTCCTCTCATCCATTACCCCAAATCTTATTTTTTCTATTTCCAAAGATGGGAAGTGTCACGTTCATATTTGACCCCTTCATTTTTGTCTTCTCTAGCCAACTAATTAACAAGCCCTGTCACTTTCTCTTCTTCATCGTCATCATCATCTGTGGAACACATCTTTTCCTCTCTGCATCTACCATTTCTGTATCATTCTCCCTGTCATTGTAAGCATGTCTTCTTTATGGTTGCTACTGAATTTAATGAACATGTTTTTAGTTGGACAATACAATGTGACACATAAGGCCAAAGTATATGTTACAGTTTTGAAAGAGTTGGGTGGAGTATCTATGCATGTGAAGCAGCAAAACTCCTCCCTTCCCTGAATGGGTTTTGAATGGGAAAACGGCTTGAGGAGGGGACAGGACTTTTGGCAAATGCTGCTAGACCCCCAGTGGGGTTGGGGGATCCCCAACCCTGAGCCACATCCATCCCCCATCGCATTAGCTGGTTGCCTGCCAGGATAACTTACTGGCACTGAGGGAGGCCAAGTCCTTTGTTTCAGCCACGCCACCAGTAAAAAAAGTTGCCTAAGCTGGCAACACTAGCAACAATGCAACATCACTTCCAGAATGCCACAGAAGTGATGTCATATCACCAGAAATAAGTTGGTGCCCTGGTATTTGGGCAAAAACACCCAAACTCTATGGCAAAACCTTTTCTTCCAAAAACTTTTTGCTGGATCCCAGAGCATTGCCATGTCACTGGTGATGCAATGACATCGCCAAGGGGTACCTGGCAATTCTGTGATGCAGACAGCAGCATAACCTGAGTGGGTGGAGCACTCTGGGTTCTCACCAGGGGACCACTCACGAGGGAACTAGGGCAGGTTTTCATGGACTACATTGCACTTCCTTGGAAAGGGAAGGGCTCATCTTCCCTTCCCAAAACTAACATTGTACAGATATTAGTGAGCTTCACTGAGTCTGAAGAGATTGTTTTTATTCTTCTTCATTACTGTTTTCATCATAGGAGTCATAAAAAAGGATTTTAACACACACACATTCTTCAGAGGTAAAAGTGGGGGCTACCCTGCGTGCAGAAATTGCCAATGCTGGGTGCGCACAATCTTGATACCGACTTCTTGTTACTTATTACATCCATTTACTGTGTACAGAGGGGGTATGGTATATGTTAACAGTCATTATGATTCCATTTTCTAGAGGTGTATGTATATACACAGTTGCTGCGTATGTTTGTGTTGGAGGCCCCCTCCCCACTTCCATTCCCGATTTCCACTGAATGGGAAAAGGCTGTCAGCAATTTCCTTCTGTCAACAGCTGGGAGATGGTTTGCTGCAGTTAGCTGTAATTTGGTTCAATTATGTGTATTAATCATAGCTTGCTCATGATGGTATTCCTTTTCTTAAAAAAAATAGGCTGGGTTTTCTTTTTCTTTTTCCCTTTTTAAAAAAAGCAAATCATTTCCTCTCTCACACCAGCATTTAACAAATGCAGGTTTACACAACTGAGGAAGGAAAACAAGTTTCTGTTCAGTCCATCGGTCTCCTCCCATGCATGCAATTCTGTGTAGATGGTGAATTACATGAGGAGGAGAAAGGTTCCCAATATGGCTCTAGGAAGTCCCTTAGTTCCCTCTTTCTGCCTCTATTGTTGCCAGCCAGGTCTTTGCACAGGGCTAAGGAAGTGCTAGGGAAGATCCATCCACACTCTCTAGTGAGATGTTGCAACCCTTTTTCGTGTAAGGCCTTCTTCATTTTAATTTCCTTACTCCAAACACAAATTTCTCCATTTTTATTTCCTTACTCCTTATTCTCCTAACCTAGGAGCAGTGGGAGAAGAACATCTGATGTCATAATGCCCTTCAATTGAGATCTAGTGACTATGAAGTATTTTTAATATGCTGATGCTAAACTACAAAACAAAGGTCTGGGAAACAGAAAGTCAAAGAGGAGGAGCCCCCGGCAGGGAGCCCCCGGCAGCCGCGCGGCCTGATGCGAAGGAGGCGCTTTGCGCCTCCAACGCGTCAGGCCGCCAGCAAAGGAGCAACTGCGAGGCAGTTGCTGGGGCTGGGAATCAGAGGGACCAATCGGCAGGCGTGAAGCGCCTGCCTATTGGTCCCTCCGATTGTCTGTCCGGAGGAAGGGTCCAATCCGGACCCTTCCTCATCCCGGACACATCCCGCCCCAGAACTCCTTACTGAATTATTTAGTCCATGGTGCCCGCGGCGCTGCGGGTGGTGTTGTGATTGCCCACCAGGATTTTTGGAAAACTGCTAATTTCTCCTTCCCTAAAATGGGAGAGAAGGCAGCTGTGGGGCTCCTTGGCCAATGGGGCACCTGACACTGCTCAAGAATAATTTTACATTCCCATATTTCTGTGGCTGTTACACTACTATTCCATGTTTAACTGGATTCATTGAACTTACAGTGGCCACTTACAGATGACTGCCCCCCACCCCAAACAGGAAGTAAATATTTGCATTATATTTTGATTAGTTAATGCAAATTTTAACTTCCTGCATGTTCTTGCCTGGGAAGGGTGGTCAAAATATGATGCTGTTTAAAAATAATGTCAAATTATGGTATGAAGTAAAGAAAGGTTTATCTAAGTGGACAAATTTAAATCTCCCACTTTATGGAAGAATATCAGCCATTAAGATGACTATCTTACCTAATCTGTTATATCTATTTCAAACTATACCCATGATCACAAGAGACATCCCCTTCAAACAATGACAAAAGGATTTGCCAAAATTTATTTGGATAGAGAAAAATACAAGAGTCAAATTTAAACTGCTACAAGAGGCTAAAAAAGGGGTGGTCTAGCTTTACCTAATTTTGGATTGTATTATGAATCATGATGTTTAGTATGGGTTAGAGTGGCTACCTTTGACAAACTAAAGAATTTTGCAATTGGAAGGTCATGTTATCAGATGTGGTTGGCATGGATATTTATGGTATGACAAAATGAAAGTGAATGTGGACTGTAAAAAACATTTTGTGAGAAAAGCCCTTTTAAGGGTATGGAATAAAAACAAGTTGTTATTTTATTTGAAAATGCCACTTTGGCTTTCACCGCATGAAGTTTTCTATAGAAAAATACCTTTTAGAGATAAGTGATTATCTTACTAGGAAACATTGGAACTGATAGAAGGAGGGTTGTTAATGAAATCAAGGGAAATATTATGTAAAGGATTTAACTGTCAGTGTTTTTTATAATTAATGGAAAGATATAAGCTGCATAAAATGGCTTTGGTTTTGATGGTAAAATATTCTTGAAATAGAACTATGTACAAATGATGAATATATCATAAAAATATGCCATGCCATCGTCAGACCACTACGCTCTGAAGTCTCGGCTACGTCTGCCATACCCTCCTCAGCTGGGTGCCGAGAAGATTTTAGCTCACCTGGAGAGACTTATGGATCCAAATGGATTCCTGAATGCTCTGTGGGACCCAGTGCCTCCTGGCACTTCTCTGAATGGTTTGGGGTCAGCAACTGGCATGACCAAATGCTGGCTACCACTGACAAGATAGTTCCCTAACGTCCTCTCTATCCCCATACTAAATGGGCTCCCTGGTATACTGAGGAGCTCCACGAGAAGAAATGGGATTGGAGATGACTAGTGCAAGTCTGGAAGAAGACGTATGACGAAACATTGAGAACATCTTATAGTAAGCACATGAAAGCCTATAAGATGGTGGTGAATCAGTAGAACACAACTTTTACTCAACTTCCATCCAGTACGCACAATCATGCACAGCACAATTGTTTTGGATAGTTTGATCTCTTACAGCCCTGGATGAAGGGCACCAAAATATTAGTCAATCAGATATCAGCTTTAGCCCTAGCCAGATGTCTGGAAGCAGTGATGAGGTGGCTCAAGCATAGCCATCTGACATTCAACCCTACAAAGACAAATGTCCTATGGCAAGAGGGTTCAAGCAAGGAACTGTGTTTGCCCAACCTGGATGAAGTGTGGCTATCAATGGCTCACTCCATCACAAACCTGTGCCCCCTCAACAATCAATATGGATAAAACCCTGGGGGGGGGAACAGTCTTATTGTGAACACATGATTTTTTACAGCTTTATAAATGTATATATATCATAGTAACCATTGTACAAAAGGAATCTTCATACAATAATGTATATGAGCAGTCCAAGACTTTTTCCTACAAAGTTTATTTTCAAAAGGAGTGAAACACAGTGCAAAGCAAAATTCCAGAATAGTGAAGGAAAGGAGCACGGGAAATCTACAGTGCACATGATTTAATGACCAGTACATTTTTACTTTTGCTGGGAGCGGCAATTCCATACAATTTACTTTAATTCACACAACTGCAAATGCAAAGGAAAATATTCTTTCCTTCACATTTACAATTGGTTTGTGTAACTGTTGAAACAGCTATCAGCGCAGCCAGACAGTGGAAAACAGGACAAAAAATTATACAGAAGAAACTGGGAGCACCGTGGATGCATAGAACACCATATAAAATCTGGAAATGAAACTATTTCACTTCAGATACAGGTGATTCCAAAATCCAGGGATTGGATAAGGAGAATTTTGGAAACATCTCTATAGAACTGCTAGTTCAAAACAAATATGATGAAAGCCTTTCCTGAATCATTTAAAGATAATTTACATAGACCCAAGGAAAACACAGCTTTGTTTAAATGTGATCTGAGATAGGTTTCTGAACAAGAAAAAAAGGGCTAAGGGGGAAACAAGGAAAGGTGAGAAAGACATAACACAAGTGAGAGAAGCAGGAACTTGAGGCGGGGTGGGGGGGATAGCTGTGTGCCTCACAGAACTGGAGTGTGGTAAACAAAAGGATATGTGAGGAAGAAATCATCAGTGATGGTACAGTAACAAATCCCCACAGCATGACAGGCGTCTACTGAAGCATTTCATTTCCCCGCAGCATAATGGTGTGTTATTGCCCATTATCTGTTCTGTCAGTACTGGAGTCGATATTAAATGAGGGGCAGCTGCATTTAGCTGCCATTCTCTAGCCATCTCCCTGTTGCCATGGAGACCCAGGTGCCCTTTAAATGTTCTCCCAGCTGTGTGGGAGCCATTACTCCATGAGCAGATCTCATGTGGCTAGGAGAATATTTAAATGAGGTGAACACATTGGGTAAGCCCCACTGCATGGGCCTTTTCTGTAGGATCAGCAGCTCCCTCCTGGCAGAGCAGTTATTCCCCAGGAAGATCACACGAAACTGGCTGGCCCCACCCTGATGAGTATATCACTTAGACATAGCACACTGCCTTCTACAGTTCACAACAGTCTGGAAGAAAAGTGGCCAGTTACCTTAAAGGAGATGTTTGCTATCAAGTGATGCAACCCCCCTGCCCCTGCCATGAAAAGCTTCACTTTTCCATTTCTACTCATTAAAATTTTGTTTTAGGGTCAGGGTACTTTTTTCTCCAGGTGGTTTGTGGGTAATCCTCATATATGAGCTGTTTTCATTGGGAACCAAGAATGTTAAAGAGTATCCCAGTTTCATTGTGGCAAAGGAAATGTTAGTGATGGAAGGAAGTAACTGCTGATACACAGGGGGTGAAGAGTAATAAAAGTAGTGACAGCCAGACTCTCACAGGTATGTGGAATACATATCTGCTCAGGAGCTGTTTGGTCCCCCCTCTGTCAGGCACACACATAAACCCTTTCCCTCTCATTCCCCCCTGCCCATGCCCCCCTGACCTCTCACTTGACTGATCTCCTGCCTGGTCTCTCCTCACTCCCCCTCTCTCAGACACACACACATGTAAACTCCTTCCTCCCATTCCTCCCTGCCCTCACCACCCGTACTTCTTACTTACCTTACCTCCTCCTTGGTCCCCCTCCCCTCCCTTAGGCACACATCCAGACTCACTCCTCCTTCCCCCACCCAGATTCCTTCTTCCCTCCCACCTCCCTCAAACCTAGACTCCTTCCTTCCTCCCCTCATCTGGACTCCCTGCTTCCTCCCACCTTCCTCCACCCAGACTCCTTGCACTCTCTCACCTCCCCACCATTCAGACTCTGGGTTCCCCCTACCCAGTCTCCATGCCACCTTGCGATCTTCTGGGGCCTTGGGAGGGGCGGTTCTGGCCCTCTAGGCTGCTGTGCCACCACTGTGAATAAGAGAACTTTCTGCACCATGTATAGCAGGCAGTTCTAAAATTTGAGCTCTGCTACTGAAAGTGAGTATGCATAGGCTGCAAATGAACTCCCAAATAAAAGGACCATCAGGATGGGGGAATCCACTTCAAAGACAAAGAACTGTCTCCCTCTCTCAGGCCCATTCTGCATGGCGGTGGCTGGCTGGCTGGGCTGGTGGTGCTGCGGAGCATAAAGCTTACACCTCCGGCCTCTAGCAAAGGAGTGTTTGGAACATTTTTTGAAAATGCTTTTGCTTGATTGCTAGTGAACCAGATTACAACCGTGTTGCACTCACAAGACTGAGATCAGAAGGCATAGAGAGTGCCCTGTACGGGCCCTTAAATTCTCAAACAGCTATGTAATTTCTTTTAAAATAGCAAAATATGCAAATACACTTAGTTTATATAGCTTCTATCAGTTTCAGCATTTCCCTTGCTTTTCTGGCACAAGAATTTGGATTACTTTAGTACAAAACTTTGATTTTTTTTAAATATAGAGAACATACTGTCCTAGCTATGTAATATGTTTTGCTCAATTCAGAGAGCAAGGGGCAATGGAGATATAGATAGCTCACATAATTCGCTTTGGTTTTAATCTATTTTCTGTTTCCCTTTCTAAATGTTAGCCAACTGGTAAACAAGTGGCATCGAGTCTTCTGCCACTGAAGACCAAGTAAGACATAGTTTCTCATTCTTCTGTCCCACAATTAACTCATCAATCCAGACCCTGGGTTCACCGGCAGACAGACCTGTGACAAAACACCCATTTGCTTTGACAAGACTTTACTTTCCTCAGCGATCTTCAAAGTATAGCATCTCCAGCCTCAATGGAATTTCACAAGGGACCGTAGAAATTAAAAGGAAAGGCAGACTTGTAGTCCAGCCCAGTATGCACTTACTTGGCTTCGATTGGATTTGCAATGCATCTAGAACTGCCATTATCTAACAGTGGCACAGTCATAACAGAGCAACATCTAGGAAGTCAACTCATTTTTAATCAGCATGTAGTTCAACAAAACATCAGAAAGACTGTCACAACAACAGGAAAGGATAAGGACAAACATTTTATAGTGGTTAAGACCAGGGAAGTAATGGATGCTTTAGTCACAAAGCAATTAGCTGCACAGATACTCCGGGGAGTTTTCTCTGGCCGCATTATTTGTGGGCAGGTTTGGGTTGGCTACTGCTGAAATGGTACAATCGCCCTTGCAAATTCTGAGTTGTCCCCCAAAAGTGCCCCAGAATGAAATCTGGGATGACTGATGGCCAAAACCTTCTCTGACTGAGGAACAAAATAAAGGAACCAACCTGCAAAGTAAAATTAAATGGCTAGATGGGTGACATTGGCAGCTGGTATTTATAGCTGGTCTTTATTCTGGAACAGTTTATAAACAAAGTGTTAATTTGTAACACTCCAGGAAAGCTCTGTGGTGAGTACTCCAGCAGAGAAAACTATTACTTTGTCTTTTTTATGGGAAATAAAAGAAATGAGCTACCATTTGTCTCCCCTTTCGTTACTACCACTTCTTTCTCATATCCTGTTACATTTGGACGAAGCCCCCATGTAGAAATCCTATCAGATAAAATGGACAAAGACTTGAACCATTGCTTCCTCTCAACATGAGATTGAACCAATAAGAAGAGGGGAGAGCAGAGGTGCTCATACCCAAACACATTCTGCAGATAAGTCACCTATCTCCAGGAATTTGGAGTTGGCAATCAGAGGCTCATGGTCGGCTCTTTGCAGCAACCAAAGCACCAATAAATAGCTGATCCCACAACTTCTAACCCAGGAAGTGTTTCTCTATCTCAAAAAAAGTGAAGATTCAACAAAATAACAATGACAAATATTTTAAAATATAATAACACAGGATAAGGTGGGACAATTAAAACAGTAACAAGAATTGAAAAGGACTTCACATATAAAAAGGAATTCTCTCTGACACAATTAGGAAAACAGAAAGATAACACAAGTTCAAAACTCCTTTGAATTCTTGGAATTTATTGTATATTCCTACCTTGTGCTATCCTATTATGCTAAAAGAAAGATTGACCTCTGAGACAGTGATGACAAAAATGCTAATAGAGTGATAAAATAGATTGTTATAATAATTGAAGTAAGTCTCACTGTACAATTATGAGGAGGAAACCTTTTTGGCTTGTTTATTATACCATGCAGTGTAAATGTTGAAATTCATATTCAGATTTATTTTAATACAGCACTGTGGCCAGATAAAACAGATAGCAAGAAAAAACATTTCACAGCAGTAATTTGCATAATCAGGGAGCCAGTACAAAATTTAAAATATATAAAATTGTATAATTGATGGATACATTATAAAAAATGCATAGCAAAATTCCTCTAAAAATCTTTACTTAAGCTTAAGTTGTCTTTCCCATGTGCTAAGCACATGCACACAAAATTTGTCAACCTGCTTAATAATATGGCCCCTACTATTCCAAAGGAGGAATTTAAATTTTTATTTGTTTGAGCTATTGGAGGAATCCATGAGTAATGGGAGGATGAATTTATTTCTTACAGAGTTGAAGATAGGGCACCTTAAGAAGACGTGTTCGATTGATTCTATCTCCCCGGACTTACAGGGGCAGAGTCTTTCAGCTACTGGGGTTTTCTTGAAGAGGCCCACCAGCATGGCAGAAGGTAACGCAGAGCATCTAGCTAGTGTGAATGCTCTCCTATAGTACTTTGTCTCCAAAGAGGAGAGATAGTCTGCCGAGGCCTGAATATATCTGGAACACAGTGGTGCACCATACCTAGGGGAGTGAGAAAGATCAGTTTGACGCTCTGTGTCCTCAATCCTTTGTTTCACTACAATTTTTGCCTGATTGTAACCTAACCCAAGTAGTGAAAGTGAGGAAAACCTAATTTTATCATTTCCCTCTCGGTGGCCAATAGTGTAAATGTTGAATAAATATATTAATTGTTACTTATAACTCCTTTTCTATATCTCTCTTATATTTCTATTCTATTCTTGTATTTTAAAAATAAAAGAATTATTTTTTTAGAAAAAGAAATGAAAAGTGAACCCCCAACTATTTGATAGTTTTCTTAGTGTCCTTTGGTGAGTGGTTTATCTAAGGAAGAATAACAGGCATCAGAGCACAGATGTCTGGGTTTGATCACTAGCCATGGAACAGAAGAGAAATTGGAAGTATACAGTAATTTACGCAGCTGCACAACAGCCACTTTCCTATAGGTGGCCAACATACTACTATAGCAATATATGTAAATATAGAACTGTATGGGTGGGGGGTCAATAATGTGATCTTTGTGTGAATACCATCTTTCCCCGTCCCTGGAAGGAAATGCTAACACAGGAACCAACATTCCAACGTTGCAAAAATTATACAGATCAAATATGCAGCTGCCCTGTTGCACATGAATTGTGCTATAGTCACAGGACAACTGCAGAGTGAAAACCCTGGACACTTAAAATGCTTCCCAGAAATGTGACCTCTGACCTTCTTGCACATGCCATGAAAAGCTGGAGTGGTGCAACTGTTGATGATGTCAGTCATGGGCTTCAAAACTAATGCCCAATCTTGCTTTGCTCTGGAATTGGCCTTTTCCAGAGCAAAGTGTTCAACTGGCCATGCACAAAGATCCCAGAGGGGGAAGAGACTTATGTCAATGAACGTGGGATGCCAGTGTTAATATTCCCTCAGCATGTGGGCCATGCTGCTGGATGCCCCCTTTGGCGTTGCTCTTTTGTTAAACTTTGTACCAGTGCTGCTTTGTACCAGTGCTGCTGATTGAAAATCCCATCTTCCCTGCACATGTTAAAAGGCCAGGAAAGATTCAGATGCTGCTGAGGTTTCCCCCCTCCTTTGGCCCTGCCACCCCAGTACTTCTTCATCCATAGATTAATGAGCCCCAATGACTCCTTTCAGAGGACTTCCTATTTCTTCTGACAGTGTCTCTTCTGTTTTGCAGTCTGCATTCAAGAGCCCTATCAATACACGTTAGGGCAGTCTGCCTAGCACAACTGTGGGGGTTCCTGCTACCACAGGAACCAAGCCCCATTCCTTGGGGCATACATTTTTTCTTGACAGACCCAAGCTTGTGAGCCACAGAGAAAAGCGCAAAAGATCTTGCCGCAATCTGAAAGAGAAGGTGGGGGATTTATTAATCTTTTCTCTTTATCACTCTGCCTGTTAAACATAATTATTTTTCCTCTCGCTGGGTTTCTAGACAGTCATAATTAGAAATTATGGTAATGAGTGCTCACATTGCTGCCTGCACTTATAATCGTGCATGTAACCCATAGAAACAGATTGGTATACCAGTCGGAGCGCCCATCTCAGAGACTGGCTGCAAATCTTTTTCTTTCTAACTGAGAAAGGATAGCTTCTCTCTCTCTCTCTCTTTCTCCTTGATAATAAGGAATGTCAGAAAGTGACAGTATCATACAGAGCTTATGCTGTCAATCCCCATGGGCATGTTACCCCAAAGGCTTATGTAAGGATTGGACCTGCACTTTCCCATTGAAAGAAATATTGTAAAGTCTAAATTTTAAGTGAGCTACTTGCATAATCCTCAATCACCGTACGCAGTGGGTCCTGTAAGAGGAGCAATAAGTGTCATGCAGGATAGTCAGGTAAGTAATGCTGAAGGCACTGAATACATGCACAACCTGTAGTCTAATCCAGCCAACTAGACACACAAGGCAGCTTCCTAAGCAGTCAATACAACTCCTAGTTGTGTCACCTGCTGTACAAAACAAGGGGAGCTGCCAAGGCCATAATACAAGGCTAGAGAGGGGCATTCAGCCTAGAGCACCACAATTTATGCAAGCCTGGCATACATCTTCTGATGTAAATCAGAAGAATATCTTCTATCTCTAATGGATTGATTCTAAAACTTACCAGCTGCGTAGGAAATGTACAAAGCAAGCAGGAAGTAGTGGTGGGGAAGGCAAGCAAAAGGCATCTGGCATGATAAAGCAAATACATGAGATGCATCCCTAAATGATAGATTTGAAGCTCTCTACTTTTCCTACAGAATATCTATGGCACAGCTATGGCTTGAGCTCTTGTACCACTTCAAACACACCTGATTCTCAGGTGGAGAACATGCTATGGTTAAAAACTGGTTAAGATGAACAATGTTTTCCAAATATACATTTTACCACGTGTGCATGAGAGAGTTGGGTTATTATTTGGCTATTCTGGGGTTTAATTATGGGTTTTATTGGGGATTTTATTATGTTACTAGAATTAGAGCCTGTTGCCAGAGGCCATGGTGGGCTTTAGGGGGCAGGGGAAGGCAACGGGCAGCCCCCTCTCACTCCCCCCGCAAATGCAAAGGGCTGGTGCAGTCTGCTGAAGCCTCGGCAGGCCATGCCAGGAAGCCCACCTGCCTGCCTTCCCTCCCACCTCTTGGGCCACAAAGGGCTGGAGAGGCGCCCTGAAGCCTCAGGGAGCTGTACCTGGCAGCCCACCCATCCAGCCCAGGGGGGGGAGGGATGGTAGGAACTTCCCCCATGGGAGCCTCACTGTCCTCCTGTCCCGACGGCGGCCAGGGGCAAACTGGCAATGATCTGCCAGATTGCCTCTGGCTGGGATTTTGGGGGTGGGGCCGGGCCAATCAGGACTCCCACTGTCTGGAAATGAAGTCTGGACAGTCCCCGCCCACCCAGGCCTTGCACAAATATTAGCAGCGCAAGCTGTTAAAGATTGTGACCCCCCCCCATGAGCCATTTGGGAGTGGCAGGATATAAATCCCAAAATAAATAAAATAAGAAAGAGAAAGACAGAGATTTATCCCAGTGTTCAAACTACTGACTGAAAGTTTCACCCCTAACAAGTGAGTTAAAAGCCACTTAACGAAACTCCTCTTTTCCCACATTACAGTAACCAATTCCACAATGGGAAATTCCTGGAGTGTTTCAAGTGGAGACTGAGAAGAGCAGAATTTTCAGCAAAGTATAATGAGTTCATCCTCCCTGGAGAAAAGTTATAGAGATTTCCTCCCCCAGAAAGATCAAATAGTTTCAAGGTGAAGGGAATCCCTCTGGGGGGAAAGGGTCTTTCTACCCATGTATCCATTTTATATAGCATTAATAATTAGATCAGAAAGATAGGGAGGGAAGGATCGGAGGTAGAATCGCTCTGCATATCAGAGAGATGAAAAAAAATCCTAAAATGCAATCTATTACAAAAATTCTTTCCCCATTTCCAAGGACTGGAAGCTAGCTAATGTAACCTCAATCTTTTAAAAAGGTTCCAAAGGAGATCTGTGAAATTACAGACCAGTCAGTCTAACATCAATACTGGGAAAGTTGGTGGCATCTGTTATTAAAGACAGAATTAGTACACACATTGATGTAAAAAAGGTATTGATGAGGAGCCTGCATGGATTCTTCAAAGAAAGATCTTGCCTCACTAACCCAGGAATTTGGGTTATGCAAGAACTCCCCAAGGGTTACATGCCCTTTGCCAGATGTCTGGATGGCTGCTGATAACACTAGACATCAATGGATCCCAGTTCCTCTGTTTCTCTACACGCTCTAGTTGCTCTAGTCTCTTTCTCTACAATAGAAATTGTAAATGATCAATTGATTATTTGGCTAGCTCCCACATCTTACTTTTGCACCCACTTCTCCAAAGGGGCATGTCACCACTTCCGGGGTTTCTTGAAGCCTGAAAAAATATTTCAGGGGTTCCTCCACAGTCAAAAGGTTGAAAAAACAGCACTAAACTTTTAAAGTTCTTTGAGGGGGTGAAAAAACATGTGGATAATGGTGACTCATTAAGAATATAAGAGAAGCTATGTTGGATCAAGCCAATGGCCCATCCCGTCCAACACTCTGTATCACACAGTGTCCTAAACCCAGGTGCCATCAGAAGATCCATCAGCTAGGCCAGAACTCCCAAAGCCCGTGCACTATTGTCCCCACACACTCATAATACAGAGTCTCTCTGCCCCAAATACAGTGTCCCATTGACACGGCAGGTCTCAGGTGTCTCAAAACATTTTCCAATTGTCTTCCCTTCCTCTCCCCATAGCAGACTCCCCTTAATGGAGGTGGGGTAGAGAGCCTCAAATGGAAGCTGGCAACCCTAAGGGGAAGTCTCTCTGTGAACAGCAGTCTTGACCTTAGTAAAGTTTTTTATAATGTTTTTTTTTTATTTGCCAGGCCAAGGTTGGAAAAAGTAACTTCAATTCCCATGTATCTCCAGCCATTTACTTGTTCACTATTTACAGTTTCAGGCTGTAAATATTTATTTATATCTTCCTGCACTTTCCAGACTCACAGAACTGATGCTGGTCTGTCACCTCAGAATACAAACAGTTGCTGGTAAGGGCTGGTCATAGCCCATGGCCCAGGAGGGACACTGCTGCACCACTCCCTCCCAACTGCAGGCAAAAATGGCTCCTTTGAAGGCTGGACTATGAGGCATTGTATGATTTTGAAGTCCCACTTCCAAACCTCCAGGAATATTTCCAACCCAGGGGTAGCCAAAGTCCAGGTGGGGCCTGGAGAGCTCCTGGAATTACAGCTCATCTGCAGGGTATAAAGATCAGCTCCCCAGGCAGAAAGGGCTACTTTGGACAGGGTTATGGTAGAGAAGAAACATTTAAGGCCTCCCACACAGGTTGTTGTTGCATTGAAAGACTTGAGGCCTACTGAACAGGGTTGTTGTGCAGATGAAACAGGAGACAAAGGAACCTCCACAACAGCATCCAATTTAATCTGCAGAATAACACTGTGCAGTGGCCTCAAATCTGCAGAGAGTTGCAAATCTGCAGAGAGTTGCTTGGCTGTGTCTAACCCCTGGCCAGAACATCATTTTAAGTGAGAAGGGGCTTTTCTGTGGCCTCCCTGTCAGCCAACTGTTTAGCAGAAGGGGAAAGTTCCTCCCCCCCCCCAAAAAAAAGGAAGGCCCACACCCATGCCCTAGACTCCTTTGTTCCTTGGTTTGAGTAAAACAAAGTGGGCAATGATTGGCTGCTGGTTTCAGCCCTCCTAATGGGAATGGCTACCCTCAAGGTGGGGAGAAAGGTTCAGATGCTAAGGAGAGGCTTCCTTCTAAATTCATTTTGCAATGAAAAATGTTTAAAAGTATGAGAGAAACCAGTTTGAAAAGGACTGAAAAGGGGGGGGGGACATGGGGAAGAACTAAGGCAGCTCTGGGATGTTTACAAAGTTGCCTAGACACAATAAAAAAAACAATTGCAAAATGTTGGGGAAAATGAAGATTGATCTTCAAGAGAGTCTGCAAAATGCCATTCATTGCTAGGGAAGTAAGATGACCCCACTGGCAGTAAACCCAGGTTCACCAAACAGGACACAATGAAACTCCTTTCATTGTGTGCAAAGCCACTTTGGCCACTTGAGATCAAAGCTCTATTCTGTATCTTGCCCCTACAGAAAGAGGAGTTTGCATAATATGTGATCCTAATGCCTCTACATGCGCTACCTTAGCCCATCGTCTGTGATGGAGGACTTGCATGTTACATTGTGCCTTAAAACTGCTATTGAACTGCTACTGAAATTACCTGTTGGGAGATAATTTCAAGGGCACAGTACTGTATAGGAATTTTTAAAAATCCATTTGTCTTAAGGTGTTCTGCTTATTATGGCCAAACCACACACTTTCCGCTAGGCGTGTTAGTCAATGTAATGCATAAATACGCACATCCACATGCGCACACTGACACTGTTCGTTTCCAGTGACAGCATTCTGTTACAGACTGCTGCTGCCCATGTAATTAATTAATCTGCTCTTCTATAATGCTGCAGTGAACAGAAAGGGGCTACACAGAATTAAATTACCACTGCCTGCTTTGTTCTTGTTCTCCCATTTTGATCCACGAAGGTGACACATGCCAGCCAGTTCTAAACCAGGTGCATCACCACTCGATACTTTCCCTCCTTTGTTCTATGGAATGACACGTCCCAGGGAATTTGCTTCAGAGATTGTTTTTACTAGCCATTGTCCTACAGTTATAAAAAACAGGTGACTTTGAGGGCTGCCCCTGTCACTGTATTTTTTCCTGTTTCTCCTTTTGCCCTAAGCTGATTCTAACAGGACCAGACACAGACCCTGTCTTGCAGTTTACAAAGATCACAGCCTAGAGGTCTGGTGCAGTTCTGATTCTTTGCTGTGCCCCAGGGGAGATATGAAGCCTATTTCTCCCCAGCATGCAAAGAAAAAAGCATCTTCCTGGTAACACTACAGGAGGCGACCGTTCCACCTGCAAGTGGTCCCAGCATCCTTGCTAAATCATCTCTTTACCTGCAAAGATCTGCTTTGCTATATATGTCTCACCTGCAATTTTGCCTCTGTGCTGCAACTATTTTCCATTTATGGTTTCAAGGCTGCACCTTTGGTCTCAAGGCTGCACCCTTCCTTAGCAAGGACGAGGTTGTGAAAACCTAACACGGGGCTCTGCGTATTTCCTAGCCAGCCTGACAGAAAAGGGATCTTTGCTCGAGGTTTTTCTCTGCCTTTGTCTCATTTGCCTCGGAAGTGGTGCAGATCCTTTTTCATAGGCTAGTGTTTTCCTGTACATAGGGATGGGACTCAGACATGCTGACAAGCTGCACCCTCAACGCTGCATCTCTATTTATACTGCATAACATTACCTCATCTCCAGCCAATCCCAACTCGCCATGCCTCAACACTCTCCCTTCGCCTTGTGCTACACCTGCCACTGGAGCGGTCCACTGTCAGGACAAGCTTGGGGGAGTGCAGGAGAAAAAACACACACAGTTTAACAGATAGTAGTTGTGGGAGGCAGAGAGAAAAGTGCACAGCTGAACAAGACTAAAGCCAAACGGATAGGCTCTTGGCTACATGTCCTTTGCTGGCTAAAGGAAAACGAGTTTCAAGCCACAGAAAAGAGAGCTCTCCTTTGCTAGCTGGGTCATTGCTGCTTCCCAGCTCCACTGAGGTGTTGGGAAAGAAGGTGACCCTTCTGTCTCCTGAGAGGTGTTTCAGGGAGGCATCTGCAAGCTGCAATGTGAACGCAGAGAAGTTTCTGACAGGTCTGAAAAGTCTGACAAGAAGCAAAGTCAAGGTTTCCCAAGCAGACGGAAAAGCAAAGAGGTTTTCTGCAATATGTAAATCAAATCTGAAAAATTTAGAACTTCTTGTCAGATATTTTGCCTTGCTTCCCTACTCATTGCAATGCTGGGTACAGTCCTGAGCAGTTAGGAAGATTTAGATCACTGAGTCTAGGCCAGTCAATTTGCTTGTTGTGTTTTGAGATATGTTATCAAATTCAGGTTTTCCAATCAGAATCTTAAGAAGTCTAACAGCACTATCTTAAGATTCTGTTTGGAAAACCTGAATTTGATAACATCTGTAAACGGCTCCACAGGAGCGGTATTAATAAAGCACTAAGGGCAATGTGGGAGGAGAAAGGGGCGTGGCAAGTCCAGGATAAAAACTTGAAGGGGCCAATCAGGAGTCACAAAGTGGCTCCTGATTGGCCCCTCTGAGTGTCAGTCAGGGAGGTGAGGGGGCCGGGGGAAGAGGGGGTCGAAGATGCGGCGGCCCTTTCAATCCCAGAGGTAAGGTGGCCGGGGGAAGAGCCTTCACCAGTGGGAAAGGAGCAGGGCTACCGCATCGAAGACGCGGCAGCCCTGCTCCTTTCCTGCCACCGAAGCCAGGACATTGGGGGGAAAGGTGGGGGAAAGGCTTCGGCACGGACCTGCTCCTTTCACCACACCGAAGCAGAGCCCTTGGGGGGGGGAGGCGGGGGGAGGCTTTGGCATGGCAAAGCAGAGCCCTTGGGGGGGGAGGTTTTGACGCAGCGAGAGACGCAGCAGGCCTGTTCTTTTCACCGCACCAAAACACAGACTTTAGCAAAGTCCATACATACCCTCCTGCCAGTCTTATCAGCAGCAATAGAAGCCCTAGTCATACATGGTGGGGGGGGGGGGTTTACTGATCATTTATAGCAGCAGAAAATGTTAAGTGGGAACCTCACTGGAGCTCACACATCCTTGCCTGGGACATCTTTTTTTTTAACAGGCATATCAAAGAGACTCCCTGTGGTGACCTGCTCAGAACAAAGCTACCTTGCGAAATTTTCATAATTAAATAGCAACTGTAATTCAGCTGTGCACATGTTTACACAATGAAAAGCCACAGGCATACAAATATGAGCTCTCAATACATGCTTGCCAGGAGGCTTCCAGCACGTCAGTCATAGTTCCAGCCAGAGGCACAGTCAAAGAAGTCGGTCCAGAACAATGTCAGAAAACTCCATCCCACCATTGCATCCTGAATAAGAAACAACACAACTCTGCCTACTTTTAACTAGAATCTGGGACCTGGAAGATTGGTAGGAATGTCAGTTCATCTTCAAGCAACAGAGATCAGTTCTCCTGGAGAAAATGGCTGCTTTGGAGGGTGGAGTCCATAGACTTATACTCCATTGAAGTCCCTCCCTTCCCCAACCCTGCAGCCCTCAGGCTCCACCTCCAAAGTCTCCAGGTATTTCCAACCCAGAGCTGGCAACCCTGGGCTAATCACACATTCCCAGCCTAAACTACTTCACAGGGTTGCTGGTTATTATTTATTTATTGTTTAAGCTTTTATTTCACCCACCCCCTGCAGATTCAAGGGATTAAGTCAAGGAGGAGAGATTTATTTATTTCATTTATTTATATTTATATACTGCCTTCTCTTTCGGCTCAGGGCGGTTTACATTATAACTCTAATAACCATTCAGTACAGTGAAACATTGAGATATAAAAACTTATTTAACAGTGAAAAATTTGCATCCACAGTGTAATAACAACAGTTCCCAATAAATAACAGTTTGGTCTAAGTGCACTGTGTCTCCGTTTGTGTGCAGTTTAAGGGGCTTCAATCTGATAATGATAGAATGATAGTTGAAGCTACTCTGAGGGGAGAAAAGCTGGGGAGAAAAGCAGGGTATTCAATGATGTTTGGCCCCACCTTTTCTCAAAAGAATTATGAGTGACATTTGTGGAGGCTATGTGATTTCATCCTGACAGTGACCCTGTGAGGAAGATTAGGTTGACAGGGAGCCAATGACCAAGTCATCCTCCGAGTTTCATGTCACCTGTTGAAGGCAAAACACTGCAATGGAAGCAGGTGACCCTTATAATAATCCTGTCTATACAGAGAGAGCAACTCAGAGCACTCAAGGCACTCGGTACAAATGTACACAATTAAGCCTTCATGATGTTTGAGTATGGTTTGTCACTTCCTGTCTCCATAGCCAGCTACTGGGCCCATAGCTTGAGGATAATGGTAGCATACAAGGCGTTCCCATCTAGATCCATGAAGGTACGGTGGCTTTAAGTCTGGTCTGATCTCATCCTACCTCAGAATGTTCACTTAAGCTGTACTGTGTACCTCTCAACTGTACCTGCACTGCTACTGACATCATGGAATGCTACCTTTCACCCCTAGTGGGGATCCAAGCAGCTTACATCATTCTCCTCTCCTCCGTATATCCACACAACAACCCTGTAAAGTAGGTTAAGTTAAAGGTATGTAACTGGCCCAAGATCACTCAGTAAGCTTCCACAGCACAAGTGGGGATCTGAACCTGGATCTCCTAGATCCTAGTCTGGTACTTCAACCATTGCACCATGCCGGCTAATGACACTGCTTAAAATTAATGGATCAAACACAAGGATTTTGTAATATGCAGATGGAGCCTTTCAAAAAGACCATACAGATGTGCCTCTTGAGTACAGCTTTTCTCCCAAGGCAGGATGCAGGTGACTTGACAAAAGCCCCTTTATCAAACTTTAATAAGATTGGGAGTATTTGTATATGGCCCTGTGTCGGGTAGGTCAATGTGACCCGAGATGAGCGCCCTTAGTATTTATGGTGTCTCACTTAAGAAAACTATTTCTGTTTACGGCAAACCTGGGAGTAGTATAATATTATTTTGGAAAAGAAGAAGAAAAAAATAACAGAAACGCAGTAAGCCTTCAGTATTCAATATTATACACACATGCACACAGTGATAAAGTGGTAATAATGACCGCACAGATGGTGCGTGCATGTAAAGTTAATAGCTTTCCATACATCTAGAAAAGCGGAGGGCTGGCTTCGGTTTGTTTTCCCGATTTTAGCTGTGGCTAGACTAAACGTAGGGAAAATACTAATGAAGCAGGGAAAACTCAGGAGGCTGCTCATTTTGCCACTCACTGGTGTCCACCCTTAGCAGAGAAACAGCAATGCTTTGGGAATAAATGCAACAAAAAGCAATCCTTTAAGGACTAGTTAGCCCCAGGCAATACTTTGATGTAGTAATTGCAGGCAGTCAGGAAGGCACTTCTGTATGCATACCTAGACTCCGAGTCTTGTTAGAACCAGGGCTCTGACAACGCATACAGCTCTTATTCCAGGAAGCAAAGCATGCTTATGAAAGTCACAGAAAGTCCTTCAGCTAACAAGCAGGGGACAAGAGACCATTCTCATGGGATGAGGCATCGCATCAGGTCACCAAGAGATTTGGATGAATTAAAGCCATCGGAAACTATGGGTGTATCCTTCTTAAGGGCCCATTATGCACGGGGGGGGGGGGTTAGCGCACATTCGGGGTGGAATGGCGGCGACTAAAATCACCGATAACACACGGTGCCGGCTGCAGATTTGGTGCATGCCACTGAAAAAGCCGCGTTAGCGAAACGCGGAAGAAAGCGCAGCTTCCGGGTGACCGGGGCGCAACCAGAAGCGGCGCCGGGGTCGCCGCGTGCATAATCAGTTACTCTGGGTTTTGCTGCCGTTGCGTCCCGTCCCGTGCATAAGCGGTTTGCTTCGCTTCTTCCCCCTCCGCGTTTTCCATGTGATCCGAAATCGCAGTTTTGGCGGCCATGCATAATGGGCCAAGATGACGACTCCACGACATCCATACAAGGTCTTTCCCTTTCTCCAGGGGTAGACCCAGCAACATGCCACTGATGAAAACAAGCACAACCAAAACTCACGTATCAAGGACACCCCCCCCCCATCATGCCATCTTGCTAAAGACTACCCTGCTACTGTATAATTTATTTATTCCTTCCATAAAAGCCCCTGTCATTTGAAAGGTCAAAAACGTATCCTTTGAATTTACTAGAAAGACTGAATGGGTCAAGAACAGTTTATCCGTCCTCAATTTTACCTTGGCAGCTGCAAATGGGAGATGGCACGTAGCATACTGTTTGACACGTAAGCTGCAGAAAAGGCAGGTAAGCTGCAGAAAATGCAAGTCACTTCAAACAGGACTCTGCAGAAGCAGCATAGAGACATTCTAAATAAATAAAATTAATACCTATGCCTCACCATGGACCTGCATGGGTGGGTATTAAGAGACAACAGGCCTTCACTCTCCATTCCAAGGAGACAGCTGGACCCTGAAGAAGGACGTGTCTAGCAACTGGCCGAGCTACAGCAACATTTTCACAGAGCATTCTTGAAAGGCAAAAATATGTCCAGAAGTCAGGTTGCCAACTACCAGGTAGGGGCTGGAATTCTCCTGGTATTGCAGAGACCAGCTCCCCTGGAGGAAAAGGTAGGGTTGAAGGGCAGTCTCTGTGGCATCCCAGTCCCTTGCAGTTTCCTCCTTCCCAAACTCCTCAGGCACCAACCCTGAACTTCCAGGAATTTCAAAAACCAGAGTTGGCAACCATACGCTAGAGGTAGGGAATAAAAATTAGAAACTATCCCAGGTAAACTGGGAGCATTGCAACACACTTTAGCATGAAAAATAATATGACGTGTTAATTACGGACTGTCAAGTATTTCATAGAGTGGCCATATTGCCCTGTAGCAGTGGAATTCAAAACTTATTCTAGCAAGCTCTTGTGAATCAAAGCAGATGAATGATATGCATTTGAAGCTTTTGGCATTAAAAAGATCTGCTTAACAAATATACATTGCAATACATCCGGCCGAGTGAGATCTGGCTCACGAACGCTTATGCTGGAATAAATGTCGCTGCACTTGAAGGTGCTGCTGGACTTGCATTTAATTAAGGCTGTTCAGCAGTTACAAAATGCTGCATTTCAAACCCATCTGAGTGCACCTCAAGTGTGAAGCCTGGTATTGTCCTCATAGATAACATTCAACAAAGATTTCTGGGATCTGTTCAAATTTTGTTTCCTGTGAGTTCTTTTCCCTTATCCATACCCCCCTCCCCTTCTCTCTCCTTCCTATTCTGCCTGCCTACCTATCCCCATTTGTATCCCTCCTTCGTCCATGAAGTTCGGGGTAGCACAGAGCATTCTCCCCTTCTCCATTTCTGCCCTGCTCTGCCTGCTTCACAGTTTCTCCAATGCTTGTTTGTCAAAGCCAGCATGTCGCAACGCTCACATCTTCACCAATATGTGCAGATTTTGACACCCTTTCACTTTTTGGACCTTGAGGAAAGAAGCTCAGAACCCCTAGGTAAAATGAATTAAATTGCTTAGTCTCAGAGGGACAGGATGTTGTGTGCCAGGCTGAGGGAAAGAAAAATATTGCATCGCTCTCCGGTTGACAGCCTGACAGAAAAGATGAGTTGCATTATCAGGATGGGCTTCACTTTCCCAGAAACAAAAGCTGGGCAGTGCTGAAGGGTTGAATTCAAGGATTGAGCTATCAAAGCAAAGCAAATTTTCTCCCCTTGTGTTCATTACTTCTTGAGCTCTGATACCGCCAGACTTTGGATGAATCTCTATGTCTCCCCCCGCTCCAACATCCTCCACCAACAGCCTTGCAAGGAAATTTCAGCAACCATCTACAGCAATCCTACAGTGGCACTTTTATAATGGGAAGATCCCAATGTATTGTTAGGATTGGGGAAACAATAGTCAGCTACTCCTTTGCTTTCCACTGCTACCTTCTGAAATAGTTTTTCATTCAGAAAGAGCAGGGTTTACCTATGTAATATAGACATTGGGGAAAATTGCAGTATTGTATAACATTTACTTCATTTTCACTCCCCGCCTTGTGTCCGAATAGGAACATCATTCTCTTATCCATTTTATCCTCACAACAACCCCGCAAGGCAGGTGTGACTAAGAACGTGGGGGCACAAGGACCCATGGGAACTTGTCCCACCTTACCGCTTGTACCGCTTGGTGGGGAAAATTCCAGATGACATTACGGCTGGGCTAGGGCTGTTCCAGGCCTGGCCGAATTCAGCCCTTCATTTGCCCTGGGGCAAGGGAATGTGGACATGTTCACATCCCCTTTGTTGCCCCCAACACCGACAGGGCCTATGTCAGGCCTGATCTGTGGGGAAGGAAAGAATCAGGCCATCCTGGCCTGGCTCCTCCCCACCCATGGCCACAACTACAGAGCCTCCTGGGGGCATTATTTTAAATATTTAAAGTAAAGGTAAAGGTATCCCCTGTGCAAGCACCGAGTCATGTCTGACCCTTGGGGTGACGCCCTCTAGCGTTTTCTTGGCAGACTCAATACGGGGTGGTTTGCCAGTGCCTTCCCCAGTCATTACCGTTTACCCCCCAGCAAGCTGGGTACTCATTTTACCGACCTCGGAAGGATGGAAGGCTGAGTCAACCTTGAGCCGGCTGCTGGGATTGAACTCCCAGCCTTATGGGCAAAGCTGTCAGACGGCTGCCTTACCACTCTGCGCCACAAGAGGCTCTGCTTTTAAATATTTAAGAATGGGGTATTGCATTGTAACACAATATCCCATGATTAACAATTAAAATTGGCTGCTGCCACCCCACAGCACAGTGGCACATCACTGCCTCAGCTGCCTTGTCTGGAGGTAAAAATCTGGGGTGGATCAGGTCCAGCAGGGAAAATGCTCCCCCCGCCTGGACCGGGGAAAGAGGCGGGGCAATGTTCCCCAGCTGAAACACCTGGCAGCAGCCCGGCACAGCGGCACCAGTGGAGAATTGGTCAGACTGGCCCAAAGTCACCCACGAAGCTTCCATGACACAGTCAAACCTAGGTTTCACAGAACTTTATCTGCTATAACCACTACACCATACAGCCATTAGGAGAGGTCATGCCGTGAGTAGAGTAGGCAGACAACATCCGGCCCTATTTCATATTTTCAGTAGATCTCAGGGAGGCTGTGATCAGGTGCCTAGAGGGGTTTTGGGATGGATGAAGGCTAACGAACTAGCGATGTCATTAGTGGGGCAAAGGTCTGACTGACCAACTGGGTTATTCCCTGTTTATGGACACTGGCCAGAACATTCCACAACTAAAAGAAGCAGTGCAAGATGGGAAATCGTAGCAGCAGTTGCGCCATAGGCTCACCAAGAGTTGGACTTGACTGAATGGCTAACATCATCATCATTACACAGCTCCGAAAGGAGAACATTCTTAAATGAGGAAGATGTTCCTGAATCCAGGCTTCTTGCTAGATAAAGAGGTGGCAGCAGCAGCCAGGCATGCCCTTCACCACTTTCACTGAAAAGACCCTGCTGCTGGTGGGTATTAAGTTAGCATATTTATGTGTCTCACTTTTCTAAAGAAAGGATTCAGCAACTAGGCTTTGCAGATTATCCTATCACTTTATGTGTCTGATGAAGCAGACTCGAGGCCACAAAAGCTCAAGCAAAAATAAATAGGTGCCACAAGACTCTTTGAGCTTACCTCATCAGTATACCTTCAGGCCAGGAAAACTATATCTATTGAATTTGTGCGTGCCATTGGCCTGCCAAGCCCCTGGTGAGGGTGGGCCTATCCCATTTCTTGTCTCTTGCCACCATTCACAGGAACACTGAGAGAAAATTTCTTCAAGGCCAGCAGCATACTGTCACAGCGGAACAGAGCTACCATTGAGTTTCTGCTGACACCTAGAGAGGCATGATGTCACAGCATCTTCAATGGCAGATTCTCCCCCCCCCCCCCCACTTTCCCACTGGTTGCTCAGCCATGCCACTGCTAGGACACAGTAACTCGAGACTAAAAGAAGCAGGTGACTGTCCTAGGAGGGAGGGAAAAGACCATCTTTGATTACCTTCAGCCCTGTATGGGCATTAGCTAATATGAACTCTGAAGCAGGTTCCAGCTGAACGCTCCTGGAAATGCAGTTGTTGTCCTCCTTGATGTTCTTACCAACATATGAACTAATGAAGACAAAGATGGCATTTGTTATGGGAAGTGCTCACACAAACCTTTACTGTAGCTGTACCAGCACAGCAGCATGAGTGCCATGACATATTTTCTGCTTCCCTTTTTTGTAGTCATAAATCTGGTCCGTTACAAGACTCAGCTGCTGCCAAGTGTTTAGCAAACATGCAGGCTTGGCAGCCACCGTGTTACTGGAAGAAACTTGTGCCGTGAGATACAGACTGTGCCAAATGGTGCTCGTAGTTACACTGCTGAAGCCTTCCAATTCTCCCCTCTAGCTAGCCTGGCAGGAACAATAGGAGGAAGCAATTAAAAGGGAAAGGGGAATGCTATGCTATATCTTTACAAGACTGGAAATCTATTTCCTACTTTTTACTTCCTTTTTTTCTGGCAATTTTAGCACAAACAATACTTTACCCCATGTCAGGCCACTTGCAAATAACTTCTAACTACAGGAAGTGCATACCTTCCCATTTTTCACAGATGTAAATGTATCTGCAATACCTATTCACACAATAAGGATAGCTTCCTGGGTGCCTATGCGTGCGCGCACAGCCATTATGCATAGATGACAGATCTTGATTGCCTAGTCTACATTGTGTGCAGTCATTCTGCAACAGCCTGTTCTCTGTAGCTTCAAAAAGTGGGTTAGAATCAGAATCACACAGAGAGCTGGAAGAGACCACAGAGGGCCATCCAGCCCAGGCCCCGCTGTTAGTGAGTGATCATAACAGCCTCCCAACAATACTAAGAAGAACATTTAGTCATACAGTGGATCTCCTTACAGATTATGGGGAAACTGCATCTCAAACACATTTAGCAATATGGGCAGTGTATGTGGAAGGGAAGCCGAGAACATATTGACTTGAATCCTTGTTAGAATGTGTGTGGATGTGGATACAAGAAGGAGTTATCATGCCCACACTGGCTGCACCACCAGCGCTGGCGCCAGGGGGCGCTGGTCCAGAGGTGTTGCCCAACTTGCTCCAGGGGATGCTGGGAAAATTAGTTAGTACAGAGACTAGATCAGTGAACTAAGAGTCAACAGCCTCTCTCCATTAGCCATTACAGGGGACTGGACATAACAACATTGCTCTAATATTTGGGCAAAAACTCTATGGTAGAAGTGTTTGAAGTTATGGTGTAAAGATGTCAGTTCTAGTACATGCTAGAAATGATGTAACCACATTCCTAGTGACATTGCCTGGACCTCCCTCCTGCTTCTGATAAGTCCCCCCTTCATCTGTCACCAGTTGTCTGGAGGGAGCTTGCAAATGAAGTCCATAAAGTAGCATTTGAATGCCTCCTGATATGTCTGTGCACACTGCAAAGCAGAGCAAGGTCCAGTCAAGTCAGGACTTGTAGTACATCCCATTGCATTGATGTCCCATTTAAACAGGTACCACACACACACACACACATACCCAGGCCCTCAAGTCATGCTGCAGAAGGACATAGTCATATGTGAAATCAGCTACCTCTTCATACCACCAATTTGGCTCTCTGAACTGGCCCTATAAAATGTAACTATGCAAGCCTTACCTAAAGATCTTCTCTCCTTCCTAGGGTTGCCAACTTTGGCTTGGGAAATTCCTGCAGATTTGAGGGTGGTTCCTGAGCAATGTAGACTTCAGAGAGGGGAAAAGGTTTCACGGGGTGTGATGCCACACACTCTACCCTCCAAAGCTGCCATTTCCAGCAGGGAAACTAAACCATGTAGACTGGAGAACAGTTACAGTCTCAGGAGAACCAACAGGGTAACCAGCTCTGGGATGGGAAATTCCTAGATATTTTGAGGGTGGAGACTGAGGAGAGTGGGATTTGGGGAAAGATGGGTTATAAGATGGGGTATATACAGTCCCACTTCCAAAGCAGCCATTTTCTCCAGATATATATTGGCTGGAGATAAATTGCAATAGCACAACTGCAGCCACCACCTAGAAGTTCATAACCCTACTGGCAAACCTAAAGCTAGGTTTGGAGCAGTATTCCATGTTCAGAATGACCAAAGAGAACAAGCCTGTTCTAAGACCCAATGTAAAGGCAGCAAGGAGAGGGTAAAATGTTCTTGTCCCCCTGATACTTTAAGGTTTATGTAATAGTGGAAGAAGAGACTGGCCAAGCAGACAGGCCAAGCACCATTTCTCTTCACCAGCATCATCAACTCAAGGGCTCCAAGCCCAGCAAAGTGACAGGAAATGGCCCCATGCTCCTGGACAATGCTCAAAGCCAAGGAAATCTAATACCTGTGGCACTATCCTTATTTCTAAGGCAACTCAAAAGACGGCTACACTTCCCTGCCAGCTTTCATGGCAAATTTCATAAATAATTAAGATTGAAAATACACATGCCCTTGGCTGTACTTACAGTCCATGTTTGCATTGTTCTAAATAGCTAAAATCTGCCCAGTAGCAGAGCAATAAAATCCCACCATTTATATCCCTTTCACTTTGCAATCACATTTGGTCATCTCTCAGGATTCCTATGTCACACCAGACAGCTGAACTGTACCTCTAGGGCATCCTCAAGATAGACCTGCAAAACTGACACTTAGATATGTGGTTGTTTACCATCTTTCTTTCTTCAGCTTACAATTCTCACTCCCCCTCTCTCTGCAGAAATACAGGCATTGTTTGAACGTTTCTGTTACCACCAAAGAACTAGCTTATTTGCAAAAACGCTTCTTCTTTATAAATAAACCCAACATTACACATGACGGGGAGGGAAACCTTTCTTATTCTACTGAAAATCCTTTAAACTAAGCATTTGCTGGCTTTATTTTAGAGAGCTTTCCCCCCAAAGCTTATTTTCACAACTCCACAGCAAACGTGACTATGCGATTAACGTTATATAACAGGGAAGCTAAAGACACAGATATATTCAATGTTGGGTCACACAGATTATCCCCCATTTAACATGTTTTATGTTTTAACATGTTTTGCCTATTTGCAATCAAGATGACTGACAGGAGCAGTCAATGCTTAGGTTTCAGTTTCCTTTAAAACCAGAGAATATGTTGTTAAGCTTTTATCCAGAAAAGTTGCCACATCATGCAGAGACTTTCTTTTTTATGCTACAACGGTGGCTAGAATAACTCTGGCGAGGGAATGGAAATTATCGACTTCGCCTTTGATATTGGCCTGGATGGACAAGCTCCTAGATCTCACAAAAATGGCCAAACTAACTACCCAGGTCAATGGAAGATCAACACAAGAATTCCAAGCACAATGGCATTATTATCTGGATGTTCTCAGATTTAAGGGTGAACAATGGTGAACCAATACTCCCAAATTTCTGTTGGGGAGATTTCCTGTACCTCTGTATTTCTGTTTTTTCTATATGTAATCATTCTCTTCTTCTTCTTTCTTACTAATAATAAATATTAAACTTAAAATAATAATTTATTTATTTATTTAGATTTCTATACCGCCCATTTCTTTGCAGCTCTGGGCGGTTTACACAGAACATTATAACTTACATGGAACATTTCATAACATCAAAACAACTTTAAGAAACATCAAAAGATTACAAAACCACAATTATAATATAATAACAATTAATTAATAAAAGATGACTGATAGGAGTTCCTGGGGCTAGAACCAAGAACATTCAGAACTTCCATGTCAGGCTGGGGCAAAGTGGTCTCTAAAGCAACTAAAGAACCCTGATAGGCCAATGGCTCAGGGGGCAACTCTCCCCCACAGGGGCCACCCCACCCCAATTGAGAATTCTGGATGATTCTCATAGCTGCCAAAAGGGACCTCATAGCTGCCAGTCACGTTCAGCTAGCTGCTTCAGTCACATTTATGTATTTACCTCTACTGTGATGTGCCCTGAGAACCATGAGATAGGGCAGAAAATACATGCAATACTAACAATAACAACAATAAAACCACAGTAAGAGTCACTGGCTCTGGAGTAGGTCCCTTTCTTCTTCCCTGTTTGCCCCACTGGGGAAAAATGCAAAAAAACAACTGATGCTCCAACTTGCCTTGTTTGCAATTCCTCTTTTATGTCACACTATTTGTCTGCCTTGACAATTTGCTGAAAAATGTATTTCAAACAGTTCCACCTCAGAACAGTGGCAGCATTCATCACGGCTAGCTTAGACTCACGAGTTACTGGCAAGCTGGAATAATATGTACCTCAGAGTCAGCATGAGCTGGCCATACACCATTTAGAACCAGCTATGTAAATTGCACATGTGCAATGTTTGTATCTAAACCATCAGAAGCATTCATCTGGCAACAGTGTTCATTATGGTGGTGTATGTTCAGAACAGACTGAATCTAACTACAATTCAAAAACAGCAGGGCAAAAATGCAAAAACCTAATGAATACAAATGCCAACTTATTCAGCTTGCAAGTCAGATAGGAACACAAAGATAGGGATGCAAAGCGTACAACTAGAGACAACAAACTATGTCAAAGTATACCGATTTGATAAAATTTGGGTTAGTCAGGCAAAACGAGAATAAACAGAAAAGCCATGCAACTCCCACCACCCCTGCTGTGCTGAAGAAGACTGCAACATCTTTTTAATGTGTTCTTTTCACATTTAACAAAGATGTTGAGTTGGATTTTGGATCCTGTTTCAAAAGTTTAAAAAACAAACCTTATCTTTTTTCACAATTTGAGAGTCCTGCTAGTAATGTGCAAACAAATTCTCATCTGAACAAAGAAGCTGTTTCAAGCTGGTCCATTTCACTTCTCCCTGCTTAGAAGTAGGCTCGTGCGATTCGGCCGCTTTGGCGGCTGTTCCCTCTGGGCGCCCGCTGTCACGCCGCTGACGGCACCACCCTCCCCCCCCACAGCGCGGCGCTGGCTGCGCCCAGAGGGAACGGCCGCCAAAGCGGCCAAATCGCACAAGCCTACTTAGAAGTATGTAGGGTGGGCGGGTGGGGCCTACCAAACATGTAAACTGCCCCCCGACACACACACTATAAATGGCTGCCATCCATTTCAATGACTGATGTTGCTTTCACAAGCTTCAAAGTGGAAGGGAGTGAAACAGATAAGTGAAATAGCTGCCAGGCATTTAAACCTAATCACTTGGGTGTAGTCTGCACAGGGCTTTTTACCCCCTCCAAGATCAACTAAATCCCTGCAGTCTCTACATTTTGATTTTGGGTGCTTTAAATTTTCCCTCTACAAAATGCATGATTGATTCGCGGTGACCCTACCTTTCCCCCGCAATACCCTGGCGTGGCTATAAGTCTCAATATTTCAAAAAACACCATATTTTAAAAATCACCAGATCTCTGCTTTTTGCAATTAACTTGCTGCCTCATGCTGTAGCAAAGCAATCTTCCCTGATTGGCCATCAGTTCAAATACTTCCTGGTTCCCGGTTGCAAGGCTTGTCTTAAAGTAACTGTGCTCCAGATGCCCTAACTTCTCTCAGCAGAGATTTGCCTCTTAGATTTATTCCCGCCCTGCTTTCTCCAATCCTCCCCCCCCCCCCGTTCAAGAAAAGAAAGAGACTCCTGCTGCGTTTGGCACCCCTCCCTGCTTTGAGCTTTCCCAATCGAGTGTAGAACACTTTCCGTTTCAATTGGAGGAGGAGGGGAATAGAGGAAGACCCGAGTTCAAATCGATCTGAATTCAGCAGGATCCACAATGAAAAAAAACAAGTAAGTGCAGAATCAGCTTTGGTGGGTCCGCCCATCTGCTGCTAGGTTTAAATGGCTGTAAGCCATTTCACTCCCACTTCAAAGTGATGTTTTAAATAGAGTTTCTTGGAGCATCAACCCTCTAATATTCAGACAGTGTGAATAGTTCGCAATCATATATAAATCTAAAAGCTAATGGGACAGCCTCCCTAGTCAGCTGCTGGGTTTAAATGGCCCAAACCCTGGAACCAAATGGGACAAAAGTCCAGGAAATATTCAGGGGGAGGCACTGAACCAGGCCAAATCATGGTGAATTTTGGCTCATAATCTGCCTCATGCCCATTCCTAATATGAAATACTGTTTAGAGTTCAAATGGGATTTGAGTTGTCCAAATTAGCCCTTTTTAAAAAAAGGGCATTGCTCCTGGGGAGTACTATAGGGTTGACATTCCAAGAAAAAGAAACACCAACTATTAAGCTCCATAAGAGATGTTAACATCCATTATATATTTACATATTCCACCCCCAGAAGAATTAACCAATAATTCTATATCTCTCATTTCAAGTTTCCTTCAGAAATACACATGAATAAACACAAATACTGAATCAGACCATTAGTCCACCAATGTCAGTATGTCTACTCACATTGGCAGCTCCAGGGTCTCAAGTAGATGTCTTTCACGTCACCCACTGCCTGGTTCTTTTAACTGGAGATGCAAGGGATTGAGTCTAGGACCCTGTACATGTAAAAGAAAAGGCTCTTCCACTGAGCCACATTCCCTCCCCTGAATCAAGATGAGAGAAACCATCTCCAACCCCTGTCTTAGACTGAAGCCTCTTGGCTACACTTAGTGCCATTCTGGACTTTTCTAGGTAAGATAAATTCAGCAACACAAAGCTCTTTATATTAACTGTCTTTCTGCACAGCATAACATCCTGACACTTACATCTTCATGTAGTAGTAAATGATAAATAATGAATCTGATTGCATACCATAATATAAAGCAATAAATTATGCATACCAACTCACGCTGCATCTGCTGGAGCTTCATAATGTGATTTAACAGATAACACACACTGTTTACTACTTAAAAGGTTTATCAAATTTTGAAGCTACATTCAATTATACATTATGCATTTATGTGAATGCACACTCTCTGACTGATTCTCTGCTCTTGCAGAGCTCCCTTCGGATTCATATTTCAAGCCACCAGACTTTCCCAGGAGGAATTAAACGCTAGTGGCTCAAGAGAACAGTTAGTCACCAGGCATGTTTTCAAAACCAAGTGGCAGTTTCAGTAACGTACCCAAATAAAGACGAAAGGAGCCAATTGACAGCAGGTCAGGACGCATGCATTTCAGCCTCACCTACATTTTCTTTCTGGCACTGTCAGAACTATTAAAAACTGATCTGAACAATTTGCTACTTGTCTTACCTGTTACAAAAACACTTGAGTCGTATAGGTGCAATGGACCAAGAACTCAAGTCCCTAAACCAGGGTGAGAGTCACTGTGGTTTAGTGGTTAATACTAGCATCAGGGAGATCTGAGAATGCCGTGGAAGCTCACTGAGTAACCTTGGAACAGTGACCCTCAGCTTAACCTATCTCACACGGTTGCTATTGTGAAGACAATATATAATGGATGAAAGGAGAACAAATTTAAACTACCTTGGCTTCCCACCGGGGAAAAAGGTGGGGTACAAATGAAATAAATAACTAAAATAGCTTACTGTTAGTGGAAATATTTTAACAGTAAGAATCTGGCAGACAAGGGGAAGATTACACCTCCAATGATGGAGTATAGGAATGCACATGTGGACATTTCTTCCACATCCTGAGAGTTTGTATAAGTTAAGCAGCTCAAAGGGACACAGAGACACCTCACATCTATAAGTCACTGTGAATACACTGTGAATGCTTCAATTATTTTAAGAATGGGATGGGACAAGCTAGAGTTGCTAGACCCTGGAGGAGGCAGGGATCCTCCACCACCAGGCTCTGTCTCCTAACCACTTATCAGATGACTGACGAGGGGGATTACCAGGAGAAAGAGGAAGGCCCAGGCCATGCTGCTGGTATCACAGGAAGTGACATCATCACACCAGCAGTGTCCAGGCAGCACTCTTGTATCTAGGCAAAAATTCTATGGTAGAGACCATTTTTACCAGAGAGTGCCCAAATACCAGGGCACTGCAGGAATTTTGCATTGTGATTATGTCATTTCCTATACAATGCCAGCAACACAGCCTGGGTTGTCTTCTTTCTCTTGGTAAGCTCCACTCCGAGCCCCACTGGTTGCCTGAAATAACCTGGCAATCTTATGGCAATCTGCAAGGAGGATGGTTGTAGGGAAAGTAGCTGCAAGGCAGGGGAGACAGAAGCAAAACAATATGAAGACTGCACATGTGCAGTTGGCTGCTTAGCACAATGAAACGTTTTGGGAACACCTGCAAATAGATTGCTGAATGTTCAGCTAGCATGATCACTACTGGTGAATAGACCTCAAGCCAAACCAGTGAGCATACAAGGATCCCTGGGAAAGATATGAATAAATAAAGTGGCAAACAATATTATATGTGATCCTATCTCAGAAAAACTCTCAATGCAGGATCTGCTTCTGTAACTCTCCCTTAAATCAGACTCTTCTCTAAGAGGCACATATATTGAATGTTCATATTCCCCTTTTTTGACCCTTGTGAGAGTATGAAGAAATTTTACATACAACCTATGACAAGCTCTTCCAGATGAACACACCGATAAAATAAATGAGAGTTACCCTTTGCTAGGGGCCCCCTGTCAGCACATCTAAGCCTGTTGGGAAGAAGCAGCTAATATGGGGCCACATTTTGTTAAACTCTGGGCTTACATCCACAAAACTTGTGTAAGATTCAGGGGGAGTTTAGCTTTAGAGAGCACAAAAAATTAAAAATGAAACATGCCTGATTTTCATTTTCCCCATAGATCTGGCAAGCAGAGAGGCGAATAAGGTCCAAAAAGATGGTTGGGACTACTCCCTCTTCTCCTTTATTTCTATGAGAAGGCTGACAGTATGATTTCATGTATTAATTATGATAATCACTTACACAAGCCTAATATATGTCAAAATCTCCTCATGCTAAATTGAAAACTGACATTTTTACCTCATGAATATTGCTTCACTGGTGACATTTATTGCATACCACCATGAATGTCAGGTCAACAGAGGTACATTTGCTTTGGTTCCCCTTTACTTATATCTTTGAGGGAGTGTGTGTCCATATTAACTGCTATGGAAAAATCAGATTGTAAATGATAACTAAAGTCAGGGTTTGATTAAAATTTTCACCTATTAAAAGGAGTTGGGGTTAAGCTTCCCCACCCTTCCTCATCCATGACACCAGTTGCCTGGATTCTGCTGACAATGTGTAATTGTCAATACTTATCTCTCTCTTCAGTCTGAACTTTGCATAGTCCCAAACTGCATTCAACATGTATCATCCTTCCCACATTTCACGCTCCATAACAAGTCTCCTCCTCAAGACTCTCTGGCTTTTCCACTGCAAGATTCCATCCCCCCTAAACAGGTAACTACAAATAATATGATTAATCTTTATTTGAGAAAATCATATTTGGAGAGGAAGCTGAAACATCTGAAACTCAGACACAGATTTCTGATGTGGATACTTAGCTGTCCGTATTACTACAGATATTTATTTGTTTTTTATAATTTTATTTATAGACCACCCCTCCACAATGACAGACTCAGGGTGGGTCACAAGAGAGATATACATTTAAAACTAGAAAACTATAAAAACATAATAAAATACCATTTATTTCATCATCACCATAGTAGGGTTGGCAAGTTCAGTATTGCAGTGGTGGTAGTAAAAGGATCTCCTGTAGAGGAAGACTCATATAGGGGAAGGAGAGGAACAGGAGAAGATGGAGGCCCAGAGTTCCTCTCAGTCAGCCTGGCCTCAATCATAGGCTTGGTGGAAGAATGCTATTTTATAGGCCCTAAGGACTTGAACAGCTACATCAGGGCCTGGATCCCCGCTGGCGATTCATTCCACAAGGGATCACCAATAGGCTGGTATTTGCTGAACATACTGGGAGAGATGGTCCCTCAGATACGTAGGGCCTGCACCATGTAAGGCCTTTTCTGCCACATATTCAGATGCACAGTGAAGGCTGATATCTTATGACATTTTCCACTTTGTTAAATGATCACTGTGGGAGTTGCTGTTGAATGCAATGGATAGTCATGCAAGCTATATGGTTTTATAACTAGAATCTTCTTTTAAGGAACAGTTTGTGTTCCCTACTTGATATTCATGGGTTTCAGATTTAAATACCTGCAGACATTGTATGACTTTTTAAAGGCTATATTTTGTACAGGAATATTAGGTATTTATTCTTTAACAATAAACCCTGGTAACCTGTTCTTGAGTTGTGTGATGAAACTGATGTGTGGGTATGAATATGTATAAATTCTTAACTTTTATTTTAATGTATAGAGTGAATTTTGTTCCTTTTTTCATGTTCTAAATTCATGTTCACATGCTCATAACATTTCAAAAGAATAAAGCAAAATCCAGTTAAGTGAAGAGCACATGTAAATAATATACATGGATAATTATATACAATAGGAGCTTGATTTAAGCTCCCATTCAACCATCTACTTCCATAAGCAAATATAATGGAATCAGTGACAAAACACTAAAGCAATCCATGGAGAACCAACATTTTGACTCCATAACAGCAGATCACGTTGGAAGATTAACAAAAACCATGAACTATAATATAAGTAGCTACAGCAGCCTATACAGGATATGAACAAACTTCCCAATTAGGTAAATAGTTCACCTACCATAGTATGCATTACATGTCAAAAGCACTACAAGAAGTCAAGCAAAGAACTTTGTCCCCCAGAGCAAACAATATTACAAGAAACTGACTAAGAAAAAGATCTATGAATTATCAGCCATATATACCTTGAGTAACTGAAGCAGGATGCTTTGATAAGTAATCTAATAAATATAAGTGTAAAGTTCTACATCTGGGTCAGAAGAATGAAAAGCATGCCTACTGGATGGGGGATACGCTTCTAGGTAACACTGTGTGTGAACGAGACGTTCGGGTACTTGTGGATTGTAAACTAAACATGAGCAGGCAGTGTGATGCAGCGGTAAAAAAGGTGAATGCCATTTTGGGCTGTATCAACAGGGGCATAGTCCCATTGTATACGCCACTGGTCAGACCACACCTGGAGTACTGTGTGCAGTTCTGGAGGCCTCACTTCAAGAAGGACGTGGATAAAATTGAAAGGGTACAGAGGAGAGCGACGAGAATGATCTGGGGCCAAGGGACCAAGCCCTATGAAGATAGGTTGAGGGACTTGGGAATGTTCAGCCTTGAGAAAAGGAGGTTGAGAGGGGACATGATAGCCCTCTTTAAGTATTTGAAAGGTTGTCACTTAGAGGAGGGCAGGATGCTGTTTCCGTTGGCTGCAGAGGAAAGGACGTGCAGTAATGTGTTTAAACTACAAGTACAACGATATAGGCTAGATATCAGGAAAAAAATTCACAGTCAGAGTAGTTCAGCAGTGGAATAGGCTGCCTAAGGAGGTGGTGAGCTCCCCCTCACTGGCAGTCTTCAAACAAAGGTTGGATACACACTTTTCTTGGATGCTTTAGGATGCTTAGGGCTGATCCTGCATTGAGCAGGGGGTTGGACTAGATGGCCTGTATGGCCCCTTCCAACTCTATGATCCTATGATTCTATGATTCTAAGTGAATGGAGGAATAAATAGCACAGTAATAATCTTGACAAGAATCTTTCCCTCACTATTCTTGCAGTCATCCCAGAATTTTCATCCCAGAATCTGTAGTTTAATTAAAAGTATCTAATTGAACAGGACTACAAACTTTCTTGGAGAATTGTTGCCAGAGGAGGCAACTCATAACTATATCAACCAACCATCAATATAAGCCATCCTTGTGAGCTCATGTTTATTTTGAATTGCTTCAACTCTATGAGGAGCTCACAAGCTCCCCCTGGCCACTGGATGGTACCATCCTGTATGGAGTGGGTTCTGGTTTATCAGAAAGGTATGGACTTGAGAACCATAGTTATTTCTTGGAACTGTGGGACCAATACTCTCTTTTATAGCAGAGAGCTTCACCTTCCACCTCAAACCACTGAGCCATTAACTCCACCATCTGTAGCCTCATGCAGTTTCACCATCCAAACGCTCTTTGTTCTGCCAAATTTGTTAACAGTGACATGATCAGGCCCTTCACTAGAATGACTCTATTAACAAAGATGGCCAGCAGAGTTCATTGTGGGATTGAGAAAGAAGCCCAAGAAGAAACAAAACAACAACAACAACAAAAGACTATGCGCACTCTACCCAAATATTCTCAGAAGTTGAAGAGTAAAAGAAAATTAACATCAGTGAAATTTAGCGAGTACAGCTCCGTGTCGGGAGAAGCACCAGATGTGAAATGTAATTACTTTTTTTTTTCAAACTCTGTTCATGTTTTACAAACCAGGACTGACACTTGAACAAAGAGCCTAAAAAAAGCAAGCAGGATCTACGCAAATAACGAGCGGTTTTGTTTTATTGCTGTCGCCTGTTCAGATACCAGTTTATAAAGCAGAGAGATGGGGGTGCGAATCAGATGTGATCTCAGAGAAGAGAGAGACATAGGTGCCACTGTTTTCTTGCCAGGTTCTTGCTTTCCAGAGTCATGCTTGCCAGAGTATAAATAGCAACTCCCTGCATGCAGCGGCTGGCTTGCCACGATGCATTGCAAATCTGTTACAAAGATACAAAGGGAGTTTTAAACTTGGATGGCCAACCTGTGGCATGAGTGCCACAAGTGGCATAAGCAGCAGGCATTTATTTTGAGCCAAACTAAAAAAGGAGCTAGAGGCATTTCTACAGCATCTCCTGCCATATGCCATTGCTTGTTTCAGAACTCAAAAGACATTAAAAAAAACAAGGTGTTCATTTGGATATACCTGAAACTAAACTGAACCCAGAAGTAGCTGTTTCGAGTCAGCTTGGGGATATCTAAAATACCCCAAAACAATCCTGAAATTCTGAGAGTAATGAAAATTTACCTCCTGGATTTTGGGAGGAGTTTCAGTTTTAGGGAGAATGCAAGAGTAGAGATGGAAAGAGAAGAATCTGGTTTGCCAAATACTGCTAGTTGACACTGCATCCCTTTTAATTTTCAAGGACTAGAAACCCCACTTTACAGGTGATGCCAATTAATTAGGGTTGCCAGCTTCCAGATGGGGCCTGGATATTTCCCAGCATTACAACAGATCTCTAGATTACAGAGATAGATGGGCTCTATAGTATCAGATCCTTGCTGGGCTCCCTCCTATCCACAAACCTTGCCTGTTACAGGCAAGTTCTGATTCACACCAGAATCTCGAGGTTTTCTCTAACCTGGAGCTGGCAGCTCTATGAAAAACTACTGGTAGTCTGTTAGAGCCATTGGAAATAATAATTAATAAATAAAAATAATGGGGATACTGTTGACTTTCTACAGTCCATAGGAAATAATGGCTCCATTTTTTCCAGTAACAGGTAAACCTGGGGTTAATTTGCACTGGGCTTTTTATCTCTGGTGACCCCTAGTTAAAGAAAATCATCTACACATTATTTGATTTCCATTTTGAAATTTAGTACTTTAAATTTTTCCTCTGCAACATCTATGATTAATCCACGTTGATACTACCTTTCCCCCACGATATCCAGGAGCGGATATAAGTCACTACACTTGAGGAAACTCCTCCAAGAGCTCCACTATTAAGTGTAGATGTTCTGCGTTTTGCTGGATGAACTTCCTGCCCTGTGCCTCCAATGCTGATGTAGCAAAACAGTTTGTTAAAAGACTGCCTGGTTCCTGGTTGCCATTCCCTTGCAAGACTTGCTTTTGCCCTCATTTTGGGATCTGTGTTAAAGTGACTGTGCTCCAAAAGCCCACACTTCTGTGAGCAGAGATTTGCCTCTTGGATTTACTTTCCCTTCCTTGTTCTCCATGAGGCTGCTGCCTCGCCTCCCCTCCTCCTTGCTCTTGCAAGAAAAGAAAGATAAACAAGCAGCCTCCTGCTCCACTTGCCCCTTATCTGGCTCGCTCTATCTATAGACTCAGAGATCAAAAGTCAGGAAATAAAGCACGCTCCAGCCTTATGCTCCTTCAATGCCAGCTACAGCTTCACCCACCCCACCCCCCATTAAGTGCCGAAAATGGGGACAATGCAAATGCAGAAGGGTAACGTGTTTCAAATTGGGGGAAAGGAAGGCTGTAGATACAGGTTCAAATTGACCAGAATTTGGCTAGATTTACAGTGAAAAAAAATGTGAGTGCAGATTCTACCCTGGCCTCTGTCTACTATCAACCATTAGCCAGTCTAGGGCTGTGTGATTCGGCCGCCAAAGCAACCATTCCCGCCTGTAGTAGCCAGCACCGTGCCATGGGGGGGGGGAGATGCAGCGCTGGCTGCTAAGGGCGGGGACAGCCGCTTTGGCGGCTGCATCACACAATCCTATTAGCCACTAACAGTTGATTGTGAGAAGAACGGGTATTTACTTAGCCAGCTTTAGAAAATGGTAGGTGTTCATCTAGCTAGCAGGCAGGTTCCTACATTCCTGTGAGGCTTCACTGCCCTGCCCAATCAGAGCCTGCCTGCCAGCCAGTTTCCAAAGACAGGACAAAATATAAATCTCAAATAATAAAAAGAAATAAAATGAATGACCAGCTAAAACATTTATTTATTTAATGTGCTTATTTTTTAATTGAGACCCCACCCTTCCTCAAAGAAGCAGTGCAGCCTACAGAAAGATTTAAAATACATTTTGAAATTAAATCCCAATTTAGGTTTTAAACTTTGAAAATCAATAATTAAAATAATTAAATAATTAACCCCATAAGTTCAAACCAATGGCCAAGTCCTCCCTACATGGAATTTTAGGTGGTCACTGAACTGAGGGGGTTCTTAGGGTTCTCAGCCTCACCTACCCAACAGGGTGTCTGTTGTGGGGAGAGGAAAGGGAAGGCGACTGTAAGCCGCTTTGAGCCTCCTTCAGGTAGGGAAAAGTGGCATATAAGAACCAACTCTTCTTCTTCTTCTAGGGAGTGTCTTAGGGAGTGTCTAAAGGGTAGACTTTCAAGTAGGGTGGCCAACATATTCTTGATACTATTTCTAGGTTTCAACCATGAGGGACATTGAACAGGGGCACAATAACAGAGGCGGGAGTCCCTCACTGAGATGATGCCAGCACTAAAGCATGGGAAATTTGATCACAATCTCCACTGTAATCTACGGTTTGACTCCTGGCAAAATCAAGGCTTGGAGGTATAGAACATGGGATGCGGGCCGTCCCTGAAATAATGCCTTCTCTGCAAAGCAAAGATGTCCTGCCTTTGGCATAAGAGTTCTATTGCCAGAGAAAAATGTAACGATATGCAAATGGCTCAAGATAGTCCATCAAGCAGCTGCAATGGCCAGAACACCCTGCTGGCATTAGTATTTCATACTAAGTTTGTTCCTTCAAGATAACATTCATGAAATGATAACCTCTGCTTCGAGGTAGCATAAGGAAACCCAGAGGTAGCATGTATTTTATTTCTGCACTGCATTCTCAGGAACCCTTGTTGCTAACCTAATCTCAAAATGTTAAACTTTGTCTCATGCTGGCTAAAGAGCTCTGTGAACAGCAAAAGCTTGCATGGCTGCCATTCTGTATCAGCCACTGAGTCACCGTTCTCTGCTTTTTTGGTGTCTGTCACCAGCAGGACAATGGCCCAGTATTTTAGCATGCACTCTTGAAATACATCCACAACATGCATTTGTTCAATTCAATCCAGTAGATGGCAGGAGTGCACTTTTATAGAGCATCCAACCTAACAGGCTTCAACTAGCTGCATATTTTTGCCTCACCTGTCTTTCAAATCCTTTTCACAATTCCCAGTACAGCCACTGGGCAGGTCCAAAGAGCCTCTTCTTACATTCCACTGTCTATAACCAATGTTCCACTCCTACCTGACAAATTAACCCTATCAGGAAATCACAAATTATAAGGCTCTCTACTGTGCATCCAATGGGGTGGGTTTGGGTCGGTCCAAAGAGTGTATGAGACTAGTCAATAAATGAGAGCATCTTGGCCAGGGTGGGCAAACTGTGGCTCTCCAGATGTCCATGGACTACTGCAAATGCTGGCAGGGGCTCATGGAAATTGGAGTCCATGGACATCTGGAGGGCCACAGTTTGCCCACCCCTGATCTATTTGTGTTCATGAACCACTGCTCCTTATGCCCAGGGGCAGGGATGCCCAGGGGCAGGGATTTGTGTGTGTGTGTGTGTGTGATTGTACTCACAATCACAGTCAGGTGAGTACTGACACCTTTTGGGATACTCTCTTAAGTGCTAAGGGGGAAACTGGAGGCAAATGGTGCAGTGTTACATGTGAATGAGTATGGTACTTCTCCCCCCCCCCAAAAAAAAAGCACTGCCAAGGAGTAGTAACTGAGTAATCATTTGAGCCTACTGTAGCAGCCTGGACTGATAAAAATACTATTAGTAAAATAACACTAATAAACCACCTACTGCAGCAAATACTATAATTTGTAATGCACTGATGAAGTTAGAAAGGGTTGAAATCCTTACAAAAGGAACTACTCAGACTAGCGGGGGGGAGGCAGTCCAAATAAAATATCTCAGGGCTGTTTCACACCTGCCAGCCCTGCCAGTCGGTAGGTATCTGTCTATCTGTGTGAATCAGTCTCATCTCAGCCATTTCATTGGTAACAGATGTTAAGCCACCATAATGATAGTAGTCACGGTTTATGCTCTGCAGGACCTCAGGTGAAATCCCTGGAATCTAAAGTTAAAACGATCCCTGGATGTAAGGATGGGAAAGAACTCTGGCTCAAATCTTGGAGTACCAGGTTAGATGAGGAACTTACAACCCCAAGAAGAATCAGATGAAGAAATAGTCTTATTTAGCAGAAGGTAATTGCATGTGGTCCTGGGAATGACCATCTTCCTTCAGTCTGGTGTTTCTCCATGTAGTGCATCAAACTCAAAAGCCTCGGCAGTGTCTGCACCTTAAGGCTATATTTTAAGGCAATTAAAAGCACTGTAAGCAGCGTTTGAATCCAGGGGCACACTTAAGACCAACAAAGCTTTATTCACCGTATTCGCTTCCATGTGCAAGCACACCTCTTCACACAAAGGTTATGTCTTGACTAAAATGTTGTGCTGGACTCAAATTTTGTTCTGCTGCTTTATACCAACATGCCTACCCCAGCTGAATCTGAAATCACTGTAAACTGGTGATCAGCAACATACTCTGTGGATACTGGAAATTCTCTGAGTTTCGTTACCACAACCAAAGGTGGTAGGAAACTGCATATGACAAGATAGGAAACAAATATGAGGTACTATACTAGGATTTTGCAAATTGTGGGGCTCAGGGAAGGACATAAAGTAGAAAGTTCTGTTCTCGGTCATTTTAATGTCCTTACAAATCGTATTGGAATAACATGGAATTAATATGCAGAGATGCAGCTATGGTCTTGCAAAATTCTAGATCCCATCTAAATCTGCACAGAATCATATCACCTATCAATATTGTCCCTGAAGGCTGAAGGAGCTGTCAACTTCCCCACAATGGTTGAACACACTTGAAACTGGTCAAAATCGAACAATTCTGCCAGACATTTTTATCATGTTGAGTGAGTTTTAATTTGCTTTTTTGCACTTTTTACACTGCAGTCCTAAACCGAACTGCACCCTTTAAAACCCGCTAAATTCAATAGACTCTAGAAAGTAAAATTCCATTTAGGTTTGCACTGTTAGTGCCTGAAGAGCCAGCGTGGTACAGTGGTTAAGAGCAGCAGCTTCTAATATGGAGAACTGGGTTTGATTCTCCACTCCTCCATATGCAACCAGCTAGATCTCTCAGGGACCTTTTCCACACCAGGAATCTGGCGTGGTGCAGTGCTCGTCAAGTTGCAAACCTAATTTCCACTTCCGGACAGCGGAAATTAGCCCTGCAGCTGGACAAGCACTGTGCTGGGCTGGATTCCTGATGCAGAAAAGGCCAGGGTGTCTGCTGTGAGGAGAGGAATTGTCAACCTCTTTGTGACTCCTTCAGGTAGTAAAAAATAGGGTCCAAAATAGCAACTCTTCTTCTTAAAACTTCTTAAAAGAGCTGATTATCAATTTAACCTTCTGATCTTGCTAACATTACTGGTGTCCATTTTAAAGTTATTATTAGGAGTAGGAGTAGCAGTTTGGTTGTGTAAGCTTTTTGTGATTTTCAGGGTTTTGCCGTATTCTGCTTTGGGAGCAAAATGTGGCTGAAAGTGTGGCATGGGCAATATATGTATATAACAATTTGGTGCCCAGCTAGTCAGTGTGGACAATCTATGGCCAGAGCAAGCATGCAAGCCATCAGTGGCTCTCTTAGAAGCTCCATAACGATCCCACTCAGCTGGAAGAAAAATGCTTCATTAAGACAATCCTGTTCCCTAGGCAGGGTTTAGAATTCACTTCTTCCTTTTGTATTAATGTATTAATAATAGTTATTCCTCTCCGAAGCAGAAATTGCTATTCATTGCCTTTTTAAAAAATCTACAGTATTTAAAATGCTGCTGCAAGAGTAAATATCACCTCTGGCATATTTGTCCTGGAAGAAAAGAGCGCGATTTGGAATACCTAATTGAAATGTGCTACAAGAGATAAAGCTGGCTGCAGAGACTGACATTTAAAAGCAGGAGACACCAAACAAGACATGAAATATCACTGTTGCTGCCTCAAAGAGAAAGCCACTTTCACAAGACTGAAGCATCCATACCCATCAGCTCTCTCGTGCTCTCTCTGCCTTGGCGCTCTGACAGGGAGGCCCAGCAGCAATTAACCCCTCTGCTGTGCCACTGGGAATATTTCACACACATGGAGAGAAAACGGAATGGTGTCCACGGTGCTCAGCAGCCCCAGGTCTGGTCCCACTGTAGGACGGGCAATTTATTGGTTGTTATGATATTAATGTTGTTGAAATTATGGAGGACACAAAAATTCACCAGAAAGTTCAGTACAGAGATACTACAGAGAGCCAGTTTGGTGTAATGGTTAGGAGTGCAGACTTCTAATCTGGCAAGCCAGGTTCGATTCTGTGCTCCTCCACATGCAACCAGCTGGGTGACCTCGGGCTTGCCACGGCACTGATAAAACTGTTCTGACCGGGCAGTGATATCAGGGCTCTCTCAGCCTCACCCACCTCACAGGGTGTCTGTTGTGGGGAGAGGAAAGGGAAGGTGAATGTAAGCCGCTTTGAGCCTCCTTCGGGTAGGGAAAAGCGGCATATAAGAACCAACTCTTCTTCTTCTTCTTCTATTGCATCAGCTCGGGGTGGGGATCAAATATTTAGAACTGCTCTGGACAATGTCAGCAGTTTGCTTTGAATCTGAAACAAGACCCAAAGCATTCATCACATGGTTCAATTAAAGCGTGAATGCTGAGTGACCGATGGGGCAGAATGTCTCATGACATACTAAAATTCATGTACGGGATTAATGGAAATGAACCCGGATTCAAGGTACAGCTAGTACTGCATAATAAAAGAGCAATGCTTCACATTTATATAATACTTTGAGGTGTCGTAAATACATTATCTCAGTAGTTTTTAAAACAAAGAGCTGGTCCATTCTACTGTCCTCAAGTTGCCGTTGAGTGGCTAAAAGAGAGTGGCTTGCCTAGATCACCTAATGAGTAATGGCAGAGGTGGGATTTGTACCATTAACTTCCTGATTCACAACTCAATCTCTTCGCCTTGGGTTCTCACATGAATCTCATTCAATCTCTTAAAGGTAAAGGTAAAGGTATCCCCTGTGCAAGCACCGAGTCATGTCTGACCCTTGGGGTGACGCCCTCTAGCGTTTTCATGGCAGACTCAATACGGGGTGGTTTGCCAGTGCCTTCCCCAGTCATTACCGTTTACCCCCCAGCAAGCTGGGTACTCATTTTACCGACCTCGGAAGGATGGAAGGCTGAGTCAACCTTAAGCCGGCTGCTGGGATTGAACTCCCAGCCTCCCAGCCTCATGGGCAAAGCTTTCAGACAGCTGCCTTACCACTCTGCGCCACAAGAGGCTCATCTCTTAGCCTTAATTATATACAATCTCTTAGCCTTAATTATATACAAGGAGCATTGGGCTTGGCCTTAAACCCTCAGTAGTTTTATGGCAGTCCCTTTGGTAAGCTCTGTGAAAGCTAAGAAATGCACTGATAACTGATTACCAGCAACTTGCATTTTGGTGGAGATTGTTTAACTACTGTTGATGGAAAACAATACCTAGGCTCTGCAGAAGGGACAAAAACGGCAGTCATGGGAAGTCTCTGCAGAAATAAATGTCAGTGGTGCAATCAGATTTGGGTCCTTACCAATCAAGCTATCAGAAGGGTTCTGACTTATATTGTTCTCCCCTCTTCTTTTTTAGCCTCATAACAACAACCCTATGGGATAGTTTAGGGTAATTGTCCCACGGCTGCATAGTGTGCTCTCCTCAGCAGGCTGTGGTTTTGATTCTAATGGACCATCCTACCCAGATTCCAGGTGAACACTCTGACCACTACAACATGTTTGGTTTCATTTATTCTACAATCCTAAACTGAGTTATATCCTTTTAAATTCACTGAAGTCAGTAATCCTGTTTATGAGTGCATGGTAAGGGATTAGCCCAGGATTTACCAGTAGGCAAGTTTAAACATTTTAAGGACCTCAATATCATTGTCTAAAAAGTCCTACATGCAAAACATCAGCCCTGGCAATCCCATAGTAATAGTTGTAATCACAATCACAAGGATGACAATGGGGAAGTATTATTGTTGTTTTCATCATCAGATCCAGAAGCCCTTGCTAACAGATGTGTTTTCCAAGGCCTTTGAACAAAGACCTTTAAGGTGGTTTGCCAGCTGCTAACGTTTCAGCATTTTGATTGTATTATTTTGATGATGATCATTGACACTGCACCCCTGTGTGTAGAAGCAGACCACAGTAATCGGTGACCTTGGCAGGAAAAGTAACCTCAGACCTAAATCTGGACTTGTGAACGGTTACTTTGAAATAGCATCCCCTCAACAGGCACATCCAGTTATTAACTTAGGGGGATTATAATGGAATCAAAATTGTTATTGAAATGGCACATAGCACCATAGACCTCCACTGACAATTCGTCTCACCTAACATATGAAACTGCCTCATTCTAGTCGGACACCTAGTCTATCAAGGTTAGTACTATCTCCTGGGACTGGAAGTGGCTGTACAGGGTCTCGGGTCAAGGTCCTTCATATCTCCTGCTGACTTCTGAGGGGGGCATCACAGGCCCCTCCTACTAAATTGATCCCCATTATTCCCCATCTGGTTCACATCTTCTCTGTGGGTACTGCAAACTGGGGGGGAGGGTTTATTGCTTGTAAGATATGTCAATGTTTATATATATATATATATATATATATATATATATATATATATATATATATATATATATATATATATATATATATATATATATGGAATTTTGATGTTAGCTGCCACAAGCCAGCCAGCTGGGAGAGGTGGCTTACAAATCTAATGAAATAATTTTTTTTTAAATGTGATCTCTTGAACGGGAGATACTAGAGATTGAAGCTGGGACCTTCCATATGTAAAGCAGATGCTGCACCACTGAGCCACTATTACATACTACCTCCTTCCTGCTCTGGGACAAATATATATATAATAATAATTATTATTATCATAGAATCATAGAATCATAGAATCATAGAGTTGGAAGGGGCCATACAGGCCATCTAGTCCAACCCCCTGCTCAACGCAGGATTAGCCCTAAGCATCCTAAAGCATCCAAGAAAAGTGTGTATCCAACCTTTGCTTGAAGACTTCCAGTGAAGAGGCGCTCACCACCTCCTTAGGCAGCCTATTCCACTGCTGAACTACTCTGACTGTGAAAAACTTTTTCCTAATATCTAGCCTATATCGTTGTACTTGAAGTTTAAACCCATTACTGCGTGTCCTCTCCTCTGCAGCCAGCTGAAACAGCATCCTGCCCTCCTCCAAGTGACAACCTTTCAAATACTTAAAGAGGGCTATCATGTCCCCTCTCAACCTCCTTTTCTCCAGGCTGAACATTCCCAAGTCCCTCAACCTATCTTCATAGGGCTTGGTCCCTTGGCCCCAGATCATCTTCGTCGCTCTCCTCTGTACCCTTTCAATTTTATCGACGTCCTTCTTGAAGTGAGGCCTCCAGAACTGCACACAGTACTCCAGGTGTGCCGTATACAATGGGACTATGACATCTTGTGATTTTGATGTGATGCCTCTGTTGATACAGCCCAAAATGGCATTTGCCTTTTTTACCGCTGCATCACACTGCCTGCTCATGTTTAGTTTACAATCCACAAGTACCCCAAGGTCTCGTTCACACACAGTGCTACCTAGAAGCGTATCCCCCATCCAGTAGGCATGCTTTTCATTTTTCTGACCCAGATGCATAACTTTACACTTATCTTTATTAAATTGCATCTTGTTCTCATTTGCCCATTTTTCCATTGTGTTCAGATCTCGTTGAACTCTGTCTCTATCTTCCGGAGTATTTGCCAATCCTCCCAATTTGGTGTCATCTGCAAACTTGATGAGTAGTCCCTCCACCCCCTCATCTAGATCATTAATAAATATGTTAAAAAGTACCGGCCCGAGCACCGAACCCTGAGGTACCCCGCTACTCACCTCTCTCCAGTCTGATGAAACACCATTGACAACAACTCTTTGAGTGTGGTTCTCTAACCAATTCCCTATCCACCTAACGATCTGAAAATCCAGATTGCAGTCCTTCAACTTATCCATCAGAACATCATGGGGAACCTTGTCAAAAGCTTTACTAAAATCCAAGTAAATGACATCAACCAAATTTCCCCGATCCAGCAAACCTGTTACTTGGTCAAAAAAGGAAACTAGGTTGGTCTGGCAGGACCTGTTGGAGACAAATCCATGCTGACTTCCTTGGATCACCAAATTGTCCTCCAGATGTTTGCAGATCGCTCCCTTTAATATCTGCTCCATTATCTTCCCCACAACAGAGGTCAGACTCACTGGTCTGTAGTTTCCCGGGTCATCCTTCCTCCCTTTTTTGAAGATCGGAATAACGTTTGCTCTTTTCCAGTCCTCCGGGACATCTCCAGTCCTTAAAGAGGTTCCGAAGATGATGGACAAGGGCTGTGCAAGTTCTCTGGAAAGTTCTTTGAGTACTCTCGGGTGCATTTCATCTGGACCAGGGGATTTGAACTCATCCAGTGCAGCTAAATGCCTCTCGACAACCTCTCTATCCATGTTAACCTGCCACCCAGACACTATCCTTTGGCTACAGCCATCTCTAGATGTGCCTAAACACTTTGACCTGTGGGAAAAAACAGATGTAAAATAGGCACTAAGCCTTTCTGCTTTCTCTGCATCTTTCGTTAGAGTTTGTCCATCCACACCCAACAGTGGGCCTATTGCCTCCTTTACTTTACGTTTGCTCCTTAGCTCACTCTCAGCTTTGGCCTTTCTGATGATTGATCTACAGTGCCTAGTAATTATTAATTATTCGATTTATTTCCTGCCACTCCCTACAGGCTCGTGGCGGGTAACAATAGTCTTAAAATCCCCCATTAAAACCCCCGTTAAAAGACTATAAAAATACCCAACACGGCGGAAATTACCAGTCTCCCCTACCCGAAAAAGGGCATTGGGGGATGGAGGGTGATGATGACTCCTTCAAACCCCCCAGTGGGGCTGTGTTTTTCCTTGCCAATCCCAGCCTCAACCATAGACCTGGCGGAAGAGCTCCGTTTTACAGGCCCTGTGGAACGCTGACAGCTACTGCAGGGCCCGCAGCTCACCCGGGAGCTCATTCCACCAGGTGGGGGCCAGGACAGAGAAAGCCCTGGCCCTGGTTGAGGCTAGGCACGCTTCTCTGGGGCTGGGAACGATCAGTAGGTTTTCTCCTGCAGAGCGTAGAGCCCTGCGGGGCACATAGGGTGACAGGCGGTCCCTCAGGTATGTGGGTCCCAACCCGCGTAAAGCCTTAAAGATTAAAACCAAAACCTTGAACCGGATCCGGACTTCGGATATATAAAAGGACTCATTTCAAGTCATAGCAAACAAGCCAGACCAATATAACAACAATGTGTTAACAATAAAAGAAGTGGCAATCGATACAGATGGACTCTGTCGCTTGAGAAACTTTTACAGACTGGCAAACAGGCACGGCCTCACCGCACAGCCAAGCAATTCTGCTCTACCATATAATTAGCAGCATTACACAGCTGTGCCTGCAAGTGAAATTAATGCAAAAGAAAGCATTTGTGGCCCTTGCTCATCCTCCCATGAAGCTCATCGAATGGCTGCTACTAACAAAACCAGATCCTTCTTCCCGTTATGAAACAATAAAGGATCATGTACATGCCATACAACAAGAGAGAGGTTAACGCTGCAGAACGGAATCAATCTCCTTCAGAACACCAGACACCTTTCGAGGCACCAGAAACAAACAGTCACAAAGCAAGAAATGAATATCCCAGACCAAAGTGAATGTCATGGGCTTAAAAAGCCGGGAAGAGATCAGCACACAACCCACTGACCCCTTTCTCACCTTTCAATGCCTAAACTTTGCAATTCGGAATTGAAAGATAGGTGCCCAAAATGTACCAATTATTCTGATTGCCATGAAAGTAGCAATTCTTCCAGGATCACTAGCCTGAACGAATTCCCTTTTCATCCTGCTAATCAAGCCGAGATAAGACTGACTGCCCAGTCACTTCTCCCCTCTTTGCAAAGGTTGCAAAAGAAGAGCGTGGAAAGGCATGTTGGGGTAATGCTAGGAATCACCACCAGCGCATGTGCACGCAATGCAGCTACTTCTGTTCGGATGCGTATTAGGAAGTAATTACTGGGCCGTGTTACTAAGTCATGCTTCACTTTGCTTGCTACCAAGATGTCGCCTACCATGTGATCTTTGAAATACATGAACTCTGCAGCTGCCTTGTACAGTGATGAATTGGGATCCTGAAGCTAGCTATACAAGACCTGGGTGGGGCATTTCTCCCAATTTAAAGCCTGGCCATGGCCAGAGGCATACATTAAAAAGCTCTTGGGCCTCCAGTCTTAGCCAGTGGCTCACAACTTGAGTGTGCTGACAGGTGTTGTTGTGGCTTTACCTGCTAGCAGTCTGTACTGGTAGTGTTCAGAAAGGAGGTGCAAAAAATTGAGAGGGTACAGGGGAGAGTGATAAGGATGATCCGGAGCTTGGGGACCAAGGTTGAGAGACTTGGGGACCAAGGTTGAGAGACTTCTCTCAACTTCCTCTTCTCAGCCTGGAGAAGAGGAAGTTGAGAGAAGCTATGATTGTCTTTTTAAGTATGTGAAAAGCTATCAGGGAGAGTTCCTGTTGGCAAAAGAGCATAGGACCTGCAGTAATGGCTTTAAACTATGTGTAGAACAGTTCCGGCTAGATATCAGGTAAACAATTTTCACAGTCAGAGTAGTTTGGCAGTGGAATTGGCTGCCTAAGGAGGTGGTGAGCCCCCCCCCCTCACTGGTGATCTTCAAGGAACAGCTGGACAGATACTTATTCTGGATGCTTCAGGTTGCATTGAGCAGAAGGTTGGGCTAGATCAGTGGTCCCCAACCTTTTTATCACCGGGGACCGGTCAATGCTTGACAATTTTACTGAGACCCCGGGGGGAGTAATCTTTTGCCTAGGGACGTCGCCGCTGCCTGAGCCCCTGCTCCACTTGCTTTCCTGCCAGCACCCCTGACTTCCCACCACCCACTGGGGGGCACTGCCAGCAGCAGCTGTGCATTGCCATGCCAAGGGGGAGCCCCAGCCATGGCGGCCACCGGAGAGCACTAAAGGTAAGCTGGCAGCAGAGTGGCAGGGCAGCCCCCAAAGCAGCAGCTGGGGAGGAGGACAAGGAAGAGCTGCAGCCCGATACCAACTGATCCTCGAACCAGTACCAGTACCCGGACCGGGGGTTGGGGACCACTGGGCTAGATAACCTGTATGGCCCCTTCCAACTCTATGGTTCTATTATTCTATGATGGGATGTGTGTGTGTGAGTGTTGTGAATTGCATTGTTTGTTTCATTGTACAAGCTGCTCTTTGAGATCCCAGTGTGGGAGAAAAGTGGAATAAAAACACTCTAAAGACATTAAATTCTGCCTTCACATATCGACACCCACAGCTTTCTTAGCTTACTTTCTGGAAACAGACACAGGTGACCATAGCATTGGAAGCTCCACATAGCTCTCTGTGTGCATCTATATCTGCCTGTGCATATGGTGTATAACATACAGCACTGGCTCATCATATCGTAAGGTGCTGTCAAGACACAGAAGGCCTCTCCAAAGTAAAGCAAGAGCCTTCCCACAACCTGTATCTAGTCATAGCATCTTCAAAGTCTCATTACTTCAGAAGCGCTACCAGCATTAAAACCTCTAAATGTGAGCTTCAGCTATACCAGGTTATCATTTGCAAGGAAGGACAAATCTTCTCATTTAACCTAGGCCCTGGCAGACAGAATACTGCTTTTCTAAGAAGAATATCCTGAGATGTTTCAAAGGTCACAGGATAGATCTGGGATTCTGTCCCTCATTTAAATCACCTTTATAGGCCAGCAAAACCTTAACTGCTACTTTGAGCTGCTGTGATAGCTGTTCTAATCCAGTTGAAAACTTTCCATCAGGGGGAATGGATGTTTCTCTATGTAGGGACCCATAAATGAGGCTCCACAAAGAGAAAATCCTCTAGGTGACTGTAGCCACCAATGGTTCACATTTGATAGTCACCGATGGATAGCCACTTTCCAGCCCACTTGCAGTATCTTTGGTACCATCCGATGATTTGCCATCACTCCAGCACACCTGGCTCCTTTTTGACCTTGGAAAAAAACAAGGAAGTTGCTAAGTTGTCACTATTCATATCTACAGCTTAGAGCCTGAGAAGGGCAATGACTGCCTGGGTCAGGCAAGTATAAACATTCAAGATCATGTGTAAGCAAGCCAGCCATGTTTACGGCAGTGACATGTGGGCTTTCCACATATACCTGAAGGTGTACTCAGTGCACAAAACAACTTCTTTCCATATGAAGTGTCAATTGTGTGCTCCTGCATGAACTGCAGGTGACAAAGGCCACCACTTCATGGCAGAGGATATCATTTCCCATGCGTAAACTATCAGATTAAACATTTGAAGCTCTCATAGCGGAACTGGAGCTGTTGCCTGAGACTCTGGATCAGCAGTGTCCTCCAACGCTGCTTCATATCAGGTTTGAATGCCCACCCTAGGAAGGAAATAGACAAGGTGATGATGGCAACCTTTCAAAATTTATTAAAATCACAAGCCAGAGCCAAAACAAGCCCCAGATATACAATGCTCATTTCCAACAAAATCATCTTCTTCAGTGACTCTTTAATCAATTGTTTAATCAATCAATTAATCAACCCCAAAATATTCTCCACTGTTCCTATATTCTATGTGTCACTCTATTCAGTATCACCTTGACCACCTAGGTTCATCAGTTTTAGGATGGGGATAAAAACGGATGAACCTCGATGGTCGAGGGGATATTTTATAGAATGACACATGGAACAGGAACAGTGGAGAATACTTTGGGGTTGACGTACAATTGATTAAAGAGTCACCGAAGAAGACAATTTTGTTGAAAAGGAACATTATATACCCGGGACTCATTTTGGCTCTGACTTGTGATTTCAATACATTTTGAAAGGTTGAAAAGATCTTTGGCCGATGGGTCTCGCATTCTTAGTGGGAATGCCCATCCTGCCATGGAAGATCATTTGACCTTAGGCCACACATGCACCCTCAACCTAACCTACCTCGTAGGGTTGTTATGAGGATAAAATGGAGGCAAGGAGAATGATGTAAGTTGCTGAGTTAGAGAGAAAGGCAGGGTAAAACAAAGTAAAGCTATAAAAAGCATGGTGCACAACAGAAATAAAGTCTCCTATACGGTATTTACATTCAGTCAGAAAGTGTGAGAAATCCCCCCTCTGGTACACGTGGCCCCACATGTTTATTCTGTGCATGCATTATACTGCAAGGTGCCCACAGTAAACTTTTTTTTTGCAGACACACCTTTTAAAAGATAAGGCATGAAACTGCCCTCTAGACTGGGTAGAGTGGACCGATGGCCTGGCTCAAATAAAACAGCTCCTTATTCCTTTTTCTGCCATTTGTGGATGTATGTGCACACACTGTCAATTTCTCTCTCCTTTTTCAGCAGCTTCCAGCTCATCATCCCTATTTTTGGAACTGCTGATGGATGCTGACAGGAGGAGGGGGTGGCAGAAGGGAATTCACTACAAGTATTCCCCCCCCCTCGCCTTCCTTCTGATAATTTGATTGAAGCTTTCACAGTGGACGATGAGTCAGAGCTGTGACAGTTTGCAAAGCTGTCTCACAGGGGCGCTCACAGACTACAGTCCTAATGAGATTACTATGAAGTCTCAGACAGAATGAACCATGTGCTCTAGCTACGTTCCAGCGGCTCCTTCCACGACATCCTGACTCTCCTCCAAATCCTGACTTCGTCTGCACGCCAAGCAGAGTAAAGACAAACTAGCCACCCAGTTCCATCAGTCTTGACAGGACCTTTTTTGAAAGATGCCCGGGGAGTTGTTATCTGTACACCTTCAGAAACTAAAATAAGGTCAGTTACGGTGCCCCTCCCTCAGACAAATGGCTTCATATATTGCATATTAGTTATCTGTGATAGCAAAATGGAATATTGGCATACCCTTTGAATCCTGTGCCAGGGAGAGATAACGAGGGAGGACTCCATGGGCTGTTGAAGATCTTCCCAGAGATTCTGTCAGGGGTAGTCAACCTGTGGTCCTCCAGATGTTCATGGACTACAATACCCATGAGCCCCTGCCAGCGAATGCTGGCAGGGGCTCATGGGAATTGTAGTCCATGAACATCTGGAGGACCGCAGGTTGACTACCCCTGCTGTAGATAAAATGCTGGATAAAATGCACCTTTGATCCCACACAGTGGGGCCTTCTTGGATGCTTTGCAGTTTTGATTAAAATGAGACTGAAGTGAACTTGGACTATGTATTTGCTTGAATTAATAAAGCTAGAACATACAAATATTAGTTGGCAGAGGTGAAGCCTATGTCTTGCTAAGCCCCCCAATGATGCATTCATTTAGGAAGTGTGAAGGCTGGGGAAAGAAGCCAGCTAGTAGACTGACACTTGAAGTCAAACTCCCACATTTTATGGATAACCCTCCCATCCACAATGCAAACACTCATGCATAGGCCTTGTGGCAGTCACAACTCTCTCCTTTTTTGCCCATTGGTGCCTTCAATTACAGGTGTGAAAAACAAATCAGTCACAGAACTGCCACAGAGCTGGAAACACCACTTGTACCCAAGTGCCTCTGCATGAGATTCTTCAGTTCATGTGATCATGATGAAAAAAGGGGCAGGTATGATTGTGCAAATGGCAGAGTCCCATGTGACGCTGTGTGTGGGGCGATATCACATGCTCTGCTGTGCAACTTCAGCAAAGCTCAGTGCTCACCAACTTGTAAGATCACACCGAGAGTTACAACTGCATGCATAAAACCTCTTCCTAAATGCCTGGTGTGCATAAACTTAGAATAATTCATTGTGATCCTTTCCTTTTCATCATTTGATTCTCCTTATTATCTTCCAAATGCGCACATCCACACCATGACTAAATTTAGACTGAAAACTCTTCAGGGTCAAGGCTTTCTTTTTGCTTCCGATATTCCTCATAATGGGCCACGTACAAGATACGGTAAAATATTTTTAAGAGAAAGAAATTATTCGTCATACTACCGATGGTAAAGATGTGGCCTGGGGTGTGTATGCGTGTGCTTTGTTTGTTCCCTTGTTGTTCATGTAAACACTCTAGTTATTTTCTGCTCCCACTGGTGGAAATAACTCCTGTGGAGTGAGAGGAGTAAATGACAGTGCTGATGTACCTACCCATAGTAATTAAGCCCTCTTGATTGTAGAAACACTCATTGCCAGCAATTTTCTTGCGTCATTGGTGCTACTTATTTGTGCATGGAAGCCTCCTACTGCCAAAGTGATTATCACTATGGCTAAAACCTGCTAGATATCTTTGTCATGTAAACATTCCTGACAGGAGTTAATCACAATGGTGGTGCCCTGGATGCATGGAGGAACCATCCTCAAAAACATGGTTATACCACAAAGGAATGTTCTATGACGGACTCACACCTCAGATTTCCAGTATGAAGGAACACACAGTAGGGAGCTACTAAAAAGGAAAGCTTGCCAACCACCAGCTACGCCATGGAAAGGAGGAGTATATAGCAACATCAGGTTGGGCTATTTAGAGAGACCCAGTCCAATTTAGTTCTTCTGTTTCTTTTAGCAACTGCGCGCAACAAGAAACATTCTGTAAGTACCACCTTTTCCTTCTCTGTAACGTGAAAAGCTGGATTTTCATATATGCTGCAAATTATCAGAGACTAGCAATAATGCCAGTTTTGGGGACATGATCTGAGCCAGCAAGAAGCTTAATGGGAAAGCCATTGCCTAATAAAGCCTGTTGTACAAAAAAAAATACAACGGGCTTTAGAAAACTGTTGATGCTAAGGAGAAAGGTTGACACATAAGCATCTCTATATATTAAAAAGCCAGGTACATCCGACAATATGTTAGGGCCAGAGGAGGAAGAGCCAGCTGCAGGAAAGCCAGGAAGCTGTTGGCAGCCATCAAAGCATGCTCTGCCCCAGATGCACCACTCTCCCTACCCCCCCCCACCCTGGGAGGATGAGGAACACCAGTTGGGCATGCTCCCCACCAGTTGCAAATTACAGTACCCTAGCCTGGAAATGACTGTTGCATGGATCGCAGTGGCTGAGTCAGATGTCAACAGGTAAAGTGCTAATTGGTGTGCCTGGTGAAGATGGTAAAATGCATGGCAAGTGACATTTGTGATCTGGGCTTCCACAGATAAAAAGACATCCACGGTCATACCCAGACTCTTGACGGTCATCAGAACTATTCGTTGGAGTCCATCAAGGGTTGGGAGTTGCACTAGCTCACCTAGGGGATATCAGCTAGCCAGAGGACATCCGTCATAGCTGGATTTAACTTCAGTCAACTCCACTTGAGCCAATCCACAATAGCCTCCAGACACCAATTTTAACCTTATTGATTACTACTCTAATCTTATTGATTTGGACATTTGTTTTATCACATTACTGCCGCTGCATTACTTTAATTGATTTTAATGCTAGTTGTATTATTCTGATTTTGGCAAACTGTAAATGGCTTATTGTTATCTTGTGTTTTCTTCCAACTTTTTAATTAGAAGCTCCTTCATCTGCACATTGTAGCAAGGCAGGGGGTATAAATATATAAATAAGATACATGTATTTAGCCACTAAAGGTATTCACTACAATGCATCATACATCCCCCACGCCATATAAACAGTTGTTTGAGGACTAGCTTGGAATTAGGGTAGACTTCCAACCTGGGCTCATTCCACACATGAAGGATATTGCACTTTCAATGTGCACTCAACCCAATGCAAGAAGCTACATGAGCCCACAAGCACAGTATTTTATAGGTGTCTTTAATATTGTTAGATCACACATTTAATGCTCAAAATAATAAGAGTGGGAATAGCTAATAGTCTTCTCAAGATATAAGTTGAAAACTAATATTATTTAGCAAAAGTGTCTCTAAAGACAAGAAACAAGAGGTGAGTTTTCCAAAGTATTAAAGATGCCCAGAAGAACAGCATTTGTCTTCTGTGTTCAGTGCATAACCATTTCAAAAATGAAAAAAACTGAAATATCCTAAGTAATTATTGCTTTTTTATTTCTTATAATAAACTGTTGTTTCGACTTTCTGTGAGGGTAGGGTTGGTCAGCAAAAGTCCAGGATGGACCCACTGGCTACAGCTGAGCAAGAGGTGCCCCCCACCTTATGTGAGTGGGCAGCATCCACTACTAACACCAGAAACCAACTGGCCAAGCCCCAGATGATGTAGCTGCAAACAATAGCAGTCAGCTCTACTTCTTCTGTGACCTATTCTTTGGGAGGCATAGGCAGTGCCCAGGGCCAATGTCCCTCTTGCCTATTGGCTTGAGATCACCCTTGCCTGAGGGAGCCCAATGGGGGCTGTCAGGTAACTTCTGACCCTGTCAAAGACCAGACCTAGTCCAATATCAGCTTCATCAAAGATGTTGCACCATGCACTTTTGGAGGAAGAAATCAAAGAAGGCTCAGTTTACATGAATATGATAGTCTGGTAACTGGGAGACTCCATGTGGCCTCCAGGTTCATGTCATTTGTGAATCCTTCCTTGGGTAGGAGCTAGAAAGGGTTTAGAGGTATCCTTATTGAATATTCCATCCCAATGACTCCCATCATTATATTATTATTTTGATTTATTTCCCACCACTCCCGGAACTGGCTCGTGGCGGGGTACAATTGTCCATAATAAAGCCTGATAAAACCCTGTAAAAACACACTAGGACATAAAAATCATACAACAAGAAATCAAAAAGGAACATGGCAGTGTAGCCCAACCTCCAATCCCCCCAGCAATATCTAATAGAGGAAGTGGGAAGACGGGCGCAGATGACACTTAGCCAGCCGCTGCTTAACACCGGGAGGCACAATCGGATCTTCCTTGCCACGCCAGCCTCAACCATAAGCATGGCCCGTTTTTCAGGCCCTGCAGAACGCCAAAAGCTCCAAGCAAAAATCTTCATTATGATCCATGGTCATGTTCCCCAGCACAGAGATTTTCCTCTGAACAGCATGGTGAGGAGGTCACTATTCCAAACTGCTTGCATATCTTGGATCCAGTGACAAACAAGAAGAGCCATGAATGGATTTAGCACACTTGTGCTAACACCAAGCACATTTCTCCTTCTATATTATGGGGCCCATAAATTGGATGCAGAACACATCTTGCACAAGTGGATATTCAACTGGGGATGCAGGCAAGTGGCCACTGCCATGTTTTCCTTGCATTTCAGTTTCCGTAAGAACAGAATTTTCATCCTCATCAGAAGGTCTACAGCTTATTTATGTCATTACCAGTATTTATGTCTTCTGTATCCAATCAAAATACCTAGGGGAGCCCCACAGCAAGTTACAACAAGATAAAACAGAGACGACAATACAAAAAAAGTGCATGCATACACACAATCACAAGAAAATAGCCTCCAATCCCACTTTTACCCATATCATTAAAACCATCATTTTCTTGCCTACTTTTTTTGCCTGCCTAAAAAATTTAAGTGTTTCTGTTAACAAGAGTTTGCAAGAGAGCCAGTTTGGTGTAGTGGTTAGGAGTGCGGACTTCTAATCTGGCATGCTGGGTTCGATTCTGCGCTCCCCCACATGCAACCAGCTGGGTGACCTTGGGTTCGCTACAGCTCTGATAAAACTGTTCTGACTGAGCAGTAATATCAGAGGTCTCTCAGCCTCACCCACCTCACAGGGTGTCTGTTGTGGGGAGAGGAATGGGAAGGCGACTGTAAGCCGCTTTGAGCCTCCTTCGGGTAGGGAAAAGCGGCATATAAGAACCAACTCTTCTTAAAATGTAATGTCTTGGATAATACCAATTTTAGCAAACATGCATCATGCATTTAGCAAGCATGTATCATCCACTGAAGAAGTGCAGTTCCCTGCTGAGCATACACTAATTAGCATACACTAATTTAAAAATCACGACTGCAATGCATCCAAAGAAGTGTGCTTGCACCCAAAAGCATATATATCTTGAATGAAATTTTGTTAAAGGTGCCACTGAACTTTGTTCTGCTGTAATGCAGAACACTCTTTTGGACAAAGCTGTTATATTTTTTTCTTTGTAGCAGTCCTCACTTTGTGTCTTCTCACCATCCTCTCTCTGGGACTCAGACTGCCATCGCTTACATTAATAGAGGGAAGAAAGGACTGCACTGACTCCCACCAGACATGTCAGAGGTTCATTCCTGAGTGACAGGTTGAGCTGCCTTAGCACACTCTTCGCTTCAAAAGAAGCTCCTTCTATTCCAGATTGAGTTTGCAAGCAGTAACAGGAGACAGTAGTCACTGGCAGTCTTCAAGCAAAGGTTGGATACACACTTTTCTTGGATGCTTTAGGATGCTTTGGGCTGATCCTGCGTTGAGCAGGGGGTTGGACTAGATGGCCTGAATGGCCCCTTCCAACTCTATGATTCTATGATTCTATTCTAAAAATGCATGGAAGGACTATCCCTTTCACCTCTACAGGTCCTCTCTTGTAAGCAGGCTTTACACATTAGGTGGACCAAGGAAGCTGCCTCCAATAATGGGGGGGGGGCTTGAACAATGTGTCTGATCCAGCACTGCTGTCTGGGTTCCACAGTAAGTTCCGGGATGGGGTTGCACACATTTAGTGTGGCATTTTGCCTCGTTTGAGCCACCTGAGTCTGGGCCTTCAGTCACTGATCTTCCTGCAGAGTGAGAATGGAACTTGGGGAAACTGCAGGACTGAATTAGAGACCTACTCAGTGGCAACCTGGTGGCTATCTCAGGGGACAGAGTCAAGGGCTAAACACTGTAGACTCCTGAGTCATGGGATAAGAGGACGGGTTCTCTTATGGATTAAAAAACTGATCAAATGACAAGAAAAGAGTAGGAATCAATGGACAAATCTCACAATCGGGGTGTGTGTGTGTGGGGGGATAAGCAGTGGGACAAGGAAATCCCAGCTTCAAATATACACTAGTGGGGTTTGAATTTGCTGAGGCTGAGGGGAAAAGATATTGGGAACATAGAGAATAACTCTGTGAAAGTGTCAACCAATGTGCTGCAGCCATGAAAAAACGTTAAACTCTCTGTGAGGTATTATTAGGAAAGAGATTGAGAATAAAACGGCCAACATTGTAATGCCCCTAAACAGACTTATGCGTGCAGCTTCATTTGGAATACTGTATACAGAGCCTCTTGTGGCGCAGGGTGGTAAGGCAGCTGACATGTTGTCTGAAGCTCTGACCACGAGGCTGGGAGTTCAATCCCAGCAGCCGGCTCAAGGTTGACAGCCTTCCATCCTTCCGAGGTTGGTAAAATGAGTACCCAGCTTGCTGGGGGGTAAACAGTAATGACTGGGGAAGGGAATGGCAAACCATCCCGTATTGAGTCTGCCATGAAAATGCTAGAGGGCGTCACCCCAAGGGTCAGGCATGACTCGTTGCTTGCACAGGGGATACGTTTACCTTTATACAGTTTTGGTCCCTGTATTTCAGAAAGGACATTGCAGAGCTGGAAGAAGTTCAGAGGAGGGCAATCAAGAAGATCTGGAGTTGGAACACCTTCCTTGTGAGGAAAGACTGAAGAGTCTGGGACTTCTCAGTTTAGAAAGGATGACAAAGCAGGGACATGATAGAGGTTTATAAAATTATCCCTTGGGTGGAGAGGTGATAAAGAGAAAATTTTCTCCCCCTCCCAAAATACTAGAACTCAAGGGCATCCAGGGAAACTGATGGGCAGTATGCTCAAGACAAACAAAAGGAAATAGTACTTCACACAAAGAGTAATTAAAATGTGGAATTCTCTGCCAGAGGATGTAGCAATGGCCACAGCAATATACAGCTTTAAAGGGGGATTATACAGATTCATGGAAGTTAAGTCTATCAGTGGCTACCAGTCATGGACCGTTTACGCACTGGAGGTTTCATGCCGGGCTGCAGACTCGAGTTTTAGTCGTGGCAGGTTGCCCCACCTATTCCTGCACTCACATAGGGGAGTATTTGGTCCGGTGCACCTCATCCACCCCTGATTTGTGTTCCTGCATGGGAACTAGGGTACTGAAGTTCCCAGTGCATAAACGGTCATGGTGACTGAGGAGAACCTCCACATTCAAAGGCACTAAGCCTCTGAATCCCAGGGTGAGGAGGCAACATCAGGGCCTCTATGCCCTGTTGTTGGCAATCCCAAGGCACTAGCTGGCCACTGTGTGAGACAGGATGCTGAGCTAGATGGACCATTGAGGTAAGTGACACTTTGACTCAACTCGCTCAAGTATCTCTCCCAAAGGCACATACCAGATTTGGGCTCACTTCACTCAAAACTTGATTCATACTTCATGCTTGAAGTCCAAGTTCCAGCTGCCCTGGTAAGAGAAGACTGTGTAGCCCAGACCAACTCAGCTGACCACCAAGTTGAGTTTTCAGGGACAAAAAAGTGCTGAAGGAGCTGCCCCATGCTGACCCCCTCCCTTCTTCTGACAGCTGTGTGGATAGCCTGCCTCTGTTGTTCTTGTTTTCTTCCCCCACCTTACTCCATAATGTACACTTGTGTGTAATTCATGGAGGACAACGTGTGATACAGACAATCCATATATGCAGGATTTCCACCCCAAATCATGACTCATTGTTGCCAACCAGAAGGTCTACAATGTCTACTGCAGCCTAGACTATAACCTTGAAGACAATTATGAGAGCCCTGGATATGCCAGGTCCATGGGGAGACTAGTAATGGAACATTTAATAGCCACAGGAAAGGAAACATGGGTCCATGTGCACTTGTCCCAGGGCATGACAGCTCTGTGTGCACCCAGGCCATAACAGGGCATACCCCAATAGTAAGTGGGTGCTTGGTCTACAGCTCACCTAGGGTGATGAAATTATTTGGACCAAACCTGCAGGTAAGGCAGGTACACGCAATATTGCACCTGCCTGTATTCACATGCACCTGCTACCTCTAGTACAATCCAGGCATGTTTGAGCCGGTTGGCTACCTGGGCAAGCTTTGTCCCTTTTCATCTCTTTTGTTACAGACAAAGAAATCTATACAGGCTGCTTAAACAGAGACAGCACCTAGAGCTCATTTAGTCTATTGGGGGATTCTTCTAAAAGTTTCTTTTCAATTAAATGATAAGATAAACATTTGGAAGAATTAATTCCCATTTCCTTAAATTATAGCCCTAATTCACTCATTACACATAATTATTAAATTTGCTCACAATGATTAGATAGTCTTTAGTTATAACAGAGAAATGATGGAGCTGCTGGCATGTGCATGCATCTTTCTTCATAAGTGGGATCGAAATTTCAGGGAACTGTGCGCCAGACAAAATTGCTTCCTTTGTAAAAGGCCATCAAAGGATGCAAAAGAGCAAATTAGCCTATAGTACATTTTTTACTCCAATACAAGTGGTTAAATGTGGGACTCTCATTATTGAAGATTTATGGAGTATCAGGATGGGAGGCAGTCCAAAGATGCACAGCAAAGAAGCAAACACAGGATGAAGCTCATCTAAAAGGAAATGTTGAAATGTAAGATAGGAGATCATCTTATTGAAATATTCCAAAAGGATGAAGGATGCTTTGGATGAAGGAGGAAATACTACAAAGCTGTTACAACTCCAGAACTCGGTGATCAGGAAATATTCTTATACAGAATTTAACTGTCTTTGACTCCCTCCCAGGATAATGTTAGTGATTCTAACACTGTTCGTTTGTGTTCAAGGTCTCAAAATACTCTACAAATAATCAAACGCTACTCTAACTGGCCTTACAAAGGTGGTAATTCCTGTCTTCCAGTTAGGAAAAGGTTGGCTGACTGGCTGGTTGGGTTGGGTCTGTGAGATTCACTGGTGGGGGAAGGGAAACACATCTCCCCACCCAAGCTTTTGCTGAGCCCAGAGTGGAGCCATGGGTTTTCTCCAGACTTCCAAGACCATGTTTAGTCCAGCTGCGGTGCACTGACCCTATCAGACTGGTTTTTGGCTATGCCCTCCTACACTCACTCCCATGCAACATTCATGCACTCCCCAAACCTCCCCAAATAAAAACATAAAGATTCACAAGTTTCTCTTTTCTTAAAATAAAAAATTGTGGCAGACAAGCACAACATCATAAAGAGTTGCTTGGGGGAGAAGGTTTACAGGAAGAGGATATATGGAACCTCTGTGTCTAGAAGAAATGTGTCTACTGAACTTGGTGGAAGAACTAGAGGTTTAATTTAATAATTTTCAGTAAGATTTTTTTTAAAGAAATGGTGAATGTATAGAAGCACAGGCAGAGGTGGGGAGAGGTGGGAGGGAAGTGAGTAGTAACCGTAATAGAGACATAACAGAAAGGTAACAGACATGAGGAATTAGATCAGGCTTTCTCAACCAGGGTTTTGTGAAACCCTGGGGTTTCTTGATGGCCCTGGAAGGATTTCCCAAACGGGTGAGAGTTAATTCATTTTTTATACATTAAAAAAATTAACATTTACTGGGCAATATGACCATATATGTTCATGTCAACCCATCCACCCCTCCCAAAATGGCCAACAATGAGCCTGGAGAAGGAGGGGAGGGGCCCCGGGTAGGGATGTACACAGCTATGCTTCTCAACCATATTCTGCACAATCACACCACTTTTGGGGTATCTCAAAGCCTGAAGAATGTTTCAGAGTTTTCTCAATGGCAAAAAAAGTTGAGAAAGGATGAGTTATATACTAGACGGAAGGCGTTTCTAACATAATTTTTTTTAATTGAATAAAGGGACCCAGAAACTGTGAGCTAAGGGAGCGTATACTTTGGGTTTGTGCCTGGAGAAACAAGAATTGGTATAGCTGCACTTGAACCCTGAAGGGTCCCCATGCGGGGGTTAGCTCCAGTAGTGAAAAGGCCTTAACTCTGTATCTATGGCTGCTATAAAATAAAACGTTAGCATTGCTTCTGAAACATATTCATGTTGGAATGCTTGTGTCAATAATGGCGACACCACAACCTCAACTTCTAGATCCCTAAAATAACTCCAAACAGTTTGTTAACCATACTCTCTATGTACCACGTAAAAAATGTAATATTGGAAGAGTGGTCTCTGAGTGTGAGACCTTCCTTTCCTCCCTCCCTCCCACCCAGGTTTAGCTCACAAGATACAGAGCTGTCCTTCTAGGACTGTCAGTGCATTTAGCAGTCTATGAGTTTACATGGGCTGGAGCCATTTATGCAAGAATTCCTTTTCCTCCAAAGTTCAAGATCTTTAGTTTCTACAAGAGCAATTCCACTAAGCATCCAATTAAGAAGGAAGCACAGTCTGATAGGAAGTATAAGACAGCAATCTGCTGAACATCCCCAATCCTCCTTGCACTAAGGCCCAGTGCATTTCTCCCTGCCTCTGCATTCTGATCCCTGTACCTCAAAAACTGATTCCTCCAAGGTATTACATGGAAAAGATTTGACAAGGCTGGCGACAAAATGTCTAAACAAAGGAGCACAGTACTGTTTGTATCTCTGTCATTTGGACTGTGGATTAGGACAGGGGTAGTCAACCTGTGGCAGATGTCCATGGACTACAATTCCCATGAGCTCCTGCCAGCATTTGTTGGCAGGGGCTCATGGGAATTGTAGTCCATGGACATCTGGAGGACCACAGGTTGACTACCCCTGGATTAGCAGATACTCTCTTATTTTGATCAATCACAACTGAGAGGCTTACTCTCCAGTTTTCACCACAAACTAATTTACCAATAATATTCCCAGGTACCAGAGGCTTTCTGGTCCCATGCATCTCAGTTAGCTGTTTGACCAATTTAGCACTCAGTGGCCTGGGCTCATTATGCACACAGTGGATAATGCACTTTTACTTTGCTTTTACTGCTGGATTTTCCTGTGCAGAACAGGAAAATCTACTTCTAAAGGCACTCAGAGTACATTATCGAACATGTGAAGAATGGGCCCTGGAGGTGAAATCAATGTCTTCCGCCAGAGAAGAAGCAATACTTCAAGGATGCCTCACTGCCTACCTGACTTTTTCCAAGTCATGCACCATTCTAAAAATGCACCTTTGCCCCTTCAGTGCATTTGGAACTCCGATTATCCGTTCAAGCAAAGTTTCTCCTACATGCTATATATACTATATAATTCCCCCCAGAAAACTCTCTGTAGTCTAGAGATCAGCTGTAATTCCATGAATACTTTCAGGCCCTGCCTTGGGGTTGGTAACACTTATAGTGCTTCTATGACAATTTGCTACTGTTTTTCTTACACTGCAGATAGTTACCAGCTCCAGGATAGGAAATACATAGAGATTTTGGAGGTACAGAATGAGGAAAACAGGGGTTGGAAAGCGGAGGGACTTCAACGGAGTGTAATGCCATAGAATGAACTTTCCGAAGCATCCATTTTTCCAAGTGACTTGATCACTGTCGTGTGGAGATCATTTGTAATACCAAAAGATCCCCAATCATACCTACAAATATAGCATTTTCAACATCAGCATAGCCCTCAGGAGCTCAGTGAAGCTAACTGGCAATCCAGTATTCCTTTTTTCCTGTGTGGGGAAAGAATTCCAGAGGTCCTGATGAGTCTCTAATACTCAATTGTCACCAGTGAAGTAAAACAAGGACTCCATCCAAATAGCATAAAACTGGTAAAGGTCATTTGCTTGAGATGTCTTAGAAAAGTATGGATCAGTCTAGGTTTTGCTGCTAGGAGAGAATGGCGGGCTTAATTTGGATCTAGTAGAAGTCAAAATGGAGGTGGTACAATAGCCAAGGACTATGGGACAATGCATAATACAGCATCTTTTCAGATTAGCCTGACAGCCTTATAGAATCTATTTAAAGAGCTGAAATGTTACAAAGGATCTGCTGTGCTCAGACCCAATAAAAAACTGACACCCACACCCAACCCAGTCTGCTTATCACCTCACAGAGACATGAACAGAAGGGGGAGGGGAGAAGTTGGCCGTGACCTCTTCTCCTCCTCGCCCCAAGAACGCCTAGTGCTGCAAGCTGGCTGCATAGCACGCTGGCACAGTTGGCGGCAAACACAGCCTCGAAGCCCACTGGGATGGACTTGCCGCACCCTGGCACGACCGTTGCTCGGGTCTGCCACAGCCTCGGGACAGGATGGCCAGCCTCAGAGCACCCTCACTCCTGCTGTACAGGGCCAGCCACTGCATGCCCGTGGAGACGATATGGTGGCTACGGAAGTAGGCTGGGGCCTGGTCTAACACCTCCCACACTGGAACAATCACTAGCACACGCTGCTTTACCACCTACTGGGACGGACCTGCCACACCCTGGTGTGCCCGCTGCTCGGGGCCACCATAGCCATGGGAAAGGGTGGCTGCCCTCCTGGTGAACAGAGCCTGCATGTGGATACGGTATAACGGCTCCAGCGGTGGGCCGGGGCCCGGTCTAGTGCCCATTGCCTTCTCCTATGCAACTCGCTTTCTTGCCAGTTTTCTACATAACCTACAAAGATTTGTTATATACCCTATATTACTATTAAATCCAACTTCATTAGTCTGAAACACAAATTCTACAAGGAAAAAAGAAGAGTTGGTTTTTATATCCTGCTTTTCATTACCCAAAGGTGTCTCAAAGTGGCGTACAATTGCCTTCCCTTCCTCTCCCCACAGCAGACACCCATGAGGTACGTGAGTCTAAGAGAGCTCTGAGAACATTGACTGGCCCATGGTCATCCAGCTGGTCATATGTGAAAGAGTACAGAATCAAACCCAGCTCTCCAGTTTAGAAGCCCACACTCTTAACCACTACTACACCAGGTTGGCTACACCTAGGGAAATGAAGTGGATGTATATCATATTAAAATCAATGTCCCTTTGTTAGGCTTCACTTTTTCTAAACTGTGCCCTTTAAATGAATGGTAATTGCCCCAGATTTATCAAGACACCAAAAGTCTGTTGCGTGAACATGGACATTCTCCTCAGTGAAGAGGCCACTGATGCCCTAGTAAACGCTATTGGAGCAACCTTGCACCTGGCCCAGCCAGCATTAACCGGACTGGCAGCAACAGCACCATTCTTTGCTGCCACCACCCATGCCTGTAGCCAGGGCTTGCCAGCACTGCTGCTGGGGCAACCTGGTGGCCATTCCAGACTCCTCCACCTGTCCAGGCAGCAAAGCCCTGCTGGTTGACAAGGACATCACCACCTCACTGCTACTGTAGAGTGCCCCAATGGCCACACCACACAGCCCAGGCAGTGGCCCCTCATGGCTGCCAGCTGCTTCCCCCTGAAAGCCGGCCACACCTCCCCTCCATGCTGAGCCAAGAAGTGGGTCTGTACATCTGTATGGCTAAATAGGGTATGCTGGATCAGCTATCCCCAATAGGGGGATGAGGGTCAGAGATGCCAAATCCAGTTTGGTAGATAGCAGAGGGAGCCTTGCTAGGACAGAAGCCACACCCCGGTGGAATGCCCTGAAGCCCACCCTCCAATGCATTCAGTTTCTCCAGGGGAGCTGGTCTGTGATGTCAGTTCAGAAGACATTGTGGCTCCACACAAGTGCATCAATTTACAAAAATTCCAGCTGCATTGTAGTCCAAAAACATTCTTTTATCTTTAAGAACAGCAGGAATGAAACAAGGGGAAAGGCTTTAAAGATTATAACCATGCACATCCAAAACGCGAAGAATTTCTTTTTGAAACGTTTTGTTAAATATGAGAACCTTGTTGTGGTGTCTGCAATAGGGACTTTTGCCTCCGACTATGAACGCGCTGCAAAATATAAAAGCAACTGTAATGGTTTGATGCCACCTGTTGGGTGCTGAAAAGATAGCAGTGAAAAGAGAGAGGAAATTAAAAATAAATGCACAGCCCTTGACACAAATTGGCCTTGAGTCACAGACAAGGCCAATGGCTGATTGTGAATGATAACCTAGAGGGACACAGTTGTGTACCAAACCATTTCTTAGTGCACAATACCAAATGAAAGAAAACAGGCATGTTTTGTCTATGTTTAACTAGCTGTACGCACAGGAAAACAACTCAAGGGCTATAGGGACAGAATTTATAATTTAGATATTCTACTTTAGAGTGCCATGGACTTCTTAATTAGAAGACTTGTCTTAAAATCACAAGGCCTTAGTTTTTTTAGTATGAAGTTTACAGAGTGCCCTATAAGATGATTTAGCCGCTATTTCTATTTGTTTTATGCCATTGTCTATTCTGTGAATCTGCCTGTGGACCCAGAAGTATTACAAGACCCAATTTACGGAACATCCAAACATGGAAGAATAAATCAAGAGCTGCCTCAATTCTCCAGAATATAGGAAATGGTTGTGGGTGATCAGATTATCCATTTTAAACCTGTGTTTCAGAACTTGAAAACTATTCTTTCTTATAGTTCAAAACTCTCATTACTGGCAAAAGGGAGGTGATAAAAACCTCAACTTTAGCCAGAAAATTATTTCCTTCTTCATGTAAAAGCCTGGGCTGTCCCCACCCCATGTGCTAAAAGAACCTTCTAACTACTTTGACGTGAATGCCTATTTGTCTTTGCCATTCTCAAGGGGAAAGTTGGAACAAGCAGGGCTGTGAGAGCTTGTCTCACCAACAGAAGGCAATATTGATTTAGACAACATTCCATGTAAAGCGATACTTTTGGTGTATATCTCTTGTGTTTTCTATTACATCACTGTAGTATTCCTGAATAACGCCTGTTCTGCGACAGTCCTGGGGCTCCCTACAGAGCAGCGGTCTTTGCTAGTTTGACTTGCTATATAGTTTCTATGACCTTGTTATGTGTACTATATAAAACTGACATATTTTAATGTACATTTTATGAAAACGTCTTGCAAACGTTTCCTGCCTGAGGGTAACTATTACATATTTGCTAGAGCAATTATTCCACCTGAAGCACTTTGTTATTTTGAAATATTATGAACTGTGAATCTTGATTCAAAACATCCTGAAAACAAATGGGAACATTAAAATCATTATCAATGCACCGTGGTTGCCAATTCTAGGTTGGTATGTGGCTTGGGGAGGGAGGGGGGAGGAAGGTTGGGATGCAACAGAGTCTACCTTCCAAAGCTTCTCATTTTCTACAGGGAATCTGTAGTCTGCAGATTAGCTGTAATTCAGGGAGAACTGCAGGTCCCACCATGAGGTTTGTAACCCTACACTACTTTAAAGAAAGTTAAACGTATTGCTTTAAATTCATATTTGCACTTCCTTGGCATTCACACCTCTCATATATAGTTAAGAAGAAGAAGAAGAAGAAGAGTTGGTTCTTATATGCCGCTTTTCCCTACCCGAAGGAGGCTCAAAGCGGCTTACAATCTCCTTCCCTTTCCTCTCCCCACAACAGACACCCTGTGGGGTGGGTGAGGCTGAGAGAGCCCTGATATCACTGCTCGCTCAGAACAGTTTTATCAGTGCCGTGGCGAGCCCAAGGTCACCCAGCTGGTTGCATGTGGGGGAGCGCAGAATCGAACCCGGCATGCCAGATTAGAAGTCCGCACTCCTAACCACTACACCAAACTGGCTCTCAGGTCAGATAATATCCTTTATGAATTTCTAAATTTCTCCTCTTCACACTGTTCTGCCCAGATTACCATTTCTTAAGGTTTTTTGCATCACTTTCATCAGGCTATTGAGAAAAGGATGCAGTTCAGTGGACAGGCTGAGGTGTGGCTTCAGAACCACAAATGGAAGAGTAGCCCTTCAATCGGAAGCATAGGCACTAAGGCCCAGTACATTTGTGCTTCTGTTACAGGACCAGGCTGCATACTTAATGTTTCTTCTCACGCCCTCATCCTTTCCCTGAGCAATTCCCTGTTCCCATCCTGGTAATGAAGCTCATGTTACCAGGGTGCCATTTGACACAAACCACAGCTGAAGAAGAAGAAGAAGAAGAAGAAGAAGAAGAAGAAGAAGAAGAAGAAGAAGAAGAAGAAGAAGAGTTGGTTCTTATACGCCACTTTTCTCTGCCTGAAGGTGGCTCAAAGTGGCTTACAGTCACCTTCCCTTTCCTCTCCCCACAACAGACACCCTGTGAGGCGGGTGAGGCTGAGACAGCCCTGATATTATTGCTCGGTCAAAACAGCTTTATCAGTGTTGTGGCGAGTCCAAGGTTACCCAGCTGGCTGCATGTGGGGGAGGCAGAATCAAACCCAGCATGCCAGATTAGAAGTCCACACTCCTAACCACTACACCAAACTGGCTCTCATGTGGTTCTCTTAAAATCATAGTTTCCAAACCAACTCCAAATTATGGTTTCAGCTATAATGGTTAAATAGTAGCAGTGACTAGAGATATGCACAAAAAAAATTGCCTTGTTTTTGATTCACTTCCCTTTGACCTGAATTGATTCAGTATATATCGAGTCACCCAACTGACATAGGGATTTGAGTTTGCCAAGATTCAGGTTTCCCAAATTGATGCAACTCCGTTACATTCTAGCCTGTCTCTCTATTCCAGGGGTAGTCAAACTGTGGCCCTCCAGATGTCCATGGACTACAATTCCCATGAGCCCCTGCCAGCATTCACTCATGGGAATTGTAGTCCATGGACATCTGGAGGGCCGCAGTTTGACTACCCCTGCTCTATTCAGTGGTCTAGTGTGGGCAGGGAGTGGGGTACAGCTGCTGGAGCTGCTTCTCATAAGAACCACCAAGTTTCAAAAAGATTGGACCAGGGGGAGAGGGAATATTTTTCCAGGGACTACATAACCACTCCAATCAATGAATTTACCCATGCCCAGTGTCCAGCAGCAAAAACTGGCACCACACAACTAGTCCCCAGCAGCAGAACCCAGTGCTCCATTATGGCAATGCCAGCTCAATAGGGCTGCAGCACAGAATTGCAATCCTGAGCAGTATTGTACTGTTCCCACTGCCCAGGATTGTGATTCTGTACTGCAGCTCTGTTGAGATGGCATTTGCCACAATGCGGCTCTAGGTTCTGCTGCTAGGGATGAGTATATTGACTGCAGTGAATCTGCTGTCCCTGGAGAAATCCCCTCCCATTCCTACTCCAAGGATTCTGTGATGTGAACTTAGTCCTCTTGGATTGGCACTCCTACAGTAGCACTGGTTCTGCTGGACAGTACTGCTGCTGGGTTGGGCTGGCCTTGCAAAAATGCCCCCATCACATTCCCTGTAGAGATTCTCTGGGACATTCTCCTGGGCTTGTATTGCCTCATTTGGAAACAATGGTGGGTGGGGCACCTTCTTCGGATGCCCATAAAACTGGCAGCCCTGTTTCAATCTTTCTAAACACTGGTCCAGCAGCTATGCTACTACTTCAAACCCTGACCCCACCAGCCCAGTGAATAGGCTTAGGTTACATTTCTCATTGACATTAATGGCTCCATAGGGTATAACACAGCCAATTCAGGAAAATCAAATCAAAATCTGAATCAGTTCAGGTTTTAACAATTTGGCTCATTATTTAAAAGAGAGAATTGCAGTTCAGCTTAGGAAATGCCCCCACAAAATCCAAATCAGCATTGATTTGGCTTATTTTGGGGTCGGTACACCCCTAGCTGTGACTTCCTAGTAGCAAGAGCAGTACAACCATGGGGCAGATCGTCATGGAAAATGGTGGATTCTCCTTTACTGGACATCATCAAGCCAGCCACTGGATGGCTAATAAGCAAACATGCTGTAGCTGCATATTCCTATATCAAGCAAGGTTTGGAAATATATAACTTTCAAGGTCCTTTCCAGCTCTAACACTCTATGACCTGGTTGTTAAGATTCCTATCTTTTTTGCTGAGAACAGAGGGTGGAATTACTTTGGAACTGGAATTTAGAAACTACAGTAAGATTAGCATTAGGTAAGTCCAGTACATTTAGAAGTGAGTCCCACTTTTTACAACTTTGATAATCCATGTGTTTGAACACTGGAATAATTTCTGGGGAGACCTGGAATCAAATCCCCATTCCACTATGGCAGCTCACTGGGGCCAGTCAGTGTCTCTCAGCCTAACTAGTTTCACAGGATTGTTGGGAGGGTAAAATAGGGGAGGGAGAATTGTGTGTGAACCTTAGCTATATATGACACAGAGAGAAGTGAGATGATATGATTGTGCACATAGAAAATCCTGTATATTTGTAGGAGGAATACTGGAAGGATATGTATTAATTCACAAAAGTATCAATCAGTACTCAGCTCCAACATATCCAAATTGGCAGGTAAGAAATGGAGGCAAGAAACAGGAATTCCCTGGTTGTCTTGATCTCATTTGTTGCCCTCAGTCACCCTCCCTCAGTCTCTCCCACCCACTCCACAATATGGAGATAAGACTGACTGACTTTACAGGGTTGTTGTAAGCACTGCTGCCAGATGATTTATGTGAATTGTTATAAATGATCTAAAGAACTACAATAATTATTGTAAGTACCATATCTGGTTAATCAGTGCAAGGTGTTAATCCGAAAGAGGAATGATTAAGGGCTTTCTTCTTTTCTTTTTTCTTTTCTTTCTTTCTTTGGTTTGGCCTTTTATTCCATGAATAATCAAGAGGAGTTCTGTGACTTCCCTCCTTCTTTTAAATAATAAAAATTGAATGGAGCTGGAGTTGTGTTATTATAATTGGTGCTCTTCTAAAAGAGGAAAAGGTTAGAAGGGGGGGGGGTGAGATCGGATGCTGAAGCTTCTCCTGCAAACCCGCGTGCCTGTTAATTGAATTAGACCAATACTGTATAAATATTGAACTTGCTTTAATTCCTTCTCCAGATCTTTTGTCATTCACAGATTTTTTTTCTTTTTTTTTCTTTTGTCATCCCCACACCCACAGAGATTTTCTTCTCCTTCAGTTTACTTGATGGCCATTTTTTAAAAGAGATACGCAAACCTTGCCATCTATCACCTTGGGTCATTCCTACAGTTAGGAATTTGTACTTGAGCCCTTGATTATAAAAATTGGTGGTATTAAAATGGCACCCCTGAGCCTTCAAATGAGAATAGCCTGGACCCAGGGTAGTCCAAGGGGTGAATTACATAATTCAGGAAGTGAGCATACCCTGGGATCTCTGGGAAATCAGGTCTAATGGTTAGCTGATTGTCATTTATTTTAACCAGAACCTTCATCATTTATTTTAACCAGAACCTAAAATAGACACTCACGATTACATGACTACCCTTTCCAAAAAGTTATTAAGACATTAAAAGTGGGAGAGCCAGCTTGATATTGTGGTTAGAAGCGCCAACTTCTAATCCAACTGGGTGACCCTGGGCTCTTCACAGCACTGATAAAACTGTTCTGATGGAGCAGTGATATCAGGGCTCTCTCAGCCTAACCTCTCTCACAGGGTGTCTGTTGTGGGGAGAGGAAAGGGAAGGTGATTGTAAGCTGCTTTGAGACACCACCTGGTAGAGAACATGTCATATAAGAACCAGCTCTTCTTCTTCAAATGACAGGCACCAAAATAAAAGAGGCATTCACACTCACACAGGAGGAAATGCCTCCTTAGTAATGGTGAAACATATATGCCTTTTACCTTTCAAAGCTATTGTTTTGTCCACAAGTAAACTAAGATATATTTATTGATTAAACACGATAATTAAGATTTTTTTAAATTGGCTGATAGTGCTACTTGGGATGTAATAGCGGATGCACAACTGTCAGAGTGATCACATCTGATCAGGACCGCAACCTCCTTTGTGATGCTGCAAGGCATCCTCCTGAGAAGAACCTCTCAGATCATAAATTGCTGTTTTGTTGCTCCTATAGATATGGCCATCCCGAAGGTTATTCCCAATATACATAGGAAATATTTGGGAATGGAGCCCTCTACCAGTCAGGAGACCTTATTGGATGCCCCCAATCTCTGATGCCTCTCAAAAGATTATTGTTGCTCTCCCTTTTATCCCTTTTCATCTCACTCTTAAGGATGAAAAGCAGTAAGAGAGAGCACAATAAATAATTTCTTTTCCTTATAGGCACCAGAAATTGACACTGTTGGACTAGATGACCCTGGAGATCCCTTCCAATTCTATGATTCTATGAAATCTGTGGAAGAACATAGTCTGGCAGAAGATACCAGCCCCAAATGTACATGCTGATTTGATCTTCCATCTCTCAACCTGAGAAGTGGCTACAGCTACTGGAAGAAGTCAAAGTGCAAGAGAATTATACTTGGCTATTGTCTCCTCATGATAATCCTTCCAAAAGGACCCTGCAACATTCTAGTGACTCTGACTCCACTTAGAAATTCTGGTATTGAGAGGGCCAAAAAGTTGCAAGGACATCTCAGTCTCTCACCCCCTTGTTACAACTGGCAAGAAAGAAAGAAAGCAGCCATGGTGGAAGGGGAGGGTGGTTGTCATGGAGGAAAGACAGAGCCACAACAGGGAAGAAATGCTGCTTAGGGGACAAGGAGGTAATTCATGGAGTAGTGCCTGTCCAAACTTGGAAACACCCCTGATAGCTGAATTAAGCAGCTGAATTAAGCAGTATGGCTTCTGCAAGTCCAGGTTTGGCCTCACAAACCATAGTGCAACATACCATTCATTTATCCATTATGAAATCTTTTTTGATACCCTTTTTTGGGTATTATTGTTATTTGGGTTGCCCCCCCCCCTTTCAAAGCGATAGTAACATCCATTTAGGTCCTAGGAAATGCAGTGCTAGGCATGTGCACAGTGATTAATTACATGGTTATCCTTCATTAAGTCAGTGGATTGGTCCTCTAGAGGGGAGGCAACAAAACCAAAAGGAGAAACACTGTGAGCCAGCAGGAACGGTGAACCGTAGCTTGTGCATAAACAGTAGCCATGCAGAGCTTTTGTTCACCTTAAACAGCAATCTTCAAATTAGTTCTCCTGAGCCCCAATATTTGGGAAATTGGAAATTGTCTGGATTAATTGGATTAATTAATCAGTATACAATAACAGTACAGGGCAAGGGAGAGAACAGCTTTTTGTTTTATGGCACATATTAGCTACTAAATAAAGCTGGGTTTCACATTCCCCAACTTACTGCTATGCCTTTCCTTTCACTTTGCATGGCGTAATCTTGGCTTGGAAGTAACTTGCATCTCAAAAATTAAGATCTGCAGAACTGTTGGCATATCTGGCTATAACACACTGCATATGAAGCCACCCAACAGGGAAAAAAGCCATCCTATTTGTGTCTTCTTATGTGACTTAAAAAAAAAAGACTCAGGAGGCTTCAATTTTAGTGGAGAAATGGTAAAGCAGGGTGCAAACTGTTATGCTTTCTTCAAATAATGTTCCCACTCAGAATCACCCTCCTCTAACACACTTACCCTACCATAAAACAACCATCAAAACAGCTTCCAGCACATCTGCATGCTAAGCAGATGCTAAGCACATGCGTCATATTCTGCCTTCAGGAACAGTTTCTTCACCAAGGATTACCAGGCTCAGCTGGAAACCAATGGGAAACTGGTGGAGACACAAAGGGTTGGCTGTTCGCAATAGCATGGCTTCACTTCCAGGGGAAAACATGGAGGTGATGCTATTCCTCTCTAGGAACTGCAAGAAACTCCATTGTAAAATCACAGACTTTATGGTGATTCCTAGAGATGATTGACATAAGTTTTGGATTTTCTCCAGACATGACATTACACCATAGTCCCAATAGCTTAAAAAAAACATCCACAGTTGTGGCAGGAAATGGAAACTGGGGGTGGGAGCCTTCACCACCCACCTGTGAACTGGCAGCCCTATCTTGTCCATGTGTGATGGGTCAAACTAGGTTCCACAGAACACAGAGATCCCTGTTCACCTTCAGAAGCTAAATTGCAGCTATGAGGGGCTTTGGTTCAGATTAGGTTGAAGTGGGCCTTTGTCTCTCTCTACACTAAATGGCATCCCACTGTGCTTGAATTAATAGAAAGGGATGCTTAAAAATTTAATAGGTGGACTTTGATATATTTACATTGTCTGGAATTTATCATTAGCAGTGGCTCTGTCTCATTCCTAACCTTAATTCAGAATATGCAAAGGTGCTCACAGGTATGTAAAATGAAACCAGTCAAAGATGAACTGAAAAGAGACATTCTTAGGTGGATCATTATGTTGTTTGAACCCTGTTTGGGATGTGTAGAGGGTAAGCCACCCTGAATCTCCAAGGAGAGGGCGGCTAATAAATGTTACAATAAATATAAACTTAAATAAAGTGACTGAAATCTACCTATGTGTTTTTATCCCACCTTTCCATTATTGTCTCCCATTTTATCCCCACAACAAACCTGTGAGACAGATCCAAGTAAGAGAGTATGATTGACCTGACTAACTAGGGAAAGATACTTACTTGGAAAATTTATTTGTCATTGATACAGATTTCATTATTTTTAGGACCCTTCAACTTGCCTAGTCATCCCAAAAGGCAAGAAGAGAGAATAGCCTGAGCAAGAGACCTATCCATTGACTCAGGTGGTTTTAGCCAAAACCTAGTCTCCTCCTCAACCAACTCTTCTTCCAGTCTTTATAGCTTGTGTTAACAGCATAACCCTGAAATCAGGAGATGGTAGAGGAGTATGTAGATTCTTGGACTGGTAGCCAGATATGAACAGGCAATAATTATTTCCATATGAGTGTCACCTTGGCATCATTCCAACTCCCAAAGTATGCCTGTTGATATGATGAAGTTTATTGTGCTTCCCAGGGTTACTACAACTATTTACTACTATTTAGCACATTTTAATCCACTGTTCTTCTACGGAGAGTAGAAAGACATGTATAACTCTCCCCTACCCAACCACCCTCACAACACAGTGACTGACCCAAGATCATCCAATTGAAGTGGGAACTTGAACTCTTCCATTATAACACACTGATCACACACTGGTTCTGGTTCCAATTCAACAAGAAACCTCAAGAAGATTGCAGGCTGCCAAGGAAGGTTCCATGAGGGCCTTGTTTTGAGAGCTCCCTTCCCCCAAAGAATCTTCATCATAGATCAAATCCTTGATACAAATACTATGCTATTCCCCGTAATGCCCAGCACTATTTACTGCAACTTCTCAGGAGCACTGATAGGATCTCTGGAACTCCTCTGGACATGAATGGGCTCTAAATCCCAATAATAATTCTTGCCATACGTCAAGCTGGCATTGGAAATGATCATCTGTAATCGGCAAAGCCTGAGAGTTCCACTTCGGGCCAAAAAAGAGATATACAAAGATAGCCCCTTGGTAAAGGGGTAAATGCAACTCAAATGTGAGGAGCCCAGCCAGCTTGTCTGGGAGACAGAGAGATCAGATAAAAGTCCAATAGAGCAGATGCTGTAAGAGGATTAGACCAAGCGGATTAGAGACCTCGAATGCAAAAAAAGAAAAAAGAAAATATCAACAGACGCACAGTTTCTACTTCTAACATAATCAGACATAAGCCTGACTGCCCCTCTTCCCCACTACCTTTGTCCCACGCTCTTCATACTTTCCCTGGCTTCTACTCATTATTTCCCCAAAGCCTTCATGGAGCTCTAGATTAATAAAGATTGATATACCCATTAGTCTTCTCCAAAATGTACTAGTACACACACATACACAAGCATACATTCACTGTTATTAACCTCCTGCCCACACTTTTCTATGTTAGCTCTTTGTGGTTCATCAACAGAATAAAGTACAAAAAATAATAAGTTCTTCTTTGTGATGGGGTGCAAGCATATTATCTGGCTTAGTTTGTGACTCTCGGGGGCTTGTAATGCTCCCTTCAATATTACCCAAACATTTCCATGAGGTTGGCACCCCAATGGCATGCAGTAAAAAAAGAGCCCAAATGAGAGCTCTTTTTTGGCGTTGACTATAATTGGAGCCACAGAAGAGATGCCTCCACCCTGGACAGCTATCCTCTCTGTTTTCCACTTCCTTCAGTTTGATTGAGTCAGGGGCAGCAGTGGCAGGGAAGTCTCTCTGGAGGCCTTCCTTCTTGACACCAAGAAAGCTGCCCTCTCCATTCCCCTCTGATTTCCAGACTGGATGCAGGCAACAGGCCAAAGAGCTGTCATACAGATGTCAACATTGGCACAGCAGAAAAATGACCAGGTGATGGCAGAATGTTACAACTCCTGCAGTCATGTTCAACAGTGAGGTCAGGAGATAAATCACTGTAGCTTTGTGTCATGGAAGTAGCCCATGGAAGTCCAGTCAATCATCCTTCTGGAAAGGAGGTTCTACTGGCTACTACCAGGAAGGCGTAGGGTGCCTGTAATGCTTAGCAGTAATGCTTGACACAGAACAAGTGTCCCACTTGGCGGAAGTGCTGGGTTCAACATTCCCTCTGAGCATAGGTGCCAACTCCACCAAGGCTGCAGCAGTCCTGCATTCAATTGGCAGCCTCCTCCCACAAGGGCTCCATCACTGGCCTCTTTTCCCAGGACTCATGCTCCGAGCACCAGGCTGACTGCTGTACAGCAGCTCCACTGGGAGGGCTGGGGGCGCTGCACCGTCTCCTCCACCAGCCTTTCATTGTTGTGTTGGGTGCTGCCTGAGGAAGGAGTGGGCCTGAGGAATGGCATGGGGAGCCACCAGCTCCTAGGATGGGCCTTGACTGAAAGACTCCCCAGGTGAGTCAGTCCTCTGGAAACAAATGGGAGTCCTGCCAATATCTTCCTGCACACCTCAAGTGTCTCTGGATCCCTCCTGACCTATTGTTGGTGGGGACCTTAGCAATTCTATGCTAGGCTGATTTCACCCAAGCTTGTATATAAAAAAGGAAGTCTAGCAGTGATGCAGATAGGAGAAGCAGTAAAACTTCATCAGGATGGCTACTGACAGTAAATGCATCTGGAAGAATGTCTCCTTACAATTTCAAAACAAACATGCCCAGTGTGAAACTTGACCAGTAAGGAGAGACCGACCATGCAGAACGTACACAAAAATCAGTGCTGCAACACCAGCTTTTTCTCACTAGAGAGCAGAACTCATACTTTGTGATTCCCAAGAGAAAACTGAAATTTTAAAAGGTGTAGAATGCAAGCACAGGATTCAAAATCAGTGATAATCTAAGTTAAAATGTGAGTGTAGAAATGGCCATAGTCTCATTGATTTTTCCATGAGGTTGGTACCCCAATGGCATGCAGATATGTCAGGAAAAATTCCCCTTGTGATCACTTTATCCCCATCTCCATAAACAACAGACACAGACATCTGGCTTTGCTTCACTACCTTCTCTGGAGGGGCAGAAAACAAGATCATCTCCAAATGAACAAAGGCAAAGAAGACAATTATTACTAACCTCATAGGGACCCCAAAGTGGTTTGCATTGTTCTCCTGCCCTCCATTTTACCCACACAACTTTATCAGTCTGAGAGTGTACAACTAGCCCAAGATTATTCAGCAAGCTTCCATGGTGGAATGAGGATTCAAATTTTTATTAATTTATTATTATTATTATTATTATTATTATTATTATTATTATTATTATTATTATTATTATTATTATTATTATTATTATTTAGATTTTTATACCGCCCTTCCCTACGGCTCTGGGCGGTTTACAGAAAACATTTCAGAACATTTACATGGAACACTATCAGTATCAATAGAAGAAGAAGAAGAAGAAGAAGAAGAAGAAGAAGAAGAAGAGTTGGTTCTTATATGCCACTTTTCCCTACCCGAAGGAGTCTCAAAGTGGCTTACAGTCGCCTTCCCAAGTCCATACTCCTAACCACTACACCAAACTGGCTCTCCAATATAACAATATAACAACAATAACATACCAACTAGAACTAGAACAGTATTTCGACAACAATAACTTTGACACTCCCTTGGTTGGTTCAACCTCTCAGTCTGGGGGGGGGGGTGGACCTGTAGATGTTATGGGTCAGTCGGCCTCAAGCAAATGCATGGTGGAAGATATCTAGCCCAGCATTAGATATCTAGTCCAGCATTCTGGTATCATGCTGGTTTTCCACACAATGTACATGAGACTGCCTTACACTGAGTCAGTCCTTTGATTGTCTTACCAACAGAAACCCTCTGGGGTCTCAGGCATCACCATTAGCATTCTTCACACTGAAAAGGCCAGAGACTAAATTTGAGACCTTATGCTTGCAAAATGTGGGCTCTATCACTGATTGAAATCCCTTTTTCTAAATAGAAAATAGGGCTCCATTCATCTCCCAAATTCACCAGGCTACTGTAAAAAGAAAGGCCAAGATACCTGTATCAGTGAAAGCAGAAACTGTTCGAATATCTTACATGGAGAAGGCGGACTGTTTGAGAATGGGTGTATAATGCATTCAAGGTGTGCAGTATTAGGTCAGTTGATATACCTTTGCAAACAATTATACAGATGTCTCTATACTGGGGGCTGTTTATCAGTGTTGGCAGATGCTGATAGCTCCTTGAATAATCTTCCAGTGAAAATAAGATTCTTGCAGAAGTAAGTTTGAAGACCCTTAGGACAGAGAACCATGAAGCACCCAGACAGTTTTGGTCCCAACAGCCCTGGTTTATTTCTGGCTCCATAAGCAGTAACAGTAGCGCCCTTCCTATGATCTCTGACTGGCTCCCTCCTCTAAGCCTTCATGCCTGCCTGCTACGTATTCAGTGTGACAGGCTGGACACCAGGCCAGGGGGCAGGAGGAATTCTGCCTGTTACAATTAGAGTCCTCTACCCGACACATGTATTGCTCCTCAGTCTACAAAAAAGGAGGAAATTCAGCCCCTGCTACTGATGTGCCTGCCCCTCATTCATCTCAGGGGCACTTCAGGCTCTCCCAGGAGAACATCAACCAGTAGTGTGATGCAAATGAAATCCTTGTAACAGGAGAGAGACTCAGACTGCATACTCAGGATCACTTCTACCAGCCACCAATTCTGTGGGCAGTGCAGGTGTCCTTTGCGTGCATCAGCAAGTTCCAGAGTGGCATGGCTTCAATATTCAGCACACTTATTTGCACAAGGGAGCTTCTAGGGTATAACCCTGGGAGGAATCTCATGCTTGCTGCCAGCGATCAGCACAATTTACGGTACAATTTACAATGGCAGCTTTTCTCCTTTTCCTGGCCAGTCAGTTGTTCTCTACTGATCAGAAGGAGGCTCAGTTTTATACACCAATGTCTACTTTCCACTTGCCCCATTATTGCCTCTATGATTCTTGAATCCCCCAAACAACAATCTGCTCCAGCCTAACATTAGACCTCAGAGCATGTCTGGTCTGCCTGCTCTAGTCTCCCAGCTTGGTGTAGTGGTTAGGGGTGCGGACTGGCATGCCGGGTTCGATTCTGCACTCCCCCATATGCAACCAGCTGGGTGACCTTGGGCTCGCCACGGCACTGATAAAACTGTTCTGACCGGGCAGTGATATCAGGGCTCTCTCAGCCTCACCCACCCCACAGGGTGTCTGTTGTGGGGAGAGGAAAGGGAAGGCGACTATAAGCCGCTTTGAGCCTCCTTCGGGTAGAGAAAAGCAGCATATAAGAACCAACTTTCTTCTTCTTCCCAATCAAAGGGCTTAGTTGTAGGGTTTTCCTGCCGAAAAAAGCCGAACAGTGTTAGTCTAGGAACAGGAAGACCAGTGTTCAAATCCCTCCTGTTATGAAGTTCCCTGGCTGACCTTGGGCCAGTTATTCTCTCTCTCAGCCTAACCTGCTCACAGGGTTGTTGCATGGATCAAAATGAACTGTAAAGGGTCATCTCTGTCGCTCGGAGCAAAATCAAAATCCAATTAACACACAGATCACGTCACACAGAAAATAAGGGTAGAAAAATATTAGCAAAAGATGGATTTCCTCTATCCATATAACCTAGGTTTTGATATAATAACATGAGCTGCCAGTCCTTCAAACCATACACTTTCTATTCTGACTAGCAATTGCATCCAAAAGTTCCAGACTTTTCAAAAAAGCTACTTATTTCTACTACACCATGTAACCCTGTGGACCCTTCAGACCTCTTGCTTGCTGGATGCCATGGCCAGAGGAAAGGGAAGGCGACTGTAAGGCACTTTGAGACTCCTTCGGGAAGATGAAGACAAAGACGAAGAGTTGCTTCTTATTTGCCACTTTTCTCTACCCAAAGGAGGCTCAAAGCGGCTTACAGTTGCCTTCCCTTTCCTCTCCTCACAACAGACTCCCTGCGGGGTGGGTGAGGCTGAGAGAGCCCTGATATCACTGCTCGGTCAGAATAGTTTTATCAGTACTGGGACGAGCCCAAGGTCACCAGCTGGCTGCATGTAGGGGAGTGCAGAATCGAACCCGGCATGCTAGATTAGAAGTCCGCACTCCTAACCACTACACCAAACTGGATGAGGAGGAGGACGAAGAGGGAGACTTCATTCTGAATTAATAAATACCTTCTTCTGAATTAATAAATAGGGCTTTTTGTTGCAATTTGGTCCTAACGTAAGCAGTGTGTGGTTGATGTGGGTGACTGATTTGATGCTGGGCAGACTTTGGATGAAAAATATGAGCACAAACAAAGATCTTTCTATCTATCTATTTAAATGTATCTTAATCCTACTCTTTTCCTCAGAGGCGCAGGGCAATATTATCATCTTCCCATCCTCCCTTTTATCTCCACAATACACCTGCGAGTAGGGTTAGGCCAAGAGCGAATTTTCTATCACCCACTGAGCTTCATGACAAAGAGATCTCCCAGTTCCACGTTCAACACTAACCACTGCACCACAGTCTCTCCCTGTTCAATCTCTCCCTGCTCTGCCTGCTGGGTGGAGCCAACGTTTCCCTCAGCAGCCAAAAGAGGTGGCATAGTGATTGGCCCTACATGCTGCAAACATGACAGTATAAGGGAATTGCTATGCATGACGGATGCTACACACCTGTGATCAAACTAGTCACAGCTTACCTTCAGGGAACATTTATATCTTCTCCACCTCTAACCAGTTAGTGCCTTAATACATTACCTCCCATTCAGATTGGGCTGAAAATAACACACTTCAGGGCTTGTTTGATTGCCCCCTCAAGATGGCCATATTTGCTGAAAGGATTTTCCACAGCACGCCATGTCAGTAGGTGAGATATGAGAGAAAGAATGCAAGAACGAACAAGAAAGCACGATTCTTTATGGCCCTATTAAAGATGGAAATCTGCAGCTATAATTTATAGGTTTTTAGCCCATGTGAGGAATACATTTTCCCTCTAAACAGAACGAACAGCAAATGACTCAATCTGGCTACCTATCTAAAGAAAAACAAACAAAAAAAATTCAGCCTAGCATCTGTCACTTTGAGAAGGGCTATTACTACGATCAAAAGCAATCAAATCTTAAAACATATTTTACTTGCTATGAGCTGAGAGGCAAATGACCAGTGATGTGCTCAGACAACCCCATAAAAACTCTTTCTTAGTTACTGCTCGGAACAGGTAGTTCAGGCATGTGAGAGAACCAAGCCATACCTTTGCAATAATGTATCTATCAATAGCAAATTCTTAAAATTTGTCTGTTGCACATGCAGACTGTTAGTCATTTTGGTTTCATATGAAGTACATGGAGTAAACAGGACAGAATCTGGCAATGTTTCTTTTGTAAATGAATCCATTTACAATGAACAGCAATGAAAAACCTGATACATTCAAGAAAGGATAACTAGGAAACCAAGAGAGCAATCCTGAACAAACTTACATTTCTAAATTCATTGAAGTCGAGGAGCTTAGAAGGGTGTAACTCTGTTTAAAGATGGCACTGTAAATATCCACAGTATTTCCAGTTGGATATGCTCCCTTAATCTCCTTGCTTTGTTATCCCGGGAAGGTCTGCACCACTCTGGTTTAATTAATAGGGTTTAATTCTGGCATATTTACTCAGGGCTTACCCTGATTTGTATAATTGAAAAACATGAGGCTGCCTCTGCAAGCAAACAAGCATAAGCTCTCAGTTCCACCCAGATTCTGTCGGAAACAACTATTCTGTGGCCTCAGGGATATGTGTTCCATCCTCAGTTCCATCTTCAGAATCAGTAATCAGTAGCTTGCATTTTAGGCAGAGCTTTCACTTCAAGCCCAGTTTCAATTTGGTGGTCTTAGTGAACATGCCCTTTGCTGAGCCTTCCCAGCTACACATACCACTACCATCTTGTCCTTCTCTACTCCATCTCCTTTTTCTCATTCAGGCCAAGGCAGAAGGCAGGCAAAGATGGTTATAGCTTGCACAGGAAATTTATACTAGATCCAAACTACGGAGGTGAAATGGGTTACATTGCTAAGAACCATTTAAAATGGTGATTAGATAGTCAGAGTAGAATCTGGAAGAACCAGGTTCAAATGTCCACTCTGCCAAGAAACTTGCTAACAGATCTGGACCAATTCCAACCCCACTCCCCACCCCATGGCTGTCTCTCAGTCTTACCTACTTCACTGATTTGTTGAGAAAACAGTGGAGGATAAGAGAAAGATATACATAATTCTGAGTTCCTTAAAGGAAGGATGCATTAAACAAATATGAAATGAAACCATGGCTGCACTAACTGTTGTTCAAAAGGCTACCTGGGTACTCACACATGGGTTCTGCACATGCACAGATCAGCCACGAAGAGATTTTAAGAAGCTCTGAAGTACAGGTACCGTTGTTGTTGTTTTTCCTTCCTCAGGCTGCTTTCCCATCTTCAGCGTGAAAAGGGACTACATCTTGGCAATGATGATGTGACAAAACCAAAGACAATTTGCTTAAGGCAGGAACTGATGCCTTCTCATGATGCTTGTCCGGGTGAAGAGCTTTCTCTGGAGTGGCTGCTTTAGAGCAGGCAGATTCAGAGTCAGAGACTTTGCTGTAACCAAGGCTGAGCACAAAGCCATCAGAGCCAGTCTCAGAGCTGTTGGAACTGACAGACACTGAACAAGAGAGAGAGCTTCCTCCTATAACACTGCCTTAAAATGGAAGGCTGGATCATGCCTTGATTTCGGTGTAAAATACTTACAAAAGCAGCACCTGGAAATATCAACCTCCTCCCAGAGACAAAGGCAAAGTATTTATTTATTTTTGTTTACATCATTTACAGTCTGCCTTTCTCACAGGGACTCAATGTAGATTATACATAGTATGCTGGCACAATCACAAATCATGAGATATTCAAGAACCAATGGATGCATTAGCATTTTAGAAGTCTAGAACCATCAGAAAGAAGAACCACCATGGCAGATTAATACTTAAGTTTTGGATGATTCGCAGAAGGCCAGGATAGTGAGAGTCAGAGGTGACAATCTCCAGATGGTGGCTGGGCATCTCCTAGGATTATAACTGATCTCCAGGTGACAGAGATCAGTTCACCTGGAGAAAATGGCAACTTTGGAAGCCAGACTCTATGGCATTATATCCCGCTGAAGTCTATCCCCAGACCTCACCCTCCTCAGCCTCCCCCCCCCCTGAAAAACAAACAAACAAAATCTTCAGCTATTTCCCAACCCAGAGCAGGCAACCCTATGGAGAGCTTTCATGTCCTCAGGCAGTCCTTTCCACAAGACAGGAGGCACAACGGAAAAAGTTCATGTATGGGCATTTCTTGATTTTGCCCTACTTTGACACTACTTATCAGTCTGATCCACTAGCGGTTATGTTTCTCTGTAGATCCATTGATAAGGGGAAAAAAACGAATGAACTACTTCTACCATCCTGAATTAAAATGAAGGGACGTGCTTGAAAACTATTTCACAGAACTACGGGTATAAAAATGAAAACAGATGGCCAGAGAAAAACAGCTGAATACATAGAGCCAATTCTGGTCAAGGATGTCCTCTCAGAAATTGGGCCTGAGTTAAATTCTGGCAGTTGGAAGTTCCAGCACAGGCCTGTGATATGCCTTAGAGCCTTTCTTCATGTGGAAATTAAGTGGGTATTTTTCACTGGTTTTAGATAGCTTAATCAGCCCAAGCTTCTATATGGACTTCTTGGTATAAATGTTTCCACTTAAATTTTGGCTAATTTAATTAGATCAATTCACGCTGAAATTTAGACAGATCTGATTTTTGTCTGAAGAGGCATGAGATGATGTTTTGGTAGCTGGTGTTTTATGTGCAACAACTGTTAATTCCTCTCATTTCTCTTGGCAGAGCAATCCACTGCATACAGATATAAATTTATCATCCATTTCCAATTTCTAAGCGGCTTGCTAAATGTCTCTAATCCATGTGTTACTTTGGGTAGGGCTCAATGGTAAAGAATTTACTTGGCATTCAAAAGTCCCTAGGTTAACTATCTGGCATCTCCAGCTAAAAGGATTAGGTAATAGATGGTACTCCTGACCTGGGGAGAATCTGCATGGGGCTTTTTATCCCCAGTTACCCCAAATTTTAAAAAGTCATCTACACATTATTCGATTTCCATTTTGATATTTAGTGGTTTAAATTTTCCCTCTGCAACATCTATAATTGATCTGTGGTGACACGACCTTTCCCCCATGATATCCAGGAGAGGATATAGCCCGCTGTATTTGAAGAATCCACTCCCTATATTAAGCATAGATCTCTGCATTTTGCCGGATTAACTTCCTCCCCAGCGCCTCTAATGCTGACATAACAAAGCAGTCTGTCACTGATTGGTCAAGGCATCAGTTTAAAGACTGCCTGGTTCCTGGCTGCAATTCCCTTATTTATGCCCTCATTTTGGGATCTGTTTTAAAGTGACTGCGCTCCAAAAGCTCACACTTCTCTGAGCAGAAATTAGCCTCTTGGATTTACTTTCCCCTCCTCGTTCTCTGTGAGGCTGTTGCCTCCCCCCCCCCCGCACCCCATTCCTTCAGGAAAAGAAAGATAAACAAGCAGCCTCATGCTCCACTTGACCCCCCCCCCCCCCAGCTTGCTCTGGCTGTAGACTTAGGAGTCAAAAGGCAGGAAATAAAGCACTCTCCAGCCTTGTGATCCGTCAATGCCAGCTGGAGAGTCACCCGACACCCCTCCCTCAAATCAAGCAGGAAGGAGACCAAAATTGAGACAATGCAAATGCAGAAGGGTGCCGTGTTTAAAATCGGGGGAAAGGAAGGCTGTACATACGAGTTCAAATCGACCAGAATTCAGCAAGATTTACAGTGGGGAAAAATGCAAGTGCAGATTCTACCCTGGATAGTCCATGCTAACCTAATTGTGTCGGATTTGAAAAGCTAAGCAGGATTAGCCCGAGCTACTATTTGGATGGGAGACCTCCATGAAATAGCAGGGTTAAAACAACCCTGCTATTTCATGGAGGTCTCCCATCCAAATAGTAGCTCAGAAGCAAGCAAATGGCAAGCCACCTCTGGACGCATAATTTGTTTTCATTATTTTGTTTATTTTTAATTATTTTATCTAATTTTACAGTGAAACAAATATGTATTAGTGTGTCTGCAAAGGGTGTTCTTCGGGGCACCCTTTGTCATGTGTGACATTTTAATAAATGCTCTAATTTTGTATAATATAAACAAATATGCTGATAAAATGCCTCCTCTTCTGCCCCTTCTTCATTGTTTTTCTCTTTTTAAAAAGAACAAACCCTCTTACCAAGCCAGCTTTATTCTGAGCAATTGATAAGCACCAAAAGATCAATGCTTCATCACTTTCCCCAGATTAGTTTGTTTGATATTGACCAGTTCTAACAGGCAAACAGAAAAATGTGTCAGCATTTGATCCTATCTATAAGAAAACAGTCGCAGTACTTGTTAGGAGTTGGAATTAGATTTTTTTCCCCCCCAAGCTAAAAGGTCTAGGGTAGGAAATTGGGGATATCTATGCCTTTGCTTAGATCATCATACTTTATAGACATATAGAGCGTAACAAAATGAGGGTAAAGGGCATCATTCTACATAAGCACAAAGAATTCATCCGGAGAGAAAGTTGCTAGATCCTTTTTGGAGCCTCTTATTCACACTAAATCATGAGACGCTTTCATTAGGATGCTTTGGGCTGATAATGCATTGAACAGGGGGTTGGACTAGATGGCCTGTATGGCCCCTTCCAACTCTATGATTCTATTCTATGATTTGTTCAGAAAAGTCTATAGCCTTCATAACTAATAGGTGATTGAATAGTAGTGGTAATGTCACAGATATTTTGAATAAATTTTCTCTGCCCCTTGAAATATGCCTGTATTAATCTTGCTCTTGCATTACTTCCTGGGACCTGGGACGTCTGTCCAGAGCAAGACATCTTATTGTGAGGCTAGTAATAAAGCCGATTGCATCCTGTAATGCAATGGGCACTAGCTCATGGTTTGGTGCCTCACTTGGAACCTGGCAACCTTAAGAGGAGGTCTCTCTATGCTCAGCAGTCTTGGCCCTAGTCAGGTTTATACATACCTAGGAAATGTGGAATTCCAGAACTTTAATCTGGCAAATTTGCATCCTCTTTCTTGACCTGACAGGTCAGGGGGTGCTGTGTGGCTGGTGGAGGCACTGGGAAAGGCGGGCTATAAAAATAGCAGCTGTGGAGGCTGTGGAGGCATTATACACTTTGAGGCCACATTTCCAAACCTCAAGGAACATTTCCAGACCAGGGACAGCCAACCTCCAGATGGGGCCTGGAGATCTCCTGAAATTACTGCTCATTTCCAGACTATAAAGATCAGCTCCCCAGACAAAAATGGCTGCTTTTGAGGGGTGACTCTGTAGCATTGTACCCCACTAAAATTAGGGATGTCAGCCTCCAGGAATTCTGAAACAGTCAAACCGTTGGGGGGGGAGTCTGAATTTGACCCCATTTCTAATAACAACAACTGCTGCTGCTGCTATTTTTATAGCCCGCCTTTCCCAGTAGGCACAGGGCGGGTAACAAGAAGACATATACAATTAATTTTATATTGATAAACAGTATTGGAATGTTTTAAATTAAATTATATTAAATCACCTTCTTAAAAACCTTATAAATGGAAGTCAGTTTTGTTCGGTGAGTTGGTGTGTGTGTGTGTGTGGTGAGGTGTATTGCTGTTTTGTGAGCACTACAGACCCAGCAGAACAGCTCCATTATACAGGCCATCTGAAGTTATTGTTGCCTAGTCGCTTCTGTTGCTGTTCTCTTTCCTCAGTTTTGGCCTATCTTCATTTATTGCAGCATTACTAATCCAATATAGTCCTCTAAACAACCATTGAAGTGAAGGCTAGTGGATTAAAATACCTATAAACTGACCAGGAAGACCTTGGGACATTCCTAAACATGTCTTTAAAATAGAAAAATCAGTCCTGAGTGCCCCCACACTGGTACTTTGGAGTTCTCACATAGATCCAGGAAATGTTCAGGTAGCCTCCTGGTTTCTCATTAGCCAAGGTGAGTGTTCTTCACCCAGGCACTCCCCATGAGGCAATTTGGATGCCTCTACAGGTTCCCCCCCCCTACATCCCAACATAAAACGATGGAAGTAATGATGGAAAATAACCAGTGTCAAAAGGATTAGTGAACTGGAATGGATAAAAATTTCCATTCGGCAACGAACCTCCCTATACGACTTTAAGGCCAGTCTGTCTCGCCTAGCCTAACATATTTCACAGGACTGTTGTGACGATAAAACAGTAGTAGGGAGAACAATGTACATTGCCTCGAGCTCATTGGAGGAAGGGCAAGATAAAATATAATCAATTCCCCATTACCTCAGTCTTTTGCTGACACCTCCCCACCCCCAAGCAGCTGGCTGGCGGTGGAGAACTTGCCTTGAAAAAGAGGGAGATCCTTCCAATGTGCATAACTCACTGTATAAGTCACTGCCCATGTGACCCAGAAGTGATGTCATATCCAGGATATTGAGGTAACAATCTGGTATTTCAGCAAAAACTCAATGGTAAAAGCCAAATTTCCAATAGAGTTTTGGCCCAAATACCAGAGTGTCACCCTGGTGTCCTAAATGTGATGATTTCATTTCAGGGTCATATGGGAAGTGATGCAGACATATTATTGTTTATCAGATGGGCCTCCTTGCTGCTCCTAGTAAGCCCCCCACACACACACACACCAGTTGCCAGGAAGGACCAGATAACCCTAACATGTAAGGGATATTGTACTATTGTAATAACTCATCTGTAAAATGTTCAAGTCTGGACCAAAAGAAATCAAGGAATGTGATTATTAACAGCTTAATACCCAGTGATATGTGACTAGAATCTTTCTCCCTTACTCCACACTAAACATTTGATATTACTACACTTGCCCAATGGTGACATTTCAGGAATAAAAACAGATTTCAGAAGAAGAAAAGTTGGTTTTTATATGCTGCTTTTCTCTACCAGAAGTAGTCTCAAGGCGGCTTACAATCACCTTCCCTTTCCCCACAACAGACACTCTGTAAGGTGGGTGAGGCTGAGGGAGCCCTGATATTGCTGCTCGGTCAGAACAGCTTTATCAGTGCTGTGGCGAGCCCAAGGTCACCCAGCTGGCTGCATGCGGGGAACGGGGAATAAAACCTGGCTTGCCAGATTAGAAGTCGGCAATCTTAGTCACTACACCAAGCTGGCACTCAACAACCCCTACATGGGTTTATCTGATTGGATATGAAGTAAACCTTCTGTTTACATATTTCTCATTCCTCCTATTTCAACGTGAAAATCTTTGTTTTGGTTCTGCTTCAACCACCAAGGAAGACTGAAGTTGCTATGTGGAGGAAGGCAACTGCGAACCACCTCTGCTCATCTCTTACCTGGAATGTCCCATGCAAAGGGTTGCTGTGAGTCAGTCACAACTTCATGTCACATTATTTTTACCCCTTGCAAAGGTAACTTTACATTCTCTGTTTATTTGTAGTGATGTTTGTAGATTTTTCCAATGTGCATCAATACATCAGAATTCCATACTATACATATGCTGCATATATCAATGGCCTATGATACATATACATTCCATATACGCATATATTCATAGAATCATAGAATCATAGAGTTGGAAGGGGCCATACAGGCCATCTAGTCCAACCCCCTGCTCAACGCAGGATTAGCCCTAAGCATCCTAAAGCATCCAAGAGAAGTGTGTATCCAACCTTTGCTTGAAGACCTCCAGTGAGGGGGAGCTCACCACCTCCTTAGGCAGCCTATTCCACTGCTGAACTACTCTGACTGTGAAAAATTTTTTCCTAGCCTATATTGTTGTACTTGTAGTTTAAACCCATTACTGCGTGTCCTCTCCTCGGCAGCCAACAGACAACAGAAACAATATTACATTGTTTATATATCAATATCAGATGCAATGCCACCAAATTCAACAGCAAAAACACTGTGCATAAAAATATCCATTCATCGCTATGTTGGGGGAGTCCAGTGTAAGAAGCCCCATGGTATTTTGGTCTCCAAACTAAGCATCAGCCTAGAATAGATCACAGCTTTATGCATTGACCTGTATTCCCTTCTTTCTTGTGCCACTTTGCTCTGCCATGGTTTTCCCAACAGACTAGCTGGGCACTGTTTATCTAGCATAATCGCTGAGCACTACAAAGTAAGCAGAACCATTGTTTTCAACCTCATCTCAGCATGTTGTTTGCTGTGACCCATCAATTCCTCCCCACCCCCTCCTAGACGTATACATCTTGGGACATTTAAAACTATTTGGGATGAAACACTGGTGGAATACACAAAGACTGGACAGGGCTGAACCTTGGGGCTCTATTATTTTCCTGGAAAAGTGATAACTGCTATAGGTATTAATCAATGCCAGAATTCTTATCTGTAAGTGCCAGTGTGACTCAAAGGAGAGAAGAATTCCCACAAGGCATTGCAGGCATGAGGGACAGCCACAGCCACTGCATCTCTTTTCTGTCTAGATTTGGTATTGTTTGCTAGATTACACAGCCCAGATATATTTGGCTATTAAATGCAGAGGTACCAAGGGAGCCAGTAAAGCCAAATTAATTCCTGATTTAGGAACAGAAAACGCAATAACCATAAAGGGGAAATCAACATATTGCCCTTGTACTAAGTGATCGTTTCTCAGAAAGAAAGAGAAATAATCCAGGGATTGGGGGGAGGGGGGGGAGAGAAAGGGTGAATTTTAATCCCCAGTGGGACTATCTGGAGAACATTATTAATTCACTCACTTGCGGGAAGAAAGAGCACCTGCCATGATCACAGAATGAACCCTTTTGAAGTCGGCATTGCAATGCCGGCCTTGCACCCTGCCATGCATGAGCAAGCTCTACTGGTTTCAGTCCAAATCAGGTTTACTGCTTTTAGTTTTAAACTGCCTCAGTTAAAAATTTAACAAAGAACAAGGCATTTAGCATTATAGCCAGGTGAGGCAAAAGCTGCCAGTTGTTAATCTCAGATGAGGACTCAATTAAATTTACGTTCAACCCCTAGATCAGAAAGGATTTTGAGATAGTGAATAGCGTAAATATGATTGGATTGAACTGGGCAGTTTGACTCTCACTGTGAATGGCATAATATCTGGTGTCTGTATAGAAATACATGAATACTCCTTACCTTTCCTTACCTAAATTCACTTCAGCATGTTCTTATGCATTTCCATAGCCATTGTTTTCCTGATCTGCTGGGATTTGGGCCAAATTCAGTTAAAATGTATTTAAAAGGTATTTAAAAGGATTAGTTTACTCTGTGCTCCCAGCTGACCAAGCCTTATATGCATTATGACGTTATGGTAGTATGAAGCCATGTTACTGTGGCTACATGAGGACATCGCTGAGGGCAAACAAATCCTTCACATTGTCATCACTCTGACTGGGGAGGGGAAGAGGGGCTGGTACTCCACTGCCCAGGCAACTAGATCATCTTTCCGTATCTTGTTTCCATGTATTGGTGTTTTATTGCCCTTTTGCCCCCATACACCTTAACTACTTGAATCAGAATATGTTTGAAAATACACCTCAGCATGTGTACTTGAATATACATAAAGGTATCCCCTGTGCAAGCACCAGGTCATGTCTGACCCTTGGGGTGATACCCTCTAGCGTTTTCATGGCAGACTCAATACGGGGTGGTTTGCCAGTGCCTTCCCCAGTCATTACCATTTACCCCCCCCCCCCAGCAAGCTGTGTACTCATTTTACCAACCTCGGAAGGATGGAAGGCTGAGTCAACCTTGAGCCGGCTGCTGGGATTGAACTCCCAACCTCATGGGCAGAGCTTCAGACTGCATGCCTGCTGCCTTACCACTCTGCGCCACAAGAGACTCTTGAATATACATATAAATACACAAATAATGCACTGCAGACTTGTGCTTTAGAAGCAGCAACTGGTATGAATAATACCCATCTGCACTACACTACTTCAATAATGAAAGTACCATTCACACCCACCCTCAATCTCAGTGAGAATGGATGGGCTATAAATCAATCAATTAATTCAAGGCCAAGTAGTCAGAGTATAGCTGGTATGTGTGTGCATGGGGGGGGGGGCATGTAGTGTTTGTTATCTATGTTGCCTCCACATTAAGGATATATTCTTTCTTCCCCCAAAATCCACTACTTGTGAGCAGCTGTGCATACGTTCACAAAGATGAGTCCAAGCTAACCCTAAGAGGGTTCATTTCATAAATGTTTTTACCCCTCATACATTCTCACCCCTATTTTGGCCCAGAGCTAATTAAAAGCCAGTTAAGAATCCCAAGGTGAATAGTGATGTGTTCCTGTATATTTTTGTAAACCTGATCACAGCTAGCTTAGCCTCTTCCATGTCCCACTGTGATCTGGAAGACTGAATCAAAGCACTTTCCTATCTATGCATCAAGTGTATTTGAGAAGAAATCAGGCAGTGTCTGGCCAACAACTATGTCTCCCTACTATAAATCTTCCAGAGTGCAAGGGCTGGTTTGCAGAGTCAGATGCACCTGTATACAACCAGTCGCTGTGCTACAATCATGAGAACCGTTTGGATGAAATAGTAGCTAAGAAAAGAAATCAGCCACCATTTCTACATTGACATCTATACTTTTCCAGCTGCCAAAATCGCAGATTGATTCTGCCATTTGGCAGTCTCAGGAGTCACAAGCAGCTGCATCCACGTCCAATCTAGACTGGGAAATAAACCTTTTCCCACGCAACCATGGACACACACTTGGCCAAGGTGGGAATTTGACAGCTTATATGTTAAAACAGCAAAAGACTTTTGTTCAGTGACTTTCAGTGACAAACTGAGGCATGTACAGTGTATTTTAATACCTGGCAATATAAGCAGGTGCATCCCATGTTATGCAGTTTTTTTTGTAGAACTTTTAACTTGTCTTCAGTATCAGACAATAGCTGAAGTGAATATTCTGCTCTCTATTACACCTTGTTTTTCTTTGTTCTCCTACCTACCATCTGGTCTTATTGTCCTCCCTTCAGTTTCAGACTCAGCTAAATCTAGATCATGGAACAGCAGAAATGTGATCAAAGCATGTGCCATGAGCCACTGCTCAAAGACTCGGAGTGGGGATTCTCCAGAAGATTCAGCAGCCATAAAAGAGAACATAGACACAGACAATTCATGGGTCAATAGGATCTTTAACATTTCCTTGGCTATAACAGGATAGTTAATGGCAGACTAAGCACATTACAAAAGCTCAAAGATGTGCCCACAGGTCTTTGGAATTTGCCATGCTGGAGATCCATAATCCTTTTGGTTTGCCAGACCTGAGCAAACAATTGGCCACATATATAGAACTTCATACTTCCACACCTGTATCTAAGCAGTTAAGTGAGAACGGTTTCATTTGGAAGAAGAGTACGGTAATTTTTTAAATTATATATATTTCATTTTCATAAAGATAGAAATATAGAATAGAGACAATATGGGTTATTAATACAGAGAATAGTAAAATATAGTCTTCGTTTGAAAATATAAGACCCCGCATTAACTACACAATGGTATAAACTTTTGCCCAAAGCTTATAAACTTTTTCACGTTTCCACCACGTTTAAGAAGAGAAGCCTACTTTGTTACCACCTTTCCAACATTTGTTTACATAGTTTTTAACAATTTTAACGGTCATTTTTGGTGTCCCATAACACCTATAAAACAATTTATACTTAACACAATCTTAGAGTGCAGTAATTTTTAATTCTACCTAAATGAACATTTCAAGGGGGTGAATGGGCAAATTAGATGCACAGCGCATAACAGAATTTGGTCATGTTCTAAAGGTGTGCTGTGAAACTACTGACCAGAGAGTCTACTGATATTAGTGTTTGCAATACGTTAAAAAATTAAGTAAAATTGTTGTTGTTGTTAGAGGAGGAGGATTTATTGCTTGCCACTCCCAGAGAGGCTTGCTCGTGGCGGGTTACATACAAAAAAGGAACAAAGTGTTGATTAAATTGTGCATACTGCCTCAAAGTGAAGCCTTAAGCCTAGATTCATTTATATTGCCTTTCTTACACCACCACCACCCACCCCTCCAGTTTTGCAAAGATCCTCTTTAAAAGGTTAGCAGGCACTTGGGGAAATCCACCTAGGTATCAACTTAACTTATGCCCTTCTTGCTCCAAGACCTCCTCATAGCCTGTAATCCCCAGCCAGCCTCACACAACTTGTCATCAAGCCCAGCTGGCCATGCAGAATGCAATTACTATAATTGATGTGCCACTTTTGTTAAGACCATGGTATCAATAAACGAGAGTAAAACAAGCTGCTAAGGAAGATGCTGGGAATTTATTAGAATGGATGCATGCAGGGGATGGCATAACTACTGATAGCCAATTCATAAATCACAGCTGGATTCTTTGGGAGACACGCAACTCTCAGGTGCCTGCCCTAATAAAAACCAGCAGCCATCGGTGGAAATACACTAACACCTACACACAGCTTGGACCGAACAATGCCAGGCAGAAGCAGTTTTGTATGTAACTAGGTAAAAGGTAAAAGTATCCCCTGTGCAAGCACCGGGTCATGTCTGACTCTTGGGGTGATGCCCTCTAGCGTTTTCATGGCAAATACGGGGTGGTTTGCCAGTGCCTTCCCCAGTCATTACTGTTTACCCCCCAGCAAGCTGGGTACTCATTTTACCGACCTCGGAAGGATGGAAGGCTGAGTCAACCTGGAGCCGGCTGCTGGGATTGAACTCCCAGCCTCATGGGCAGACAGCTTCAGACAGCATTTCTGCTGCCTTACCACTCTGCGCCACAAGAGGCTCTACTGTAACTAGGTACCCATTAAGGCAGGGGTAGTCAACCTGTGGTCCTCCAGATGTCCATGGACTACAATTCCCATGAGCCCCTGCCAGCAAACTCTGGCAGGGGCTCATGGGAATTGTAGTCCACGGACATCTGGAGGACCACAGGTTGACTACTCCTGCATTAAGGTACCCATTAAAAATGCAAAGCCCAACTTGCAAGTGGCTAGAGGTCTAACTAGGAATGTCAGAAGAGGCCAGTCCTGGGCATTTTTAAACCAGCTGGGACACCCCATCAATAGTATCCTTCATCCTTCAAGTAACAACTTAAGGACAATTGTAGCCATTCATCTATGAGAATGGTCCCAAAAGCTGCAATTGACTTCTACTATTTGGGACGCAGTGGACTGATAACAGCAATCTGACAACTGCTGAAAAGGGTCCAGAGCAGCTGGAGCACTATCTACAGCCGCTTCACTCCACTTGCCAGAGCCTTTCCCCCCACTCATGGCAGTTTCATAGTATCTACTAACTGCACAGGATATAGCATAACTTCCATTATAAAAATGATAGTCCGGCAGTGCAGGAAAAAAATATGACGGGTGCAAATATTCTCTGGTGGCAGTATTGAGCATAGTTTAAGGACAGACTACTCCCGTATTCACTTATATAACCACTATGCCAGGCTTTCTCAACCAGTGTATTGTGAAATCCTGGGATTTCTTGATGGCACTGGAAGGGGCTCCTGAATGGGTGGGAGTTAATTATATATATTTAAATGTGTTAAACATTTATCAGTGACCATATGTGGCCATGTTGACCCATCCCCACATCCCAAATCCCAGCTAATGAGGGGCCTGGAGGAGATGGAAAGTAGAGGGGCCTTGGGTACACCCTCTGCTTCCCAACCATATTCTGCATGATCACACCACTTTTCGGGTTTCTCAAAGGCTGAAGAATGTTTCAGGGTTTCTCAATGGAAAAAATGTTGAGAAAGGATGCACTATGGTCACTTTCTAATGTCTTGCTTTGGGTACTCCACCATCTTGGGTTGGATGGGTAACAACCCAAGAGAGGGCCTTCTCAATCGGGTGCCAGAATTGTAGAGCTTCCTCTCCTTTCTGCCCTGTGTTTAATTGTTGGGTATGTGTTTTCTTATCTTTGGGTTTTAAATTGTTTTTATGATAGTTTGATAATGTTTTGCTTTTAATGGTTAGCTGCCTTGATGCCCCTGACTAGGCTATATATATATATAGAGCCCTTTATATATATATAGCCCTTTCCATGTGACTTTATTTTTCTTTCAGAATATATATATATATATATATATATATATATATATATATATATATATATATATATATATATATATATATATATATATATATATATATATATATATATATATATATTCTGAAAGAAAAATAAAGTCACATGGAAAGGGAGCATGACCAACATACCCAAACAAATTGCCAAAAAATTTTTAAGTCCTCATGTAACCTTTACCTTGGACAAACATTTTCTTTCTATTGAAGCGACCTGGGGCCCTTTGCTTGCCTTGTATCTGAATCTTTTCTGTGATACTTGTGTTTCTGATCCTCACTGTCTTTACATGACTAGGACTTCATTGCCTTTTCACTCATTTTGGCTACAGTGACCCATATCATTTTGCTTATGGGCACTGATAATGCCTTATCAGAGGTAGCACTGTGGCTTTTTCAACAAAAAAACACATAGCATGCCACACAGCCAACCAGGATCACACTGCATATGGCCCAAGAGTTCTGTAACTGGAATTCCATACATTTTAACTATCAGAAGCAATCAGAATATGGATCAGGGTTGATGGAAGAAATACATTTTTCCTCTTCTGCTATGTCATTTCCCAATTTGAAAACGCCCCTCCTTTGACAGCTTTAAGCCCAAAGTCAGGGGGGGGAAGGTAGGCCATTTCCACACTGGAGGCTTCGTGCCAGCCTGCTGGCTGGGGTTTGAGCTGGGGCAGGTTGCTCTGCCCTTTCCTTCTCCTGCACAGGGGACCTTTTGGGCCCATGCACCTTGTCACTCCTGAATTTGTGCTCCTGCACAGGAGCTAGGGCAGCAAAGTTCCCGGTGCGGAAATGGTTGCAGAGTAGAAAAAGAGGTGTAGGATTTTATTCCTCACTTTTGTCTACATTAAGGAGTCTTAAAGCAGCTTACAACTGCCTTTCCTTCCTCTTCCCATAGAAGATACCTTATGAGGTAGGTGGGGCTGAGAGATCTGAGAGAACTGTGACAGGCCCAAGGTCACTCCAGCAGTTTCATAAGGAGGAGTGAGGTTCTCCAGATTAGAGTCTGTCAGTCTTCACCCCTACACCACACTGGTATTCTTACTCACCCTTATTCTCTCCTGTGCTTTGAACAACATGACAGAAGGGGCATTTTCTACCACAGCCTATTAGTACTTTAGCACTTTGTCAGGCTGCTTTTTAAAGGCCAAAAACATATGAAGTTCTAGGCACAGATCTCCATAATTGCATATTGTTTGGATCCCAGAGCCAATGATGATAAGGTGAAAGCCCAAGGAGAATATGGGCAAAGAAAGAAGTTAAAAACAGGAAACACTTTCAACATTAATGAAAACCGATTTAAAAACCTGGCTTTGGCTCAGCCTTAACAAAAACTGTCTCCAGAGCATAGATTCAGCACTTCACAACCACCTCACTGGCTTCTGACTGAGTTGTCCATGCACTAAAGCGCTGGCAACTCAAAATAGCAAACCAATCAGTTGCCAGACAATACCCGCTCTTCTGATGCTGCTTTCTGACAATAACAAAGGCAGGAAAGTGCTTCGCCTTAATCCAGTTAAATAACTGTCCACTTCACCCTGTAATAATGCACATAATGGCACTCCTAGGTCAGAGAGCTCCTGCAGACAGAAAAGCTTGTAGGGTTTTCATTTGACACCTCATTATACGAAACCATTCAAGCTATTACATCATCCACTGTCCTAAACACTCAAAAACCTTAAGCCACCCTGCCACAAGTTAGCCTGCTTCCCCTTCTACTCCTTCCTGTTAATGTGCTTATCAATATGATACCTGGGCCATGGTAAAAGAGAGGGGTCGATACAACAAATGTCTCCTATTAATTTTTAATGACAGTAAGTGTGCTTTATTTTTATGATGATTTATTAATGTGCTTCATAATAAATGTATATGCTGGCCCGAGGCTCCGTCTGGTTGTATTAGGGAGTGTCAGTGCTTGCAGCTCTGGGGTGATAGATAGTACCTCTTACCAAGCTGACTAAGGGAACTTCCTGCCATGCAGACCATTTACCCTTTAGGGGATGCTGTACATTTTGATCAGAATACCCAGGTCAGGACCAACTAGTTCACAATCTCTCCTGCTGAAGCTATCCTGCAGGTGTCCCCTTCTTCTTGGATTCCCAATCCCTGCAATAAAAGTAGTGTTGGACTCAAATGTAATCTGCATTGCTTATTAACTGTCCAAAATTTCCCTTTTCTATGTGGATCCTTGTAAGTAAGTAAAGGATACACATGAGATAAAGGCTACAATTTGGAACTTGTATATAAGAAATTTAGGTTTAAACCCATGGTAATTCACAACAACACACACTCACACACACACTTGAGTAAGTCTCAACTAGGGGTGCAAAAAAGCCTTGGTATTTTTGGGGTTCAGGTATACTGAACTAGAAAAATAGCAATATTTTCTGATATTCCCATTGCACACTTGTGCACTGTAAGGCTGGAATGGCAACAAACCATTTTAGTGGTCCATTTCGCTTCCCCCTGTTTGAAAGGGGAAAGCGATATAGAGGGTTTAAATGGCTGCTAGGTATTTCAGACTAAAAGCTGATGGGTAGACCTGCCAAGCTTTTAACTGTAAATGGTTAGAAGCCATTTCAATAGACTTTTTCACTTTCCTCTCACTTGGAGTGTGTGTGGGAGGGGTGTGTGCAAAATGGACAGCTGATCAATATAGCTGAATATGCTCAAATAAAAGCCAGAAGCATTCAGAACATGAGTCAGCAGTGTGTCTTGGTACCTAAAAAGGCAAATGGGATTTTGGGCTGTATCAAATGGAGTATCATGTCCAGATCACGGGAGGTGGTGGTACCGCTTTATTCTGCTCAGGTTTCGCCGCACTTGGTGTACTATGTTCCGTTTTGGGTACCACAGTTGAAGAATGGTGATTCTAGTTTGCATCATTCAGTAACAAATGCAAGAGTGTTAATTAGCCCAGATTAATGAATATGAAGCAAAAGACCTGCAGATATCCAGTTTCAATTGTTCTGCTCCATACTTCTGGCTGCTCTGTCAACCGAAAGGAAGCTGCTACCATGGAAAGTAATAGATACCATAGATTCAGGCTTACTACTGACTAGGTTATTGATTAAAGTTTGTCAGCAGCAGCTTTGGAATAGCAGCAACAGCCTTCAAAGAGCCAAAAAGAATGTAAAATGTATTTCATCCTTAGCAGAGTATTATAAAAGACTGAAGGTCAATTATTTCAACTATTTACAGCTTGTCTCAACCTCTTGGGCAGGATTAGGGAATGGAGGGAGATCCCTTTGTTTCTGTGAAGCCTTTCATTAGGAGCCGCACTGGCTGTCAAGATTGGTCACAAGTCACAAGGCTCTTGACCGATGAGATACACAAAACAGAAAACAAGCAAGGACACAGAGAGCTCAGTTTGAAGACTGGGGGGACACTTTTCCTGCAGATTTTGTTCACAAGCAGGATTTCTTCAGAGAGACATTATCGTCACACATATTTTGAGGTGTGAATCTTTCTGAATATTCACTAAGGATATGAAATGTGAATACAATCCAGAGGTGTTTGAAAACACAGATGTCACCCGATAAACTACTCAGAAAGCTGGAAGTGCTTGAAGCTCTCTCTTGATTAATGGAGGCTACCATGTTTATTCTGCACAAGTCTGTCCTGCTGTTATCTAAAATGGGGGCTCTGTTGTTGTTGTTTTTACCACAAATGTGTGCATGTATGAAAGGGAGCAAAATCTCCCCTTCTTTGCTTCTCAAAGTTCTCTCAAATAACCTTTTTCATGACCCTTCACAAGAGCCACTGTGGTGCTTAACCTGTTGGACTAGGATCTAGGAGAGACCTAATTTTCAATCCCCCATCTGCCATGGAGACATACTGAGTGAGCTTGGTCCAGTCACATACTCTCATCCTAGCCTACCTCACAGGGTCACTAGAGAGGAGAACAATAGAAACCACTTTGGTCCCCATGGGGGAGAAAGGTAGGTTATAAATGAAAACAATTAATAAATCCTCAGGGTTCCCCATGTTTACTGGGAGGGGGGGATGTTTGAACCAGTATAAAGCAGTGAAGTATGGTTCAACTCTTCTCACCAGGTGAAACTTTTACTGTAAAAAGTGAACACCCCTATTTTAAACATGAACATGGTAGATCAGGGAACAAAGGAACATGGCTATTGTGACAAACGGTGGCTTGTTGCTGTGTAGTTTCTGAAAGTGCCCAAGGCATTTGGCAGCAAACCAGAATTCTCAAAAAACCCATGCACCAGACTTTTTCCATCTTCCGCACACAAGCATGATATGCATTCATCCCAATTGCTTTCGAATAGAATAATCACAGCGCCAGAAACACTGCACCAGATAGTCAGGGCCAGATCAAGCTGTAGCGTTGCCCTCTGTAAAACTTCATTTGCCCTTGTCCTGCATCTTGACTGAAAGTGTCTCCTTTCCTCCAGAGTCTTCTTAATTGCAGTGCCCTTCCTCTAGAGAATAAGTGATGGCATAGCTTTCTAGCATAGATCACTCTGAATCTAGAAGGGCATTTACATTATTGTGCTCAACACTTACCCTTCAGCGTGGCTTGAGGAAACATATAATAAGCTCCCACCCCAGCAACGTGCCTGTAGATATCAGAATGATAACACTGAGAACACCAAACATGTGATTTTTGATTGCTGTATTTACAACCAATTATGTCAAGAACTGCTGTATCCCATCTTGACTGAGTTAAGGGCTACTTTTGTTGTTGTTGTTAGGTGCGAAGTCGTGTCCAACCCATCGCGACCCCATGGACAATGATCCTCCAGGCCTCCCTGTCCTCTACCAGACATGCCAAATGAAAGGATCTCCTTTTGGACAAAAATAAGAATTTATGCTATATTATTGCCAAATACGCAAGATTAGCAATTAAAAGTAGAATTGTCTGTTGGATATGTATAAAGGTTAGGATAGATCTTTTGGATTTATAAAGTATTCTAGAATTTTTAATCAATTTTATATTGTTGTATTCTACTATTATATATGTTGTACTAGTTGCCAACTACAATAAACTTATCTGTCTGTCTGTCCAAAGTAGTAGCAGTGACAGGAAGAGGATTCAGCCAGGAAAATCTTTGGGAAGAGTTAGAATACCCTCCCCACAACAAATATATGTTTTGGCCCAGAATTCTGTGCAGGGGGGGGGGATTCAACATTCTTTAGGGTTTTCCATACTGACCCAGCATCTCTTGATTTGAGTAAAGCTGGCCCTGACAGCGTTTCAACATTCTTACTGACCACATGGATGTCTCTACTTCCTCCACACTCCCACCCACCTAAGCCTAAGCAGAAATCTTTGGGGGTAATCTTATTTCCTTGGCACAACATGTATAGCTCCCAACAGAGTACATTCCAAAACTCTTTATTGAAATGCAATGTTTTCTTGCCGTCCTTTTTTGCTGCTAAGAATGTAAATGGTTAAAAGGCAGCCACCCATGGTGCTGTCCATCAGAAGTACTCACTGGACCATAACAGAGGCCAGACTGAACTGGCACAGAGACTCTGGTATCAATGCCTTCCTCCTCCACCCCTTTCACCCTTCTCCCTTCTCTCTATAAGATGTCAATGAGCTGGAAAATGAAAGGAATAATGCAGGTTTAAGAGACTAATAATCAGGTCACAGCTGATCCCAGTACAGATCAGCTGACAGCTGCTGCCTCCAATTCCACAGACTCCCCATCAAGGCAGTACAGGGCTTGACAGACTTTCTCCTCCCCACTCACCATCCTCCAGTTCATTCAACCCCAGCAAGCATCCCCCCCACACACACACACCAAAACCCTGAAATTAAAGCTGCAAATCCGCCATGTTTCAGGCTGTTTTGCTTGGGGGTTGTGATATACTAGCAACTTTAATCTCCAATTGGTCCGTGCGTTTGCTTCCTAAAACATATTAAATCTCCTTTTCCAATGACTCTCAGCCCTGTGCACACAAACAGCACACTATTTACTGCTCCCATGTTATCCACTGCTGCCTGCACCTCATCCTCCCCACTTCCCAAACCTAATCTCGATGTTTGCTTGGTTTAGCTCCTGTAATCCCGTTGTCTTGCAAATCTCTTCCCCATAATCCTGCCTTTGTCTGTCAGTACAATTTGCTTGGTGTGGCAATGTAAGAAAGGAGGTAAAACGTGGCTGGGAAGGGATGAAGCCTCTGAAACTAGAGCTTTTGCACGCACACCAAATGTATTTGTGAGAACAGCAGTGCTTCATTTAACATTTGCCTTAAATCCCAGGTATCCTGATCTAATGAATTAATTATCCATCACACTGACTGTGAAGGCAGCAAGCCTGGTAAGAGCACAACTGGTTGAAGGTGGCAACAAGTAAGAGTAAAGGGGCCAAATTTATAGAATCATAGAGTGGGGAGTGGATGTAGCCGTGAAATCAAACGGCGAATAACACTGGGCCGGAATGCAATGTTAAGCATGAACTTAATATGGAAAAGCAAAGATATCAGTCGTAATACAAAGCGCCGACTAGTCAATGCCATTGTCTTCCCCATAACAAGCTATGAATGCGAAAGCTAGACCCTGAAGAAAGAAAACAGGAGGAAAATAAATGATTTCCAATTATGGTGTTGGAGACGAATGCTGAGAATACCATGGACAGACAAAGTTCCAACAAGACAGTTTTAGAGAGGAGCAAACCAACTATGTCATTACAAGGCATTACGGCTAAAGCTCACTTACTTCGGACACATCATGTGATCAAACTCATTAATGCTCAGCATGGTCAGTGGCAAAAGGAAACGGGGTCACCGAAGGATCCACTGGCTCGACACGATCAAAGCCGATACAGAGATGACCATGAAACAACTAAAAGAAGCAGTCATTGACAGAGACGGGTGGCGAAGATGCAGGATCATTCATTAGAGGAAAAAGGCCATTGCAACTTTAGCAGCTAAAAGTTCCTCAGACCAGTCTTCTGTAAAACAGTGAGGCAAAGGCAAAGTGAAGGCACAAGGCAAAATTATGCAAAGGCCTATTCAATCTGAAGGCCAGTCTACTTACATATGATACTCAATAGCCTATAATTTGCTCCTAAAATTTGCTTGCTTGCTTGCTTGCTTTAAGGAATATAGCCACACATATCACAATCTAATGGGGAAGACAGGAAAATAGAGGCAACTTTCCACTTTCCACTTATGTACATTTATAGGGTTAAAAAAATCCCCTCGCGGCAGTGCCTGTATCATTTCCTCCATGAGGCAACAATTATTTTATGAGAAAAATGGCACGAAGGATTGAAAAGGTGACAAGAGTATGACGGTGGATTGTTCTCTGCTGTGGAACTACTCCGCAACTCACCAGCCTCTGAAATACAGCTCTTGGCAGCACATTCAAACTGAAATCATATGGGCAGAAAGACAGCCAAAGATTCTTTGGCTTGGTGTTTTGTGTATAATATCATTCAATTCACCACCGTTGAGTACAATATCACTCAGCTCAACACTGCTGTGGGAGACAGAGACAGAACTTTATGTTTGGCAGAACAACGACTCCAGTTCATTCAGATATTTGAGCTGACTTTTGCCTGAATACATCAAATATCCCTAAACATCAGGAAAACTCCACACTCACAGGATTGTGTAATATCTAGACATGCTAACAAGTTCAACATGAGCATGACTGCCCAATAAGTTGACTGTGCCCAGCCCCCACAATCACATGTACAGTGAACTCTTGGATCGCCTAGGTAAATGCTATTAAAGTTCTTACTGAGAAGCTTTGAACTTGTTCAGTGGCAGCCTAGTCTACAAGGTCAAGTTATTGCACCTTCCCTTCTTCTGAACTGCTTGGTGATGCAGATTAATGAGCTGAAAGGGAGGGTGGTATATAAATATAATACAGTAAATAAAGTAAATAAATAAATAAGGGCCAAAGACTGAAGGCACACAGAGACACTAGCAAATCTCAATTCAAAAGGAATGTTTTTCTTTTAACTATATGTCTTCAGGCAAGTGGGGGAGGGAATCTTCTGACAAAGAGCATTGTGACTCGTGGCCTAAAAGTGCTTGTACCTGTGATTGGTTATGTCAAGAAAATATATCTCTATTATTTCTTTAATGTTTTGTTTAAGCTGATTAGTGCTCTTATGCCATAAGATCAGGAAAATAGCTTGCTGGCAGGAAACAGTGCAATACTGTAATAGAGCTAATTTCAGTGTTTAAAAATGGTGACAATAACAAGACATTTAGATGGAGGTCGACAGCTGTCACTATGCTTTCCAGCATGTATGAGAAAACTGTGTTATTACGCAAAGGGAACACAGCTGAATTGCTCACAGAATGGGGCAGCTCTCTCCTCACAAATGGCAACACGATGCATGACAAACTAGCAGGTGCTTGATCATCTCTGGTAACATCTGTAAGTTGGCTGTAAAATGATCAACTGCCCAATTTACAGAGAAAGATGATTCAGCGTGTCAAAATGACTGAATAAAGACATCAGAGGGGTGATCTCCACGAAGCAAAAGGTGTTTTGAGACAACAAGGAGGAAGACCAAAACACATTTCATTACAAATGTTCTACAAGTATGAACTGTCTAATGCAGGCTTTTTCAACCAAGATTTCATGAAAACCTGGGGTTTCTTGACAGCCCTGAAAGGGTTTCCCAATGGGTGGGTTTCCCAATAACCATAAAGGGTTTCCCAATAACCATAAAGGTAAAGGTCTCCCCTGTGCAAGCACCAAGTCATGTCTGACCCTCAGGGTGACGCCCTCTATCGTTTTCTTGGCAGACTCAATACGGGGTGGTTTGCCATTCCCTTCCCCAGTCATTACCATTTTACCCCCCCCCCCCAGCAAGCTGGGTACTCGTTTTACCGACCTCGGAAGAGTGGAAGGCTGAGTCAACCTTGAGCTGGCTGCTGGGATCGAACTCCCAACCTCATGGACATAGCTTCAGACAGCATTTCTGCTGCTTACCACTCTGCGCCACAAGAGGCTCCTGATATAACCATATATATGATCAAGTCTACCTGCCCCCCCAATGACCAATGATGGGCCTGGAGGAGGTGGGGAGGGGCCCTGGATGGGCATGTACACAGCTATGCTTCCCAACCATATCTTGCATGGTTGTGCCACTTCTGGGGTTTCTCAAAAACTGAAGAATGTTTCAGGGGTTTCTCAATGATCAAAAAGTTGAGAAAGCCTGGTCTAATGCATAATCCCCATACAGCAAATCACCTTCTTCAGCAAGGGATAGCTGTGCTACTTTCATTAGGGTACCTAACAGTACAATCGCTGGATGACCACCCGTTTCCTTATAAAGGGGAACTGCTGCCAACCACTGTGGTGGTTATTTCTAAAGCCAAGTATGTACACATTTGAAGGGGAAACTAACAGATCCCACTTTCCCAAACCCTTTTATGGAAAGTCCTACTCTAAGCGGAAATTCTGTTACCAAGATTATGTCACAATGGATAAACATTATAGCAGGCTGACATTTGGTCAAACAATGCAAGAAGCACAATGGCTTCAATTGTCTCAGCCACTGTGTTGTACTTGCACGCCTATCCCTTATCAGTTTCTAGGATTTCTAACAATCTCGGAAGCTACCAAAGACAGCAGTCACCTGTCTTATAACTGCCCAACTATATCTTGCTTAGAGATCTTGATGCTGGTGATCCCCTATTCAGTAAGGAATTGTGCTGCTGTGTCTGTAGGCACTCATATTAATAACCAATAGACATAGTAATGAGATCACTACAGTTTTTGATATGATCGTATTTTAAAAGAGAAAAAAATAGCTAGTGAAATTCTGTATTAGACTTTAGCAGTGGCTTAATTGGCATTCCATTTCATTAAGGTGTGCTTTCCTCAAGGAAACAACAGAATTCGGTGCCTTTTGCCAGGAGAGCACAAGCCAATGAGGCTTAAATGGCAGTGACCATAGCATAAAACAGACATTAATTCTCCTTAATTGGGATTAGATGCCTCTGTTAAGACAATTTAGCCGTGGCCCAATGCAAATCATTTTCTCCCACAATGCCTCATCTATCTGTGTTAGCTGGAATTAAGCAAACTCTCGGGGGGGGGCTGTTTGTAAAGTAAATAAGCTGTACAACAGGCACTGCACTGTACGGAGCAGGAGAATGGAGCTTACAGGTAGAAAGAAGCTATTTATTTCTTAGCATCCTCCAAACACACTAAGGGAATATTCACTTGACGTTCTCCTGCCATAACTTAGTTGACATCATTCTCCTTCTATTCTAGAAATAAAGAGTGGTGCTTTCTCTGAAACATCTCGGCAGGCTTCAGTCGTTCGTGTTTGGTTTTGGCCTTGTGTCCACCTGTGTGAAGCATGTGAAAACTCGCCTCCATGCTGAAATCCATGTCAGGTGCCACATCCTTCTGGCCATATTTTGGCACAGTTGGTGAATTTTAGCATCATGTCAACTACAGGTGGCAGGTACAGTAGATGAGTGATTGGGATGTGAGTGTCCTGCATAGTGCAGGGGGTTGGACTAGATGACCCAAGAGGTCCCTTCCAGCTCTATGGTTCTATGATTCTATGATACTGCAAGGAGAAGTTAACAGCAAAGAGGGTAGCAGAGAATGAGTCCCAATCCAAAGAATGTCTTGCAGTTTGCATCACACCAGTTTTTCCTGCACTAATTCACCATCAGGAGAGCGTTGAGACAAGCTTTCACATGCTTGACTAATGACATTAATTTATCTACACACTTCTTTGAAAAGTCTTTGGGGTGGGGTGAATGTGTTCCACACAAGAAAAAAAGTAAGTTGACTATGAGAATTTGGCTTTTTAGTGAATCTTTAAAAAGCCATTTCATCTATTTCACCTTGCCCACATTTCCTCTAATACTTTACCTCAGATCCCTACACTTCTCTCTCACACACAGACTTGCCAATCCACAGTTAGGGCCTGGAGATCCCCTGGTTTTGCACCTTTCCCCCTGCTTCAGGGATTAAGGAATTGGGAGAAATCTCCCCCATCCCCCCCAAAAGAAGTCTAGGGAGGGAATGCAATGTTCCTACATAACCTGGAAGTGATGCAGGAACGTCAGAGATGGGAGGGGGTTCTGTTTTTTGGGCAACATTCTATGTTAAGAAGCTAATTCTACCATAGAGTGTCACCCCCTACATCACTGACATTCCTACATCACTTCTGGGTGGTGGATCAATGTCTTGTTTTTTAAAGGCTTCTTCCCTTCCCGCTCCCAAGGAGTTCCCTGGGAGTTCCCCCCATCCTCTACCAATTGTTCTGATGGACCTGGCAAGCCTTTTCTTTCTTTCTCTCTCTCTCTCTCATACGCACACACACACACACAATATATTAGAATCCTAGAGTTGGAAGGGGCCATCCAGGCCATCTATTCCAACCTGCTGCTCAATGCAGGATCAGCCTAAATTATCCAGGTTAAGTGTCTGTGCAGCCTCTGCTTGAAGACTGCCAGTGAGGGGGAGCTCACCATCTCCTTAGGCAGCCGATTCCACTGCTGAACTACTCTGACCGTGAAAATCTAGTTTAAACCCATTACTGCAAGTCCTATCCTATGCTGCCAACACAAACCTTTCCCTGCCCTCCTCTGACAACCTTTCAAATACTTAAAGACAGCAATAATGTCCCCTCTCAGCCTCCTCTTCTCCTATCTGAACATTCCCAAGTTCCTGAGTCTTTCCTCACAGGACTTGGTCTCCAGATCATTCTCACTACTCTCCTCTGAACCCCTTGAATTTTGTCCATGTCCTTTTTGAGTTGAGGCCTCCAGAACTGCACATACTACTCCAGGTGGGGTCTGATCAATGCAGTATACTGTGGGACTATGACATTGTGTAATTTTGATGTGACACCTCTTTTGATACAGCCCAAGTCTGCATTTGCCTTCTTTACTGCCACATCACACCGCTCATATTTAGCTTACAGTCCACCCCAAGATCACATCTACACACACTGCTAACCAGGAGTGTATCATCCAGTATGCCTGCTTCTCATTTCTGTAGCCCAGATGTAGAACTCTACACTTCTCCTTATTGAATTGCATCTTGTTCTCATTTGCCCACTTTTCCAGCGTGTTCAGATCTCATTGAATGCTATCACTATCTTCTGGGGTGTTCGCTACTCCTCCAATTTTGTGTCATCTCCAAATTTAATGAGGAGGCCCCTGACCCCCTTCTCCAGGTCATTGATAAAAATGTTGAAAAGTACCGGGCCTAATACTGACCCAGTATTGAACTCTCATGTGGGTAGCTTTGGGTAACATGTCTTCCAGATGAGACAGCAGGCCCTGACTAGCGGAACATCAGGAGCACCTAGTATCTGTCAGTCCAAAGAATGAATCTATTAACAGCACAGAGGAAAGGAATAAGTACATTAAGAGGCTTAAACAATATCAGGGAGCCTATACCTGTATACTCACGAACAATTTAACATAGAGACCCAGCAACTGGATGAGAGAGGAAGAGCATTAAAAACAAAAGCAAAAGAAAATACCAGCTAATTGATCCCACTATATAATTCACTCTTTTATTGGAAGGAGAGAGATGTGTTGTTTTTTTTTAATGCAGGCATCTCTTTCTTTCTCCTGGCCTCTATCACCGCTTCTACTGGCAGCTGCTGTGACTATTGTGCTGTTTCTCGAGTCTATTATTTATAATCTGTTATTTAACTCTGTTGCCCAATTGAGGCACTGTAGCTTTGATTGTACCCATTCTGAAGCAAACACATATGAACGAGAAGCCAACCAGAAATACGAAAACACTGCAGGAGCTCTAAGAAGCCTATTTGGATGAACGGAGAACTTCAAGAGGAACTAAGAAAGAAAAGGAAAATGTTCAGGAAATGGAGGGAAGGACAGAGCTCTAAAGAAGAGTACCTACAGGTTACTAGGCACTGTAGATCAATCATCAGAAAGGCCAAAGCTGAGAGTGAGCTAAGATTGGCCAGGGAAGCCCATTGTAACAAGAAAAGATTTTTCAGTTACGTGAGGAGCAAACGTAAAGTAAAGGAGGCAATAGGCCCGCTGTTGGGTGCGGATGGACAAACTCTAACGAAAGATGCAGAGAAAGCAGAAAGGCTTAGTGCCTATTTTACATCTGTTTTTTCCCACAGGTCAAAGTGTTTAGGCACATCTAGAGATGGCTGTAGCCAAAGGATAGTGTCTGGGTGGCAGGTTAACATGGATAGAGAGGTGGTCGAGAGGCATTTAGCTGCACTGGATGAGTTCAAATCCCCTGGTCCAGATGAAATGCACCCGAGAGTACTCAAAGAACTTTCCAGAGAACTTGCACAGCCCTTGTCCATCATCTTCGGAACGTCTTTAAGGACAGGAGATGTCCCGGAGGACTGGAAAAGAGCAAACGTTATTCCGATCTTCAAAAAAGGGAGGAAGGATGACCCGGGAAACTACAGACCAGTGAGTCTGACCTCTGTTGTGGGGAAGATAATGGAGCAGATATTAAAGGGAGCGATCTGCAAACATCTGGAGGACAATTTGGTGATCCAAGGAAGTCAGCATGGATTTGTCTCCAACAGGTCCTGCCAGACCAACCTAGTTTCCTTTTTTGACCAAGTAACAGGTTTGCTGGATCGGGGAAATTTGGTTGATGTCATTTACTTGGATTTTAGTAAAGCTTTTGACAAGGTTCCCCATGATGTTCTGATGGATAAGTTGAAGGACTGCAATCTGGATTTTCAGATCGTTAGGTGGATAGGGAATTGGTTAGAGAACCGCACTCAAAGAGTTGTTAATGGTGTTTCATCAGACTGGAGAGAGGTGAGTAGCGGGGTACCTCAGGGTTCGGTGCTCGGCCCGGTACTTTTTAACATATTTATTAATGATCTCGATGAGGGGGTGGAGGGACTACTCATCAAGTTTGCAGATGACACCAAATTGGGAGGACTGGCAAATACTCCGGAAGATAGAGACAGAGTTCAACGAGATCTGAACACAATGGAAAAATGGGCAAATGAGAACAAGATGCAATTTAATAAAGATAAGTGTAAAGTTCTGCATCTGGGTCAGAAAAATGAAAAGCATGCCTACTGGATGGGGGATACGCTTCTAGGTAGCACTGTGTGTGAACGAGACCTTGGGGTACTTGTGGATTGTAAACTAAACATGAGCAGGCAGTGTGATGCAGCGGTAAAAAAGGCAAATGCCATTTTGGGCTGTATCAACAGAGGCATCACATCAAAATCACAAGATGTCATAGTCCCATTGTATATGGCACTGGTCAGACCACACCTGGAGTACTGTGTGCAGTTCTGGAGGCCTCACTTCAGGAAGGACGTAGATAAAATTGAAAGGGTACAGAGGAGAGCGATGAAGATGATCTGGGGCCAAGGGACCAAGCCCTATGAAGATAGGTTGAGGGACTTGGGAATGTTCAGCCTGGAGAAAAGGAGGTTGAGAGGGGACATGATAGCCCTCTTTAAGTATTTGAAAGTTTGTCACTTGGAGGAGGGCAGGATGCTGTTTCTGCTGGCTGCAGAGGAAAGGTCACGGAGTAATGGGTTTAAACTTCAAGTACAACGATATAGGTTAGATATCAGGAAAAAGTTTTTCTCAGTCAGAGTCGTTCAGCAGTGGAATAGGCTGCCTAAGGAGGTGGTGAGCGCCCCCTCACTGGCAGTCTTCAAGCAAAGGTTGGATACACACTTTTCTTGGATGCTTTAGGATGCTTAGGGCTAATCCTGCGTTGAGCAGGGGGTTGGACTAGATGGCCTGTATGGCCCCTTCCAACTCTATGATTCTATGATTCTATGATTCTAACCAGAGCAGACACTCTAACACGGGGGTAGTCAAACTGCGGCCCTCCAGATGTCAATGGACTACAAATCCCATGAGCCCCTGCCAGTATTTGCTGGCAGGGCCTCATGGGAATTGTAGTCAACTGACATCTGGAGGGCCACAGTTTGACTACCCCTGCTCTAACAGGACAGCAAATGGACTGCTGGGAATTTCAGCACTAGGTACAAATCCAAATGATAATCAGATTTCCTCATCCTTTGACCAGAGCAGTAGACAAAAGCTTGATGAGGCTCAATGAAACATCCTATATTTCACCTCCTTGGCAGATGGCAAATAGCTTATATCTAGGCCCATCCCAAATTCTCATGGTCCAAAACCAAACAAAAATTAACAATACGTAATTTAATCACCTCACATGAAGCACACACTCTTACTAAGCTTCTGTTGATAAAACCCTGAGCCGTTAAAGCCAGCCCAAGCACGTTGACTTTGAACAGCTTCCCAAACAATAGATACAAGTGGGTAACCATGTAGGTCTGAAGTAGCACAACAAAAACAGAGTCCAATAGCACCTTCAAGATCAACCATCATAATTTGAATATGATGACACAGTTTACTAATTTGCCACAATTTGCTTTTGCCTTATATCTCCACAGTTATGATGGTTGTTCATTTAGTCTGAGGAAGAGTGCCTACACTTGAAAGCTCACGCCTTGAACAAATCTTGGTTGATCTTACAGATGCTATTGGACTCTATTTTTGTTGTGCTTCCCAAAGAGGCATTCTGCAGAGAATCAGTAGTCTGCCCAGTCCTTCCCAACCCAAAGAGTCAGAATTGCCTGCCTGCTACTGGAGAGCCTGAAGTTGAAAGACAAGCCCTGACCTCAAGCCCCATCTTTCTCTTCAATCTAGAGAGCCCACGCTACCAACACAGTAGATTTGGGGGGCCTCTTGATATGATAGACAAGACAGGCAGATAGAAGATATAGCTATGCTATGCTTAATTTCCTCGTCAACTGAAAAATGCAGTTGCTCTCTCTAACTAGCTGTTTTAGAAAAGACCACGTTTAGAAAGAATCGCAATCACTTCACCTTTTTTCAAAGATAAGGAGTCAGCGCAGCAGGGACTGGTCAACAAAAGTGTTTTTCCTCTCAGATACATCCTATTTGCCTCCTGTTAACATTTGCATTCCCTTTTGTGTTTTGAAGAGCAGTCATAGCCAGAACTGTCACCTTCAGAAGTGGCATTGTGTTATGCAGGGGCAGCATACAGAATACAATGCCCATACACTAAAATGTGCTCAGATTTTATGCTGTGGCAGTTACAGCCAGGATGGCAGTAACAGCCAGGGCTTTTTCTATGGCTTTGCTTCAATTATGGAATGCCATCCCAACAAATGTTCACCTGGTGCTGAACCCAATAAGATTTAGGTGTTTATTAGCCTAGGCATTTTGCTGAGTCTTCTTTCAGAAATTCTTAGGGCTACCCAGAAGTAACCCATTCAGTGGGTTTACGGCTGTTTAATTTTGCTGCTACTGGTATTGGTTTCTTCTACTGTTATTGGTTTCTTTTACTGGCTGAACACTGATTTATTGTTAACAGTTTTCATGCTGCTTTTGTGGAGATAGCTGCCTCAAACACTGCAACAGAGTGTTACATACAAAGATACTATTATTAACTCAGTAAATAAAGGGCACTCATATGGAGGTCTTGTAACATTCAACTGCATTTAAATCTATGTTGGATACCCAAGATACTAGCCCTCTATTTGTTTATTTAAATGGGCAAAACCATGGTGGGGATTTGGGCAGAGTTTCTAAAACTGCAAAATTAGGGCCTGCTTGGGCGGGAAAACCTTTGATTGGGGAGAAAGAGCAGTTTTGCACATGATTCTATAGAACCACGTCTTTGTAGTGTCAAAAAAGGGCAATTTTCCTCTGTGCTGAGTAATTGCTCCTGCTCTATCTTTGCTTTTCCTTGTATTCTCACTCACTCATTCGCTCACTCTTTTTATCCATGATATCTCCCGCTCATCCCCGTTCTGCACCTCTCCTTTCACAAAACGATTGCCATTATTGTTCTCCTTTATTTATTATACACAGGGAATGTGAACACAACACTTGGTGGTAGCGGTGCCTGCAGTGTGCGTTGCCTTTTATTCTCCTCACTCCATTTTCTGCTCAGCTCAGACTTGACGGTTCTGCCTCACTGCTGCTCTCTGGAGACTCTCCCAGCAAGGAACAGTTTTGACTTTAGCCTCTTAAATATCAATAAGTTAAAAGAGAATGAGGGGAAAGTACATACTTGACGAAAGTCAGCCATTTTGATGGTCTCAGGACTGAGGACCATTTCTTTTGTCTGCTAATTGCTATAGCTTTATTTTTTGGCCCACCCACTAAATGCACTATGCAACAGTAGCAGATATTACTCAAACTCCATATTCTTCAGTGGTACTGCCTTTGAATTGCACAGTATCCTCTACCCCTGCATTCTGAGGCGTTGGGCCATGCAAATAAGTACCATAAATTTGCCTTCTGTATTTCCAGGGGGGCGATTCTAACGGCTCAGAAGGACAGAGTCTCCCCAACCACAGCAACCATTACTAGTTGGCATTTATTTCAGTTTTGTTTTGAGAAATTATCTACATTTTTATCATGCTTATCCTGAAAGTAGCCATTTGAGATAAGCCACTAGCATTTCCCATACTGGAACTGTTTTTCCATTTGATTTTAATATGTTAGATTTTTACTATTGTTTGTTGTTGTTCTACAGAATCAACCCTTAGCTGCCTTCCTAATTATCAAAAGCCAGGATGTTTGGGTGTGTGAGAGAGAGAGGGGGGGGGGTGAAATAAACCCTGTCCCTCTGTGGAAGTACATTTACAGAAGGAGTGATAACTAGCAGTGGGCACAAACCTGAAAGTTCAATTTGTTTCAGGGTTCTGGGTATTCCCAAGCCCTGAACCCAAATGACCTAACCTCCACAAAGTGAACTGGTTCATTTCACTTCTACCCACTTAGAAGCAAGGGCTGAAAAGGTCGAAAAGCCCAGGGTTTATCAGGCTAAAGGGGTTGCAAGTGATTTCAGCGCAACAGAGACCCTGCCAAACAGCTGATACCCAGAGTGCCAGTTCTCTGTACGAACCTCTGTGTGATGGGCTTTGTGGGGAAGCACAGCAAGGTCAGGAAGTGCTGCTGTGGAGCTGACAGCTCCCACTCACCTTCGCACCCCCACCCCCAATCCAGGCCTGGCTCTTCTGATCCCAGGAACAGCTATTTATTGGCCAGGATAGGGGGGGAGGGAAGCAATCAAGTCTGTGTGCACACTCCTAATCCTGCTGACAGCTCGCCCCACACACTCCAGGCTTGGCTCCTCTGATTGTCATACAAGAGTATATGAAGGACGGTCTAATAATTAAACCAAACAGAGAGAAACAGGCCTATCTAATGGCAATACAATATCTAATGGCAATCTAATGGCAATACAATAAATGTATTCATAAAAGAAAGGTGTCCTTTTTTGTAGTTTTCCTTATTTCTTTATTCTGTAGGACTTCTGTGAAAATGGAACCCAGGTAATATCCGTTTTCAGTAAGATTCTTTCATCAGTGACAAGTCCTAAGAGTCTTCAGTATATTTATCAATTTTATAAGTATTGAGAATGTAAAACTTATATATAATAACTAGAAACTGAGCCCGCTGTAGTGTGAATATGGCGGATGCTAGCGAGGCTGGGGAGTTGGGCGTGACGGGGCCGGTCTAGTGGTCCGGGCGGTCGGTGGCCTACCTGGTTCTCTGTCTGGCAGAGGGGCGGCTGGCCCAAGTGGCAGCAGCTGCAATGCGGCGTGGTGAGGTTCTGGGTCCATCCAGGCGGGGTGGCTGGTCACGGTGGCCTGTTGCGGGGGCAGGGCCGCCGCTCCGTGAGGCCACGCCAGGAGCCACTGGTGGCAGCGACGATGAAGGGAGCGTGACTGGTGGCTGCAGGTGGCGGTGCGGACCGCTCCGGGACGCATGGGCTGCTCCCGGACACGCGGGCTGGCGGCGAGGCGGGCAATTGCTGGGCATAGCTGCAGGCAGCGGCGCTGTGACAGGCGCAGTCGTGTGGGCCCCCTGGGCATGGGGGCAGGCAGCAATCTGCGGCGGCGAGGTAATGGCGGCGGAGGCTGGCGGCATGGGCCCGAAGTAGGAGGGGGGCAGATTGGGAGGCGGTCCGCAGCTCCCGCGTTGTCAGGCCTGCGGGAGAAGGCGGCCAGTGTTGTTGCCTCCCCCCAATGGACAGGGTCCCCAGGGTGGGAAAGGAGCAGGGTCCTGATTGGGCCCTCTGAGTTTTTATCCTGGACAGGGCCCGCCCTAACTCCTCCCAAACAGCCCTTAGCCTTTTATTTAATCCGCTCACATAGGTATGGGGATACAGGGGAACATGTCAAGTACAGACCAGTATCCCCATATCTGGCCTGTGGCCAGTATTATACTATTATTATTATATATAAGGTTTAAATCCTCTGATTGTCAGCCTGTGGAGCTGGGCCATGATGCAGGGTGAAGCAGTCAACTCTGTGCCCACGCTCCCTGATCCCTATGACAGTTCCTGTCCAACCGCCGTCCAGGTTTGGCTCCTCTGACTGTTTGGCAGAGGAGCCAAACCATGACAGGGGGGTGGGAGCAGTTAACTCTGCACCCACACACCCGGACTCTGCTGACAGCTCATGCCCACCCACCCCAATCCAGGCTCCTCTGACCTAGCTTACCATTCTTACCAAAGCTTATCATTCTTCCCATCGAGCAGAATGGGATCTCCTTTACTGTTTGACATTTTTTACTTGGCTAGTCCAGAAAGGGGATGGAGCAAGCAATTTTGGTGAAAGCATTTTGAACCCACTGCTGTGACCCACTGTGTTCAAAATGAGAACTCCATATAAGAAATGCAACTATCCTATGTATGTTTTTGCTGCTTTTATGCCAGTCATTCTTCCTCTCCCTCCTGTAGTTCCCTGGAACCACCACGATGTGGTTTCCAAGTCTCAGCAAGGAATTGCAGTTGTGAAGCAGACCCCAAGAGCCAGACAACTTGACTATTTCAACATTCAAATATGCAAGGCTACGTTCTGAAAGAGATACTCCAGGTGACTGTCACAGCACTTGCTACTGTTCAACAAGGCTGGAACTCACTGTTCTTTCTACTTCATGCTGGCTAGTATAATAGTCTTCTTGAGCTACAATGATAATAATTTTGTACCTTTCAATATACCCTGTCATCAGGAAGGTGGTTTTCAAGCCATCGTGCTAAAAGGACTTGCTCCATCGGTGAAAATGCCACTCTTGAAATAGAGCAACTCCATGTGTGAATTTAGGGCAGTCAGTGAAATACCCAGAACCCAATTGAGAGCAGGTAATTGGATAATATGAATTTGAAAACGGCCTGGAACCAAATGATTTCAAATGCCTATCTTTTAAACACCCAGAATCACTCACCACCGCAACAGGCTACCTTCTTACATACATATAATGCCACTTAGCTTCAGAGAGTTGGTCAGATATTAGACCCAATGGTTTAAACAAGGCCTTGCTTTGGCTTATGCTGCCCAAACATAATGCTCTGAGCCAAATGGATTCCACAGAGAGAGAGCTACTGACCAACAGAAAGAGAGATGAATCATGTCAGCCAAATAAAATGCGAACAAGGGTGAGGAAAAGTGCACAGATGGGAGAGAGAGAAACAGAGCAAGGCAAAATGACTAGCGCATTGTCTGGAAATTATCATGTGCGAAGGACAATCTCAGACAAAGAGTAATTCAACCGTGTCGAACACCTTTCCCCCTAATCAGACAAGCACACCCCTGTTAGCGAGGGAGAAGGCACATGGCCAGCAACGGGCCTGAAGACAGCACAAGGTTAAACGCTGCCAGTCAAACCAGCTGGACATTCTGCAGCCCCTGACTAGGAGCAAGTAAATATAATGCACAGGCACTTGTTGAAACGTATCCCAGCATGGCATGGAGCCATTAGTTACTCCTTTTTCTGTTTGTTTGTTTTCCCAATAATCCTGATTGAAACACACAATAAAAACAAAAAGTCACCAACAGCAACTGTATTCATTGTACAGATTCTTGATATGTATCAGATATATCAGAGTTCACCTTAAGGAGCTCTTATCTAGACACCAGGGGTAGTCAAACTGTGGCCCTCCAGATGTCCATGGACTACAATTCCTATGAGCCCCTGCCAGTGAATGCTGGCAGGGGCTCATGGGAATTGTAGTCCATAGACATCTGGAGGGCCACAGTTTGACTACCCCTGGTGTCTAGATAAGAGCTCCTTAAGGTGAACTCTGATATATCTGATACATATCAAGAATCTGTACAATGAATACAGTTGCTGTTGGTGACTGCCCCTGCTATAAACCATGGACACTCTTCCTGTAACAAAAACCGAGTCCATTAGCAGAAACTCTAGACTTCTCTCTTTCTCATGACTGTGGCTTAGAGCCTAAGAATCATGAAAGGAGTCGCACTAGGAGAAGGAAACTTATCTACCGTGGTCCTGCCGTGACAGCCTCCTCTGCCCCACCCCTCTAAACAGTGAGGGGGAGCACACTGGGAGATTGTAGCAGAAGTAGGAAATCAGTAATAATCACCCTTTCCTCCTCTACAGACAAAATAGCTGTTTATCAGAGGAGCTGCTCTTGCAACTAATCCATTAGATCCAAGTCTATGTAAGAGTCAGGATCAATTACTAGATGACAGTCATTTCGGGAGCAAGGACAGGATTTGAGGTACACTACATATGTTAGTACTTAAGAATCCTGCTAACTTTGACAGCAGTGATCTGCTGTACTTTGTGCCCAATCTCAGGGACAGAGCTTGCACAAGTTCCCATATGAACTTCAAAGGTGATCCACAAGCAAGTCTACCACTATGCCTGCCCTTGCTCCCCCTGTACGCACAGTTTTATTTGATTAAAGCAGTCCTAAACTATGATTAATGAGCCTCTTGTGGCGCAGAGTGGTAAGGCAGCCGTCTGAAAGCTTTGCCCATGAGGCTGGGAGTTCAATCCCAGCAGCCGGCTCAAGGTTGACTCAGCCTTCCATCCTTCCGAGGTCGGTAAAATGAGTACCCAGCTTGCTGGGGGGTAAACGGTAATGACTGGGGAAGGCACTGGCAAACCACCCCATATTGAGTCTGCCATGAAAAAGCTAGAGGGCGTCACCCCAAGGGTCAGACATGACTCGGTGCTTGCACAGGGGATACCTTTACCTTTACCTAAACTATGATTTTAAACGTTGGTTTTCTGGGTTTTTTATGTAATCTATTTTAAGTATTTTTATTATTTTATGTATTTTAATTTATTAATGTTGTAAGCTGCCTTGAACTCTGTAAAGAAGTAAGATTGCTAATATATATATTGCATTAATAAATAATAATAGTAGTAGCAATACTGTTTTTTAAAGAACCAAGAAGAACACAGAATAAGTAATTTTCTGTAATTTTAGGAGTTGTCGCCGTAATAATTTGCCTGCTGTATTTTATCTCAATATCATAACATTTTAAAATAACAGTTTCTCTGGATTTATCATCCCCCTAAAATATTACCAACCTCAAAAAATACTTTTATTTTCTGTTGGGCCTCCTCAAGAACACGATTTAACTCTTTCCCCTCATCTTTACTCGAGGGCAGGTTTCTCAATTGTCCACTGGATGAAGTTTATGCCTTGTGACACTGCACAATCTGAGATAATTTCTCGTATCTTATTATATTGTCCCTTTTACGAAAGTATTCAAAAATATTTAATCCTACTTTATTTTCAGATTACACTAGACATTCATCTCTGTCTTCCCATAATAGTGGCACTCTAGTTAAATTTTTGCTAAGGGATAAAGACCCACTTATTTCTAATATGGTAGCAAAATTCCTTTACATTTCTACCAGTATAAGATCAGAAAGAATGTCCGAACAATAGAAATAGATACGTAAATGACATCTTATCACTTGGTTTAATGGGCTGTTTAAGAAGATTCCTTGATTCCTTCTCCCTGTAGTTAACTTCTTGAGGTTTCTTCCCCCCTTTTTCTTTACATGTTATAACCCCTTTCTTTCCCCTACTCACAATAACATTATTTTGGTTCCCAACAATTCATTGTTTTAACATTGTTTTACTATTTTAATATTTCATGTAGCAATATTCTTGTATTTTTATGTCATGATTATTAACGTCTATTATTAATTACAATTTTCTGTAATTTATCATTTATATGGGTCAATTGACCAAATAAACATAATGACCGAACGAACTAACGAATAATTTATTTTGTTTTTACAACCAAAGGAATAACAAATTCAGTTTTATCAACCACCAAAACATACTGTATGATACCAATATGAGCATCCTATAAGAATGTGAAAAAAAGATCTGTCATGTTGCAGAATTGAAGTTTCAGGGGGAAATGGTTTTCTATGCAACTAATATTATGTGTATTTGGGTTTATTAAGAAAAGGTTATGTACTTTTCAACCTATATCAGTCCCCAGTATCAGTTTACAACAAATACAATAGTGTAAAGCCATATAAAACCAAAAGTATAAATCCTGACATAACAATTGAACCAGATGCCATGTTAATCTGTTAATCTATAGATCTTAATGCAAGATGTCCTACTTGGGGGAGAAAATCAGGGTCAACATGGTGTAGGAGATGAAGATGTTTACTTTCATCTATGGTTGCCAGGAACATATTTGCAACCCACTGGGAGAGTTTTTGAGGGGTAAGGTACAGGAGAGAGGATTGTTTTATATATGTCAACCTTATATCAGGGGGGGAGGGTGAATGAAAGTGAGATCACTGATGCTGCTGGATTCTGCTGATCTCTATCAGGAAATTTTTTTTCACAGTCAGAGTAGTTCAGCAGTGGAATAGACTGCCCAAGGAGGTGGTGAGCTCCCCCTCACTGGCAGTCTTCAAGCAAAGGTTGGATACACACTTTTCTTGGATGCTTTAGGATGCTTAGGGCTGATCCTGCGTTGAGCAGGGGGTTGGACTAGATGGCCTGTATGGCCCCTTCCAACTCTATGATTCTATGATTCTATTTAGTAACATCAATGTTGGGATTTTGTCCGAAGTGACATTGACACAGTTGTTTTTTTCCTCCCATTTTCGCCTGGCCACTCATTTGAACAATGGCAGGGATTAAGAGGAAGCAGCAAGAGATCAACCACCATAGCAGGTATACTGGAAAGCTGACTCTTTTGGCTTAAGCCAAAAGACCCATTATGTCACCTAGGCCAATCCTTACTGCTCCATGATACCTACTTCATTGAGTTTTAAATTCTTTGGAGAAAAGGATGGCATGCAACTGTAATTTATAAATGAAACCTAAGTGTGGTGGAGTGGTTAGAGTGCCAGAGGATGATCTGGGAGACCTCAGTGTGCATGTCTATTCTGCCACGGAAGCTTGCTGAGTGACCTTGGGCCACTCATTCTCCCTCAGCCTAACCTACCATAGAGGACTGTTGTTCTGAGTATTAATTAGAGGATAGGAAACAATGCTATGAGCTGCTTTGAGTCCCCACTGGGAAGAAAAGCATAGTATAAATCAATAAATACACCAATAAAGGATTGTAAGGTCACCCCAGAGCTACATTCATGTACAAAGAATAAGGGATGTCAGAACCTTAGAAGTGCTGACTTTCTGTCACATGTGATTGGTGGGAAATTTTGCATTTTTTCTAGCTTTCCTTTAATTGGTTGGGAGTGGGGTAATGTTTATATGTTAATTAAATATTGATAAAGAATTTGGGGGAAGGACAGAGATAACAGAGGTCTTTGTTTTTGGTTTACAATAGCTGTAAAAAGAACAGGCAAGATAAAAAAGTGGAGAGCACAAAGTTTCAGAATCACAGCTAGGAAATCATTCTTTTAGTCTACGTGAACATGACAGGATCAATTTTCAGTTTGTTCCTTAGCCTTCTGTGTTTCTTGATGCTTGCATTTAACTGGCATCCAATGGTTTCTACTAGGGACTGTTTGTTTAGAACCAGTAGTCTTCATAAAATGTATTTCCATGGCATATGAAGAAAAAGGTGCTTTTCATATGTTAATCACTACTAAACACCAAGACAATAGCTGGAATACTATGGAAAGCATTACCAAGATTTATTTGGCTTTACACTGTCCTGTACAATGTAATCTGTATGCCTTGGTTTCCGTAGATAATTGTAAAGAGAAAGAAAAATGTAGCTTTCTGTATTCATCAGCCTCAGTTTTTCCCTCAGTAGAAAGAATTATGAAGAAATGAGACTTCACCTTTGAAAAGAAATCCTTCAAATGAGGAGAAAGAATTTTTCTGGTAGGTAATCATGGCTTAAAGTAGATACGTTTACCCACTTTCAGGTACCAACATTCAGATGAGGCCAGGAGATCTCCTGGTATTACAATTGATCTCCAGATGACCAAGATCAGTTACACTGGAGATAACACCTTGTTTGGGGAGTGGATTCTATGACATTGTATCATACTTAAGTCCCTCCAGGCTCCATCACAAAAATCTCTAGGTATTTCCCCAACCCAAAGCTGGCAAACAGTAAATCAAAATTCAGATATAGTAGCATCTTGGAGAGCAACACATTTTCCTTGACTCATGAAAGCTTACATCCTGGGAAATGTGATAGTTTTTAATGTACTACTGGATTCAAAGATTTTTTTTTGTTTCTGATATTTATTTTTTATTTGCAAGATTTTTTACCCTGCCTTTCTACCCCTGTAGGGCCATCAAGGTGATTAACAAATGAAAACATCAATATATCAAAACAAATTAAAAGCAAAGCTTAAAATAAATACAAAATACAAAAAAATATGCTAACCTCCTCACTTCTTTCAGTTCAACCAATGACAACTGTGCCATCATTTTTCACACATCTCCTAGGGTCATTTCACCCCTCCAAGCTTTTGTTGGAAGTGAAGGACTTTGTGCTGTCCCTTAGCCTCAGTCTTCTGTTCTAAAAAGAGCCAGCAGAAAAAGAAGAAGAGCTGGTTCTTATATGCCGCTTTTCCCTACCCGAAGGAGGCTCAAAGTGGCTTACAGTCACCTTCCCATTCCTCTCCCCACAACAGACACCCTGTGAGGTAGGTGAGGCTGAGAGAGCCCTGATATCACAGCTCCATCAGAACAGCTTTGTCAGTGCCGTGGCGAGCCCAAGGTCACCCAGCTGGCTGCATGTGGGGGAGCGCAGAATCGAACCTGGCATGCCAGATTAGAAGTCCACACTCCTAACCACTACACCAAACTGGCTCTCTCACAGTACACTGTGGTATCCAGAATATTGGATTAGGAGTGGGGAGGTCCAGATTCAAAAATGGCCTCAAACTCCCATACCCTTGATCAACCATGAGACATATCGTTGCTTGTACACAGAGAGGGAAGAGTCATGGAATACCCTTAACATGAGTTGACTTATTAGCATGCTTCTGCAAAGAAGCTATGTATTTCTTTTGTAAAAATACATGTGATCAATACAGGAGCAGTTTCAGTTGCATATTCTCTGGAAATTACCTAATCCTGTTCACTTGTGCTTATGTGGACAACACAGGCTGAGGCATAAAGTGAAGGATATTCCAATGCCTCCAACAGGTCCCTTCTCATTCATCAATACTTGTGCTCTTCTCCATGACTGAACAGGGTCTGCAGTCCCAGCTCAACCGGCCCACTTCTTAGTGCACTCTTCCAACAGATGTCAGATGGGAGTCTGTCATGGCAGGGAGATCAAATACCCATGGGATGCATTTTAATTACAAGGTCATTCTCATTAGAAAGGTCACCAACTTGGAAAGAGCCAGGGCAAGGGAAGATTAATTACACCCTCTTATGTATTCATTTCAGTAGGAGTTCATTTATGAGAAGATGAAGGTAATAACATAGGAGGGAAATTACACCCCATTTCCAAACTCTCATTACTGTTATATTTGCAACAAACAAAGGAATCAAGTTATCTAATGGAAGGAATCTGGGAAGTAGAAAGATGATGCTTGCCCTTTATATGAAATCAAAGGTGAGGAATATCACTCATGTATGAAAGATGTCAACTGAAAATCTCCCCCTGGAATTTATGGGTTGCTTTGAGTCAGTGGTTATATCTGAATGAATGGCTGGTTTTGCATTCTGACTTTGGATGTTCAGAAGTTCTCATAAAAGCAAGGAATGTATCCCAAATAGAAGATCCTAGTCCTGGTCCAAATGAGGTATGGTATTAGTATAGCTGAATGTTGCTGTCCAAGAAGAGTTAGAATAACCTAAATTACCATTGTGATTCTGAAATTGCTACCTGGAATTGGGATCAATGTGGGTGGGCAGGTAGTTATGAGTTTCCTGCATTGTGCTGGGGGGTTGGACTAAATGATTCTAGAGGTACCTTCCAACTCTTATGACTGTATAAGGGAAGCTGGTAGTCCTGACCATCCTAGCAGGCAATTCAATACACAGGTCTGGTGGTGGTGTGATGGCAATGTAGGGTTGCCAACTCTGAGTTAGGAAATACCTGGAGACCTTGGGGAGAGCAGGAAGCAAGGAGTGGGTGGTACTTTGGGCATAATGGAGTACAATGCTCTGGAATCTACCCTCCAAACCATTTTTCACCTGTAGAAGTAATCTCTGTTTCCTGGAAATGAGCTATAAAACTGGGAGATCTCCAGGTCCCACTGCGGAGTGTCATCCCTACTGCAACATTACGAGAGGGCGAGAGTGAGAGCAAGAGAGAAAGGAGAGGGAGAGAGAGAGAGAGACCTCTCCAGGAGTTAGGAACCTCTTAGAATGGGCAGGATGCAATAAGGTCTGCAGGCTGAAGCAGGCCTGTTCCACCACAAAGGGTAAAATCAAATGAGATGCCAGAAGGCATGGAATTAGATCAGCATTAGCAGCAGCAAATAGCAACATGACATGGCAGAGCTAAATGTCAAATGCCCCTCAGGCTCTGCTTGCAGAAACATGTAGGTTGCATGTATGAGGTCAATATATTTTCTCCACTGGGCAAATATGAACTCTGGGTTGAGCCATTTGGGGTAGAGATGCAAAGGTAGGATTGCCAGTTATCCAGAGGAAACAAATTAACCCTTCTTCCTTATGCTGTGTTTCCAGTCCAAGCACTTCCAGTGGTTGCTATTTACAAAATAAATGTAAATACATAATAGGCATGCCGTTTGCTCAGAGGAGGAATGCAAGCTCTCACTCCCAGGCTACGGGACTTGCACAATTCTTCACTTCAGCAGGAGCAAATGGGTGGGGGTATCAAGACTACTTCTGGTTACAAACTAGATGTGACATGGCAATATTGATCTCTACTCCCAAAGGAGTCCCACTGGTGGCCAGCACTGAACTAACAAACTCAACATAAAATTTCAATAATGGGTTAATCATGCTGGCCTAGGATGGCCATGTTGGAAGCAATTTGACAGCACAATGGAATTGTCACAAAAATAACAAAGGAAATGTAAGTTGAGTGTATTCTTCAGGTATGTAAAATATGTATTATTATTATGGGTGAGACAAGTGCAATATGGAAGAGCTCACAGTGAATTCTCAAGCTGGCTTCCTCTTGATTTCTCCATAGTGAAATGACAGACAAGCATATGCAATTGAATGCTGGCTCAGTCTTCAGTCTCCCCCTGTCCTGTGCTTCAGGCAAGATATGGACATTCATACATTTATCCACTGATTTGTTGTTTATTGATTTTATTTAAAATAATTGTCATTTGAAAAGCTGAGGGGAAACTGCATTGGTGGTATCACAAGTGCTGGCCAATCAAGATTAAGCACAGGGGGAGGAGGAGGAGGAGGAGGAGGAGGAGGAGGTGGTGGTTCGTATATGCCACTTTTCTCTACCTGAAGGAAGTCTCAAAGCAGCTTACAGTCACCTTCCCTTTCCTCTCCCCACAACAGACACCCTGTGAGGTGGGTGAGGCTGAGAGAGCCCTGATATTATTGAAGAAGAATTATGCTGCTTTTCTCTTCTTGAAGGAGTCTCAAAGTGGCTTACAATCACCTTCCTTTTCCTCTCCCCACAACAGACACCCTGTGAGGTAGGTGAGGCTGAGAGAGCCCTGATATCACTGCTCAGTCAGAACAGCTTTGCCAGTGCCATGGCGAGCCCAAGGTCACCCAGCTGGCTGCATGTGGGGGAGTGCGGAATCAAACCCGGCTCATCAGATGATGATGATGAATTAGATTTGTGTAACCGCTGCTCTTGGAGAACCGGCTCGTGACAGCTTACATTTCATATACAATTCAATACATTAAAACATTTAAAAATATTTAAAAAAATAGAAGTCAGAGCTCCTAACCGCTACACCAAGGCACACTGCAAGTGATTCTCTGCTCACAAAGTAGACCCCTTTGTTCATGTTCTTGAGGGATATTTACCACCTTCCCCTATTATCTAGATTTAAGCAGCAGTCCTAAAATTACTCTTTCGGGGCTGTGGGACTAACTTTGAGTAGACCTGCTTAGGCTTTCTCAGTTCACCAACGTCACAGGCATCCTAACTACTACACCAAGCTAAAACATGCAGAAAACACCAGAACAGATGCACTTGAATTGAATGCAGGGAGGATATTTCCAAAGTTCCCTTGTCTATGCCTTATATGATGGTAGTGAAAACGCATATTTTATCCTGGATGGACAGCGAGAAAAAGCAATATCAAGATAGGGAACAATAGTAGGCATCATCCAGTACAGCAGGTGGGCAACGGTACAGAAATTTCCTTATGCATGGACGGATCCTGAGAGAGACATGGTTTTCCATTTTCTTTTAAATATAGCAACAATTTGTTCAAGTGTTCTCGGGTTGGATCTTGATGTCCCCATTCAAATCACAGTTCAGCACTAGGATCTTCCAGTCAAGGTCCTTTCTTTCACATGAGCCATAAAATGCAAAGTTACCTACCATACGGATGTGTTGTTGGTGGCAAAAATATAAAAACTACATCACGCAGGGAAAATGTCATATCAATGTATGTATTTTTTCCCAGCAGAAGGAACACTCATAAAAGCAACGAACCTGGGCTGCTTCTATCCAGAGAAATTTGAGTTTTCTGTTATGGCAGGAGTAGTATTAACTGGCCACTACACATGCAACTCTGTTCTGTATTTCAGCAGGTCTCACACAAGACAGGCAATAGACCAGCAGGCACACAGAGTTCACAGGCAGGAGAAGTAGGGCCTCCTAAAAGATGAAATTAGAATGCTGAATGTGGACCAAAGGCTTCAAGAGAGTTCTAGAAATACTGTCAGATAACTGGAGGGAATGAACGGGTAACCATGGGAAACCATTCTCATCTTAATCATGGCTGGGTAGGGGGCAAAGCATCTCCAGATTAATAGCTAAAGTACTCGGGGATTGGGGATTAGGGGGAGAATCCTGTTTGCTGGGATTAACAGGTCTGTGGTCACATGAAAACCTCAACCAGCAATTGCCTGGGAATAAAGGGTGGCAAGGTTTTTGGGTTTTGTTTTGCGTTTTCATTTACTGAGAAATGGAATCGGAGGAGCAGGAGAGCATTAAATTCCATCAAATGTCTAAAAAATTAGAAGCTAAGGTTAAAGGAACAGGGTCAAGTGGAGGAAAAAAAGAGATATTAAAGACAGAAACACACCAACACGACTAACAACATGGCAGATCAGGACAAAGAAAAGCTATTAACTGTAACTTCCAGCACACATGCTGTTTTATTTTTATGTCTGTTTCTCAGCATGGGGCACTAAAAACTAGATTGCGCAGCTTTACTTTTTGGTTCCGAGGCATGATGCTCTGTGTGCATGTAACCTTAAGGTGCCCTAAAACCTATGGCATCTGGTTACAAATATAAGCTTGCAAAACCCTGCTTTGAAACATTAATAGTTCTTGCCTCATGTATCTCTCTTGTGAAGCTTGTCAGATTAATGGAACACTAAATGCAGCACTGGATGGGACTTCAAAGGTCATCTCACAGCTTCTCAAGAGGCATGAAGCACCATGCTCAACCATTAGCCCACACATAGTGCCCTCAGATCAAGCCATATTAGAAACACCACAAATTGGCATCGGGAGGCAAACAAGGCTGTTCACTTGTAGGGACTATACCACTCCAGTCTTGTTTCATCTACATCAACTTCCAATTTGCTTCCAGACTCAATTCAAGGTGTTGGTTTTGACCTTTAAAGTCCTATATTTATTATGAATTAATTATTAATTACATTTATTTACTGCTGTTCCCAGCTCTGCTGGCTCACAGCAGTTTACAACAATTAAAAAAGAACACAACAGTACCATTTAGAACAGTACCTTTCAACCCACCCATTCGCATAACCCCACCACCATTCCTGGCTCTATACCCAGCCCAATCCTCCATTCCACCCCACAGCTGATATGCCCAGGAAGATGCTAATACAGCACTCTGAGCAGGGACAAGATCTTCCCTGCTCTGCCTGGCCTCAAATGAAGGCCAGTCAGAAGAGCTCCATCTTACAGGCCCTTTGGAACTATTCAAGCTCCTGGGCCCTCAGCTCTTCCAGGAGTATATTCCACCAGGCAGACTTCCCATGGCCCAGGGATCTCCAGCCTAGTTGTCTTTGCCAATCACAACAACCTATGTGGGGCATAGGGAGTTAGACAATTTATGACCTGTTATACCTTAAGGATCATTTATGACCTGGGATATCTCAAGGACCATCTTCTCCCACAAGAACCTACCCACTCACTCCAGCCCTCTTCAGCTGCCCTGTTTGGATTGCTCTTGCTACCTGACGCTTCTTGATTATGGCATCAAAACTTTGGAACTTCCTCCCCTGTGAGATTTGCCTGGCTGCTATTATTTCATTTGGCTGCTGCCTGGTAATGATTTATTGGCCCTCCTCCCTAGTTCTGGGGTTATTGTCTGTGTTTTTATTGAATTATTTCATAACAATTGTTCAAATGTTTTCCAGGAGGAAAGGTGGCATACAATATTTTAAATGAGTAAATAAAATAATTTACTATGAGCAACTTTAAATAAACAATAAACAAAGCCTTTCCAGACAATTATTTTGATATCATTTTGCCCATTCATCGCAAGAAGAGGGTTCATCAGGTTTTCCCACCCATCAAGCTCCGACTTGATGATGTTTGTAAAAAGCAGATCAAGGATCTTTTCTTTTGGTAACACTACAATTTAGAGCACTGTCTAAAGAAAACTTGAACATCTATCTCAGTTACCTATTGGCTATTGCCCATAATGTCATATAAAGTGTATGGTGCCATTGTCTGCTATGAGTACTGTGATGCTGCCTCTTGAAAGCACCAGACTCATACAGGAGCTCAAAACAAACTCATCTCAGAGCAAAGTAACCCTCATGACTCCCATGTTTGTTGTGCAGCAAAGCTGTGTCCCCATGCATTTCCTGTGCACTGGATCTTCCCACTGAACTGAGACTTCCATCCGTAAAAAGGCAGGAATGTGCTAAAGGTATACTTTATACCGACAGAGTTTGATTTCCTTCTAACCTTCCTCCAACAAAGAAAGACTTCTCTTCACCAGAGGAAGAAGCAGTCTGTCTGCCACAAAAGGGTGTTCATCACCAGAAAATGTATTTATCCCTTTTAAAAAACAACTTAACGGAACAGAGTCACAGGATCTAGATGGGATCCGCCGTGTGCTTAAGCAATAAACTGTGCTCCAAATTCATAGAACTGTCAGAGGAATGGAGAATCCACTCCATTTTGAAAATATCTCACAAATGTACAGAACATATAAACTAATGACACTGTCAACTGGGGAGAGTGGATTATTTAAGTAAGTTACTAGCCTTGTTGCAGAGAATTGTTCACGATCACCTAACTTGGAAATGTTTTCTCTCTAGGTAATATTGCTGGTCTGTGATGATTAAAAACTTAATAGGTACATAGGTACATTTCATTTTCTTTCAAATGCATGCGTTTTCCATAGCCAGAGCTTTTTAAAAAGTCACTTAAAACATTTACTAAATGTGCATTTTTTCCTTGTCAAAATCTAAGGTGAAGAGGCTAGATGGCTCCTGCACAATATGCCACCACTACTCCTCTGACATTACAATTTATATCTAATATGTACCAGACTTTTAAAGAAAATGAGGCACGTGCAGTCTGGGGAGATTTGACTACTGATTTAAGTCAACATAAGAGCTAATGCTGGTATAAGAAGCAGAGATTTTTTTTAAAAACCCAAAATCAATTATTTCCATTAATCAGGAGCAACAGAAGAAGCAAAATGAGAAAAATCAATCTAAAACATTCATCAAAAATTATTTCTTTGGGGAACTGAGCAAACTACCCAAGTAGACTTTGAAGTTGCAATAATACAGCTCAGATGTTGTCCTCTGTAGTGGTTCTGCTGGTACAACAGGTATCTCTGCACAATCACTGTTTCAAACCGGTTACAACATGGTGACAGTACCGACTGAAATGTTGAATAAATTGATTTTAAAAATTATCTCTCTATATATATATATTTAAAAACTCTACAGTCATCTCGAACCTATGTTGGACTTCCTCTTCTCATTCTGGTCTGCCAAGATTGGCCAGATTTGAGCTGGAAGAAAACATGGGAGTGGAAAGAAGCAACCAACAACTCTTGAGGTTTTGCTCAACCAAACTAAGCTTGGGCAACCCTGCTACTGAAAGTCACTGCCAGGAAAAATGGGTCATCAATATGTGACCACATGAGTTATCCTTTTATGTTTCTAAAGCAGGCCTTGGTCCAGATGAGCACTTCCAGTGTCCAGTGAGTGTCCTACAGGGGCCAGCCTTTCTCCAAACGTATGCTGAGGTGGATCTTTGAATCTTTTTTATACATCTCTCTAAGTTAACAGAAAGATGCAATCAGGCCTCAAAGAATTTTGTCTGGCCTTCTGGTCCATAGCATCAATTAAGGTCCTTAATGACCTACATAGTTAACATATTATATCACTGTATGTAAAGGAGCCAATGGTATATTTAACATTTCTCTTCCTGTATTTTGTGTATGCTGCTTTATGTAATTATGCCTGACCATTGATAAAGGCAGCGATACCGAAATGCGTCTGGTCAGTGGTAGCATTAGGATGAATGTACACTTGGATTTTAATGAGGCTATATTTTAAGCCTTGGGTTTTTAATTTTAATAAATATTAATATTTAATGTTACAACACGTTTTACCCTACAGAGGCTTGAGCACATTTTCCTTATTTTGACACTTGGAAGTAGACAAAGAATTCAGATTCCCCATGGTAAGAAAATCTGCTTGCTTACTGAACAGCCAAGCTGTCTAATTCGGAGGAAATAATATTTTCATTACATTTTACTGTATTATATTATTTTTCCTTTGTGAGCTACCTTAAGGGGGCCTCTACGGTGATGCATTTTCTTATACAAAATAACTAAATATTTAATTTGATAGTAAATTCAGGGTGGGGAAATCTATTAACATAATTCTGACTCCTACTTAGGGAGAAAACATGTCAGAAAGTCTCACCTGGAGGTCTCACCTGGGGACTGGCATCCCTAAACAAAACTGATTATTTCTTTTAACCTGAGACAATGTGTTAAGACAGGTATTCAAAATACAGACTTTTTAATGTATACCTATAAGCATACGTATGAGCAGTGCAACAGAAAATGTTTCACTTATTAAGCCTATTGGAGACTTGTGATGATAGCCTGTTTCTGCCTTCTATGCCCAGGGTCAATTGCTCCAATTCCATCTCCAAGGTCAATTGCTCTGAGCAATAATAATAATAATAATAATAATAATAATAATAATAATAATAATAATAATAATAATAATAATGAATACTTCCCGCTTGACTTTCAAAAACAGAAAATTCCCTTTGGGAATATATGGCCCAAGGATTATTTTTGTCATACAAGAATTGTGAGGCATGTTAGCATCTTGTTTGTTTCTGCCTATTCATTAATCTTGGATGAGTTGTTCTATTTAGATTTATTACATGTGCACTTCTAAACAAAACGGCTGGCAAACTAGTCCTGTCCCCCCTGGCTGCCCTTAAACTTGCAGCACTGATATGGATTCTAGGAGGTGCAACTAGAAAATACTCATTGACATTAATCTACCTTGCATTCTATCTTCCCTCCTTTGCCTCCACAAAATTCTTTTGCTGGAAGGCAGAGAACCAAGGAAGCCACACAAAGAAAGTAGTTGCATGCAGGAGAGGAAAACAGGCAGAATTGTCTTTCTCTGACTCTTAGGCCAGTGGAGACTCTCTCACCAGTGGAAGCACCTTTGCAAAAGCCAGGAGGTGTATTAGGTCTGATCCTCCCTTCTTCCTGCAGGCCCACCAAGATGTGTCCACCAACCCACAGTCTCAGCTTTCTATGGGTGAATGTGGGTTGCTTTGGAAGGGTGAGCAAGAGAAAACATTACCTGTGCATTATCATAGTTCAGCTTTAAACAATCCTGTAAAGTAGTCTACTAGGCTGAGTGGAAGAGGCTTGCCTAAGATCTCCCCCTAATTATACGGTAGGTGTGGTTTGAGCAGAGGACATTCCAGACAAGTACACCACCTATCATTAGGGTGGGTTTGGATTCCTCTGAGGGAACTTTAAACAGACTGAGAACCCTCTTGCAATATGATGTGCCCTCAAACTCTTGTATGGGGATGTGAAGGTTGGTGCCTCTTTTTTTTTTTTTTGTATAATATTTCATTTTCCAGTTTAGGATACAGAAAAAAGAGGGGAGAGAACAGGGGGATGAGATTGAACAATACATCACATCTATGCTCTCTACCCATAGTATACCTTATCCTTTAAATCTCAAATGACCCGTTGAATCCCGAACAAAGTTTAACCTTGCCATTAATGGTTATTTCTCTTTGTAATCCCCCCAAAATTCCATCTTTCTAGGAAGTTCCCCAGTGTCTCTCTGCTCAAGAGACTTGTTAGCTTTGCCAAGGCTGCAAATTCACCCAATTTATTTGTCCACGTTTCTGTGTCTGGCAACTGTGGTTGTTTCCATCTCCGAGCTACGACTAGGCTAGCTGCTGCATAAAAGAAAAATTCCCTTAATTGTTTTGGTCGACTGGGCAGTATAAAACATAACAACATACATTTTGCACTCTATAAATACTACTGTTTAAAATAAAAAGGACTGTGCAGATGATGGGAACTGAGATGTCAGACAGTCCTGTTTCTGTAGCTGCACTCTGGGTTGCAAATAATCAATAGAAAGACTACTCGCAGGCTCATCCGAGCTGACACCACTGTGCCCTGGCAGAAGCTCAAAGCATCCTCTTGTTTCCCTGCCAGAGCACGGATGCCAAGTCTGAGTCAATGCTGGTCAGCACAAGTGTCATCTGTTAGAGGGGAATCCTTGCCTGTCAGAGGCCAGGGAACTGAGAAAATTTACTATTGTATTTTGGAGAAATACAAGGGAGTATATCAACGGTAAAGCCAGCAAGCACATATAAAAGACAAAAATAGAAAATTCCACCTAAATTGAAGAAGATGAAGGAGCAGCAAGGAAAAATCTCTCTGGAGGAAATGCATATACAACAAGGTCAGGCCGCACACCACTGCCACATAAGTCCAAGCAATTGAAAAGAAACAACAGTAGCTTGGCTTTCATTGTGCTGGGAAAACAAAACAAACATGTTTTATAAATCTACAACACAAGAAGTCCCATACAAGCAGAAGCTTGCTGTGGAGCCCAAGATAACAAGATCATGAATAGCTCAACCAAGCTATTCCTTCTGAATCCTTCCCCTCTTCCCACTTTAGCATATTACATCCCCACCCCCCATTTTGTACCTCCCTGTCTTTTCTTCCTTGCAACCTAGCTGGTATCAAAATGAGACTAGACACCACCCATCTGTGTAGGCCCACATCATCCATAGAAAGTTGATCCCCTATTCCTAGGTTAGACGGAATCACAGCAATCTGTGGGTCCATCTTGACTGGATCAGTACATCATTTTCATCCAATCTATCACTAGTTCAGGATTTTAACTGCTTCCTGAGAATTTGATGAAAAGGGGAGTAACGCTAGATGACATATGCACATTGATGACACTGTGACCAAAAACTCTGGAGATCTTCATTTAACATTTTCATGTAGTTGTACAGCAACAAACGGTCCAGGATGATACATTGTGGAACCCCACAACCAAACAATGGGAAGTGGAGCACTCACTGTGTGGCCCTTTCTGAAATCTGCCCTCCAAGAAAAGTACTGGCTTGGCTAAGCCCAGGGGTGGCCAAACTGTGGATCTCCAGATGTCCATGGACTACAATACCCATGAGCCCCTGCCAGCAAATGCTGTATGTGCTGGCAGGGTGCTCATGGGAATTGTAGTACATAGTCATCCGGAAAGCCACAGTTTGGCCACCCCTGGCTTAGCCAGAAGGAGTATTATCCAAAGAGAACATTTATGATTTCATCCAGAAGAAAAAAGGAAGGCGACTTGTGTCAGTTTCTACTAGCACAAAGATGGGACCTCGGAGTGACTCCCTGAAGTACTGTTCAAGTTAAAAGTGGGGGGGGGGCTCTTTTCTCCTCCCTCCCATTTTTAATCTAGTTTCAGAATATAATGTCTTTTAGCTGTCCGTTGAAATAAAATTCACTATCAATGGACAAGTCAAGATAATGAAATGAGCATGTTATATTGGAAAATTAGAGTCCAATGACACCTTTAAGACCAACAAAGATGTATCCAAGGTGTGAGCTTTCAGGTGCTTGCCTGTGAAAGCTCATGCCTTGAATAAATCTTTGTTGATCTTAAAGGTGCCATTAGACTGAAATTTTGTTGTGCTACTTCAGACCAACAGGGCTACCCACTTGAATCCATGTTACATAGGGTTTTTGTTTGTTTGTTTTAATACAGCATATTGCAAGCTTCTTGGAAGGCCAATCAGCCATCTTCTTCTCTCCTCTTCAAACCTTTGAACAGATTTATAACTGTTTCAAGAGAACAGTGGAGGGGCTCAAGTGAAAAATAAACATGCAAAGCTATCAGGTTTCTCCTGAGAATAGCCTTGGAGGGTTATCTCTCAAGCCACATGACCTTTTGGAACCTGTGAACAAGTGAGATAACACACACACACAAATCCCGGGCCCAGGGGGCATCTTGTTTAATCCTTCAACAAAGCTTCTTGGGAATAAGGGCCAGTGTTTTTTTTTTTTTAACTTGATTAAAAATATGCATTAAGGTCACTGGGAGTATTGACAACTCACTGTGCTTCTCGTAAAACTGCAAATCCAGGGCAAAGTGACTTCTCCCCTGCAGTTATTGCACAGAAAATGAAAACACACATACACACAATATCCATCTCCTGCAATGACATGTCTTTTGTTGGCAAAGTATGGAACTATATTTCTATTTATAAAGGAAGTAAACAAACCACTAAGCAACTAATGAACCATCATGCTGAGGGATAGCAATTTTCATCTCAGGTTGTAGAAAACCTGTAAGTATTACTCATAGGGCATCACTGAATAGTATGGCATACACCAGCATGTATACAGACAAAGGAGAGATACATTTTGTTTATTGCACACCAGGCTTCCAGTGATGTCATCAACAATCAGGACAAATCCAAAGCAATTCTACATGCCCCCTCTTCACAAACGGCATTGCTGTTTATTACATTTTAAGTAGTATCTGGATCCAAGTCCTGGATAATCGCAGTGCTTAGTGTCTCAAGAGAGTGCTCTAAGCTCTAAAGGCTTGAATCATTACTGCATTAGTCCATTTTAACACCAGTACAATTCTACTGATTTCAGCACAGCTTTATGGAGTAAAACCAGGAAACTTCAGTGTTACATCAAATCCAGTGACCTGAAAGTGCCTTATAATAGCAAGCAGATATTCCCACACCCTTAAAAAAAACAGGAAAAATGTAAGTAGAGAGATAAACTCTGAATTGCCCTGAAGTCACAATGCACATCAATGATAGAGCTAGGAACAGCACATAGTTCCAGAATACAAATACAAGCATTCATCCAAATGCCCAAGATTATTAAAATCCCTTTCACTTTACTACGGCTATCCACAGTGCAAAAATGTTATCTTCACCCAATTTCTAAATAAATTATCCTGAAATTTCAATTTTAAGTCCTCTTTACTGGTTCTCAGATTATTAGTTTCATTGACCTCTGGTGATAATTTACACTTTCTGCACAAAAATCCCAATACAACACATGACGTTCCCTTTATACTCAGCCAGATAACTGAGCCATCAACGCCAGTGTTGTCTAGTCAGACTGGCAACAGCTCTCCAAGGTCTCAAGTAGAGATCTTCCATGCCAGAGGTTACCAGATCATTCCTGCTAGAGATGCTAGGGATTGAACAGAGGACCTTCTGCATACAAAGCAGATGCTCTACCACTCAGCCACAGCCCCTCCCTGAAATTATTTAATTGAATCTTACATACAATCTATGTTTACTAGACAGTAAGTCTTTGGAACATTGGCTGCTGTTAGCAGATACCAGCAATAATAACTCCATCGATCATTTCATAATGACTAGGATGCATTTAGTGATACTAATAAAGCATACAGAGAGCAGAGCACACCAGAAAACCAGAAAGACAGTAGAAATGGCTCCAGGGGTTCTTGGAAAAGACTGTTTTTCTGGACCCGTTTCAGTCTGGCTCCAGGCCAGGATTTGGAACAGAGACTGTTTTGGTTGCTTTGGTTGATGACTTCTATCAAGAACAAGACAGGGAAATGTGACTCTGCTAGTTATGTATGATCTCTCAGTGACCTTTGATACTTTCAATCATAGCATCATAGTGAGCTGCCTCTCAACACAGGGACTTAGTATGATGGCTTCTGTCCTATATGGGGGATGGGGGGGATAAGAAAGTGTTGAAGGATTCCTGCTCTGTCTCAAGGCTCTTGACTTGTGAGTTGCCCGACAGTTCTACCGTATCCCTCGTGCTATTCTATTTCCATTCAAAACCAACAGAAAGGTCATTGGGAGGTACGGAAGAAGAATAGTTGGTTTTTATACCTTGCTTTTCTCTATCCTGTCCTATCCTAAAGAATAATAAAGTGGCATGCACTTGGCTTCCACACCATTCTTCGCAACAGGCACCTTGTGAGGTAGGTGGGGCGGAGAAAGTTCTGTGAGAGCTATAAAACTGTGACTGGCCCAAGATCACCAAGCAGGCTTCATACAGAGGAGTGGGGAATTGTTACGCATGGCAGGATCCCTGCCTTATGCCTTGGCACACTGTACTCCTTAACCAATAGTGCAGCGCAACAGTCTCGACCCCCCCATTGTATTTCTAAGTGAGTAGACTGGCTTCCTCCTGTTTGCCAAAGGGCTCCTAGGAAAATCCTTTGTCTTGCAACATTTTTCACACTTGGCCCCTTTGCCAGGGGATATCTCCTCCCCACATCCTGCCAGCTAGACCTGATGGCTCTCTTCTTCAGAGCCATTAATACCTTTATCCAAATCCATTTACGGCCATCACCCCCACTTGGCCAGGTATTGTCCTAATCTCCGGGGACCCTGGACATATCTCTTTGTCTCTTGACTTAAGCCTGTCTGCCAGGGGAATCTCTTCCTCGAACACATACAGCTAGCCCCATTGACACCCTGTAGCCATCCGGCTTAAGCCCATTAAGTCTTTGTCTAGAGCCATTAACACCCATCTCCTGTCCTGGCAAGGACATTTCCCAATGCAGTGACCATGGGAAGACCCCATCACCTGCATACCGCATGTACACCAACGTGCACCCCTCCTGTCCCCACGCTCCAGTCCTAGGTCCCCTCCCCTTTGGGACCCCATAAAAATAGTGGCCCGAGACCGTCACTTTGAGTGTCTTCCAACCCGGGACCTCCCACGCTGGTTCATGCTTCTTCCTCTGACCCACCACTCCTCGGACAGGTAACTATCAAGCCTTCCACTCTTCCTCCCCCTTCTCTATATGACTGCTTGTATGTGTGTTAGCTATTTGTGTGTCTTTTTGTTATTTTCCTTTCAATAAAAGCTTATATTACTATTTTAGCATTTAAATCTGTGTTTGCCTTGAGTTCCTACGGGTGTAATCAACCCTGGTATATATAGGCAGTTCAATCCATAAACGCTAAGTTACCCCCCTCTCGCTGCATTTGGACTAATCTTCCCCACAAGCTCAAAGATACGTGTTTTTAGGACACGTGTTCACGCAATTTGGGTAACAGAATCAAACCAGGTTCTCCAGATTAGAGTCTGGCATCCTTAACCACTATACCACACTCGACTGCAGTGTCACCAATAAGCAGATGATACCCAGCTCTACTTTTCTTTTTCACCTAATTCTAAGCATGCTGTTGATGTGGGTGCTTGGATGTGGGTGAATAAACCAAAACTGAATCCTGACAAGACAGAGGTTCACTGCATTAGTAGAAAGGCAGACCCCAAACTTCAGATTTCCCCTGCAGTTATAGCCCCCTTGCAAAGCCTGGTTCACAGGTTGGAAATGCAGTTTGGCACAGCAATCACCTTAGAAAATCAGATGGCTCTTGTTGCTCAGAGTGCATTTGTTTGGCGTGTCAGCTGCATCCATTCCTGGGTCAGTCAGATTCTTATGTAGTGATCCATGCCTTAGTTAATTTAGCTTGGACTACTGCAATGTACTCTAACTGAGGCTCCCCTTGAAGAGTGTTCAGAAGCTGCAGCTAGTGCAGAATGTTGCAGCTAGACTGCTGGTTGGGGCCCCGATACTACAGCAACTACACCAGCTACCAACCAATCTGCTCCCGAGACCTTTTTAAGATGTTGTTTTTGTCCTTTAAAGTTGTAGCTAGGTATTGAGGTATCTGAATGATTGTCTTCTCGCATACATTCCTGCTCAGCTGTTAAGATTGTGGAGAGATGCCCTCCTGACTGTCCCACCAATTAAAGAAGCATGTTTAGTGGATAAATGAGAGAGGGCCTTTCCCATGGCAGCCCCACAATTATGCAACAACCTTCCCTGGTGCCCTCACTGCTGATCTTCAGGAGGCAGCTGAAGGCAGTTTTATTTAGGACTGTGTTTTGATTGATTTAGCTTTCAGTATTGGCAGTCCTAAATGGAGTTTTTAACCTGTGACATTTATGGGTTTTATAATTGAGTTACCACCCATACGGGGTGGTTTGCCAGTGCCTTCCCCAGTCATTACTGTTTACCCCCCAGCAAGCTAGGTACTCATTTTACCGACCTCGGAAGGATGGAAGGCTGAGTCAACCTTGAGCCAGCTGCTGGGATTGAACTCCCAGCCTCATGGGCAGAGCTTTCAGACTGCACGTCTGCTGTCTTACCACTCTGCGCCACAAGAGGCTCTTACCTTTACCTTTAAATGGAGTTTTTAACCTGTGACATTTATGGGTTTTATAATTGAGTTACCACTGTTTATGTTATGAGTTATCACTGTTTATGTTATGTTATACTGTCATGTTATACTGTCACCCGGTTTATCAATTAATAATATGAATGTTATTATATGTATGGTTTCATGTATAGTTTCAGTTATATGTAAACCACTCTGAGCCTTCGGGGAGGGTGGTATATAAATATGAATGGATGGCGGATGGCGGATGGCTAAATAGATACATGATCGATAGATAGAAGATAGAAGATAGAAGATGAGAAGATGGATTTTCTGACCTGTGGCTGTGGTCTGGTAGTTTTAGTCCCTGATGTTTTTCCAGAAACGGTGGCTGGCATCTTCAGAGATAGGACATGGCAAGATGGGAATCTCTTCATGCCAAAGTGTCTTGTCTTGCTTTGTCCTACCTCAGAAGATGCCAGTCTCAGTTACTGGCAAAATGTAAGTAGACCATGGCCACCCATCCTGGAAAATCCAAAACAACCGGTGGACTCCAGCCATGAAAGCCTTTGACAATTTATTGTTTTTATAATTGTTGCTTTGTGTGTGTTTTTATGATGTTTTGTTTATATTGTAAGCTTGAATTGTGCAAGAGAGAAAAGTGGCTAACAAATGTTTAAAATAAATAAGTAAAAATATGGCTCACTCATATAATATAGCACCTTCTTCCAATGTGTGATTTCTTTTCCTGATTTTGAGACAGCATTTCTATTTTTTCTGTCTTAATAATAATCTCTACCATAACATTGCGATGCATTTCAGATTTAGACTGGCAATTTTTCTCTCTTCTATCTACCTGCCTCCTTTTGTTGAAAGATCTGCTGGAGTTTTTGTTCCACTTATTTTGCCTTGATTTCAGAATTCTGCCCCCCCCCCCCAAATGTCAAATAACCACCAGGATAAATAAGTATAAAGCCTCATAAAACCACACAGATCCAAACAACCACTGAAGATGACACAGGAAAACTATATTCACTTGCATGTCTGGGAGGCAGCAGCCAATTATTCCCTCTGGCACATTTACTCCTGTTTTGTCAAGTCTGGTTTTAAATGCAGTAAGTGAGGAGGATTACACCATTTCCCTTGGGAGCTGAATGCACTGTCTAATAGGTTTTACTGTCAGGACACTTGTGCAGTTGAATTTGCACCCCATCTTAATTTTATCCAAAAGATGCCTCTAACAGAATCTCATGTTTGAATAGAAAGTAGCATTAATAAGAAATCTGGAAAGACTCAAGTGAATTTCCCTTTCACACCTCAGGGCTCCCAATGGCTTGGCAAGAAAATTGGAAAACCTCATACAGTCTCAGAGGCAGAAACATCTGATCCCCCTCCTTGTTAACCAACAGAAAGAGAATTCACCAGATTCCATATGGATGGGTTCAGCAGTGCTCCAAGGAGCTTGGCACATTTTCCCAAGGATCAACACATTGTTCAGTGCTGAGGAACTGCAATGGATTTGACACAGAAACTCTCAAGCACATTCAGGAAAGTTTTGATCTCCTGAAGTACATACTTGTGGCAATGGAAATAGGCCCTAAAATTATTAGTCCACATATAATCTCCATGCCCTTATATACATGGTGCCATCATGGTGTAATGTTTATATTATCAGACTAGGGCTGGGACAGCCAGGTTTGAATCCTTGCTCTACCAAGGAAGCTAGCTGGGTGACTTTGGTTCCATCACAGCCTTTCAGTATAACCTAACTGACAGGGTTACAGCTGTGAGGATACAGTAGATGGGTGGAGAATAGAGTCAAGTTAGAACAAGCCACAATTTTCTCATGTTTCCAGTTCCCATGATCCATAGAATCAATTCCATTCTATACCAGACAGCATTAAGATACATCAATGGAAGTGCAGTGATATAACATTTAGAGTATATATGTTTCCACTGTATTCTGCCAATAAGAAATCCAAAGACTTTGTATTATTGTTGTTGTTGTTGTTATTGTTGTTGTTATTATTATTATTATTTCTTTAATTTATAAACCACCATTTTCTTGCAGCGGCTTACATATATAAAAACCCTCCATAAAAACCCCATAGAAGTCAATTGGCCTCAAGGCCATAACACTAAAAAAACCCAATAAAACCCAACATTGGAGGTTAAAACCCTACTCCCAAGCAGACCACCCTCCCAGGGGATGGGTTGTATTGGTGTAACACTGAACCTGAAAAATCTGGAGAGGGACCATGTTGTTCTTAGTCATGATCTCAACTAAAGATCTGGCAGAAAAACTCCATCTTACAGGCCGTGTGGAACTGTGACAACTTCAACAGGGCCCTCAGCTCTCCTGGGAGCTTATTCCACCAGGTCGGGACCAGGACTGAAAAGACCCTGGGCCTGGTTGAGGCCAGGTGTACTTGCCTTGGGGCCACAGATCTCCAGCAGATTAGCAGCCATAGAATGAAGAGCTCTGTGGGAGGCACAGGGAAATAAGCAGTCCCTCAGATAGGCTAAGCCCAAACCCTGAAGGTCAAAAACGAAACCTTGAACCTGGGCCAAAGCTTCCTCTAAGGGCCAAAGCTTCCTCTAAGAATGCTAGGAGCTGCTCTGCAGTCCATAGGTAGAACTACATCAATTGTCAGTCAGCTCTAACACAAGTTCAAAAGATATCAAGGCCCATATGCACAACCGAAATTCAGCTTACTGTAGTGACCGGTTATATATGTACAGACCTTGTCTAGCATGGGGTACCATGAAACAAGTGTCTGCATAAAATTCAGTATCTTTTACAAGGAAGGAAGGAATCCATGTCCAAATTTCCAGTACTGACCAGAGCACGCTGGGGTTTCTCAACAGGGGTTCTCAACAATGGATTTGTGAAACCCCATGGGTTTCTTGATAGCCCTGGAAGGTTTTGCCAACTGGATGGGAGTTAATTAATATTTTATATATTTTATTTATTTCTTAACTTGGATGATATGACCATATATGGTTATGTCAACTCATTCCCCCTTGCAGAATGGCCAATGACAGGCCTAGAGGGGGTGGAAATGGGAGGGACCCCTAAAAGTCATTACTGGCTAAAGTAGTGACTAGTGTCCAGAAATATAAAATCCTTGTTTTAACTTGAATGCATGGGGGGGGGGGGGGTGGCAGAGAACAATGGAGCAACCCTATTCCTGACCCAGCAGAGTAGGCTGATGGGCTGTTTCTGACATTGGGGGATGGGGGCAGCAGAGCATTATGGTACAATCAGTGGGAATGCCTGGGTGATGTCACTTCTGTTGGCATGTGACTTCCGGGACTTTGGCAGGGAGGTGTGGCCTGCTGACATCACTTCAAGGGTTTCTCAAAGCCTGAAAAACGTTTCAGGAGTAAAAAGGTCGAGAAAGGCTGGACTAGAAGAAAATTGCTTTTCATTTACAAAGTTGATTTTTCATTTGGCTTAAAAGAACGTAACTGCTTGAGCCTGCACTGTTAATGACTTGCAGACTCTCTGCAGAATTCAGGTCTGCCAATGAGAATTAGCATTCTTCCGACAAATCTCTTTGCTCTACGGATTCGTTACTACAGAAAGATTTTTTTCCCCCTTACAGAGTCTAACTCTTCATCTGTGTTTAAAATTAAAGATTGAATCAATGATCCAGTGATTAGAACTGGAAGGAAGGAGTCACATTTTTCCAGTTTCTACTATAGATCTCCACTATATGTGATTTCCAGCAAATCACTTAATTCTTTTTGAATCTTGCACCTATACAACTTTGCCATTATGCCTTTGGATCTCAAGATAAACATCAATACATCCCAAAGATTTTCTGCCACTGGCCTTTAAAATATCTATGTAATTAAAAAAGAAAAGATGGAGATTGCTAGTTAATTTCTGTTCCAAATAATTTTATTTTGTCTCCTCTCTTTCCTCCATGAAATTTCTTATTGACAGCTTTCAGAGGCATTAAAAAAGGCTTGCATGAAGTCTGTTTGACAGCTTCTACCACTTACATCAGAGGTGGCTCAGTTTCTTGGCTGGATGAATCAATTCCTATATTTGGTCTGCTGAGTCTACCCAGTGCTTTGGAATAGCCGTGTGGCGGAAGCTATGCAAATGTCAGTTGTTCGTTAGTCATTAATAAAATCATGATTTAACACCCTTGCTTCTCCCTGCTTTTTCCTCAAATTGCTTTCAAAAAGGCAAATAGGCATTCGTGGAAAAGGCTTTTACATATTTTCATACAACTTGTCAAAATGCTAACACAATTAAATCTATTTCTACCAGAAGGAAACAGAACTAAAAGTGTGAAGAGGAGGGAAAATCAACAAGTAAAATTGGGGGAGGAGGGGACGTTTGCCAGAAAGAAGAAAAATGGGGAAATCCCATAAATGGAAGCAAATCACATTTGCATTTCCAAGATACCAAACAAGGGCGTACCAAGCGTGGGACTGGGGATGCAATCTGCCTCGGGCACAGTTTGAGGAAGGCCTTTGAAGGAAAAGAGCGGCCTAGGCCATTGCTGATTGGACAGCTTGCACAAGAGGGGTGGGAAGCTTCCAATATGACTACATCTCCAGGAAAACTGTAAAATTGTTAATGCAGTGTGATGGGGGTTTACCAAAAGACGTGACATGGAGCTTTAATCCTAGCATTTTTGTTTGCAGTGCTAGAAGGAAAGGAAAGGTGGCTGCCATGAATAAGAGTATGCTCTATAAACAGCTTAGACAACATCTTCAAGGAATGAGCCAAATGCTACATTACATTCTCTATTACAACATGACAGCCATCAGTGACATAGATTTCTGACACACTTCTATTTCCTAAAAACAACTATAAGGGCCAGAAAGCGTACAGGAATTGTTCATTTAAAGGATCAAGTTGACTGCACAAGTGCAAAAGGGAGAAAAAGAAGGAAAAGAAGGAGAAGGAGAGTTGGTTCTTATATGCCTCCTTTCTCTACCTGAAGGAGGCTCAAAGCGGCTTACAGTCGCCTTCCCTTTCCTCTCCCCACAACAGACACCCTGTGAGGTGGGTGAGGCTGAGAGAGCTCTGATATCACTGCTCGGTCAGAACAGCTTTATCAGTGCTGTGGCGAGCACAAGGTCACCCAGCTGGCTGCATGTGGGGAGTGGGGAATCAAACCTGGTTCGCCAGATTAGAAGTCAGCGCTCCTAATCACTATACCAAGGCCCACTGCGAGTGATTCTCTGCTTTAGCTATTTGTTCATGTCTTGAGGGATATTTACCACCATCCCCTATTATCAAGATTTTAGCTGCAGTCCTAACAATATTCTTGGGGCTTTGGGACTAACTTTGAGTAGACCTTCTTAGGGCTTTCTCAGTTCACCAACTGCAGAGGCATTAAAGCAGTCATACCTTATGTACCAAAGCACAAGCTGGCCATGATCCTTATTATTATTATTATTATTATTATTATTATTACTATTACTATTACTATTATTATTAATTGAATTTGTAGCCTGCAACACAAGTAGGAATTATACACACCAAAAGATGGTCAGAAGAGGACAATATTCAAGGCAAACCCTGAATTAGAGAGACGTGATCCAGCAAGGGAGTTTGACTCATTTGCAAGCAAGGAGTTCAGTCCAAGTCATTTTGACAAGCTATCAAATTCACTTCCACGTTTCAAACATCCCTGGCCTGGAAAGGGGCTGGCTCAATAAGATCCCTCAAAACCTTAAGAACTACTTGAATGTGAACACAACCCCTCCCCCCCATTTAAAGCTTAAAGCGCAAAGATTTTTCTTCCATTTGACTTGAGTACGATAAAACAAGCAAGATAAACCAGCCTGAAATTAGAAAGCTGCCTTCTTTCCAGTTGCCTCCACAATCGTGGTGCTGGCAGGGCTGCTGTTTATTTAATGCCAGACAACCTGGATAGATGCCTGTTGGGTTTCTTATCCTGTTTGTTTTTTAAACACTGCATATTCAGTTATTAATATTTAACATTGACTCTGCCACTCTGATTTCCCGCTGAGCAGCTTTTAACCCAGAGGTAATTCAACGATCTTGAAATGGAAGATCTCCAGAGAATAAAACAGATTGCCTGCGATAGCCATCCTGGGCACGCAATAGGAGGTGCTCCTCAGCTTGAATTCACGCAAGAAAGAAATGCCCCAGCCTTGGTTAAATTCAGAGTGCACTGCTAGCAGTTGAGAAAGTAACTCACCAAATGAGCAGAAGTCATAGAGAAGATGCCACCCTTACCACAAAAAAGTTAGCATCTTAAAACCGCCCGTGGCGCCACGGGCACCACGGACTAAATAATTCACTAAGGGCAGGGTAGGAGGAGTTAGGGCGGGCTCAGTCCGTGATGAGGAAGGGTGCTGATTGGCCCCTTCCTCCGAACTGGCAATCAGAGGGCCCTCCGATTGCTCGCCCGCCGGCCACTGAGCCCCCGGCAGCCACGCTGCGCGCAACTGCCGGGGGCTCCCTGGCCTAGCGCCCGCTGTATTTTTAGTACAGCGGGCTTGATTACTAGTTTTATAATAAAATCAGAGTCCAGTAGCACCTTTAAAACCAACAATGATTTATTCAGAGTGTGAGCTTTCGAGTGCAAGCACCTTTCGTTGGACAAAGGGTACTTGCACTCGAAAGCTCTCGGCCTGAATAAATCATTGTTGGTCTTAAAGGTGCTGCTGGACTCTGATTTTATTGTGCTACTTCAGACCAACACGGCTACCCATTTGAATTTAGCATTTTATAAGGCTAGTGTGAAATATTACAGGGGATCATGACCTGAATCTAAACCTTCTGCCAGCTGAAGTTTTCTTTCCTAGTGCAGATCCTCCCATTGACCCAGGGCTGATAGTAGGGGGGGGGGGTCTTCTGATCCCTGGGGATCCCTTTTAGGAAGCATAGTTGTCTGCAGCAGGATAGGGAAGGCAGATGAATTTAATTCCTCTCAATGGTGGTACCTACTTATAGTATTTTGGATGCAAGCCATTGTGTTGTAAAAATGCTGCACAGGTCCAAATTGAAGTAGGAAATTTGCCTTCTAAGGGCCAAGCTAAGATGTGCCTGTTTTCTGTTGGGTCAAAATCCCCCGCTCCCCAAAACCCAACTTGAGGGTTGGTAGCTAGAGATCGTCTACTATTACAATGGATCTCCAAGTGATACAGATCTGTTACCTAGGAGAAAATAGCCACTTTGGAAGGTGGACTCTATGGCATTATACCCCCACTGAATTCCCTTCCCTCTCCAAACCCAGCCTTCATCATGATCTATCCCAGTATCTCCAGGTATTTCCCAACCTGAAGCCAGCAACCCTTTCCTACTCACATTCCTGTTAGACAGGCACGACCAGCTGGGAAACACTTTCCAAGCACCACAGTGACTGATTGAGGTCAGACCCATCATAATGTGGGGGGAAGGGTCTTCACTGTACCCTCCATACTGTTTTCCTGATTCAAAACAGCCTTGCTGGGGGGGGGGGAGGCTGCACTTGCACTAATGGGCAGCTGTGAGAACTACACAAAAATAATCTAGCCACAGTTCTTGTTGTAGATTGGTTGAGTGCTGATGAGCCAGTGATGAATAATTGTTAAAGTGATGAACCCAGGTTTTCCAAGCCCAAGCCCAAGTGATGTGCAACCTGTAAGGGCTAAATTTATTAAAGGGCACATACGGTGCTGATTGCAAACTTAAATGGACTCCGGGGAATGGTAGAGGACAGGAAGGCCTGGAGGATCATTGTCCATGGGGTCGCGATGGGTCGGACACGACTTCGCACATAACAACAACAACAACGGTGCTGATTTGACAGATGATTCCCAGCACCAGCTGGATAGGAGCAATTCAGCTGTCCTTGTGATGTTAGACCGGTCAGCTGTGTTTGATGTGGCCAACCACGAATTGTTAGCCTGCTGCCTTGCTGGGGCCAGGATTCAGGGGACAGCCTTACAGTGGCTGCAGTCCCTTTTCAGGAACCAAACACAGAGGGTTGCAGTGGGAGAGCATTATTATTATTATTATTATTATTATTATTATTATTATTATTATTATTATTATTATTATTATTTAATTTTTAGCTGTTGCATCTCTACTGACTCCCTTGTGGAGTACCTCAGGGAGCAGTCCTCTCTCCCACATTGTTTAACATCTTTATGTACCCTCTGGCCCAGCTGGCTTGGAGTTCTGGGCTGGGATGTCACCAGTATGTGGATGACACCCTGCACTATCTCCTAACTGCCACCCAGATTCCCCCAGAAACATTTGCCAGATGTTTGGAAGCCAAAGTTGGGTAGTTGGAGCAGAGTTGCCTGAAACTCAACCCCTCCAATATGAGGTTCTGTGGCTGGGCAGGAAGGCAAGAGATTGAGAAGTGCACCTACCCACCTTGGCCAGGGTATAGCTTAACTTCTCACCCTCGGCCAGAAACTTGGGGATGATTCTGGATGCCTCATTTTCTATGGAGGCCCAAGTCACAGGAGTAGTGCATACAGTGTTCTTCTACAGCAAGTGAACCTACTAGCACCCTACCTGTCAACAGACTGCTTGGCCACAGTTAGCCATGCAATGGTCACCTCCAGGGCTAGAATTCTGTAACTCATTCTACCTGGGTCTGCCCTTGTCCCTGACCTGGAAACTGCAACTGGTGCAAAATGGAGCTGATAGGGTCCTTACTGGAGGATCCATATCCAGCTTGTGCTGAGGCATCTACATTGGTTGCCAGTTGTGGCCCGGATCAAGTTCAAGGTTCTGGTATTAATCTTTAAGGACATCTGAGGTCTGGACCACTCATATTAGTGGGACCGCCTATCTCCTTATGGCCCATGCAGGGGCTTGTACTCTGTGGGTATAAATTTGTTGGAGATCCCCCGGCTCAAGGGAGGTTCGCCTGACCTCAGCCAGGGCAAGGGTCTTTTCAGTCCTGACCCCTACCTGGTGAAATGCGCTCCCGGGAGAACCGAGGGCCGTGATGGAACTTTCTCAGTCCCGCAAGGTCTGCAAGATGGAGCTCTTCCACCAAGTCTTTGGTTGAGGTCAGGACTAGTAGCATCTGGGCTGCCCACTGGCCAGCCAGTGCACTGCCCCCCCCCCAGCACGATTTTATCAAAAAGATCTGTCAAGCCATGGGAGGCGGGAATCTTGCCACCAGGGAGGGTTATAGAGGTTCATATTGTTTTCAGGGGGTTTATTATTGTTACCCACCATGAGCCACTGTGGTGTAATGGAAAACTACACTGAGAAATCAAAGAGAATTCCTATTTTGAAAGAGAACAAGTAGAATCAATGACTACAATAAATAATTGATTTCAGGGGGGAAATCCACTCCCCATAACAATGTTAGTTCTCAGTCTACTATGAAGTACAATGGTTTATATTGTAAACAAACAACCTGTTGTGAGCTGGAGCAGACAAATTTCCATGGGCCCTGACCATGCGCAGATCTGGGGAAATCATGGGGTTTTAAGTCATATGGTGGTTGGTTTGGGTATGAAATGTTGTGAAACAAGAATGTTTGTCAAGGGGCCTAAGGTGCTATCAGCAGCCGTGTCTATTTGCATAAGCTCATGTGTGTGTTGATTACTTTTTGAAATGCAAACTGATGAAATACTGTCAAACATGCAAATGAACTCCACTTCAGTAGCCTCATGCTTGATCAGACTCTTAAACTTTTGTTGTTGTTATTGTTGTTGGAACAGTGACCTTGAGGTCAGAAACTGAATGCTCTGGGAGATAGGATTATTCACTCACTGAGTTTCTGTCTGTTTGATGCATGCCTGTTCATTCATTCCCTTTGATAGACTGTGCCTTACGTAAACCAGAGAAGGGCATTGTTGGAAGGTGACTACATATTATCAGGCTCATGTTTAGCAGATACTATTTGGACCTGTAATAATGAACTCTACATAAATTCTTGGCATATTGAAACAGTCAAAATTTAATAACATCATGGGCATATTATTTAACTCTTTTATAGATTATTGATTTATTTCCCTAGAGAACTCCCTCTTGGCCTGAGGGCTTACTCAGATTTGTCTTTCTGTTAGAACCACCCCCAGATTGTAACACAAATTGAAAATTTCTGTAATCTACCAATGAGCTCATGAATTTGGCACAGGTTGTGCCCTCCAAACTGCGGCACCTCACTCAAACACTTTTCTGGGCTTTTCTTCAGTTCAGTTGGGAGTTTGGGCCATTTAAACCTAGCAACTATCAGGGTAGTTCACCTGTCAGCTGTTAGGCTTAAATCAGTGGTCCCCAACCTTTTTATCACCGGGGACCGGTCACCACTTGACAATTTTACTGAGGCCTGGGGGGGTAGTCTTTTGCCGAGCGACACCGCCGCTGCCAGGGCCCATGCTCCACTTTCCCGCCGACGCCCCTGACTTCCCACCGCCCACTGGGGGGCACTGCCCGCAGCAGCTGTGCAGTGTCATGCTGAGGGGGTTGACTACCCCTGGTTTAAACTCAACAGCTTGGTGGGTCTGCTGATCAGCTATCAAGTTTAAATGGCGATCAATGTTTTCAGTGATCTGTTTTCACTTCCCACCACTTCAAAGTGGAGGAAGTGAAATGGATGGTTTAAGGACACCCTGAACCAAACCAGAATTTTCCAGTTCATGTCCATCTCTAAGCAAGACTAAATGGGCTCAACGCCCCCTTAGATTGGCTAGTCATTCTGTCAGTCTTTACATACTAAGGAATAAGTTTAACATCATTTTTTTTTGATGGGACAGTGGACAAAGTAGTCATTTTTCAGAATATGCCTAGCTAACAAAACTTAACATAAATTATCACGGTGTCACAGTTAAACTCTCTAAAAGAACACAGAATTATCACCTCAGCTACGCATATAAAAGGGCCCTCCAAACATTTGTTGTTATTGTTAGATACGAAGCCGTGTCCAACCCATCGCAACCCCATGGACAATGATCCTCCAGGCCTTCCTGTCCTCTACCATTCCCCGGAGTCCATTTAAGTCCTCAAATATTCAATATTTGGTTCATATAATATTTAGTTCACCACAACTTTACTATATTTGCATCTTTAAAGGACTTTCTTTCTAATATGCCAAACCCTTCATCATATCACCTTTATCATTAAAGGGTCTTTTGAGACATACATTCTTCCATTTCCCAATTATCCAGCAAAAGTTTTTAATACCAGCTGTATCTACAAGGCATGAAAGAAGGAGGGGGCAGGAACCAGATGGAGCAAAATGTTGTTGGGGGAACTATTGTGGAGGTTTCCCATTAATACTGCGGGGGAGGAGAATATACCCATATGGAGACAGTCCTAAATTCTTCATTCATGGAATGATGAAGACCCACCAGAGACTGCAGAGGAGAGGATACAGAGAGGACACGCAGTAATGGGTTTAAACTTCAAGTACAACGATATAGGCTAGATATCAGGAAAAAAAATTTCACAGTCAGAGTAGTTCAGCAGTGGAATAGGCTGCCTAAGGAGGTGGTGAGCTCCCCCTCACTGGCAGTCTTCAAGCAAAGGTTGGATACACACTTTTCTTGGATGCTTTAGGATGCTTAGGGCTAATCCTGCGTTGAGCAGGGGGTTGGACTAGATGGCCTGTATGGCCCCTTCCAACTCTATGATTCTATGATTCTATGATAGATAGGGAGGCAATGATTATACATGAAGAGCAACACTGGGGGGGGGGGGGGGTGAGCTTCAGAAATTCAAGTATAATAGCCTTACTGACCCAAAAAGCATAGTGTTTGTTTGGAGAATCACATATGCCAAAAGTAGCAGGCAGCAGACCATGAACCTAGACTTTGCCCTCTATACAGAAACTGCCCCAAAACTTCACAGTGAGGAGCAGTATAGAAGCTGAATGAATAAATACAGATTTCAAGAACAAAGAGAAATATAGAGCAACAGTATTTACCAATTATTTCTGTACAGGTGGTTTTAGCTAGAGTTGCCAACCTCCAGGGGCTACTAGGTGATCTCTCTCCAATACAATTGATCTCCAGACAACACAGATCAATTTACCTGGGGAAATGGCTGACTTGGAGGATGGAGACAATTATGTTACACCTTGCAGAGGTTCCTCCCCTTCCCAGGATCCACCCATAAAATCTCCAGGCATTTTCCAACTCAGAGCTGCACACCCAAAGCCTAGCACTGAAATACAATATAGAGTTACTTTTCCAAGTCCACTTAGAATGGTATAGCTGTTTTTAGAATTGCACTAGTTCAATTGTAGATAGTCTGTAAATAAATCACTCAGTGAAGAAGTCTACCCTTTCTATCTCATACTTGATTCAGAAGTCCCAGCTCTCCCACGTAACTTGTGCCCTGGAGTTTGTTGGTTGTTAGTATGCTGCTGCTGGCTTTGACTCCATTAGATTTTAAGAACTATTATTTTTAAAGACTGGTTTTATGATGCTGTATTATTTGTTTGTTATAAGCAGCTTTTAGATCATCAAAGTGGGATATAAATTTGAATAAATACATACTTTTCTACTTTATAGCACATTCCTTTTCCTCCTAGTATCAGTTTTGTTGTTCCTCTCCCTTTCAGTCGTCCATCATCATGATTAATACACAGCACAAGCTAAAAATCCAACCAGACATGGAAGGAGAAAAACAGGTTTATTTTAGGACTCTGAATGCCTTGACAGTGGGTATTCCCATTGCAAGTTCTTAGCAAGCTCATGTGGGTGACAGACCTCATCTCTGCCTGCGAGACAGAGGAAGCTGCAGCAGCCCAGCTAAAGCTTATGACATGTGTTAGTTATTACTGGAGGATGGCAATTCAGCAATAAAATACAATGTTGTCACTTTCAATACGTACTAAAAGTGATTTAAAAGAGCTTGCTGGGAACAACTTACCCTGCTATCTGATTACAATACACAGGGTAAATCAAACTCATTGAGGAGGGGGTTATATTATCCCTCCGACAGCCCCAGTTCAATGCCGCCATTCTCTATGGCTCAGGTGGATCTCGGATGCTCATTTCCACCTTCTTAAAGCTTTTGCTTCGCCATCTCCTGAGAAAGGTAGCACTTTGCAGGCCCAGCAGAGTCTTGTTCCTTCTGTACAAATGTTACTGCTCCCTTTGCAGACACGAAACATTCCAAAATAGACCAGGAATAAAATAACCATTACTCGGCTAGTGAGAATGTTACCATCCCTAGGAGCAGTTAAAATGTAGGATTTTACATGGGGTTTAGCTATAAGAATAAAATGTGTAAAAGACAGCATTTTATTAGGATGAAAAGGCGGCGGCTGCTTCTGCAGCCGCTTCTCTTGCAGCATTTATTCATTTAGGCCATTTTTAGAGAGCCATTCTTCAGACATTGTTAACACACCAGTAAAACCCTCAAACGGATAGCAATGATCCAGCAGCAGCAAGGGTTCACCAGTTCTCATAAACAGTCCTAACAGATAAGTAATAAGGGACTAAAATATTATTGTAATGGCAGCAGAAGAAAAGAATACAGCAGCAGTGAAATCAATTTAAACAAAGAGGAGTACAAATAAATGGTACCAGTGAAATCCAAATTATTGCTAACGATGGTTGACCGCTCATCAGTTCGGCTCACAATCTATTCTCAAGCTGTCATGAACTGAGGTCAGGCTTTCTCAACCAGTTTTTACGTGAAACCCTGGGTTGCTTGAGGGCCTTGGAAGGGTCTCCCGAATGGGTGGGAGTTAATTAATTTTTAATATATTTTTAGAATATGTTAAACATTTATTGAGTGATATGACCACGTGTGGTCATGTCAACCTGGTCCCCCCTCCCAAAATAGCCAATGATGGGCCCGGAGGGGGTGGGAAGGGGAGGGACCCTGGTTGGGTGTGTGCACAGCTATGCTTCCCAACCATATTCTGCATGGTTGCTCCACTTCTAAGGTTTCTCAATGCTCAAGAATGTTTCAGGGCATTCTCAAGGCTAAAGAAGTTGAGAAAGGTTAACTGGGGTGAATATTCAACAAAGAAGAAGAAGATTTGGTTCTTATATGCCGCTTTTCCCTACCCGAAGGAGGCTCAAAGCGGCTTACAGTTGCCTTCCCATTCCTCTCCCCACAACAGACACCCTGTGGGGTGGGTGAGGCTGAGAGATCCCTGATATCACTGCCCAGTCAGAACAGTTTTATCAGTGCCATGGCGAGCCCAAGGTCACCTAGCTGGTTGCATGCGGGGGAGCGCAGAATCGAACCTGGCATGCCAGATTCGAACTGTTTGGTGGGGGAATGTCAGGATCCCTTGAATATGTTTAATTATACTAAATAACCACATGAATACATGAAGCTGTCTTATACTGAATCTAAGGTTACCAGGTCTCTTGCTGTGATGGGAGACTTCCCACTCAGTAGAGCACCAGGGGGAATGGTGGGAGGAATGCTCTGATGCATCTGGTTTTGCGGAAGTCCTAGGTTGTGCTTTCCAAGGTTCTGCTTTCAGTAGGGTTGGCAACTCTGGATTGCAAAATACCTAGAAATTTCAGGGATGGGTCCAGCAGAGGGGAGGGACCTCTGCAAGGTATAATACTAAAGCAGCCATTTTCCTCAGGAGAACTGATTTGCGTTGTCTGGAGATCAAGTGTAAAAGCAGGAGATCTCCAGGTGCTACCTAGCTAAAAACTTCTGTACAGATGTAATGGACCGGGGCGGGTCGGCCATTCTCGTGCTATTAGACCTGTCAGCCGCATTTGATGTGGTTGACCACGAGCTCTTGGTTCACCGCCTCGCTGATACTGGGATTGGAAGGGTGGCTCTTAAATGGCTATCCTCCTTTCTAGAGAACAGATCACAGAGGGTCGCTGTGGGGGAGGAGTTATCCGACTCCTTTGCACTCCCATGTGGGGTGCCACAGGGAGCGGTGCTCTCCCCCACGTTATTTAATATCTATATGCGTCCCCTGGCTCAGCTGGTACGGAGTTATGGGCTTGGGTGTCACCAGTACGCTGATGATACCCAGCTCTATCTCTTGATGGATGGCCGGCCAGATCTCCCCCCAGAAAAATTCGCCAGTTGTTTAGAAGCAGTGGCTGGATGGATCAGGAAGAGCCGCCTGAGACTCAACCCCTCCAAGACGGAGGTCCTTTGGCTAGGCCGAAGGGAGCAGGAACAGGAAGCGCGTCTTCCCTGCCTGGACGGGGTACAATTGTCATCTGTGCCCCAAGCCAGGAATTTGGGAGTGATTCTGGATGCCTCACTTTCCATGGAGGCCCAGGTCACTAAGGTAGCCCGGACGGCGTTTCTCCATCTACGCCAAGCTCGGCTACTAGCGCCCTACCTGCCCCCGGAACACCTGGCCACTGTGATCCATGCAACGGTTACTTCTAGATTAGACTTCTGTAACTCGCTCTACGCGGGCCTACCCTTGTCTCTAACCCGGAAGTTACAGCTGGTACAGAATGCAGCTGCACGGGTCCTCACTAAATCATCTTGGAGGTCCCATGTTCAGCCTCTGCTGAAGCAGCTGCACTGGTTGCCAGTTTGTTTCCGGATCAGGTTCAAGGTTTTGGTACTAACCTTTAAGACTATACGCGGCTTGGGTCCTGCATACTTGAGGGACCGCCTATCTCCTTATGCCCCCCGCAGGGCACTTCGCTCTGCGGGTAAGAATCTGCTGATGATCCCAGGACCCCGGGAGGCACGCCTGGCCTCGACAAGGGCCAGGGCCTTTTCGGTCCTGGCCCCTACCTGGTGGAATGAGCTCCCTGAAGAGCTGCGGGCCCTGTCGGAGCTCTCTGAGTTCCGCAGAGCCTGCAAAACGGAGCTCTTCCGCCAGGCGTTTGTCTAAGGCCGGGTGATGGCCCGGGGCTAAGATCGGACCCCTCTCCCCGGAGGGGGGAGACCAGTACTAAACTGACCTGGTTCCCCAGAGTGTTCCATCCTATGCCCAATTATCCTCCGTTCCCTTCTGCTCATCCAGTGGGCCTGTACGGGAATAGTTTTAATCGCCATCATTGTGACTTAGTCATTGTTTTAATGGGGTTTTAATGGGGAATTTTAATGATTAATATATTGTATTGTATTAAAATGTTGTGAACCGCCGCGAGCCGGTTTCCGAGAGCGGCGGTCATACAAATCAAATAAATAATAATAATAAATAAATAATAATTGGCAATTACTATTACTCTAAATGATTCTCTTTGCTCCAAAGAGGTGGCATCCCTTGAGATCTGTATGAAGGGCAAAGTTAGGGTTCATGTTCTGCTGCTAGCTACTTTTAGCATATGTGGTTCTACAATCTAACAGTATTCTCTTTGAGTCAGTAAAGCTTCTGAAGCTACAGCTTGGTACAGTGGTTAGGAGTGCGGACTTCTAATCTGGCATGCCAGGTTCGATTCTGCACTCCCCCACATGCAGCCAGCTGGGTGACCTTGGGCTCGTCACAGCACTGATAAAGCTGTTCTGACTGAGTAGATGCACAAAGTGGGGAAATCAGTCTAGGAAAAATAGGCCAGTTTAAGGAGTGGCACGTGATCCATTGAGTATGTGTCTTCATGATTCTGTAAGCTGAATGCACAGGCAAACAAACTACCAGGGGCTACAACATGAAACATAAAAATGTCACATTCATCAAGGCACAGTCTTATTACCCTGTACCATTTGAAACCATTTGTGCAGGAAAATCTTATAAGAAGCTACTAAACAGGTACAAAGCTATTCAAAATAGCAAATAATCAGCTCAACCAACCTCTCCTTACTAAGCCCTGAAGGCCCAGGCCTTAGTAAGGCGAGTTCTTGGAGAGAGTAGCAAATTACGCAGCACCAAAATAGGAATAAAACAAGCCATAGCTTTTTGTTGATTATAGAACAAGGAGAATTGGTGAAACATGGGGTAGATGCAAAAAACAGTTTGTCTGCCACTTGATAACAAGCCCCACAGCCTGCCTCCTGGGGAAACCTGGGAGTAACAAATAGGTGTAGCATCACAAGGGCAGCAGCTGCTGAGGGATACTATTTGTTACCTGGGGTGAGCCTGCACACAGCCCCCTAGCTGGGTGTACCATGTGGTGGTTCAAACCCTAAGGCCCCATAACTGAGTCCCTGGGCATAACCTTTTGGGGAGATGGGCACACAGGCCCATCTCCCCAAAAGGTTATGCCCAGATGCACAAAACCACAAGCTGTGACAATTAAAACATACATATATATAAGGGGGGGGGGGAGGGGGAATTCGGGTGGAAGGGGAGACATACTATTGGACCCTGGGCAGCAAGGTTTAAATCTATCTGGGTAGGCAGTCTGTAACGTATACGGAGAGCTTGTCAAAAACTTTGCCTGCCAAACAGAGCCAGTCCCAAGAGGGCCTGGGGGCAGCCACTGCAGCTGCCTGAGTCCCCCGCCATTCCACACCATTGGGCTAAGGGTAGAACTTTCTCCCCTCCAGACACTCCATAGCCTATAGCTGCAACCTGACCATTTTAGGCTGCATTTAGGAATCCTGTTTGTGTCAAACTTTTCAGCATCATTATCATGAAATACAGCGAACACAACAAGACCTTTGCCAACTGTCAAACTACATGCTACGTTTTCTTTTATGTTCACTTTAAAAATAAAAATACGTTGTTCTTTTTGAAAATTGAGGAGAAACCTATCCTACCTTTGCCATTTTCTCTATTGGGGGGGAAAGCCACTTTTAATTTGCTATAACCAGCAGAGGCCACCTCATGAGAAGGAAGGACTCCCTGGAGAAGAGCCTAATGCTGGGAGCGACTGAGGGCAAAAGAAGAAGGGGACGACAGAGAATGAGGTGGCTGGATGGAGTCACTGAAGCAGTAGGTGCAAGCTTAAATGGACCTCAGGGAATGGTAGAGGACAGGAAGGCCTGGAGGATCATTGTCCATGGGGTTGCAATGGGTCAGACCCTACTTCGCAACTCAGTTGCAACAACAACCACCAGCAGAGGAGAAAACTTACAAATACCTCTGTTTTGTTTTTTGTTTTGTTTGCAGTGGGGAAGGGAGGGTACAAGCCACTTGTCAGTAGCTTTTTCAGAAAGAAAATTAAAGGGGAAGAAAAGGTTAAAGAGCCCATTCCCCCACACCATTCCTCTCTTCAAAAAAGCAGTCTTGTCAGCTGCATCTGCAGAAGAAATACATTTAAAACATCATCTAGTTTAACCCTAACTCAGCATAGTAAGTACCAAGTGAATGGATGCAGAGAGAGAGTTCCAGGCATGGGGCATCACTGCAGAAAACATCCCATCTTCCCATGGTCATCCACCTAGCTTTTGAAGAAGTAGCCAAGCAAGCAGCCCTGGTTAAGTCTGAGGCAAGTCTGCCTAATGAAAGTTGACCAATTGCTGGAAGAGACTACTGATGTCTCCTAAATGCATAGGTTATGTGGCCAAAATCTCCTAACTGCACACTTTTACTGCACACTATGCAATTTGAAATCTGTCTTTAATGACAATAAACCTTTTAAAAAGTAAACTGGATTGAAGTTGCTGAAATTAGCGGCAATTAGATGTGATCGTGCAAGTGTGGAATCACAATTCTTAAGTTCCTTCTTGTGTAACATTGTTTGCCATCAGCTCATATATCTGTCTTACCTTAAGATCAGTAATTCAATGTGTCTTACCTTAAGATCAGTAATTGAAAAAGCTGAGCCAAGACTAGTATACATTTTTTCTTTGTTTTTTGTTTGAGCATTTTGAAAATGTTCCCAATTTTCAACAATTTGTCAATCTTCTGAACTCCCTGTGTGTATGTGGGGGGGGGGGACATTCCTTTATTTTTGCACTGCTGTTTTTTATGCTCATTCCCATGTGATTTCATTTGCCATTAGTGACTTAATGCAACACTGCATTATGACATCAACACCTTAACTTGCATGGCCACTGAATGACTGGGACCAACCAGGGATAGGGTTGCCATTCTCCATTTGATGGCTGGAAATCTTCTCCTATTACAACATCTCAAAGCAACAGAGATCAGTTCACCAAATGGTCTAGGAGCTTCGTATCTATGGGACCATCACTTCCATTATGTCATCTAGGGAATGTTACCTTCTAGCAAACAAAATCTGCTTAGGATCCCTGGCCCAAAGGAAGTTACTGGCCCCTGGCCTGATGGAACACTCCCTGCTGGACCTTAAGCAATTCTGCAGGGGCTGCAAGAGAAAATTGTTCTGCCTGGCCTATGGCTCATGCCTAGAAACAAGTTTATAGTTTGCTCGCCTCCCTATCTACAACCCGTCCAAATAAATTCTATAGCAGTGGTCCCCAACCCCCAGTCCGGGGACCGGGGCCAGTCCGTAGATCAGTCAGGGCTGGGCTGCGCCTCACCTTTGGTGTTCTCCAGCGGCCACCATGGCTGGGGCTTCCCCTCGGTGTGGCACTGCACAGCTGTTGATGGCAGCGCTCAGCGGGAAGTCAGGGGCGCCAGCGGGAAAGCAAGTGGAGCAGGGGGTCAGGCAGCGACGTCCCTCGGCAAAAGACTACCCCCCCCCAGGCCTCAGTAAAATTGTCAAGCATTGACCGGTCCTCAGTGATAAAAAGGAATGGGGACCACTGTTCTATAGGACATAATATTTTATGACTCCTCTCTTGTTTTCACGAGGAAAGAGTTGGCTTTGAATCAACAGTTTTAATTTTTTTAAGTTAAAATTAATATTTAATATTTGAATCACTTATATTATTTTAATCCTTCTGTAAATTGCCCTGAGCCTCCAGGGAAGGGTGGGGTATGAATGCAAATATATATCATTAGTAAATATGACATAACCCCACTGAAGTGTGTCCTTCCCCAAACCCTCTACTCCTTAGGCTCCACCCCCAAAAAATCTCAAGTTATCTTCCAGATGAAGCTGGTGATCCTAACGATGTGATCAATCCACTGAAGGAGAAAATCAAGTAACCATGGAAACAATGGCAGCTTGAAAAAAAGAATGTCACTGAACCTCATCAGGAAAAAAAATAATATTCACAAAAAGTATTTTGGGGAACCAAATACATCATTGTCCCAGGCTGAAAATCCAAAACAAGAAACTTATTCAATGTAGCCCTAATTCTTTACATAAGAAACTGCACTCTAGTGAGGTTTCAAAAGGTCCTCCTATTCCCTGAGAACAACCACAGGGGCTGTGTTTAGGTTTTTGAAAGAAGCTAGCTATGGAAGCAAACAAACCCATTAAGACAGCTGTTCAGGATTTCCTGAACAGCTGGTTTCTTACAAATAGCTGCCTAGTACAGACTTCATGGTCAACTTGTGAGCTTGCAAGAAATCCATTCAAACAACACTGTCTTCTAGTAATGCTTTTAATTTTTGCTTCATAGAAATTTATTTTCTTTTGTCCTTGCCTGTTACTTCCACCAGAAAATTAGGAAATGGGAGCTCCAAAGCAAATACACAAGCTAGATGACTTGAGCAAAACCAAGAACATCCACAGGCACCTACGTGATGGGACAATGAAATAACAAGAACCCATTCTACTTAACAAAGAGCTTCTGTCTAAAGACATCACCACCCCACCAATAGTATAAATTGCCTCATGGAGACCACCAGGAGAAGTACCACAGTGGCTAAGTGGCTAGATTAAATTATTATGTTCCATGTAAAATTACATAATGTTCCATGTACACCACCCAGAGCAGTAAAGAATGGGTAGTATAACAATCCAAATAAATAAATAAATACATACTTCTTCCCTCCTGCATAAGATTTTCTGAACACAGTTCAGCCTGTGCAAAGATAAATAGCTCTTAATACTCTTTCTGCTTCCTCCCACTGCAAACTGGTCTCTACAGGCATGAAGCCTCCTCTTATCACTGAGAAGATTAATGTGTACTCTACATGCAACTGCTTGTCTTGCGATTATCCTGTAAGTACCTTTGAAACAACTACAGCCTCTGGTTCCCTAAACAACCATCATAGGCTCAAGTGACACAAGCTGTAAGATTCTATGATAACGGACTGGAAAAGGAGGCATGTTTTCAACTGAAGGATCAGGTTGGAACCAGGTTTAACAGGAAAATTCCAAAGGCAAAGCATGAGACAAACATGTGTGTTTCTATTTCTATCATGGTCTCCTCTAGCCCGCCACTCCCACAAGCCCTGTGATGGGTAACATCATCAATCTCCATAAAACCCCCATTAAAGTCCCACACATAAAAGAAAATTCCAGCATGCCTAGCGGCAGTAAACACTCCTCCCCCACGCCTCAGGGTTATGAGGATTTCCCTGATGTCTCAGTGTAGCCTGAGGAAGGGCCCTCGATCTCACCTGTTCTGGCCTCAACCAAAGACCTGGCATAAATGCATGAAGCATTCCCCCACCAGAGTAGCATAACTCTACAGAAATTAAACTGTAGTCCCGCAGAACCTTAATGACTAACAGAATTTATTACATCGGCTTTGGAGAGTCAGAACTCACTTCCTCAGTTGCATCTGAGGAAATATACTCTGATTCACAAGACCTTATGCTGGAAGACATTTTGCTACGCTTTAAGGTGTTACTGGCCTACTGTGTATAAGAATAACAAACTAGCACAGCTACCCCTTCAGAATTACATGTCCAGGAGTAACTTTTACTGGGGTGCTTTGAAGTGTTGTGGACTTTTCTGAGAGCATCTCTTTTTATTTTCTCCTCTTTTTGTCTCAACTCTGGAAATATTTTACTCCTCCATTCCACTTTCCATTCATTCCCTATCATGAAAAACTCCACACACACAAAAAAAAAAGCTCAAGTGATTCAATGGAGTGGGGGGAATAAAAGAAGTGAGAGCAGAGGCAGTAGAATATCATTCACTTGGAGAATGTGTTCATCTCAACCTGGCTCAAAACAGAATCTGACAAGAGTGAATCACACAAGTTCTGAAAAACTCACAAGGAATAAGCTTAGAAATCCATAGCTGCCTCCCTCAATTTCACTCCCTGTCTGGCTCCTTATTGACTACTACTACCGGTATTGACAATGTGTAGCTGCGTGTCTGTCTGCTCCTCCATAAAGGTAACTAAAGTGAGAAGGAGGAAGGAATGAGGGCGGGGGGGGGGGACCAAGGAGGCGGTCAAAGGTAGGGAAAAGGTAAGCCATGAATCACACTAGAACTTCTCTTGTAGGAATCTGTGCTGGAAAACATTAAGCAAAGAGCAGCTCAACAGAGACTATCCATTAGAATGGACAGAGCAGAAAGCCATTAAGTGTGATGGAAGGCTGTTTCCTATATACCATCCTATCTACTAGGCAATATGCCCAATAGCTGGATGGATAAAAAAAATAAGCTTCTCTAGTTGCCCCCCAGTATAGTCATGAGAGAGTTTAAACAGTTCTTCCTACACAAATATCAAAGAACATTCTGCCTAGTAATACTTTTTACTAGCTAGTGATATATTTAAGAGGTCAAATAAATGAGATAAGTCAATAAATACTGGATCTAGAGGACAGCCCCCTTAGATATCAAGACAAGTGACTTATATGGAACATATTTGTTGTATGTGTTACATATAAGGATTTATTGTTGTTATTGTTATTTATTATTGTTGTTGTTATTTATTATTGTTGTTGTTATTGTTGTTGTTATTATTATTATTATTGAATTTATTGCCTGCCACTCTCAGCAAAGCCAGCTTGTGGCAGGTTACAGATAAAATGGTAAATATAATCCCCTATAAAATCCCCTAAAATCAGTAGTTAAAATACAGTCTACCAGAAAAACATGGCAGTAACCAACCCCACACCTACCCCCACTGGGGACCAGGGGAACAGCTGACTACCACAGGTGGAACATGGTGTACTCCTCCTCCTTTAGGGAGGGGCATAGATCTTCTCTTCACCCTGGCCTCAACCATAGATCTGGTGGAAGAGCTCCATTTGGCAGGCCCTGCAAAAAGCCGGAAGCTCCCGGTCTCTTGATAATTATGAGGCCTGTCCTGAAGCTCCTATATTTATTTATTTATTTATCTATCTCACTTATATGTTCTCTTCTCTGCAATGGGGCCCCAGAGTAGGTTACATATTTTTCATCTCCTTCATTTTATCCTTCGCAACAACCCTATGAGAAAGTAGGCTACACTGTGTGTTATCTGTTGAGGAGTTGAGAGGAACAGCTATTAGGTGCAGGTTTTACTGAAGCCAGAGTTTCTTACAGCCAAGGGGGTTGCACTGAAAGGAATGCCCAAGGCTGTAGCCACTAAAAATGCCGGGGCCAATAGCCAGAGAGTTACCAGAGCAGAGAGTCCCAAATCAAACTGAAGAGTGAAAGTCAAGATGCCAACAGGAAGTGTCCAGAATCAAAGTCTGGAGTCATAAAGGTCTGGAGTCATAAAGGAGTTCAGGAACAAGACCATGGAGTCAGACTGCATCAGGAACTAAGCACTTTGCATTCACACTGCATTTCTCATAGCCATTCCTTAAATTAGGCTATGTGGGAGTCATCCTGCCATCACTCAGTGTAATCAGCATCCTTTGTACACCAGTAGTTCATTAAGCATGCTGAGCATCTCCTCTTGTGCAACACAACACTAAGTCTTTGCTGGCAGTGTCTTGGTTAGTTTGCGCAAATCTGGGCTACTTGATTCAGGTGTAATGATTCTAGGAACACAGCTTGAAGTTCCTGGTTGGGACTCCTCATCAGCCTTTGTTGATAGTCAGATGCATTCCTTCATCCACTGAGCTGGTAGTTGATGGTAAGTGAATTTCCTCCAGGACAGACTGGATCCTGGAAATTTTTCCTGCTTCCCTCCCCCCCCCCCCCCCCAAAGCTAAGCTTGCCGGGCCGCAAGCTAATTGGCCACTTTTGCAGCCGATTTGCTTTCGGCCTCGGAAGTTTCTTACTGCGGGGGGGGGGGGGAGGGAGCCACAGACCGGTGGTTGGGGACCATTGCTGTAGATGAAAATGACCATAAAAGTTGACTGGTTATTCTGTCCTATACAATGCTGTAAACAGTCATGGTGATGCCCTTGGGAGATGTGCCACAGAATGAAACTCATAAGCAGTCACAACGTTCTAAGAAAGAAAGGCTTGTGAAGGACAGCCAGGAACTCAAATGCGGAAACAGGATTTATTTAAAACATTTTTAGGTCATCTTTTCACCCTACTACAATGGGTCTCCAAATCAAAGAACAATACATACATTGAAACAAGCTAAAACAAATACAGATATGTACAAAGCAATTAAAAGCTGTTAAATTCTTCTTTTTGTATAGAATTCCTTGCAGGACATGAAAATACATGACGGAAAAGGAGTAAGAAGGAAACATTATTGACTTCCAATGCCATTCTAAAAAGAGTTACACTGTTCTGAATCCATTGAAGTCAATGTGCTTAGAAGACTGTAACTCTGCTTAGGATTTTACTGTTTTACACCTATTGAAGTGTGAGCAGCATAAATAAAAATAAGTTTTCAGCACAATAGTTGTGAAATACCAAGCCAAAAAAAATGTTTTGTGTACAGAAGCTTTGCTAAGAATAAATCTTTATATCCATGTAAAATGGAGCAAAATAAGGAGTAAAATGGAGTAAAATGGAGCAAGAAATAAGGGTGGTGTGCTGGATGAGTGTATTTGATTTGGATTACTTGAATGTAGATACTGAGTCTCTATGCAAGCAGTCAGATTGTTCTATCTAGACTGGCATCATCAATTCAGCTGGAAGGCAAGCCTCCTGACACCTGAGACAAGATACTTTCATGTCCCCTCCAGGAGACTATTGAGAAGACCTTACACATGATCTTCAGCCTTTCTCCCTCTGTCTCTTTCTAGCTCAGGGTGCATCACCTTCCTGACACCCTTAAAAACAGATGTAGAGACTGAGCAGGGGGGGGTGCGCCTTCAACAAAGAATATTATCCTGAAATTGCACACTAATTGTCATTCTAATACGGCCTTTCTAAATTTGTTAACCATTGAGAAACCCCAGAATGATTGAACAGAATATAGCTGGGAAGCATACCAGTAGGGCCCTCCCCACTCCCTCCAGGCCCATCATTGGCCATGGGGGGAACAGGTCAACATGATCATATGTGGTCCAGATCATGGGAGGTGATGGTGCCGCTTTACTCTGCTCTGGTTCGGCCTCACTTGAAGTACTGTGTTCAGTTTTGGGCACCACAGATGAAGAGGGATGTAGACAAATGCAGCATGTCCAGAGGAGTTGAGGGGTTCGGAGACCAAAATATATGAGGAAATGTTGGGGGAGCTAGGTCTGTTTAGCCTGGAGAGGAGATCCAAGAACCATCTTCAAGTATTTATTGTAAAGGATGGAGCAGAATTGTTCTCTCTTGCCCCAGAGGGACGGTCCTGAACCAATGGGATGAAATTAATGCAAAAGAAATTCCATCTAAACATCAGGAAGAAGTGGTTTCTCAGAGTGGTTTCTCAGTAGAACAGGCTTCCTCGAGAGGTGGTGGGTTCTCTATCTTTGGAAATTTTTAAACAGAGGCTGGATAGCCATCTGGCAGAGAGGCTGATTCTGGGAAGGTTCAAGGGGGTGGCAGGTTACAGTGTGGTTAGTGTCCTGCATAGTGTAGGGAGTTGGACTAGATGACCCATGAGGTCCCTTCCAACTCTATTATTCTATGATTCTATATTACCCCATAAATGTTTAACACATTTTTAAAATATATAAAATATTAATCAACTTCCTCGTGGAAACCTTCCAGGTCCTTCAAGAAACCCTGGATTTCAGGAAACCCTGGTTGAGATAGTTTGTTCTAATATCTCTATTTAATTATGCTATTGCATTAAAAACAAATACTGACAAAGAAAGATTTCTTGCCAGATAAAGGTAAAGGTAAAGGTATCCCCTGTGCAAGCACCGGGTCATGTCTGACCCTTGGGGTGACACCCTCCAGCGTTTTCATGGCAGACTCAATATGGGGTGGTTTGCCAGTGCCTTCCCCAGTCATTACCGTTTACCCCCCAGCAAGCTGGGTACTCATTTTACCGACCTCGGAAGGATGGAAGGCCGAGTCAACCTTGAGCCGGCTGCTGGGATTGAACTCCCAGCCTCATGGGCAAAGCTTTCAGACAGCTGCCTTACCACTCTGCGCCACAAGAGGCTCTTTCTTGCCAGATACATTAGACTAAAGTCCTCATAGCAGCAGTACAGTCTCGACATATCATTTGTCCAACAAGGGTCACTAGCTAAGGACTGAAAGGAACTTCCACATCCAGAAGCAACAAATGTCTGGAAACTAGTGATAGGATCCAATATCAGGAGAAGACTTGTCCTCTATGCCAAGACAAGTGGTTGGTCATTGGGTAAAAGAGGATGCTAGACTAGATGGCCCACTAGATTGAACTAGCAGGGCTTTCCTTGTGTTCTTATATATAAGGAGAATAGCTTCCACTTGATTCAGCCTCCCTACTGGTATGGTTATAATAAAGAGGTTTCACTGCACAAAATGAAAAAGTTGAACCCAGGGTACACATGAAAAAGTTATGCCTATGATGCAATTAAAATGTAAGGCCTTAGTGTGCCTACCCCTTAGATGACCCACATATAAGCCGAGACACATAATCATACCACAAAATGCTGGGAAAACTTATTGACTCACATTTAAGCCGAGGGTGGTGTTTGGATAGTGGCTTTGTCTCTTTTTCTTCCCTCCCCCCTTTTTTGGGCAGGATTTTTTTTCCTTTTCTTTCCACCCTCCTCCTCCCTCCTTTCCCTCTCACCCCCCTTGCCTTTATTCCTTCCTCTAGGTCAGTGTTTGCTGGCAGAGGCTCATGGGAATTGTAGTCCATGGACATCTGGAGGACCACAGGTTGACTACCCCTGCTCTAGGGGCGTTTCCTCCTTCTGTTGTTCTCTGCTCTCCCTCTGAGGCAGAGGCTTCAGAGCTTCCCGCAGAGCTTCCTGCAACACATACTAGCCTCGTTAAGGCAGGAAGTGGGAGAGGCAGAGACTGCTCTTTCCCTCCCAGGCTTGTTGCATCTCTGTTGTTCCTGCCTTTGCTTCTTCAGGCAAGTCTCCCACCCCCACCCTCCAGTCTTGTCTGGAAGCTGTTTTTTTAAATAACCACATATAAGCAGAGGGGGACTTTTTCAGCTTAACAAAAGGGCCGAAAAACTCTGCTTCTATGCAAGTATATATGGTAATTCCTTAAAACACCTATATATAATTCATCGTAATTTCTAATTTGTTATATGTTTATCTTTGCTCTAAATTTTCATTTGCTTAATTTTTAAAGGCTTACAGAAACTGAACGCCAAACGATATCCTCTGGAAAAGGTCTGAGAATCAATTAACACCATCTCTTATTGCTTCTCTTATGACTCCCTTTGTCTTTATTACAGGAGAATACCCTGCCACCTAGCCAACAGTTACAATGTGCAGCCAAATCTGTCATTAACGTTCATTTTGCTTTGAACATGTTTAGCACTGGGAGAGATCTTGTAGGTGCAAAGCTTCGAAATAACTAGTTGACCCAACCAAAGCATTTATTTCCCCTTTTTATCTCTCTCATGTACAGGTTACCAATGCCATGGTTTGTGTATTACATTTAAAGTGCTCATGGAAAAAAACATTTCCTACTCCTATACCAGATCTAGCTTGACAATCCATCTGTCCAACGTAATTCCAACGTAATCCCGATCTTTTCCACCATCTGATTTCCGCCTTGGCCACAGCATCAGTTTCAGCTTCTCCACAGAAACACATTTCCCTAGCTCTGGATCTTGCAGAAAATACGCTTAGCACTTCTTCATAAGAGCTCAGGTGAAACTGGGCTCCAGTAGCCGAGTATCAGGATGAATCCTCTAGTGGAAAAAAAAGTGACATGCAGAGGAAAGTCCCCTTCATGACGGAATGGAAGCTGGGAAAACCTGTGCTTGACTCAGTACCAAATTGCTTGAGTGGGCTGAAAGCAATCACAGTCCTGAGCTGCACAAGTCTCTTCCATCATTAATGTCTTTGAGACTTTGTTATTGTGCCTCTCCCCACTAAGTGTGGGTGAGGGAAATTTCTCCAGCACATAAAACTGTCTCTAATCAAATGAAGTCAAGGTAGACAACTGAGTCACACAATTGTGCCAAGGAAAATCAGGCAGCCCACTTCCCCTTGCACAGCCTTGGTTTCATTCAGGCATGGAACAGCTATTGCCAAGAGAAAGTTGAAGGAGTTGAAGCAAGCAGTCACTCCTAATGAGCTGTTCCTTTTCCACCCAGAAACGCAGCCACCCACTTCTTCCATCCACCCCTGGATTTCACCTAGCCCATTTCAGAAGTTGGATCAGCCAGCTATTTTATCAGCCTCATCTTGGGGGCTGAACTAGTCTAGCATTGTCATTGTTTTTTTCTGACGTTCACCAATAGCACAGTAAGAGGGCACTATTAGGTCATGGGCAGCAAAGGTGAGTAACTGATCCATGGGAAATTTACCTGTTTCTGCACTAATGAGCGCTGGGGCCCTAACAGCTTGCCCACGAAAGACAGAGCTTGTTTTTTTCAGTACCAAGCTCATCTCTTCTCTCACCTATCATTTGTATTGCATCCACTCAGAAGCAGCCTCAAGCAAAACAAGTTTTGAACATGAGTTCCCCATTCCTGACACCAACTGGCAGCTTGGTGTAGGGGTTAGGAGTGCAGATTTCTAATTAGGTAAGCCGGGTTTGATTCCCTGCTCCTCCTCCACACGCAGCCAGCTGGGTGAACTTTGACTCACCAAAGCACTGATAAAGCTGTTCTGACCAAGGGGTAATATCAGGGCTCTCTTAGCCTCACCTACCTCACAGGGCGTCTGTTGTAGGGAGAGGACAGGGAAGCCGCTTTGAGACTCCTTCAGGTAGAGAAAAGGGGCATATAAGAACCAAATCTTCTTCTTTCCCTTAGAGACCCACCCCAACACTGTAACCATTACACCACACTAACCTAAGCTTAGCAGAGTACATTCTTTTCAGAAAATCTTTGGACTGGAAATTTTTACTTTGTCACATTCAATGTTTATGTGGTTAGGTCACCTAAAGGAGGCATGTATTGTTCTTTTACCCGTGACATGCATTTTTTTGATAATGCATCCCAACTTGCCAAAAAAACAACAACAATTTCTCACATCCAGGACAACAACAGCATATGCAACTTACTGCATTCAAGAGCTGCAGGTATCTTTACCACATAATAAAACCAGGGAGAAAAAACAGCACCTGGAAAAAAGGCTGGAAACTTACCCTTTTTTAACAATGAAAACTAGGGATTCAAAGATCATTGTAACAATGCTAGACTGCAAGGGTACACATTTTCCTGACAGCAAAACCGGGGTATGTATGTGTTTTAAAGTCCTCAAAAGATCTGGTAGAGGCACAGCAGGGGAAATGGCAGCCAGAGCTATAAGGAAAGCCAACAGCACTGTTAGGAAGAAATACAATGAAGCAACCCGCCAAACACACATGAATAAGTCAACTGCTGAACCAAAGAAGGGAAAATCAGTTTCCTGTTTGCGACTGGCATTTGTAAAGTGAGCCTGGAGTCACAGGTGCTCAAGCATCCCTAACTTAAAGCATTAATATGATATAAATGCTCAAAATAAACAACTAAATTAATCTTGCTGGCAGTACCAAGAACCTAGGAGCTGGGGCATTGTAACCATTGCAGTTGTGACTTTCCCACAATAGACTTGTTTACAAGTCACAGTTAAGCATGTACAGGGAACACTGGATTTTTCTAAATACATCGTTGAGTATTATTCATGTTAAATTCAATACTCATACAGTTAAACGTGTGATGGATACCACACATTTATCCAGATCTTTGCAAAGTGAAAGTCCCTAGTTTCATTTGTAAAGGGAATGCATGCTGGCACATCGTTGCAAAATATGTGCATGTATTCACTGTGACATGTGAACAGGGCTATTGTGTACAGCAGTGGTCCCCAACCACCAGGCCGCGGCAAGGCCCTGGCACTGGGCTGCAGCTCCCTGCCTCTGCAGGGCCGTGCCGCACATGTGCATCTGCGGCCGCGCATGGCGCAGACGCGCATGCGTGACCAGACACGCATGCACACATGCACAGGAGTGCCGCACATGCACACATGCCTGGAAAAGGTTGCAGACCACTGGTATACAGTGTACACTTGATTTACTTTTTAGGTATGTTGAATAATTCTCATCTTGCATTCAATGCATATACAGCTCAATAAAATCCTATTGCCCCCCAGTCTCATATGTGAAGTGAACTTGGAATCTTTTTGATAAACCAATGTATGCATATACATGCATAATATACATGTGTCCAGTGTAACATGTGAACAAGGATAATACAATCAGGTGAAATAACTGCAGGGAAAGGCAGCAGAGGTGTCACCAGGGTAAGGGGGGAATGGTGGTTGCAGTTGGAAATGAAGAGCAAAGCAAACAGGGGAGAAAGAACACGAGATGCACGTAAGATTCTTCTCAAAGCTGCCCGGAATCTAAGATTGCCCTTGACGGTATAGCCATAATTATTTTCACGTCTTTTTTGGCACCAGATAAGTAAAACTGTATAAAATGTTCTTCTTCCAGCCATTCTTTTCTGATCCATACAAGAGAGAAAAATAATTAGGCTTTTATTTCACACACATACAATATCAGTTGCAAATCTATGATTAGCCTCATTTATAAAAAAAAAAACAGAAGCGCATAATGGATGGAAAGTAAGATGGAGGGAGATGCAGATGGTAGCCATAGCCTGACAAATCCATAATCAGAATATAAATGTTTGATTTTTCAGAATAGGGCGTTTTGTCTGAAAATTGCTTTTCCTTCTCCTTACTGTTCTTTATTTCTTGTAATTTTAAGCAGGGCTAGAAAGAGGCAATACAAAATCAATCTGAAAGTGTTTTCTGAAAGTTACTTTGAACTATTGATTCGTGATTGCTTTACCTTTAACCCTCATTCTGCCTAAGGCTAGGATCGATATACATAATCAACACCGGTACTCATTTCATACCTCTATCATTTCCTGTACACCACTGCTTTCTGGTACACTTTAATATAGTTTACAATTAAAGGACATAATGCAGACTGTAATGGAGCACAGCCCCCGGGTCTAGAAGACTCCCATAGGCTCAGCATAGCCCTGCATATTTTTCCCAGCTATCCAGATTCCAAGATCTGCTCTGGGATTGATTACAACTGATGTCCAAGCAACAGGGATCACTTCGTCTGGGAAAATGACTACCATGGAAGCTTGATGCTTTGGCATTATACTTCCCTGGAGACCCTGACTAGGTGGAAAGGAAACATTTTAAAATAATCTTATCCATGGTTCCTCTTAATATTTGTGAAACTGCCTTGGGGGTGGAGAGAGTCCGAGGTGTCCGAACTGGAATTTTGCTGGCCACACCCTATTTGTCATGGCCCGTACAGTTCCCGCCCTCCATTGCCACACCACCCCACCACCTTTGTACCTCGGAGGGCTCTGAGGCACGAACAGCCCTTTTGCCACCTCCCGCAGACTGCCACCACCACCCCGCCGCCAGCGCCCACTGCATTGAGACGGCAGCGGGTTTGAAAACTAATAACAATAATAATATCCTGCTGAGGTTCCTTCCTCCTCAACTCCATCTCCCAAATCCCTAGTAATTCCTAGGTTGGCAACTGTGTATTAGAATGCATAAGAATCCTACACATGCTTTGTATATCCCCACCCTGGAGCGTTGCAAGCAACTTCCTGGTGGTGGCTGGTCATCTCCTGGAACTACAGCACATGTCCTGGCTACAGAGGTCAGTTCCCCTGGAGAAAATGTCTGCTTTGGAGAATGAACTCTATGGCTGATGAGTTCCCTCTTCTCCCCAAATTCCATCTCCAAAATCTTCAAGAACTTCCCATCATGTTGCTGAAAACCCTATCTGCAGCAATTAAGACTGCAAAAGAGGAAGGTTGTGATTGTTCACCCATCTATAGAACAACCTAGTACATTTGAGATAATGAGTCTAGGTCAGACTTCTGCCAGTTGTGCAACTTGTACACTTATAGATAATTATGGATAATTTGCCACCTTCCCACCCTGGCTTGTTTCTTTATGCAAATTTCTACATGCAATGTAAAACAATGCACAAAGAAATAGCAATATCCATAGTTGATAAGGTTGCCAAGGACAACTTGAAAACCAGTGGGAGCGAGGGGGCAGGGTTAATCAAGGATGCTGCTATACTTTTTTAGAAGCAGTGGACATTTTATGAACTCTACATAGGATTATAAGGCAACCTGGTTACTGGGAAGGTAGCAGTCACTGGGAAACTGGAGAACCATCTGGAGACAGTGAAGATGCAGAGGGTCTGTGGCCCTAGTATGTCCTCCTGTTTTTAGAATAGGATCTGCATCATCCTGTTCATTATTCTCTTCATTCAACTTACTCCTCCTTGTATAGATCACAATTACTGCATATAGAATGGAACCTATTGTTTTCTCGGATTTACTTAGTGGCATTCCACCACAACCATCCTTTTTTAAGGGACAGGATCACTAAATGTATCTTTGTTCTTTTGACATTCTGGTAGGACTTGCACATGCTGCTCTTCTGCAACTTATTCTAGAAATCAAGGAAGCTATAAGGGAAAAGGCTAGTGGGCAGGGGGCTCTTCAAATGAACAGAGAAAGAGAGAAATGCAAGGAATTGGAACCAGTGTAAAAGTTCCACTTGCACTAGAGCCCTTGTGCAAGCAGAGAAACAAGAAAAGGAACACAATAGCCATTTGCTCTAACTCAAACATCACAGATCCACATATATTTCCATTGGTGCAAGATCTTTTGCAACCAAACTGGGGGTTCTATAATACATAGGGAGGAAAGTGCTAGGCATTGCACAGGAACTTCACAAGCAGAACGGCACCAATTCAGTTTATGCATTTGCACACTGCTGGCTCCAAGCTGTTTGAGTAAGAGTAATTCTGATGAATTTAAATGTTGTAACAGCTCTTGTGGCTCCTTTAGCCCCAGTATGCACAGTAATCAAATATGATAGCAATGTTTGGATAGTATCACTATCATACTCAGAAATACAGAACCAGCCACATAACAAGGAATGAGAAGCAACAAATTTTAAAATATGAGAGGGCAGTGGTGTGGTTCTCCTTTGCCACTGTAGGTTTTTGCACTTCAAAACTTCTGGTATGTTTGTTCCTAAGAAATCAGAAGGATAAGGGGCAGCAAACTTCATGAGAGACTGATATGAGCAGATCCAGGAGTATCTAAAGTTGAATGCTACAACTGGATGCATGAGCGAAAAGTTGAAATTAGAGTACATATTTCTTTTCAGGATCTGTTGAATGTGGAAAATGAAAGGCCTACAGGTGCTGGAGTGTGTCATTGAAAACCAGCAAAGTACGTAATATAAAGATGGCAAGAAATGTAAGCGGTGCCTTTAATCTCAGAAGACTGTTTCTTCACTTGGAAGTTTATGTGTTGGTCCAGCACACGCATAGCCACATAGCACTTAGATAGGGTGTGCTGTGGATCGGTTTATACAGCACCTGTTTTGCATGCAGAAAGTCTCAGGTTCAAACCCTAGCCTCTCCCCTGAAAGGATCTCAGGCAGGAGGCATTAGGAAAGACCTGCCTGAAACCCTGCAGAGCTTCTACCAGTCAGAGCAAAATGGATCAATTGTGTGACTTGATGTAAGGCAGCTTTCTGTGTTCCCATTTCTGGCTGGGGTTCTTACCATGGCCCAGTCATGGATGGAACAGAAGCATGTCAGGAGAGGCAAGCAGGATTTGCTACAGAAACTGTCCATCTGAGGACTAAAGACAGAGGGAAACAACACTTGTTGTATGGGAGAAAAACTCATGCTTTCTCCAGTTTCCAGGTATATCTGTAGACATATAGCAGCACAAGGTATGCACGGACCTGTAAATTTGGGGTTCATCTATGTTTCAGAAATGAATTTCTATCTACTCATTTTTTAATTGGTTGTTCTCTGAATTTTAGTTTTTTAAAAGTTACCTTTGTTTCCATCTCTTGTTTTTGCTATTTTTTTCACTGCTCTAATCCTAGGAGGGAGGGTATGTTATGTATCTAAGTGCCATCAAGTTGCAACTTATTTATGGAGTCCCTAGCAAAGGTCTTTCAAGGCAAGTGAGAGTAAAGAGAGTTTGCCACTGCCTTCCTCACCCGTCCTCCCTGGTGCTTTCCCATTTAAGGACTGGCCCTGCTTAGCTTCCAAGGGTTAACCAGAATGGCCTATATCACTGCCTTCCCTCCGAAGTGTATGCTAGCAGGAGAATTAATAATCCATACAATATTTTGATTCATAAACAAAAGAGAAGCATGATCCACCAGCAGCTGCTGATTAGAAAACAACCTACTTTTATCTGTATGCTTTCGAATTAATTGTTCATAATATTCTAAAAACTACCTTTAGCAAAGGTACACATCATAATTGCGGGATAAAAACAGGTGAAACAGTGAGAAAGCAAAAGCTGCAAATTTCAGCACATCTAGTCTAAATGTTCCATCAATGGAACAGAACTTTCCCCCTTTGGTCTGCAGAGGGACCAGGAAGAAGAATGTTCCCATTACCTGAACTCTCCACAGCAACCCACTAATACTGTTCTTGAGGGATAAGGGTCCCTGAGGAATAATGGGGGGGGGGGTCTGCAGCAGGAAGGGGATATCAGTAGAAACTGTCAATTTCATATGGATCCAACCTATTATTTAGAAAATGCAGAATCCTAAACTGATTGCAAAGTGATTTCCTTGAACATTCCCATCCTGTTGAATCCCTTGCTGCCCTGCAGTGTTACGCTTTAATTTCCTGATTTTCAGCCATTGAGTAAAGACTAGCCATTGATTTGGAGTCACACCATAACAAAAGCATGACCTGGCTGGAATTCCAGCATTAAAAAAAAGAAGAAAGAACTTCCTCCTCTCTCTTCAAAGAACTAATCAGAAATATCAACATCTAAGTTGTATACTGCCTCTTTAAAAAGCTATCCCAGTAGGCTCCAAAACAAGTGGGAGGCAGGGGACTTCATGCCTTTCTTCTCAGTCATCCTGCCAGCAATCTGCAGAGCCTACTCCGGAACTGCAGAACCAGGCTAGACAAGTCCCAAAGCTCTAGAAGCAGCTAAGTTAAGTATTATTATTCCATATTCCAATAGCAAAATTATCTGTCTTACAGTGATGGTGTCGTGGGTCAGCCAGGTCTCAGCAATGTGGAGGACTCCTCACAGGCCAGAGGGAGCAAAAGCCAACAAAAAGAGGAAGAGATGGAAGCATGCCAAGACTTACAGCTGAGAGCCTTTAAAGAATCACCTCCATTCCAAAGCTCTGACCCAGTAGATGAAAGCCAGCTGCCTGTTTTCAGGTCTCTGGGAGCACCTGTACCATTAGAGTCCTCACTTTATGGTAAGGCATCAGCTACCAGCTGAAAGTGATTATGTGTTGTTGCAGGATTAAGCCTGAGCAGCTGAAATCTGTTTCACTTAATATTTCTGGTAAGACTTTAGAGGAGGAGCATGTCTCATGGACTATTGTAACATGCCACAAGCTGGTTTGGGAGTGGCAGGAAATAAATTGCATAATAGTGACAATAATAATGGCTTAAGTGCCTAATACCCACTCAGGGTGGCTGTCCCACCCCTGAGTGCCCCCTCCTCCAGCCAGCTTGCCTGTCTGTCCAGCAGCCAGCCAACTGCCTTCCTCCTTCCACTTCCCTCTGAGGCTTGGAGGCTGCAGATACATACCGCATGAGAGCTGCCCCTGCCAGTGAGTTCCCTAACAGCTGCCTGCAGCCTTTCCAGGTCCTGGGGGGAGGGAGAGGCCATCCACAGAGTTCTTCCACCCCCCCAATCTAGCGTCCATTGTATTCCTGAATGCAATGGGCTTAGCCCTTAGTTTAACTATAAAGCCTCTTAAGGGACACTGTAGAGCGTGGATACAACATAAGACATATGCTGACATCTCTTTGATTGATTCCTTAAAGCTTTGAATTCTTGGAGTGGACTATTATACTTGCCTGACCTCTGGAATCTTGAACCTTGGACTGAAATGACTTTCTATGATGTCTCTTCCCTCAGTTTTGTTTATCTGAGAGAATGGTGAAAGTTACTACAATTTGATACCTACCTGTGGCCTGATCATTACATACTGTTAACAGAATCTCACAGCAAAACAGAACTGGGTATTTGTTGTTAGTTCTACTACGTAAAACAAGTAAAGCCAGTAAATGCATGAGAACTAGCAATGGATACCCAGTTTCTCCACAAATAGATGCTAGAAGTGAATGAAATGCTATGTCTTCCTAACAGCCATGCAATCACACCTCATGAAGGCATTGCAAAGCATGTTATAAATCATTTGTTGAATAGAATGAACACCTTTGCTTCTTCCATGCCTCTGTGGTAATGTGGCCTTCCTTTTTATCTTTGCCATGGCTTATTCCTCAACATGTCCCTTAATTAAAGCAGTGCCGAGTTACATTCTCAAACCTTTCTTAGCTTGGCCTGGAAAAGCGCCACCCTTGCTTCCCAGATCTTCAAGAGTTAAACCATGCTATCACCACATTCCATTTTATTTAAGAACCGCTTCAAAAACCAATTTTTCCCTCTAAATCCCATAAATATCATCCTAGCTCTGCAAGCCGCCAAGCTTGATCTTATCATGGGCAGAAAGCTTGTTTTCTTTAGTTTTTCACATAAGCAATTCAGTAGAGGCAGGTGGCCCATTCCTTTTCCTTATCAATTGTTATTTATACAGCACTGCTGGGAGCCAGGGCTGCTATCTTGTATAAGACTCCCTTATAGCTTCTTCCCGCTCCCTTCTGCTATAAAACTTTTTTGGAAAAAAAAAAAGGACAGGATTGGTGTGCAAATGGCATTTATCTACAGCGATCTCCTGAGCCACCATGCAACCGCACAATGGAAGCTCAGTCCCCATTAATGGGCCTTGCTGTCAGGTTCAACACACAAAGAGGTAACCAATCATTATGTCCCCATCTGAAAAAGATTTCTATTGACTGCCTCTGAGTTTCAAAATGAACCCAAATGTAGTGTGCTGTTCCCAGACAGGTAGAAGTAGTGCTCATTACCCTTCGGAATGAAAAGCTTCAAAATGAATATACACAAAAATGATAGCCGAGGTCTACGTTTTCTATACTGCAAGCGCTTATCAACCTTGATTCCCGTCTTCAAGACTTTTTTTCCCCCAGCATCGTGACTTGTCTTGCCTCCCTCTAAGGGATCCCAAAAAGATGGAGCTATTTCTTGCCACTGACAGCAAACGAGTTTCTGACTATTTTTGATAGGGGGATGAGGACAGGCCGAAGATATAAAACATCTCTATTACTTTCCTACCTCCTCTCCCATATTTGAAAAAGATGAAGAGTTTGTTCTTATATGTCCCTTTTCTCTATCCTTTTCTTTGGTGACCTCACCACATAAACACTGAATGTGACAAAGTAAAAAATTCCCGTCCAAAGGTTTTTTGAAAAGAATCTACTCTGCCAAGCTCAGGTTAGTGTAGTATAGTGGCTACAGTGGGGCTTGAGAAAACAGTTGGGGTGGGACCTTCATGTCATAGAGCCATATATAGATAACCAACAGATGTAGCAACTGTAAATATTGCCATTCAACAGAAGTTGACACGTCATGTCTAAACCTCATCTGAGGAAATGACAAAAACTCATTGTCATGGCCTGTCAATTGGTCCAGTGTAAAAGTCCCTCTGTCAGTCCAAGCCTTCCATTAAAAAAATTTCTTCTCAGTGTTTAGGTATGGAATGGCCTATAATGTTAATTTAGCATATGAAAATGGATCAAACTGATATTGTGACATTAGGCACCATTATTCTCCAGTTGTTGAAATTGCAGGATACATGGGATCCACTCTAGAATAAGTAGACCCTGATGCATTCCAGTCAGAAAAAGGCATCAGGCAAGTGTCTCCAAGACCCATTATGCACGGGGGGGATAGCGCACATTCGGGGTAGAATGGCAGTGACTAAAATCACCGATAACGCATGGTGCCGGATGCAACCGGCCACAGCTTTGGTGCATGCCACCGAAAAAGCCGCGTTAGCGAAACGCGGAAGAAAGCGCAGCTTCCGGGTGACCGGGGCACAACCAGAAGCGGCACCAGGATCGCCGCGTGCATAATCGGTTACTCTGGGTTTTGCGGCCGTCGCGCCCCGTCCCGTGAATAACCAGTGTGCTTCGCGTCTTCCCCCTCCGTGTTTTCCATGTGACCCGAAATCGCCGTTTCGGCGGCCATGCATAATGGGCCCAAAAGAGCCCAAGATGAATAATCCAGTTGCAAGGAGCAATCCTAGAAATTAGTACAAGTTAACAAACATGCTTTATGATATCAACTAAGATCAGAGAAACCAAATCCTCCACCAAAAGCTGAATAATAACACTCATAGTACTGAGGAAAGGTTTTCATAATGCCTGAGAGTGGAAGATTTGTTTCACTTACTGTGACTCTTCCATCTTGGTGGCCTGAAGGCAGGACTCCTGAGATGATGCTTCTCTTCTAGATGACAAGATAGAGCAGCTTTGCATTCCCTCTTGGGGAGGAGCTTCTGGCAGTCTCCAGTTTGTTCAGGAGCAGTCAAAAGAGCAGAATCTTCCATGTGGCATGTCTGTTAGGAGACTCTGCATCTCTTTTACTCTGATGACGGGCTTGAGGCTAATCTTATCATTGCTCTAGCTGGCCTCCCAATAATTCACCCATGCTCCACAGGCTCTGCCTACCACTTACCAGGCCCAGAGCCAGTCAGAATCCAAGAAAATCTCCACTGACAGGAAAAATTAGACTGCCCTGTCTTCGGACCACCAAGAGGGAAGATTCACAGTAAGTGAAACAGATCTTCCATTCTCAAGTGGTCCTCTGGAGTAGCAGCCTCACATCTAGGACATACAACAGAAGTGCATTTGGAAGGGAACAGGATTCTGACTGCTGGACCTGGGCAATGCGCTGCAGAGCCCATCTGCCAAAGACAACCTTGGCTGAGGCCAACTCATCTATCCTATGGTGCCTTGTGAAGGAGTGTACAGACCTCCACATGGCCACCCTGGAAATGATTTCTAGTGAGGGAAAGGCTCTATAAGCAGCTGAGGTCACTACCCCTCTCCAGAAATGAGCAGTTACTCCTTGAGAAGGCTCCTTACATCTTGCTTTGTAGAGTACAATGATGCAGCCCCTAATCCACTGATGAAATCTTTCTTCCCACAGAGGACTCCCTAAAGGACACAAAGAGAGCTGCTGAACTTCTGAAGAACTTAGTCCTCTCAAGATAAAAGCCTAGGATTCACTGAACATCCTGACTGTGCCACCCTTGTTCTTGGGGATCACTGGGATCTGGATAGGGAGCAAAATAACCTGTGAAAAATGCACAGCTCCCTATTATTATATCTGAGGAAGCATACATGCACATGACAGTTAATCCTTGAATAAAACTTCGTGTACTGAATCCACAAGGCTGATGCAAGAACTCATTGGGTGGTCCCACTTTTTGAGTGAAGAATGTTTGGCAGTTGCTAGGCATTGACTACCAGTTCCTCTACTAAACAGTCCTAGCTGCAGCAGATGACTCTTCAGCACGGTGTAGTGGTAGTGAAGAGCAGTGGCCTATAAACTGGACAACCAGGTTTGATTCCTATTCCTCCACATGCAGCATATTCAGATCTCCAGTAATAGCAGTAGGTTGCTGTTAGTGATGGGGACTCACCCTTCTATCTATACTGATATTTTTCTAGTTTTCCATTCATAAAAGCAAAACAAAACTCAAAATGGACCACATGCTTAGATCCTATGAAACTGATTCCCTTGCACTTCCATCCTGCTCCTGTCAAGGTTTTCATCCATTGCAATGCTGACGTCCTCTGCCACCATCAAAGCTACATGCTCCTTGAAAAATATTCATCCTCCACAGTGCCCACTTAGAAGAATAGTTGTGTTTATATAATGATGCTGGGACGTTTCAAGAACTCAGCCATCAAAAACAGATATTAGAAATGTGTGAACTCTTTCCATGCAGCTATCAAGGCCCTCTCCTCTCCCATAGTTTCATACATCTTTCTTCAGAACTTTAACTGCAATATCTTAGGGAATGTATTGGCCCCTCATTAAAATCAGAGTCCAGTAGCACCTTTAAGACCAACAAAGATTTATTCAAGGCATGAGCTTTCGAGTGCAAGCACTCTTCGTCAGACTAAGAACTCACCATCATAACAGTACGAATATAAAAGCAAAAGTTAATCTTGTTACATTAGTAAACGGTGTCACGGCATCCAAACGCAGACACATGATAACTCCCTGCCAAAACAGCCAATCAGACCCCTCGAACCCATTTGTAGTTCACAAAGTCATATCAGAAATAAAACTGTCAAAGCCAGTGATCCACGGCTCACACCCTACTATTTACTGCCGGCCCCATCTGTCTCCATACCAGTGCGAAACTTTTTTATAAGTAGAAGCTAAGCTGGCAGCTATCTTGTCCTGGGACCAGAAAGTAGCATTCAAAATTACATTATATATTACTAACAGTCCCATAATCCGAATTAAAATAAATTGTGAGGAATGTGGACATACAAGTTCCATAAGGTTAGCATGCATAGTGAGATAAAAAAACATTTGTCCTTGTTGAGTCCAGGGTATGTCAAATAATTGAGTGTTGTAATAACTTGCATTTCTGCAATCTCCCTTTCTAGCCTGTTCTTGAAGTTTCTTTGTAATAAAACAGCTACTTTCAGGTACTTTACTGGATCTCCTGGAAGGTTGAAGTGTTCCGCTACAGGTTTTTCAATCTTGTGGCTTTTGACTTGTGCCCATTAATTCTTTGGCGGAAGGTTTGCCCTATGTAGAGAACAGAGGGACATTGTTGGCACTTGATGGCATATACTAAGTTTGAAGATGAGAAGGTGTACAAGCTTTTGATGGTATAGGTGATGTTATCAGGTCCAGTAATTGTGGCATTGGAGTGTATATGGCAGCAAAGTTGGCATCTGGGTTTGTTGCAAGCTCTAGTACCAGTGCATGTTCACATTCGATGTTGCATTGTTGTGGGTGACCCTCTTTGACAGTGTTTGTACATCATGGGCTACTAGCATGCATGTTTTGAGGAAGGACAGCCAGATATAAAACATTACTTATGTTACTTTAGAGTCACTGACGACAGCTACACTTCCCAAAAACATTTTGCATGATTGCGCCACTTCTGGAGCTTCTTAAAGCCTGAAGAATGTTTCAGGGTTTTCTCAACAATAAAGAAGTTGAGAAAGTCTGCCTTATGGCCTGTAACCACAATGCTAGTGCAATCATGCTGCTAATGTCCATACAGAAATACAAGGATACGTATCACATTGACCTACGTTTTTTAGGCCTGACTTGCACCAAACCCTACTTAGGTCATATAGTCTCTCTGTCTCAATGAATGTTGCAATTATTCCACTGTCGTTATTTCCTTTCAAGGATCTATTATTTTGCATATCTTCCAATGCTCTTGAAAGGGAACTCACTTCCTTGACTCTCTAATGTGAAGAAACTTGAATTTGTTCTATTTTGGACATTTCAGTATCGGATGTGACTTTAGCAAAACCCATAAAGGAAGTCAGTGCAGATCACACACTAGAACTCATCTGTAATGTAACAAATTTTGAGTATTTGGAGAAGTGTGAGTGCACACAAAAGCTCATACCTTGAATAAAATTTTGATCTTAAAGGTGCCACTGGACTCAAAATTTGTTCTGCTGCTCCAAGCCAACATAGCTACCTGCTTGAGTCACCTGTAACGTCTTATTCCCAGAGGCTTTTTAAGAACGATATCAAGTATAGAATCTATAATGACTGTGTAACTTTCATGCATCAAAGGCAAGACTCCCAAGAGGGCAAATGGCCCTCTTAATTTTTTGTTGTTGTTATAAATTAACATTTCTATGAACCGTACAAATCTAAAGGAACAAATGCTGCTGGTGCGCTTCTTCAGCAAACACCAAGTTGATCAATCGGGAAAATGTCAACAAAGACATTTCCACCTAGGCAGGATTAATTAACAGACCTCCCTGTGATGTGTCACACAGTAAAATCATGCCCGCATCAGCCTCTTTCCCATGAAAATGCAGGCAAGGAGAAACGGGGAAAGTGGAGAGAGATTCTTGTCAACAGAGCAGGACCTCGACAACCTTGATCTCCGATCTTCCAAAATTACCTCTCCACCTCAAAGGTCAACACTGTTCCCGCAAAAGACACATGACAGGAGTAACAGATCATAGACTATGTAGGTGGCTGAACAGCTTCCCCTGTGGTCAAAGCCAGTGGCTTCCAATTAAGGACTAACATGAATTCCCCCTTCAAGAAAAGACAACCCTCTACCTAATCAAACACACTCTGCTAACCTCCCCCTCCCCACACACAATAGTTGTTCAAGAGGAAAATGAGGGAGGTTCAGAGGTAGACTCTTCTTCTGCTCTGTTAAGCAGGCTCCCTCAGTTGTGAGAGAGCATAATAAGGTGACAAGAAACCGGCTGCGGGCCTCTGATCCCTGTATATTGACAGTGCGGCAAAGGCCGGTGGCTCATCTGAACTTTCAGTTTCAGTAACAGTAAATTTGATTTTCTCAAAGAGTCCCCCGGGAGTCCTTGTGTGCACATGAAATACTTTTTATCCCCCACAAGTATTGCTTGAGCTGAAGCATGCAGAGTGCCTGTGAGAAATATTTGCAGTTTACACAACAGGTGGAACTGAAGAAGCTGCCTTGTAGCGAGTCAAGCCACTGTTGCATCTAACCGAAGACTGCCTACACTGACTGGAAGGGGCTCTTTGAGGTTTGAAGAAGAGGTCTTTCCGCCTCTGGCTCATCAAGTTCTGCTTGCTGTACTTTTGGCTCCAGTTTCCAGCTCAGTTTCCAGCTACTGACCCCAAAAGTCCTTAGCTTGACCCCCTAAATGTGAGTGTGGCCACCAGAGGTACCAGCTGCTTGATCTCAGCAACAATGCAAGAGATTTTATAAAAATAGTAAATTCTGTGGCTCAGCGGTAGAACATCTGCTGGCATATTAAAGGTCCCAGGTTTACTCCACAGCCTCTCCAGTTGAAAGGACTGAGTGAAAGGCTGATAGGAAAGATCTCTGCTTGAGACTTGGAGCTGTGGTCAGTCTAAGTACCCAATGCTGACCCTGATGGACTGACAGTCTGATTCAGTATAAGGCAGATTCATAGGTTCATATTCTTCTATTACAATGCTGGGTGGTGATTGTTTTAGCAAATGAAAAAGCAAATGTTAAGACTGACATGATAATGAAGTCCAGTTACAGGAAGCCCAACGTTTCAGAAAATCTATTATATTTTTTCTGCATGCCCATACAGTCAGAATCATTATCTTTAAACATCTATTTAATATATCCTTTCAAATAAAACCAAATGAAAGTTTAAAGCAATTTCACAAACTCTATGCCACCCTTTCCCCTAGCAAGTGCTATGCTCTTAACACTGGGGGGGTGGGGGGCGTCAGATCTTCTTTGCCACAGTGGCCTCAACCATAGACCTGGCAGAAGAGCTCTATTTGGAAAAAGGTTTTGGGAATGCAAAAAGCAGAATCAAGGATCAAAGGAAGAGGTTAAGAGGAGAAAGGAAAAGTCATCCCCAAGTCATTGAACAAAGAGGTAGGAAAAAATATGGTCTCAAGAGTGAGCTGCTGATAGTCAAGAGGCCTGAAATTCACGTCACAAATTTCTCCATCAAATTTCGAATGAAATATTAAGCTTACCCTCTAGACAACCCTTGATTCAGGGCCATTTCAGAAATTTTTAGCGGTGAACCAGAGTTTGCTGCCAAGCATGCACACTTAACAGGAAGTTCTAGCCCAGGCTTTCTCAGGTCCCCCCCCCCTCAGGTTTTTTCTCAGGCTTTTTACAGGGTTTCATTAAACCCTGGAACTTCTTGATGGCCCTAGAAGGGTTTCCTGAATAGGTGGGAATTATTATTTTTTAATTTGCTAAACATGCATAGGGTGATATGACAATATATGGTCATGTTGATCCCCCCCATGGAATTCGGGGTCTGGAGGGGGTGAGAAGGGGAGGGGCCCCTGGTGGCCATGTAACAAGCTATGCTTCCCAACCAAATTCTGCACAATTGTGTCACTTCTGGAGTTTCTAACAGCTTAAAGAATGTTTCAGGTGGTTCATCAATGGTAAAGTTGAGAAATGCTGTTCTTGCCAATGGCTTGGATTCAGAAATGTGCAGAAACAACACAGAGCTGCTTGTCCAATATTTTCTACAACATTAGCACTTTCCTCCCTATATATTGTAGAATGCAGAAACCGGTTACACAAGATCTTGGGCAAATGGAAATACAGTAAGTGGATACTGTGGTCTTGTACTCAGAGTTTCTGTTTATGCAAGAGCACTAATAAAGGTTGCCAAGAAACCCACATTCAGATACCATAACTCTGACTAAGAGCAAGTTGGTACAATTTTTTTTGTTTGGGTTTTTCTGTATTTCTGCTTGCACAGGTGGAAATTTTGCACTCCAGTTACCTGTGTGATATACATTTTAGCATGCTGTCATATCCTTATTCAACATTTATTTGTGTCATCCTAAAGGGATGCTATGTATCAACTGCAGCACACAGTCTATGCATGAAGAGGGTTGAAGGTTCAATTCTTGGTATTTCCAGTTAAAACTGGGCAGAAATACTTCACTACACAATCTACTACCATTATAGCAGACAGTAGAGAACCAGGTGAGTCAGTGCTATGAAGAAGACTTGATATAAAGCAGTTTCACATATGCATATCAATACAACGTGTAAGAACCAAGAGACTGGATATTATCCAATTTTTCACTAGTGAAAAATGGAGGAAAGGCTATGCTATCATAGGGCCCAAAAGAACAAAAATCTGAGAAGGAAAGTCAGGCAGGTCTAAAATCAATGGTAAAAGACTTTTTAAAGTCTTTTAATGGGTATTTTAATGGGGATAGGACTGTTGTGACCCGCCACGAGCCTACGGGGAGTGGCGGGAAATAAATCTAATGAATAATAATAATGATAATAAAATGAAAAGTTGGTTGGATCTAATCAAAGACAAAAAACAAACAAACAAAAAAACCAGACCACTTCTACCACCCATTTAGCTAAGTATGTGAAGAGAATACAACTGATGTTTTCTACTGGGAATGATAATTACAGCTACACAATATAGATTACATTTGCCATAGGGCTTCAAAGGATACAGATATCTACCAATTAAACACAACTGAAGATCAGTTCATGAAAGTTCTAACATTTGCTAGGCAGCTTGTCTTTCAACATACATTTTCCTTCCAATGCAGAGTCCCATCAGAATATTTGGGCAGAACACTGAGGTAGTGTTGTATTTTTTCTACATATATTATATGCCTTAAGATACTACCTGTATTCTAGTACAAGACAGGCTGTCTAACTGGTTTTCGAGCCCAAGAGATTCTCCATGATCCCTTTGCCCAGCCTCCAGAAAATCAGTTACTCGGACTGTGATTCTAATTCAGATTACCTAGCAAGATGAACTACGCTGTATCTAATATGTTCACTGATGCCACCTCTAGCACATAAACTAACAGAATTTCACCTGGATTTATCTATGCATTGCCTGGACCTGAGAACTATGCCTCACTGGAACTGCCAGATCAGACTTTCAAGTATGTCTCAAAAAAGACCATCTGAACCCTCCAGGCTCTCAGTTCTTCAGGAGTTCAGATGGTGTGTAAAAAGAGCTCATGACTATAGAATTCCAAGAGAATCAGGCTCCCTTCCTGATATATGTGGCACAGATGGTGGCACAGATTGTCACCTCTCATTTTGATCAGCACTGAAATGGAAACAATGATAATCCCCATTACAAGGTATTTTCAGGGCAGGCGGAGATCATTTCTGCACTTTGCTGGTTCATGCTTTCCTTGCATGTTATCCAACATGTACTTCAAGCATTTTTCTCTAATCCAAAAATGACGTTATAAAATGCTATGATAAGGTTACTGTATGACAACTATCAAATATTACCTAATTTCAAAGACTATTGCATGCCGATATGCAGATAGAAATATCAGTTTTTTCGTATATTCCAAGGGATTCTGGAATTCTTTGGAATGATAAATGGCCAGGGGTTTGTCAATGTGAAGAACAGATAGGTGACAATTTGTCTCCACTACTGTCCTTCTATGAGGGAGTGCTGGATATGTCCTGGACACACTTTAAGTTCAGAGAGGTGAAAGGTGAGGCCAAGCACTGCCCTTTCTGAACTGAGAGTACACCCCACAAAAAACATCTCCAGAATCTTCTGTGGTACACAAAGGCTCTGTACCTATTATGTAAGTAGGCAAAGTGCACACTGCACACAAGACAGTAAAACCTCTGTGATATATCACTGTATATAAGTGATCCATGTTTTCCTATACTAGATGCCATCACACAGTGACTATCAAATACTGCAAAGTATCCACAGAGACCCAATATTCCAAGGATACTGAAGCAGCAAGGGATTATTTGGAGAATTCTCAGAAAAGGTACCTTTGGGAACAATTTTTTTTTTCATCTCCTTACATTCCCTAGCCAGCCGTCCACCCCTATAACATATATAGCAAAGTGATTACAACAAACAAACAATTCCTTGGCCAACAAGCTCTCACCATTAATATTAAAGGCAGAGCTGGGTTGTTCAAATCAATATTCGTTAGCAGCCAGAATGAGCTCATTTCATGCATGTTTTAATTAGACAATAGAGATTATTACAAAACACCTGCAATGTTTGCAATCACTTAAAATAATGAGAATCAATATCTGCTTCCAGAGGCACCATATGGAAAGCTCTCTTTGCTGGCATGTGGTCCCTGATAGGCTTCTTAATGCATCAATAGTGATCATTAGCATTTTTTGTTTCATTTGAATTAAGCTGCACTTGGTTAAAGCAATGACTTCACCTTCAACTTAAAACTGGTGTGCCTGCACATAGTTTTAAGTTGAAGGTGAAGTCATTGCTTTAACTAAGTGCAGCTTAATTCAAATGAAACAAAAAATGCTAATGGTGTGTCTGCACATAGTTCAAATCATAGAATCATACAATCATAGAATCATAGAGTTGGAAGGGGCCATACAGGCCATCTAGTCCAACCCCCTGCTCAACGCAGGATTAGCCCTAAGCATCCTAAAGCATCCAAGAAAAGTGTGTATCCAACCTTTGCTTGAAGACTTCCAGTGAGGGGGCACTCACCACCTCCTTAGGCAGCCTATTCCACTGCTGAACGACTCTGACTGAGAAAAACTTTTTCCTGATATCTAGCCTATATCGTTGTACTTGAAGTTTAAACCCATTACTGCGTGTCCTTTCCTCTGCAGCCAGCAGAAACAGCATCCTGCCCTCCTCCAAGTGACAACCTTTCAAATACTTAAAGAGGGCTATCATGTCCCCTCTCAACCTCCTTTTCTCCAGGCTGAACATTCCCAAGTCCCTCAACCTATCTTCATAGGGCTTGGTCCCTTGGCCCCAGATCATCTTCGTCGCTCTCCTCTGTACCCTTTCAATTTTATCGATGTCCTTCTTGAAGTGAGGCCTCCAGAACTGCACACAGTACTCCAGGTGTGGTCTGACCAGTGCCGTATACAATGGGACTATGACATCTTGTGATTTTGATGTGATGCCTCTGTTGATACAGCCCAAAATGGCATTTGCCTTTTTTACCGCTGCATCACACTGCCTGCTCATGTTTAGTTTACAATCCACAAGTACCCCAAGGTCTCGTTCACACACAGTGCTACCTAGAAGCGTATCCCCCATCCAGTAGGCATGCTTTTCATTTTTCTGACCCAGATGCAGAACTTTACACTTATCTTTATTAAATTGCATCTTGTTCTCATTTGCCCATTTTTCCATTGTGTTCAGATCTCGTTGAACTCTGTCTCTATCTTCCGGAGTATTTGCCAGTCCTCCCAATTTGGTGTCATCTGCAAACTTGATGAGTAGTCCCTCCACCCCCTCATCTAGATCATTAATAAATATGTGAAAAAGTACCAGGCCGAGCACCGAACCCTGAGGTACCCCGCTACTCACCTCTCTCCAGTCTGATGAAACACCATTGACAACAACTCTTTGAGTGCGGTTCTCTAACCAATTCCCTATCCACCTAACGATCTGAAAATCCAGATTGCAGTCCTTCAACTTATCCATCAGAACATCATGGGGAACCTTGTCAAAAGCTTTACTAAAATCCAAGTAAATGACATCAACCAAATTTCCCCGATCCAGCAAACCTGTTACTTGGTCAAAAAAGGAAACTAGGTTGGTCTGGCAGGACCTGTTGGAGACAAATCCATGCTGACTTCCTTGGATCACCAAATTGTCCTCCAGATGTTTGCAGATCGCTCCCTTTAATATCTGCTCCATTATCTTCCCCACAACAGAGGTCAGACTCACTGGTCTGTAGTTTCCCGGGTCATCCTTCCTCCCTTTTTTGAAGATCGGAATAACGTTTGCTTCAAAAAAGGGAGGAAGGATGACCCAAGGCCCTGAAAGTGGACTGTATTAAGTTATTGAGCCAATCCAGGATATTATAATAGCATAAATAAAGCTTAGCTCATGCAACTAGAAGAATCAAGAGGAAAAGTTTTTTTTTCCCCAGACTTCAGCTTGCAGAGGGGAAAGTTGTACGTATGTTTCTAACAAAACTTGGTGCATATAGAAAATTAGCATGTTGGGGTTCCCTTCTTACTGACAAGCTATTTTTCTATTGGCAGGGAATTTTTGTGTAAGGGAAATTATTAAACATGTGGTGCTCTACTTACAAATGTGAAAAACACTCTAGAAAAAAACTTTACCTGATGACATAGCTTGTGCACTGCACACTAATGGTCCCTTGGTTCAAACCTGGCCATCTTGGTTAGGAACTCATGTAGCAAATATTGTGAATGAACTCAGTATGAGATTTGGGAGAGCTGTTGTCAATCAGAATATGGTGTACTAAGATAAAAGAGCCAAGGACTTGCTTCAGTATAAAGCATCTTTATGTGTTCAAAGATTCTGTAAAAATTGGCTATAAAATCTCTTCCTTCAGAGTTCTGCACTCGACATATGAGATTAAAAAGCTCTATATCACTTCTAGTCAACACATGTCACTTTTGAGCAACAGTAATTTACATACAATAGAAAGACATTGCACATATAATCTTTCACAAATGTCTGTATCTTCTCTATAGATCATATGACAACTTCTTATCGTCTGCAAATATAAGCCATAGCATTTGCATTACATCTCATTCAGATCTAGGAGGTTGGCTCTGAGTTCTGAAAAGTAAGGAGACAGCAGCTACAGCTTACAAAACAACACCAGGAGCCCAGCTTTTCAACCCATCCCTTTGCCCCACCCAGAAATCTAATGTTACAAATACTAATTCAGACAAAAGTCATTTAGAGTTCAAAGGAGGTATTTTTTAATTTAATCTATGCGTCATTAACCATCTTGACTTACTGCAAAACTATTATGGAAAATTCTTTCAAGAAATCTTTTCAGATTAAGCCTGATCTACGCAATTCCCACACCCCTGCTCAAGAGTTTATCATATTTTTATTTCAACTTTACTTTGAAGAAGAGTTGGTTCTTATATGCCGCTTTTCTCTATCCGAAGGAGTCTCAAAGTAGCTTACAGTCGCCTTCCCTTTCCTCTCCCCACAACAGACACCCTGTGGGGTGGGTGAGGCTGAGAGAGCCCTGCTATCACTGCTCGGTCAGAACAGCTTTATCAGTGCTGTGGCGAGCCCAAGGTCACCCAGCTGGCTGCATGTGGAGGAGTAGGGAATCAAACCCAGCTCGCCAGATTAGAAGTAAGCGCTCCTAACCACTACACCAAGCAACCATGCCTCTGGTTCTATTCTTACAACACTGTGAGGTTAGACTCAGAAATAATCAGCTGGGTTCAACCTTCTGAAATCTGAGATTATCCACAGAAATAGATAGTTCCCAACAGCAACCTTGGGACCCCTCCCCTCAATAAAACTGCTTCTGAGGATTTCATGAGCACGTGGCATACAGAGCCAGCTTGGTGTAGAGCGCTGGCCTCTAGTCTGGAGAACAGGGTTTGATTCCCCCATTCCTCTACATGCTGCCTGTTAGGTAACCTCGGGCCGGTCATAGTTCTCAGAGCTCTCTTAGCTCCACCTACCCCACAGGGTGTCTGCTGTGGGGAGACAAAAGGTAGGCAATTGTAAGCTGCTCTGAGACTCCTTCAGATAGTAAAAAGCAGGATGCAAAAAAACAGCTTCTTCACAGGGAGCTGGCGGCAAAAAGTAAATTGGACTAAATCTGCCTTCCCCAACATATTTGCATGAGTGAAGCAAGTTCCTTCAAGGAAACTTGCCCAAGAGTGGAAGGGCACGGCATACTTTTCTCAAGGTCTCCTGATCCTTAGTGGCAGGTTTACAGAGTCATGGGAAACTGTGTGACAAAGGCAGGAAAGGTCAACTCACATTCCCTCCATTTGCAGGAGTGCAAATGCAATCCAGCAGCAGGTCCAAGTGAGCTTCTTGGCCAAGGAAAGACATGAATGACTGAGACCTAGGAGAAGAGCCAAACCCACCAATCTACCATTACCTTGGCACATCAGCTACCTTAGTATGTCTGAAAACGTTGGCATAGACCTCAGGTAGGCCAGCCCTGTGCCTTGATTATGGAAACTTGTTGTGGGGGGGGGGGGGGGGCGGCGACAGTAGAACTACTGTTCTGTTTTAGCATTTTGGGAAGCAGAGGAGGGGAAATAATTGCACTTATTGGACAGTTCCCATACAAAATATGTATGTATCTATGTAATTTACTTACAGCACAACTGCAAAAACAGTTACCATTTTTAAGCCCATTGGTTTCAATGGATTAGAATGGTATCACTCTGCTAGCACTTTGCAGTGTTAGGTTTAGAACCTGTCCTATAATCAGGGTATTTGTTTTCATTCAAAGCTGTCTTTTTTTTAAAAAGAAGGCGGGATGTAGAATGCGTTGAATATAGCATGTATGTCAATCTGAAGGGTTTTCTGTCTCCATATTGCTTGTTCCCTCAATTCTGGGGAATATATGGAATGCTTCTTTAAATAGTGCTGATAATATACTGCCTAATATAATGGCTGTGATCAGGAATTCTCAGGGCATCAGCATTTGTCACTGTGATCGTAATTCACATCAATTCATAAAGAGGTTTCTCCCCCCCCCCCCAGTGCTGTGATCATAACATCAGGGGGTTAATAAAACAGCTTTCCAGTCCTCTCCCTCCTTCAACCGATAACTTATTCAAATTGTAATTGCCTATAATGTGCACCCTGTATCACATTACTGCTTATGCTACATGCAGTCTCTGGGGTCATCAATCACCCCAGCTGCCAGAAAAGACCTTGTTTTTGCCCTATCACTGCAACCATGGAATTGTGAAGTACCATGGACCAAATAAAAACCTAATGCCTCCATTGCCCCCAACTGACATTTTATAATTTGGAATTTCTTCTGTCCCACTTCTTTGAATGCTTCTCTCTGAAACAATCAATTTTATAGCATGTAATCCCAAGAAACAAATAAGTGAATCACAAAATGAATCCATCTTTTTCCCTGCAAAAATACTCCTCCATGCATTCCATGGGAAACTTCAGGGTTGTCTGCTAACTCTAATCTTGGGTGATTAAACACCTTGCTTTCTTAACCGATTAATCAATTAGTTAACCAATTAAAATAAATATGACAGAACCTCGATACAGGTGTTATTTTAAGAATATATAATGAAAGTAATACTTTTCCTTGTCTAACCTCCAACAAAACATTTATTGCTCAAAATACCATCTTGAACCTACCGGCTGTTATTCAGAGAAAGTTAAGTATACTTTGTTCCCTCTGAAATCAAGAGGATTTTAGTGTTTAACTGTGCGGCTAAATTCCACTCATTCAAACAGCCCTTGAAAACATTTAAGCTGGTGGTAGATTTCATGGGTATTTTTCCCCCAGACATATATGAATTGTTTACAGAAATGCCATCAATGTTAACAGCATTATTGTAAACAATCAATTCAGGAAATGGTTTGGAGTAAAATGTGTGCATGAATTAATAGGTTAATGAGACTGCACCGTCAATCAACAGAAGAAGCCTAGAAGCTGATTCTCATCTTATACAATCCTACTGTTAAGTGCTGTATGGTTTCCTCTGTGAGGCCCTCTATTATATGCATACAAACCCACATGTGAAGCTATCCTAATTTCCAGTACCAGCTTACTCAGGACTTAATATGAACTGGGAGAAACTTACTGAAGAAATACTTCACCAGTTGCAATGGAACAGCTCATATTAACTCTTGAGGAAATCAAACAAGACGTTGCTGGTCTCCTAACAAAAATATACAACCTGTTGCTAAAATTAGCTCATATGACTGGAAGGCAGCAAACATAACACCAGTTTTTGAAAAGAAATCTGAAGGAAGTCCAAGAAATTTAAAACTTTTAAATCTATTATCTGTTTTGAGTAAACTGGTGGAAACATATTAAAGCAGAGGGAGGAACAGCCCTTCTGCGAAAAATCAACGGGACTTCTGTAAATGGATATCATGCCTCATCTGTCTTTGAGTGAGCTAACACACGTGGTGAGATGGGTCTCAAAGGGCCCATTTCAGCTCTTCTGGAAAGAGGTTACTCAGCCAACACTGGTCTCCTGCCATTAGACCCTCAGCAAGGCTTCTCTTCCTCCATTTTCATTTGCCTTACCCACTAGCCTCCTCTAGCCAAATGCCATGGTGGAAAGAAAGCAGGGGGTGAAATGCCTCCTGGTAATTTCACCCACTGACTTTTGCTTGCCTCCAAAAGAAGAAGAGTTGGTTTATACCCTGATTTTCACTGTCTGAAGGAGTCTCAAGGCAGCTTACAATCACCTTCCCTTCCTCTCTCCACAACAGACACCCTGTGCGGTAGGTGAGGCTGAGAGAGCTCTGGCAGGACTGCTCGCTCAGCACAGCACTATCAGGGCTGTGAGGAACCCAAGGTCAACCAGCTGGATGTATGTGGAGGAGTGAGGAATTAAATCTGGCTTGCCAGATTAGAAGCCGCTGCTCTTAACCACTACACTATACTGGCTCTCCAGCTGTTCACAGACAGCATTTACACCCTTGCTTTCTGTACTCTGCTGCTTTTCACAGGGAACAGAAAACAGGAGGTTAAATACCCCTGAACCATTTAACCCCTGCTTTCTGCTCTCGACTGCTTTTTGCAGAAAACAAAAACATGGGTTTAAACTTTAAATGACTCACAAATTGATATAAACTGATTCAGTTCCCAAACTGGCCTACTGGATTGTGGTTCAATTCATGGTTCAGCCATGAACTATGAACTGAACCATATAAATGCTATTTGTGCCCATCCCTAATCAGTACTTAGCTTATTCCTGAACAATCACTTTCATGACACTGCAATAAGTAGGCAATTGCAATCTGTTTTGCAAGAGCAGGGAATCATCAGTAGGATCAGAGAAGAACATATGGTAGCAGAGAAACTTCACAAGAATTCTTTTTTTTTTCCCCAAGGAACCATGACCCAGTCAAACATATAAAGAATGATTTTGTGGCTTTTTAAACTTCCTGTTTGCTACATTTCACCTTGTTTGTAAAACAGGAAAATATCCTGAACCCAGTAGAGAAAGGGTTCAGATATCTAAGGCTTCCTGGTCTACCATGCCTTTAGTACAGAGAAATGATCTTTTGATTTAATTTTGATGAAATAGGTATTTCCCATCCCTTCGTCTTCCTTCAAATGAAACCTCTAAACATGACCAGCTGCTAATTAATCCCTAATTATGACGGCTGAGAAGTGTATCTGTGCCTGGACTATACCATACAGGTGGCAGGGGGGTACCCCTTAAACCAGTGGTCCCCAACCTTTTTATCACCGGGGACTGGTCAACGCTTGACAATTTTACGGAGGCCTGGGGGGGATAGTCTTTTGCTGAGAGATACTGCTGCCACCACCTGAGACCCTGCTCCACTTGCTTTCCTGCAGTGCTACGCCGAGGGGGTGCCCCACCCATGGCAGCCTCTGGAGAGCACCAAAGGTGAGCCGGCGGCAGAGTGCCAGGGCAACCCCCAAGGCAGCAGCCAGGGAGGAGGACGAGGAGGAGCTGCGGCCCGGTACCAATTGATCCATGGACCGGTACCGGTCTACGGACCGGGGGTTGGGGACCACTGCCTTAAACAATCCTATACATGAAGAACTACTGCCTCAGGGAGCATGTTAAGGCAGAATTCAGTTCTCTGGCATGTATTTCTCATAAGCAGGGTTTTGAAAAAATCATTAATATACACCTCTACCTGTAATCTGAAGTGGCAAAGACTAGACTCCAGGCATAACTCTTCCTTTGCATTTTGTGCGAATGTTATTTTTTCTTGACATAACCTAACGCTGAGTGATGTGGTGAGGATAAAATATAACCTTTGCGCATCAGAATGGTCTCTCCACTCACCAGTAGCTCTCAAGCTGACACTTTCTCCTTCTCCCTGATCAGCTGTTTGCTTGGTCAGAACAGCTTTATCAGTGCTGTGGTGTGCCCAAGGTCACCCAGCTGGCTTCATGTGGAAGAGGAGCGGGGAATCAAACCCACCTCGCCAGATTAGAAGTTGGCACTGCTACCCACGACCCAAAGCTGGCTCTGCATACACGAGAATTTTATATCTAGTTTGGGGGGAACCACTGCTCAGTGTTAGGGCATTTTCTTGGAAAACACATATATGCATTTTGAATATCAAAACACTTCTCATATTATTCCTCTTCAGGAATCATTCCACTGCAGAAGATACACAGGTTCCCACAACATTTTCAGTGTAGTGGTTAAGAGCAATGGCCTCTAATTTGGCCACTCCTCTGCATGCAGCCAGCTGGGTGATCTTGGGCCAGTCACAAATCTCTCAAATTTCTCTTAGCCGCACCTACCTCACAAGGTATTTGTTGTGGGGACAAGAAAGGTAGGCAATTGCAAACCTCTTTAATATTGTTCAGGGCACACTCTTCTTCCCATTCTTATTTAAGTGGAGAGTCTATGACTAGCCAAAGTTTATGCAGCAAGAGTTGAATCTATACTGGGATGTGTCTATATTATAAGTTTAAACCTGTTTAATAACCATTCCCCTTGGAACTTTGGGAACTAGAGCTCTGTTAGGGAACTCACTGTCTTAAACAAAGAGCACTGAGCATGCCAAACTAGGTTTCCCAGTGTTCTTTAGGACACCCAAAGTCAACCATCTATCTTATTTGTCCCAAATATCTCAGCCATGAAGAAACCAACCTGGCCATATGTCACTCAGAAGTAGTTTTAGATTTTCACTTTCCATCCTCTCAAATCCTACTTTTCATCATTGAGCAGAGACTAGCCAGAATATTTCATCTCTTGCCTCTGAGCACTCACAATGCTTATGGCATTCAGTAGTCATGGATATTCAACATCATCCTGGATAAGATCAGACAACCCACAAAGGGATGCAACTGCTGGCTATTGAGAAAGACAATGGCTGAAATTAGACCTCCGTTGCCTCCCATCACTTAAGACAAATGATTTATCCTCTTAGCAAGCATAAAGGGTTCCAAATTTCACATGCTGCTTCTTCCAAAACAGGGGACTTTTAACAGGACTTCTTCAAAATGAGATTGCTTTCCTTCTGTGATTTACATTACCAGGATTAGTCTGGTATTTCATCTCTGACACTATGAGAAATATTGCTGCCATAAACCCTGCTGCCCTTAGTAAAAGCTGAACTACTTGGCAAAAGCTAATAAAGTGGGGAAGAATGAAGGCAATTGCCAATGAATACTTAAGTACCAAACAAGGCAACTGCCCACACACACAAGCACACACACAACTGCCTCTCTCTTTGATTTCAAGAGCAGCAAGAGAGGTAATTGCAGAGCAAGGGTCCTTTCCAATCTATATTTCTGTACTGCAGGGTCCATGCTGCAATGACAGGGAAATTGCTTATAGGTTAACTTTAGTTTTTATTCCCCCTTCCCATAAATTCACCGCCATGAAGAATTCACTTTAAACAGTAGCTGGCCCTTTCTAGCCAGTGCTTCAAAAACAGTCCCCGTCACAGCAATAACGTTATGCTTTTCCATATGTGTCCTCCCAAATCACATCATTTCCATTTCAGCAGTTCATGCCTGCAGGAACAATGGGGGGCCAGGTCTCCTGGGAATTTCCCCCAGTTTCTGCCAGCATTTCACAGGTGAGTGGCAGAATGAGGGGGCCTGGAGTCACACTGATGCACAATATCTCATCTGGTGCCAAAATGGAAGTGATGTCATCACTTAACCACCAAGAGTTTGGTGAATCCTATTATATTGCCCCTGACATGATGACATGTTCCGGCAAGGGTGTGCATGGTATAGTTAGGAATCCTCAGAGCTACCATGCAAACACAAGATCTACAAGGGGTATGCCCCACTGGATATTATAGCTAGGGATAGGGAGTTGCATCATGGATTAGTCTTCAACCATTACCAACTACACTGATCAGGTCTGGGCTCCTACCCGTGTTAGATGTAACACAGACTCACAGCAGCCATGGATTCTCCTTAATTCTTGTGTGTGGGGTACCCACTTTGGATCAGCGGTACAGCACACATGGAAAAGGAGTTCTTCTCTCCCCCATGACATTTTCCCAACCAAAACAGCCATGGGGTGATATTTAGGGGAACCCACATGTTTCCTAGCATACACATGGGTTTTCCTAACAGGCTCAAAAGGACACGCCTGGGACTGTTTCACACAGGGAGAATGGCAGAAGGGAGGAAAGGTGAAGTCCATTCTCCTAATCAGGCACTGTATGTGTACAAATTGAGAATAACCCACACCTCATGAGTGTCCATGTTATTTAAGAATCAGGGTGGAAGAATCACTGGATTAAATTAACATGTAAACAGACTAGATACTGGTAAGCAAAGGGAGTCGATAGCTACAAGTTGCCCATGATGACTTTTTACACCATGTGAGAATGGAAATGGCTATAAGAGGGAGGATATATCTAATATTTTCCTGCACTGAGTGGGAGGTTGGACTAGATGGCCTATATCAGGGGTAGTCAAACTGCCTCCAGACTGCCTCCAAAGTCCTCGAGATGTCCATGGACTACAATTCCCATAAGCCCCTGCCAGCATTCGCCAGAAATGCCAGAAATGTAGTCCATGGACATCTGGAGGGCCGCAGTTTGACTACCCCTGGCCTATGTAGACCCTCCTGACTCTACGGTATGATACATTATAACAAACACATCAATATTCCTATATTAATAGATACTCATCACCAGATATACCCTGGGAACAAGTCATAATTCTACCATGTGTCAGTTCATGTCTAACATTGGACACATATCGCATCTGCAAATAATTTTCAGTGTTAAAATAGAAAGTCAAACCAAAACTGGGTATAAATAAAAGAAGACTGGGATTAAAAAACAAAGACAAAAACTACAGAAACAAAACAAAAAATACGGAAACATGGGAAGCAATTTTAGACAAGCAGCATACAGAAAGAAATCTTCTGAATGTGATCTCAGTTTTGGATGTGATAAACAATACATTTCATTGCAATCCTAAACAGAGTTATAGACCTCTGAATCCTGGGGTTTAAGTGTAATTCTGTTTAAGATTGCACTGTTAAAATTATTTTACCCAGCTAAAGTAAAACTAAATGACAGATATTTAATAAGCTTAATCACAACTCTGGCTGAATTTAAAAAGTGCAAAATAAAGCAGAATCAGATTTCATAGTTTAAACCATATTTAAATGAACACAGTTAAGTAAAGCTATCAGATACTTAGTCAGTTTATATATGAAATTCAAGAAAATCAATACCTAACAGATCAGCTGATGGAACAAATCTCACAAGTATCAGAAAAATTAAATTCTTCATTTGAGTGTTTGGTGACCTAAATAATTCAACCAGGTTTGTTACTGGAGATCTCTATAATGCCGAAATCTGGCTCAGGCAGTAATCCAGGGCAGTGCTACATACCACAACCGTGGTGGAATACATCAGTTTTACATCAACATTTTAAAAAAGAAGACTGTGTGTGTAGAACCCAAATAAGCATTTCGAGATATCTTTAAATTCTAGTATACCTATGTTTGGGAAACTGGGGGTAACCCGGTTTCTTAGATGTAGGGTCCATGGATATTTCACTTCCTCCCATGCACAGAAAGCAATGGTGTTTCTTGCAACAATCATGTAGCATTGATGGCACATGCCATATAAAGAACTCCTGAAAACATCAACAGGTATGTGGTTTGTGGACTGAAGTCATTTACTTTTACCTTTTGACTTTACAAAAAAGATGGTGTCCTGTGAATTACTGGGAGAACATGTGAAGGGGCAGAAAGGATGCCACCACTAATAACTAGTGTAATGAAAATAACAGAAAAATAAACAAAGCCAGAAGCAAGGTCCATCATTCAGACTGTATCCATCCCCATTATCAGTTTTATAAAAAAGATACTACTTCTCCAAAAGGACATTAGCTACTGCTGAATTCATACCTTAAAAATTCCCATCTGTTTTTAATTCAAAACTGATACTGTTTATAAGTTAAAAAGGTAAAGGTAAAGGTATCCCCTGTGCAAGCACCGGGTCATGTCTGACCCTTGGGGTGAAGCCCTAGCGTTTTCTTGGCAGACAATACGGGGTGGTTTGCCAGTGCCTTCCCCAGTCATTACTGTTTACCCCTCATCAAGCTGGGTACTCATTTTACTGACCTCAGAAGGATGGAAGGCTGAGTCAACCTTGAGCCGGCTGCTGGGATTGAACTCCCAGCCTCATGGGCAGAGCTTCAGACTGCATGTCTACTGCCTTACCACTCTGCGCCACAAGAGGCTCTGTTTATAAGTTACTCTAATACAAACATGACCATCTGGTATTGTGTTCTCTTCCATATCCTCCTTAAATTGTACTACGGCAAATGGGGAGTATAGGATATTTGGGATACAGTAGAATGCTATAGACGTGGTTTGTCTGCCCATAAATATTCAGGGACACAGCAGCAATAGAGGAGCTGGTGCAAACTGTCAAGGACAAGACTGTGCCTGTACTGCAAGTCTTCTTTAGCCTAACAAATCGTGTGTTATCTCACAGGAAGGAAACAGAAGATTAGACAGAGTGTGTTTTTTCCCCTAGCTTTTAACCACATAAAGTGCTCATTTATCCCTGGATTCCTCTCTTTGTTTTCAGGCCACCACTCAGAAGCACTCACACACATGAAGTCTTAACACTCTGGAGAGCAAATCCTCCGAATGCCATTTCTGAATGGCAATCAGACAGCATTTTTTCATCTCACTGATTTTTATCTCCCTCTCCTCTTTCTCTCTTAGCAGCTGTGAAATGCCCGCTGATTATTATCCTCATTATGCATGTCACTGTGCTACTATCTTCACCATACAGGGTTTGGAGGTATTTACATTGCTCTGAAGTATTCCATGACTTTCAATAATTCCCTGCTCAACCCCCACCTCTTCCGCCCACAAACATAGAGGTCTTCCTGGTTACAACTTTTCTACAGCCTTAATACTTGAACATCCAATTTATAATCACCAGGCTCAAATAAACAATGCATTTTCAGAAAAATGATTTGAACTCAAGCAGATTCCAAAATGTAGACTTCATCACATTCCAGAAGTCATAAGTCTCACGATCCAGACCCATGGCCCTTCTGTCCGTGCTGTACACTTCACATCTCTAGTCCAAAATTCATTTGGTAGCAGTAGCTGAAGGTGGAACTCATAGGCCCATTATGCACGGCCGCCGAAACAACGATTTTGAGTCACATGGAAAACGTGGAGGGGGAAGAAGTGAAGTAAACCGCTTATGCACGGGACGGGACGCAATGGCGGCAAAACCCAGAGTAACCGATTATGCACGTGGCGACCCCGGCGCCGCTTCTGGTTGCGCCCCGGTCACCCGGAAGCTTTCTTCCACGTTTCGCTAACGCGGCTTTTTCGGTGGCATGCACCAAATATGCGGCCGGTTGCAGCCGGCACCGTGCGTTATCAGTGATTTTAGTCGTTGCCATTTCACCCCGAATGTGCGTTATTCCCCCCGTGCATAATGGGTCATAGTGAGGCCTCATTATGCCCTAGAGCTGAATAGCACCCATGACTGGCAAGAATCATTGGATGCATAGCTAGAAGTTCTGTTGCTGTAGATGCCACCACTAATTCAGGCCCTGCTATGAGGCCCTGCTAGGAGGCGCCAGATAATTTGGGCAATAAAGGAAAGTGGAGAGCTGTGAAAGTAGCAAAGAACGCTTGCAACAGGAAAGCCCTATGAATCATATCTAGCTGAAAGAATGTCTAATGGCTTTAAATGAACTCTACCGTTTAAAATAGATTGTAATCCCATGGAAGTGTCACGAATAAGGCTTGTGCCAAGATTGGTTCTATACTGGTATCCCACTGACCCAGCACGAATTGTAAGACAAGAATTCACTCACAAGTTGTTTCAGTCTATTTGACAAGAATGCTGGCTTTGCATTCATGAAGTGTTAGGCCAGGGGTAGTCAAACTGCGGCCCTCTCGATGTCCATGGACTACAATTCCCATGAGCCTTTGCCAGCGAACCCTGGAGTGCCACAGTTTGACTACCCCTGGTAATGGCATATAAGACTGGAGCTGTACTTAACTTTATTTTCTTGCTATTAATGCATCCATTGTTCCTCATGACTTTGTAAGTACATGTCACAATATGTTCATTATGGTGGAACTTTATTACAATTTATGAAACTAATTCAGGTTACTCCAAAACCCACTGTTCACTTTATATTATGGGAACCCTAAATATTTTGACATCAATATACAGACTCCCCAGTTCCCTTTGGGATTGTCATTACCTGCTTCATCCAAGCTTTGAGATACCCCCTTCCAGAGACTGTGACTGCAGGGCAAAAATGACAAGCAGATACAGAGAGCACGGGGAGGGGGGGGTCAGCAATGCTCCTGTTATTTTTTGTCACTGCATTTATCCAAGAACTGTGAGGAAATGCTACCAGGAAGCTATTAGGCAATACTCATTGTAGTCACAAGCATATCTGCATGTGACATTTACTCTGCTTGGTCTGATTTATCTGTTCAGAAGGGAAGGCTTGAGTCACATCCTGGTAATAACAAATAAATCACCTGCCAGAGAAAGATGATGATGTTGTCCAGCTCAGCATTGACTTTCAAATACCTGCACTAGCCTATGCCTTATACCTGACTGATTATAGCCCCTTCCCCAGCAGAACTGTGGTCCTCAGAGATAATCCACCGAATCAACTGCTTCATGAATATTGACCTCACCCAACATATGCTCCGTTAACAGGGCCACATTGAGGAAATAGCACTCATTGGCAATACTTGCATGGACATAACTTTGGCATAAGATGTGTAATTAACATCCAATGCACATAGGTCATCAGCCTAAACAAAATCCAAGAAATAGTCATTATGTTTAAGCTGGCACACACTAGACATGGTAGGTATAGTTAGTCCATAAATCCATAAATTTAGCTTCAGATTAAGGGGAATGAGAAGTGCCCAGAAGGAATGTTGACTTGGTAGTTCCATGATGGCTGTCAGCATTCCTGTACACATCAGCTCTGTACATATTTCATGTTCTATAATTATCACTGCCCCTAAAATCTTTAGAAATAATTTGTTTGTTTGTTTGTTTGTTTGTTTGTTTCATTCATTCATTCACATTTATATACCGCCCTCTCCAAAGGCTCAGGATACATGGAACTGAGAATTATACAAGAAACCATACATATAAATAACTATAACATTAATATGTTATAGTTTGGTGTAGCCAGTTTGATGTAGTAGTTAGGAGTACGGACTTCTAATCTGGCATGCCAGGTTCGATTCTGCACTCCCCCACATGCAGCCAGCTGGGTGACCTTGGGCTCACCACGGCACTGATAAAACTGTTCTAACCGAGCAGGAATATCAGGGCTCTCTCAGCCTCACCCACCTCACAGGGTGTCTGTTGTGGGGAGAGGAATGGGAAGGCAACTGTAAGCCGCTTTGAGCCTCCTTTGGGTAGTGGAAAGCGGCATATAAGAACCAATTCTTCTTCTTCTTTAATATTACTAACTGATAATAACAGGATAGTACAACATTAAACAGTAATAATACAAACATGTCCAGGAACAGAATGCCTTGATGGATCTCTGGGGGAGAGGGGCAGGGAGGGGGCAGGGGGCAGGGACCCTGCAGATGTTGTTGGTTGTGCCTAGTCCCAACCAAATGCCTGGTGGAAGAGCTCACTTTTGCAGGCCCTGCAGACCTGTTTTAGCTCCGTCAGAGCCCTGATTTCCTCTGGGAGCTCGCTGGAAGTCTCTGACCCTGGTTGAGGCCAGGTGGGCTGCTTTAGGACTAGGGATCATTAGCCGGTTGGTGGTGGTGGAGCGTAGAGCTCTTTGGGGGGCATAGGAGGGCATCCAGGAGAGAATTTAGTTGCATTTGAGTAGTGGGTCCTTGTCATTTCTTCCCTTAAGAGGTTTGTCATCATATCCCTTCACTTCTGGAAAGAGATTAAAACTATTCTACCCCAAGTACCTGAATTTGACCTTCTTGCTATAGTTTGGAAAAATGGCCCATTTTATAGATGATTAATTAATAATTTCTGCTCTGGATGGTATTTTAAGTTAACAGTACATAATTTTACTGCTTTTTTTGTTGTTGCTTTTATCTGTAAGCCTGTTGCCAGTCACTGTTTTGAAATATTGTTTTCATTTTGCAATAATCATATCATTCTATTTGTTCTTTCTCATGCTTAATGTTTATGCAGTAAACCCACCTAGAGTAAGAGCAGGGTATGATTCCCCAAATAAACCCAGGTTGAAGTTTCACTAATATTTGGTATTATTGTCTGACATTTTATTAAATAGTTAATTTCAGTATTTTGACATCTCTTTGAAGGCTGACCTGCAACCATATTTGACAGCATTTCATAAATGTGTTATTTGATCATTATTTGGCAGATATGTGGCAGTTAACTGCTACAGGATTTTCCTGTTTAATAACTGCCGAAAACACTCAAGAAGTGCCAACAGCAGCTGAATTTGAAATTTGGAGATAAAACTGCACATGAAAAATCTGAGTAGCAGCCAATCTCATATTGAGCAAAATTACACTTTAGTACTGGAGTTTTACCAAAAGAGCACAAGAACAGTGTTTGAAGATTTTTGTTGAACATTGGTAAGGACAGGCAAACATTTCTGGCCAAGTTCTAACTGACAAAGGCAGGGTGGAAAAAAGAAAGGGAATCTAATCATATTCTATAAAAGTACACCTTTTAATTTAAGAACATTTGTGCAAATTTGCATCTTCCAAAACACTCAAGTAGGTTACTCAGAAAAATACATTATATGTTTGCCATTCAGGCAAGCTTTAAACTAGACTTTGGAACTATATGCCTATTGCATTACACAACAAGATCAGAGAAGCAAGTTCTCTCTTGTTTTAAATTTTAGTTAATGTTGTTCTTTTGACCAAAAGTCTGGCCAGATCTCAGAACAGCATTACAGTGTAATACTTCTTTTGAAATTTGAAACTGAAGCGGAAGAAGTTAAAAGTTGTATGGTTAAATGGATGCCATATTTTGGAATAACCATCACTATGGAAAATTGGGAACAAGCTTGGACCAAAATTCCCAAACAAATGAATAGCCACCTATTAAGAGAAAATTGGTATAAAATGTTGTATAGATGATACATTACTCCCAAAGTTATAGCAAAAATAACCAAAGGGTATAATAACAAGTGCTGGAAATGCAATAATAGTGTGAGTTCCTTTTTCCACATGTGGTGGAATTGTGAGAAAGCCAAAAGTTACTGGGCTAAAATACATATGATATTACAGGAAATGTTCAAGATTTGTTTCTCATTAAAATCGGCTTGTATGTTGCCTAGTTTACATCCAGAAGCCTTGCCGTACACAGCAAGAAGTTTCTTCTTCCATGTCTCCACAGCAGCAAGTTGGTATAAGCGAAGAATTGGAGAGCCCTTCCATTGCTCAATGGCTGGATGAAGTAGCTGAATTGTCAAAAATGGCTAGACTTTCTTTTATGATTAATAGAAGACCCATGGAAGAATATCAAAAGCAATGGTGCTGCTTTTTGGACTATCTTAAGAAAGGCAGTTGGAGATTATAAACGTAATCACTTATTATGTATCACCCGAGCAGAATGAGGAGGATATTGTATTGTTCTGTATGGACAATGAGTTCTTATGTTTAACACTATGTAGCACCATAGAAGTTAATTAATTCTTTCTGCATTCTTTCTGTCAACTCATTTTCATCTTAATAAAAAAGAAAATTATATTAAAAAAACTACACCATTTTCACAATGCATGGCCTTTCAAAAAAAAGAAGAAAAAAGCATTACAGGGTAATGCCTCACCTCTCTCTACACCATTCATTTACTTATTATCACGGATTAAACTACCTGCTATTATCATCAATTTGTAGCTGGTCAACTAATATGCACCCTCCTGAATTCATTGGTTCATATTTTCATTATATATGGCCAAATTGTAACAGTATTTTAGAGTCTTAGGGACACACATTACATTTTAAAGTAACCAGGTTTTTAAAAATTGACAAAATTTCACACACTAGATGATTAGCCTCAAATGTCCGTCTCCCCCAACCCCAACATACATTCTACTTTTTACAGTTTCTCTTCTCTGTGAAATTCTTGGATCACAAAGAACAACCAAATCCGCTCTCTGATTCTCTCCCATCATATCCTTATGGCATCTTTCTCCCCCAACCCCTTTCCATGAAAACACCTGCAAGGTGGAAGACAGCAGACATTTCCACTGCCTTGGATTGCAGCTCTCTTGGGCTACAGCAGTTTGAGAGGAAAAGCTGCATCTCTTCACCCGTCTGCTGCTGAGCAGTTTGACAAGAAAATGAAGGAATGTCCCTTGACATATGGCTGAACCACTGGAGAAGCAGCCCCTCAGGCATCTTCCCTGCCCTCTCTGGAGCTCTGCTTTCTAGCCTTCTGAAATTCAATGATGGTGGCAATGCTTTAGACAGCAACTATCTACCCCCATGAGGTGCTGCATCTCCAGAAACCCTGGTTCTCCTTGAGGTGGTACTGGGAGATGGGCACTGCTGGGACTCTATGCTCTTGCATTAAAACAGAGCTCCTCCACATAGAAAAATAATTGGTACAGATAACTGTGAGATATGCAGCTCTTGGGTATGCAGAGTTCAATGCAGTTTGTCAAGAGGGGCATTTCTTTCCAGATAGGAATTGCAGAGGGAGCTGCAGTTTAGGGCTGTATAAAGCATTGAGAGGAAGGTTAAATAAGCCTGGCCTGATTGGGCTTTGTACACAGCTGTTTCATCTTCACTTCTATGATGAGGGTAAACAACCATTGTTTGGTGGGGGGAGGGAATTTAAAAATCCAAAGTGAATAAAGCAGAGCTTATTTACAGAATGCTTAAACTTTTGATCTTTGCTGCCGCAGCACTCACAACCAGGCTCACAATGTTTATTTAGTGTTTTACCCCAGGGGGTGGGGTGGGGTGGGATGTATCTTTCAAAAACATGAAATCTTACAACCATAAACTAGGGATCTCTTCACCCAAGTTTCAAATATATAAGGCAGCTGTAGCCCCTAACATAAAGTAACCATGTTTCTCCTAGGACAGAATATAATTCTAAACGTAACACATGAAGTAATCTTAAACACACAACACATATTCAAACCCAAGTCAGAACCAACAATATGAAATAATCATCAACCTCACTCTGGCCTACGGTTGCCAACCTTCAGGCGTGGCATGGAGATAATGCGGAACTTCAGATCTGTGTTTTGCATTTCATACATGCTAAACAATAGTCATGTCTCTAGTCATCATGCAATTCAACATGCATGCATGAAGTAGCCCAAAGATAGAGATCTGCAGCCGTTTTTGGGCACCATAAGGTTTCAAGACGCAAGCTGGAAAAAGCAGAGGTAGCCTGAACTGTTCCTTAATGAAATGTATTGCCATCTGTTAAGTACCATGGAGACCACTGAAATGTTTTTTCACCAAGAGCCACTAAATAATATAGTCACAATAAAAGTGCACAGCTCCAGTGATTAAGTATATGATTGCCTGAGCCTGAAAGGTTTGGACTTCATTAAATACAGGGTTGGTTTGACTCCACTGGATATGATTCCTAAGTCCTTTTCAACATGCAGAGGGTTTCAGATCAATGGCTTTCCATTTGGGATCCATTATCGCTGCAAGGTGCCCTGGGAGTTGCTTTGGCAGTGTTTGCAACCGGAACAGATGTTGCAATTACCAGACTGATCTCAAGGGGCCTGGTCTCATGCAATTGTCTTCCCAGCTTTAAAAACCCCAGAGATTTTACTAACTCAAGTGAACAAGGGATATGGCCATGAGTGGCCCTCTTGAAGCCAAGCTGCAAATGCTCTTTATTTCCAGCCATTTAGACACCCCTACGAGGTCAGATGGTTCACTTCATTGCACAAAATCATCATCATGCTGAGTGTTGAACAGAGACACCTGAAAAGCACAACTGTGTTTAATAACAGTCCATTAGCACAACAAGCTCAGATGAAAATGGAAGCTGCTAACGAACCCAAGAAGCAGCAGCCACCTCCCGGTGAATGAAGACGATGAAGCTGGAAAGGTGGGAGAAAAGGAAACAATATTTTTGCCCAACAGTGCATTACCAATAATACAATGATGACAAAAAAAATATCCAGCCTCTTTTTTAAAAGATGTATGCGTTTCATGCCATCTTGCTAGCAGATGCCACAACAGTGCTTGATGTGAAGGAGAGCAATAAATGGCAACATATACAAGTCTGAAAGAAGGAAAACAAAGACCTAAGGAGCACGGTACACCAAGATCCAGCTTGGTGAAGTGCAAGCTTTCTCATCCTTTTTACCACTGAAACATTCTTCAGCCTTCGAGAATCCCAAGAAGTGATGTCAGCAGACCATACCTCCCCGCCATGCCTCCAGAAGTCATGTTTATGGCCCATTATGCACGGCCGCCGAAACGGCGATTTCGGGTCACATGGAAAACGCGGAGGGGGAAGACGCGACGCATACTGGTTATACACGGGGCGGAGCGCGACGGCGGCAAAACCCAGAGTAACCGATTATGCACGCGCCGATCCGGGCGCCGCTTCTGGTTGCGCCCCGCTCACCCGGAAGCTGCGCTTTCTTCCGCGTTTCACTGACGCGGCTTTTTCGGCAGCATGCACCGAAGCTGCAGCCGGTTGCAGCCTGCTCCGTGCGTTATCCGTGATTTTAGTCGCCGCCATTCCACCCCGAATGTGCGCTAAAACCCCCGTGCATAATGGGTCTATGACAGGGGTCCCTCCCCTTTCCACCCCCTCCAGGCCTATTGGTGGCCATTCAGAGAGGAGAGGCAGGTTGACATATATAGTCATATTACTGATATTTTTTTAATTGACAAATATATTAAAAATTAATTGACTCCCACCTGATCAGCAAAAACCATCTGGGGCCATCACAAAACCCTTGTTGAAAAAGCCTGGTGTAGTAGTTAAGAGCAGCAGCTCTGATCTGGAGAATCACTTTGATTCCCCACTCCTTCACATGCAGCCAGCTGGGTGCCCTAGGGTCAGTCTCAGTTCTCTCAGAGCTCTCTCAGTCTCACCTGCTTCACAGGGTGCTCTGTTCTGGGGAGAGAAAGGGTAGGCAATTATAAGCCACTTTGAGACTCCTTCAGGTAGGAAAAATGGGGTGCCAAAAGCAACTCTTCTTCTCTTCTAAATGAAAAAGAACTTAGATTTCATTCATCACATACCCAGGTCAACAGGTGCCAGTATCGCACCATTCATACCGAGGAGGGCAAACAAGATTATTCAGGGATTGGAGCCCTTTTCCTATGAGGGAAGGCTGAAGACTCTAGATCTTTTAGTTCAGAAAAGAAGCAATTAAGAGGTTTATAAATTTATCCAAGGGGTGGAAAGAGTTGATAAACATAACTTCCCTCCCTTTCCTAAAATATTAGTGCAACCAATGAAGCTGATGGGTAGTGGGTTCAAGGTGGACAAAAGGATATAGGAAGTTAGATCTATCAGTGGCTACTAGCCACAGTGACTAAGGGAAACCTCCATATTCAGAAGCACTAAACCTCTGAATCCCAGGCTCAGAAGGTAACATCAGGGGAAGGTATTGGGTTCTAATGTCCTCTTGTTGACCATCCATAGGAGCTAACTGGCCACTGCGTGAGACAATTCCATGGAGTCTACCCTCCAAAGCAGCCATTTCCACCAGACATATTGATCTCTGTAGTCTGAAGATCAGCTAAAAAATGTCGGGGAACTCCACGATCCATTTGGAGGTTGGTAACCCCAATGGCAACTGAACCAACACTGCCTTACCACTTTGTTTCCCAATTGATTCATGCTGGGGAAATAAGCAGAGAGGAGAGCCCATGGCTCAAATCCAAGCTGCCGTGAGTGGTGGCAGTAGTAGGGGCTTGTGGCGGATCTGCAGTGGTCCTCTCAGGGGCAATGGGTGATATGCCATGACGTTATTTCAGTGGAAGTCTGGCCATTTAAATTAAAGGGAGAATTTCTGGTGGGCCACTGCCCAAGGGTGCCACTGGTGGCCAGGATCAAGTTTAACCTAGGTCTAGCAACAGAACCTCAGGGACCACTTAACTCAGACCTGTCATCAGTTGGTGCCAGTTTCCCAATTGTCTTCTCTCACATTGGTACCTGTATTCAAGAGGAAGCAACAGGTGACCTAAAACCCACTTGTCTACACGGCTGACTCAATTGCTTGCTCCAGGACTATCTTCACTTCCTAGCCTGCTCCTGTGATGCCTCAATAAACAGCAGTTTCTGTTCATTAACCCCCCTGAGTCTCAGCGGCAAAGACAGACCACAAACCAACTAGCTAAATAAATAAATTAAATGGTTTTCATCACAGTGCTTGAGGGACTCCCCATCAGTGCTTTTAACACTATTGAAGAGACTTATGTCATTCAGAACTGAATTAGAGTTTATAGCCTTATTAAATAAGTCCCTGTTTCAACAATCACAGTGTAATTTAGATACAGCACATCTATTACTAGCACTCAACCATAATGTGGTAGTTAGGGTTTTGTCTTTAAAGTTTATCTGACACACTGAGAAATCTAAAGTTGTTTCATTTCTATTACTCAGAAAATGCCCTTCAAAGCGGTTCCAAAGCGGTATGGGGTGAGGACGGCAGGCAGTTTCTCATGGCCATGCAGAGGGGGGTGGAGAATCACAGAACAGAATCATAGAATCATAGAATCATAGAAACATAGAGTTGGAAGGGGCCATGCAGGCCATCTAGTCCAACCCCCTGCTCAATGCAGGATCAGCCCAAAGCATCCTAAAGCATCCAAGAAAAGTGTGTATCCAACCTTTGCTTGAAGACTGCCAGTGAGGGGGAGTTCATCACCTCCTTAGGCAGCCTATTCCACTGCTGAACTACTCTGACTGTGAATTTCCCCCCCTGATATCTAGCCTATATTGTTGTACTTGAAGTTTAAACCCATTACTGTGTGTCCTCTCCGCTGCAGCCAACAGAAACAGCATCCTGCCCTCCTCCAAGTGACAACCTTTCAAATACTTAAAGAGGGCTATCATGTCCCCTCATGTGGAGGTGGGCTACAGTTTCCCCACAGTTGGGAGGACTTCCCCATCCTAGCCTAGGTTTCTCAAAATGCTTGGGCAGGTAATGCCAAGCAAAGATGCATCCAAGTGGATTGCAAAACTAACCGCAATATAAATAGTTGGCTGATGGCTGATGGGGTTGAGTCGGTTGAAAACAGCTTCTCCTCTCATCCTTCTAAGCCCAGTCTCTGCTAGAGAGAGACCATTTTGAAAGACTAATACAAGCCATTCTTTCTCAGCATCAGTTCCTCACCTAAAATTTGGGGATGACTACCCATCCTATGCTCCCTCACAGGGCTGTTGTAAGGATCACTTCAAACACATAGCTATACTATCTAAATGTGTCCTGTTATTTCCAGCACTAGCAGTAGTAACAGTATGCAGTAACAACAACAACAAATGCCTACCCTAATGATCATTTTATAACTTTTGACACTAGACTCCCCCCAAAACAACCCAGTCATAAATCATATTGTACTAGCATGTGTGGGCTTAGAGGCTGATTCTGTGAAGGTTCAAGGGGGTGGCAGGTTACAGTGGATGAGCAATAGGGTTGTGAGTGTCCTGCATGGTGCAGGGGGTTGGACTAGATGGTCCATGAGGTCCCTTCCAACTCTATGATTCTATTATTCTTTCTCCCCCTGACAACATTCCAGAGATTTTTGACTGGCATTACCAGCATCTTAGAAAAGTTAGCAAGGTTTTAGTGGTAGTGTGGTATCTACAAACTGGCCATGAAGACCACTAATCTTCCAGTCTGTAAGGCTCCCTAGCGCTTTGTGAACGGAGGCTATCACTGGTTGAATTTAGGCTAGCAGTCAAGAGGGAAGCCTCATTCCAACTTGGGCATCTGCACTCACAAGTGGGATCAGACGTGGCTGCAGGTAAAATCTCTCAGCCAGGCCATCTGGATATTAAGTTAGAGAGTCTGTACAAGTGTCAGTGAACCCTGAAGCCTGGATACCTGTTAATTACAGTGCCCTCCAGAGCAATTCTCAGCACATAAGGAATGTGGAAATAACAGCTAAAAAAAAGGGGGGCAAATAAAAAGCTAAAAGAAGACTTCCTGGAGCTCTGCACATCATTCTTTCTGACACTCTTCAGGGGAGCCTTTCTTATTGAGCAAGAGAGGAGCCTGCTGCACTTTCCGATCCTTGGGCGTTCCAACAATGAATAAAGGAGCCCTTCAGAATGGCTCAGTCATCCATTCCGAGCACCTGGTGACCCAGCATTCATTGTCATCGGTTAAAACATCAGATTTCCATTTTTAAACCTTCCCAACAGCAGAAGGAACAACGATAATGGAAAGCTCCATTTGCTGGCAAGGGAGCCCGTTGTGTGCTCTCACTTCCGCTCCCGCATTATTTGTACCCCTGGGAAGTCCAGAGACCAGCAATTTAACCTTTCTATGAAAGGACTGAATAACTAGCTCTATTTACTGCTGTTTATGTAGCATCCCAAAAGGCAGTCGGCAAACACCTGAACCCTGGCAGTCACCTGCCTGTAACCAGAGATGGGACGGGTAATAAATATGCAGCCCAGTCAAAGAGTCTGCCAGATAATCGGGTAACAAGAGACTCTTGATTTTATTTTGTTCTTCCATCATCCCTCTTTACTACCTACTCCTTTGTGTTTTATACAATTGTGGGAGCAAAACTACCTCTCCCCACACAATGGAATTTAACCGCCACATTTCCTGGCAAACTATGGGGGTTATACTTCCTGAGAAAGATGTATTTAGCTTTTATTTGCCTATATTGTAACTTGATTCTTCCCACCAGCCATGGATTAGGCAAACAAAAACCTACAGCCACAAAAAAAGTGTTTGTCATAAAATGCAACATGTTGCTGAAGAATCTTTCTGAATCTTGGTCTGATGTGTCCTCAGCTCCTCAAATACGGAGAATGGCAAATGCAATAATAATTAATGGGAATCAATTCCCCAGATTCTTTTCTGGCCATTAGTTCACTGCATAACCTACATATTAACAGAATAAGGAAATCATCCGGGTACCACTTATAGTTTCATACTTCACTTTTTTATATATAGCACATTGGCTCTTAGATAAAATATACTAAAATACAAAGGAAAAGGATATTATTCCTGAATTTAAAAAGAAGGAAAATGTGCATATTTTTAAAAATATAAATTAAAATTTGCTGGGGGGTGGAAACAAGCTTTAATGATCCTAATACTGAATTAATTGGGCAGGTTCACATTTTAAAAAGAGCTGAAATAGATTGGGCAACATCCAAAGTACTATGATCTTGATTCCCAGACAGGAGGTTAAATATGTGATGATCGTCTGAACGGTCAGAGAATGTTCTAAGATAAAGAGATCTTCAGGAGTACTCTTAAAACTACCACAGAATTTGCATGAGAAGAAGAGATGTCATCAGCACCCTGGTTTTTGCTACCCAAAGAAGCCTCAAAGCAGCTTACAATCACCTATCCCTCTCACAACAGACACCCTGTGAGGTAGGCTGGGCTGAGAAAGTTCTGAAAGAACTGTGATTGGCCCAAGGACACTCAGCTGGCTGCATGTGTAAGAGTGAGGAATCAAACCCAGTTCTCCAGATTAAAGGCCAGCATTTTTAACCACCACACCAAGCTCACTTGGTATATTAGAGTTTCAGGGGCTTGAACCCCACATGAAGAGATCCTTTGGCCCTGTGGTATCTTGGGAAAACTACCATGTAAAATTGGCAGCATGTTAAAACAGGCCAAGCAAGTTAAAAAAAAAAAAAGTTGTATGAGAGAAGAGTAAGCAAGAGTATTTTTGCCAGAAGGAGTTGCAGGCATAAAACCCAAAAGCAAAACGGAGCCATTGAGTCTTGTGGCTGTTAAAAGATGTTCCTAGTCTATATACCAGGGGTAGTCAAACTGCGGCCCTCCAGATGTCCATGGACTACAATTCCCAGGAGCCCCTGCCAGCGAATGCTGGCAGGGGGCTCCTGGGAATTGTAGTCCATGGACATCTGGAGGGCCGCAGTTTGACTACCCCTGCTATATACCATTTGAGAAACTGGGCAACAACTTATGGGATACACACAAGCTGTGAGGTACCTGTTGGCAGTTAAGGTGTCTGATACAGATCACAAAATGACATTTCTTTGGGAGGAGGAACTATCATTTGTCTTTACTAACTCAGGAGTTCTCAGGCTTCCCTTGTGCAAAATGCAGAGTAAAAAACTCTTTGTTGCTCTTAAAAAGTGCCATTGGACTCTAATTTTGTTGTGTTAATATCCATGTCAGGGCAGAAAAGTCATAGACTCTGCATAATTCTTGGCTACACTAAAAAAAGGCCCCAGACTGATCAGTAATATGTATTATAGCACAACAGGGTCTAACTGTATAATTCAGACACAGAAATCCTAAAATGGGTATCAGCCACCTGTTTTTCCTCAATTGTTTTTTTCTAGTTAAGGGCTCGTGCCTAAACCTTTTGTAACAGGCATGTCAAGTGTGATTGGAAGGGCACTTGTCTCTATACAAGTGGAAGGGTGCCCTAGGGAACTGTGGTCAGATGCAGCTTCCCCAGCACCTGTTTGCATGTGCACCTCAGGGATTTGGAGAGTCATGCCTCTCATCACACTCTGGGTCTTTTATGGGGGACACTAGTGAAAGTACTTCAGCCACCTCTGGCTATTGTCTAGTGTGAACTTGTTTGGTTAAGGAGAATTAGCCAAAACAAACTGAGCAAATAAGGCACAGGCATTAATGAAAGATATCTTCTGAAAACCATTCTGCTAAAAATAAAAGCTGTGGAAATTAAAGGGGGCTGCGTCACATTGGTCTTATTATGGCAGTATATTGGAATATTGGGCTAGTATATTGGGGACAATGTCTTTCCCCTCTTTTCTTTCTGGAAGCCAGTTTTGCATTGGCTTTATCCTCGTCCTCATGCATAATATTTCTGTTGGTTTTCTTTGCCCCACCCACCTCCAATCCACAGGTGGATGATTGGATTGTCATGGTCAAACCACTCCCCCCAACACACACAGTAGATGGGTAATTTATTTTAAAAAGAAGAAGTCACCAAAACTCAGTTTAGTGAAGGAACATTGTAACAATAGCCAGGACCAGGTTTTCTGAATTCCTAACTTTCATTTTTTTTTAAAGTCTCTCCCTTCTTGGAGATATAAGGGGAAAGACACTTCTCCATGAGGGAAACAGCTAGAGACCTACTGTTGTTACAATGTGCCAATCATACAATGATATTTTAGTGTCTTTATTTTAAAATGAGGTGTGTTCTACCACCAATGACACCATCAGTAATGACAGCACTTTCTCTTTAAAAGCCTCATCATTAAAGGCATGTGTGGGGAAAAAATAAACTGATTCTACAACTGTGAAAATGCTGAGGGAGGGGAGGCATGCAGAACAACTGTACCCAGACTGATTCCAATGCTTCTGAACCAACTGCCAAGAAAATCAGTAGTTAATTGAGCATGTAGAAAAGCCCTTTGTGTTAGATTCTTTTTGCTGGTTTATCGTGGAGAGGTAAAGGGGTAAGTGTTATTGAAAGTGATTGATTCCTTTGTCCTTCCCATATGTATAGGTGTGCTTGCAGTTGCAGTGCATTGTCATTTAAATTGTATTTTGACATTCTCCATTGGTTGGTAAAGGGATTTTAAGCCAATGTTCTCTTACTTCTGGGTGTTTTGGTTTAACGTGGGCCTGTTATTATGTCCTTATTTTGTCATTTATTGGGTTTTAATCTTTCAACCTTCATCCACAGCACTGTTGAGGAGTTGGGATATAATTATTGTAAAACAAATCATACATAATAATAATGAATAACCCCATGTTTCATTACAGTTTCCTAACTATGAAGAGGAAGTCAGAATTTTGTCCTTCACCAATACCAAACACTAAGGTAATTAAGATTAACGGTCCTTCTTGTTGGCACTCAATGGAAACTCCAAGCACAGAATGAGCTGCAGTGACAATCTTTCTTCTTGTTCCTAAAAGAGGCCTGTCCTCAAGGACATGGCTGAAGGCCGTATCAGACAGGATATCTTCCCCACACAAGCAGAGCTTCCAAAATGATATATGCTGGAAATCAGCCTACAAATTCTCCCTTAAAAAATGCCTTCTGGATTGCAATGGATTAATCTCATTTCAAGTAATACCACACCATCAAGTAACCATAGGAGCCAAGTTAGACCATACATGGAACTGAGTTTGACTTTCCTCTTTTTAAATTTTTAACTCAAGTAAACTTGATAGGCTGCGGCCTGAAAGTGATGGTAGGCATGACTGTTTCCTGCTCATTCACTGTTCTGTTCAAAATTCCCCTCACCAAACGGCTTTTCTTCTCAAAGAAGGAACCATGAAGATCCTACCCCTACTTTGGTCACACACACCAAGCTGCCTTATACTTGTCGTGGTTCGGTCCTTGGTGGCTTGGGAACGGGACCGAACCCCGCCATCAGAGGCGCCCGCGATCACGGAGGTAGGGCATGGTGATCATAGGCAAGCCGGCAGCTGGGCGCCCCACCCGATCGTTGAGGTGGCAATGGCCGCTAAAGAACCTCAATGTCCCCCTCCACCTTTTGACAAGGGCCCGGAGATGGCCCTTTGTTCCAGGAAAATGGGCCATCAGGAACCCCGGAAAACCTCGCATATGTGCATGAGTCATGATTGTATCAGCATGTTCCCTCCGCAAGTACTGGGTGGGGCAATACAGCCTAAGGAGGTGGGTTTTGTATAAAAGGGAGCTTCCACCTGGAGTTCGATGGAAGCTCTTACTCCATACCAGCGGACTCCACGTTGCTGAAATAAAGCTTGTTCCTGTTGTACCGTTCACCAGGCTTGGCGTGACGTTTTCTTCAAAGGGGCACCCTGTTTTTCAGTTAGCAAGCGGGTTCCCGACATCGTAAGAGCTTCCCACCGAACTCCAGGGTCGGCATCGCATCCGAGCGCTTATCGGGACGGATCCAGAGATGGCGTTTTCAAGCAACGGGGCGGTCTCGACCCCCACGAACCCCGGGAACATGAGTTTAATGTCCCCGGGAGATTTCCTCCGAAAATCGGGGGGCCAGGAGCAGCTGTCCGGGACCCCGAGACCCTCGGCAGCGGCGGCCAAGGGAAGGCGCCGGGCCATGGGTTTCCCAAGCACGGCGGGGAGCGCGCCGAGGTCTGGGGGGTTGGCCCCAACCTGGGACACCCAGCTGAGGCAGGCGCTTCGCCCGGTAGGACCTGAGGAATCCCTAGAGGACCTGCGGCGGGCCATGGCGGACTTGGCCAGGCGCTTGCAGGCAGCTGAAGCCCGTGAGCAAGCTCGGGCCGGGCCCGGGGGGACTGGTAATACAACGGCGGAGGGGATCGCGTCGAGTGAGGACGTCTCCAGCGACGAGGACGAGCCCGGTACTGGTGAGCGGGCCCCGGACCCCGACCCGGAGCAGTTTTCAGTCCCGAGTAGGCGAGACGGCCAGCGGAGAGGCGAGATAGCAGAGGATCTCGGGGGAGCGGGTGAGCCGACGGGGCGGCGAGAGCCGGACCAACGCAGGAGCGACGTGCAAGGCAGGGAGCGGCACGGCGTCGTTGGGCAAGTTGGTAGCCGGTGGAGCGGAGCAGGACGAGACGGCGGACGCCGAGAATCCCGGATCCGGAGGGGGTCGGACTACTCTCCAAAACGTTCCCCCCCAGAGCTTAAGGCGCGTTTCGACGGGACGCCGGACGACCTCCCGCAGTTCCTCCTCCACGCGCTGACGCATGCCCGGAGGTATGGAGACCGGTATGAGGACTCCGAGGACTTGGTCTGGGGGGTGGCATCGTGTCTCCAGGGCAAGGCGGGTCAGTGGTACCTAGGGTTGGCCGAGCGCGGCGACCCGGCAACTCGGGACCTGCAGGACTTCGTGGTCGCGCTCCGCCGACGATTCCAGGACCCCCAGGCTGAGGACAAGGCAAAGAGTCGGATCAAGGGACTTCGACAGGGTACTAGGGGGGTTATGGACTATATAGACATTTTCCGGAGGGAAGCAGGCAAGGTGTTCTCCTGGAACGAGGAGACCCAAATCGAGTACTTCCGGGAGGGCCTTAACCCGAAGCTCAGGGAATGGGCCGTGATCAAGGGGACGGAAGAAGATCTGTCTACACTGGAGGGGTGGTGTTTTGTGGTCGCCAAGCTGGAAGCCAGCCTGGGTTGGGCCGCCGCACCCCCCCGGGAGGCCAAAGGCGGGTCAGCCGAGGCGCCGAGACCGGGCCCCGACAACTCTCGCCCCAAACGACCCCCGAACCCCGAGCGGGAAAGGAGACGCCGGGAAGGTCTGTGCCTGAAATGCGGGGGGTCAGGACATTTCGCAGCAGCGTGCCAACGGCAAGGGGGGGAGGACCGCGGGCTCTCCCAGGGGGGAGGTGCGACACGCCCCCAGCAGGCACACCGGGCGGAGGACCTCCGCAACGAACCGGGAAGCGCCCAGGCGACGGGAAACGGCCAGGACCTGCTGTAGACGGCGCCGGGCAGCAGGTCCCGCGGTGCGAGGGAAAACCCCTGCAGCATGAGGCGCGACCTCCGAACGTGGTAATTTTAGAGCTCCGGAACCCGGAGAACGGACTAAGTTGGGTGGGGGAGGCTCTTTTGGACTCTGGATGCGACCACAGCATGGTCCACCCCCAGATAGCCCGGGCTTTGGGGCTACCGAAGCGCATTCGGAAGGTTCCCCTGGTTTTCGTCCAGATGGACGGCAGCCCGATTCAGGGGGGACCTTTCGGGGAAGAGGTGGGTCCTATCGCCATCCACATAGGGGACCACCAAGAGCTGCGGTGGCTGATCCAGGTCCCCGTAGCGGGATATCGGGCGGTGTTGGGCCTGGATTGGCTGAAGGAACACAACCCCGTGGTGGACTGGCGGGCGGGGACCCTGAAGTTCGACTTGACGGTGGGTGCACGGCATCGGGTCCCCCACGAGAATTCCAGCCACAAGAGGACGGCGGCGCGTCCCAGGGGAGCGGCGGCGGCGCAGCAGGAGAAACCAGAGCCCGAGGTCCCACCAGAGTACCGAGACCTCGCAGCCGTTTTCAGCGAGCGGGACGCGGACGAGCTACCCCCACACCGCCGCACGGACTGCGCTATCAACATCCCAGAGGGGGCGGTACTACCCAAAGGGCGCATCTACAAGATGAGTGAGGGTGAGCTCAAGGACCTCCGGGAGTTTTTGGATAAAAATCTGGCCCGAGGTTTCATCCGGCCCGCTTCCAGTCCCATGGGAGCTCCAGTCTTGTTCGTCCGGAAAAAGGATGGGTCCCGACGGCTGTGCCAGGACTACCGGGGCCTCAACGCCATCGCAGCGGGGAACGCTTACCCCCTCCCGCTGATCCCGGATTTGCTGGCCCGGCTGGGCAAAGGGACTCTGTTCACTAAACTGGACCTAAGGGAGGCGTACTACCGGGTACGCATCCGGGAGGGGGATGAGTGGAAAACAGCGTTTAACTGTCAATTGGGACAATTCGAATTTAAAGTGATGCCGTTCGGCTTAAGCGGGGCACCTGGGGTTTTCATGAGTCTAATTAATGAGGTGTTGCAGGACCTTCTGTTTCAGGGGGTGGTGGTTTATTTGGATGACGTCCTGATCTACAGCCAAGATCCCCAAGAGCACGTGACCCTGGTGAGGGAGGTGTTAAAGCGCCTGCTGGCAAACCACCTATACGTGAAGCTGGCTAAGTGCGAATTCCACCGTCCCTCCCTGGACTATTTGGGCTACCGCATCTCAGCCCAGGGCATAGCTATGGACCCCGAGAAGGTGCAGGCGGTGCTGGCCTGGGAAAGGCCCCGCACCCGGAAACAGCTACAAAGCTTCCTGGGGTTTGCTAACTTTTTTAGAGGCTTCATCCCCAGATACTCCTCCGTAGTGGCTCCCCTCACGGACTTGCTAGGTACCAAGGGGAGAGGTCCTCGCGCCACGCGGCCCAGCGCAGCGCTCGGCTGGAATGAGAAATCGGAGGCAGCGTTCCTGGCCCTCAAGCAAGCTTTCGCGTCTGAGCCCACGCTACTGCACGTCGACCCAACCCAGCCGATGGTGGTACAAGTCGACGCCAGCGACGCAGCAGCCGGGGCGGTTCTCCTGCAGCGAGACAAGGCGGGACAGCTGAGGCCGGCGGCCTACCTCTCACGAAAATTCGCCGAAACGGAGCGGAACTGGTCTACCTGGGAGAAGGAGGCGTTTGCGATTAAGTTCGCCCTCACCGAATGGCGGCATTGGCTGGAGGAAACAGAGGAGCCGTTCGAGGTCTGGACAGATCACAAGAATCTGGAGGCGCTCCGGCAACCGCGATCCCTGAACGCCAAGCAGATGAGGTGGGCGGAGTTCTTTTCGCGGTACAATTTCAAGCTTGGTCACATCCCCGGCAAAGAGAATTTCCTCGCGGACGCCCTCTCCCGTCTGCCGCATTATGGGGAGGGGTACGCTCCCTGCACCAGGTCCGTGTTTGGCGAGGAGCAGCTGGGACGGGGGGTCGTCACTAGGCGGCGGGCCAGGGAGGAATGGGAGCCCGACCCGGCGACCGCCCCGCTCCGAGACCGCCTAGTGGCAGCCTATGGGGCAGACGAGGAGCTGGCTGAGCTCCGGGACTCTTTGATTTTGGACTCCGGTCTCTGGCGGAGGGGGGAGGCTGTCTACGTCCCGGAAGGGCTACGACGGGAAGCCCTCAGCCTCTGCCACGATGCTAAGACCGCCGGGCACTTCGGTTTCGTAAAATCCTGGAAGTTGGCCCGGCGGCGGTTTTGGTGGCCCAGTCTGCGGCGGGACACAAAAGCTTACGTCAGTGGTTGTCCTGTCTGCCTGACCTGCAAGCCGGGGGTTGGCAAGCCGAAAGGTCTGCTGCACCCGCTCGAGGTCCCGACCCGGCCGTGGTCAGTGATCTCCATGGACTTTATAACAGACTTGCCTCCCAGCAAGGGGAAAACGGTGATCTGGGTGGTGGTAGATCTATTTTCCAAACAGGCCCATTTCATTCCTTGCGCCAGTGTCCCCAGTGCTTCACAGTTGGCTCGGATGTTCCTGGATCACGTGTTCCGACTGCACGGGCTGCCGGACAAGGTGATTTCCGATCGGGGCTCACAATTCGTGTCCCGGTTTTGGCAAGCTTTCCTGCGCCTGTTAGACATCGAGCAAGGGCTGAGCTCCGCTTACCACCCCCAGACGGACGGGCAGACCGAGCGGGTTAATCAAGTACTGGAGCAGTACTTGCGGTGTTTCGGTTCCTATCATCAAGACACCTGGGTGCCCCTGCTCCCCCTGGCCGAGTTCGCGTACAACAACGCAGACCACAGCAGCACGGAGATGTCGCCTTTTGCCGTCGTCTACGGGACAGACCTGAGACACTTCCCGGAGCTTGGAGAGGTCCCCGCCCGGGAATCGGCCGACCTTCGCGAGTGGGGGAAGCGTGCCGGGAGCTGCTGGAAGTCGCTGCAGGAGCAGCTCCACAAAGTCAAGGCAGCGCAGAAAGAGGACGCCGACCGGAAGAGACGACCAGCTGAGGAGATCCGACCGGGGGATCGAGTTTACCTTTCCACCCGGAACCTACGGTTGAATTTGCCCAGCAAGAAGCTAGGCCCTCGGTTTTTGGGGCCTTTCGAGGTCTTGGCCCCGATCAACGAAGTTTCGGTCAAGCTCAAGCTCCCCAAGAACCTCCGGCACATCCATCCCGTCTTTCACGTGAGCCTTCTAAAAAAAACTCCGGACGGTGACGTTTGGCACCCCGTGTTTTCCCCGCCAGCGCCCGAGGTCCTGCCGGGGGGGGAGCACCACGAGGTGGCGGATATCCTGGACTCTAGACTCCACAGGGGGAAGTTGCAGTACCTCGTGGAATGGAAGGACTTCGCTTTGGGGGACCGGGAATGGGTCTGGGCAGCGGACGTCCTTGCGCCCCGACTCACTGAACGTTTCCACAAGCGGTATCCTGGCCGCCCCGGGGGGTTGGAGAATGGACCTTTGGGGGGGCAGAATGTCGTGGTTCGGTCCTTGGTGGCTTGGGAACGGGACCGAACCCCGCCATCAGAGGCGCCCGCGATCACGGAGGTAGGGCATGGTGATCATAGGCAAGCCGGCAGCTGGGCGCCCCACCCGATCGTTGAGGTGGCAATGGCCGCTAAAGAACCTCAATGTCCCCCTCCACCTTTTGACAAGGGCCCGGAGATGGCCCTTTGTTCCAGGAAAATGGGCCATCAGGAACCCCGGAAAACCTCGCATATGTGCATGAGTCATGATTGTATCAGCATGTTCCCTCCGCAAGTACTGGGTGGGGCAATACAGCCTAAGGAGGTGGGTTTTGTATAAAAGGGAGCTTCCACCTGGAGTTCGATGGAAGCTCTTACTCCATACCAGCGGACTCCACGTTGCTGAAATAAAGCTTGTTCCTGTTGTACCGTTCACCAGGCCTGGCGTGACGTTTTCTTCAAAGGGGCACCCTGTTTTTCAGTTAGCAAGCGGGTTCCCGACAATACTGAAGCAAACCATTCACCCATCAAGGTCAATATTGTCTACTCAGACTGGCAGACTTGACATTGAGGTTCTACTACCGGATCCTTTTAACTGGAGATGCTGGGGATTGAACCTGGGACTTTATGCATACCTAGCAGAAGTTTTTCCACAGAGCCACAGTCCTTCCCCCTTGTTTTTTATTGCAGCCTCTAAGGCTGATATTCAGTTTTAAAAACCTTCAGTGGAAAGAGATATTTGCAAACAATAGAGCAGATGACATTCAGTTCTATTCCCCATTACCTGCTGTAGAAATGGTGAACAGGGATTGGAGGCAGTTTAGAAACAGATGAAGTCTAATAAGCTGGAAGAATCCTGACAAAACAGAGGTCCTACTGGTATGTGGAAGGAAATGGGTTATTTCCTGACTCAGGAAATGGGTTATTTCCTGACTCAGGAAATGGGTTATTTCCTGTTCTTGATGAGGTTGAACTCCCCATTATTAATATCGATATCAATATCAATATCAACATTACTACTAATATTATTTCCCGCCACTCCCGAGACCGGCTTGTGGTGGGTTACAGAATGTCCAACCCCCCCCCCCAAAAAAAACCCATTAAAATGGACAACAAAATCACAACAGAACATGGCAGAATACCTCCAAACTCCCTAATCCCCCACCTAACCTCTGTAGAGATGGAAAGAGGGGTCAAGATGGCGGGAACTAACTGCTGCCTAACACCAGGGGGGCCCCACCGATCTTCCTCAGTGCCCTGTCCTCATCCATAGACCTGGCAGAAGAGCTCTGTTTCACAGGCTCTATGGAACACCAAAAGCTCCAGCAAGGCCCCCAGCTCTCCCAGGAGTTCATTCCACCAGATCGCAGCCAGGACCGAGAAGGTCCTAGCCCTGGTCAAGGCCAGGTGTGCTTCCTTGGGGCTGGGAACAACAAGCAAGTTGGTAGGGCTCTACAGGGGGCACAGAGAGACAGGAGGTCCCTCAGGTATGTGTGTCCCAGACCATAGAGGGCCTTGAAGGTTAAAACCAAAACCTTGAACCAGATCCAGACAGCAACTGGCAACCAGTGCAGCTGCCTCAGCAGTGGCTGGATATGGGCCATCCACACTGTTTCTGTGAGGACCCTAGCAGCCGCATTTTGTACTAGCTACAGTCTCCGGATCAAGGACAAGGGCAGGCCCACGTAGAGAGAGTTAAATAAAACTATTCTGGAGGTGACTGTTGCATGGATCACCATGGCCAGGTGTTCAGGGGACAGGTAGGGTGCTAGTACCCAAGCCTGGCGAAGATGGAAAAATGCCTGGCCAGCTACCCTCTTGACCTGTGCCTCCATGGTTAGTGAGGCATCAATGGTCACACCCAAATTCCTGGCCTCAAAGAACAGAGGCCTTCTTGGTCATAATGCCAAAAACTTTGGAACTCTATACCCTGGGAGATGCATCTAGCTCCCTCTATCGGTGTCTTTTATCAGCATCTGGCATACCCCACCAGCATTTGCTGGTCCTTTTTCTAGTGTGTTTTAATTGGATTATTTCATACTTTTAATTGAATTTTCAATTGTTCCAATGTCTTAATTTTTTAATGTATGCCACTCCATGGACCCTAATAAGGGTGGAAAGGTGGCATTAGAAGGTCTTGAATTTTTGTATGATATTCTATAATACTTGGAGCCCTACTAGGGCAAAGATATTGGTTTTCCTCTTGCATCCTTTTGTCATTCTCAAATTCTTTGTTTCCCTTTTTCATTTCTTCATTTAAAGTTCTTACCCTTCACTAGTTTTCTCTATTTAAACTTTCAATAGTTGTTTTATGCCATCCACCTGGTTTATCTCCTCCCTTTTGCCAGGATTTTAGAAATAATGCTTTAGTAATCACACTCTTCATACAAGGAGACCAAAAGAGTCAGATAAATCAGGGAGAAAAAAAGAAATCAGAGACTGCAACTAAATACACTCTCATTCCAGGGGCTCTGCTAAACCATAATCAATACAAGGTTTGATCAATTTCTGAAAAAAACAACAATAAAAAGAGCTGATAGAGTTGGCAAGAACACACCTTTTGAAAAGACATGTCTGGAAATTATGTGCATAACCTGAACACATTGTGAAATAAGATCATAATATAATTTAAGACAAACTATCATGTTTGGCAGCTATAAATGCAACTAGAAATAATAGACAGCAGCAATATCTCACCCCACTAACAAAACAAACTGCAAGTGCTTTAGGTAGATGCTTCCACTGCTATAGGTATCCCCTTCTCTTCTTTTGAGATTTGTTTCTCATTGAATGTTAAATAGGGTTCCTGACATGGTTTGTGGTTATATGTTCAAGCCAAGACTGACCTTTAAAATGCCTTCAGTTTCTCTATGTGGCTGCAAACAAGGTGCAGGGGAGGGAGAGCCTTTCAACTTCTTTTCCTTGGAATTTTTATCACTGAAACCAGAGTGCCCCGTTTGATAAAAATTTGTTGCAAGATCCATGGATCTTGGCTCCACTGTCAATCAAAAAGGAATCTGTACCCACGAAATCAGAAGGTGATTGAGGCAAGAGGAGCTAGAAAATATCATTAAGTGTTCATTAAAGGTCACATTAATTAATCCCATAGTAATCCCAATTGTTATGCATGCCTGTGAAAGTTGGACAATGAAGAAAGCTAACAGGAAAAAAGCAGATTCCTTTGAACTTCAGTGTTTGAGGAGAGGTTTATGAATACTGTATCCCAACAAAAAGACAAATGAATGAGTTTTAGGCAAAACCAAACCTGAACACTCTCTAGAATGACTTTGGTCACATTATGAGAAGGCAAGAGTCACTGGAAAAGACAATAATGCTAGAAAAAGTTGAGAGCTGCTGGAAAAGAGGAAGACCCAGCATGAGATGACTTGACACAATAAAGGATGGCATTGACCTCAGTTTGCAGGATCTGAGAATGAGTGCTAACAATAAGATGTTTTGGAGGACATTAATTCATAGGGTTGCCATGAGGCAAATGTGACTTGATGGCACATACACGCACAGTCTTGGATGACTTTCTGTTTTCTAATACTGTATAATTTCTTATCTTCCAATTACTTGGAAAATCACTTTATTTAGAGACCTCCCTTGAGCTCACAAGTACTTATTTTTCAAATGCCTTACCATAATGTCCTTTTAAGAGACTGCTATACAACCCATAGTTTGATCTAAGATAAAATAAATGCAATTTTCCTGTAAAATCCTTACTTACATCCAATGTTCACATTACTTTTCATATAATGTGATTCTATGACCTCAATTTCCTATAATGAATATTTCATTTGAATATACCCTTGCCTGTTGAACTGATATTTCACCAAATTTGAGCAGGCTATCAATACTTTAATTATGCAGTTAAAAAGTCACGTGGGCTACAAAAGTACAACGATAGAATAAATATAGAGATGCAAAGAACAATGAAATCAGAATCTGATAGAAGCCAACTAATCTTAGATTCAATAGCCATACTAGACACCAAAATTAGAGAAAATAAAGGCAAAAAATACTTCTTTCAACTCTGAATGGGCAGTCAAATACAATGTGCACTATAGTTTCAATTCTTCCCACAGAGCAACAGCAAATTTAATCAGAATAGGAAATCAGAATAGGAAATCCTGGAATATCATCCAACACCGCTGATCATCCAACACAGTCCATTCAGGCCATCGTTGTAACTTGAGGACCATTAACGTGACTAGGTATGTTGATATTTTATGTTTATATTTAATTCCCTGTACAATTCATTGAGCCTCTTGTGGCGCAGAGTGGTAAGCGGCAGAAATGCTGTCTGAAGCTGTCTGTCTATGAGGCTGGGAGTTCAACCCCAGCAGCCGGCTCAAGGTTGACTCAGCCTTCAATCCTTCCGAGGTCGGTAAAATGAGTACCCAGCTTGCTGGGGGGTAAATGGGAATGACTGGGGAAGGCACTGGCAAACCACCCTGTATTGAGTCTGCCATGAAAACGCTGGAGGGCGTCACCCCAAGGGTCAGACATGACTCGGAGCTTGCACAGGGGATACCTTTACCTTTACAATTCATTGGGCATGAAAACAACAAGCTATCAGACAGCAGTGTGCATGAATGAGATCTTGGGAGTCCTTGCAGACGGTAAGCTAAATATGAGCAGACGGTGTGCTGCAGCAGTAAAAAAGGCAAACACAGTCTTAGGCAATATCAACAGAGGCATCACATTGAAATCGCAAGATGTCATAGTCCTGCTGTATTGGTCAGACTGCACCTGGAGTATAGTATGCAGTTCTGGAGGACTCACTTCAAAATGGATGTGGACAAAATTGAGAGGGCGTAGAGGAGAGTGACGAGGATGATCCAGGGCCTAGGGACCAAGCCCTATGAGAAAAGACTGAGGGACTGGGGAATGTTCAGCCTGGGGAAGACAAGGTTGAGAGGAGACATAATTGGTCTGTTTAAGTATTTGATAGGCTGTCACATAGAGGAAGGCAGGGAGCAGTTCCTGTTAGCAGCAGAGGATAGGACCCACAATTATGGGTTTAAAATACGTGTACAATGTGATCAGCTGGATATCAAGAAAAAAAAATCAACAGTCAAAATAGTTCAACAGTGGAATAGGCTGCCTGAGGACGTGATGAACTCTCACTCACTGGCAGGCTTTAAGCTATAGCTGGACAGATACTTATGTAGGATGCTTTACGCTGATCCTGTATTGAGCAAGGTGGTGGACTAAATGGCCTGTATGGCCCCTTACAACTCTATGATTCTATCAAGAGCTACAGCTAAGTCCTGATAACTAACCAACCGAACTAACTAACCATAACTAATTAAAGGTACACTAAGCCAAAATAGTTACCAAGCAACTTGTGGTGATTTTATTAACCCTAAAATGATCAGACTTTAGTGTTATGGCCACATAGCAGCTAGGAAATGACAAATCTCTTCTTTTTGGAAAGCCTCTAGTTTAAGAAGTAAAACCATTCTTAAAAGACACATTCCAGCACTTAAACTGGACTCTGAGAAATGTCTACATGGAATATCAGCCGAAGCTGATAACAAGCTCTTCTCCAAAAAACGAGAATCAACTTTTACCTTTTCCTTTTTACCAAGGAAGCATACAAAAGTTTTTCCAGTTTCCGAGATCCGTCAAAAGGGGGAAGGGAAGAGTGAGAAAGTAAGTCCCGCAATGTATTTCCTTTCAGCTATTTTTGGAAAAGGAGACCAAAAAATACGGTGGAGAAGGAGAGGGGTGCAACAGAAAGCAGAGAAAAAATCATTATTCTCAATAAATTGTTTCAACATTGTATAGGCAGTGAGCTTCACAATGTTACCAGTTTAATGGCACTTCCTTCAACAGTAGCAGATTTCACTACTGAACAGAGACAAATGGCACAAGATTATGCAGCTAAATCACTCTTGTAAATATTTAATATCATTGCATTCCCCCCTTTTAACAAATCACTATCAAAGGCAAAGCACACAGTTGAAAACACATTTATTTATTCTATCCTGGAAAAAGCTTAGTGCTCATGCATTTTATCTATCTAGTTCTCCAAATGACTTTGACACTTGAAAGCCCTTGTGATCAAAACAGTCTGAAGGCAGGCAATTTTGCAGCCATTTAAGAACTGATTTCATGCACTGATCAACATCTACCAAACTTGCCTGATGGAACAGCACAAGTTTAAGCTGGTGGATGGATAGCAAAATACCTGAAGGAGAAAATTAGTAAGTAAGTCACACAGGTTTAAATAAAAATCTTGGGCAAGAGAAGGAAAAGAAAACAAGATTCCATTATTTAGTTCCCAAAATAATACAAAAGACGGTGAACTATTTAGAAAGAGAATGAAAGGTACTTGGATTAAAAACCTGACTTCTAAACTTTAATCCTTGCTAGTAAAATGCTTACATGTTAGAATCAGAAAGAAGGAATAAACTAAGTGGACTGCTTTGCTCGGCCTCTTGTTCCAAACAGAAAATATTTCACATAAGGAACGCCTAACCTGTGAAATCCCTTCTTAACACCATCAATGATGAAACTCCTCCATTAGGCAACTTATTACATTGCTTTGTTGTGAAATGCTTTTTTCCCTGAATTTGCTCTAAATTATTTGCTGCTGTAACTGAAAATGGAGTTTCCATAAGCTCCTGAATATCACTCACCCACTGATTTATCCATGAATTTCACGATTAACTGCTATTATTGTATCTTGACACTACTCCAAAGAGACATAGCAGATGATTCCCAAGACCGCTTGCAATTCAAGAAGCTTACAAGGCCAAACCTTCTAAGTTTCAATAAAATCAATGAATTCAAGTGCACATAGAACCTGCATGTTACAGTGAGACAGTAGCATCCCATATACAAAAGAACTCCATTAGACATGACACCTGCGGCCTTTTCTTTAAAATAAATCATGGACAACCTTTCCATACATGAATGTACCATACATCTATCACAAAGCATACCAATATTAGCCATGCTTAATAATATTCCATCTTAACAAAAGACAGCAAAATCCAGCTAGTTATAACCAGTTTGCATGTAGTATGTTCCATTCCACTGACATAATCCCCTTTAACACTTTCAGGGAGCCAGGTTGCCAGTCCTGTCTGGTTTCATCATGTAAATCCTCATGAGTTCTTGCTGAATCAAACCAGATTGCTCTCCTGGGACACATACTGCTATTCAAGCCTGCTCTTTCCATCAGAAGAAGACACTTCGCATAGCATGTCTGATGCTACATATAATCCATTAAGCTAAACATGGCCCACCTGTCATAGATGGTAGCTCACCAAGATTTCAGTAATCCTCTCATTCTGTTGTTGTATATGTAGGATACAAACCCAAGGGGATTGTCTAGTCCAGGGGTGGTCAAACTGTGGGTCACCAGATGTCCATGGCCTCTGGAATGTCCAGATGTCCCCTCTGGCAGGAGCTTATGGTAACTGTAGTCCATGGACTGCTAGGGAAGACAGTATGGCCACCCTAGTTTAATCCTTGATAGATCATTATATGCATCTGATGGACTATATTCCTATCAGAACTAAGGCAGAGGTCTTTCATATCACCTTCCTTTCAATTAGAAATACTGAAAATTGAAACTGGGAACTTCTGCATGCCAAGCAGATGTTCTATCATGGAGCCATGGCCCCTCTGCAATTTAAGAATGTCCCTGCTTGAACCATTACAAACATCCATATTTGGATAAAAAGAGATTAGAGGAGGGCACTTGAAAGCACACTGAAAAACAGAGGGGCCTAGAAATGTTTTCAGATCTGCTTACACAAAAAACCTGAAATTCCAGTATTCTACTTTCTCTTTATTACACTGGTGGAGAGTGGCATTTCTCTCTCTGTACAGGAAAACAGAGTACAAACTGGTTCACCTGTATACTACAAGAAATTCTGAAAACTACATTTGGACTGAAACACTTTGGCACCATTCAGAGCCAACTATATTTCATAGAACTGAACTATCCATCCCCAGCAAATAATCAATGTGGATTTCTGGTTACTGCTTTGAGATGATCTGGAAACAAGGAAAGCTCATTCAGTCCCTTCTCTTGTTCCTAGAATACTGAGAGGCTCAACTTCTATCACAAAAGACTCATATTCTCTCTGAAATACCCTCCAACATACCTAGAGGTTTCCAGAAACACTATTTTACTTGGACACTAAGTTTATATGTTAATACCTGTCTCAGTTCTGAAGCCCACATCGCCATCATCTTTATTTTATTCATACTAACAAAAGAAGCTTCCCATGAGAACTCTGTCACACAACAGTGATAAGATATTCAAACTGTTTACACTGCAAGTGTCAAGTGCTAAAACAATCTGGGAAGTTTATAATATATAAAGCTGACAGCAAATTACACCTCTTTTAGGCAATTTATCTCTATAAAGGAAATGTGTGTTTACAGATTGTTAGTACAACTATGGTTGCCTCAGAACATTCGGAACATTCTGCAAATTTTATGTTCCACTCAGTGCTGCCCCCACCAAAATTTTGTGCTTATCTTTTAAAAATGTAGTGGTGTTTATCTTTTTAAAATAGTGGTGGTAGTGGTGGTGGTGGTTTACATCTGATTTATACATCAGATGATTCTATAACTAAAGCAAGGTATTAATGAATACAAGAATAGAACACTACTTATACAAGATCACAACATTATGCATATTACTGGAAGATTAGTGCTATTCACTGGTTTCATAATGATATCTACACAACTTTGCTTGTAAGCATCCATAAAAATAAATGCATTATATTATCACCCTAACTGTACTTTTAGATTCAATGAGCAAATAAAACCAAGCATACACATCAGTTTGAAGGATACTCTAGCAGCTGTCCAGGACCATGAATTCACAGGCAAAGTATCTTTATTCACAATGTAAGAATTAGGTGCTTGGGAACTGTCCAAGGTCCTGTGAGATCTCAAAAAGTTTCATACAGACCTAGCCAAGGTTCTGTAATCTCTGTTCCATAATCTTACCAAGATTTCTAATTCTCAGACTCACAGGCAAAGCCAAGAGCTATGCAAGGTTCTTTTATCTACCTTCACAAGTCTGGAAAATAACTGTTCACAGTTTGATTCCCAACATCATAGAAGGAATCAAAAACTTCACTGATCTGGTTCCTCAAGACATATTTAAAAGGAAAAACCTTTTGACTGACATTTAATATAAACAAGTTTGGATTATTATTTTTCTTACTTAGATTGGTGCTGAATGTGAGAGTATGCCCAAATATATTCATATATAAATACATACATGCATTCATGTCATCTAAAACAATATTCGTTAATCATATCATATTTTGGTACAGTTATAACATGGGTCCATTATGCACGGCCGCCAAAACGGCGATTTCGGGTCACATGGAAAATGCGGAGGGGGAAGACGCGAAGCACACCAGTTATGCATGGGACGGGGCGTGACGGCGGCAAAACCCAGAGTAACCGATTATGCACGCGGCGATCCCGGCGCCGCTTCTGGTTGCGCCCCGGTCACCCGGAAGCTGCGTTTTCTTCCGCGTTTTGCTAATGCAGCTTTTTCGGCGGCATGCACCGAAGCTGCGGCCGGTTGCAGCCGGCACCATGCATTATCCATGATTTTAGTTCACCCCGAATGTGCGTTATTCCCCCCGTGCATAATGGGTCATGGGGAAACAAAACTCAGTCACATAAACACCAGACTTTTAAAAAGATATACTGATTTAGTAACTAAATAACTGTTCACTATGTTTCACATGGTTGACCGCAAGTTGTTAGCCAGCCATCTTACTGGGGCCGGGATTCAAGGGACAGCCCTTCAGTGGCTGCACTCCTTTCTCTGGAACCAGCCACAAAGTGGGGAAGGAGTTATCATCCAAAATGCGGATGATATCCAGCTCTATTTCATAATGAAAGGCCACCCAGACTGCCCCCTGATACATTTGCCGGATGTCTGGAAGCTGTAGCTAGATGGTTTGAGCAGAGTTCCCTCTAAGATAGAGGTCCTCTGGCTGGGCAGGAAGGTGATGGATCAGGAAGCACACCTTCCAACTCTGGCCAGGTGCAACTGAACATCCTGTCCCGCCCCTTTTCTGCTCAGTCACAGGATCCTCACCTCGGAGGGGTTGAGTTTCAGGTGGCTGTGCTCTAACCCCCCCAGCAACAGCTTCCAAATATCTGACAAATGTATTCAGAGGAGAGACTGGGTGGCCATCCATGAGGAGATAGAGCTGGGTGTCATCCGCATATTGATGACACCTCAGCCCATAGCTACAGACCAGCTAACCTAGAGAGTAGAATCATAGAATCATAGAGCTGGAAGCGTTGCTGGCTGCACCCTGATTGGCCCTATTCCAGCTTGGACAGCCAGACATGCTCCACCCCCCAGACTATTTCACAAATATATAGAGGAATAATGGATAAGGATATCCAATTATCAGCAATGCTCATTTCAAAATTAACATCTGATTTCTATCTTCTAACTTTAACTACAGCTATAAATCTTTCACCAATTAAAAATGAGAGAAGACAGACTTCAGAAACAGGGCTCAACTCACGCAACAGACTATCACAGCCTTCTTTCCCCCATAAAACCCATTCCTGATGGTTATATTTTCTTCTCTTCTATTAAGTGCCAGTTGGAATTCACTGTCCCAGACACCACAGTGTGGCAACTGTTAGCTAATGCAGCTGGCTTTTTAAAAGGTATAGTTTCTCAAGCCTTTGGCTTTGTTTGCATTCAAAACGTTCTCCTAAGGGAACAGTTGTTGGATATATAAGCTGCCATCTATATTTAACAGAAGCAAGAAAACAACATACTTAACAAGAGTCTGCAATTAAGGCCTAGAATTCACAGAGAGGAGAAGAGGTGGCAAACCTTTGGATTGTACCACTTTAAATTGTGAGTTACTATTCACATGAATTAATGCACTTCTGTGTAAAAACTTTAAAGCTAGGTATTATTGAGCAACCGTCTCAAAGGCATGCCTATTTCTTCTGTGTATATTTTTGTTATTGAAGATTCCATCAAGAGACCCCTCATATAAACACCAATTTGCCCCAGCAGCAGCAGTTTCTAAAACTCAACAACCTTTTCATTAATTTTTTTTAACAGGACAGGGGCTAGTGATACTTGCAATTTTCACAAAAAGTCTGACATCTAACAGTGGGCAGTCCTTAATGATGTGTATCATTACTCTACTAAACATCACTCCCCCAAGCTACTTATATTTCCCACAAAGGAAAAGGCTGGGGTGTCCAGTAGGGACGGCATGGTTTTCTGTAAAAATAATCGCACACAGGGCAAAGTCCCTCTCTCTTTTTTCTAATGTCTTCTTCTTTAAACTACCACCTCAGAGGCCCTATTCTTTTTTTTTAAAGTTCTGGCATAGAACACAATCACAGAAGTACACATAATCATAGAATCATAGAATCATAGAGTTGGAAGAGGCCATACAGGCCATCTAGTCCAACCCCCTGCTCAACGCAGGATTAGCCCTAAGCATCCTAAAGCATCCAAGAAAAGTGTGTATCCAACCTTTGCTTGAAGACTTCCAGTGAGGGGGCGCTCACCACCTCCTTAGGCAGCCTATTCCACTGCTGAATTACTCTGACTGTGACAATTTTTTTCCTGATATCTAGCTTATATCGTTGTGCTTGTAGTTTAAACCCATTACTGCGTGTCCTCTCCTCTGCAGCCAACAGAAACAGCATCCTGCCCTCCTCCAAGTGACAACCTTTCAAATACTTAAAGAGGGCTATCATGTCTCCTCTCAACCTCCTTTCTCTAGGCTGAACATTCCCAAGTCCCTCAACCTATCTTCATAAGGCTTGGTCCCTTGGCCTCAGATCATCTTCGTCGCTCTCCTCTGTACCCTTTCAATTTTATCTACGTCCTTCTTGAAGTGAGGCTTCCAGAACTGCACACAGTACTCCAGGTGTGGTCTGACCAGTGCCATATACAATGGGACTATGACATCTTGTGATTTTGATGTGATGCCCCTGTTGATACAGCCCAAAATGGCATTTGCCTTTTTTACCGCTGCATCACACTGCCTGCTCATATTTAGTTTACAATCCACAAGTACCCCAAGGTTTCGTTCACACACAGTGTTACCTATAAGAGCTATAATGAGTAGCTCTTCCTCCAGAACTATACTTTAGTGAAGATGATCAGGAAATTTTGAGGCAACAATCAAAAAAGATTTACAATCCAGTTCACCATGACACAGTTACATTTTTACACTATCATTATTCTCTGGGATCTTTTCCTAAAAGAAGCATTAAGCAGTGCAGAATGAGACCTTAAGTAAGCCACCATTCCTAGACTAATAAATGTATTAATCCTTGTATTTGACAAAACAGGTGTATCATTTGTCCAAGTTTGACACCTTATGGAAGATGTGCAGACTGTTATCCAACATCTGCACAATAAGAGAGTTAAGACATATAGGAAAGCAGAAGTGGAGTAGATAAGGTGGAAATAAACCATTATTCACCCTTTCTTAAAGTAGAATTCAAGGTCATCCAATTAAAAGGAAGATATCACACAAACTAAAGAAAGAACTAATTCTTGGGATGCACCATTAACTGACAGAATTCATTGCTGTTGGATTTTATGTTAGTCACCCCCCAAAATTAACAAAATTACTACTTTTCCTTATATCTTAGCAGGAACAGTGGAATGTAAATGGAATCAGCGAACTTTCACATAACAGAGTGTGTGGAAAATATACCCTTCAATGAATTAGATTTTTTTTTCTTTTTTGTTGCCAAGTTGCAATCAATTTATGGCTACTTCATTGGGTTTCAATTGTCTCCCATCCAAAAAATAACAAGGGTCAACCCTGCTTAGCTACCAAAATCTGAGGAGATCAAACTAATTTTGGCCATTCAGATCAGAACCATACCACTAGGAAATCTAAGCTCTGCAGGAGATAGAACTGGGAACCTGGAATTTCACATTGCAGCTGAAGATGGCCAAGGTTGTGTGAAATATTTTACAGGATGAGTTTGTGAGAGCAGATTCTAGTGTTGCCTCCACAGTAATTCTCCCCCCCCCCCCACACACACACACATATTTGTGTAGTCTTCTAATTTTGAAATAATAAATGAAACAAATAGCACCAAAGATAGATCAGTGTTTTCACCTGATACCTACATGGAGTTTAAAGTGTCTCTGTATGGTATTCAACATGTAGCTTAAGAACATTCAAACAGGTTTAATGGAATTATTCAAAATTTCACTTCCCCTCATTTCTCTATATCCTTTCCCTGAAGCGCTTCAAACAAAAGCTTTTTACAAAATTAACATGCTACTATGTAAGTAGAGGACATGCCAGAAATCTGCCTTCAATTGTCCTCAACAGTTTGCAGCCCTTTCTGTGTCTCATGAAGTGCTACTTTCCATCAGCTCATTCTCACTGGATTCAGACATCACTAACAAACCTGTCTATTCATGGCAGACATACTCACCTTTTTGCTGAGCTCACAAACTTCTTCTATTCCAACTCCACTCGGATTGTCCTCCCTCCCAAACATCAGAAATCCTATACTAAACTTGAATTTGGTGATTTTTTTAAAGGTAATAATTGTCAGTTTTAATATACTGTAACTGGAAATTTTGTAAGTGTCCTTCAGCACCCTTAGAAAGAATCAGCTGGAAGCTCTTAAATATCATACAGTGCTATATTGTGCAAATACAGATGCCTGTTAGTTATGCTGAGAGGAGGGGGCTGGGGGCATACAATTCTGGGTGGCCAAGTCCACTGGAGAGTCCTTGAAGACAGGGCCTTTGATTTTAATTCTGGCTGTAGCCACTAGAGGAATAGGAAGTCTGACCACAGTAAAAGAAACTCAGACTATCAGCTCTTATTCTCTCTCTGCAAGACTGAAGCAAGCTTGCCTAACAGATCATGCTAAACCTATCAACGAAGAAGAAGAAGAAGAAGAAGAAGAAGAAGAAGAAGAAGAAGAAGAAGAAGAAGAAGAAGAAGAAGAAGAAGAAGAAGAGTTGGTTCTTATATGCCACTTTTCCCTACCTGAAGGAGGCTCAAAGTGGCTTACAGTCCCTTTCCCATTCCTCTCCCCACAACAGACACCCTGCGGGGTAGGTGAGGCTGAGAGAGCCCTGATATCACTGCTCGGTCAGAACAGTTTTATCAGTGCCGTGGTGAGCCCAAGGTCACCCAGCTGGTTGCATGTGGGAGAGCGCAGAATCGAACCGGGCATGCCAGATTAGAAGTCTGCACTCCTAACCACTACACCAAACTGGCTGTCTAAGCCGCCATTGGAGCAAGACAGCCAATTCTCAGCCTGCAGCTTGCTAACCAGGTTATTGTCTTCAGCAATCTATCCTTTTCTTCTCCAGCTTGCCTGAAAAGAAAGAAGAAACCACTCCTGCTTCTTTTAAAAAAAGAACAATGGCTGTTATAAATACCGGATGGGAAGCTGCCCCTGACCAATGTGCTAGTAATATTTAATAGTAGTTTGAATACAAAATAATCAGTTCCTTCACCTGCCAAAATGGTGCAGCAATATTTGATTAAGCAACATCTATAGTCATCATTTTTAAGGGAAAGTGAACCATACACAAAATTAGATTCATAACAAATATCATCCCTAGTCTTTCTCCCCAGAGGGGACCCAAAGCTGCATTGTCCCTCTGTTCTACATTTTATTCTCAAAACAACTCTGTGAGGGCAATCTTCCATGGCAGATCTGGGTATTAAACACACATGACAGGTTGCTTACAAGCAATGCCATGGTTAAGAGTGTCACAATTCCCTTAATTTTTAGCACTGTGGTTTCCATTATCATTCAGGGATTGGTGGATAGTTTGCAAACATGTAGCATTATTTTCTGATGAGTTATGTCTGCCACAAACAGAGACCCTTCGTTTCCATTGTAAATATCGGGGGGGGGGGTCTCAAGATAATGTGGTTTGGAATATTCCCATGCCACTTATTTTTGGCCCTGGAACTCCCAGTATCATCCAGTGGCCAGTTTTGAGTCTCCTAGTTTTATTCTCTGATGAGTTAAGCCTTCCACAAATGAACAGATGGACTGACAGGTCAATTCTTTTATTACTCAAACTGCAAGCTAACAAGCCAAGTGATTGTTTTCACTATGGTATTGGATCAGGGACATATGGGGTGGGCAGATTAAATCTTTGTTTGGGGGGATCCATGGTGGCTCTTGGCAGATTTAGTACCTATGCAAACTAAGATCTGGTGTCTCCCAACTAACTGGGATTTTATAATGGGATAAAACTGAGAATGGAGGAGCTGAGGAGAGAGTAGGCAAGAAGGAAAGTAGCACAAAGCTCCTTCACACACACACACACACCAGTGGAGGGTTTCCACAGCTCTGGAGTCCTGTAATCTGAAGGCATTTGTGACAGTTTTCAACAACTGAGTTAGAGTCTTAATGAAACTCTAAGCTCAGTTTCATGCTTGAAATTCAATGGATGGGTTTATACTACCTGTACTGCACCCATGTGCGCTGTTTCTTTTTAAAATATATACTCTTTGCTGCAAATCCAGCTTACACAGCATATATTTCATAAGCTACCCCACGCTTTGATGTTATCAGTCTTTTGCATGAAAGGCTACAATGAGACTTAAAACATCATTCATTGGGTTCCTTTCTCTCTTTTTTTGCTGGGCTGTCTAATGTGTGTGACAAGGGGGTCTATTTCAGTTCCTGATGACATTATTATAATCACTTTGCTGCATTACCATAAAGCCCAGGAAATAAGCTATTACCCGCCATCAGTCGTCCCAAACATTATCACAGAGAATCATGCATTCACAGAATGCCATAAACTGTCAAAATTAGAGTCCATTTAAAACAGCAGATGTTCATTCATTTCTAAACAAGCGCTCAATGCAAAACCCTACTCTAAGACTCTGCACTGGCCTCCCTTGATTGTGCCTTTCAACAATTAAAGAGGAACGACTGGTCTTTTTAAAAAAATGACATACTTTATATGTAAATTTGCCCTCCCAAAGTTGTATGCCTTTAATGACAACAACCTCCGAAGGGGAAAAAATTAAAGTCAAACTGACTTTCCATTATGGATGACTTTGTCCACTCTTCACTTAACACAGATAATTAAACAAAGCCAATAGGCGCCAGCTTCTGCCTCTAGCTGGTTCTGCCTTTGCCTTCCTAAACGAAGCTTTTGGTACCTAGATTCTAAGCATGTATAACAGCATATCTGTCTATATCATAACTTTGGGGAAGGACCACAATTCAGTGACAAAGCACCTGCTTGGCATACGGAAGGTCCCAGGTTCAGTCCCAGTATCAAATAGTAGGTGACATGAAAAACTTCGGCCTCAGACCTTGGAGAGCTACTGCCACTCAGAGTACATCAGTAGTCTGTCTTGGCCTAAGGCAGCTGCCTGTGTTCATATATCATAAATATGATATTTTAGTTCTAATGGTTCAGGCTAATGAGAGTTACTTAAACTTTTCACTGAACAATTATGCATGGGGGAGAAAGGCTGGGCCGTCACTTGCCTGGCAGTGGGGCTAATCCCTGGCCTGCTTTAGGGCTCCGATAGCCCATGGGAACGAAATGCTGATTTTTTAGCATTTCATTTTTTGCCATGGCTGTGATCAGTGGCCATGTTGGGCCAGGCCCATGTTTACAGGGAAGAACCGGGCCTTTCAGGCCCATCTTCTCCCCTGCCTACAGTGTCCCACCAGTGACAGAAAATGCCCTGTTTGGCTTCACAGCACCATGACACTGAATGGGGCATTTTTTTTACATTTCACGAAGGTCAAATTGCGTTGGCATGCAATCCCAGTCTCGTGGAAGTTAACCCCCCCAACCCTCCCCCCCTGCTGCTGCAGCAAAGCATGGAGAAACCTTTCCACCCAGGAGTTGTGTGTGCGCATGTACAACTCCAGTGTGGACTGTGTGCACTGGGGAAAATCTTCCGCTGTTGGCACATAAGAAGAGTCAGGGCCTGCTGCCCCACCGCCAGAAACTAGCGGCCGCCCAACACAGCCACTGCCGTGCATAAAAGGTCACACTGACAAATATGTTGAGAGGCTTTTGTTCCAGTGTTTTCTCTGAGTTACCTCAAGAATTTTACTCCTGATATTTCCCCTCAATGTTGAATGAAATATTTTGCTAATTTGGAATATAAAATCTTAAGTGCCATTTAAATCATATAAGTTAAAGGGGATTCCCATTCCTTCCCTCAGGTTCCTGAGCTGTTACAGGTAGGACTGGCAGAATTCTTCCACAATACAAGAAAGGCAGAGGTGCAGATTTAGGGTCAAACTACCCATGATGCAATGGATAGTGATAATGAAGGAGGTGAAATTTCTCATAGTCTGTCAATGACCATAAAAGAGGGTATATAGCAGGGCCAATGAGAGGAGTAACAATTTTTCGCCATGCTATTTTGCATATTAAATCCTCCCCCCAGCTATTGTTTATCACAGTACAGGAAAGAAGAGTCACAATCTTTTAATTAACTAAATGAAGAGCTGAACCTAGTGATTTTTGTGCCTTAGCACTCATATACCTGTTTATGTTCAAGGCAGTATCAATTTTAAACAGAAATGTGGTGTGCAGTGGAAAGAAACTAAAATCTGGACGTTTCTGGGATATGCCTTGGCCCAGCTCACTTCCAATATTGAAGTCTGGTTGGGAGAAACATGCTTTGAACATCAGAATGGAGCCCGGTCAAGAGTGGTAAAGGACGACATTTGGCTTCCCTCACCTAAATGCTCCATCATTGTTCAAAAATGCATTCCTCCCTCAAACTTACTTTCAGCATGAATAGGAGTTTCTTTGTTTAGCCATCAAGTTGCAACCAACTTGGGACAACCCTGTCGGATTTTCAAGTCAAGAGTCATTCAGAGGTAGTTTCCCGTGGCCTGCCTCTGCATAGCGACCCTGATCTTCCTTGGTGGTCCCCCATCCAAGGAATAACCTAGGCCAGCCCTGCCTTGCTAATGAGATTGGGCTACTTTGATCTATCCAGGCCAGGGCTGAACAGGAGTACTTATGCATGAATAAATGGATGGGGTTGTTATATATTATTTGTACCCATTAAATATTTTTGTGGGATCTAAATGGCTAACTATGTCTCATCTGCAAGTGATTATTGCACAATACAATCCTAAATAAGAACACTTTCCTGGAAGTAAGGCCCGCTAAGTAGACCTTAACTGCTTAGAAGGAACTTGCATTTTTTAAAAATGTGTACATCTTCTAACTGCCTCCCCCCCCCACTCTTAAGGTGGCCTGCTTGATACCTGCTAGAGACCATTCATTGTCCATTGTGCTTCTTACCCAATGGAAGAGGATCCCAAAAAGCAGGATATCATATTTAGAAGTTTTTAAAAGGTCTCATGAGCCTCTTTTTAATGGAATTTGAGCTGCAGGCATCTCTAAGGAGGGAGAACAATGGGGATTTATTATATTTTGCATGTATCCCGAAATTGTAAGCCACCTTGAGCCACAAGGGAAAGGTAGGATATAAATGTTTTAATACATCATTCAATGAATACATACTGTACTTCTGCAGGAAAATGAATATGCAGGCACATTCTTATCATCACACAACAATACAGTCCTTCCAATCAGATTAAGAGGGAAAGCCACTATATAAGCATTTAACCACATCTGATATATTTAAAGTCCATTTTATATAGAATATATACTTATAATAATAATAACTTTATTTTTATAACCCACCCTTTCCAGCTGGCTGAAAGCAAGTAACAACAGAAAATACACAATTTATGAATTTACATTAATAAAAAAGTCCTTATATACTTTAAAATAAATTATATTATTAAAATATTAAAACCGCCTCCTTAAAAACCCTACGGGGTGGCTAATTTGAATGGGATGGTTGATGTTTTGTTTTGTGAATGGAGCATTAATGTTTTGTAATAATAAAGCTTCTCTCTGAAAGTTTTATCTTTTCTACTGTTCACCAGAATCCTCCAACCTAAGAAAACTCACACACACACACAAAATCAACCCTCTTCTTCAAGTGCCCTTCATGGAAAGTACTATGTGACAGGAAAAGGAGCAATGTCTCTTTAAGAGTCAGCAGTAAATTAACTTGCCCCAAAGAGTGCAATAATTAGCAGTTAGTAGCTTATTAAAAGGATGGCAAAGGCCAAGCTGCCATCTGGGATCTCCAGTTTCTTCTGATTGTTATTATGTCAAGATCGGCAAGTTGCATTAGCTTTCATGTCACTGGGCATGCCCTTACTTTGCATGTAAATTTTAATGAAAGATACAGCACTTTAAAAATCAGACATCCATCAGAAGTGCTATTAGGCCAGCTTTTACAAAACATATGGCCTGCTTCTCTACCTCCATATCTCTACATACCACTGAATGTTGCAAATTAGAGAAAGAAAGCTTTCCACCGTATCAATTAAATATTCACTTTGCACAGAATGAAACCTGAGCCCCATCAAAAAAAAAAAAAAACCCTCACTGAACTGCAATAATACATCAGAGGACAATATTTCTGCTTCTGTTTACACACAATGCAGGCATAATGCCTGCAACTCCCAGGGGATTCATTCTTCTTAATGAAAATTAAAACCAAGCAGGAGTCAGATGCTCATTCACATATAAAGAGGAACAGTTTTAACATAAAAGAGAGACATTAGTACTGTGTTCACTCAAATTACTTCTCTCTATAATCCCTAACACATTGTTCTCTGCGCCTCACTCATACACTATACAAGCAATTTTTACAAGACAAATAAATGCATTTTACCTTGAGATACTGAGTGTGTCACCTTGTGGGAATATATGATTAAAAATCATACGTAAAGGGTTTTGAGGACAATGTTATAAAGATGGAAAACATTAATAAAGAAGATTAATGTAAATACTGATGTCTCAGAATTCAATAACTTAAATATACAGCTGTGTTTAATTATTTTTAATGTATTTAGAAAAGCCAATCATTTCAATAATTTCATATAGTCTTGTTTTTTCTTGATAAAATGGCCAATAATCCCTGTCTTTTGAGGTAAATCACCATCTCCCATATTGTACCTCCTTTTTCAGGCAATAATTCCCAGATTTATTCTGGAAATTAAATACAATACATCAGATAGGAGAAAGTAGTTGTTCTGTCTTAGATCTGGCCAAAAATCTCGGGGAACAATTGCTGGACTTAATCAAAAAGATCCTGGAGGATGCTTCTGCACACCAGAGACAGAAATGGTACGGCCTCTCAACTAACAATGTCGGAAAGGAGTTTAGAGGCCTAGAATAGAATAGAAAGGGCAAGAAACAAAGGAGGAACACGATTCTATGGTCTATTTAAGACTAGGAACCAACTAACTCCTATCAATAGTGTGGTAAGAATGTCTAACTTCACAGAAGTAAAGATATAGTTCAAAGGTAGGAGTATACTGGTTGACGCCCAAAAGATATTCATAAGCATGAGAAAGTTGTAATCACTATTTTCAAACAGACTTTGCTAATGATAAAAATTAGCAAGAATGATTGAGCAGTTTTTACATATTTTAAAAAGATAGTCAAATATAGATAACTTTGTATGGTATTTGAAGTTATAAGATAATTAGGTTAGCTCTTATCAAGTGGGATACTTGTTATTGTTAGGGGATAATTCTTAAAACCTACAACTAGGAGAAACTGAATTGACTGGGCTGGCTCCTTGTTAGTGACCACCTTATCTTTGGGTAATTATTTATGTAGCAGTAATAGAAGTAATAGATGATATAGTTTTCTGTGGAGTTGCTGTTAAATATGAAAACTAGTCAAACTGTAGTAAAGGATTAAAGTGCAAGCAACATTACCTAATAGAACTTGTATGCCATACCCATAATGAGCCTTAAATGTTGCTGTGTACCTCTTAGTAGGAACTAAACAATCTGATATAGGGAAACCAACTAGATGGCTAGAGCTTCTTAAGTGCAGTACTATATCTGAATCAGGTCTGAGTAGAATCATCCAGAACTTTTCTATGTTCTGTTGTGATGTCCACCTCCACTGAACCAACGAACAATTTGCCATTGGCTTGAATGAAGCAGAAAGGATCAGCTTTCCTACAGAGAGGAAGAAACCCACAATATAGCTATGACAATGATCACAGCAGGAAATGAGGTTGCCATAGTTTACTGGAAGAGCGCACATTTTTCCATACATAAGAACTCCGCTTTAAAGATTGACGTTTTCAGTTTAAAAGGTTCTGAGATAGCACAAGTGGGGAAAACCTCAGCCTGAGACAGACTCTTCAGCGTGTCAGCAGGAAAGGACATTAATTAAACTAGATAAGCCAGTGGTCTAAGTCTGCATATGTCAGCTCTCTGTGTGTTCTACAAGTGCAGTAATTCTCAGATGAGGAATAGGGCACTGCAGCCTTGTATATCCTTCCTGGGTGCTGTTCTGATGGCTTCCACAAGTCATAGAAGCATCACTGATAATCAGGACTCTCCATGCCAAATATGCCTGCAGTTTGCTTGGGGATATATCAGCACAGCAACACACAGTGCTGTGGTTGAAGTGAAGATCAGATTGCTAACCTGCAATCTTTTTAACCAAAATTGGTACACTGAATTAACATGAATAGTTCAGTATTTCAAATATTAGGGCATTTCTGCACATGAGGAATGTAGCCGTACATCCTCTGAAGGCAGGTGGCATATTCTGGCCCCTTCATATGACATCGGCCCGAGGCTGGCTCATGATTTCCTCCAATTTAACCCACATCTTCGGGAATCACAAGAAGTAGATTCACCACTCTAAAATGCACCTTCCACTAAGGAACAACAAACCTGCTACCAAACAAAAGGGGGTTTGGAGGGTGAAATATGCTTTTGTCTGCCCAGCTTTGTCCCACCCTTGCACCTGCTTTCCTCCCCCATGCTCCTGGGCACAAGAAGTCTCATCTTTTTAAAAATGGCAATGTGCGTAGAACAACGCACAGGTATTCAAACGTTTAAGAAACACTATGCCTCTATGCTTCCATGCATACACATTGCAATGAATAAGTCGTACTTTTTAAACACAAAAACATTTATGACCATTGTGGGGCACCAACCAGATATGCCAGGAGGGGGTTGGTTGCCTACAGTCCCTATAGTGAGTGAAAGGCTGCTGCAAGGCAGGTATATGGTGCATTGCTCCCTCTTCTGCCTTTTCCAATCCCGCGAAAAGACTTGAAGGTGAGGAGGGCCGGTGAGGCACAACATACTATCATGTGTTTGCATGCAGGATACATACTGCTATTTTGACCGATGTGCGGGAAAGCCCTTAGTGTTACAAACAGCTGTATCCAGCTATTGCTTTTGGCCAGCAGAACAGTGCAGGAACAGGCCTGTTACGCTCCCACCTGCACACTTTCACTTTCTACCCAGCATTGCTCAAGCGGGCTCATGGACCCCAAAGGGCAGATCTTGGGGGGTGGGCACAGTGACTGGACCAGCAGAGGAAAGGTGAGAAAGTTCTGTCTCATAAACAGAGCTCCAATTTCAGTGGAATGAATTAAACCTAGTGTATGAAAAAACTCAAGCATACGGATTAGAGAAAAGAGAAAAGTTGGAGAAAAATGACTTATAATTTCTTGATTGCTATGTTCATAATTCAACATAAATAGAAGCCACTACCACTCAGCTTCATCTAGACAATTTGTTTTATTTTAATGTAGTACATTATAGCCATTATTTTCACCACCTCCAATACCTTTTAAAATCATTCATTTAAATCATTCATTTCTTGCACTGGGCAAAGTAGAAGAAGAAGAATTGGTATGTAGAGCTTGACAGAGCTTATTCCAGGAAGAACTGTTCATATGTTTTTCAGGTACTAGTAGATAACTTATCTATACAACAATTTCAAATGAATTTCCTTCTGATTAACATTTGGGGTGGGGGATGGCTTCACACTTGGATAATAGGGGATTATCTCTTTATAAATAGCTAAATCAAATGTTTTCCTTTTGTTATTCTAAAAAAATCCTGCAATTAAAAGGGAAATAAATTATCTGAAATGCTATCTGCCTAACAAGCCAAAAAGTTGTTTTTAAAATGTTCAGAACCAAGGGCTGAATATTCCAGTGTTTCAACCCTCCCCCCCCCAAAAAAAAGGAGTTTCAAAGAACAACCAGAAATGTCACTACCATTTTATATAACAAATCTACATCTTAAAATGATAGTCAAGGCTGGCAATATAGATATAATTGTGTCTCCCCCAATCTATAATTAGCTACTATTAGAACGCAAATAATTTCTAAAAATAATTAGTCACTGATGGTTTGCTAAAATATTTGCATAAACCCTTGGCTACTAAGCTGCTCTTATTCACAAGGCTGTTAAATCCTAGTGGTTTTACTGGCAAAGAGATACGGAAAATTCTTTTGCACATAAGGCATTTAAATGCTACTAATTATTTAAGCATGCAAAAAGAGGTCAGTGTCTCCCCCACCCCTCCCAACCCTGTCACCTGCCATTCAGTCCTTTTCACCTTGTTCTTCATCTAGGAGGCAAATGCCTGTGATATAAATTGAACTTACTTGCAGGAAAAAATAATAATAAAATTGTGCTTATGATTATTGCAGCCACAAAGAAACAGAAAAACATGTAGGCTATAGCGTCAGTTTTCTTTGCACATTGTAGCACATATTTGATTCTACACTTGCAAGTTCATGTACAGTATGGGGTGGGACATGTCAAAAGGAAACAAGCCAAATTTACCCCCAAGGACATGTACTTTAACAAGTCAGGCTTCCATTTTTTCCCTCAATTGTATGAGATGGAAAATCTCCATTAAAAGCTGATGCAGCACAATAGCTAAGCGTGTCCGTTGCATCACCCTCTGTTCATAAAACATGGGAGTGAGTCATACTCAAAACATGCATATAGAAATAAAATCCAGGTTTGCTATCAAGTAAAGAGGCAGAGCCCACAGGCAATTCCAACTATCTAATAAGTGCATCAATGTGATATACCAGATGGCTGCATTCATACATTAATACTTATAGGTGCACACTTTTAAAAATAAACATATGTCCCTGCAGAAAAGAAATATCCATCAGTCCTCAGTCTACCATCACAAATGAACATCCCCAACCAGATTTCAGTTCCACAAAGATTGGATAAATTTGCTGCACTGTAGGAAACCCAAGGGATATACCTCCATCATCATCATCATCATCATCATCACCACCACCATACACGCATAACCCAAGCAGTGAGCACTTAAGTTTTTACGGTTCCTTCTGCTCTGTGCACCAGGGCAGAATGATATAAACTAGAAAAATGTAGATGTGCTTAATTCTCACTGGAATCAAGACAAAATTTTATGTCACATTGAGTTCAATTTGTATTGAGTATGCATACAGTTACATTGCCTTTAGGATTTCATTCACAAACGCTTAAGACTCCATACTTAGAGCACTACTATTATCAGTAATTGCAATAACACTTAAAATTTATACAATGCTTTAAAGCAGTGGTCCCCAACCCCCGGTCCAGGGACTGGTACTGGTCCATAGATCAGTCAGTACCGGGCCGCAGCTCTTCCTCATCCTCCTCCCTGGCTGCTGCCTTGGGGGCTGCCCTGCCACTCTGCTGCCAGCTCACCTTTGGTGCTCTCCAGTGGCCGCCATGGCTGGGACTCCCCCTCGGTGAGGCACTGCACAGCTGCTGCTGGCAGAGCCCCCCAGCGGGCAGTGGGAAATCAGTGGCGCCAGCAGGAAGCCAAGTGGAGCAGGGGCTCAGGTGGTGGCAACGTCCCTCGGCAAAAGACTACCCCCCCCCCCGGGCCTCAATAAAATTGTCAAGCATTGACCGGTCCCCAGTGATAAAAAGGTTGGGGACCACTGCTTTAAAGCATTCAACAGGGCCTTACTATTAGAATCTACCCCATATCCTGTCAAGCAAACATGTTCTGCTGAAATTTAGATCCCCACGTTCACAGGGGCCCAATTCCAATTTATGACCCCAGAATGAAGGCATGGGGGTTTACTGTTCTACCTCCAATAGCAAGGGCTTGAAGCAGATACAGGTGACTGGGTCTGGTTTCATAGGTAAGATGGAAGGAAACTGACTATTCAAACTAGTCAACAAGGCCCCCTTTGTAGCCCAGGGCTTAAGTACCCAGGAGGGCAAGAGGTCTCACCTATTCTTGGGCTTCCTCTGGCCAGGGTTTCACTGAGCCCAAATCCTGAAAAGCATCAAGTGCACCTAGGTTGTGATCTGGCTCAGCAACTGGAACTTCTTCATCACAGAATTGCCTCCTCCTGGCTCTTCCCCCCATCTCTGTAGCTCTTGCTTGGGTGGGTGAAGAACCTGAAAATTGATACTCCAGGATCTGGCTCTACAAGGTAAGGGACTGTCTGCTTTTGGATTCTGACATATTGTCGGTATTGCCCGGAATTAAACCTTAAGGGGCAGGTCCTTCAGCTAATGCTTAGGGATGGGGCTCTAGATTTGGAAGAGACTTCATGTCTGGTGGGGTCCAGTAGAGTGTTGGATATCTTCTGGGACTTCCAATTTCCCCTTAGAATTGCCTTTGGCTCACAATGGTCATCATCTGAGGAATCTGCTCTTGAGTCTGGCACAGAGGGGTTCATGACACCTCCTGCACCAATTTCCAGACCTGAAACAGCCTGGAGAGCTCGTATTAGCTGATGGGTTACTCACATGTTTCCCCAGTTCTCACAGGTCAGGTCTGGTGAGAAAAATGGCAAGGGAGTAGAAGGTTTAATTCTATATTCTAAACATATTGTTGTCCTGCTCTAAATTGGCCCCTACACATTTTGAAAGTTACATTTCACTTGGAAATTCCAGCTTATATCTGCTTGACCAGATCTGGGATAAAGCTGGGAGCAGTATATAGTATAGGTAAGTCCTAATTACTCATACACAATCCTTTCAGCAACTCTGTCTGGGAAGCCACTGTTACCCCCATGATGCAGAAGAACGTATGGAGGCTGAGTGCATAGTAGCTTGCCTACACTGCCACATAGCAAATTCATATCTTAGTCAAAGTTGGAACTGGGGACTCCCCAGCTTACCATCTGCCATTACATCTGAACAGCTCCCAGTGGGAGTTTTTCTCCTCCTACATAGTCAAGGGAGGGAATGTGAGACTGGCTTGCTAACAATGAAAACAGTTCAATTTCCCTGGGGATAAAACTGGTTGGCTACCTTTCAGAGGCTTCCCACTTTGCATTGTTCATGAATTTGTAAGTGGAAAAGTCACATATGTTCTGCAATGTGAGAACTGAAGTCTATGTGCATGAATGTTTGAGCCAAACCAAGAGTGATCATAAAATGTAAAAAGCACTGAAGAAATGTGGGCATTTAGTGTGGAACATAACACAAAGGCCAATTATCATTTTCTTAACCAGAAGCTGTCAAGAGAACAAATGATACAAGAGAACGTGACTGGACATTAACTCAAGCTCAATAGCAAATAAGAAGTTGCTTATTTATGATCTGTTTTGTCATCATTTACTTAGTGGGGTTCGGAAATGTACTCTACATAATGTCTCTTTAATGCTCATCTTCCACTTTACTCTGTGCAAAAGAATTGGCACCTCACAGTAAGCCCAAATCTGGTTTCTGCTTCTTTTTCACTTGAAGACCTCTCATGCAATCATAAGGCTTGTTTAAATCACAGAAGCCAGAAATGCCTATTTTGATTAACTGCTTTTTAAAAAGAAAATGTTCTTCTTGGGAGGAGTCTTCAGTCATTGCCAATTATTTCAATATTTATTTTTGACCTCCTTTCCCAAATCCAACTAAATAATTACACACCATTTGAGTTGCTTGGAGATCTCCCAAAACTACATCTCCAGAATACATGGATCAATTCCCCTTGGAGACAATGGCAGCTTTAGGAGGTAGACTCATCATATCCATGTTCACTTCCCTCCCCAGGCTTCACTGCTAAATATTCAAAGAATTTCCCAAGCCAGAGACAGCAACCCTGAAGAAGTCAAGAAATTAATCCATGCAATGGAAGATTAAGTATATTTTGCATTGTTTCTCTGAATACTTTAAATACACTTTCCAAGAGTGGATTATTAAGAATTGGAATTCCTTTTATTGTCTACTACACACGATGTCTTTTGAATGATCACCTAGCACAGTACTACTTTTATTTTATTTAAATATTTTATATATTTTTTATTTTATTATTACCATGGGAGTTAAATCAGCCTTTGTCCATTCAGATGTGGATCTGGTTTGGAGGTATCACTTCAAAGAATCTTCCATATCTTAGAAATCATGCTGAACTAAAATGATCTCTTTCCCAAGGTGGATAGCTCAAAAGCCAGGAAGGAGAACGTGTTACAAAAGACAGCAAAAATACATTGCCATGGAATCTGTCATAGGAGTTGCTGCCAACAAACCGTCTTACATTATTGCCCTGCCTTATTATTTCTTTGCCAACCTGAGAAGAAAAGATAGCAGCCAAACAGATGAATAATTTTAATTGTTTGTAGCATCATGCTACTGAGAACATAAGAAACATCAAACACATTTTGGGAAGAAGAGGTGAAACCTGTGCGAAATAAATGTAACTTGAGCTTGCTTAATGAAACAAGTATGCAGGTGAAGCATTCAGGAAACATAACATTTGCAATGAGATTTATCTCAAAAGGCTCACCTAGCTCATTGTTTCCTGTTTATTCTTTAGGCCTCATTACAATATTTATCTGGGTGGTCACATTCTCTGAGAAATACTGGAGCACACACCTCTTTCCCACCATGATCATAGCTAAATGTTAAATATTCCACACAGAGGTAAAAATGCATGAAATCCTACTTGCACTATCTTCTCCCCTTTGTTTTGGGTGGGAATTGAACTGAGCCTTTTTTCTACCCACTTACTCCAAAAGAAGGTCTATGACACACATAACCTGGTTTTGCGTTTTTAACAGCTCTGATAAGGGATGGATTACTGCCCTTTTACTGCCAATGGGAAAACTGAAGCCACATACCTTACTTCATTGGCCTTCGTAAGAATAATTAGGAGAGGTACAGTCCTTCTACTACAGTCTCTTAACTTAGGTCTCTTCCAAATGAATCATTCCCTGTAACAAAGTTAACTCCTACTACATACCATTGTTTCCTCACTTAAATTCCATAATCCATACATTTCAGGATCCTTTTCATATTTTCTTTTCCTAGATTACAATATCTAGTAGCATAATTCTAACAGAGCTGCACCAAGTCAATGGACTGAGAAGGGTATAACTTTGTTTAGAACCACACCACAAGTCATCCTAACCATTAGTGGCTCTAATATGGGTGGAGTGGTGTCTGGGACATGTCTGGGTGTCCAGACACCGCTTCCATTTGCATGGGCCAATCCAAGCGTGCCCGGATTGGGCCGGCCCATGGAGTGCCTATCCCAAGGAGCCAGCCTGAAGGCACGCTCACAGCCTTGCTGCAAGTCGCTCCTCAGCCATGGGGGAGAGCGCTCCTGCACCGCCCTGGCCATGATGCTGATCTGGTCAGCTGCCTGCCACCAACATCAGCCACGCAGCCACAGCCAGGCTGCTGATCCAGCCAGCCAGCCACCTCCCACCAACATTGGCCATGCCGCCTTGGCCAGACCACTGATTTGGCCAGCCACCCACTAGCATGGCTGCCTGCTTTCACCTCCTCACAAGCTGCCAACATTGACCTCAGGTAGGGCAATGCCACACCAGTCGTGCCCTCCCACCGCTAGCGCCCATTGCCTAGGTGCAACAGGCTTTGAGTTACTTGTCCTTCATGAAATAGGCATATTATGTTTCATGGTCCTTCCCACCTTCCATTGATTCCATATTGTGGCACAACACCAATAAAACAGAATTATTCTTAGGCTTATATCCCACCGCTTTCCAAAGACTCGCGGCAGCTTACAACTTAAAACCCTCATATGAAATCCATGATACCCTGGACTCTAAAAGCCCCCTACAATCACAAAAGATGGGCGGCCTAAAAAATCCCCCCCAAGCAGACCTCCATAGTGGTGTAGATGTAATAGTGGGTGTAGATGTAATACAACTGAGCCTGAGGAGGGGCCATGCTGTTTCTAGTGCTGGCACTGGCCTCAACCAAAGACCTGGTGGAAGAGCTCTGTTTTGAAGGTCAAAATACTTGACATAACTGAATAGCCAAGGCCTACTGAGCATGCCAACTACTGACGGCCTCATTTCATGTTACTACAACCTAATTAAGAACTTCCAAAAGTGGCCACAGTACTAGAATGACAACTGGTTTCCCCATGCATCCATATATATTATGGGATAACCAAACATCCTTCATATTTGCAGTTACCAAACATCTTATAGTAGCCATAAATTAGGAAAAGCATCTATTCATAATTGCAAGGGATCTGACTCAGCAAAAGGATTTTTTCTTAAATATGAAGCAATGGTAGGGAGCAAACGCATTTCTAAAATATGTTACAGGTAACATCCAAACATTTAACAATCATTTAATAAACAGAGTGGTTCTTTTTGAAAGAAATATGATCTATACCTTTACTTCTACCTATAAGGTATGAAGTTGTATGTCCACATAAGCACAGGTACGGAGAAGTGTCCACCAGGGAGAAGGCAAGAGAAAAGAGTAGGAAGGATAAAAAATGTAAAAACAAATAAAATTAGATCACTGTCCACATCACCAAAAGTCAATAAGCACATAAGCACAACACAAAAGAATAAACACTGCAAAAGCATGCATTAAAAGTAAAAATGTGGGAATCACAAACCATGCAGCACAGATATAAGCACCATTTCAGTTTTTTTGCTCCCACTGCATACGGGAAAAAACTAAACTGTCATGCAATAGCAGCATGTCAGCAGTACACAGCACTGCACATCCAATTAAAAACACAAAAAAGAACTCAAAACATGGGGGGGGGAAGGGAAAGGGATATTCTGTGGAAACATATTTGTTCAATATTTTCCACCTACCAGTATATGGTGTAGGATGAATAAAATTGTGTAGTCTTTCTGGATACACAAATACACACTGTATTGCTATATTATATGGCCACTGTATATAATATGTATGTATAGGCACACCCATTCATACTAGTGCGTTAGCAGTTCACACATACTATATAAATATTCATCAGTATGGAAAAATTGAGAGAATTAATAGGAAAGAATAGTGAAGTACAGCCACAATGGCTTGACCCAATGAGATGATAAAAGGGCAAGGTAGCAAAATGTCAAAGGTCAGTCCTTCCTAGGCCATTCACTAGGCAAGAGGAAACAAGATGAAAACCATGATTATTGATCAAAGATAGTCTAAGATAATGTGAAGAAAGGCTGAAGGAACTGGAAGTGTTTAGCCTTAAGAACAGAAGACAGAGGGGAGATCACACTCTTCAAACACCTCAAGGGCTGTCATGTTGAAAGAGTGCAAAGACTTGTACTCTGCTGCTCCAGAGGGCAAGGCTAGATCTAACATGCGTAAGCATCAAGACTTCATCTGAAGTTGTGAAGACAATCCCTAATAGTTAAAGAGTAGGTCAGTGATTATACCCATTACCTGGGGGAGCGGGCATTCCCTTTCTGAAAGTCTTCAAGCAGAGACTGGACAGCCATCTGTCAGGAATGCCCTAGATTTGAATTTCCTGCATTGCACAGGATAATAGGAATATTTGGCTTATAAGGCTGCTTCTAGCTCTAGGAATCTCTTCAAATGAGTTGCAGCTTGCAATCAACAGAGAAGTGCTGCCATATGGTATTAAACAGGCACTGCATCATGAGCTCTGTAGATATGAATATATTACTATAACACTCATGCAGGAATCTAGCTAGAAATGCCTAATATTCTCATAGATTTTGTTCCTCTGTAGACTTCCTACTGACTTCAGTTTTTATATCCAGATGCAGGTAGCTGGGGCTTTCTAAGTGCACGGTTTACTCAATGGCAGCTTATCACACTTGACTATCTAGTCAATGATACCAGCTGAACATTGAAGCAGGGGGTGGAAAGCAAGTGAAAACTGCCTGGAGCCTAGCCAACTGCTATAAATAGCGAGGAATATGCCTTGGATGTAATGACAATAGTCATAGGAACTGAGATCAGGCCTCCTGGCAGAAAACCCAGATTGTGAGACCATCTTAAAACTTCAGTGCAGCACCAGTTATCTAGTGCCCTGTCACATCACTTCCTATTGACCAGTGCCATTCATCAGTATTCCAGGCTAGGTGTGCAGATTACACAGCATGCTGTCCATGACATGTTTGGAAATGAATTCAGCAGGAAGCAGAAAGCATCTCTTCACTGTGATGCATATTAGGCTTATGGGGCATTGGGAAAGCAACAGGTAGATCTGGTTACCAGAAGAAGGTATTTGTGATGATAAGCCCTTTCTTAAATGGACTCCGGGGAATGGCAGAGGACAGGAAGGCCTGGAAGATCATTGTCCATGGAGTGCGATGGGTTGGACACGACTTTGCAACTAACAACAAGCCCTTTCTATTTCACGCTGAGATCTTTTTTTTAGCACCAGCAACTCCAAAAAGAGAAGGTAAAGGCCATGTTGTCCTTTGCTAAGAATAATTTTGAAAAGGGGATTTTAAAAAATAGAAAGTAAAACTGAGGGGTTATGGGACATTTGGCTGGGCAAGTGTATTACTACGGTTGCAACGGGAATTTCTATTTGCTAGGTTTGATCCGGCCAGATTTTCACTCAATCTCAGCCAATCCCCTTCCTTATTGCCACCCCTATCCTGCATAGCTTTGGTCCGTAGAGGTCCCATACACTCAATGGTCTTTCATTTTTAACCAGCAGGAAAAGCTTGCTGGATCCAACCCACTCTCTGATATACATTAGTTCTAATATGCAGAAGACATGTTAACTAGCAGGGGCAGTTGTACCTGAAACCAAAAGCTTAACAGTACCAACGTCCAGTTCAAGGCACTACCTGTCTCCCATCAAACTCAATAAATGATCCCCCTGTACCTGCCATATCCAGATAGAACTATGATCTTTCTGTGGATCAAAAGACCTACAAATCTGGCCATAGCAGCTTCTTTCTGTTTTCCTCTCTATATATACATTTCTCCTTCATCTACAAACCTTACATCCCCATTGGGTGCCCAGCAAGAAACCAATGAGCCCATTCTGCCCGATTCAATCAATGTATAACACACAATGTATAACATCTGTGTTGAACTACAGGGACAGGGTCTGTGATTCAGAGCTCAGTCCTTTTGCACGCCAGCCTCGGGTTACAAAAATTTACCTGATGGAACAGTGTACTCCATACATATTTAAATAATTTAATTTTGCAGATTCAAAACAGTAAGGACCTTTGGCTGCAAAGTGACATCAAGGTATGCAAGAATTTGGGATCATGTCATGAAAACTGCCCAGAAAAGACGGTCAGACTTCTGGAGGCTATATTTACCAAGCGGGTAAGCTCACTATGCCAGTAATTTATAAAAGAAAGGATATGAAAAGAAGCAATGTTTCTTTGTTTTTCTTTAAATGTTATATTCAGCATGTCAAAACACCAAACTTCCAAAGATCATTCTCTCAAGCATTGGTCATACAGCCCCAAGTTCAGCAAATGTGATGGACAGGTTAGGTGGGGAAGGAGAACACAAAGCAGTTTTGCTGCTTTGGATGGGTGGGCTTATGCAAGCCAAGCCCTAATTAGGACGAAGCATGGGTCGTCATGGTCACATTCAGTAGGAAAGAGAAGACCTACCTTGTTCACCCATCATCATATGGGAAAGTCCTTTGAGAAAGAGAAAGGAAGGAAGTGATAAAGAAAATAAGGCAGGGAAAAGAAAGACAATATAAGTCAACACATATATCTGTCCATTTATATAGCCCAAGAATATTGGAGAAAATCACATACTTAAGCAGTAAGTATGGTTATCACACTCTGTGCATGCATACACCATAGCTTCCCCTATCAAAGAGGGGATAGTTTGGTCTGAAGGTACAGAAAGGATATCAGTAACATCCTATTGATGCCAGTAAGAAAACACCCACTGACTATAATGGAATGGAATATAACCACAGTCATAATCATAGTCACAGACTGTGTTAAACATATGAAAGGCAATCAGGAGACACTCCAGTTTAAGGTAATACTGGTAATTATTCACATTTTTATTAAACTGCCTGGGTATCTAGCCATAAATTTAGCCCATATCACTGATTAAGCCATTGCTGTACCCATATCATATGACTCCCGTAGCTTTTATTTCCAAATTCAATACCAGGGCATTTCAACTACACACATACAGGTACACTAGTGTGCCCATGTGCACACAAACGCACTCAGTGCTACCTACATACACACAGGGACATATTTCATACACACGCAAACAATAAATATAGATACACAGATACACACACACAACCACACAGCTATGTCCATTTACTGAATATCTTTAATCAGACATGCTGCATGTGATCAATATTTTGAAAGCTGCTGGTTCAAGAAGAATCCCTCAGGTTTTTCAATCAACAATTCCGTGGTTTTGATAAGTGTTTTTACTTCTTCTTGTTCTTCTACCATATTAGAAATTTAAAACCCAGATCATCCAAAGGAAATGTTCATCCAAAAGAATTCCTTTCCAAAGGGGATTAATATGTGTAATAACAGTAAAAATCTGAATCCAAATGTTTAAATTGCTAAAGATTATGAAGGATTTGGGGGTGGTATAAGCAACAGCAGGTTTAGCAATCATGGGGTATTTTGCCTCTGATAAAAAAAAATGAAGCAGATTTGTTTTGATTTGGATCTCTCTCTCTCTCTCCTCTCTCTCTCTTTCTCTCTCTCGTTAAATTGTTTGCCATATTTTTAAACTTCATTTGGGGACACCATTAGTCCATTTATGACTGCTTCTTCCACAGATGTCTTAAAAAGCATCAACTGCTGGTTTTGTTCCAATGAATGTTATAAAAGCAGTTGAGTTCCAGGGATGTGATGAACTATCACATTGATCATAAATACAGAGATGTTGAAACAATGATAGACCAGAGGTTTGGTAGAGGTTCTACGTTTTTATGACACCCAGTTGGGATGCAAAAAGAGTAGCAGTGATAATATAGTAATAGTAAGACTTATCATCTTACAACTTGTTTCCATTGTTAAAAAGAATTTGCTGCAACTAAACAATTGATGTCCAGTAGCCAATTTCAAATTACAGAAGCACTATTAAATAATCCAGTGTCAGCCACAGTTACGTTCTTCGCATTTTAGAACCACGAATGGATTTCCGGAGAACTTGCCAGCTTGGTGTAGTGGTTAAGAGCAGTGGCTTTTAATCTGGCGAGCCAAGTTTGATTCCCTGCTTAACATGTAGCCAGTTGGGTAGCCTTGGGCTCGTCACAGCCCTGATAGTGCTGTTCTCACAGAGCAGGGATATTAGGGCTTTCTCAACCCCACCTATCTCACTGGGAGAGGAAGGGAAGGCGATTGTAACTCCTTCTGGAAGAGAAAAGTGGTATATAAAAGACAACTCTTCTTGCCCTACTTGTGTATCATATTATATTATAGGGAATTAAATATTATAATTGATTGGTCTGCCATGAATGATAGAGTCAGTGGCTTGGATTCAGAAATGTGCAAGAACTTGTGCATAAACCCATTTAGAGCAGTTCTGGTTACACAACTTCTTATGCAACACCTAGCACCTTCTTTCCTATATATTGGAATGCCCAGAAAAAGGTCATATTATGACCGTGAATGCACAGGAGATAAAATACGCCAGCACACATGGTCTGCCCCAAAGTTGTGCATGCACAAACAGCTCCGGGGCAGGAAGAGTCCACTGTGTCTCGCAGCAGCGGTGGCAAGTGGGGGGCATGGGGGTCCCACTGCACAATGGTGGGATAGTGGCATGTCGCTATCCCACCTTCATGGGGGTGGGAAAACACCCCGTTTGGCTCTGCAGCTCCATGAAGCCAAACAGGGCATTTGGTGTCCCTGCAGGACACTGTAGGTTGGAAGAGGAGCCAGGCCTCAAAAACCCAGCTTTTCCTTTGTACATGGGGCTGCCCCAGCTGGGCCTCTGCTGGTGGCCACAGCAAAAAAAGGGAACACGGAAGAATCTGCTTTCCCTGACTATGGGCCATCAGAGGCCCTGATTCTGGCCAGGGCTGGGAGGCAGCCGGGATGGTGGCAACGTCATGCACAAGCAGGGATTAGTCCCGCTGCCCTGCCACCGCCAGCCCAGCCTTCCCACCCCGTGCATATTCAGTCAAAATCCATATTCTTTTCATGCCATTTCTCCTTGTGCAAGAACTCTAGCACAAGCACAAATGTTGTACTAGATGTAAGAAACTAGATCTCCCAAGTGATTCTGCCAGTATTCTGTTAGTTCATGAGAGCCTCTAGGTGCTTCCAGGGGTTCATTTGCAAGTTGTTGGCATATGGATCATCTGTAAATCTTTATGTATGAGCAGAAAAGAGGGCAATCCCCATTCCAATCATTGGCACAGGCGAGAAAAGACTCCTGAACAGAGACAAAAGGTAACTCCCCCGGCAAAAAAACTGAGTAGTACTTTTATCATACGTTTTTACATCCAAGGCCCCATTCATGTTACCACTGCACCTAGCTGTAAGATCTGGCTGCGGTTTGAAACTTGGACTGTTTCTATTTTGTACCCCAAGAAAGACTGATAGACAACACTGCCCGAAGGATGTACAAATGGAAAGACAAAATGAGACCGAGAAACCGTATGCTGTGAACAGATACAACTAGGCTTACCAACTGGCCTGGATAAAAATGCTCTTGTCCCTTTAATAGAGTCTTAATATGTGTAAATGGTGAAGATTTTTATGACATGAAGGTGAATAACATCATATCTTTCCTCTATTAAAGAAGCAGGACATTTTTCTCTAGGCCAGTTGGCAAACCACAGAGAAATGTCCATTTTTCTTGTCTTCTGTGGTCACACCTGTAGAGGGGAAGGTCGCATGTGGGAATCCCCCCCACTGATTATTAAATATTCATGATACAAAATCCTACTTAAACCTAGAAGATTTGTACAGTTCCTTCTAGCATTCAGTTGTCTTTTTTGTGGGGAAGCTTGAGTCATGCCTAGAGGCCTCCTCAGGAATGCCCTCTAGTCAGAGCCCCATTATTCCTATTTCTGACAAAGAAAAAGCCTTTCATGGAAGATCACTTTTGACAGATTTGGGAAGAAAGGCCTCCCATCTGTTGTCTGCCTGTATTCATTACAGCATACAGATCAAAAGGTTTAACTATTGTCCTCTACAGCATGATTTTAATCTAACACACAGTTTTCAATGAAACTGTATATTTGGTTTTTTTTTCACTGCTGAGAATGGCTAAGTTAGAAAGGAATTGTTAAAATGTGAATGACCAATAAATACTTGCATGTATCGTCCAGAATAACTCACATGTGTACAATGATCCTGGAAAAATAACAAGTGTGAAATGGTCCATTAACAATATTCCTTGTACAGTGTGAGTGCCAGTAATTTTTATTTCATTTATTTGCTAACTTCCCTGTAAGCCAGCTCAGGTCAGTGTACAACGTCAAATAAAATGATAGGAAAATTAAAAGAATGCAAATAATGCATATTAAAACCATTTAAAACGATCAATAACTAACAGCAACATCAATTTCAGCTAGTATTTCTAATGCTGTTCCTCAGATTGTCTATTGCCAGGTGAAGATGTAGACATGGGGGTGTTCTTTTAAGGGATGTCATTGGATCACTAGCCCCAGCCAAATGCTCGGCAAGACGAGCTCTGTCTTACAAGCCCATTCTGTGCCAGTTCCATCAGGGCTCAGATCTTCTCCGGAAGCTCATTCCACCAAGTAGGAGCCAGAACTGAAAATGTCCTGGCCCTGGTTAAGGCCAGACATACTTCCTTGGGGCCAGGGACTACAAACTGGTTGGTGTTTGCAGAGCGGAGTGCTCTAGATTAGCGATCCCCAACCTGTGGGCTGCGGACCACATGTGGTCCTTCGACTAATTGGAGGTGGGCCGCGAAGGACGCCTTCTTCCCCCCCCCCGTCCCTTTACTTCATCCCCCCCCCAGCCCTTTACAACACACTTCATTGTTGTGGCATGTCTGTATCTTATTTTGAAGGGATGTTTAAACATTACCATAGCGATCAGAGAGCGCTAGGGCAGTGGTTGAGAGTAGAGGAGTAAACTAACCCCCCCCCACCGGGCCTCAGTAAAAGGCGTTGAGTGGTCCCCGGTGATAAAAAGGTTGGGGACCACTGCTCTAGAGAATATAGTCAAAGAGGTTGTCCTTCAGGTATGCTGGGCCCAGCCCCGGATGACAGTAAAGGTGAGTACCAATATCTTAAACTTGATCCTGAATTCAAATGGAAGCCAGTGTAGCTTCCAAAACACATGTCAAATATGGGCTCTTTATGATGTTCCTGTGAGGACTATGTTCTGGACAAGGTGCAAAGTGGTTTTTAATGTTTTAATGTACTAACTTTGTATTAAATGCAAGGGTGCCATATAAATTTTATAATAAGTAAAAATGATCTGAGTTGTCCATCTGAAGTCCTTGGCACTTTATTTTAACTTTAATTTGGATCTGAATGAGAAAGCACAAAATTAACACTGACCTTCATGCTTGAAAGCAGATGCATCTATTAAGACAATGTGACCTTTGGAGGCAGGGCAGCCTAAATCTCAGAGTTTGCAGCACAATGTGATTGCCACTTATTCATAAATTCTTTTAAAAGGTTAGTTTTAATTGCATTAAGTACCATTTCCAGGAATTAAAGTTGTCTCTCTTTTTTTTGGGGGGGGGGGGGAGGTAGAAGTGTACAGTTCCACTTTTCATGTGAAAGTAAAGAATTAAGTGTTGCTAATTGCACAAAGTGCTTAAGGGCCAACCCTGGATCTCCATGAAGCCAGAAGGACATTTTAAAAAGTAGCGTCACAGCACAATTACATGCAAAGCACGATGTAATTAAACAGTGGCCCTCATGTTTGAGGACTTATTAGGGGGCACTTTGGTGGGGTGGGGTAGTTACAATGGAAACCTTGGAACTATGGTCCTTTTTATGGTGGTTAATTATGCTCGGGCTCTTAGTACTTAAAGAGCAGGAAAATTAAAACCACTAAACATAAAGGAGTAGGAGAAATGTATTTTAAAAAACAGCTTAAAATGACAATAGATTGAAGCTGTGACGGACGATAGATTCTTTTTGTTCTTCTTAATTATAGCTTGTCCTGTTGCACTCAGCCAGTGCTACATTGGGGAGAGGGTTTTTTTGTGTATCGACTGGAACAAAAAGACTGTGTTAGCATGATGGAAGACGAATGGTTCCATTTAGGCCCAAAGGCTGCCATTTCTACCTCGGAAAGGCAGCAGGAAAGAATTACAAAACGTAACAAACAACACAGCAAGAATTGGGCTTTATTCCTCAATGCACTGCCTGCCATGCTTGCTTGGATTCTTTCCATCAAACAGGGATGGGAATTGCTTTTAATGCAAACTGGTGGTTTACCTGAAAGTTCCCTAACTAAACTCAGGATTTCAAAAATATAAGTGCAGTTCCTTAGCTCTAATACACAAGTATTTAAAAAAGAGGAGAAAGAATCTCACCAGCCTCACAGAACTTCATCATAAATTAAAAGGTGGAGACTTTGTGACAGAAATACAGCTAAACAAACATGTTCCCTTAGAGTCTGGATTATGTTGAGGAGACTGTATGCACAGATAGAAAGGACGTCTTCTTTGAGTGGCAGACAAATACTGTGCTGAGGATTCCCCTCTGTGGTTGCAGGGAGGTGGGATTATTTGATTATTAGGGATAGAGAGAGAGGGATCTGCCATAGGTAACCGCATGGTGACTTGCCAGTCTGGTGCAAAGGTTGAGGGCATCATGTGCTTTTTAAATAGGTTGATAGTGCTATGGAGAAGTCAGAAGTTATGGAGGAAGTTGGCACCAGTGACTCTAGAAAATGTAATTGTGTGGTCATGCCAGAAAAATTCTTTTTCCTAGGGAAACAGTTAAAGGTCAGGACCTCAACAGTAGCCTTCTCAGAATTGCTCTGAGTTTCATATGCAGGGCCAGTTAGAAAGGCACAGGTCAGTAGAGGAGTCTCAAGGCAGGGATGAGAAAGTGGTACCAGGATGAAGGGTTTGGATTTGTTAGGCCCTGCAAAACTTAATGGAACAATCGACTCTGTACAAAACAGACAGGCTTTCCTGGAAACAAAAAGGAACCAGGCTGCTGGTGATTTATTTATTTTATTTATTTATTTTTAAATTTCTAGACCAACCCTATTGGCACAGCTGTCTCAGGGCAGTTTATAAAATTGCTAGTTGGTATCAAAAAGGTGACCTCTTTTAAATTAAGCTGGGGGGGGGGAGGATCCGAAAGATGCAAAGGAGCCTCTGGTTCAGGACAAGTTAGTCCAAAGAAACGATTGTGTAAATACTCAAAATGATATTGATAGGAGCATAATAAAGCTTGGCAGTGAGGAAAGGATTGTGAAGGAGGGGCCGTATGTGATGACAAAGAAGCAGAGAGTTGCTGAAGACATAGCAAGGGTCTATATGTCAATGTCTCCTAGATGTCTCCTAGTCAACGTGTGGGAGCTGGAGAGCTTGGAGCTCACTGACAATTTAGATATGATGAATATCTCAGAATCATGGAGGAATGGGGAAACTCTATAGCAGTGGTCCGCAACATTTTTTAGGCTGTGGACTGGTGGGGGGGAGGACAATCAAGCAACCGCACATGCGCGGCAGCACATGCGCAAACGTGCGTGTGCGGCAGGTCCGTGCATGCACGTTTGCACCATGCGCAGCCACAAGCGAGCATTTGTGGCAATTTTGTACATGTGCACATGTGCGGCAAGTCCGCGCATGCACGTTAGGTCCACGCATGCGCATTAGGTCCACTCATGCGCTTTTGCTCCATGTGCTGCTGCAAATGCGCATTCACGGGCCTGCCGTGCATGTGTGTTTGCGCCAGCAGACGCACATCCGTCTCCCCCCCCCCCCGCAAAAAAAGGTTTGCCGGGTCGCAAGCTAATCGGCCGCTTTGGCGGCCGATTTGCTTGCGGCCTGGGAAGTTTCTCACTGCAGGGGGGGGCGGGGAGAAAGAGCCGCGGCCTGGTGGTTGGGGACCACTGGTCTTTGAATACAGTGATCCTCGATTCTACTCTATATGCAGAACAGGGAGGGGCACGTGCAGGTGGTGTTGCAATGTACATCAAAGAGGGCATAGAATTTAAAAGTTACAAAACGTCAGGGGAATTAACTCCCCAACAGCAGTGAAATGAGTGGAAATGTTGGGCCATAATAGTTACTTAAATGTGGGGGTAGTAGGTTACTCCTGTGTATGCGGTCACAGTTTCTAAAGGCAACCATTCAAAGATTTTGGTTTCTGAGAACAGCTCAAATGTACACTGCTGTGAGAATACCTAGGGCATTTCTGCACATGTTAAATTTAGTGAAATGCTTTCCTTATGTAGTCATTATATTCCAGCCACTCAATATGACATTGCCAACACTGAGTATCTGGGCAGTAATCAGCTGGCTACATCTTCCATTTTAAAGCGTTAGTTGTGGAATCACAAAAAGTGGACTCACCAACCTATTTAGTGCTAGCTACTGGAGAACAACCAGCAGGCAACCAGCAGAGGGAAGGTATGGAGGCTCAAATGCGCTAAAGGCCCTGCCTTGTCCCACCCTCGCACCCACTTACCTCTCCCTTGTTCCCAGGGACAGGAATTTATTTTTAAAAATTGCTAACTTCCTGGAGCAATGAATAGGTAGACAAGCATGCAGGTGATGCTAGAAATAAAAGAATTTTTTTTCAAAGTTGTAATACAAGGCATGCCTCTCTTAAGTTTTCTTCCCCCACAAAAAAAATCAGAAATGAGATCAATTTTTTAAAGTATCAAAGGACTCGTGATCCCATAAGGGGTGGCGTTCAAAAAGCACTATACATCTATGACTCTATGGTATTGCAATGGAGAAGTATGCATAAAAAAAATTTAGTGGGCATTGCGGGACTTTTAAAACATGGAGAAAGGTGATTGGTTGCCTGCACTGATTGACAGGTGGAAGCGCAACGCATATAAGGCGTGTTGCTCTCTTCCACCATTTCCAGCAGCAGTTGTAGAGAGTGACAGGTACAAATAGGCGACAGACAAAGATAAGACAGAAAAAAAGGGAGGAGGAGCTGGGAAGTGCAAAAAAATTAGCGCTTTGCCATTCAGCTGGCATAACGCTTTTTAACTGATGTGCGGAAATGCTCTTAATATGAGGAAAGGACAATATTTACCTCAAGAAAAAAATTGGCTATTAGCTATTCTATGTACTCAAGGGTTAATATCTGAAATGTTATAACTTAATAATGAGGTTTAAAACTCAGCAAATACTATGATATATGTAAATAGTTTTATGCCTTGGTATTGAGCATCCTTATTTCTCCTATACCTGGTATTGAATAAAAGTTAATTTTTTAATCCAGTTTAATTGATTATTTATAAGTAGTAACTACATTTAAAATGTTACTTTGGTTCATTCTGTCCGTAGAAAATTGGAATATAGGCCACTCAGGGTGAACTACAGAGAACACTACCTGTGTTCAAAAAGCATTCAAAACCTGACCTTCATGTACCCGCAAAATAATCTGGTTGAAAAAATGATTTTATTTCTCCAAACGTTTTGGTGGTAATATCCTGTTGGCCAAAACTGCAGTCCTACAACATTTACAAGTAAAAGCTATCCAATCTATCCAACTTGCACACAAATGTTACTTTTCCACCGTGTTACTTTGCACATTTCCCAAACGAAGCCTTATTTTCAATTTATAAATATGCCTGTTGACGGGGGAAATAATTAAATTTATTTAACCAACTTTAGAAGGAAAATTGTCCTGCTTCAGTTATATGTACAGGCAGCTGTATGCATGTAGAAATCTATGTATAAAGATTTATAGCATCCACTATTCCAATCAAATATACATAATTATCAATAATCACTTGTTTGCTGGCAGAGGGCAAAGAGAAAACTGAATCCAATTGACCAGAGTACCAACAGGACTCTATTCCCTGGACAGGGCTTTACAGGCTTATGTGCTCTTTTTTCTACCATGTACACCTTTTCAAGGACAGCATTTTTTAGAACCACCCATGTTAGGCTTTCAAAGAGTGTCAATGTTTCCATGTTGGACACTGGCGCATCTTGTTTGGCCCTTTAGTTACAGCAAATGTGTATTGTGAAACCATACACTTTAAATTCACCACTATTTGCAAGAATGCAGGGTCTGAGATTACTAGATGCAGATTGTAAGAAATGACACGCAGGTGTCCTCATTATACACTGAACAATAGGAAGAAAATGTATGGCATCAAGGGTGACAAATTAATTATGAGTCCAGGCATGTGGCCAGCAATTTTGTAGAAAGTTATATAATCTCTTTTTATGTGAATAGACCCTACAAGTTAACCTCAAAATAGTAGCTACCCATTACTTTTAGGAAAAATAGCTTTGCGTTATCAGCTTTTAGTTGTATTTTGTTTGAATTTCTGACAACGCTGCTTTTAAATTATCCAAAACTGAAGTGGACCGAAATTAGAAGGTGCAAACACCATCAGAATCTTGCACCAATAGGGTGGCCAGCACTATCTCAGCAAAGGGCAAGCGATTTTGAGGGTGGTACTCAGTTCACCCAATATCGTTGCTTTGTAACTTCCATCCAGCTCAGCCTAACGGGGCTCTTGGAAAAAGCAAAATCAGCTGAAAAATTACATGGCAACCAAGCTACGTATTCTTTGCTCACAGCCGCTGTCCTCCAGGTTAGGGCATTCCAGTGGTTTAAATGTGAGTTTGGGCCCAATGAAGATATTTCTTCAGTTCCTATGAACCAGCATAAACAATTTTGATATAGAAACCTGAGCTGATGTTCCAACCCTAAGGAAGAGTCACAGATCCATAACAAAAGTATGTGGACAGGACGCTGGAAACCCAATTATGCACTCTAGAGAAGAAGCGTTGTGTTTTGTTTCCCTGTAATTTTTTCAGGCATTGGCCCAACAAATTTGCCTCAAAATTTTCCAGTTAGGGATGATTTGATGGCAAACCTAGTTTCTATTGTTACTTACTTCTGCCAGTACATAGGCTCCCACCCCCCACCCCCAGCTGACACCTAGAAAAGACATTCATTACTGGTAAGAAACAGGTCACAGTTCCAGCAGCATTGGCTCCTGTAGATCCCAGATGAACATGTAGGAAACTTCCCTTGAGAAAGTATTATAAAAAAAAATTGCTTTCATTCAAGTTCCTTCAAAAGAAATCCCTAAATTCGCCTGAACAATTTCAGTTAGGCAACATTCAGCAATAAATTTATTCAAAAGGACAGTGAGAAGGAAATCATGGAATTAATTGTTGTTACCTTCAAAAGCTATCATTGCTACCATTCCACATTAAAGATCCTACCAGTTCAGGTGAAAAAGAAGGCAGATTTTCTGTAGGAAACTTCAAATTTTTTGGGGGGGGGGGAATTTAAAGGAAGTTCCTTTGGTCAGTTTGAGGAGAGAGTGTAGCCCTTGTAACTTCTCGTTTAAAACCATATGATGGAAACTGCTTGGGAAGAAAAATTTGGAAATGGAAGAAGGAAAAGAATGTAAAGAGAATGCTACCTTTCTTTCCCTATCACTTCTCCACACACAGGCACTCCTGCAAACAGGGATCAGCACTTGGGTTTAAACATTACATGGCATTAGTTCCTAAATACAGGAACACAAGAAATTCAGCCACAATAGCTTCACAGTTAAGTGTTCATCAGGGTTATCATCATCATCAACAGTTAATCATCATCAGGGTTCGGCCTCTGGTTCGGCCTCACATGGAGTACAGTTTTGGGCACCACAGTTGAAGAGGGATGTAGACAAACTGGAACGTGTCCAGAGGAGGACAACAAAGATGGTGAGGGGTTTGGAAACCAAGACGTATGAAGAAAGGTTGGGGGAGCTTGGTCTGTTTAGCCTGGAGACAACTGAAAGGGGATCTGATAACCATCTTCAAGTACTTAAAAGGGTTCCATATAGAGGATGGAGCAGAGTTGTTCTCTTTTGTCCCGGAGGGACAGACCAGAACCAATGGGATGAAATTAATTCACAAGAAATTCCATCTAAACAACTGGGCATTTTAGTTCTCTTCTATCCACTTGGCAAGTAAAATTCATCAAAGATTGCTTTGCAATTCTCCTGCTGCCTGTGTGTAAATAGCTCTGATGACACATAACACCCCCAAACTGTCTTTCAAACAGGGGGCTATTAAAACCTATCTCTTAGAAGTGGCCTAGGAACCTTTCTGCATCTCATTGATCATTTACGCACTGGAGGTTTCATGCTGGGCTGCAGGTTGGAGTTTTAGTTGTGGCTGGTTGCCCCTCTTCTTCTTGCACCCACACAGGGGAGCATTTGGCCCGGTGTGCCTCATTCGCCCCCAATTTGTGCTCCTGCACGGGAACTGGGGCCATGAAGTTCCCAGTGCATAAATGGTCAGTGGGGGACAAAACAGAGGGACTAATGTTAGCCAGATCCAGTCCCACAACACACTTATATTTTATTCTAGGGAGCTCTCTGCAAAAGCAAAATGTTCTCAGGATGTGAGTTAAAGCTATTCCACATTTTATTCCATCCACAGTAAAATAAATAAATAAATAAATAGGGGTGTTCCCATGAATGCAACACATGCAGGTTAGGTGCATGTTAGAAGAGACCAGATTTATTATGGGACATAAGTATTTAAACAGGGTTAAACAAGGTTCAATAAATCAGGCAAATCTACCAAACCACTGCCTGGACTGGCCCCTAAGAATACTGATGCCAGCTATTCCTATGTTGCTATATTCAGGAAACCCACAGAAAGGACAGGGAGAATCCTGGAAGTTCACAGGAGCACCCCAAGGCTCTGGGGAAATCAGAAAATAAAAATGCTTCCCAACAACATACAAGAGAGGGCACAAGGCCTGTATGCAAGTGTCCAAAGAAACAGCTTTTATAAGACAGAGTCCAGAGACCAATGTGTACCATTTAAGATAAATAAACTGGTAACAAGAATGTATTTTAATAAGCAAGTGTGAGAATGATTGTGAAGCAGGTGCAAAGGTAAGCCAACTTTAGGCACTAGTATCTTCGTGAAATCCCTCCATCAGTCTGTAATGATAAAAAATGTTTGTCATGTGTCTTCATGAAGTTTCAATAATGTTGCCAAACTCTTCCCATGATTCAGTAAGCCCCTAAACCTTGTGCATGAGATAGTTGCTTTATTGCTTTTCTATGAGATTCCTTTGTGGATATTATCTCAGTCATGGAACAGAGGATCCACTTCATATTTCACATGTATCTGTGGCGTTCTTAGGCAAAATTACTCCGCAAAGATACTGACATCATGATTGCTAAGAATCACTCCTTCAGAATCATGGCAAAGAGGTGTACAATACTCCATGACCTCATTTATCACCATGTACTGAAAAAACTATAACCCTTTAATTGATCACCATAAAAGAGAAACTGAGTAATGGAGGAAAACTCTAAAGAAGTTGAATGAAGACAGAAGAGGGACATAAATCTACTTTCTTACCTTCATTGTCAGGGCTTCTGATGGGCTGTGAGGAACAAGGTCTTGCAGAGGGGGCATTTTGGGGTTTTATTTGTTTTCACTCTTTAATGATTTAATAGCAACTTGAGCAGGGTTGCTAACTCCAGGTAGGATCTGAATATATCCCAGAAATACTGACTAGGGTTGCCAATCTCCAGATGGTGCTAGAGATCTCCAAGAATTACAACTGATTTCCAGGCAACAGAAATTAGTTTCCCTACAGGTAAGATCACTTCCTAAGGAATTGTATTCCCAAGGAGTCCCTCCCCTTCACAAATTCCAGGAATTTTTCAACCTGACATTCGCAACCCTATATTTAAGTCAAGAGGAAAGGCAGGGTATATATTTTAATCGACACCTTCTGGTGGGATTTGAAGAGCAGGCTCCAGCCACCATGTATATGTGTAATCCATTTCTAGCCAATAGTATAAAAGAAGCTGTACAGGCAATGTCTGAAGCCAGTAGTGGAGACTCTTCTCCATACACTTTCCACTCTTCTCTACACACCTTCCAGCTGTGACAATTTCAGTCAAAAATATCCAGTGAGGAAGAGGTGAAGGCCTTTGCTCTTTATTTATTGCTGCTTTTCAGTTTTAAAAATTATATGTGTGTGTGTGTAATGTCCAGTCTGGCCCCTCATCTCTCAGAGGTGGGTGATGACCTTTGACTGTGAGCTATCTGTGGCCTGCAAAACAGCATCTTATTTACTCACTTTGTTTAGCCTGTACCTTTGAAGTGAAAGCTACATATGAGGATGGTAAAACGCAGAGCAAGGAATAGGAAAGGAACATTCTCTGTGGATGACTATTTCCTTGGAGTTGAGAAACACAGAATTTAGAAGAATAAAATCTGTTCATTCATTCTCCTGATATAAGCAAAGAAGCAAATATAAGCAAATACTTCTCTCCAAGCAACATTTTGGAATGCTGATGTTTTTTTTAACAGTAACAAGAATTCTTCCAACTTTTTATATCACTTTAGCTCTTAAGCTCTAAAATACTTCAGATAAAACAGCTTTTAGATGTCAAATTCACACTGTAGTGTTAGAAACAGGCACAGTAGCTATTTCCTTTTCGAACAATACCTGAAAAGGGCTATAATCAGAAAAACACAGGAACTCAATTTAGTTTTCTTATTCTTTATTTACATAGCATTTTGCAATAGTTTGCATTACCATTTATTTTCCACATCCTCAAAAAAAGACATTACAAGGCACCCATAGAGACCATTCATATAATGTAGTCACCACCCACCCTCACCTAGAGTTTTATTTCCAGCTCCCATGGTTGGAATTCTTACTCATTTTCACCCTTGTCCAAAAAAAGGCAACCGTCCACTCTTGCAAACACAGTACTCACCTGGAACATGATTGGCATCTGATGAAGAATTTTCATAGGAAGCAGGAAAGGAGAGAGAAAAGAGAGAAAGAGAAAGAGAAAAAGTATTAGACACATGCATGCACCAACAAGCAGCTGAGCTTCTTTGCATGGAAATCAATTTCATGCAAAATCAGAAGCTTGCTTGAAAGTCACCCATCTATAGCAAGAATCCCACCATGCAAGGGAAAAGGGCATCGGCTCCTCCTCCACTGTGCATGTAGAAATAAATCTGATGTCATATCTGTCTGGAGAGAAAGAGAGGTTCCGGAATCAGATAGACCCAAGCTAAGTCAGCTCCTGCAAGAAGAATAATTGGCACCATTTCAGTTAACACACTGTTTCAGACAAGCAAAAAATAACATTGCCCCTGCAGCAGGATACTTTCATTCACATAAATTCAAGAACATTCAAGTTACAGTGAGGAAAGAGGCATCAGCTCCCCTTTCAGAAAGGGTTCACATGAATTTATGAGCAGTTGCTGGGCTCCAAATTCAGTCCCAAAGAGCTAGGAAGAAAACTAGCTCTTTCCATTCTTCCTGACCACTGTTCCCTTTGACCATCCTTCACTGCAGACAATATTCAGAGTTTGTTGGTGTTTCTACAGGTCATCATTCAACAGGAAGTGGCCATACTTCAGAGTATGCTTCACATACAGGACCCCAGGCTAAAAACTGGGCATTGGACCAATGGTATGACTTGCTAAAATACAGTTTGATATGTTCAGCTCTATAGATACAATCCAAAAATCATCCAATAAATTCTTCCAACACTCAATGCAATAGTTCTGCTATATGATCAAATTAACCTTGAAAACTATTTTAAAGGAAGCAAACAAAAAAGATTACGAGGGTCTTCTGTCAAACTTTAAATTAATTTTATAATTCAGAGTAACTCTTCCGACACAGTCTGTTTCAGTCAACACAGTACATAAGCAGGGCAGCAGAGAGGAAGGGAGAGGCGTCTGCTTCTAAACTGGAATGTTGCATTTTCTAAATACTGTAAGTTACTTCAGTGAATCCAGCAGAAAACATAGATACATAAACCAAAAAAGCAAACAAAGAAATAAACTTCTCTTGTTTGTTCTTGCTAGTTTATTCATCCCAGATGTTGACATTTGCCACAGCACACCTGCTGAGATCTTCTCAGATCTTAGAAATAAAGCCAGTTGAATATTTGCAGTGAACTAGAATAAATACTTTTATTTTCCTTCAAGGATAGCACCAACGGGAGAATTCCCGGAGGGATTGAAAGAGGCTGTGGTACGCCCACTGCTGAAAAAAACATCTCTAGATCTGCAAGAGCCTAATAACTACCGACCCATCTCGCATTTAGCGTTTCTGGGGAAGATGGTAGAAAGGGCAGTCACAAACCAACTGATGGAATACCTGGAAGAAGCTTCGGTTCTAGACCCATCCCAGTCAGGTTTCCGGCCTGGCCATGGGGTAGAGACAGCGCTAGTCGCCCTGACGGATGACCTCCGCCGCCAGTTGCACCGAGGTGGATCAGGACTGCTGATATTACTAGACCTCTCAGCAGCGTTTGACACAGTCGATCATGAGCTTCTAGCTCGCTGCCTCATCGATGCCAGAAAACGAGGGCAGCCCTTCAATGGCTGATCTCCTTCCTCCAGGATCGTGGACAGAGGGTTGCAACATGAGAGAAAACATCAGACCGCCAACAACTTACTTGTAGAGTCCCACAGTCCTCTCTCCTATTCTATTCAACATTTTCATGCGCCCTCTCACACAACTGATACAGAAGTTCGGGCTGGGTTGCCATCAGTATGCAGATGACACCCAGCTCTGCCTCCTGATGGATGGCCACCCTGACTCCCCCAGAAACATTAGCCAGCTGCCTGGAAGCAGTGACGAGATGGCTCAAGCAGAGTCGTCTGAAGCTCAAACCTTCAAAGACGGAGGTCCTGTGGCTGGGTAAGAAGGGCCCATGTGAGGAAGCACGCCTGCCCATCCTGGATGGTGTAGAGCTTACTACGGCTCACTCGGCCAGGAACCTGGGTGTGATCCTGGATGTTTCCCTCACAATGGAAGCCCAGATCACAAAGGTAGCACAGCTGGCATTCTTCCATCTCCGTCCAGCCAAGCTACTAGCGCCCTACTTCGCCCCAGAACACCTAGCCACAGTGATCCACGCGACGGTCACCTCCAGGCTGGATTTCTGTAACTCGCTCTATGCAGGCCTGCCCTTAGCATTGACCCGGTAACTACAGCTGGTCCAAAATACAGCGGCCAGGAACCTCACAGTGACACCGTGGAGATCCCACATCCAGCCCATCTGTCATCAATTGCAATGGTTGCCAGTTGAATCCCAGATCAGGTTAAAGGTTCTGGTAATTACCTTCAAGGCCATATGCGGTCAGGGCCCAGTGTACCTGAGGGGCCACCTCCCTGCCTATGCCCCCAAAAGAGCTTTACGCTCTGCCGCTACCAACCAGCTACTGGTCTCTGGCCCAAAAGAACTCGACACAGAAGTGAGCAAGAGCATGATAATTCACCCCCCACTGCAACCCTCTGTGTCCAGTCCTAGAGAAAGGAGCATATCCAGTGCAAAGCTGTGCCCCATATCTCCATTCTGGCAATCTTTTATCTCATATATCATTCACAACTAGTTAGTACATTTCCAGCCAACATATTCATCCAGTCCTCGGTATTCAATTAAAATGAACAGACCGTATTCAAATGTTGTCAATGAATTATGGGACTTCAACAATCCTGGTAGCATGCTTAGGGATTCTACAAAAGCTGTTGCATGTCCGGTATTACATTTACACACAGCGGTATCACATTTACACTCAGCCTACCATTAGAGATATTATGGATATGATTATGCAACAATTTAACAAGCTAATTGCTGATACATTATTGGATTTGGACACATGGACAGCCTTAAACTTCTCTTAATGGGGCAAAGTAAATACTCTCAAAATGCATATTATACCTAGGATTTTATTTACATTTTATATGCAATGCAATTCTTTTTAATATACTTTGTAGATATATTTATGGAATTAACACTTTATTTTAGAAATTTATGTAGATTTCCTCACCAACTTGGATTTCATTAAAGAGGATGCAACTCCCATTTAATGAAGGAGGATATGGATTCAATGATCTTAAGTTTGTGTCGTCAGGCATATTAGTTAGTAATTACTGGGATTACTCCTCATAGTTGACTATTCATTTTGGGCTCTTTCAAAGGCTTCTTGTCTGGTGCCCCTCTCTAACTGGATTGCATTATAGTCTACTTATGCTACAGCTGATCCCTCCTGGAATTTCTGCAGATAGAGAACTATCTGCATAATGTCAGAACAAATTCTACATTTGTCTACTTGGTGTAGTGATTAAGAGCAGCAGCCCCTAATCTAGAGTACCAGGTTTGATTCCCTACTCCTCCTCCACATGCAGTCATGTGTGTCAGTTTTGGAGAGTGGAAGGATTGGCAATTGTAAACCGCTTTGAGATTCCTTCAGGAAAGCGGGATACAAATATGAGCTCTTCTTTTAAATTAACATTACGGGCCAATGCAGAACTAAAAATGGGAAGAAATCTTTTTGTATAGGAGGTTTGAATGGTTGGGGGAATAGTAATACTTACAATTGTAAATCTGTTGGTAAATCTGGCCTTCTGTCATTAAGTAGTCTCAGAGGCTCCTCTGATTTTGGAAACTCTAATTGAATTGATGCAGAAAACAAAACCTACAATATTTGTTTATAAATATTTGATGCCAATTATTAAGTATGATGATATGCAGAGTCTCAGGAACAAATGGAATAAGGAGCTAAATTGCCCAAGCAGTAGGATATGGCTTTAAAGTTTATACTTGCTCTCTCTATGGATATTAAAATGAAACTTATTCAGCAAAAATAGGTTTAGGATATACTGGACACCAAAGCGATTCTTTAGTAACAGATTGACTAAAATAACTAACTGTTGGTGTTGCTACTCACAGGATAATTTTAAATTTATTTTATATTCTAATTTATATGCTGTTGTTATATGCTGGGGACCCAGAGCAGCTTACAATAATTCATACGTAAAAACAGTTGGTTCTTATATTCCTCTTTTCTCCACCAGGAGTCTCAAAGCAGCTTACAATTCCTGTCCCTTTCCTCTCCCCTCCCTGTGAGGTAGGTGAGGCTGAGAGAGCGCTGATATTACTGCTCCGTCAGGACAGCTTTATCAAGGCCACCCAGCTGGCTGCATGTGGAGGAAGAACAGGGAATCAAACCGGCTCACCAGATTACAAGTTCGCACTCCTAACCACTACACCAAGCTGGTGTAAATAGAGTCTAAACATGTTAACATTAAAACATAAGATATGTTTTAAAACCTAGGAGCACATATTTTCCTTCCTATATTCAATAATGGTAGGGGAAGGGGGTAGCGTGCTTTGTTAGTCTGTAGGAAGGCCAGTTATCGGTGGTCTTCTGTAGGCCTCAACCATAGACCCAGTGGAATAGTTCTTTCTGACAGGCACTGCAAAACTATGTCCTGCAGGGCCCTGACCTCACCTGGGAGATCATTCCATAAGGCTGGCACCAGGGCTGAAAAGGTCCTGGCTCTGGTTCAGGCCAGTTTCACTTCTCTGCGGCTTAGGATCTTGAGCAGGTTGTGCATACCTGACCATATGTACCATAAACATATGCTTTGGGTATGTCCACTCATTTAGTTTTTCTAGGACGATTTTATTACACATATCAACTCTATATTAGAATGGTCATTGATTTTTGAGGATGCTTATGCAGTTTTAAACTATTTGCCTGACTCTTGGAGTATATCCAATAGTCAAGGAAAATGGACCCTCTGTGCCCCTTCTGCAGTTAAGACTCATATTACAACACTGGAGAGATAAATGACCACCCCATAAATCTATGGATTGGGGATTTTACAACTCTCTTCAATATTTTAATTCATGGCATGTAGACAACAACTGCTTAGAGACTTATTTTAAGATATTTGAAAATCTTTTATAGAGACTTATGTGTAGATCTACCATGACCTTTGTTATACTTTTGATTGTACACTCTATATGCTTTTTTCCTCCCTCCCCAACTTTTTTTTATAAGTGACTGGATTTTGAGTCCCCCCCTTTTCTTGTACTTTTTTTTTGAGAAAAATATACATTTACATGGGCATAAGGTTATGTATCATCCATAAATACAAATGCATTAATCGCCCACACTACTTACTCAAGTGGGCCTAAGTGACAAATGATAGAATACCAATTAACGTTGATTAAGCAGTTCCTACAATGTCACCCCACAGGTGCCTATTGGGTCGTCATCTAGAACAGCGGTCCCATACCCGGGACCGGGACCAGTCTGTGGATCAGTCGGTACCGGGCCGTGGCTCCTCCTTGTCCTCCTCCCCGGCTGCGGCCTCAGGGGCTGCCCTTTCACTCTGCTGTCGGCTCACCTTTGGTGCTCCCCAGCGGCCACCATGGTTGGAGCTCCCCCTCAGTGTGGCACTGCACAGCTGCTGCTGGCAGCACCCCCCCCCCCCCGTGGGCAGTGGGAAGTCAGGGGCGCCGGCGGCGGCGAAGTCCCTCAGCAAAAGACTACCCCCCCCCACATGGGTCTCAGTAAAATTGTCAAGCGTTGACCGGTCCCCAGTGATAAAAAGGTTGGGGACCACTGATCGAGAAGAGCCGGCACATTGCATCTATCATTGATCCCTGCAGCAGGGGAAGGGTAAACTGAATCTAGACTGCCAATGGAGAAGATTAATAATTTGCCTCTGTGCCATTCCCATGAATGAAACCATCTGGCAGGGCAGAAAAAGAGACTCATCCATCTGATACCACCAGAAAGCTTACAAGCAGGGCATGGTGACCACTATGTTTCCTTCCAGTGGGTCACCTGCCTCTAAATATGGAGGTTCTGTGTAGTTGCTGTAGCTAATAGCTAGCAATGCCCATATTCAACCAAAAATGTGGAATTCCTTTTTAAAGTCAACTAATCCCTATTGCATATTATACCATGGAAAGTATTCACCTACTAGAGAGATACTGACCCTAATTCTATCCCCTCATTAGCAACAGTTGAAATATGCTGCAACTTTTTTTTTTTTTGCAATGTGAGCTAATGTGCATTTTTTGGCAACACCTCACTGCATACCCCATCTCCATTGTGCTATTAAGCATCAAATGTGCTAACCGCACATTAAATTCCTAAGGAGTAACTTGTACACCCCACCAGGCCATCGCCTAACTGTAAGCTGTAGCACACAAGTTGTCTCGTTAAAAAATTTCCCCTCAGAAACTAAATGCTGAGGCACAATGCTAAACCTTAAGGGCATTGTCAATGATTTTTTAAAAGAAATTGGCTATGCAGTTTCCCATATTTTAAACCACCTTGTCTCCGAGAAGCTCAAGGCAAATTAAATATTCTATATTTTTTAACCTCATACCCATCATTTGATGAAAGTAAGGCTGTAAGGCTATGAAAGTAAAAAGAATGACTCAAAATCAGCTTCCTGACAGAGGGGGGATGTGAACCTAGGTGTTCAGTTATATTCCTACACTCTAACCCAGTGGTTCTCAACCTGGGGGTCGGGGCCCCTTTTGGGGTCGAACGACCCATTCACAGGGGTCGCGACAAGTCAAGCAGCTTGGCTGGGGGGGGGGGCACTGACACTGTTGCCGCTCCTGCTGCAGGCGCCCGGACTCGGCTGCTAGCCACTCCAGCAGTGCCTCCAGCGCAGCACAGTCTCCCACCACATGCTCCAGGTGGCAGGACAGCTTGGTGGGACAAGAGGCAGAGCTAAACTGAGAAACCCTGGGAAACAAAACAATTTATATACAATTACAAACAATGGATCTTCGCGCCATTGGTCAGTTTTGGTATAATTTCTGCGAAAGAACAGTTGTATAATTTAATGGTTGGGAGTCACCACAACATGAGGGCCATGGCATTAGGAAGGTTGAGAACCACCGCTCTACATCATACTGGCTCTCCATCTTACAATACTAAGAGTTAGCCTACAGCAGGGCAAAAAGGTGCAGTGAGCAGGAAGGATCAACTGGGATAATAGTACAAAAACAGCATTGCCAGTCCATCCTGGCAATCAGCAGAGGATGGGGGGGGGGACTTTACAAGAGACAGGAAGGTCCAAGCAACAGAGCAATGTCATTTCCAGCACACACAGGAAGTGATGTCATGCTGCAACATCATGGCAATGCTCTGGTATTTGGGCATAATCTCTATGGTAACAATGGATTCTACCCTACAGTTTCTACCCAAATATTAGAGCAACACCCAGATATCACTGGAGCGATGATGTCACTTCCTGTGTTCACCGGAAATTACTTCACTGTGTCATTGGCACTGTAATCTAGACCTTCATCTCTCTCCTGATAAATTCCCCACCAGTCAGCTGGGGGGGGGGGGCTGGCAGCAGGGAATCCCCACCTCCATCAAGGGGGCTGGCAACCCTATCTGAAAACCATTCACACCCCAGATATTGCACTATTATTTACATCAATAGAGGGAAACATGCAACCAAACAGCTCCCAGAAAAATCAGAAGTGGATGGAGAAAGAATAGGAGGTTACTGTACTCAGCTAAACTGGGGTGTATTGGTTGCTATATACTAAATGTGTAAATACCATATATGCCATGTTTATCCCATTTATTTATAAGTGTAGGCCACTGGTCTTATATTGCTATGGAATATCTGCTTAAAATACATGACACTGGAGTTAAAACTGGCAATGATCAATTCTATATGTATGTCTTTTCAGGGAGCATGACCTTTTTTAATTTGTCCAAGTCAAAGGAACCTACTCTGCACATGACTATAACTTGGGGAAAAGGTCATTCCTCTTCAGCAACAACAAACTCAGTATAAAATGCTTTTCTTAGCTAGCAACGGCAACCCTGGAAATCTGTGGTCTTCAGGATCATGGTTATTTTATAAACAGGTCATCAGATCAATACTATAGGCACACAGCAATATCCACTTTCCTTTACAATGAACAACCAAATCCTATAAATAACGGAGGAAGACTATTTAGCAGCACATAATGAAGTATTAACTAAGAACAGATTCTGCTCTGTGCGAGCTCACCTACAGAGGTAAGCTAGGTGACTCCAAAAGTTTTTTTTTTTTTTGCAGTTTTAGTTGCAGCTCCTTAGTTGCAGCTCCTTACTTTTGAAATTTTCTCTCCCACTGTATCAAGTGGGATGCCATGAATAAAACTTTGTTGGTCTTAAAGTTTCCACTGGACTCAAAATTTGTTCTCTCCCATTGTTGTTTACCTGGTACCATACCAGCTGAGTTTTTAAGAATTATTCCATGCATTTGTTTCCTGCCTCTTTCAGACTGTCGCTGCTTCTCAGAAATCTTTTTCAGTAATTTCATTTCATGCTGGACTAGGGTTGCTAGCCCCCAGGTGGTAGTTGCAGATCTTCTGCTATTATAACTGATCTCCAGGCAACAAAGATCAGTTCACTTGGAGAAAATGGCTGCTTTGGAAGGTGAACTCTATGGCATTATACCCAAATTGAAGTCCTTCCTCTCAACCAATCCTGCTCTCTTTAGGCTCCACCCCATCCAGATCTCCAGGTATTCCCCCATCACAGCTAGCAATCCTAGGCTGGACTCTAGTCTTAAACAGGGCCTGATGCATGGTCTGTTATTGCTGGGTCTTATTGCTGGTTCTCTTTATAGTTTACACTGAATTTATAGTCAAATACTGGTATCCACTTCCAATGATAGCTGAAAGTGCAAGACATATATTTTTAATGTATTTACTGAAAACATATTTTCCTGCTCTCCTTAAGATGTGGAAGGCATGAACATGTACTGCCAATTATTTTGGACAGATGAAGAAGGTGAGAAGAAAGCCATAGGTATATTCAGATTTACCTGCTGAAGTTGTTATAGTTGTAGTAGGTCAGAATTACTAATGGAGATTATTGATATTCATATCCTGACATATCAGAAAAAGAATACAAGTTCGTTTGTATACCCTACTTTTCACTACCCAGTTCCAAAGCAGCTTACAATGTCCTTCCTTTCTGCTCCCCACAACAGACACCCTGTGAGGAAGGTGAAGCAGAGAAGAGATCTGACAGAACTGACCTCTATAACAACATTATCAAGACTGTCACTATCCCAAAGTCTCCCAGCTGGCTGCATGTGGAGGACTGGAGAATCAAACTTAACTTTTCATATTAGAAGCCACCACTCTTAACCACTACACCAAGCTGGCTGGTGAGATGGAAGCTTACAATCTTATTCTATATCGACCCCACATTATAACCTTATTCTTTACCAACTCCACATTTCAGTGGTACCCTAAGAGGTTGCAAATTGCCATTTCACCTGTGTGTTTGTAACACCTAAAACTTGCGCAAGTCACTTTCATTTTCATATGTTTGTTATAAGTCAAGGGATGTTCAGGATTGGTGACCAGGAACAATTAGGTCCAGATTGAGTACAAGATGTTTGGGGTGCTGGTAATGGGGTCACTTGGCTTGCCTGTAGATGGCTACAGTTGCAATGACTTATGGACAGAGTACAGTAGAGGGAGATGCTTGTCCAACCCTATTGTCTGCCTGCAACAACTGGTAAAAACAACTGAATGCAACATAGCTGAACGCAATCTATGCACTCTTAATTTGGGCAATTTGTTCAAGAAGATTCCTGAAACAAGAAAATGATTTATTTACATTACTTAGTCAAGAGGTACTAATTGTCTTTGTTATCAGATAGCACCAGCTTCAAGAGACAAATACAGATTTTAATTATCAATCAGTTAGATGACTGCTAATTAACTTAAAACTTTTACTCTGCCAGCATTCTTAAAATGAAAAAAGAGTGAGATGGGGCTAGGCACAATGAGTTCACATTTTGTGATCTGTGCCTGATGAACTTTTTGGATTAGTGCTCATTAAACTGCAGTTAATTAAATGGTGTCAGAGGGCAACAACACTGGCAATACCACCCTAGACAGAGCTATAGTCTTCTTAGCCTATTGACCAATAGACTTCAAAGACTTCTGCTTAGCATGGCAGCAAGCAGAAGGTGAGATGGTGAAAGCAGTATAAACAGGGACAGAGGCATGCTATAGCAACCCCACGATACACATCCAAAGAACACGAAACAGGCAGAGGCATTGCTTTGGAAAAGTCCATAAGCTGTTTATTTGATCCACAGAGAGAAAAACATGCTTTTGGCAACAACAGGAAAATGTTGCTAAAGATCAGGCTTAGAGGCAAAGTGAGGATACAAACAGATTTCACTCTGTGCCTTTCACATAGGATTTTGCATGCCAAAACCCAGTTTAGCATCTGGGTGCTACAAACCCACAAGGCTACTTGCCCTTCAGACTACATAGGCACAGGCATAAAGGACCTAAATAAATCTGCCAAGGGGTCAAAAAACCTAGGAAGTGGAGAGGGGTAAAGGGAGCCAATGGGCTACATGGAAACATATCAAAAAAGCCATCCTAGTCAGACCCTGATTGATGGCATGGAGTCAGAGGAGGTGACGTGATGCACACCCACTCCTAAGAAATCCCCCCCCCCATCATCATGACGGTTGGGGGTAAGGCTTATCCAGGTAAGCCTTGTGGAAGTGCTAAACAAGCTTCAAGGCACAGACGTCAGATTGACATTCTTGTTTTCTGCTCCAGAGAATCCTTTCCAGCAGTGGTCCCCAACCCCTGGTTCGGGGACCAGTACCAGTCCATGTATCAGTTGGTACTGGGCCGCCGCTCCTCCTCGTCCTCCTCCCTGGCTGCTGCCCCAGAGGCTGCCCTGCCACTCTGACTCCAGCTCATTTTTGTTGCTCTCTGGCAGCCGCCATGTCTGGGGCTCCCCCTCGGCATGGCACTGTGCAGCTGCTGCTGGCAGTGCTCCCCAGTGAGCGGTGGGAAGTCAGGGGTGCCGGCAGGAAAGCAAGTGGAGCAGGGGCTCAGGCGGCGGCGCCGACATCCCTCAGCAAAAGACTACCCCCCCCCCGGGCAACAGTAAGATTGCCAAGCATTGACCAGTCCCCGGTGATAAAAAGGTTGGGGACCACTGTCCTAGAGGGCTTTGTGGCTTGGGGTTGCACCATACAAAACGGTTCATTACAAACTTACTTGTATGAATTCCTAGGGACTGAGGCCTCTGCCACTGCGGGCAGCCAACTGCAAGCAGGGTCTTATTCTTCAATTTCTACCCTGCTTAATGTGCCTTGTGAATATTTACAAAACACAACCCAGCAGCTTGTTCGGTAATGATACAGAAATCACAATCCTGAAGTGGGGCTGAATAGAGTACAGTAAAACTCAAGCAATCAGCTAATGAAAGATGATCTTTGTCTGTTTTTTCTTATTTCTGATTTATTTGTCATCTTCACCAAAACATTGGCCGGTAACAACCCCTTTCAAAGTGTTATTCTCAGTGGCAAAGACCTCACAAGAATTCTAATAGACCCTGGAGTGCGTTTTAAGCAGTAAACACCAATTTTCTCAAAAGGGGTGTTATAGAAGACGCCTACAAAGGATTGGTTGCACTTATGCAAAATTCTGTTCCCAAGGGGGACCCGCTTTCACTACGGCAAAAAGCCTAAGTTTATACCCAAAGGTGTTCTTACAATCACATCACCCTCCTTTCCCCACACCTACTGTGAGGTAGGTGGGGCTGAGAGCGCTTTGAGAGAACTGCCACTGGCCCAAGGTCACCCAGCTGGCTGCATGTGAAGGAGGAGTGGGAAATCCAATAACTTAAAACAGTGGTCCCCAATCCCCAGTCCGGAGACCAGTACTGGTCCGCAGATCAGTTGATACCGGTTCACAGCTCCTCCTCGTCCTCCTCTCCAGCTGCTGCCTCGGAGGCTGCCTTGCCACTCTGCCGCCAGCTCACCTTTGGTGCTCTCTGACAACCACCTTGGCTGGGGCTCCCCCTCGGCATGGCACTGTGCAGCTGCTGCTGGCCGCACCCCCCAACGGGTGGCGGGAAGTCAGGGGTGCCAGCGGGAAAGCAAGTAGAGCAGAGGCTCAGGCAGTGGCAACCTCCCTCTGCAAAAGTCTACCCCCAACCAGGCCACAGTAAAATTGTCAAGTGTTGACTGGTCCGCGGTGATAAAAAGGTTGGGGACCACTGCTTTCCAGGATACAAAGTATTGCAGGTGGCAGGAGTCCAAGAGCCACAAAAGCTCAAAATGGGAGACCTCATTCACCATCACTAGGGTTGGCTTATAGGCATAAGTGTCCAAAAACAGCCACTGTAAGTACTGGCATGTCAATGGGAGCCAATGAACTTTCAACTGTGCTTTATTGTTGTTTATAGAGATCTTTTTTGCTCTCTAATTCTAACAACTGTTGACCTAGCAAACCTATCAGCTCTTACATGTATCTACCATTGCATCCATTAAGACACAGCAATTTTTGCTACTTGATTGTTAACAGAATGCATTTGGATACATACATTCCCTGTGTTCTTATTTCTCTTTTTTTTTTGGTGCCTACTCTATTAACATATTTCGTGAACCTATTTCACATGCAGCCAGCTCGTTGACCTTGGCCTAGGCACAGTTCTGTTAGAATTCTCTCAGCCTCACCTACTGGGAGTCTGTTGGGGATAGGAAGGGAATGCTGTTTGTAAGCCACTTCATGACACTTTTGGGTAGTGAAAAGCATGGTATAAAGAAAACAGTTCTTCTAGTTATACTCCTGCAAGTCCCTGATACCTGTTCATCAACTTTCCAACTTTCATCTTGGCCTGAAGGCCTATTATATAACACTAGTAACATCCTACAGATTCCACATCTCTTATAGCACTATGTTACAGGCCTCTCCTTCTGTGTAGAGGTTATCCCCTTCACTAGTTCATACCCCTTCAAAAACAGTGAGGTAAGTCTCCTGGCACAAAGGAATGGCTGGATTCCCTTTGTCGTATACACAAGGGCTCATTTACAGTGGCTTTGTAGAGTGCCGAGCGGCGAGCCAAGGCTGTTTGCTTGAGCTCTTTGATGCTAATAGCTGTGCAGAAACAGAGATCAGCGGGGCGACTGCCTTTGTCATCCATGTGCAGCGCTCACCACCTGGGCAGGGGAGGAAAGGAAACAGGAAGATCAAGAGACGATGAGAAGGAACAGATGATATTGTAGCTCAGATCATTGTCGTGCCTGGAGCGAGAAGCGTCTGGGGCATTTTATTTTAATATTTTATGGGAGTTTTGTCAGTGATAAAAGATGCTGAACTGACAGCCCTGGAGAAAGAAGGTTTTTGTTTGCGTGGCACAAAGACAGTTATCTCCTATGGCAGCCATATAAGTATGCCTCTTGCCGAAGGCTGCCAAACTCCAGGTGGGACCTGGAGACTTCCCAAAATTACAACTGATCTCCAGGTGACAGAGATCAGTTTCCTTGGAGAAAATGGTTACTTTCCAGGGTAGACTCTATGGCATTATACTCCTCTGAGGTCTCACCCCTCTCCAAACCCTTCCCTCCACAGGCTCCACTTCCAATATCACCAGCTATTTATGTGTCTTGACAAAGAAAAGCTAAAGGGGGTACCCTCTAAAAGTATTTTACCACAGACTTAGGCCTCATCCACTCTGGACTTTGTGGTGGACACCTGTCTAGCTGGTAACAGAGACCACCACACCTCTATCAAGTCCAGCCTCTGAACAGCCGTCAGATGGGAACATCCCAAGATGAAAGAGAGCCATTCATGTAGTAGTGAAAGGCTTCCTCTCCAATTACCAGCCACTTGATTCCTTTAGCTACACCTACCTAGACAGTTCTCAAGTTACTCTGAATTTCAGTGGGAAAGATTTCAAATAACAAGTGTAAGCAGGAAAGAGGAGAAGTCAGGTTGTGCAGTAAAGAGAATACTTACTGCAAACAACATACCTTAGATATTTGGGGCAAGAATCCACTGAAAAATGTGAAGTAAAGGAAAGCCCCAATGCCTTACCTTTCTACTTTATTGCAGCTAATTAGTCTAGGAACACTGCTCAGCCAAAGTGACATGCAGAGAGTATGTGTGTTTTTTTGCTTCTGGAAAAAAATTGAGTGATGGACCTGAGGCTGTGATTTGCACTGTCTGTGGCATGTTTGCATTTTTACCTCAAAGTAACTTTAAATACACCAAATACACCAAGTGCAAGTCAGTAGCACGCCTGGAAGAGAAGGTACAGAAGCTGGAAGAATGCCTCCCACACAACACACACATAACCTCCCACACACATTCAACCCCATGCCCTTACAGACTGGACAACTCCTCTCCTTCCTCTTCCCACTGCCAAGCTCTAGTCCCCGCTGTATTTCTGGATACAACGGGCTTTGCCCCTAGTAAATAAATAAATACCCAGGATATTGTTAATCGCCGCTTTGGGATAGTAGGTGAATTTAGAATCATAGAATCATAGAGTTGGAAGGGGCCACACAGGCCATCTAGTCCAACCCCCTGCTCTACGCAGGATCAGCCCAAAGCTTCCTAAAGCATCCAAGAAAAGTGTGTATCCAGATCAATTTTCTCCAGGCCAGGCTGGATTCTGAAGATTTTTGGTAGAGGGATCACTTGGACATTGAAACTGGGGGCAGGTAGTTGTGAGTTCCTTTCATTGAGCAGGGGGTTGGATTAGATTACCCTGGAGGTACCTTCCATCTCTGATTCTATGATTCCATCACCAGACATTTGGATTTACTGTAAGAAGAAAAATAATAATTCACAGAATGACTCAGCAGTTTTAAGGGGAATAGGAATGGGGAGGAGTCAATGGAACACTGGAAAGTTGGTCAGTGTTTTAATAGATTAGTCTATTAAAAGTTTGCCTTGCTGTTTCTAAGAATGCCGTATCACCCTTCACTTTCATTTATACAATTATTTCAGCTCCTGGTTGATCCCTCAAGTTCAGTGTTTCCCACTGTGAATTAATGTAGACACTGAATACCCTGTATTATTCCATCAGAACTGTAGCCAACGTCACACTATAATCAGATGTTTGAAAATGACCACTTGTGCAGTGTCTCGTCCGTTCCCCTCCCAACCTGAAAGCAAGCTAATGCATGAAGAGCTTGATATTCTCTTAAGAACAGTTTGTCATGGCTACAAAGACCAATACTGAGAATTCACAGCAAGAGATCAAATGCTCCTTAGCTCCCAAGTGAGAGAGTCTTGTACACCTCTGTTGTGCACTCTGCATAACTTTGAGTGCTCAGGAGTTAAATAGTACTCTGGAAAGCAAGGCAAGGAGCTGACACAAGGCAAAGTTCAGAGAAATTGAGGAGGAAGTGATGTTTATGGAAAGAAAGACCTGGTAAAGTCTGTCAATTGGCTGGGGCTGTAACCTATTTGCTGTACCCAGCCTTCAAATTAATAAAACAAATCCCCTGATAAGTCTGCTGGAGTTATTAAAGGATGCTAATATTCCCCTTGGAGTAATCTGGAGAAGCACAGCTGGAGCTTGGAAGGGCTGCCAGTAGCTAGCAGAGGGAGGTGGCAGAGAGAGAAGACCCTTCAGTCCCCCTCAGATGATTCTGACAGTGTTGTCTGTTCTTTACTCAGAGGGGATGCAAGGTTACGCTTGATGGGGAAATGGGGTTGCAAGGCTGAAATGTTTCTTCCTTTCCAGCCTCTAATACCAATGCCATTTTAACAAAAGGGAAGGTTTTCCCCTCAGTCTGCTGTGCTCTAAATTGTGCCACTTGAGCTTTCTGAACTGTCAAACGGCTCAGCAAAGAATCAAAAGTAAGAACCAGTTCCTAGAATCCCAGGTAACAAAAGCATTTAGTCCAGAAGGACCCCTGGAAAAGGTTGACCAAGAGAAGAAGAGCTTTTGTACCCTGCTTTTCATTACTCAAAGGAGTCTCAAAGTGGTTTACAATTGCCTGCCCTTCCTCTCCCCACAACAGACACTCTGTGAGGTAGGTGGAGCTGAGAGAGCTCTGAGAGGCCACATGTGCCTAAAGAGAAGATGGCTTTATCCATCATGCACGGTAGCTGTCTTGATAGATGTGTACAGACTGTCTTGTACAGATTTATTGTGATCAAGATACCTTCGTTTGCATTCCTGCAGGCAAAAAAGGCTTCAAGAGAGAAGATGTCACATATACGTTCAAACAAAATTGCCATTAAGTCACAACTTATTTATGGCTACACACACAACAAAGGGCTTCCAAGGCATGTGAGAAGCAGGGGTAGTTTGTCATTGGCCTTTCTTGGTGGTCTCCCATCCAAGAGCCTACCCAACTTAGCTCCCAAGATCAAACAAGATCAGGCTATATCATGCTGTCTTCCCTGCATACACACCCATACCATGAAAGAAATGTGATGAGTGGAGCATAGCTCAGGAACTTATACATAATCACTTAATTATACTAGAACAATTGAAATTTTACCTAGAAACAGCGTGCCTGCCTTATCTAATTCATTTTATCATAGGTACATTTATCCCTGATATCTGCATGACATGAAATGGATGAAGGCAGACCCTCGAGAAAGTAGAGATGAAGGAAGCACTGCCAAATATGCACAACAGGAAAAGATTACAGCCATTTAGTTAAAGGAAATCAAATCTAAGCAGTTTGTTTCCCAAGAGGCTCAGCTTGGACAATTTGGTAATTTATCTTTACAAAAAAGAAGACTCATCAAAAGGTGCCCTATAGGGTGAAATTCACAGACTCTACAGCACTTGGATATAACATGGCCTTGTCTTCTTCAAAAAGCCCAAATTTCCATTAACTGGGGCACCCCCACTCCCCAAGAGGACTACAGAATAATAGCTCGAAATATCTGCAAGTGGCTGTAATAACAGGTAAGCCCTGGGCAATGTGGCCTCCTCAAGATCAAAGCCAGAATCCTGATATTAAATTCTGGTGTGGCCTTGATGCCTCTCAGTTTGATGCAATAAATATAATCCCATAATCAACACAATGCTGATGTTTCTTTTTATTCCCAATTTCTATTAATGAATAATGGAAGTTCGTTAAGCAGATCAACTTCTATAGTATTTATATTTGTTCTAATGAAAATTACATAATTTGAATTCAACAGGAAGTATATTGCGACTGCAACTGGAGCATCAGGTTGAGCACTAGGAGTCACTATTCAATGTACAACATGCTTTGTAATTCTAATTTCAGTCTCACCACCCGGCTACCCTGATAACAGAAGTTAGACAAAAGAAAAAATAACGCTCAAGGCTTCCCAGTTCACCTCATGGCTGAGGGTGGATTTCTAAAGATGCTTCCACATGCCCAACCCCAATGTTAATTCTCAAGCACCTGAAGCATTATCTTTCACTTCCCACTTAAAGATTTATTTGTTTCTTTGTTTACAATTAAGTGAAGGAACTCGGCTGTTCACATATTGAAGAGCTTCCTCTCAAAAGACCAGCGGAAGGGGGAGCATAGAAGGCTTTCAGTCCACAATAAGGGAAACTAAAGGCCACAAAAGGCAGGCAGGCAGGAAGAGCTGAAATTTGTTCTTATACTATCACAGCATTGATTGCCACTGATTTCTGGACACAACGATATCATACAAGTTTGCCAAGCATCACGACTATAGCTTGAAGATTGCTAGTTTACTTCTGTCTGGAGACTGCTATTATACTTTTCAACACAGGAGTTATCACAGAATCATAGAATTGGAAGGGGCCACACAGGCCATCTAGTCCAACCCCCTGCTCAACGCAGGATCAGCCCTAAGCATCCTAAAGCATCCAAGAAAAGTGTGTATCCAACCTTTGCTTGAAGACTGCCAGTGAAGGGGAGTTCACCACCTCCTTAGGCAGCCTATTCCACTGCTGAACTACTCTGACTGTGACAATTTTTTTCCTGATATCTAGCCTATATCGTTGTACTTGTAGTTTAAATTTATTACTGTGCGTCCTTTCCTCTGCAGCCAATGGGAACAGCATCCTGCCCTCCTCCAAATGATAACCTTTCAAATACTAAAAGAGGGCTATCATGTCCCCTCTCAACCTCCTTTTCTCCAGGCTGAACATTCCCAAGTCCCTAAACCTATCTTCATAGGGCTTGGTCCCTTGTAATGTTAAGCTCGTCAGGAACATGCAATGCTTCCATAAAGAATCCTTAGATGGCAGCAACTTCAGAGAACTACCATAGTACAGTGATTAAAGTGTTGGACTAGGATTTGGGAAACCCAAGTTTTCATTCTCATCCTGCCATAGAAGCATGCTAGGTGACTTTGGCGTAGTCACACACGCTCAATCTAACCTAACCTAAAACTTTGGGTCCTCACTGGAGGAAAAGATGGGATATATAAATAAATAATAATCAGTTAACGCTATATGTGTTGCAAATGATTATTGTCCCAAACTGGCAGAATGTTAAAAGTCTAAAAACAAGCCTTGGCAAATTGCTTTTCGAACCTTTCAAAATTAACTCAAAATGTTAAATTACAAGATGAGAGTGAGTTCAAAGGAACTTTTGAACTTAACTGAAAACACTTTATTGAATTCTGGAACAAAAATAGAAGGATAAATATAAACTATAACTAATTTGCTTTGGGTTCACAATAAAAGAGAATGAATGTATTGTCTTCTGGTGTATTTTGTATAGTCATCACTTCTTATAGAATGAAAATTATTAATTTATCATACTTGCATTATATATTTTTGTTTTATTTGATGTGCATTTAGTTTTACTGCATTGATGTTTTGTCTGTAAGTAAAAATAATATACATCTATAGGGTAGCTTCTCCACAGAGATTGTGGATAATGCAGAGATTGTGAGGATTGTGCAGGATTGACAGTATGGTGACATCTTCACATATCAGTTAGCACGACATGTTGTCAACTCCATGTAGAGAAGCTGCCCATGGGGGCCAGGATGAACAGGTTATGCTAAAGGAATAAGTTCTCAAACCCTTCACAATGCTTTGCTGGCAAAAGCTCCTCTGACTTGTACTGACAGAGTGCTTAGAAGAAGGCTGTGAATGATTAAAACAGAGGTTTTTACATTCAGCAACAGCATACTTCCCTGAGTTTTTTTTAAGTATTAAGACTCCTTGAGTGTAAGTAAGCTATGGCAAAGATAGATTGTCCAGTTTGCAGCTATCATGCCTTCCACGCACCCTTGGGAGTGGAGGTAGAGAGATCAACAGAAATAAGAATGAACAAGACCAGGCTTTCTGTGCCCTTTAAAATCCCAAAGAAAAAGCACTCAAAATTGGGGGTGGGGAAGACAACAGAGTATCCTTCCTCTGAGTTCCAGATGTCACCAGTTGACAGAAGAGCTAGTAAACACACACACACACACATGCCCCAATGTTTTAGGAGAGGAAGTATGTGCAGAACAGAGCTGGGCATCCTCTGGCCCAAATGTGATCAAAAATTTGTGTAGAAGATAAAAGGCAACTCAGAAGTTTTTACCCCAGAAAAAGACCTGTCCAAACTTCATATGGCTGCTCCTCTCATACTTTGAGGATGGCGGCTCCCGATTGGCCGCTCCAAGTTTTTATCACAGACAGGCTCCGCCCCTTTATCTTCTCACCCACCCCTTAGCGCTTTATTTCTACCGCTCCACAGGAGCGGTTTACAGATAATCTGTACAATTTGAATTTAGAATTGGAGGTTTCAACCTTCTTTCCCCTGATCATTTCCAGTACTACCAATCTTGCTCTTCAGCACTGGGTCAGAAATGTAGGGAACAACTATTTGATCAGCTGGCTTTTTTACTTCCTAAAGGAATCAGTGAATCAGAGCAAGTATGTGCTTTGTTTTCTATGCCCCTCACCTCAGAGAGGTTGTTTCACCTCCTGTGGCTGGCACTGGAAAGCTGGCCTTGCCAGTCACAACCAAGAAGTTCTTTCCAACTCCAGCTGGAATTGTTTCTGACAGTTTGCCTTCCTGTCATACCATCCTGTCATCGCCTTCCTCCTCTTCCTTAGATCATTCTCCCATTCTTTAGTATTAGGGGTCAGGGTCAAGACATGACAAGGAACGTCACAATGGAAAAAAACCCTCTCTATACTTCAGCAACAGAAAAAACAAGAGGGAGATCTGAAAGTAATGCCAAGTTTCAACAGATAGCCTCAAGGCAAAAAACACAATTGTGGAAACCTCCAGATCCTGGTGGTAGCAGAAAATTTGCTCATTACATATGCAACTAAAGGACTATCAGAAGTCAAATTATTGGGTCAAACGACAAGAAAAATAGTACATCAGAATGTTAGGAAAGAATGCCACCAAAAATCCTTTAGCATTCCACACCATCCTGAGCAGTGCTATTTTCTTCTAACAACATGGACTATAAAGGGTGTAACTCTGCTTCGGGTGAGCATAGTTGTGCATCTCTATCCACTAACAAGACACTTCTCATTATCAATTTATATCTGGGCCAAACTAGACATGGCACAGTTCTGCCTCTCCTACCTCCAATAATTTGTTAGCAAATGGGAAAGCACAGGCATAGCATCCAAAAGCTGCTGGTTCATGTACCATATTCAGCTTGGAAACCCAGGCAGAAGTATATATTGAGATCAAGATCTGGGAGGGGGGACATCCATGGCTCAGTGATCATGATCTAAGCAAAGACTACCTCTACCATTCACATTTGGAGTCCCCTGTCCAAGCACATTCGTGCCTGTGTTGGTAGACTAGCAAAAAATAATACAGACCTAGATATTTAAAGGAAGGTGCAGAAGGAGGGATGGCAAAATTTAAAAGCACGTATGCAAGGAAAAGAGAAGGCAAAAAGCCTGGTCAGTATCAGGCACAGATAAGAATTCTTCAGGGCCCTTTGAATTTCTAAACCCTTATTCCTTAACCTAATCAGGAACATACTCAAGGCTACTGTGATGAGTTGTTTTATGAGAAAAATATGGAGAAAATGCCTGCTTCAGAGGATAGACTCTATGGCCCTACCCCTTTCTGAGGTCTCCACCCTCTCCAGATCCTGCACTTCCAATGTTCTACACCAACCCAGAGCTGGCAACACGTTCTTATTTTCAAGTACCCATAACTGATTGCCTACAGAAGACTGTCTTGTCATCCTGTTACCATGTGATCACTGATTTAATGAAACCAGCCATGTGATTAGTCTGGAATAGAAGCTGCACCAAGACTGATTCTGCACAGGCAGAAAAGGCCAGGCAGGCACCCATGTGGTAGCAGAGCACAGCCAAACAATGTCGGCGCCATCTCAGCCCCATCTCTGGCCTGGCAACCTTTAGGCCCTCCGTTGCCCCGTATGAAGGAAATGCAGATGTTTCCGCATTTCCCAGTCAGCCACATGGGCCAACGGGGCCTATCCAGCCACAAGCCCTCCTATGGCAACCCAGAAGGAACAAAGAATGCCCCAGTCAGTTCCATGGTGCTTCATGGTGCCACAAGGCCAAATGGGCGTTTTTGATTATTTGTACAAAGGCAGGATTGCATTGTAATACAATCCCACCTAAGAAGAAGAAGAAAGAGAAGGAGAAGGAGGAGGAGGAGTTGGTTCTTATATGCCACTTTTCCCTACCCAAAGGAGGCTCAAAGCGGCTTACAGTCACCTTCCCATTCCTCTCCCCACAACAGACACTCTGTGGGGTGGGTGAGGCTGAGAGAATGCTGATATCACTGCCCGGTCAGAACAGTTTTATCAGTGCCATGGCGAGCCCAAGGTCACCCTGTTGGCTGCATGTGGGGGAGCGCAGAATTGAACCTGGCATGCCAGATTAGAAGTCTGCACTCCTAACCGCTACACCAAACTGGCTCTCTTGTTCAAATAAAAAAAATATTTCTTCCCCCCTATGCAGTGGAACCTTCTGCCCCGGCTGCATTGTGGGGACACAGTAATCTGGGTAGATGGTGTGTGCCGTGGAAATAGGTCCCCCATGGGGACACAGGAAGTGGTGGAGCATGCTGCTCTGCTACAAGACACCAGTGGTGGCCTGGAGCTCGCACGGAATCGGTACAACAGAAACAAAAATGAACAGAGATGTGAAACAGGATTTTCAATAGATAAATGTATTTTCAGGAGGGGTGGAAATTCAACCCTACCAAATCTAATCATTTCTACCAGAAAAACAGCATATATTGACAGGTTTACATGAAACATGTAAACAAGAGTATGAGAGACTTTATTTGAAATATTTCATTCCTACCACACTACCTAAAACTAGCTCTCTGGTTTTCAGGTATCTCTTAGCACTTCAGGAAATCTATAGAAAAGGAGGGGGAGGTGTCTTTAACAATAAAAAAAATACATGAGTTAATTCCAACTCTTAGAACAAAATGAGAGACTACGCTGCCTCTATTCCAGTCAGAGAGAAATGAACAGTAAAAATATCTGACTCCGTGGAAATATTGCAATTTGCTATTTTTGGAGCACATATGAATTTGTCAGAATTTTTCAAGCAAGGGTTTTTCTAGCTTTCTCTTTTGAAAGGGAGGGGGCACAGCTGAGTAGATTCAGTGTAATGTTTCACTGCGACAGGAACCATAATTTACTTTTTAAGTTGTCTATTTAACCATCTTGTTTCCTTCCTTCCTTCCTTCCTTCCTTCCTTCCTTCCTTCCTTCCTTCCTTCCTTCCTTCCTTCCTTCTCACCTCTTCATCCAAAATCTTCAGTAGAATAGCCAATTCTCATACATGGCAAAGTACAGGAAAAATATGGAGTTGCTAAAAGGTGCATTTCCTTCATTTCACTCCTAGATGTCACAAATGGCTCAACAATTTTCATCAAACTCTTAAGAATATAATTGCATCTTGAGAAAGCACACAGGGCTAGTATGATTAAGCGAGCTGTGACCCACAAAAACTAACAGTTTGGAAACCTTGTTGGTCTTTATGGTGCTACTGGACTCAAATCCTGCTCTCGCACACAGGGCTAGAACCTGATGAGAGGAACACAACTAGCACATAGGCTGAGAGAGAGATGACCCTTCAGCTCTGTAGCATAACTTGTTGTTGTTAGTTGCGAAGTCATGCCTGACCCATCGTGACCCCATGGACAATGATCCTCCAGGCCTTCCTGTCCTCTACCATTCCCCAGAGTCCATTTAAGTTCACATTGACTGCTTCAGTGACTCCATCCAGCCACTTCATTCTCTGTCGTCCCCTTCTTCTTTTGCCTTCAATTGCTCCCAGCATTAGGCATAACTAGAATAACTAGAGCATAGTAAAGCTGATGTCTAAATGAGATGTCTAAGAACAGGCTTGTGTTAAATTCCAGGGTAAACCCAAGAACTATTTCTCAAAACCTATACACAAACTGACATACAGACATACCCAGATCTTACTCATCACTGTCAGCAAACTCATTAAATGTTTAACAGGAAGGTATATGATTCTTGATTATAGTTACTGCTGAGATTATACCCTAAAATGCATCTGTCCATGGTCTGTCTTTAGCAATCCAAAGGGTAGTCCTCACCCATTTCAAGCAGCACTTTACAGCATCAAAGGGTCTGGAAGCATTCTCACACTTGCACTAAGTTGCAGTTCATGCACCCTGCCACTTTCATATATTTGATGCAATCTGCAAACAATATGTACTCATACATATTCTATGCACCTATACATCTGCAGCCAATTCATAGGTCTCAAGATACAAAGCTTACCGGGTAACCTTAGGTTAGCTTCTCTTTCCAAGGCTAACTTAGCTCACAGAATGAGTTTGAGATAAAATCAGAAAGACCCATCTGAGCTCTTTGGAATAAGAGGGGTGGGGGAATTGTGAAAACAGTTCCACAGCCACTGAGGTAAAAATAGGAGCAGGGTAAAGGTGGGAATTGATGTCAAGTCACAGCCAAATTATGGCAACCTCACAGAGTTTCCAAGGCAAGAGGTGTTCAGAAGTGGTTCTCCACTGCCTGCTTCTATGTCACAACCTTGTACTTCCTTGGTGGTCTGTTTAGCTTCTGAGATCTGATGAGATCAGGTTAGCCTGGGCTCTCCAGGTCAGAGCATGGGGAAAGTAACCACAATTTATTTCTGTTGTTTTTTTACCTACCCAAAGTGACAAGCAACAACTGCTACATGTCATGTAAATAATAAATAAGACACACCATCCAGTATCAAACAATAAAGAATGAGGTCAAATGAAAGTGAAAAGCATAAGAGCAGGATTTATTTCCTCTTTTTTAACCTCTCTGTTTGACCAGCTATTTGAATGCATGCCTCTGTAAACCAAACTCTGCTTCCTACACTTTACCACTCATCCTTCCTGCACCACCTCCCATGACATTGTCTTCTACGTCCGGACTTCAGTGTGCTTAAGTTGTGAGAACTAAGGAGACTGCCATATATCAAGACATTCATCTCTTCTTTAAAGTTTATCGATCGGCTTTCTTTTAAAAACAAAACCCAGACTGGAGTGACTAAGCCAGTCCAGGCTTGTACTGTTTGTTGGCTTTGAATACGTGAAGCCAAAACAAAAGCTATCTGGATTGACCTGCTTCATTCATCAAGGCCTCCATTTCTGAATATTTAATCTACCCTGTAAGGAAGTGCAGGCTCTTAGAGTAAATGGAAAAGGTAAGGTAAGGTGGGGGTAGAGAGCGAAGCAAAGACATAGAAATTGGCCTGAGCAGCCAAGCAATGCAAGTAGAGCGCATGAGCCATTATACACCCACCCACCTATCTCAGTCTGACTACCCATGCAGCCTTTAAACCACAGTGGTCAGCCAACAATAGGGTTGCCACATCCAGGGGCAAAGCCTGTTTTTTCTGGGACTGGTAACAATTTGGGAAAACACAGACAGAATCTCATACGTGAAAAAGAAATGTCCAGTATGTCTGAAATGATATCAATAGACCATGTCATAACAATGGATTTGAAATCAGACCTGGAAGGCCTCTGGTCTGGTCAACTGGCTAGGTCAACTGGCTAGTGATCCCTGGCCCCAAAGAAGCACGTCGGTCCTCAATGAGTTTTTTCTGTCCTGGCCCCCACCTGGTGGAACAAGCTCCCTGAAGAGATCAGAGCCCTGTCCGAACTCCCAAAATTCTGCAGGGCCTGCAAAAGGGAGCTCCACCACCAGGCATTTGCCTGAGACCGACAATAGGCATCCTCAGACATCCTCTCCATGGCCTGAACCAGTCTGTCCTCTCTAAGAGCCTTAGCTACGTTCCATTCCTGTTATATTGTTTAAGATCACTGAAATTGTGTTACTTAGCTTATTGTTGTTGATTGTTTATGTTATATATTAATGCATTCCCTGTATCTCCCCATGTTGTATGTAAACCACCCTGAGCTATATGGAAAGGCAGTATAGAAATCAAATAAATTAAATTAAACCGCATTCATTTCTTCCCTTTTAGGACTGGTTACTTGGCCAAGGCAACAGTCATGAGAGGTTTCTGTACCTTTCAAAAATAGAAAGAATTCCACCAAATGCAACATTCTGGAGCTAGATTGATGACTGAACTCTCTAGATCTTCTGTGCCAGCAATGGTGACAGAGGCAGTCAGGATGAGGAGTTTCTTCAATCCTAGCCACAAGCAAGATGGATGAGCATACAATCAGCCTGTGTCAGATTGTATAGTAACACACAACAGGAAATGGAGACAAATCTAAGGCCTACAGGTTCAAGAGAGATGACCTGAAGCAGTGATCCATTGAGGCCTGACAGTAAGAGATGAACTACTCCTGCAAGAACATTGTATTCTGTATCCCCTCACAAAATAGGGGTGAGCAACCTAGGACCTGCTTAGAAATTCTTGCATGCATCTTATCCCTTCACTGAGAAAAGGTTGAAGCTATCTTCTAGCCTAAGGAGACTTCTTCCTTTTGGAGGAAAGCTTTTAAGGCTGGAACTTCTTCCACTCCAAGGGATGGATACATGCCAAGATTTGTCCTATAAGTTACCATGAGCCGGGGCAGCCAGGGATGATAGAAGAGTCCCATTCCAGAGAAAGGTGCTCCTAGCCCCTTCCTCTAAAATCTCAGCCAAACATTGACAGCCTGCAACGTGTACTGCTAATTAAATCTAAGACACTAAAGATTACGACTGCGATTCTATAAAAAATAAAAATAACACAACTTAATTGTAAGGCTGTTCAATATTACTTTCTGTGCAATTGATCAAAGTGTAGCATAATTTAATTGTAGGGAAGTGTAATACTATGTCTAGTGTAACCTGACTAATGGGCTGTGCAATTGTACTTCTAGTGCAATTTCATTTATGAGCAGTACGATACTACTTCTGTTATATACTGCCCACAAGCTTGTGCAAATATTATACCTGAGAGCACTAAATTAGTATAATGTAAAGGTAAAGGTATCCCATGTGCAGGAACTGAGTCATGTCTGACCCTTGGGGTGACACCCTCTAGCATTTTCATGGCAGACAGGGTAGTTTACCAGTGCCTTCCCCAGTCATTACCGTTTACCCCCCAGCAAGTAACCTGGGTACTCATTTTACCGACCTCGGAAGGATGGAAGGCTGAGTCAATCTTGAGAGGCTGCTGGGATTGAACTCCCAGCCTCATGGGCAGAGCTTCAGACTGCATGTCTGCTGCCTTACCATTCTGTGCCACAAGAGGCTCCTAAATTAGTATCCATCCCTATAAATTACTATATCCATATCTATACCTCTATAAATATTCAGTAAGCAGTTAGAGCCACCTAAATTGCCCTATGATAGCGAGGTCTACCATTAGTAAAAGTCCTCCCTTAACCAAGCTGTAGAAGACCAGCTCTGAGATAAAGAGGCAACACTCTGTTCCTGGTGCAGCACTGGTGAAGTTGGTATGTCTCCAGTTCACCTCCAGAACTGATAGTTTCAGGAAGTTTCAGAGCAGTTAATGAAGAAGAAGAAAGGAGCTACCAGTATCTGAGAACCTTGGCAGGGAAGCATTCAACAGCCCAGACATTTTCTTAGTCAGGGTTAAAATGCTGTGGAAAACGTCTACTTTAGCAGGAACAGGGGAAAGGGGTTGACACATTCAAGCCTATTTTCATAATACAGTCTACATGGCATTTCAAAAAGCAAAATCTGCACTTCATTACTCAAGAAACTGCATGGATGGGGTTTGGCTGTGGGTGTTATAACTGTGTATTCAGTTCACTCAAACCTTTAAAATACCAAAAAATACCCTTATGAGTTTTTTTTAATCCTCTAAGCCCCACACCGTTTCTCTGGTTTCTTTTGGCTATGTATAGATTTATTTCCCTGGCTTTTATTTGGGCATGTTCAATTATACCAACAAGTTAATTGCTCCATTTCGCTCTCCCCCCCCCCCACTTCCAACTGAAATGGCTGCTGGCCATTTAAACCTAGCAACTTGATAGGTCTGCCCATCCATCGTTAGGTTGAAATGACCAGCATCTATTTCAATGATCCATTTTGTTTTCCCCACCCTTTCAAACCAAAGACCACAACATAAATATAACAATTCCATAAAACATTTTAAACAATTTATATTGCAGGGCTTTCTGAATGATGTGCTATTTTCCCTTTACACGGCAACAAGGATGTGGTACCTTCGAATTGCTTGACCTTCTCATTTTGATGCTCCTCTTAAAAGTCCCTGTCCAGGACTTAGGAGTGACAATCCTACCCACTAAGCAGATTGGGTCTTAGCATCTATAAAGCCCCAGCGACTCAAGCATAGATCCTTCATCTACATAGAACCTGCTTTCTGCTGGTGGTTGCAGTGCCACAGACATTTCAGTTTCCTGTTTCCCACAAGTCTCAGAGTGCCCTTGGTTTCCCACAAGTCTCAGAGTTGCCCTGGGCTCTCCAAATACCAAGGCTGCCCCAGCTAAAAGCTTTGCAGACTTTATCTTAGACCTGGATCGCAGCCAAATAATTTAATCTCCCCCCCCTTTGAAAATAGCAATTTATTAGATAAACAAGCCAAACATTTTTTCCTAGGTTATTTCTTTAGGGAGTATTTGCTAATACATTTAGAAAAGTGCTTTTTGCATTTCCCTGGGACACCAGGGAAGCATCTGCTGATACCAGCCCCTTCCATCCACACCCTTCTAGCTCCTACACATATAGTGCAGCCACAGATTCCAACTTCAGGTTTTAAAAGCAAACTGATTGCATTAAAGTGGTAAAAAAGGGAAATGCAGTCTTGGGTTGTCTCAACAGAGAAATCATGTCAAAGATAGTCCTGGTTTGTACTGCATTGGTCAGACCACACCTGGACTACTGTGTACAGTTCTGAAGGCCTCACTTCAAAAAGAATATGGGAATTCCACAGACATGGGAAAGAAAAGGGGGGTATGAAGAAAGGGCAGAGTCAGGGAGAAAGGCCTATGGTAGTTCTTTATTTTGTCCTGGCCTCAACCATAGGTCTGGTGGAAGAGTGCCTTTTTGCAGGCTGTATGGAACTCTGTTTGTTCCATCAGGGTCTGAGCCTCTGCTGGCATCTGGCAGGAGCCAGGCTGAAAAGGCCCTGGCTTCAAAGTCAGTCAGATTTCTTTTAGCCCAGGTATCAGCATAATGTAATGCTCTTCTGAGGACTTATAGGGAGATGGGGTCCCACAGACATGCAGGGCCCAGACCATACAAGGATAGCACCTTGAACTTGATCCAGAACTCTACTGACAATCAGTGCAGCTGGCTCAGGGTGAGCTGAATAAGCACCCTCCAGGGGGTCCTCATAAGTACCCGTATAACCGCATTTTGCACCAGCTGTAATCTCCCAATCAGACCCGCGTAGGCCCGCGTAGAGCAAGTTACAGTAGTCCACTCTGGAAGTGACCATCACATGGATCACTGTGGCTAGGTCTTCTGGGGTCAGATAGCACACTATTAGCTTTACTTGGCAAAGATGGTAAAACACTGTCACAACCTGAGCCTCCATTGTCAGGGAGGCATCAAGGATCATTTCTAAATTCTTGATGGTCATGAAGTTGTTAACTGCACTCCATCAAGACAGGGAAGTTGTACTGGGAAGGAGAGGTCTTTTCTTCCCTAGCCACAGGTTTTCTGTCTTTGAAGGGTTAAGCTCGGGGATGGAACTATCCAGTCACTGCCTCAAACATTCAGCCAATGATGCTGGGAGGAGAGTGTCTGGCTGAGTGTTCCGAGGCAGTGACTGAATGGCTCATTAACAGACAGAGCTGGGTGTCATCAGTATATGGATGACATCTCAATCCATATCATTGGACAAACTGTGCAAGAGGGCACAAAGAGCTGTTAAATAACATTGGGGAGAGGGTCACACCTGGCAACACTCAACAAGGGAGTGGGCTTCAGTGTCACTGATTCCTCATTATTGCTAGCCCCTGTCTGCAACACTGAAGGGAGGAGATCAGCCATTGTAGGGTAGACCCCCACACTGGCGAGGTGGCATGCTAAGAACTCATGATCATCTGTGTCAAACACTGATGTGAGATCCAGTAATATCATACTTCATCATACTTTAGAGACCTGGAAAAAATTGCCTTTTCCCATATAAGGCTTTCCATACATGGAAAACATTTACACTGAGGAACCTGATAGCTCATCATACCACCTTCAGAAGCTATCCAGATCGCAACGCTTCACAAGGTCTTTTCTGTGGCAATGCTGGGATTATGGAATTCCTGCCCACAAAAGGCTCATTTGTCATCATCAGTTTTGTTAACCTTCTGTAAACTGGTGAAGACAGCCTTTTAATCGGATATAGTTAACTGGATACCCTGTTTTAATTCTATTGGTGTTGACTTGAATCCTGGCATTAATCTGATGTAATTAATTTGATCCTGTTTTAATTCCACTGTAGATTCTGCTGTGCTTTATGGGGTTTTTTTCCAGCTGGCCTATAACACCTTGTAATATTTTTAGATTATTGTACACTGGCTATTTGGGACAAGCAATGTATTTTAAATGTATGGTAATTTGTAGACCGAAACACAGGAAAATGTAACATATTTTTTAAAATGAAATTTCATCACCCCTCTCAAAAAGTGAGAGAAGGTGTTCGATTCAATTTATGGCAACAATGCCAAGTGGCATAAATATGTGTGGGGAAAGAAGAGGAATTTAAGGCAAAAATAATGAAATGTTTCTAAAATAGACTGCGGAAATATTTGATTGTCAAAGAATGAACACAATAACTATGTAAAAGATTCGTACAATACTGGGAGAGGAAGCCAAGGGAAGCATTGTTGAGCAATACAAAAGTGAGAGAAATCAGCAATCTGTTACAAAAGCATAAAAAGGTGTTCACATACCCAAAAGGCAGGAACACAACAGTAAAGAAAGTGAAAAAATATATAGTTTTAATAGCAGCCAACGCAAAGCAGCAAAGTATGCGAGGGGAGGAAGAAATATGAGGAAGAAAAATTCATATGTATTTCCAAAATAATGTATATTGCCCAACAGAAAATAGTTCATATATGAAAATTGCACCATAGACCACAGGGAACTGAAAATGAAGGTCACTAGGTTGAACACATGAGCCTCTTGTGGCGCAGAGTGGTAAGGCAGCAGACATGCAGTCTGAAAGCTCTGCTCAGGCTGGGAGTTCAATCCTAGCAGCCGGCTCAAGGTTGACTCAGCCTTCCATTCTTCCGAGGTCGGTAAAATGAGTACCCAGCTTGCTGGGGGGTAAACAGTTATGACTGGGGAAGGGACTGGCAAACCACCCCATATTGAACCGGCCAAGAAAATGCTAGAGGGTGTCACCCCAAGGGTCAGACATGACCTGGTGCTTGCACAGGGGATACCATTACCTTTTTAGGTTGAACAAAGCACAGCCATAAAATGGTGAGGAAATGACAAAAGCATGGAAAGAGGAAAGAGGGAATCCAAGTCACATACAAGCCACATACACATACACTGACATGCTTATGGTAGAACAAGGGAAGTAATTTTTAATAACTTGGATTCAGAGAACAATCTGGAGCAGGCCTACTCATAATCCTACTTTGGCCTATTCAATAGGGCTTCCTCTCAGAATAGTGTTCTTCAAACTGCAAAGTAAGTATAGAAATGTTTTTTTTTTAAGCCAAAGAGAAGCATGTTCAGTATTAAAACGTAGAAGCATGTGACAAAGTCTGAAATGAACATTATTATTTATGAGATTTCTTACCCACTGCTCTTGTAAAAGATCTTGCAGCAGGTTACAAAATAAAACCCCACATCAATTAAAACATTAAAAATATTAACATTAAACATAGATAGCAAGCTCTGGCATAGAAAAAAATCAAGAACTCATCCTATAGCCACCATCCCCCTCCACTCTCTTAACACTTTAGGGCAGTGGTCCCCAACCTTTTTATCACCGGGGACCACTCAACGCTTGACAATTTTACTGAGGCCCACTGACCTAACGCTCTCTGACTCTGGTCGCTATGGTAATGTTTAAACATCCCTTCAAAATAAGATACAGACACGGCACAACAATGAACATAAGGAACATTTTATTTGCATGGAAATTTTAACTCATGACAATGACAAATCAAAGGGAACCCTGAGCTTGTTTCTCTCCAACGAGATAGTCCCATGTGCACCTGCTGGATCGTGGATGAAGTAAAGGGCCGGGGGGGGGGGGAAGGCATCCTTCATGGCCCACCTCCAGTTAGTCGACAGACCACATGTGGTCCGTGGACCACAGGTTGGGGATCGCTACTTTAGGGCATAGATTTCCAGGGTGCTGACTATTTTTCTAATATGAGGAGGGGCCCTTGACTCGGCCTCAACCAAAGACCTGGTGGAAGAGTTCCATTTCACAGGCCCTGCGGAACCACAACAGCTCCCGCAGGGCCCTCAGCTCTTCCAGGAGCTCATTCCACCAAGTTGAGGCCAGAGCCAAAAAGGCCCTGGCCCTGGTTGAGGCCAGGAGAACTTCCCAGTGGCTGGGAATCACCAACAAATTAGTACCCACAGAGCCCTGTGAGGAGCATAAGGTGATAGGCAGCCCCTCTTTTATTTGGTACCAGACCATGAAGGGCCTTGAAAGTCAATACCAAAACCTTGAACTTGATCCAAGCTGCAACTGGCAACCAGTGCAGCTGCCTCAGCACCGGCTGAACGTGGGCCCTCCAAGGTGTTCCTGTGAGGACCCTAGTTGCTGCATTTTGTACCGGCTGCAATTTCGGGGTCAAGGACAAGGGAAGGCCCGCATAAAGTGAGTTACAGAAGTCAATCCTGGAGGTGACCAGGATCACTGTGGCCAAGTGCTCTGGGGACAGATAGGGCACTAGTAGTCTTGCCTGGTGAAGATGGAAGAATGCCAGATGTGCTACTCTTGCGACCTGCACCTCTATAGTAAGGGAGGCATCAAGGGTCACTCCCAGATTCCTACCACAGGACATCGCTATGGGTGGGCACAGACCAAAAAATTCCAGATTGGTTTGGGGGTGTTCCTGACTGCCAAAATGAATTGCTCCAATTTGTGTGCGTCCGTTTCACTTCTCCTCGCTTTAAAGTGGGGAAAAGTCAAATCATGAGCTAAAAGAGCTTTCCTATAAACACCTCATTGTGCAGACAGCAAGCTCCCTGTGAAAGCCGCTTGGGGTGAGCTGGGCTGGGCTGCCTGGCAAGGGCACAACCACTCATCAAATCCCACCAAGCAACTGATCACACCAAGAGCAAGCTCCTAGCGCAAGTGTCCATAAAGGTCTCAGGGGTGGTGCCTCCTCTGGTCTTTGGTTTGGGGGGGCATGAACAAAGGCAATTTCATGGCATTTTGAAGTTTGTGCCCATTCCTAATCATCAGTACCAATTCAAACTTGCTTTGAAATATGTAAACAGACAAAATAAAGCCAGGTAGAAGGTAAGTGGGATCCAACTAGCTTTTCTATTGTTGAAAAAAGGGAAGTTGCTATGCTGGGAGTTATGGGACCTGCATGGACAAAAGCCATGTGGGAGGGGAGCTGCAACTGGTTGGGGTTGAGCTGGCTGGATCCAACTCAGAAACTAAGTGAAAGCACAATTGATTTTTAATAAGTACACATGAATTACTGTCATCAGCTGCATTAATCTTTTTACACGTTTGTTTAAATTTTACCATAATTTTTAAACATCCAGGAAAATGGTTCCCCCCCAGGGGGGATGTAATAAAACCAGAGAAAAAGGATGTAATTTGTTTTATGAGTGCAGTTATTGTTATATAAATATATATGTTGCAAAATAAATCCATAGATGCAGCATTGTATACAGCTATCAGTATAAACCACCAGGGACTGCTTTAGGGTTAAAACTTGTATGTCTGCAGTGAAGGACTGTGGGAAAACAGTGTAGTTCCACTCAAGACCAATGTTGCTGTCACTGGACAGCAGCAGCACACTGGAAATTCTGTTGCTCTCCCAAGGAAGGGACGGCAAACACCAAAACAGAAGAGTCATCCTGGAAAAATCACTATGTATAGTCACCTTCTCCCTGGGCACTGAGCATCTGGGAACACAAGTCAAATGCAGATCTTCTCCCGGAAGCTTCAGGGGCTGTTCACTGTGCGTTCCTCCTTTTGTCCTCCACATGATCCTTGTGTGCTATAAACTGAGAAGTTTCCATTGCTCACTGGAATCCCTTGTGAAATTCTACCTTTAATCATCTCCTCAGAATAAGTATTCTCTACCAGACCAGAGAACTAGATCCACAGACTTAAGACCTGAGTTCTGTGAATATGTTAGCTCTTTGTCTGCATCTTCTGTTATTCCTGGGTATATTTTCCAATAGAAGAACGAAGAAAGTGAATCCAGTAATACTTCCCACTTAAATTAACGAGGGAAGCCTCTTGCCCAAATACCAAACATACCAGAGAACAATTCACCTGATGTTCATGTGTTCCCATGATGGATATCAGAGTCTCAAATTTAACCCAGAAAATACATACAATCTGCGGAGAGATGGAGGCTTGCGTCTGATTTGCCTTTTACAAACAGGGAAACACTACAACCCTCTTCCACTTCTAGCACCCAGATGATGCCTTGTTAGGTCCTTGAGACACAAATTTCCAATAACAGACGGTAACAGTACATATTAGATATGTAATATCTCCACAATAAAGAAGCTAGAATCCCCATACTGCAGGTGTCATGCTCAGCTTCCACAGCTCATACAGCATCCCATTTCAAGTAAAATTGTGTATGTGTGTGTGTGTGCTATACACACACTTAAGTTTTTAGGGAGGGTTGCCATTTGACAATCATAAAATAGAGAAACAATTTAGGACCTTGCTCTAAGGCTGCAGGTTTCCTTCCTCTCTGATATTTACTAGTATTATTAATGACAACAAACTGTGCTTACACTGCACTGTAATGCCTGCAAGCATTTTGCAGCCATTAATTAGTTCATCTTGCTTCTCTAGTGACCATCTGGATCACCATCAAATTAAGACACGATTGGAAAACAGCTTTTAAAATGTGCAAAAAAAAAGAAAAGAAAAGAAAAGAATTTGTTCTGGAAAGGATGTAAAATACCATAAAAGGGTTTTAAACCGAGTTGGTTTACACAATACTTTCCTACCCCATATCTTTCCTTTCATTTTCTAAACTTCCTCTAGCCTCCCCCTATCCATGGTGACTTTTCAACTAAAACAGACGTGCTCTACTCCAGGGGTAGTCAACCTGTGGTCCTCCAGATGTTCATGGACTACAATTCCCATGAGGCCCTGCCAGTGTTTGCTGGCAGGGGCTCATGGGAATTGTGGTCCATGAACATTTGGAGAACCACAGGTTGACTACCCCTGCTCTACTCAACTAAGCAGGGCCACCTCCATGTTTTGAGGGACCATCATCAAGGTTCTGCCCAATGAGCCTGCCCACCCCAGTTACAGGGAAGGTCTGGCAATGAAATGGATGGAGCTGCCATTACATTCTTGCTCATCTGCCCAAGCAAAAAAGCAGCTATTATTGTAAAGAGAAATCAACACTGATCTTGATCATACTAGAGTTGGCAGCTGCTGTTCCCACCAGCCACCACTGCTTCCTCAAACAGGAGAATGAACAGTGGAGCAAAATCAGCATCAACTTCTGATGCCTAACCTCTGGCTACCTGGATGTGGAGATGCCACTAGGCCAGAGCCAGACTAAATTTTCCACTAATAGAAGGAGAGATGTACTTTTTGCCAACTGCTGCTGCAGACCCCTCAGATTTGCCCTCAAATCATTCCAGAGGGCCCATTGTCCCCCTAAAACAGCATTTCGGGGGGGGGACCAATGGGCAACTGCAAGAGGGGAGAAGGCAGCAAAATTTTGTTCCTCCAATGAAAATGCCTTTTGTTAACAAAAAGATGAGTCTAGATGCAATCCATCACTTTTTATTTATGGTGTCAGAATGCTTGACTAGAGAGGGAGGAGTCATACTGTTCTAAGCCCATTAACTTGAACAGACTTACAAAGTTATAACTTTGCTCAAAATTGCACAATAAGCTTCCTTGCTATAGAATGCCAACATCAAGCCAACAAACCGAGAGGACTGGTTGTTGTGGGTATTCCAAACTATGTGCAAGCACACGGTGATTCCCAAGTTGCCATGTCCTACCTTTGATGATGTCAGCAACAGTCACTGGCAAAATGTCAGTGATTAAAACTACCACACAAATGCCCCACAGTCCAGAATATCCACAACAGCCAGTTAACTCCAGCCATTAAAGCCTTCCACAATTTCAAAAGAGAGGAGCTACACTGGGTCCATCTCTCCATTCTCTCATTTACTGGGCAAACCCAGGTTACTATGCATTTCTTTCAGTGCAGTTTTCAATTGGAAAATTTGGTCTGAACCATTCAAACTGTAGCTAGATGGGGGGAAAACATTGTCCATATTTGCCTGCCCTCAACCTAACAGAGTAGGGCAAGGATCACACAAACACTTTGGCTGTTTACCACTGGTGAATTCAAACAACAAGCAATTTATATTCATTCATCAAGGAAGATGCAAGTAGAAGCAAATATTATGGTCGTGTTCATTTGTTTTTTGATTACAAAATGTATGCAAATTAAGTACAGCCATCAGGCTCCTGGAAAAGTGCCAGAGTGGTTATTAGTGTCATAAAATGGAAAGGAGGTGGCACCAGGGCACCACATGCCTGCAAGAGAGGGCCAAGCAGCTGCCATCAAACCCATCTGGAACAGGAAACCTTGGCCATGCCAAAGGGTCAGGTGGAAGATAAGCCCTGCAGTAACCTGTCCCTTTTAAAAAGGAAGCAGAGAAATCTGTTCACTCGGCTGTTAAAACTGTAATAATTACAGTGTGGCAAGCTTCTCTGTCATTTTAGGAGAGAGCATCCCCAGGAAATCTTGCTCTGTAATCAAGGAAAGAGGTGCAATCAGGACCCTATTCAGGCTGCGTTTTGAAACAGCCCCGGCAGGCAGCTCGAGCCATTTTAGATGTCACTTTGCAGAGATGGTGGCAGCATCCCCTATACGAATTTGCTATCAGCAGAGCAGTTTGTTAGATGTTCTTAAGAGAATTTCGATTCAGCTTCACCTGCAACCCCAAAAGAAGCCTCAGGAATGGAGACCTTGTCAGGGATCAGCATGTCTCCTTATGCGAGGCAATTTGGAAATCTCACTACTGCAAAATGATCTGGCAGGGGATACAAGAGCAATTCCATAAAGATAATTTCAGAGAGTAGCAGTGTTGGTCAACAGTAGAACAGCTAGATTGGAGTCCTTTAGCACCTGAGAGAACCAACAAGATTTTGGGACATAAACTTTCAAGAGTTAAAGTCCCTTCATCAGATAGGGATCTGGGATCTGATGAAGGGACCTTTGTCTCTTGAAAACTTATACACCCGAAATCTGTATGATGCTACTGGACTCAATTCTAGGGGAGCTCTTTGCTTTCCTGTTTTAAATTAGAACATGCTGCTGCCCAGATTCAATGTGGGAAAGGTAGTTGTGGATTAGATAGCTTTTTAGAACATTCCACCTGTGGTTTAGGCATGGGGAGGGGAGGTAGGCTGTTTTGAGAACCACTTTGCACTGATCATGAATAGAATCAAGAAATGGCATAGTGAGGACATCCACCAGGACCCTGGCTTGACAAGAGGCCCACCAGCAACTAGAGATACTGGTTCCAATCGCTGTACATGAAGTAATGGAACTTTGTCCCAGGAGTTTCTAGGACAATCTTGTATTTGTGCTTGGAGAGGGAACCTTTACTTGTTCACATCTAAAAAGCTTCAAGGAACATGAAAGAGTCATGCTGTGCTCTTGGGAGCATATGTGCTTTCCTGATAAGGCAGCATGCTTAGAGGAGTAGAGTGATGGAGGGCATCTTGCCCAAGGCCATCCCAAAACCTGGAACTTGCCTTGACTGTTCTTGATCTCTTACAGCAGAAAGTAACACTGGGCATGCCAATGTACTGGATGGCTGGTCCCCTCTTTTGTTTTATTTGGAATATTTACAAAGGCATAATTTCAATGTGTACTTAGTCTTTCTGTGAAATTCAAAACCCAGTAGCGAACTGAGTTGCTTCTAGTGCCAGAACAATTCCAGAAAGCAGAGAAGATTTATTGGTTGGTAGATGGGGAAAATCCAAAAGGATGCTTTGCAACTTCGGTTTTGACTGAAATTGTTGGACAGATTATATTTTAATTCCCACTTCAGTTGTTTGCTCTGAATGGATAAATTCCTGATGCTGATGTGTGAGAATGCATATTGAGGGCAAAAATGTCAGCCAGCAAGCAGAAGTCACTTGTTTCTCAAAAGCAATGATCCCAAAATATCTGGATTCAGAGGATGTATCTACATCACCAATTAGTTTAATATTCAATACTTCTCGGGAAACCACGGGAACTGTTGTTAAGAGAGACTTACCACAATGGCCAGAAAACAATTCACAGGATTTGTCTAGAAAATTTTATGGAAATTCCTGGCATGAAAAAGATACACATTTGTGGTGCAGAAAATATGTCAATGCACATTAGACAATATGTATATTCTCAACCTCTTTCTCCTTGGATGGCAATTTTGGCAAAGAAGAGAAGCTGCCACCACACTAGTAGTGGCAAATACAAGTGAGACCTATGACAAATTATAATGTATAGTTCTACCTATCATACTTTTTGCATGTTTTTATCTCTAATGTTCTGTGCTGGATTTCTGCAAATATGTCTTAGGACATTTGCACACTGAGGTTCACTAACTGGAACTGCAGTTTGCATTAACGAATCTGGAATGCTGTAAATGGAACTTCACTATCAGCAGGGTTTGCTAAATATTTATTTATATAATCTTCCCTCTGTCCACAGAATAAATGAGCCAAGTAATGACCTGAACTCTGTCAAGGGAACATATTATTTAAAATGTACACACTACATTTAGCTATTAAAACTGGAGCTATTGATCAGGTCCCATCAGCCAACCAACCAAAGTCAGGGACGAAGTAAATGCAGATCGGCTCAGAAATCAACAGGCTGGCAAATGCTATAAAGCAGGTTAATGATCCAAAGAGAGGAGGAGGTGATGCTGGTATCCAGTTGAAGATGAAAGTCACCCTGAAATAAAGTGTTAATTGACACACCAAATTATTACAACAGCATATAAGACAAGGAGGAAAGAATGGAAACATTTTTGAGAAAGAGGCTAAATTGCTCATGATCCAAATCTCTATCTCACTAGAGGTGATTATTTATCATTATTTATTTGATTTTTGATCACCCCTCTCAGAAGCCCATCTCAGAGCTACTCTTCCAAAGAATACCTTATTGGCACAACCACACAAGAAAGCTGGGGATGGTTTATTCCTTTACCTTGCTCATTTTCTGTTGGGGCATCTGTTTTGGAAGGGAGTGCTTTTCTACCTTCTTACACAGCTAGCAGCAAGGACATAGCTGCAATTCATAACAGGATTAGACGCCACAAATCAAAGATTGAGCATTCACTGGAAATTGAGCATAAGAAGAAATCGAGGAAGAGGATCCATTTTGCATAAATAAACAGTGACTAAAATGTAACAAGCAGCAAGGGCAAGTGCATAGCCAATAACACCATTTCCTTGATGCTTGCTCCTTCCATTGATAAGTTTCCAATGCACTGAGCTGACTGAAAGTGCTCCTTGTAATAGAAAGTTCTCAGGCAGGATTTTCTGTTCTGGAGTTTGATAAGTTGTCTTGGCGCTGTGACCCTAATCCTTTTATAGGAACCTGCATTTTCCTTACCTTGGATGCACAAAGGACCAACAGGCCCTTCCACATTCTTGATTACCTTATCAGTGAAGCATGGACTTGAACATCAAACAGGACTACAGGAAACAGGATACAACTCTGGTTCCTTCCTGATCTCAAAAGAACTGAGCATAGCGTAGCACAAGCACTCTGCACATGAGGTAACTGATCTAATGTGGTGATCTGTTTTACTCAGGTCTCAGAATGAACACATGAGATACTTTCATCATCTTCAAATTTAGGCAGAGCTAAATCCAACTCAAAATGCTGCGAGCAGCAAGATTTCTACTGAGTACTCAGGATACATCCTTTGTTAATATCCAGATACTTACTCTTTCCATTCTTACTTAACTACATAATGGAGTTAAATAATGCTTACTCTTGGCTGGAGGCATTAAAGAATCTCTTATAACCGTTCACTTCTGTTTGTATTACTTCAAGAGGTTAAGAGGGTAGTCACATAACTCGTATGTAGAATTCTAAATCCCAAATGTTGACAAAACCATGGAATATAGAAAAATTGCCAAGTGATGACTGTGTGGCAAAAACTGTGAAGATAGTTTTGCTAGTTTCATGTCCAATTTGATAGCCTGGCAACAAGTATTCTGTTTGTTTTACTGAAGTGTGTTACATTTTTTTGACACACAACCAACACAGGCAACAACATAGCAACAACAAGAACACAAAATGTTGTGCAGTAAAGTCCAGAAGGACAGAAATGTAACTGATCTCTTACCTTCAGAACAGAATCTCCCTACATATCCAGTGGCTGAGCAATCACATTGTGGCTCACCATCCAGAAGGAAACAATTTCCACCATTCTCACATGGGTTCTCTGTACATAGCCCTTCCATGTCTAGGCGGACGCCTTGGTGGCCAAGGAGCTGGGGTTCTGAATTGCCATACTTCAAGTCCAAGATAAATCCTTTAAATGGTGGCTCACCCAGGACACTGTCTAAGGTCAAAGCAGCTGAACGGATGTCTGACGGGACGCCTCCCACAAAGAGGTCACTGACAATAGTCATGTACTGGCGCTGCGGGCGCACCTCTGCAGGCTTGGCTTCACCGTCCAGCACAAGAACTGTCCGGAGGTGGTTGCGGCTGACCATCAGGAAGTGCAGGTTGCTGTCATTGACTTGCTTGTCTGTGACAACTGTGGCCTCGGCACAGTCCACACTGAATCGGAGCTGAATACGCCCATCCACCAGGGACAAACAGAGAAAATCGCAGACACCACCATCATCGAAGTAGAGGAGCAATCCAGCTGAAACGCTAGTCTTCAGTTGAAAGCTGAGGTCACTCCTGGTACTGGCATCCCAGCGGAGGTAACGTGCCCACTGATTGGGGACACCCACAAACTCAAGCCCAAGACACAGGCTGAGAAAAGAGCCCAGCAATAAGCTCACCTTTAGGGTGAAAGAGGCAGAGTGGAGAGTAAAGCCCATGTTTGAAAGAAGCTGCTTTTCCTTAATGGACAAAAAAGGTTGAAAGCCGCTCAAAACAGATGCTCTGGTAATAAGCACTACAGCTGTTAAATTCCACAAGAGAAAACACAAGATGAAGTGGCAAATTCTCCTTGTCAAGGAAAGATCTCAGCTATCTGGTAGGATCCAGAGGCCTTTATCCTAAGAGGAGAAGGAGCAGGGTGAAGATTCTTCAAGAAAGGTTTTTGGCCTTGGGCTGCTGACACTTGCTGTCTTCAGTGAGAAGGAGGCAGAATCAGTAACCAGTCTTCAAACATCAATTCCCCTTAGGAGCAATGGTGACGGCAGCAAAGCAGGAATAACCATGAACTCATTGAGCGCATAACTCCTTGGTCAGAAAAGACAGAGGCAATCTTCATTGTGTAAAAAAGCTGGTCTTATTTCCCCGTTTCTTGACAATCAAGTCCTGAAGAGACAGTGGAAGAATACAGTTAAAAGATACATTCCACTAAACACATCATGGTGTCATGTTACCTTAGCTTTTCACATTAGAACTCAATGCACTCTGATTGGGACTCATCTATTGGTTTACAGCTAGACAATGGTGGTGATGGTGGTGGTGGAAAGTGTGATCAGGTTCCAGCCAATCCCATAGGGGTTTCAAAGCAAGAGACAAACAGAAGTGATTTGTTATTGCCTGGCCCTAAGTAGCATTCCCTGGTAGTCTCCCATGCAAGTACTAACCAGGGCTGACCCTGCTTAGCTTTGGAAATCTGATGAGATTGAGCTAGCCTAGACCATCCACCTCAGGGCTCCTGTTGTGTTATACACCTGTTAGCAAGGCCACACTAACATCTATTATCTCTCAGCACTGAACAGATAACCCTCCATTTGCACTTAGAAAGCTTACAGAAAAGTCTATTTCTGCTGCTGACCATCTTACAACACACACAAAGCAGGCTCCAGATTGCTCAATAAAACATATTCACTGTATATCCCATCAAATATAAAAGTTAAATGTCAGATCCTTGCTACGGACAGAAGGTAAACCAGGAACTACACCAGCAGGTCATAGAATCATAGAGTTGGAAGGGGCCATACAGACCATTGTCCAACCCCCTGCTCAACGCAGGATCAGCCCTAAGCATCCTAAAGCATCCAAGAAAAGTGTGTATCCAACCTTTGCTTGAAGACTGCCAGTGAACACATCTGCTAAGGTCCATCTGCTAAGGTTGCCAGCTCCTAGGTGGGGACTGGTGATCTCCCAAAATGACAAGTGATCTTCACAGGATGGAGATCAAACTCATGTCTACCCTTCTTTATTCCATTAAGGAGAAAGAAAAGCTTTCCACAGAAACAGGTAGTCTTTACCCAGGAAGAAAACTGCAAGAAGAGGAATCTTGAAAGTGGGAGGGAAGCAAAAATTGATTGGGTTGACTCAAAGATTCAGAAAGGTGACTGAGGCCTTCTCACTGGCCAGTGAATTAATATGCTGATGCCTGGGCTTGGTGGATGGGTGTGGTAGAGTTGCCAACCTCCAGTTAGGGCTTCAAGGTCTACTGGACTTACAGGTGTTCTCCAGACTACTCAGATCAGTCCCCTTGAAGAAAATGATGGGTTTAAAGAGTGGGTTTTATGGCATTATACCCAACTTTAGGTTCGTTCCCTCCATCACTGAGCTCTACTGCCACAAGTCCTCAGGAATTTTCCAGGACTAAGCTAACTATAACTGGCCAGCAGCTTTTGCTACCTGTACAAGGAGCAGCTCTTTTCTGCTTGGCTGGGTGTCTGCAGGCCATGGTATATTGACTCAAGCATAATCAACTGAAGTTAAATCCAGCTAAGATGGAAGTTCTGTGGCTGGGTCAACATGCCAAAGATAGTATGGTGTAACTCCCGGCCCTTGACAGGGTTCATTTAACACATTCAACCATTGTCAAGTGTCTGGGTGTATCCTGAATGCCTCCCTATCTATGGAGGCTCAGGTAGTAGATGTCGCTCGCTAGGTGTTTACCATCTATGCCAGGCATGACAGCTTGTATCCTACCTGCTGACATCCAACTTAGCCACTTTGAACCATTCAGCAGACACCTCCAGACTAGATTTCTTCAATTCACTGTATATAGGGCTGCCCTTGAAGCTGTTCCAGAAACTCCAACTGGTCCAGAATGCAGAAGCTCGGTTCTTATACGAGCTCCATGGAGAGCACATATTACACCTGGGCTCTCCCAACTAGACGGGCTCCAGATTGGCAACCAATTCAGGTTCAAGGCTTTAATTCTCACATTTAAAGCCTTAAATGGTATAGGACCCCATATCTTCAGAACTGACTCTTCCCCTGTACCCCACAAAGAGCATTAAGATCAAGCAGCCAAAATCTGCTCAAGGTCTCCAGCCCCAAAGAGATAAAACTGGTCATAGCCAGGGATCTTTTGGCCCTGGCCCAGCCTGATAGACTGCTCTGCCTGAAGAGATCAGGGCCCTCCAGGATCCTAAAACAATTCCAGAGAGCCTGCAAAACTAAGCTGTTCCACCAGCTGTTCCACCAAAACTAAGCTGTTCCACCAGGCCTATGGTTGAGAGCAGGCAATGACACCTTGGGATACTGGATTCCCTGAGTGAAAACCATCCCCAGACAGAAAACCTCTCCAAGCTCTGCTCAACCCCCATAGGGTAAATTTATATGAAGGGATAGTTTTATATTAATGCTAATGTTTTTACTGTTAATAATTGTTTTTAATTTTGTTAACTGCCATGAGCTAACCAGAATGAGGTGGTATATAAATAAAATGTTTATTGTTTATTTTATCATTGTCTTAGGAAGTAACAAAACTCTCATGCTAAAAATATAAGCAGAATCGGGAAGAATGCAGGATAGGACTATCAGCTTTATATTTCAAAAGCAGCATTTGCTAGAATCAAGGGTCAGATCTAAAACATGCAGAAGACAGGACAGAAAGTGGATGGGAGTGGGACAGAGCTAGGATAAAACCTGGTGGGTATGGAGTAGAACTAGAACAACACCTGGTAACCAAAGTAGAACTCCTTGTGTGGTGGATCTCAGACAACCCTTGGAGTGGAGGGGGTTAAAAGAGGACGAGCCTTATCCAGTGTTACTAGGTAGGGATCTCCTAGCTGGCCAGCCGGTTCTGCCATACCTTGCCACAGCTTATGTTTCAGATCCAAGTGCTCTTTACCTAGCAGAACAATTTTATACTAGCTGTTTAGGATGAGATATGGCTCAGATTAAACTAGCTGTTCATTATACTCAAACATGAAACACATTTAAAAAAAACACTTGGTTCAGACACACTTGTGCTAATACAATTTCTAAAAATTCAACAGTGCCTTTCATCCTCAGCAGTCCAGAGATGAGCTGCCCCACAGAGCAAGAATAGATTGTTGTGAGACAGGGAATATTACTGTGGATGATAAGCACAGTACAAACGGAAGACATAAATCTCTCTGGTTGCCACATGGTAAACCAAGTCAGATGTAAAATAAAACAAAATAATTAAAATCAGAGACAAGGTAACCCGAATACAAAAGAGATACAAGCATTCAAATGCCCAGCATATGAACCACTTCCTGCTGCAGCCTACCTGGAGCTTGTTAGCTAAACTGCTATAAACACAAATGCAATCAAGTCAAAACCAGAGGGAAGATAATTCCTTTTAATTGTTAACAGCTTGGTTCTGACGGATGGAAGGGAAAAAGCTGGAGGCACTGGGAAATCTTTATTCCCTCATGGGCCTTGCAAAGTTACTGTGGAACATCCTCTCTGTTTACCTTTCTCCTCTTGGCTCCCTAGTGGTCACACTAAAAACACCCTGTGATTTGTGTAGAATAAGGAGAGATTAAGATGCAGGAAAAGCGCATGGGGAGGGATGGGGCAGGCCTGGAATTATTGATGAGATGGGAATAGAAATATAATAAACTGTAAATTAGCCAGCAAGATGCTCCAAGCAACTCAAAATGCCTCGGAATCTGCAGTGAGGCCTCTTAAAGTATTATTCAAAGTTCTCCCTTAGTCAAGAAAATAAGAGGTTGGCCCAATGTAGATGACACAAGAGCAGATTGCCTGAAAGCACTGTTTGTATGCTGCCCAAAGGAAAGCTGAAAGAGAACATCTCATCATGGCATAATTTAAGCTTCTTGAGGGAGAGGAGAAATCTCTATAAAAGCTAAATGCTCGCAGAATAGGTTTGTTCCATTGCCTTCCCCCATCAAACTAATAATGAAGAGAATCAAATACACAAGCCTCCTGTGATAAATGTTGCTGAGGCGGTACTTTGTTTCTCAAGCCAATGAAGAACACCGGTGGTTGTGAGTACATTAGAAGATCTTACAACTGCAATGCAACTGGCCATTCTTTACCTGGGGAGAGGCATCTCACACCGAGAAACTCAGCCATCACTTCAGAAGGGTAAGTATAAAATAGGCAAGCAGTAAACCAAAGCTAAGTACAGGTGGTCTCCGTTACTAGCTTTTGGCTCTCTTAGACAAGATGGATGTCACCACAGATAGGAGATATTATGACGGCAGCTTCTTTTTTAAGAGTGAAAACAGATGGGGTAACCCCCATTGCAATGCATCAACAGTCCTTGAAAGTCATGTCATGTGAATAGATAAAGTTCCCCAGTGGAAGAGACACAATATGAGCCACACTGCAGCCAGCAGCCATTTATCATGTTCCACTATCCCCAGATCTTATGTGGGTGGAGACTGCTGGTGCTGCCAATTTTCTGGGGAATTCTCTGCTCAGAAATGCCATAGGGAGCCAGCTTTCTGACAAAAAGATGCATTTTTCTCTATGTAGGCAAAGATGATTGCTTGCTATGACTCACTGCTATCATCTCTGACAGCGGTGAATGGAACTGAATTCTCTTCGGCTCTGGCTATCTTTTGTAACTCTGAAATCCACTGAATTGTTAAACTGGGCTGGCTTGCATAATCTTTTTAATGATCAACTTGAAGGTCAAGTGCTTATCAGTAGGAGATCAAAAAGAGACCACCCATGGACACAGGTAAGAGTTAATACATACTTGGGAACTCCCTGGGTATGCAGGAAAATATCAGGTTGCACATTTTTGTAAAAGATATTACATCCACCACTGGGGAAACACAGCCTGACAAGGATAGAGCATTCTCATTCCCCTCCAGGAGTCATGAAATGTTGAGGACTGTTGAGCATTAGTTGAAGAAGGGAAGGAAACCAGAGGGGAGAACAGAAATTGAGCTGATGGAGCTCTTTAAGAGTTTGTAGCAACCTGAGGAGGAGGGCTTAGGATAAATAACTCTCACCACCCACTCAGGATGTTGCAAACTTTTAGGGACTCTGACTATTTTAAAGCTAAAAGAGTCTCAGTAGGGGGTTAATTGGGACTAAAGGAAAAGTACTAATCTTAATTAACTGTACCTCCATCCCACCCAATCAGCTATAAAGTAGGCTGAGTCCCTAAAAGCGCACAATATCCTCAAGGGCAGGGCTGAGCTTCCCCCTCCAACTGCAGCCCACAGAGGCCCCTGAAATTTTATCCTGTAGTCAGCACACCCTCAGGAACAGCACAGGGTGCAAAATATTGTTCAGAGACACTACATGATAGAAATCTGACCATTGACAAATATAAAAGGAGAACCATGTCTATCTTACATTGGCCTCAACAAATGTGCATGTTAAGCAGATGGGGAAAATGACACAATAAAAATAGCCTGCTCATGTTAGAAGCACAGTACTACCAAGTATGTAACTCTAGCAGAAATTGCCTGTTGATTTTGGATTATTATTTGCACCTTCCAAATAGCCCTATCAAAAAATCTGACAATGCAAAACATTCTGTACTTAAAAGCTGAACTTTTACGGCATACCAAATCACCCACTGTTTGACAGTGCTGTCAGAGAGGGGCAGCCTACAAAACTAATAAATAAATAATAAACAAAATTTAATAATCAATACTAGCCTTCAATTTCTAGACACGAATTCTAAATCTTTGACCATGACAATGGCTTTCCAAGCATCCAACCAAGTTCAAAAATACTGACAGTCAAGGTCCAGGTATTTAAAAGTCTTCTAAAGCAGTGGTCCGCAACTTTTTACAGGCTGCGGACCAGCGGCAGCAGGGAGGGTAATTGCCCAGCCGTGCATGCGCGCATGCGCCATGCACAGCCGAAAACACGCAGGTGTGTTTTCGGTCACACATGGCGCAAACGTGCATGTGCGGCCCTGCTTCTCTCTCCCCCCTCCCACAGAAAGAAGCTTGCTGGGCCGCAAGCTTGCGGTCTGGGAAGTTTCTTACTGCGGGGGGGGGGGGGAGAGGGAGCCGCAGCCCGGTGTTTGGGGACCACCATTCTAAAGAAAGCCACATATTCGGGAATATAATCACATCTTGCCATCCTGAAATTCAGAGCAATAATGTTCCATAAAAAACTTGGAACTAAGCTTCCTAATTCAGTCAGTATTTCTTAGAAACAGGAAAGGTTTTTGGATGCACATCAAAGTAAGAAAAACATGACAAAAAGAAACAAACACTACACTGTGCAAGAGGGTTGGCGACTGCTGGAACCTAATGATAAAGTGTGCGTGCATCATGAAGCGCACAGGGGACAGATGTTACCAGTACTAAGAAGACTGATATACATTCATGGGGGGGGATATATGTTTATATATTAGAACCAACTAAAAACACATTCCACTATTTCCCGCAAAGGAAAGTGAAATGAACCTGGGCTCTTGTTTGAAGAAAACAATAAAATCAAAGTCCAGTAGAACCTTTAAGACCAACAAAGATTTATTCAGGGCGTAAGCTTTCAAGTGCAAGTACTCTTCCTCAGACTAAGAACTCCTTACATGACCATGGAATGTATAGCAAAAATTAATTATGTTACATTAGTAAACTGTGTCATACATCCAAATACAGCCAATGATAATTCTTTGCCAAAACACCCAATCAATCCCCTTGAAATTCAATTGTTGTTCACACAAACATGGGAGAAATAAAACTGTGTGTGAAAGTGATCAAAGGCTTCCACACCACCATATGCTGCTTGTCCCTTCTATTTCCATACCACTGTGAAATATTCTTACAAGGTAATTGTCGGTAACTATCTTATCACAAGGCCAGGGAGTAAACTCAACATTCCATAACATTACCATTACTTTACAGTCACATTATCACAATATCACAAATAAAATAAATTGTGAGGAATATTTGAAGAAAGTAAAGCTTTAGTTTATACTGTGCAACATACCATATTATCAATGGCTACCACATCAACCAGCACAGAGCCTGAGACACATCAATCAGCCAGATAGTAAAGAACACAGAGACTCATTAACAATATTAATATGTGTGCATATAGCCTTATGCTTTTTTTTACATAGCATGTCTACGTGCAATATATGTACATTTTGTGATAGTTGGAAGGGAGAAGCGATAGGAAAGTAAGCCATTACTTTATTAAGAAGGATAATTTATGTCAGAGAATTCATCCCATACTGTCCTAGGATAATACCAGGCTGGTTTAAATGGGACTGCTATGTTGGTCACAGGTAAGTGCCTTCAAGTTACAACCAACTTATGGTGACCTCGACAAGGAGCTTTCAAGGCAAGTGAGAAGCGAGGAAGTGTCCTATTGCCTTCCTCTGTAGTGTTTTCCTTGATGGTCTCACATTCAAGTTCTGACCCTGACAAGATCAGGTTACACCATGCTGCTTTTCCTCCCCTCCCCCCTTGTCTGTTGTACTTGGCAGAAAACTGGTTTAACCTAAGACATTATTCTATTTTAGACCCATCTAGGTGAAGCATAATAGAACTAGTTTTTTCTAGGTACTATGACCGTTCCCAATCATCGGATTTACAGCAGGTGCTAACTTTGAAATATGCCGACTTCCTTCAAAATGTAGTTCATAGACCAAAACAAACCATCCCAATCTCAAAGACCCATGCATTCCTAATAATACTTCTCATTTCCATCTGTCACATAATCTTAACAGAATGTGTAAACATAAGTGGATTACACTCCTAATTTTCACTGATGTCCATATGGTTCCAGGTTGCTAACCAAGAATTCCAGCAGCCCCAGATTTATTTATTTATTTCCTGCTTACGATGAACTGGGTCTAAGGCCATAATGATTAGTGTGATTTGCATTGAACATAGCCATTAATTAGGCTGAGTCACATTTTATTGGGGCTTGTTTCTGAATAAACATATAAAGGGTTATACAAAGGGTTTTAAAAAAACAGAAAGCGGCTTGCACATTTGGGTCATCTGCAGAGAATCCAACTGGTACAGTATATACTAGATGGCAAGACTTAATCAAGTTACCCCATGTTAATCATTAATTGATTAACTGATGTATTTTAAAAGAAACACTGGCAGAAAGGTCCATTTTAACAGGTATCTCCCCCCCCCCCGCGCTTCCTCTGACACGCAGGAGAGGATACATCTTTCAAGAGAGAGCCTGTTGTAACATCATGCCTGTATTATCTAAAATTAGGTTTTATTCTTTAAAAATGTTACTTCAAAAGAACAGAGCAACTACCATATCACTTTGCAACTTTATGCATTTTAAATTAGCTGCAATTCACATAATTGACTAACTTTTTTTAAAGGTAGAAGTTTTAATAGCATCCTACTGGCAAAGATCAAAAATGCCGCTAGTGGAGGTGTGAAAAATACCCAATATTGTTCACATTTGGATACAATGAACCCAAAAAATATTGGATCAGACTGGGTGAGCATGGAACTGATATGCCAGCCCTATGCCTGGCCTCCCCAACCCTGCTAGGGCTGGTTGCAGGGTGGTATCAAGGGGTGGGTGTGGAGCTGACATGTCAGTCCTGTACTTGGCCCTGCAGACCCTGCTGGGGCTGGCTGAAGGCTGGGACAGGGCAAGGTAAGCATGGAGTACCCGGCCTCCCCAACACTGCTGAGCCTGGCTGCAAGAAAGGGTCAGGCAGGGTGGGCACGGAGCTGACATGTCAACCCTGCATCCAAACTCCTCAACCCTGCTGGGACAGCTCAGCAGATTGGGGTGGGTGGGTGCAGAGCTGATGGGTCAGCCCCACACCTAGCTTCCTTAACACTTCTGGGGCCAGCTGCAGTCCAGGATCAGAGGGTAGGTGCAGAGCTGACATGTCAACCCCACTCCCAGTGTCCCCGATCCTGCTTAGGCCAGCTAAGCTATGTGCTGCCCTTTCCAAGCCTATGTGCTGCCCTGTCTGCACAGCCCAAGTTGTGCTGGAAGAGCCAGCTGGAGGCATTTAAAGGGACCTATGTCTTTGCAGAAGTTTCTCTCCAGAGATCAGCTGTTCCTTGGGCTGTGTGGGGCCAGTTCCTAAGTCAGGCAAACTCAAATCGATGTACAAAATCAGTGATTGATATTATTTAAGTCTTTATGAATTGTAAATGGTGACTTCTTCAGGTAGGAAAACTTGAATCCTTAAAGTACCAATTTTTTTCTGGTGTACATCCCTTGTCAAGAGTGGAAGAAGAATGTGCATGTTGAACTGCAGTTTAATAAATGGGTCTATTTTGCCCTCCTCACCTTCTGGTTACATCTGTATAACCTCCATGTGTCATCTACCATATGGGAAAAGTAGCATTTTAAACATATATTATTTATGTTTTCTTTACCAGCAGATGAATCTCATGAACCACCAAGAGCAAGAGATCAAGATGACAAAGCCAATTGCTATACTTTGGGTATATATTCTCCCCGCACCCCAGATTTAGATTCCTGGACAGAAAGGCAAAGAATAAAATCTGCACTTTAAGCAGACGACTCAGAATTCCTCACTTGGAAAAACCTCTGCTGAAAATACACCCACTAGCTCTAATCAACCTTCCCACTCAAAGTAATAAATGACTGGGAACTTAACTTTCAAAGTAGGGTCAGGAACAGGGTAACATTTGCTAGGCCACTGCTAGGAAAGAGTTTTCTGCCTCAAGTGCTGCCAAGCCGGTGGTCACCCTGCCCATGTCACAGAAATACCTTCTGCTGAGAAATCTGGTCCATCTGCTTAAGAGCTCAGGGAGGAGACCCACCTTTGTTGCCAAAGAGCTCTCCAAGGCTTACCCACACTTTGCAGAGAGCAAAGTGTGTGAGTGACACTATCTAATTGCCAGCTCATTTCCATAATTACCCACCAGCACACCTTTTTATGTCGGGTTAATATCTTTGCAAACATCTCACCGCATGACAGACTGCTCAAAAGGCAGAGAAAGGAGCTGGTTGCTGTGCTGACATGCAGGTATTTAACAAACTGTTCCAAAAGTTTCCACTCTCCCTGCTTGCTCCTTCTCCCTTAGTTGCCAGCTTTCTGTTAACTGCTTGACAATATATATATATTTTTTAGTGTGACTTAGAGCAGTTCCACATAGGAAAGGAACAACAGTGCCATTCAGTAGAAAGGGTGGCAGGATTTGCATCACCTTCTTTCATACATTCTCTGCTAAGAGGCCAGTCCATTTTCCACAATGCTGTCTCTAGCCAAGGATCTTTTCAAGCAAACTGTAGATGATGATAACTTCATACCACTTGCACTGGAATTTCTCAAAAGACACACCAGAAAGTTCTGTGATTTCTTGAAAAATGCAGTTAAGAATTTCTAGATGAGATTACTAGTGGCAGACAAGCTTCCTTGAAAGCCGCACTATTCTGAACAGATCCAAGAAAGTGTGCAGTACATAGTATGAAGCATGCATTCTGTTACTAAAAGTTATTTTTATAAAGTTGTTTTTTTCACGTGCATCGCTTCAGTGCAGATCTTAAGTAAAATAAAATATATTAAAATTAATGTACAAAATATAAGTAGAAAATAGAAACTACAATAGGGATGACAAAATTTTTAAGATTTTGGATAGTTCAACTGGAATGCAGTCACCACCATTAGCTTTCTTTTCCTGTAGTAATGTTCTATTCTTCGTGCTTTTCAATCCCAACCTAAGGCCAGTTTTAGCAGCATTCCCAAACTGCAGCAGAAGGGGAGTGCAAGATTTTTGTGTGGAATGCGTATAATTCCACAGAGCACTAAGATGGCCATTGTACCATTTTTTTCCACCCAGAGTGGATGGGTGCACAAAAAGCCAAGGTGGTTGGGAGGGAATTCACCAGTGGCTTCCCCACCTCATATATACACACATCCCCCAGTGACACTACAGGCATCCCTACAACTGAACTCAAAAGGACTGCTTAGCTGTCTTGGCAAAGAATGATCATCATATGGCATAATTTGGATACTATGACACAGCTTACTAATTTGCCACTAATTTGCCTTTCTGAATATCTGTACTCTGATTAACTTTGTTTCATTTTGTCTGCGGAAGTATGCATGCACACAAAAGCTCACACCTTGAATAAATCTTTCTTGGTCTTATAGGTACTACTGGACTGAATTTTTACAGGCATCCCTAGCCTACAATAATGGAAGGGGGGCTTTTTAGATCCTGGGGAAGGATTAAGGGCACCATTTGGTATAGAGTTGTAAACTACACTTGATTGCTTTTCAGGAGCATTTCTTTTTTTCTCATGCCTACAAAGTATTGAAGCATTACAAAAACCGCACAATGAACACTTCAATGATACCACTTTTCTTCGACAAATTTATATTGACTATGTCCAAAAAAGGTCTTGGAACTTTGCTGTGAATCCTGCCTCACAGGAATAAATCTTCCCCTTTCTTCCCCAGTATGTACAATAGCATCCCTCAGAAGTGCCAGTTTTTTTTAGTATGAAGAGAAACAATTTTGTCTGAGTAGTCTTTATATACATTTTAAGAAAACTTTCCTCTCATCTCCTCTGGAAATGTTACACAGTGTGCCCTGTCCGAGCAAGCTCAGAACCAGAAAGATGGTCAAATGTTGGTGCTTCCTCCTACCCCTACCTCCATGTGTGACACATGGTCATTTTCTGTCAGCATAAGATTTTGCCTTATACAAAATGTGCTTTAATCTACTGCTACTCTCTCATCATGACTGGAATTTTTCCCCCTTTTAGAATATTGTGATAATATTGGGGGGGATGACAATTCACTGGGTATTTTGGAGGACTATAATTCACATTCAAAGAGCCTCTTGTGGCGCAGAGTGGTGAGGCAGCGACATGCTGTCTGAATCTGTCTGCCCATGAGGTTGGGAGTTCAATCCCAGCAGCCGGCTCAAGGTTGACTCAGCCTTCCATCCTTCCGAGGTCGGTAAAATGAGTACCCAGCTTGCTGTGGGGTAAATGGTAATGACTGGGGAAGGCACTGGCAAACCACCCCGTATTGAGTCTGCCATGAAAACGCTGGAGGGCGTCACCCCAAGGGTCAGACATTGCTCGGTGCTTGCACAGGGGATACCTTTACCTTTACCTTTACCTTTAATTCACATTCAAGACAACGGGGGGGGGGGGACTTTTTGCCAAATGTTCAACCAACCACTAGGGTTGTCAGTTCTAGACTGGGAAATTTCTGGAGATTTGTTGATATATTTGTTGATATATTGCTCTGGATTCCACCCTCCAAGGCAGCCATTTCCTCCAGGAGGCTGGATATTCATCTAGAGATCAGTTATAATTTCAGAAGATCTCCAGAGCTCACCTAAAGATTCACAAGCCTGCTATATCTGTCCTTTTCACAATCATGTTAAGGTCCATGTTATGGAAAGGTTCACTTGCTGAGATTCGAATACCCAGCTGCTCTAGAACTTGGGGTCATCCAATGACGTTGATGGGCAATAGATTCAGAACAGACAAAAGACACTACTACTTTATTCAACGAATAATTCATTTGTGGAATTCATTGCCATACTGGTGGTGAAAGGGGGATCTGACAGATTTGTGGAGAACTCTATCAATGGCTATTACACTTGGTGACCACAGGGAACCAGGAACCCAAATGCTAAGCAAACCAACAAACAAACAAAGAAATAAAAAATACAACAATTTATTAACTAGTACACTTCATTAGGATTAAAGACTACATACAAGAATATCATCAAAAACTTAAATCTAGGTTTACAGTAACCAAAAAGATGTTGTGTGTCCAATTGTTCTTTGGCTTGTACATGCACTGGGAATTTAACTTTAGCCTAGGACAGAATGATGTTTCATTGCTACTATGCTTGATGAACCTGAGCTTTTTAATTTATGAGAACTGGTTTATAATTGTGACCACTGAAGAAGGCCTCAGGGTTGAAAAATATTGGATCATTTGATGTAACATTTGTAACTGTTACTGTGATCCTTTGCAATTGGAGGTGCTAAATCTTCTTGGTGGTTGTAAATTTGAATTTAAGTTTATAATTATATTCTTGTATGTAGTGCTTTAATGGCAGAAAGTGAAGAGAAACTAAAGAGCCTGTTGATGCGGGTGAAGGAGGAGAGTGCAAAAGTTGGTTTGAAACTCAACATGAAGAAAACAAAGATCATGGCATCCGGCCCTCTCAATTCCTGGCAAATAGATGGGGAAGAAATAGAGATAGTGAGAGATTTTATTTTCCTGGGCTCCAAGATCACTGCAGATGGGGACTGCAGCAAAGAAATTAAAATACGCTTGCTCCTGGGGAGGAAAGCTATGGCAAATCTAGAAAGCATCCTAAAAAGCAGAGACATCACCCTGCCAACAAAAGTGTGATTAGTAAGGGCTATGGTATCCCCAGTTGCAATGTATGGCTGTGAAAGTTGGACCGTAAGGAAGGCCGAGTGTCAAAGAATTGAGGCTTTTGAATTCTGGTGCTGGAGAAGACTCTTGCAAGTCCCTTGGACTGCAAGGCGAACAAACCAGTCAGTCCTAGAGGAGATCAGCCCAGACTGCTCCTTAGAAGGCCAGATCCTGAAGATGAAACTCAAATACTTTGGCCACTTCATGAGAAGGAAGGACTCCCTGGAGAAGAGCCTAATGCTGGGAGCAATCGAGGGCAAAAGAAGAAGGGGTCAACAGAGAATGAGGTGGCTGGATGAAGTCACTGAAGCAGTAGGTGCAAACATAAATGGACTCCGGGGAATGGTAGAGGACAGGAAGGCCTGGAGGATCATTGTCCATAGGGTCGCGATGGGTCGGACACGACTTTGCACCTAACAACAACAAATGTAGTGCTTAATCCTAATTATGTCCACTAAGTAATAAGTAATTGTATTATATTCTATGTTTTGTTTGCTCAACTTTCAAGTTCCTGTCTTGATTTTCAGTTTGGATTTTTGTTCCACTTTGGTTTTTCTTAGACCATGATGAACCTCCATATCCAGAGGCAGTCAACCTATCTGGGCTAAGAGGCATCATTAGAAGAAGCTCTTGGCCTCTGAATCCTATTTGTGGACTCTAGAACCCCAGTTATATGCAAATGGCATTGCTATACTGCCCATCTCCTCTTCTAAACTGTAATTCTTCTTATTCCAACTATGTTCCTCTTTTCCTATGTGAAAGAAACATAAAACAGTCTTTTAATTAAGGAGGCCAGGCCTCTGAGATGTCCTGTATAGCAGGGGTAGTCAACCTGTGGTCCTCCAGATGTTCATGTATTACAATTCCCATGAGCCCATGCCAGCAAATGCTCATGGGAATTGTAGTCCATGAACATCTGGAGGACCACAGGTTGACTACCCCTGCTGTATAGGACACAGTCTGCAAAATGGTGCCATGCTGAGAACATTCAGGGGCTTTTCGCACGCCTTCAAAATCGCACAATGGTTGCCAATTGAAAACGCTACTGATTTGCCATTATGTACAACGTCGTTGACAATCTGCCACACACCTGAAACCGATCCGCAAAAAGCGCTTCCTTGTAGCGCTTTCAGGGAAATCCCTAAAAGTGGATTGACCCTCCGGAAAGCGCTACACTCCTGCAACCAATCTGCAACACTAGCGGGAAAGTTCTGTGCGTTACCATTGTTGTGGTTTCTACAAAGTCCCTCCCCCTGGCTCTCTCCTCTGATCTTCTGGCGAAGCGATCGCCATTTTTTTTTCTCCGAGCGAGTGGAGTTCAACCCACCAGCGAGCCTCTGTTTAGAGGCTTCCCCGGCTTCAGTCCCTCCCCAGAGCTGTTTAGTCACTAAGCACAAACAACAGAGAAGCCCGTTTGCTGATGTATTTTCCCTTTATTTTTTACACTGTTTTCGGCTGAAAATCGGGCCCGTGAGGGGGGGGGATTTTTTTTTCACTCGGGGGGAGCGTGGCAACGATGAAACGACAGCTCAAACACACCTGCCAGCTGGATGGGTCTCTCCTAACGAATCAACACATATTGGTTGCAATGGGTGTGTTTTTTTTAAAAAAACCTTTCTTAAAGGGAAAGGGGCTGTTTGGGAGCATGCTAACGGCTGCCCATTGGCTGCTTGACGGCCAGGGGCGGGACGAGCTCGGCAATAGCGCTTCCTTTCTAGCGATTTTTGCTGAGACCGGAAGCTTGTGGGAAACGATGGAAACGCAACTGGATTCCACTACAAAGTCAGGTATGCATAATGACGAATTCCACTATTTTAAATGGCGATTTTTCGTTCAGCAAACAATTTGCTACAAGGATCCCGGTGCGGAAAGCCCCTCAGACTCACATCAAGCCCTGACCAGAGCTGAAATGCCACCACCAGTGGCCCCATGTGGGGTCTTGACAACAATGGCAAGCCACTCCATTCAGTACCAATTGCAGGGCTGCAGGAGTGCAGCCAGACCAAAACTGAGCAGGCTGGGAAGCCACCTGGCTGTTCAAAAAGTTAATATTTTATAATGATGATAATCATCTTTCAAGTTTCTCACCTCTTGGGAGTATTAAACTGATTAAACCCCAAGTTCTTTGGGTGTCTGATCTGGGGAACAGAGAGCCACAAGGAAGCTTGCATAAACCATGTGCTCTCCACTGTTTCCTGCCTTATCCCCCTAACCTCCTTGTCCAATGAAGTAATATAGTCGGAGAGTGACCTTTAACCAGCCTACCTAGCTGGTGCTCAGCATGAAGGCAATTTCCAGCCCATTTCTGCTCTCCAGCTTTCTTAATACAAATGGGAGGGGGGATCAAAACCAAGGCACAAAGCAGAGAGGGTGGGGAGGGGGAAAAGAGACAGAAAATAACCCTGCTGAGCAATCATGTCCAGGGTTGCTCTGATGGCTCTTTCTGTTTCCTTGCAGGACACAGAATTGACTCCCAGTGTGTTAATCACTCCCATTTACTACAAACTCTCCACTAACAAGGACCAGATTGGAGAAGGAGCTGTCAGTGGCCAAAAAAATAAATAAATAAAAAGGAAGAAGAAAAGTTGATGTTTTGCAGCTGCACAATCAAGCCTTCTTGGTGTAGTATAGTGGCTAAAAGTACAAGCCTGGGAGATCCTGATTTCAAATCTCTCCTCTGCCTTCAGCCAGCCAATATCCCACTTGCCTGTGGTCCACCCACCTTCAGCCAGCCTTGCAGGGCCATTGGAATATGCTGCATGTGAAGCACTTTGCAGTAGTGTGTCCAGGCTGGTGTAGTGACAGTACATCACTGTCAAAATACACCTCAAAGGCACACCTTAAAGCTTAGTCCATGGTATGCTGGAGTCCCAGGAGTCCCAGGAATGGGGCAACTAGCATTTTTGTTTCCACTGAAAAATCAGTCATGCAGAAGTCCAATTTTCATTAGGGACACAATGCAAGGGAAAGTAGATTGTGTTCTCCCCATCCACATCCTCACCAACACCATGACATCATTCTCCCAATATGAAATGGCTGCTGGAGTAGAGTCCAGATTTTAAGGACTAGCTTGTTGAAGTGGCCGGTAGATCAGACTAACATGTGGGAAATTCAGGTTCAGATCCCCACTCTCTCATGGAAACTAACTGGGTGTCCTCTGGTCAGTCACTCTGTCTCAGACTAATCTATTTCTGGACTTCTTTCCATTTATGAGTCTACTAGCAGTACAGGAAGCATAACTGAGATCTGGGAACAGGGTGGTATTAACAAGTCAAACACCCTCCCCCCTTCCTAGTGAGAGCAAGGTCTCTGGACCAACATCTGCTCAAGGATGGGGCCTCTGAATCATTGGGGGTAGCATAGGGGTCCCCAAACCACCCTGAGCCTCCGGGGAGGACGGTATAGAAGTATGATAAATAAATAAATAAATAAATAAATAAATAAATAAATAAATAAATAAAATATGGCACCTGAGTGTGCCATGGGGCCCTCCAACTCCTTTCTTTGTGCCTTCCAACTCTTTTTAGAAAGTGAGTAGAGCCAGATGGGCCTTTTATCCACTCAGGAGACTGGCAATCAGGAGACTGAACTGGTTGTACAGGTTTTTTTAATGTCATTGCTTCCCCAGCAGCTGCCATCACTGCATGAGAAACTTCACTGTATGACTGCAGGTAAGCTGTGGTAATGCAAGACAAAAATATTTTTAAAAAATGTTCATTTAAAAATGTATCCTGTCAAAAAGAGCTTCTTTTTGAAATGTTGAAAAATTATTATTAATAGAATTATGCATAATCTCTCTCCCTGACATTAGCAGTTCATTCTGCCTCCTGAGACAGCCATTTTCACCATTTCAATCCCTGGTGCATTTCCATGATTTCAGTAACTTCTGTCAATGCAGCAATGCGTTGAAATGACTCCTAAAGAAAAACAGAGTCTCACACCAGTAAGCTAATTTGCAGAGAAGCCCTGACAGCCATTTTGCAATGGCGCCCACCACCCAGTGTCAAAATTCCAAAGGTGCCTGCAGACTCAAAATGATCAGAGCCTTGGTGTAGTGGAGTCACGGAATTGTGTGTAGGTTATCATGCCCAAGTCTTGCTGGGGGTCCAGATACCCCGTGGCCAAGGCAGCCCCAAGACAACACCAAGACAACGCTATGGGAAGAAAGCAGGAACAAAAATTCCCAGACACAATTGCTATGGAATCAGAGCAATGCACCTTGGATGCTTTCATGGCAGAATTGCGGTATCTTAGTTCAAGCTGATCTGGTTTGCGCTTTAGCATATCAGAGCAGCTGGGTACCATTCATGCAGAGCTGTAGCAAAGGGTCAGTGTAATGCTTACAATGCTCATATTGACTGCCCTTCCCCCCTAGATCATTCAGAAGGCAATGTGACTCATACACTGCTGCCTGCCTTCTGATTGACCTGGACCAAACTCATCTCCGCTGTAGCCTTTGCAAATAGAGATGACATGCTGTGGGAGTCCTCTCTGAACTATTCCCCAGTGGTTGAGATCTTAGGATGAAGCCTGGCTCTGGTTGATCTGAATTACAGTGATATGATGTGGAGCATCAGCTGCTCTTCAAATCAGCTGTTCCTCTCTCTCTCTAGGTCCCAGTTTCCCCATGGAGATAATGGCCCTATTTTAAAATCTAGCAAGGGATTTACTGCAGTCAGCTTCTCAGGGCCCTGTAGCATCTCCCTTCAAAACAGGAGTCCCGCACAACTCCATAGTTCTGCCTTTATTAGTACCGCAGCCATTCCTGCAGCTGTTATTAAGGATAGGTGACAAACATGTAAATTTAAGAAAGCCCCCCTGGCAGAGTTCCTTGCACCTTGCAACACCCTCTTCAAGCCTTATTTGTTCCACCAGGAAAGTAAAACTGTTTCAGTTATCTAGTTTTTAAGTGTTTCACTTCTGAGACAAAAGAACATACCATTGCTCTTGCACTTGATCTCTTGTACAGGGATATGGATGAAGTCTAGTTGCAGTGAATTAATGCACAAGCTCCTAAAGAACCACTTTGTTGCTGTTTGTGGAAGGATCTGTGGTTAGTGTGCATGCCCAGAGAGTGCTCTGCCTCCAACTTCTCCTTGTATGAATGCTCAGATGAGGACAAGAGACAAAAAAACTTTATCTTAATTTATCTCTCTGGTACCCACTAACATAACCTGGCCCAGGTGGTCCTGAAATGCTCTAAACACATACAAAATATTTTCTTGACATTGTTTGTCCCTAGACTGGCTTGCCTCATCTTAGGTAGCCACCTCTAGGTCTGAAAATTCCTAAGGATTTTAGGGAAGAATCTGGGAACTCAGCAGGGATATAATCCCATAGTGTCAACCCTCCAAAGGGGAACTGATCCGGAGAACAATTGCAATTTGGGAAGATTGCCAGGCCCCACCTGAAGGTTGGCAACCCTACCAGTCAGTCCTCTACTGCGTTCATTTGCCACACAGAACCTCAGTCTCACTAGTGAGAACAAAATTCCTCCTGTCATATCACTGTGATATCCCATAATTATGATGCCACATGTCTCAGTCTCATGCTTGCAGCTCATTGGGTTTCATCAGGAAACTAAAGGTGGGCCCAGGGCCTGAGAAGCAGTGTATAAATGTAATGTGTTTAAAATAGGCATTATCATGGAAAGTTAAGGAGGAGACTCAATAGTGCTGCCTTTGGCAGCAGCCTACAGGTTTCGTAATGCCTAGCTTGACCCATATTTCCTAGATATCTGGAGGTCTGCTCTGTACTGGCAAGGAGACATTTTTCTCTGGCATAGAACATATCACTGCTTTGTACCTTTCCCAGATTGTCAGGAAGCTACCATTTTGTCAGCAACAACACTAGGATTTTTCTCCTTCCCTCTCTTCATTCTAGATACAACTGGAAGATTACACCGCAACTGAGATGCTGCATTTCTTCAGAAGGTGAAGATTTCTTCATGCTGCCTGAGCTTTATACTTAATGGCCAGGTTTTAAAGAAAAGCACGGTTTCTGTGGATGATCTCATTCCATCAGCACTATAACGTAGAATGGTTTGCTTAAGAGTCACTGTGATCTTTTGGACTGGGGATCCTTGGGCACCATGATTCATTCCCACCACTGCCTCACCAAACCTTTTTGTTTTAGATCCCTGCAAAAAAATTGCGACCTTGCCACTTTAGGCCATGACTTGCAGTTTGAGCTTGTTGGCCTTAAGAAGGGAACAAATGTATGTTGCATGCTGACTCCCCTTGTTTATTCTACATTTGGAGGGATCTTAGATTTGAGAAGACTCACTGTGACTGGTCCAGTGATCCCAAATGTGCCTGTAGATGCCCACTAGTATGTTTCCTTCTTACCCAAAGCAAAAAGCCAGTCCTGACTCTGCCCAAAGGGTCCACAGTCTGGGCCCTTAAAATGTAGCATGAAGATTCCGTCAATAAAGTATAAGTTGACAAAGTAAGAACCCAGGGCCTAAAGAAGCCCAGAATAAATGCATTGAGCCGAATGAGAATACAAATCAGAACAATCTGGTATTATTAAGGCAGGATATAACTGCAATAAGTTCAGCTCTACCGTTGACTTCACTCATTTTCTGGTACCCACTCTGAGCAAGGGTATGGGCAACAATTGTTCTGTCCTTCATCTAGCAACAGTTCACTTGGGCTTAGTGTATCATGCCAGCAATTTGCCATCTGGGTCATTTAATCCCAGCAATGCAGCAAGGGACTTTTCTCATGAAGTAATGTGTAAATATATACATCTCTGTATTTTCAATAACGTACCTGCATTATCTCATGCTAAGCCTCCAATAGACAATAATGGCATGCAAACTAAACAAATTGAGTTACTAATCTGAGTACAGCTTGACAGAACCTAGCAGAGCTTTGGGCTTCTTGAATAAAGAGCCAGTTTGGTGTAGTGGTTAGGAGTGTGGACTTCTAATCCGGCAAACTGGGTTCAATTCTGCACTCCCCCACATGCAGCCAGCTGAGTGACCTTGGGCTCACCAAAGCGCTGATAAAGCTGTTCTGACCAAGCAGGAATATCAGCGCTCTCTCAGCCTCACCTACCTCACGGGGTGTCTGTTGTGGGGAGAGGAAAGGGAAGGTGACTGTAAGCCGCTTTGGAACTCCAGGGAGAGAAAAGCAGCATATAAGAACCAACTCTTCTTCTTCTTCTAAAGCAGTGGTTCTCAAGCGCTCTGAGTTGGTGACCCCAACTGCAGCAGTGGCGGGGTTGGCGTACATACAGGCAGCGTGCACAGGCGCACAGCCATCGGGCTGCGTGGAAGCAGCCATTGCCATGGCTCCTCCGCCACTGGCCATCGCCACTGCCACCGGCCACAATGGTGGCAACCAACCTGGGGATCCCCCAGAAGGGGCCAGGCAACCCCAAATGCGGTCCCGGCCCACAGGTTGAGAACCACTATTCTAACGGATGCGCAATTATTCTCCCCTTAAACAAGATAAATAATTTTGGAAGCAGATTATTGATACCCAAAATTGGCTCCCATCCATCAGAAGCATCACTGGCAGAATCTACAAGGTGTTTAAGCAAAGACATGGTACATCCCACTGTATTCCCTTCTCTAATTGTACTTCATGTTTGTAGGCATCAGAACAAATCAAAGTTTGTTGTTTGCTTCAATTCAAGAAGCCATAGTTTGTCCATAAGATGAGAATTCTTCATTCCTCAGCCATGATCAAAGGGAGATAAGAAGGCAGTGAGTGACAAAGTCTGAGGACTTCTCAGGGCCTCCCCCCGCCCACCTGAACAAATGGCAATTAATGGTATTTGAATACAGCCTTCAGTACAATTGCAGATAAAACACACAACTTTGCACTTTATCCCAGAGCATTCCAAACGACGACATTAAAATGAAACACGGAAGCACTGTTGTACAATTACACCACTATCTGAGGCAGCTATGGTGGCACAAATATTTCAGTTCAAGATGGCAATGTGTTATAGCCTTATAGAAAAAGCAATTTCTAACTAATTTTAGCAGGTGTTAGTGATTGTCAATGTTAATATATCTGAGGGAGGGGGAGAGTTTTATCCTGCCAGTAACTATTTAAAAGTCAGATGGTCTTTGAAAGAGTCTCCTGCACAGGGACTCACAGTGCAGTGCTCTAGAAGACAACTAGGTTATGGATTCCAAATCCCAGACTAGCCTAGAAACTGGAAACCAAACACACATCAGAGTGATGAAATCGGGAGAGAAATAGAAGTATTATTTATCATTTTGCTTCAAGGGTATGATAGGTGCTACAAAAATGCTGTACAGACCGGGTTCTTAGGACTTATAATCAACATCTGTCCTTAATGCTGCAACACACCAAATCCAGGCTTTCTACCTGTAAACAGGACCATTTTGCTTTCTTTACTCCAGGCTGTTCAGATTTGTTTTAAGAGTTCTCAAGGGCAATAGGAATTTCACAAAACGGGTAATAAATGATAAGACTGTTCTCTCAAGGGCACAAGTTCCAATCTGGTTCTCAAAGATTAGTGGCAACTGAAACCCCAGTTGTCAGCCGAAGACACTGTACTTTGGAATCTTATGAGGAGGAAATTTTGAAAGCACAAATAAATGGTAACGCATCAGATTCTAATGTGCTTTGTCATCACTAAGAATGTGCTTCAACATCAGTCTCACTGTACCCATCTATACATATCGACGGAGGGTAAGCAGCCAACATCTGCTTGAATTTCTTAAGTATAAGTTGGCGAGCTCCTCTCTCACATTAGTGAGTAGAAGAAAGTTAATGTACGATGAGTCTCTCAGCTAAGATGCTAATAAGGCATGTCTGGACAGTATGAAAGTTCAAGCCTTCTTTAACCAACCATATGAATTTTCACCATAGGTGACATATCTACTGTGGCTCCTGCTACACTGGTAGATAGTTTGAGTTCCTAAAAGTGACAATGTTTTGTATGATACTAAGGCCTGAAGACCTTCATTGCAATCCTTCAGTGCCCTGGCCAACATCCACTCCATTACTTTAAAACATTTGCAACATCCAATTTGCAGGATGTTCCATGCAGAAAGGAGGTTAACAAAATGACACACTTTTGCCAGAGATTCCTGAACAATCCAAGTAAAGTAATCCAGATGATTTGATGTAGTCAACCAAACTATCAGCTAAAGGAGAAATCAAGTCCAGGGGAAAGGTCATGAAAGAATCACAGGTTAAAATTAAGGCACATGTGTTGCATATGGGTTCAACTTCCAACACTATCATTTAATTAACTCAGGTAGCAGGCTTGAGAAAGACTCAAGACTCTTGGAAAGTTGTCATTAGTTAGAACAGACAACATTTGGGTAAACGGATAAATGATCTATCTCAATATACAGGAATTTCACAGGGTTATTAACCACACAAATCAGACTTCAAAAAATTTTTCACTGCATTTCATTCAGTTGGACTCAGGGTAGGCTAACTTTAGTATTAAGCATCGGATTTATTTTTTAACTAGAACCCCATGGTCCACTGATATGTTTTATGTTTTTATTGTTGCTAGCTGCCTCAAGCCAATTGCAATGGAGGAGCAGCCAATAAATCTAAATAATAATAATTTCAACAAAGCAAGAATGTACTTTCAAATCCTGGACTACTACAGCGTGCTCCATATGGGGCTGCCCTCAAAGACAATCTGGAAAGCTTATTTGGTAGTAAATATATGCTTTCCCCTATATTTCTTGCTATGTTTTAATGGATATAACTAAGGAATCCTGAATTTCAACTGGTATTCAGTGACTGAGACCATTTCTGCATGAAGAATTTGCCCCTGCCTGGCATCTCATTGTTCTGGGTTTTAATGCTGCTTCTTCATGACGTCAGCAGCACCCCATGGCTCTCCAGGGGTTGGGACATGTTTTCGTCCCCCAATGCCCTGCAGGAGAATCCTCTTACCGTTTCTTGTTGCAGCATACAACGAGATGAAAACCTGAGCAAACCTGTTTGAAAGAAATAACATGCAACAGTCTTGGTAGCATTTTGCCCGCCCTCACGCTTCCCCTCCCCTCTCCATTTCTGTATCAAAAAATTTTTAATGCTGTGGTCTGCATTGCAATGAGAACACAAACCAACGTGCCTGTGTATCAGTGGAAATAAAATGTACTGTGATAAGTGCACAGCAATATATTGGCAGCAGCCAGCAACGCTATCTAAAACACATTATATGTTTTTGTTTTCTAGTGGGAGGGCATGAACAGGGAAAGATGGGGGAGGGTCATGTCATGAAGCAGTCCTCTCCCTGTTAGCATGGCATCTGTGTTCTGTGTTTTTATTCTATATTGTGAACACACAATCCTCGGGGTCCAATCACCATAGCCAGCGTAAGTCAAAAAGTCCATCAGAAATCTGTTGTTGTTGTTAGGTGCGAAGTCGTGTCCGACCCATCGCGACCCCATGGACAATGATCCTCCAGGCCTTCCTGTCCTCTACCATTCCCCGGAGTCCATTTAAGTTTGCACCTACTGCTTCACTGACTCCATCCAGCCACCTCATTCTCTGTCGTCCCCTTCTTCTTTTGCCCTCGATCGCTCCCAGCATTAGGCTCTTCTCCAGGGAGTCCTTCCTTCTCATGAGGTGGCCAAAGTATTTGAGTTTCATCTTCAGGATCTGGCCTTCTAAAGAGCAGTCAGGGCTGATCTCCTCTAGGACTGACCGGTTTGTTCGCCTTGCAGTCCAAGGGACTCACAAGAGTCTTCTCCAGCACCAGAGTTCAAAAGCCTCAATTCTTTGACGCTCGGCCTTCCTTATGGTCCAACTTTCGCAGCCATACATTGCAACTGGGAAGACCATAGCCTTGACTAAACGCACTTTTGTTGGCAAGATGATGTCTCTGCTTTTTAGGATGGTGTCTAGATTTGCCATAGCTTTCCTCCCCAGGAGCAAGCGTCTTTTAATTTCTTTGCTGCAGTCCCCATCTGCAGTGATCTTGGAGCCCAGGAAAATAAAATCTGTCACTATCTCCATTTCTTCCCCATCTATTTGCCAGGAATTGAGAGGGCCGGATGCCATGATCTTTGTTTTCTTGATGTTGAGTTTCAAGCCAACTTTTGCACTCTCTTCCTTCACCCGCATCAACAGGCTCTTTAGTTCCTCTTCACTTTCTGCCATTAGAGTGGTATCATCTGCATATCTGAGGTTGTTGATATTTCTCCCTGCAATCTTGATCCCAATTTGTGACTCCTCTAATCCCGCATTTCTCATGATGTGCTCCGCATACAAGTTAAATAGGCAAGGCGACAGTATACAGCCTTGCCGAACTCCTTTCTCAATTTTGAACCAGTCAGTGATTCCATGTTCAGTTCTCACTGTTGCTTCTTGACCTGCATATAAATTTCTCAAGAGACAAATAAGATGCTCTGGTATTCCCATCTCTTTAAGAACTTGCCACAATTTGTTGTGCTCCACACAATCAAAGGCTTTAGCATAGTCGATGAAGCAGAAGTAGACGTTCTTCTGGTACTCCCTAGCTTTCTCCATGATCCAGCGTATGTTGGCAATTTGATCTCTAGTTCCTCTGCCTCTTCGAAATCCTGCCTGTACTTCTGGAAGTTCTCGGTCTACATATTGCTGGAGCCTAGCTTGTAGGATTTTGAGCATAAGTTTGCTAGCATGAGAAATTAGTGCAATGGTGCGGTAGTTTGAACATTCTTTGGCATTGCCCTTCTTTGGGATCGGAATGTAAACTGACCTTTTCCAATCCTGTGGCCATTGTTGAGTTTTCCAAATTTGCTGGCATATTGAGTGTAGCACTTTTACTGCATCGTCCTTTAAAATTTTGAATAGTTCAACTGGAATGCTGTCACCACCACTAGCTTTATTGTTGCTCAGACTTCCTAAGGCCCATTTGACTTCACATTCCAGGATGTCTGGCTCCAGGTCAGTAACTACCCCACTGTGGTCATCAGGGATGTTAAGCTCGCTCTTGTATAGTTCTTCTGTATAATTTTGCCACCTTTGTTTAATCTCTTCTGCTTCTGTGAGGTCCCTACCATTTTGGTCCCTTATCATACCCAACTTTGCATGAAACGTTCTCTGTGATAGATCAGAAATCTACTCGAACATAAATCAAGACTATCATAAAAAGAATCCCAAAAAGAAATCAAGGAAAATGTTTTATTGCTGTAGCAAGTCCCCATAGCAATGTGGAAGTTTCCTTTAAAAAAATAATAATTTCAGGACTCGGGGGTGGGGCTTGAGTCCCTAAAACCACCACTGAGCAGAGATTGGTGGCTTACATTGATTGACAATCCACAGGTTGTTCACGTTTCCGGCTTCTCCGCCACTTCATTGGAAAGGCAAAAGCCACAATGAGATGGCGGGATAATGTGGGAGGGGCCTTCCATCAGGAAGTGGCCAAACACCTGGTTTACAATCATACTTTTACAAGCAGGAGGTGGTACATGTTGTCTGCCTCCATGTGGAAACTATCTGATATATAAAGGCAACTGGATAAACAAGAGTTCTCCACACAAACAGTGATTCTAAAACAGGAATATATGTTTATGGCTCTTGGATTCTGGTGTTTGTATGGTATGAAGAACCAGAGTCAGATTCAAACTAGGTGAACATAGTCAACTCAACAATACAAAGCAAATGTGTGGGTGTGAGAAAGAAGCTGTGTTTGTGGCTGTCAGGGCAATTGTAGCTTAGTATGATGTCTGAATGCAGTTTAGGCATCTTACAAATGACAGTTATTATTTCACACTTTATAATACCTCTCCACTTTAACATATTTCTTCACTTTTGTGAAATAAATATTATTGGCTGAAAAACATTCACCATTACTGGAGAGCAGGTGATTACAGGTGCTTGTGCTGAAAGATGTTTTGCAAACCAGTATGAGAAATGGTAATTACTGACAATTGTTTCTAGTAATTAAGCTAGATAATAAGACCATTGTATGTGTTTAAAGTTCAACATATCATTTCAATAATCCATCAAATTTGTACCTAGAACAGCAGTATGGAATTAAACAACAAATTTATTCCAGCAATTATTCATATTGCCTTGTAACTAGCTAGATGCTTATTCTTATTGTATATTACATTTATAACTCACCTTCCTCCTAAGGCTCTAAGTGGTTTAAATAAAAGTATATCCCCAATAAAACCCACCCCTAAAATAACATTAAATTCCCCCAAAATACCAAGATAGCAAAGTCCCTCCTACCTCCCATAGTCATCTAACAAGGGGTGTGCTAAAAGTTATAGTGCAGCCAGACGGTGGTCCATTGCTATTATTGACCTGGCCTCAACCATGAAACTGGTGGAAGAGTTCTGTTTTGCAGGCCCCATGGAACTTTGCTACCTCCGTCAGGGCCCTCAACTCTCCCGGAAGCTTTTTTCACCAGGTAAAGGCCAGGCATATCTCTCTGGGGCCAGGGACAACTAACTTATTAGTATGCCGGCTTATTTCCATAACTTGGCAAATCCCCTCCATCGCAGAGCGTTTTCGCTTGCTCGGCTTAACGCCTTTCCATCTAAAGTATTACAAGGGAGATTTGCCAAGATCCCCTTCGAAAACAGACTATGCACCTGTGAATCAAGTTCTCCTGACACCATCCAACACATCATACTGGATTGTCCCTTGTTCACTGAACAGAGAAGGCATATCATACCTCTCATACCAAAACGGAGAAACCATTCAAGAGACCTGATTTGCCAATTTTTACTGAGTGATAAGGATGCCGACGTCACTTTTATTACGGCTGAATTTCTGTCCTCAGTTTTTAAATTTAAACTGTCTGACGTATCCTGACTAACTTTGTTTATCCTGCTTATCTGCTTTATGCCAATAAAGGTATTGTATTGTATTAGTACCCACAGAAGGGCCCTGCAGTAGGCATAAGCAGACAAACGGTCCCTCAAGCTGGGTTCAAGCCACGAATAAACTTAGAAGTCAAAACCAAAACCATGAATTTGATCTAAGCCAGAACAGGTAAGCAGTACAGCTGCCTCAGCACTGGACAAATATGGGCCCTCCAAGATGAACCAGTGAGGACCTTAGCAGCTGTGTTTTATCAGTGCCATGGCGAGCCCAAGGTCACCCAGCTGGCTGCATGTGGGGGAGTGCAGAATCAAACCTGGCATGCCAGATTAGAAGTCCGCACTCCTAACCACTACACTAAACTGGTTCTCACGAAGACAAAGGTAGGCCAGCATAGAATAACTTACAGAAGTCTAGTCTAGAGGTGACTGTCACATGGATCACTGTGGCCAAAGAGTTCAAGAGTAGATAGGGTGAAAGTAACCTCGTTTGACTAAGATGATAAAACACTGCATGCGCTACCCCTGTGACCTGGGCCTCCATTGTAAGGGAAGCATCCAGAATCCCTCCCAGATTCCTTGCTGTGGGTGAGATGTTAAATTGAGCCCTGGCAAAGGTAGGAAGACGCGCTTCCTGTTTGCCACTTTCTTGCTCAGCCACAAGACCTCCATCTTGAAGGGGCTGAGTTTCAGGTGTCTCTACTCTAACCATCCAGCAATGGCTTCCAAACATCTGGCGGATGTATTGGGGGGGGGGAGTCCGAGTGGCCATCCTTGAGGAAACAGAGCTGGGTGATAGCATATTGATAGCAAACCAGCCCATAACTCTGGTCCAGCTGTCCTAGAGGGCACCATAAAGATGTTAAATAATGTGAGGGAGAGTACCACATCTTGTGGTATTCCATATGGAGTCCATATGGAAGCAATAAAGTCTCCCCCACTACCACTCTCTGTGTCTGTTTCTGGCAAAAGGAACACAGCCACTGAAGGGCTGTTCCCCGAATCCTGGTCCCGGCAACAAGGTGGGCCCATGACTCATGGTCAGCCACATTGTTAAGTAAAGTAAATCACACAGAAGTACTGAAATGCAATCCAGAAAGTTCCCTCTTACTCAAACTAGATTAGCAGCTATCAGGGCTTGGGCTTTTCTTATAGATTAAGACAGAGTTGCTACTGGAGAGTAGCATGGGAATTGTCCTATGGGGTCTAACAAAGTGTGGTCTTATTCCCTATGCTATTTAAGCTCTAGGTAAAACTCATCTGCTGTCATCAATATGCTGATGTCACACAGCTCTGTCTCTCTCTGTCCAAATTGCCTGGTGATAGGGTAAAATTCTCAAGCCACCATCTGAGACCTGTAGTTAAATGCCTAAGTGTAAACAAACTGAAACTGAACCCAAACAAGGCAGAGGTAATGCTAATTAGGAAGGCTGAGATCTTGAAGGACACTGTACTTCCCACCTTTACTGGGGCTGAGTTGACCCTTGCTGACTCAAATGAGAGTGTAGGCATTATACTGGAATTGCTGCTGGAGAAACAAGGAAATGCAGCTGCAAATAAACTCCCGGGTTTTTCAGACTCAAGCCGCCTTTTGTGTTTTTGCTAGTGTTGTGCCTCATTGAATGATCACAGTATTGGTGGGATCAGTTTAGACTTCCCCTTGTGGGCTCTCTCTGTTCCGGGGAGAGTGCAAATGTGTGGGGGGAACACGGGCACTGAAGAATTTCAGTATTCTGCCACCGATAGCCCTCTTTAAGTATTTGAAAGGTTGTCACTTGGAGGAGGGCAGGATGCTGTTTCTATTGGCTGCAGAGGAAAGGACACGCAGTAATGGGTTTAAACTTCAAGTACAACAATATAGGCTAGATATCAGGAAAAAAAATTTCACAATCAGAGTAGTTCAGCAGTGGAATAGACTGCCTAAGGAGGTGGTGAACTTCCCCTCACTGGCAGTCTTCAAGCAAAGGTTGGATACACACTTTTCTTGGATGCTTTAGGATGGTTAGGGCTGATCCTGCGTTGAGCAGGGGGTTGGACTAGATGGCCTGTATGGCCCCTTCCAACTCTATGATTCTATGATTCTGTGATTCTATGAATTTCGAACTTCCCCCCTTCCCATTGCGACGCGTTCCCTCTCTCATGCTGATCTTGGAGAAAATGGAAACCCACTAGCAACAGAATTTCAAAAGTTATCCGGGACTGCGGCAAGAAGGGAATGGTAAGAAATTCATGCTCAGTGGACAAAAATCCTTCCATCCATGGAACCACTCTAGTAGATCCAAGTCAATAGTTTGATTTAAAACATTATTTATACATTTTTACTTGGATCCAGTGATATACAAGCAGAAACATCAACAGACTTCATGAAGTTCTACTTGCATAAAATCTTGCAGCACCAAATACTTTCCTCCTTTTATACCAGTATTCCGCAACCTTTTTCATGTTGCAGACCGCTGCCAAGGGGGGGAGTGACCTGGGGCCCTGCACATGTGTGGCTGCCCGGCGCAAGCGTGCATGCGTGGATCTGCCATGCGTGTGCGTTTGCGCCTGGCAGGGGCGTACACGTGCAGCATTTTCAGTCATGCGCACATGCACATGGCGCAGTTGCACATGCGCGTTTGTGCCGGCGGCATGCCAGCGGCCATACTTCCCCCCCCCCCCGGTTCACTGGCCGATTTGCTCGTGGCCTGGCGAGCTTCTTGCTGCAGGGGGGGCGGGGAGAGGAAGCCGCGGCGCGCTGCCGAAGCTCTCGCGGCCTGGCACTGGGCCGCAGACCGGGGGTTGGGGACCACTGTTTTATACTATGACAGCAAAACTGGCTGTACAAGACCTTGGGCAAGTGGAAACACAGTAAGTTTGACTTCATGTAAGTGGATACTGTGATCTTGTCTTGTGCTTGTGCAAGAGCTCCAGTTAGAATTGCTTGGGAAACTTTTAGCGATTTAGGGACACAGCATGGAGAGGGCAGAGTTGGGGGCAGAGGGCAACTCAGCAGGAATGTGTGTCAAGTCTCAGGGAAACTTGCAATAAGTGGACTTGTTTGTAGAAATTTATTTATTTATTTATAATTGGATTTATATACCGCCATTCGCCAAAAGGTCTCACGGCGGTTCACAATAAAATATAAAATCAAAGTAAAATCACATAAAATCCCATAAATACCCCATTATTACAATAAAAGATGGCATACTATTCTATAACTTTCCCCACTTTCCCCGCTTGTTCAGAGAGAGGTCGGGCGTTAATCCTGTAAGAGAGAGAGGAAAGACTGGCCGATGGATTAGGGATCTTGGATGGAACCTGGGCTCTGCCCTGGCCTCAACCATATGCCTGGCAGAAGAGCTCTGTCTTACAGGCCCTGCGGAAAGATGGTAATTCCGACAGGGCTCTTAGCTCCTCCAGGAGCTCATTCCACCAGGTTGGGGCCAGGACCAAAAAGGCCCTGGCCCTGGTCGAGGCCAGGCGAACATCCCGGGGGCCCGGGACAGTCAGTAGATTCATACCCGCAGAGCGGAGAACCCTGCGGGGGGGCATAAGCAACCAAACGGTCCCGCAATCTCTTTATTGAAAAGGCACAACTGAAAGTAAGGTTGTCCTTGCTGAAACTGATTTGCAATTAAGCCAGCATGGCCACCTACTGCCCCTTTGCCGTATTTGAATTCTAGCATGCAAATTACTTGCCAGCTGAAAACAATCTTCCAAGCTACATTCCCAAACTGAAGCCCGCATAAGCAGTGCTAGACATCCCAAACAAAATACATTCGAAACTTCTATACAACGTCCCAAACAAATTACCTCAACCTCAAGATCAGAGCATGGTGATATGAATAGTTATCACATGACCAAACCAAAAAAACAGGCTGAGGTTTACAGGTAAAAAAAACAAAAAAAAATACATTATAACCGTCACATGACAAAAGAATACACTATGATCATTACATGACAAGAACTTGTGACCATGAACTTGTGAACAGGATCTTGGCAATGTGATGGCAAAGATTCCACCCTCTGAAGGCATAATTTCTTCAAGGGGAATTGAGTTCTGTAGACTGGAGATTATATATAATTCCAAAAGAACTCCATGACATCAGCAACTCTAAAATGGGCACAAGCCAAAATTTTGTGCTGGATCCAATCCTGTACATTTTGACTAGTTATCCCTACTAGGTTGCTCTTTCTGTTTCCTTGGGAACAACCTTGTTTGTGCATATCGGTCAGTAGCCAGAAAGGTAAAGCTTTCCCAATGGCTTACTTTCCTTGTTTGGAAAAGCTCCCCTCACTACATGTCTGCACTATTGGCTACCCTTAAAGACTCAGAAGCAAACCAGGTTTGTTTGTCTTTTAATCACCATTAGGCCTACTTCCACTCCTGGTTCATTTTAAATAGAGATGGCTGTCATTAAACAATAAATGTAGAAAATCACAAGATGTCATAGTCCCATTGTATATGGTACTGGTCAGACCACACCTGGAGTACTGTGTGCAGTTCTGGAGGCCTCACTTCAAGAAGGACGTAGATAAAATTGAAAGGGTACAGAGGAGAGCGAAACTACAAGTACAATGATTTAGGCTAGATATCAGGGGGGGGGGAATTTCACAGTCAGAGTAGTTCAGCAGTGGAATAGGCTGCCTAAGGAGGTGGTGAGCTCCCCCTCACTGGCAGTCTTCAAGCAAAGGTTGGATACACACTTTTCTTGGATGCTTTAGGATGCTTAGGGCTGATCCTGCGTTGAGCAGGGGGTTGGACTGGATGGCCTGTGTGGTCCCTTCCAGCTCTATGATTCTATGATTCTAACAGCAGTGCTCCACACTTTCTAAACAATTGCTGCTGTGATGTTTATTAGTCAAGAGATTGTTATCCAACTTTTTGGTCTAAAGCCCCTAACAAGAAATACAATAAAACAATGATACTACAATAGTAAAACCGCAGAGACAACAGTAGAGAGGATGTCACTCAACCCTAAAGAGCCACTAGTCCTAGAAGACACCTAGTTTCTACTTCACTTACTTAAGTAACCAGAGTGATAGTCACCAACCAACCACAATTATACATAAGGTAAATGAGGCTGAAATCCAACAGACAGTGTGATTTAGAATACTAGTTCCTGTAAAAGAAACCAACCCCATCACATTAAGTTATCAGAACTCTACAATCCTAATAATTCATTTATTTGATTTTTTTTAGTCACCACTCAATCAACAGATCTCACTCCAACTTACACTTGAACATCATAATAATTGTATTTGTACTGCCTGGTTTCTTTTTGTTTGTTTTTATGACTCAGTACCATACCAACATCAAACCAGTCCAGAATATCTGGTTAATCTGCAAAAGCCCACCTGAACAATTCTGCCTTGCAAGCCTTGTGTAAATGAAGTAAGTTCTGCAGGACACAGGTGTCATCAGAGAGTGCATTCTACAGGATAGGGGCCATATTAGAGAAAGCCCTTCCCTGGTAACAGCCAACCAAATCATCCTGGGGCTGGGCACCTGCAAGAAGCCCCAAGATGACTGAAGGAGGGGCAGGTGTTTAATGTGAGTGAGGGGTTGAACTGTGGCAGAGCATCTGCTTGGCATGCAGAAGATCCTAGGTTCAGTCTAGTTAAAAGATTCAAGGTAGTAGATGGTATGAAAAATGTCTGCCTAAGAACCTGGAGAGCTACTGCCAGTAGACAATACTGACCTTGATGGACCAATGATCAGATTCTAAACAAGGCCAATTAGGTGTTCATGTGTGAATTAAGCCTTCCTAAACAAGCAAGTCCTCAGTCTTGGTCCATGTCCTGGGGAAGGAGAGAGGGAGCACATAAGTCCAAGGATTTGAGATTCATTTACCTATCAAACAAATTGTAGCCTGCTGGTCATTGGAATGCAAATAACAATTAGACCAGACAGGTACTTCTCAAAACAACTGACTGCTATGATTTAAAAAGCTCATTCTTTTGTACCTCAGTTGGCAGGAGCAGGAACTTCTGCTCCTGTTCTAAGAGCCCAGGTATGTTCGTCATGGCATACTAATGATGCCAGACAGCCACATGTATCATAGGGAGCTATGGTGGGACAGCCAGCCTTTAGAGCAGTGGTCCCCAACCTTTGTATCACCGGGGACCAGTCAACGCTTGAGAATTTTACTGAGGCCCGGACAGGGGGTAGTCTTTTGCTGAGGGACGTCACCACCGCCTGAGTCCCTGCTCCACTTGCTTTCCCACTGTCCGCTGGGGGGCGCTGCCAGCAGCAGCTGCACACTGCCACGCCGAGGGGGAGCCCCAGCCATGGTGGCCGCCGGAGAGCACCAAAGGTGAGCCAGCGGCAGAGTGGCAGGACAGCCCCTGAGGCAGCAGCCAGGAAGGAGGATGAGGAGGAGTTGCAGACCGGCACCGGTCCCCGGACCGGGGGTTGGGGACCACTGCTTTAGAGGATGCACACATATAAATCCCTGGTGATTGCGAGTAACCAGAAAACTAGACAGTTTGGAAGGTAAGGCACACACCAGACACAAGACTCTGGGGCATAGCCACTGGCCCACTTTCTCCTTTTAGAAATGATTGTTGCCTGGGCTAGTCAACAATTTGTGTGTAGCCACAGCACAATAGGTGATGAACACTTTCTAACACCGTACTGAATGGTGGAGGGTGGGGGAACCATCACAAGGAAGTATTACCAACAAGTTATTTACAATTTGGCTCAACAGTAGACTCTTGCAAAATGAAAAGGCCCTTTGTAGTATCTGCTTTTAAGTGTTTGACTTATTTGTTTCCAGTGACTTCAATATCCCCACTTTTTGCTTCTGCCTTCATGATGTGCGGTTATCAAGATAAAAACCACAATACCACTGTCCCAGAAAAAGAAAATTAGCTGCTTCCCCTTTCTAAAAGCCATGTTTGACTGTAATTACTTTTATACTTACTTGGGAAATCAGACACTATTCTCAGGAGAGTAACCCAAAAAGGCTGGGGGAAGAGTGTGAAGGAAAAATGGAGGAAAGGTAAATTGGATAAATCCAATTAAAAGTTTTATATACCTTACTCAAAGTTTTTGCCAAGACAGTGAATGGGATAGGGTAGTTTTTTTAAAAAATGTATCAGATGTCCAATCAAAAAATTACTGACATTATTCTTAAAGCCAACACTGTTATCAATCATCAGATAATCCTTTATCTAGAGATGCCAGCAGGAAAGCAAGAGCCTTCCTGCATGCGTTTATAAGCAGAAGAATAGAGATTCAACAGAAACAGTGCACAGGAAAGTTCAACACCCTATTATTTAAAAGGCAGCTGGATACTCTTCTGAAACAGAAAATGCAATGGCTGTATGTGGACATCAAAGACAAATCAGGTTGTTTGTGATGCGAATGAGGCTCAAACTCTGCCTTCTCTCATGTGCAGCACTGAAATTACAAATGAGGAAATCTTCAATGAACAGCAATTTGTTGTTTGAATCAGGGACTTAAGTTGCAGCTTCTTTACCTCTTACAAAGCAGGACTCTAAATCCTGGATGAGAAATATGGGGTTAGATGAAGCCAGCGTTTTTCTTCAATGACGTTCAGTTTCCCATCTTACTAATCTCCATTCCACATGGCTTTTCTATATACAGAGTTCATGATCTCCAGCATATTGTGACTTTGGTGGTCCATGAGGACTTCTCCTGTTTTTTCATCAGCAGAAAATTTGGATGGCTCCAACCCACAGTTTGTATACAAGAAACCATCTGCTATTTGCTAAAGAGTCTGATTCAATTTCACAAGACTTCCTGGTTTGCAATTTGAGGGGAGTGAAGTAAGAAAGACAGTGAGACACTTTCTAGATTTGACCCCCATTCCCTGTCATGGCATCCAGTAGCAGAATCTGCCTGGTTGCCAGCCCCTTTTCTACTTCCCTCACTTTAGGCTCAAGATCCCACATTCTTGCTATCCACATGCTCTACTCCTCCCTTTCTTCTTCTCTGCATTCTTCTTTAATCAAGATTCCCTCTTAATTAAAACAAAGACAAGGAGGCAATTAACATCTTGATGGAAGCAGATGGTAATATGGCACAACTCTTTCATTGTGTTAAGATCTGACTTGCTGTCTCCTCCATGTTTCTATGCTTTAATTAAGTCCTTCTAGGAAGGTTCAATGAGCTCTGGAGTGGGCTTATCAAATTACAGTTTCAGAAACGCTGTTGGTATGTCACTGCAAGCATCACACATTGTAGGCATCACAAAAATCATCACATCCTGAACCTTTTATATCTGAAAGGCAGGCCAGAAAATAAAGCAAATTCCTAGTTACCGAGTTAGATGCTTTGGAGGGTGGACTCTATGACATTGCACCCCACTGAAATCCCTGTCCTTCCTAGGCTCAAGCCCCAAATGCAAGATTCAGGTCCCAACCTGAATCTTGCAACCCAAACATCCATCCTTTGCCAATGGCCAGGGAGGATCTGGCATCCCGACTCCTAAACAAGAGCTTGAAGAAGACATTATAAGGGAAGAGAAAAGGGGGTAGGGTTGCCTGTCAGGAATTTACAGGTGTGTGTGGGGGGGGGGGGTTAATCAGCATGACTGGGAATCATCATTGCACTAGGGATGATCCTCTAACATTTCACCCCAAACCCCATAGTTTAACCATAGACTTCAGGTAAATTGTAGTCTTGTGGACTAGCTTTCTTTCCAGGATGGTGATGGAAAGGTTAAATGAAGGAGAGAAGGAAACAATTTATCCTATCCTGAGCTACTTAGACACAGGGCAGGATAAAAATATAGTAAATACATAAATATGTCTGTTGTTTTTAGAAAACTCTAGCTACTGTCACCATATATTCAAATAATTCTTCAAAAACTTTGGTTAGTTTATTAGGCAAACATTAACTTTCAATATGTTCTGTATTTTTTCATGTATAACTTTCCAATTTATTTTTATATTTTATAGGTCCATCACATATGATAAAAAGTTCCATCTATTTCCTGACATGTCCAGAATGTTCCTTTGTAACTTTAATTTATTTTCTTAATGTCTTTAGAGTAATGTACCATCTAAAAAACATTTTATAACAATTTTCTGTTAGCATCTGGTTGGCTGTGAATTTGATTTTTCCCATAATCGTTCCCATCGATTCATTGGTATTTGTTCATTAAAATTCTGCATCAATTTAGCATTCCATAAAGCAGAATGAGAGACAAAATTATATGTATAAAGAATTTAACTTTGAATGATAACATTCTTTATTTTTAATTTTTTTCTGTCTTTAATGTGAAATAATGAATTCTTTATTTATTCAGCTATAAATATATGATGAGGTATGTAATACAGAGTATGTAGTAATGATGAAAATGATGGAAATAATAATATAGTGGCAAAATAGATTAATTATAATAGTTGAAATAAGGATTACTGTATAAAGATTACAATGAGGAAGACGATATTGAAGACAGACTTTTTCCTGCTTGTCTGTTAAATATATTTAGTGCAAACTAAACTTTGAATAATTATATGTATGATAAGGTGACCAGATTGTCCCACTTTTGGAGGGACATCTGGGGGTACCTGGCAAATTGTACTTATGTTGAAATTAAAAAATATATATTACAATACTATTTTTGCATTCTATGTGTTCTATGAAACTTTTTGTTGCTCCATATAGACCAAATTACTTCACAGTAAATATATATATAGGATCAGGCTGAACATATCCAGAACATTCCAGAAGCAGGACCAAGGCAAAATAAGAATAACTGATCAACCCACGCAGGGCAGTTGAAGTTTCTTAGATGCTCTGTGGGCCTACATAGCACAGCCAGTATCTTAGAATTCCTGGATTACGGGAGAATCATCCCCATTCACTGCTTTTGGCTACAGTGCTATCCCCAAGGTATCTAATGATAAGGGTCTCAGAGAAATCTATATTGTTCCTAGATAATGTGTATTATATTTTTTATTTCTTTTTTTAAAACAGTGGTTGCTCTCGTGAGGACATAAAGGACAAAAGACATAAAGCAGTGATTTTTATCGGCAGAATTTAGGCAAAAATCTCTTGAATTTGCCTGGTTACACACAGCTGCCCTGTGCCATCTCAGCTCGCTCTGTGTCTTCAGATGCAGAGAAATAACTGTAGAGAGGTGATCCCCAAGAAGGGAAAGCCTTCCTGTTTGGTGTGCTACCTCTTCCCTTCATCAATTCAGTTCTGTCTATCTGAGGATGCAGCCAAGATGAGATGACATGTGGAGACACTTTAAATATGCAAGGGAGTCGTAAGATGGCAACGCAAAGGCTATGTACACAGTTAAATATAACTTCACGATACTAACTGATCAGGAGATCTCTGCAAGCCTCTTCTATTATTCATTCTCTGTGTCTGATGGTACAGTCAACAACAATGGCAGGGATTCAAGAATATAATAGTCAGGAATTGTCTACCTATATTTTCTGCTCCAGCTATTTACTGGTTTATTGGACGGATGTACAAATCTTTACAGATGTATGAACGCCGCCAAAGTTAGTATGTGTGTGCAACACCTACAGGGAAAAATGTACCCCTCTCCCTCCAAGTCAGTAACCCACACAGAGTAAAAATACTCACAAAGCCACTAACACCTCACTCAGCCCCAAGAGGATTCATTGGGCTAGACTCCAGCCTCCGCTAACAGGTTGACCAGGAAAGATGAATCTCAGTCAGCAAAGTTTTGTATTGCCAGGGCCCCTCCCCTTCTAACCCCCTTCAGGGTCATTATTAGGCATTTTGGGAAGGGGTGGGTCGACCTGCCCAAGTAAGTTGAAAGCCACACTGGGTCTTTTTAAACAACTGGGATAACCCCTCTGGTCTCTGAGTAATCCTGAGATTATGCATAACGCTGGTTGAGAAATGCTGGTATAAACTTTCGTGACTCACTATTCATTAATTCAGGGTATCGGAAGAAGTGAGTTATGAAGCTCATACTCTGTCATAAAGTTTGTTAGTCTTCAAGGTGCTTCTGGACTCTTGCTCTTTTCTACTGCTACAGACTAACACCGCTATCCACTTGATTTAAAATTCCCAAATTTTGGAGATCTTAAAATTTTATTGAAATAAAACAGTAGCTTTAATCATACAACTATTTCTGAACTTGCAACAGAATGCAGATCATAATGTCTGCAAAATGGGGCCAGGAACAGAAAGGGAAGATGTTTTTATGAATGAAAAGGGTTTTTAAAATTTGTTTTTAAAGATCAGTTATATCCTCCTGGACAGAAGGCATGTTAACAGAGACGCTCAGATTTCCCTGAGATTTTCCCTGCAGTGGTGAATGACTATCATCTACTCAATAATTTCGCCCAAGAAAAGGAGGTTTAATATATAAAGGTAATATAAAGAACTTTTATTTAAAGGAAAGCTGGAAATACATATGGGCCCCTGGAATTTTGCTTCCCTTCTTGCCAGCCATGTCTCTTAGACCCTAATGTTCTGCTTCTCAACCTGTTGCTAACTTTCTTCTTCTTGGACAAGATTCTTGAGCAGGTCCACTCACCTTCAACTATTCTTGGATGGAAATGGATTCTCTTGACCCATTTAAATCTGGCTTTCATCACTGTGATGAGATACAACATGCTTTGGTCGATGATCTTCACTGGCTGAACTGTACCCTTGAGTCTTCTAGATCTCATGCTAAATTTTAATAACCACTGATATTTTGACATCCTTCTGAATTGTTTGGAGTGGCTCCATTCTGATCTGTCATAACATTTCCAGATGTTTATTGCTAGTGGTTAGGAGTGCCAACTTCTAATCTGGCGAGCTGAGTTTGATTCCCCGCTCCTCCTCCACATGCAGCCAGCTGGGTGACCTTGTGCTCGTCACAGCCCTGATAGAGCTGTTCAGACTGAGCAGTAATATCAGGGCTCTCTCAGCTTCACCTACCTCACAGGGTGTCTGTTGTGGGGAGAGGAAAGGGAAGGCAAATGTAAGCCACTTTGAGACTCTTTCTGATAGAGAAAAGCAGCATATAAAAAACAACTCTTCTTGCTGTGGGATTCTATAGAATTCTATTTTATCTTCTTTGAATAGGTCAATAATATGCTGCAGTGGGACTAAAGGTAAATCCCAATATTGGGCTGTATGATATTATCCTACTCAGTCAAGTGTGGAGCCTTCTTTCAAGTGCACAGACCTCTACCACCAACATGAACCAATGTGCTGCTTGCTGAGTGGTAGGATGAATACATGAAGCTGTCACATACTGAAGCAGGCCATTGGTCCCTCAGATTCAGTACTGTCTGCTCCCCAGGGCATTTTTGTGAATGTTCTAAATTGAGCACTATAGTGCTAAACCAATATAATACTCCAGTGCTATAATGGCACCACTGAAATGTCTTGAGACAATGAAGTCAAGGGAAATAGCAGCCCTGACTCACCGGGGCTGCCGTTGATGAAGCGGCGGGGCGGGGCGGGAAGAGATGGCGCTCGAACCGGAGCACTTGGCGCGGGGCCGGGCATGCACGGCGCTAACATGCCGCGTCGAGGGAAAGAGGGGAGGGCGGTGCGTGGTACTATAAAAGGCGCCACATGCACGCACACAGCCTCTTTCCCTGGACAGCCCCAGGAGCAGTTGCCCATCCTCCCACCCTTGTTGGTTTGGGGCGACGTGTTAATTGTTGTGTGTTTACTAATGGTTTTCCTATTGTCACAGCTGGTGGGAGGCAAGGAAAAGGAGCCTGAATTGGATGGGGGAGAGACAAAAGGTAAAAAAATAGGTCTCCCCTGGTTTGGCAGGAGCCTCAGAATGAGGCAACAAAAGGAGTAAGGCCCACCCGGACGGGGAGGCCCGAAGAAGCAAACAGGTAGACTGGAGTGGGCTGAGGAAGGTCCACACCTTCCAAGACTTCAGGATGCCAGATGGGGGTACTCAACAGCAAGGATTCCCGTGGCCCAGCTGGGGTCTGGGCGGGAAAGCTCAGGGCGCTGTTTGAGTAACCGGCGGATGACCCAAAAATGGATTCAGGCTCCTAATTCCTTTGCATGCCAACACTTGGTTGTTAAAAAGTTACAATAAAAGCTGTGGCCTTTTTGCCAAATGTTTCAAGAAACAATGGGTCGTCATTTAGCCCCCAACTGCAAGCCTGCAAATCAAATAAATGGTGCTATTATAGCACTAAAGTTTAGCGCTATAGCGCTCAACTTAGAACTTTCAAAAAAAGTCTTCAGATTTCATGGCAAAAAAGGGTAGGGGAAGCAGTACTGCAGGAAGTGCTATGTACTTGTTGTTGTTGTTATGTGTGAAGTCGTGTCCGACCCATCACGACCCCATGGACAATGATCCTCCAGGCCTTCCTGTCCTCTACCATTCCCCTGAGTCCATTTAAGTTTGCACCTACTGCTTCAGTGACTCCATCCAGCCACCTCATTCTCTGGCTATGTACTTAGGTACGTACATTTTAAATAGCATACCACTGCAATTCAGAAGTACAACAAAGGAACAGAAAACAGAAGAAAGCAGTTTCCCTCAAAAGCAGCTCAACTGTCCTTTGCTATCCCAATGCAAGTCGGTATGTATGAACAGGTAAATATAATCCACTAGGAGCCAGTTACTAAATTGGTTATGTCTGAAAAGACAGGAAAAATCCATTAGCAGCCAATTATTAAAACAGAATACAATAGCAATTTGAAAATGGGCTGAAGTCTTTCACTCCCCCTCACTGAGTGTCTTCAAGCAGCGGCTAGACAGATACTTATCCTGGATGCTTTAGGCCGATTCTGCATTGAGCAAGGGGTTGGACTAGATGGCCCATATGGTCTCTTACAACTCTATGATTCAACATCACCTATTGACCGATTCTTTAAACAGAGAAGCCAATGATAGAACCTGGGGCCATCTGCATTCCAACCAGTTGCTCTACTAACTGAACCACCGTCCTTTCCCATAATTTCTTTAATGTTGACTGTGTTGGTGAACAAGGTATATGAACATGGAGATGGAGTTCAACTTCGTGTGGATGGGTAATACTACTTAAAAATTGCATTCAAAATAAGGAGTTATATATGAGTTATATGACAGGACTTCATATTGATAAAGAATACAATCACTAAGTTACTCACTGGCCAAAATATGCCATAATATGTATATATATTGAAATAACTGTAATGGAGACTTGGTTTATTTCTAGGCAAAACTTAAAATGCTAGTGATTACCTTTAAAACCTTGACTGGGATCAGGTTACTTGAGAGACTGTCTTCTTCAGTACAATATTACCTGGCAGTTTCTCATCATTTGAGGCCCTTCTCCATGTGTGTTCTGAACCCAGGCGAGCATTTACTGTATAAAGGGCCTTTTATGATAGTGGTACAAAAATTATGGAACAGTTTCCCCTAGGAAGTTCATCTAGAATCTTCTTTCCTAACTTTCCAGCACCAGGCACAGACAATCTTACTTCTCCCAGCTTTGGAAATTTAGATTATGAATTCTGCTGGAACTGTTGACTGTTGCTATCATTACTTTACCCTCTCCTCTGACCCAATTTTTTAACTCAGTTGAATCATTTATGTGCTTTTCAGTATTTTAAGATGATCGAAAAACCAATTTCTTTCCCCTGGTTGTTTTTATGCTTGTATTGATTCTCTGCTAGCTACCTATGATTTACTTGTACAGATATTAACTAATAGCTGATGGTTCACTGTTTCTATATTTCTCTAACTACTTCATATACTCTTTTTTCTTTTGGAAAAACATATTTTTAGAATAAATAGTTGTTATTCAGACAGTAGACTTGAGTGTGGGATGTATTGCTTTAGATTCAGAGAGACTCGCATGATGGCAAGCACCTCAGTTTTTTAAAAAAGTTCCATAAACAAAGAACACTAATATATCGAGGAAAAGATTGTGAGACAACCCTCCTCTCTACCATGTTAACTTGGGGGACGGGGGGGTTACACCCAGAAACATATCACTACACAGGTCGCCTCTTGCAGTCTCAGTGGCACAGCCCACAATTAAATTTACTACTTCACTGAAAACTCAATCTAGATCCAAATACAGAATTTTGAGATAAAAACACTTAATCTGACCCTTGTTGTAGTAGATCCTCCTTCAAATCCACTGAGACATTCAGTTCCTCCTTCCCTTTGATGTGCCCAAGAAAGGGCTAGTACACTACTGTGTACCAACACAATCCGAAACAGAAATACCCTTTTCAAATTCCACTGGACTTAGAAGGGTCTAACTCTGCACAGCAAATAAAATTGGCTGCAGAAATGTAAACAGTTCTGCAGGGCCTGCAAAAAGTAGCTCTTCCACCAGGCATTTGGTTGAGACCAGGCATAACCAACAGCGAATGAAGGGCCCCTGCTCCCCCCCACCCCAGAACTCCACCAGAGCGTTCTGGACCTGTTGTGCCATTGCACTGTTGCACTGTTGTGTTGTTGCACTGTATTGTGTACTGTTACAACTTTACTTGCTGTATTATTAATTGTTATAACCACTTTTGTTAATATTATTGTTTGGTGATTAATGCAAATTGTTTTATGTATGGTTCATAAGTTCAGTGTAAACTGCCCTGAGCCTCCGGGGAGGGCAGTATATAAATATAATAAATAAAATAAATAAATAAGACTGAGCACTACAACTCATGGGATCAGAATGGAAATTGTACAGACATGTCACAGATATTGACAAAGCAAACAAAGGTTTGTTTTTCCTTCCTGTTCCACAGTGCAAAGCCATGCACTTTCTTCCCATGCTGCTGATATTTATCTAGACCTTTCTTGTGCATCCTCTGCCTTAAGCCAGAAGCTTGTCTACTGTCTCGTCATGTTGAGTACATGGAAGCTTGTTTGGTTTAAAAGGTCAATTGTAGCTTGATGTACACAGTCCCTTTTGTAGCTTGATGAATGCAGTCCAAATAACAATAAAAACAGGGAGGACAGAATGCAAAAAAAAAAAATAGTGTTCATAGATAGCAGCAATGTTAAATGGTATCTACTCACAAGAATCATGGTCTTTCTACCAGCAGATGTGGGAACAGATTTTGTATTTCTGCTGCATCTTTCATTTTGAAGTGCTTTATAAATCAAAAATGGCTTTCTAACATCACTTGTCTCCACACATAGAATTCAAATAAAAGCTTGGATCTTATGAAAGAGTTCTGCGAGTAGCAGATAGTCTCTGCCATGGAGATCTTTTTTAACACTTCTGGTTGTGCAAGGCCAAGGGTTTTCAATGGGTCCTTGCACAAACAGAAATTTTTAGCAGCATAGGAATCACTTTTGAGGAAGACTACCTTGTGTGTATGGAACTCATTCACAGAATTCAAGACAGTGTTTTCAATTTATAGACCACTCTGGAAGTTAGAAGCTAACATTACAAGTGGGTATGCCATAGAAAAATTATTCTTGATCCTTTATTGGGTCACCAAATAAGAGTGACTGAAAGTGTGACTAGGCAGTGCCAAAAAGCATTTCTTCAAACAAAGAAATATTACCGAAGCTACTACCACTGTATGGGATGGTACCCCCTGTTCTAGATACCTTAAAAGAAGATTAGACAAGTTCAAGGTTAGTGGCCAAGTAGCTAAATGAAACAAGCCTGTTCAGAGGCAGTGCATGTTTCATTTAATGGGAAAGTTGTTTTGCAAGAGGACTACTGTTTGAACACCCCATGCCTTGAGATTATGAGGACAATTTCATCAACTATACCATCAATAATGATGGATTAAACAGGCTGTGCTGGGGATATCTGGGGGGGGTTGTTTTTCAGTCTCTGCTTACTGTGTGATGTGGCAATATATATATAGGGATGGGCATGAATTGGAAAATTCACAAACAAAACCTAAAAACCCCAAAATGAGCCAGCTTCAATGAAACAGACCACTGAAGTGGCTGGCATTTCAGTTTAACAGCAGACAATACATTCTTCACTCTCTGCCTGTTAAGAAAAAAAAACCCTCTACTATAGTTGATAAAGAGAAGGCTACTGGTGGGTCTTTGGTTTTAGAATCAACCAATATTGTCTATTCTATCATAAGATTGTTGTTTTTAAAACTGATCCAAAATAGATTAGACTAAAATCTGGTTGCACATAATACAACACTGATCAGAGCCAGCTAGGTGTAGTGGTTAAGAGAGGTGGCTTCTAATCTGGCAAGCCAAGTTTAATTCCCTACTCCTCCACCTGCAGACAGTTGGGTGACTTGGGGCTAGTCACAGTCCTGTTAGAAGCAGTTCCCACATAGCAGTTTCTCTCAGAACTCTCAGCCTCACCTCACAGGGCGTCTGTTGTGGGAAAAGGAAGGGAAGGTGATTGTAAGCTGCTCTGAGACTCCTTTGGGCAGTGAAAAGCAAGGTATAAAACCAATAACATTACTGAAGGATTTCCATAGCTCATGGCAGAGATTCACTCTGTCTGTTCTAACATTTACAAGATAGTTAGCAACAGCAGAACCAAAATATACAGAGAAAAATCACAGGTGGAGCTTTTCTTACTTCTTCCATAAATGGCCAATGTAATTACAGGAGCTACTACTTATTTCCAGCTTATTAAGGGCTGGAAAGCACATTTGTTGGTGGCCTTTTTAAGAATTAAGTATCACTGAAACAAATATTTTTTTCTTGATGGTCAAAGATAAATTCTATGCCCTGAGAGCAAGCAACATATTTCCTGCTACTGTTCCTCCAAAATTGTCATGGTTTGTGGTGGAACTCCTGAAGGTTCATTGTCTTAATAGCAATACAGGGTCAGTTTAATCCACATCCACACTCATCAGATCTAAAAGTTTTAGGATGCAGCCCAGCGAGCGTGGTTCCTATTGCATAGTGGAAGTACAGCAAAGACCCAGTTTCCTTCACTTAATAATTTAAACACTACAACTTCATGGCAGATATTTGGCTTGGAAGGAAGAAATATTACCATACTCAACTGAAAGATGCTTCTTGTCCGGTAAGCCCAGGACTGCGCTGGCCTGATTCTCAATAGCTTACGCATGCCTAGCACTTCTGGGAAGTAAAACCCTACTACTCTTCTGCTTGCACCAAGGCCTTCTGGGTTAGCCTATCTAAGAGTTATTACAGCATAGCTACTGCCCAACTTCGTAATCTAAATGGACTCAACTAGGGTTGCCAAGCACCAGGTGAGACCTGGAGATCACCCAGAATTACAACTGATCTCCAGATAACATAAATCCTTTCAATCAATTTAATTACGGTCATTCACCAGCAAATTTCCGATGTACAAATATAAAAACACAATTGATTTTTAGTCACATAAATCAATTTCCTTGGAGAAAATGGCTGCTTTGGAGGGTGGACTTTGTGTCATGGTATCCTGCTGAGGTTCCTTCCCAGGCACCACCCCCAAATCTCCAGGTTATTTTCCCAAGCAGGAGTTGGCAAGCCTAGACCCTCATCAAATAAATGGAGAGTGAAGTAGCAGTGTATTTTAATTCTCAGTAGAGCTGCTTCAGTTTATGATCTTGTTTGCAGTCACGGCAACACCCCCTCCTGCACCCCTTCCATCCACAGATAGATCCCTATTTTTCAATTTTTATATAAAATACTCTTCAGCATTAGCTGGCAGGAAAATCCTACACAGTTGAAGAACTCATGACATAATGAACAACAACTGGTCCTAAAGGTACTATCTTATTGAACTTCGTTACCAAACCACAATCAGTGAAGTTAAAACAAAAAAACAGAGTGTATATAAATAACTTCAGCCCCAAACTAGAGCAAACATCAAAATCACTGATCCAAGACAATCATTAGCAATTCAGATTCAAAGACAGTAATTTTCTACTTGAAAATTCTTCATTGGGTGTGTGGGAAGGGTGTAAATCCATTGCCAAAATCCTTTTACAATACTTATGTAGACACAAGGAGAGCAGTTAGGAAGTAAGAACACTAAAGGCAGTATTTTAAGAACCTCCATCACATATTTTTCCCTAACCATTCCTGATCTCTGTCATCAGGCCTTGTTATGACAGTTGTACAGCCATTTACAGACTTAGTTAACTCCCTCCCCCACTCAGTAATACAAGATGTGACGCAACACCATTCTGTTTTAATCTCTCCCTCCCCACAGCCAATGAAGTGCAACAAGTGCAAGGAAACGGAGTGTGCTGATGTCACCTCACATGATTTGGATTACTAGATATGGTGGCACTCTTTCAACTCTTGTAATATCTAATTCAATCTTACCTGTGTGTAAATTTTTCAGTATCTAGGCATTGTATTTTCTTCCAAAACAAAGCAATCCTATGTACAAAAATTTAGATGTGTACAGTTGTACATACACAAGCATATATGTGTAATGGTCACAAACGTGGTTGACACTTTTCTTTTACAGAAGTGTTTTCTGTGGGATAACAAAATATTTTCTAGGATAATAATGAAGAATAATCTCCTTTCGCCTAGCCATATTACTGCTACATTCATGGCAGTGCAAGTTTCTTGTGAAGATATTTACAACCAATTGAGTCAACAAATTAACCAAAAAGGAAAAAAGAATAGGCACCCGAGCTCCCTTTGCGGAGAAGTTTATCTGCGAATTAACTTATTAAAAGCACAGAGCCTAACCCGCAACAGGAGACGGGTCGATAGGAGACCTTTAGCGGATGGGGAGCCATCGATCAATAATTACTTTTCTGTTAAAGAGTACTTTCCCATGGGTAATACAGGCCCTTCCCTTGCATACAACTGTGCCATTAGCATTAACCTTTGCAACAGGAGGATTAAAGGCAATAACACCACAAAAGTCCTGTAAGCGTTCATTTGGAGATGAACAGGGAAGGTAACACAGCACAGCACATTTTCTTTTTTTGGTTTCCCATCTCAGCTCCCATTTAGTACTCCAAGGTACATGGTTTATTACCCACCCCTACAATTCCATGTCCCTCCACTCCCCCTCCACTGCTTGTACTTGCCCACAAACCAGGCCGCCATTACGTGATCCACCAAAATGAATACAGCTCACTGTCCTTATATTACAGGCCATTTTTTGTTGCCTGCTAGGGACTGAAAAACCAGAGGGGTGTCTAAGCATTTGACCTGCAGCAGTTCATAATCACTGGATGTATATAACCTTGCAGATCATCAGTTGTGCAAAGGCTATATTCATGTAAAATGCAGGCACCTTTGAATGAAATCAAGCTCTGTAGAAATCAGCTACAGAGTTGGCAACCCTAAATATATGTCATTGTGAAATCATTCCTTCCTTCTTTGGGGGGTGGGGGAACCAAGCAACTGCAAGTAATGGTTGGGTATACAATCCACAATCCTCTCATGCAACCTGCCTCCCTCCATTCCCCTCCCTCCAATTTGGTTCTGCTTTCAGTACATTTAGAGAAGGGTACTCTGTTACCCATGGGACATAGAAAGAGATGTATAATTTATTTCCTATAATTATAACCAACCAATTTATGATAAGAACTCAGGGCAGTTTATTACATTAGAACATCAAGACAGTAGCTGCAGCATAAACCAATAAAGTTATAAATTCCCATCCAATAAAATCAACAGCCAGCAAGTAACAGTTAAAACTAAATAAAGTTAAACTAAATAGCTTCACTCCACTGTGACCCTCACAAAATACAGGGATGGCCTGAAAATCTTTACATTAATTTCTCCTCAGATTTTGCTGTTCTAACAACCCTGCCCTAAACAGAGTTACACCCTTCTGAGTCCACCAGAGTTCACAACTTCAATGGACTTAGAAGGCTGTTGACCACTTTGGACAGCATTGTAAATCACCTAGTATTATTTCTGAAGTGGAATGGATGATTCTGAATTCTCAATGACATTTGTATTGAGCACTCTTTACCTGACGGACTACTTATCTGCTTATGCCCCCCACAGAGCATTACACTCTGTGGGTATGAATCTGCTGGTTGTCCTGGGCCACAGGGACGTTCGCCTGGCCTTGACCCAGGCCAGGGCTTTTTTGACCCTGGCCGCAACCTGGTGGAATGAGTTCTTGGAAGACTAAGGGCCCTGTCTAAGTTGTCAGCTTTCTGGAGGGCCTGCAAGATGGAACTCTTCTGCCAGCCACATAGTTGAGGCCAGGGAGGAGTCCCTGGTGGTACTAACTGAGAAATCCATCTTAAACCAACAAATATTAGCTAGGATTCTCGCTCCCCATTTCCAGACCTACATGTTGAACGGAGGAGGGAAAGTTGATGTTTTATGGTTCACCATCTTGTTAGTGTGATCTTGTGGTGTAGAGTGGTAAGGCAGCAGACATGAAGTCTGAAAGCTCTGCCCATGAGGTTGGGAGTTCAATCCCAGCAGCTGGCTCAAGGTTGACTCAGCCTTCCACCCTTCCGAAGTCAGTAAAATGAGTACCCAGCTTGCTGGGGAGTAAATGGTAATGACTGGGGAAGGCACTGGCAAACCACTCCATGCTGAGTCTGCCATGAAAATGCTAGAGGGCGTCACCCCAAGGATCAGACATGACTTGGTGCTTGCACAGGGGATACCTTTACCTTTACCTTTACCTGTATTATTTTAAGGGTATTATTGGGAATGTTATTGTATTTTATTCATTCTTGTAAACCGCTGCGAGACATACATGAGCGGCGGTATATAACAAACAAACAAACAAACAAATAAATAAATAAGTAAATAAATGTGCAGTTACCTGCAGTTTTCAGTTCCTCCAAATCATTTATGTGTTTCCCATGCATATTATGGTGCACATGTGCAAACTGATAAATGTTGTGATTCTACACACAGTTTGTTTCAGTCTGTCACCATCCTGAAGGAGAGTAAATGTAGGATAGCACTACACACATCTGCACTTATCAAACAAAAAACTAATCACCATTCTACCACAAAGCTGTGTGACATGTGGGCCAGTTATATGCTGGCAGGCAAAGTTGCCTCACAAGATTGTAGCAAAGATACAGTAGGGGAGCATGTACCATGTATGTGGTTTTGAGCTCCTTGGAAAAAGGGTTGGATAAAAGTCTATTGGAGTTCATCAGTGCTTTGCCAATGAGTGTGTGCAGATATGCTGATGGAACTTAAAGCTACAGAAAAACATGCCAGTTCTATTCCCATCTCTCAAGTGGAAATTGAACCTCTCTAGGAATTACAGTTGATCTCCAGACTACAGAGATCAGTTCCCCTAGAGGAAATGGCAGTTTCAGAGAGTGGACTCTATGGCATCACATTCTTACTGAATCCCTTCCCAGTCCAAATTTTGCCCTTCTCACAGAGTTGCCAGATCCCTCTTGGGAAATACCTGGAGATTTGAAGGGTGGAGCCTGGACAGGGCATAGTTTGGAGAAGGGAGGGATGTCAGCAGTGTAATGATATCATAAATTCCACCCTCCAACACTGCCATTTTCTCCCAGGTAACAGAACACCATTGCTTGGAAATCAGTTGCAATCCCAGATCATCACCAGCCCCCACCTGAAGGATAGAACTCTTCCTCCTTGGGGTTCCATATTCCCCATCCCTGCAAATGTCCAGGAATTACCCAAATCAAGAGTTGGCCACCAGGCATAGATTGGGAAGTCAAAACGGCCTTGGAATAAGCCAGCCTGACTGGCCCAAGCAGTGCTAATCAAAGCTAAACTCCATCTTGGGTTTGTTTGTTTCTGGCTTCCAGCAGCCCACCAGATAATGGCCCACTGAAAACTTTCCCTGTAAGCATAATGGATGATCCACTCCAATTGGTAACCCTAGCCTGTTCCCATTCTAAAATTATTTTTTTAATTATCCTAATTAGACCAAGATTTAGGAAGAATGGAACTTAGGACACAATGAAATTACAAACTATAAAGAGAAGCTCTGAAGTAGATTGTCAAGGCTATCCTAATCTTGTCAGCTCTCAGAAACTAAGCAGAGTCAGACCTTATTAATACTCAGATGGTAGATCACTGAGTACACAGTTGCTACACAGAGCACTGGCAATGGGAAACCACCTTTGAATTACTCTTGCCTTGGGATGAACATAAATCAGCTGTGAGTTGATGGCAAAAAAAATCTACCAACGAGGATTCTCACCTCTTATGTGGAACACATCAACATAAGGTGGAGGGATGGCACAGACTCCTTTCCCCCCCTCTCCCTCTTACCTCTCACTTTCTTGACTCATTCCTGGTCCCTTTCCCCTCCCTCTCTGACACAGGCACACACAGAGAGACACAGACTCTTTTCCTCCCACTCCCCCCTGACCTCTCCTCCCTTACCTATCACTTCCCTGACCTCGTCCTTGGTCCCTCCCCCTCTCTCAGACACACATACCCCCAGACTCCTTCTCTCCCACTCTCCACTCCCTTCCCCTTTCTTACCTCTTATGGCAGGAGGACCACTGTGTTCAGAGGTCCTCTGCCACTGCAGCTGGGCAGCCTGTGGTTGGCTGCTGCAGACCTCCTTTGGGGCTCCCATAGCACAGAAGCTGGGCTGGCCTCCACAACTGGGCCAGCCTCCTTGGCCACCTCCACCATTTCTGGCTGCCTCCATGCCAGCTGCCTCTCAGGGTCTTCTGGCACACTCGGACAGCAGGACTTACATCCGTTTCACTGAGCACGCCAGAAGATGTGTTCCACATCAAAAAATGCAAAAGGAAACAGAATAGGGGATATTCTGTCATCCATACCAGAAAGTGAGGTACACTAACCGAGAAAGTATTACCTGATTAAAAGTCTGTGTTCTTAAGAACTAATTTCTGAAGCCTCTTCTTAAACATCTGTAATCCCTTTAAAAAAGAGGACACACTATGGACATACTCTACACTCAGAAAACCAAACAATATTTTAAAAATTCATAATAGCAAGCCTAAGTTGCTACTTGTGCAGAATGCTTTTTAAAAATGTCAATGGCTAATTAAATCAATCACTACTGACAATTTCACCAGATAAGAAAAATGAAATCTCCATTTCAGCTGTATTATTTTCCTAATGTTACCTACTAAATAGGAAAAGGGGGGACAGTCTTCCTTTTTAAGAAAGTCCGCTTATGCAGAATGGGTATACTTTAGACATGCTCAGAATTCTCCTGGAACATGCCAGTTGAGTTCCCCTGTTTTTGAAGACTTACTCAAGAGAGGGTAGAAGGTTTGAAAGGTAATGAAGGTCAGATTGCAAAACAAAAGCTAACAGTGAAAGTAGGAACCTTAAATGGCAAGCCATGCCTTTGATATTTGCCAGGACATCCATAACAGAAAGCTAATTAGGGGTGTGAACTTCAATTCAAAGTATACCAAACTAAAAATATCCAACTCTTTGTTATCACCATCATATGTAAAGTAATGGCAATATTCGGAAGCATTTAGATCGAACCAATACTTTTCATCTTACTTTCTGACTCAGGGCTTTTTCTCACACAGGGGACAAGCTATCAACAAATGTGGTCTGAAACATCCCTGCAGGGAACTGAATTGGCAAGTGTATGTCGGCCCAGTTTAGACCAGGACTATAGTGCACAGTCAGAAGACCTTAATCTTCCCCTCTACACCATTTTCAGCATAATTCATAAAACTCACTGAAAATAAATTAACCAAGAATTTCAGGAAATAAAACAGAGGAACAGAATAGGTTCATAATGGCAACATGTGAAAATAAAGGGATGCTTGCATCTACAGTCTCATCTGGCTTGACTCTAACCAGTCTTTTGCTTTATTGTACAGAAACATGGCATGGCAGATGCGCTTCTGCTTGATATACAGTGCGGGGCAAGAATGGCATCAGCCTTCACTCTACCCCCACATAAGTCGCCAGCATTATCTGCCTGTATGCTAATGTGTGAAAGCAAAATACATGTGTAGAACAGCAAGTGTATTGGGAGCTCTTTTTGCTTATACAGAATCTCAAACCTGTCAGAATAAAAACTGATGCCAGAGTTGATTGAGAAATGCTATCTGAGGCCCTCTGTCCTGATCACTTGACTTCAAAGGCAGAAAGGAAAGGAAGCAATTACTATTTGGGTTGCAAAGTTTTGGGAGTAACTGTTAGCGATTACAAACTATGTTAGTTTGTTGATGCTACTGTCGCCAATTACTTTTTTCATGGCTTCTAAATACCATATAAATTAGTTAATTCATGGCAAGGTCCCAACTGGGTTTGCCAGCTTCCAGGTGGACCACAGGGAGCTCCTGGAATTACAATTTACTTCCAGACTACAAAAATCAATTTCCCTGGCAAAAATGTCTGCTTTGGAGGATGGAGTCTCTCACATTATACATTGCTGAGGTCACTCGCCTCCCCAGGCTCCAGCCCCAAATCTCCAGGAACTTTGCCAAACAGGAACTGAAAACCCTGCGCCACACCTAGACTCTGTCATGAATTTCCATGGGAGTCTCTAACTTTCTTTGCCTCTCAGCATAACACAAAAAACTAGTTATTCCAGTGGAAATCTGGCATAAGCTGAAATTTCATTCATGAATTCTGTTGACTGGTTGGCCTTACAGCATGGGTTTCTACTCATCCCATCATATTGATTTTGCCTTGACTTTATATGACGGTAATATTAGCTGCTTTTAGAGAGCCGCTGCAACAGAAAATGTTTTTTTTAAACTGAGCTTAAGTTTTGATGTGTCTCCATAGATGAGGTCTGGAGCAACTGCTCTCAATGCAATCTCCCCACCCACCTACCCACAGGGGAAAAAAACCACAGAAGGGCTTGAATGCCCAAGAATTTAATCCCAAATAAATTTGTAGAAGGACAAGTCAGCCAGAAACTAGGAAAACCCATAATGAATAAAACAAGAAAACAAAAACACATAATAATGATAAAGAAGAATAAAACAAAAGAGGAAAAAACAAATAATTAACCTGAATAAGAAAAATTTCTTGTGTGTACATCTATACTGAAAAAAAAAAAGTGTGCTTATCTCCTCTGCACACCCAGTCAGCACTATAGGGCTATAATCCTGCCCCAGCAACATACTTGATAGCTCACTGCAAATGGTTTCAAGGTGAGGATACAGTGCAGAGCTGATCGTGAAGGCTGGATTCACACTGGAATGCATCTGACACAGATCTTGCCAAGTCTCACGTATACCATATTTTGATATGGAATATGCTTCACCAAAGGAAGTAGCATACCTATGTAGCATGTGTTGTTTCTCAGCTCTTTCTAGAGTTTAGGCCCCACCGCACTCCTGAGGTTTTAATCAGGGATGAGACGGTCCTTAGTCCCTCCAACTTACTAGGAACCTCCAAAATCCTTTACAAGCTCTAAACCCGACCTTGCCACTACTTCCTTTCACCAAAACTTATGCAGTAGCCACAATGACTGGGGAACCCAGTTGACACAGCATTACCAAATCCAGTTTGGGAAATTCCGGAAGATTTGGTGATAGCCTGGGGAGGGAAGAGCTTCAAAAGGGAGGGGGGCAGGGATGTGATGCGGCTGAGTCCACCCTCCAGAGATGCTGTTTATTCCAACAGAACTGATCCTTGAGAACACAGCAGAGAGTCCCTGGTGCATTGGAAACTATGTTCTAGGACATCTTGCATCTGGGATGCTTTCCCAAGCATGTTTGCAACAGTGTCCGTGGCACAAGCAGCCCTGATACATGCAGTTTCCAAGGATCTTCTTTGAGGCTTCCCCACCGCTGCAGGTCCTACCATGAATGTCAGGGAGGGAGGGCTGATTGTGGTGCAGGGAGTAATGCCAGGGTAAATTAAATCGCTTGAATCCACCAGACCATTTCTCCAGACAGAAGGATTTCTCCCCATGCGATTTCCTCTCTTGCCCCTTACCACTGCAGCCCCAACTGAACTCAGTAGGGAAAAGAGAAAGTTGTGCTCCATGAGCAAAAGTCCCTCAGTTTCTGGAAGATCCAACTAATTATGAGCTGGGCCTGAATTTCAATGCAATTTAGTCTCAGTTTATAAATCAACTGGTGAGGGTTTACTGTCTAAGATCACATTCACAAGCTCCCTCTCTCAGTCTTCAGAATCACCACTAGTTTTTAACAGCACTGTACAAAGACTGAATTTACTTTATATTACTAAAGACAATTTGTCATGAAAATCACAGTCACTTACCCTGAGTAGTGAGGGGCTCATAAAGAATTATTCTGTAGCCCTGAACAAGACTGTAACCAAACTGTACAAGAATTCAACACCAAAGCAAGTTCCATATCTGAAGCAACACTGCCACCGCCGCCTCCTCCTCCTCTTGATCCAAAACCTCCAAGCACCAGAGCAAGAACGGGTAGTGACTTCCCACAGTAAACTCACAGCCTCCTGTCACCCTAGCCAGAAAGACAGCCTATCAAATGCAGAAACTTGATGCGCTCTCTGAAGTCCACACATTGCTATTAAACACAGGGAAGACCCAGGATACACAGATTCACATAGTCCTCAAAGCAGCAGTCAAGACTTTCTGAGAAAATCCAGAGACAGAAAGAAATCCCATTCACACATATTGTTGGAGAACACAGCCCAGGGAGGAATGTATTCCATAGCGGTGTGATGAGATGGATCCAGTCCGATGTGTGAGTAGACCTCTTTATGGATGGCTTAGTTGCCCCTCCATCGGCCTTTGCAAAACTGCCCCTTCTCACAGCATGCAGATCTATAAACTGAAACATTACATAGCCACCGAAAAAGGTGTGGCAGGGAAGGCAGGAGGAGGGGAGAGAAGGAGGAGGAAGAACACATGGAGAGTCGGCGGCTTGGAACTCTGAAAGCTCAGGGTTCTGAAAATGCCTGAGCTAAAAGCACAGGCAGCCTCCCCGATCGATTATGCATGCACGCCACTGAAAAACACCAGCCGCTTAAGTGCCAGAGCCCTGCTGGATAATTTATAGGCCAGCGTTAGTATTCACAGAGCACTGGGCAGAGTTCAAAGGAACAAGGTGGAGAACAGAAGATTAAGACAACTTTCACATAACACTTATCAAACCATTCCTTACAATCAGTTGGGCATGTTTTTTTGACACAAGAGAGACACCCCTCACTCTTTCACACACACACAGGTAAGAAACATCACCCTGGAAAACTACGAGCAAGCACTCAAAGTTTACAAGAGGAATAGTTCCCTTCTTCTAGCATTGGACTGCTGATCTGTCCAGTCCAATGTTGTCTGCTCTGACAATCAGCAGCTCTCTGTGATATCAGGAAGCAACTTTTATTATTAGCGACATTTGAAATTAATTCAAAAGGATTTTCAGCTAAACATCCGGAAGAAGTTCCTGGCAGTTAGAGCGGTTCCTCAGTGGAACAGGCTTCCTTGGGAGGTGATGGCTTCTCCTTCTCTGGAAGTTTTTAAGCAGAGGCTAGATAGTCATCTGACAGAAATGCTGATTTTGTGAATATAGGCAGATCATGTGTGGGTGAGCAGGAGGGGATGTGCCAGTGTTTTCTCTTGTGGTCCTTCCTTGCGTATCCAGGGAATTGCTTATCGCTACTGTGGGATGGTAGGTGAATCTCCTCCAGGCCAGGCTGGATTCTGGAATTTTTTGCTGGGGAGGAGAGGAATCATTTGGGCATGAAATTGGGGTCACTGTGAGTAGGCAGATAGTTGTAAGTTCCTACACTGTACAAGGGGTTGGACTAGATGACCCTGGAAGTACCTTCCAACTCTATGATTCTATGATTTTTAAGTAACAAATTTTGGAGTAAAAAGGTCACTAAGCACCATTCTTTGGGGACTAATATTTCTACAAGCACAAGGACTTCCACCAACTAAACATAATTTTCTCACACACATCCCTTGGTAGCCTGAAATGCCCTCCACCCAAATTCTGTGTACAGGGGAGAGTGGTTGCCTAGGAACTGCATTTTGAGGGCCATTTTGAGTTGCCAAGGGAAGGAAGAAGCAGGAAAAATGTTTCTTGGGTGGAAGTGCTCACAGAGTCATCAAGTCTGGATCAAAAGGTCTGAAATAGGCATGTGCACACCAAAAAGTTGTACTGCTTCAGATTTAGCCTGAAACGATTCAGGCTAAATCTGAAATGCACAAATACCTTCATTTTTTCAGATTTGACTGAATCTGGAAAATGTCAGGGTGGTTGCACATGCACGCCCCCCCCCACCTTCATAGGCAAAGCGGCCTGCAAAAGTAGGGAGGAGCATTTAAAGGGAGCAGGCAGCCACCTGCCAGCTGCTGTCTTTGAATCCCCCCCTTACACACCTTTGCAAGCAAAGCTGCCTGTGATGTTGGGGTGAGCTTTTAAAGGGAGTGGCTGGGCTGCCTAATAGCTGATAACAAGGAACGATTTAAATGGTGGCCAATTTGGACCACTTGAGTGCAGGGAATGGGTGGTATGGATGAGCTGAAAAAGTACCTGAATCAGCACTGATTTGGGTACTTTTTGGTTTATCCAAGTTGAACCACCCATCCCTTCTCTGAAAGCACCCTACAGCTCACACACAAAATGTCCACCATACTAATACACCTCCACATGCTACTGCTGCTGATTTGGTATCATTCCAGATTGTTCTCAGACACTGCAGGTTCAGTCCCAGTTGGTTATTTCCTTTTTATTTTGAACTTTTCATGGTCCACAGCCCTGCAGTTCTGTTCCAACTGCCTCTCCCGGGAAAACTTCTCTGTATGTCTCTGTTCAGGTTGCAAGGAAACTTCCCCTCTCCTGTGGAGAGGGGAGGTCAAAATGCTGACTCTCAGCTGACACTAAGAAATTCTGATCCCTTCAGGTAGACTGGGCCATCAGAACTACCAAAGAGCAAGAAGAGCAGAGTGGCTGACAGTTCTGCAGGGGGATGTTCAGCTCAGATCTCATCTGTGGCAATGATGTCAAGGACCACAGGCATCTCGCCACTGTTGCCAACACTGGCCTCTCAGCACATTTCAATACAGGGAAGTTCCAGCCTCGGTACTGGCACTGTGCGATACTGACCTTGGGTAATAAAACTGATGAGGGCAGCCATTTGATCAACAGAGGGGCCAGATTTCATGGTGGCTAAGAGGCAGCAACATGTTGAAGCCTCACCTCTGTTGCAAGCATACAGATTGGCTTGGCTTGCTGCATCTTAAAGGAGCTTTTCCTAGCAAGCCAGGCAAGTCCCAGCCAGTGTACAGGTGCCTTAGCTTCTACACTCAGGCAGGCTGAAAGGAGAAGCCCCATCCAGGGCCCACCACCTTCCTCGCCATGAGAATATGAGACAGCAGGACTGTGTGAATGATGGGCACTGGCCTCTGAGTTTGAAGTGACCTGGGGCTCCTTTGCAGACATGCCTGCTTGCCTTATCCTTGGGTCCAGCTCTCCACGTGCTTCCCCTGTCCAGAACCCCTTTTGCATTTCAGAAATGCCTCCAAGGATGCAGTTGTATAGTGCTTTTCCCAGACTTGGCTTTGTTCATCTTTGCTTATCTACTGCCAGTTCTTGAATCAGGGATGTTTGGAAAGCCTGAATTATCTACAAAAACACCCACAGGTTTTTGGACAGAGGCAAAGTTAAGGAAACACCCAGCCCTGCTCCCTCACAGTGAATAAACAGGCCAATTAGCTGGGGACAGTTTGACTCTTTGGTGTCTTCTCAGTGCTCCTACAGGTAGGGAAGTTGGGAGCTGTGCCTTGGGAGGGTAAAGTGTGAAGGTGTCAGGGAACTTAACTGGGATGTGATACCACAGAGTTCACCATTTCAAGGTGCCTACTCCTCCAGAAGAAATGGGCTCTGTAGTAGGGATGTGCATTTGAATATTTCCAGTACAAATATATATCTGAAAAGTATCTTACTCGTATGGGGGAAGGTACATTCAGGTATCTGGGTGATATTTGGGGCATTTCGGTACATGGGTAAAAATAGCGTCACACCAGCTGAGTGGCATAACGCTAAATAAAATCGCCCCTCCTGGTCCCTCCTCACCTTTCCTGCTGTCTTGCTTTTCTCTGCTACCATTTCGCGCTTCTCCCCCTCCACAAGTGCTGCTGGTAATGGCGAAAGAGAGCAATGCAATTTACATGGGACTCTCTTCTGCCTGTCACTCAAGCCAGGTAGCCAATCCCATTTCTCCATGCTTTGAAGGGCTCCCGTGATGTCCGCTAATTTTTGTTTTTTTTTAATCAGTAGTTCTCCATTGAAATGCCTATGCATCTAATCATAGATGCATGTTGTCGTTGTTGTGAGGTGCAAAGTCATGTCCGACCCACTGCGACTCCATGGACAATGATCCTCCAGGCCTTCCTGCCCTCTACCATTCCCAGGAGTCCATTTAAGTTTGCACCGACTGCTTCAGAGACTCCATCCAGCCACCTCATTCTCTGTCGTCCCCTTCTTTTGCCCTCAATCGCTCCCAGCATTAGGCTCTTCTCCAGGGAGTCCTTCCTTCTCATGAAGTGGCCAAAGTATTTGAGTTTCATCTTCAGGATCTGGCCTTCTAAGGAGCAGTCTGGGCTGATCTCCTCTAGGACTGACCAGTTTGTTCACCTTGCAGTCCAAGGGACTCGCAAGAGTCTTCTCCAGCACCAGAGTTCAAAAGCCTCAATTCCTTGATGCTCGGCCTTCCTTATGGTCCAACTTTCACAGCCATACATTGCAACTGGGAAGACCATAGACTTGACTAGATGCACTTTCGTTGGCAGGGTGATGTCTCTGCTTTTTAGGATGCTGTCTAGATTTGCCATAGCTTTCCTCCCCAGCAGCAAGCATCTTTTAATTTCTTTGCTGCAGTCCCCATCTGCAGTGATCTTGGAGCCCAGGAAAATAAAATCTGTCACTACCTCCATTTCATCCCCATCTATTTGCCAGGAATTGAGAGGGCCGGATGTCGTGATCTTAGTGCTTCTTTATTGCCACTGCTTATGGAATGATGAGGCTTGATTCTTTTAAAAATAAATTCCATTCCTGATTTGGGGGGAGCTTAGAGAGGCATGCTTTGTGCCACAACTTTGGCTGGTGGGCTGGTGGCTGCTCTCCATTAGGTAGTGCAACATACGTTGGCGAATCCACTTTTTGGGATTCACCAACTAGCGCTTTAAAATGGAGGAAGTAGCTGGCCGGCTGCTGCCCACTCACTGCCCAGCCGCTTCTCAGCCACTGAATGTTGGCGAAGTCATAGGGAGGGCCCAAAATATAATGACTACATAAGGTAAAGTAAGTGCTACACTATATTTAAAGGGTGTGGAAATGCTCTTGGGATTCCTGGGGTTACTAGAAATTGATCCCACAAATATTCCAGAAATAGTTAGAAATATCTGAAAATATTAAAGGCTCCCAAGGTCTTTTCCCCCACTATAATCTTACCAAGTTCCTAGGCAAAGGGAGGGAGAGAGGTAATTCTCCCAGGCAGTAGGATCAGATTTTTGGGGCAGCAGTTCTGTGCAGAAAATAAAATGAGTACAGTACCAAAATGTTGTTCTGCTACCATAAAGAAAAAAACACACAAATAATGGATCAAGAGATGTTAGGAAAGCAGATGAGTACCTCAATTTAAAATAAGAACTAGCTCCATAAAAGCACCCAAAAATAAACCCATGAATGCTATATGGCTGTTATGTCAATTCAGTTGAGCTTGCCACATTAGCCCTGGGTTCTGCTGGGATTCTCTGGCTTGACATTGGTTGTCTTGGGCTTGTTGGTTCAGTTTACAATTAGAGGCTTTTGACCAGTGATTGCTCGTGTGTTTGATTATTGACTTTTTTGAATTTTTGCCCTATAGGAAATAAGGAAGTAGGACAGAGGCCCATATTATTGAAGCCCTGTCCAGTTTGCTTGAAAAGTAGGTGTTTTTTATTGGACATACAGTAATAGCTCTCATGCAGTTTTGGTGTCTCTTACTTAAAATAAACAGCCAATAAACAATTGCTCACAGGGAACAACAGAACCCAAATAATTCTGGAACCCTGAAAAGTGACCCGAATATCCCATGATACTGCTATTTAGGCTCTTCATGAAATCTCAAAATATTATGTTTGTAAAGTTCACATCCATATACTATGTCTAGAGGTAAACTGAAATCGGTTGAGAACTGTAGGGCGCACCTTGAGAATGGTAACCTTACCTGCAGGTCAATAAGCCCCCCTGGAAACTCTCCTGGTATATTAAAAGTTCAAGCTGCCCCTCCTACAGATTGTTGTTGTTGTTGTTGTTGTTGTTTTTATTTCGATTTATTTCCCGCCACTCCCAAATGGCTCGTGGCGGGTTACAATGTCTTGAAACCCCATTAAAACTCCCATTAAAAGACTTAAAACCATCACAACATGGCAGCGCAATAACAAAATCCCCTTCCTACCCCCCCATTCCTAAAGGGGGGGGCGAAAGAGAAGGAGGTCAATGATGTTCAAGAAGATGTTCTTCACTGTATTCCAGGTAATTGCCACTGAAATGGCAACTCCTGAGACACAATAAAGTTATTTCCTGTGAGTGGTATGTATTTCAATGATCATCTAAAACTCAGCCACCTAGACCAGATGACCTCACAGCCTCTAGTCAAGATCTATTATGATCCACATAACCACTTGAGTTGTGTATACTTCTTTACATTCTGGTTAGAATCTCATTTGTATCAATTCCTGTAGATCTCTGATAGATTATTATAAACCTTTGTTCTTTCTTCTTTCTATCTAGATTGTACTGTTCTAATAAAATAAGGAGAGAGCAGTTCATTCCTACTTCCTCTTGCAGCCGAAAAGTTTTAATCCAGCCTTAGATTCATATGTTCTCCTATGTGTAGCCCTGGAAAGTGGTAAGGTGGCAGCTGTCAATTGGTCCACAAACCTGGAAATAATGCCATCAAACTGGGGTGATGCGCAAAGATTCACCCCATATTCCGGTTTAACTAAAGAGTTTTGGGTGACTCCTACAGCATCACCCTGACACAAGTTCACACCAGAAGTAATATTGTAGCATCAGCGGTACTCCAATTTTCCCGGCCCCAATTTTGTTCCCACTGATGCTCCAAGATGGAGCTAGAGCACCGGGGCTCAGGGCAGGAGGTCTCCTGTTATGGAAAGACCCATAACTCCTTATGTACTACTTTAAAATCAGACAACCAAGGGAAGCAGTCTCCTCGGACTCCAACAGAAATACCAGGAGGAAAAGGAAAGACAGTTTTTAAAAACTGATCAAATCTCTCCCACATATCCTGTTCCAGAGAGAGTATCCCAAGGGAGAGGCAGAGATCTGTGAATATTTCAACCACAGGTTTTTTTAAATCAGTGTGGAAAGGCATTTATACTAATACCCTTACCACATTCAAATGAGCGAACCCACTGATAGACTAAACATACAAAGTGCCTCTAAGCCTGTGTAAATTATTGTGCACATATTCTTCCCTCCAGTATTTGTTCTTACCTTTCCTCCCCAGGGTTGCCACCTGAAGAGCATCAAATAAAGCAGACACTAGGGCTGCAAACCTCCTGGGAGTAAGCCCTCCTGATCAAACAGGACTTCTGACTAAACCTGCTTAGGTTTGCTCCCTGTAAGATTAAAAAAGCATTTTGTCTGGTAAAACACTGTATTAGAATACTCTATCCTTATAAATATATTAAAGTTGCTTTTTGCAGTTGTGCTGCATTTTTTTCCTTTTAATAATTCTATTAATATTAAATAAGGAGCATATAAAGAAATATAGAAAGGTAGACAGCCTAGTCTCTATTAGGAATGCTCACACATCCACCAGTTCACTTTGTGCTCTAGTTGCTGCACATTTCCTCTTCTACCTCCACAATAGAAGTGGCTACTTTCAAAGGAATGAAAACTGAGACTTTAGCAATTGTGGCAATACATTGTTAGAACAGTAGTTCACCATAGCAATCATCACTTTTATAACTGTAAAAAGCCTTTTGCTGACACTGCAAGTAAAAAGTACAGGGGAAATGGTGGCTTGCTGTGTAAATTCCCACCAATGAAAGTTAAATCAGTCCCAACTTAGAGAAATCCGTGTGTTGCGGCGGTAGTTGCACTAGGTTCTGTGAGACCCAGGTTCAAATCCCCACTCTGTCTTGCAAACTTGTTGGGTGACCTTGGGTAAGTCACTCTTTCTCAGCCTAACCTACTTCACAGGGTTGTTGCAAGGGAAAATGGAGGAAAGGAGAACAGTGTGGACCACTTTGGGTCCCTCTCAATGAAGTAAATAAAATTTATATAAATTAATCGGTCATTAATGAATCAGTCATTAATGAATTTATAAACCTGTCATTAATAAATGCTGTTCATTTGAGAAGTCCTTGCTTAATGGCTGCCAAACTGTTTGGATCAACAGCCCTCTGCAAAGTGAAAACCTCAAGTGAATGCCAAGCAAGTTTGCACCAAATTATTCACAGCCGAACCATCAGACCAAGTGATTAGTTCACATCTGATAGTCTCGTTCAGACATAGTACGTTTGGCTGTCAAACATGTGGAAGGTGAAATTCACAGCATCCCTTGCCCCCCACAGTGAAAATTCATACTGCCAGTCCTTTGAGGCTTGGCCTGTTGTTATTCTTATGTTACCCTATAAAGCACCTTGTACATGTCACAGAAAGAAATTTTTAAAATGAGGACCTCACGCCAGAGGCTTCCCAAAACAGTCTGCGCCTCAATCCCATAATTTCCCTCAACAACCTTGGCATGCATTATTATTTTGAATTAATCAAGCAAATTGATAGCCAGCCCAGAGTACAGGAGCGATTCTGTTCACATATCATCTTAAAATATTTCTGTGCTGTCACATCCTGTACAGTGGGAGTGACCTGGTGATGTTACATTGAGTGGGAGTGTCTGGGTGCTGCCATTTCTGGTGACATGTAACTTCCAAGGGTGTGGCATGAAGGTGTGGCCTTAAGACACCATTTCCAGGGGTTCTCAAAGCCTGAAGAGTGTTTCAGGGGCTTCTCAACAGTAAAAAGGTTGAGAACGGCTGATATAGTAAAAGGGGAGGGCTCACCAATGCTTTATACTTTGCCCACATAGCAGAAAATCAGTACCCCAGTTAGTAAAGTCCTTTCTTAATTTACTCTTGACTGACAGTCATCATGCATATTTTAGCAATACTGCAAAGTGAAACTGCACTAGCTCCTTCTCCCTTTTTCAAAAACCTAGTGAACCAAAGAGTATGACATGCCTGATAGGCTTTTTCTATCCAGAATGAACAATTCGCCTTCTTTCACAGGTTTCTTGGTTACTTATCTGTCCAAATAAATTTAAGCATCCAATTATCCTATTCCTGAAAGTTTAGAGAGAAATTGCACCAGGGAATCATTGGAAAAGAAACACATTTCTTCGTCCAAATGAAAACACTTTCATGCATTTGGAAACAACTTATTTCTCCATACGTTTCTGCCATTCTCGATCTTACAGGGCTGAACCCAAGTCACCAGTAAGCAAGAACAGAGAATTTACTGGTATAGTCATGACAGAGTCTTCTCACCTCCATGACATTACAAATAAGGACCAGTTGAAACATTATGCTCCAGATATAAATGTTCTGAGTAAAAAATGTTTCACAGTGGCAATACAATATTCTAATTATTTATATACAGGAATTCTGCATGCTTACTGAAAGATCCCATGGTGGGTCACAAAAATACAGAATAAAATAATTTAAAATGCACTAAAAACATTTTAAATATAACCTACCTGCCTATCTCCTACCCTGGCAGGATAGCACCTAGAGTAAATTAGACATCAAAGGCTTGGGTGAAGAGGTGTGTTCCAACACAGCAGCTGTAATGCTTATAAATAACTCACCATGTGGGATGTGAGGGATACCAAATTAAACTTGAACCTGTATGGTTTAATTGACTTCATTAGCATCTTCAGCAAACTATGTTCTCAGAACATGCATTTGAGCCTATTTTAATTCATACTAGTTCCCCTACATATGCAGCTGATCTTATGCATGTTTACTCTGGAGTAAAACCCACTAAGTTCAATGGAACTTGCTCTCAAGGAAGTCTGCCTCAGGGCTAGTTCCGACATATAGCAGCTTGTATCTAAAATGGGGACAATAATACTCTACAGAACTTTATATGACTACTAGTACTACTGTTGTCATATACATTACATCTTCCATATACAAGGTACTTCACAATCCCTGACATGCGTTAAGACTGAAAGGTAATGGCTCAGTTATTTTATTTATTTACTTATATTTATATACCACCACTCTCAAATATCTCGCGGCGGTTTACAAAGATTCATGAATACAATAAAATCCCCCCCAAAAAACATTAAAATGTAATTAAAACAATATCATGATGGTGGATAATAAATATATAACCCACTTCCCTCTCCCCATTCAGCAAGGGTCTATCACTCTATCTGGGAGTGAGGGACTTAGTTGATTTCAGCTGGTTTCAGCTAGAGTTCCATAGCTGACAGCACCAGGAACCGCTCTGGCCTCAACCATATGCCTGGGGGAAGAATTCCGTCTTATAGACTCTGCGACAAGCTGACAAATCCCACAGGGCCCGTAGTTCTTCTGAGAGCTCATTCCACCAGGTTGGGGCCAGGGCCGAAAAAGCCCTGGCCCTGGTCAAGGCCAGGCGTATGTCCCGGGGGCCCGGGACCACCAGTAAATTCATACCTGCAGAGCAAAGAGCCCTGCAAGGGGTATAATGGAGATGCACATCCAAGAAAAGACTTGAATCAAGGTCTCCTCTTTCAGAAGCACCATTCATGTCCCGAGAACTTAAATCTAGAGAGAGTATAACAATAGCCCATTCATTCAAAGAGTTTACAATTCTACATGGGCCAAGTGGAGTGTGGCAATGGCCACTTGCCTACCCCAGAGATCCTCATATCTGCATGTGCATAGCTGACTAAAAAAGGGCCTGTCCATACCTGGAGTGGTTCCACATAGTGCCTATTTGCTGCAAACAAGTTGTTGCCATACAGAATTCCAACAGAAGATCCAAGCATCAATGGATGCTGAGCTTCTGCAGTCATTTACATTGAGGTCTTTTCCATCCAGAGAGAATATAGTGAAACAATAGAGGAAATACCATTCACACCTCACAGAGATTGCAGCCCCATTTAAGTGGAGAAAATGACAACAAATTGGCTTCTAGAAAAAATGGTATTGTAACAGTCTGTTGTTTCACCAAATTTGTTTAAACTGAAATGCAAAGTGAATCTGGGTTGCTCCTCTGGCAAAACATTCAAGAGCTTCTGAAGAAGAATTTTCATAAGGTGAATTCACTCTCAGCTTTCAAGAAGGAACCAAATGGTTGGATCTTGAGAAATGCATAAACACCACTATGTGGAGGAAGGACTTGAATGGGGGGTGCTGTTTCAAGCCTACCAGATTTCTAATTCAGGTGAATCTGCTGAAAAAATACTGTTGTGGTGGGCTGAACACATGAAGATGCCTTATACAGAGTCAGATCACTGGACTATCAAATCCAGTACCATCTATTCTGACTGGCAGTGGCTCTCGCCTACTTGCTGATCCTTGTAACTTGAGATGCCAAACATTGAACCCAAGGCCTCCTGAATGCAAGACAAATGCTTTACCAATAAGCTATTGTCCCTCAGTTTCAATTAGACTGGGCATTTGTTGGCAAAGGCAAAAGTAAATTCTAAACCTTCTCTCTGTCACCATGAACAGAACCAAATCCACTAAAAGCTGTTCCTTTTTGTATTAATTCCAGTGTCAGGGAGATCCAGTATACAAAGCCAGGCTATAGTCAGCCTCTTAATGAATGGACCCGCAACACTTCCCAATATGTTCAGACTCTCCTAACCAAGTTTTAACAGGGGGAAATAAATAACATTTTGGTTGGGGGAAATCCAGTTGCTGAACACCTGGTAGAGAATTCAGCCACTGGATGGTCACTCCTGCTTTAAGTTCTCCTCTACTTTCTTTAAGCATCTTCTGTGCTTGGAGTAAAGAACTTTAAACAGAAATTACCTCAAAGCAAGTCCCCATTCTTTAAATGGGAAATGCCACAATACAAATTACAAGACTGCTGTAAAAAATTAGGAGGAACAAAACAGTGTCCCAGAGGTATATGAGTATTAATAGTCACGAGACTAGTGAGTAAGCTAACCATAGGTGCCGGGGGGCAGAAAGAGAATCATAAGCAATTAAAAAAAACTTTCCCAACAATCATAGACAAAGAAGGTAATTTATTGGCAGCACTAGAAGTAAAATACCGATCAATTTCACAAATATTAAAAGCTCACTACAGTATATCATCACCTAGCAAGGGAGCAGAAGTAGTGGTGGAACCCAAGATAGTGATTCAAAACCTCATTCAGTCCTTTTGGGACCCCTTAGATAGCTATTGGAGACATCCTTTTAGTCACCTAGTCATAAATATCCCGCAAGCAGTTAAGTGATGTGGCCAGCACAGAAATCCGGTCACTGGGCCATTGTAGCAAAAGGTGTTTTTTTCTTCTAAAAAGCAGAGCCGTTTCATGTTTAACATTTCAACATGGAAGGGAGGAAAGGTGCTCTCAGTTTCAGAGATACAGGCTATCTGCTCAGATTATTTCTCTTGGGTTCCTCATATTTCCCAGAATTCAAGCCTGCTAAAAAACTAACAGGGAATCCTCCAGAAAGTTTTAAATCTAGAATTATCAGTGCTGCTACACATCATCTACATATGTGCCAAATCCATACTGAGTAGTCACAGCAAGTTTCACTACAAGGTGGTAGCCTAGCCTATGTAGTCATCCATCATCAAATCTGAGGAGACAGTAGGAAAGTCACAGTCAAAGCTACTGGACTCATTTCCTTTATGAACAGAAGGGCCTGGACCAGATCAGAACCATGGCTTAGGAGGAAGGGGTTAGTGTTCTATTTTTATCCTGCCCTCTGTCCAAAAGGTTCCAGGCTGTGTGCATGGCTCTCTGACTCCTCCATTTTATGCTCAGAAGCCTGTGAGGCAGATTCCGCTGAGAGAAAATAACCAGCCCAATTTCCTTAAGCAAAGCTTAAAGATGTGTGAAGATTTAAAGCCCGAAGGTTAGGTCCCTAGACCCATCAGTGGAAACCACTAATGGCCATGGGTCTTCCTGGCTCTCTCAGATGATTGAAAAAGTCTGCTGGGGGAAGTTTGTTTATGGGATCACTAGACCTATATGAAATAACAGATACATAGGTTGTAAGGGAGAGGGAGAAGGGGCAAAACAGCTTCCTCCTGCCCTTTGTGTGAGCAGAGCTCAAATGATGAAAGAAACAGAAAGGGGAAATGTTGTCCACCACATCTCCTCAACCTGCATGGCTATTTCTGTTTCTTTCATCTACATAGGTTCCATGAAGAACAAACTTTCCAGGGGTCAGAAATGGCTACTGGAGGAAGAAGACGTATGAAGTTGGGGGAACTTGGTCTGTTTAGCCTAGAGAGGAGACGACTGAGAGGGGATCTGATAACCATCTTCAAGTATTTAAAAGGGTGCCATATGGAGGATGGAGCAGAATTGTTCTCTCTGGCCCCAGAGGTACAGACCAGAACGAATGGGATGAAATTAATTCAAAAGAAATTCTATCTAAACATCCGGAAGAGGTTCCTGACAGAGCGGTTTCTCAGTGGAACAGGCTTCCTCAGGAGGTGGTGGGTTTTCCATCTTTGGAAATTTTTAAACAGAGGCTAGATAGACATCTGATGGAGAGGCTGATTCTGTGAAAGCAAAGGGGTGGCAGGTTACAGTAGTGCATAGTGCCGGGGGTTGGACTAGATGAGGCCATGAGGCCCCTTCCAACTCTTATGATTCTATGATTCTAAGAGAGCTGGGGACATCAGGAATCCTTGCATGGACTTTGTAAGGCCCTTGTACCAGATCCAATGCAAGTGTCCTAGACCTAGCATGCCACTTTCACCAGCTATAACATACTAACTTCTCCCTCCCCAGCCTCAAATGTTCTTGTCTCAAATGTCAACTGACATTTGCCAACCCAGAGAAACATACAGACACCACAGAAGTGAAATGTTTCCTCCAGTGAGGTAAAAAAAAAATCAGCCTAGGGAGGCTACTTGAGACCTGGAAAATGGCATGCTGAAAATGATCCATTTGGGTCTCACATGATGTAGCTTGGTCTGTCATGGCTGTTATTTACCAAGGAAACACTGGATTGGATCCAGTAGAGAATGCCAAAGGATGGAAAGGGATGTTGTCTATGGATTTTGTCCCAAATACCCTATGAAATGTTGCTGGGGGGCAGGGGACTCTCAGGGGCATGTGGAGAATCTGACATAGGAGAGAAACCATCCCCATCCTGTCCACAGAAATTCAGCTTGCTATTGTGGTTAAGAGCGGCAGCCTCTAATCTAGAGAACCAGGTTTAATTCTCTACTCCTCCACATGAAGCCAGCTGGGTGAGCTTGGACCAGTCATGGTCTTCTCAGAGCTCTCTCAGCCCCACTTATTTCACAGGGTGTCTGTTGTGGGGAGAGGAAGGGTAAGTAATTGTAAGCCACTTTGAGATTCCTTAGGGTAGAGGAAAGCAGGATAGAAAAAATAGCTCTTCTCTTCTGATGGGATTTGAATGGCAGGCATCTTTTTGCGGGGGGAAATTAGGTGTGTGAGTGTTTTTCCCGACTGATTAAAAAAATATTGTAAGAAAAAATGAAATGTAAAATGTTTAAATACATTAACAGATATACAGAAATCTAATTATGGATCATCTATACATCTTTTGATGAGACCTTCGAAAATCAAAAAACTCAAGTTTGTTTAACCACGTTCAAGGAGTCTGTGGATCAGTTCAGATATAACATAAAATAGTGATTTTAATTAAACTAATAATTATAGTTAATGTGATTGTCTGAACATGAAACACTCCACCAACCATCAGGGTGCATCAAGTCAGAATCTTTTATAAAACTTCCAAGCAAGATGGGATCAGGCCAGCCTGGGCAATCCAGGTCAGGATTCGTAAACTAACCATAGTTAAAATAAACTGAGGTTTCATGTAATAATAGAATTGCACTTATAGTTGCAGTCCTGAACTCCCGTATGTGCTAGGACATCTACACACCCAGAAGTATTTTGAGATTTTTTTTTTTTTACTATATCCTAAGGAAAAGGTATCCCTTGTGCAAGCACCGGGTCATGTCTGACCCTTGGGGTGATGCCCTCTAGCGTTTTCATGGCAGACTCAATACAGGGTGGTTTGCCAGTGCCCTTCCCAGTCATTATTGTTTACCCCCCAGCAAGCTTGGTGCTCATTTTACTGACCTCGGAAGGATGGAAGGCTGAGTCAACCTTGATCCGGCTGCTGGGATTGAACTCCCAGCCTCATGGGCAGAGCTTTCAGACAACATTTCTGCTGCCTTACCACTCTTCGCCACAAGAGGCTCTTACTATATCCTTACATTTGAACAGAAGTAGCAGTTTCAAATGTAAATATGTCCTGCTTATTCCTCTAGGGCTAGGTGATGGTTCTAATAAAACTTTTCAAAATCTTTATAGTGGTACACAGCATTCCCTCATCATGTATTATGATGTCTAGTATTGTATTGTGTATTCAGGCTTTCAAAATGACATGTCGTATGAAGATGGAAGGAAGAGGATCACCTTTCTGACCTTGATGCTAGCTGTACATTCATACAGTCCAATGCCAGCAGTGAGCCCCTATTCACATATAATTCACAGACACAAGTAAGAAATTTCATGCATGGAGATTACATGTTAATAGAATAGGGATGCACTGCAGACTTTCATGAGCAGGTACAATCTCCCTCGTTTCTGCATGTGTAGAGCATATGCTGCTTTGAATGCCACAACAGAACTTACATTTTCAAGAAGTAGAAGAACCTCTGAGGGAGAGCTGACCCCAAAGGAAACCCTGTACTATTTATAATCCGTAAATCAGAAATCCAACGAAAGTGAGAGAGAAAAAGGTGAGAAGAAGAAAGAGAAAGAGAGAAATTATAAGAAAATGGGTCATTCGAGAAGATGAACTAGTACTTTGCGGGTGTGGGCCACCTAGGATGCTTATGGCCACTTCAAGCATTAACAAACTCCAAATTCCTACATGTAGATCATAATGTCTTCGCTTCCTGTCCTGCTATTCATGCTCTCCTTGTACACTTCCTGGGGGTACCTGATAGGCCACTGTAGGAAAGAGAATACTGGATTGAAATCCAGCAGGCAGTTTTTATCTGAGTATGCACATATAAGAGAAAGCCATGGTTGGGGTACAATTTTGTATTACATTGGTACGCGGGGATCATGCAATTTCTAACGTGGAAGCAACTAAGAATTTTGTCACTCACCAATAACCTCGAAGTGTACCTTACATTCTGGGGTTTTAATTAGGTTAATGTTTTATCCCACTCCACTGACAGCCTGTCCTCATGACTTCCACAGAAACACCTTTTAGGGCAGGAGCACTATGACAGGGATAATTCCACAACAGCAGAAGTCATGGTGATGGGCCAGCATTGTGCCCACCAATGCTGCCATTCCAATTAATACAACAGAGACAAACTGGGCACAGTATGTAAGAACTAAAGCTGGGCACAGTATGTAAGAACATACACCCTCCTGTGTTAAACCTCCTTTCCCATTACAAAAACTCGTAAGTTTCTACCAACACTGGCTTCTAAATATTCATTTCAGAAAATTTAACTGTGTTGGACAATGCCTTATCCCACTATGAGACATGTCTCCATGGATTCTTTTGGGAAAGACGCAGCATGAGCAGGTTTTGCCAAGTCATTCCAGCAGCTGTTTTTTGTATGCATTTCCTTGAAACCAGACTCCAGAATGATGAGATGGACCTTGCTTGCTATATCACTAGAGTAAGTTTGTTAATCCTGAGCCATCACCAGCTTGCCAATTGGGCTGAAGAACATGGATTGGATCTCATTTTTGATGCTGAAGACAGAGGTACCTCCAGATGAGTAACATGGAATAGGAAGTCCAACCCTGATTAAACTTTTCTTCATCTGACTGGAGACGTCAGCCTTTGCCAGACATGCTCTTGAGGCTTTTTCACACAGCCACCATCGATTTGTAATCCTCGAGCTAGAAATCCAAATTCCAGTTATCAGGTCTTTTCCAAGACCATGGTAGAACTTTAAGATGGTGAATTGGAAAAGTTTCAGTGAAGATCTGCATAAGTGTCTTGGATGGCTCCCTCCAATACACTGTAACTACCACTGATTTGTTGGAGTTGTTATATCTTCAGCCAAAAGGTTCATTTCTCCAGGATATCAGAAAGAATCTATTCCAGGCTGGAGCAATCAGAGCAAAAGGCTGTATCATACTTTCCTCAACAGCAAACAACCAGAAGTAGCCGATGAACAACTCCATTAACTCAACACTGCATGCAGACAAAACCATGAACTGAATGTCTACCTTAAGGGCACACAACTTATATACAACCATACACTTAATTACCCTGGACAGGACCTTGAGCTATAAACACCATTTTACCAATGCAGCAGCAAAAATAGCCTGAAGCAGCGGAACGGACTTTGAGTCCAGTGGCATTTTTCAGACCAACCAAATTTTATTCAAGATAGAAGCTTTTGGGTGCAAGCATAGAGTTGAGATCTGAAGAAGTGTGCTTGTACCCAAAAGCTTCTATCTTGAATAAAACTTGCTTGGTCTGAAAGGTGCCACTAGACTCAAATTTTTAACATGGGTATCTTTGGATACTGTGTCATTTCCCTACATATATTTTTTGAATGTAAGTCAAGATACAGGACACCAGGAACAGACATGTTGAAAACTCATCAGCCAAGCCACATTCAGCCTAGCATGCACAACCCTATCAAGACTTCCTTACTTTTCCACCACCCTAAAGCAATTAAAATCCCATTGGTATAAGCCACTGCCATATATTTACCACCACAAGACTGAAGTTGAGTGGGTCCATTTCTGCAGTCACAGAGATATAACATTTGAGGGGTGAAGAAATCAATCAGCCTCAGACCCCATTCATACCCATCAAAGGAGCTCAGCTTGTTTCACGTTACTCCCATAACAGATGGGCACATAGACCATTTACGCACTGGGAAATCCACTGTCCCAGCTCTCATGCGGGAGCACAAATCGGGGGCAGATGAGGCGCACCAGGCCAAATGCTGTCCCGTGTGGGTGCAGGAAGAGGTGGGGCAACCTGCCACTACTAAAACTCCAGCCTGCAGCCTGGCATGAAACCTCCAGTGCATAAACGGTCATAGAGAGGGGGAAGTGACTGGTTCTGAGTTAAGCAGTTTTCTGGAAAGAACCAGGTATTAGACTCCATTCCTTGTTCTTTGCTTTCCCCCACACAAAACTCCAAAGATTCCCAAGGCACTGAAAGAACAAAGGCAAGGAAATAGGTTTGGAAATGTCAGAAGGCTACTTCAGGGAAAACAAGGAGAAGGATTGTCAGCAGAGGACAGGCAAAAGCAAGTTTATGACTGCTGGTACAAAGGAAGTTCAAAAACATCCTGCTTTAGATCACGCTGGGAGGCAACATGACTGGCAGTATGGTGTTGGCCCAGCAAAGGAGGGGAGAGCTCTGTTACTGGGCAGTTCTAAAACATCTGCGTGTGTGTGGACTACACAGAATTATGCTCTTGCAGTATGGCTTGGGAAATCCCTGGAGGTTTTGTCAGTGGAGCCTAGGAAGGGCAAGGTTTGGGTGAAGGACAGGAGCTCAACTGGATATAATCCAAAGCAGCCATTTTTTTATTTATTATTATTATTATTATTATTATTATTATTATTATTATTTAATTTTTAGACCGCCCTTCTCCCAATAGGTCTCAGGGCGGTTTACAACATAAATAGTTAAAACACAATAAAATCCCCATAAAAACCCCAATTAAAAGTTACATATAACATATCACATAACATATAGCGGCAGTGGTCACAATTCTGATCTTAGTTCAGCCTGGTGGAGAGAATAATGTTCAGAAGAGGGTGGCACCAGTACAATACATCTAACCATTATCTCGGTGTTAGAGAACTCAATATTGGAGGGGATCCTCTGATGGATTAGTGGGAGAGCTGCCCTGGCCTCAACCATATGCCTGGCGGAAGAGCTCCGTCTTACAGGCCCTGCGGAAAGCTGGTAGATCCTGCAGGGCCCTTAGCTCTTCTGGGAGCTCGTTCCACCAGGTCGGGGCCAGGACTGAAAAGGCCCTGGCCCGGGTCGAGGCCAGGCGAACATCCCGTGGGCCCGGGACAACCAGTAAATTCATACCCGCAGAGCGGAGTGCCCTGCGGGGGGCATAAGCAACCAAGCGGTCCCGCAGGTAGACGGGACCCAGGCCGCGTATAGCCTTAAAGGTCAATACCAATACCTTGAATCTGATTCGGAAACAGACTGGTAACCAGTGCAGATGACGAAGCACCGGCTGAATGTGGGCCCTCACAGTTCACAGTTTTCACAGTTCAAAACGCCATTTGTTCCAGGGAAACCGATCTCTGTCATCAGGAAATCAGTAGGGATTTCAGGAGACCCCAAGGCCTCACCTGAAGGTTAGCAACCATATCTTGAACAGTATCCCCTGCCAGGGTTGCCAGTTCTGGGTTAGGAAATACCTTGAAATTTGAGGGTGGAGCAAGGGGGGATAAGATTTAGGAAGAGGAGAGAACACAGCAGGGTGCAATGCCATAGAGTCCTGTACCCAAAGCAGCCATTTTCTCCCAGGAAATGGATCTCTGATGTCTGGAGATCAATTGTAATTCTGAGAGACCTCCAGGCTCCATTTAGAGGTTGGCAACACAATCCACAACAGCCCTTTCAAGCAACTTTCTACTGGCCACTCACACATGGAAAGGACAGCACCTGCAGTTCTTCCCACATTCTGTCTCTGCTTGTACTGATTTATGTAATTACTAGGGGCAAAGCCCGTTGTCTCCAAGAATACAACGGGCGCTAGAGCTTGGCAGTGGGAAGAGGAAGGGGGGGAGTTATCCAGTCTGTAAGGGCATGGGGTTGAATGTTGAGGCCTACTGCACAGGGTTGTTGTGCAGATGAAACAGGAGACAAAAAAGCCAGTTTCCTTTGCAGAATAACGCTGTGCAGTGGCCTCAAACCTGCAGAGAGTTGCAAAGAAGAAAGACACATGGCTTGGCTGTGTCTAACCGCCGGCCAGAGCAGTATTTTAAGTGAAAAGGGGCTTTTCTGTGGCCTCCGTCAGCCAACTGTTTGGCAGAAGGGGAAAGTCCCCCCCCCTCAAAAGGAAGGCCCTCAGTCTCCCCTGCATTGCTCTTGGAAAGGCCTCCTACCCTCAGTCAGGGGCTGTCAGAGGCTCCTTCCCAGCAGGCCTGAAGGGAGGGGGAGGGGGAGCACTCTGCAGCCTCCTGCCATCTCTGTCAGGGTTCTGAGGCAATTTACAGTTGGACTTGACAGTTAGGACAGCCTTGAGGTGAAAAGTGCTGGCGCAGCCTGTCCAAGCCTCTGTTCTCATCCCCCTTGGCAGCCCTACTGACCTCCTCTCCCTGCAGTGGTCAGGAGCAGACTGGCAGCCAGACTGGGCTGGGTAAATGGAATTTTGGTCTGTCCTGGTGAGGGGCCAATAGGGAGGCACTTCGCATGCCTCCCCATTGGCTGCTTGGCCCTGGATGGACACTTGGAGGGCCCAATCAAGAGCCGCTTCGCGGCTCCTGATTGGGCCCTCTGAGTTTTTATCCTGGATAGGGCCTGCCCTAACTCCTCCCCAAGTGGCCTTACTCTTTTATTTAACCGCAGGAGCGGTTATCTTTAAACCGCCCGTGGCGCCGCGGGCGCCACGGACTAAATAAAAGGCTAAGGGGTTCTAGGGCGGGATGTGTCCGTGATGAGGAAGGGTCCGGATTGGACCCTTCCTCCTGACAAACAATCGGAGGGACCCATCGGCAGGCGCGCAGTGCCTGCCGATGGGTCCCTCCGATTCCCAGCCCCAGCAACTGCGAGCCGCACGCAGCGCGGCTCGCAGTTGCTCCCTTTGCCGCTGGCCTGGCGCGTCAGAGGCGGAAAGCGGCTGGGCTCGCGAAGCGCCTCCGAGACGTCACAGAGGCTGGCCTCGCGAAGCGCCTCCGAGACGTTACGGCGGCTGCAAGGGAGCCCCCGGCGGCAGGCTGACTCGGCGAGAGGCGCTTTGCGCCTCTCAGCGCGTCAGCCTGCCGCCGGCCAGAGAGCCCCCGGCAGTCGCTTCACTGTCCTCTTCCGTCGCCAAGACGCTGGGAAAATGCGAGAAAATGCCGCCGCCGAAAACGCTCGCCCCACCAGGAGCCCGCTTGCCCGCCGCCTCTCCAGCTCGCCCTGGCCTTCTGCCCACCCCAGGACCACGCCCGCACTGTTACCAGATAGCAGCTGCGCGAAGCCAGTGAGTGGCCCTGGGGTTCTGTCTTGCCTTCGGAGGGAAGGGTGCTGACCCACATTTGGGGGGGGGTGGAAAAGATGGGTGGGTGGGAGCGTGTCTCTTACCCTTCCCCCTTCTCCCCTTTCAAAGCCCGTTTTTATAAATGGGCTTTGAAACTAGTATATTCCATAAAGTCATATCCCTCATTACAATGGCTACATTCAAACATCATGAACAACCACAGTTCTTATGATGTGCCAAGAACAGAGTTAATAGTTTAGGAAGCCTTTGATCGCTTTAACAAACTGAAGCTTATTTCTGAAGTGCAAACCACACTGTAGAATCCTGGATTTGTAAGACCCAGAGCACAATGTAACCAATGGCTCAATGTTTACTTGTGATACGCAAGGACCAGAAACACACATTGTATCTTCCTAGCCATTGCTCCAGGCTTCCTCCCTTCTCTCTTAAAAAATGTCAAAATTTCCTTGAACTCCAAAAATGGATGGAAAAGGGTAGGGTTCTAATCAACCATTGTTCTCATTCAGCTAGACACTATTTTTATCTTGTTTTTTAAAGTAATTTAAGCAGCCCACGTAAGATCAAAGTTCATATAGCTACTACTGAAAACAGAAAGTTTGCACATTTACTATAAATACCATTTGAGTGGAATAATTGCCATTTATAGGCTGCTCACCTGGAGTTTCAAATATTTCCTCCAAGGCTGGGGACAGAAGGTAATGCTAGGAGAAAGACTTCCCAGTGGCCTCCCCTAGTATGTGGGGTTCTGCAGAGAGCTATTCACACCCCAATGTTGTTAAACAACTCTATGCACTCCCTCACCTTACTAATCCAGAGTTTCAGTCTAGGGAGTCATCAATATGCCGATAACGCCCAGCTATATCTCTTGATGGATGGCAATCCATCTAGACTCCCAGACACTCTGGCCAGATGTCTGGAGGTTGTGGCAGACTGGCTCAAGTGGAGTCAGCTGAAGTTAAATCCAGAAAAACGGAGGACCCCAGGCTGGGCTGGTATGCCTCAGATGGGTTGCTGCAACTCCTCAGTATGATTCCAGAAGCCCTGAAGTCTCGCCCTGACATAGGTAGGTGACTCCAGCTCTTCTCAGGGATCTGGAGACAACCGATGAGCAGTTGGTGGGTGCTATAGTTGGCAATGGCTATGCATCCAAGTTGGGTAAGCATGCTTCCTTGCTTGGTCCCTTCCTACCCAGCCACAGGACCTCCATCTTTGAAGAGTTTAGCTTCAGACAACACTGCTTGAGCCATTTCATCACTGCTTCCATGCATCTGGGTAAGGTTTATGGGGGGGGAATCGGGGCGGTCATCCATCAGCTACTTCTACTGATTGTAGAAGGGCTGAGAATACAGCTGTTCCTTCACAATGTAGGATTCTCATATATTCTACAGCAGCCTGGGATGGAGCAGTCTCAATTGATGGGAATAAATCAAATTATAAATAAAAATAAGAATCTCTTCCTCAAAGGAAGGCCAGGTTGCTAGACTTTTTGGTAGTTCTAAAAAGGAGGGTCTTCTATACCAATAGTGGATGCACCAGTGACAGACCTGTTCCAAAATGGTTATTCCAATAGAGTCTGATGGGCTACCCAGAGATTACTGCAACAAGGCGGTAGACCAACAAGGCTGTAGACCCTATGTAAGAATTTCAAGGCTGCCTCCATCGTCCAGAGGGCTTCCTTGGTTGGTTCTCTCTTTTCTAGAGCTATATATCTCTGGGCCAGCAATCTCTGGATATCTATAAATAGCCAAAAGCTGAACTGAAGAAAATCAATTTGGCTGCAGCCCTCTTGGTTGATGCTTAACTTGACACCATTCAGCTCTTTACCAGGGCCATGACATCAAACATCACTGCCAGACATAACACTTGATTAAACCAGTTGGAAGTAGATCCAACCTCACAAACGGAGGTAGTCAGCATTCTGTTAAGGGAGTTTGCCTCTTCAGGGGCAGACTTGACAAATGTTTTATGAAGAACAAGAAAAAAGGATTCCTGATATGGAAGAAGGAAAGTAAATGAATGAAAGGTTATATTCTTTTCATAACCACTGGCAAAATTCCAGTCCAGATGCTCAAGAGGAAGATGACAGGCAAAACCAACAGATAGTGCCACCTCCTCCTTTAACAAATCCTCTGGTCAAACTAAGCCTGTGGCTGGGTAGGACGAGACCAAGCAAGGAAGCATGCTTACCCAACTTGGATGGAGTGTGTCTAGCAGGAATCCACCAGAAACCTGGGTGTGATCCTCAACCCCTCCCCTCTCCATGGAGGCACAGGTCAAAAGAGTAGCACATCAGGCCTTCTACCATCTACACCAAGCAAAGCTACTAGCATCCTACTTGGCACCAGAACACCTAGCCACAGTGATCCATGCAATGGTCACCTCTAGACTGGACTTCTGCAACTCATGCTACACAGGCCTACCCTTATCCTTGATCTGGAAACTGCAATTGGTTCATAACACCACGTCCAGGATTCTCACCAATACACCATGGAGATCCCACATCCGGCTGATACTTCAGCTCAGCTGGCTCCCAATTGAATTCTGGACTTCTGCAACTCGTGCTACACAGGCCTACCCTTCAAGGCCATACACAGTCTGGGCCCAGTGTACCTGAGAGACCGTCTCTCTACTTATACCCCCCAAAAGAGCATTACGCTCCGCTGCCACCAACTGGCTGGTGATCCTTGACCCCCAAAGAAGCACATCAGTCCTCAACAAGGACTGTTTTGGCTCCCACCTGGTGGAACATGCTCCCTGAAGAGATCAGGCCCTGATAGATGATCCATCCATGTTTCATTGATCAGATTTTCTCCTATCCATTTTGTTTTGATGGTCAAGCAGACGACTATATTTCGGGATGCCCGAACATCTGTTGTTTTGGTTCACATTCATGACTGTTTGACAGGCTGCACCAACTGTTCCTTCCCAACAATAAAAGTACAGCACAGCTTTTTGCACATGTGCATTTTCACAATCTGATATTCTACTCCTCCCTCCTTCTTGCTGCACCATTTATCCACTTGTTAAAGGAGGAGGTGGCACTATCTGTTGGTTTTGCCTGTCATCTTCCACTTGGTAGTCAACTGGGTAAGCGGAAGTTAAATTACAAATCATCATAATCATGTCATAAATAAAAGCTGTGTTAAAAGTAGCCCATATTGTTGTTAATGGCTTCTAAGCATACAGTTTCACAATACCTGATGTAACTTGCTCATGTCAATACAGTCTGAAATAGTAAATTCAAATGTTGAACATGTTCAGTACCAAATCTGTGGCATTCCTGGACTAAAATAATTGTTAAACTTACGCATGAATGGGGGGAAATGAGACAAAACCCAGTCAACACATGTCTGTAGGCCCATCAAATTGAGATTGGGTTTGATCATGAGCATCTATTTTTGGATACTTCTTGCTGAGATGTTGACAAGGAATTTTCAGGTGGAAGGATGAAGCTCATGGTTAATTAAGAGTGTAGCAGAAATAACAGTTTTAGAAAAATGACCAATTGTTCAGAGCACTTGAGAAAATGGGAAGGTATCGAAAAGGTCTGAGGACCATGCTTCCTGATTCAAGATATATGGAACCTTCTTGTGATTGGCCTTATCAAGAATAAACTCCGTGCTTTAAAAAGTATTATCTACCCTACCTGGCAAGTGGAAGCATTTTTGCTACAGATTCTACCATTCTCTGAATGGGTCCACTCAGGCCTACATAAATCGTGACTCACCAAGCAGAGAATAACTATCTACTCACAGCCCACAAACAACATGACAACATCCCCATTTTTTGAGTCCTGGCAGGTGGAAAATGCAAGAGGGTTATCAAGTCTCTGGTGGGTGGGTTGCCATTCACAGCTAGTGGGTTGTGTTTAGCCTGTTGGGTCACAAATTGTGTAGGCCCAGCTTATGGTAAACTCCAAAATTACACTATCCACCTCCATTCTTCAATTGTTGTTCTGATTCATGCCCTTCCATTTGCACTCTATGGCTGGAAATTTGCTTCAATGTATGGAGGCTGTGGCAACACCAGGGACATTGCAAGGAATGCTCTTGGAAATAGAATGACCTTCCTTACAAAACACACTCCACGCTCAGTCCCAATACAGCAGGCAGAATTGTGGACCTATCTCCCATAGCTTCACCAATCATACTGTGTTAGTTACCAGAAAAATAAACTAGCATCTTTGTAGAGAGTCAAATACCCCACCACTTTGTTGAAGGGACTGGAGGCTCCTGGTGTTAATTAGCTACTATCTTATGATGGATGGTAGCAGAAAAGCCAGGAGTGGCACAGGCAGATTACATTCTAGAATGAACCTTTCCTCCTCTTCAAGGAGACTAAAAAGGAATCTAGTGAAGGACAGGTGCTGAACCATAACATCCCCACATGGTCACAGCATATACGACTAAGAGATCTATTCGTACTTCTAATGAGAAAAAAAAGTTGAGAACTCTGGCCAACTACTATGGAACAACACAAAAGCAGGATTCCCAAGATGATCCCTATAGCCTCTGAGAAACAATGTGGAAGGGAATAAATAGGTCCAGTTTACACATTTACTAAGAGATGGTATATGGTTAGGAATTGCCTGTATCTTTCACTACATCATCTCCTGTAATCTTCACTCTGTTCAACTCACACATTATTACAGGGACAGCTCAGCCACTGGACAAATGCAGCATGTGTGTTCTTGGTGCTAGAACTTCAAGGGACCCAGATTCTCCATTCTTGGGTACCTCAGTTGTTAACTACATTTCATAATTAACCATCTTAAGAGCACTGGGTGTGTGGGGGGGGGGTCAGCAATAAAAATGACTCAAGCAACAGTGGGGATACAAATACACAAGGAGAACTTTAAAGAGGCAGGATTAAGAGATAGTGCTCTACAGCCCTGACCATCAGCAACTAATAGTTTCAGCTCTGCCTCCTTTCCTGTTCTCTACTCTCCAAAGCAAAACACTGTAAAACTTCACCTACTCTGACTAAGCTGATCATGTTAGAGCACAATCACTTATTATAGCCTTGTTGGGACTAAGAGTATGTATTCAGCTAATATGAACTGAAACAAACCCTAAAAAGTATTAACTTAGCAAATATTTTGTTTCCATTTTTCCAGCTATCCAAAATGGTCAGCCCAAAATATCCAAAAATTATTTAGGATTTTTTGGGACTGCCATATAGCCACAGTTTGAGTACATTGAAAGGACTCCCAGACCCTTTAAATGCCTTCAGAGTAAACTCTCTACTTGGAGAAGGCATTTAAGGGTCTCATAGACCCTTAAGATGCCTTTGGAGTTCACTCTTACCCCACTGATGCAGCCTGCAAAAGGCATTTAAATTTTAAAGTTTAAATGCCTTTCCTCCATTGAAAACAATGGAGGGTAAGGCCCCTTCATTGAGGACTCATAGAACTGGATCCCTTCGTCCAATCTTTTTGAAACATAAGGAGGCTGGAGAGAGGTACCATCAGCTATGCTGCAAATTTGGTGCTTCTACCTTAAAAACAGCACCCAGTAGACCCATATATCCCTGGATCAATTCTATGTGGGCCACCAAGTATAATGGCCCCCACTTGGTGGAATGAACTCCCAGAAGAAATCAGGGCCTTGCCAGATTTAAAACAATTCCACAGGCTTGCAAATTGGAGCTCTTCCACCAAGCCTTTGGTCGAGGCCAATGAACCAACTCCACCAAACTAGAGACACTAGTGCAGTGTTATTAACAATGTTAAATGTTCTATTGTGCAATGTTATGTCATTCGTAATGTAATATGGTCACAATTATGATGTTTTTCCTTGTATTGTATCACAAACAATGTTTTCTTGTATTGTATCACAAATTCAAATGTAAACTGCCCTGAGCCACAAGGGAAGGTGGTATATAAATATAATAAAATAAATAAAATAAAAATAAATAAATAAATAATGGTCTCCAAAGGTTACAACTCCTCTCCAAAGGAAATACTGAGGTCACCAAACAAATACTATGGCATAGCATTTAAATACCGACAAAACTCTGCTATTGGAAATTTGCCTTAGGTAATCTTGACATGTTTTTATAGTTTTAAATGTTTGATTTTATTGTTGGACATTTGTACACTACTATGATTTGTTAGATTATGGTTTTGTTAATGGTGTGATTTCTGAAGCCAGCTTGGAGCTGTATTTTAATAAATCATCATCATAGGTTATAATGGAGTTGGAAAAGTTCAGGATTCCCAAATATTACCAAATCCAAATATCATATCAGTACTGGGATTCAGGAATATAGGGAAATACAGATATTTTTCACATTCAATATATCCAAACCCCAAAAATAACTGGGTTTTTTTTTGTTTTGTTTTTTTTGTAAACTGCTAGTTGGGACACTACCAAACTAGGTCTCAAGTACCCTCATGAGGAAAAACCCTGCCCCATTACTGGAAATCAGCACATCAAAATAATTACTAGGCTAGCATGCTCATTTACACAGGGGTACCTAGTCTGCCATGTGCAGCCTGAAGAGGTAAGCACCTAAAATGCTCCCCCATGTCTTTCCCATGAGACAGCAACTGAGCCAAGACAATTCACATATACCTTCTTGATGCAGATTTTCAAAGGTAAATGATTTCCATGAACGGTGATAAATGGAATCCCACCTTCATCTTTCCTGAAAATAAATAAGCCACTCTATTTTCTTTATAAAATTCTACCCGGAACACATTTTTGTTTTCTTTGTAACTCTAAAGAAGGAAATCAGTTCCAGGTGGAGCAAGAAAAACAAAAGACAACACCCATAGGCCCGTGAATGTCTACCAAACCTATTCAGCACACAGATGACAAATGCACAAAGGGCAAATACAAAGCAGGTCTACTCAGAAATAAGCCTTATATTATTCAATGTGGTTAATTCCCAGGAAATTGCCCTTAGGGTTACAGCCAAGGACCCTGCCTTCCAGGTCAAGGCTTAGCTGCAAAATGTTCTTACGTGGAAAACTAAGCAGCAGAAGAAGCCCTCTGAAGAGCCATTTCTTTAACATTAAAATAAAGTCCAGTTCTGCTACATCACGGATGATCCTTAGAGACATCCCAACAACTTGTTTTTGCTGATAAAAATAATTAAGCATATCAAGGTGTCTGGGTGGAGTTTATGAGTTTAGGGGGCTATAAAAAATCAGCAAAGTCTGCTTTGACCTTGGCTGTGGCTTAGGGCACTGTTTTGGGTACAGTGCTCCTTACCCTGATGCAGTGTCTCGTACTCCTGCCAACTCCCAAACATCCACCTATATATACCTAACTGCAGCAGACTATGCAGAGCTGCTTGCCGGAGTGAGGACAGTGTAAAATAAGGAAATTAGTGAAGAGTAAGGAGATCCAATATTCATTGTAATAGCCAGTACTTAAACCCTGAAAGTGATGAAGTAACAAATAAAGAAGAGCATAATGTTGTTGCTTTGGATAATACTATAAGTAAGAATGTGGAATCTTATTTCAAGCTGCTACTACGTAGTCATATCATATACAATATAAAAGAGCCTCTGGGGGTCTTTTCTTTGCTGAATAATGGTAGAACCACATCTAGCTAAGCAATGGCATTTAGTGACGTACACCTCAATGCTAAGCCCATGAATCAGAAGTAAGTCCCATTGATGTCACTAAAACTGTTCAGGATCAGGACTTGGAATATCTTATCCCACAGAAACTTCAAATAGGCTGGGAAAGATGAACTCCAAGCTCACAGTTAATCTAGGTTCACCCAAATACATGACATTTGGCCTACATCTGAGTCTGAAACTGACTTGATAATTGTCTAGGGCAATGCCGAATTTTCAGACAATTGTAGTTTTCGTATTGAAAATCTGTAGTTGAATAACTATGTCAATTATGCATTAATTTTTCCACAGCCTGTGTCCTGGACATCGACACAGTTCAGAAGAAGCCATCTCTTTTCTAAATGGGATTTTTAAAAATTGGGGTGGGGAGATTTCAGTGAAAATGTTCTGACTCTTCCTACGGCACTGCTTAAAAAGGTTTATTGGCAGATCACTGTTTCACGGGTGACCATTATGTAAACGGAAGAATGCTGAAAGTCTATGCTGTCCAGAAGAGTCTAACTTAGGGTCACAATTTAGACAACAGGTGTAGCACTCCTGCCTGTTGCTTAGCCAGTCGCTGCATGATTTCCCGCAATCCCAACATAGTCAAGACAAGATGCCAACTAAATGGGCAGAAAGAACCGAACCGGGTCATGTTAAGCCTTAAGGCAAACAAAAAATAAAGAACCCCCAATTTCCCAGTATCCTTCCATAATGACTGTGCACATGGGATGATCTATAAGTCCCGTATCATAATTCCTTGGGCTCCTGTTTGTTAGAATTCTTCAAGGTCAGAACAGAGAAGAACAGGGAAAGCAAATGGCAGATGAAAGCCTTTTAATCTAAGCACCTTCTTTGCGTGTTTTTTTCTTACCGTTCACGAAAGCAGAAAACATGGAGACCTTTGAACAATACAGCCAAAACGCAGCAAACAAGAGAGAACCAGCTGTCGGCAAGGTGGAGGCCATTAGAAATCCTTTCTGTCCAAGTCACTACCCGCACCATCAGAGACCTATCTGATCGCAACTGCGAAATGTTTTCCTTGAGGTGTGGGGAGAAAGGCCTTTGGATCCGAGGAGAGAGGAGGGGATTTCAACACATTTGGCAATCCTTTGTGTTCAGCCATGGTTTGCTGTCATCTCCTTATCCACACCTGCGTGCAAGCTCTCCACCCACCGCCTAACAAAAATTCACCCACGCAACATCGCCAAGGCAGGAAAGCGTAGGTATTTTTAAAAGAGCTGGGCGGCATCGGGGGGGGGGGTGTTTAATGCTTTCTTGGGTCCAGAAAAAGCCGTCTCTCCTCTTGCACAATGCAATAGTGGAAGGCGAGTCTGCTTCTCCCACCACACACACACCCCTATCACCCATGCACAGGCAGAGCATATAGCCTTCAGCACCAAACTACATGGGGACAATGACATTTCCATAATGTCTGATCAAAAGCTGTGTATCGGGAGGGACAGTGCAGGAGAGGCCTGAAGACACTCTTGTTCAGTCCCTGGCTGTGACACAACCGATGCTTCCCTCGCCCTTTCTATTGCAATGCCCTCCGGCTTGGACACACATCTGGCCTTTACGAATGGAGGAGAGCATTGGGTGCCTGCATGCATGTCGTCTTCTCCAGTGTTGCAGGCTGCATGCTTACCAGAGCATGTCTGGCTCATCCACAGTTCCCTGGAGTAACCTTTATTCCAATGTGTCGCAAGCATGTATTTCACGGATGGTTAAACCGAATCATTATCACCAAGCATTCATTTGACCAAAAAATGTTATTACTGTCACCAAGTCAGTTTCCCTTACAACACAAAGGCACACACGCTCATTCTCTTCTCTAGCTCCCTCCGCCTTCACCACACACCCTCCTTCGCCAACACACGAATCATATGTTGTGCAACATAACATCCCCGGAAAAATAGAACAGCAAGAACATGCAGCAAAATGGATGGAGGTGCAATAGCTGTATTTTCTAGACCCAACCAATACCTATCAACCTGCTCCCAACCAGAACTTTTAACTTAAAGGGGAAAATGGAATTAAACCATGGCCTATCGCATGAATGTTTATATGATCCATGATCACACACCTATTGGGAGCCTATATCTGTAGGACATGAAGCACGGGTCATTGTACTACTTTGGTAATACACACACAAACATGCCAAAAAAAAGAAAAGAAAAGCCGCAGAGCCGTCAAGAGGTAACATAGAATTTTCTCGTCATGAGCCGAAATGTCTACCCGTGGGGGGGGGAGGAGGAAAAAGGGCGTGCAGACAGAATGACAGAGGGGGGATGGCAGAAAAATGAGTTGAGGGTTTAAAAAAAATACAGTTCTGCGCTTCTAATCCCAAAATTGGCAATCTGTCCTTTCCCCCCTTTACGCACCCTACCTTCTTTCCCCTTCGGCACCCCCTGCTTAAGCTTTAGTGCAGATGATTTCTGTATCTTGCTTCTGCAGCAGCAGGGCTAATGACTCCCAGATCAAGCCCCCCTTACTAAGATAACCCCTCCCATTATTTCTTTCCAGCAATGGCCTGAAGAACAATGTGTTTTTTAGAGATAATGGAGAGTATTTAAAAATATAAAGAGGACGGATCGCAGGCATTATTGAAGCAAAGCAGCTCCCCGCATCGCCTCAATCTCCCACCACACGCACCACGGTTTTCTGATCCCCTTCCATCTTTTCCTACCTTTCCCCCACCCATCAAGTACGGCAATGATAATAAATAAATGTACAATAACAAACAAACAAATAAGGTTTTTTTTTTAAAAAATGAATAAACCCACAACGCAATCTGGGTAGCCGATCTCAAAATCCCAGTACTAATCCGCTTGAATTTGTTCTTGCCCTTATATAAGCAGCAGCATGTCAACATGTTCAGTAGGAACGCAGTGCAAAATGAGGCCAGGGTAGAGCCATGGTGAATGGTGATATCATCGGGCATCGGCTCCATCAAGAAGCCATCATTATCGGCACGATGAAATCAAACGTAGGGGCCTCTGTTTCATTTATTTATATATATTATGCACTTGGGGTGCCATTTTTTCCAACCATTTCTCTCTTTATTCAAAAGACATGTATAATTAAGTATAATTTTCTCCCCTTAAAGCTGAATACTCCACCAGGAGATACGCCAAAAATGAGAGACTTCTCCTACGCCTGACACCGTTCACATTCAGAGGAATCAATTAATACAGCCCCAGTTGTTGCCTTTTTCATCACGCTTTCGGCAGTATAACGTTCAGTTTTCTCCCTTCCCCACAAAATAAGGTGCTTTGCAAAGAGGGAGGGCCAGAATATGCACACATTTTTCTTTAATGTCCATAATAATGGTGCACAAAAGCCCATACATATAAAAAGGAAAGTAACCTAAGATAGTAACCGCCTCCCACAAAAATAGAATATCCTAACCAGCCTTTAGATCAACTCGCCTAACTTAGTCTTCCATAGAGCATTTTAACAACCAGAGAGAGCTACAACACTGTTACGTCTTCTGGTAGAAATAATGGCTGACTCTATACAGCGAGCAGGCAGGCTCCTTTCCGTCCCTTCTTTTCTCCACCCAAATAGCATCCTTCTCATTCTGACTTTCGATAGACTAGTCAAGAATTCACCCCCGCAAAAGCCAGTCTCCAAAATATACCCTGGCAGAAGTGCCAGTGAGCGGTCATGAAAATATTTGTCTCTCTTGGATGGCTGTGTGTCCAGTGTTGGAAAAACCTGAGGTTGGATCCAAAGAAATATTTTTAAAAGAATTGGTTTTATACATCTCCTTTCAACAAAACTGCAGATCCGGGAGAAGAAGGAAGTGAAGGAAGAGAGTTGGTTGCAAAAATACTGCCATTTGGAAACGAATTCCACGTTTTAAGCTCTTTGGTTATTTTACTCTTCTTTGCCATATTACCTGCCCATTCTTTATTTGTTCCATAATCAAAATTGTGAAAAAATAACTGAAGGGATTGTACTTTTAGGGGGGAAGGGGTCTATTAAATAAAAAAGAACTGGTAAATAAATATAGAGGAATTTCTTTGCTTGTTAAATTTTAAAGTCTAAATAAATGTAAAATAAGCAATAGATCAGGTCACCTGCACAACACCAGCATCGATACCCTTTGTTAAGGGAATTACATCACTGTCCTTCATGGACTAAAAATTAGAAAACAATTAAAGATTGAGACGCGGGGGGTGGGGTGAATACTGGGTATTTCACACACTTTTTTTTCTTTTCTTTTTTGTTTTTGCATTTAAAAAGGCATCAAACCAACCTTTAAGGTCACTCTTTGCCTGGAACTCACAGCAGTTGCTTGTAGTAGAAGTTTTCAGGCAAGACTGGTACTAAATCATTAATATAAACAAATGGAAGAAGAAAGACTCTTCCGTAATAGATCCAAAGTCGAAGGGGGAAGCCTTTCCTGTCTTCCACCTTCCTTATTTTCCTCATTTTTAAAGAATACAATGGGGGGACGAAATTGATAGAAATGTCAAATTATTCCCAAATGCATCAGATTTTTAAACAGAACCCTGTAACCAACCTCCATTTAGCATTTCTTCTTTCTGTTTTTTAATTCTTTTTTTAGCCAAGCATAAAAACCAAGAAAAGTACATGGCTTTGTCAGGGCTTGGAGTTTGCGCTTGTCACCTTTGTACTAGGTGTGCAGTTTCTCCACCCCCAAAAAAGATCTTTCTCACTTTCGGAGGAGAAGAATCAAAAATAAAATGGGGAGTGGGGATAAAAACACTGGCAACCCCCCCGACTATCAGTAGCAGCGGCTTCTCAGATATATTTGGGATCCAAGTTTCGTTTTCGGAGGGGGCGAAAACCCCGACGGTCTTCCGAGCTCTCCTGCGAGTCGAACTTCCAACCCCGACCCAAGCCGAGTCTTTCCACTGGAGGCGCGGCGAAAGAGCGCCTTCCGTCCGGGTCGGTGGTCTTCCATCGTGGGCTCGCCTTCCTCTCGCTTCTCCACATCGCCCGCCCGCCTCCACCCCCGCCTTACCTTGGTACTTGAGAAGAGCTTTGGGCCGTTTCCCCAACTCTTGGGGCTCTCGTCCTCAGTGGGGCGGCGAGCCTCCGGGGGGTCTCTCGGAGAGGGGCTGGCGGGGCAAGGAGGGCGGGTCTCGGGGGAGTGGGGGATGCCCAAGGCAGCGCCTGACTGGCTGGGGGGCTGCAGGCAGCGAGGGGCGGCTTTGGCGCGTGCCTCTCCCCCGGCCGAGAGTCGCGTGCGAGAGGAGCTGCGTCGAGGCGACCACTCTGCCTGAGACTGTCGGAGCAGCCCAGGAATTTCACGCACTCCAGAGGCGGCCCCGCCCTCTCCGGCGCGCGGAGCCCGCCACTTAAAGAGACAGGCGCGGCGGCCAGCCAGGCTCGCGAAGCTCGGCGTCGTCGGCGAACAGCTGAGCAAGAGGCAATCGGGGGACATCCTCCGGCCGCCCGGGATGACTAAGAGGCAGGTGCCGGCGAGGCGAGGCGAGCCCCCCGCTGGCTCCCGCGGCACGCGCCGCCCCGGCTCCTTCTCCGCGGGGATTAAGCCAAGTGGGGGCTCCAAGAGAAGCGGGGAGCGAGCAGCTTCAGGTCGTCGCCCAGAGCTGCTCCGGGATTGTATTATTTATTTATTTGTTTTTAATCTGCAAGACATATTTTTTTTTTCTTTTAAGTCTGCCAAAAATTTTATTTTTTTTCCCTCTCCCCCTACGTGCTTACTCAGCTTTACAGAGAGGCTGGGTTTGGTTGATGCCCCCCCCCGCCCCCAATTTGTGCGCGGTTCAAGTTCTGCAAGTCTGTCCTTTCCCCCGCCAAGGCCACGGCCGCCGCCTCTGGAGTTCGTCCGCGTGGGCGTGCGGAGTTGGGGGCGCGAGGAGCCACGCCGGCGATTCCCAGGGATTGACTGACTGACTGTCGCGAGCCACAGGCGGCCGCTTCGACTTCGCGAGCCAGAGATCGCGGCCGGGCTTCCGCGTAGAGGGGGGAGGGGTGGGGGCTTTTTCTGACAAGATATTTAAACAAGAAAATTCGCTTAAAAAAAAATGGGTTAGGACCACTCTTTTCTTTGCGCTGGATGTACTTTTGGGCTAGTTCCGTTGGCTGGGTGCCCGCTGATGTCTCCGAGGAGTCACGGCAAAAGGGGGACTCGGATCTCGTGAAAAGCAGGGCGCCGTTGGGACTTCCACCTGGGTTGAGAAAGCAGAAGGAGCCGCTCACCTTCCCCGCCTGCTCCGAATCAATTGCCCCCCGCCACAAACCAGCCATGCCATGATGTGCGGGTTTCCCAGCTTGCAACAGGGGGGACAAGTAAATATGTTCCCCTCCTCCTTTCTCTGGAGGTTTGAGAACGCGGTGCTAGCCCAGACTCCCAGGGCTCATTATGCCATATTTGTAAATAAGATCTGGGATCCAAAAATCTTCCGGCATATCCAGAGATATGGGTATGCCCAGTGGGATTTTTGCTTTGAAGGGTAGGCTCTCTTGGCTCCATCGCAGGCCTGTTGAGGAAGTCTCCTCCTTTTCACTTTCTCCCATGGGATGGACGCACGCAGCTCCAGAAAGTGCACGCAAGAAGTCATGTTTCCATTTTTTCCTTCAAAAGCCTTTCTCTAAAGAGGTGAGGGAGATCTACAGATTTCTCCCTTCCTCATTTGAGCCACACAATAAACCTGGAAAGAAAGTGACGGGCCAGTGGTTCTACTTAGAGACTTTTGGGGATCCCGACTCATGATCCTGAGCCATGCAAGCTGTCTTTTGACTGCTTCCCCTTTTTATGTTTGTATTTTTAAAACAAGCTCTTTCTGTCCCTGTGGCACCAAGGCATTTTATGAGATTAAATTTACAGACTCATGACCTGGTCCTACAGAATAGCGACAAAATGATCAGCCGTGGACAGAATGATATAGACTCACATGGTCCCTCTTCAAACAATTTGGTTGCAAACAGTCTAGCACCAGAGAACTCAGATGCTCACTCAGAGGACACACAGGAGGCTCCTGTTTATCTTTCTGGCCCAGGCTAGAACCACAGTGTCACACCATGACCACCATGGCATTCATCTAGATATATCCACTATGATGATACTGCAAGAGGAGGGGGTCATAAACACAAAAGCTGTAAACTAACAGTCAATGATGCTGTTGACAGCTGTTTATTAGATGTGGCCAGTACACCTTGGGATGCCCCCAAACCAAATGGAGCCCACCAGTCAAGAGCACCCTTATGATGTAATGGTGACAGTGTCAAACTCAGAAACCCAGATTTGAATCCCCAGTCTCCAACAGAACCTTGCTGGATTCCCTTAGGCCAGTCACATTCTCAGCCTAACCTACTGCACAAGAACAAATTTTGAGTCCAGTGGCTCCTTTAAGACCAACAATGTTTTATTCAAAGTATAAGCCTTTGTGTGCATGCATATTTCATCAGATCCCTCGCAAGTTCCTTCTAGAATGGTAAAATGGAATTGGGGAAGATAATTTGGTAAGCTAAATAAATGTTGCCCCTCCTACTGAAGGTGACTCATAAAGTGAAAAGAAGCACAATAAAATAATAAAACAACATAACTAACAATGAGAACATAAACCATTTTGGACTAGATGAGATTCTTACTGCTGAAAGTTTGGCACATCCCACAGAAAGTCAGGTATTTATAATCACCCTAGACTTGTGTAGAGCAAATGTCACATGGGCCCACATCCATGAACATTTCACACATGTGTTTACCCCTGTGACTGCAACAACATTGGGGTGATGCTTAGGTGTGAAACAGTTAATTACAGATTAAACTCCACAAATAGATTATTGTGCATTGACAGAGGTAATGGATGCTTTAGGCTGATCCTGCATTGAGCAGGGGGTTGGTCTAGATCAGTGATCCCCAAACCCCGGTCCGGAGACCGGTACCGGTCCATGGATCAGTCGGTACCGGGCCGCAGTTCCTCCTCCCCAGCTGCTGCCTCGGGGGCTGCCCTGCCATTCTGCCGCCAGCTCACCTTTGGTGTTCTCCAGCGGTCGCCATGGCTGGGGCTCCCCCTCGGTGTGGCGCTGTGCAGCTGCTGCTGGCAGTGCCCCCCAGCTGACGGTGGGAAGTCAGGGGCAACGTCAGGAAAGCAAGTGGAGCAGGGGCTCAGGTGGCGGTGGTGACATCCCTCGGCAAAAGGCAACCCCCCCGGGCCTCAGTAAAATTATCAAGGATTGACCAGTCCCTGGTGATAAAAAGGTTGGGGACCACTGGTCTAGATGACGTATATGGTCCTTTCCAACTCTATGATTCTGTGTAATAATTAGGGATGAAATCCATTCCCACATTCATCTACATTCATCTATAAGTCATTATATAGCAGACAACTCCACACTGATAACTCTAAAGCAAGGCTCCTCTGTATGTGAACTAGCCTTCACAGTGACTCAGGCCTTTATCAAGCTGAAGTTAACTGCCCACAAGCCTGCACTAAAGAAAGACCAAAATGAAACACCCACTTAAGGTTCACAGTCAAAACCTGACTATAACTTGAAGACAACTTTGCTGTCTCTTATAGACAGGCCCTATATTTTTCAGCAATCTGCGTACACTGCTTAGATGCTACAGCAACAAGCATTTGCCATGTAGATAAATGGAAACATGCTGCCCGTTCCCTCTTGTCTAAACCTCCATACAGAGCTGAAATCCCTTCTGTTTTGTTCAAGGCATCCAGATTTCTCAAGCTGTTCGATAAATAAAAATTACTAGATACAGACCCTATTGATCACTTTACCCACGGCCGATGTGCAGTTGCCTCAGAGGTATGCATCAGGCATACAGCTCCACTCAATAACACTTTGAGCAGTTATTCTAAGCCTTCCCAGGGGTGGAGCCTCTGAAACCACAAAGTGGCCTCATTGGTGATTTATCCATATAAGAGAGGCCTGCCAACAAAAGAAGATGCAGAGATATGTTTGCTGGGTGAAAATTTATTTAAAAGAAGGGTCGTAGCCTGCAATGAAAAACCAACCTTACAGGAAAGCTCTGCCTCTTAAAACCTACCCGAAGTCAGGTGATTTATTAGCTTGTGTCTTCTGTTTGTATCCCTCCCAATAATCCTGTAGCATCCTGAGGCTAAGCAAATGTAGCAAAGCAAGAAATGAAAGGGAGGAAATGCTAAATGCGTGGTGTAGTGCAGGGGTTGTCAACCTGTGGTCCTCCAGATGTCCATGGACTACAATTCCCATGAGCCCCTGCCAGCAAATGCTGGCAGGGGCTCATGGGAATAGTAGTCCATAGACATCTGGAGGGCCGCAGTTTGACTACCCCTGGTCTAGTGAAAGACAAGGGAGATGTTTCCTAAATAGATTCAAGTGGATATCTGATGAAGTATGCATGCACAGGATTGCTTGTATCTTGAATAAAACTTTGTTGATCTTTAATGTTCTACTTTGTTCTATTTCCTAGATAGTTTTCCAACCAGGTAATAGCTGGATCCAGCCCTGTGCAGACTAGAAAGTGGTGCTAATCTATCATTTTTAGCTTGTTTTCCAAGCCTTTAAAAAAAACCCTTCATTGGTAATGCAAGCAAGTTGGAATCTAAGAAATATCCATGACTTGAAATTTCTGAGAGGAAAATTATACATATTCGCTGGCTCAGATAAATGTCTCAAAAATAGCAACAGGTTTCTGAACAATTGAGAGCCTGGAAATAAAGGAAATGTAGAGATGTAGCACAATATGTTGTACTATTAGGCTAATTGAACCTAATTGGGAAGACGCCCTGAATGAAGTTAAAATTTAAGCCAGGCAGCTATTTAAGTGGAAATTGATACTCTGCCAGTTTTTTCACACACCCTTTTTTCCAGAGTGAAAAGGGGATTGGAGGGAAGGCATCATCATAACCCTTTCCCCCTCCCTGCCTTCCTTGCTTTGCTTGTCCTTGGCTGTTCATACGTACTTTGTTTCCCCTCTCCGTTGTTTTCTGGTGTCATTCTCTTCTCCTTGATGACACAATCCCAGCCAATGAAAGATCACAAAGTGAGCAAGAGAACATTGTGACATTTTGTAGCCAATCTGATTTGGCAAGGTACATTGTCACTGAGGTCAAATGAACTGGTATTGCACCCGTTTGAGCATTGCAGCCCCAGCTTGACAGAATGATGCTCAATTTCTTCCTGCAATGTGCTGTGAAGGCAACTTCTTTATGACAAGACAGGAATGTTACACAGTTGCCTTGGCAATGTAGGGGTGCTTCCTCTTCCCCCTGCTTCCACTGCTGCCCCTGCTTCCAATGCTGCCTTTGGATGGCATACTACAGACTTTGACACCTCATGAGAAGGAAGGACTCCCTGGAGAAGAGCCTAATGCTGGGAGCAATTGAGAGCAAAAGAAGAAGGGGACGACAGAGAATTAGGTGGCTGGACGGAGTCATTGAAGCAGTAGGTGCAAACTTAAATGGACTCCGGGGAATGGTAGAGGACAGGAAGGCCTGGAGGATCATCGTCCATTGGGTCACGATGGATCGGACATGACTTTGCACCTAACAACAACAAAACTTTGACAATAATGTGATCACCTTTACTTTGCTCAGCTCCCACAAATAAATGTAAACAAGTTCATAGTTGGATTGCCTTGATAGTCATTGTCAAAGTTTGCCTGGAGCAGCTTTGTTCCTGTTATGTAATTGCCATGTACCCCACAGTGGGGGGAGGTTGCAGCTTCAGTTGTTCCTGGTTCTGTGATGTAACAGTGCTGATCAACTGGAACTGTTAAAGAAAATTACCGAGATACATTCGACTGATATCAGTAGACAGGGCAGACACTAGGATACACAGAGACACCTAAATAGTAATTTTCAATTCAAAAATTGTTTTTCTTTTAACTATGTGCCTTAAAGTTGGGAGCAGAAGCAGATGAGAGATGGGGGGGATGGCTGCTCCCAAAAAGTATTGCAAAAATATGAGAAAACAACATGATTTACATGAAATGGAGACATCTGAATTAGTTTGGACTAGGATTGTCTTATCTCTCTGGCAACTGGTTGGGGGAGGTGAGAGGTTTGCCAGCTCCAGGTTGAGAAATTCTTGGAAATTTGAGCATGAAGCTTGAGAAGGACAGGGATCTCACTAGGTCTGAGAAGGACAGGGATCTCACTGTAGAGTCCACCTTCTAAAGCATTTATGTTTTCCAGAGGACCTGATCTCTGCAGAGCAGAGGTGAGCTGTAATTCCAGGACGTCCGAAGGCCACACCTGTAGACTGATACATCTGATACATCTGACCAATCAGTTCCAGTTCACATCTAGTGCGCAGGATGTTAGTTGAAACAGGAGGTGCTTGAACATGGCTAAATTGGTCCAGCTCATTCCAACAAACATCCCAGTAAGGAAGTCTCTGAGACTGCATGATTGAATGTTCATTTCAGTGTACTTCCAAATACATATCTAGATTCTCCATGTTTCCCCACATTGTGCTGCATGTGCTTCATTGACATAATACAGCACAGCAAAAGAAGTACTGGCATGGGTATTTTTGTTGAAGGATGTGGAAAACTTTCAAAAAAACCAAAAACTTGGGTTTTCAATCCAGTTTAACTTTGAAATAGTAACAAGCGGCAGTCCAGCACTTTTGAAAACCGGCCTGACACGAATGGGGATTGTCTTATACTGTGGGAAATTCTTCTATCACACTTTTATTCCATTCTTCCTACAAGGAAGTTCAGGATGATGTACATGGCTCTCCTTTATCCCCGAATCAGCCCTGTGAAATAGGTTACTTTGGGAGACACTGACTGACTCAAGGGTGTCCGTTGGACTTCATGATCGAATTGAGATCTGGGCGGCCATCATTTTGCTGCTTCCCCAGCAAAAGCAAGTCAGTCAAATGCTTGACAGTTCAAAACTATTGACCAGTCGCTCAGTCACAATCAGGACAGAAAACAGAAGCAAAAATAACTGCAAAAATATTATGCCCCTACAAAAATTACATATCCATTTTTGTTGGTGATTCTAAAAAATATGGGTTGATTTTGACTCTGCAAAAATTGAGGTTTTGTACGTCCTTACAGACAAATGTGAGAAAACAAGACTCATTGGGAAAGGCAGAAATGCTAGGAAATATTGAAGTCAGTGTCAAAGGAGACCCAATATGAGATGGACTGATTCAATAAAGAAAGCTGATCCATTTGCAAGACTTGAGCAAATCTGTTACTGATAGGACATTTTGGGGAGCCATAATTCATAGGGCTGCATAAAGTCAAAAATGACTTCACAGCAGATACAGAGAGAGAGAGAGAATCAGGGACCTCTCATGGCCACAGTTAAGTAAGAGATAATCCTGTTTCACAAGCAACAGTGATGGTTTCTTTGCCACAAACAGAAGGATGGGACCTACCACGATGTAGATTCTACTTCCACTGAAGCACAGCCACTTAAGTATTTTCACTTTTGAACCAACATTAAGTGACAAAACCTGGGAACAATATCAAAATAATAATATTTAAAACAAATAAATTAAAGAAGCATCACTGTTAGTATTGCATTTGCATTACTTTTGATTGTGCTTCTTTCGTCCATGTCCTCCAGGTTAATGTTCATTTGTTTATTCAAATTTATTCAAATGTGCTGTATTTTAATTTAATTAGTTCTGTCTTTGCATCATGTTATTCCAAGCCAAACAAAATGTGCTATTCTCCCCCCCACACACACACACACCTGGAATAAAGTACCTGCATCCCTATTTGCTACAGTGATACATCGGACTCAAGATATTGGGGTGTCCATGGACTTTCCTGATCCCTCCTTCTGCTGAAACCCACTAAGCCCCTCCCAGTTTTGTTCCTGAGACTCAGCAGCATTCTCGAAGCAGCACAGAGTACAATGTGGGGGGTCTGCAGTCGGGAAGCAGCCAGAGCCACAAATGAAATTGGCATTTCACTTGTGTAACCATTATTAGATTCACCCCACTATTCTAGGATTTGTTCACAGGGGACTGTGACTTCATTTCCTCCATGCCCTAACCCCAAATGTCTCTGTGCCTGGTAACCCTAGAAGAAGCTATTGTCAAGGGTTGGCTAAATCTGGGTTTGTATCTAGTGATAGTATCACTCTGGGGCTGAAAGAACTGCATTGGCTACTTATCTGTGTCTGGTAACAATCCAAAGTGCTGGCCACCTTTTAGGCTATAAACAGCTTGGGGACAGGGGCCCAAAGGACCACCCCCTCCCATGCTGCTCAGCCTACCTCTCCAACTCCACCTTCAGAGATGAGGTAAGTGGCAACTAAAGAGAGTTGGTTTTCATTTGTGGCTCCCAGTCTTTGGGAAGCCCTTTTCTATGACACTTACCTGGCACCTACCATAATCTCTTTTAGGTATCATACCAAAACATTACAGTCATACTTTTAGCTTGGGGAGGGTATCTTTTAAGGCATTTTGTTACCTACTTCTGTTCTGAGGTCTGTTTTATCAATATCTCTGTCTGTTTTTTTTTTACATCCATCGCTAGTTGTATGGTGTTTTTACTTGTAAGCCACTTCAAAGCAGGATTCTTAAGAGGCAGCATAAACATATCCTAAATTTAAAAAATAGCTAGGTCACAGGCTATAGAATACAGGTATGGGTACTAAAGGAGATGCAAAGTGAAAAGACATAGAAGACAGGTAGCACAACTCCTTTCTCAGTCCTCCGTTTGGAAACCACTGTTTTGGTGTATAATACAAGTGCAGCCCAGCTCTTCAAAGTCATGCATGGGACCTATTGGCTTTCAGCTGACTTTCAACTATCGTGCCATGTATAGAGCCAAATGACACCTCAACACTAAAGGAAAGGATTATTCAGTAACACAATCTTTTTGCCCCAAAGGGCAAAAAATCCAAACCCAATCAAAAAGGGTACATCCAAAAGCGAAACATCAGAAAGATCAGTCACTTAACATTTATTACTGCACAATACTAAATACACTTGCATCTTGCCTAGAGTCCTCAGAAGCATTTCTTTATTTACAGCAATAAGAAAGTCTGAGTTGAGAAACAGGAGTCTGCTCCTATTGTGAATGCATCCTTATACGCCCCAGTGAGTGTGGACTTTTATTCTTGCTGCAAAGTAGAGGGTGATGGAGCAATCTGTCTTTTGTTAAGATGAGAGATCCTCCCATCAAACAACAATGACAATTTTTCAACAACAGCTACATTCCTGTGATTCTCTGCCTTGGTTAGGATTTCAGCTTTAACAAAGGTGCTAGCCATGAAAAGCCTTCCCCCACCACCTGAGTCTTTCTGTTGATGACCAAAACTCTGGCATTATCAAGAAGGTTTTTTTTAAAAAATAATGAGCCAGTTTTTCAAGATCATGACTTTGGAGATACAATTCATTTGGGAAAATGTTATACTTACCCCTTGATGATAAAAGTTTCAGAAGTTTCACTAGCACATTTTCAACCTTGTCTTCAAAGTTTTGGAAGGTACATAATTGCTTTCTTTCTTTTGTTGGGTGATTTAAAAATGACAAAGTGAGATTCCAAAACTGTAAGGACTGGCTTTCGCATTACTCTTACCTTGTCAGAGATTTATAACTTGTGAACATTTTCTAAAAGGAGGTGGCCAAGATGTGATGAGTGTGCTGGGTAGGAGCCATGGCTCAGTGATAGAACATCTGTTTGGCATGCAGAAGATCCCAGGTTCAGTCATCAGCATCTCCAGTTAATAAAGGACCACGTAATAGGTGATATGGAAGACCTTTACCTTGGACCAGACTTTCTCAAGCAAAGTTTAGTGAAACCCTAGGGTTTCTTAATGGCCTGAAAGGGTTTCCTGAATGGGTCGGAGTTAATAATTTAAAAATATATTTTAAAATTTTCTTCAACATAGATTAGGTGATGACCATATATGTTGACCTCTTTCTCCAATGATGGGCCTGGAGGAGGTGGAAAGGCGTGGATGTGTACACAGCTATTTTTCCTAACCACTATGCTATGTTTCTGCATGATCACATCACTTCTGGGGGTTCTTGAAGCCTGAAGAATGTTTCAGGGGGTTCTCAATGGTAAAAAAGTTGAGAAAGTCTGCCTGTCAGGAACTCAGCAAACTCACATCCAAGACTCACTATCAGGCTTCAGGCCGAAGCTTTAAGCAAAAGTCTTTTATTGAAAAAGTCACCATTCAGACTCCACACTTTGCGTATGCTTACAGACACATTCTTTGACAGAGCCACCAGGGAACAGTTTGGCCAACCTTTATACCTAGGTCATGGGAAAAGGGCAATCAACTACTTGGGAAAGAACCAGGCATTCACACAGGAAAATGGAACCACAAAAGCCTTTGATGTCCAATGATAGAGAAAGGTGTGAAGGCAGCTGTTATTAAGCCTGGCCAAAAGGAAACGACCTTGAAAGCAAGATTGGGCACTTTGAAGTGCATAGTTGAGTCAAGGGGAGGGGAAGTGCTCCTGGGCTCAAGTGGGATGCCGGAGTGGATTAGGAGCGAGCGGGAGGGTTGGGAAATGTGCAGCCAATGAGGGGGTGTAGAGCAGGAACCAGGGGTTCATGACACTGCCTTAGACCATGGAGAGCCATGGAAACAGTACTGACCTGGATGGACAAATGGTCTGATTTAGTATAAGGCAGTTTCATATATTCATATGTTATAATAGACCAGGATCTGGAATTCCCAGGTTTGAAACCTTCCTCTGTTATGGAAGCTTATGGACTGACCCAGGTGGCTGCATGTGGAGGAGGAGTGGGGAATCAAACCCAATTCTCCAGATTAGAAGTTGCCACTCTTAACCACTGCATCAAGCTGTGCAGCTTTTTTCACATCTACTTGCCCATGTTTTTCCTGTTCTCGACTCTGAATTTCTGTTCAACATGGGAACCGGACCTAAGGATTATTGACAGGGAGACTTGGCTGAGAGGAGGGGTGTACCCAGCAGTCAATTGTCCCCATGATGTTCACATACTGGGCTGTAAGAGACACTGAGGTGAGACCTCAGAATTTGAAAGGGCAGCTGAGAGTCCTGATCCTTGCAGTAGGCAGCTTTGTACAATGATGTGGTGGTGGTGGCTGAAAATAGCTCTCTGTGTGGTGTCTCCTGAGACTCAGACAGGAACTCTCTTTACCATAGAGTTAGTAAGATAGATAGGAACACTGACCTCTCACCTTCTGATATCCTGTCCCAAGAGGGTAATTTCCTGTTTCTTGAGTTTTCTCTCTCCTCCTCCTCCATTTCTCTAAACTGCAACATCATGGAGCAGAGATGCCTGAAGCATCTCTCTCCATCTAGCTATTTAGACTAGAACAGGACCCTTCTCGTTACTTCTACGTATGTAGAATTAAGTTCTCTAATAAATAGTTACTATATTAGTTAAGTACCACTTTGGTAAATGTGCTTTTCTTTGTTCATTTTTTTCTCACCGTAAGCCCTCATGCCACTGCGCTTACAGCCATACCAGGCACTCTGCAAACTTTCAGGATATTGAAACTTTACCACAAGTCAACCAATATTTAATATCATTCATTGGTTACATAGAGATACCCTTTTGTAGCCCTCACAGAGTTGGCAACTTGACAGAAAAGGGCAAGGTGGAACAGGGCTTGCAAAGCAAAAGTGAGCTTGTTCCACCACACGGGTCCACAACCCCAATGCCTTCTTCTGCCTCCAGGTGCCTCAACCAGATGGTATGGTCCATGGGATCAAAGTCAGCAGATAAATTCAGTAATTCAACAAGCATTCCAAGTCTTTGCTTGTAAAGTTTCTAGAGCATCAACCATTGACTCATTCAGACAACATAGCCACTGGCAGAGGCCTTTGTGGGAAGGCATGATGCTCCAGATGGGGTCATAATCTCTATGGATATACTCCAAACTACAGAAGATTATGGGACAAGGGCAACTGTAGTACATACCACCCACATTATTTCTTTCACTTTTTTTTTTTTTTTGCCAAGTTAGCACTTCTGGCGTCTTCTTTTCCCCAAAGTTAATACACAGGGCGAATTTAGAAGTGGCCGTCCAAACTGTGATCTGATCATCTCAGTTGTGGCAGCTGCAACTGATCTTATCTGGGTGGTGACCTTATCTCACTTCAGAGAGCAGAGCTCATTACAATAATAAGGAATAACAGAGAGAGAGAAAGCGCAATCGCAGCAGAGTCCGGAAAGAATTCACTTTACTATCATTTCAGAAGATTAGTTCTAAGCCTTTCTCCTGTAAACGTCATTTTTCACTCCAGCAGGAGGTCCAGTTCAGAAATTATTCTGGCCGTGTCGCAGGCTATATCTCTTTACCCCTGATTTGCAATCTATTTCCTCCTCCTCCTGGTGCACTCAATTGCATTAGTTTAATAGCTACACACATGCATATAAACACACACACAAACCCCTTGCATGGTATGAGCTATTTTATAATGCAATCTTTTGTTTGGTGCAAGGTGGTTCCAAGTGTTGAAAAGTAGTTTGTATGGATCACATGCATCTGAAATGAATATGATACTTAACCTCTATAAGAATGTTATGTACAAATGGAGAGTCGCCATTTGTTTATGAATACGATTGTAACTTTTCTGTGAATTTAAGAAAGCCCATTCTTTTTCTTGGTGGCACACCTGGAGCAAAACTCTAGCCTTACTTTGGGGTAAGTTTGGTGTAGGGGTTAGGACTTCTAATCTGGCATGCCGGGTTCGATTCTGCACTCTCCCACATGCAGCTAGCTGGGTGACCTTGCGCTCCCCACAGCACTGATAAAGCTGGTTTTGACCAAGCAGTGATATCAGCGCTCTTTCAGTCTCACCTACCCCACGGGGTGTCTGTTGTGGGGAGAGGAAAGGGAAGGTGACTGTAGCCACTTTGAGCCTCCTTTGGGAAGAGAAAAGTGACATATAAGAACCAACTCTTCTTCTTCTAAATGTATGAATTGGAGAGAGAGTCTCAAGCCCTGTGTATTTTTAAGGACAGATAAGATTCCTTTAGTTCTGCTGTATGCTAACAATATAATTTCCTATCACTAAGGTTAGAAGACATATCTGAGCTCCATAAATTTTTCTACAGAAAAGAAACTTTTCAAAATCAATTTCTACGCTTAACCCTTCACTTTGGAGATATGATTATTGGTCTTTCATTGTTTTTTTGGGTGGTGGTGGTGGTGGTATTTTTTGTTGTTAAAAAACGAGAAAACTATCAGTGTGGACCATGTTGATGGACAAAGGTGTTTTTTTTTTAAGAGGTCAGCCTAGTGAAAACAGACCTTTCAAACATGTTTCACTGACGCTGCTGACACTTATAGCATCAGTGTGACTGCAGAGTTGTGTTTTAAAGGCAAGTGCAATACAAAAGAGTGAAGGAGAGGACAATGCAAATGAAAAGCAGTCTCTCCCCTTCCCAGACCAACCCCAGCTTCCCTGACCAAATACAAGGCATGCTTCAGGGCATCATATAAATTGCTATTATAAATTCATATGGTGCACCAGGGAGTGCCTCATTGTGTCTGATTAGAGACTGTCTCGAGAGCAGTTTAAACACTCAGCCTGCTGCATGCAAGCACTGCCCTGGGGCTGCTGTTACCAATGCATTGTTACAAAGTGCCATAATAAAGCATGAGCTAAAACAACTTAGTTGAAATGAAGATTAATATGGAAGGTGTGTTACCCTCCTTTTGCTCAGATGGAACACCAATAAGTACAAGCTCTGTAGGGCGCCAAGAACATTCTGACGGGCTGAAGGCTGACATTGCTGAGGGCTACTGACATATTTCCATAGCATTTCCAAAGCTTTCATGGAAAAAAATTACTACAACATCTGTAGAGCAGTCAACCTGGGAATCAAGGGCCACCAAATGGCGGCACATTCTGAAGAACTCAATCCATCAAAAGATGATGTTTTAAGAGCATAGTTATAAACAGTCCTATAGAAGTCTTATTGCCCTAATTTTAGTGACATCAGTGGAAAAGACAGCTTGTCATCCATGTATCTCTTTACTTGCTTGACCAACTTGTAGATCAGACCTTGCCCATATTCAATATGGCTAAGAGAGAATTATTCCTTTCCTTGTAGCAGAATTTAAAAGATTTTGTTTAAATGTGGAGGGGGGAACCCTTTCCACTTGATGGGATATTTCACAACCTCCTCTTAGATCTGTTAACTAACTGATATATCCTTTGAAGAATCAGTCCGGACAATCAGTCCAACCATAAGGGGAAAGAACATGGTGATTTGCATGAATTTCAGTTGAAACTGATTCAGCAGCTGACATGAGGCACCAGTTCTCATTTGAATCCTGTCTCACAAGCTTCAGGAGAGATCTCATGGAGAAAAGACGAATGGCAGTGCTGTCCTCATGTGTCCGCAATGGATTATTTGCCCATGGAGAACCAAATGTCAGCATTCACTATTGTCCTGTACCAGGACATTCTAGCCAATGCTTAAAGTCTTCAAAAATTTATGCAAATGTGGGGCTCCGTTCAAAATTAGGGTGTACATGCCTGTGTGAATCCACTGACTCAACCCTGCAGCTGTTAATGCCAGAAGGCTTGTGCTTTCTCTTCATATGGAATCATTTTTGCTAGCCTTCAGTTAATCTGGTATGTAGGTAGAGTAGGAAGAAATACCACGTGCATAATGCCAGCTTGCAGCATATTTTCCCACAAAGCGCTGAGCAACTCTCACCTTATTCAGTGGAGGATGCTTTGCTTGGCAACCCAGAGTAGAATTTGTTCCTAAAATACTTTGAAGCAATACGAGTACCACCTGCTAATTTTTCAGGGTAAAAAAGTGGGAGGGCAAAATGCCCTTCCTTAAAGCCCAAAATGTATCTTATTTGTCTCCTTCTGTAGCTATTTGCAGCTACAGTGCTGGCCCTCTCCGCACCTCCTTTGGTACTGCTTTATCTTTTCTTTTACTGCGAGATACTAGCCAATCAGGGATCACATAATGACTGTAATGACATCATGTCAATGCTAGCTAATCAAATAGGGAACACTACGCTGTGAAGAGAGGTGACATGATCCAGTTGTCCTTCCCTTCCAATGTGAAAGCAGGGAATGAAGCATCTGTAGTACAGTGTAGGAAGAGAGGAAATGTGTTGTGCCCTCATAATTTATTTATCTATATTTTTTATTTCTTTGAATTTATATGCCACCACTCCCGGAGTTACCAGCTTGTGGTGGCTTCCAACATCCATATAAATACAGTAGAATATAATTCAAATCAGTTAAGACATTATAAAATGCATAATAAAAACCCATTAACAGTCATCAACAAGCTAAATATTTCTACAGCTCAGATGGTTTAATTTACCATGCAGGTGCTGTAGTTTTGTAAAGGGAGCCCCAAGATGTTCTTGGCCCCACCCAGGTTCAACCATACATCTGGTGAAAGAGCTCCGTCTTGCAGGTCCTGCAGAATGGAGATAGTTCTGTCAGGGCCCTGAGATTCTCTGGCAGCTCATTACACCAGGTGGGGGCCAGAACTGAAAAGGCCCTGGCCCTGGATTAGGACAGGTAGGCCTCTCTGGGCCCTGGACCACCAACCTGTTGGTATTGGGGAAACAGAGCATCCTCTGAGGGGTTTGGAGACCAAGACATATGAAGAAAGGTTGGGGGAGCTTGGTCTGTTTAGCCTAGAAAGGAGACAACTGAGAGGGGATCTGATAATCATCTTCAAGTATTTAAAAGGCTGCCATATGGAGGATGGAGCAGAATTGTTCTCTCTTGCCCCAGAAGGACAGACCAGAACGAATGGGATTAAATTAATTCAAAAGAAATTCCATCTAAACATTCGGAAGAAGTTCCGGACAGTTAGAGCGGTTTATCAGTAGAACGGGCTTCCTCGGGAGGTGGTGGGTTCTCCATCTTTGGAAATTTTTAAACAGAGGCTAGATAGACATCTGATGGAGTGGCTGATTCTGTGAAGGCAAAGGGGTGGCAGGTTACAGTAGATGAGCGATAGGAATGTGAGTGTCCTGCATAGCGCAAGGGGTTTGACTAGATGACCCATGAGGTCATAGAATCATAGAATAATAGAGTTGGAAGGTCCTGAAATAAAATTTATTTTGTTTGCAAGTTTTTAAGGCTACATTCTGCAATGACAGGAGGAACATTTTGGGAGTGTTGTGCCATGGTTTGGAATGTAATAAAGAAGAGCAAGACGGCGACAGTAGATACTCTACTGAGCTCCATGTACCTCTGCTCCTCTTTCCCTTCTCCCAGTGACACCTGTTTTGTTTTTATCCTGCCTCCCATTGTTTGCTCACTCTCCCTGTTGGCTACAAATCAGGGCAGCATCTTGACAGGGCTGGACTGTTGCTGATAGTTTGGCACATGACGCCACATCTAGATACATCTTGAATGGCCTGAAGGCTGGTTCACAAATTAATTTCCCACATTACTGGGCCTGTTTTACAGTAATCCCTTGTTAGATTGTTGAAATTTGGTCTTTTAAAAGGCTTTGTGTTACACTCTGGCCATATGATCAGCCACTATAAAACAAACAGTACTTGCTCCTAATATGATACAAGTTCTTCCAGTACATGCTGTGCTCTTTCATGTGTTAAGTACCCTCAAGTCACTTCTGACTTAAGAGCGATCCTATGAATGAGTGATTTCCAAAATGTCCCATCATTAACAGTCTTGCTCTGGACAGCCCAGACTAGTCCGGTCTCATCAGATCCAGACAACTAAGCAGGATCGGTCCTATTGCTATTTGGATGGGAAACTCTAAGGCACGAGTAGTCAAACTGCAGCCCTCCAGATGTCCATGGACTACAATTCCTATGAGCCCCTGCCAGCATTTGCTGGCAGGGTCTCATGGGAATTATAGTCCATGGACATCTGGAGGACTACAGGTTGACTACCCCTGCTTCCCTAGACTACATTTAAGTAGGCACTTGCTCAGGAAGACCCCAGAGGCAAAAGGTCTGCAGCATTGACTTTCCGGAGTCAACAGGGGGAGAAATTCAGCTGAGTTTTAGAGTATTCAACATGGTGTTGAATAGCAACTTCTGCTGCAGAATGTATGTTGCAATTCGCTGGCAGGGGCTCCTGGGAATTGTAGTTCATGGACATCTGGAGGGCCGCAGTTTGACTACCCCTGCTCTAAGGAATACCATGGCAACTTTTCAGAGACAGGCAATGGCAAATGATCTTTGACAGTCTCCTCCTTCAATAAACCCTTTTGGGGTTGCCATAAGTTATCTGTGACAAAAACTGTGTCTTCTTACACAACTCCTACTGTGTGCTCTTACACAGCAACAAAAATGTGCTCTTTACCACATGTCTCTTGCAAAGAAATGGACGCTCAAAACAAAATGGCAAAAGAACAAACAGCTTTGGGTAGATTCGTGCTGTGGAGCAACATTTAGAGCTCTTTAGAAAAGTTCCTTTCAGCATGGACTTAGACTTAATTTGCTATGCATCATTGGAAAAGACTGACATTGTGGACCTCAAAGAGAATTGTTACTGGATGCTGCTAACAGGATTGCGGTCTTTGTGATGGTAGTTGTAAAATTAGAGTGAAGGCCCTGTCCATCAAATGGGAAAACTTATGTTGACCACCAATAACGAACCATTCTGGGGGGAAACAGCCTTGCTTTAAAGTTTGCTGTTAAAATGGACTATGGATCAGCTGCAGGCCATCTGTTTTGATTGCAGGGGATCTGGGGTTTAGTCCCTGGTATCTTCAATTAAAGATCTCACTACCAGGTGTCAGTCCATCTGAGGTCCGAAGAGCTGCTGCCAGGCAAAGTAGCCAGTCCTGAGTGAGATCAGCCATTTCATGCAAAGCTGCTTTGTAGGACTTCCTTTGCAGACAGAGCATGCCTAGGTGAACCCCGAAATCCAGGGCAGAGAGACTCAAGGAAAACAACACGGCTTACAAAAAGGGATGAATGCAAAAGTAGGCATCCGCATTTAGAAGACAAGTGAGAGAAGCGGACTAATTAAAAGCAAGGAACAGATGCCCTGGTGAAGCTGGCATTGCTGGCACTTTCTGTTTCTGGAAATGAAACCAGAAAATCATTTGTCATAAAAAATAAACACAATATTTAACTAAAAAGAGGAAAGACTGAACAGGAGAGAAACCACACAGTAAATAAGCCAAAGCACCACTTGAGACGTCTGCTTTTCCCCTCCACATGCAGGCTTGACATTGCAAAAGCACAGCTCATGTGGGCAGACAGGATTTACAGCATCACTGCCATTTCTAAAGATGCTGAGATATTGCTATGAACCTTAAGGGATAAAAACTGGGCAGCCAGCCTTAGGAGAGGCAGCAGGGACAAAGTCCACATGGGAAGACAGCTTTGGGGAAGAAAAGAGGATGTTGAAGGGTTCCCTTCCCAGCATGAATCCACCAAGCCCTTTGCATTTTTACCATGAGGGTCCATTTTTATGGCTTCCACATTATTCTCGGTCCTATGCAACACTTTTTTTTTAATGTGCAAAAGGAAAACCCACCTCTTGAGACAGTCATCCAGGAATTTTTCGGTACAAGTCCCATTGCAATGCCTGAGGACTGCACAAGAGCACATTAATGGAGAAACAAAACAAAAGAGCTTCTCAGGATATTGTGTCCTGTGCTGATCATCTTTATCAATCTGCACAAGAAAAACAAAGGGCAAGATGGATACCCATTATTCTCATTTTCCTGATATTAAATATTGAAGTAGTGACTTGGATTCACCAGTTTCTGTAGATAAAAGGATTTCCATGGATGGAACACGACTTTCTTACTTCACCCATCTCACTGCAGGCCAAAATATTCCATGAAATGCTGCTCCTATCCACAGGAACAGCATTTCAAAGCAATTTGGGCTGCAAAGACATGGGGAGAATGTGAGAAAGCTGTACTCCATGGGCACAAATTCTTTGTGTGGTGGATCTGCATTCCCACCCCCTGGTTTTGATTTGCTTTTGTTTTAGTTTTGTTTGGTTTTCTTGCCTCTCAAACCCCTCCCCCATTTATTTGGAGACCATTTTTATCCTGATCTGTTTCTGGAAGCAGATTTTGAGTAGCCCTTTTCCTTGCATGTAATGTTTCTGGTGGTTTTCTTTCGCCCATTGCTGACTATAGTCTTGAATTTGTGGACTGTCCTTTCTTGCATCATCATCAAATCCTGATTTAAGACCCAAGTACACCAAAGTCTTCCAACAGCAATCTTTACTTAGCCAACAAACTAGCAATGTCCTTGTTATCCCATACATTCCTCCCTCACACACAGCCACACAGAGCAGCAAACACATCCCTCCCTATAGCAGGATAGATAAAACCCATCAAATAAAAGATCACAGCCTACTACTGCCATAATCAAAACTAAACTTCTGTTTACCTCTTTAGAAGGCATCATTGCTGAACTGTTCTTACTCGAATTCTGAATTATTCTTAGAGTTAAGTAATTTCTTCTGATTTTTACCATACACCTATCTACTCATCCTCAAATCAGCCATCTTCCTCAAGTTTTAATCCATTACTTCTTGTTCTGTCTTCAATGGGTTTCTCTTCTTTCTGAAATAACTTTAAATATTTGAAACTCATGACACATCTCCCCATAATATTTCCCATGTGTTATGTAGATCACCTTCCATTAGTATCATCTTTCTTGTAGGTAATGTGCCATGCTGTCCTAGTAACTTCCTTCTGATATGTGTCAAAAGATTTTTCTTATTTTGATGCTCAAAATATTTGCAGTAGAATGCATTCAGAAATGAAACACATAGCTAGGGCTAATCTGGGGCAGGGCTGGGGGCATCTTTTCATCATAGTGGCTCTCAAGATCTTTGTGATACATTCATATTCATAGTGTCTACTTCTGTGACACTGCTGAATATTCCTCACCATTCCAAATGCCTTCCATGAAAAATAAATAGATCTTCCCTACTGTGTGAAATACTCAAAATCATCCCTTTGCTCAAAATTAACCCTCTACAAAATATTGTAATGTATCTTTAAAGACAGAGAAGAGAGAGGCATTGGCTGTACTGAAAAACTAATCAGTCCATCAAGAAGCACATCTCACTAGACTGAATCCGTCACTGTCAAAATGCTTCATCTTCTCTTGCCCAAAGAACACTAAAAACCCAGGGAAGATGGCTGGCCATTAGTGGAGAAAGGCAAAATATAATTCATAATTTTTACCATTTTGTTATGTATTTATTGAACATATTTGTGTACCACATGCTCAAACCAGGTTCTGAGGCAAAAAAAAAAAAATAGAAATTATTGGGGGGAGGAGGAGGAATCACTAAAAAAGAAAAGCAGAAGCATAAAATCAAAGGAGAAATTTAGGTTAGCATCAAGAATAAAACAGCACCATAACTGATATTAAGATCACAACAACATAGAAGAGGGGAACTCAACATTAACATAACACTCAATATCAACAATGAACAAATATCTGAATAGAAAGATAGTACTTTCTAGGTGGCTTCATAAAATTCACAGGTTTGGTGCTATTTATTTAAAGGGTGCTTCAAAAATTTGGCCCCCCAACAGAGGGTTCCTGTCCTTAGTAGCCACTCAGCTCACTTTTACAGGTGGGTGACACACTGAACAAAGCCACTGATGAAGATCCTAACTGCTGGTCAAGTGGTTCTTTGTGTATCTGGGTCCCACTCCCAGAACTTACAGTGCTTTAAAGGTGAGAATTAGACATTTAAACCAGGCCTAGAAATAATCTGGTAACATGCTGTTTCTTCAATATAGCTTCTATGGTCTGAACCAGCTAGAATTCTTGCTGCTACATTTGAAACCAATCTTTAGGGACAGTTCCTTTTTTTCACAATAAAATCACATTATAGAATTATTTTAAACAATCAACCCTTTAATTAAAAGCCTGAGTGAATAGGAAAGGTTTTGGACTGGCACAAAAAGGTGAGGAAGGCTATTCTACAGCTCTTTCTCTGGTTGCCACCTGCCTACCCCTGAAGACTGGCAGTAACTCACAAAAGCTCATAGGTTTGAAGGATCCAGTGCACTGTCAATCTCTTAAAATTTTGGTTTCTTTTAATCAATGAGTTTTAATTCCCATTTTCTGCAAAAGGGCATAGGGATAACTGCACTTGTTTGGGATGGAGGAAAGGGAGTGGAAGTGGGATGTAAATATACATGAAGTGTATGAATATTTATCTGAGACTTCTGGAGGAAAAGTGCTTTCTAAGTGTATGTTATTAAACCTGTCATTTTGCTTGTGCAGAGAATTCTTTCCATTTCTGTTCCTTCTGCCCAGATCACTGCAAACAGGTGGGTGGGTAGCAAGAACTTGGCGCCCAAAGAGTTTAGACAAGCTCAGGGAGGCTTAAAATAACTGTTACATTATGGTGCTTCAGCAGGAAACACTGAAAATTAAGGTTTGTGCAGACTCCATTAAACCAAAAATCCAAGTACCTCTGTCCATGGTGCTGAATTTTAAACTCCCCCCCCCCTTCACCTCTATTTTCCTCTTCATAGCAGTTTCTTGTTTCATTCTAGTCTGTGCTCTGACCTCGATGTGCACACATTTATCTGTGTTCGTCCTTTTACTAAACAACAATTACGCCACATATTATGCTGCTGGGGCTGCATCACAGAGATATTGCAAATAGCTTGGCCGTATGTTGTTGCATTTCCTTTACTAAAACAGCTTGCGCCCTCAGTAGAGAACTTCAGCTCAGATGCAAATTACCTACCCAACTTGCTCAGTCTTCCTGACTTAGTTCAGAGTAAACCAAGGCACAAATAATCTGGGAGAGATTAAGACTTCATTACATGTGTGTCTTTAATGTTGACCATGTCATGGTAAAGCGGCATGGACGAAAGTAAGCAGACTCACCGGATTCTCTAGGAATTATATATTTTACCTTTTGGTTGACAATAACTAATTGCTTCATTTGGATTTTTTTGAACTCTAATTCTAAACAGTGGTGATTATTAAATAATTCACTGCAAGCTCTTTTACTGCAGTGCAGACTCTGAGTTCCCGTATCTAACTAAGGTTGGCTGCAGTGAGCAAATCATGTATAATCTGTGCCAATAAATTGATTGCCAGTTTGTTTCCATTCCCAGCACAAAGTTCTTTGAGAAAGCTTGTGTGGTGTGATGGTTAAGAGCAGTGGACTCTAATCTGGAGAATCAGGTTTGATTTGGCACTCTTCCATATGAAGCCTGCTTGGTAACCTTGGGCCAGTCACAGTTCTCTCATATGTCTCGCAGCCCCATCTGCCTCACAAGGAGTCTGGTGTAGGGAGAAGAAGTTAAGATGATTGTCATCTGGTTGTGACTTCTTAGAATAGACCAGACTTTCTCAAGCAGGGTTTCATGAAACCCTGGTGTTTCTATACTGCTCTGGAAGCGTTTCCTAAATGGGTGGGAGTTAATTAATTATTGGGTGATATGAAGGAAGGCATGTACACAGCCATTATTCCCAACCACATTCTACACAATCACACCACTTCTGGGTTTTTTTGATGTCTGAAGAATGTTTCAGGGGGGTTTCAATGGTAAAACAGTTGAGGAAGGCTGGGATAGACAAAAAAAACCCCAACTCTCTTCTTCATCCTCCTCCTCCTCCAGTTAGGGTCTAGTGGACTGCCTCTATATGATCTGGGGTGGTAAGACTCTTCTGTCTCCCTCTCTTCTTCCTTGCCACTGAAATTTATAATAAGTAATTATGGATGGAACTATTTTTAGATGTTTTAGACTTAATTATTTATTATTTATTAATTATTTATTGCATGCATTTTATATTATTCTGTATGTTTTTATTATGATGTACAGGTAACAAATATAATTGTTGTTTATTGTTTGTTGTTGTTGATGATGATAATGATGATACTACTACTACTACTACTACTACTACTACTCCTTATTATTATTATTATTATTATTATTATTATTATTATTATTATTATTATTATTATTAAGTTTCCATACTTGTTCTGGGATCAAATGAGTAAAATAATTTTCCAGCTGAAGGGTGATTTCCCTTGACCAGAGTAAGGGCCTTCTTGGTCCTGGCCCCTGCCTGGTAGAATGATCTCCCAGAGAACATCAGGGCCCTGACAGAGCTAGCATAGTTTTGCAGGGCCTGCAAGGCGTAGCTTTCCCCCCAGGCATATGGGTGAGGTCAGCATGCCCAGAAGATCTGAATGGCATAAGGGCCTCCCCTGCCAGTTTAGGATCTCTTCCTGCCACCTCCCTCTTATGGGGAATTAAAAGCAAGACTCAGTGCGGGAGATTTAATGTTAGCTTTTTAGTAGTTTTAATTGCATTTTAAATGTATTTTTGTGTTGTATTCTATAATGTTGTATGCTGTCTCAAGATGATGGGCTCAAGGGGGGCAGTCTATAAATTTATATAAATATTTTGTTTTATTTATTTATTATCAGGCTACTGGGCCAACAAGGTCAGTTCAGTCCATTCTGGTTAGCAGCAGCTCTCTTGGGTCTCACATAGAGACCTTTCATAACACCCTTGACCTTATCCCTTTAAAACTGGAGGTACCTAGGACTGAAATTATGACCTCCATCTGCCAGGTCAAGCTGGTGCTCTACTATTGAACCATTGACTCTCCCCTACAGGAAAATTCAATCAGTGAATTTTGGGGGCTATTGTCCCTATCCTACGGGACGAGCTTTTCCCTGCACTGTGAGTGGTTACTTTGCTGAAGCCCTTCTGACATCCATTGAACAGTTTGTTTTAGAAAGACTTTTAAACTTAAATTCAATCCTGGTCCTTTCAAACATCTTTTTCAAAGCTGTTAACTGAATCTTATTTTAAATGCAATTATTAATTTTTTCTTTGTAACTCACCCTGAAAATGTATTTTAAAAGATAGGACATAAATATTCTAAAATATTCTAAATTGATTAGGTTTATCCTGGAGCAGTTGCCTTCTGTTTCCAGTTGAAATTCCCAAACCATCTTGAAAGGCAGCCCTGCATAGATGGTCATACAGCTGTCAAACCTGGGTGTTATCAAAGCATGTGTGACTCTGGCCAAGAAGTGTCCAAATAATTCAATATCTGGGGGACCAATCTGTGTTGGAATTGTTCTGTCTAACGCAGCCTTTATCAATGTTTTTACTGTTGAGAAACCACTGAAACATTTTTCAGGCTTTGAGAAATCCCAGAAGAAGGCCACACCTTCCTGCCACACCCCTGAAAGTCCCATGTCACCAGAGGTGACATCACCTAGACACTCCCACCAGATGTGATATCACAAGGCAACTCCCACAGCACTTCCACAGAAATATTTTCAGATGATTTGTGAACAGAACCATACCTGTACTCTGGACTGGCTACCAGTTTGTTCTTTTTCACCAAAGGGAGCCTGCAGTAGGAGCCTATAGAAACAGGGCCATGCCATGCCAATACTACTCTGTTGCCTCTGTCACCCGCAATGTGACAGGGCTGGGGTGGGCCTATGCTGCTCCATTGCCCCCACCCAAATGCCAGAAACAGCCAAGCAGCCTGCTATGCTAGGCCAGAACAGAGATGAGGCAGGCCTATACTGCTCCATTGCCCCCTCATAGAATCATAGAGTTGGAAGAGACCTCCAGGGTCATCTAGTCATCTAGCAGAATGCAGGAAATGGCCCACAGGAGCCAACCATGGACACAATCCCTTCTGCTCATCCACTTACAATCTGCCTAAGTTCACAGAATAAGCATTTATGTCAGATTGCGATGTAGCCTCTGCTTAAAAACTTTCAAGGAAAGTTCACCACCTCCCAATGAAGCCTGTTCCATTAAGGAACCACTCTAATTGTCAAGAATTCTTAGGCAAAACTTTTTTGGAATTAATTTAATCCCATTGGTTCTGGTCCCACCCTTTGGGGCAACAGAAAACAACTCTTACTTCTCTGGACATCATTTGCTACCATGTATGATGAGCCTCAGCCAGCACAGATTTGTATGACCAGGGCCTTCCCACCCCCTCCTGGCCAATCATTGGCTATTTTGGGAGGGGGGCATCAACATGTATAATCATATCATATACCATATACAATCATATCACCTGATAATTTTAAACATTATTCAAAAAATAAATTAAATTATTGAACCTGTTCCATTAAGCCAATTCAATCCCATCTATTGTACATTAAACCAGCTTTGCTTCCAACCAACAGCACCTCAGATTTATCTGCATTTACTATCAGTTGTTTGACCTCATCCAGTCCTGCACAGCCTCCCAATGCCAATCAAAATCATACACAATTTCCCTGGACCATAGTGGAAAGGAGACATAAAGCTGGGTGTCAGCAGTGTATGGGTGATAGCTCACTCATAATTTTCAAATTTAGGGCAAAACGAGTACTGGCAGCCCAGTATTACTATTGCAGTCTTGGGTGTAGAAGCATGTTTGTAAAGTACACCAGGCAAAGAGACTTAGACAAATATAAAAACATGGCCATGCATGTATTTTACTGACCTTCATTTTTAACAGAAGAGAGAAAGTATGAGGAAAGAAACACTTCTTAATTCCAATTAAAAGTATGCCTTAAACAGATGTTTCTATTTACCTTGACTGAGTAGCATATTTCTCATGGAATATGGTGAAGGTGGAAGGAATTCAATAAGACTTTTGACAAGGTTCCCCATGATGTTCTGGAGGACTACAGACTGGATTTTAAGATGCTTAGGTGAATAGGGAACCAGTTAGAAAACCACATCCAAAGAGTGGTTGTCAATGGTATTTCATCAGATTGGTGGGAGGTGAGAAGTGGGGTACCATGGGGCTCAGTACTGGTACCTTCCAACATTTTTATCATCATTTATAACATGCCTTCCTCCCTAACAGGGACCAAAAATGGCTTTCATTGTCCATCTCTCCTCCATGTTATTATCACAACAAATCTGTGAGGCAGGAAGACAGTGTAAGAGTGATCCAAGATCACCTGGCAAACTTCCATAGCAGCGTGGGGATTCAAACCTGGGTCTCCTAGAGTCTAGTTAGATAATGTAACCATTATACTTCTTGAGCTCCGATCTGCCCAACTTGTGATGTACCCAGCATGTCATCCAGCTGTATTGTTCTCTACCAAGGAGGCTGGGAAAATGGGAGGTTATTTAGCCCATAATAGACTGCCCAAGAAGACAGGATGCAGCCTATCAGCCAGGGCGGACTGGTAACAAATTGGGTCACAAATGGTTCATGGCTGTATGTTTGTACACATATACCTATTATACATTAGGATCCAAGCCCATTTTAAATGGGCTTTTAAAGGGGATGCAGGCAGACAGGCTACCCAGTGGCCAGAAGGTTTGGGAGTGCAGCGGACCAGCCGGGAAGTCTGAATTGCCCAGGCTGGCACTGTGTCCATGGCAGAGTCTGTCTAGTCAGGGCAGACATCTGAACATGTATTACTCCAGTGTAGGCTATACGATCAATTCAGTGGAGAAATTATACCTTCCCTACAGAATAAGCCCAACTCAGAGGCAATCACAGACATGTTGTCAGACAAAAGCACAGAAATAACTTCTGTTGTGGCCAGATTTGCTTGGAGAGCTATCAAAACAAGGAAGACCTGGGTGGATTCGGAGCAACTTAGGTATAGTCTAAATTGCTTGAGATAATGCTTGTGAGTTTTAAAACCAGAATGATTCTTATAGCTGGAATGTTTTTATCTCTTATAATATTTTAGTTATCAATGATTCTTTTATCTTGTTTAGGCCAGATGTTTTTTATCTATCTTGTAATTTGACTACTGGTCTAGTACTGTAATAATAAAGACTTGACTTGACTAGTCAGCACAGCCACTACTCCCCCCAGCTTAACTTCTGTTGGCTCTTCTTCCTCCCAAATGCCTGGAAGCAGCACAGAGGAGGAGGAGATAGAAGCGGGTGGAGCAGACTCAGAACCTGCCCTCAGTTGGGGAGTGCCCTCTCCCAATTGGATGCCTGTCCCCATTGAGGGCCAACTGGGGTGGGTTTTCACAGGTGCATCTGCCACACAAAACTGTGCATTATTAGGTTTACATACATGATTGCACATGTGTATGTAATTCCATAATGTTGGTAAGGTAAAGTTCCACATATTGCTTTGGAGTATGCACAAGGAATGTTGGGGTGCCATAGAGAGGAATAAATGAATGGTGGTATGAGTTTTCATAAGTAATGTCCTATTTCATCAGATGTTTGAGATAGCATATCAGTGAGGCTTGGACAACCAGTCTGATATTATGATCTTCCCCCTCCATCATGTGTGATGACCATCCAGGCATACTCCAGTATATGAAAATTTTGTCTATAAACAATATTATATCTGTCCATTATATGTGCTTGTATGCAGCTATCACTCACAATGCATATATGACCTTCATACTTTCCCCTACATGGATATGCTTAGCATTTAAGAAATGGCAGCTGCTGTAAATTGCTGGCAGCGTTCAGCCAGGAGGGTGGGGTTGAATATTATCTATATCCATGCAGTCACATTTGTGTTAATATTTCTGAAGTTCAGATGTTATGCCCTTGAGTCCCATTGACAGAACTGATGAACGGCATATGAAATCTGGATTTTGCAGCTCCTGCCTCTTACTTTAGAGGTCCAATGAACAAAACTGACAAACATTTATCACTGCGAGTGAATTAATTAAATCCAGGCTAATTTTCTTCTCTTTGCCTGAAGTACTGAAACTACTTCCACTGTGCTATATTCCAGTTCGCATTCCGGTCATGTATAGCACTTTTAACTACATATTTTCATAAACTCTCTTTTCTTGTGGTAGGACAACCATTGGATCATATCTGTAAGACCAGCTTTCACAATATGAAAACATTTGGTCATCGTTTGCCTGGGACAGAACCTTTTCTGCAATGGCCTTCGAAGCACAGAGCAGTCTTCCTAAATATGTCAGAGAGGGCCCTACATGATTGACTTCCTGGTGTCATTGTAAGGCATAGTGATTAAGAGGAAATTTGGTGTTTAACGACCAGCAGTGGTATATTGGATGGTCTCCTGTTATTTGGATCAGTTTTACTGCTGTTGTTGCTTTTAATTTTATGACTTAAAATGACCTTACAATCTGCCTTGAGAAGCTGCCATTTCTTCCTGGAGAATCTCTGGAGTCTGGAAATCAGTTTTAATTCCACGAGAACTCCCAGCACCAGTTGGAGATTGGCAACCATGCCATCGACAGAAGACCCAGTTGGGTATCACTGCCATTGGAAATATTCACATAATTCTATTGCATGTCAGCTTTCAGTTGGTCTGGGTATTGAAGGATTCAATACTGGGTTAAGCTGGGTTGAGAACATTCAGACATAATGATTTTAGTGAAAAGAGCAAGAGTTCAGTAGCACCATAAAGGCTAGCAAAAGTTGTGGCAGTGTACAAGTTTCTGTCAAATATATCTGGAGAAGTATATATCCAAATGTATCTGCTGATTTTATGAACTTAGGCAGACGGTGAGTGGGCAGGAAGGGATGTGCCAGTGCTTGTCTCTTGTGGCCCTTCCTTGCATATCCAGGGAATTGCTGATCGCCATTGTGGGATGGTAGGTGAATTTCCTCCAGGCCAGGCTGGATTCTGGAGATTTTAGGTGGGGGGATTACTTAATTCTTTTGAAAGCCAGTTCTGTTATTCTAAATGAGCAGTGACTCTTGAAAGCTGCCACAAATTTTCTTAGCCTTCAAGGTGCTACTGGACTCATGATATTTCCTAGTGCTGCAGATGGACTAATCTGGCAATTCACCATGATCAATAATATTGGGGGTTATTTAACCAGTCAGCCTAATGATTTGACTAGTTTGAGGGCAACATTATTCTTTCTTATCCTTCTATCCTTCAATCACAAATTTCAAAAGCTATGTTCTGCAGTCACTTGGTGACTATTTTTAAGCATTTTGGAACAATACCAATCTCCTTTACACACCTGTAGAAACAATCTGTCATGGACTTTATATTTTTCATGGTCTGATTCAGGCAGTTTTGTTATCTGCTTATTAACACACTCTGTTGCTCACCCACATATCTGTGGGAGTTAAAGGTACACAGTCACTTTCAGGGCCACAGCTAATGCTTATGTACAAGATACCATATCTAGGGTGTTTATACAATTTTCTGGAGAATTCTTTCTATTCTTTGGACAGGGGTCACTTTATAGATAGGGAGAGAACGGATTTGAAAAATCATGTTGAGGAAACTTAAACATTCGTGTTCCCCATTTAAGAAAAAATAAAGGTTCGGCTAAGCTATAGTCTACATCAGGCTTTTTCAACCAGGACTTCACAAAACCCTGGGGTTTCTTGGTGGTCCTGGAAGGGTTTCCTGAATGGGTGGGAGATAATTAATTTTAATATATTTTTTAAATTTGTTAAACATTTATTAGTTGGTATGACCATATATGATCCTGTTGATCCGTGCCCCCCCAAATAGCCAATGATGGGTCTGGAGGGGTTGGGAAGTGCCCCAGGTGGGTGTGTACATAGCTCTGCTTCCAACCATATTGTGCATGATCATGCCACTTCTGGGGTTTCTCAAAGCCTGAAGAATATTTCAAGGGTTTCTTAACGGCAAAAAAGTTGAGAAAGGCTGGTCTACATAATGCGTGATTGCACAGTATTTCCCAAGAACAAATGCCTAAAGACTGAGTATTGTGCCAGTCAACAGGTTTCAACATCTAAGCCTCAATTACATTTATGTTACTTACATTAAATATTAATTATGTTAATTAATTCAGATCACTAATGCTCTGAGGGGGAAAATGCTTGCTAAAATACCACTGAAGTTGCATTATGCAAATGAAAATGATTTTTTTTTAAATTGTGATGCTACTAATTAAGAAATTGGTCCATAAGTTGAAAAAACATTGAAAGCATTTCCAAAAGAAATCCTTGTTTTCAAAGAAGTTGCCATGTCCATCCTCGCATTAAAGTTATGGCTTACCATTCTGTTCAGCCTCCTCTTCCTTGCCGTAAAGAGGATTAAGTTCCCATGCAGGAACAGCGATGGGTGAAATCATTAAGAGTTGACTACCTTGTTTCTGGTATTAGTTGAAATCAAGCACCAAGTCAGACCTGTCTCATCTCAGAGTAGAGCCCATCCATCTTGGCCTCCAATACATTTCTGTAACCTTGCAAAGCCCTCCTACACATGGTTAAACTTTCTATATTCTGTTGAAATCGATAATATTCAAGCAGCCTAACTGTTTGGAGAATTTGAATCCAGTGGTTCTTAAGCATCCATCTAATGTCTGGGTTTAAAAAAATACTGTAAAAGTTTGTCTGTGGTTTTGTCTGCACAGGCTTTTTCTACATGGAATCTAGCATACTTTAATTAATTCCTTGGCCATAATGACTAGAGATATATTTGGAGATATGAAGGCAGAGTTCTCAAAGTCTGCAGTGTTCTGGGCACAAGGTATGGTGCCATGCAAAGTAATTTCTCCTGTTGTGTCCAGCATTTATGTTCCTTTCCATGTTTTCACATTTTCTATTACTTATAAGAAGTGATCCTATATAGAATCATAGAGTTGGAAGGGGCATGCTCAATGCAGGATCAGCCTAAAGCATCCAGGATAAGTCTTTTCCAGCTACTACCTGAAGACTGCCAGTGTGGGGGAGGTTATTACCACCTCCCCAGGCAGCTGATTCCACTGCTGAACAACTTTTACCATTAAAAAATCCTAATGCCTAACCAATAATTTTTAAAATGTTTATCTTACATTTTGCTTCTGATCTTCCTCCAGGAACTACTACACTTACTGTTAAAAGAATCCTAATATCCAGCCAGTATTTTTCTGACCATGATGTCAACCCATTATTGTGCATCTATTGACAACAATAGAACAGTGGCTGGGTTGGCACTATAGTATTGTCCTAAGAGTAGAGTTCTTGAAAGAGCATTTGTCATCCAAATCAGTTTATGGAGAGGGCCCATATCATGCAGACCTTCCTCTTTGCATGTTGAGTCAGACTCATGTCACCCTGGCAATTAATTCAAGGACCTACTGACTAGTGTAGGCTTTCTCAACTATGGTTTCATGAAGCCCTGGGGTTTCTTGGCAGCCCTGGAAGGGTTTCCAAAATGGGCTGGAGTTAGTTTTTTATATTTTAACTGTATTAAACATTTATCATATAATATAACCATATAAGGAGCCTCTTGTGGTGCAGAGTGGTAAGTAGCAAAAATGCTGTCTGAAGTGATGTCTATGAGGTTGAGAGTTTGATCCCAGCAGCCGTATCAAGGTTAACTCAGCCTTCCATCCTTCAGAGGTCAGTAAATGAGTACCCAGCTTGCTGGGGGGTAAACAGTAATGACTGGGGAAGGCACTGGCAAACCACCCCGTATTGAGTCTGCCATGAAAACGCTGGAGGGCGTCACCCCAAGGGTCAGACATGACTCGGTGCTTGCACAGGGGATACCTTTACCTTTATAACCATTTAAGGTCAAGTCAACCCACCCCCCAAAAGGCCAATGATGGGCCTGGAGGGGGTGAGCAGGAGAGCGGCCTCTGGTGGGTGCGTATACAGCTATGCTTCCCAACCATATTCTCCATGATCACACCACTTCCAGGGTTTCTCAAAACCTTAAGAATGTTTCAGGAGTTTCTCAACTGTAAAAACGCGGAGAAAGGCTCGTCTAGTGTACACATCTCAATCTGGGGGCAGCACTCAGAAGGAATGAAGACAAAAAATTATTATTTGAATATTTATTTATTCCACCAGTAAGACACAGTGAGGAAAAACAGGATAGCAAACAATTAAATACAATTAAACTTTTGCACTAGCTTACTAGCCTACGAGCTATTACCTATTGGGGAGGAACCAGCAGGAACAGACTGGCTAACAATACAGCAAACTGGGTGCTAAGGGGGAATAAGTGAGAGAAAGAAAAACATATGTTGGCTGAAATGAATTCCAAAGAATCTGATACAGAGAAGAAGGTGGCAGCAGATTCAGAAGTGATTCCAGCCATAAAGTTACGGCAGAAAGTTCAGGGTGCAGAACTGGCTACAAGGGCAGGTTCATGAGACAGGTTCATGCAACCTTGTATTCTATCCAGAGCAGAATTTTGAATTCTCTTGGTAGGTTTGAAAATAATTGCCAATGTTATCCTTTGAGCAGACATGACTGAAAGTGCTGGTGATTGATTTACCAGGATGGAGGACTGACTCAGGTTAGTCCTGCAAAGGCTAAGCCAGGCTTTCTCAACCAGGGTTTTATGAATGTCCCAAATGTCTGTGAGTTAATTAATTTTCAACGTATCTTTTTAAATTTGTTAACCATTTAATCAGATGATATGACCATATGTGGTCATGTAAACCCATTTCCCTCTCCCACTAAATTTTAGGGCCACATTAGCCAACAATTAAACCTTGGATACAGCTTCCTTGCTATAACAACATCTTAAGTGTTCAGGGTCCCAGAGCTGTACCAAGCACCATGCTGTAATGTTGATTATACTGCTGGTGGTGAAGACCAATGCATCTATTATTTTTTAAGTCTGGCATATCAGTGGATAGATGTCCAGGACTTGTCATATAACATCTTCCCAAGACACCTGGAATTTTAGAGTTCTTGTACAAAACGAGGATACTAAGAATAGGGGCATAAATGTAACATTTGTTGGCACCGTACGTGACACTTTTGCCCTCTTGCCACTTGGAGGAGAGAGTCATTAACTTTCATTGTGATAGGAGCATTGAGGAGCCACAGATGGAGCAACGGGAATCATTTACATGGAACATTAGTTTTAGGAGCTCCTTCAGGGCAGTCAAAGGAGGTGGCCTATGCATAATTTTCAACTTGCCAAGGCCCTAATGTGCTATAAACACAGAAGATGGGGACACAAAGCATAAATGCTATAAATGCTGAAGAAGCCCCTCCTCTTGTGTCAGAAGAGTCCCCATCGAGCACATGCAGCTCTTTCTTTCTAGTAGAAATGATTACATATTCCAAGCGACAGCAGACATTAAAAATGTGGGGGGTTTTTTGGGGGGGGGGATTTTGTTTTCCAGATACCATGAGTCTTATATCATGACATGTGGTGGGTGGAGAAACAGAAAGGCAAGAACTCCTACTTATTTATTTATTTATTGCCTTTAAAAAGCTGGTCCATTTTCTAACTACTTGGTGTAAAGATCAATCCAAAATGACAGGGCATATGTGTATTCAGAGTAATTTGCTTCTCCAGTATTATTGTATTGGGCAAAAAAAAAATTACTGCATCTATAACTCATACCTGGAATATAGAGACATAGTATCATGTAAGATAATAACATCACTGTTATCTGTGTTCCATTACCTTCTGAGCTTGATTATTATGCATGAGACACGGGGCTGCCTTTGGACTCTCTTTGGAAATTTCAGCTCATCTGGCATATGACAGCTACACCTTTGATTGAAATAGGGAAATTATTAGTGTGGTATCTAAAGGATTTCACAGGATTCCGTTTGGGTTTTCAGGCTCAATTCAAAGTGCCGGATTTGCCCTATGCAGATCTAAATGTCCTGGGATACAGCATATCTTGAGAAAGTTAATAGTTCCCTGCATACATGTCATTCTCTTTAAATCTGCAGTGTTCCCATCTACAGTTATCATCATCAAACTAGCCTTTGAATGTACGTCTTGCTCCCCATTGGACTTGGTTTAAAGCCCTCTTCACCAGGTCTGGAAGATTCTTTGCAAAGACATTTTTTCCTACCCTTGTGAGGTGCAAACCATCTCCCAATAGAAGAGCCTCATCATGGTGGCGTGATCCATGGTCCAAAACCTCAAAACTTTCCTGATGACAGCAATGAAATAGCCAGTTATTTATCTGCATTATCTTTCTTTCCCTTCCTAAGCCTTGGCCATTAACAGGAAGAACCAATGAAAACCTGTACTCCAAAGTCCTTCACTCCCCCCCCTACGTCCATGTAGTCTCATTTTATATTTTGTCAAAATCCAACTTGAGTATCATGCTTGTACTTATATAGTATCCACTGCAGCTAAAAGACCAGACTAAAGCCTCATAAAATGAGTGGCATTTGTGTTACTACTTGCAGATACTTTGGCACTCACCCAGTTTACAACCTAAATCTTTTCATTGAGTGCAGAAGAGGCTGCATTCCCCAGTGGTCACTAAACCTACCTCCTTGTCAAGACCAAAGTGACTTATTCTTAGCACCTTGCCTGCCAGAGGTACCCTTTGAATGATGTATATTTTTGCAGCTGTGCAGTCAGCAACATCTGTTCATCAAACGGCTGCAAGAACTGATCAAAAGAATACATAGCTATGCTTATAGGCAGAAAATGAAGACAGAGATATCTAAGTAGCAACTTGCATCTCAGAAATTCCCCTTACCCATTTTAACTATAACAACCCGCGGCAATGACACATGGGTGATGGGAGGCAGCAGCTGCATGAAGGCAACATAATCATCAGAAATTGTTTGGCTGCATCCAAACAGTTTGATGAATTATCAGCATCCTCACTGCAACCATCAAACACTACATGGGTTGAACTGGTGGGGGATTGCTTCCTAAAAAGTATTTTTATTAAATGTCTTTTATTAAAGAACTTTTGTTTAAAATGTGAAATTGTTTTACAGTTTTTGGATTTGTATGCCACATTCCACAGGGCCTAGAAAACAGAGCTCTTCTGCCAGGACTATGGTTGAGGCCAGCTGGTAAACAATAACAATTCGATGAAATCTCAGGCCTTCCTCCCTCCCTTCTTGCCCTTCTATTCCCCCTCTGATTCCTCCACAGTCCAACATCTGGTGGGCCAGTACGGTTATAAATACTTATCAGTACTGGCTGATGCAATAGTGACTAATTGCAGTTTTACAAATTTTACAATTTTAACTTATTTGCACAGCTGTTGATTTCGTTGGCTTTATTTTGTTTTTAGATTTGTGTAAACCACCCTGAGACAGTATTCCGAGAGGGGCGGTATATCAATTCTTAAATAAAATTAAAAAAAAATAAAAATAAACATTGGGTGCAATTATTTTAGCAGGAAAGTGGGCTAGAGACAGACAGATCACAGACTGATAAAAGCACATATCTATTCAAGTGTAAAGAGCCTCTTGTGGAGCACCCCGTATTGAGTTTGCCATGAGAACGCTAGAGGGCGTCACCCCAAGGGTCAGACATGACTCGGTGCTTGCACAGGGGATACCTTTGCCTTTATTCAAGTGTAAATCTCAGTCATCAGCAATAACATCTCATGAGATCCATTCCTAAAAGTCAATTTAATATAGGTAAGAATTGCAATGCACCATACAAAACAACATGTGCACTTTGGCTTGGCTCGGCCACCTCGGTGATCACCGAAGCCCGAGGTGGCATGTAGGAGGCCAGAGACGTGGCTCAGAGAGGAAGGGTGATGGTGGCAGCACGCCAGCCAGCAGCTGCATATGCCTGCATGTGGCTGGCATGCTGCTGCTGCCCCTCCTCTCTGCACCGTGGCGCTGGCCTTCTATGAGCCGCCTCAGAATTCGGTGATCGCCAAGGCGGCTGAACTGAGCCGAAGCACATATTCCTATATCAGACTCAAGTGCTTTTCTTAGTGCACCCCACCACCAGCTATGCATTTATTTCCCAGAGGTGCTGCTAATTGTCAGTACCACAGATGAACAGTCAGCAAGTTTTCTGAGCTCCACTGCAGAGGTTTTCTATATTTTTTAAATGTTTATTTTTCTCACTTTTCTTTTAAAACAGACCGACTCTTCACCTATATCAGATGCAACCTTCCTTAAAGGGGTGGAGGAATTAAGAAACACAGCAAATTATTTGGGACACAGGAGGTGATGACAGTGAGGCTTCTTCAAGCTACAGCACCTGATGAAACTATGCAGCAGAGTTCAGGCAGTCTCCACTCTAACTGGCTGGAGTCCTGGCAGCGACTGGCATCTGCAAGAAGCTGATCATTTGGAGGCTCTCTGTTCAGCAGGAAGCCTGAAGAGTCAACCCATGTTTTTGCTACTGGAACTTCTGCATTTGTATGAGGTTCATATCTGCCTCTCTGTCTGCCACACCTCTTTCTTCTCTCTTGCTTTCTATTCTTTCATGATTTCCTATACTCCCAAGAGTGTATTCTAAGGGCCATTTCGCACGGCTTCAAAGTAGCAGAATGGTTGCTATTTGGAAACGCTACTAATTTGACATAACCCACGACGTCGTAGACAATCTGCAACAATCCTGAAACCAATCAGCAAAAAGCGCTTCGTTGTGGCGCTTTCAGGGGAATCCAGAAAAGTGGATTCACCCTCCGGATAGCGATACACTCCTGCAACCAATCTGCAACAGTAGCGCTAAAGATCTGTGCGTTACCATTGTTGCTGGTTCTTCAAAGTCCCTCCCCCTGGCTCTCTCCTCCAAACTTCCGGCGAAGCGATCGCCATTTTTTTTTCTCCGAGCGAGCGGGGATAAACGCACCGGCGAGCCTCTTTCTGTTTAGAGGCTTCCCTGGCTTCAGTCCTTCACCTTTAGTCACTAAGCACAAACAACTGAAAAGCCCGTTTGCTGAAATAAAGTCCCTTTATTTTTTACAAATAAATTCAGCCGAAAATCGTGCCCGTGAGAGGGGGGGGGGGGATTTTTTTTTTTATCACTCGAGGCAGCGTGCAAATGATCATACAATCAAACGACAGCTCACATTAGGCAGCTGGATGGGTCTCTCCGTAGCAACGAATCTACCTAGATTCATTGCTATGGGTCGTTTTTTTTTTTTTTTAAACCTTTCTTAAAGGGAAAGGGGCTGTTTGGGAGCATGCTAACGGCTGCCCATTGGCTGCTTGACGGCCAGGGGCGGGACGAGCTTGGCAATAGCGCTTCCTTTCTAGCGATTTCTGCCGAGACCGGAAGCCTGTGGGAAACGCTAAAAAACGCAACTGATTCCACTACAAAGGCAGGTATGCATAACGACGAATTCCACTATTTTAAATGGCGATTTTTCATTCCGCAAACAATTTGCAACAAAGATCCCTGTGCGAAAAGGCCCTAAGGCTTCCCAAAGCATTAACCCAGATTGCCTCGACAAACTCTGGTCTAGCATCTTGATCTCCATTTTGTTACTCCCACCTTTGTTTTTTGTGCTCCCACCTTTGTTTTTTGCCTTACTGACCATTTAGCTTGGGGCTCTAACTTAAAGTCCCAGTTTCCTAACTGTACTCGCATGGCCAGGACTTCTCCGCCCTTGGCTGCAGAGGAGAGGACACGCAGTAATGGGTTTAAACTTCAAGTACAACGATATAGGCTAGATATCAGGAAAAAGTTTTTCACAGTCAGAGTAGTTCAGCAGTGGAATAGGCTGCCTAAGGAGGTGGTGAGCTCCCCCTCACTGGCAGTCTTCAAGCAAAGGTTGGATACACACTTTTCTTGGATGCTTTAGGATGCGTTGGGCTGAACCTGCGTTGAGCAGGGAGTTGGACTAGATGGCCTGTATGGCCCCTTCCAACTCTATGATTCTATGATTCTATGATTCTATGACTCCTGTCCATTCCCCAGCTATTTTTGCTACACTCCATTATAGCTGTAGCATCTTCCCTTAACCATCTTGTTCCCATCACTCTCCCATCTTCTCTGTTCCTTGCATTGCATCTGAGGCTCTAGATGTCGGCATGCTCCCACGGCATGTCGCTTTGCATTTGGCTCCCCTCCCTGCCTGCATTAGCCCGGCCCCTCGTCTTTTGTTTACAGGCCACGCTTCCTCGCTTCACTTCCAGATTTACCACGTTTAGGAAGGCAGCGTGACCTACTTAGGCTTCCTGACCTAGTTATAACAGAAGCCCTGACTCCAAATGCTCACTCCAGGAAAAAAAAGGACAAAGGCAATGGAGCAGGGAGAGAAATATTATCATGATTGTTGCTAATGAAAACAAACCAACCCATATTAAGCTGCCTGCTGTTGCCTTTTTCAATCTCCGCTAATTCCCCAGGGGAAACTAGAAGTTCAGCTGCTCTTCATTATGCTATATGCTAATTTACTGCTCACCCTCTACCTATATGTACTTTCCATTTCATTGTATCTGAAGAAGTGTGCATGCATACCTTGGATAAAACTTTTTATTCCACTGGACTCTAACTGGTGCCACTAAACTCAAACTTTGTTCTGATGCTTCAGACCAGCATTGCTACCCACCTGAGCAACCACTGAAGTTAATTAATGTTATCCCTCGGTGTTGTATCCTTGTGTCCAAAGTTGTCCGCATCTAAAAGGAGTTGAACCGATGCAAAACAGAATGTGTCATTCCCAATCTCAGCTAATTCAGTCACTTTTAGTGAAGGCTGATAACAGGGTCATCTTCTACCAGTGGCAAGTTGTTTGACATACTCTCATCTGTTTTTTATGTTCACTTTTTTGATGTTCTGGTCTAAGACCATTCAAATAATAAAGTTGTTTGGCATTCCATAAGGACAGAACTAGATGTTTCCCAAGATGTGAAATGGTCACCTCTCCACATTTCATCCCCCTCCCTTCATGTTCAGTATGTACCATGATTTCACTTCCTTGCATATATCACTTTTTCATATTGTTGCCTGTTGGTGGCCAGAAATGCAATGTAATGATGGCACATCATGTACTGGTTTTACATGGGACTGTGCCAAGAATGGGGAGAAAATGGATGCATTTAGACATAAATAGCCAGAGGTTGGTTCATAATAGGCATGTTCTGATAATCGCTCCTCCTCTTCTTGAGAATGAAGCATGACAGTAGGATTCATGGTTTAGGCAACCTTCAACTCCTTAATTCAGAGGTCTGGGCAAATAGAGTTTTATTTCTTACCCACTCACTGGGATTACAATCCATGGTTTAATTCTATTCTAGAATTCCAGTTCGGGGGGGGGGGGGGAGGACCTCAGGTGCATGCAATCAAACAACTGGAGCTAGAATGAAGATTTCTAAAATAAAGAAGACCTTAATCAGACTCTGTGTATGAAGAAAGGAGGGGAGGAAATACACAGCCATAGCAATCAACCAAGTTAATGTATTTCACAAACAAACTGTTTGTTCAGTACTTCTGAATAGGCCCTCTGATTCTTTTGTAATGTCTAGTTTCACTCTTCCAGCTTGCCTTATTTGACTTTGTCCTGATTTTTTTTTGCAACAAATCTTTAGGAAATGAAAAGAATACAACAAGGAAGTAGAGCTGTCAAGATACTGAAAGTGTAAGGAAGTGACCAAGCACATCTCTTCCTTAGATCTAGCATCAGAGCAGATATAACAAGGGAGGAAGCTAAAGGTAAGTCTTATGTCTCTGGTTTACTTCCAAGGATGTCTTTTCATGTGTCAGTAGGGAAGGGTTATGAGTTTTCAATTTCAAAGGGATTGATAAGAGATTCACACAACAAGGTTCAAAGGTATACTTGGGAGGTTTAAAGTGCAATCCTAAGTAGTATCCCTCTGAGTCCATTCAGATCAATGGTCATAGATGGATATAATTATTTAGAATTGTCCTAACAATCACAAACTTCTATATTAAGTTAGTCAATTATGGGGGAGAATAGAGGGAGAAAACCACATTATGGTCTATGGTCTGGTGCATGGGAATTCAGCTGTAGTTATATTAGGGTCCTTTTTCACATCATCTCTATTTTAGGGAGTTTCTTCCCAGGTAATGGTGAGTGGAGAAGGGATGAGTTCACCTTATAGCTCCTTCCCATGTCTGCCTTGCTCTAGTATCCAGGAGGAGCATTAGTGGCATGGGAAATAGCCATGGCATGGATTCCACCTTGGGCTGCTAACTATCCAACATGCTGAGAAACAGCAACACTGAGGAAGTTTCTGTACCTCTAATTGCAGTGTTTAAAAAAGTGTCCCTCTTAGCTGGAAATGTTTATTTGGCATAAAGCCCCAAGTATGGTGACCATATCTGTTCTAGAGGCATTGCAGACGTTCTTCTTGTAAGGTGATGTTGCTGAGGGTTTTTATGATGGACAGTAGATAGACAGAGCTAGAGAAAGATCAAACGTCCCCCCCCCTGGAAAGATATGCCACCACGTTGTTATCATAATTGATGTGGCCAGTGTTATACTCCTTTGCTGCCCTGGCTAGTAGTCCTTCTGTTATAGGGAGGGCTCATAGCTTTTATTTTTGCCACCATGTTGCTGTTGTAATTTCTGTAAACTGTATGGGTTTTTAATGGGGATTTTACTGGGGGTTTATTGTATTATATTTTTTTATTACCCGCCACAAGATGGCTTGCCAAGGGTAGCGGGTAATAATAATAATAATAATAATAATAATAATAATAATAATAATAATAATAATAATAATAATAATAATAATAATAATAATAATAGATCTTCAGTAATTTTTTTCATTGTTCAATACAGTCTGCATTTAGAGTCTAGATAGAAGATCCAAATTTATGAAGGAAACTTTGTTAGGGCCATCAAAGTACATTTTCTTCCATGGTTTCTTGCACTCAAGGATTAAACCTAAACCTAACTGAAGTATCAACAATAACAGTATTTATAGTTGTTGATAGATGCAAAGTCGTGTCCGACCCATCGCGACCTCATGGACAATGATCCTCTAGGCCTTCCTGTCCTCTACCATTCCCCAGAGTCCATTTAAGTTTGCACCTACTGCTTCAGTGACTCTATCCAGCCACCTCATTCACTGTCATCCCCTTCTTCTTTTGCCCTCAATTGCTCCCAACATTAGGCTCTTCTCCAGGGAGTCCTTCCTTCTCATGAGGTGGCTAACGTATTTGAGTTTCATCATCATGTTCTAGCCTTCTAAAGAGTAGTCAAGGCTGATCTCCTCTAGGACCGATCGGTTTGTTCACCTTGCAGTCCAAGGGTCTTCTCCAGCACCAGAGTTCAAAAGCCTCAATTCTTTGATGCTCGGCCTTCCTTATGGTCCAACTTTCACAGCCATACATTGCAACTGGGAAGACCATAGCCTTTACTAGACGCACTTTTGTTGGCAGGGTGACGTCTCTGCTTTTTAGGATGCTGTTTAGATTTGCCAGTATAGTGGCCCTAACAGTATGAACAGTATAGTGGCCTCAGTTCAGCTGAATGGATGGAAAGGTCTAAACCTTCAAAAACCCTATTTTCTCATCTTTTCCTTCCACTACAGCCTAAAATCCCCCCATGCTGCTCTTGAGGGACAGGAGACTACCAGAAATAGCATCATAGGGGTGTTGTGAGGTCATCATGAAGGAAAGGCAGCATAACTGAAATACTGCACCACCTTGCTTGTCCTAGTCTCAGCAAGTAATGTATGGCTATAAATGATGCAAAGTTTTAAGAAATGATATGTAACATCTGTTTTTTTAATCATTGATATGAGGAAAACATTCATATTTCCACCCTTAGGGAACATGCCTCCAACTGCAGTTTTCATTTATGTGCATAGAATGTTGTCAAGTCTTCCTCTAGCCTCACCTCATGAGGTAGATTCAATTGAAAGTTTGCAATTTAGCCAAAGCCACACAGTGAGCTTCATTGACTGGGGAGAAGTTGAAATAGGTCCACCATGTCCAAATGTAACTCATTGTCCACTGAGCTTCTATACTAAAGAACTGGTTTATGTGACGACACACTCGTTTAGCTTTATTACAGTGAATAACTCTGTGTCCTTCATACAAAAAAAAACACTTAATTTCTCATTTCAGACTCTAATCATTTTTGCATACCTTGCTGGGATCATGCTGTGTTCACCTCCATTACTGTTTATGAAATGTACTTATTTTCAATGTCACAAAGTAATCTGTTGCATGCAGAACCCAGCTTTGTACATCTTGATAAGCACACATTAAAAATTTGCTTCACACCAATGACAAGAGTGAGACTGACTTGAAGATGGCAGTGCTAATGATGGTGATGATGATCATCATGATGAGGATAAATGACTTCTGTTGATGCCTCTTTGGAGTAATGAGCCTTTAATGTCAACAGCCCTTTTTTTCTTCCTGCAGTCCTAAACTGAGAAAGCTACTAGGTTTTTCAGGTCTGCTGGACCTGTTATATTAAACTTATATTTCCCAGTTATTGTCTCTTTATCACATTCTTTTACATATAGTACATGCAATTGGCTCCACACCGTATAGGAACCCCTCTCTGGGAGAATTTCCAGAGGGGATGAAAGAAGCAGTGGTACGTCCATTGCTGTAGAAGCCATCACTGGATCTGTGGAAACTTGCTATCTGCTGACTCATCTTGCATCTAGTGTTTCTTGGAGAAATGGTGTAAAGGGCTGCCATGGACAAAATATCAGCATTCCTGAATGAAGCTTCAGTTCTAGATCCATCTCAGTCAGGTTTTGGGCCTGGCCACGGGGTGGAAATCACTCTGGTCACCCTGACTGATGACCTCTGCCACCAGCTGGACTGAGGTGGGTCAGTGCCACTCGTACTACTTGACCTTGCAGCAGTATTTGACCTAGTCAACCATGACCTAGTCAACTCACTAATTTGCTGACACCAGGATATGAGGGGCAGCCTTCCATTGGCTGATCTCTTTTCTCTGGAGTTGCAGACAGAGGGTAGCAATTGGAGAGAGATAATCGAACCACTGTGATCCCACTTGAAGAGTTTCGCAAGGAGCGAACCTCTTTCCAATCATATTCAACATCTTTATGAGCCCTCTTGACCAACTGTTGCAGAGGTTTGGGCTTGGGGGCAAGCAATATGCAGATGGCACCCAACTCTTCCTCCTGATGGATGGCCACCTGGAGGTCCTATGGTTGGGCAGGAATTATCCAAGTGAAGAAGCACGATTGCCCAATCAGGATGGGGTGCAGCTGTCAGTGGCTCACTCTGCCAGAAATCTGGGTGTGATCCTAGATGTCTCCCTCTTATGGATGCGCAGGTCACAAAAGTAGCATGTCTGTCATTCTTCCACCTGCGCCAAGCCAAACTACTAGCACCCTATTTGGCCCTGGAACACCTAGCCACAGTGAGTCATGCAACGGTCACCTCTAGACTGGGTTTCTGCAACTTTCTCTATACAGGGCCACTCTTATCCATGATCTGGAAACTACAACTAGTCCAGAATGCAGCAGCCATGGTTCTCACAAGAATACCTTGCAGAGCCCACATCTGGCCCATACTCCAACAGCTGCAATGGTTACCAGTTGAATCCCAGATCAAGCTTAAGGTCTTGGTAATTACCTTTAAGGCCATATGTGGTTTGGGTCCATCGCACCAGAGTGACATTCTCTATGCCTATACCCCCCCCCCCAAAAGAGCACTGTGCTCAGCCAGTAACAACCAGCTAGTGATCCCTGGCCCCAAGGAGCATGTTTGCCTTGACCAGGGTCAGGTTGTTCTCTGACCTGGCCCCCACCTGGTGCAACAAGCTCCCGAAGGAGATCCAGGACCCGTCTGAGTTATCACAGTTCCACAGGGCCTGCAAAAGAGAGCTCCTTTGCCAGGCATTTGGTTGAGGTCAGTGACAACATCTATTGGGCCCCTATCCCCCTCCTATCCAGATAAGTATACTCTATGGCAGTGGTGCCCAACCCCTGGTCAGGGGACTAGTACCGGGCCATGACTCCTCCTCATCCTCCTCCCTGGCTGCTGCCTCAGGGGCTGCCCTGCCACTCTGCCGCCAGCTCACCTTTGGTGCTCTCCAGCGGCCGCCATGGCTGGGGCTCCCCCTCAGCATGGCACTGCACAGCAGCATCTGGTAGCGACCTCCAGTGGGTGGCAGGAAGTCAGGGGCGCCAGTGGGAAAGCAAGTGGTGCAGGGGCTCAGGCAGTGGTGACGTCCCTTGGCAAAAGACTACCCTCCCCGGGCTTCAGTAAAATTGTCAAGTGTTGACCGGTCCCTGGTGATTAAAAGGTTGGGAACCACTGCTCTATGGGATTGCAAAAGAAATATTACCTGAAACATGTTATATCATATTATGATTGTGGGAGGAAGGAAGGAAGGAAGGAAGGAAGGAAGGAAGGAAGGAAGGAAGGAAGGAAGGAAGGAAGGAAGGAAGGAAGGAAGGAAGGAAGGAAGGAAGGAAGGAAGGAAGGTGTATACAGAGTCACCAATTTAGTTTAGCTAACTAGGATCTACAGATATACAGGCCTCTTCAATTCTAATCTAGCCTTGTGTCACAGTGTATATTACTACGATTTCTACTGTATCCTTTTCATTATCTGAGAATATGGCATATATGTCTGGAGACTGCATTTTACAAATTTATGTATGCTAATATATTCCTGGCCACTAAAGAAGGTTGTTTCACAGAAATACATTTGGTTTGTGTTTGTGATTTTTAGAAAAGATTTTATATTGAGGCTATCATTGAGGTCTTCTAGTGCTTTTAACTTTCAGTGTAAATAAATGCATGCATTTTTATATTTTTAATCTTTCTACATATTGCACTTATAATATCAGGCCGCATGTTCACCTTTCTTTAACTTTTTTGGTGTCTTGATTCCAATTTTGGGGTGTTAAGTATTCTCTCCTTTTTTCCCCCCTTGGCATGCCCAGTTAGAAGGACCAGGTAGTCTGTATGTGCTATATGCCATCAAGTCGCATCTGACTTATGGTGACCTTCTGAATTAATGACCTCCAGAATGTCCCATGTTAACAGTATAAAGCAATGTCACATGTTCAAGCGGCTGCAGCAGCAGAATCCTGAAAGCAGCATTCAAGCATGTTGACCTTTCCAAGAGCAAAGGCAATCAGATGGCAGCTTTCTTTAGATGGTGAGAGGCTGATAAAAGCGTGGGGCTGAGAGTAGACAGAACAGAGTCCGAAGCAGGAACCAAGGTATGCTCAGTACTGCTGACTAGAAAAGGAGAATATGAGAAGGAAGCTAGGGAGTCTCAAGCATGACTAGGGATGAGTTGGCCCAAGAAGGTCCCTGCCTCAAGGTTTCAATGAGTCGGGGCAAAAGAAAAAAGGGAAAGGATACAGTATGGCTCTGTTTTTCTCCCCTGCACTTTCCCCTCCATTTTATTTCAATCAAAAACTCCTATGAGGTTTTTCAGAGTCTAAAATTGTATAGCATGAAATAGCCCTAGGACTTCTTCAAACATTCAAATGGAAAAATTAAAAAATTGGGGGAGAGTGCTGAAAAATTCTTGAACTGTAGAACATACACAATAGTTTCACAGTTTTGTGTGTGTGCATAAATGTAAATGTTGGCAACTGTTACTATGTTATGTGTTTAATGATACTATATTAATAGACCATGTAAGGTTTTGCCTAATATTCAAACAAGTTGGCAGTCTAATCTATTGCATTGCAACTCCATGAAAAACTTTCTGTCCAAATAATACACTTTTCTTTATTACAGAATTTGTTTTTAGCCTTCTATTTTTGTTTCATAACTTTCTGATGGCAAAAATTAAAACATGTGCTATGGTAGCATGGGGTTTAGCAGTTTGTAACGGTTTCTCAAGTACTGGATAAACTTGCAATTTGTATAGAAACTGATATTTGCAGTTTTTAATGCCATAAATATGACAAATAGTACAATATTATATGCTAAAAGATACACGATGCATTTTGTATTGCTCAATACATAAAAGAAATTTAGGTTTAATAGAAAGTATGGCGTATACCACAATTTCCTCCCAAATTTCCTCTTTTTTTCTCAAAAAATACCAGGGGAGAACTGTTGGAATATGCAAGATCTGCAGTATGCATAATTGAATGGAATATAAAGGGGACATCGGAGAAGGTGTATACCAGTTTGGTGTAGTGGTTAGGAGTGCGGACTTCTAATCTGGCATGCCGGGTTCGATTCTGCGCTCCCCCACATGCAACCAGCTGGGTGACCTTGGGCTCGCCACAGCACTGATAAAGCTGTTCTGACCGGGCAGTGATATCAGGGCTCTCTCAGCCTCACCCACCCCACAGGGTGTCTGTTGTGGGGGGAGGAATGGGAAGGCGACTGTAAGCCGCTTTGAGCCTCCTTCGGGTAGGGAAAAGCGGCATATAAGAACCAACTCTTCTTCTTCTTCTTCTACTTATATAGATAGGATAGGAACTTCTTGACAGTTTTCAAATTGTTTCCTCCTGTGTCCTGATTGGCTTGACTGGAGACTTCCTATTTTTTGAGTACTCTTCCTCCCCGTGACTTCCAGAACAGCAGTTGAACAACAAAACAATGACTGCAGACAACAGTTAGTTAGACTTTAGGTCTCTCTCTCTCTCTCTCTCTCTCTCTCTCTCTCTCTCTCTCTCTCTCTCTCTCTCTCTCTCTCTCTCTCTCTCTCTCTCTAGTTGTTTGTTATCTGAATAAAAAATGTTTTATTCTTAAGTAAATATAATAACAAAGGAAGGAACACACAGTGTAGGAATACAACAAAGAGAAATACTGTGTAGCAGAAATTGCTAATTACACTGCACTCTCTCTGCATATTCAAACTCTGCCACCAGAACGTTTGTTCCCATGGAACAAAGTAACAAGTATTAACCTGACAGTGCCAGCACTATGCGGAGTTAAACTTTTCCAAGTCTACTTATTTTGATGATTTAGAAGAGCATTACTCTACTTAAGACTGTACTGTGAGTCTTGTAATCTATTTGTGGCCAAACCTCCCATATTTCTCTCTTTGTTGCTTCCATCCCTTTCCCATGGAAATGTATTTATCCCTGATTAAGCAATCCTGAGTAAGTGATATAGGGTAGCGTTCAGTATTCCTAAAAAGACTGTAGTAAGAAACAATTATAAGTAGTGAAATTCAATTTTAAGATATATAATCTGATTTCTAATGTGTCCAGCACTGATTCTCAGACCCTTTTGCTCCAAATGGAAGAATATACACCCAGAGACGAAACTGAATCATAAGATTCCTAAAGTTGCGCAAGTAGTAATCTCTTTCCTAATTGGAATGTTCATTATGTTGGTATGAGCCATTTTTCCTGCGCTTAAATGGTCTCTTAGAGGGAACATGTCGTGCTTGATGCTGCTTCCAGAGCTGAAACGTGCAAAAAAATACTCAAAATGAGGTATATGCAAAGTGCATTTCACAAACCACAAGTGAAGAACAGTTGGTCCACTATATTTCTGGGAGTTAGGAGGAAGACCCAGAGGTCAGACTGAATGGCTCTTAAGCATGCTTAAATACCATCACCCCTCTTTTTGCAAAATTAATCTCTAGTTGGATATCTTGCTGACGAGGTCCGTTTTCCTCATGAGCGCCAGGCACAGCCATTTGCACCCCCCACAAACACTGAATTTCCTCTGTTTTGCTTCTGTGGCAGAGCTGAAACCACAATTTTTTTTCCCTGCATAGCAAAGCACCTGTCTTCCATGCCAATATGCTCCCTCTGTGTGTGTCTGCCCTTGTGGCAGTGGAATACATCAGGCAAATGTTTTAAACTCAAATCCCAGACACACCGGCTGCATTTCTGACGACCGTCTCTGATTGAATTTTCAAAGGACTCTATGCATTCCCTGGCCCAACATGCGCCAGCCACACTACCCTGTTAGTTTTATGTTATTAGCATTGACAGTCGCTCACTTTTAAATGCAGGCCAGGATAGAAATCCTGTCTCGTCACTTATCTTTCCCTTTTTATCTTGTTTGTTTCCTCTCGTCATTACTGATCAATCTGCCCTTGCTTAAAAAGCCTCACCAAAGATGCAAGGATGGAGGTCAGCGGATGAGGAAAAGAGTGGAGACGGAAGGTCCAGGCTGAACAGAAATGGGATGCTTTGCTTTCCAGTGCTCCTGATACAACTTTATTCCCTAGATGTCCCCTGTGTGTTAGATTTTCAGCATCACATGGGCAAATGTGATTTCCCCCTAGGAAAAAAGGAACAGAGACGGGAAGAGTGACCAAGTGTCATAACGATCAGTGTCTCCACAGACGCTCACATTTGAGCCAAGGATTGGTCATGGCGGCACTATCAGGTTGAGCCTCAGCAGCCGTCACTCATGCTTTTGTAGCCTGAAATGTTGACTGCTATAATGAGCTCGGCGGAAAGGTGACCTAAAAAGGTTCTTGAGAGGTTCATAGCTGGTCTCTGGGCAATTGTACAAGAGCGCCTACAACACGGAGGGAGGGTTTGGAAGCAAAGATTATGAAAGCCCAGAAAACCAATATTAACTGAAAAATTACGAATGATTTGGAGAATTATAATTCTATATAATTACTAGCTTAAAAGCCCATTCCTAAGAATGGGCCTTGAAAGGGCCAACTCCCCTGGACCCTGGCCAGGCAGCTTAAGGTGGCTTTGGGCCGCAGCTTGCAGCCGGATCAAATGGGGCGGGCGGGGGCTGGCCAGCTTGTTAGCAGGCCCAGGACAGAGCTCCTTAGCAGTCAGTCAGCCAGGAGGCCATCGTTAGCAGGCCCTGCCTTGCAGGCTAAGAGGCCCTTATAAGCAGGCCCAGGCTAACAGGCCAAGAGGCCCTCGTTAGCAAGCCCTCCACAACAACCCTTTGCCCAGGGCCCTCTCCCCTTAACTGCTGCTGGCTCCAGGCACTGAGGTGCGTCTGAGATCAAAGAGGCTAGAGTCCAGTGACGGAGGGCGGGAGCTGCAGGGGCAGGGCCAATCAAATCTTTGCTGGCTGCACCCCGATTGGCCCTATTCCGACTTGGGCCGCCGGACACGTCCCACCTGGTTTCCAAGCCATCTTCACAAATATATAGAGGAACCATGGAAAAGGATAGAATTATGAAGAATGAGGAGAGTGGAAAGAGAAAGTTGTTTCCTCCTGCTCTCTTGACAAAGGGTCACTCAATGAAGAAGTGGCAGTGGGTTCATGCAATGTTTGGGTCTTGATCCTTCTCTGTGCTTGCCCTTCTCTCCGTAAGTTCCAGGGGCAATCCCCCCACTGCAGAATATGTGTTCCTAGTGCGCTAAGCCCTTCCACTCATGCAAGGCTGTGTCTTTCCAGGAGCTGAAATGTGCCAACTGCAAGGGGGATGTGAAAAGTTTCCTCTGCAATGGGCAAGGAGGCATGCAGGCAGAAGAAACGTATAAGATCCAAGCTACTGTACAAATAGCATAGGGAATTCATAGTCACAAGATCTGTGGGGGTGGCCACTTGCTTAAATGTCTTTGAAGAAGGATTAGACAAATTCATGGAGCATAAATCTACAGTTATTAGCCATGGTAGTTAAATAGAATCAATATATACAAAGGTAGAATGCTACGAAATTACTAGCTGCTGGGGACAAAAATGAGCATTAAGAGACATTGGGTTGGCTGTTGGTGAAGTAAAGAACACTGGACTAGATAAGGTTTATTTTGAGGCAGCAAACCCATCCTTAAAAGAGCCAGTGCTTGCCAGAGAATCAGCATGGGATAGCAGATGAAGCTACTCTGGTCTAAATCCATTGAAGTAAATGTGTCTTGACTGGAATAATTCTGCATGGGATGACATTGAAAGTGTCAGATTTGGAGCAGGTAGATTGGAGTCCAGATCTTTACTGAGAAATGAAACTCACCTAATTCAAGTCACTGCATCTCAGTGCAGCCTTTCTCCCAAGGTTGCTGTGATAATGAAATAGAAAAGGGACCGTAGAGGAGGGGTAGGGTTAAAAAGATAATATATTTCAAGCTATTTATCTCTAATAAATAGGTTCAAAAATACATTGGTGTGTTTTTAAATAGCTGCCACCCATTTCCAAATACAATATTCCACCTTGTGATGGCAATTGTAATACACTGAGTATATTATAGAAGTGTTTCCAGAGATTGGATTAGGTTTCCTCTTGAGGTGACATTCTTGATGGTTGAGATCCAGCTCCATCCTGAAGATCAAAGAGCAGCCCTCTTGATTATAATGCATTGTCTCTAGATAATAGGGATACGTCAAAATTAATGCCAGATGTTTAAAAGTAATAGTAATATCTTTTAACAGTAATATCTTTGGATAACTGGACACATGAAGCTGCTATATATTGAATCAGACCATCAAGGTCAATATTGTTTGCTTAGACTAGCAGTACCTCTCCATAATCTCAGGCAAAGGTCTTTCACTTCACCTAATACCTGACACTTATAAACTGGAGATGGTAGGGATTGAACCTGAGACCTTCTGCATCCCAAGCAGATGTTGTATCCCTGAGCAATAGCCCCTGTCCCAGGAGACTAGTCAAAGGTTCAATCATGGCACTGAGAGAGACTTTACTTGGGTGACTTTACTGGGCTTGGGTGATCTATTATTATTTATATAAGCGTGAAGAGACAAATGTGTGATATCATCAATGGGTAGCCTGAGATCTAGGTATAGTTTGACATGGAAGGACTCCCCTGTTTGTCCTGAGTTCTTCCTCATTTTTAAGATGGACCACCAGAAGATAAATTTATAGTAATCTGTAAACCGCTCCGTAGTATTAAAAGACTAAGGGCTAAGTGGGAGGAGAGTGGGCAGGCACTGTCCAGGATAAAAACTCCCGAGCAGCCTTATGCCCACGCCGCCATTTCGACACTGCCTGCCGCTCCCACCACCATTTTGATGCTGCCCGCTGCTCCCACAGCCAGCCGGCCGCCATGGGCGGCCAGCTGGAGGAGGCAAGGGGGGAAGATGGCGGCTGGGGGAAATCATGCCCCTTCCGCCGCCCACCCCCCATGAGTTGCCCCTGCGACCTGCGCCTGCTTCCCGCACCTCAAGCATCCATGCATCCACCCCTCTCTACCTTGCGATCTTCCCCCATCACCCCTCCTTCCAACTGGCCCCCCCTCATGACTCCCCCCTAAACACCCCACAGATCCTTCATGCACCATCCTCCTTCTACCCCTCTTTCCCACCCCATTCCACCCACCTCCCTGTGTGCTTTCCTTCCTTCTTCATTCCTTCCTGACTTCATAACTTCTCTATCTCCTTCCTGCCTCTCTCCCCCTCTCACTTACTCTCTTTCCCCCTTCCTGTCTTTCTGCCTTTCTCCCTTCCTTCCTTTCTCCCTTCTACCCATCCCTTCACCCACTCCTTGCCCTCCTTTCTCCCTCCCATCCCTCCTTCCCTCTTCTACCTTCCTTTACTACGTTCTTCCTCCCCATCCACTAGCGCCCGCTGTATTTTATCTACAGCGGGCTTAATTTCTAGTTTCAGCTAGAAGTACAATCATAAGTACAATTTGCCAGGTGCCCCCAGATGTCCCTCCAAAAGTGGGATAATCAGGTCACTTTAACTTAAGTTGAAAGAAGTCTCCTTAGACCTCCTGGAGGAAGCCTTCAGACTATGCTGAGCAGAAAGGCAGGATTCATCCCAGTGGCGCATTTTCTCCCCTTGAAACAACAATTCAAATCTGATTTTTCCACAAAAATGAGAGTATTCCTTAGACACGATCAAAGCAGCATGAAGGGGAAGGAGGAGGGTTTAGGGGCAGGGAGAGAAACCACAGTGAATCTTCAGCAATAAATGCAATAAAAGCCCTTGAGGGCATTAGGAAGAATAAGAGCTGCTGAGGGCAGGGAGCTGCTGAGATGAGAGGCTGCAGTTCACAGCAGCTGAACCATTCTGACTTCACAGGATAGTGTCTTCTTGACCCAGAGGCCTTCACAAGCCACACAAGATGGATTCTGAGCTGCTGTGAGAGCCATTAGGAAAGTCAAGCTGCTTTTCTGAAGTGGCCTTCTTCTCTTGGAAGATTGCTTGGAAACCAGGCTTTTACAGAAGGAAACACAAGATTTGCTTAGGAACAATAATTTGCATAGGAGCAAAAATAGGCATAGGCAACAAGCAAACCCATGCGTAGGTCAGAGTCTGTTGCCTAATCACCGCCAATTTATTGGGCATCAGCAGGACTCAAGTTGGATCCTGCCATTATGACATCTAGCTATGCTCTTAGTAACCCACTGTTTTACAGTCGCCATCCACTCTTCTCCACAAGAAGTCCTGAAACATAACATAGGTTGAAGGAACACTAACATAAATACAAGCAGTCTTGGAGAAGCTGTGACTCAGTGGCAGAACAGATACTTGGCATGTAGAAGTCTCATGTTCAATCCCTGTGTCATGCAAAGTAACGCTAATTCTCAAGAGTTAATATGCATTATGTCTCACTGGTTCCATCTTGTTCCTAATTGGGCCCTCACAGCCTACAGGCCTCTTAACATTTTCAAAGCCAAAGTATGGAATGGGCTGATTGGCTCTCCATGAGAACTTGTGAGCTACCAGATGGGAGAGGGAGAATTAGGGCAGTGATGTAATTTTCTAGAGGATCCTAATTGGGACGTGTTCGATTCATTATCATTGCCTGACTCAGGTAGACCGAAAACTATTGGTCTAAGTATATGGAGACTAGAGGCTAGCTTGGATTCTGAACAACTCCTATGAACTGCTGTCAGTAACACAGGAAGGCACTTGAGCTAAGGACTGCATTTGCGTGGAAGTAAGGTTGTGCTGTCTGATGCACTACCTGTTCTATCAACCAATTAAGGTAGCATTTATTATTTTCTGTACGACTAGATCTTAGAGAATTGTGTCGCTTACTAGTATATATTGATATATTTATATTTCTAAGTTTCTTCTAATAAATTTTACATATGCGTCTCAGTTGTCCGCCTTATGTTAAAATACCTATGGAAATTATTATCCCTTTGTTAGAAAGGTTCTGTAGGCAATCAAATTCAACTACCTTAAATTACCTCCTCTCTGACCATCAGACATGTTGGGTAGCTAGATTCTGTGCTCAGGTTTGCAAGATTAGTAACACTGTGCATTGCAACTAAATTTAGGATGGATGGGATTTTATAAACTGGAATTTTTATCCTTTTAAATGCATTTTTGTTCATTCTAAAATATTGTTTTTAACTATGACTGTCACTGTTGCTTTTATTATTTCTATTTTCTTACTGATTGAGAACCATAATACATTGAATTGAAATTGATCAACAGGAAATAAGGCTGACGTTTTGGAAGGAACTGCCATGCCCAACCTGGCCAGGGTAGTACTTAAACTGGGAAAAAAGTGACATTTTTATTAGATCCCACTTTGTCATTGTCAAGGCAGTGGCAAAAAGTCCATTGTTTCATCTGCATTGAGTATGGAAATTGACTCCCTACATGGACTCATCTAAGCTGTTCACACAGATCCATGTCTCTGTAACTTCAGAACTGGCCTATTGTAATGGACTGATGATCATATCACTCCAACTCTCCATTAATTATGTTGACTGCTTATTCATTTCTTGGATGCTGTTTGCTTTTTTCCTCTCTAAAGCCCTACATGGCCTGCCCTTATACCTGGAGTACATTTTCTCCCACAATGAATCCATGTGTCACTTTCCCTTGGCTTTCTCTTGAGAGTCCCATCCCTTATATTCCTTAAATTTGCCATGACTTGAGTGTTCTTTACAAATGTCTCCAATTTGATATGAGGAGAATCGCCACTCAGGCACAATTCCAGAGATATTGTAAAGCCCTCTTGTTATAAGAGGCTTTTGAAGGCAATTGAACTGAACAAGTATAAGGACCATTTCTGCATGGAGGGGTAAAACATGCGGGGTCTCCTGCTTGCAAACATGGGTGGTAAACTTTGTGTTTGCAGCCCTCCTTATAGGAAACCCCTCCTGCATTTTCCCTCTGCCCCATCACGATATTTTGCCTCCCAACGGGACTGCAAAGGAAAACAAGCCAAACTTCTCTCCCTGCTCTTTGGCTTGTCAATCACAGCAAGTCACCAATCACAGCACAGCAGTTCTCTCATGGACTGAAACTTTCTTTCCCCCGAGCCCCGAAATTAATTTTTTTAAAAGTCACTTCCATGTTGCTATGCGGTAATGCCATAAAATAGATGCATTTTAAATAAAAATCAACACTTCCACATTGCTATGGAGAAATGCCAGAATGATACAGCATCCCCCCTCCCCCCCCTTTTTGGGATTCGTGTTCTGTCTAATATATACCAGGGCCCCAATCTGGGGCATCACTCCCAATAGAATGAGAGAGAAAATACATTTAAATAAGAATACTCTTTCCCAGCTCATTTCCCACCTCCAGAAAACACAAACGGGACTGGTTTTGCTTGCCTGAGTTGTGAGTAGGCTGGACATGGTAACTGAAGCCCCCAAATGGTTGCCTTATAAACAAAGTGCTCACGCCCCTGTATGATTGGGAAAAGGCTGCTCCATCACAAGCAGGGCTGTGTTTTGCCTGCCTGATACCATGGACACTTTGCAGAAGATTTTATTTTACCTTTGACAATGTAGCTTTGTGGTCACGCTGCAACGTGGACTGCACCATTTTTAAAAAATTACTTGGAGTAGGAAATGGAGAGAGGAGGGGGGGAGGGGGACAATGCTGCAGAGACTACTGTGACTTTCCCCCTCCATACGGGCTTGCCTCTGGTTGCTCATTAGTTGCTCACTGATGGGATGTGAGATAAAAAGTGGCAAATCCACTTTTTGCGATTTCCCTCATCCCTAGGCAAACCTGGGCAGAACATGAGCCAACCCTTGGGATGCAGGCGATGTCATATGGAGGGGGCTCTAAAACTCACCAGCAACCAGAGGCTGTCCAGGGGCAGATTCCTTGTGCAGGAATGGTCAAAGTTTGTACAGTTGAGTGTGTGGGTCAAAAAAGTTCTTTCATCTTTTTTCCTGTCCATATTGTCTCTGTATTTTTTTCATGTTTGCTAAGTATGTTTCACACCTGGGTCTGTAAGAGAGCGAGACCATCTGATGGTGGAAAAGGGAAGGCATAAATATTTAATAAATAATAAACTCTTCCATCCACATCATTTCACCACTGGTAATTCCCCTTGGGATTACACTAAATACTTGCAGCAGAAAGGCTTGGCACATGTATAGCTTATTTCCCCCTAACAGAGATTAAAATTGCCCAGGGGGCAATTTTTAGCAAGGGAAACTGCCTAGGGGGAGAGTTAATCTTGTCTATCCTACTGCCACAATCCTGAACCATAGCAGGGTTACCTTCAGCAGCTTTTTGTAGCTCTGTTTCATGCATCAAGATCTAAGGACATATCCCCCAGCATCACATGCACTTTCTTCTGCTCTACCACAGTAGCATTTTTTGGCGATGGTACATATATGTGTCACTAAAACAAAAAGAAAAATCAAAGTTCTGAACTTTTAAATTAATGACAAACTACAAGCAACAGGATCTGCACTAATATGGCAGCTAACAAGCAGTGACCTTTCCATTAGCTAAAAGGCATGATGATGTGATTGTGCATAGGATAGCAGGCTAGGGAAGAAATGTCCAGCAGTTTTATCTGCAACCTTGCTCGCTGTGCTTATAATCTAGGTGCTTAAATTTGTCAGAACAACAAAAGAAATAGAAAGTTGCAGCAAGAGCAACTTGGGTTTTTTTTAAATAAAAATTTTAAATATAGGTAGGGTTTTTAATATTTTTTTTACTATTAACAACAACAACAACAATAATAGAGTGAACGTATCTGGATGGGAGGGGTTCTGGGGGCCCAATATTTGTTGTCATTGGCTTCGACCAAATTTCTGGCAGGAGAGGTCCATTTTGCAGGCCATGCAGAATTGAGGTAGTTCCAACAGGGCCCTGATTTGAAATTTTCTGGGGGATCCAGCCCATCTTATTAATAAAGTAGCATTATTGAGTAACAAGTCTTGGTGGCAAGGTCTGAGGGCATCAATATGAGCTAGAAGCCTGGACCAGGAGTACAGGCCTTGCACCTAGTGGACTGATTGATCCAGCAAGGCAGCTTTGCCAAATGTCAACCTAAATAGGCTAGGAAGTAATTGGGTTCAGCTGCACTGCTGGCAGGTGTTGAAGCTCCCATAGGTATGCTGCATTGTGCTCTGGATCAGAGCTTGCAAATATGTTATCACTTCTACTGCATGGCTCTAGGATAGGTTAACATGCCACTAGTGTGGCACTTCATCTCCCTTGGATTTCCTTGGCCTGGAACTTCTTCAGCCACTATTCCTGCAGGGTGGGAACTGGTCTGGGGTACTATGGCCCCAGATTTGAGACCTGCTCCATGGAAGCCTAGAAACGATCTTAGAAGCCAGCTTTGAGGGCTCACTTGTAGGCTGGGACAAGGTGACCTCAGGTTCTATTGGAATCTCGTCAGCCAGGACCGCTGTCATATTAGGCTCTTCCTGGTCACACTGGCCTTCCTCAAATGCTCCTCAGGCTCTTCTCTTGCGGACTCTGAGTCCAAGTTGCTGAACTGGTCAGAGTGTGTCATGACCATTAAAATAGCACATGAACACAAGAAGCAGCCATATCTTGAGTCATACCATTGGTCCATTAAATGCAGTATTGTCTACTCAAGACTGGCAGGGGCTGTTCAGGGTTTCAAGCGGAGGTCTTTTACATCATCTACAACCTGATGCTTTTAAATCTGGAGATAATGGGGATTGAACCAGGGACCTTCTGCATACCAAGAAGGTGCTCTACTACTAAGCCACATCCCAGGCCAGGATTGGCATAACAGACAATAACAGCAGAACAATATGTATGTGGATTGTGCTCTGCATTACCTTAGAGCACAGGAAATGTCAACTATAGGGAATGACGTTCAAAGTGAATGAAAATGGATCCCCTGGCATGACTCCAGAGTGTCCATTCTCTGCAAGGCCAATCTACCTGACTGCTGTTTGAAAGGAAACAAGAATGTTGCCCTAGATTGAACTTTGGCCTGTTATTAACCTTTCAGAGAAGGAAAGAAATGCTCCCTTTCTGCCTCTGACAAAAGGCAAAACGAGACCAACAAGAGTTGTTCCTTACCTGCAATAAGCTGCTGGGAATGCCAAATTTATCTGGCCCCTGGCAGTCTATGTTCTCCTAATGATTGGGTCCTTCTCAGTGAATGTCACTTTGCTAAATAGAACCAGCTCCAGACTCTTCCTGTCCTTACTGTTTCATACTGAGCATCCTTATTTGGCAGTCTCCGTGTTTCCTGAAGTTGTCTACAATAACGTCCTGTGATTTTATTTTGAAATTGGCCCCTTGGGTAACTGGACACCATTGTTTTGACTGGTGCATGCATTTTCTATCTATTATCTATATGTATTGGTTTTCAGCGAGGAAAGCATTTGTTGCTTTTAGCACACTTATGAGTGTAAATAAAAACAAATATATCTGTATTGACTCAAGTTATTATGCTTGGTTTCATATAGACTAAGTGGTTCAAATAAAAATAGATTGGCTAGAGTAAATGTGCATCAGTTCCAATAATACCAGAGGCAGCCCTGAGAAGCACCCGAGTTTCATTTAATGCACTTTGGAAAGAAAGGGAAAGAAGCATGGGTTTTGAGGAGCTTTTAGGCTGTGTTTTCTATCTCAATGAGTTTTTTGCTGTTGACATTGTTGCAAAGTGAGAAGGTTTGCTAGATTCTCAACACGTCAACACCAGGATAAGGATGAAGCTCTCTTCCCCATCTGGAACACAGCAAAACATATGAACAAAACCATGAGAAACATCATACAATTAAACACACACATGACAGAACCATAGGCTATAGATCATGACAGTTATCCAGGCAGTTGTGCAGTGCCATGGGGCTATTGTATCTGAGCAAGTATGTGGGCACACAAAAGCTCAAGCCTTGAATAAAGCTTTGTTGGTCTTAAAGATACCAGTGAACTCTCTATTTGTCCTGCTGTTTCAAACCAATGAATCTTACCCACTTCATGGGGCTCTGTGGCACTATGCCATGACCACTAGACTTGTGAGAAGATCAGCTGGTTTGGCCATGGTCAATGTTATCCAGAAGCATGTGCAAAACTAGGACAGGTCACGTTTGTGACCTTTCACGGTCCGTGACTCAAATATCTGGAGGCCTGCTTCTTTCTGTGTGAATTCATACCACAACTACATTTAACTTGATACTTCTCGGTAAGAGGCTCAAGTAAGTTTGGTGTAGTGGTTAGGAGTACAGACTTCTAATCTGGCATGCCAGGTTCAATTCTGCACTCCCCCACATGCAACCAGCTGGGTGACCTTGGGCTTGCCACAACACTGATAAAGCTGTTCTGACTGAGCAGTGATATCAGCAGGGGGTTGTACTAGATGGCCTGCATGGCCCCTTCCAACTCTATGGTTCTATGATTCCATGATTCTAAGGTGACTGTAAGCCACTTTGAGCCTCCTTCAGGTAGGGAAAAGCGGCATATAAGAACCAACTCTTCTTCTTCTTCTTCTAATTACTGCCTACATGAGAGAATCCTTTGCTGCCATTTCCAGCCTGTTGAATGGGCTCCCAAAGGTAGTCTGCAGGGCCCCATCATTTTCACCTATTGGAGCTGCTAGACTGTTGGCTGGGTTCCTCTGATCTGCACATATAACATTAATACATTAGTGCCTGCACTGGCTTCCATCCAGCTTCCAATGCAAATCCAAAGTTTGAGACCTGTGGGATTGCCTCTCCCAGTATGCCCTCCTCTCAGTCTTAGATCATCATCACAGGGTCTTCTACAGATATTTTCAGTGGTTGCCTGTTCAGTTTGGAATCAGCTCCCAGGGAAAGTTTGGGCCCTGTGGGACCTTTCAGCATTCTGTAGGCCATGCAAGCCTTCTTGGGTTTGTATAGACTTTGGAAATGGCCAGTTGCTTGAATCCTTCAAATAATTTGGTTGCATTGTTGTATTTATTGCTGTTTGTGTTTATTGTATCTTTAAATGTTGTAAGCTGCCTGAGTCCCCTGGGGGGAGAGGGTGTGGGGTAATAAAATAAATAAATAAATGTAAAACACTTTGAGAGTGTTTTCTGTGAATGTGTACAGTTAAGGGCTCTAAAGTTCTGAGAATTGTCTGAGGAGTGGGAACTTAATTTATTTTAAAGATTCTAACAGTATGGTGCTAAGAGTTACGTTCTTCTCAGCACTCTAACTGCAATGGACTACAAAGGTTATAACTCTGCTTTAGATTGCAGTGTAAGCAGTAATTTGTATTTAAAAATAATTTTACAATTGGTTATTGGGTAGGTATTTGAAGTACAAATATGCTTTTATTATATTTTAAGCCACTGAACTCATTTGGAAGGTCAGAGTTAAAATGAACAGAGAGATTTCCATCAAGACTGCAAGGCCCTATAATTTTACAAAATGAAGAGCAGAAAGGCCAAAGCAAAAAGAGACTGTGAGGGAAATGCATGGGTTTTTTTTTTGGGGGGGGGGCAGAGAGAATTTGATAGATGAAAAAGGTGACATTGCACAGGTATTCAGAAATGGAGTTTTGGTCACAAAGAAGCTACAGACTGAAAGAACATGAGATCTTGGGATGAGTGATGATAGTACAGCTACAAGAGTGCATTGAAGGGACAGGTTGAAGCAAAAAAAGTCCAAGGAAACAGAGCCTTGCTTCAAAATAACCGAATGGCAGGAAAGAGCCCATAGTTACAGAGAAAAAGAAGCTTCCTGCCATTACTATAGTAACTAAATTTTAAGTCCAATAGTACCTTTAAGACCAACAAAGATTTATTCAAGGCGTGAGCTTTTGATTGCAGGCACTCTTCCTCAGACTAAATGAACAACCATCATAAGTGTAGAGATATAAGGCAGAATAAATGGTGGCAAATTAGTAAACTGTGTCACAATATCCAAATTATGCCATATGATAATCCTTTGCTAAAACAGCTAATCAGTCCTTTTAAGTTCAGTTTGTAGTTCCTTGTTCCATTTTGTCTGAGGAAGTGTGCCTGCATGTGAAAGCTCACGCCTTGAATAAATTTTTGTTGGTCTTAAAGGTTCCCCTGGACTCTGATTTTGTTGTGCTACTTCAGACCATCATGGCTACGCAGTAATGTTGATGGTCATAGCATCAAATAATTGTGTCAAGCTGAAGAGATCAAGGCACAATAAAAGAGATTAACAGGGCAACCCTAAGCAGAGGTGTGCCACTCTATGTTGAAGTCAACAGAGTTAATGGAATGTGACTCTACTGTGGTAGCACCTGTAGAGTTGATAAGAATGATGGTAAGCCGGGAAGGAAAGAATGATGTGGAAGCAAAATGGGAAGGTTCACTTTGAAGATGAGTTTTAGGAAACGATGAGGAGGAATTCCTGTAATCACTTTCTCAGTTAATCAGTTTACAAAATGTCTATTCTATTTGTCTATTTTACAACACCCAAGAGGTGGCTAAGAGTAAATGCAGAGAAATATAATAATCTGCAAAATCAGGTAAAACTGCACCGAAGTTTAATGATATCAAAACATCAGTACAGGAGGGAGAAAGAACCAATTGTATTTCCAAATTAGATTATAAAGATTACAGAGATGGAGGCAGTTGTAATTCCTGAGGGAGAGAGTTCCACAGCTCAGGACCAGAAGCTGAAAAGGTCGTTTCATGAGATCCCTCCAGTTGGATTTCAGTCAATGCAGGTTCCCATAGTAACCATAGTAAAAAACCCAAAGACTTGGGTAAATTGATATTTGTGGAGACAGTCCAGATAGAGTGAACTTGAACTATGTAGGACTTTTAAAGGTCAAAGCCATCTGGTCCAGTGATCTCGTGCAAGAATGTAAACAGAATTCCAGTGTACAGAAAAAGCTCCTTAGAGGTGCCACAATCCTGCCATCATATGCCCAGCACACCATATGCACGAGATGTATATTCATAAGAGTAGAGTCCACTTGTCATGGAACAAGTGTCCAAAATAACATATGGTGTTTTAAAGAAAGGAATCTGAATCAGAGCTGTGTCAGACAAGCAAATGTATAAGGAAGACAATTGTTGATAAAAGAAATGAGACAAGGTGTGAGGCCATGCACCAAAAAGCATTGAACCATTGAGATGGAGAAGTAGGAGGAGATGGAGAAGAAGGAGAAGAACAGAAGTAAGAGAAGTAGAAGAGGAAGACAAGAAGAGGAGCTGGATTTTATACCCCACTTTTCACTACCCAAAGGAATCTCAAAGACCGCCATCCAAGGCCTGGCCCAACCCAAGCTGTGGGAAGACCTGCGTTAAAGGAACGTGGATTCTTCCGTCGCCCAGGAAGTACAGCAGGCACAGGCAAGAGCCAGTTTGGTGTAGTGGTTAGGAGTGTGGACTTCTCATCTGGCATGCCAGATTAGATTCTGCACTCCCCCACATGCAGCTGGCTGGGTGACCTTGGGCTCGCCACAGCACTGATAAAGCTGTTCTGACCGAGCAGTGATATCAGGGCTCTCTCAGCCTCACCTACCCCACAGGGTGTCTGTTGTGGGGAGAGGAAAGGGAAGGCACTTTGAGCCTCCTTGGGTAGAGAAAAGCGGCATATAAGAACCAACACTACTTCTTCTTCTTCTTCTTCTTCTTCTTCTTCTTCTTCTTCTTCTTCTTCTTCTTCTTCTTCTTCTTCTTCTTCTTCTTCTTCTTCTTCTTCTTCTTATCGGAGGAGCCAGGCCTTTATGCCCAGCTCCTCCCCCGCCTATGGCGTCCCTTCAGGGACACCTCTCGCTCCTGCCAGCTCCACGGAGCTGACAGGAGCATCCCCCCCCCCGGCATGGTGGGAGAGCAGGCTCTCCTGGACCCCGATCCCCCCTTTCCAGCCTCCACAGCTTACCTGTGCTCTAGGAACTTCCAGCTCCATGTTGTGTGCGCGGGTCCATTGCGCCGTGGTGGCCAGTGTGTGCCCGGGATGCCCTGCCCTCCTGCATACTCGGGGGACAGCGGGGTTTTTTACCCCGACGCACTTGAACGGCAGCAGCCCGGCGTGGCTGATGCCGTGCATAATCGGTCAAAGTGGGTTAAGAAGAAGGCTAAAATAAGTCTTCTGGGCCGTGGCTCAGAACCCCGTGTGACTGGCAATGGTGAGGGAACAGAATGAAGCAATGTTGCAAATCTTTGGGAAATACTAGCCTGCATTTCTACGTAAAATGTTTTTGCTTGCTTGTTTTGGTATTGACTATGCTAAATTACTGAAGACACACAACAGCAAAAAGAAAAGCACAGTTCTGCAACTTGAATCCAGTGCATTAGCATTAATGATCTCCTACTTTAATAACACAAGGATGTTACTGAAGATGGAAGGAGCAGTGCAAACCTGTCCACAGTGAGCATTATTCAAAGAACATGGTGTTCACTGCAGTTGGGATAGTGAAGCATGCCAGGGTCTGTAAGAAAGCAACAAGCAGGCTATAAATGTGGAACTCCTATTTCCACCAGGAGAAACATGTGTGCCTCCCTTGTTTGTGCATTCAGCACACTAGCAGATGTTCAGAGAGGTGACATGAAAACAGAGTGATGCATTCTGTGTTTTGCAGTCATGCTTCCTCTAGCTAAAAACTCGCTGGACAGCACAAACTAAGGCAAGCCAAAGGTGTATGAATGAAAGTTTACCAAGTGATATACTACCAATAAAACAGTCCCACAGCTGGGAGCATTCTTTACTGCATGGCAATACTAACCCCATCGTAGCATTAAGGTATTATGGCATAGTTGAGTGCAAATCTGGGCCAGTAAATGCACACACTTTCATTTTGAAAAGGCCGAGGAGGCTGATTATCTGTGCATTGTAGTCCTCTTTAAAATGCAGCATTTGAGAGATCCATTTTTTATTCAAAGACTCTAGAAAAAAAGTGAAACTGTGGACGATTTTGTTCTTGGTATGAAGCTTTTGTGTCAGTACTGCAATTGTTGGGCATTAACAACTCTTGATTATAAAAACAGGATTGGCACTGGCATTGATGACAAAAGTCTTCTTGAAGACACAGAATTAAGTCTAAGAAAATCAATCAGGATTTGCAAAGAAGGAGTTACAGAGTCTAGGGCACCCATTGCAGGAACTGGAGGAAAGGCCTGATATGGTGGGCTGAACCGAATATCCAAGATACAGTGGGAGACACAAAAGACCTGCAAAAGCCTTGCACACTAGCACACAATGCAAACAATAACAGGCTGAAAGAGATGCAGAGTCTTTGAATAAGGTTGCACCTGTATGACGTCACAGACAATATGTACACAACATGGATAATGAGAATGTTTGCGGTTCTGGCAGTTCACAAAGGAGGATACTATCTCACAATACGATTGGACTTAATGGTGCACCTGGAAATAAATGGCAACTTTGTGAACTTAAAATGGAAAGCCTGGTGCCCAGGCTAATGTGGTTCCAAAACTTCTGAATATCATTGCTGGATAGGGATGGGCATGAACTGGGCAAATGAAATGGTTTGGTTTGTGAGGACTATGATGCAGTAGAACAGACCCTTGGGAAGTTAGAAACATCAGATTTGCAGGGTATCTTTGGTTGACCCTCCAGTTGACTGCCCGCAACATTTGGTGAGGATTGGATTTCCAGAATACGTTACTCCCCCCCCCCCACACACACACACACACAAAAAGTGCTCCCAGAAATGTGCTTTTTGGAGAAATGACAGGTGCAAATTCAGAAGGTTCAGGAGTGTATTGAATTGATCCTGTGTAAGATAGAGGCATCAAACTCACAGGGAACCTCCCTCTGATGCTCCTCTACATGTCATCCAAATCACACACACCTCCGTTGCTTTGAAGTTTGGTAAACATTTAGAATGAGCAGAGACAGTTTGTCAGGAAATGCACCTATTCAAGTCCATGGAAAGTTCAGCCTGCCACAAACTTTAGTTCACAAGCCACAAACCAGCCAAAATTCATTATAAACCTTAGTTTGTGAGCCAGTTTGTGTCCATTGTGAATACTGGAAGACTGGAAGACTGGTCTTTGCCTCTATGCCCTGTTTATTTGGCCCTCGAGGACAATTTGTTGATTGTTGCATGCAACAGAATGCTTGACTTGATAGACTTATATTTTTAACCTAATGTAACTGAATAAGTATAATTCAAAGTTTAGGTTGATGATCTCATCTCATCTAAGGGAGTTTGTGAATTATAAAGGTAAATGATAAATTAGAAATTGTAGCATGAGCACAGAGTATTTGTTCTTGGACTGCAAGATTACTGTGCAATGGGTATCAATTTTAAAAGTACAGCATTAAAGGGGTGGGGCACATGCACATGGAATACATGTTTCCAGATGCTTTTTCAGAGAAAAGGGAATCAGTCCACAGATTACAGAATAGAAGCAATTATGTACCCAGAAATATGTCTTTGGACTTGAAATAGGATTTAAACGGGGAAACTGATGGCACTCGAAATAATACAGTAGAACTGCCAACAAAGGGAGTGTTTTCTTTTTGTTGTTGTTGGGGGGGGGAAATGGAACACTGCATTTACGCCTTACCCAAAGGAAGGCATAATATTTTGGGAAATGGTTGGAGCCAAGTATTATTCCACAGATGATGCCTCTTTAGGGGTTTGGCAGGCAGGTGTGTAGGGTTTTATAGACAAAGAAAATTAATATTTTTGTGCTTTTAAAACTCAATTTGGGAAGCATTCTTTTTTCAGAGCCTCTTTGGAATTACATTCTGTATCATTCCATCCAAAGGACTGGGAGATTCTCCCCAGCCCGATCACAGGCCTTGTCAGTCAGAGCCCCAGCATTTTCCGAGAGAAGGCGCAGGGGGCATACTCTCAGATTACTTTGATAAGATGCTTTAAGGAAACCTATTTCAGAGTGGATTTGTTCCTGAGCTGTGTTGGGCTGATGCCTTATTGCTGATAGCGTTTGTTTGGTAACCAATTTTTGGATTGTAATGTAAATAGTAATAAAGATTTTGCTGAGCAGCCGGGTTCAAACAGATGACATTTGAATCTACTGAGCAGCATAGTCTGAGATTTAATTAAGCATCAGAAAGAATCGGAGGAACAGGACAAACTGAAGAAAGGGGCAGTGGCTTTGTGGCAGAACATCTGTTTTGCATGCAGAAATTCCGAAATTTGATCCCCGGCCTCACCCATTTAAAAGGATTGAGCAGTAGGTATTGGCAAAACATCTGTCTGAGATTTTGGTGAGCTGCTGTCAATCCGAATAGACAACACTGACTCAGTATAAGGAAGCTTCATGTGTTCATCTATTAAAATGAAAATCTGAATCTAATAAGTAAGCCCATTGGGAAGAATGTTTAACTAATAGTTCAAGGTATACACATGGTATAAGCCAGAAACATTTTCCAGTGACAGGCAGAACATTGCTAGTGAAAGATAACCGAGACGCATATTAGGCCCTATTCCGCTCCCTGTTTTTCCCTTGTTCTGTATTTACACATTAAATCATAAAGTGTATTGTTGATTTGAAACCATTGGTCCTTGCCTGAGATTATCACAGTCAGCACTGCCACAGTTATCACTAGCAGTGTGTAAGCCACAGTGTTTCTGGGTTCGGGTATACTGAATCCGAAAATATCAGATTTTCCCAATGTTCCTGAATCCTAATACTGGTATGGTATTTGGATTCAATAAATAATCAGGAATCCCAGTTATTTTTCAACTCCATTATATCCTATAGTTAATGATCCCCATAGGGTATAATAGAGAATCAATATGAGAGTATCTGAGACTCTGCAGGAGCTGTTTTTTGAGGAAGAGGCACCAGCTACTATGCTGCAAATTTGTGGTACCAAATCTGCAGCATAGTTGTTGGTGTCTCTCCTCAAAAAACCTGCCACGTTTAAAAAAGATTGTACCAGGGGGCCCATTGAAATAAGGTACCCCTATCCTCCATTATTTCCAATGGAAGGGGAAAGGGTGCTAAAGGGATTGTGGTCCCTTTAAATGCCTTCTTCAAGCTGCAACCAGCTTGGAGTGAACTCCAAGGTCATGTAAAATGTTTGGAGCCCCTTTAAATGCATTCTCCAAGTTTAGAGTTCACCCAGAAAGCAGTTAAGGGAACTGCAATCCCTTTAAAAGCCTTTTAACTTCAGCTATTCAAAAAATCCTCATATATTTGTTCAGGCTTAGCCATTTGAGATAGCTAAAATTCAACCTGATCTATATTCAACTAAAAATACCTGAAAAATACTGTCAATGTATTTTCAGGTATTCTTTTAGCTGGGTAGCAATAAGGCATTTTCCACATATTTTTTTCAGCTCAGATTAGCCAAATGCACACCCCGAGTTGTCGGTCAATAAACTCCCAGAACAGATGTAAAGGGCACTATGCAATGATACTATGCTATAATACAGAGTATTCTAAGTAGAGGGCGTGCATTTCAAAATTCTCAAACAAAAAATATACACAAAATCACTATTTTAGGAAGTTATTGAGATTTATTGAGTGGTATGCACATATCCAGGAATGATGTGGTGGTGGAAGGTGCCCTAAAGTCACTGCAGATTTATAGCAACCCCTGCAGTGGTGGTTTGCCATTGCCTGCCTCCATGTATTCCTTGGAGGTCACCCATCCAGCCAGATCCAACCCTGCTTAGCTTCTGAGATCTGTCAAGATTTTATTAGCCTGGGCTATCCTGGCTCAGGCATACTAGGATTCCTACATATTATGGAAAATGCCTCTGGAAAAAAGTGTGTGGGTGTGTGTCTGTGTGTGTGTTAGGGTGCATACTATCATTGTCAGAAGTAGGCATTTTGTTTTTCTTTGATTCTTCTAATGGTATCTCTCCAACGGAATCCTTTCAAGAGATCAAGAGATCTCCAAGCTAGTCAGCATCGGAGACAAGCTTCAGAGAAAGAATTTTTAAGGAAAATTTCCTTCCTTCCTTCCTTCCTTCTAGAAGGAAGGAAGGAAGGGAGGGAGGGTCTGGTTGCCCCTTCCCACACTTTTCCCAGCTTTTCAACAATAGTCCTTATGCTGTCCTGAGAGCCCTGACCTGGATAGCCCAGGGAAGCCCATTCCCATTAGATCTCAGAACCTTAGCAAGGCCAACCCTGTCTAGTATTTGCATGGGAAGCTTCCAAGGATTTGAGGGGTAGTTTCTCCCAGAAACACTAAGGGGCCATGTTGCGGAGCCAAAAAATGGCAAACCACCTCCAAATATCCCTTGCCTGGCAGCCAGATAGTCTCCTGGCTACACTACATGCATGATGTACAATAAATAAATATCCTGTCCTCACTATCCCTACCTTGGAATTTACCGTTTTCTTTTTCATTGTTGCCACATGCTGAGTGGACATTTCCGGCAAGCTGCTCATCGCACTCTTTGCTGCAACCAGTTCAAATCCCATCAGTCCCTGTGAAATTAGGACTTTGGTCCCAATGGTACTTATTTAAATTGAGTGCTACTTAAACTGAATTTCACCTCCCTTTTCTTTGCCCATTCCTCAATATCTCACTGCTATTAAGGAAAGCATGCTAGAAGGAAAAGCCAAAGGAAAGCAAGCAAGAGGAAGGGGGGAGAAGGAAGGAAAGCAGGTGAGCAAGAGAAGCATTGCCCTGTGCTGCCGTCTGACTTAGGACTCGATGCGGGAGAGCAAACAGGGCTGGTGCACCCTTAAAATGCTGCTTCTCATCACCTCCGAACTCAAGAGGTGGTGCAGGAAAGCAAGTAGTGCGGGCATGGTATTTAAAAGCATCATTTTAAGGCCGCACTTGCCCCACTAGCTCTCCCGCACCGCCTCCTGAGTCAGGCAGCAGGGGGGAGAAGCACTTTAAGGCCATGCCGGTCCCACTCACTAGCAGGGAACAGTGTTTTAAGACTGCATCTGCCCTGCTCACTCTTTCACGCCGCCTCTTGAGTCAGGAGATGGTGAGGAGCAGCATTTTAAGTCCCTGCTGGCCCTGCTCACTCTCCCGTGTTGCCTCTCGAGTTGGGCAGTGGGGGGGAGTGTTTTAAGGCTGCGCCTGCCCCACTTCCTCTCCCTTGCCACCTCTTGAGTCGGGAGGCAGCATGGAACAATGTTTTAATGCCGCACTGGCCCTGCTTGTTCTCCTGCACTGCCTCCTGAGTCAGGCAGCAGCTTGGGCAATGTTTTAAGGCCGTGCCTGCCTTGCTCGCTCTTCTGTGCCACCTCCCAAGTCAAGCAGTGGCTCAGAGCAGTATTTTAGGCCCTTGGCCATATGGGCCAATGGGCAGCCTTTGCTCGCTCTCTCTCGCGACGGTCATGGGGAAATATGCAAAGGAAAGGCCCTACCCCCAATCCCCTCACAAACCACCAAGTCCCCGGAGCCTAAAGACCTGTATAGGCTCCATGCAGTCATTGGGGATGTGCCTTCACACACACCTGTTCATGAGCCATGAGCCTTTGAATTTCGTTGGTTGTTTGAGTTCATAGTTCCTTTCATGCTCACCTCTGATCTGAAATCAAACCAGGATCCCTACTTGCAAAATCAATTACAACGTCTCCACTGCCAAAGCTTAATATCTAGACTACTTTAGAAATCCAAGGGTCTTTTGGCACCTTGAAGACCAACTATTGTTGTTGTTGTTGCAGAAGCTTTCATAGACTAGAGCCCATTTCATCCGAGTCATTCTCAGTGTGTCTGAGAATTCAGCTTGCAATCAATGACGCTATCCTTTCTGGCTCAAAACTCTTTAGCCAATTTAAATATTTTTAAATTTTTATTTGTTGGATTTGTAGACATCCCTTCTATGACAACAGTGAGGGCAGTTAACAGCATATTAAAAACTGTACATACATGGATATAAAAACAGAAGGAATTTAAACCCTAATTTCCTATTTAAAATGTAAATGCTCTGAACATTCGTCTAAATATAATTGCTGAGCTGAGCTTTGAATCCAAGAGCCCAGGCTCCAGTGGCGGGGGGAGGTAGAGAGGAGAGGAGGGAGCCTGTTTGGAAGTTACTATGTGCTTGCTTTGGCCTCAACTATCCATGTGGTGGAAGAGTGACATTTTGCAGGCCCTACAGAACTCCAATCAGGCCCAGATCTTTGCTGGCAGCTTATTCCACCTGGCTGGTTTCAGGGCTGAGGGTTTCAGGGCTGAGATGGCTAACTTTCATGCTTGCTTTCTATATTTAAAACATTTCAGTACTTTCCACCAAAGTGCTCAAGTCACTTAACAACAATAGAAAGCCCAGTACTAGGCTGATTTACAGCACAATTGCTAACAGAGTACAGTCTGCCAAAATTCTTACTATTAGGACAGAATTCAACATGTTTTGAGACAGATTTTTAAACCACCCACGTCACAGCAATATAATTAAATCTTAAAGCAGCAACCAACTAAAGACCAAACAAACAATAAAGCACCAGATAGGGGGGAGTAAAACTATTAAATTAAAAAACTACAACTGTTAATTTTTTTTTAATGGCCATGCACTGGAGGGAAAAAAACAACGATAATGTCAAATGCCGGGTAAGGAAAGCTTGCCAGAGCCATAGGTGAAGCCATTAAAGCAGCTCAACTTTTCATTACTACAATTCTCATCTCAGAAGACATAGGAACCCATGATAGATCATTCATGTACGATTTTTCTCCTATAGAAGGGTAAACTTTGGCAATATTTGGAAGAAGGAGAAAAGGAGAAGGGGGAGGAATTAGTTTTTATACCCTGCTTTTCACTACCTGAAGACATCTCAAAGTGGCTTACAATTGCCTTCTCTTCCTCTCCCCACAAGTGGAGTCTCTGGAAGCCACAGTATCCATGTGTACGTGTGATGGAACAGATTCAGGAGGCCAGAACTGATTGGATGTGATCTGCATGGGGGCTACCTCTGGAGAATGGATGGAACTTTAAACTCATCCATCTATTAAAGGAGCCATGTCAAGTGTTTTGGTTGCCAAATTGCTCCTGGGCTCAATTCAAAGTTCTGATATTGACCTTCAAAGTCTAAATGGGTTAGAACCACTGGATGAGAGCAACTGCCTCTACTTAGTATAAGCCTACTAGCTCAGAAAGAGCCTCTTGTGGTGCAGATTGGTAAAGCAGCAGACATGCAGTCTGAAAACTCTGCCCATGAGGCTGGGAGTTCAATCCCAGCAGCTGGCTCAAGGTTGACTCAGCCTCCCATCCTTCCGAGGTCGGTAAAATGAGTACCCAGGTTGCTGGGGGGTAAACGGTAATGACTGGAGAAGGCACTGGCAAACCACCCCGTATTGAGTCTGCCATGAAAACGCTAGAGGGCATCACCCCAAGGGTCAGACATGACTCGGTGCTTGAACAGGGGATACCTTTACCTTTACCTTTTACTAACTCAGAGCAGCTACTGGTCCCCTAACAATAGTGCACTCATACTAACAGAGGTGAAACTTGCCTTTGCTTCTTGTTTTAAGGTGATTCTGGTTTGGGAGGGGCATCATCTGGGGTCAGTGGGTGGGCAGGTAGTTGTGAATTTCCTGCATTCTGCAGGTGGTTAGACTAGATGACCCTGGAGGTACCTTCCAACTCTTCTATGATGCTATGATTCAATTGAGAGTTTTATGCCATAAAATGTAAGATAGTCCTACAGATCTGTAAGCTGTATCCATAGGTTCCCATCACTTTATCTCTACAATGCTGCTGTTACCATATTCTACACCAGGGGTAGCCAAACTGCGGCCCTCCAGATGTCCATGGACTACGATTCCCACGAGCCCCTGCCAGCGAATGCTGGCAGGGGCTCCTGGGAATTGTAGTCCATGGACATCTGGAGGGCCGCAGTTTGGCTACCCCTGTTCTACACGTTACTTTCCAGGAAGGCAGTTTCAAAGCAGAGCGACCCAAGTAACAATTCTTATGTCACAACCATATCTGCATTTATGAGTCTCAGGTGTGTTTTCTTGCTTTATTTGACTGCTATGAATTTCTCTTAGTCTGATAGATTAATTTAGGAACTACATGCCCCAGTTTCATTGATAGATCAAAGAGATACGTCCTCTAGCATTCCTCCAGTTCCATTTTATCTTCAGGAGGATCTAAAGCTGCAGCAACCAAGCCTCTCTCTAAATCTGATATACACCGCTTCGTCTCTCTCTCCATCTCTTTGATGAGGTAGAAAAATCTTTAATGCCACTCACCTCCTGACACAATATTACTTCATCATAACCCGTTCAAGTAATCAAATTGTTTCTTTGAACCCAGTATCAAGCTGGTTGCAATGACTCTGAAATTACACTGGTGCCCATGGGGCAAACCCAGGAAATGAGAAATCAATGCGGCCGTGATTGCTCCCACTCAGTCAGACCTATAGAAGGGGAAGGAGGGTGGGAACTGCACACCCACAAGAGCATGTAAGCACACTGAAATGTCTTCATTCAATAGGGTGCAAATCAGAGGATAGAAGAACAAGAGCATAGGAGAAGAACAGGAAAGGAATGAGATCCCCAGGGGCAGACGTAAATATAATTAGGAGTCCACACATTTTGGTTTATTTCAGTGGCCAAATATTTTTCTTGTCTCCGGAAAGAAAACTTACAATTTTGTTTTTCAGGTTGCCTACAGTACCGAAGGAAAAAAAAATATGTTGTCCCTGTCACAGAGGCTCAATGGGATGGTATTTACCCAGTAATGTCTTGAAAAGTTTCAATTTTCTGATTCCACACATTCGTTTTTGGGTTTTTTTTTACAGAGATAGGACATTTCCCCCCAGGCATGTTGGCAACTCTACCTGTTCTACACAGGTAACATGCTTGTTTGTAAAACCTGTTGCCCAGTCTAGGAAAGTTATAGAAAAAGAGTGTCAGAGTATGTACGTTTGAAGTAACCCCTTCCCTTAAAATAAGGTCATATTTTGCAACCTTGCATAAAATTGGCAACAGGCGCCACACTGAAAGAAGCATCCTTGGATTCCATGAGCTGCACTGCCATCTGCCTAGAATCCACTCTCAAAGAAAGGCTGGTTAAAACAAAATATCTAAATAAATAAATGCATAAATGCCAGGGATCCCCATTCCTACTGGTATCTGACAAAAGGAGTTTCGACTCTTGAAATTTTATACACTGAAGATCCTGTTGGTCTCGAAGGTTCCACTAGTGGGCTAGTAAAATTGCTCATATTATTTGCAATGTAATCAATATCACTTTATGGTGTTTACATGCCTTAATTTTTATACAGTTAAACAAATTATAATGCAAAGATGGTGCCTTCCCTTTGCAGAGTTTACTCTACTGTAAGTCCATTGATTTTGGTTGCCTTGGTATACCTCTATGTAGCCTTGCACTGCTAAGTTCTATGTACCCAGGATCCTGACCCTCAGCTAAAATCCCTATGGTTGGTCCACAGGGCCACATCAGAGGTTAGAGCACTGTTGTCTGTTACTAGAACGATAATTTCTCCCACCTTTCTATATTATTATTAACGCCTGATCCAGTAGCTATAGTTCCCATCCATGCCTCTCCAAAGAATTCTGTGTCCCTAAACATGCACAGTGGCCATGCCAGGGACTAATCACTCCCCCTCCACAAGTGTCTCCCACTATTGCTCTTTGGGGTTTGCCTAGAGATATCCTTTTTTTTCATACTGCCCAGCTTGAAGACACAGTTCCTCTATATAAGAAGAACATTATAATAATATGCATCCAATTAACTAGTAGAAGATCTGTGAAATGAACTGGGAATTTTCTGTTGAACTACTATTGCATTTTGCTGGATTAATCCCCAGTATATTTTTTTAACAAAAATTTCAGGTACAGCCAAGTGTATGGAAATAGCTTGTAGTTCTCAGCTGCAGCAAATGGCTAGCATATCACATTATTTGTTCAAAGGACTGACTGGGAGGAGAGCAGCAGGTGTCTACAAACAGTGAACAGTTTCGGAGGCTTCCATCCCCTCTTGAAAGCAACCTGCTAATAGGGCTCTGATTTCATCAAGCATATCATGATAGGTTGTTTTCTGCTTGCTTTAGTTAATTTTAACAATTTATTTCACTTTTCCTAAGGTATCCACTCAAAGTTACCATCTACTTCTTTTTATGAAAATGCATTATTAAAAGAAAAATGGGGGGAAAAAACAAAGTAAAAAGTTTTAAAGAAAAAGGTTTCCAGTTATGCTGCAGCCCCACCAGGACACTTTCCGCACCAGCAGCACCACTCTGGGTTGCCTCCGGTTCTTTGCAATGGGGCAGCTTGCCCCCTTCTCTTACCAGGTCCAGACAGAGGAACATTTTCCCCACCAGACCCAATCCACCTTGGATTACTGCCTCCACACGCGGCAGCCAGGGTGGAGAGTTTTTGCCACACTTCATGGCAACGGGTTTTTTTTTTTTTCAAGAAGGTAAAAAAAAAATTTTAAGCCCCAGTCGGCTCTGCACCATCGCAAAGCACTGTGGAGCCAATTGGGACATTTTTTTTTGCCCCTTCCAGGACACTGTAGGTGGGGGAGAAGCCAGGCCCGGAAGGCTCAACCTTCCCGTTCCACACAGGCTTGCCCTGAGATAAGCCCTGATGTTGTCTGGGGCGAAAATGGGAAGGCAGAGATATCTGCATTCCCTTGCTGCAGACCAATGGAGGGCCAGGCCTGGGCCAATGCCAATGTCATCTGGAAGCAGGGATTAGCCCTGCTACCAGATGAGCACCAGCCTGGCCTTCAGTCATCGTGCAGAAAAAGTATGTTTCCATAATGTGTTCATATTTACATGCTGACCCTGTACGATTTGCTTTCCCTCTGGTATGGGCAGTTTGCTTTTCCCTCTGAGCAAGCACTCTAGGCATCACCTGAATAATGATATAGAAGCTTTCATGAATAAAGACCGCTGTTCATTTTCCAGGGAGGTGACTTCCTAAGATGTATGCCTTTTTTTGTCTAATAAGCATAAGGGCTGTGGAAGAGGGATGTTACATTGGAACATATTGCAGTCTTGGAGAAACAATGATGAGGCCTCATGTCCCACAGCCTACTAAGCCTTCCCTTCAGTGGACTTGCGATACATCCACTCCTCCCAATACACAAAATAAGTCACTGATCCACCCACCAGCCTATATTCCCAAAGATCTACATAAATGTGGTTGGTATCACTGGGTGTTATATCCAAACTAGCTTCAAAGCCTGTTCCTAAGAGCCGCATTTGAGAGCAAAGAGGCTAGAGTCCAGGGCCGCAGGGCAGGAGCCGCAGGGGCAGGGCCAATCAGGACAAAGCTGGCTGCACCCTGATTGGCCCTATTCCAACTTGGGCAGCCAGACACATCCCATCCCCTAGGCTGTTTCAGAAATATATAGAGTAACAACAATGGATAAGGATAAATGCTTTTAAGAACAGAATGGGTCCCCAACAAAAGGGTACACAACTGGTATTTACACAACTGGCAAGGACATGGATCTTATTCACAACCTGGATAAGAAAGAGCAGCTTCTGAGGTTCCTTCCCATGACTCTCAGTATTTCTCTCTATTTTTTTTTCTTACCTCCCTTATTGGATTTGTTGAAAGGAAAGTAATTTCATTAATATTTGTAAAGTTCTTTGAAGATTAAAAGCGTCTAGTAGGATTATTAATACAGTGCTTGTTTCATTTGCTTCAATTTCATCAACTCCAGGGAAAGAAAGCTCTGCATACATGAGCCCTGCATTCACTTGAGCCTCTATAATATCTATCAGCCCTTGTGAGTTTAGAAAAGCACAGAACAAAATTAGATCCAAATGCCTTGTATTCTGGGACAGATGAAAACTAAGATAGAACCCAGCTCCAGTAATGGTACTGCTTCCCAAAAGGAGGAGGCAGAAATGAAAGTCAGACTCAAGGTAACTATTCCCTAATATTCAGCTAAATGCCATCCCACATGGAGATCGGCGTGCAACTTGAATGAGTCTCGTACAGCTTGCACATGACATGATGGGCTTATTACATCTTTCTTCATGGGTAATGCACCCACCACTGGCACAATCGTGTTGTTTACACTTCCAACTTTATAGTAGGGTGAGAGGAGAAAAGCCAAGTGATTTATTGTCCAAACAGCTGGTCATAGCCAACTGCTTTCCTGAGCTGGTGCAAACCGGCTGAAGCATTTCAGTTTACTTCCTATCAATCAGCTGATGCCTCCAATGCATGTGCTCTCATGTGCTGGCAAGATACTGGAAGTGGTGATGGTGATGTGGACAGTTTTGAAAGCAACTGTTTCACTATACGAAGTGGGTAGCCGTGTTGGTCCAAAGCAGCAGAACAAGCTTGAAGTCCATTTGTACCTTTAAAGGTAAAGGTAAAGGTATCCCCTGTGCAAGCACCGGGTCATGTCTGACCCTTGGGGTGACGCCCTCTAGCATTTTCTTGGCAGACTCAATACACAGGGTGGTTTGCCAGTGCCTTCCCCAGTCATTACCGTTTTACCCCCCAAGCTGGGTACTCATTTTATTGACCTCGGAAGGATGGAAGGCTGAGTCAACCTTGAGCTGGCTGCTGGGATCAAACTCCCAGCCTCATGGTCAGAGCTTCAAACAGCATGTCGGCTGCCTTACCACCCTGCGCCACAGGAGGTTCTAGTGGTACCTTTAAGACCAACTAAATTTTGTTCCAAGTATAATCTTCCAAGAACAAGCACAATTCTTTACTGTAAAGACCCCACAAAATAAACAATTCCATCCTAGGCAGGCTTAATTGCTTCTAAGCCCACTGACTTCAATGGTCTTAGAAGGATGTAACTTTGCTTAGGATGACACTGAAATCATATCACATTTGGACCCTGCGCTTCCTCCTAGCAGTTTAGGGTCATGTCTATGGGGTTCTTTCATTTTAGAATGGTACAGCTGGGTACACTAGTCTTGAGGGATGTTGATGCTGAAGATGAAAAATATTCATGGTTGTGGGAAGCCAATTCAGATTCAGCTCCTTCTGTATTCCAATGAACACAAAGGATGAAGGAAAAGTGAGAGTTGTTAGGAAGATGGGAGCAATTGCAAGGTTTAAACATGTTCATGCCACTAAGATGAAATGCTAGTACCTTAACTGACAAATGTAAAAGATACATAAGGCCCAAATCCTTAATAAGCTTCCAAATGCAGATTGTAAATACAAATTCTCCAGAATAGAAAAAACATGGTTTGAGATTTTGATTAGAATTATCCTCAAGGTGTGGTACTTTTTAGTTCTTAATCCTCTAGACTTGGGTGCAGCTTTGCTTTATATTTCAGAAAGTTAATTTGCCTCAATTGATATTACTTTTAAACATTTATCAAGTCCCCTGCAGCATGATGTCATGAGCAACGTATTTCTATTGTTGCTGTAAATGATGATCTCCTTTTTATAGGGAAGTGCTTCTCAACCTGGGGGTCGGCACCCCTTTGGGGGTCGAACGACCCTTTCACAGGGGTTGAGGCAGGGCGAGCGGCTTGGCCAAGCGGGGGGGGGGGCACCACCATTGCCGCTTCTCCTGCAGGCAGAAAAGAGTGAGATCAGCATGGTGGGGCAAGAGGCAGAACTGAACTGAGAAACCCCGGGGGAAAAAACACTTTATATCCAATCATGAACAGTGGATCTTCACGCCATTGGTCAGTTTCAGTTTAATTTCTGAGAAAGGACACTTGCATAATTTTATGGTTGGGGGTCACCACAACATGAGGAACTGTATTAAAGAGTTGTGGCGTTAGAAAGTTTGAGGACCACTGTTCTAGGGGATGATATCACTATAATTCCAATAGAGCTCCAAGATTTTATACATTCTAAAAGTGTCACAAAGTTTAAGTCTAGTGGCATCTTTGATTCCTAAGTTTTTGTGTGCACTCAACCTTGAATTAAATGCTTTTAATTACATGCCCATCAGTCTCCAATTTTGATATATTTATTTCCTTCACCCAAACATATGGTAACCATATTCAACATTTTAATTATGTTGTATGCTAATTTGCTGCCTATATGGATTGCTAACTTCCATGTTAATGTATCTGAAGAAGTGTATGCACACACAAAAGCTTATCAGCAAACCGTATAAAACCGAAATTGAGAAGTCACCCACTACCTGATTGGCCCTCACCCAGGTAGTTTAGACCCAATCAGGAGGCAGCCCTCAGCCAAGAAGGGCTTAATAAGGAATCAGCTCTCCACTTCCAACTTCCTGCCAATTTCAGAAGTTTGCTGGGTGGAAGAGGAGCCAGCATCAGAGCATGCCCTGCTGCCAGTAAGTTGCTCCAACCTGTTTCAACTTGAAGAACGGGGGGGGCGAGGGGGGAGGTAGGACAGCCTCTGCAAGCCTTCTGGAGGTGGGGGGTAGCAGAAAGCCCAGAAATGGCCCCTTGCAGGCCCTCTGGGATCCAGGGTGCTGAGGAAATGCCTCTGCCCTGGGAATATTTACTCATGACTAAGTGATGGCCCACATCCAGAAATGGCCCACCCTGGTAGTTTAGCCCAAATTTATGAGCTCACTGATGAGCCGTATACTGCCATTTCTATGCTGCTTTCCAGCCGGAGAGTCTGAAACCTCCAACCTCTCTTTGCAGAACCTTTTGTGGTATTCTCAGAACAGATGCAGATAAATTCAGAAAAGAGCAACCATAAATTATGGACGGGCTACAAGGAACGCTTTATGAAGAAAGGAATATTATATAGACACCTTGGCAGTTGTCCAGATGTGTAAAGGCAGCCCCTTCAGAAACAGGCATGTACTCAATCATGATTAATAGCAATTAATAATTAAAATAATAATTAAAAGACAACTAAGATGGGGCAGAACAATTGCTGAGAAAGGAGTATATTCCACTGAGGTGGATTAGCCTAAGTGGGGCAGTAATGTGGATGGAATAATATTAAGAAAACAAAAAAAACCTTACGAGGGAACATTTCTTAATTATGTAGCATATTAAAGATTAGATTTTCTCTATGTGCACGCTCTGGTTTATTCCACTGACCTGGGTCGCAGCACAGTTAACAGCGATGCATATACACATGTCATTGACTTCAATGGGCTCAGGTTTACCCTGATTATTTCAAGGAGTGTGACCTCGCCCATGTGGGATGTTTCCAGGTGAGTCCGGGCCAAATCAGACGGCAAAGTCTGGGAGACAGAGAGATGGTCCAGAGAGCCCGTTCTCATTGGAGACCTGAAAAACTGAACAAGGTTCTGCTGGGGGCAGAAGCAGTCTGCCTGTTTTAATCAAGCATCGTGTGTTTGTCCTTCTGGATGTGAGTGGATGTCAGACAGAGCATTTCTCAGAGGGCCTGTCTTGGTTCTCCGAAGCCTTGGGAGCAGAAGGCTTCGTGTTCGATCACAGTAGCAAAGACGCTTTCTCCTATGTCGTTCCCCTAATCCAAATTGCTAGACTTCTGCTAGCTCCACAGAAGAAAAGCAGAAGTACTACACAAGTATTCCCCTCCCCCCTCTGAGCTACAAGAAGCTTTGGGGGCACTAATTAGTTTGGGGAACTAGCAATAAGGGAGCTAATAGCAGCCATCCTTCCCTCCAGTATTTCTGCTCCGATAAAAATTCAGAGACATCAAATAAAATAAAAAGAGGGAGGAGATTCAGTCACAGATTTCCCAGGCAGTGCATGAATGAGAAACTCAAATCCCCATTCAGTTGTGAAGGCTACTGACAATGCAACCCCAAACCCTTTCTAGAGCCACCAAAGGGTGTGACTCTGCTGAGGATTTCACTGTGAATGGTCTGTGAAGGGTGCCATTCTTCTACCTAACTTGTTTCACTGGGTGCCTGTGAAGGTAAAGCCTGCATGAGAGCCAGTGTGGTATAGTGGTTAAGAACTGCAGACTCTAATCTGGAGAACCGAGTTTGATTCCCCACTCCTCCACCTGCAGTCAGTTGGCTGACTTGGGGCTAGTCACAGTTCTCTTAGAAGTGTTCTCACAGAGCAGTTCTCTTAGACCTCTCTCAGCCCCACAAGGCATCTATTGTAGGGAGAATTTGTAAACTGCTTTGGGACTCCTTCAGGTAGGGTAAAGTGGGGTATAAAAACTAGCTCTTTGTCTCTTTTCTAAAGTGCTATCCTTAGAAGAAAGGTCAGATGATGATAATGATGTTAGCCATTCAGTTGAGTCCAACTCTTGGCGATCCTACGGCACGACTGCCGCCATGACTTCCAATCTTGCACTGCTTTTTGTAGTTGTGGAATGTCCTGGCCAGTGTCCATTAGGTAAGATACAACAAATAAATCAAATTATTAAGGGCACATTGCAGGGGGGGGGGAGGCCAAGCACTTAGAATGTTGGCAGAGTTTGAATATGCAGAGAGAGCAGAGCAGGAGGCTGCTTAAAGAATAAAAGTTTTATTTATGAAGAGAAACAACTCTGGAGAGAGAGAGACATAGCTAAGTGTTTTAGCTTTTGTCTGCAGTCATTCTTCTGTTCCACTGCACTGGAGGCAAAGCAGGGAGGGAGTGTGCTCAAAAAGCAGGAAGTCTCCTGTTGAGCCAATCAGGACGCAGCAGAAAATAATTTGGAAATCATCAGGGAATTCCTATCCTATCTATGCAAAATATGCATCTCTATATGAAATATCCCCTCCAGCAGGGGTAGTCAACCTGTGGTCCTCCAGATGTTCATGGACTACAATTTCCATGAGCCCCTCTGCTCAATTATGCTCACTGCAGATCTTGTGTATCCCAACATAGAAAGCCTTTGGGTTTCAGTGGAACAGTTAAACACGTGCTACAGTTTCTGCTACTGAAACCAATAGCATCTTAAATGTCTTTACTTTGGCTTGCAGATGTGCTCTTGGTCTTTTTGTATCTGTGGTCAACATTTATCTATATAGTCGCACTTCTTCTACTGTGTTATTCCCCTGATATTCTTAGGGAGTGTAATGTTGTCCTCCATTCTGCTAGGTAAACCATTGTCAATGGGTATTCTCGGGATCTCTGAATGTCCTTGGAGTGGTTTAAGAGCATCCTCAGTAACAATACCAGAAGAAGACTGTCCCATAAGGGCAGTTTGTCTCCCACTACTGATCTTCCCACATGAGCACATGGAGGTATCTAATACTGGGTCAGACCATTGGTCTAACAAAGTGAATATTATCTGCTTTGGTTGACAACTGCTCTCCAGGGTCCCAGGGTCTTCTATATCATCTACTACCTGATTCTACAACATGATATTACTACGTTTGCATTGGCAGCAGATGATAGGACCTGCAGGAATGGCTTTAGACTACATTGGGCCCATTTTATTCTGTGAGCTGCCCCTCGCCAGCTTCTCAGGAGGGGCGGGATGAAAATTTAAGAATAAATAAATAATCCAAGAACACCTGGGGCTGGTCTGCTGCTGCTCTCTCAGCCATTTTTCCTAGAAAGGCAGATGATATGTTTCTTGCATGATTTTAGCAGCAGGATAAACAGGACCCAGTGCACAACTGGGGGACTCCACCGATCATATAGAATCATAGAACTGGAACAAGACATACAGACCATCTAATCCAATACCCTGCTCAATGTAGAATTAGGTTAAATCACCTGACTAGTGTTCATCCAGCTGCTGCTTGAGGACTGCCGGTGAGGGGTAGTTCAGCACCTTCCTAGGCAGCTGATTCCACTTCTGAACTACTGTTACTGTACAATAAAATCCTAATATCCAACTGGCACCTTTCCACCCATAATTTAAACCCATTATTGTGAGTCCTCTCCTCTGCTGCTAACAGAAACAGCTCCCTGCTCTCCTCTAAGCGAAAGCTTTTTAAATACTTAAAAAGAGCAATCAGTCCCCCCTCAACCTCCTGTTGCCCAGACTGAACATTCCCAAATCACTTAGCCTTTCCTTGTAGGGCTTCATCTCCAGACCCCTGACCATCCTCGTTGCTTTCTTCTGCACTAGTTCCATTCTGCCCATGTCCTTTTTGAAGTAAGGCCTCCAGAAATGACACATAGTGCAGCCAGGTGCAGCCTGACCAATTTGGTGTACAGTGGAACTATGACATTTTCTCATTTGAATATTATGCCTCCATTGGTATAGCCCAAGGCCACATTAGCCTTTTTGGCTGCTACATCACACTGACTGCTCATATTTAGCTTATGGTATCCTGTACTCCAAAATTTTGTTCACACGTACTGCTATTCAGAAGTATATCTCCCATCCAATATGTGTGCTTCTCATTTTTGGCAGGATGGCAAGAGGTTGTCAATATCTATCATTGAAATTGGGTCAAAATGGTTCATGTGCAGATCATAGGTACTTCTTCCACCTGGCCTGTATTACAATAGAGCATGCTGTAGAGCTCATTGGAAGACCTGTAAAATGGTGGTTACCTATAAAGTGTTTTTGACTGCAGCCATCACATCCGCTAGTTCACTTCCAAATTGATCCCAACATCTGAATGTGTGCATGCGCATGCACATGCGCACATTAAATGTTATCAAGCTGCTTCTGATTCCATCATCAATCTTAGTGCTGTGCAATTCCCCAGTGGTTATTATTTTTGCCTTCTTGGTGTTCAACTGTAATCCCTGCTTCAGCACTTTCTGCTTTAATCTTAATCAGGAATCATTTCAAGTCTTCAGTGTTTCCTGCCCGTAATGTGATGTCATCTGCGTATCTCAAATGGTTAATGTTCCTTCCACCAATTTTCACTCCACATTCATAGAAATCTAATCCAGTTGTCCTTATGATATATTCTGCATATAAATTAAACAGAAAGGGAGATAAAATACATCTTTGTCTGACACACTTGCCAAAGGGAAACTATTCTGTTTCTCTGTATTCTGTCCTAATAGGAACCACTTGTCCAGAACACAGGTAGTACATCAAAACAATCAGATGTTGTGACATACCCATTTCTTTTTAAACTGACCATATCTTTTCCATACAGTCAGAAGCTTTGCTATAATCTGTGAAACACAAGGTGATTTTCTTCTGAAATTCTCTTATATGCTCCAGTAGCCAATGTACATTTACATTCCTTTTCTGAATCCAATTTGAACATCTGCCCCCCCCCAACACACACACACAAACATACACAAGGCTGCCCAGCACTTGCATTGTCATCATTCTGATACCCAGGAAAGTCATCCAAACTTTACTATCTAAATCCAGTAAAGTTCTCTATGATTGTTGAAGAAGAAGTGTTGGTTCTTATATGCCGCTTTTCTCTACCCGAAGGAGGCTCAAAGCAGCTTACAGTCGCCTTCCTTTTCCTCTCCCCACAACAGACACCCTGTGAGGTGGGTGAGGCTGAGAGAGCCCTGATATTCCTGCTCGGTCAGAACAGCTTTATCAGTGCCATGGCGAGCCCAAGGTCACCCAGCTGGCTGCATGTAGGGGAGCGCAAATTCAAACCCGGCTCGCCAGATTAGAAGTCCTCACTCCTAACCACTTCACCAAGCTGGCTCTCATGGTCTTCCAGTTGTTTCTGAGTTATGGTAACCTTATGAATTAATGACCCCCAAAACAACAGCCTTGCTCAGGTCATGCAAACTGAGGCATGGGGCTTCTTTGATTGAATCAATCCATTTGATATTGGATCTTCTTCTGTTCCTGCTGCCTTCAACTTTTCCTAGCATTATTGTCTTTTCCAGTGACTCTTGTCTTCTCATAATGTGCCCAAAGTACAATGGCTTCAGTTTAGTCAGTTTAGCTTCTAGAGAGAGTTCAGGCTTGAATTGATCTAGAACAAACTTATCACCTCCCCGAGACAGCACCCCAAGAGGGAACGGTATACAAATAATCAAACAAGAAATAAAAATGATTTGTCTTTTTGGAGGTCCACAGTATCTGTAAAACTCTCCTCCAACACTGCATTTCAAATGAATCATCTTTCTTCCTGTCAGTTTTCTTCATTCTCCAATTTTCACACCCATATATAGTAATGGGGAATCCTATGGCATGAATTAACTTGCTCCATCATTACTGCCCTTCTCAATATCCATCTGATTTTTTGGTATCCCTTTTGGGATGAGGGAGCCTAGGAATAGAAAATCTTGAACAATTCCTAATTCTTCATCATCTATCTTGAAGTTATGTAATTCCTTTGAAGTCATTACTTTGGTCTTCTTGATGTTCTGCTAAATTTGAAAGCTCGGTCCTTGAATAAATCTATGTTGGTCTTAAAGGTGCCATTTAGCTCAAATGTTGTTGTGCTACTTCAGACCAACATGGCTACCCACTAGAATCTATCTTGATGTTCTGCTGTAATCCTGTTTGGCACTTTCTGTTTCAACTTTATGCTGCCTTTACACTGCTTTTATTGTTCTGAGTCATTTTATGTTACTATTGTTACCAGATTTTTGTCATTTGTAAGCTCTCAGGCATTTTTTCCTAAAGACTACAGTTTACACATACTATAAATAAATGACCACAGATCTACATGTAAAAGGGGTGGCTGAAATTTTCAGACTGCCTTCAGTCCCCAGATCAAAGCTATGTTAATTGCATGGAGAAAGCAGCAATTGGGACTGGTTAGCACAGAAAGACATAAAGCTAATTTATAGATTCAGCAGAATAATTAAATCCATGGACAAAAGGTCTTCTGAAGTACATTAGCCACCACAATCCAAATGGAGACTCTGTGAATACAGACAAGATGTCTTTGACTACTTGAGGCAAAAAACCCAAAAAGTTGAATCATTACATTATAGAGAGTTAAATTTATTATGTATGGTCATAGGCCATAACAATATAAAACATTACAAGTAGAAACGAAATACAAAATATACAATACATAAGATACAGAAAACAAAGATACCAGAGAAATAAATCCTTATAATAAAACAGTCTGAGACCAACAAGAACTTCTATTCCTCTATTCGTAATAGAGGGATCATCATCAAATAAAATCGTTTACTTGGATTTTAGTAAAGCTTTTGATAAGGTTCCCCATGATGTTATGATGGATAAATTGAAGGACTGCAATCTGGATTTTCAGATAGTTAGGTGGATAGGGAATTGGTTAGAGAACCGCACTCAAAGAGTTGTTGTCAATGATGTTTCATCAGACTGGAGGGAGGTGAGTAGCGGGGTACCTCAGGGCTCGGTGCTCGGTCCGGTACTTTTAAACATATTTATTAATGATCTAGATGAGGGGGTGGAGGGACTACTCATCAAGTTTGCAGATGACACCAAATTGGGAGGACTGGCAAATACTCCAGAAGATAGAGACGAGATCTGAACACAATAGAAAAATGGGCAAATGAGAACAAGATGCAATTTAATAAAGATAAGTGTAAAGTTTTGCATCTGGGTCAGAAAAATGAAAAGCATGCCTACTGGATGGGGATACGCTTCTAGGTAACACGGTGTGTGAACGAGACCTTGGGGTACTTGTGAATTGTAAACTAAACATGAGCAGGCAGTGTGATGCAGCGGTAAAAAAGGCGAATGCCATTTTGGGCTGTATCAACAGGGGCATCACATCAAAATCACAAGATGTGATTTTGTGTGGCCCCTTCCAACTCTATGATTCTATGATTCTAAATAACAGAAATGAGAGTTTTTCAAGATCTGAAGACGATGAGGGGAAAGTTGCTAGGATATAGTCTAGAAATTTAATTTTCCGTCCTGGCTCCCACCTGGTGGAACAAACTCCCATAAGAGATCTGGGCCCTGTCTGAGCTATCACAGTTCCGCAGGGCCTGCAAAATGGAGCTCTTCCGCCAGGCATTTGCTTGAGGTCAGTGATATTGGGCCCCTCAGAACCCCCTCTCATCAGATAAGCTCAGTCTCTGGGATTGTTGTCGGAATGTTACCTGAACATAGTATGTTATATTATAATTGTTGATGATGTTAAGAGGGTTGATACAGTTACCAAACTTATCTTGTACTTGGTCACTCTTCTTATGTTTTCTGTAAACCACCATGAGCCGCAAGGGAGGGCAGTATAGAAATGCAAATAAATAAATAAATACAATTTGGTTCTGGTTGCTTTAAAAAGAGGGCAGAATAATATATAACGTTGCACATCCTCTGGAATTGGGCACCACATAAACAGAGGTGTGATTCTTTGGAATCTGAGCACACTTTCCTGTAAGAAAGGTGGATGGCATGATCTGGAATTGGAGTTTTGGAGAGTGAAGATTTTATTATTGCTATATGGTCTTTATCACATTATATGCTTTACTGATGAGCGCCTGTTCAATCACTATTGGAGGTTGAATGGTGGATTAGACAGAGATCCAGAAAGGCTGTTCTCATGGGTTGGTTTCCACCAGCTTTCCCACCCAATATCCTGCCTGTTTCTTCTGACCTAATGAAATTGTGGGACAAAAGTCAGATAGGAAAGAGGCTTCATTGAGGTCACTCCTCTCCCTTTCACGGGTGAAAAAGCTGGTAGGATTCAACAAGTATGTTTTTGAGAGAGCTTTTCTTAGGCTCCAAGTGAGAATGTCAGGGAAATGTTTTTAGTATTGAGATTTTAATACAGGACAGGGTACAAATTTATTAGAACAGATGAGAATTTATCATTAAAAGACACTCCCGGCCATTCCTTGCCATCAAAAAGTTTTTGTTATGAGTTTTACCTCTTTATTTATTTGCATCACATTTGATCAGTCTAACCCAGTGGTCCCCAACCTTTTTATCACTGGGGACCGGTCAATGCTTGACAATTTTACTGAGTCCCGGGTAGTCTTTTGCCGAGGGACGTCAATGCCGCCGCCTGAGCCCCTGCTCCACTTGCTTTCCTGCTGGCTCCCCTGATTTCCTGTCACCCGTTGGGGGGCACTGCCGGCAGCTGCGCAGTGCCATGCCGAGGGGGAGCCCCAGCCATGGCGGCTGCTGGAGAGCACCAAAGGTAAGCCAGTGGCAGAGTAGCAGGGCAACCCCCGAGGCAGCAGCCAGGGAGGAGGATGAGGAACAGCTGCAGCCCAGTACCGACTGATCCACAGATCGGTACCGGTTCCTGGACCGGAGGTTGGGGACTACTGGTCTAACCATATGGCCAGTACAGCAACAGCAGCGATTAAGAATATAAGAAGGGAAAAAGCAGTGAACACAACTGGAAGTCTATCTTCAGAACAGGCCCATTAGTAATTTCTTTTCCTCATCTTTAGTCATACTAGCCTGCATGTTGTATGCTGTTTGCTCAACCATTCACAGTTCTGTGCAGTCTTAGAATTAGCCATTCCTATAATTTTGAAGGAAAATGGAGGCCAGTGGCTTGGATCCAGCAGAAAAGATACTGCATGCATTTTTGTCTACAATAAACATGGTGTTCAGGCCCTGATAAACAAATCTGTTAACACAGACGAGACAATGGAATGCCACTTGAGCTGGAGGAAGACTCCTTAGGCTGGAGAAAGTTCTTCCAGGCTAAGGCAGCCTGCTCTAATGTATGGGTGACTGGTCCCCATGCTACGTATATTTATCTAGGTATTTCTTTTAAACTCTTAGATATTCAAGGACTTCTTTATACCCCTTGTGGAAATGACTAGAGAACTTCATGCAATACAGCATCCCTTGTTCTGTACCACTTGGAAAGGTTGCTGATGTTTTCCAGTGTGGTCTTTTAAATTTTCCTGTGAACTGGGGTGAGACTATCATGGTGTCCTGAAAGCATGACTCAGTCTATAGATTAGTGGAGCGAGAATGAATGAGCTTTGAGTGTCAAAAAAGAGGTACATTTTCCAAAGGCAGCCTCTATTTCTTTGCAATGACACTGTGCGCTCATAATTGCTTGTGTGCGCAATTTGTGCGCGGTCACACCCCAGCAGACCAACACTTTCGATTCAATTGTACTATCTCCTTCAGTGCTTCCACCAAGGAAGTCTGCAGCACACAACCTCAAAGTGACCTTCCAAGGCTCCATTATTTAATAATTTAATAACAATTATAATCCAGAGAGCTACAATTATACCCGATGCGAGCTGGGAGAAGAATGATGAGCTGATTACACAATCAAAAATATCTTAGCTTATTAGAAATACAAACAAGCTTCCATTCGAGATTGACATAGCGGGGCCAGATCTTCCACTGGTGTAAATGGGCATCCCTCCACACTACACAACAGAACTGGGGAACTTTCCACCATCTTATTTGTGGCCGTTTGTCTCTAAAATAATCAGATCAATGATACTGTATACACAGCTAAACAAAACCATGGCCAAACATATTTTGTATGCATATAAATAATACATCCCATAATAACATAGCAAATTAAAAGATTGGGCCCTTCACCACAATGTGCTTTTCAGCCTTTTTACGCTAACTTTGAGTGCCTTGGCATTGTTGAATCTCTATTCAATATGCTGGGTTGTCTCTGTTGGAGTGGTTGATGGTAATAATGGTTATTTCTGGTGGTTTGCTAATCTTGGGCATTGTGATGGGGGCTGGCTGTGGAACTCATGGTGGCCCTGGTATTTAGCACTAGTTTGGGGAAAGAGTTATTATGGCTTAGATCCAGTGGAACATTTCCAGAAGTGGATTTCTGCCCATGAAGCACATCTTCCTTGTCCGCCCTATGCTGCTATAGTAAAAAATGGCCCCAAATAATTCTCCTAGGGGACTGGGGACCCCAACAAACATCATTAAGGGGTAAGTAGGAGCTGAAGCAGGAAGGGAGAGGAAAGAAAGAGATGCTACATGGGTGGAAATCCCTTTGCCTATGGAAATGCTCTGCTGGATCCAAGCCACAGGATTAGCCTGGGGTCCCGGGGTATGGTCATAAGACACATGAAGCAGCAATCTGGCTGATACTATGTAAGTCTGGATCTGATTATTGTCTAGATCTGACTTCTCGGCCAAGGTTTCGTGATGGCCCTGGAAGGGTTTCCTGAATGGGTGGGAGTTAATTGATTTTATTTATTATAAATAACATTTTATTTTAAATAAATCAATGTTGTTTGTTTAGAGAGGGGGTGATATGATGTACATTGTCATGTCAAACCTCCCCCCCCCCGGCAAATGATGGGCCTGTAGGGGGTGGGAAGGGGAGGGACCCCAGATGGCCACTTCCAGCACCACTTCTGGGTTTCTCAAAGCCTGAAGAATGTTTCAGGGGTTTCTCAATGGTAATAAGGCTGAGAAAGACTAGGCTAGATGGAAGACCCGCCTAGGAATTCCCATGTGCACAGCCTTCAGCTTCATGATGGAATAGAAATTGCAGATCAGCGTAATGATCCTCCTAGGGCAGCTAGATTCTTGTTCCAGTACCAGAGCTCCGAATTCATGCCCAGTCTGTCAGTTACAGGGGACACATGCATGCATAAATCATGGACATTTCTTTTTACCCAATAGGAATCCTAAATGGGAAAGAATAAATCTTTGCTCACATCCCCAGCATAAATGGGGCCTAAGAACGTATAACCAATCACTTGCAGGGCTGGGGGAGAGGAATGGGTTTCAAGACCCACATACACTTGTGAAAGATTATGTGAGCCAGAGCTCACTTCATCAGATGTACAAATTGTATCTGACACTTTTAATCTGAACAGATCTGTCTAATGAATACATATCTCAGGAAATGAGTTCTGACTCACAAGAGTTTATGCTGGAATAAATGTAATTCCTTTTTCATTTTGCTCACAAGGTAATACTTTAAGAGAGGCTTGACTCCTGTGCTTTTCTCTGTAGATGATTTTGCGCACAGAATTGTGGCCAGAATGTTTTCATGGAGACAAGCTCAGCAGGGCAGAGCAGAAAAAGAAATAAACATCCATGTAACGTGCAGGTCTGTCTCTGCATGGTTTCTGCTCAACCTCTGCTGCTGCAGGTGCACTTTTGTGTTGACTGTTAAATGCCGGATCACAATCACAGGCACAATTATTTGCAGTGGTAATTGCCCCTTTTAGTCCTCCATCTGCTAGGAGTATGTGCAATCTGGTAACTAGGTACTGTTGCAGATGCTGAAAAGAGGGGATGCAACCATCCCCCACCCCCCACGCCACATATAATTAAATCTCTTTTGTAATTGGTCCGCAAAGGAGGTGATTGTTTGGAAATCTGAACAAAGGGGTGGCTAAATTATATCAAAATTGGCAGTGGTAATATTTGCCCTCTGTGTCTGAGCCCAATGACAGAATAGTTGAGGTCACTGAAAATGGAAGTGTAAGAAAACCCCAGCCCAACCCACTGTTCCCTACAGAGTGTCTGATAGACTCGGCTCATGTTCTGTGGTTTGCAGGCAAATTTCCACTTGGTGTTCAAAGAGCTGAAACTTGTATGTTAATCCCAGATCTGTCATCCTCCATCACATTCAAGCAAAGCTCCAAGCTTCAAGGGAGTCATTTTCTTTCTCAAGAACTGAGCTGCCAAAAGCCTCTCAGTCTCTCCACCAGTGGGCAGCGCTCTTCCTTCCCTTCTTTGCTGCTATAATGACCCCAGAGTTGTCATTGGCTCAATCTCAGTCATGATTCTCATGAGATGGAAGCCATGAATTGATGCATAGTGGCTCATTTAGAAGATTGTTCTCCTAACAATCTGTTTGTGTACTCACTGTCCCTCATGTATATAATAGAATCATAGAATCATAGAGTTGGAAGGGGCCATACAGGCCATCTAGGCCAACCCCCTGCTCAATGCAGGATCAGCCCTAAGCATCATAAAGCATCCAAGAAAAATGTGTATCCAACCTTTGCTTGAAGACTGCCAGTGAGGGGGGGAGTTCACCACCTCCTTAGGCAGCCTATTCCACTGCTGAACTACTCTGACTGTGAAATTTTCCCCCCTGGTATCTAGCCTATATCGTTGTACTTGAAGTTTAAACCCATTACTGCGTGTCCTTTCCTCTGCAGCCAACGGGAACAGCATCCTGCCCTCCTCCAAATGACAACCTTTCAAATACTTAAAGAGGGCTATCATGTCCCCTCTCAACCTCCTTTTCTCCAGGCTGAACATTCCCAAGTCCCTCAATTTAACTTCATAGGACTTGGTCCCTTGGCCCCAGATCATCCTCATCGCTCTCCTCTGTACCCTTTCAATTTTATCTACGTCCTTCTTGAAGTGAGGCCTCCAGAACTGCACACAGTACTCCAGGTGTGGTCGGACCAGTGCCGTATACAATGGGACTATGACATCTTGTGATTTTGATGTGATGCCCCTGTTGATACAGCCCAAAATGGCATTCACCTTTTTTACCGCTGCATCACACTGCCTGCTCATGTTTATCTTACATATAATCTCTCACTCATACGATTTGCCCCATTTTCAGCCTCCACTTGACTTTCAAAAGTCTCACCAATAGAAAATAGACACCATTTTGGGGCATTGGCAGAATTTAAATATTCAAGAGAGCTGAGCGCCTAACTGCTCAAAAAAAATAAAAGCAAGCAGGGAGGAAATGTGCTCAAAGGAGCAAGAAGTCTCTAAACAGCCAGTCAGGAACCTGGAGGAGATTATCTGAAAAACATTAGGATGTTCCTCTGATGGATAGTCTTCATATGCTCTTGAATCATTCACACTACAGAACTTGCCTATTCCAACATGGAGAACTCATGAACAAACTAGTTAAATTGCTGTTATTGGGATTATCTGCAAACTACACTTTAGAGATTGTATGGATGAACATACCTTTAACAGACATAACTTTCCTAAATTCGAGTCCAGTGGCACCTGTAAGACCAACAAAATTTTATTCAAGGTATAAGCACGCACATTTCCTCAGATAAATCAAAATGGAAGTTGCCATAGTAGGAGACCATCAGACTAGCATGCAACATGATAAAGGTGTTTAACAGAAGCAAGGACTGAAAACTGGAATGACTTCTATTTCAATGTAACTTTTGTCTAATGTCACCTGCTCTGAAATTAATATCTTCTGCCTCTTCTGTAATCAGGGCTGAATCTGCTTGGAGCTTTTATTCCAACCCCATGTTGATTCAGTCCCTGCCGTCCACACTGAATGCAATTTCCATTTTGATTTTGGCCATCAGCAACAAGCAGGATTGATCCAGAATGACTCTACCTTTTCCCTGCAATATCCTGGAGTGGTTTTAACCCTCAATATTTGAAAAATCAACATGAGTAACGGTGCAGCTCTCTGCTTTTCCCGAACTAACTTGCTGCCTCAAGCCTCCAATGCTGTCAAAAAGCCCTGATTGGCGAGGGCATCAGTTCAAAGTCTTCCTCATTCCCAGGTTGCAAGGCTTGCCTTAAAGGCTAAAGTTATCGGCTAGACTACTGTAATAAGCTGCCTGTCAAGTTTCCTCTCTCCCATATCTGGCACTTCACTATGCTGTGTTGCAGCAGAAAGATAGTGTCTCAGTGACCCATTATGCATGGGGGGAATAGCGCACATTCAGGGTGGAATGGTGGCGACTAAAATAATGGATAACGCACTGTGCCGGCTGCAACCGGCCGCAAATTCGGTGCATGCCACTGAAAAAGCCGCGTTAGCAAAACGCAGAAGAAAGCACCCCGGGTGACCGGGGCGCAACCAGAAGCGGCACCGGGGTCGCCGCATGCATAATCACTTACACTGGGTTTTGCCGCCGTTGCATCCCATCCCATGCATAAGCGGTTTGCTTCACTTCTCCCCCCTCCGCATTTTCCATGTGACCCGAAATCGCCGTTTTGGCGGCTGTGCATAATGGGCCAGTGTGTGTCATTTCTAATCATTAATTTTTTGCTCACAGCTGAACAAAATTTAGGTAAGTCCTGCCCTAATGAACTCATATTTAGAAAACCACTAGTGACAAATAATCTCATACTCCTACAGTGCAGTTGTTCAGGAAGTGGAGCATCCATAGCCAAGGCAGAGGACACAAAGTCTGCAGCCACATTCGTTATCTGTGAACCCTGCACACTTGGAAAGGCTGAAGGAAATCTGCAGAACTATTTTTACAAACCCTTTCATATGCCAACATGCTAGAGTCACGTAACATAACCCAGACTATGTATCAGTTTTCTGCAATGGCATCCCTTCTTTTGGTGACCCATGGAAGAATTAAGGATCTTGGACCTTTTGTCTTTATCCATACAGCCTGTGCCCTGGATACCCCAGGCTACTTTGAGCCAGTTTGGTTTAGCAGTTAGGAGTGTGGACTTCTAATCTGGCATGCCAGGTTCGATTCTGCACTCCCCCACATGCAACCAGCTGGGTGTCCTTGGGCTCTCCACGGCACTGATAAAACTGTTCTGATATCAGCGCTCTCTCAGCCTCGCCCACCTCACAGGGTGTCTGTTGTGGGGAGAGGAATAGGAAGGCGACTGTAAGCCACTTTGAGCCTCCTTCGGGTAGAGAAAAGCGGCCTATAAGAAACAACTCTTCTTCTTCTTGATCTCATTTTATCTCAGAAGCTAAGCAGGGTTGCCCTGGCTAGGATTTGGGTGGGAGACCTCCGAGGAATATGTGGATGCAGGCCATGGCAAGACTCCTCTGAATGCCTCTTATCTTGAAAACTCGATGGGGTTGCCATAAGTCAGCTGTGATTTGACAGCAGATAGAAGTTGGCTCTCATGTGCCACTTTTCTCTACCCAAAGGAGTCTCAAAGAGGCTTACAATCTCTCTGCCTTCCTCTCCCCAAAACAGACACCCTGTGAGGTAGGTCGGGCTGAGAGAGCTCTAAGAGAACTGTGAATGGCCCAAGGTCACCCAGCAGGCTCCATGTGGAGGAGCAGAGAATCAAACCTGGTTCTCAAGATTAGAGGCTGCTGCTCTAAACCACTACATCACATGGACATGCTACTGTGGGAGTGATGGCAGGAATTGTTGCCTTCCTTCCTTTTCCAATTTATGTAGCATCCTTCCCAAAAGCTCAGGATGGCTTGCAATGTATTCACAGTCAAACAAAGATTAAAGCATTTTAACATTAAAAATGAGTTGGCATTTAAAATCTCCGCCTGAGATCTTGGACAGCCCATTCCTGGCAGTGTAGGCAATGCTGAGTGAGTTGGACCAATGGGCTGATGTGGGATAATGAAACTCGTGTGTGTGTGTGTGTGTGTGTGTGTGATTAGGTTCAGGTTCATTTGTTCACAGTAGCAAAGCTGCAACCTTCAGGCAAACCTGAGTCCTGGCCCATCTCTCTGTTTGAAAACCAGCCACTTCCTACAACAAAAATTAAACTGATGGGCGTGCTTCTTTAAGCGCCATCCAAGTGTGGGTGTCCTCAGCCACTGCTTTTCTTCATACAGAAACGAGGAGGTAACAAGAGGCCTTTCCCCAGGTCTGTGCTGACAATCCCCGTCTCCGTGTCCTCGAAACGCAAGAGCTCCTTAAGGTGCCACTTTCACTGCTTAAGCAATTATCCATTCTATAAATACCTCCTTCTCGGACATGTAATGGGGGGGAAAGACTCCAGCATACAACCCTGTGAAAAGAGTTTCACCCTTCCGCATGCAGCCAAGAAATCCCATTATCCCGACTCCTTTCCTGAATACCTTCCAAGAGGCAGCTGAATCAATGTTTGATTTGCACGAAACAGCTGCCCGACTGCTATTTGGAAGGGATTCAGATGGGGATTACAGCTAGGCAGTGGATAAGAATCTATTACATGGTGGTATTTATTCTAGATCCCCAGGAGCTCGGAGTGAACTCCAGCAACGCACTTCCTCATCATTTAGTGAAACACTTTATGCACAGGGGTCACAGGAACCTCATTCTGGAGGAGGAGGAATAGGGTGGGAGGATAACTGCAGGAATGGGAGTTTTCGAGCGATGATCCAGGGTTTCAGTACCAAGTAAAGGGAAAACGCATGGACTGAATAGACTGATTTCATGCCTAGGAGGGGGGGAGGCATTTACAGGATTTTTCACCTTCCGGTGGGTTTGCCTGTTTTCAAAATCAGATATTCTGGGTGCGACTCAGGAAGAGAATCCTTTGAAAAACAGGATAAAGTTGGATGTAGAGGTGGAGGCCAGCAGATGGAAGTACAGCCCAGCAGAAAAGGTATCTGTTTACAAAAGGGTGAAGCTAAATAAAATGGAGAGGAGGGGGAACTAGTTTTGTCCCCTGGCCACAGGCAACGGACTGCATAAATAAGTAAACATAAATAAAAAGCAAATTAATGCAATATGTTTTTCTCATCACTTAGCTACCCTAGTTTTGCATTGTCACATTGGCTGCTTTTGGTGATTTTTGATGTGTTACACAGGTCTAACAGTTCTTCTGAAATGTATAAAACTTACTGATACAGTGGGGAAATGTTTCAAACCCCATTTGAAGGAGAAGCTGCTAAGTTACATCTGGACCTTCGTCAAAGTACTAGATGGGAGGAGTCTTATCCGCCATCTTTAATGGAAATGAATTTTGAGATTGCAAGTTTTTTTCTGTGAACAATTAGGTGAGATCTCTCCCACCCACCCCCCATTCTTAACCAGTTTGTAATCACAGATCCTCATGTGCAATGATTTCCACCCATGGAATGCGACTTTCCCACTTCCTGCCTCCCACGGTAGCCCAAAAGATCCCTCCAAAGTTCAATGACTCTCCTCAGGTCTCAGAGGACATTTGGGGCCGTTGCAGGTGAGAGAAGGTGGGAAACTAACATCCCAACACGTTCTTTCACCATTTAGAATACTTTTGTGTGTAAGATTGGTCACTGACTCACAGTTCCAGAACATTTATGAATAAATTGAATAGCACTGAGACCAAGCCTTTTGGTACAGCACTGCTTACTTCCCTCCTTGGAGAGAACTGTCCATTGACCCTTACTCTCTTCTTCTTGTTGTTTAACCAATTTTGAGTCCATAAGAAGAGCCATCCTTTTATCTCATGACTGCAAAACATACTCTGGAATCTTTGGTGAAGTACATTATTCAAAAAGCTTCTGAAAGTTAAAGTATACAAGGCCCCCCAGGTCACTGTTATCAGCATGTATGTTCACTTACTCAAAGAACTCCAAATGGTTAGTAAGGCCAATTATCCTACTCATAGAATCATAGAATCATAGAATCATAGAGTTGGAAGGGGCCATACAGGCCATCTAGTCCAACCCCCTGCTCAACGCAGGATTAGCCCTAAGCATCCTAAAGCATCCAAGAAAAGTGTGTATCCAACCTTTGCTTGAAGACTTCCAGTGAGGGGGCGCTCACCACCTCCTTAGGCAGCCTATTCCACTGCTGAACTACTCTGTGAAAAACTTTTTCCTGATATCTAGCCTATATCGTTGTACTTGAAGTTTAAACCCATTACTGCGTGTCCTCTCCTCTGCAGCCAGCAGAAACAGCATCCTGCCCTCCTCCAAGTGACAACCTTTCAAATACTTAAAGAGGGCTATCATGTCCCCTCTCAACCTCCTTTTCTCCAGGCTGAACATTCCCAAGTCCCTCAACCTATCTTCATAGGGCTTGGTCCCTTGGCCCCAGATCATCTTCGTCGCTCTCCTCTGTACCCTTTCAATTTTATCGATGTCCTTCTTGAAGTGAGGCCTCCAGAACTGCACACAGTACTCCAGGTGTGGTCTGACCAGCGCCGTATACAATGGGACTATGACATCTTGTGATTTTGATGTGATGCCCCTGTTGATATAGCCCAAAATGGCATTTGCCTTTTTTACCGCTGCATCACACTGCCTGCTCATGTTTAGTTTACAATCCACAAGTACCCCAAGGTCTCGTTCACACACAGTGCTACCTAGAAGCGTATCCCCCATCCAGTAGGCATGCTTTTCATTTTTCTGACCCAGATGCAGAACTTTACACTTATCTTTATTAAATTGCATCTTGTTCTCATTTGCCCATTTTTCCATTGTGTTCAGATCTCGTTGAACTCTGTCTCTATCTTCCGGAGTATTTGCCAGTCCTCCCAATTTGGTGTCATCTGCAAACTTGATGAGTAGTCCCTCCACCCCCTCATCTAGATCATTAATAAATATGTTAAAAAGTACCGGGCCTAGCACCGAACCCTGAGGTACCCCGCTACTCACCTCCCTCCAGTCTGATGAAACACCATTGACAACAACTCTTTGAGTGCGGTTCTCTAACCAATTCCCTATCCACCTAACGATCTGAAAATCCAGATTGCAGTCCTTCAACTTATCCATCATATCTTATAACAGCTAAACTTTCTCAGGAATTTTTGGTGAGATACATTGTCAAAAGATTTTCAGAATTCTACCAGATCACCATTATCTAGACAAGCCTTTTTCAACCTATTGACCATGGAGGAACCCCTAGAATCGTTTTCAGGCTTCAAGGAACCCCAGAAGTTGTAACATGCCTCTTCATAGATGGGTGGGAGGAAGTAAGATGCAGGAGCCAGCAACCAATCGATCAGTCATTCACTGATTATATTGTGGAGAAATAGACCAGATTGGAAGCTGTGTGTTTGCAAGATTCCTGACAGGAGATCCCTCCCACGTTTTCCTGCCGCCTCATCGCAGTTTTTTGCCTCCTGACAAGGTGGCAAATGAGAACAAACCAAACTTCTCTCTACAGCTCTTTGGCTTGTCAATCACCACAAGCCACCAATCCCTGCAATGTGGATGTTTCAGGGACTCAAACTTTCGTCCCCACCAAGCCCCGAAAATAATTTTTTTTTAAAAAAGTGCACTTTCACGTTGCTCTGGGGAAATGTCACAACACCAAAACAATTATTTTTAAAAACTTACACTTCCACGCTTCTGCGGGATAATGCCACAACAATAAAACATTCCCTTCTTAGATCTCTTTTTGGGAATTTGGGTATAATGGTCTCTATGTTCGGCTAGACTTGTGATAGGCTAGCCATGGAAACTGGACACCGATGAGTGATTGTTCATTCACAGTAAAGTTTTAAAGCAAAGAGCACAGATGCCAAGCTGATAGGAAGAGGGCTGCTTCATCACACACCGACCCCTTTCCCCGTTCCTACCTCGCCACCAGAAAACACAAACAGGAATGTGTTTTGGCTGCCCAAAATTACCATGGATAACGAGGAGAACATTTTAGTTTTACATAAGGCACGTAACTTTGCTGTCCCGCAGCAACACAGACCATGCCAATTTTTTTTTTAAATTCTCAATCCAGAAAAGAAGAGCGGAGGGCAGGTGCAAGGGCAGGCATGAAGCTACCGAGACTGTTGTGCATTTCTCCTTCCACACAGACTTGCCACTGGTTGCTCCCCAATTGTAAGCGTGACAAGAAGTGGCAAATCGTGATTTTGTAATTTTCCTCATGGTAGAGCAAATCTGGGGAAAACTCATAACAGCCACTTGAGAGCTCCAGGTTGCTGCCGACATCATGTGGAAGCAGCACTAAAACCCATGAGCAACAAGAGGCTGTCCTGGGGGCAAATTCCTCATGCAGAATCTGTCCTATAGAGCAGCAGTCCGCAACCTTTTTCGTGTTGCGGACCGCTGCCAAGGGGCGGGGGGAGAGGGTGACCTGGGCCCCTGCACATGCGCAGCAGGTCCACACATGTGTGTTTGCGCTCCCAGCCGGGCCGCAAACACACCCTTGTGGCAGTTTTGCGCTTGAGCGGGCCTACCACACATGTGTGTTTGCACTCCTGCTGGGGGCTGTTAATGTGCATGTGTGGTGGCTCTGTGCATGTGCACATGCATGAAACTGCCACGCATGCGCATTTGCGGCCCCACTGGGCACAAATGCGTATGCGCGGCAGGTCAGCGCATGCACGTTGTGCTGCCGGCATGCCTGTAGCCACACTTACCTCTCCCCCCCTTCTGCAGCAAGAAGCTTGCCGGGCCGCAAGCTAATCAACCGCTTCAGCAGCCGATTTGCTCACGGCCTGGCAAGCTTCTCGCTGCGGGGGGGCGAGGAGAGGGAGCCGCAGCCCAGTGCCGAGGCCTTCGCAGCCCGGCAGCGGACTGCAGCCCGGGGGTTGGGGAACACTGCTATAGAGCAACAGGGGATGTGGGCTCCAGTGATGTCACTGATGTCAACAGTCATCCAAACATCTGGGGAAGTCCTGTAATCCCTGGGGAGCTCTCCCTGGAACCCTAGATGGGAATCCCTAATGTACATTATTGTTCTCTTTCCTGAAGAACTCCAAAAGGCTGATGACACAGGACTTCACTTTGAGAAGCCATAATTATTTTCCCTGGGCAGGCTTTGTCCTTCTTTGTGCCTCATCATTTAGTCTTTGGTTACAGTTTCTACTAATTTGCCTGGGTCAGAAGTTAGGCTGACTGGCCTGTAATTTCCTGGTTCTCCCTAGAACTCTTTTTAAACATTGGTATACTATTTTCTACTCCCTGGTCTTTTAGTACAACAGCTGAATTTAGTGAAGGTTCTTCATGTCCCAGATAGTTCTCCAGTGCCAAACAAATTGAAACCTTTCCTTCCAGCACCACTAGGTCATCCAGGTGTGGAGACCTCTACTTATCTAGCTAGTCCTATGAAAAAAACCAGTGGTCCTGCTTAGAATCATAGAGTTGGAAGGTCTCTCCAGAGTAATCCAGTCCAACCCCCCTGCAGAATACAGGAAATTAACTATCTGCCTACCTCCAGTGGTGCCAATTCCATGCCCAGATGATGCTTCCCCCCCCCAAAGAAAAACCCAGAATCACTGATCAGTCTAGCCTGGAAGAAATTTGCCTTCTGAACCCAAAGAGCCACAAGAGTCAAGCACCAAAACAATCCCTTCTGCCCATCCACATATCTACTTAGTGATATAAAGTTTTCCTCCAGGATTACATAGCTACATTTTCCAATGAGATTGGTCCCAACATGTACCATGATTGCTGACTCCTTTCCAGCACTATCAACCTTGAGTCAACACATGATGTCTACAATCTTTCCACCAGGCATGCACTCACTATGCATCCAAAATGCCAGTCAAAGGCCCTACTTTCTATATTTCAAATAACTGAATCATCCACTACCAAGAGACCTCCTTCCCCAACCCCGGAGTGTACCCTTGGTAAGACAGAATATTGGTCCATCATCTGCTTTTATGGGATCATGTTCCTCCTCCTCAACCTGAGGTACTCCATCCCAAGACCTTCAGTCTCCATGATAGCAGAAGGCCTAACAGCAAATAAATGAGACAGTACTATTGATTTTGACCACATACTTCTGTCTCAGCTTCTCCAGGTCAACAACCCTAATGTCAAGGGAACAAATCTGTACTGTGAGAGACAAGATCTCCATTTATCCAGTAAGGTAAAGGTAAAGGTATCCCCTGTGCAAGCACCGAGTCATGTCTGACCCTTGGGGTGACGCCCTCTAGCGTTTTCATGGCAGACTCAATATGGGGTGTTTTGCCAGTGCCTTCCCCAGTCATTACCGTTTACCCCCCAGCAAGCTGGGTACTCATTTTACCGACCTCGGAAGGATGGAAGGCTGAGTCAACCTTGAGCCGGCTGCTGGGATTGAACTCCCAGCCTCATGGGCAAAGCTTTCAGACGGCTGCCTTACCACTCTGCGCCACAAGAGGCTCTTATTTATCCAGTACTCACCCACAATTTCTGCCCAGTAGTGTTACACAACTAGTGTCAGGGCTGTAATGTAAGCCCTGTGATGCAACCCCCTAGGAAACATGTATGCTTTCTTGCTTGCATACCTTCTTGTTACCCCACTAGTTTGCAATCCTTTGGTCATGGAAGGCACAGGTGTAGTATTTTAATATGCCCAAGAACTTTGGATTGACCCTTGGCAGAATTAAATAAAATGCTGGCCTAACTGTGTCACTCCTCTGCCTCAAATATTGCCATTTGGCTCCACAAATTGCTCTAAATCAAGCCTAACAGGATGACCAATGCTTGCCAGACATTAACAGACACTCCAGAATACTTCATAAATTTCCAAAATAAAACCGAGCTATCAGATAGGGGCAATCAAGCATCCTTCCTGAATTAATCAGCAAAGACAGAACCATCTCCTGCCTCTATTAGCAGAGCCCCCAGAATTGCTCCCAATGAGATAATTTTTCCTCCTTTATTAGCACTGCATAATTTTCAGAGCTAAATTTAAAAAGCCCTGTACCCCAAAATTTTGTATTCTGTTTCTCTCCAACTGCCTTCCATCATCATGCTGCTTCTAAACCTTGGAGATTCAGGTAAGATCTGTATGAACAATCACAGAATCATAGAGCTGGAAGGGGCCATACAGGCCATCCAACCCCCTGATCAATGTAGGATCAGCCTAAAGCATCCAGAGGTATCTATCCAGCCACTGCTTGAAGACTGCCAGTGAGGAGGAGCTCACCACCTTCTTAGGCAGCTGATTTCACTGATGAACTGCTCTGACTGTGAAAAGTTTTTTTTTCCTGGTATCTAATCATGTAGTTTAAAGCCATTACTGTGGGTCCTATCCTCTGCTGCCAAAAGGAATTGCTTCCGGCTCTCCTGCTAAAGACAACCTTTCAAATACATAGAGGGAGCAATCTGCCTCCTCTTCTCCAGGGTGAACATTCAGGTTCCTCAGTCATTCCTCATAGGGCTTGGTCTCCAGATCATCCTTGTCACTTTCCTCATAATGTAAGTACCCTTCTACCTTTCCGTTTCTGTTCGTATGTCCTTTCTCTCCCATCCCTTTCACCACCTTTCTGCCAGGCAAAATCACTTCCCAAACATTCTGTATAACTCCCATCCCCTTTCCAAGCTGCCCTCCACCCTGCCTCAGCCTCACTCTGCTGCAGGTCCCCCCAAGAAGCTCATAGTTCCTTCTCAAGCCCCTGACTGAGTTCCTCCCCACTGTCTTTTCTCACATTGGGATACTGTCATGCAAGGGAGGTTTAATAAATTATCCATGACATTTATTTGGGCAGATTTTAATTAGGCAATGTCACTAACTTTGCTGCTCATATCATCAGTGGATTTAGTGTTTGAATACCTTTTTCTCTGTACCTTTTCACCTGTCCTGATCAATTTAAAGAAAAACCACCCTATTGAATTAGAATTGCTTCCTGTTACTTTGCTGCCATATCATTTGGGAACTTACAAGCCTGAAAAGTTCCTAAAGACCACTCGTGTATTCCTACTTGTTTCCTGGGTATCATTCTCCTTTTTCAAGTCATTCGGGCCCAATAAAAACACATTCCACATAATCCACCCTTTCCTTTCCCTAGTCAAGCTAGCAGACACCTATTAGTTACTGGGAGCATGTTTGCAAAGCAGAAACATCTCAATGCTGTCCTGGCATAAGCCATGAGTTGCAAGCAGCGACAAAACTCAGCCTGGTGACAGACCACCCTGAGGACCCCTTCTTGGATTGTCTCAACCCCCGCAGTCCACAAATGTTTGCTTGGGAATCCGCTACTCCAGATAACAGGGGAAATAAACAGCCCTGGCTTGTTTTTATTTTCTGAAACCTGCCATTACGTCTGTCTTCTTTGCAGAGCAGGGAGGGAAACAAGAGCAATGCCCCGGCTGAGTGAGGCTTTTGCGTTTCCCCCGGTGCACGTCACAGACTGAAAAGGGACACAGGGAGGGGGCAAGGCCACGCTGCAAGTCTTGCTTGACTTCACAGAGTGTAACAAGTCTTACCAGCAGTGGAAAGAGTTAGAGCCAGCCTCTGCCTTCAGAAAAGAGTCAGGACAGGGAAGTGTAAGCCCATCAGGACAAAACTGCATTCAAGTTGAAGCCATACAATATAAACAGATCGTTGGGTTTTTTCACTAGCTCAGGTAGGAACTGATTCCTTCCTTTATTGTTATCAGTTTTTAATGGTCTAGTAACCTAAATCACCTATAGAACTTGGCCCTTTTGAGGCAAGAAATGGCTTTGCAAATCCCATTCCTTTGTGTTCCAGTAGCTTGGACCATTCTGTGGCTGTCCCGGGTCTCCAACAGATGATGCACTATCTTTTCTGTTTGCCTTACTACTGGAAGGTTTGTCCAGCTTCTCTCAGTTACCAGCTAATCTTGAAGACAATCTCCTGCTAGAGGAATTAGTATTTCAAGCACTGTTTACCATGTTGCTGTTTAAACGCTCTGCCTATTTGCCTTGTCTTCTGTCTGGCTCCTACTAGCGAATGCAAAGGTGATCTATCACACTTTCCCAGCTTCACACTGTATTGACAGTGCACTCATCCACAGCCCCTCCCCCTTTGGGAAACATGGCTGAATCAGGCAACATACAAGCACAGAGAACAGGCTTCAAGCATTTAAATGTGAAGAACATTTAACAAACAAAAAGTGTGCCCCTGATCTCTACAAGCAATAGACTGAGCAAGCTTATAAAGAAAAGGTGAGGATGTTTTATTTATTTATCTATTTATCTATTTATCTATTTATTTATTTATTTATTTATTTATTTATTTATTTATGATATGGTTTGACTTTTGGACTTGCATGCAAGGCGGATTACACACAGGGAGTCAATATAGTTGAAAGGATGGGATATTCAATGGGCAATGCAATAGGGTTGTAGAAACAAGAAGTCTGAAAACAGAAGTGAAGGAAAGCATATTAATGACACATTCAATTATGCAAAAATTACATACTGGGATCCTGGTTTCTGCAAGCTATATGAAGTAGTACAGACCACAGTCCCTCATAATTTATCCAAATAACTTTGTGAAACATTTAGCACAAGTGTGACTCTATAAACTGCATAAAGGTAAAGGTAAAGGTATCCCCTGTGCAAGCACTGAGTCATGTCTGACCCTTGGGGTGACGCCCTCCAGCGTTTTCATGGCAGACTCAATACGGGGTGGTTTGCCAGTGCCTTCCCCAGTCATGACCGTTTACCCCCCAGCAAGCTGGGTACTCATTTTACCGACCTCAGAAGGATGGAAGGCTGAGTCAACCTTGAGCCAGCTGCTGGGATTGAACTCCCAGCCTCATGAGCAAAGCTTTCAGACGGCTGCCTTACCACTCTGCGCCACAAGAGGCTCATATAAACTGCATAGAAAAGCCAAATTGAATCATTCAGTTTTGCATCATTTGTGGAAAGACAAGCATGGGAACTTTCCAGACTTCCTCAGGTAGGCTTTTCCATAAAGTGGGAACCTCAACAAAGAAAGCATGTCTTTAGATAGCTGCTGATCTGGGACATTTCAATGTTAGCACCTGCAGAAGATCCTGCCCCAGGGAGCAAAGTTGTCATGGCAGAATGTAGGTGAAGGGGCGGTCTTGCACATATGAGGGTCCAAGGACCTGGAAAGCTGTGTATGTGATAGCTAATACCTTAAATGGAGCCCCATAACTGACGGGCAGCCAGGGAAATGCCTTCAGGTTGAGAGTAATATGTGTCCTCTGTCTAGTTCCCGATAATAACCAAGCCACAGCATTCTGCACACTCAGGAGTTTTCTGATTGATTTTGATGGGAGACCAATGTACAGTGTACATTAGTCTAGTCTCAACATTACTGTGGCATGGATCCAGGTGACCAGGTCAGCTATGTCAAGGTAAAGCATAATCCTGTAGGATAGGCTGAGTTGGAAGAAAGCTTTTTTTGCAGATGCATTAACTTGCTTCTCCACTAATACAGTTGGGTCCAGTATAACCTGATGGCTCGTAAATGAGTCAGCAAGGGTAAGCTGAATTTCATCAAATATGGAAGCACAATATCCTCCAAGTTTCATTCACCAAAGCAGACAGGCAGACATTCAAGACCTGTACCACATTACCATGAAATTTTGATAAAAAATATAGAGTTGGAAATCATCCATAGAGTGATGACATCCATCCCCAAAGCCCTGTCGAACTTCATAGGATAGGTTCCACACTGATGACTATTTATTTATTTAGGGATATATATACCATCCCTCTCAGACATACCATCTCCAGCAGCAACCCTTTGAGTCAGGTGAGGATACTAGCACCCAATCTGTCCTCTGAGCACATGGCCATGGTGATCCATGTGACAGTCACCTCCAGGATAGACTTCTGTTATTTATTCTATGCGGGCTTGCCCTTGTACCTGACCCAGAAATTACAGCTGGTGCAGAATGCGGCTGCTAGAGTCCTCGGTGGAACATATTGGAGGGCCTATGCGGAGGCAGATGCATTGGTAGCCAGTTGCGGTCTGGATCCAGTTCAAGGTTTTGTTTTTGACCTTTAAGGCCCTTCGCGGTCTGGGACTGTTTGTTGCCCTATGCCCCCACAGTGCCTTGCGCTCTGAGGGTACCAACTTCTTGGTCATTCCCAGTCCTAGGGAAGTTCACTTGGCCTCAACCAGAGCCAGAGCCTTTCCGTTCCTGGCCCCTACCAGGTGGAATTAGCTCCCCGGAGAACTATGGGTTCTGTGGGAGCTGTCAGCTTTCTGCAAGGCCTTCAAGATGGAGCTCTTCCACTAGGTCTATGTCTGAGACCGGTCTAGGAGGGAGATCTGGTTTGCCCACCCTTAGGAAATACCCTTTGTTTTGCCCACCCTTTGATCACCTGGGTGTTAATTGCTAACATAGCATTTGGAACTGTAGATCATGAGCTGCTAGCTCACTGCCTTGCCAACACCGGGATACAGGGGACAGCTCTCAAATGGCTGATCTCCTTCCTCCAAGGTCAACTCACATGAGGAGTCACACAGAGAGCAGTCCTCCTATTTTATTTAACATCTTCATGCGCCCTCTTGCTCAGCTGGTACAGAGGTTTGGGCTGGGTTGCCACCAAAATGGAGATGACACCCAGATCTTTCTCCTGATGGATGACCACCCCAATTCCGCCCCCCCCCCCAAAAAAACATAGCCAGATGCCTAGAAGCCGTGACAAAATGGCTCAAGCAAAGTTGTCTGAAGCTCAGCCCTTTTAAGATGGAGGTCCTGTGGCTGGGTAAGAAGGGACCAAATGAGGAGGCATGCCTACTCAACCTGGATGGAGTGCGTCTAGCAGTAGCCCACTCTGCCAGAAACCTGGGTGTGATCCTCAACCCCTCCCTCTCCATGAAGGTGCAGGTCAAGAGAGTAGCGCAGCAGGCCTTCTACCGTCTATGCCAAGCCAAGCTACTAGCGACCTGCTTGGCACCAGAACACCTAGCCACAGTGATCCATGCAATGGTCACCTCTAGACTGGACTTCTGCAACTCAATCTATGCAGGCCTCCCCTTATCCTTGACCTGGAAACTGCAATGGGTTCAGAACGCAGCAGCCAGGATTCTCACCAATACACGTGGAGATTTCACATCCGGCCTATAACAACTCAGCTGGCTCCCAATTTGATTCCGGATCAGGCTTAAGGTTTTGGTTCTTACCTTCAAGGCCATGTGCGGTCTGGGCCCAAAGTACCTGAGAGATCACCTTTCTGCCTATACCCCCAAAAGAGCATTACGCTCTGCCACTGCCAACTGGCTGGTGATCCCTGGCCCCAAATAAAAACATTGGTCCTCAACAAGGGCCAGAGCTTTTTCTGTCCTGGCACCAACCTGGTGGAATGAGCTTCCTGAAGAGATCAGGGCCCTGCCTGAACTCCCACAATTTTGCAGGGCCTGCAAAAGGAAGCTCCTCCACGAGGCATTTGCCTGAGACTGACCAAACCCAAATAACATCCACGGGTCACTCTCAGACATCCCCTCCATGGCCTGAACCAGTCTGACCTCTCTTGGGGGCCTTAGCTAAGTTAACATTCCTTTTATATTGTTGTTGTTTAAGACCGCTGAAATTGTATTATTCAGAACCACTGTTAATTATTGTTGATGTATTGTGTAAACCGCCCTGAGCCATATGGAAGGGCAGGATAAAAACCTAATAAATACACAAACAAACAAACAGCCCTCTGTGGCAGATGTCCAATTATGGCGAAGGACTGTTTTTCCACCATGCTGGGGTTTTGTACTATTATTTTGTTTTAATGGGGTTTATTGTTGTGGAATTTTATGTTGTAACCCACCACAAGCCGGCATGCCGAGAGTGATGGGTAAGAAATCTAATAAATAAACAAACATAAATAAATAAATAATCTGTAAAGAATGATTTGAACCAGTTCACCATGCATCCCCTGATACCTACTTATGCTTCCACATGCCTCAAGAAGACTAATCCTAAATCTATGTATACCCTAATGATGTTATTAGGTCAGGCTTCTGTTTAGGGAGAACAGTTTGTCACTTGACATCTGGTTAAGAGAGAGTCTTGGTGTATTGCCTTGGCAAACTGAAGATATTCCCAAAGCAAGCAGAAGAATACCAGTATGTCTACAAGATTTGTAATATCCCTTTTGGTTTCCATCCCCTGTTGTTGTTGTTGTTGTTGTTATTATTATTATTATTTATTTATTTATTTATTTATTAGATTTATTTCCCACCACTCCCTGGGTAGGCTCATGGCGGGTGACAGTTGTCTTTAAAACCCCATTAAAAGACATTAAAAATCATACCATAACATGGCGGCAGCCAATCACAATCTACTCCTACCTATCAAGGCGATAGAGAATAAACAAAAAGGAAGAGATACAATCCAGCATTTGGCTTCCCTAGACTCTGCCCCTAAATGTCACATTCTAGCTGTTGGATGGAAAACCTTCTTTTTCACTCAAGCCAGGCCCATCTACATAACTAAGCACCAAAAGTCTTCTGCTTGAGAGAGAGTCCATCTCCTGCAGTTCCTTTCACCAGTGTTGAAGCTTCTGGAGCACGTGTAGAGTGCAGCTTCAATTACTGAAATATAGAGGGGCATAGGGCGATTCTCCACATCTGGAAGTGTTTGTGTGGGACATGTTCTCACAAATACCATATATTTCATATATTTCAGTCAATAGCCCTTCCAATGCTACAACATTTCTTTGATTAGCAGAGATAACAAAGGTGCCAACTGAGATTTCCAATGAAAGAGCCCCCTATCAAGTATATATTACCATTGAGTTGCTTCATTTCCTTCACAGAGGCATGGGGACCATTTTCACTGATGGGACTGGGGGCGGGAATCAGAGATGCTATATTTAGCAGCTTCCACATTTTGTCGCATTTAATTTCTAAAAATACCCAAATGCACTTTTTATTTTCATGTAAGGAAAGAAAATCAGCGTTCCTCTCTTTTATCATCCGATTATCCTGATGACGAGAAAGGCAGAAAATTGCAATTTGAGATTCCTTGACAGTTCCCTGCAAAGTGTTAAGCTCTTAAGTTTCTGAGTCGGCTGAATTAAAAAAAAATAATAGAAAGAGCACAACAGAAAAAGAATCAACCAACCAGATAGGTTAAATCAGTAGGAAAGAGAGAGCTCTTTCTTACAGCGAGCACAGCAAAAGACATGAGAACATTCACCTGGGCTGAATACCAAATTAATCCAAATACTTGAATACCTGACCTAGTTTGATAGGCTTTACTTTCAGATCAGGGCAGGGGGGGGAGGCCCAATGGGGAGGCCCAATGGCCTGATCCTGTTTCGTGATGCACTGACACAGTGAACATCTCGTATCCTGGGTAAGAAAGAATGGATACAATCATCACCACATCCTCTCCACTGGAACCTCCCAAAAAAAACTTTGTAAAAGATTTTAAAGAATGTTTAATGAATACTGAATAAGGGGCAGCTTCCTTATATTTTCCTCTAAATATTTTGCTTTCTGACCCCCTGCATATCTTTCTTCGTGTGTGAGGGTATCTGCAAACCCCATGTTCATGGAATGACCTTCTCAGACACCATTACATCTAACCCACCATGAAACAGCCAGATCCTTAATGGAAATGTTTGGGGGAAGAGGTAGTTTTCTTTCTGTCTTCCACTTCCCCAAGCCCATCCCCATGCCAGCAAATTGTGTTACAGTGCCACGCAAAGGGCTGGGATTTCAGGAAGCATATAATGCTCCTCATCATGGGCCTCAATTGTACATTTCTTGGACTCTTTCAGCAGAGGTGATGGAATTTGTGCCTCTGTACAGTACATATGGTGGTTTAAGAAATGTATAAGTATGGACAGGTTCTGTTTCAGTTGTGAAAGGCAAATTTCTTGTGTTTTTATTGGTTGGAAGAGAGGAAAGGAAGAGGCAGCAGGCATAGGTGCAGAGTAGATATGCCTTTGGTGAGGTCAATAAAAATAAAGCTGACCAAGAGCCTCTCTTTCTTTCTTCCTTCCTCAGGTGGGATGCTAAACACCAGCCATGGCTGTGTATACATAGATTAAAATGATCCCCGGAGCCAAAATCTAACTTTGTGTGCATGAGGACACCTATATTTCCATACTTTGAATGGTGACATAAGCCTTGAGCTGGTGATCTATGTGACCCATAGAGACCAGGGAGCTGTGGCTCAGTGGCAGAGCACCTGCTTGATATGCAGGAGATCCCAGGTTCAATTCTGGGTATGTCCAGTTGAAAGGATCTAGCCATAGGTGATGGGAAAGACCTTTGTATGAGACCCTAGGAAGCCATCGCTAGTCTGGGTAGGCAATGCTGACTTTGCTGGCCCAAGGGTCTGATTCATGAAATGGATTCATGTTTTTATGTGTATTTACTTTTCTTGTTCAGCACTAAATAAAAATATACCCTAATCACAAATATAAAAGATTGTTCTTGAGCTCCTCAACTTTATATCATATCTATAAGTCCTAATCCAGTGAGTTAGAAAATATTTGTCTTCTCTAAAGAAAACAGGAAAACTCAGTCCCTTTTTTTTTTTTTGTAAACTCTGTCCCAACACCTGTTTTTCTTTAACCAAGCTATAACGAATGATATTCCAATTAAAATGCACATGATACACATTGTGGGCCCAGTCAGGTGGTCATCAATTTCACTGGTAAAAATCTTGTTGGGTTACTGGCAATGCAAAAGGTACCTGTGGCCATGGCAACCAAAGAAACAGAGGACAAAGAGAAAGAGAGGCCAGCTGAGTGGATGGGCTGGAGGAGATGACTCTGCCCAAGAAGGAAAGGGTTGCCCAGGGCCCTCTTCCACTGCAAACTCCTCCACTGTTTCTCTGGACTTCTCTAGCTGTTCTCACCTAGCCCATAGTTTTTCAGGACAGAAACCCATTGTTTTTAAGGTGACCTTGAAGCTGCTACTTCTCTAGTAGAAGTGAGCTTGATGTAGTGGCTAATATTGGTGTCCTCTAATTTCAAGAACTGGGTTTGATTACTCAATCCTTCACATGCTGGGTGGCCTTGGGCCAGTCATAGTTCTATCACTCAACCTCACCTACCTTACAGGTGATTGTAGGCCGCTTTGAGACTCCTCTGGGTAGTAAAAAGTAGGGTACAAAACCTCCCAGATGTTCTTCTTTCAGTGAGTTTGTAGTGGTTAAGATTGAAGCCTGCACTGAAATCATAGAATCATAGAGTTTGAAGGGACCTCCAGGGTCATCTAGTGAATGGAGTTTATTTCATGGATGGGGGAGAGGGGAGAAGGAAGGTTCTTTCCTCCTGGTGTTGGAGCTGCAGGTCCATAGTTTCCTATGGAGGATGACTGTAAAAGGCAAAGCTTCAGCTCCTCACAAACTGAAGTGCATCTGGGAGCAGAAACCCCAGCTGTTTTTTTGCTGACTCCATGAAAGGGATTTAAAATTCACAGAGAGAGAGAGAGAGAGAGAGAGAGAGAGATGGCTTGAAAATGGAATGGGTAGTCCTGTATAATTAAAACAAACAATTCGTTTGATGTTTTTCTTACTTTATTGCATTTTTGTTTATCTTCTTTGGAGGATGAGAAGGATGGTTGGACCTCTGATTTCTGTCATGTTGTCTGTGAATGGTTGGAGATCCCACCTGATTTATGACACCAGGCATCTCTCTGTTCAATTCCTTTTCAATATTTCTTTAAGTACTTTCATTATTTCAATGTCCAAGGGTGAAAAGGTGGAGAACATGGCTGCTCTATTTTGGGTATACAAACACATCTACTTTAAATTATTTAAATGTGTGGAAAATCTCTGTGGGTGCTTACGTGGGGCAGTGAGATTATTATTTTTGAAACATGTTAAAATAGCTTCAGATATGAACTTCGTAAAATGATCAAACCACACATAATGTGAACTCCAGATATGTTACTTGATCGTTTTTAAAAAACCACCATAAGGAAGGGGAGGGCCATATGGATGGTAGGCGCAGTAGATCCCCACACACATGCACAAATTGAAGAGCAAAAAATATACAATTAAAAGACTATTGTTGTGTTTGAATAACTGTTTTGCAGAGTATTGCCTCACACGTGTAGCCACATTACACATGAAAAGAACCCAATAGGGGGAAAGGTGCTGTACAATGATAGAACCTCTCTTAGTCTGCAGATGAAGAGGTTTGATTCGGGTTGTCTTCATATTATTTTGGAGAGCAGAGGTTACAGTTCCTGATTCAGGTGGTTTCTGCTCTCAGTCAGGGGAAGAGAAGGGGATATAAGCCTTCAGGCTTCCAAAAATGTTTGTGTAACAGTTTATCTAACCGTTACACGAACATTTTTTGAAGTCTTCAGGCTTATATCCTCTTCTCTTCCCCTTCTACAGCTCTACCATCTCAGATTTTACCCTTCCGTTTTGTTGCGTGTGCAGGCCATGCCTGTGAGGTGAGACTGAAGTCATGGAGTGCTCAAGGGGTGGAATGGATTGTGCCAGTTCAAAGTTCCAGTAAAATATTTCTATTTGGGATGTTCTTACATGTGAGCTTTCCTCTTTTCCTTTTTTCCCCATTCAAGAATTTAAATATAAAATTTAAAAATACTTTATACACCCTTAAAGCACACTGTGAAAAGGAGCACCAAAGTCAAATCAAGGTGCTAAAAATCCTCCGACCAGCCCTTGTCTCCAGCTGCAGTTTGAAAATCTCTGTCTTATAGTGACCGTGACAGTCTGACTGGGGCAGACCTTCCAGAGTCCATGAACATCTATAAGCACCCAAAGGGGGCATGCGGAATCAAATCATTGGTTTGTCAAAACCAGTACTCTCCACACGGTTACTCTCCACAGTGCCCAGTTCTAATTACTCCAGATCTACAGGAGAGTTGTCTTCGAATACCTGACCTCTTTCCCGCTAGGCTTGGAGTCAGGTAAATGCTCAGGTACGGATTACTCCTCCTCCAAAGGACTTATCCTGGGAGCCAGTCAGTGCCTGTGAGATGTGACTCCTGCAAGGAAGAGTTTCGCCCAGGTAAGGGAGTGTGGGGGAAGTGTTATAAACAAGACCTGCATTTACTGGCCAGAGTGCTCTTTCTCTCTTTCTCTCTTTCTCTCTTTCTCTCTCTCAGCAGCAACTGCCTGCTGCCTCTGGCTGTGCCCCTGCTGCTTGAGTTAATTACAGTAATTATACCTGCTTGCTCCTCAGCTCCAGCTCCTTTTTGTTGCTGTTTTCCTGCCTGCTTATTTGCAAATCTAATCGCTCGGTGACATTTGAGGGGTGGGGTAAGCAGAGAGAGAGGGGGGGAGGAGCAAAGAGTGGGACAGCAAAAGCAGAGAAAAGGGGGGATCAAGATTGGCAATTTTCAGAGCGGCAAAGCCACAGTAATCAAGTTGCTTTCAAGCCGTGGCAGGTGTTTCCTCTTCATCCCACCCCCACCCCCCAATTCCACTACCACTTGTTTACTGATGGAGAGACCTCAAATAGACCCCCAGCAGGACCCAACAAATAAAGGCTAGCTTTTTATAGGCTGATCTCCTTGGAAATGGAACTGGGCACATATAAAAGGTGGGTAGGGAAGTGCTGGGCCCAGAACATGCGGCATTTTATGTGCTTCTCTGATGCCCATGGCCCATGCTCAATTGGGAGCCTTGCTAAACCTCACACAGTGTCAAAGAGCACCTGCAAGCCCTAGTGGTTTGGCCTTGGGGTACTCTGAGAGGGAGACATGCCACGTTCTTAGCCAAGAAGCCTCCAGGCCTCTTCAGATAATCTTTCACTCTGTGATAAAAATGTGAAGCTTTTGCTCACTTGTTGCAGGTGTCTTTCCTCTAGGTAGTATTTCAGTCCTTGATATTTTCCCATCAGGTCCATTCTAGCTGCAGGTACACAGGGAAATAGAATTGCAGATTAATTACAATACTCCTATTGGATTATATCAATGATGCTACTAATACATACTATCTCTCTAGGAAAAAGAAGAATAATTACATTTGTGGCCCAGCAATACAACTTCTAACTCAAGGAATGCTTCAGTTCAACATATCTGACATTCAAATTGAAAATAATTTGCTTGTACAGTTTCTCTGGTTTTGCATAATTTATTCTGCATATTTTTACAGTTTTGCAGTTTATTCAGGTTTTGCTAGTCATGGGAAAAAGAAAGGAGTTGTAGAGGGAACAGAGAACTCCCCTTGGAGCATTCGAAATCCTGGTTAACCTCTTCTTTGACTTTGGAGTTTTCACTCTGCCTTGCCAATAAATAGAATCATAGAATTGGAAAAGGCAATATAGGCCATCTAGTCCAACATCAGCCTAAAGCATCCAGGATAATTATCTGTCCAGCCACTGCTTAAAGACTGTCAGTGCAGGGAATTTTATTTTCCTGATTTCTAGCTGATATTCTCCATGTAGCTTAAACCCATTACTGGGGATCCTATCATCTGCTGCTAATAGGAACCTTTCCCTGCCCTTCACTAAGTGACAGCATTTCAAATACATATCCCCTCTCAACCTCCTCTTCTCCAGGCTGAACATTCCCCAGGCCCCAGATCATTCTCATAGCTCTCCTCTGGACCCTCTCAATTTTGCCCACGTCCTTTTTGAAGTGAGGCCTCCAGAACTGTAAGTACACTAGGTGGGGTCTGACTAATGTGGTCTGTAGTGGGACTATGACATCATGTGATTTTGACACCTCTGTTGATACAGCCCAAGACTGCATTTGCCTTCTTTACTGCAGCATCACACTGCTTACTCTTATTTAGCTTGCAGTCTGCAAATGGTCTAATATCTCCTTCACACACACTGCTACCCAGAAGTGTCAGTCCCATCCAGTATGCCTGTTTCTCATTTTTGTTGCCCAGATGCAGAACTCCACACTTCTCCTTATTGAATTGCCTCATCTGCCCACTTTTCCAGCGTGTTCAGATCTCATTGAACTCTATCTTCCGTGGTGTCTGCTACTCCTCCCAATTTGGTATCATCTGCAAATTTAATGAGAAAGCCCCCTCCCCCCTCATCCCGATCATTAATAAAAATGTTGAAAGGTACTGGACCCAGGACGAAGCCTTGTGGCATTCTGCTGCTCACCTCATGGGCTATTTGGGGAGGGTGGGTTGACATGACCATATATGGTCATATCACCCAATAAATGTTTAACATTAAAATTTTATTAACTCCACTCATTTGGGAAACCCTTCTAGGATCATTGAGAAACCCCAGGCTTTCATGAGACCCTGGCTGAGAAAGAATCATAAAATCATAGAATTGGAAGGGACCTCATGGGTCATCTAGTCCAACCCCCTGCACTATGCAGGACACTCACATCCCAATCGCTCATCCACTGTAGCCTGCCACCCCCTTGAGCCTGCACAGAATCAGCCTCTCCGTCAGATGGAACAGAAAGCTTGCTCTAAGGTGCTCCTGGACTCAAATATAGTCCCTTTTGTTAACTGTAATTCTATTTTATATGTCTTGTTAAATACTTTTCCCTGGGCATGCCTCTGTTTTCCTGTACAGTGTTTGCAGTGTTGTGGGGGATACATGGGCCACCTGACTCCACACCGCCAAGGGCCCTCCATGGCAACAGCCTCCAGGGACTTTCCTGATACCTTCAATGTTTGGTCCACCTCTTTTGTTCTCTGCCTCTGCTATGTGCAGATAGGATTTTCAGACTATGGAGAATGGATCAGGACGATGCTAAGTAGGAAACAGCATAATAGGAAGGTCCCAGCAGAAAATGTGTCTATGCTCAGTCTAGAAGCATGGCTAAGGGGTCAGACCCAAATCAAATTTGGTATCTAAACCAAGCATTCCAGACAGAACAATCTGAGAGCATAATTAATTACTGGTTTCAAATGAATTGGAGCCTGTGATTTCCAAGGCAACTTCTTGGTTTGTATGGCCTGATTCAGAGTGTTTTAGCTCTTGAAGCTGAACAATATTATTATCCCAGGAATGAAGAGAGTGAATCAAATGGAATATAAATCCAATCAAATCAAAAGTCTCTACCTTTTCACAGAATGTGCAAAACAGAAACATTCAAGGGTCATTTTTATAAAACATACAACAGTAGCCTACTGCAGTGTTTACTGCCTGTATCACCCCACTTTTACTGCATTCTGGTGGGATGTCGTGCATTGACACCATTTAATTTGTCATGTTTAAGTGTGTATGCTTTTTTTCGATTCTGTTTATCTTCAGATTTCTGTATATTTATTCATTTATCATACGGCCTTTGTGTAGCACAGCCAGGAGATCCTAGGATTGTCTGGCAGCCAGTCGTGAGAGGCTTGGAATTGGTTTGCCATTGCCTCCCTCTGCATCATGACCCCAGTGCTCCTTGGAGGTCTCCCATCCAAATGCTATCCAGGGCCAACCCTGCTTAGCTTCTGAGATCTGTTGAGATCCGGCTGGTCTGGCCTATCCAAGTCAGGGAAGATTTCTATACTCCCAACCCTACTGTACTGTTCCCTGGATGACCATCCTCTTGATTGTATTTGCCTTGGGCTATGTAAACCACCGTGACCGTTTACACACTGGAGGTTTCATGCCTGGCTGCAGGCTGGAGTTTTAGTTGTGGCCGGTTGACCCACCTCTTCCTGCACCCACATGGGGGAGCATTTGGCCTGGTGCACCTCATCCACTCCCGATTTGTGCTCCTGCACGGGAGCTGGGGCAGTGACGTTCCCAGTGCATAAACGGTCCATGAGTCTCAGTGGGAACGACAGACTCTGGATAACATAAATAAAACAATAAAAATCTAAAACATCTTGCTCAGCACTCTCTAAGCCAGGGGTAGTCAAACTGCGGCCCTCCAGATGTCCATGGACTACAATTCCCAGGAGCCCCCTGCCAGCAAATGCTGGCAGGGGGCTCCTGGGAATTGTAGTCCATGGGCATCTGGAGGGCCGCAGTTTGACTACCCCTGCTCTAAGCCTTGTGCTAGGAGTAAGGCCCTCCCAGATTATCCTGACAACAATAAATTATAAGGGAATGTCTGGAAATTGTAGATTCTATTGCTATAGTACATTTATCTTGCCAAGCCCATGTCTCTATTATCTGTATTTTTATTGTCTATGCATGGTTAATGTCACAAATGTGTACCCTCACTAAGAGCAGCTGTCTTTCGGTTCAGGTTTTGCCCACCCATTACAAACACCTCTTTCTAAACAGTAATTTCTTATGTTGCTCTTTAATCCACTTAAGCCCCTTGCCACGCTCAGAATTATAGTACCTAAAGGCACCTTAAAGACTAGCAGAATTTGAAAATGGTGTTGGTCTTTATGATGACAATAGACTTTTCTGTTTCTTTTTTCTGCACTAGAAACAGAAACAGGCAGAAACAGCTACCCCTCCGGAGCAGCTAAAGGGTAAGTGGCAGTAATACTGAAAGATGCTAGTTCAGGAAAAACCCAATAAACAGAGTTTTCTATGGATAGAATTGGCCAGGTCAAATGGATGTCCTTATCAGCATGTCTGCTGTGGGGGGCACTCTTTGCTGCTGTTTTAGTTTGTTTGTTAACCAGAACTTCTCTTGTTTGAAAAAGAAATTTGTTATTTGAATGAAAGTGTCACAAATCAAAAAGATGTTCTTTGAAAAATTCATTGGTAGGTCAAAATGAATCCCCAGGTAAAACAGTGCACCTAATGGTCTAATCCTGGCTACAATTTTGCCGTTGCTCCTTTGAGTAGTGTGTGTGGGGGGGAATTAAATCATCCTCATGCATGACATAATGTCACTTCTAGGGAAAACCTCTGTAGGAATCATCAGAAATTCTATGGCAGCCTTTCTCAACTTTTTTACCCTTGAGAAACCCCTGGAATATTCTTAAGGCTTGAAGAAACCCCAGAAGTGGTGCAATCGTGCAAAAAGTGGTTGAGAAGCATAGCTGTGTACACACCCACCCAGGAACCCTCCCCTCCCCACCCCTTCCAGGACCACCATTGGCTATTTTGGGAGGGGGTGGATGGGTTGACATGACTATATATGGTCATATCACTTGATAAATGTTTAAAACATTTTAAAATATATATTAAAAATTAATAACCTCCCACCCATTTGGAAAACACTTCCAGGGCTGTGAAGAAACCACTGGGTTTCATGAAACCCTGGTTGAGATCATTTCCACACTGGAGGCTTTGTGCCAAGCTGCAGGCTGGGGTTTGAGTCAGGGCAGGTTGCCCTGCTTCTTCCTGTTCCCGCACGGGGGGATATTTGGTCTGGTGCACCTTGTCTGCCCCGGATTTGGCTCCTGCACAGGAGCTGGGGCAGCGAAGTTCCCAGTGTGGAAACGGTCTGAGAAAGCCTGTTCTGTGATTTTACCATGAAGAGACATAACATCACATGCCCCAATACTCCCTCCTCTTTTTCCCACCTAGTAACAGACATAGGCTCACAACCCTAGCATGTTCTTTTCCAAGTGTGTTGTCTTTAAAAGGCCATGTTAAAAAATGTACATTAAAAAAAAATTCAGGATCAGTTAGAATTGGGGCTTTAGCACATGAAATGTGAACATAGCATTTCCCCCTTTGTCATGCTTTGAAAATTCAGTAAATAGGTCTTTTATTTCCCTTGAAGATTCCTGTTTGCAAAGTTGGCAACCACAAGGGCTTTCTTCAGTGCACCTGATTGGGGTTTCTGCGTGATAGTCAGAGGCCTTAGGGTGGCATTAATTTTCTTGCTCCATATACTTGCCACCCACCTCTCTCACGTGCAGTGTAACGATGCCACCTAGTGGCAAGGCAGAACAAAATCACACCCTACTTTTTATTCCCAAACACTCAGAATTTTGCAAACTTTTGCCACTGGAGTTGCAAACATTTTATTGGCCTTGCCTTTACTAGCAGCCTGAAGACTTTAGCAAATGATGTGCTTTCTGTCATGAAGACAATATGACGATTAAGGCATAGGCCCAGACCCAGCTCCAGTAATGCTAGCCAAGCAAGAGTCATGGGTGGTACAGTGGATGGAATGCCGGACTAGGATCTGGGAGAACCACATTTGAATCTTTTGTCAGCAATGAAACAAGGCTGGATTCTGGAGATTTTTGGTGTGTGGGGGGGGTCACTGGGGCATGAGATTGGGATCACTGTAGGTGGGCAAGTAGTTGTGAGTTCCTGCACTGTGCAGGGGATTGGACTAAATGATTTTGGAGGTCCCTTCCAACTCTATGATTTTATGAATCTATGGCCTTGAGCCAAGTATACTCTCCTACCTCCAAGAAATGGTTTAATATGGGTTGCAACTTGAGATTCAACATTTTGGGGACCACTAGAGAGGATGCAAAGACAAGTGTACATGTATCAGGCATGCCTCTTTGGATCCCTCATGCTAAACACAGTCTTCTCTGTCTCCTGAAGCCCCTTAGAGATGGAACACCATGGTGCAGAGGCTCAGTCACTGTCATCCTTTAGGAATTGGTGCACCTCCCTGAAACCATTAACCAGCCTCTGATCAACATTCTCTGCAAATATTTTGTGTGGGTAATGTGGAGTGGGTGCAAAAATAACAAGAGGTGGTGTGAAGAGGCTCTCTGGAATGAGATTTTTAAAATGCTCACTAATGAATGGTGGCCAATTCCCGCACTCATCTCTGCCAAGTTGGTGGAAAGCCCAGGTGCCAAAGTGGGGAATGGATTCTGAGAGCAGCATTTTATCCTCTGCATGGAAGGTGGGGCAGAGTCGGGTCTTATAAAATGGCCCAGTGTTTACGTGGCGTGCCCTAGAATCTGTTGTGGGGGAAGTACAATGCAGGGATCCAAAATATCAATGCCCATAACTCCTACTTTCTGCCGCGCAACTTTAACGACAGCAAGGAAGGTGGTGATGATGCCTGATGCCTAAATCTGTCCCCAAGCAAGCAAAATGAGTTAGCATTTTGGCGTGCTTGGTCATACACTGCAAGTCATTGCTATGGCTACTGCTGTGACGTTTTATAGTGCAGTCCTAAAGAGAGCGACGGCCTTCTGAGTCCATTTCAATCAATTTGGTTAGAAGGACGTAATTCTGCTTAGGGTGGCACTTTTGGTGTCCAACAGTATGGTAGGTGCTGTTTAAAGTCGATTTCCCCCCCCCCTCCTTTCACAAGTAAGTAGTGTTGGAGTCAATTCTTGGCATGGCCCCATATCCTGTGACCTGCCAATTATTCCCTCTATTCCACCGTTCATGAGGACTGGTTCCAGTCACACTGGCAGAAGATACTCTGTGCGCACACACGGCCAATTTACTCTTCAAAACGACTTCCTATTCCCCAGACAGCTGGGCACTGGTGGGAAGAGAAACAAGTTCCAGATTCTGGCCCTTAGTTGAATTTAAACTATGAGGGCAGAAAGGTGGGAGGTATCCTTTCCACACAGCCAAATGCTAGCAATATCTTCATCCCCCTCCATTACAGCCCATGACAGGAGCCCTCTAAACCCAGATATCTGGCCTTGCAAGGTGAGATGCAGTGGCAGGTGGGCCCTCCCTCCCCCCTGACCCTTAGAAGGGCAGCAGTGGGGCGGCAGCAGCAGTGGGGCGTGGCAGTGGCATGCAGCGGCGGGGGGCTCTCCTCCCTCCTCCCTCCCTCTCTCCCCGACTGGCCTTAGGGCGGCCGCAGCCCGGGTCAAGGGAAGACTCAAGGCCTGGTCCTGGAGGAGGCAGGGAGGCCTGGAGGAAAAGGCAGCAGCAGAACTGTCCAGGAAGCCCCACCCTGGAGCCCGGGCACCTGCAAGGGGGCCTCCTGAGGCCAGGCACCTGTGCAGGAGCCTTCTGAGCCTGGGCTGTCTAGTGCACTGCCTGCCGTGCAGGCAAAAAATAAATTAAAATTTTTAATTTTTTAAAAAATATGTGAATGGCGCGGGACATTTTGAAAACGCCACGGGGCACGGGGCAAATGCCCCAAATGCAGGACCCCGCCAAAGGTGGGACAGATGGTCAGCTTACACTAGTGTCACCTGCTCCTTAATCCATCCTTGTTAATGATGAGAAAACCTATAGTGTAACCCTGAACAAAGTTACACCTTTCTGATCCATTGAGCCCCCCCTGACCTGGATAGCCCAGGCAAGCGTGATCTTGTCAGACCTCAGAAGCTAAGCAGGATCAGGCCTGAAAAGTATTTGGATGGGAGACCACCAAAGGAATACCAGGGCTGCAATGCAGAGGCAGACAATGGAATACCACCTCTGAATGTCTCTTCCCTACAGGACTACCATTAGCCAGCTGCAACTTTAGGGCAAACCCCCCCACACACGCACGCACACAACATCCATTGAAGTCAGTTGACTTAGGAAATAACAATCTAGACCAGGGGAGGCCAAACTGTGGCTCTCCTGATGGCCATGGACTACAATTACAATGTGCCCCTGCTGGAAAAGGCTCATGGTAGCTGTAGTACGTGGATATCTGAAGAGCCAGTTTGGCGACCCTTGATCTAGACATTGCTCTGCTGTAGTTAAAGCTGCTCTGTGGACAGCAATGGTAGGAGCAGAAATCCAGGGTTTGCATAGACTGCATTCCTCAGCTGTGAAACTCACCAGGCAGCCTGAAGTGCCTCACTTGTTTCCTGTCTAGCCTACTGCCCAGGACCAGCACAAGGAACACAAAATGGAATAGCCCTATATACATTGACCGAGCTCTTCAATGGTAGGGTGGAGAAGGCAGTGACCCAATGTCATCACTAGATAAATATGAGTCCCCTTCGCTTTAGGTTTCTGCTGTACTACAATGCTTGCATTGTGAATTTTCACTTGAATCAAAATTAGGGAAGGGCACAAACTGATTAATGAGCCAAAATACAGCATGGCCTGGTTCAGAGTCCCAAACCACTGTTTGAGGAAGGCAACTTCCATGATCATTTACTAGACTCTTATCCTGTTCAGCTGCTCAGATCATTTAAACTTAATAGTTGACCTGTAAGGTTTAAATGGCTGCAAGCCCTTTCACCAGGAGGTTTCACTCCCCCCCCACACACACACACACACACAGCAGTGGGGGGAGGGAGCAAAACCTTCTAGTGAAATGGCTGTGGCTATTAAACCGGTCTCTTTTGCTCCCTCCCACTTTGAAGGGGACCGAATATGCTTGGGGCATTTGGGGCTCAGTTCAGTTTGGGGGCCACTCCAAACCCTGAACTGAACTGGAGTGTCTAGATTCATGCCAATCCGTATTTCAAATAGGTATATTCCAGTGGCAACTCATAATTTCACATTGAGAAAACTGCAGCAGTGTTCCACCCTGCAGCTCACACAGACAGACCCTTTGCCTCTCTCTCTCTCTCTCTCTCTCTCTCTCTCTTTCTCTCTCTCTCTCATTCTCCCCCCCCCCCCCCCGCATGGGGTTGCTGAAGATTCCACAGAGCTGGCTATTTTGAATTCTCTGCCAGTAGATGGCAGTGGAACGTTCACTCAGCTGGCAAGAAACATGATTGTAAACAATTTAAAAGCAGGCAATTATAATAATAAATCCAGCTATATGTACAACTCCTAAATGTTTACTAGTGTTAGGTAGTAATGTGTAAATCTGTCTCCTCCCACTGTGGTTACGCTGTCTTTTACTTGGGCTGTGTTCATGCAGGCACAGTTCCCCACTGCGGATTCACCCCTGTGGCAAATGCAGAGACACTCACAGTGGCCACCGGGCATCCACGTTGGACAATTCTCCATCTTTCCTCCCTGTCCCTTTGTGCCTTCTGTTTTTTCCTCCTGTGCGGCCAGAGGGCTTTTCACCAGCTTAAAAAAATCAACACAAGTGTTTCCCCCTGCAGCCATCCTTTAAAGTGCACAGAACAACACACATGCCCCATGTCGAGTGACCAGCTTTGAAAGAGACCCCTCCAGCTGTTCCTTTATATTGGTTTGATTTGCAAGCAGTTAGTAGTTGATGTTATTTAACTTCATGCTATGAAAAGCTTCAAGCCAATCCGGTCCCTTCCTCGTTCTGTGTTTATTTAAGTTTCTGTAACTTCTTATGCTCTTTAAATAGTGCTTTCTTTGGTGCATTTTTTTAAAGACCCAATACTCATCTATAAAATTGCACCTTCCACAGATCTCCATGAGGCTGCTCCTGAAAGGCCGCTCTATCTAGCTGATTGGGGCAAACTGGAGCATGAGGATCAGGACTTTGGAGAGCGCCCTGCCCCCCCCCAAAAAAAAAATGGTGAACAAAAAAAGGTTTTACTTTAAAATATCCATTTGGAAACTATATGCCTCAAGAAGCCTTATCATCAAACACCTACCCAAATTACACCTAGTTGTGCCTTCTTTCAACACTTCATATTGACATGATGTACATAAACAGATATCCTTATCCATGGTTCTTCTATATATTTGTGAAACAGCCTGAGGGGTGGAACGTGTCCGGCTGTCCAAGTTGGAATAGGGCTAATCAGGATGCAGCCAGCAACACTGGCTGCACCCTGATTGGCCCTGCCCCTACAGCTCCCGCCCTCTCTCCCTGGAAGCTAGCCACATTCCTCTCAGATGTGCCAGAGACAGAAAGAGACACACAGAGCCCTGCCAAAGACACGCAGAGCCCTCATTCCTTCTATTGCTCCTGCTGTGAGAAAGGCAGAGAGAGACACAGAGAGAGCTGCCCCAAGCTGTTGATCAGACTTGCTTCTTTCCTAAGAACGAGCCCTACTTACCTGCTATGGCTTCTGCTGCCACGGAGAGAGAAACACAGAGAGAGCCACCCCTGCTGCGATGGAGGGACAGACAGACAGACCACCCCTAAATACCTGCTATGCCTCCTGCTGTGAGGCACACCAAGAGACAGGCAGCGAGAGAGAGAGACAGAAAGAGATCTGCACCTCCCCGTGTCCCCTGGGTCCTAGTGCCCATTTCATTCCTGGTTGCAATGGGCTTTCTTGCTAGTCTATAATAATAAAAGGATCAGTTTGTCCATCCCTTGGTCCATCCATCTGTGGCAAGCATAGCTCATCAGAAAAGGAAGCTAGGGGTCTCAAAATTGGCCACTGGCTTCTAGAGCAGGGGCAAATGCTGGGAGGGGTTCATGGGAATTGTAGTCCATGGACATCTGGAGGGCCGCAGTTTGACTACCCCTGCCCTAGACGATCACAGCAGTTGCTGTGCCAAAAATGAAGGAAATTGGACAGTGCCAGATCAGTTTATCAGCAGAACACTCGCTGTGATATTTGAAATGGAAGGTAAAGCTCTCTGTCTGTGGCAGATGTAGCTCATTGGAAAATAAGGCTAGGAGTCTCAGCCTTGGAAGATAGGTATCAGGTATGGCTGCAAGTCTTTCATCAGGAGGCAGAATGGCTCCTTCAGTATTCAGAAATGACCATTGGCTTCAGGATGACCATAGAAACTGCTGTGCTGGACATGAAGAGAATCAAAATTTCTTCACCCAGATAATCTTCTGAAACCCTCATGCCCCCTGACATTCTCCATTGGAAACCTTGCCTGAGGCAATTAACCAAAACATAAAGCTATGGTTTTCAAAACTGGTCACCAGCTTCAGAATACTCATGGAAGTTGTAGTGCCAAACAAGAATAGAATCAGAACATTCTGGCATGGGATCTCTCCTGAAGTCCCTCTTTCATTTGCAATGGAGATAAGTTTGTCTGTGGGGGCATAACACTTCAGACAATAAAGCTAGATATTTCCATATTAGCCATTGGGAGCTGCAATGCAAAAATGAAGGTGATCAGAACATCCTGGCTTGTGTTAGCTCTACACCTCTCACCCCATGCTACTTGCAATTTATTGTAGATGTAACTCATCCAAAAATAGCTAGGCAATTCAAAAATTGCTTCCAGATTCAGTGACAGTAAGGGTTGTGGTGCCAAGAATAAAAGGAACCAGAACTTCCTAGCCAATGATATGTCTACACCAGGCTTTCTCAACCAGGGTTTTGTGATACCCTGGGGTTTCTTGACAGCCCTGGAATGGTTTCCTGGATTAGTGGAAGTGAATTTTAATATATTTTTAACATTTGTTAAACATTTATTTCATTTGTATTTATTTATTTATTACGTGATTTATATTCCAACACTCCCATTCTAATAGCTTGTAGCGGGTCACAAAGTCCTCAATAAAAACCCATCAACCCCCATTAAAAGGACATTCCAAATACAATAAACATGGCAAAAACATAGCAAACAAAGCAATACAAAATTTATCGGGTGATATGACCATATATGGCCATGTCAACCTACCCCTTGCAAAATGGCCAGTGGTGGGCCTGGAGGGAGTGGGAAGGGGAGGGGCCCCAGGCAGATGTGTACACAGTTATGCTTCCCAACCATATTCAGCACTATCATGCCACTTCTATGGTTTCTCAAAGCCTGAAGAATATTTCAGGGTTTCTCAACAAGAAAGGCTGGTCTAGAACCACCACCCTCCCTTGTCATTTCCCATGGAAGCTAAGTTACTCTATTTGTGGCAGGCATAATTAAGAAAACAATAAAGCGGAGAGTCTCAAAAATGGCCACCGACTTTAAGATCATCTTGGAACTTGGGCTCAGATGCCCACTCTGCCATGGAATTTTGCTGGGGCCAGACACTCTCTCACAACATAACCCACCTCACTGACCTGTTGTGTGGATAACATGCAGAAGTGGTGAATGTTCTAAGGTACTTCGGGTCCCCATTGGTGAAAAAAGTGATGCATAAATGAATTAAATCTATAATAATTGCAAGCAACTCAGTGGGTGGTGTTTCTGGAGATAACCTGGGCCAAGGAGAATGTAGAAAGCTAGGGAAATGGAAGCAGCACAGGCAAGAAGGATGGATCCTATCCCTTCCTTTACACAACAAACCTTCAGGGGGGAAATGCAAACAAATCGTCTTAAGCATTATACAAACTGGAATAATACTTGATAAAAAGTAGCAGAGGAAGACCTAGAGGAAGCTACTTGAAATACCTGTAATCATAGGTTGAAAATATGGACAAAACCAGCTTGAGGTTAGCCCACAGAATATGCAAGAGGGGAACTCCTATAAAACCATACTGAAAATGCTGAGAGCTATAGAGTTGGTGAGCAAAGTAAGTGGGTTGGGTCTAGTTGACATACAAGGAAGAATGTGTGTGTGTGTGGGGGGGAGAGAGAGAGAGAGCATACAGAATTGTTTTACCCAATAGTCCGTGGTATAGATGAGTTCCTGTTCACATTTTATTAAAATTCTTGTGCTGCAAACATGTATCTCAAAAGCTCTACCAGACTATCCACATTGTATTCAGCTGTTTATCCTTTTTAATACATAATATAAACCTTTTTAACTTAAGGAAAAGGTGAAGCATTCCCCCTTGACAAGGAGATGCGTTCACTGTTTCTTCTTGCAAGTTACTATCTTCTTCCCTGAGGAACTAGCCTTGATGCTTCCCCTCCTGGTGGGAAATCACTTCACCCTCTTATTCAGGTGTAAATTATATTTTAAAGTGAATAGGCTCATCAGGCCAAAGAAGAAAATCTTCTCATCTAGCGATTTTGTGTAATGCAGGAGAGTTTTGTTATTCAAAATGCTTCACTTCTTAAAATTTTTTCTTTCTTATCCTTAGCATGTATGGCTTCCAGTGCCCCAAAAAACCTTCAAAATCAAATGCTCTGTGTTTATAAAAAAAAGCAAAACTCTTTTGTTATATATTTCTTTAGACAATAGATAAATCAGATGTATGGACTGGTAATTTCCACTTCATTGAATCAGAAAAAGAATGCATGCATGCCCTGAATAAAACTTTATTGGTCTTCAAGGTGCCACGGGACTCAAACTTCGTTCTGCTGCTTGAGACCAACATGGCTACCCACCTGAATTTGTAACAGAGCTGTCTCTACAAATGTCCTGACTGAAATACATGCAAGAACATAGCAAAGAAACAAAGCATTCTTTTGAGCAGAGCCATAATACATGAAGTAGCATTAAATAGCCATGCACTCAAGACAGAGTGTGATAGTCTCTACAGTTCCTTAGTAGATGTATAAGGAAGGACACAGACCATGTGTGACATGAGGACTGAGAGAGAATCCCTGATCAGAGATCCTGGCCAGGACATCGCCCTGTGAAACTTCACGAATGGAGAGAGTATAGGCTAGAACCTCCAATGTCCTCATTCCACGGCTGGAAGTCTCACATCCTAACACACACACTCTCTCAATGAAGCACCAGGGAAGTGCAAAAACAAAACAAGGGGTAATAGCTCTGTTTTGTAGCATCTTTAGGAATCCAATAGGGAAGAGGAAAACTAAACAAGTCTGTGTCCCAGTTAGTGGCCAAAACATAACCAAGAGCACAAGGAGCAGGGCTCAGACCCTGTTGCAGCTTCAGTAGAGGCTCTTTTCCACTTAGGGATGTGAGGGCAGGAGTGCTGCTCACCACTCAGAAAAGTGGGAGGCTGATGCTACAATGCAAGCAAGGACCTGATCAAAGTACCAAATTGTCAGCAGGTGTGAGAATAAGCAAACTTGTGCCATAATATTTTTTTTAAGGCAGTATGATGTAGCCAAAGAAAAGAGGTGCCATAAATGAACCTTGTGCAGCTTGCAGAGTAATCTGCGCAGCAATATGGCCCGATAAAGAAATACAAAAACAGATTGTCTTGGCAAGGGACTAGGAGGACATTCCTCAATGACAGGGTTCCCTGCCAGGAAAGAAGCGCAAAGGGCAGGGCCTGGGATGCCCCTTGTGGAGCAAGGTGAAACAGCGCAGACCGCCAATCAAAGTATCAGGGAGCTGGTTTCCCTTAGTTAGTGAAAGCATAACTGGTTATGTTATGGTTATGTGGCGTATTTGCACTAAAATAAAAGGCCAAGAATACCACGAGCCACTGGAAAACACATAGAAGGGTTTCCACACTGTAGGGAAAGAGACATCTGAGATGACAATAACAGGCCCATAGTGCTCTGAGAAAAATGCAGGGTGAGACCATAAGAATGGTGTATGTTAGCTCAGTCTCAGAAAGAAAGAAAAATAAGTCTGACTATCCCCTGAAAGATAAACACACACTAAAAGTACAAAATTCTTTTATAGTGACACATATAGATATGTACAATGCCAGAAAAAGCAGCAGTGGAAACCCAAAAAGAGTTGACAGTCTTAGCAAAATAAGAACAACTAAAGGCAAAAGGAAACTCAATCAGGTCCCCCTGGAAAAGATCAATAAGTACCCATCAAAAGAGCAGGAGAAAACAGTATAGTAGCCTCATATAGACCAGTGGTCCCCAACCATTTTATCACCAGGGACCAGTCAACGCTTGACAATTTTACTGAGGCCTGGGGGGGGGTAGTCTTTTGCCTAGGGACATTGCCGCCTGAGCCCCTTCTCCACTTTCCCACCAGTACCCCTGACTTCCCACTGCCCACTGGGAGGCACTGCCAGCAGCAGCTGTGCAATGCCCCGCCAAGGGGGATCCCCAGCCATGGCAGCCACTGGAGAGCACCAAAGGTGAGCCAGTGGCAGGGCAGCCCTGAGGCAGCAGCCGGGGAGGAGGATGAGGAGAAGCCGTGGCCCGGTCCCAACTGATCCACAGACCGGTACCAGTCTCCGGACCAGGAGTTGGGGACCACTGATATAGTCCACCCTAATCACTCTGCATTTTGTAAAACAGCCAAGGTATAATCCCTCTGGCCCAGCTGGGTAGGAGCTTTGAGCTGGATTGTCACCAATATGTGGATGACACCCAGCTCTATATCCTCATGGATGGTCACCTGGACTCTCCCCCTGAACTATTTGCCAGATGTTTGGAAGCTGTAGCTGGGTGGCTTGACCTGAGCCATCTAAAACCCAACCCCTCCAAGATGGAGGTTCTATGGCTAGGAAGGAAGAGAAGCGCATTTACCCACTCTGGCTGGGACACAATTGAACATCACGTCCCTGGCCAGGAATTCAGGGGTTATTCTGGATGCCTCACTATCAGTGGAAGTGCAGGTCATGAGGATAGCCTGCCAGGCATTTTACCATCTTCGCCAGGCGAAGTTACTAGCACCCTACCTGTCTTCAAAACTCCTGGCCATATTGATCCAGGTGACGGTCACCTCCACAACTGACTTCTGTAACTCACTATATGCAGGCCTGCTCTTATCTCTGACCTGGAAATTGCAGCTGCTGCAAAAGGCACCAGCTAGGTTCCGCACAGGAACATCTTGGAGGGCTCATATCCATCCTGTGCTGAGGCAGCTGCATTGGTTTCCAATTGTAGTCTGGATTAGGTTCAAGTTTCTGGTTTTGAGCTTCAAAGCCCTTCACAGTCCGGGACCAACATATCTGAGAAACCACCTTTCTCCTTATGCCCCTCCCCCCCAGGGCTTTATGCTCTGCGGGCTCCAACTTGTTGGTGATGCCTGGCCCCTGGGAAGCCCGCTGGCCTCAACCAACGCCAGGGCCTTTTTGGCCCTGGCCCCAATCTGGTGGAATGAGCTCCCAGAAGATATGAGGGCCCTGCTGGAGCTTTCTGCATTCCACACAGCCTGTACAATAGAGCTCTTCAGCTGGTTTTATGGCTGAGGCCATGGCATGGAAGATCATGGATCCCCCAGGAGAGAGATTCCAGGCGAGTCTCCATTAGGCCAGATCATCGTCAGAACAAACCATCATCATCTATGATGCACTGTGAGGGGATTAGTAGTGGGGTGGGAAGATAACTTTTTTCATCACTAGGGTGTGATATTTTAATGGGGTTATCATAACAGTTTTATGTGGGGGTTTTATTCTGTAACCCACCACGAGACGGTTTGTTTATAGCGGCGGGTAACAAATCCAATTTGATGATGATGATGATGATGATGATGATGATGATGATGATGATGATGATAATAAACTCCCTTCAAAGGGGATAGGAAAAAGGCCATAATAACCTGCACAACACAAAGGGAGTATGTGATAGAGCAATTCCACTCCCCATCCAGGTTTACAGCCCGCATAGACTGCAACAGTTAAATTAGAGATAAAGTGCTATTTAATCTGTAGGCCATCAAGAACAATAGAGATGACCAATGAACTCAAGCATATATTTGCTAAGGGATTGTAGCAGAGGCTGTAGCATCAGCTAGTAATTACAGTTTATACATCAGAGACTTAGTCTCATGGGCCTAATATTTACAGTAGAAAAATATAAGATGTCCTTGAAAAAGATCGGTATGGAGTTTATCTTTATCCCTAACAGGGACTCAGAGCATCTTGTAACATTTAATACTTTTTCATTTCAACATCACTAGAACTCTGTAAGGTAGGTCAAGTTGAAATTGTCTGAGGTCAGCAAATTGTCAAACAAAATGGCCTCTGAACTTTGATCTCCCAGTTCCAGCCCAAGACCCTGACTACTATAGCACACATGATTTCACTACATAGTGTCACATAAGAGTGACTCCTGCAGAGTAATCATTGTTAGTGAAAAAACAGTGGCAGCTAAGGGGTCCGCAAATCATTGATGGTTCCAAAGGGTCCTATGGAACTGAGAAGAGAAGTAAACTACTTGCTGATGACTCCTGTATTCCCATTCATTATGTACCACCCTCCCCAGAAGCTCCCCGGATGGCAACAGAAAGATTTGCCTGTGTTTGAAACAATACATGTGCCAAAAAAGCCCTTCGCCCAAGGGACTGCAGCAAGGTGGTGGACCAAGGATGCTGTGCCATAGTGTCAACCTTTAAAACTAGGCATTAGCAAAAAGGCTTGCAGCAGAGAACAACAAAGAACTGGTTCTTACCTTAGAATAAAGCCAGTCTCAATAGAGTGAGTGTTAAAGTAAAGCAAAGCAGGCCTTAAGCATACTGACCTGACTAACAACAAGAAACAGAAAACTCTGCCCAGTTCAGCATTCTCCAAAACTACAGGAACTGCAGAAGTCCAAACAACCCTAATTAAAGTGCTCAATACTCTTCTAGCACATAACACATCACAAAGAGCCATGGAGAATTATGACCCTGGCCTCCAAGGATTTCACCTTGAAACTGAGGGCAGCCTGGAAAAAGCTTCCTTCAGTCAGGCAGTTTAAACAGGCTTTCATCAGACCACACTTTCAGGATTCTGGAGACATCTGTATAAAGGCAGGGAGGGAGAATGATTCCTTCAGTGAGACACACCTCTAGGCTTCTTTCCCTGGAACTGAAAAAAGAGATAGGGTTGAAGTTACTTGTAACTGTTGCTCATCAACATCTTCTGTGTAGACATACATTGGGGCCTGCACTTGAGGAGGTCAGCCACAGAGCCATTTTTTAAATAGCTAAAAAGTTTTAGGGGGATATCCTACCCTATAGGAACTGCACATGCACTAGTTTTCCTGCAAGGCGTGATCATGTGTTCCTTGGGCAGGATACTCCATTCCCTCAGCTCCAACAAGCCACCTTGAGACCCCATGGAATGGGACAGAATGTGTGCCAGAACACCCTTTCAAACCAACAGGAACAAGGAACTTATAGCAGGTCTGGTGGGAGGGAATGTGTGTCTGCACAGAAGACACCAAAGAATAACAGTTACAGATAGGTGCAACCCTCTTTTATGTTCTGTTTTCTTGTGCAGCTCTACATTGGGACATTAACACACTGCATACCAGGAGATAGGACAAGCTCCTTAGAGAATTCACTCTAACATCCAATAGACAAGGAAACTGTGTTGAAACAACCAAATGAGTAATGGATTGGGAAGAGGCTGCCTGACCTTTCTTAGACCCCCCCCCCCAATAACACACAAACTGTCCTGTTCTATGTATGTAATAAAGGATAGTCTTTTTTAAAAATTCAAGCCTTTGAAATAGGGTGAGGGGAAAAAACAGGTAGGCCATCTTGGTGTAGTGGTTAAGAGTGGTGGACTCACATTCCAAATGTCATACCGTTAAATATATTCTCTGTAGCCACCACAGCAAGAACTGAAGGGCAACCCTTGGAACAGATAAATGATAGAAAGAGCTATAATGGGACTGATCATATCTCCTAAGAAATCGAAGTTCCCTTATGTGTAACCTAGCAACTACATCTGTGGTGGATGCCATGAGCCCCAATAGGCACTGGATGGTCTGAAATGATTGCCATTGGTTCCAGAGAAAGGCATGCACTAATGATAGGAGAGACTTAGCTCTATCTGAAGGCAAAAAGATCCATTCCTAAGTTAAATCCAGGACTGCCCCCATAAACTCCACCTTTCTTGAAGGGGTTAAACAGGATTAAGCTAATCACGATCCCCAAATCAGCACACAAAGTGGACGTGAACTTGCAAAATGTTGGGTGGAGAACTCAACTGGAGCCAATCATCTAAGTAAGGAAAAATCGAAAGGTTCTGCATCTGCAGAAATGCAACTACCATGGCCATGCACTGGCTAGCCCAATCCTGACAGATCTCAAAAACCAAGCAAGGCCAGCCCTGGTCAGTATTTGGAAGGAAGACCACCAAGGATAACCAGAATTGTGATGTGGAGGCAGGCAATGGCAAATAACTTCTGAACATTTCTTGCCGGGAATACCCTATGAGGTTGCCATAAGTCAGCTGTGACTTGACGACACAAAAACCCAACAAAACAGAACAGAACAGAAGGAAGAGTCCCAAAGAGAATGGATACTTTTTCACCCATAGGTACCTCTTCCTTGAGGTAACCCTCCTGCATATGCATGCATACAAACACACCCATTTCTGTTTTAGTCCCACAGAGATAACAGAACCATGTGGAAAGCTACTGTTCGGATGCAACCTTGGTTGCGTCTTATAACAGATAAGTGAGCAAACAGCTTCTGCAGACAAACTTATTATCTCCAGCAAGGGAAAACACCATCAGCAACCCCAGAGCTGTGACCTTGTTATAGTCCGTAATGAGCTGACGGGAAAATATTTCTGCCTGATTAGAATCCTTAATGAGCTCCTGATGATTATAAGAGCAATCTGGCCACTCTCCCAATTTTGTCCCATCTCTAGTGGCAGCAGAACAGCTCCGGCAGCTCCTTTCCATGGCTCTTTACAGTGCTTGAGGTACAGCATTGCAAAGGCCATTGTTTGCATTCACTGCAGGCTCATTGGCTAATAAAGTACGCATTTACTGGTCATGTCTCAGACATTCTGCTATTGCTCACTCTGAATTCCACCAGAGTTATAAGGCTACTCAAACACCTGCTGGTTCAGCTCACATCCTGTTTGGCAGTCGTGCTCCAGGAGCCAGTTTTTTGACAGACAGTCTATTTGCCAGCCTGTCTGTGGCTGTTCAACAGGTGGCCTCAGCCATTCCTTATGAATTACAAAACCTCAAATTGTTTTATCGACCACACACATTATTATACGGCCCAACTGAGTTCCATTCCCTCCTCCCTGGTCACTTGTTGTGATGCCACAAACCCAGTGGCACCTTTAAGACCAACAAAGATTTATTCAAGCATGAGCATGGTCAGTTCATAGTCTGAAGAAGAGTGCTTGCACTCAAAAGCTCATGCCTTGAATAAATCTTTGTTGGTCTTAAAGGTGCCACTGGTCTCTGATTTTGTTTTGTTGTGCTGGTTCAGACCAACACGGCTACCCACTTGAATCTTCTTTTGGACAGGTATTCGGGTCATTCAGGGCCAAACCAAACAGACTTGGTGACCACCTCATGTATAGTCAACATTTGAACCTGGTAAATTCTGCTGTTAAGACATGTTGACTGAGAAATTCAAGGCTACAAAATTATCAAAAGCAAGCATCAGGTTTGCTTTTTTTTTTTAACTGCATGATATAGCCTGCCTTATAACAGATCTACACACATACAAACTTCTGCTTATCTTCCATGAATTTTCTCTTGAGTTAACATTGGGTTTTCTTGTTCCACTCTGTCAACCAACGATTTAGAATGTGGAGGCTGTTCTCTGTTTGAATCTAAATCAGCCAAGTCTCAAAGTGGGGGGAGGGACTCCTACTCACTCCCTGGGCACATCTGCAAACATACGAAGCAAAACATTGCAAACCTCACCTTCTAGAACCAGGGAGCAGAAAGACAACTGTATGGGAAACATGCATCATTGTCAATGGAAATTACAATATGAAGTGTGGGTATTAAAAAAACACCCAAACCAATCCTATCACCAGAATTGGCTTGTAAAATGAACTAATGGGCTTTTAGTCTAGCGGGCAGGAATCCATATCATAAATAGCACCGCTAAAGCTAGTAGAAATTATCCCTTTTTCTTGGCAGCATCAGGATAAATGACCTAAACCAAACAGAGTCTCCTAGATCTCCAAATAAATCTTGAAAGAAAGGCTCACGGGATGATGTGACAATGTCTGCCTTTTTAAACATCTTGTGAATCCACACACAAATAAAGGGCTAACTCTTTCATTGAGCAAGTGCAGGCAAGCTGATGATGTTCTGGCACCTGTCTGCTCCAGGGCACATGCAAACCATGGTCGAAATGTTGGAGCAATAAATCTGTTCTTCCTGGACTCACCATAGGAATCCATTGTCACTTGAGCTCAATAAGACCCAACAGTTTTTAACAGCGATGGAGTCCTGATATACACATGATGCAGAGCATTTGGAAACTGCATTGACTATGCCCACAAGTACTGGTTTCTGTCAAGATGAGTACCATATATAAAGGATGCTTTGGGCTGATCCTGCGTTGAGCAGGGAGTTGAACTAGATGGCCTGTATGGCCCCTTCCAACTCTATGATTCTATGAATTTCCTGGAAGATTTGCTTGCAGTTCAGATTGAACTGCTTTTTCAAGAAGCTCGGCACCTGCATAAGAATAGCATGGTGACTCCCCTGTTGGCCACTTTATAAAAGTAGTATTTATGGAGAGGGGATAAAATTATCCCACCTTATGATCAAAAACATAATATACCATCATAAATACAAAGCTACAATGTTTTTTTTCCACAGGGCAATACCGATAAACAACAAAACTACAATGGTTACAAAAAATAATAATTTTGAAGCATGTTGACCATTTCCTGGTTTGCTTGGGATATGTGTTCCTGAGGTCATGGGCAGGTAAAATCTCTTTTACAATCAGCTACATTAGAGAACATGTACTCTTTTTGTGCCTGCACAGATGATGGCATTCATCCCTTGGTGGCATTCATCCTTGGTGGCATTCGCCATTTTAGTGCATGCAATTAAAGGCAACAGGACAAGAATGCATACATGTAATTAACACACATGAACATAGTCATGTTCATATCTGGGAGAGAAAGAGGAGGATGTGTGAGGAAACTGGAGCAGCAAAACAAAATTGGTAAGGCTGGAACCCCAGTGCAAGAATACCCATAGTTTCCCCTGTCAAATGCAGACAACAAGATTGAAGCATTTAAAACTCAGACACAAAGGGTGGTGGAAAACAGTACGGGAGTCCGCATGAGCAAAGCATTCATTATTCAGTTTTGAATGTTAAAAAATGAACTTTTCTTCCTCAAATGCCTGAGAGGCTGTTTTGCAATTTGCAAGCAAATTGTGATCCAAGCAGAGGGGTGATCCAGCATCCCTGGCGTCTGATTGAGTCCCCCAGTAGAGGGCAGGGGTGATGGAGTCTAGGCAATTTGCTAAAAGCAAATTTTCTCCCTTATCATGAGTAAAATGTAGCATATTTTATACGAAGTTGTTGTAGTGGCCTCAGAGAGCCCAGGTCCTGGACAGCTGTATCCCTTGCCAATACTAAATAAAGCAATGGAAAACATTAAAGGGTTTCTCGCACAGATAGCTAATAGCCAGTAGCTTCCGAACATATATGTTTTCTGTCGTTTCTCCCCTGTGTCGTCTCCTCCTCAAACACAGTTCTCCTTCTTAGATTCCTGCTGCCCTCTATGGTGCTGTCCTTGCTTAAAGGAGATTAACTCCACGGCCACCTCCTCCTAGTCTGTTCCTCTGAAGATTATCATTTCATGCTAGGAACAGATAATCCCATCAACAAACTGGCCAGCTGCCACCAACAGGGCTGATTAAAATCCTCTGGCTCCTTCGCATGTTCCGAGTGTCTCCCTGGCTTTTCCCCTTTGACTGGCTGTGCCATGGGTGGCATTGGTTCTTTTGATATTAATAAAACAGACATTGAGAAGGACTGCCGCGTCTGGAATCAGCATTCAGAATGCAGACTAAATTCCCGTACGGGAAACACAAACCCAATTATGTCCTGTGGAGATGCAAATCACTGCCCCCTGGTGCCTAGGAAAGACATGGCATGTTGTTATCACAGTCACAAGATGGCTGTTTAATCACCAATACTGGAGGAGCTCGTGTGCAACTCTGTTCATTTGGTTTCTTTCCTACCCGAAAACTCACCCCTACTTGCCCATGCCATTAAAAGGCTGAGCATCCAAGGAACAGGAATACCAGCCTCCAGGTGAGCCTTGGCGATCCCCTGGAATTACAGCTCACCTCCAGACTAAAAAGATCAGTTCCTGGGAGAAAACGACTGCTTTGGGGGGTGAACTCCATAGCATTCTACTCCACTGAGGTCCCTCGCTGCCCCAAATCCCACCCACTTGTGACTCTACCCCCAAAGTCTCCAGATATTTCCCAGCCCAGGGCTGGCAAACCTAAAAGGAGAGGCAAGGCACAGAAGAGACTGGACACAATAGCATGGCAAGAGACAGACAGTGCAATCCTAAGAACTCATTTAGGGGAGTAAGCCCCACTGAATACAATGGCACTTAGTTTTGAGTCTCCCTGCTTATGATTGCTCCCAGAATTTGCTTTGCCAGTCCAGGGGAAGGGATCAGCTCTCTAGAGCTTAAAAGAAAAGCCAAGACAAGATCTTCTATGTGGACATCTTTATTAGGTTTGCCAGTATCCCAGTCATGGATATAGCAACAGCACTTCCAGCCGCCATGTGCATTAAACTCTAGGAATTTCCCATGATCTCTATGGTCTTTACCATCTAGATTGGAGGGATTATTAGCATGTCATGTGGTGTAGTGACATCACATCCAAGTCTTGCCTACAAGTGATGTCACAGCATCAAAGAATGCTTCCCAATGCTCCCCCTCCCTATGCCCCTCAAACCAAAATCTCCTTGGAACCAAGACCAGGATTGGTGATCCTAAACTGTATAATAACAGAGGTATTTCACCCAGACACCCTGGATGTTGAAGACATGGAATACACTTTAAAAAGAGAGTATGCAGATACATACACTTGGCAGCAGTGTATGTGAGTGAGATCTTAGGATACTTGTGAATTACAAGCTAAATGTGAGTGGAGATACAGTGGCAAAGAGGGTGAATGCAGTCTTGTGCTATATCAACAGAAGCATCAAAATCACAAGATGTCATAATCCCTTTGTATACTGCATTGGTAAGACTGCACCTGAAGTACTGTGTACAGTTCTGGAGGCCTCATTTCAAAAAGGATGTGGATAAAATTGAGAGGGTTCAGAGGAGAGTGTGGGGCTCTTCCCGGCCCCTCCGCGAGGTTCACCCTTCTCAGCCGTGGCGTCCCCTCTTCTTCCGACCAAGAACCACAAAGTCTGCTGGATTTTCCAAACACCGTCTTTTATTCTCTCCTCCCCGTACACTCGCAACGTCCTTTTCTCTCATCCACACCAACCACCACCCCGGTGTATTCCCCACCTTATATTTCCCGCCTTGGACCCCGCCCCCCTACATAACCCGTCTTGCCGCCGCCGCCCTTCCGTCCTAGTCACTCGTCGGCGTCCGGAAGTTACTTTCGACTTTCAGGTAAGCGTTTCTTTCTAGGTTCCAGCGCCGGCGACTTCTCGGGCGGGCCCTTCCTCGGGGTGAGCGAGTGGGGAGGTGCCACTGACCACAACTCCCTTTTCCCCCGCCCCCTTCCCAGGCTGGCCGGGCACTCAACGCGAGGACCGGTTTGGCTGCTATAAGTCCCTTGCGTTTAGCATCCTCATTCCAGGTTTGAAGTCCGGGCGCCTCTCTACAGCCTCCCTCCCCGCGTTCGTATCCGTTGGTCCCTAACTCTCCATCCTCGCCCGGACAGAGAGCAATGAGGACCAAGCCCTATGATGAAAGGCTGAAGGACTTGGGAATGTTCAGCCTGGAGAAAAAGAGGTTAAAAGGGGATAGGATTGCTGTCTTCAAGTATTTGAGAGGTTGTCACTTAAAAGGGGGCAGGGAAAGGTTCCTATTGACAGCAAAGAATTACTTTAAATGAGTTTAAACTACATGTAGAATGTAACTGGCTAGATACGGGGGTGGGGGAATTCGGTCGGAGTAGTTCAGTAGAGGAATTGGCTGCCTAAGGAGGTGGTGAGCTCCCTCTCACTGGACGTCCTTAAGCAGCAGCTGGACAGATACTTATCATGGATGCTTTAGGCCAGGGGTAGTCAACCTGTGGTCCTCCAGATGTCCATGGACTACAATTCCCATGAGCCCCTGCCAGCAAACACTGGCAGGGGCTCGTGGAAATTGTAGTCCATGGACATCTGGAGGACCACAGGTTGACTACCCCTGCTTTAGGCTGATCCTGCATTGAGCAGCCTGGCCACCCTAGTGTGCCAGCCACAAACAGACAATCTGAGGAAAACATGGGGGGGGGGTTACTTATGGGGGCCAGAAGGTTCTGATTCCTTTCATTATGGCACTGAAATACTCACAATCATCCTGCAGCTGGTGGCCAATCTGAGTCTTGTAGTTTTATTTTCTGATTCATTTTGCCTGCCACAAACTCAAAGCCTTCGTTTCCATTGGAAATAGCACGGCAAGGTGGGGGCGGGGGGAGTGAGGCACTAACCCACACCAGCATGTTCTGATTCTATTCATTTTTGGTATTTCAGCACATACGATCACCCTGACAGTGCTGAAGATTTTGAAACTTCTGACTTCATTATCTGATGAGTTATGCCTGCCACAGGGGGGCTGTTCCTTTGGTTATTATATGATAAACTGATGCTCCAATGGCACAATTTTATAGTAGAAATCTAGAGATGGGGTGTATGTGTGAAGGGAACAAGCCTCAAATCCCTTCCTCTTCCCTACACGGCATTGTCATAAAAGACGTGCTGGTTTAGGAAATCTTCGATCTAAAGCCCCTGGTTTTCAGAGTCTGCACTGCCAGTCAGAGTTTGTATTTGACATCTGGATGCAACCTGAGTGAATCTGAGATACCTCCTTCATTTTTTGCCTCTTTTGTCAGAGAAAGTCAAATCAGACTGAGGGAGGTACCCTAACCCTGCTAGTCATCCCTTCCCTAAACTCTAGTTTGTGTCGTGAGTTAATATAATTTTTGCCCAGTTTGAAGTTTCTACTAAGCTCAGGGAATTTTGCTTGTCTCCTGGGGGGTGGGGAGAGTGTGCAAGCAAGGACATTCGAAAAAAAGGCAACCTCAGACTCTGTGTGCAAAGAAGCAAATCAGCGTTTGAGCTATTCCCCCCACCCCACCTCCCGCTTTGCTTGAGGATAGCTAGCATTTTCCGAGACCCAGAGGCAATGTTTAGTCTCATCGTTCAGGGCCTATTGCCAATTAACTTAATGAAATAAAAGTCTCCTTTTCAGTGTTGTCCTGTGCATGCACACAGGAGAGACAGAGGACTTGTTATTTTCAAGCATCAGTTTGGGATGGTTATTTTATTTTATTTTTTGCTGCATTTACTTGGAGACATCTGTCTGTTTTCATGCCTGCAGTGTAGGCTGGTGTTGGAGCTGCATCTGTTAAGGATCCTCTGTGCTTTCTTTCCTGGGGGCTATTTCAGGGCAAAAACATCCATTAACTGTGCACACTGAAGCACCCACTCGACAAAAGCATGAGCAAAAAAACATAATGATACATCAAGCTTGGCATATAACTCATCTGGAGAGGCTGCAGTGAGAGAGTCAGAAAGGGAACCCATCCAGAACAAGGGAGCAGCTGCCGAGACTTCACTTTCTCCCTCTGCCTTTTCTTGCAAAAAGAGTAGCCAGTGACCCATGTTAACATACCATCAGGCTAAGCAGACTAGAATGCACAGCCGTAGGCACTGGACTACCTTATTGCCCTGCGGAGCAGTGCATAAGAACCACAGATGTAACCTTTAAGGGGCTTGCAGTTCTGTAGGCTGCTTCCATCTGGGAATGTTTGGAACATACCTCTTTCCTGCCCTCATCAGCAAACCTGGTGCATTCCAATTTCAAAGTCTTTCAAAGTGAAACCTACGAAACATTCATCTGTTAAACACTGACAAACTCATGATTTTTTGAAAAGAAATATATTTTAAAAATAAAGGGGTTGTCTTTTCAGCTGTCTTTCTCTACACTGTTGGCGCTCTGGCTACCATTTGTCTTCCTTAGTGACAGGATCACCGTGTTCAAACATCTTCATGCTCAGACTGGAACTGTCATAATATTAATATTGCATGCTGTAAAAATCATCATCATCATCATCATCATCATCATACAGCTACTGATGTATTAAAAAGCCAAGTTTAATAGAGGGAGGTGGCCATGTTAGATATAATCTAGAAGAAGAAGAGTTGGATTTTCTACCCTGTTTTTCACTACCAAAAGCAGTCTCAGTAATTACAATCACCCTCTGTAAGGTAGAGAGCTTTGATAGAACTGTGACTAGCTGTGTGCACCCAGCTGGCTGCAGGTGAAGAACTGTCACCCAGCTGGCTGCCTATAGAGGAGTGAGGGAATCAAGCCTGGTTCTCCAGATTATAAGCTGCTGCTTTTCACCACTACTGGCTCTGTCATGCATTCCACCAAACCTTCTTCCCAGAATCCTAGAGCTGATTGCACAGTACAATGAACAAAAAAATTTGAATATGTATTCTGACAGTAAGTAGCCAGGATTGCCAATTTCTAGGTAGTAGCTGGAGATCTCCGGGGAGTACAACTGATGTCCAGGTGATAGAGATCGGTTCATATGTTGAAAATGTCCAGTGGAAGGTAGACTCTGCGGTATTATACCCCACTGAAGTCCCTTCCCCATTAATCCCTGCTCTCCGCAGCCTCCATCCACAAATTCTCTAGATATTTTCCGACTTGGATCTGGAAACCCTAGAAGTATCCCCAAATCTTCAATGGCTGAACCAGAAACAAAGCTTTACATAGCTCTTCTAGTTTCTTCCCTTTAGATTAATAACAAAGCACAAATAGCATTAAATATTCAACCACATACTTTAATGGCTATTAAATGGCACCAGAGAACAATATACCTGCCATTCAGTCTTTTGCCTTGGGACTCTGTTTGACAAGAATTGACAAGGAACTGAGTTTCTACCATTGTTAAAGAGCCCAGAATCACTATTCTGCGCTACGGCAAGCAGATGATTTGTCTTCATTTTTCAGGATATATCAAAACCTGGGTGCAGTTTACAGACGCTAAATAAATATTAGACCCTTGCTATTGTCAATATAAAAGGTGAGCAGAGAAAAGGTGATATGGAACGACAGGGAAAAAATTCACATCCCTGGGAATTCAGAGCACATAAGACTAATATATGTGAGGAAATCACAGAAAGGAGTGTGAGACACGATGGGAAGTGGAAGGGTCTGTATATTGATATTTGAAACAGGCTCTTTAAAATGGAAGATAATAACTGAAAATTATTCTGAGCTTTTCAAAGGCATAAATGACCAAACAGCCTCCTGACTCCTGAATTACATTATACAGAGAGAACTTAATAGCCTGCTATTATCACTTCTCCTCACTGACAGGATTTCAGCAGTGAAAAGACAAACAAGAAGTGCATTCATAATCACAACCGGGTTCACCTCTGCAAAATGCCGACCACAGCTAATTTCAGGTAAGTGCTGTGGTGAGAGGGGAGAAAAAAAAGAGCTTAGTGGCGCTAATTTCACTCGGTGGCGAGGTAATTTTTGTCTTTGCCATTTGCCGTTGCCATCTGAGAGGAACAGGCAGGGTTGGGCCGGAGAAGCATGCAGGGAGGGGGGAATCAGCCTGCAGTGCTAGGCTGGGTTGCAAAGAACAGAAGTTCTTGGCAGCTGGGATATTATTACCCATTTTGCCCTTAGCAACAACAGGGAGAATTCATGGTCATAGTAAACATGAATCGTAGAGGCCAATTCCCTCTGAGAATGCTTCGAAACACACCATGCAGAACACTTTGATCTCAAATACAGAGCTTAAATAAGGCTTGTAAAAGTTTTCGGAGTGGGAGGTGTACTTTTAGGGGAGGTATGGGTGAAATGCTTCCTGGAAGAAAAACACACACACCACCACCACCAGAGATTGTATCTTTTTACTGCTGATACTTCATCACAGATTTTTTTAATTAGCCAATAAAAAATATTAAAAGATCCCTACTTGATTAGACCACTAATGCATCCAGCATTCTGATTTCCTATAGTGGTCAACCAGAAGTTTGTAGGAAGCCCACAAGCAAGACCCACAAGCCAAGCTCCTTCACTGTTTGCCTTCCATATATACAATTCAGAGGTAAACTGCCTCTGTCCATTGAGGGCCTATTGAGTTCAGTGGGATGCTGTTCTGCTATGCTCACTGTCCAAGTGGCCAGATTATTGGATGAGGCTATTTCTTGACTGGCGATAGCTGCATCCTCCATTAATTTGTATTCATTTAGATCAGTGGGCCGCAACCTTTTTATCACCGGGGACCACTCAACGCTTGACAATTTTACTGAGGCCCGGTGAGGGAGAGTAGTTTACTCCTCTACTCTCAACCACTGCCCTAATGCTCTCTGATCGCTATGGTAATGTTTAAACATCCCTTCAAAATACGATACAGACACGCCACAACAATGAATATAAGGAACATTTTATTTTCATGGAAATTTTAACTCATGACAATGACAAATCAATGGGAACCCTGAGCTTGTTTCTCTGCAACAAGATAGTCCCATCTGGGAGTGATGGGAGACGATGACACCCGAAGTGTGTTGTAAAGGGCCGGGGGGGGAGAGGGGGAAGGCGTCCTTCACGGCCCACCTCCAATTAGTCGAAGGACCACATGTGGTCCGCAGCCCACAGGTTGGGGATTGCTAATTTAGATATTTATAACCCCGTTTTCTCCCCAATGGAGCCAAATGACCTTATAAGTGTTGGCAGAGTTTAAATATGCAAGAGATGGAGGCACCAGCTGCTTAAAAGAATAAAATAGTTTTATTGAGAAGAAACTTTATTGAGAACAAACTTTTTCATTAAGAGAGAAGAGAGATAGTCCTAGCAGTGTAACTGACAACATTCTGGAGGGAAAAGGGCAGGAAGTACACTCAAAGGAGCAGGAAGTCTCCAATTGAGCCAATCAGGCCATGGGAGGAGATTATTTGAAAATACCAGGAAGTCCCTAATCTAAATAAACTACATATATATTTCCGCCAGTGCCCCCTGAAGGAAAGTCTTCTTGGGCTGTTGGATCATGCACACTACAAGCCTTGCATCTTCCCATAACGACAACATGCCCCTCCCATTTTAACTTCACAGCAACCCTGTGAGTTAGGTTCAGCTAAGACAGAGGGGCAAGGTCATTCAGCCAGCTTCCATGGCGGTGCTGGGATTACAACCCCCATCTCCCAGATCCGAGACCAACACTCTGACCAGACTCTCCAGCCACTGTGTCATGCCAGCATTCCCAGTCCTTTATTAAAAGGCTGGTGGATACCATCGTGTCTTGAAGCAGTGAGTTCCATATATTGATTTTATGTTGCGTCTCTTCTGAAGCTAGTGCTTAAGCCCACTTAACTCTAAATTGGATTGCAAACTTGGTTTCCATTACACCATTCAGCTGATGCAGAACATGACAGCCAGTGTCCTGACAGGAGCTCCTCGCTAGAAGCATGTTACTTCAGTGTTCTATCATGTCCTGCTGACACAGATTTTCAGAGGAATAAAATATTAAAGTAACAGCTTTTCACTAAAGCGACATTAAATCCACTCCAGAAGTCTTTTGTAGTATTATCCAGGGGGGAGAGAGGGGAAGTTCTACTTTCTGCTTAGCTCAGTGGTCTCCAAATTAAGACTGCTCATCTTCCCTGAAAGAAACACAGTCACAATGACAGGAGGTTGATCAGCGATCTGTAACAGGTATATTTTGGTTTGTGTGTCCCTTATTAGCTCTCATTCCCTGAAAACACATGTCAAGAAGCAAACAATCCCTTCTTAGCAAGATTACATGACTGTTTCATTGAACATTAGCATCCTCCCCTCAGCTAGCAGAAATACAAAGCTTTCTTACTGACTTGTACCACCCAAGGCTAAGCTAAAACTGGCTACCACCCTCCTACAAGCCCATCTGGCTTGTTAGAGTGTATCGAAGATGCATTGATACACCAAAATAAATCCCCAACCCATGGAGCCTTGGTATTATCTGGCTCAGAATTCCTTTTGTTCGTGCAAAGGATGACTGTTTCTCTCCAGAAATTCTATGGAGGGGAGGCTAAAGAAGTGGAATCCTTCTTTGCGTTGTTGTTGGTTGTTGTTTTTCTTTTCTTGGCCCCTGCAGAGAGAAATTAAGCTTCCACAAGGCATGGATAAGCAAAGGTGATTCCGCCACAGAATGGAGGACGTGGGAAATGCAGTCGGCATGCTGTGTGCCAGAACTGAAATACCTTGCGAGATATCCTTCCTCACACTAAGTGCCAGAAGTTTCTTTCAGCCTTATCACTGTGATGGATGGTTTTAAGGCACATTGAAGGACAGGGTAGCAATAACAATGGCCACAATTACTATTCTCCATAATTCCTTTAACTGCAGTAATATATTACTGAGCTCCTGGCATGTAGCTTTATCTCTCAGAAACCACTTAGCCATCTCTTCAATCCTCCCTTTATTAAAGTTGGAGACACCATGAGGATGTCAGCTGGCACAGGGTTAGTTGCTCTGTAGGACTTAAGCGCCTCACAGCCAGCAGTTCCAATGGGCACCCATCCTCGAAAGAAACCAATTATTTCAGCCGATCGCAATCTGGGGAACTGCAGATACATGAGCAAGAAACATTTAATACACATTTTGCAAGTAAAATGTGTCCTGGCACAGCCATCCGTAGACAAAGGCCCAATCAGGGAGAATAGCGAGTCATCCAAGTGAGCTTAAAAATAATAAACTCCCATTCTAAGGATCCTCCCGGTAGCCAGAGAAGTGGGAAATGGGGCCTTGAATATGAGGTTTCAAGGTTATAGTAATCTAATAGGATGATACTCATTTCCATGCACCCATCCTTCTTCCAGTACCATGGTTATATATCCAAACAACTAAAAGCACAACCAAACAACACAAATACCTCTAATCTATTGTTATGAAAACCAAGAATGGGCTGGCCTTGAGGAGGGCTAGATACTGCTGATTTTGTTGTTGGATTCCATCAAGTCTTTTCAGACTCCTGGTAACTTTCTGAACAAAGGCCTGCCATGCAACTCTGTCTGAAGTCATTTCCTTATGTTTTTGTAAGGTCAACTCCCTTATGTCTTTGGTTCTATTCATCCATCTTGTTCTTTGTCTACCTCTTCCGTTTCCTTCAGTCTTACCAAGCATAAGCATTTTTTCCCTAAATTTCTAGGTTTATTATCCCTTAAAAGATTAACTTGGACCATTTAATGTTTTGGGGCATCATAGTTCCACTTGTAGATATTAGACATGAATGTCAAGGATAGATATTCATCTTTTTCTGCTTCCTTCAATCCTACCAAGCAGAATCATTTTTTCTCATCCATCATTTGCATGCATTATTTGAACAAAGTATGAGAGTTTTTGTTTACAGATCATTGCCTCAAGAGAGGAGTTGGGCTTAATTTGGTCCAGAACAGATTGATTTATTCTTCTTGCAGTTCATGATATTTTCACATCTCCAGGTCCATAATTTGAAGGCATCTTTCTCTCACACTTTGGGTCCAGCTTTTACATCCATATATTACCACAGGAAAAAAACACTGCTTTGACAATTCTGATCTTTGTTGCCAGTGAAATATCTTTCATTACGGAGTACACCAAGGCTATGTATGCCACTGATCCATTCCCTCAATCTGGGAGCCTGATGAGACCATCCTTACCATGCCTGTGTTTCCTCCTGTAAGACCAATGGAACCTTGATGCTGTGAATCATCTTGACTTTGGAATGAAATACATGAGTGAAGTTCAAAAGAGATGGGAAATAGTTCTCTGCATGCAAAGTAAATAAAATAGAACTCCACTAGCACCTTAAAAACTAACAAGACTTATTCCAGCATGAGCATTCACAAGCCAGAGCTGTTTGCATGCAAAAGATTAATATGGCTAACATCTGAAATGAACACCTACACAAGGGATAAGTCTTTTACTCTGTATGCAACTGGCCCTGGGGTGGTCCTACCTGCTCATCACCAACAGCCCTACGGAAGAATACTACTACTAACACCTACTAACTTCTGTAATTGGACCTGAGCCAAGCAAATTCTTAGCTCTGGTGGATACTAGTGGGCAAGTTAATCTTTCCCGGGACTTCAGGTTTCCTTTCTGTAAAATGGAAATGATTGCACCAATTTCATATGTGGGAGAGGGGTGCAATCCTCAGAAGGTCTATGCAGAAGTGAGTCCCACCTTATCCAGTGGGGCTTACTCTCAGGGAAGTGTTTTTAGGACAGCTGCAAAATGCATCTTAAATAGTAGTGCTGGTGGCAAAACAGCCGCTTCTCTCCGCTGGGGGATTATAGGGCAAAATATGCTCCGCTGCCTATCAAAACAAGAGGACATTTTCATCAATTGTTTTTTAAAAGAGCCCCAAAGAGAATGGACAACAAAAAAAGAGTACATGGCCTCTAAAAAGAGGACATCTGGTCACCCCAGGCTTACAGTTCTGTGGATCCAGTAATATGGAAGCATGCAGGTCAACAACCACTACACCAAGCTGTCTCTCTTGCATAGTGATTTCTAAATTTTCTATTAGTTTTAACTTTCCCATAGCCCATATAAGCATGCCATCCAAGATGTAAATCATGACCTTCCAAGTTCAATAAATACTTATGCTTTAATATTATCCATTGTCTTAACCACACAAATTCTGCACTTCATAATACAATAATAAATTTGATACACCCAGCCCTCCTCTTTCTCTAACATTGCATAGATTTTTAATTTGGGGGGGGGGGTCTTTCCCTGCTAAATAAAATTCGCCATGACTTTTTGCCAGTCCCCAAATGGTTTTTAGACATAATAATTAGCAAAGTTTGGAATAGGAAAATCTCTGTTTCTTTGATTGTTTCTTGAAGGAAGATGGAAGTTAGAAAATGCTGTTGCAATGACATCACATCATGCCTTTCAAACTACACATTACCAAGTCAATGGCATCTGCTCATCTTCCCATAAGGTGGAGAAAGACAACAGTGGCACACCAGGCCAGTTCGCTCAGTACACAGGAGACAGCTTCCTCTCCAAGGAGCCACGATGAGCCCTGAAGTGCCAGCGGCAGCACTGGGGCTCATCTTGTTCCCACTATGTGTGTGTGAGATTGCCCTCCACTCCTGATTCCTGGCATGGCAACATTGACCTAGACGAAGGTTATCAGCTCTGGGTTGGAAAATACCTGGAGACTTTGGGAGGAGAACCAGGTTTGGGCAGGGTTTGGAGTGGGGAGGGACCTCAGTTGTTGTATTTGACTATGTTGTATGTCGATTTGTTCCATGTATCCCCCTATGATGTTGTATGTAAACCGCCCTGAGCCATATGGAAGAGTGGTATAGAAATCAAATCAAATAAATAAATAAATGTTGTATGGCATTCATCCTCCAAAGCAGCCATTTTCTCCAGGGGAACTGATCTCTGGATATGACCTGTAATTCCAGGGGATTCCCATACATCCCTAGCACAGGTAAAATTAGATTTTCCCGCTCTGGGTTGGGAAATATCTGAAGATTTCGGATATGAAGCCTGAGAAAGGTGAGGCTTTGGAAGGACTTAAATGGACTATAATGCCATAGATACTACCTTCCAAACTGATAATTTCCTCCAGGTGAACTGATCTCTGTCACCTGAAAATCTGTAAAAATCCCAAGCTACCAGCTGGAAGATGGTGAGCCTTGGTGGAGGAAGGGGTCACCAATCAGCCCCTCAACATTTCCTCCCTTTGTCTTCTCATGGGGGCCTCAGTAAATTATCTCACATTTATGAAAAATTATCTTTGTCTTCAAGATCAAAAAAGGCATCTTAATTGACATTTTGCTCTACAAGGAATTCTTTTCATCAATTAAATTAAAATTAAATTTGTTTAAAGTTTTTGTTATGTTCTGTAAAAATAAAAATAAGTAAGATAGAGATTTTTTAAAGTAATCCTGCTCTCCCATCTTCAAATTTTACATTTGTTTTTCAAAATATCTGAACCCACTCTGAAACCAAGTTAAGAAAACAATCACAGGAATGGGTGACCCATTGGTGATTTGTTGTCACTCAAGATGTACAATGCTATCACACACGATTTGTGATGCCTAACTAGCCAAGCGGGCTTCAAACAGGGATCCCTAAAATGTTTCCGTACAGCGTGCCACATGCATTATTATGCAAACGGAATCCTTTCTGCAGCTGTGAAGGGAAATCGGATGAGATAGGAGCACGGCTTGGAGGAGTGCATTCTGACAAACAGCCATGCAGAGTCTCTCTCCCGCCTACTTGTACATCTGCATATGACCCACTTAGTCAGCTCCCATTAAGGAAAACAGTTGAAGAGAGTCACCCAACACAGATAACAGCCTGCAGTTCAGGTTATCATTAGTTCGTACACACCTTGTTTCTCCCTCCCTCCCCCGGATTCCACGTGCACTAAAGAGGAATAAACATGTGATTGCCAGAGAAAGGTTACTTCCTTGACCTTGATTATACAGTGACCTGGAAAACACATTTCACCTTCCAGCTCCCAGATTATCTCAGCTATGGGAGATCCGTGTTCCCGAAAGCCTAAGGAGGAGAGGCAGGCTCTGCTTCCCTTCCTAGACTGCATAAAAAGGATGTTCTTTTATTTGATGGCTTGTCATCATGACAAAATGGACAACTGCAACTGACTTTTCCCCTTCCTCTATAAGCCTCCAAATATCCTCAGGGGAGGCCAAGATGAAGAAGCTGCAGGGAAGGCAAGGAGAAGCAAAGCAACCAAGCTATGAAACTCTATGGACAAGGAGTTCCTTAGAAAATATGATACAAAGCAAAAGCAGCATTCACAAGATATGTTAACTACAAGGTGGGGAACCTTTCAAGACATGAGATTTATTTTGTCTTTTAGGACAGGGGCAGTCAACCTGTGGTCCTCCAGATGTCCATGGACTACAATTCTCATTTGCATGGGAATTGTAGTCCGTGGACATTTGGAGGACCACAGGTTGACTACCCCTGTTTTAGGACATCTAAGCTTTTGTTTTTAAAAAAAGACTCACAGAGAAACAGGAGAAATCTAGAGCAGAAAAAATCAACATGTGTAAATCAACAAATCTCAGTTTAGTGTTTCTTCCAAAGAGCTATTCTCATGTGTTCACCATCCTAAATGCCTTTCCCCCCCCCTCCACCCAATAGGAGACCTAAGCAGCAGCACAGACCCCATGTGAGTCCTCGAATTGCTTTTCAAATAGATTTCACTTCACATTTGGAATGCCAACAAAGTTATTATTGCTTTGGACATTGCAACATTGCAGTAAATCAGCCAAAAATAATTCCCCTAGCCATGGACAGAAGTGGAATGGTAATTACTACCTCAAGCGGCTAACTCAGAAGGCTTAGGGATTAGATGAAGCAAACAGCATTTGGCCCTTTCAGGTTCGTTTTGTCTTCTGGGTGACGATTCTTTCTTCATGGATATTGGCTGCAGCAGGGTGGATACGAAGAAGACACAGAACGGGATGGGCTTCCTGATGTCATTGTGGTTTAAGACGCAGACTGGTATGAACTTCATGTACCCCACAGGAAGATGAACAGCTTCACTCTCACCCAACTTCCCTTCCTTTCAATGGCACCTACACAAAAATGTCTTTGGTAAATTGTGCCTCTAGTCTTTTTCCACGGTGTTACTCTGAGGAGCCTGGAAGTATAAGGAAAAGGGTATTTATTGTAATGTTTCCAGTCTGCATCCAGCAGGAATTGGTAAGGACAAGGGTCGTTGCACATAAAACTTGCTGTCATTGTTTCACAGGGCCTGTAAAACGGAGCTCTTCCGACGGGTCTATGGTTGAGGCTAGGACTGGCAAGGAAGAACATTGCCCCCCCCCTGGGGTCTGAAGCATACACCATTACCCTCCATCCCCCAATGCCCTTGTTGGGTAGGGGAGAGTGGCATTTCCCGTCGTGTTGGGTATTTTTATAGTCTTTTAGTGGGGGTTTTAATGGGGATTTAAGAGTACTGTTACCTGCCACAAGCCTGTAGGGAGGGGCAGGAAATAAATCAAATAACAATAACAATAACAATAACAATAACAATAACAATAACAATAACAATAACAATAACAATAACAATAACAATAACAATAACAATAACAATAACAATAACAATAACAATAAGAAGAAGAAGAAGAAGAAGAAGAAGAAGAAGAAGAAGAAGAAGAAGAAGAAGAAGAAGAAGAAGAAGAAGAAGAAGAAGAAGAAGAGTTGGTTCTTATATGCCGCTTTTCCCTACCCGAAGGAGGCTCAAAGCGGCTTACAGTCGCCTTCCCATTCCTCTCCCCACAACAGACACCCTGTGGGGTAGGTGAGGCTAACAATAACAATAACAATAACAATAACAATAACAATAACAATAACAATAATGCAAGAAGGCTGTCATGTGACTGCATATCAGCTTGCCTGCATGGTCATCAGCTGATTCAAAAATCTGATACAAGTACATTCAAAACTGCCTTTGGCATGTGTACATCAAAAGTGAGGGTGGGACGGGGAATGGCTTTAAAAGGAACTGACCCAAGGTTGCCAAGTCCAGATTTCAACCAAGTTTCTCTGATCTTAGTCTAGAAGAAGGAAAAGGTTTTTATACCACACTTTTTTCTACCTTAAGGAGTTTCAAAGCAGCTTACAATTGCCTTCCTTTCCTTTCCCAACAAAAGGCACCTTGTAAGTAGGATTGAAAGAGTTCTGAGAGAACTGGGACTGGCCCAAGGTCACCCAGCAGGACCTGGTAGCATGGGAAATCAAACCTGGTTCTCCAGATTAGAGCCTGGTGTTCTCAACTACTACACCACACTGACTCTAACCACTTACTTTACCACTTGGAGTGTAAATACCAGTACCTGGAGGCAACATCTGGGGAAGGCCTTGGCCTCTATGCCTTGTGTGTTTGCCCTCCAGCAGGCCTGGTCAGCCACTATGTGGAACAAGATGCTGGACCAGAGAGACCACTGGTATGAATCAGTGGGGCTCTTTTTGTATCTCTAGGTCTGTTGTCATTGTTAGGTCCCATCAAGCTGTTTCTGATTCATAGTGACTCTCTGGACAAAGGCCTGCCATCCAATTCTGTCTGCAGTCTTTTCTTTAAATTTTAGTAAGATTCATCCCCTTACGTCCTTGGTTCTATCCATTCATCTTTGTCTACCTCTTCTTTTTCCTTCAGTCTTAAGAATAAGCATTTTTCTAGGCCTATTGGCCCTTCAAGATGAACTTGGAACCCTTCATATTTGAGGGCATCATAGTGTCACTTGTAGATACTGAACATGATCATCAAGGATGGATAGCTGTATTCCTCTGCCTTGAGTTTTAGGGATACCTGGCTGGCAGGTCCTGGAACCAAACTATGAATTGCTAAGCCTTTGCAGCAATGTAGAAAGACAATTCATGTATTACTACTGAATTTTCTAACCTCAGAGAAATGGTCTCCGTTGAATGTGGTTGGAGAAAGGGGGAGACATCGTGGTTGTTGAGGATTCTCAAACCATGCGGCAAACAGGGATTACATTCAAATCTGTTCCTCAAGAGCCCAGTTTTTGTATAAAAGGTTTGTTATTCCGCAGGATTTTAAGAAGGCGGCTGCAAAATTTTTCTGCGACTGTGGAAACAGTCTTACTAAGAACGGTGTCTCGTTTGAGATATAAAAGTGCCTCAGATTCTTTGACAAAGCAGCAAGATTCACAGACAAGAAGCGCTCTGATCCTGCCCTAAGGCAGGCCCTGCAGACATCAGAGGAGACCCTGGTTCTTTGACAGTTGACCTAGTTGTTCTAATTCTCTTGCTCATTCTTCTGACTCTGATCTCACCCTGAACTAAATACCAGGGCTGCAGCCTCAGAGCCCTCTTTCAGGCAGACATTTGCATGACCAGGAGAACAAAGCAATTTTGGAGCAAGCAGGACATATATTTGGTTTTTAATACCTCCACTGAACTTTATACAGCTTGTAGAGAGTCAGCATGATGTAGTGGTTAAAAGTGGCAGGCTCTCATCTGGAGAACCAGGGTTGCTTCCTTATTCCTCCACATGCAGCCATCTGGGTGACCTTGGGCCAGTCAAAGTTTTCTTAGAGGTGTTCTTGCAGATCAGTTCTCTTAGACTTCTCCAAGCCCCATCTACCTCACAGGGTGCCTGTTGTGAGGATAGGAAGGGAATGGTGTTAGGAAGCCACTTAGGGACTTCTTTGGGTAGTGAAGAGCAGGGCGTGAAAAACCAGCTCTTTTCTAGGTTTTATGAGGGCTCCAGTCCATTGGGACCCACACAATTCCAAAGAAAATGTATTGGGAAGCAAATTGCTACATCTGGTAGCATAACAGGCAGAAGATCTGGAAAACTGAACTTCCCAAAAAATTAATTCCTGACGTGCTCTGAACAGTTTCTTGTATGAATAGTTGCTACAGGTTCCAGAAATGCTCCTGCCTGCTGCCTAGGGCAGGGGTAGTCAACCTGTGGTCCTCCAGATATTTATGGACTACAATTCCCATGAGCCCCTGCCAGCAAAGTCTTTTGTCCATCATCTTTAGGAGCTCTTGGAGGACTGGAGAGGTGCCAGAAGACTGGAGGACAGCAAATGTTGTTGCAGTCTTCAAAAAAGGGAGATGACCCAGGAAACTATAGGCCAGTAAGTCTGATCTCAGTTGTAGGGAGGATAATGGAACAGATTTTAAAGGGGGTGATATGCAAACATCTGAAGGACAATTTGTTTATCTGGGGAAGTCAGCACAGATTTGTCTCCAACATGTCAGACCAACCTGGTTTCCTTCTTTGACCAAGTGACAAGCTTACTAGATCATGGAAACTCAGTTGGTGTTGTTTACTTGGATTTCAGAAAAGGTTCCCCATGATGTTCTGGTGGGTAAACTGGAGGACTGCAGGCTGGATTTTCAGATAGTCAGGTGGATTGGGAACTGGTTAGAAAACCATACCCACAGTGCAGCTGTCAATGGTATTTCATCAGATTGGAGGGAAGTGAGCAGTGGGGTGCCACAGGGCCTGGTACTGGGTTTGGTACTTTGCAACATTTTTATCAGTGATCTGGATGAGCAGGTAGAGGGACTCCTCATTAAATTGGCAGATGACACCAAATTGGGAGGAGCAGTGAACATTCCAGAAGATAGAGTTCAATGAGATCCAGAAGCAATTCAATAAAGATAAATGCAGAGTTCTACATCTGGGTCACGAAAATGAGAAGAATGCATACTGGATGAGAGATACACTTCTGAGTAGTAGTGTGTGTGAATGAGATCTTGGGGTACTTCTGGACTGTAAGCTAAATATGAGCAGACAGAGTAATGTGATAGTAAAGAAGGCAAATGCAGTCTTGGGCTGTATCAACAGAAGCATCATAACAAAATTGCAAGATGTCACAGTCACAGTATATACTGCATTGGTCAGACCCCACATTGAGTGCTGCGTGCAGTTAGAATCATAGAATCATAGAGTTGGAAGGGGCCATTCAGGCCATCTAGTCCAACCCCCTGCTCTATGCAGGATCAGCCCTAAACATCCTAAAGCATCCAAGAAAAGTGTGTATCCAACCTTTGCTTGAAGACTGCCAGTGAGGGGGAGCTCACCACTTCCTTAGGCAGCCTATTCCACTGCTGAACTACTCTGACTGTGAAAAACTTTTTCCTGATATCTAGCCTATATCGTTGTACTTGTAGTTTAAGCCCATTACTGCGTGTCCTCTCCTCTGCAGCCAACGGAAACAGCATCCTGCCCTCCTCCAAGTGACAACCTTTCAAATACTTAATGAGGGCTATCATGTCCCCTCTCAACCTCCTTTTCTCCAGGCTGGAGGCCTCACGTCAAAAAGGATGTGGACAAAATTGAGAAGGTGCAGAGGGGAGCTATGAGGATGATCCAGGGCCTGGGGACCAATCTCTATGAGGAAAAGCTGGGGGACTTGGGAATGTTCAGCCTGGAGAAGAGTAGGTCGAGAGGGGCCATGATAGCTGTCTTCGGTATTTGAAAGGTTGTCAGGGAGGGCAGGGAGTGCTTCACGTTGGCAGCAGAGGAAAGGACTCACAGTAATGGCTTTGAGCTACATGTAGAACAGTATCAGCCAGATATCAGGGGAGGGAATTCATAGTCAGGGTAGTTCAGTAATGGAATTGGCTGCCTAAGGAGGCGGTGAGCTCTCCCTCACTGACAGTCTTAAAGCAGCAGCTGGACATCTACTTCTCATGCTCCCTGCTTTAGGCTGATCTTGCATTGATCAGAGGGTTGGACTAGATGGCCTGTATGGCCACTTCCAACTCTATGGTTCTATTATTAACTTGCAGTTTTCCAGTGTGGAAATCCCCCAATTAGTTTTTGTTTCCTGCTGCTCTTTTGTGACATCAGTGTCATGTGTACACCCCTCTGCCTCCCCAAGTCCCCTGAACAAGAGACTGACCTATTTTCTTTAAGCGTAATTTTGATTGTGTTATAATAGTTTTTTTTTTCAGCATAATAATACTGCTGCATTATAACGCTGGGTCAAAATGAGCAATGAGGTTTAATGTAGCCTTCTCCATGCAATTAGCTGTTTATGGTGTTTTTTTCCCTTTCCTTTACTCATTTACCTTATGCTTTTTGTCAGTAGGTTTTGTCACCTCTCATTTACACCGCTCCTTCTTTCTCCTTCCACTTTCTCTTCCCCGGGTGCTTTCGATGACAGTTTAGTCTTTTAATAATTTCAAAATGATGAAATTATACAATTGATTTTATATTTATAAAAACTAAACTTGTGCAGTATTTCCATTTAGTGTACTTCGTAATTATTAAATGGCTGTAATAGTGCTATTATGAATTGATGTATACAGTGAACAAAATGTATTTTCTTTATAGGATTTTGTGGGAATCGTTGCTGGCTATTTTGTTAGTTGGCAACTAAGGAGGAGTGGGGGACCTTTCAAATGGCAGCAATCATATTGTTCCTCATGCGTGGTCTCTATCACAGACCAACAAATCACCATGTCACAAAACCTTTCCAATGCATTGGCTAGGATTCAAACTTCCACCAATAGTGAACAATGCTGGGAGGGGCGGGAACTTAAAAGGCCAATCAACAGTTGGCCTTCCTTTATTCTACTTCCAGTCTCCTTCTGCTTATGTGACAGTGTTATGAGGTTATAATGTCACAGCACATGTCCAAAAGAATCCCCGATAATGCACGCCGCCACCGCCAGAGTGGGTATGTCCTGGCCCAGGCCCTCAGAAGACCCGCATTAACAAAACACGGGTTCTTCCGGAGTCCCAAGCCGACCGTGCCCCGTGCATATTTGGAGGAGCCAGGCTTTCGGCCTGGCTCCTCCCCCGACCTACGGCGTCCCTGCAGGGATGCCTCTTGCCGCTGCTGGCTCCATGGTGGGAGAGCAGCATGCTGTTCCCCACCATCCTGCAGTGGGGGTCCCCTGCCCCCAATTCCCCCCCAGCCACTGCTGCCGTTTACCTGCACTTCCGGCCCCACATTGCCTGCGTGGGGCCGTTGCGCTGGGAGAGCCAGTGGAGCTCCACCCCCGTGCATACACGGGGGACAGCGGGGCTTTTTGCCCTGCCGCAACAGCACGGCAGCAGTGCAGAGTAGCTGCCGCCGTGCATAATAGGTCACTGGGAAACAGTGGCAACACTGAGGTGTAGAAAACTCTGTGATCATCACTGGGCTCTGTGATCATCACTTGGAGCGAGCGGAGAGCAACGAACCGGTGAGCCTTCATTCACCCACTGAGGCTTCCCCGGCTGCAGTCCCTCTGTTTTAAGTCACCAAGCACCACACAGCGCTGTTTGCTGGTTTATTTTCCCTTTATTTTTCCCTTTATTTTCGGCTGAAAATCGTGCCCGTGCATGGCGGGAGGGGGGATGGATTTTTTTTTCACTTGGGGTAGCGTGGCAACGATGAAACGGCAGCTCACACGCCACCTGCTAGCTAGATGGGTCTCTCTGTTGCAACAAATCAACGCAGATTCATTGCAACGTGTGTGTGTGTTTTTTTAAACCTGCCTTAAAGGGAAAGGGGCTTTTCGGGAGCATGATAACGTCCGCCCATTGGCTGCTCGTTTGATTGACGGCCAGGGGCGGGACAAAGCTTGGCAAATATCGCTTCCTGGATAACGATTTTTGCCGAGACCGGAAACCTGTGGGAAACGATAGAAACGCAACTGGATTCCACTACAAAGGCAGGTATGCATAACAATGAATTCCACTATTTAAAATGGTGTTTTTCGTTCCAAAACCAATTTGCAACATTGATCCGGGTGCGGAATGGGCCTAAGTATACTAAGAATGGTAAGAATTCACCATGAGAGCAGGCATGCCGATGTTCAGAGCTAGATAGCTAACATGGATCTAGAACAGCTGCAATGAAGGGAAGTACCTGGGAAGGGAAACTGTGGGGCAGAACAAGGAGCAAGAGAGTAATAATCTCCCTTCCTCTCACCTGCTACATCTCCCCTCCAAATTGCTCCCTGGTGCCTTACAGACTCCATTGTTTCTAGACAAAAGATGCGGAAAGGCTGTAGTTTCAGCCAAAATTTTTCTGCAGCTGGTGTTTCTAAGACTAGATGTACATGAATTGGGCTAACCCTCTCTAAACGTATGCAGTAACCTGACAATCACTGCTAGACAACAGTATTACAAAACTGGGGAAAGGGCTTTTCATGTATATATGTAGGACTGAGAAGGATTTGGCTGCTGTTCTAGTTTTTCTAAGTATAATCAATATCTGACAAATGAAGAAAGCCTAGAGAACACTTGCTTTTATATTGATTCATTCCATTGCACTTCAAACAGAGAAAATTCATCAATATATCTAATTGTCAACATGGCCACATCTGTGGACACTTAAATCCAGAGACTAGATCCATGAATACAGAAGATGGAAAAATACTCCAGGCTTGCAGAAAATCTGAAATCTTTTTTAAAATGAGGGATTAATTCCCTCCCCAAATAATACAATTAGTGTCTATAGGTTTAAGAAACAAATGCCCTCAGTGGCTGTTGCTAGGCAACTATACCAGTAACATCTTTGTTTCTGTTAGAAAAGGCAGAGGTCAAGGTCAGGGCCTTTTTCAGGGCTATTTTGGTTATTCAGGGAAGACAAGGGCCACATCTGGCAGAAAATATGGGATAACTTGCTGCCATACAACTTTCATAACTCATGCAGAATTGGTTGGTTTTTTTACAATTCAATAGCAGTCACCTCATGAAAACCAATATTCTGTATTGGTTAACATTTCAGACTGAGTTTGGGAACCTGTGCAAACTCACTATGTGACCATAGGCCAGTTACATTTTCTCAGCCTAAACTACCTCACAGGATTGTTGTGAACATTAAATGGAGGAGAATGATGTGGGCCACTTTGGTTTCCCATTGTGGAGAAATGAAACAAATAACTATAGCTGAAGGTGAAGACAGATAAACAATAGGTTGATGGAGAGGTGAGCAGTGGGGAAATATTGTCAGGAGGAGAGAATGAAGAAATAGTGTAGGGGATATGGGTGAAAGTGAGGTGCCCTCTGCAAATCTTTGCAGTTTCCCCACTATGCAGCTGGGCCATAGTTTCCCAGGTAGATGTTGTCAGGGGAAGAAAAAGCTGAAGACACAGTAGTAGGTAAAAGTAGACTGGCTGATGGGTAGAAAGAAGAAAAGGATGCAGTGAGGAGTTTCAGGAAAGGGAAGAGTGGAGAAGTAAAAAATCAGATGTCCCTTGCAGGTCCCTCCCAGGTTTCAGCATGCCAAATCTCTGGATACCTAAATCCAAAGAGTAGAGACATGAACAGACAAAATAGATCCTTCTACGAACCTTAAAAAATGTCTGCAGTAGAAAAAATCTAAAATCTAAAACAAAATTTAAAAATTGAGGGGATTTTTAAAAATCCAAAATAATAGAAGTAGTACATATAACTTTACGAAATGAATGCCCTCTCAGTGGCCATTGTTGGGATTGCTAGGCAACCACAATGGTATTACCAACCTTCAAGCCTTGGTTTTTATCAATAGGCAGGGGGAGAGGACACAGCTCATTCAAGACTTGTTTTGCCCTTTGAATTAGGACTCATTGCCTCACAGGGATAACTGAGTGACTTTATACCACATAACTTGTATAACTCATCCAGAACTCCAGCATATTATTTAGTTAACTTACACTCTTGCATGCTTGAGAGTTGCTTGTCACACCAGGAATTGTTGTGAGGATTAAATGGGGAAGGGAGAATTATGTATGCAGCCCTGACCTTGCTAGAGGAAGAGGATTAAAAATGATTATTGTATATTTATATTCTAGGGGCTTGTATTTGGTACACGAACTTTTAGTTTCTGGACACATGGAGGAATTCTTGCATACCTAGCAACATTCTTTACTCTAGCATTTTATTTGTACTAATAATGGAAGTGAATGGCAGCAAATTATGAATATTAGAGTAATGCTCCACCCTCCCATCTCCAATTTCTCAACCAGGGTTCCATGAAACCTTGGGATTTCTTGATGGCCCTGGAAGAGATTCCTGGATAGATGGGAGTTAATTCATTTTATTTTTTTTTTATTGTTAAACATTTATTGGGTGATATGACCATATATAATCATGTCGACCCACCCTCCCAAAATGGCAAGTTATGGGCCTGGAGGGGGTGGGAAGGGGAGGGCCCCCGGATGGGTATGTACACAGTTATGCTTCTGAACCATATTCTGCACAACTGTGCCACTTCCAGGGTTTCTCAAAACCTGAAGAATGTTTCAGGGATTTCTCAACAGCTAAAAAGTTGAGAAAGGCTGTGCTAGAATGTACTGGAATCTTAGACTTTTTTTTGACAGAGAATAGTGGGATGATGAGAACTGGCTGTGATGGATGGATGGGTGGTTGGTGAACAGAAGCATTTGCAGCTGGAGTAGTTCTAGTATTTGAGGTGGCAAAGACAAATTGAATTTGGCCAGTCCTGTTCGGCTGTTTTGCCAGAGATAACATTTGCCCCCTCCCTCTCCAATCAATAATGGATCCTTCAATAAGTTTCATTTTCAGTAGGATATACACGCTTTTTATGTCCCTGATTTCAGTTGGTATTATGGTGTTGGGCCAGCAGAGGGTGTCAATGGAGGCACAAGGAACGAGCAAGGGAAATAAAACTGCATTTCTCAGTTGAAAATTCACCTTCGAAAGAGAATGCCTTGTTCTGCAAATGCCAGAAAGAAGCTCTTTTAAGCAAGGAGCAGTCACTCCAAAATATGGAATACAGAAACGTAAACAGTTAATCTGAATCAATGAGTTCCAGAGTCTGAAAAAGAGACAAAATTGTTGAGGCTTTTTTTAAAAGCAGGCCAGCTGTAAGCTGCCCTGTCATAGTACAAAAGGTTAAATCCCTTGTCCTGTGTTCCCAGTTAACATATTAATTAAAGCCATGTGGAAATTTGGTGATAAAGATAAAACTGAAACCTGCTAAAAACACATGGATAGCTAATCCACACAACTAAAGTGTTTATGTTCAGGCAGAGAATGCAGGCTGGATGTTTAAATGCGGAGTTTTGGCACACTGCTGTGGAAGGAGGGATATTTCCCCCTCATAAGACCACAAATGTGCACCACTGTTGTGATGCATAGAAATACTTCAGTTACAACGAAAAGAACTGAACCAGGTAAGGAAAAGGGTGAAATTGATATTTTTTCCCCACACAAACCTTGCCCTTTTTACTCACAGAAGACAGAGCAGATGTGCTAGAGCTAAAGAAATGTCAGCAGTCATGCCACGGCCCAGACGTCATAAATGCACTTGTCATATGAACACACATGAAGCTTCATTATGCTGAAATGGATTATCAGCATCAAGGTCAGTATCGTCAACTCAGACGTGCAGTGGCTATCCAGGGTCTTGGGCTGAGGTCTTATACAACAGCTATTCCCAGCCTTTTCAATATGACGACCCACAAGTCCAAATATGGTCCACACGCAATGTGGTGACCCTTCCAGGGCCAGTCCAGGGCTTTTGGGGCCCTAGGCAATTTATTTTATTTTCTTGAATTTCTATATCACCCTCCCATGAGGCTCAGGGTGGTTTACATAAAATGTCATGGGTATACATCATAATCTAGTGACGGCAAACAAAACAGTGGTTCCAAAATTGATCATAACAGATTATAACTAAACTAGCCAAAAAGCCCATTGCACGCCAAAATGCAATGGGCTCTAGCAGCCCCCAGGCGTGAGAGAGGGTATGGGGGGGGGGACTACCTTTTCGGCTGGGGAGCGGCTGGAGTCTTTGTCTTTCGGCGAGCGGCTGGCGAGCGGCTGAAGTGCTGATGGACGGCAGGGGAGAGCGGACCTTCAGGAGAGTTCGACGCTCCACGTCCCAAGACTTCGAAGGAAGGCTTCCAAGCGTCCCAAGACTTCCAAGCGTCAGGGGAGCAACTGTCAGGGCGCCAGGCAGGGAGGCCCCGGCAGCTGCGCTGCGCGTGATTGCCGGGGGCTCCCTCGGGCGGCGGCCTGACGCGGTGAGAGGCGCTTTGCGCCTCTCGCCGCATCAGGCCGGGAGCAACCGCAAGCCGCGCTGTGCGCGGCTCACAGTTCCTGGGGCTGGGAATCGGAGGGACCAATCGGCAGGCGCAAAGCGCCTGCCGATTGGTCCCTCCGATTGTCTGTCCTGAGGAAGGGTCCAATTCGGACCCTTTCTCATCATGGACACATCCCGCCTCAGGAGGGCTTAACCATTTATTTAGTCCGTGGTGCCCGCGGCGCCACGGGCGGTTTAAAGATAGTACAACAGATTCACAGTGCGACAACAACTTTCAACTTTTAACATTTTCAGTTATGAGAAACTGAAGAAGAAGAGTTGGTTCTTATATGCCGCTTTTCTCTACCCAAAGGAGTTTCAAATTGGCTTACAACTGCCTTCCCTTTCCTCTCCCCACAACAGTCACCCTGTGAGGTAGGCGAGGCTGAGAGAGCCCTGATATTACTGCTTGTCAGAACAGCTTTATCAGTGCCGTGGTGAGCCCAAGGTCACCCAGCTGGCTGCATGTGGAGAAGGAGTGGCAAACCCATCTTGCCAGATTAGAAGTGAACTGCACAAAAGGCACAGCTGTCCCTAATACGAACCATACAGAAGCGGCATTTGGACATACACAGCCTTTGCATAGGGAAGTTACATTCCAGCCATTGACCACCATCTCCTTCTCCATGACTCCCTCTAAACTAAGAACATACAAACATAAGAGAAGCCATGTTGGATCAGACCAATGGCCCTTCCATTCCAACACTCTGTATCATACAGTGGCTAAAACCCAGGTGCCCTCAGGAGGTTCAGAAATCCTCCCAATGTTGCCCCCCAAGCACAAATAATGGATCATCATTGCTCCAGACATTGTTTTCCACCTATATTTTGATGTGTCATAGCCACGGATGAGCTTCTGCGCCATACATTTATCCTAGGGGTGTCAAATCTATGACCTGTGGGCCAGAACCATCCCATCCAAGGCTTTTATTGAGCCCACAAGCAACTGTTCATTACCTTTATTGCCAGATGACAGAAGCTGTGTGTTGTCACTGTAGACCAGGGGTAGTCAAACTGCGGCCCACCAGATGTCCATGGACTACAATTCGCTGGCAGGGGCTCATGGGAATTGTAGTCCATGGACATCTGGAGGGCGGCAGTTTGACTACCCCTGCTGTAGGCTGTCCCAGTGCTACTGAATAATGAGCAGCGAAAGGGGGAAGGTGGATATCAGGAAGGTACTTAAGGAAATGCTGCAAGAGTTTTAATATCTAAAGCATGTTTTAATTTGAGTAAACATAATAGAGTTAATTTTCTCATGGTGGTAAGATCCTGCTCAAAATCATACAACAATGCATAGCAACAACCACTGAAAGAGAAGATGTACCAGATGTTTAAGCTGGCTTTCAACAGGGGCGTGGCACTCATGATCACACAGCAAACCTGTGCTTGATTCTGGAAAAGTCACAGGACTATCAGAAGGATGTCTACATCTGTTTTATTGACGACAAGAAAGCTTTTGATTGTGAGGCTCACAACATATTGTGGGAAGCCCTGCTTCTAATCTGACAAACCAGGTTTGATTCCCCACTCCCACACATGCAGCCAGCTGGGTGACCTTGGGCTCACCACAGCACTGATAAAGCTGTTCAGACCGAGCAGTAATATCAGGGCTCTCTCAGTCTCACACACCTCACAGGGTGTCTGTTGTGGGGAGAGGAAAGGGAAGGCGACTGTAAGCTACTTTGAGACTCCTTCGGGTAGAGAAAAGGTGGCATATAAAAACCAACTCTTCTTCTTAACTTGTATGCTGAGATTATTATGAGATTGAACTCAAAGAATCAAACACTGGAATTACAATTGGAAGAAGGAATATAAATAATCTTCGGTATGCTGATGACACTGCCCTCCTGCCAGAAACTAAGGAAGACCTAGAACAGCTTATAGAGGTCAATGAAGGAAGTAAGAAATTTGGCCTTCTGTTAAACACTAAAAAGACAAAGATAACGACGATTGCAAAACACAGACACGTCACAATAACAATTGATGGTGAAGAGATCGAATGCATTCAAGAATGTATTTTTCTTAGATCACAAACTGATGTGAGTGGTGACTGCAGTATGGAAATAAAACATTGAATTGCTCTGGGTCGCTCAACAATGATGAGCTTGAACCGAACGTGGAAAAGCTAAGGACACAAGCCTGACTACCAAATGTAGATTAGTTAGATCTATCACATTTCCAATAGCCACTTATGGCTCTGAAAGTTGGATGATGAAAAAAATGGACAAGAATCGATCTGTTTGAACTGTGGTGTTGGAGAAGGCTTCTGCGGGCTCCGTGGACAGCAAACGTCACAAACAAGGAAACACTACAGCACATAAAGTCTGATCTATCATTGGTAGGCAAAATCACAAAACTCTGGCTCACTTATTTCAACCATATCATGCAATCCAATTCAATGGAGAAAGCAATTATGCTAGGATCTGTCCGTGGAAAAAGGAAACCAGGCCAACAAAGAACACGATCAAAATGATCAACAAAGAACACGATCATCGGCCAGAACATTGCACAGCTAAGGGAGGTGATGCAGGTTCGGGAATCATGGCGACAACTGTGCCATGGGATCGCCAAGAGTCAGACATGACTGAATGGCTGACAGCAACAATAGAGTTAATTGGGTTTGCCTGTATCCTTTATCAACTTGATATCTGTGGTACCCGTCATTACATTTTATGGCACACATGGCCTGGCATAACTCTTGTAACAAATGAGTTTGACATCTCTGGTTTATTCAGTTCCCTGTTGAAGCTGTGTATGCATGTAGCTGCCACCACTTCTTGAGGCAGTGAATTCTATGTGTTAAGTACTCTTTGGGCGAAGTACTTCCTTTTATCTGTTCTGAGCTTATTGCTCATTAATTTCGCTGAGTGTCCACAAGCTCTTGTATTATGAGAAAAGGAGAAAAGTACTTCTTTCTTGGCCTTTTTTATTCTGTGCATAATAACCCTCTGCTGTGTCACCCCTTAATCATAGTTTCTCCAAGCTGAAGAGCCTAACTTCTTTAACCTTTCTTCGTAGGGAAGGTGTTTTAGTTGCCCTTTTGTGCAACCTCCCCTAGATTCTTACTCTAGTAACCTCTAGTAAATTTACTTGATCAACAGGTATAAACAATGAATTAAAAATACTAACTAATGTATGATATGATATGGAAGGTGCTGCTGCCAGGATCAGATCTTGATTTCAAAAATACGAAAGAGAGCAATGGAAACGGCAGGTGTGGCCATTAGGGAGAGCTGACCCACGACCCACTTTCACCGGTTTCATGACCCACTTTTCCGCCGCCTCCCACAGGTTGGAAAACACTGTTTTACATCACATACTGCCTGGTCCTTTAAACTGAAGATGTCAGGGTGGTAGTTTGGGAGGATGCTCTTTCACGGAGCCACAGTCTCCTCCCCTGCGGCGAGTCCAGTTCCCATTGGAACAAATTTCGCTGCTAGTGTGTCTGAAGCTAAAGTAATATGATCAACAAGTATTTGGGGGAAAGATCAGGATGATGATGTGGGAAATAAAGGTGTATGGTGGTTTGGAAGGCACGTTGTCTGCAAGTTCAACAATAAATGTAAACTGTCCTGAGAACAGCGGTATATAAATTGCTAGCTGAATGAATGAATGAACGAACGAACGAACGAACGAACGAACGAACGAACAGGTGAGTGAGCAAATACTGCCAATGATGAGGGGCAGGGGGAGAATAGTGTCTAGAGAGCCAGTTTGGTGTAGTGGTTAGGAGTGCGGACTTCTAATCTGGCATGCCAGGTTTGATTCTGCACTCCCCCACATGCAACCAGCTGGGTGACTTTGGGCTCGCCACAGCACTGATAAAACTGTTCTGACCGGGCAGTGATATCAGGGCTCTCTCAGCCTCACCCACCTCACAGGGTGTCTGTTGTGGGAAGAGGAATGGGAAGGCGACTGTAAGCCGCTTTGAGCCTCCTTCGGGTAGGGAAAAGCGGCATATAAGAACCAACTCTTCTTCTTCTTCTTCTAAGCACCCCCAGTACAAAACAATTCTTAGAATCCATTTGATAAAGGAACAAAACCATTGTGTGGAATGAGCTTGACATAAATGAGTGACATTATCACTCTCTGGACTCAAAGAGCATGTCAGAAGGCAAAGAGGCAAATATGTACCTTTATCTTCCCATTGGAGGGTATCCTTCTTTATTTACTTTTGCAGTGTACAAACAAGACCAGCACTAGCTGATGAATTTGGAGACAATAATACATGGCCGTTCAGCAGAGCCGTCTGGCGGCTTCAAAGTCCCCCTGGCAGTGCGGCCTCCATCCTGTAATCAGGCAATTAAGGCCAAGAAGGTGTAAATGGACATGTCCAAAGTCTCACTGTTAAGTCAATGGCAGTGGCAGGACAGGAGTCTCCTTGCCTGACTCTTGATTTCGCAGCCTTCTTGAGCTGGGAGGATTGTTCAGTGGACAATGGATTGCTTTCCTACCCATTGTCCATTTTCAGCCACTTTTTTAACAGAAATTTTTAATGAAAATAGGTATTTATACAGGGATTCTGCACACTTGAGGAGCCAATAACGTATCAGGGGAGTAATTTGTGAAGATTTTTAAGCTGTCTTATGGAATTCTGTGGCAAGACAGAAAGTTTGTACATGGACTTACAGAAATTGTTCTGTTTTGTGAAGGACTTGACCCGGAGACACACCCCACCCCCAAAAGTGAGAGGCTTAAAGCTCCCTTACCCAAGCCACCTCTTCCATGAACTAAGGCTGGAAACCAGGATTTCTGGCTCCCTCCAAGTTCTGGCTGCTACCTTGTACGGCTTTCCCCCTTTTCCATGCCGGAGATAGCAGGACCCCCAAAAGATGATAAGGGATAGGACTATGTTGTACAAGAAAACTCCAGTGGAATAAATATGGACAGATTTCTACAGCTGGGAAAGGCTTGGAAGCCATGGCCTCAGCTTCTCCCACTAGTTCATGCTGCTATGAGCAGTGGTGCATCCAGCTCAAGAAGGCAATGACCCAGTTTCCTAGGTGGGAGCCTTTCAAACGCAAGAAGAGTTCATACAAGTTGATCTGCCAAAGGCCCAGGGCTTCAGAGAGGGATATTTGTGCCTTCCTGTAGAGCGAATCAGTCTTGCTCCTCTGATACCTGGGGGTAAGAGACAGGAAGAAACGCTATTACTCCATTGGACTGAGGATCTTACAACCTTATGAGCATTTGAAGGCATGGCACATAGATTTGTTTGTTTATTAATTATATTTCTATACTGCCCTCCCGTAAGGCCCAGGGCAGTTTATATAAAATATACATTGTAGCCGCATTAACAATAATCATAACAGTAACAATAATAGTAAGAACCAGTATTGAGTAACAATACTATAACAATTAACAATACAATAGAAGTTTTTGAACAGTACCCATAGAGGGTCAGTTGAGTTCAGGACGTGGAAGGGATGTCTGTGATGTCTGGGGGAGCCAATTGCACAAAAACATGTTAAAATATTTGGAAACTTTAATAGATGCTTACTTATAGACTCAGCGCCATTGCTGCTATATTTAGTTATATTTTTCTTTCTGTTTGGGGTAATTAATCTTTTAAAAAAATAAAAAAGAGACAGGAAGGAATGCTTTGAACCAGCTAGGTCTCAAGAGATGCATGCAAGATGCATTGAGAACCCGCTTGGTGTAGTGGTTAGGAGTGTGGACTTCTAATCTGGAGAGCTGGGTTCAATTCCCCACTCCCCCACATGCAGCCAGCTGGGTGACCTTGGGCTGGCCACAGCACTCATAAAGCTGTGATATCAGGGCTTTCTCAGCCTCACCTCCCTCAGAGGGTGTCTGTTGTGAAGAGAGGAAAGGGAAGGCGACTGTAAGCCACTTTGAGATTCCTTCAGGTAGAGAAAAGTGGCATATAAGAACCAAGTCTTCTTGTTGTTGTCTAAAAGATTCTCCTTTACTCCAACTGCTCTTCTCTAAAGCGGGCCTTGGGTGGGATCCTGTCACAGAGGAATGCAAGGATCTTGCCCACATTCATTGCATTCCAAACTCAGGAAATTTTATTCCACGGGTCACAGGCGTGTGCAGAATTGCCACATAGGTCAGAGGTGTTTATTTATATTCTCCACTTGCATCCCACGTCTCTCCCCAATGGGGACCAAATGCCATTTATGTTGTTCTCTTCCATTTTATTTGCACAACAACTCCGTGAGGCTGGTTAGGCTGAGGGTATGTGACTGGCCCAAGATCACCCAGCAAGGTCCAGTGCCGATTGACAATTTAAATCTGGATCTCTCAGATCCTAATCCGGCACTCAAAACACTACCACACTGCAAAACAAAATCAGAGTCCAGTGGCACCACAGTGAGGAAGGGGAAGAGACAAATCCTTCCCCACCCCTTTTACATTCATCCACTAACAGGACTAGCGGGTCCTGTGCTCCATGGAACAAACTGCCCCAGGAACAGAAAGGACAGCTGCCAGGAGAGAGAAATATGGGGACAATCTGCAAACTCAGCACCTTACACTGATGTACTTCGGGATCCAGTCTTGTGTCCCCACAAACATGAATACAGTAAGGACTGTAACAGGTGTAGAAGGAGGTAAAGAAACATGCTTTTCTCCTTTGCCTACCATCCCCTTTTGCTCTTTCTTGAGCAGGGAAAGGCAATCTCTGTCTGCAACTCTGCTCCTCGTTCTCAATCGTGCCAATCGGATTTCATGAAATCAAGAGCTGGGGGTAGGACGTTAAATATTTCATGGCACTCCTCACTGCCCAGCTCACGCAAGAGTCACTCCTGTTGTGTGTTCTATAGCGTGAGCCTTTGCAGAGCGGCAGGAAAGAGGAACTGTCCTGTTAAGGAGCGAAGGGAGCAGCAATCAGAGATCCTGACACACAAGCCGGGGAACTCACGTGGAGTCAGCACGGATGCAGCAGCGGGACATGTTGAGGAAGGAGCTGGCACTGGCTCGTACTTGCAGAGCTGACTCGATCCCCCTCAGCAAATCATTGGTCTTCAGCAGCAGCAACATCTGGCGAGGGATGTTATTGAGAAGCGTGTTGATCTGAGGTAGGTAAGCAGCAGCGTTGTTCCGGATTTCAATGTCCTGAAACAGGCAGGTTAGAGATGTATAGAAAATGGCAAAGGGAAGCTTGAACAGGCAGTACTGGTGCCAGTCCTACCTGCTCTGCATGCAGAATGCCCCGGGCTCCCTTCTTGGCATCTCCAGTTAAGAGGATTGGATAGCAGGTGGCTTCAAGAGCTATCAGAAACTTTGGAGAGCTGCTACCAATGTCAGAACAGTGGCCAGACTCAGGGCAAGGCAGCTGCATGTGTTCATGAGTGTCTTTAAGCCCTGCTTTTTGGGTGAAGGTACACTCTCCAAATTCCACACTCCTGCTGATCCAAAGAATATATAATCAGGATGATGGATATCATTGTCTGGTATGTTTCTCCCTCCCTCCCCTCTGTTGCCTAAGATTTTAGATTGGAAACTCCCTGGGACATATTCCTAGCTTTGTGTATTCTGTAAAGCAGAATGCACATTCCAGGTACCATCTAAGCCAACTAATAATTGAGCCAGGGACGTTCTGTGTGCAAAGCATGTGCTGTATTCTTAAGCTGGTGATCCCTCCATTGTAAGAACTATAGAACTCCACAAAACATAAGCCTTTACAGCTATGAGTGAGCTAAATTAACAGCCTACTGAAAAGTAAATGTAGCACAAAAACCACAGTCCCCCTTTTAGTGTAGATATCCATTCTAATTTACTATTAAAGTCAGCAAACTCCTTATATCTCATTATTAAGATAACACTACTAGATAAATTAGAATTAAAAATGCACCTCTTTGGCTGTAACTGGCAACCGGTCGATGCCTCTGTTGACTGATTCCCAGGATCTGGCAGTGAGCATGCAAGCAAAGAGGGGATACAGGTCGCCAGCTCCCAATCTCCGGCTGTATTTCTGCACCCGCTTCATATCAGCTTTGATCAAGGCCTGCCAGAGTCGGCAGTAGTCCAGGCGGAAGCTGTCTGTCAGGGTCTGAAGAGAGCGGAGGAATTTTTCAAGGGGAAAAAAACAGGCATTCAAGACCCAGCAAAACACTTTCAAATACTATCGCCAATATTCAAAGCTGAAGGTCCTGGATTCCACAGCAAAGCAGCTGAAGTTAGATAGCAAATATCAAGGATCAAGGCATTGCCCGTTTCATTCACGGAGGAGGACAATCAGTCTATTATTTCAGTTTGATGCACATGGGCATGAGTGGCATTTGGCTGCGCATGGAGTCTATGCTACCCGCACCAGCCTCAGTTGTCAGTCTGTGAAATATTAAACAATGTCCTTCTTACCAAGAGACTTAGACAGCCTTCACAGACTTACTTGCCTGTTCCATTCATATTCTATTGCCTTAATGAGCTGGTTAACCTGACCTGGACGGCCCAAACTGGTTTGATCTGTTCTGGTCTTGGAAGCTAAGCAGGGATAGCCCTGGATGTACTTCAAAGGAGGACCACCAAGGAAGTCCAGGGATGCTACACAGAAGCAGGCAACAGCAAACCACCACTGTCTCTTGCCTTGGAAGCCCCATGGGGTCATCATAATTTGACTGCTACTTGACCGTACTTTCCACCAGTGAGCTGGTCAAGTGAATTTCCCTGACTGCTTCTCTTCTCTCAGTGAACGCCAGTCACCTCTTGTAACCCACACCACAGCCCTTGCCCCACTAGATCCCTCACTAGATCCCATTCTACTGCGTGATCATTACTCGCAGCCCTGAGCATTGCACTGTGCATCTTCACGTCATCCATTCTAATTCCTGAGCAGGCACAGAAATAGTACCAGGCGATATAGACCCCCATCACCTCCCCCTACTTGTTTCTCATTCCACAAGTGTCCAAAGCTGCTGGTCGCTTGATGGTATGACTGGCCATAACCATGCCAGCTCACACGGCTCTCTGCCTACCTGATACAGCCCATGGTCCAGAAGAATAATGTGTGTCTTGCACGTGGTTGGGCACTTTCTCACCAGCACATTACCAGGATGAGGGTCACAGTGCACAAAGCCATTCACAAAGATCATTTCACTGTACAGCTTCCCCAGGTTGCGAGAAAGCTGTGAAGAGAGAAGGAGGAGGGCACAGCGTGAGGCAAGGCCTTGACCAGGGAGTTCATGAGCCAAGCAACTAGCCTCCAGGTGGGACCTGGGCTTCATTTGGAATTACAACTCATCTCCAGACTTCAGAAATCAGATCCCCTGGAGATAATGGATGCTTTGGAGGTTGGAGTCTATGGCACCGTGCCCCACTGAAATCCGTGTCCTTCCCAGGCTCCATCCGCAAATCTCCAGGAGTTTACCAACTTGGATCTGGAAATCCTACCCTCCATCCCCTGTCTGCAGCCAGGGGAGACCTGGCAATTGCAAAAGGAACAGTAAGCATGCAGAGAAGGATGCCACCTACTGGCATGGTCAGCTGCCCAAGCATCTGCCAATGATGACCTATTCTGCTCGCTCTGGAATCAGAGGAGAAATGTGGGCATATCTACCCAGGTATTTTGATGTATGTGTGGTGTGCCTTACTCAAGTAGAACAGATGCAGAGTGGATCATTTGCCTGTACAAAGGTAGAGGTGCCCAGGAGGAGGGAACTGACTTGAGGGATCACTGAAAGTATGTCCAAGAGTTTGCTAAATAAGGTCCACCAAGCAGATATTTTGAAGGATCAGAAGCATGGACACGTTTCCTGCAGAAGAGTTAATGGGGAGCTGAGTTTGAAAGGATGCCTCTGGAGAAAAACAGAAGTGAAATGCCCACCTGAGGCATTTGAAATGTTGACCAATCACTTGGAGATCAACCTGAGCTCAGCACAAATTACAGCCAAGCCCAGCTCCCCAGCAAGAATACCTTTATGACATACATGTTCATAAACAGTTACTTCTTTCAGAGGTTATGCTGTTAGACATATACACAAACACAAGTACAGCCTTTGAAAAGTAACATAGGAAATGGCCCCTTGTTGAGGACAATGTATGTATCTTGGTGAAAGACATCAATCTAGAGAAAAACCAGGCTGTACTCATGAGTGATACAACACTAGTTTTAACATAATTCATACAGCATGTGAAGCAAATTTAGAGTCCAGTGGCACCTTCAAGACCAACAAAGTTTTACTCAAAGCATGAGCTTTTGTGTGCACACACACTTCTTCAGATATAATGGCATGGACCAACATGGCTACCCGCTTTGAATCACACAGCGTGTAACACAGGAAACAGTCATTAAAAAAACAACAACAGATAACTGCTTATCTAGACCAGGCGTTCTCAATGAGGGTTTCAGGAAACCCTGGGGTATGCTGGTGGCCCTGGAAGAGTTTCCTGAATGGGTGGGAGAGGTACTCAGAGCTTCCATTTTTGGCAGCAGTCCTGTGTTCATAATATCTGTAACTCACCTATAGTTGCCAGCTTTGTGTTGGGAAATACCTGGAGATTTGGGAGGTGGAGCCTGAGGAGGGCAGGGTTGGAGGAGGGCATAATGTCATAATCTACCATCTACAGTGGTTATTTTCTCCAGGTGAGCTGAACCCTGTTGCCTGGGGACCAGTTGTAATCCCAGAAGATCTCCAGGTACCACTTGGAGATTGGTCACCCTACATTCATCCTCAGAGTCTTCAAAGTACCCCCTTGGGAAGAATGGCTTCTCTCTATTCAGAATCCAGTGAGAGCTGTACATCTAAGAATATGGAAATGTGAACCTGCCTGAACTGTGGGTCGATGTGATGTCATTAATAAGGAGACTCAGAAAATATTTAAACTCCTCTTGTGCAAGTGGCCATGGTTGTTTTCATCTCTGGCGCATATGAGAGTCTCGCTGTCCCTTCCCTGCTCTTGCTCTGCCACTCCCCATCCCTCCTGGCTCAACTGGATGTTCATCTGATTTATGATGTCTGCAAAGATGAAACGACACCATGAAGCTGTTTAAATCATCCTGTCACTGCCTCTGCTCCCCCTTCATCAATCCCCCCACCCTCCACCCTCCCACAATCACCTCCTTATCGTCTGGCCATTTTATTAAAGTTAAAAGCCTGCTTAGAGTCAGGGAACAGACCTGGAGCTTTGCATCTCTTCTTCACAGTAGGGGCATGCCTGCCCCTCCCTTATGCAACAAAACAGTCATGTAAGAGCAGACACACATATACTCTCTCTCTCACATACACACACACAAACTGCCTGACAACCTCTATCCCCTAGCAAGATACAAACAGCCCTGCAGCAGGCTTTCCAATAAGCAATTAAAAGACAATTATTATAAATGATCCTTGGCACATCACCAAATGCACAGTATAAACAGCAAATTATAAAACTGTGCCAGGATTTGGGGTGGGGGGAGGTGATCTGTGCAGCCACCAGCACAGAGGCTCCTGCTTGCCCAACAGATCTGCGAGGACGGTGGATTCCAGAGGAAGACAGAAAGATCCACTCACCAAGCAAGCCAAGACATGCAGCCTCCGTACCGCACACAAATGGAGGGCATCAGAATAAGAAATGTTATTAATCTGGCATGTTATTTTCATCTTCTGTAGGCGCCAACCTCATACGGCTAATATCAGTATGATTTTTCTTCTTTACGTTCATTAACTTATTCTACGTTGTTTGAAGAAGTACAGAAGAAGTACAATTAGATTCAAGTCCGGGAGACTGTAGAGATCAACAAGATTTGGAGATATAAACGTTGAAAAGCTCACATCCCCCATCATTAGACAGAAAGGGTGGTTTGACTCTGGAAAGTTTTTACCTCAAGAATCTTGTTGGTCTCCAAGGGGCCACTGGATTTGAATCTAGCTGTTCCGCTGCAGTCCAACCCATTGACCCTTGGAAACTATCTTTAAAACTTATAAATTTAATTAAAAACATTTAATCTAAGCTGTCTCAAATTTTCCCTGATGCTAATCTTTAGCTCTTTCCTACCCATGTCGCTGTGTCTGGATTGGAAGACAACATATACAGATATACACAATGAAAAGGGAAAGGGGAAATGAGCCATGAATGAAGATCACGTAACCAAAAACTCCAAGAATGCCAACTATACCTTGACAATATGGTTCATGAAATTGTTTCCCACAAATACAAGGGCAATTCAAAAAAAGAATCTGGTTAGAGTCAGAGTTGGCCAAAGATCAATGGGCCAACCCTGTAGCTTTTCAATGTCATTTGAGAAAACCCTGCTGCTTGGTCAAAGATTCTCAAAGATTCCTCAATGAAAAGACCCAGGATGAATAAGTCTAGAAAGGCAGCCTGCTGTCTCCCTTACCTGCAAAGTACGGATCTGCTGTGATGGAGAATGCTGGGTTTCTTCTGTGTCATACTCACAGTTCACACCAAGCAATAGAAAGTCCCCACAAATATGGCCTATCACATAAATTTTTGGGCAACCTGGAAACATGCCCCAGAATGCTCCGGAACACACTAGAATTCTATAGCAGACACTCTGAAGTGGAAGCGGAAGAGATGGAAGTTGGCAGCAACCTCCCCGCCCCCCCCCCCACCCTACACTGCGAGGCGTGGAAGAACCCCAGACCTCGTCTTCTGTACCTATTAGGTGCCAACATTAGCCAGCCTTTCTTCAGCCAGTCATTGGCTTTCTTTCTGGCAATGGACTGAAATGGCAGAAAGTCCATTGCCTCCCGTCGCAGCCAGTCTAGTGATTTCCATTTCATCGTTTGAAGAGTTGTGCAAGCACATGGAAGCTCACACCTGCATTTGCAGTGATGCGGAAGATATTGTAACGAGGAGTTTTAGTGACAGGCCTTGTCTCTTCTCGCATCACATATATGTATTTCTTCCATTCCCTTGTGTTTTGTTTCTCTTGTTGAATCACATTGATAAGGAAGTAGTATTGCTCACAGAAACATGTGTATCCAAATCCTTGTAGTTGAGGGTCTTGATTTGGCTAGAACTCACTTGCTCTCATCTCTACTAATGAGATGAGAGCACAGGTGTAATTTTATAATTGGGAAAATTCACATGTTCTTGTCTCTACTAATAAGATAAGAGTCCAAAGATGACGCATCCCTGGCATGAGAAGTGAGAGACAGGTGTTATCTCTCAACCTTGTTTACCACCTAACCTTGGATATAAAAAGGGAGGTATTAGCTTGGTACTGGGAGCTACAGTATAGGTCTGGCACCAGACGCTACGCACCCTTTGGCTGTGGGGTCCATATCTTTAGGATGCTTAGGGCTGATCCTGCATTGAGCAGGGGGTTGGACTAGATGGCCTGTATGGCCCCTTCCAACTCTATGATTCTATGATTCTATGATTCTATCTCTGCTACCAAAATGAGGCTCCCGGTAGCTGATTAGAGATTTCTTGCTTGGTATGTATGAATGCCATTATATTGTAACATCTATATTACAACTATATGTAATAAACTATAGCAATGTTCCTATCCACTGGCGTGCTTATTGTTTCCAAATCCTAATAAAAGAACCATTGCCAAGTTGGGCAGCAAAGCAACACCCTGAATAAAACTTTGTTGGTCCTAAAAGTGCCATTGGCCTCAAACTTTGTTCTGAGTCAGAGTTTCTTGTGCTCTGTGGCTGAACCTTCCATTTCACTTCCTTTCCTAATCATCACGTCAATCAATGGTTACCAGCTGTGGTGACTGAAGGGAAGCTTCTATAGCCAGAGGCAGAAAACTATTCAGTACTACAGAATAGTAGTACTGGGAAGACAGCAGCAGCAGCAGCAGGGGAGGGCCTGGGCCAATATGATCCTTTTTTGTTTTTTGGCCCTCCAGGGAAACTGCTGTCTGTTGTGTGAGACAGGATGCTAGACTGGATGGACCACTGGTCTGATCCAACAAGGCTCTTCTTATGTTCTCATGAAACAAAAAAACCTATTTCATGGAACTACTAGTAAAATCTTTGATGTTTACCAATGGCCTTTCGGTTACTGTAAAATGGCACGTTTAAAATCTCCACGCAATAAATGCCTTTTGTTAGAATCATAGAATCATAGAGTTGGAAGGGGCCATACAGGCCATCTAGTCCAACCCCCTGCTCAACGCAGGATTAGCCCTAAGCATCCTAAAGCATCCAAGAAAAGTGTGTATCCAACCTTTGCTTGAAGACTTCCAGTGAGGGGGCACTCACCACCTCCTTAGGCAGCCTATTCCACTGCTGAACGACTCTGACTGAGAAAAACTTTTTCCTGATATCTAGCCTATATCGTTGTACTTGAAGTTTAAACCCATTACTGCGTGTCCTTTCCTCTGCAGCCAGCAGAAACAGCATCCTGCCCTCCTCCAAGTGACAACCTTTCAAATACTTAAAGAGGGCTATCATGTCCCCTCTCAACCTCCTTTTCTCCAGGCTGAACATTCCCAAGTCCCTCAACCTATCTTCATAGGGCTTGGTCCCTTGGCCCCAGATCATCTTCGTCGCTCTCCTCTGTACCCTTTCAATTTTATCAATGTCCTTCTTGAAGTGAGGCCTCCAGAACTGCACACAGTACTCCAGGTGTGGTCTGACCAGTGCCGTATACAATGGGACTATGACATCTTGTGATTTTGATGTGATGCCTCTGTTGATACAGCCCAAAATGGCATTTGCCTTTTTTACCGCTGCATCACACTGCCTGCTCATGTTTAGTTTACAATCCACAAGTACCCCAAGGTCTCGTTCACACACAGTGCTACCTAGAAGCGTATCCCCCATCCAGTAGGCATGCTTTTCATTTTTCTGACCCAGATGCAGAACTTTACACTTATCTTTATTAAATTGCATCTTGTTCTCATTTGCCCATTTTTCCATTGTGTTCAGATCTCGTTGAACTCTGTCTCTATCTTCCGGAGTATTTGCCAGTCCTCCCAATTTGGTGTCATCTGCAAACTTGATGAGTAGTCCCTCCACCCCCTCATCTAGATCATTAATAAATATGTTAAAAAGTACCGGGCCGAGCACCGAACCCTGAGGTACCCCGCTACTCACCTCTCTCCAGTCTGATGAAACACCATTGACAACAACTTTTTGAGTGCGGTTCTCTAACCAATTCCCTATCCACCTAACGATCTGAAAATCCAGATTGCAGTCCTTCAACTTATCCATCAGAACATCATGGGGAACCTTGTCAAAAGCTTTACTAAAATCCAAGTAAATGACATCAACCAAATTTCCCCGATCCAGCAAACCTGTTACTTGGTCAAAAAAGGAAACTAGGTTGGTCTGGCAGGACCTGTTGGAGACAAATCCATGCTGACTTCCTTGGATCACTAAATTGTCCTCCAGATGTTTGCAGATCGCTCCCTTTAATATCTGCTCCATTATCTTCCCCACAACAGAGGTCAGACTCACTGGTCTGTAGTTTCCCGGGTCATCCTTCCTCCCTTTTTTGAAGATCGGAATAACGTTTGCTCTTTTCCAGTCCTCCGGGACATCTCCAGTCCTTAAAGAGGTTCCGAAGATGATGGACAAGGGCTGTGCAAGTTCTCTGGAAAGTTCTTTGAGTACTCTCGGGTGCATTTCATCTGGACCAGGGGATTTGAACTCATCCAGTGCAGCTAAATGCCTCTCGACCACCTCTCTATCCATGTTAACCTGCCACCCAGACACTATCCTTTGGCTACAGCCATCTCTAGATGTGCCTAAACACTTAGACCTGTGGGAAAAAACAGATGTAAAATAGGCACTAAGCCTTTCTGCTTTCTCTGCATCTTTCGTTAGAGTTTGTCCATCCGCACCCAACAGCGGGCCTATTGCCTCCTTTACTTTACGTTTGCTCCTCATGTAACTGAAAAATCTTTTCTTGTTAGAATGGGCTTCCCTGGCCAATCTTAGCTCACTCTCAGCTTTGGCCTTTCTGATGATTGATCTACAGTGCCTAGTAACCTGTAGGTACTCTTCTTTAGAGCTCTGTCCTTCCCTCCATTTCCTGAACATTTTCCTTTTCTTTCTTAGTTCCTCTTGAAGTTCTCTGTTCATCCAAATAGGCTTCTTAGAGCTCCTGCAGTGTTTTCGTCTTTCTGGAATAGTCATTGATTGAGCATGCAATAGCTCTTGTTTGAGTAGCGCCCACCCTTCACATGCTCCCTTCCCTTCCAGCATTCTCGTCCATGGTATGACACTCATCATGTCTCTGAGTTTATTAAAGTTTGCCCTACGAAAATCCAACATCCGCGTCTGTTGATACGTGCAATGTAAAATCAGAAGACTTTTTAGACTCCTCGCCCTTTTAACTCATAATAAACAGAAAGCCATTTTACAAATTTAAGTATTGTGTCTGGGTGTATGCTAAGAAGCATGGCCAATTGGGCAGGGGAAGTCATCTTCAGCTTCAGTTCCTAGAACAAAAGGTGGGGAGGGGAAGTTGTCTGGGGCTGTGTAGGCACAACAAATGGTTGATGTCCAGCAAAGCCTTTGATGGTGGAGACAAGAAGCATTAAGGAAGGCTGAGAGTCAAAGGCTGGGGAAAGTGTTCCAAGAAGACATGGGTGGGCAAGTCCTAGTTTGTAGGCAAAAAGAATGTTCAGGTGAGACCTTCCCAACCCAACCCCAAAAGCCAGGTGCTAATCAGCCAGGCAGCATGAAGTTCTACTTCTTCACTGGCCTTCTCTCAGTGGCCAATTGGCCAGGGCTTGTCCCCAGGGCCCTTGACAAGAATTTTTAATCTGATTAACATGAATATCTCTGGGCTGTCCCTGAACTAAAGCAAGAGGACAACAATGGAGACATCAGCAGAACTTGCAAGAGTTGCTTCAAAGGTCAGGTTTCTCCATTTATTTGTTTGGTGGCACCCCACTTTTCTCCCCGGAAAAGGACTCACAATGACTGACAACCTCTCCCCTCCTCCATTTATCCTCCCAACAACAGCCCTGCGAGGTAGGCTAAGCTGAGAGAGTGACTGGCTGTAGGTCATCCAGGGAGCTTCCATGGCAGAGAGGAAATCAGAACCCAGGTCTCCCAGATCCTAGTCCAACATTTTGCTCTCAAGCTGCCTTGAGCCACAACTAAGGGCCAGATTAAATAAAAATAAATGACTATGCAATGCAGCAAGACAAGCTTGCTGGCTTGCTTGCTGTTTTTATTTATTTGCCATGTGAAGGATAAGGGAGTTCCTAGGACTGAACCTGTACATGCTGGGGACCAAGGCAGAGATCTATTGCAGTGCTTTATAGAGCTCCAGACCACCATTTTCATTCAGGAGCTAATATAATTCAGGGCATGAGGCAACAGACGATGCCTGAAGGGTAGGAGTTTCAGTACAATGACAGGTGCCCTCCTGTGGGTTTTGCTCTTGAATACCTATTCTCTCCCCTCCCCCTGAAAGCACCACTTTTCCTTCTATGGCCTGCAAATCCCTTCTGTGTGGGCTGAAATGGGAGAGTGTATCTGCCCGCTAGATGCATTGCTGACAGGCTCAAAGAGGCGTGTGAAGCAGAGACATGCACCCCCCCATCCCCGTCCCCCCCCCCACGCACGCACCAGCACAACATCCCAGAACACAGCCGGCTTGCTGGGATTCTGAGCACATCTAGCCCAGGCAGCAGCCAGAGCACTGGCAGAAATTTAAATGCGTTCATCAACATTAATCACAAAGCGGCAATAATAAGAGGCACTATCTGTGCCCAGTGCGCGGAGAGGCAGCTGATATATCACCCAGGCTGTGCGTGCTGCTCGGCCCACCAAGTCAAATTGCCTGTTCAAGGTGAGACGCCTTTGTGTGTGTGTGTGTGTGTGTGTGTGTGTGTGTGTGTGTACATGCATGCATGCATGTGCTCAAACGTGACAAAGAGAGAGACTTTGCAAGTGCCTCAGTTGATGCAAGCAGGCATGTTCAGATGTGTTAAATTTGCATGAGAGCCCATGGCTGAAGGTAGGAAAGTAACCTGGGTGGTCTGGGAATCTGTGCCTCATAGAGATGAGTAAAGAACACCTTCCTGTGAATACCACTCAAAACTTTACTCCTGATTACATTTGTTTCTTTTAGTTCTTGCCTTCTGTCATGAACAAAATTTAATGGCTAAAAAAAAAAAAGATAAATGTCAAAATATTACAAAGTATTAATGATGGGATGAATGCTCATTTAATTAGAGAACAGCAGCTGCAACAGATTGTTTACTGGACCAATCAGTATTAAAAAAAAGAGAGAGAGAGGTTGAATTTCATGAATTCTGGGACTCAAGGCAGAAGCTGGTGATGCTACTGCCTCGGGACAAAGCAGCTGGAAAATAAATCGAAGGGCCTAATTTTTTGTTTTGTTTTTTTTTAATTCATCTCAGACTGGCAGTTGCTGTACCCAGATTACAAATTTACTGGTTGTACGCCAGTTAAACTACTGTGGCTTCCCCCAAAATAACTCTGGAAATTGGCGTGTGGTAAGAATTCTCCATTAGGGATCTCTAGCTTCTCTCACAGCTTCCAGAGTTTCATTGGGGAAAAGGAATGGCTCTTAAACTCGTATAAATCTATAATGTAGTTATGCTGTCAGATAAAGTGCTTCTTATTTCAACCTCAATGGCCACAGTAAACTTGCTGGACTATCCATTGTGACAGGAATCCTATCTCCTTTCACTGCCAACCACTATTCCAGATGGAATGAGATGAGGACCAAAGGAGCAGTTGTGGAGCAATGGCATCAGTAGCCTTATGGAGAACACACCAGGCTAGATTCTCTGTGGCCTTCTAGATCAAACGAATGGTCCCACTTGTGCACATTCTGTTCCCCTCCCCTCCCCCGCCCAGAACCTCCGACACTCCAGGGCTTATGCAGCCAAAGGTGCAGTCAGATATAATCTTGGCTCAAATCTCAGCCAAACGGCATTTCATGATGGGACAGCCAGATCTCCAGGAGGAACTGTCACAAACTCATCAAGAGCCTGCCTTGTATCCCCATGGAATCCCCCACTGACACACCAGATGGAATGACCACTGATTGTGGGTCAACCTAACAGTCCAACCTTCTGAAGAGAGTCCCCTCAGAAGACAGACCTGGCCAGTACATTAATAAGGAGAAGAAGAACAGCTGGGGGTTTTGAACCCCACTTTTTACTACCTGAAGGAGTCTCAGAGTGGCTCACAATCACCTACTTTTCCTTGAAAGGCTTTAAAGCAGGGGCAGTCAAACTGTGGCCCTCCAGATGTCCATGGACTGCAATTCCCACGAGCCCCTGCCAGCAAATGCATACTGATGATCACTCTCCGGCCACCAGCTACACACTGCCTTTCCTTTCCCATGTTCTTCCAATGAGATCCTGGGCTTCCACAGCCTTACTCCTAGCCTCACTCTGCTAAACTCTAAAACCCAATGCTGCACCATTGTCCTGGAAGATGTTCATAGGCCATGTCTGGCCTAGGGGGCTAGAGGGCTGTAGGAGGAGGGATCCAATATTGACCTTCTTTTTTACAGTACCCAGAACTGGGGAATATAATGAAAATTAAGCAGTTTTTGGCCAAACAGGTCACATGAAGATAGGTGTGTCTGCCTGAATGTGAGGTATGGAAACAGAGGGATGAGAAAAGGGGAGGGGGAGGTTTGAATTGAAGTGGGAATAGAAAGGATAAGGGTAAAGGGGTGCAGCATTGGGTTTTAGAGCTTAGCAGATCATCAGTGTGGACTTTCCATCTAGAGAGTGGAGGAGAGAAAGGGAGCAGGGAAAATGGGGATAAGGGATTTGGGTGGGATTGAATTTATAACAGGAATTTACAACAGGAACCAGTGTGGCAAGGAAAGAGTGTATGTGCATAAAATGCCACCAAATAACAGCCAACTTCTGGCAACCCCATGGAGTTTTGAAAGCGAGAGACATTTAGAGGTAGTTTGCCATTGCCTGCCTCTGCACCGTGACCCTGGACTTCCTTGGACTTCCATCCCAATACTGATTGGGGCAAACCCTGCTTTGTATTCAATAGCTGATGAGGTTGGGCCAGACTGGACCACTAAGGGCAGGGCGAAAAGAAGCCCAGGGAAGGATAATAAGGGACAGAGTCAGAGAAAGGAATCTGCTTATGTTGATTGTCAAGATTCCCCAGTGGTGGAGGGACAGTCCTGAAGTGAAACTGAACTGAGCTGGATTGAACCTTGTCTAAAGTAATGGTGATGGAAGAATGGCCCTGTGGTGAAAAATGAAGGCAAAAGAGCAAGCTAAAAGAGAGATTTTACATCCTAGTAAAGTACTAGGAGTTAACTCTCCAAAGGATCATCTAGCACTGAGATCCCATAAGGACTGGGCCTGATTAGACTATATTTATTTGGGATATAGGGTTTTTTTATTGGTGGCACTTTAGTTCTCCCTAGGCAACCATTAATTCTGCTTTATTTTACATAATACGCTGTCTGAATTCCTTATTTTGTTACAATCTTTTATCGTCTATAACTGCAGCAATATTATTTTTATTCTTCCGGGAGCTGGAAATTACCTTTTAACAATGTTCTCCACCAATTATGACTAGATACCTCTTTAACGACCTTGTAAATATATTATACACTGGAAATAGTATATCTTGGTGTAAAACGTCTTAACAATTTTTAAAATTATCTTAATTAGAAGAGTTGTTTTTTATATCCTGCTTTTCACTACCCAAAGGAGTCTCAAAGTGGCTTACAATTGTCTTCCCTTCCTCTCCCCACAACAGACACCCTGCCAGGTAGGTGGGGCTGAGAGTTCTGTCAGAGCTGCTCTGTGAGAACAGCTCTAACAGGACTGTGACGAGCCCAAGGTCACCCAGCTGGCTGCATGTGGAGGAGGACTGGGGGATCAAACCTGGCTCTCCCGATTAGAGGCCACTGCTCTTAACCACTATACCAAGCTGCCATAAGTGAAAATAAGGTTCACATTTTCTTTTTTATTATTTTTTAGGTTTTCCAGAACAAGACTTGTAAGGAATTCCTGAAGGGGCTACTCCAACTAGATACTGTGTTTATGTTTATAACTAGTAATCAAGCCCGCTGCAGGGGAATGCAGCGGGCGCTAGGTCCTACCTAAGTCGGCGGCGGCGGGCTGGTCGGCGGCAGCGGTGACCTGGTCGGCGGCAGGCTGGTCGGCGGCTGCGAGCTTGTTTGGTTTGCGGCGGGCTGACGTGGCGAGAGGCGCTTCGCGCCTCTCGCCGCATCAGCCCACCAGGCAGGGAACCCCCGGCAGCCGCGCTTCGCGCGACTGCCAGGGGCTCCCTGGGTCGGCGCCCTGACGTGGCGAGAGGCGCTTTGCGCCTCTCGCCGCGTCAGGCCGGGAGGAACTGCGAGCCGCGCTGCGCGCGGCTCACAGTTCCTGGAGCTGGGAATCGGAGGGACAGTTCCTGGAGTTCCTGGAGCTGGGAATCGGAGGCTTCGCGCCTGCCGATTGGTCCCTCCGATTGTCTGTCGTGAGGAAGGGTCCAATCCGGACCCTTCCTCATCACGGACTAATCCCACCTCTACCCCTCTTAGCGAATTATATAGTCCGTGGCGCCCGTGGCGCCACGAGCGGTTTAAAGATATTTATACGAGAGGCAGCTTGGTCCGGTGGTTATGAGCAGTGGCCTCTAATCTGGAGAATGAGGTTTGGTACACCACTCCTCCACATGGAGCCAGCTGGGTAACCTTGGGCCACTCACAGTTCTCTCAGGGCTCTCTCAGCCTCACCTACCTCACAGGTATTTGTTGTGGGCAGAAGGGTAGGTAATTATAAGCCACTTTGAGACTCATGACGATTGTAAAAAACAAGATATAAAAATAGCTTTTCTTCTTACTATATTTGTGTGTTTACTTCCAAGGAACAATGCCATCTTTTAGAGACTACTGAAGATGATTTTTTAGTTGAATCATGTTTGGTCTACATGATTTTAATCCATATACATCCTTACTCTGGTCAGCATGCTTTTGTATGTTTTTAACTTACATGTATCTTGTGTACGCATGAAAGTCTAACTGTTCTAGAAAGATTATATATCTTTTGTTACATCTTACCACTTCTTCAACTTTTTTTGGTTTATCATTCAGGCAAGATCAACTTATTTCAAATCTTATAGCCCACCCTTCCCTATAAGAATAAAGTTTAATTTATTTTAAAGGTCTATTTTTCTCTCTCAAGTATACACCTGTATATACAGACTTAGGATGGTCTAGCAGGGTTGGGTGATGCACATGCAAAGGCCCGATTTATATATATGCCCCCAGGTATCTTGGGTAACAATCCTGTTTCATGTAGCTGTCATCCAGACATCCCTCCACAGCTTAAAGGCAAAGACTGAGGGCCAAGGTTCTCTTTCTCTGTTGTTGGCTCTCAGCAGCCTCATTCAGAGATCTGATGCCTCAGAACATGAAGGTTTTGTTTAATCATCATCACTAATAGCCACTGATAGACCTATCCTCCAGAAATTTTAAAATCCTTCTAAATTAGTCGGCATCATTACATTCTGTGATAGTGAATTCCACAGTGAAGCAGTAATTCCTTATATCTGTTATTAAAGCGCTGCCCAAAAGCTTCACTGAATGCCCCCAAGTCTAATCTCATGGGAGAGGGAGAAAATGTTCTGTCCATTTCTGCCATGCCAGGCCTAATTTTATAAGCCTCTATTATGTCCCTCCACAATGGCTTTTTTTCTTTTAACTCAAAAGCCCTGAACACTTCCTCCTTTCCTCACAAAATAGCTGCTCCAGCCCCTTAATCTTTTAAATTGCCTTTTTTTATACATTTTTCCTAGCTCTACAATATGGTTATTGTGATACTGTGACCAGAAACGTATATACTATTCCAAATGCATCTGTGTCATATATCTAAACAAGGACGCTGAGATACTGGCTGTTTTGTTTCCAGTCCGTTTCCTAATAACCCCTAGCATAGAATTTGCTTTTTCCCACCGCTGTCAACATTTACATGGAGCTCTCCACCACAATTCCAAGATTCCTGTGGAGAACTGAACTCGAGCCAAGGCACTCATGCACTATACTGGGAGGGAAATGAGAACTGTAAAGAAAAGAAATAACAGAATGCCTCTTCATCAATGAAAACATGACTGGATGGTAATGTATAATGTACATAAAAAAACCAGTGGAGCTTCCAATTTCAATAGTAGTATACCTCTGACTATCATACCAGCAACAGCAGGGGACTGATAACAGAGGGCTGGCCACGGTAGGGGGGAAAATGCTAAGTCAGATGAAGTGCTGGCCTGGCCCAAAGTCTAGCAATTCTCACATCCTTAATAAGATGAACTGCAGAGTTAGCAGCAGTATGAAATACTTGACAGGGATTTGGGGAGCTTCATGAAAGCAGGAAGAAAAAAGACCACAGAACAATGGCAGGTTTTGCGAGCTTTAAAAGGATGAGTCAAGAGGGATGCAGCAACAGTTTGTAAATACCTGCTAAGAAAAGAGCATGGTGCTGAGTAAAAAGGGATAATTTATCCTCGGCATCAAAGGGATTGCACAATTTAGTCCAGATATATCACACATGCTTATTGTAGACAGGTAGCTCTGTACAGCAAAAGGCCATAGCCTTGAATTCTGAAAGCCTTCTGTTATCTGAGGAAGTGTGCCTGCCCACAAAGGCTTATGCCTTGAATAAAACTCCGTTGGTCTTAAAGGTGCTCCTGGACTCCAGCTTTGCTCTGCTGCTTCAGACCAACAGGGCTACCCACTTGAATGTTAGCTGCATTATGTTCCCTCTTTAATTTTTTTCTTTCTGGAGCCCGGCAATCCAGATTGCATCTGTTATTGCACACCTCTGTCCAAATTTGTCAGCATCACCATATCTTTGGAACTCATTGCCTCCAGATACTTGTGCTAGTCATTCCCTTCCACTTTTTACAAAGCACCTCATGACATGTCCACTTCTGCACCCCTTTCCTAGTTAAACGAGATCTTAATTTAGTGTCTCCACTGTTTCCCCTTACACCCTTTCCCTTCCCCTATTCTCATTGTCCTGACTTAGATAGGAAGTCTATGGGATGCTGTACAATTCCTCTGTTCCTTTTGATCCTTAAGACAACCATCACTATTGTCATCATGCCAGCATAGCACAGTGGTTAGAGGTATCAGTCTAAGGTATAGTCTGCATTTACATTGTTTTCCCCTGTAAATCTTGCTGAATTCTGGTCAATTTGAACCCATATCTACAGCCTTCCTTTTTCCTGATTTTAAACACATTGCCCTTCTGTACTTGTCCCAATTTTCAGTCTCCTTCCCACTTGATTGGGGTGGAGGGAGTCGGGTGAAGCTCCAGCCAGCATAGAAAGAGCACAAGGCTGGAGAGTGCTTTATTTCCTGCAGCTAGAGCACGCGGGGGGGAGGGGCAAGTGGAGCACGAGACTGCTTGTTTGTCTTTCTTTTCTTATAAGTTGTAGTCTATGGACATCTGAAGAGTTACAATTTGGCCACCTCTGCCATAGACCAACGGTCCCCAACCCTTTTAAGTTTATAGGAACCTTTGGAATTTTGAGAGGAATTGGTGAGCGCCAGCCCACAGTGGCTGCGACCGGTAGTGGAACCCAAATGATGTCACAGGAGGTGCAACCAAATGATATACCCCTTCCACTCAAATGATGGAAAGAAGGAAAGCCTGCCGGGGGAGGGGGGCGCAGATGCTCTTATTCTCCAGTGCAGTGGTCCCCAACCTGCGGGCCGCGGACCGGTGCCAGGCTGGGAAGGCCTTGGCGCCGGGCCGTGGCTCCCTCTCCCCGCCCCCCCTGCAGTAAAAAACTTCCCAGGCCACAAGCTTGGTTGGGGACCACTGCTCCAGTGGAACATCTTTTCATCTGAATGAGTGTAGCCAATAATAAACCACACCTTACAATGGCCCTGATCACTTTCTAAAAAGCTCTCATCAAGGAAAGCATTGATGGATGCTAAGGGGCCACGTTGGTGAACCTTGCCATAGACCAATAATCTTCCAAGTGATCTGACCATTTATGAATGCATACGCTCCTGTGCATGAGCCTCTTGTGGCGCAGAGTGGTAAGGCAGCCGTCTGAAAGCTTTGCCCATAAGGCTGGGAGTTCAATCCCAGCAGCCGGCTCAAGGTTGACTCAGCCTTCCATCCTTCCGAGGTCGGTAAAATGAGTACCCAGCTTGCTGGGGGGTAAACGGTCATGACTGGGGAAGGCACTGGCAAACCACCCCGTATTGAGTCTGCCATGAAAACGCTGGAGGGCGTCACCCCAAGGGTCAGACATGACTCGGTGCTTGCACAGGGGATACCTTTACCTTTACCTTTTTACGCTCCTGTGCACAAAGACCTTAGAGGTGTGAAGTGCCCAACCCTGTAAATTGTTTAGAAAAGTTAAGCAAGCTTTTTAAGTAAATCTCATTTCTCATCCTCCAGTATATTTTGTTGGCAGAGTTACCAATTCCCCTGTGAAACAAGGACGGTTAGTATGGCTGTGATGACACAGTGGGGATGTGGGAGGCATCAACCAACTTAGAAAAAGGAAGGTAGATAAGAAATTGGGGGAGACCACCGTCATACTTATTAAGCTGCTGAGGCAAAGTAGTGGCCTTAAAATGGATACAAGGAATGGTTTGCCTTCTGGTAGTGGCCAGCAGAGCCTGGGACTGAGTTAAAACAAAATTTTACCCTTATGAAGAGCACTAAACCTCTACCAGCATTTTATTGTTCCACTTATTTCACAGTAGGGAGTGGTGATGTGAAAGCTTCTGTGAGAAAGGCAAACTTAGAGGGTTCAGCTTGGGCTAGAATCAGTGTTTCATGGAACGAAAAGCACCATCATCAAATCCAGGGAATTTAATAGCCAGGAGCCTATGCTGACATTTCACCTGACATTTCTGGGGCAAATTTACTATGACCTGGATAGCCCAGGCAAGCCCGATCTTGTCCGACCTCGGAAGCTAAGCAGGTTATCCCTGGCAAGTATTTGGATGAGAGCCCTCCAAGGAGCACTGGGGTCATGATGCAGAGGCAGGCCGTGGGAAACTACCTTCCAACGTCTCTTGCCCAGCTGCCCGACAATCCTAAGATCTCATAGCTATATTTCACACATGCCATAAGATAAATAAATAAATCTGGGGAAAATTTCCCTGGTGGGGAGATTGAGGTAGAACTCTAGGCATATTTAAACTTCCATAAGTAAACGGTAATGACTGGGGAAGGGAATGGCAAACCACCCCGTATTGAGTCTGCCATGAAAACGCTGGAGAGAGTCACCCCAAGGGTCAGACTTGACTCGGTGCTTGCACAGGGGATACCTTTACTTTTAAGTAAAACGTACATCCTGGAATCTCGGGCCATGTTTTTTTCTCGTTAAGCATTGGAGGAAAGAGCATGATTAACAGGAGAAAAATGGTGAGAAGGGCATAAGTGATTAACTCTTCCTTATCAATGCTCCTCCCAGCCACTTTTTTCCACCTGATGCAGAAATCTGTGTGGGATCCACGTAGCGATGCCAGCCTCCAGGTGGGACCTCAGGATCCCCTGGAATTACAGCTCATCTCCAGGCAGCAGTTCCCCTGGAGAAAATGTTGCTTGGAGGACTACATGGCATTGAAGTCCCTCCCCAAACCCTGCCCTCTGCAGGCTCCACCTCCAAAGTTTCAAGGTTTTTCCCATCCCAAAACTGGAAACCCTAGAAGCACATTGAGGTTGCAATAATAAGGCAACACACCACTGAAAATGTTGGGCAGCCTTTGGAAGAGAGCTAATGACTGGAAACTAGACATCTTTCATTAAGTGGCTCTGATACTTTACAGCTCTTACTTTGGAGCCTTTATCGGCTGCTGTACATATTTTATATATGTGTTAAAAATTGGTGTGTGTTAAAATCAGACCTATAAGGGCCGACACAACTGGTTTCCAATAGCTTATGGGCTGGAGATATGTTTTTAATTTCTGTAATTGTTCTTAAAACTTGTGCACAGTAAAAGTAATATAATGTTAATAACAATACAGACATCCAACCTTTGTAGGTCCTAACAATTACCAGTTGGGTTTTTATGGTTCCAAGCCTAGAATCACATCTAGAAGAAAACAACTGGAGTTCTTGCAGAGGGGAAATGGTGAGCGAGGGAAATTCCAGGAACATGTCACTGGGGACGAACTTTCCCTGGGCCATTGGTATCTCTCAAAGTAAACCCATCAGCATGTCCTCCAGACACCCAGACAGCACTGCTTCCAAGTAGTAGAAGCAGAGAAAATTGTAGTGGTCAGGTTACCCTTTAAGGGAAAACACTCATGAGTTTCAGCAGGTTTTATACATTAAAATGGGTCATGTGGAACCAGTGTTCCTTTCCACAAGCCAAGTGACTCAAAAAAAAATGAAATCTAATATTTTAAGCAAGGATACTGGTTTAGCTTGCATCCTGATCACTGGTTGTATTCAGGGAACCAGTTGCTTGTTGAGATGTTGTGAACCAGTTGAGATAAAGTGAATAGATCCAAACTAATTTGGATGCATTCATTTGCATGTGATGACACTACTTCCATTTTGAGATTTATGGGACACTCTAAATGAGTCACGTGCACACTAGACAGTGTTTTCTACACAGCTCATTGCCTCTACAACTCCTGTTTGCACAAGACCATTGTACTGCAATCGTCCCTCATTGAAACAGAAGTTTTGGAGGAAGAAGAAGTACATTCCATAGCAGAGAATATCTCGTGTGCATGAAACTCATTCACAGGATCCAAGTCTTTGACTCACTACTTACGACTGCTTTAGGATGCTTAGGGCTGATCCTGCGTTGAGCAGGGGGTTGGACTAGATGACCTGTATGGCCCCTTCCAACTATATGATTCTATGACTTACTATTCAGATGTTAAGACTTATCACTTAGATGTCTCTGTCTGCTAAGAGACTTAGCTAACCTTGTGATCAGTTCACAAACAGGGGCTGCTAACTGCATAGGTGCAAAAAGCAACCAAGTATGCTATCTCAGACTTTTCACAGATGCACCAACTTCCCAGGAGCCAAGAGAGGATAAACTGTGCGCAATGACAGGGCTATGATCCCAGGGAATACATTCTGCAACTTGTTACTTATTACTAAGATGCAACCTAGCCCTCTAGCACAAGCTAGATCAGGGCCCTGTGGGACCAGAACAGTTCCACAGGGCCTGCAAGACAAGAGTTATTCTGCTGGGCCTATGGTTGAGGCCTATAAATACATCAATGAACCTGGCCTCCCTATGCATTCTTATTGAATGCATTAAAAATGTATATCGAATACAGCTAATTTACCATCATGCTTCAGTGCTTTATTCCCCTACCACTGCCAAGACAGGTAGTTGCTCCTATCCCTGAGAAATAATGTTATAGGAAAGGATTTTAATTCGAGTTAATTTTTTTTAACTGAACTGTGTTCAGTTTTGGGCACCACAGCTGAAGAGGGATGTAGAAAAACTGGAGCGTGTCCAGAGGAGGGCAACAAAGATGGTGAGGGGTTTGGAGACCAAGACGTATGAAGAACGGTTGGGGGAGTTGGTCTGTTTAGCCTGGAGAGGAGATGACTGAGAGGGGATCTGGTAGCCATCTTCAAATATTTAAAAGAGTGCCATGTAGAATATGGAGCAGAGTTGTTCTCTCTTGCCCCAGATGGACAGACCAGAACCAATGGGATGAAATTAATGCAAAAGAAATTCCATCTAAGCATCTGGAAGAAGTTCCTGACAGAGCGGTTTCTCAGGCTTCCTCGGGAGGTGGTGGGTTCCCCATCTTTGGAAATCTTTAAACAGAGGCTGGTTAGCCATCTGATGGAGAGGCTGATTCTGTGAAGGTTCAAGGAGGTGGCAGGTTACAGTGGATGAGTGATAGGGTTGTGACTGTCCTGCATAGTACAGGGGGTTAGACTAGATGACCCAGGAGGTAACTTCCAACTCTATTATTATATGATTCTATAATAATTAAAATTTGTTTATATGGCATTTGATTATGTTTTTGTTATGTTATGTTATTACATTCTTATGAAATAAACTGCCCTGATTGCCTGAGAAGGGCAGTATAAAACTAAATAAATAAATAAAGCACAAAGCTGCTTGGCATGGCAATCAAGATGAATTTAATAAAAAAACATTGAGCTGCTGACCTTACATGTAAGCAGCGAAGTTTGTTCAAGGTGAGTTCACCTGGCGATCATGTTTGCTTTGTAGTTCTCAGTTTGCCTGTTTCTAAAAGGCAACATGGACTGATGTGCTCTGTTGTATCCTAGATGCTTTGCACACTGCGCACCCCAGTCTCTGCCTTGGTAGCTTCATCTCCCCACTGACCACTGTAAACTCACAGAGGAAGCAGATAGCGCAAGGCAGTGTCCTTTCATGGTTGATTCTATTTATTCCTGTCCCTTTCAATTTAGAACAGATACTAGCTGTTGGCCCTAATCCAGCCATAATATTTGCCAATTATTTTAAGAGATGGCGACACTAACTTCTATTGATCTCATTAAAAGTAAAGGTCGTGATGTAGCTCATTTTTCAGGGCTCGATATTACCACCTCAGGCCAAAATAATAGCATTGATTTTGGAACCTTAATCGAAGGTTAATTGGATTAGTGGATGTGTGTTTTTTAAAATCCTGCCTTTGCAGGTTCCCGGTCAAATTGGTGTGAAATTAGCCAAGGCAGTGGGAGAGAGAAGGTCTGGGCACTAGAGCTGGCTCAGCATCACCGTTGTCAGCCACATTCCTCATGAGTGGGAGCGTGGGATGATGCAGAAAGCAAAGGCAGAAGAGAGGGAGTATCTGCTTTCCAGAGCAGAGATGCTAGCATTGTTGTAACACAGAGGGAGAAGTATAGGGCTGTCATGTGGTGGGGAGAAGGTGTGGCTGAAGTAAAGGGGTAATTAGCCACAGAGCTGGTTCATCACTGATGGGAAAGCGTTCTGTCTGGAACCCACCATTAAATCAACCGTTTTGGCCAGGTCTAGGGCAGAATGAAGCGGTTGCATCCTGAAACAGTAATGTGGACTACAGTATTTCAGGGGTGATTCCATTTTTGCATGCTATCCTGGGTGGTGTGGGGGAGGGGGGGTGAGAGGAGAAGTACACATAAAGAAAATTGACATCTAACCCAACAAAGTTCTAACCCAATCCATTGCTCACTTTGTACTTTTCTACTTGCAACTTTTGAGAAATAGGGAGGCAATTAAACATATGATAGGCAGCTACAGTGAAATGGTACTGTCTACTCTATCTTCTCAGGTCTGGACCACCTCACTGTGCAGATCTAGCTTTCTTACGCCAACCAAAAGTGGAGTTCTGCCCTCTCTCAAAATGGGCCTCGCCCCTTATGAAGCATCATGATGTCACTAATCTTCCTAAATCGACACTGTTAGCACATGGCAATGCTAATTTTGCAAATTTAGAGCTGAGTCTTAGACTGCTGTTAGAGAATTAGAGGTACTTGATATCAATATCATCTCCTCACTACACATTTGCTCTGATCCTCCACCAGGCATTTGCCTGAGACCAACCACAGGTCACCCTCAGACATCCCCTCCATGGCCTGAGCCAGTCTGACCTCTCTAGGGGTTTAGCTGAGTTTCTGTTCTTGTTATACTGTTGCTGTTGGAATCACTGAAGTTGTATTGTATAGAACCTGAGATAATTCACTTACCGCTCTTTATTGTTCAAAATGATTCTTGTGTCTCATGAACAACCTTGAACCCATCAGAAAACACACAAATATCATTGTTGTGATTTCTACCTGATGGCTGCAGGAATGGCATGTTTTGACAGCCAAATGGTATCTAACAATTGGGCTCTTGAGCTGTCCCCTATCACTAACACTCCATAAATGTTAGATTTGTGGCCCAGCAGACTTTCTCTGAATGGCTCAGAGGTGGGGAAAACATTCAGAAATGAACAGAAGTGCTATTAATGTAGTGTTTGAGAGGAATGGGGCCATAAACAGGACACATGGGAGATTCGGATTAAATAGAACACAGAAACAAGAGTCAGTGTTTCTGCTGTCTCTGTGACCACAACAGCTTGCTTATCATGCACGTAAGGTTTGAAAAAGTGAGCCAAAGACACTGCAGCACACTTTCAAAGGATTTCCCAAGCCGCTAACACAATAAAGACATTGGTGAATTTTCTAGGGACAGGGTCCTTGAACAGTGGTAACTCTCAGAAGCCTAGCTCAATTGCAGAAACAAATCAACACCAACATCCAGTCTCGTATAGGGATGGCCAATTGGCAGCCTGCGGGTCATTTCATCCCACCCTTGTGGGTCCTACCAAATGTTTACCACATTTCTCATTGCTCTGGCTGAGCACGTGCTCTGTAATTGTTAAACCCAATGGCCCAATGACAGCAATCTTATAGAATAGCCGGAACCTCTGGGAGGGAATTAATTCGTGTGGATGGAAGAATATTCATTCTTTCACATTTCCCCAGAAGGAAGAGTATGTCCAAAACACTTTGCCATCCATCCCTTAGCTCTCTCCCCTGCCTTGTCTTTCTTCCATCCTTTATCCCACGTTTCTGCTAGGGTTGAGAGCTTTGGGTTGGGAAATTTTTGGAGATTTGACAGTCTAGCCTGGGGATGAGGGGACCTCTGTGGGGTATATGGCCATACAGTCCACACTCCACAGCAGCCATTTTCTCCAGGGAACGGATGTCTTTCTTCTGGCGATCAACTATAATTCCAGGAGAACTCCAGCTCCCATTTGGATGGTGAGCAGCCCTTCTTGCTTCCAAGGGCAGCACCCATAGCTCTCCACTGCACTTTATCCTCACATCCACCATGCACAGTATGTTCGGTCGGGAGAGAAAGATGGTGGAGGAGGGCTGGCTAAAAATTCACCCAATGAGCTTGACAGCTGGAATGGGGACTTGAACCTAGGTCCTTCAGGTTCTAGTCTGATATCTTAACAACTCTACTACATTGGTTCAACAAACTGCATCTGAACACATTCAAGCACTGCAAAATTCCTCCTGTCTTTCTGATTTCTATCTATGCCCTGATGCAGGGATCGTCTCTTTGCCTAAAGAGCTCCTTCCTAAACGTGCATCTGTGCACCTTCTCTTTGCCTCTGCAGTCACGAGAAGCTAGCCTCTCCCATCTTCCTCCCCTCCATCCGTCCTCCAGCGATGTTCCCATCCTAGGCAGCACTTGCACATGAATAAGTAACTGTTCCACAGGCAGATATTTCAGTGTTTGCACTTGTCTTTGGAAATCAAAGGCTTCTCTGATTAAATGCCATTACAGTCCAGTGCTTGGACGGATCCAGAGAGATTAATGTGCTTTTGGGCAGCTTTAATGATAATCCTGCTACAGACGGCATTAAGTAAATGTCAGTAACCTGGTTTGAAGGGAGCTTTCACCTCAGGGATCCTTTCCATTTCGAGGAGAGAGGCTCAGCCTGCTTTTCACAGCTGCATCACTCTACAAAAAGAAATCCTGCTTAGTACAGATTCCTCCCTGCCCCTCCCAGATACATGTGGTGAGACTTCTTTGGGGGAGAATGAGATACTGTGGCCATAATCATGAGACACAGAGAGGCTGTTGTACAGTGCTAAGGCTCTCCCAGTTTAAGCATGAGGTTAAACATGCCATGGGAGATCTATAATTTGGATCTCTTGTGTTCTTTGCTTTTTTATTTAAAAAAAAAATTAGCAGCCCTTTACGCCAGCTTTGAATGTCAGGGAAGTAGCACTGGGAAGGGGGTGGTCCCTTTGCCCCTGTACTGTTTTTCTTATCTAAATTCTTTTTCCCTCGCTGCAAAGTAACCCATAGAGTTCCCCTAGAGGTAATTTCATAGGCACCTCAAGGAGGCAACTTAGGTCAAGGAAATAATACCCCATAAGAGATGGTCCACCACCCTCTTTCCCAGCATTACTTTCCGGAGGTTCAAAACATCTGTGGTGGTCTTCTAATTATCATAAGTTTAAAAAGGAGAGAGAATTCCAGATTAGAGATCTCTTGCATCCTGTCTAGTCTGACTCTAGAAACTGAGTTGACAAGGCAGAGAAAAGATAGTTTCAGAATCAGATTGGAGCACGTATATCAATATTCCTCTAAGTCATTTACTTATTTCTGATTTACTTTTGTGATAGCTCTCGTTCCACATAGTGATAGCTCTTGGTCCACATTTATTGTGGTAGCTCTCGGTCCACATCAAGGGGCACAGGTACTGAGCAGTAGCTGGCAGAAAAGAGGAGAGTGGGAAAAAGGGCTCAGAGCACCCCAGTTCTCAGTTATGTTAACAGCACTAGCCAAAGCAGGGAAATGGCTTACCACCTCACACTTTGCTGCCAGGTCACTCAAAAGGGACAGCCAAAATGGCCAGAAAGCACACTCTTCCATTGGGGCGGGAAGATCCAAATGGAGGAGAAGAGAGCTTAACAAAAATCAGGTTTAATAAGATCCCCATTTCCCAAAGGCTGTGCCTGCATGGTCATCCCCCTCCAGATACACTGGATGATTCAAGTTTAGATTCATTTTGAGAGTTGTCGCCCAGTTTGGAGGGCTTCCTTATGCAAGGCTAATATCATGCATCTAGATGTATGGGGACACTGTATTGGGACAGCACTGAATGAGAAAGACCCTATCAAGATGCGTGCAATCGCACTGATCTTAGTTCATATTTTAGTTGCCAACTTGGAACGGATGAATGCTACAACTGCTGTAGCCGTACATGATTGTAACTGTTTTGTTTTGCAAACCTGGTTTCGCACCATGACTGTGTTTTATTCTTGTTTTACTCTTCATTCCTGTTATGCGAATAAAGACTCTGTATTTGTAATTGTTTGAAGATCCAAATTGTCCCCAAGATGGGAGGCACTTCCCAAGGTCGATTATAAATCCTCAGGGCATGGGAAAGAAGCTCTATTAACTTCCAGCTCTTTGGATGGGCACGTGCCATGCACGAGCAACCTTTTGCCTAGGGATTCCTTTTGTCCACGCTGCAAAGGATGATGGAGAGAAGACCCAACCAGGGGAACCAAAGTAATGCTTGGCTGCTGCAAGTTCAAGTAAAGGTAGCCTGCCCTATTTAAACATCATTGGGATAAGAACCTAAAGTGGGGAGAGAGGGCTACGTGTTTTCTCCTTTTCTTGGTTTCCTTGCTCACCCAGAAATACATGAGAAGGAATTGAGTAATGTTTTTATTCATTTCTTAACCTTCCTTATATTTTGAATACTCTAAGTCTGATCTCTGGAAAAAGATCACACCCATTCAGTCTTGTTACCTTAACTATGGCAACATGCAGTAGAGTAGTTCACAAGCCCTGCACTAAATTGCAGAATTGCAGTAGATTGCCCTTTGCTACCAGCTTGGTGCAGTGGTTAAGAGTGGCGGCCTCTGATACCCCATTCCTCCACATGCAGCTACGTGGGTGACCTTGGGCTTGTCACAGTCCTGTCAGAGCTCTCTCAACCCCACCTACCTCACAGGGCATCTGTTATGAGGAGAAGAGGAGGCAATTGTAAACCTCTCTGAGACTCCTTTGGGTAGTAAAAAGTAGGGTATAAAACTAACTCTTCTTCTTCTGCCTACCCTGTGGAGCATAATGCCAAAGTTTCCATCTTCCAAAGTGGACATTTTCTCCAGGTGACCTGATCTCTGCCAATTGGATCAGTTGTAATCCCAGGACTGGCAACCATTCTGGCACATGTTCTGGCCTCTGTTGTCTGGCTGATAACTATTATCTCAACTCAAATTACTTTCTCTTTTGATGAAACGAAAGGCTGACGTAGGCTGTAAGTGGACACGATATGTGAGCTGGTCTAATATATTTTTAGCGCAAAAAGGCACTGATGAGGAACTTTGATTGGGACCAAGATCATGACACAGAAGTGAGTTACACTGTGTCCTTTACTGTGGCATTTTCCATGGTGTTCCACCAGGCCTGTGGTTGAGGCCAGGAATAACATGATGAAACGCAGGCCTCTCTGCTCAAGAATCCTCCCAACCACCCACAGACTAACATCTGCCTACCCCTGAAAAGCTGAAAATTTAGAATAAGTGTGATTTTAACAATTTTAGAATTTAATTTAATAATAATTTGATGCATATGTATTATGTTTGTATTGTTTTACTTGATGCTACCATGAGTCAATCAAGAAGGGTGGGATATAAGAATAAATTATTATATTATTCTTATTATTTTCCCAATAGACACCTCTGGTAGATTTTACTCCATGGAAATAGCCAGCCTATCACCTTCCACCCCCCACCCCTGACCACCCCTTCCTCCTTCCACTTCCCTCTGAGGCTCAGAGTCTGCAGATCCCTGCCACGTGAGAGTTGCCCCTACCAGTGAGTTCCCTAACAGCAGCCTGCAGCCTTTCCAGGTCCTGGGGGCAAAGATAGGCCATCTGCAGAGTTCTTCCACCTCACCCTCCCAATCTAGCGCCCGTTGTTTTGCTGAATGCAACGGGCTTGGCCCCTAGTATATTATATAAAATACGAAAACCAAGGGAAAGTAGTGCTGCTACATTCTCATTTTCCTTTAAACTGCTGGCAATTAATGCATTAAGGACACTTCTGTAGACTCACATGTATGAGAAATTCCTTCTAGTGGAAAGTATAAGAATACAGATGCAGCTTTTTGGAAGATAATGAACACATGACTTCCCCTCTGGATATGTTTTGGAATGTCTATAATTGGCGCTGAGTGGATTCTGTCACAGAATAAAAAGACAACAAGGGAGGAACCATCCAGACGTCAGAGACAGGCAGATGGCTTAAGGACAATTGATCTTATGCCAGAGCCTTCTGATAGCTACTCAACAAAGTGGCATTTTGATGCTCATCAATACCGCATCAGGGAAAAAAGCAGTCACAACTGATTCAATCAGAATTCACTAACTGGAAGAACAAAGTTGACAGGTAGAACCTACTCCCATCTTTTTCAAATAGGGAATCCTTCTCCCCAACACATACACATGTGCCCCCCTCTCCTGAAAACCACGATCTTCAAAGTCCTCGCTATAGACACCAGGTATACAGAAATCAGTACATCAGCCAATGAAATGGGACTGCACTGGAATGGAATATGAGCTCTCTCAGCACACAGCCCTCTTACTCAACAATTCAGGACAGAAAACAGGCCAGACAGGTTCACTCTTTCACAAATGTAGAGACTAAAAGTTGGTACAAGACAATGCCAAATGTTCATCCATTTTGCTTTTTCTGACTGAAAGCAGTGCTTTGAGGAACAGCCAAATGGTCCACACAGAATACAAATTTATGCAAATAGTCATCATGTTTTGTTTTGATTCACCTTCCCTGTTTCCCTCTATGTCAGGGATCCTCTATGAGGCACCCATGAGGGTCATGGGGCCTGTGGACATTTTTACTGGTGCCCACGAAGGGTTTTTGGAACTGACAGGACCAGGTAGGGCTTTTGCCTAGCAAGACTTCTGACTAGCCACTGGAGATTTGATTGGCTGTGCAGATTTTTAAATATACTGCTTTGGTGCCACCATAGCACAGGGATCTTCACTATGTAACTTAAGCTGCAGCAGCCATTTTGTAGCTGCTTCTGCCTCCTGCAGCAGCCATCTTGTGGCTGTGCCAGTTATGCTGGGTCAGAATTTCAAAGGCTCCATGACGATATTACCAAGTAACCCGAGACTGAGGTGTTTCCTGGATCAACACTGAATAAGCAAATACTTTCTCCTTTACAAGTTACCCCTTAAAACACCAAAAGTGGGTGCTTTCAGCTCAGCAGCAGAAGATAGCAATCTATGTTGGGGTAAGGCCATCGCACCAAAAATGGCAGCCTAAGTTCTGCAGTCTCATTAATAACAGCAGCCTGATTTTCCCAGTAATGGGATTTTCTTATAACATGCAGAATGTCCTCAACTACATGAGGCAAGGTCCCTTCTTGAAAGGTAAAGTCTCACCACTGTCTCCCATTCTGCAGATTAATAGAAACACTTACAAAATGGAAGAAGACACAGCATGTCCCAAAAGGCTCTCTCTCACCACACACATCCCCTTGGTAATATGTTTACACCCCCAATATGCCTAAGGACCAATTTAAACAATATGGAGTATATAGTTCAGGTTTCTGCCCTGTGTTCTTTATATCAATCACCCATGACCTGGGGTTTCTCCATTCATGAGCACATCATGACTACTGTGCGCACAAAGAGGGTTCAGCTTTCTTCGGTGTCATTTGCCTGACCTGAAACAGCCCTGGGGACACTGGGAAAACAGCATGAGGGAGGAAGGCTTGAAGCGCTTTTTTTCCACAAGCGCCACAGTTGCAATCTGAATTAGGCAGAGCACACGTACAAACTGAGAACTTGCACCTCATGTGTGATCCCCAGATCCAAGCTCTGTCCTCTATACAAGTGAATCAGATGGACCCTTCCCAGTAGGGTTTTGGTTGCCAGCTGGAGATAATGCCATTTGCTCTGCTAGGCTGAGTTAGTCATTGCTGCTAGGCAGGATCGGCTGCTATTTCTGCATAGTTGCTTTGATCGTTTTTTAATGTGATTTTAATTGTGTTTTATGTTTTATTTTTGTCGGTTACTATTTGAGCTATAAAAGCAAAACAAGTGCACTACGTACCAAATAAAGAAAGCAAATGTGCACCCAAGCAAGGTGCACCTGTAAGTCATAGGATGTGATACTTTTCAAGAAACACTGCTCAGAGCTAGGGGCACATGAATATGTCCTTATTTTTTGTTTGTTTCTGTGATGTCACTGTGAGATTTTTTTTGTTATGTTTCTGTAAATCATATTTTAATCTATTCATTTCTTTTATAGCATTTGTATGCCAATAATGTTTAGTGGGTGCAAAAATAATGCTTGAAAAATGTGTAAATCTTATAGAAAATTTATGGTAGAAGTAAATGCACACTCAGGGGTTCAGATCACAATGGAAAAACAAAATTCACTAGAATTTTCTAACAGATGTGATATAACTGTGATGTTCAACCCAATCCCTAATTTGGAACATCCATGAATGCAGAGAAACTCATTCTGACAAAGATTCAGATCATGTGCTCCAGACAGTTCTGCAATCACAGAACGCCTTCAGGTTTTAAGAAGTCATCCTGATCCTAACTGACTAAGGTTGCCAGCTCTGAGCTGAGAAATTCCTGGAGACTTGGTCATGAGGCCTAGAGAAGGAGCCGTCTGGGGAGGGGAGGGTCTTAACAGAGCATAATGACATAGAGTCCGTGCTCCAAATCAGCCATTTCTCCAGAGGAACTGATCCCTGTAGTCTGGAGATCAGTCGTAAGGTCAAGAGATCTCCAGGCCCCACTTGGAGGATGGAAACCCTATAACGGACTGAGGACTGTAATAGTGCAGAAAAAGCTGACTATATTTCTTTGTTCCAACAATTTACCTTGTGCCACTAATTTTAATAACAAAATTATTTCAGCAATTCCTCGTGATACTGCTATTTTCTTCCTCTACATCCCTAGCACTAGTTGAAGTCATGGAGAGAAAGAATACTACCTCATTGACACTGATGCCATTCCTCTCCATGTAGGCCTTGTCGTTCACCTGTCCACCTTCCATGAATTCCATGAAGAGAACACGCCTTGTTGAGAGTTCCCAGTAAATCTTGGGGACCTGAAACACAATACAAATCTCTTAGTTTCATGGCATGAAGACAAGCAGGTGTGCATGGATTATGAACCAACCAACCATTAGGCACCTTCTCAAGTAAAAATGAGGGAGGGAAAATGTTTCTTTAGGGGAAACTCATATCAAAGGCCTGAAGATGAGTGAATTCTCAATCTTGGCTTCTGAACAACCATTTTGTTGTTTTGGGGTTAGTTTGTTTGACAGATAGCAGGTGATCAGAATGATGAAAGAGGATACGAAAAACACTGAAAGCTTAGAATGAACTTTTTATATTCTGTGGGCTGAGACTGAGCACAAGATCCACCTTGCGGGAGCCATGTAATCCTGCATTCTGTTTGCACAGTACCAGCCAGGTGCCTGATGGGATAGCAGCAGGGATGCCACAGCTCACCTTTAGACTTACAGAGATGTTCCCCTGGAGGAAATGGACTCTATGGCACCATACCCAACTGAGGCTCCTGTCCTCCCCAGGCTGCATCCACAAATCTCCAGCAGTTCCCCTAACCCCCTTCCCTTGCTGGTGACCAAGACGGACCTGGCAAGCCTAGATAACAGGTGCTAGCACTCCCAAATTGAATGTATGACATTGGACACTGGAAGTGCTCTAAGCGAATCATGAGTGGTCCAAACTCACACAGCTGGTCTCATGTAGAAGCATGGGGAATCAAACCCATTTCTCCAGATTACAGTCCACCACGCTTGACCACTACACCATGCTGGCTCTCTGGTTGGAATACTGACCTTAATGGATTCAGTACAAGACAGCTCCATGTGTCCAGCCCTAGAGAGCCACTCCCAGAGTACTCAACACTGCTGAACCAGTGGTCTTTTGTAACAGTGTCTCTGGATTCAAAAAAAGGCATTCCACTATCAAGTCTTGTGAAAATGGATTTGGCCATGCTGTGCACCTGTATGAATCATGCCGGGCATGCTCGATAGCCTGATCCCTCCCAGGGATTTCTAGTTGTTTGCATACGTCTGTATCATAAAGGCAGCTCTTCAGGAGACAGGCTACTCTCATTTCTTATGCATCATCAAAGTGGTACGGAATCGTAATTTGAATTTCAACACCAGTTCTCTGACCACAGAGGCAGTCAGGCCAACAAGCCCTATCCACAGGTCATTTTATCAGCCTTCAGGCTATCACATCAGAAATGGCAAGGGGAAGGAAGGAAGATAGCCTCACAAATATGAGATTTCTCACAGAAATCCCAGGAGATCATTAAGTCTCTTACTATAGACGTGACATTTTTATTAAAGTCGGGACAGTTTCTCTTCAGTCAAAGTGACTGATGGTCAAGGATCCTGACACACTACTCTCAGTATTACCCAGTGAACAGGAGTGAATTCCCACACCCATGTTTTGCACATGGAGATTTCAATTAATACTTCTATTTTATGCCTTGTTTCTTTCCACGTGGTTGTTCAATACATCAAGGTAACCATATATGGAATGGTGCCTGTAGTATTGGCCATGACACATCAAACTTAGTGCCATCCTACAGACTTCTGTTTTCCGGTTCCAAAACCAGCATTAACTTCTTGCGGACAAATGTTTCTTGTCACAAAAGTACCACCCACAAATATTGTCCTGATTAACTGGAGCCGAGGGGGCCTATCACAGGAACGAATTCACACAACAGCCAACCAGTTGCCCTGAAGTGCCAATTAAGGTTTTGCCAATCAGCTTTTTGGCAGGAAAAGGGGTTCAGGGAGGAGAAAGAACTGGATTTGGCCTCCTCCCATTCCTCCTTCCAAATGGCTGATGGACAGGACTTCCCTGCTTGTCAGTGGGCTCGCCAGGCAGAGCCTGGGTTTTGTTCTGCGTTGGGAACTGCACGAAAGTATCTGTTAGTGCACCTGGTTCTCCATTCAATTTGGGACTGAATTCTAGAGCCTCTTTTATTTTATAGTTGTAAGACTCCAGAGTCATTGCATGGGCTAACCCAGACTCTTTCCCCAACCCTATCTGCTATGAATGTGCTGGCGCTTAAACCTATTGATCCCAAAGGCTGTAGTTTATTTTAACCCCAAGTCAACATTCATCCCAGTTTCAAAATTTACTGTGGCAGTCAGTGGCTCTTATTAAGCTATGTATAAAGCTGTATCTCCTGCACAAAGTCTTTGGCGAGGTTAAATTATTTACAGACGTTTGGCCCTAACGCCTGCACGTGGAAACAATTTATCTCTGGCTTTACAAGCTCAACTGGGTTCACAGCAAGAAATCTGCTTCCCTGCTGGGCTACTTTTATTTTTGGAGGGAAAAAATTATTTATACAGGAACTCAACTCCCCTGTTGCCTTTGGGGTTGATGAAAACGTCTTGGAATCGACAGGCTGGACGGGGGGAAATGTATTATTTAGCCATTTTTGCAGCAATTTGTTATTATTCCCCAAATCGATATTGCAGCGGCTCTTTAACCCAGCAAGGACGTGATTGGCTGTCTCCATGGGGATTTGCTCCACACTCTCTTGGTTGTTACAGCAGCAGCAGGCACAGCTCTCTGAGGCACTCACCCAGGCTCTTGAGAAACATTCACTTAGAACGAGCCATCAACCTTTGGCCTTTTGTGCCCTTTTAAGGCCTGACTGTTCAGCATCACATGGAAGGACTGCTGTCACTGGACTGTAACAATGTCCAGAAAGGACTACCCTACTCACAGAGCTTGAGAGGCCTGGGAGCTAGGGCTTCACCCCCTTCCAAACCACTCATAACACTCATTGTGGGCACAGTTGCCAAGTGGCAAAGGAGGATCAAGCTGAAACTGAGTCCAGTCAGGTCAGAGGTTGGGAAAGCTAATGCTCTAAAGGGGACTGGAGCTCCTGATTTGGGACACAGTCAGATTACCACTGAAAATGAGGTGAGGGTTTTAGAGGTACCATTCGACCCAACTGGATTGATGAAAAAACAGGTTGGCACAGCTGTTGTCATCTTTAAGTCATAAATTATCCTCTCTTCTGGACAGAGCTGACATGGGTCTGTAAGTTCTAGACTAGACTACCAATCCATGGGTCTATAGCTTCTAGACTAGACTACCATGACCTGAGGCATAAAAGGACCTTGGAAGTGTCAACAAGTGCAAAATACAGCTGTCCTCTTGCTTACAAAGGTCAGTCGTTCATTGGTTACCTATCTTCTTCAGGCCTCTGTTATGAAGCCATGTTCTCTGCGAACTGGACCCTCCATATATGCAGCCACCACTTTATGTCCAACTTCCTGGTATTCACATAGTGGAAGTATAGTCATATTGCAGTTATATTTGCCAAGTTCCCACTAGAGACAGGAGATCTCCCAGCAGGCCCTTCCTGCCATCACTTAGCTGGACAGAAGAAGAAAAATGGAAGGGGGTGAACATCAGCATCACAGCACAACCTGAAGCGATGTCAGCACATTTCTGGCAATGTTCTAGCACTGGGACAAAAGTCTATTGTTAAACCACAGAGCTTTGGCCAAATGCTAGAGCAGGGGCAATGGTTCCCTTCATGGTGAATCTTCTACCTGTTGCCAGCCTCACACCAACAACTCTAGTTGTATTACACAGGGACTGTGTGATTGAACTGGAATATCTGCATATAAGGCTCATGAAATAGCTATCCACAGCTATATACTGACCTCTAGATTGGACTTATGCAAATCGCTGTATGCAGGCCTGCCCATAACCTTGATCCAGAAACTACAGCTGGTCCAAAACGCAGTGGCCAGGGTCCTCCAAGCAACACCATGGAGGTCCCACATCCGGCCCACCCTCAAACAACTGCAATGGCTACCAGTTGAATTCCAGATCGGGCTAAAGGTTCTGGCAATCACCTTCAAGCTCATATGTGGTCAGGGCCCAATGTACCTGAGGGACTGCCTTTCTGCCTACGCCCCTCAAAGAACTTTGTGCTCTGCCACCTAGTGATCACTTGCCCAAAAGAAGCCTGCTTGACTTCAACCAGGGCCAGAACCTTTTCTGATCTGGCCCCCACCTGGTGCAATGAGCTCCTGGAGGAGATCAGAGCCCTAACAGAACTGAAATAGTTCTGTAGGGCCTGCAAAAGGGAGCTCTTCCATCAGGCATTTGGTTGAGACTGACTGGAACCGCAACACCCTCTAGGTCCCTGAACCTCCCTCCCAGGAATCCATATACCAGAACTGAACCATGGACCTGTTTGATTACTATACTATTAAATTGTTACTCTCTGTTGTTATTATTATTATTACCATTGCTGTATTTCTATTTTAATTCAGCCAAGGACCGTCCCAAGCCCAGCTGCAAAAGGAGGAGGGTAGTCACTCTGCCAAAGTGACCAGAACTGGGAAACCAGGGAGACCAAGCAAGAAACCACATGGAAATTCAAATAAATGAAATTAATAAAGCTACTGCATCTGGGGCAGCTGATGCACCAGTAATTGGGAACCAAGGTGCTGGTAAGAAGTGGACGACTGGCCAAAAAATTTAACTTATGACACCAAAATCAGAAATTCATATCACCACCTGGAATGTACAACTGGACATCATGTTGGACAAAAAGAAATCATAGCTATGGATTTGTCAAAATGCAAAATGACATTTGTCACACTATCTGAATTGCGCCTCACTGGATCTGGAATGCTGACCATCAAATCACCAATGATTGATGAAACAATGACGTTATTTTACTCCGGGGGAGAAAAGCAAAAATCTGGAGTTGGCTTCATGGTGGACAGACAGCCTGCTAGGAGAGTAATTGCCTTCCAACCAACATCAAATCACTTGGCAGTCTTCACTATCAATGGTACAATCAAGACCAACATCCTGTCCAAACATGCCCCTACTGAAACCAGCAAAGATGCAGCCAAGGACAACATTTACGTCCAGCTTCAAGATGCACTAGATTCAATACCTTAGACAGATTTCAATGCCCATATTGGTAGTGACAGGTCCAGTTGGGAGGAAATAATGGGGAAATTTGGCCATGGGCAGATAAATGACAATGGACTGAGCCTTATCTCCTTTGCCACATCAAATAATTTTATCATAGGGAACAGCCACTTTCAAAATCCTGCAAAACACCAACTGACATGGAGAAATCCATCAGGCAAGGACTCAACAATACTGGATGAGCCAAGGTACAACTGCAATGAGCAAAGTGCAGCAAGGCACATGCACCAGCCAAAGTGAGAGAGCCGGCGCTCAAGCAAAAGTTTCAAATTGCATAATTAAATAAATTTGAACTTCCTGAACCATCAGATGATGTGGATATAGATGAAAAGGAGCTCTCAGAAAGCATCCTAGAATGTGTCACCTCCTTATGTCCACCCATCAAACACCAAACACAACTGTGGATTTCAGATGAATGTACAGACCTTGTAGAAAAACATAAGCAAGACAACCATGTTGACTTTGAGCAGTACCAAAGACTGAACAAAAAGGTCAGACAGAAGATGAAAAAGGAGCAAGAAGCCTACTGGAACAATATTGCAGCAGACCTGGAAGAAGCTGCATCCAGACATGAATACAGAACCCTATATCAGACCCTCAAATGACTAAACGGTAAAACTAAGTCGACAAATGATAATATTAAGAAAGAAGATGGTACTTCTATTGCCTGTAGCAATAGAAAGAATCTTTAACCAGCTCTACAACCATGATGCACCTCAGAGGCCACCACCAGAACCACCACTTATCGACTTGCCAGAAAATATATTCATCAGCAGTGAGCCAACTCTCATTGAACTAAAAAGCACAATACAATAATTGAAGAAGTTACTGGGACCAGACCATGTTACTGCTGAAATTATTAAAGCTGGCGGAGACATTCTACTACAATATCTCCACACTCTCTAATACTCATATGATGCTCAGAATGCATTCCATCAACATGAAAGAAAGCCATCATAGTGCCAATCCTGAAGAAAGGTGACAACCAAGAATGTAAGAATTACCGTGGCATCAGCCTCTCGTCAGTTATTAGAAAAAGTGTTCATGAAGATCATACAATCAAGGGTACGGGAACATCATGAACAAACCAGTAGAGAAGAGCAAGCAGGATTTAGGCCATATAGGGGCTGTATTGATCAGCACCACCCGTCAACTAGCAGAGTAAAGAATTAGGTGTGGAAAGAGAATTGTCATCATCTTTATTGACTTCAAATCTGCTTTTGACTGTGTCCACTAGCCTTCTCTACGGAAGATACTAGAAACTGAAAATATGCCCCTGAAAATAATCACACTCCTCCAAACAGCATATGATAGTTCAACAAGCAAATTCGAAATGAGCTATCAGAGGAATTCACCATCCAGACTGGAGTGCACCAAGGAGATGTGGCCTCTCCCCTAACTTTTAATATCATAGTTGATGCTATTATGAGAAGAGTATTCAAGAATAGGTGTGTTCAATATAGTGAAAACAACTTTGTGGCAGATGTTTGCAGATGATAGTTCCATATTTGCCAATACAGAAGCAGAGGCTACTAACGTCCTCTATGACATTGTCTGCATCGCCCAATCATACGGCTTAAAAATAAATATGGACAAAACCAAAGTCAAAACCACAGATGGATCACCAATAAATGTATACCTCAATCCATATTGAGCAAGTTAAAGAATTTAAATACTTAGGCTCATTGGTGCAAGAAAAGAATCAACCACCACTGAAGCCCACAACAGGATTGGCCAAGCAACATCAGCATTTGCCACACTCAAATGGTGCCTCTGGAAGAAGATGAACCCCGCTCTCAAGCCCAAAGTTCATCTCTTCCGAACACTAATCCTGCCAATGCTCCTATACAGATCAGGAACATGGACTTTACTAAAACCAGATATAAACAAACTCGAGACCTTCCAAATGCGATGCCTGTGGCGGATTCTGGGTGTCTCTTATGTGATCATAATTGAAATTAGACAATTCGGACTAAATGTGACAACCAGCCGCAAATTAGAGAATGAATCCAAAAGCGCAGACTGCAATGGTTTGGCCATGTTTGCAGAATGAACACCAGCAGACTGCCTCATAAACTCCTTTGGCGAGAGCAACCAACTAAATGGAAGATGCAACAACTGGCACCAAAGAAAACATGGCTTAAACAAATTGAGGAAGACCTTAGAAACCAGTGATTGTCTATCCATATGGTCAACACTACTGCCACCAATTACCAAGAGTGGAAACATATTATAAACAAGGCAAAAAATCCAGCAGCACCTACAGCAGCGTATTAGCTGAGAGGACAACCTGACACACCAATCGCCAGCTAAAGGATAAAAAGAAGAAGAAAGAATCCTGCAGAACAAAAACACAAGCAAGATTGGATAGTTTCTATTTGAAACCGATGTATTGTTCTTTTACGTTCCATGTGAACTGCCCTACGCCTCAGGGTAGGGCGATATACAAATGTAATATAAACAAGCAAACAAATATACTATAGATTGATGCTCCCTTATGGAAAATAACATCAAGAAATATAGCCATTTCTAGTTATTTTGTTTTTAATTCTTCTTTTCATTGCCAGACTTGCTCTCATTCTAAAGTCTTTGTTGTACTTCACATTCTGTTCTGTCATTCTGAAGACAACATTGAAAGCTGCCCTCTGATCATCCAGAAGTTAAGAGTAAGTTCAGAATGTGCAAAATCACCAATGAAATCAGTTCCAAGGAGAAACAACCACTCACAGAAGATGAATAGGAGGGGGGAACGGCTAACTAATTAATTGCCTTTTACCCCATGTTAATATTTTGAACTATTTAGAAATGTTCTGTGTCCTAAGGTGTCCATGCATAGAGACACCTCTGTTGGGTGGCTCCCCCACTTGATCTTGGAAACGCTTGTCTATGAAGATGCAGACAGTACCAGCACCCACCTCGCAAGCTGCTTCTTTGAGAAACACTTCCTCTGCATTTCGTCCTTAGCATTAAGCTGAATTACACTCTTCATGCTCTTTGATTTCAATGGTCTTAGATAAATGCAACTCTGCTTAGGATTGCACCACAAACTAACTGTGCTGGGAAGGGAACTGCTTTGCCAAACTGTCCTTAGCTACATGCACAATTCTGGCATAACATTTTATAATTTCGTTCCAGCGCAAATATTGGCATGAGCAGAATATGACCTCACAAACAAATTATTTCTGTGTGCTTTCCCCTACAGCAAATGAATAATGCACCAGCTCTGAATGCCACAAGCACCCTCTTGGATGCTATAAAAGGAGCTTGTATATAGCTATATAACTAAGGGGACCAGATTGTCCCACTTTTAGAGGGACATCTGGGGGCACCTGGCAAATTGTACTTATGTTGAAATTAAAAATATATATATTACAATACTATTTTTGCGTGCTATGTGTTCTATGGAAATTTTTGTTGCTCCATATAGACCAAAATTTTAATCAAGAACTCCACCCACCTCCGCGGTCAATGGTGTCCCGCTTTACCAGTGTTAAAATCTGGTCACCTTAATATAACGTGCACGTGTATACACAAACAACACACCCCTATTACCTTCAGAAAATCAAAGCGTTTGAGCATTTGAGCCACTTTCTCGGCATTCTTCCCCTCATTAAGGAAGTCCAGCTCCAGAGGCAAATTCTTCTTTGCTTCTTCCACTAACCACATGAACTCAAAATCTGGAAAGATCTGTTTCACAGCCAGGAGGAGGACCTGAAACCAAACAAGCCACTAATAAATTTCCAAAGGGCTTCTGAATCAACTGGGAAGTGCTAATGCAATGCCAAAGAACAACAGGGAGCCAGTGCTAACAGTACAAACCAGAAAGGATGGTGGCAATTCCATGTGATTGAAGACAAACCTACTCCAGTCACATAGAACGAGAGAGAAGGAGTGTGATTTTAAAAACAAAGGAGTTGTGCAAGTGAGAACCCTGACCTTGCCATCTAACATTCCCGTAACTTCTCTTCCAGAGTCCAGACTACTTGTCTTCTCAGCTGAATTCCGAACACGGGAGTTTATTTTACTTTTCTTTACTTTAGAAGAAGAAGGGTTGGTTCTTATATGCTGATTTTCTCTACCCGAAGGAGTCTAAAAGTGGCCTTATAAAATGCACCCGAGAGTGCTCAAAGAACTTTCCAGAGAACTTGCACGACCCTTGTCCATCATCTTTGGGACCTCTTTAAGGACTGGAGATGTCCCGGAGGACTGGAAGAGAGCAAACGTTATTCCAATCTTCAAAAAAGGGAGGAATGATGACCCGGGAAACTACAGACCAGTGAGTCTGGCCTCTGTTGTGGGGAAAATAATGGAGCGGATATTAAAGGGAGTGATCTGCAAACATCTGGAGGACAATTTGGTGAGCCAAGGAAGTCAGCATGGATTTGTCTCCAACAGGTCCTGTCAGACCAACCTGATTTCCTTTTTTGACCAAGTAACAGGTTTGCTGGATCGTGGAAATTTGGTTGATGTAATTTACTTGAATTTTAGTAAAGCTTTTGATAAGGTTCCCCATGATGTTCTGATGGATAAATTGAAGGACTGAAATCTAGTTTTCAGATAGTTAGGTGGATAGGGAATTGGTTAGACAACCACACTCAAAGAGTTGTTGTCAATGATGTTTCATCAGACTGGAGGGTGGTGAGTAGCGGGGTACCTCAAGGCTCGGCGCAGTAATGGGTTTAAACTACAAGTACAATGATATAGGCTAGATATCAGGCAAAAAATGTTCACAGTGACCGTTTATGCACTGGGAACTTCACTGCCTCACCCCTCTATCAGGAGCACAGATAGGGGGTGGATGAGGTGCACCAGGCCAAATGCTCCCCCAAGTGGGTGCAGGAAGAGGAGGGGCAACCTGCCACGACTAAAACTCCAGCCTGCAGCCAGGCATGAAACCTCCAGTGCATAAACGGTCAGTCAGAGTAGTTCAGCAGTGGAATAGGCTGCCTAAGGAGGTGGTGAGCTCCCCCTCACTGGCAGTCTTCAAGCAAAGGTTGGATACACACTTTTCTTGGATGCTTTAGGATGCTCTGGGCTGATCCTGCGTTGAGCAGGGGGTTAAACTAGATGGCCTGTATGGCCCCATCCAACTGTGCGATTCTGTGATTCTGTAAACCTTAATATTTAAATTTAATCTTTCTGTATTTTTCATTCTTTTGTAAACTGCCCTGAGCCTCCAGGAAAGGGCGGCATATATATAAAGGCAGATTACAAAGAAAATAGTTCAGTTGGACTGCAAGAACCACCAATAAATAATGCAATAGGACAAAAGGCTACAGATCTGGGGGAAAAGCTAAACAACAAAACGGTCTTGGTGCCATAATGCAGCAAGAGGTAACAAAGGTAGAATGTGATGCAGTAAAGGAAGGTGATACATACAAGGCACATCACAATAAACTACAATTCTTCTCTCCCTTATAAAATCTACCTCTTGACCTGTTGCATTGTCCTGAAATTTTAATCCTTTTATAAAGAACACCCTCCTGAGTGTTTCTGTTTTGCCCTTCCTCAGCAATTATAGTAGGACGGAGACCTATTTGGCTTCCTAAGGCAAGCCATTCCATGAAGTGGGAGCCACCACACAGAAAGCATGTGAATGGGCAGTTGCCAATCTCACCCATTTGCAGGGGGCTTAGCCCAGAGGAGTGAAGCTGTCATGGTGGGGCTGCAGGGATGCGGGATCAAGGCCAGTAAGAGCATTGTGAGTGATAACCAGAACTCTGAATTGAAGCGAGTCACTGATTGGTAACCCGTGGGGGTGACTGTAGAATCCTAGGCACATTCAGCCTAGTGCCTGACAGTAACCGCTGCAGCACTGTGCATGCACCAGAGTTTCTGAGTTATATTTAGAGGGAGGCCCATGCAAAGTACATTGGAACAGTCTAACAGCAAGGCAGCTGTAGTATGGATCCACGTGGCCAAGTCATCTGGGTCAAGGGAAAAGGCCACCTTCTGAACTAACCAAAGCTGGAAGAGTGTCTTCTTTGCGGCTGCCTTACTTGCTTCCCCAGCAATAATGCTGGATCTAGAATAATTCCAATGATCTTAAATGTCAGGGAGTGTAAGTGGGAATAACATCCTTGAAGACGTCAGCCTTTCCAGTCAACATGGCCTCCCTCTTGTCAGGATTCCATTTCACATGATCTTGAGTAGGTGAAGACCTTTTGTTGGAAATGGCCTGCAGATGCAGTAACTATTGAGAGGGTATAATTATACTTTTCTAAATCCACTGGTCCCCATGGGCTTAGAAAACTTAGAAAACTGTAACTCCACTTAGGACTGGACTAGGAGTTAAACAGATTATGAAAAGGAACAAAACAGTCCTATGCAGATTCAGCATGATGATCATCAAATATATTGCAGGCCCCAGCATTGGGAGCCACAGCAGGGATGAGGTAACAAGGGAAATGAATACTGGATTCATTGACAAAAGAATTTCCACACATACAGTCAGGGGGCGAAGATGTTTGCTGTTGCAGCAGGCAGGCTGAGGAGGCAGCAGTGGCTGGTGACTGGCCAGAGAAGATGGCAGTGGCAAGGAGAGGAGCGGAGGAGGGACCCCATCCTCTCCATTCGCTCCTTCCTTCATCTCCCTGCTGTACCACATCACTCCCGTCACTTCTTCCATTGCATTTCCCCCTAGGAAGGCACCGCTAAAGACATTTTCACATCAGTAGCAGAATCCTAAGGGAGGGAGAGATCTGAACATCCACTCTGACCAAAAGGGGGAGAGAAGTCAGTTTCACAGGCTGACCAAGTGCACTGCGGAGGCAGCCACAGCTGCACGATGCTTTACCTCCATTAGCAGAATGTCCTTCGCGCTCTGTGCCTGGACTTTAGGATGCTGGACTTTCACTGCAACCGTCCTTCCGTCCTGCAGCACAGCCTTGTGAACCTGTGCCAGAGAGGCTGCCCCCAACGGCGTGTCTTCAAAACTTACGAACAAATCTTTAATCTGCAAGAGAGACAGGAAAACAAGTTGGCAACTCTCCTTGGACGTCTCATCAAACTTGTCAGGGTTTTCACTCATCAGGAAGGATAAAATATGGAATACACCAATATATGAGTATTTACAGGGAAAACGTCACAGTCTGGAGATTTCATATGCACATTGTGTGTGTCAGCACCAAGAACATAGTTCTCTTTGATGCGGAGGGAGGGGTCATATATTTTGTTTAGACATTACACTGAAATACCGGGGGGGGGGGGGGATCATGATTCTGAAATCTGTCGCAACCGAAAACTTGATGGCTTTAACATACATTTCTGGCAATTCCTAGAACCACACTATGTCACATGTTTTCTCCAGAAGTGACCTGGAAGCATAGAGGACATCATGCCCCAATCCGCTGCTCATGACACTTTCATAAGGCAAACAAACAAAAAAACAAAAAACCCAACAACCACCAAAAACCTTCTTTTCCTGTAGCCTGCTTCTCTCTACCTTTTCAGGACCAACAGATTAGTCCTTTACCATGGATACCAAGAACCAACCCTCTTCTTTAGATTAATTTAGTCCTTCCCCCAATGCTCTTCTGGCTTCTAGATCCACCCTGGGAAAGTATACTTGGCCAACCCTTGCCTGCAGCCTCCTATTTGTGAGCAGTGAGATCCTGCTCAGATAACAGAAACTGCAAAACCTTTACAAGGCAACAAGCGTATGGGAGCAGAACTGGGTTGGGATGCTGGTCTTGGGGTATGATAAGGCTGTGGAAGCCCTCCCGGATCATCCTGTCTCACCACCAACGTGGGGCAGAGTTCTGTAGAATTACCAATGTTCAACAAGAAGCCAGCTGGGCTGGCTTACAAAAAGCCTGCCTGTCCCCTGCTTCTACAAGAGGCATTTCTTGCCAGAGTGAGCAGTCAAAGAACGTATAATATATGCAGAAATTAAAAGAAAACAAATTGAATGCTGATGCATTTTTATATCCTACTTTTTACACAGTAATTAAAGACGGGAGGCTGCAGCAAGGCAGCAATTAAATATGAATAAAACACTTTGAAAAAGAACCTGCATGCAAATCATTCAGCAGAAGCCCTTTGTGGTAATGGAGAGGGGAAAGGCACCATCTCAGAAGCAGCCGGTGCCTAAGATGCAGCTGCTGGAAGGAGCGTGCGGGCGCACACACACACACACACACACCATGCTGCCTCTTCCCCTCTCGCCCAGCCGCTCTTACAAAAACTATTACCAGCAACAAACTGGCACATTTGCAGCAATTAGATTCAAACAGAGTCTCATCCGCCTCCAGTAATTCAAGGGGAAGGAGCCTTTTATTTATTTATTTTGTCCCTCTGGCGGCAAAATCAATTAAGTAGAACAACCACATTTGAAAACGACTAGTTATGTGTTTTTTAATTACAGCCGATCCATGATTCAAACCTTTTGACATTACTGCCTTCAGAGAGAGAGAGAGAGAGAGAGAGAGAGGAAAAGGGGGCAACGCTTTTTCTCACTCAAGTAATGTTGCTAGATATTGGGTTTTCTACCATTAGATGTTCTTCAAAGCAACAATTGATAGCGCAAGGGAATTGAGAACAGAGGCATGGAGTTATTTTGGCTCTTCCCACCTTCAGGCTGTCTCTGAAGTCAATGTACCTAGGCTGAGCAGGTCAGGGGTCTTGCACATGTTTTTTGATCAGATTGTTGGATTTCGTATCTGATTCAGGATCTTGAGAATCGCAGCTTGCTTGCTTTTCTTTTTAAGGAAAGTTTCTAGCTCACATGATTATTGACCTGATTTTAAAAGCTGTGGCATGTAAGCCATGGAATGGCTCATCGCTTAGAGGTAGATCATCTGCTTTGGATGCAGAGGACCCCAAGTTCAATTCTTCAACATTTCCAGTAAAGAAGAATAAATAGTAGGTGAAGGGCTTGAGACCCTAGAGCAGGCTTTCTCAACCGGGGTTTTGTGACACCCTGGGATTTCTTGATGAGCCTAGAAGGGTTTCCTGAATGGGCAGGAGTTAATTTTTTAATATATGTTTAAAATTTGTTAAACATTTATCAGGTGACATGACCATAAATGGCCATGTCAACCCACCCAGCTCTTCCCAAATGGTGAATGATGGGCCAGGAGAGGATTTGAAGGGGAAGAATCCCAGGTGGGCATGTACACAGCTTTGCTTCCCAGCCATATTCTGCACAATCACACCACTTCTGGGGGTTCTCAAAGCCTGAAGACTGTTTCAGGGGTTTCTCAATGGTAAAAAATGTTGAGAAAGGCTGACCTAGACTAGAGCTACTGTTAGCTGGATAGACAATACTGACTTCACAGACCAACAGTATAATACAGAAGTTTCACATCAAAATATGGAATTCTGTCCTGTTGGTGCTTCTAGAAATAGTGGTGCATTCAACATTTTGGATCGTATCATCTTGCTCTGGTGAATAGAATATCTGGTGAAGATTTATGGGGCTTGCTTTGAAATGGCTTCATTCCTAATTGGAGACACGTGTTTACAAGGTTGCTATCGGTAAGGTGAGCTCATTGATTCAGGTTGTGTCATACTTGGTCCACAGGGTCTATACTGTCACTTATGTTGTTCCAACTGTTCAGAGCTTTAGAGTCTAGAGAGATCAATACACCAATGGCATTCCTTCACTATTTTATTTCTGTATTTCCTTCTCTAAGTGCTGACCCAGTGTTTGGGGATGGTGGTGAAATAGACTGAAACAGGCTGAGTATGACACCACGCAACATGGAGATAAAGCTGCTAGAAAGAACGGATGTGCTGACAGGCAATTTCAGCTATGGTTGATGGATTGCTATTGGTCTATTTGAACAAGTACTGCTGGTCCAATGTTGTGCCTGAAAGCACAGATGGCAACTCCCGTGTATACACACATCCCTTCACAGAAGATCTTGCCATTCACATCCACAGCAGCATAACCTCTCAGATTGAGTACTGGAACATGTGGTACATGGGGCTGCCACGGAAGACCATTCAGGTGGCTCATTTATCACAAAATACTGCTGCCTGTCTCCTACAGCATGTGAAAGGCATATACAATTGGTTTTGCAACAACTGTACTAGTTTTTAAGCTTAATTCAGTGTGCTTGTGAAAATCTTTAAAGCTTTCATGGTCTACGGCCACATTTCACTAGATGCTCCTTTTTCAATTAAGGCATGCATTAGGTGGTCTGTTTTTTTCTGGCACACATGAGATGCACTCTCTGTGCAGAGTAAAACAGTAGCTGAGAGTGGTGTTCCTAGATATCACATCTCTTAGAAGGTGGTGCTCCAAAAAGAAATACACCAGTGTTAATTGGGGCTACACCTAACAGAATCCCACTGTCATGATAGTCAGTTCATAGTCTGAGGAAGAGTGCTTGCACTCGAAAGCTCACACCATGAATAAATCTTTGTTGGTTTTAAAGGTGCTACTGGACTCTGATTTTATACAGCTATACTTTATAATAGGTTTTAGATAAGAGCGCATTATTCAATAATATTGACCACTGAGGAAGACCCAGTAGGGTTGAAACGCGTTTGGTCTATTCGTGTACAGTTAGATTTGTATAGTTTTTTAATATGGTTTTTACTTTGTTTTTAAGAGCCTCTTGTGGCACAGAGTGGTAAGGCAGCAGACATGCAGTCTGAAGCTCTGCCCATGAGGCTGGGAGTTCAATCCCAGCAGCCGGCTCAGGGATGACTCAGCCTTCCATCCTTCTGAGGTCGGTAAAATGAGTACCCTCCTTGCTGGGGGGGTAAACGGTAATGACTGGGGAAGGCACTGGCAAACCACCCCGTATTGAGTCTGCCATGAAAACGCTGGAGGGTGTCACCCAAAGGGTCAGACATGACTCGGTGGTTGCACAGGGGATACCCTTTACCTTTACCTTACTTTGTTTTTATCCTAATATTGGTGCACTTTAAGAAATAATTGTTTAAATTTTATATTGTTTTATAGCTCATCTTTTGAGTTCCTGACTTTGTTAAGGTTGGGGTTTTGTTCCTTTTTTGGTTTTGTACTGTTTTCAGTTCCACAACTGTGTTGATATCTTAAAACATAAGCAAACTACAAGTTTTCTTTAATATGAGCTTCACCCAAGTATAGGATTGCCAACTCTGCCAGCTCCTCACCACCAATCAGTGCCACTTCCTACATATGCTGGAAGTGATGTCTCCATATCACCTGGGCCTTCCTTTCTCTCATGTTAAGTCCCTCCCTATCCCCTGTGGGTTGCCAGGATGGACCTGGTAACCTTAACCAAACATGTTTTCTAATTTATTAAGTAATTTTTAGATTTTGTTCTGCTACTCTGGAGTGCTTTTAATTATTGCAATATGCTTTGATTATCCACAAACACCCCTATCCCAAATAAGGTCTCATCTACTTATAGAAAAGTCTAACCACAGAGTTCCTTCTGATTCCTAGAGCTACCCAGAAGTGACAAGTGTAGCTCTAGGCATCACCAAAACAACTTCCTATGAGTATAAAAGGTCTTATTTTCCCTTGGATTGTTTTGCTTGGGATGATTCACCCTCTCCTTTTGACCCTAGTTTCTGCCTGAGCATTGGGGAGGACCCACAATTACAGGGGTTTCCCGCCACAAGCAGGCAAATGGGAACCCAGTTCAGTGCTATCTGAAAAATTATGCCTTCTCTCTAGGCATGTGATTCCAGTCAAGCATAGATCACGGTGTGAATGACATCACCATGCCACACAGATTTGACTACATGATGATATAGGAAAACCATTCATGTGAAGGCAATTCTTACTGTCCTTCATTTTGAATAGGCAAACTATATCATATCCCCTGACCATATCCCCTGGGGCTTTCTACAGCAACAAAACCTTTGGCCCATCACGAATTTCATGGTTTTTATCCTGTGTTACTGTGGTGTTAATTATTAATGTGAGTTACTTCATATGTTGGATAAGGTAGAAAGCAACTAGCTAATTTTCTTGATGCAGAATACTGATCTTATTTTAGATGCAAAATGCACACAATCATGCCTGTGTTCCAGTCCACAGAACTACTTCCAAAGAAACTTTCCAAGAAATTTGAGCCTTTCAGATGGAACAAACCAGTGGTAATTGCTGATAGATGCTCTGGCTCTGCTGAATTTTGGGGGAAAGGATTCTGTAGCAGCCACCCAAAACATGACCACCACCAACTACCACCACGAGTCCTTGCTTTCTGAATTGGAATGCAAATTTATTAAGAGGGTAGTTTGAGAGGATGGGGCAGAAGCAAGAAATTGACTTGTAATAAAAGCAACTATTGGGGGCTTTATAGAAGATTTAAAAAAAAACACTGAAATGTGCCTGGAAGACAACAACAGAGCCCATGCAGATAGACAAGCAGCACAAAAGGGGAAAGGGCTTTGTACCTTGAGAGGCTATACAGAAAAGGGGATCTGGGAAATGCAGTTTGTCTTGCAGAACGGAGAAAAGTGGCACTGGCTGCTATTTCCTCAACAAGGATACCAAAAAGGCTATGGGGCTTGGGGGGTGGACAAAATTCCACCCTGGAAGGACCATGAGCCAGGCAAACCACATGATTTGTTTCCATGGGATGCTTGGGTTTGGATCTAGAAGGCTTGGAGGGGCCCAGAAAGAATTTTTGAGGAGGATCCACACTAGCAGCTCCGCAACAAAGAGAATGAAAATCCTGTTGTTTTTTGTTTCTGGTCCCCCAAGGTGCAGATGTCATCAAGCCTGTGATGCGGTACAAGCTTTGGGGAGCTGGAGCAGTGCAGTGGCTCATATTATGGCTGCATGAAGTGGGCAATCACACAAAGGGAGCAAAGTGGGCTTTCATGTATGGGGGTAGGGAGAGCCAAGTTTCTAATCAGCAGAGTTACCAAATGCCAGTCCGTTTACCAGGGATAGATCTCCACATACACACAGAGATAAGATGCTGTGACGCTGTATGTGCATTGAGGGAAGAATCTGGACAACTGCCAGATTACAGCTCAAATTATCCCTTGGTTCCATCCAAGAGAGTATACGCCTGACGCACATGCGCATAAAGCCGAACCAGGAAAGGAAAAGAGCTCGGGCATAACCAGGGGATTGATGGACTCTCCAACAACCTGAGAATGGTGGAGAAGGGGACAGGTATCAGCTATGAGCAGGTGTGAGGCTGAGATAACACAGTCACATGATTAGCACTGGGCTGCAGGACCTCAGCAAAACGCTTGTGCTCATTATAAAAATGCCTCCCCAGCAGTCCCCAGGGCATCAATCCCATGATGGGGACCAATGCCTTTCGCTCTGCCAACTGTTCTCAACTGTTGCTGAACCCAAACAGTCCTACGGAAGGGAGAGAGAATCCACAACAAAACAGAAGGTTGGGGGGGGGAGTTTTTCACCTTTTCTCCTCTCCTTACTCCCAGGGGTCAGCAACAGTTATATGCTGGCCTACAGAAACTGACTCTCGGCACTTCCATTATAAAGGCTTGATACTGAGGCCGCATCCTCACAGCAATCTACTTCCCTGTAATAGCTACTGCAAATGCAGGAGGATTAGCATGAAGAGAGCATTCATGCCAAAGTTGAAGGTGCACTTTTCTCTGTTGCTGAACATTTCCCCTGCATTTTTTCCCATTATCCCACCAGAGGTCTTTTTTGTGCTTAAAAAAAAAAAATCAATCACTGTTCGATCATGATCGTGGTTTGTTGCCATGATCTACTAAGTTATCTGAATACCCAGCTTTTGTTTTAACACAAAAACTGCCTCATTCTTTTCATTCTAGATATAAAAGGAGGAACCCTCAAACCCTCAGCCCAAGTGACTTTTCATTACTACGAAGTTGCTCTCATTTCTGCCATCCTTCCATTCTCCTCAACTCTTCCCCATATTTGTCATCTCCCACTTTCATCTCACCCATCCCATCACTCTGTTCCTGTCTTGGCTTCCTGCTCGCTATCTCCTCTTTGACTCGAACCTCCTTATTGGCTCAGTGCCCCTGCTTCATCAAGAGAGGAGACAATGCACGGGGGCAGAGTGGCAGTCTGAGTTAAAGACAAAGGTCAAGGCAATTTTCACATGAGGAAAACGTTCCTGGACAGCCTTCGCATGTTGGCGGCATATATAGGCCCCTCCACATGACGTTGCCAACATCCCAAGGCTGTCCAGCAGCCGGGTCGCTATTTGGCCATTTTTAAATCGTGATTTTGGAATCCAGAAAACTGGTTTTACCACCCTAATTTGCACAAAACACCGGTGAGTAAACAGTGCGCAACCAGGGATAAAACTGTATGGAGGGGGAAATGTATGATAGTCTCACCAGCTTTGTCCCGCCCTTGCACCCGCCTTCCCCTCTCCATTTCCTGCTCCGAGTAATTTTTTTAAGGGTGTTGTAGTGCGATTGCAAATCTACATTGTCAAAGGTGAAATAAAATTTTCTTTAAAGTGTCCATGGGTCTTTTTGGGATCAGGAAGGCAAAGCACAATTCCTTTTCTGTATTCTGGAGATGGGGAATGAGCTGGGAAAGGAGGGGGGGGGGTTCCAGCAGCATTCTGCCAGTCATATAGGGCTCTGAGCACCATGTTTTAAAGCCAACCATTAGTACAAAATGTCTTTCGGGCTCCAATTATCATGTTCAGGGTCTCAGAAATCCACCCAGACAGAAATAAAGTAAAAAGGAACATGAATTCCCTAACCCTAATCCTAATCCTAACCCTAGCCTCATATAACCAGGCCTTTCTTTGGCTCTAGGAGTCATCCCAAATATGTAAGCACCAGACTAATTTTTCAGCCTTCAGGGTTTTATATTTTAATGACCATGTTTTCTAACTATTTCTACCTAAAATACTAATACTAAATTCTTCACATAAATTTATTCAAACTATGACAAAAGTATTGCAGGGTATAAATATGACATGAATCCTGATTGTCATCTCAGTAAAAACTAACCTTTGACCTTAACCTAACTTTACTCCCAATTTCTCATAACTTCATTATTGCTTTTAAAAGCTACATTTAAGGAAATATTGGAACCAGCAGAGAAAGGACTTGGTGAACACATGTAGCCATCTATCTCCGCTGAAGGTTGTAAAGTTATCATATAAATAAGAGATGCTTCATACACATGCATATTTATATACTCTGATGTGAAATGATCGCTCAACTTTATACCTCAAGTGGAAATTGTTTAAAGACTTTAAATAATTGTTTAAAGACTTTACAATAAAGTCATTGGTAAACTAGGAACTACAATGAAAACTCTAGGCACCATGGCAACCTGGCACCTGGGTTTTGTAGAGCCATGGGATAGTAAATGAATACTCTCTTTCTCCCTTCAGTTTGTGCATTTGCTGCTCAAAAATCAAGTGTTGCATTGCTACTCTAGGAGTTATTAAGACAGCAGAAGTTGAAAGATTAGATTTATCGCAACAGATAGTGGATTATGAAGAATAATTCATCAAATGTCAGAACAAACAGCCCACAATTTATAGAAGCCAGGCTGAGTCTGTGAAATCTGATTGGACTTCTCCCTGTCTAATGACTGCTGAGCTTAATTGATGAGACCTTAGCTTGGCTGTCAAAAGTGCATATTTATTAACTATTTTTAATAATAATCTCTTAACATGTGGGCAATATAGTGTTTTTCACTCCCAAAAGAGGGGAGAAATTCCTCTCCCTCCCACCCTTCCCTAATACAGATGAATGATTTGGATCACCTATTGTTTGGCCTGGAGAAGCTCTTGGTCCATTTAACGCACAGCATGGCTAATGGTTATGGCAGACAGCTGCAAGATAGAAGGGGGTAGAAATTTTCTCATACCAGGCAAGAGCTTGAGAATTTATTTTACTGGTTGCGAAACAGGCTGCCTTGTTAACTCGGGGCCCATTCACACAAACATTTATGTGCTGAGGCAACTGTGAAGTAACTTTTCCGGACTGTGGTGAAAAACTCTTGTGGTACCCTTCACAGACATACTGAGACTTTCCCAGACCACTTCTATAGTACTATTCCATGCATCAGAGAGGAGTGTGAAATCTGCAGCCTGGTTGATTGGGCCAACAGCGTGTTTTTTTTTCCAACTGATTATCACCCAATAGGAAGGTCAGTTGGGAAACCCAGCCCACACGACTGTGTGGTGTTCACTAACACATCACAGCTGTAGGTAGTGCCACAGGAAAGCAATCTGTTCCACTTAATATTTCTGGTAAGGTCTTAGAGGAGGAGAATGCCACTCAGCGCTTAACACCCACTCAGGGCAGCTGCCCTGCGTGAGTGACTCCTCCTCCTTCTGACTCTAGAGGAGCTATATTTTATACTTTCTGTAGTCAAAAGCTTATTGAATGCTTCTCTTGTTCCTCCCTGCATCTTTTACTACTTCTCTGTCTGTAAGAAGATATGCTCTGATAGCCTCTCCGCTATTGAAAGTCCTAAAGCTAGTTGATGCTTCTTGTAGTCCCAATTTCTTGTTGCTACACAAAGGGGACTGTTTTATTTCCCCAGCTCTTCTAGAATTTTTAAGTATGGCTAGTTTGTGAAACCAGGAATCAGCTATTAAATAAGGGTAGACTATATCAGCAGAACAGACTTTGTCAAAGAAGCTTTCATTCACTCAGAATGGGCTGGATCCAGCACAATATTTTTCAAATTTCCCCTTCCCACAGCAGCTGCAGGAAATATTACAGTGCCTAATGCAGAATTACCAGTAGGAAACCTTGAGAGCCAGTTTGGTGTAGTGGTTAGGAGTGTAGACTTCTAATCTGACATGCCAGGTTCGATTCTGCGCTCCGCCACATGCAGCCAGCTGGGTGACCTTGGGCTCGCCACAGCACTGATAAAACTGTTCTGACCGAGCAGTGATATCAGCGCTCTCTCAGCCTCACCCACCCCACAGGGTGTCTGTTGTGGGGAGAGGAATGGGAAGGCGACCGTAAGCCGCTTTGAGCCTCCTTCGGGTAGGGAAAAGCGGCATATAAGAACCAACTCTTCTTCTTCTTCTTCTTCTTCTTCTTCTTCTTGTAACCCTCTATTACTGTTCCTGCTGTCGCTCAGCTGGGCAACAGGGGGAAGGATGGGCGTAGGGGCCCCCAAGCCAATATTATCTCATTGGTATGGCTCTCCATTGTCATATTATAGAATTTTAGGGGGGTTCTAGAGCATCATCTCAATGCCGCAATGTCCCTTCCAAGGTTACACCAAAAGTGATATTGCATCCCCCCGCCCCTTCCCCAGTCACTACATAATCAGATCTCAGAAACCAGATGAAAAGCCTCAGTAGTATGCACTACTGCAACCGCAGAGGTCTTCAGTGTCCTGAATAGCTCTTATTTCTTTCTTATGATGAGTAAAAACAGAGTTAATAATGCGAAACAAGTAAATGTATGAACAAATTGACTTAAATTGTACGATGTGCCGAATTCTTCAAGGTGCAGAATTGGGAGGGGATCATTTTGCTTGGATCAGACTACACAGTCCTGCTTTTCACTCAGCTGAAGTGAGCATACCAGCCATTATCCTCATTTGCCTTTTCTAAATTTCTGCAAAGTAATGTTTTGGGGGAAGTGCTCTTTATTCCATCCCAATTTACTCTGGCTTATCATCTGTGCTCAGGCAAACACACTGAACATTTGTTCATTTCCTTGATTAAAGCCAGATGCCTAATAAAAGGCAGAACTAGCAATAAAAATCAGTAATCCTGGATTGATAACAATGCCCAAATATGAGGATACCGCTAGGGAAGAAGCAGGAGATAAGAGCAGCAGCAAGGCCTACCCAGCATCTGTGCACAGCATAAAACTCCAAAAGGCCACTCAGAATTACAGGCAAGAAAGACATTTCAGTTTATTGGGCTCCCAGGACATTCCATCCAACAGCCTGGCTAACATCCTCCTACGTTATTTTATATTGAAGTACATCTGTTTTAGCATCCATGAAGCCTGGAATTCAACAAGTTATATACCTCTTTTCCTTTTCTCCTGTCAAGCAGAAAGTTGGAAACTTTAATATTATGATCACCACCAAATGTGAAAATACAAGATTAGGGGTAAACCATAAGTATAACTACACATTTACATTTAACTTTATTGAAAATGGAATGTGTACTTGGTAGTGGGCTTGGCAGTTTAGCAAGAAGGCTGGGAAGCATCTTTTGTAAAAGCAGGTTTCTTTTCCAAGGACAAACATGTGCCAACATGCAGGAGAACACAGAGTAACCAATACAGGTAAAAGACCAGGACCAGCATCACCTGAAAGTTCTGGACGGAGGAAGGAAGTGTCAGAGATGGACTGGATGTCCATCTGGACCCTGATGAGCGACCATGTGGATCTGACTTTAAGACTGGAATATGGGAAGAAGATAATCTTTTTGTTCAAGATGCAGCTGTCAGTTGGCTTGGGCCCCAGAGCACCATATAGGCCAGACACTTTATAACATGTTTCACTGCAAACATTGTTTTTCACTGCAAATATTGTTTTATCAAACGCTGAGACACAATCTATGTGGGTACAGTTTTATTTTGAGGGCCAAAGTAGATGCAACCTTTCTAATTATGTGGCTGCTGTATCAATGGACATAGGAGAGGCATGAAGTCTAATTTTGACATCAAAATGGGTATGAGGGTGCGAGCAAAACTCTGCCTCTTTCTACCCCTTACCGGTCCAGTCCATCCACAGGGGCCAAAGGACCCTTGAGGACCCATGAGAAATGCTTCCTAAAATACGTTGGTGAGCCTCTGAGCAGCTCCGCACCGACAAAATATTGTGTGTGTGATTGTTTTGATGACTGCTAGTGAGTCATTTCCCAAGCAACTACGTGGTCCGGGCTCTAAACAACATAAGAATACCAACATACTAAGCTTGACAGCCTAGCATCTCTCTCCTGCATTTGGGAGTGTTAATAACTTTGAGTTTTGGGAATCAGTACACTTCAGCTACTGAGAGACAATGAAGAAACAGGATGGAATCTGTTTTGCCCTTTGAATTTAGAAAGGGGCTGGTGGAAAACGGTTTCTGAATTTAGCTGGGCTGGCAGCACTGTGGAAATCCGCAGGGGGTTACACCAGGCAGCATCAGTCCTTGTGCTGCTTGATTCGAAGAATGCCCTCTGCTGCTATATCCATAGATAAAGCCAATATTACAGAGCCACCATCTTTTTCCTGTGCCTCCCAAACACTTGCTGCTTTTGGAAATGGGGAGCCCATTATTAAAGGGAGAGTTAGAATGCATGCCATTCCTGTTCAAACTCAGCCATTCAAAGGCCGAGGCCTACTGCCGTGCTCAGTTCAGACCCATTTGTTGCATGCTTGATAATAACTCAGATTCAGACTGAATAGCCCTTCTCACAACAAGGGGCCTCTTCCCGGCGATCGTTGGCACCACCTACCCTTCTCTGCCTTCCACCCTGCAAATAAAAGTTACCTTTGCTTGGGTTGCTACTGCATATAAAATGCTGTTTTTAAAACTTCACAGTAATCAATGGCCTTTCCATAGAAATGAGAAAGATGGGGAAGGAAGCAAAGAAGAGCCTCTGCTGATCACCCAGCAGTCCAGTCAAGCGAGTATGAAAGCAACCCGGATTCCAGCACATTACTAGAAAGGCAAGGAGTACACAGTCCTCCAACTATTACACATATAGACATACTTGGGACCAATGTCTTAACCAAAGTAGAGGCACCGTCATGTCTGATGAGATCTTATTCCCTATTCCTGCTTAATTTGCTCTTCTGTCTGAAGCTGTCTCCTGCCTAGACCGAACAATGCTCATTAAAATCTGCTGTCTCCTCTTTTTTCCTTTCCCTCTTTGGAGAAATATTATCTCGTACACTTCTGCTCTCCTGCCTGTCAGGATGGAGTTGTGCCTGTCAATCTGAGAGATGGATTGGAAGGGTGGCTCGGAGAAACGTGTAGGCTCCTCAGCAACAGCAGCAATTAAAATAAATGTTCTTTTTAAAAACAGATAGGCTGCCTTCAGACTCTGCATGTGACAGCAGTTAGCAGAAATCCACACAAACCATGTTCCTTGTGCCCATACTTCACATCTCCACTGCAAAATGTGGTTAAGCACTAACACCAATTACTTTAGCCTTCCAAACGCAGGCACATGAGTAATCCAGAACAAATTGCAAATCCAGTAGCAGCTTGGGAAACAGGAAACTTCATGAGTAAAAGCTCACTTTGTCAGATACAAATAGGCCCATAAAAATGCTTCCATCATGTGGGAGGGGGCTTAACCAAGAAGTGCTGGCGGAAGTCAGGATGCCCTTTGAAGCTTCTCTGTGGTAGAACTGCCACTCTTGGGTCAGCAACAGAATGTTTTGGGAAGATTAAAATGTTCTCCCACTGCTTTCTGAATATTGTAGCTTTTAATGTAAGAATTATATCTATTTATTCTTTATAACATGCACATTCTTTTCCCTAGGGACTGAACTTTGTCCTGTGCAGAGAGCATAAGAGCACTGTTGACACCTGATGACTACCTGAAAACCTGCAATAGGGATGCCAGCCTCCAGGTGGGACCTGGGGATCCCCTGGAATTACAGATCTTCTCCAGACTATACAGATCAGTCCCCTTGGAGAAAATGGGTGCTTTGGAGGGTGGCCAGGAGGGACCTGGCAACCCTGATCTGCGATGGTGTGGCTTATGTTGTTAGGTCTGGATATTGTGTTGTTAAAATATATCTAAGGGCAAAGTTAGCATCTTGGCCCCTGGTCCCAGAGTTCATCCCCTTGTCCACACTTACCACGATTCTGAAGTGGAGTTTAATCAAGCTTATAATCTCACTTAGTGAGGGGAAACCAATTCCATTTAACCCACATGCCTCAATTCATACAGCAAGAGTAACAGGAGTTAAGTATTAACTGGAATCTTCAGCACAAGAATGGAAGAGAGGTGTGAGGTATACAAGCCACACAAGCAGCCAGGTTCAAGCACATTTCTCCTTGACCACAGTTACGAGTGGCTGAATGCAGCCTTAGTTTCTTCCTGTTTCATAGTTAATATTCTGGCCTTGCTTTCCTTACAGTCAGTGGAAAGCAGGATATATTTCAATGTTTCTTTCTGGCAATAGACACTCTTACCCCACAAGGAGAAGAGGAAGTGGAGGGAGTAGACAAAACAAGTAATGGAAAACAGCAGTGAGATTTGTACAGAATTCTAGCAAAGCGATCTCAAGTTCTACCTTTAGAAACATAAAAACCAAACTAGTGGTCCATTTGGTTCAGCAGCCTTTCTCACACAATTGCCAACCACTTCCTCTGAAGGTCCAACAAGTATAGAGGCTGAGGCCTTCTCTTGATGCTGCCTCCTGACTCAGATATCCAGAAGCTGACTGCCTCTGAACGTGGAGGTTCCTCTCAGTCACCATAGCAAGTAGTCGCTGATGGACCTATCCTCCACAAACTTGCCATCTCCTATTTACAGTCCAGGTTAAGGACATTCAGAAAACGCTCTGTCCATATACACATACAAGACATTGCACACCTTGTATTCAGTACACACCAAGGGGGAGTGAGCATGGGCACAATGCCTCATCCTATACTTTAGCACAACGGCTGGCTTGTAAGCATGGCGTCTACACATTTCAGCACCTTCCCTGTGACTGGGCGTACTGGATTTTCTAACACACCTGATAATCCAGAAAGATCCTACAGAAATATCAAGAAAACTCTGATTCCTCCTTCCTTTGAGTTGGCTAAAAGCTAAAACAGGCTCTGTGAAGTGTCTGTTGCTAAGGTTCAGGGCTACTGGAATGCTCCCCCAAAGGAAAATGCTCTAGAGCTGTACACAGTCAAGCATGCTATAGAGACTGTCCCAGGCTACGTGTTTTGAAATCAACTCATGTACAGAGAGCAAGAGGAGCAAGGCCAAGCATATAGGCCTCACCCTGCACCTATGTTTGACGGCCACCTTGTGTGCATGGAATCTGCACACCTGTTTTAGCTATCAGCCAGCTGAAAGGAAACAAGTACCAATTTTGTGTTTGGGTTTTTGTATTGTATGAAAGCAGTCCTTGGATTTATGGCACCATATGTTAATTGCTGAGCATGGTGAAAGAGTAGGCTAAGTGTGATCCTCAAAATATTTGAAAGCTTTTAGGTTCTCATTAGCACTAACTCACACAACCATGCCTCTCATGCCCCATATCTGGATTCCTCGATCCATGTAGCTGAATGTGTGAAATGCATTCGTTGCTCAGTATTTGAACTGTGAAGGCTCCTTCTTGTAGGAGCGTCTTCACTTGAAACTGCAGCGTGGTGTGGCTGTATGCACTGACTCTTAGACTTGAGCATCTTAATGCTTCCTGTTCCAGGAGCTGTAGATTTTCAATTAGGTCAGGAAAGAGAGACAACAGAGAGGGGAGTATAGCTTATAAAAATCATCAGATTTATAAAAACCCATCATGTTCAGGAAATTGATATGCAAATTACATTAATTACATGCTACTAGGACATGCAATTAAGTTGCAGCCCTCAAGCTCTTGCTCACCTACTACTGTGGCCCTCAGTGCTGAACCTATTGCCCAAGTCCAGGAGGTCCAAATGAGTGACAGCTCGTGACCAGGAGGAGGAGAAGGTCAGGGGAAATACACAAGGTGACAAGGCTTTGCAGTGAACCCAAGTCTGACGGGGAAATTCCAGAACAAGGAAAGGCCTATCAGTGCAATTCTAAAAAGAGTTATACCCTTCTGAGACCATATAAATCAACAGGCTATAAAGGGTATAGCACTGTTTAGGATTACACTGTAAATCTGCTGTGGCGCCTTGTTTTGGTTGGTCTTAATAAGAGCTATTTCATGGGTTTTGGTTTTAGACTTTGCACTGGACCAACATGGCAACTTGCTTTCCCCCCCCCCCCTTTCCTTCCCCCTCCAACGACAGGGTTTATGACATAAACCAACAAGAAGGCAATGCAGGATCTCTGCCAACATCTTGCAGCCACTTGGGAAATCCGGGTTCGCCACTGAGGCCATGAAGCTCAGTGCCAGCCAACTAGCCTAGGCAATTTCTCTTAGCCTGTGGATAAAAGGAGGCTATGAAGGCCACTCAGGCCAATTCCGCATGGGCGGAAAAAGTTGAGCTGGTGCCCATATAGTTGCAGGGCTAATCCCCGCAGCCACATGACGTCATCACTGTCCTAGTGTGGATCAGACCCTCCCTTTTTCGCCACGGAGGCCAATGGGGCCTGTCTAGCCGCAGGCCCGTGTGGACATGGATGACAGAAAATGCCCCACTCCGTTTTTTTGCAGGAAGGTGGGATTCCGTTGTCATCCCCCTGCTCCCACCCCTGCATCTTTCCGCCCCGGATGCATCTGCTGGGACATAGAAATCCAGGGCAGATAGTGTCCACTGTCGAAATGTATCCCTCACGGGGACACACTGGCAGCAGCCCAGAGTAGCGCTGGTGGTGCAGAATTGTCCTCATTGAGAACAGGCAGGATACAGATCAGACTGGGACAAGTGAGGAACTCTCGGAACTCATAAGGGGAGATTGTGTGCTTTTTTGCATCCTCTTCTGCAAACATTAAGTTGCCCACTTGCTGGTCAGCCTGTCACCTGCAGCACTGCTATCTCAGCCTGGCCTGGATCAAACAGGAGGGGAAGCTGCAGAATTCCCCTTCCCCTGCCTGCCATGCCACAAACTTTGTCAGCCCAGCAACAGCAACCGAGGGCAGGGGGCGCACCTTTTCCCCTCCCCTGCCCACCTGCAGCACCACCATATCTGCCTGCCTGGCTAATACAGCAGTGGGGGGGGGGGAGTTGGAAGCAGAAGCTGCTCCCTTCCCTCCCCTACATGTTCTCTGCCTTGCCCAAACATCTGCCTGCCCCAGACAGAGGTGTGCAGCTGCTTTTCCATCTTCCCTTTTCCTTCTACCAGCTGCAGGTATGAACTGTTTAGGGTTAAGCAATCCTAAAACTTGGGGATGGTATCTCATGATGGGGCATCACAAGATCTTAGTCTTTCTCCTCATATGTTCATTTTTAAAAATATATGTATATATTTATGCTTTTATGCCAATCTGGAGGCAAACCCAGATTTGTGCTAGCATCTTCCCAATCTTTACCTGGAACCCTACAATGAGGCTCAGGTTCAGCATCAGTTATATCAGGGGTAGTCAACCTGTGGTCATCCAGATGTCCATGGAATATAATTCCCACGAGCCCCTGCCAGCAAATGCTGGCAGGGGCTCATGGGAATTGTAGTCCATGGACATCTGGAGGACCACAGGTTGACTACCCCTGAGTTATATGACAGAGGCATTACGCCCTTCTGAAATAACATCTCTATGCTGTATCTATTTGGACAAAGATGGTCTGCAATGCTGTGGCCACTACACACAGCACAGGTTAACCGCTTTTTTAATGCACATGCTGAATGCAATATTCAAAACATTCCTTGGTTACAGAAGTTGCCACAGCCCTTTCAAAATGTAAAATTAAAAATGGATGTCAAGACAGTAATGCCATACCACCTCTGTAACTAACCCTGCCTTCAAATTAACAAGGATGGAAGTATTTTTTCAACACATATAAAATAGAATAATTCCAAACGAAAACAGAGCGTTTATCAGGGCTGCTTATGTTAATTAATCCTACTTAATCGCACACTGATAAATTGGATAAACTTTTTAAAAATTAACTGTTTATTGAAACTGTTCTCTTTTCAGTGGCACAAAATCCTTCATGCTTAGACTTTTATCTCAACGAGAGATGTGGCTTTACATCTCAGGCAGGAGAGAGCAATTCCATCAATGCTGACCAATTTAGCCTCACTCCAGCAAAGTAGTATTCCCAAACTGTGTATCATGAAAGTGTGCTGGGAAAACAGAAATTAATTCATTAAAGTCTCATAGGAGACCGTCTGCTAACTCACTGTAAAATTTACATCACTCCACTGGGACCTCTGCCACATGGGAGGCGTTATGCCATGCTGCCCCCTGGGTTTTGGCCTGGGGATGTCTGCCCTGATTTTTCCCATGACTGAACGGGAAGCCTTTTACCTGCTTTGCCCCCAGGATTTGCACAGGGCAGCCGAGGGACAGGAAGTCAAAACTACCTGCTGTTTGTTTTACTCGTCAATCACTGTCATGTGGCGAAAGCTCCCACCTTCCAGCGCCATTTGAGAGCCTTTCACATGATGCTACGTGGGGCAGATGTCAGAGCACCGAGGTCCTCTTGCTTCCTCTCCCCAATCCGAGCCTGTGTTCCACAATCTAACAGCCACCCCACTGCAGCGTTGGGGAGCATCATGTGAAAGGGGTGGTGAGCCAATCACGAGGGCCCTGGCAACTTTCTGCTGCCCTGCTGTCCCCACCGGGATGGAGGAGTCTCCCCATTAATGATTTCCTCCCAAATATTTCCACCAAATATTTTGGGATTGCAGAATAACCCCAATTGATCCACCTTTCCTTTTCTCCCCCCCCCCCATCCTTCAGAAGCCAGGTGTCCAGGGTAGTCAAACTGCAGCCCTCCAGATGTCCATGGACTACAATTCCCATGGGCCCCTGCCAGTGTTTGCCCCTAAGGTCTCAGGCAGAGATCTTTCACAACATCGACTATCTGATCCTTTTTTAAACTGGAAATGCCAAGAACCTTACAGGGAAATTTCTCCATGGAAAACAGAGGCTCTGTCAATTCCAAGCCATATTTCCTACCCTACCCCCATTAATTTTTTTGAAACTCCATCTAGAAATATGGTACTCTTTTCTAGCAGGGCAGGCTGTCTCTGGTCCTCTATAACCAAAGGTTATATTCCTAACAGTGAACTTCTGAGGCAGGAAAAATAAAATGTTCCTTGAAATTTCATTCAGTTAAAAAAAAAACAAGTCCACCAGCCCTTAAGCATCTGAGAAGCAAATTGCAGCAAGCACTGTGATGTGGATGGTATCTTTAAGTCTTATTCTCTCTGTAAAATCAGCAGACATCACCTGTTTCCTATTTCTTGCCAACAGCCCTCAGAGATTGTCCCTGGGGCTTTCACTTTTCCTATTGCGGGTCCTGCATTTCCTGATGAATGGCTAAGCGAAGCACACAATGAAAGATGCACTTCCCCTCTGTTCGCCAGAGGGAACAGCCTTTTGCTCTCCAGAATTCCTCTCCGGCTTCCTTGACTCCCCCGCTCCTTTCCCACCCCACCCCACCCCCTCCCCCTCCATCTCCATCCTTGCTGAGGAGTCAAAATCTCTGCTTCAGCAGCACAACCCAGCTGATTTCGCTCTCCTTAAAGCAGCCTGCCGCTCACATGTCAATCTCGCCCAGAGCCCAGCCTGTAAAATGGGCTTGTTTGCTAAACTCTATGAATAGAGAAGTAGGCACAGCTGGCCTATTCATAATCAACATAAAAATAGATTAGCACTGTACAGATTAAACATTATCGTTTTCAACAGTTAACACAAATCAACTGCACTTATGGGCCCAGCACAACGGCTGTTCTGCAGGGACCTGGTCTGCCAAGGGAAGGACTAAAGGGGACGTCATGTTGTGAGTTTTTAGGGAAGAATGGAGTGACAATTGCTCTGGGACAATTTTTCCCTTTAACAGCCACCAAAATTCACTAAAAGAGTGAAGTCTGCTCGCAGGAAGAAAATGAGAAAATATCTATTTTCAGTGCTCTAAACATTATAGTCGCTAAAACCCTAATACCACATTATAGCATTGATTCCACATGAAATGATCCTAAAATAAATACCGCCCCTGGGGCCATTCTCACAAAAATTCATGTGGGTTAAAACGATCACTTCCTGTGTCAGGATACAAACTCCACTAATCAGTCAGTGATCATTGTGTGAATATATTGTTGCACATACCCCACTTGAGAATTTGCTAAAGGGACATGTACCTGAGTCAGTTCCCTTTGGAGGAAATACTCCTGAATCATTACAGTGTTACCGTAATATGTGCTTTATTTATAAATATACAAGTAGAGAACAGGGTAAAGGCAAGTAGGCAAGCCCACAAGGAATCGGATTTACTGCCCCCACATAAAATCCACAGAGAGAAAGGTCCTGAAATCTTTAAGATGCATCAGCCTGCTCACAGCATAGAATCATAGAATAATAGAGTTGGAAGGGACCTCCTGAGTCATCTAGTCCAACCCCCTGCAGCACTATGCAGGACACTCACAACCCTATCGCTCATCTATTGTAACCTGCCACCCCCTTGAGCCTTCACAGAATCAGCCTCTCCATCAGATGGCTGTCCAGCCTCTGTTTAAAAATTTCCAAAGATGGAGAACCCACCACCTCCCGAGGAAGCCTGTTCCACTGAGAAACCGCTCTCTGTCAGGAACTTCTTCCAGATGTTGAGATGGAATTTCTTTTGAATTAATTTCATCCCATTGTTTCTGGTCCATCCCTCCGGAGCAAGAGAGAACAATTCTGCTCCATCCTCTACATGGCACCCTTTTAAATCCTTGAAGATGGTTACCAGATCCCCTCTCAGTCATCTCCTCTCCAGGCTAAACTGACCAAGCTCCCCCAACCTTTCCTTATATGTCTTGGTCTCCAAACCCCTTACCATCTTTGTAGCCCTCCTCTGGACATGATCCAGTTTGTCTACATCCCTCATCAGCTGTGGTGCCCAAAACTGAACACAGTACTCCAAGTGAGGCAGTGATCTGGACACGATATAGTCCAAAATCCCATTTGCCCTTTTAGCCACCGAGTTACATGGCTGACTCATGTTCAATGTATGGTCTAAATGTCACTTGCTTCTCTCTCTGTTTCTTAAGGAGGGACTGTGGCTCAGAAGGTTCCAGGCTCAATCCCCAGCAGATCCAACACAGGTATGTGGGCATGGGAGGAAAATATGAGTATACTTTACCAGGATCTAAGTAAGGTCCTACCTTAGAACTTAGAACTAGCGCCAGTCTCTCACCAAAGTATGGTATGATAAGTTATTTCAGAAATAAAATAGGTAATTCTGCTTTCATGATTCATTCATCTGGGTCAGGGGTAGGGTTGGGTGCTTCAGCGCCATAAGCAACCGGTCTCTCCCGCGTGTGCGCCCGCCAGTGCGCTGATGCCCGTGCCCCCCTCCCCCCCCCGTGGCACGGCGGGGCGCGCACTGCACTGGGAGAATCTGGCTGCTTCGGACACCGAAGTGCCCAACCCTAGTCAGGGGTGGCCCATGCTGCAAGGGGCTCATGGTAATTGTAGTCCATGGACATCTGGAGAGCCACAGTTTGGCCACCCCTAATCTAGAGCCTTAGTGGAAAGGATAGCATGCCTTAACTTTTGTACAGTGCCAAGAGAAATAAAGCTGAGCCCTGCTTCAAAAAGAACACAAGAGATGTAGAATCAGGCCAATGTCCCATCCAGTCCAACACTCTGTGTCACACAGTAGACAAAACCCAGGCGCCATCAAGAGGTCCACTAGTGGGGCCAGAACTCCAGGAGCACTCCCACTTCTGTCCCCCCAAGCACCAAGAATACAGAGCATCACTGCCCGAGACATAGTGTTCCATCTACACCTTCTGGCTAATGGCCACTGATGGACCTCTGCTCCATATGTTTATCCCACCCCCTTTTGAAACTGCCACCACCACCACTCTTGTGACAGTGAAGCCAGGTATTGTTGGAGACAAGAATGCGCATTCAGAGGCTCCTCTTCTCTCAGATATCCATATTCCTCCTAATAACTCCTTGGGTATCCATGTTGGACAGGAAAGACATTCAGGCAACAGCATTCCAAGACAGCCCCAAGGCTCCCTGTTCCTTCACCGTGAATGCAGAGTTCTCACTCCGGGAGGCATACACGGCAGTGTTTACTTAGGAAACCTGTACTGTAACTGCTAAAACCTTTGGCTGTGCTGCAGACCCCCAGCTCCCTTCTGTAAGGTATGACAGGATTTGACCAGCTTTGAGAGGCAGTGGCAGCATCACATGAAATTAAGGCGCTGCCACCTTTCAGTTGACTAATGGGGACCCATTTGTTCTGGCTGACATTAATGCCCACTGCCATCCATCTCCGACTCTTTAAATTACCTTTTTATGGTTGAAATCTTTTTCATAATTGATAAAAATCTCTTTTATATCCCATGTTATTGGAAAAAAAATATGTAGAGAGCTTTTCTTTTTATTCCTCATTTCAGTTTTAATATAAATATGGTTTTTATTGATATCTGCTTGGAAAACCTGACAAGCCTACTCTCTCTCTCTCTCTCTCTCTCTCTCTCTCTCTCTCTCTCTCTCTCTCTCTCTCTCTCTCTCTCTCTCTCTCTCTCTGTGTGTGTGTGTGTGTGTGTGTGTGTGTGTGTGTTTGTGAGAGAGAGAGAGATGTGGACAAAGGAGGTGGGAGCAACAGTCCCCCCTTCTCCCACTTTATGTTTCACCCTCCTCATCCTCATCTTCATTGCCTTGAACTGTCAAACCTAACTGCTTTATAACATAAAAGTACTGGATTGGGTCATATAACCCTTTAAAATAGCCCCTAGTTACGAGGCAGATAAGCAATCAAAACAGAAGCAGAGTTTAGAATGACAAGCCCTTCCGGAATTCCCTGTTCAGTGGAAATTGTTCACTGAGGAAGTAATATGAAGGAGTTATGTAGGGAAAGATCCAGGTTTAAGCTGATCCTACATTGAGCAATCAGTTGGCAGGGCCCATGGGAATTATAGTCCATGGACATCTGGAGGACCGCAGTTTGACTACCCCTGGACTAGGTGGCCTGTATGGACTCTTCCAACACTATGATTCTATGATGCTAATATTTCTCCCTGGCACTGACTCCTTTAAAGACCGGCTGATGCTTCTCACCACATGCAGGACCAGAAACACAGCAAGGTTTAACACTCAAGAAATTGGCCTCCGAGATTTTACCAGGCACCTGTCACACGTGATCACATTTTTTTCCCAACAAGTGGGATACACACACCAGTCAGTGTTTTACAAATTTTTGGCTGCAGCTATAAAGATCCTGCATTAAAATGGCCTGATCTTCCAGGCTGGTGCCAAATTATGTAACCTGGAATGTACACAGCTATTTCATATTTCCAGTTTGAAAATGATGTGGCATTCACACTCACTCAAAGGTCTGTGTTTAACTGTTACAAACAGCAACCATATTCTGCCTCAGAGGTGGCTACATTAAATCAGCCAATCAGGTATGATGATTAGTACCAGACAAGTGGGAGCCTGCAAGATTCATTGGGGGGGGGGTCCCATTCCCAAGTTACTGAGCCAACCACAACTCCAGGACTCACCACCCTTCTTTGAGCCAAGGGCCAGCTGCAGCAGCATACACTAAGTCACCTTCAGATCTGCAGCATTTCATGGTATCTATCACTGCCAGGCCCACAGTACCTCCCAGCATATGCCTCTCTGAAGATTAAAGGTAAGTGCACTGTCTGTGCATGTGCAGACAATGTGTTTTGTTTTAATTTGGGGGGGGGGGATCTACCTCCCACCATATTACTTTAAGGTTTCAGATTTTTTTCCAGCAAACCTGGGAGAGGGTTAATCTGTTTAGGATTGGTATGGCCCTAATCCACAGATTTAGATATTTGCAGAAGGGGAGTCAAACATCAATATGTAATACATAGATTAGATCTGGGGAGAACCAGGTCACTGGGCCATTCCTTCTCTACCAGTCTAATCCACCCCACAGGGTTGTTCATGCAAGAAGAAGAGCTGTATTTTTGTACCCCACTTTTTACTACCCAATGGAATCTCGTGCTGGCTTACAATGCCTCCACTTCCTCTCCCCACAACAACCATTTGAAGTAGGTGAGACTGAGAGAGTTCTAAGAGAGCTGGGACAGGCCCAAGGTCACCCAGTTGGCTGTATGTGGAGGAGTGGGGAATCAAATCTGGTTATCCAGACTAGAGGCTGCCACTCTTAACTACTACACCAAGATGTATATGAAGACAATGTCTGCTAATCAGAGTTCCTTCATGAAGGCAAGATGAATAGAATCAGGTGTGATTCCACTAACCAAAGCTTCTAAAAATAACTCTAACTCTTCTCAAGCCCTAACACTCTCTCTAAAACCAACCACTCCCCAACCTGAACCATAATTATGCTAACTCTAACCCTAAATTTAAACCCAGGATTAATATTTTTTTACAGATTTTTTTAATGAAAAATAATTTTTGGGGGGGATTTACACATTCGATTGCCTTTCCTAACCATGACTCTAACTCTTCCCAAACCCAAATGCCCCCTCTTCAATGTTCTAGTCCACAACCTGAACAATACATCAGCTAACCATAACCCTAAAATTAAACCCATTATGAATCCACATTTTTCATCAAAAATAATGTATCAAAATATTTATTCATTTCACGGGTTTTCCTAAACTAACCACTCTCCAACCTGAACCATACTTAAGCTAACATCTCTAAGCCTACATTTAAGCCTACTATGAATCCACATTTTAAACACATTTTTACATGTAAAACGATGGGGGAGAAATAGTTATACATCCAATGGCCTTTCCTAACCATTACTCTAACTCTTCCCTAGCCCTAACGCACCCTCTGAATCTAACCACTCCCTAACCAGAGCTAACCCCAACCCTAACCTTAAAATTAAACCCAGTATGAATCCACGTTCTTTTGCATATCTTTCAAAAGGGGGGAGGGATCTGTACATACAATAACCTTTCTTAAACATGACTCTAACTCTTTCCTAGCCCTAGCACTCCCTCTTAAACTAACCACTCCCTAACCTGAACCATACTTAAGCTAACCCTAACCCTAAATTTAAACCCAGTATTATTCCACATTTTAACATATTTTACATGAAAAATAATGTAAAATATATTTATTCATTTAATGGCCTTTTAAAATAATGTCTTTCTGAAATATGGCTTAATTTTGGAATATTGTCAAAATAATAGTAAAGCAAAAATCACACAGAGCGAGAGGACACATTCTTACACCAAGAACAAACCTTGTATTTTCCCCCATAGGTGACTTATCCATCACTATTCCAGGGGAAATTCCATTTCTGGCAAGTCAGCAGTTCCCATAGGAGAAGGTACAGAGAGAAGTGTTACTTTCCCCCCTCCCTTGTCCGTCCTGCAGTCTCACCCCTACCTGTTATTGCTTCTGCTGTTTAACAAGAGACAAGGAGAGTTTACAAATCCACTATTAGATCTCCAGCATCTCAACCAGAGAGCAAAAGGTAGTTAAACAAATAAGAAAAACTGCCCCATGGGAGAAGCACTGAAACAATGTCAAAAACAGGACCCCTAAAGCTGGTATTGAAGAAAAGACCATTTTTAGAAACATTCTTCAGGGAGAAATTATTAAAGAATTATCACATTCAGTTAGGACTGCAAATTACATCTTGCACCAGAGTTAAGTAATAAGGTGACATCTTTCATGTCATCTAATGTCTGGTTGTTTTAACCGGAGAAGTTAGGGATTGAACCTGGGACCTTTTGTATACAAAGCAGAGATCTCTTACTGAACAAGTTGAAATATCAACTCCTAAAATTAATTTCTTTTTTGGCAGCAACATGTCACAAATGTTATGCATTTAGAACTTTTCTATGCTCTAGAAACTCCTTGAAGTAGCTTTCAAGCAAAACATGACAACATCAAAGACAAAAAAAGTTTAACATTAATGAACTATTAATTTAAAAAAATATAACATGCCAGTTTCAAAATATTACATTTTTCACAAAATGCTGATCTAGCCAATGACCTGTATATATAATTTGTCAAATTCAATTCCTATGCAAAGTAGACTAAGGGTTGCTTTTGATGCACACACGCCACGCAGAAAATTTGGAGGGTTTGTTTTTATACAAGCCGGATGCTCCCCACAAATGTATTTATAAAGTACTTATAAAGGACACAAAAATAGAGCTATAACTGTGCAATCTAGATGGGGTCCCTGGTTTAAGAACTTCAGAAAAGATCACAACAGAGCCCCATATTTGCTAATATTAATGTTTGCAAACTATGGTCAGCTTTCTCAGCCCTGAGATTCCAGCTTATGTCTTCAGCTGTCCTGACCAGAGGTATACCCATATTCCCTTATCACAATGCCACTGCATATGTAAGGATCAATCAGTTGAAGATCCTCCACATTACTTATTCAATAGTCCACTTTACACAGAACTTGGGGGGGGGGGGATTCTAAACAAAGTAACTCCAAGCATGTTATTTTGGCTCTCTGACACGGATCCTTACATATCACAAAGGGTCGCTATTTTTGCACTGGCCACAAGAAAGATTCTGAGTGTTTGACAAATGGTGTGGCTCCTTCAAACAGGAATAATGTAATATTATTTTATTTTATTATTTATTTATTTACTGCATTTATCAGGTTCCTCAAGAGAATGATAACATAGAAACATAGAAGAATTCTCTAAAATGAACAAATTTGTTCATCAGTTGGTAAATCTTTCTAGCTGCACAGGGGAAAGATAACTAGAGATCCTAAGGGGGAATAATCTTGCTCTTTCCTGGATCATTATTCCTGTTGGGTCCATTGTCGAAGCCACCTTGCAAAATGGGGTACTGCCAGATCTCATATGGCTTCAGTTTGAGCTAATTGTTGTACTACACCTGTTAGATTTCTGTTTGGACTATTTCTGTACACCTGGTGAATTTTTGTGGACAAATTTATAAATTTATATGTTTACTGCTTTGTTGTTGTTAGATGCGAAGCCATGTCCAACCCATCGCGACCCCATGGACAATGATCCTCCAGGCCTTCCTGTCCTCTACCATTCCCCGGAGTCCATTTAAGTTCGCACCGACTGCTTCAGTGACTCCATCCAGCCACCTCATTCTCTGTTGTCCCCTTCTTCTTTTGCCCTCAATTGCTCCCAGCATTAGGCTCTTCTCCAGGGAGTCTCCATGCAGTTTACTGCTTATGGTTGCTTAATTATACTTTATAAACTTTTTTTGCACTTTTGGAGGCATTATGCTTTGATCTTTACAGCCTTTGTTTCACAGATTCTTTTTTTTCCAGTTATTTCCATTTAAAGTGTACCCCATTTCTTGTTTTTTTGTATTTATCTGGAGGCTGGCAACCCTATAGGACAAGGAAATGATAAAAGTTATTTATTTATTTAGATATTTATATCCTGCTTTTCTCTTTAATGGGGACCCAAAGCAGCTTCTCCCTGCCTTCAGTTTATCCTCATAAGAAGAGCCTTGTGAGGTAGATTATTCTAATAGAGAGTGAGTGGTTCAAGGTCTCCCCAGCTTTGTTTGTTTTTGAATTTCTATCCTGCTACTCTCAGTGAACTGGCTTGCAGCAAGTTACATATAAACCTACCAAAATACAATAATATAAAAACCAAGTCCCAAACAACTATAATGCATAACCCGCTGGCAGGCAAACAATCTCCCCCCAAAAAACTACCCCGAAGCCCCAGTAGCTCTCTCAGCCTAATGGTCACTTCATGACAGATAACTTCATGGCAGAGTGGGGAGTCAAACCCTCTCTCCAATTTTAATATAACACTGTCACCTCTATGTTAGACCACTGTGTTTCTAGCATATAAAAATCAAAAACTCTTCTTATGCAATTTCCACCGTTCAAAGTGAATGGGCAGTGATAGATTCCGCCTAAAGTTTAAGCAGCAGTTTTACCTTTTAAACTATTTTATATCTATAAACCTCATGCAGAGAAATCCAGACACAGATGGGTCTCCAGTGTCTTGCACCTGAACTGCTTGTGCAATACATCTACCTGAATCTACCAGCATTTAGAAATGAAATGTACCTATCATCACTAAAATGATGGGGGGGGGAGCAAAGTGTACTAGGATACCGCTTCTATTATATGGAACATACTAATTACATGAAATAAAAGAAACACTCCTTTGTTTCATTTTTTAACTGGAGATGGCTATTTTACTCCCAGGTGTATGCAAAACGGACTTCAAAGTTTTCTCGTGCATAATAAGCCATGTTCAGGGTGGATCTAGCTGGCCATCTGCTGGCCACTGAGGAGCAGAACTCCCACAAGGAGAGTAGCCTGCCCACAGAACTGTGAACTGTCTTGATTTTGACAGGATACACAGAGAAATCACATGGCCTAAAGCAGGGGTAGTCAAACTGCGGCCCTCCAGATGTCCATGGACTACAATTCCCATGAGACCCTGCCAGAAAATGCTGGCAGGGGCTTCTGGGAATTGTAGTCCATGGACATCTGGAGGGCCGCAGTTTGACTACCCCTGGCCTAAAGTGTGTGTGTGGGAGGGGGGCGGGTTAAATCATCCCTTCCAACGCAGAGAATATTCTGAATTTTCTATCTCTTTGCAGCAAAATTGGCTGGGGAGAAGAAGGAATCTTGTGCCAGTCTAAAGACTGATTGATTGTGGCATAAGCATTTATAGACTTCATCAGAAGGAATCTGTCCATGGCTGAAGTCCCTGGAGTAACACTGTAAGCACATACTGCAGATAAGGTGCCATTGGAGGTGTGATGTAGGAGTTCACACGGCCACCCAGCCAAAAATGGAAATGCGTGTCCCCCCCCATCCTCCACAACAGCCACACCCAGATGCCTCTTAGAAGTTTACAAGCAGACATAAAAGCAACACCCTTCCCTCTTCCCTATCTCCAACTTCTGGTGCCCAGAAGTAGCCCAGCTAAAATTTAGGTATCATCATTAATAGTCATTAATAGACCAACTCTGCAGGCATTTATCTAATCCTTTTTTTAAAGTCATCCAAATTAGCTGTTATCACCATATTTTATAGCAAATCAGTAAATTCAGGGTGCACTGTGCAAAGAAGTATTTTTTTTTCAATTTTTTACGCTTATTGTAAATTAAATCACAAAAGCAATTTACAGAAGTAGAAAACTTCAATCACAAATCCACTGATTGCTAGTATAATAAATACTATAACATTTTTTCAAAAGTAGAAAGATCATATATTGTCATGGCATTTACTCCTTCAGAATATCACAAACATTACCCATTCTTCAATCAATTTATTAGTCAGTTAAGTTCCCACCACTTCTGTAATGATTTAATTTTGACACCACTGCAACGGTCCAAATCCTTTTAAACCAATGTAGGAGGCGGGTGAACCTTTTCTCCATACATACATCAATCGATGTAATTCAATTTAAAATCCACTTCCCAAACTTTATTTTTTCAAATGTCCTAACAGCACACTCTTAGGACCCAGTGGGAGATTAAGATCAGTCATATTCCTAACTAAATTAAATACTTCTCTCCACAACATACTGGGCACTGCGGAATATATGCAGAAAGTCTGCTGTAGAACTCAGGCAACAATACCAAACATCCAGTGCTGAGTTATATATACAATTTAGTCTATGCATACAGTGTAAATATTATATATATATATATTTTAAATCCTCAAATGATATTATTTTAAGGAAGATCCTAGGAAAATTTCATTCCCAGTCTTCATCTGATACCTTTGTTACTTCTCCTGAAATCTACTGGCCATTCATTTCACTGAGTGATTCTATATTCCAATATTGAGAAAAATCTGTGCCACATAATATATTTTCGGTAAGGCCTTGGAGGAGGTGTGTGTCTCATGGCTTAAGGGCCACTCAGTGCTTAACACCCATTCAGGGTGGCTGTCCCGCCCCTGAGTGCCTCCTCCTCCAACCAGCTTGCCTATCCAGCAGCCAGCCAATTCACCTTCTGTCCCCCACATCTGACCACCCCCTCCTCCTTCCACTTCCTTCAGAGGCTCAGAGCCTGCAGATCCCTGCTGTATGAGAGCTGCCTGGGGGCCTCCAGCCTGCAGACTTTCCAGGTGGAGGGGCAGGCCATCCACAGAGTTCTTCACCCCCACCCCCCTAATCTATCACCCGTTGTATTCCTGATGCAACATGCCCCTGGTAAAAATATCTCTCTCTACCAACCTAGTAAAAATATCTCTCTCTACCAACTTTCTCATGTAGTAAACTTCTATCATGTTTCTCTACATCTGGAAAAGCCTTTTTTAAAAATCAAATATTTCCACAGAACTTTAGTCATCTGATTCTATTGGTGGTTCTTGCCCTGGGCTTTTTCCAACTTCACAAAATCTTTTCTAAGATAGGCAACCGTATCTGCATGCAAATACACTGAAGATTTCTATACTGACATAATAATGCCTATCTTTTGTCAGTCACTTTGTCATAATTCCTAGCAGTACATTTTCCCCTCTTACTATTGTTGCACACAAAACTCATTTGTCCATCATAATCCTAAGAACAACACATACACCCCAATAATCACAGGCAGTTCATATTCAACAGATAAGTTTTTTGTCTAAACAATCTTGACTGTTTAGTTATATTCTTATTAACTGTTCATTACACCCAATCTGGAGATATCGTTTTTGCAACTCTTCAAGGTCTGTTAGATTTTGGGGGCAGTGCCTGAGAAAGGAGAAGAGGGACTAATGGGGTATCATGCCATAGAGGCCACCTTCCGAAGTGGTCATTTTCTCCAAGTAAATTGATCTCTATTGCCTAGAGATCAGTTGTAATCCCAGGAGAATTCCAGCCACCACCTGGAAGCTGGCAATCCTAACTAACCCAGAGAACCTTAGGACTAAATTTCAGCTCTATGATTCTATGATTCTATAACCCACATGCACCCAGTTGGGTGACCTTGGGTCAGTCACTGTTATCTCAGAGCTTTCTCAGCCTCACCTACCTCACAGGGTGACTGTTGTGGGAGGAAGGATGAGTAGGCGATTGTAAGGCATTTTGAGTCTCCTTCAGGGAGTAAAATGTGGGATACAAACAAATCCCAGCTCAAATTCAAACAGAAAGGACAAGCAGAGAAATATTCTCAGGGCATTTCTGCACATCAAAAAAAATAGTGTTATGCCACCTGAATCGCATAGCGCTAAATATTATTGCATCTCCAGCCATTCCTCACCTTCTTGCCATCATGCTGTAGTCTTCCACCTTTTCGTGCTTCTTACCCTCCACAAGCGCTGCAGGAAATGGCGGAAGAGCGCAATGCGGTTTATACGCGACTCTCTTCCGCCTGTCAATCAAGCCAGGCAGCTAATCCCCTTTCTATTTTTAAAGGTCCTGCGATGCCCGCCAATTTTTTTAATTAATAGTTCTCCATTTAAACACCTATGCATCTAATTATGGACGCATAGTGCTTTTTATCCTTTTGAGGATTCACCAACTTGCGCTTTAAAATGGCAGATTTAGCGTGAAGTTTGCTGGCCAGACGCAGGAGGTTGGCGATGTCATGTGGAGCGCCCGGAATATAGTGTCTTTGGGGGGTAAGTATCACACTAAATTTATGGCATACAGAATGGCCCTTAGTTCTCCCCCCTTCCAATTCTGGAATTCTTCTCCCCCAGGTAGCAATTGAACAAAGTCTGAGAATTTTCCTCAGACTTTGGCAGGGCACAACTTTTTGTTTGGATTTAACCTAACAGCCCCCTTAAACAGGAACAGGATTAAAATTTCACATAATTTAATATTTGGGGGCTTAATTGTTTTACAGTGATTTGCCATCAATTTACAACCATCAAGTCACAACCAGCTTATGATGACCCCTCATGGAGTTTCCAAGGCAAGAGATGTTCAGAGGTGATTTGCATACCAACCGTGGACTTTCTTGGTGGTCTGCCATCCAAGTATTAACCAGGGCTCATCCTGTTTAGCTTCCAAGAACTGACGAGACTGAGCTAGTCTGAGCAATCTAGGTCAGACTTTTATTACGGTATTGATTCTTTTTTAACTGCCTAGAACGCCAGGAATGGGAAGGAACAGAAACGGATGTATATATAAATGAAATGTGATTCTCTGCTTGTGGGACCATGCATAGACTTGTACTATGAAATCACAAATGTCCAGAATAACCACTGCCCTGCAGAAGAGATATTAGGCATTCAGATTTATTCTTCAGTTCACATGCTAGAAGTGATGAAGGTTGCACATTTGAACTCTCCGATTATCCCACAGTGAGATATGTCCCCGTGCCCAGATTTCATAATAGCCCATGCATTGATAAAATAGGAGGGAATGCAAAATTTATCACAACATTGTGTGTGTGTTTGTTTCTAATTCTTTAAATCTTCTCTCACAAGGCCAGCTCACTGAGAACCTTTCTGGCTGTGTTGCTCTTTGAAAAATGCTCACATTTCTGAGGGTCACAAGGCTGCAATAATATATTCTGAGCAGGTTCTCACAAAGGTTATCCAGGGACAACAAACCACTCGTCACGACAACACCCTGCTACCTCTGCAAGTGTGGCCCTAAATCATGCTGCCTCTTCCCTCTTCCTTCTCATGGCCACAGTTCAGCATCTGAGCACTCTAGCTGTCGTGAGTATCAGAAGCACTTTGCAAGGGTAGGCAACTGCTGGTGCCCCATGAATAACAGGAAGGCTAACACTCAAAAGAGTACGAACCCTCCTTTTTTCTCCCACTCCCAAAACACTAGAACTCAAAGGCATCCAGTGAAGCTGATGGGCAGTAGATTCAAGACAGATAAAGGGAAATACTTCTTTACACATCAAACGATTAAAATGTGGAATTCATCCTCCCAGTGGATAAAGTGGTGGCCACAAGCCCAGGCAATTTTAAAAGGGATTGGATAGATTCACAGAGGGTAGGTCTATCAGACATGGTGACTAAAGCTAGTCGGCAACATCAGGGGCTGGCCTTGACCTCTATTTCCTGTTGGACCTCCAGGGAACTGTTTGGCCACTGTGTGATAAAGGATGCTGAACTAGATGGATTGCTGTTCTAATCCAACAGGGGTGTTTTTGTGTTCTAATGTTCTTCTTTCTCTTCCCTCTTGATGCTTGGGAGAGAAACAAAAATCACATTAAGGATCACAGGATTCAACAAGCACATCTCTGGCCACTCAGAGGAGTCAGTGCAGTTCCCTTCTCTAGGATGACCCACTGTAAGTCTCTTCCCTAGAAGTTTAAAGAAAACTGGAGCAATACAATTTGGACCAACAAGGGGGAGGGGGGTTCCATATGTCACAGTGTCCTGTGTTTCTTTCTACTGTTGGGACTCTACTACCTGTGCTAGCCATTTCATCATCTTTCAGACAAGTATTGGTCCATAGGCTGAGTAGGCTTTGTGACACGGAAAGATAAACATAAGAGTAACCATCCAACCAGGTGCCATCAGATCCCAGGGCAGAGGGATCTGTACCTTGTCATAACAGATTTCAACACTCAGGGTGATAGATACAGTATTCCATGAACCTGAGAATACAACCTCAACAGACTCCCTTGTTGCAATGGTCAAGACTGAACCCAAATTTTACTAGCTCCACTGCACAGCTTGGGGTTACTGGAAGGTTGGACACCAGTAGCAACAGCATGAAGATGAAACTCAAATACTTGGGCCACCTCATGAGAAGGAAGGACTCCCAGGAGAAGAGCCTAATGCTGGGAACGATTGAGGGCAGAAGAAGAAGGGGACGACAGAGAATGAGGTGGATGGATGGAGCCACTGAACCAATCGGTGCAAACTTAAATGGACTCCGGGGAATGGTGGAGGACAGGAAGGCCTGGAGGATCATTGTCCATGGGGTCACGATGGGTTGGACACGACTTTGCAGTTAACAACAACAACAAGCAACAGCAACTTGAAAAGGAAGAAAGGAGAAGAGACTGGCCAAAACATATAGTTTCTTTGTCGTCCTATCTGATCCATTATATTTTCCAAAGATGGTAATTTGCATAATTCTTGGGTACTGTGCTACAGTACCGGCTTCTCAAAACAGCAACAGAATAAGAGTACAATCCTAAACGGAATTACACTCTTCTAAGCCCATTGATTTCAACAGAGAAGGGTTTAACTCCGTTCAGGATTGCAGTGTTAGTCTTTTACAGTTCTTTGGTTTGCCAGATGTTCCTAATTCTGTATCGTTAGAGATACACAAAACATAATCAGAGTCCCTTTTTCAGACTCGTGCATTCAGAGTACACTTTAGTTTAAAAACTTTGAATAATAGTGTTAACAGTTTTAGCTGTTGAAGTAGCCAACAGTTCACACTGTTAATTTTACAAGTATCTGCCTATACAGATCCACAGCAGTAACTGATTGGACTTCCACTGAAAAGTGACATCTTGATCCAACAGAGAATAACTATTTGTGAAAGGTTTTAGATTGTACAACTGACTGAAGGGACATATCAACGTGGACTCCACTAGACCGCCTACATGCATCTATTGATGAAAACAGGGTGGGAGGGGCCTGCTCACCCAGGGCCAATTACTTCCACAGAAATTGATACATGGAATTAAAGCTGGGTCAAGGCCTGGGAGTTTGAACCAAGGAGGTTTCAAAATATAAAGTTCCTTAATATCCAGATTTTTTTTAAAAAAGGATGACAAATTATCTTGCTTGAATTTTAAAGAGATTCTGATAAATTTTTAAGCTGTTAAAATTGGCAGTAAGACCTCATTAATAGGCAGCAGCCCAAAATCTTCTGGAAAAATGTATGTTTTAGACCCTCCTTGGAGATCAATTGCAGAAAAAGCCACAGAGGTTTTTTTCTTGTATGGTCTCAGGATGTGGAGCAGGGCCTGATCTGCAGCTGAGGGCTTCATAATTCATTGTGGAGCACATCCAGGAAAAGCTCTGCCTAAGAGATGTGGGTCCCAAGCCATCCAGACCAGTAACTTGTACTGGGCCACAGAAGCTAACTAATGAACAGCACAATTGGTATAGAACAGGCCAGTGAATACACTCCCAGGTCCAAATGCACTGTCGAATCAAATATTAAAAGGTATTTCAAGCTGCACAAATGCTTGTCTATCCAAGAGCACAAAAGGGTCCTGAGTATTCACAGGCTTTCAGCACTGACAGGACAACTGCCTCCCCCCTCAACCACAGGTCTCCCATTCAGAGGCATGAGATTAATTTACCAGCATCACCTCCATCTGGCCTAGAACTGCCAGCCCTGGGTTGGGAAATACCTGGAGATTTGGGAAGTGGAGCATGGGAGGATGGGATTTGTGGAAAGGGGAAGGACCTCAGCAGGGTATAATGCCTTAGACTCCACCCTCCAAAGCAGCCATTTTCTCCAGGGGAATTGACCTTCCTGGTCTGGAGAGCAATTGTAATACTGGGGGATCTCTGGGTGCCACCTGGGTGTTGGGATATTGAATCTGGCCTTGATTCAGTTTCAGCCTGTTTGACTCTATTTAATTAGGCCCCCAGATACTGGCTTAGGAGCTGCTCTGTGATTCTCAAGAGTCAACACACAGGTCAACAACATCAGCACACTGAGCACATCCAATTCCAAAAATCTAGATGATCTCTCCCCGTAGCTTCATGAAGATTTTATAATGTGTCAGCAGTCCAACTGAACCTTAAGCAACCCCACAAAGCAGTTCGAAGCTGGTATCATCAGCAATCACTATGGTTGCCAGCTTCAGGGCAGTAGAATTCTCAGAACTACAACTAATCTCCAGGCTAGAGATCAGTTCTCCAAGAAAAAAAGTGGCTGCTTTGATGAGTGTATTCTATAGCCTTATGCAGAGCTTTATGCACGGACATCTGTAACCCGCCACGAGCTGGCTCTGGGAGTGTCGGGGAATAAATTAAATAATAATAACAACAACAACAACGAGCCTCCCATGTGCAAAACCTGCTTTCGCCAAGACTCCACCCACAAATCTCTTTCCTCACCTGGAGTTGGCAACCCTACATCCAGTGAGTACATTCTGCCAAATAGCAGAGCCACTCAAGGGTTACAACAGACACTCCTGTCAGATATTCCAGCCAGTCACATTTATGGTCCTCTTTATCAAAAGCAACCAAGAGGCCCAAAACAATCAACAGAGGGAAGTACTCTTTGTCAGTCTCAAGACACAGATTATCCGCCAGAGTTACAAAAGCTATCTCAGTCCATACCCATTCAGCATCACAACACGTCTCCCTCCTGCCTTATCTTTTCTTCTCAAATTATTTCTTCCTTCCTTTCCCTTTGATTATCTCTCTCCCCATTTCCCTGTGTCATTTTCTCTCTGTCTCTTTAACATTCAATATCACCCTGGTGCTAACCATGGAGGAGAAGTGATGCTAAGAGGAAAGTCTGTGGCTGAGAGGGGATTCGTGCCGCCTCACTGGGAATCAATGAGGCACGGAAGGCTTCTGTCTAGCTCCTGAAACGCTGAAAGAAAACAAGGCAGCTCCATGGCCTCTGAAAGCGTATTCAAGGAAGAAGAAAAGGCCGCCATCACAAAAGTGTCTTTCAACCAGCACAGCCAGAACCAGGCAAATTCTGAATTTTATTATATTTATATCCTCACCACAGTTCCTCTATATATTTTTGAAATGGCCATCTGGGCGGGTCCTGTCCATCCCCTGTCTGAGTGCTGTCCAGGACAGGAAGCTCCTGTCCAGCAGCTGCTTTCACTCCAGCAGGCCAATCCGGATGCGGCCAGCAATGCTGAGCGCATCCGGATTGGGCTGGCCCCTGGAGCGCCCGCCTCCCTGGAGCACCCACCTCACTCAGCTTCGCCACCGGCGAGGAGAGCGCCTCTATGGCTTGCAGGTTCCTTTGTCTGCCAGCCCGGGGACCGAACCCCTTTCCCTGGCCGCTTCCCCCGCCAAGGACTCTTACCGCACCGCTGACCCGCCGAGATGCCTTAGCGCCCCAAGCTGCTCCTTCCTGGAAAGCCACCCTGCTGAGAACAAGGGCCTTTTTCTTGCCCCTTGCCTGACCACCAACCTTCGCTAAGTCTGCCGCTATGCCCCTCGGTCTTGACCAGCCAGCAACAGTTCCCATTGGGCGCACCTGCTGGTGGGGCCCCACGGGAAGCCCTTTCCAAGGCCCATTTTTAAAATGGGCTTTTCTACATGTGTGTGTGGAGGTGGAAAACAAGCTGGGAAAGAAGGGTGGGTGGGTGATCAAGCATCCTTCTGATTATACAGGGGTCTGAGCACTATGTTTTTAAGCTAACCATTTACACAACATGACATTTTGGGCTACAGGGACCATGTTCAGTGACTCAGAAATCCATCCACACAGAAATAAAGTCCAAAAGAACACTAATCGCGAAAGGGGGGATGCTGTATGGTTCTAGCATGTCTCCATAGCAATGCGGCCATGTTGATTTTTATTAAAAATTCATCTGTGTTGTGTCATTACCGCCTAGCAACACAGAAGTGCCTTTTAAAAAAATTAATTTTGGGGTGGGGGGGAAGAAAGCTTCAGTCCACGAGAGAACTGCTGTGCTGTGATTGGTGGCTTGCTGTGACTGACAAGCCAAGGAGCGGAGGGAGAAGTTCATTTTGCTTTCCCTTACAGCCTCGTCAGGAGGCAAAAAGATGCGATGGGGCAGAGGGAAAACCCAGGAGGGGTCTCCCACGAGGAAAGCTGTAAACATGAGGTTTACCAACCGGTGTTTACAAGCAGGAAGCCACTTGCATTTTACACTTCTGTGCGGAAATGGTCCTAAAGTTACCAAAATCTGTCCAACTGCCCTACATACAGCATACCTTTGAAATCACATAAGCATGTCTGTTGATAGTATCTTAATATCCTGCTGTGCCTGAAATAGTTACTGGTGGGGTTTGATCTGCTAACCTTTGGCCTTCCAAATAAGAGAAGTTGTGCCCTCAGCTGAGAAGCACCACTGCCCGTTGGTAACATGTCATCTAATGCAGTTCCATCAGCAGCCACATCCAAATTAGGCAGACGTCCTTCTCTGATTTTCTGGGTCAAAATCAATCCTGATCCTTGGGTTTATTTAATTATTTATTAATTTTGCTGCAATGCAGCTTGCCAGACTGTCTTATATTTCTTGTCTGGTATAATCACACCGTTTGACTGACCTGTGAATGTCTCTGTACCTTATCCTCTCCACTTATCTAGCTTACACCCACTTTGGACTAACTCCTCAGCTCATGAACTCTGTTCAGCCCTCAACTTCAGTTGTACAAATGCTGATTTTGCTGCCAGTTAGACAAATATTCTGAAGTTAACTTGCCATCAAACTGACACCAATCTTGTCCAACAAAAAGGAATTCTGTTCCATTGATGCTAACTATACATCCTGTAGCTCAGACTGAACATTTCACTCCTGGCACCTTTTTGTGTAACTATGTAGTCTGAATAAACTGAAGGATGCGCATGATTTTTTATGTTCAGAAAATACCATCTTTCTATGAATATTAATTATTATTATTTTGGCTTTATACTGCCCCTCATGGACTAGCCATTTTGGGGCAGTGTACAAAACGAACCTAAAACATTGGTTACAAGAATAAAACAATAAACTATATTAACATTAATTTTTTAAAACTAACAAATTACAAGCAGATAAACAGAAATATCAGCACCAATCAACAGTTGGTAGTACAATAAAATGAGGAGGCAGCAGAGTGGGCGGAGGTGAGGAGAGGGAGGCCCCATTACATGTTTTAAGTGTAGTTTCTACTGGTCTCATCTGTAAGTCTGGACAAGGACATGGGGACTCCTACATCTCCTAATATAGGCCTCTTGTGAGCCAATCCTGTCTTAGAAAAAGAAATTCACAAAACTAAAGAATGCAATATGAAGCAGGTTTACAGAAAGGTCAGGTGTAGCTCACCTAGGCTTACCATTTGCCCACCTGTAGTGGGTGATCTCCTCCTGCTTTCCTGTGCTCAACTGAGCAGCAGGAGAAAAGGGAGGGGATGCCCGGGTGTTTCCCCTCATCACGGTGGTCTTTTCCATAGACAGCTGCAGGGCTGGTAACACTAAGCTCATCACTAGAATGTTAACAGGCATTACCCAACAGAAACCTTGACAAACATATGAACAGAATTCCGCATGACAGTCCCAATCGCAACAGACATGAGAATTAGAGGAAAGACAGATGTTCCTTCAGTGATAAAAATATTTCAGTTTCATCACTGGGAAACATGCTCTCTCTGCCAGATGAAACCCTAAAGAAAGATGTCTATAACCCATGTCATAGGTAAGCAACTTCTGATATACAAAACTACAATTGCCCTGAAAGAGTTTAACCCAGTGCAATTCTAAGCAGAGTCATACCCTCAATTAAGGTCAATAGGCTCAGAAGAGCGTAACACTCCCAAGGACTGCACTGCATGGCACTTAGGAAAGCTCAGTTGCCCAACACAATTTTTGGTCTGGCAAATCAACAAAGGGTGTAAAGTCCCACGTACGTCTTTGCCGAGGTCCTCCTGGATCACTTGTTCAATCTCCTGCATGCTGCTCTGGGGAGCCTGGCTGTGTAACACCTTAAGTGTGCGGGTATATTCCTCCGGCAAGAGATAGTCAAGAGCCCCCAGGTGCTGCCCCACTTTAATGAAAGTTCCTCGGTTGGCACAGCACAGATCCCGGAGGCGTTCTGCAGAACGGACGTGCACCTGTACAAAGGGAGGCAAAATTACAAATTTATTATTATTATTATTAGTATTAGTATTAGTATTAGTATTAGTATTAGTATTAGTATTAGTATTAGTATTAGTATTAGTATTAGTATTAGTATTAGTATTAGTATTAGTATTAGTATTAGTATTAGTATTAGTATTAGTATTAGATTTAGATTTAGATTTAGATTTAGATTTATTTACCACCACTCCCGGAACTGGCTCGTGGCAGGATACAATTTGTCCACAATAAAACCAGGTGGGGGCCAGGACCGAGAAAGCTCTTGCCTTGGTTGAGATCACATGAGCTTCCTTGGAGCCAGGGATCACCAGCCAGTTGGAGGTGGCAGAGCGTAGAGCTCTTTGAGGGGTGTAGACAGTGAGGTGGTCTCTCAGGTGCACTGGGCCCAGACCGCGTAGGTGATTACCAAAACCTTTGCTACTTATTTATTTACTTCCATTTCCCAAGCTTTCAGGCCAGATTATAAAGTAGTTTGCTTTCTTAGTTGCTGAGTTTATCATTATGGTAACAAGCAGGCTAAGAACAGATACCTTTATTCCCAGGAGGCCCCTGAGGAAGCAATACAGTTTGCACGGTCACATCATGCCTGCTGTTGCTTTCTTCAGCTGTGTGGGAAGAAAAGGGACCAGGGTGGGCTGATACCCACAGTGCATATAGTCTTTCCATCTTGGGGCCATAATACCTATAAGGGCACCTATGAACCTGGATGCGAACAAAATTGTTGTCTCCTGCCTTTACAGTTATAGTGAATGGCTGATACAACCGCGCCACTCATGGTGGCCCAAGGTAGGAGTAACCATTTTGCACTTTCTTACCCTGTGCTGAGCAACAGCGTACAAAATGGCACCTTCTGCCTCTGGGCAAATGTGCATAATGAGCACGGCACTTCTACTATAATGCTGCACCATCAAGCCTACATTGTGGCTCAGTCTCTCGGAATTTGGGGTGGCAGAGAGGGAAAGGACTGGGAAAGGAAAAACAGAAACTGGAAAGGAAAGGGTGTAAATGAGAGGGAGGAAAAGAGGAAGGGATGCAGCCAGAGCAGCTGGGCAGTTTGTCACAGTACAGGGAGTTCAGCCCATTACAGGGAAACAGCTTTTATGCGGCTTGGATAATTGTCCTCGACACTGTCTCCAGCCGAGGAGACAAAAAAAAAAATCTGCAGCCAGCAAGGAGCAGTGGGCAGCTATTGCTATCTATAGCTCTCTAGAATTAACCTCCAATCCAGGCGAGAAGAAGAGCAGGGTGGGGGCACTTAAGGAGAAAAGCCCACTTTGACCCCTCATTCCTCTCATTCTTACTACTACATGTTGTGAGAACCAGAATTGCTTCTGTTTAGTAAATCCACTGAGAATTCATGGGGTAGAGGCCACTGGGAACACACACACACACACACACACACACACACACACAAAAGCCACGAAAAAACCAGACTTACCCAAAGGGCAATGGCTGGTTATCTAACCTCCTAGACCTGTATTGATTCACCTTCTAATAAAAACATAAACATAGTTTTTACTGCCAACTATGAAACCTCCTCCAAACATCCTGAACGCCCCTCCACTAGGCTTCATTGCAAAGGCACTGTATTGTTACACCACATGTTGATTCCTTCCCATGCACAAACAAGGAACAGCATGCTAATGAGCCTTGCTAGGATTCGCTTGGGTGCATAGGCTGCCAATATGCCCACAGACAGAGCACATTCCCTCAGCTGAAGTTGGAAAACAGGCCACAGAACTGATTGTGATACATCAGTATAAGACATACAAGGACAAGTGAGGGAACTATTCCCCAAAGTAGAACAAGTCAATCATTATTCAGATCCTGCCAACAGCTGATCTTGTCGTATACACTACCTGATGAAGTTATTGCATTATCAAGGAAAAGAAAATTCTACTGTTTTACTATTGCTCTTACAAAATGTTTATACAAGATCGCAATATAGAATACAGCTAAAGTAACCATTCTTTCCAGTGCTTCCAGGTTGTTTAAGAATGGATTGATATTAAGGTTACCCTTTTTTAATGTGCTGAGTTCTTTCTACAGCTGTTGAATTAATGTAAGAGATAGCAAACTCAGAGCACAAGACAGGGCTGCTGAAAAACAAAGGACAGACAGACAATTGGGGCTCTGCATCTGAGTCTGCCTGGACTTCCTGAGCCTCTGACCTTGGTCCTGCACAACCTCTGGGGGACTCGGGTTCTGATCCTACAGGTGCAAGCCCAGGTTCCAGGTTGGGTCCTGCAAATCCACCTCTGACTCTGTATCTGATGAGTCCTCAGCTAAGCCTGGCTGGGCTATCACAAAGGGTCCTGCCAGTCCCTCTTCCTGCTCATCATCCAATGGGAGTGGCAAGAAAGGGTGGCATAAGGATGCCCTCAACACCATGGGTGCCCTGCTAGATGGCATGGCTGCCAGTGATGGAAGGCATCCATGATACATCGTCTGCAGGTACCCTCTATATTCTGTGTATGCAGCAGGTAGGTGGGGTCTCTGTAGGGTGCTCATGGGACAGTCCCCTTCTCACTCACAGGTGGCCTGGACTTCTGATGGGAGGAAATCGCTTTAAGGAGGGGTCTGTTTCAGTGGAGGATCAGTGTTTCTCCAGGCCATCCTTCTCCCTCTCCCCCATATTAGTGCTGTCTGCTTGGCTTGGCCCTCCTCCACTAGTTATTGGGCCTGCCTGCCCTATCGTGCCACCCTCACAAAGCAGCAACAACACAATGGACCGCTGCCACAGAAGTCCCATGGATGCGAGGGCAGCAGCGCCCCCCGACACTGGCTTGGAACCTTTTTCGCTTTTTGGCCACTGTGTAATTTTCCCCTTTGGGAGGTGCTAGAGGCACCACAGTGGGAAGGCAACTAGCAGGCACAGCACAGGATTACTCTGCTCAGATGACATCAGACAGCAATTTTTTCCATCAATGTATTAAGTGGTTTGATCCTACATCCAAAAGAAATTTCCAATAAAGGGTTATCTTAAGGAAGCCTCTTCTGAGACAAGTAAAAATATTTTCTTTGGTGTCGTTAAATATAAAGGTGTCAACTGATCTTTCTTTTGGATTATGCCATGTTGGTCCTGGTCAGTCCTTAGGTCCCAAAGCAATCAACAAGTAATACTTGCACAACAAGGACTCAGCAGTAGGATTGCCAGCTTCAGGTTGTGAAATACCTGGAGATTTGGGGATTGGAGCCTGAGGATGGTGGGGTTTGGGGAGGGGAGGGGCTTCAATGCGGTATAATGCCAGAGAATCCATCTTCTACACTGAACCTTTTCTTCAGGTGAACTTATCTCTCTGTTGCCTGGAGAGCAGTTATGAAAATGGGAGATCCCCAGTCACCACCTGGAGGTTGGCAATCCTGAATGGCAGGTTTAACTGACGCTCCAGAGCCCTGATGCCCTAACAGTTGTTCTTATACCTCAGGTTTGAGAAAGTTGTGTAACACTTCAAGATCATGTGTAGATTGTCTAATATGCCTTCTTTTAAAAGACTGGTGGGATTGGCCATGCTTGGTTTGGAGAAACCAATATTATGATAGTCTTGAAATATCTGAAAAGCTATGATTAAGATGAAGTATTCAGGCTAGCAAATGGGAAGCAGAGGACAGGGTATTAATCAAAACTTCAGCTATCTACGATTTCCTTGCTCAATTAAAAGTGTTGGGCTCTGTCATCTGTGCAGTCCAATTCAACTTAATATTTTTGTCCACAAGTTATGGCTCATCAAGAGCTTGAATTTAAGCATCCCTATTGCAATCATTTTATGCATAATAGTGAACATTTTCAAGAAGAACATTTTGCCTCAGAACGATACCAGGCATCTCACTTCTTCAGCAATATATAAACCAAGCTGAAACAATAATTAATAATAGAGCTATAAATCACCTCACCAAATATGTGATATGAAAGGTATAGCTTTTGCCAAATAAGAGAATAATAATTTCCTCCCCCAATTCATTATAGCTTCTGGACATGCTAACAAAGTAGTACAAGAGAAAGAAAAAGTGTTTAAGAGAACTTTCCAAATAGCCCTTAATGAACTCCTTTACAACCATTAGACAATAATCCTTTCATAAGGTGAAAAAACATGGCAGTTGACCAGACACAAACCTTTCTGGCCCCCTCCAATTTCCCATTATTACTAGATCAGAAGTGGATCGGGATGCATCAGCAGGCAGATCTGTTTATTTCCTTGCATGTGATACATGAGACCCCACTCCTTCTAACTCTAAAGACTCTTTTGAGAATTTCTTTCCCTTCCATTAATATGGCACTGACGATCTTGCCAGCAAGCACTGACAGGTTTGTTCAGGAAGAAGGCAGTTGTGGTTATTCCTTTTCTATGGGGGGACCGAGCAAAATCCCAAACTGCCTGATTGAGCCCCTATGTCTTTAAATTGTACCTATTTTAGGCTAGCCAGCTGCAGGCTCAATTGGCCCTGGGTCTTGCTGCTCAAAGGAGATAGAAAGGACTGCATAAGATCCAATGAAGCATTAGAAGATTTAGAAGACAAATTAGAAGAAGTGGAGGAGGAGGAGGAGTTTCTTATACCCTGGTTTTCACTACCCAAAGGAGTCCCGAAGTTGCTTACAACCAACTTTCCCTCCCTTTCCCCACAAGAGACACCCTGTGAAGTAGGTGGGGCTCAGAGAGCTCTAACAGAATTGCTCTGCAAAAACTGCTCTAAGAGAACTGTGACTGGCCCAAGGTCACCCAACTGGCTGCATGTGGAGGAAACGGGAATCAAACACGGTTCTCCAGATTAGAGTCCCCCACTCTTAACCACTACGCCAGGATGCCCATTACCCATCTCAAACTTGGCATCTCAGTAAGGCCCATAAGCCCGAGCCTGCCATTATACTCAATTCAGACTCAGTCCAGAAAGAGTGAACTTAATTTTTGGGGTGGCACCGAGATTCTTGAAGCCACCTTTCTTTTTATTCTGCTGCTGAGAACTATTATGAAGACGACCAGATAGCACCAAGAAGATCAAATAATGTCAAGCTTTATTACCATTGCAGTGACACTGAGGAATGAGACGCAGCCACTAAAACCAAACCCAAAATATGAGAAAACATTAATCATGTCCAAGAGACCATGCAAGTGGCATAAAATATGCTAAAGGAATAAGCAAAGTAATGATTATTTAACTATCATCACATTGAATCGGTTAGACAGCATTCTGAAGGGTGCAAAGTACTTTATAACCCCACTCTGTTTATTTGGCCTTCTTTTCTAAGGGCTCAATGCATACTACTGAGGTTAAAGCAAGACAACACCACGGGGTGAGACCACAAGACGGTAAATGTGCCCCAAACCAGTTCAGGTCAAACACAGTTCGGAACTTGTTCTGACAATCAGGCCTGCCCCATGTTAGATTTCTTTCTGCTTTAAACCACTGGGGTGCTGTTTATTCTGAATGCCACATGAACCAGTTCACTAAATTAAACTTACTGAAAGCAGTTTTCTCATCAGGGGGTTTACACTGTTACAACCATTACTGGAGAAACAATCCAACAAACAAACACGTGTTGTTATTGTTCAAGCAAACACCAACTCTTTCACATATTTCTGTGAGGCAATTAACAGGGAGGTACAGCCAGTCCCAGTTGCTCCCAAATGTACTTGTGTGAAAAGCCACCATCTTGAAAGTAGCATCGGGGACTACCAGAACTATCCAGAGCTGGTCCTCTGAAAGGCCTCAGAAGCACAGTTGTCAGGGATCTCCTGGAATTACAACTGCTCTCCAGACAACAAATAACAGTTACCCTGGAAAAAATGGCTGCTTTGGAGGGTGGAGTCAATGGTATTATACCCAGCTGGGGTCTCTTCACTCCACAAACCCTGCTTTCCACTTCTAAAGATCTCCAGGAATTTTCCAACCTGCACTTGGCAAACCTGCTTAGCAGGCCTCAGTAAGGAATGGGGAAGGGATTAACTTTATCCATTTCCTCCTCCTCTCCCCTTCTTTCTGAGGTGCCCCAGGAAGCTACAGGGTGTCTTCCTTGTCCCCTCTCTTCAGCCATTATGGCTCTTTCGGATACACCCAGTCCATCCCCTCTCAGCCTCTCCTTTGGGTTGGACCTTCCACAGAAGGTTATGGGCCAGTGTGGCTACCACTCAAGTCTTTCTGTTGCTCTGACTAGCCCACCCTACAGGTGCTTGCCTCTCAATGGGTGTATCAATGGCAATGGTGTGCTGGTAAACTATGTGTGCATGTGTGTATATAGACATGCAGGACTTTACTGTACTCCTATTAAGGATGTGTAGCACACAATTTACAAATAATAATAAAATGTACAATACTGCCTATTGTAAATTCCATACAGCTAACTGATGATCACAGATGCTTCTACGGATTTTTGATGAACTCTTGTATCTGTAGCCAACCTATGGTTGCAATTCAACTATGACTTGACAAATGAACTTGCATCCAATACAGCTAACTCATTTCCCAATACATTTCTTGTGATTAAATCTGATATGGGATCTTACTGTTAAACCCTTGTATAAATTATTTTCATTATCAACTGAAACCTCTCTCGATTTCAGCACGAGGGATGCCTGTTTCTGGACATCACCATCTCCTGGGTTTGTTGTAAGTACAACTTTGTGAGTCCTCTCTGTAAAAAAGTGAAGGAGAAAAGAAGTTGATATGGGAAGATTACCTGGTTTTTTCCCTTAGGAGAAGGTCAACTCTTTGCAACCATTACAGATTTTCTTTCCCTTAGAGAAGGTATTGAGACTTCTTATAACAAAGAGGGGGAAATAATAAAGAGGTATTTTATTCATGGTCAGAAATTCATACTTATCCAGCAGGAAGTTAGGCTGCAATTTTGTGTAGACTTTATTGGAGGAAGCCTCACTAAATTCTGTTGGACCTACTTTTGAGTAAACATGCTGAAGGAATTTATGGACAGAGATCTACTTTCTCCTCTTCAACACTGATTTGGAAAAAAGAAATTAACCAAAAATAAAACAGGCCTCTCTCCTTAATAGTAAGCCCCCTTTGACTGGCTGGGATTTACTTGGTCAGCATACTGAGGCTGGTGCTGCACAATAAAATGCCAAGTTTCTGTGGGCCTTTAATGAGTTCCCCCTTGTTCTGGTTTGCCTTCAGGGAGGCTATTCTTTCCAGAAACTGGAAAGGAGAGCATTACCCGGACAGGGTGCATAGCTGGGGAGGATCAAACATCAAAAAGGCAAAGATTTCACTTTTTTTTCCTGATAGACATCAAACATACTCAAGAATAGGCATTGGTCAGATATTAAAAAGTCTAACAATTAATGTAGAAAAAGCCAAGATTCAACCAAAAATATTTGCAAACCATAGCCCTCTAGAGCGGTGGTTCCCAACCACCGGGCCATGGCCCAGTGCCGGGCCGCAAAGGCCCTGGCACCGGGCCGCGGCTCCCTCTCCCCGCCCCCCCCCGCAGTAAGAAACTTCCCAGGCCGCAAGCCTGGGAGAGGGAAGCAGGGCCGCGCACTTGTAATGCGCATGTGTGGCCGAAAACGTGCATGTGCGGCACTTTTGCACATGTGAGGAAGTGCCGCACATGCGCATTTCTGGCCACGCATGGCGCATGCATGCATGCACAGCCAGGCAATCGCTCTCCCTACTGCCGCCAGTCCGCAGCCTGTAAAAGGTTGCGGACTACTGCTCTAGAGGTGGAACAAAAAAAAAAAAAAGGCAGATGACCAAATAACACTCTTTTATTACAAGAAGATGTAATAAATAAGTGTAAAAAGATTTGGAAGAATTTTTTTAAAATAACTAATACAAAGGGAATGTCCTCAGCTACAATTTGGGAAGTAAGTAACGCTTTCATTAGCAGCTGCTGCCAAGGAGAAAAAAGAAGGGGAAAAAAACCCAACAGAACAAAACATTAGTAGAAAAAATCCAGAGATTGGAATGAGAGCGCACACAAAAAATCCAACAAAAATATTAGATATCAGACAACTGAAAAATCCATTACATATGTTAGAAATGGAAGCAGTACAGGAAAAATATTTTTTTAAAGCAAAGGCCACCATTCTGCCTTGCTTTTCAAATAGCAAGGCAGAGTCCATGAGTACTCTCAAGCTCTTAATCTGCCCTGAAAAAGCCAACTCCACTCCATCTAGGACAAGTAGACTCAGTCCCTCTAGATATCAACCTTCCTGTCCAGCTTTACTTCTGTGTTATCTGGATTCAGCTTCAGTTTGCTCTGCCTCAGCTGCCTGACCACAGCCTCAAAGCATAGTTCAGAAACCAAGACAGATGCATCTGGAGGCTTGAATAAAGAAATACAGAGCTGGGGAGGTCACCTGTATGGGCACCTGCTGGGTGAGGTGGCAACAGCCATTCTCTCTCAAAAGATTGTTGTGAGGAGAAAATGGAAGAGAGGAGAACAATGTAAGTTGGGGAGAAAGGTGGCATATAAATGAGGTAAATAAAACAAACATAGCTGAAGATAGGAGGGAACATAAAAGGCAGGATGGCAAGAAGCAGGGAGCCTGTAACGAGGAGGGAAAGAGGAAATTATGTAGAAAGGTATCATGATCCTGGGATCCTGGGATGCACACACATGAAGTTACCACTGAGGAATCCAAAAGTAGCTTTATTGAGATTCTAAGGAAGCAACTGCAGGAACTTACCGTTACAGAGGAACATTGCTGAAGATGCCTCACAGAGTATTCAAGGAACAGATATACCCTCAGCCCCCAGCTGCAATTCCCTGGGATTTGCGTGCTAAAAGGTGTTCCCACAGAAAGACTGTTTTATCTAAATGACAATGTGAAACCATTCTTCAAAAGTCTTTGCACCCAGATGCGAAGAGCCACGCAAGGTCCTTTGCATTCCTTTCAACATTTAAAGGGTACATTAAAGGGTGTCAACCATAAAAGATAATAGGCGCAACTTCGGGTGGGGGGGGTGGAAGGAACAAGGGAGTGGCGAAGGGAGCCTGGGAGAGCCCTCATGGGGAAAGCAGGCCCTCTCAGCAGTAGGCATGTGCCCGGGCTATGGGTACATGATAAGGCTACAGGACTAGTAGAGAAGAGCAAGCAAGAATTAGGCAATATCGGGGCTGTATTGATCAGCTGTTCACCATCCATCAAGTAGCAGAGGAAAGAATTAGGTGTGGAAAGAAAATTGTCATCGTCTTTGTTTACTTCAAATCCACTTTTGAATGTGTCCACTGGCATTTTCTATGGAAGGTATTAGAAACTGAAAATATGCCCCAGAAAATAATCACACTCCTCCAAACAGCCTTGGCAGTCTTCAAACAAAGGTTGGATACAAACTTTTCTTGGATGCTTTAAGATGATTTGGGCTGATCCTGCGTTGAGCAGGGGGTTAGACTAGATGGGAAGCCCCTTCCAACTCTATGATTCTATATGATGGTTCACCAAGTGTGAATTCGAAATGAACTATCAGAGGAGTTCACCATCCAGACTGGAGTGCACCAAGGAGATGTGGCCTCTCCCCTAATATTTAATACTGTAGTTATTACCATTAAGATAAAAGTATTCAAGAATAGATATGGAGTTCAATGTGGCCAAAACATCTCCCTAACATATCTAATGTTTGCAGATGATAGTGCCATATTTGCCAATACAGATACAGAGGTTACTAACATCCTTATGATGTTCTCTGCATTGCCCAATCTTACGGCTTAAAAATAAATGTGGACAAAACCAAAGTCACAACCACAGATGGATCACCAATAAATGGATACATCAGTGAAGCCCAAATAGAGCAAGTCAAAGAATTTAAATACTTAGGCTCATTGGTGCAAGAAAAGAAAGTGTCATCTACCACTGAAGCCCACAATAGGATTGGCCAAGCAACATCAGCATTTGCCACACTCAAATGGTGCCTCTGGAAGAAGACAAACCTCTCTCTCAAGACCAAAGTTTGTCTCTTCCAGACACTAATCCTGCCAATCCTCCTATATGGATCGGAAACAAGGTCTTTACTAAAACCTGACATAAACAAATTCGAGACCTTCCAGATTTGATGCCTGTAGCACATTCTGGGTGTCTCTCTATGTGATCATAATTGAAATGAAACAATTTGGACAAAATGTGACAACCAAATTAAAGAACGAGTCCAAAAGCGCAGACTGCAATGGTTTGGCCGTGTCTGCAGAATGAACACCAGCAGACTGCCTCATAAGCTCCTTTGGCAAGAACGACCAACTGAATGGAAGATCCAACGACTGGCACCAAAGAAAACATGGCTTAAACAGATCAAGGAAGACCTTAGAAACCAGCGACTATCCATATGGCCAAAACTACTGCCACCAAACTCCAAGAGAGTGGCAACATATTGTAACCAAGGCAAAAAAATCCAGGCACCTACAGCAGCATATTAGCTGAGATGACAACCTGTTCCTCCAATTGCCTGTTAAAGGATAAAAAGAAGAAAGAAGAACTCATCTTTCTTGGAGGGAGGATAGGATAAAAACAGTTGGAATATGAAACATTGCAGTGTGCATGATTGAACAGAATGTAAAAAGTGTCCTGTGCAGGAGGCTTTGGAGTAGATGTGTATTTAGCATGGTTAAGATAGCAACTCCCTGAAGATTTTCAAATTATCTCCTTCAGTGTCCTGATTCCAGATTTCCTGCTCCTTTGAGCACACTTCTTCCTGCTTGCCTCCAGAACAGCAGTTGAATAGAAGAATGACTATCAAAAACAGTTAGATCTCTGTTCTGTCTATACATAGTTGTTTCTCTTCATAAATTAAACTTTATTTAAGCTACCTGGTCCTCTACTCTCTCTGCATATTCAAACTCTGCAAATAAAAATATCAAGCAATATGCATTTGTTTGCATTACACAGTTTAATCTTGACTACAACATGAAATCAGTTAAGGCAGGGGTAGTCAACCTGTGGTCCTCCAGATGTTCATGGAAACGCTGGCAGGGGCTCATGGGAATTGTAGCCCATGAACATCTGGAGGACCACAGGTTGACTACCCCTGAGTTAAGGAACTTCTAACTTTTTAGACAGAGCTCGATACTGTCGCCAATTCAATGTATTTTTGTAGCCTCTTGCCTTATATTTTATAAATGCCCAGGCCTGAGGACATGCACATCCTAGGGTAATTCTGCTTTTTGCATTGGTAGCACGGTGTGATTACGGCTGGTAGAACTGCAATGCGGGCCCTATATATTCGGGTTGCATTAGACTGAGGAAAGATTATTGGAAACTCCAGATGGAGTCAAACAAACTGGGAGATCTGGCAGCCCAGTGGCAGATGGAATTCAGATCAGTAAAGATGTTTCTTTATGACATAGCAGCTATGGGAGCAAAGACAGGGTGCTTGGGCGCATTAAAACAAAAGGAGAGAAGTGAAAATATAGAGTAGATTACAATGACAATGAAAAATGAGACAGAGTCACCAATGTCAAAGCCAAATAATAGAAAGCATTACATGATTGACAAGAAATCACGTGACTGACAGAGAAGTTGTGATTTCTGTGGAATAACAAAAGAGAAGATCTGATGGAATGGGTTCTTTTTATTTGCCTTCTGGTTTCGGAGCTGTGAGGATTCTCCAGGCTTGTATTATTAAGCTTTCCTTCACACTTATTTAAACAATAACTCTTCTTAAAAAAAAAACTAAATTGCGTCGTTACAAAAACGGTGACTTTTTAAGGAACAAAAAAACAATTCTCATGAAATTCAAGGAATTTTATTCCTTCTTGTCCTATAGGCATCCCTGGCACAGCACTACAGCTGGCTCGTGTAGCATCATTTTTGATGATAGAAGATGGCGAACAGCAGCATCCTGAGTTACATCTTTCTAAATCCATTGGAATCAGTTGGCTTATGAAGGTTATAACTGTAATTTCTTTAGGGAGTAAAGATTCAGAGGGAGCAAAACAAAGCAGCCTTCAGATCCGTTCCTATGCCTCCACTATAAGATACATAAGAATCTTGTCCCTACTAGCTTAAAGTGATTTTATACGAATTTCCCCCAAAAAATCCTGGGAATTGTAGTTTAGTAAGATTGCTCAGGATCCTGTTAGTACCTACCCACCATACAAAATTAAACTTCTCAGTGCTCCTTGGAGCGAATTACTGTTAAACAAGTTTAAGCTAATCTTGCAATATGGGTTTTTTTGCACCACATATTCTCAGTACAAGAAAAAATGCATATAACAATGCACATCATCATGTCTAAAAGCAGCAAGCGCATTTATTTTGCAATTTAGTGGGAAGTTGCTGCTCAGTGGCTTAGTGACAGAGCACCTGCTTTGCATGCAGAATGTCCAGGGCTCAATCCCTGGCATCTTATGCTTTGATATCATGTAGAAGGTGATAGGAAACACCTCTGCTACCTCTCTGGAAAGCTGCTATCAGTCACAGTAGACCATACCAACTTTATTTATTTTATTTATTATTATATTTCTCGACCACAGTTCTTGGCCCAGCCGGCTCACAGCAAAAACAAAATACAATAAAACCTGACACCCCATAACCCTCCCTCAACTAAATAATACCTCAAAACTAACTCAATGGACCCCCTCTGGCCCAATGCCTCAGGGTAGGTGCTCAGGTGCACAGAAGAGGGACCCAGTAGATCTTCCTTGCCCTGGCCTCAACCAAATACCTGGTAGAAGAGTTCCATCTTACAGACCCTGTGGAACTGTGATAGCTCCAACAGGGCCCTTAGCTCTTCCGGGAGCTCCTTTCACCAGGTAGGGACCAGGACCCTTCAATTTTGGTTATTTCACATGGTCATTTTCCTATAGCCCCCTCCATCCATTCAAAAGGGGACGATTGTTGCAGCTTATTTCTAAGTTTAGAATACTCAAGCTAGGATTGTGTAAACTCTACCTGAACATGAAATAACCCTGAAATCAGGATGTCCAGTTGGTAAGCACAATGTTTATATGATCCACCCACCCCATGTTGCTGATCTAAAAGGGAAAAGATTTCATTTCCCCATCGATCTGTTCTGGTAGCCCCCTAGACAGATAAAAATTATAGAATCCGTGCTTATAGACAGGTGTGCAGTTTTCAATTTAGCATGTTCAGAATCACAAGCACTGATCTCAGATCACAGTGCCTTGGACAGTGCATTGTCCAATGTGCTCTGAAAAGCCACCCCTACGCAAATTTTTGAGTTTGTAGGAACACACTACCTTAGCTCTACATACAAATCAACACTGCAACGAAACCCAAAGAGGAAGTGAAGGTAAATCGCCAGGCCCATGACAAACTCTGCAGAAAACCTCTGGCCACCTTGCCATGTTCCCTTTCTCTCTTGCAGTTTGATGCACACACAGCTGGTGCCAATTTCCTGGCTCGCGCTCCATCTTCATTTCGCTCCAAGCTTGGTCATTTGCGCTCTGATTATCTCTCATTACCAACGACCTTGCTGTAATGAGTTTTAATCTGCCTCGTATTAATTAGAAACATTTTCATTAGCCAACTCGATTTTGGGTAAATAGCTAATAGAAGTGTCTGGGCTGCGATTAGTAATCAATAGGGGCTGTTAAGGGGGAGGATCAAAATGTGTGTAGGGAGCAGCTGTTCCCCTTCTAAATACCGACGAGACACAATAGATTCTTTTTATAAGGCTGCTCTAGATATCTTGGAAGCCACACCTTAAAAAAAAAACACAATGCATCAGGAGGTTCTCCCACACAAGTTCCATGGAAATAAATGGGAACTGCCCAAAAACATAGTGATTTTCCTCCTGAACAGCTCCCATTCATTTCAAAGGGACTTGAGTGGGTAGATTTCCCAATATTTCATCTAATTTACAAACAAGATTAAATCAGAGGGCACAAGTTATCTAGATTTCACTTAAAACAGTTGAACTTTGGCATGTATCTATCAGTCACTAAAATTCTACACTGAGGGATGGAGATTAATTCCCATTTCAATCATCACCTAAGGCTGCCTCACATATGTCTTCCTTCTTAGTTGGAAAAAAATGTTGTTAAAATGCCTTTTATTTAGTAAATATTTGGGATTTTAATGTTCTTTATCCATAAATCCAATACAAGTAAACCAGTCCCTTCAATCAGCAATTTGTTTTTATTTCATTCATTCAATTCAATGCACATTCCACCCCTCACTAAGATAGCTCGGGATGGTGTCAAAATGTTACTGGTTTGCATATCATTATTTTGGTTTCCTTGCTCTTGTTCTTTATTCAGTAATTAAAATACTTATATCCCACCTTTCCTTGTAGCTCGAGGTGGTTTACAAAGCCTAATTTAAAACTTACAGAATTAAATAAGACCCCCAAATAACCCCCACTTCCCCTTTAAAAATTGTCTTCAGTCTGCGTCCTATTAAAAGCCTGGCTAAAGTAAAATAGCCTTGCAGAGCTATTAGTTATAACTGTCCTTCAGGAAGGTCCTTGAATGGCTTTCTGAACTTAAACTCCACTCCTTGTGCACTCCAATGCAGTCCACCAGCCCCCAAGTAGAAGTAGAAATGTGCAACGTGCAAGGAAAGCAAAAGCAGCACTACAAGTTGGTATGCACCATCAGGTTTCTGCATATTCCATGTCACCAAGATGTTTATCAATCAAGACATTACTATTCTAAGAAGATTCTCTCATATCCATTACATTGGTGGGGAAATAGAATTACACTGTTCACACAGAAAACGTACAGCAATAAAAATGGCTGCAGGTGACAACTTCAAGATCTGGGTTTTCAGCATTTTCCTCTGCTAGTTCAATAGCCTTCATCTGAATCGTTGCAGAGTACACAGTATAAGAACCATGTTTTTATATACTTTGTCCTAACAACTATTCTATAAATTTCATTGATAATTACTCAATCTTCATTTAAGCGGTAGTGGTTGCTCTGAGCTGCAGCCCATTCATGAAATTGTTTGTCTGGCAAAAAACCAGCAGAAGTCTCCTGCTAATAAATAAGCCAACTCAAACCTGCATCCAGAATTTGTCCTGACCAATCTAATAACCATTCCCGGGAAATCATTCCCAGGAAATTTAAACACTATGCATGTTTAAATTAGAATAATGTTATACTACCATCCTTTGCTCACTATGCTGGCACAGTATTTCTCCCAGGCTGTTGTTCAAACACTTTTGTAGCACAGAAGTCCGGAACTGCTGGCTGGGAGATCAAAGCCACCCTTTGTTCCTACCGGTCAGCAACAAGACCGCATTCTTGCATCCCACAGAGGCAAAGTCAGTATGTTCCTTTTTTGCTATGGCAAGAGAAGTATTAAGTATATTATGAATCTGAGTTTGCTGTGTTCCCTTCCTTCCTGTCCATGAACCAGTGCTGTGTTCCCAGCACAACATACATGCTGGGCCACTGTTTCCGTGTGTTTACAATGACTTTCTCAGCACTTTTCTTTAGCTTTCTCTGCTATTTGTCAATACTGTTTTTGGTTACTGCTGGTGACCTAGCGACTTTATCTGTGGATTTCAAGCATACACCTTGCAGGAAGAAGAAAAAGAAGAGTTGGTTCTTATATGCCACTTTTCTCGACCCAAAGGAGTCTCAAAGCGGCTTACAATCGCTTTCCCTTTCCGCTCCCCACAACAGACACCCTGTGAGATAGGTGGGTCAGAGAGAGCCCTGACAGAACACCTCTGTGAGAACAGAACTATCAGGACTGTGACTAGCCCAAGGTCACCCAGCATGTGGAGGAGTGGGGAATCAAACCAAGTTAGAAGCTGCCACTCCTAACCACCAGCTGGCTCCTAACCAGTACACCAAGCTGGAGGATCTGATGCATACTTTGGACACACCGTACTTGCACAAGTGCATAAAAGCAGACACTACTCTGGTCACAACGACAATGGCAATTGACAGTATTTGTTCTCTTACCTCTTTATGGAAGCCTTTCAAACATTTTGACCTCCACAAGCTCAAAGTCTCCTAAAGCTTAATCTATCGACTGTATTTCATCCAGTATATGTAGGAAGCCTATTATCTTTATTGTTTCCTCCTCTCAGAAAGGATGGAACATCTGACCTCTTTTGATCCCTGGACAGAGAATTTGCGTGTCATCAAAAAAGAATCAGCTGCTCTAAGCCCAAGTCAAATTAATGAAACTCAGAGGTTAGAGAACAGACCATGGGATCATTTGCAAAATCTATTAAGGGCAACCCATTGAGAATGATTCAAAAGATATTTCTAAACATGGGATTACACTATGCAGTAGAGAAAACTAGATGCTGAATCTAGTAATGAAATGAATTGTATTGACAGTGCAATGCTAAGAGAAGTTCTGAGACCACTGACTTCAATGGACTTACAAGGGTGTAACTCTGTTTAGGATAGCCCTGTGAAGTGTTCCCACTGCCTCATGTCAAAGGACCATTTTTCGTTTAAACCACAGGCTTAAATTTGAACAAGAGCTTATCATAAGCGATATGGGAAGGTATTTACAGAAGCTGCAGAAAAATCAACTAAAGCATTTCAGACACGGTTACTGCAACTCTTGATTCAATATAACTCAAAACAATGAACAATTGGACATAGCGTCACTCAAATGCCAGCAAAATTAATCCGACATGTTTTGCGAACAATCCAAAGAAAGCCACCTGGAAGTCAACCAATAAGACCGGGGGCACAGTTATAGTGCTAACCAAAAATTAAAACTGGGAATCCAGCAAAGAGGAGCTTATCTTAAGCAAAACAAATTCCATAAATCACATGAAGTATGCATTTATTTGACTCATTTACAGGCACTCAGCCTCTATCTCACATCAGCAGAAGCAATAACAATTGACTGAGTACCCATGCCAGATAGAAAACTCAGTCCTATGTTCAAAGCAATCCCTGCTGCAGGGAATGATGGGCATTCACCCCACAACAGACAAAAGGGGCCCTGAGCATTGTTAAAACAGCTGGAACCTCATCAGAAAAAGAGAATCCTCTCGTGGGCCATGACAAGTTTCCAACACCTAGTGGTTCCCAGAAAGACACCTGGGCCCCCCGCACAACAACAAACTCCATCAAGGGAGCCGGTGGTAATGAAGAATTTCCACCCAAAAAACAAACCGCTGTGGCCCCATCCACCTCTAGAACTCCCGCAATCCCCTCTGGGATAACTTGAGTGAAGATGGTGCTGGGCCCTAAGCAGAAGTCTGCCCTCTGAACCAGGGATTCCCAAACTGGCCTCCGCGAGAGCTCCCCAGGGCCTCCCTGGCCTTTCCGCTATATCTCACTTTAATGAACTCAGCCATCAGCTATTTCTGGCATTGCCATGAAAGCAGGGAACTGGTTGCTTCCATTGACCTAGGGGTGGTGTTCTTGCTTGGTTACTGTGCCTAGGAAAGGGGGCAAAGTCTAGACATCTACTCCTGCCTCAAATCGCCTTCTTTCTCCCAGTCTTCCTTGAGCATGGCATGACCAGTTGACATCATTTCTGGCCTGGGTCCAGGGCTCCTTGAAGCCTGAAAAATATTTCAGGGGCTCCTTCACCATCAAAAGGTTTTTAAAGGCTGCTCCGAGCTATGATTCCACTTTTGGGACAACAGCCCTAGTCAGACATCAAAGAGGACAGATGAGCAAAAAGCCAATGGACAAAAGGACAGGATAAGCAACAGGTGCACAAAGAGTACCTAGATTGAGGGCCATAAAACTCTAGCCACAAGAGGTTCATTGAGAAAGGGGTAATTTTGTCCAGTCGGTCCTTTTCCTCTTGGCTTAAGCAAAAATCAAGCAAGGAATGTCAGTTGACCCTTAGATAAAAACAAATGGAATAATGGTCTTGAATTCTCTTTACCTGCTTAGGATCATTCACAAACATTCATGAAAAATACATATCTTAATAAGGTAAGCCTCACACACTGAGCATTCTTAATTCTACTTTTATTGATCAGTCCCTCCAGCTGCCTGATCATTTATGTTGCTCTCCTCTGAATGTCCTCCAATTTGTCAGTATTTTTGGTGGCATTTAATATGCTAATGAAGGAAGAGAGAGAAATGGGATGGATTATGGTGCATCAATGAACACAGATGTCTAATCACTAAAAACTGGGTTGACCTAGAATTCTGAATGACTATACTTGGGCACCTGAGCAGTTTAAAGATTCTCAACACTTCTTTTGCAGCTTGTGAGAAAACAGATTTTGTGCAAGCAGCTCTTAAAACCTGAAGTCCCAGTTATGGTCAATTTACAACTAGAATTAGAAAGATATTTATTTGTTTATTTTTCATATGGCAGAGTTACACACATATGATATATATAAATATACTAGGGGCCTATCCCATTGCATTCCGGAACAGGCACTAGATTGGACAGGAAGTGGAGTAGAAGAATAAGGATGGCCTCCTCCTCCTCCCAGGACCTAGAAAGGCTGCAGGTAGCTGTTATGGAACTCACCAGCAAGGGCAGCTCTCACACAGCAGGGAACTGCAGCCTCCAAGCCTCAGAGGAAAGTGGAAGGAGGAGGAAGTGATCAGGGGTGGGGGACAGAAGGTGATTGGCTGATCACTGGACAGACAGGCAAGCCAGTTGGAAGGGGAGGCACTCAGGGGCAGGACTGCTGCCCTGAATGGGTGTTAAGTGCTGAGTGGTATTTCAGCCATGAGACATGCTCCTCCTCCAAGGTATTACCAGAAATATTAAGTGGAACAGATACTATAAAATAAATAATAAAATTTGCAGGGTACTTCCAATGACGTGCCAGCCCTCTGCTTAGTGCTCAGGGGGAGGGCCCTCCCCCCAAGAGCCAATCAGAAGGCTGGCATGCTGCCAAGGTCACACCCACCTTCTCACTGCAGCTGCAGCCTCAGAAGGCTGCCTGCATTCTCTGCCAAGGCCGCTTCACCAACACGGGCCTCCTCAGTGCTACCAGGGGCTAGCCATTCTGCCTCATATGCCCACTACCTTGGAACTACTGGTGGCTGGGAAGGCTGCCTGTCTCCTCCACCCGCTGCCTCAGAGCTACCGACACCTGAGAAGGCCACTTCTTCTATCCACCCCCTCAATGCTACCGGGGGCTGGGAAAGCCACCTGCCACATCCACCCACTCCCTTGGAGCTACCAGGGCCTGGGAAGGGCACCTGGCTCCTCTGCTCACCACACTGGAGCTATCAGGGCTAGAAAGGCCACCTGCCTCCTCCACCTGCCCTCTCGCCACTGCAAGGCCTGCCATACCACTACTACACATATGAGAAAGAAAAAATAGGAACTCTTTCCTGTAGATGGCATATCACAAAGGATGATGATTTAAGATGGTGCATCTGTGGTTATTCCACCAGAGACTGCCAGATTGCATATAATTTTGTTGTAATTTCTTTTAAGAGGGTATAGAAAGGTATATATATGATGACATACAAAATAGGAATGATTCAATGGAGAAAAAAATTCTAAATTTATTAATAAGAGCTTATACCTTTAGCAGTGTTCTGCTGAATTGTTTACATATAGGCAAAGCTTTATAAATAAGAAAAATAAAGCCCATGGCCAAACTAATCTACATATTGGCTAAATCTGTTACAACTTCGTTCTTTGAGCAACTACTTGCACAATAAATCCTTGATTGCTAGGTACTTCTATTCTTTTCTTTTTTTTTTTTTTTATAATGATTTTTTTTATTTTCATAAAGATAGAAATATAGTCATCATTTGAGAATATACGACCCCACATTGACTCCACAGTGATATAAACTTTTGCCCAAAACTCTAAGAGCCATGAGTCTAAGAGCCATCCACATTTCCACTACATTAAAAAAAAAAAAAAGCCTGTTTAGATATACAAAAGAAAAGTTATTATTAATCAACTTACTTGAGAGATCGTAGACCTCACATTAACTGCTTGATACAATCTGAGAGCTATCCTAGCAGATATTTCTAGGTTTGAGTTAGATGCTTAACATTAAACATTTCTTATAGCACAGTATTAGTTTTGGCCCTGTATCAATACCCTGATAAAGGGAGAGGAAAGTAGGGCTTTGCCTTAAAGATGTACAAAGAAAAAAAATTACAAAAGGATTTCATAATTTCTCCTTATCCTTAATACAGATACATCTACAAACCATTTATACTTGGCCCATTCTAAGAGCCATCCTGACAGGTATAAGTTGAGAGCTTTGCATTTTCTACAGATCAATATGAGCTTTGGCCCTATAACAATACACCAATAAAAAAATAATAAGAGGGGAAAGCCCCATTTTATATTTCCAACGCTAACGATTATATTACCTATATGCCTACTAAGAAAAAGAAACAAGAGAGAAAAAAGGCACTGCTTCCCCTTTTTCATAAAAATAGCAATATAGGATACAGTATATGTTGTTAATACAGAGAATAATAAGATTTCCAGGTTTAGATTAAATGCTTAACATTAAACATAGAACAATATAAGCTTTCAGTCTTCTATAGCTTCTCCTTATCCTTGGTTCTAATACATCTACAAAACAATTTTTGCTTGACCCATTCTAAGAACCATCCTCAGTGTAGGCTTTAGTCCTAGGACAATTCACTAATAGAAGAAAGAAAAAATAAGGGGGGAGAACCCCATTTTACATTTTCAGCACTAATGATTATATTACCTATATGCCTATAAAAGAAAAGAGACAAAAAAAAAAAAAAACAAGAGCGAAAGAGACACTGCTTCCCCTTTTTCATAAAAATGGAAATATAGAATACGGTATAACATTAAACATAAAACAATATGAGCTTTTGGTCTTCTTAAGGGGGTCTCATCTCGAGGCTTACTACATCTTGTCGTTCCCGTAAAATTATATTCTGTCCCATTGGCCTTTGGCGTAGAAAGTGCAGTTGTACTCTTTCCCGCAAAATATGCATCGATAAATCTTGAGGCCGTTGCACCTCCTGGACTCCAGTATCAATACAATTTTTTCCCCAGAGAGATCCTTTAAATCGGTTACTTTCACTGCAGATCCATATTTCTTTTGATTGATTTTTGTACACTCTTGCTTTGAGATGGCTGTATGTCTTTTTAAAAAGGGTGTCCTTATCTGGGCTGCAGAACTCCGGCATCCCATTTTCCGTCTCCAGAATTTCAGATTTCTCTTCTACTGTTGGTTTTCCACCTTGTTTAGAGCTGTCATCAGCCACTGTTATTGATCCATTATTCCTGTTAAAGACGTCTTCCTTGGCATCTTGGATCTCCTTGAAGATATGAATTTCAGATTTCTCTTCTGCTGTTGGTTTTCCACCTTGTTTAAAGCTGTCATCAGTCACTGTTATTGATCCATCATTCCTATTGAAGACTTCTTCCTTGCCATCTTGGATCTCCTTGGAGATATTTTTGATCAATCCATCTAAGAATACTTTGTAATCTTGGGTTTGTATCTCTATTAGATGAGCCAATCTTTTTAACATAGACATGATTTTGACTTTAAAAAAACCCGGCCCCAAACAATTTTACAAGTGGCCAGTAGAGGTCCTCTGTTTTATCCTCTAATGTTCCGGCACAGGCATGTGACGTATTGAAGCCGGTTAAGGCAGGGATTCTCGTACTGGCACAAAGTTCTCGTGAGATTTTCACATTCACTGCTCTTATCTCTATCTCCGAAAACCAAAACAATTACAATAAGAGCTTTTGCCAATTAATTCGAGTTGATTTGAATCCTTCTTCTGCTTAGTTAGGAGAATTAGCCTGCCTCTTAACGAGGTGGCTTCAGGCAGAGCAGAGTAAGAGGAGGGGGGAAACAAAGGGCTTTGATGCAGGAAGAGAGACGGAGAAAAAAAAAGCGAGAGATACTTGCAGTAAATGATGTTTTGGAACTCAGCCGAAGTCCTCCCCTCAGTTCAAAGCGTTCATTTGTGGTAAATCATCATGTAGGGTTGAAGCAGATACTTTAAGATTAAAGAAAGAAAAGAAAGTCCGAGGTAGAAAATGGCAGTCGTCCTCTGGACCTGGAACGCTGACAGCCTATAATCCAGGGAGATATACTCCCTAAAGGATTGGAGACGGCCCCAAGAACTTCCTGGGTAGAAAGGTGAGGTGAGGTTTGCGTACCCCTCCTCTTTTCTGCCAATTGCTTGCACAATTGACCCCTGTCAGGCTTCAGAGATAGCAGAGCAGATGCCCTGCCACCCTCTCAGGACGACATCTTTAGCCACACACCCCTTCTATTCTTTTCTGGATTATTGGCAATAACATCCTAAGCAGAGATACATCTAGGGCTATCAAGTCTCCAAGATTTGCAGAACACCTCCCCTAGGAGCCTTCTCCCCACTCCATCACTCAATGAGCCAGTGAGTATGAAAATGGAGGGGCATCAATTCCAGCACATCCTGAACATCATCCTATAGGGACAATGCTCTAGCTATGTTTGAACCATAGAGGTTTGAGTGAACGCTAGAGTGTCTTTGTTACACAGTGATGTCACTTTCACGTTGCACTGGAAGTGACATCACTATGTCATCAACAACACCGCTGGAGAAAGCCCCTCATATACTGGTAAGTCTCCTGCTGGTTGGTACACCAATTGACTTAGAATGGTATAACTTTGTTTAGGACTGCACTGTCAAAGTAATATTGTCTATTCCACTTTTGCCTCTACTGCTTCATACTTTTGATGAGGCAAAATATGGTATTTCAAAAGCTGACTTGAATGAACAGGATCTTGCAGGGTTATCCCGCACTAAGTTTCAATTCATGGTACAGCTATGCCACTGGACTTCATTTAAAAATCTGGTGGCAATGGCAGAATCTAACATAATGGTTCAACAGAAATTTTTATACAGATCACCAGTATATTTCCAAATGCCACCTAAGTCACACTCAAATCTGTGCCTGAGTAACAAGATAAATTGAAATAAAATAAACAGAAGAAACTTCATTTTACCATGACAGCCTCTAATTCTAATCTGGCAGTTGCTATGGAAGTCAAGGAATGTGATTATTTATTTATTTATTATATTTATATACCGCCTTCCCCGGAGGCTCAGGGCGGTTTACATAAGAAGAACAGTACATGAAACAGTCTATAATATGTGAGTAACCATACAATAATAATAACTAATAGTTGTAACCATATAACAATATAACAGTATAAACAATATAAGCAATGCAACAGTGCAACAGGTCCAGAGTATACTGGTAGAGTTCTGAGTTCTGAGGGGGCGCGGGAGGGGAGCAGGGGCCCTTTGGCTGCTGTTAGTTATGTCTGGTCTCAACCAAATGCCTGGTGGAAGAGCTCCTTTTTGCAGGCCCTGCGGAACTGTTTAATCCTTTAAAATATGTAGGCAATTTCAATTAAAAGGGGGGGGGATCATGGCCTGGAGTCAGTGACTCCCTTCTATAATGTTCTCCATCTCTCTTACTTCCAGTACGGCCAATGACCATATTATCAAAGTTGTCCATGAAAGTCTTGCTGATGGCAATTTTGAGTAGAAGAGAGTTAATTGATCCCCTTGAGAGTTAATTGATCCCCTTGTAGCCATTGGATGTGATATAAAATGAGATAAACACACAGAAAATCGCTCCACAAGCTTCTCAATTGAACACATGGTAGCTCTACTAAGAACAAGAATGGATCTGCTATAACTGCTATTCTTAATTTTGCCGTTTGCTGGTGTGCCCAGATAAGATGTCTCAAATGAGGTAGCTGAGTTGGAGAAGTGCGATTTCCCTCACGTAACCACCCGACACCCACCAAGCCTGCCAAAAAATTGCAGAAGACAGGAAGGAATCGCTTCCATCAGCCTATTAATCTGCCATAACAAGAGTCTTCATAATTAATTTGTCCCTAACATTTTCCTTGTAATGGCAGCAAGAAAATATTTCAGGAATGGCAATTACCTCTGGTGTCAAAACGATGAGGAAAACAAATGTTCAGCCATCAACAAAAATATCAACACCTTCCTCACTCCCCTTTCCCTATCATGGGTGACAGAGCTGCACACTGGAATTACTGTGCAATTAATTATTGGGCATGTTGTGATTGAAACTGCATTTTCCATCCAAAGATAAATGTTTTAAAGCAATCCGGGGGGAGGGGGGCAACTGTCATCGACGGGTAGAGGGGAGGTTGGTGCAGGAATGGCCTAATCTATGCATTGCTTCTTCTTTAATTAACCACACATATGTCCCACAATTTTCAAGCAGTCAACAGTTTATTTATATATTTAAGAAAGTTTCATTAATTGCACATATGCTTCAAAATTCTTCTTTGTTAAAAAAAAAAAGCAAGTTACGGAGGGAGGAAAATTCTTGCAGCAAGGCAAAGAAGTGAGGTTGGTTTTATTTAATGTCCCACAAACACACATCCCTGTTGCTCCTTATACCTATTTAGTTCAGTACTGTGTCCTTTGATTGCCTGAAGTTCTCCTGAGTCTTGAACACAGAAAAGTCTCCCCCAACACACCTTGGAGATGAGGGAGTGAACCTGCAACCTTCCATATGAAGACCCAGCATTCTGCCACAAACTATGTTGCTGTTGTCAGCCATTCAGTTGTGTCCGACTCCTGGCGATCCCATGGCAAAGCTCTCGGTACGATCCCACACTGCCTCCCTCAGCCATGCAATGTTCTGGCTAGTGTCCATTTTGATCATGTCTAACCACCATATTCTTTGTTAGCCTGGTTTCCTTTTTCCACTGATCAGGCCCAGCATAATTGCTTTCTCCATTGAGTTGGATCACATGATATGGCCAAAGTAAGTGAGCCGGAGTTTCATGATTTTGCCTACCAATGATAAATCAGACTTTATGCGCTGTAGTAGTTCCTTGTTTGTGACTTTTGCTGTCCATAGAGCCCACAGAAGCCTTCTCCAACAACAGAGTTCAAATGAATAAATTCTTCTCTTGTCTGTTTTTTTCATCATCCAACTTTCACAGTCATAAGTGGCTATTGGAAATATGATAGATCTAACTAATCTACATTTGGAGCTATAGCCTCTTCTAAAAGTGCACTCTCTTCTTCTTCCAGGACACAGGATTGTCTGGGAATTAACGCATGAAATTCCCAATATCAGGACAAATGTTTGTTGGTTGGTTTATTTATTACATTTTTAAACTTCCCTTCCCAGGGCCTTCTAGCATGCAATGAGGAAATGGTGACTATTATAGCAGCTTTGGGAAATTTTAAACAATAGATACCAAACAAAATCACCTTTCAATGATTGCACTGTATTTGTCTCAGTGTTATTATTAAGGGATACAGACCACAAACTTTGAATTCACATCCACGTCTGGCAAAATGTTGTCCCTGCCCCAAAAAGACATTTTGCAAAGTTTTCTTTAAGATTCAAATTTATGGGAGCAGGGCCATTATCCTTACTTTTTAAGTTTCTATGCTACTTCTACGCATGTATATCCTTGAAAGGAAAGCTGCAGTTCATTATATCCATCTCTAGATTTTTTAAGTATAGTTTAATATGGTGGTGGGGGTGGAAAGTGCCATTAAGTCACATCTCATTTATGGCAACTCCATAGTGTTTCCAAGGCAAGAGATGTTCAGAGATGGTTTGCCATACTACCCTCTGAATTGCAACCTGGACTTGGTGGTCTCCCATCCAAATATTAGCCAGGGCCAAGCCTGCTTAGCTTCCAAGATTTGATGAGATCAGGCTAGGCTGGTACCTTTAGTCAAACATGATGGTCCAAATTATGGAAGAATGAATGTTCATGATTGCCCACCATACTGAGTCAATCATACAGGCAATTCAAGTATTCAGTGATAAGAAAGAGTTGCTGTCAAACTATCCCCAAACCCTGATTGTTGCTTTGTTGCCCAAATTATATCAGCAGTTGCAGTAACTCAGACAACATGGCCATACTACTCAGAATAACCAACAATTCAGGTAAGGCTAAAGCATTCATTCAGCTGAAGTCAATGGATTTAGAAGAGTGTAACTCTGCTTAACACTGCAGAATTAGGACTTTTAAGGCTAGTTCAGACAACAATAGGGTAACTATTTGAAAATCCTTCCATCCACAATTCCACTGTAGCATATCTAGGGTTGAGGCCAAAACTTAGCAATAAACCATCTACTTTGCATGAAAGAAGGTCCTAGCTTCAATGCTGGTCAAATTCAGCTTATAAAAAGGATCAGGTAAGAGGTGATGTGTTATCTCAGTGGGTTCTACAGACAGAACATGATGTGAAAGACATGATGGGAAACTGTTGCTAGGCAAACAACAAAAGAGGAAAGAAACGCAACCCCAAATATTCCATTTCTGTCGAGAAGATCAAGCTACAACAAACAAATAAAATAATAAATTAAATATTTATTATATAGTGTGCACACATGAAATTAAAAATATTTAGGATCTGAATATCAGACTGTACAATTTACAACCATTTCTAGTGGATGAGTCTGTCCCATGAACCACACAAAACCAGAGGCATTTTGGCCTCTACAGCCTCTACAGTAGTCAAAAATACATTAAATATGCAGAACACATTCAAAGAGTATATTTTTCACAACCAAGTGATGTTCTCTGAAATTTAAAAGGAGGGAAAACCAAATTATTATAGATTCAAGTGGGTAGCCGTGTTGGTCTGAAGCAGCACAACAAAAACTTGAGTCCAATAGCACCTTTAAGGCCAACAAAGATTTATTCAAGAGACTGCATACAATCGAAAGCTCACGCCTTGAATAAATCTTTGTTGGTCTTAAAGGTGCTATTGGACTCAATTTCTGTCAAATTATTAGAGTTAAAATTGACATTATTATACTAAAATTGTATTAAATGTTTAACCTTTTATAAGAACTCCAAATTTTATGTTAGCATCTCAGAGGCTCTCCTATCCCTGCTCTCCAAGAGAAAGAAGATAATTAACCTCCCCCGGCTTTTCCCGGACAAAGCAATTTGGAGACCAACAGAGCTAACTGAGGAAAAGAAGCTTGCTTTATTTCTGAAGACTCCATGCAAGCAAAAATTGTTTCCATTTGGAGAGAAGTAAGCAGTCCCCCTCCCCAACCCCAATTTGCTACTTATAAAGAGATGCTAGGAACTGCCTAGCTGTGCACATTAATAGACAGAGTAGTTCACACATGGAAGGAGAAACAAAGCGGGACTCAAGATGTTCCCGCCAAGCTAAAGGAGGAACCTGCCTAAGAGCCCACGGGGAGCCTATTCCCGACTTAATCTGCTTTGTATGTAATTGTTTCCTAATGACTATGTCCTTGTTTGGTCCCAGTAGGCTCAGGGACTAGGTCTGCCATTGAGCTTTCTTACTATGATGAGTATTAGGCAATGCTGGTCTCTAATTGCTGGGCACTGGCCATATTTACAGCAGTCTCCAGAGGCAAAGCAATGGTTGAGAGGGATGAGTGTATCAGTCAGTTTTAAAAAATAAGAAATGTCTCTTGGTTGACGGCTCAGAGATTTCTCTCTCTCTCGGACCTGGAACAAGTATTTTGTGTCTCAGCATGACTTTCAAAAAGGAAGAGAAAACCAGCGGTAGCAATTCCAGAACAGCAGCTGAGTTTATTTTATCTTATTTGTTTAGATGCTTATTTCCGCCTTTTCCCCCCCAATGAGGGCTCCAAGCAGTTTACTATCATTCTCCCTTCCTCCATTGACAGCTGTGCTCATCTGAGCAAAATCTCCAAAAGGTGCCATTCTGCAAATGGGTAAGATTGGCAACTTCCTGTTCATGTGCACTCTCTGTAGTGGCTCCCACCTTGTGGAAGGGCCTGCCTGAGGAGACAAAGAAGGTTCCCCCATGTCTATCGCCCTGCAGAAGGAGCCAGACAGAAATGTTTAGGGAGACCCCTTGTCTCTGCACATCCTCTGTGATTCAGACGCCATCTGGTTGCAAAGACCAAGAGAGATGTGCAGCAGCAATTTCAACTGATAAACTATGAGGAAAGTGAGTGAGGACAGGTTTAACTGACTGCTGTCCACCAGAACTCAGACTACATTTCAGCAAACTATTTTTCTACATATACACTGAACAGGCTGCCCAAAGACTTCCAGTTACTACCAGGCCAGGATTCACTGGGCTTCTGGAGTACAAGTTTCAAAGCAAACAAAGGCCATGGCAAAGTCTACTAAACAATACTAACTCATTGCTCAGCTTGGCAAGGCTTTCCTGCTGAATCACAATCCTGAGGCTGCCAAGTACAAAGAAAGCAGGTGAGAGGGATCAGGCTGCTTCCCCAAACATTAAATAAACAAACCATCAGACAAGACCTGACAGAGGTTAATGAGGTTATGAAGGAACGGAACCAAAGATCAAAGTCTTGCATGGACCACTGGGAATAATCTTCCAAACACAAGGTGCCTGCAAGGCAGAAGAAAGCCACAGCCTGATCTTCAGCAGGCATAGATGTCACACTCCTTCCCAACATTTGAGCTGAAGCCAAGAGAGATTCCAGAACAGCAAACCTGGAAACCAAAGACTTCAGTTCTGTTGAAGCAGCTATATTCCCTTATGGCAACTGAACTCACTTTCCCTGGAGATAAGGAGAGCAACTTATGGCAATAACTGAGATGGACAGATGATCCCATCCCGTGGACCATTCAACTTTAGGCCCCACCATTTGAGAGAGCCCCCCCAAAATAGATGATACACAGTACTGGTCTTGAGAGACTCTGTGTATGCTACCTGCCCATTTCTCATGAACAGGTAGCAATACTCCACGGCAGGGGTAGTCAACCTGTGGTCCTCCAGATGTTCACGAACTACAATTCCCATGAGCCCCTGCCAGTGTGACTACCCCTGCTCCACGGTGTCATCTCTTTCAGATCCAATAGATTTCTATAAGATTTCCAGAGGCTACCAATGCTAGAATCCTTCCCAACAACTATTTCTGTTGATGATCATCACCCATTTTGTTTGCGACTGATGCTTTTGCACCATGCGCAGTCTGCACCACAAATTACAGCTAGCACAGTTTTTCATGACACCCAAAGCAGCCTTAAACTGAAATAGATCCTCATGGTTAGAACTGCCTACTCAGACTGACAGTGGCACTCCAGGGTCTCAGGCAGACGCCCTTCACAGCACTTCCACCTGGATGGCCCAGACTAGCCTGATATTGTCAGATCTTGGAAACTATGCAGAGTTGGCTCTGCTTAGTATTTGAGTGTGAGACCACCAAGGAAGCCCAAGGGCACAATGCAGAGGGGGCCAACGCCCGAACATCTCTTGCCTTGAAACCCCTATGGGGTCACCGTAAGTTGACTGTAGCCTGACAGAACTTTCCACTGTCATTGCCTGGTTCTTTTAACTGCTGGAACCAGGAATTGAACCTAAGAGCTTTTGCAAGCCAAGAAGGTGCTCTACAGCTGAGCCACAGGCCTTCAGACACCATTACAGCCATGCATGACAGAAAATAAAGAATACCTCTGAGCATTTTTTACAAGGGTCTCCAGATCCTGTTGCTTTCTCTGTGCTTTTCTCCCTTTTCTTCCATACTGTGAAAAAGACCATCCTTGACCACTCACCTTACTCTGCTCTCCCCTCCCCACTGAAATGGGGAACTCTGCATTTTATCCTTTGTTTCTTTTGCTGTTTTTGTTATTGTATTGTTGCGATGCCTTCAGTTCAACCATCCATTTAGCCAGTGCATTATTAGTAGTTTTCCTTCATCAATATCTGAGCAACCCAGTCCTGTCTGACATCTGATTTCCCATTCTGATCCACTTTGGGTTACACTGCTCTCCCAGTCCTACCGCCTACTTTGCTCAGATATTTAATGACAGAAATTCCTCAACCCCTTAAGAACTGATAATGTACTGAATCCCCAAATCTGGTACATAACCTTTCTTCAGACTCACTTTCAAATGTATTTCCATCTTACAATCACAAAAACACAGGAACAGCTAGATTAGAACCCAGTTGCACCTTGGAGACAAACAAGGCCTTCAAGGTACAAGCTTTCAAAGGCCAAAGCTTTATGCCCTGGTCTCTAAAGTACTACTTAGAGACTTTTTTGGTCTCTAAGATGCTGCTGGTCCCAAATCTAGCTACTCTACTGCAGAGCAATACGGCAACCCACTGAAATTAAAAACCCGGAAAGTTCTATAATGGTTTAGCCTAGAGGTCCAGCTATCTACTTCTAACTAGAGAAAGCCAGATGCTTCTTAGAAGTATGTTATGAAGCCAAGTATTCGTCCCTCTCACTGCATCTCCTATCCAGAAGTATGTTCCCTCTAAATTCGGAGATTACATATAGCTGTCATGGTTAACAGCCCCTAATTGATCCAGCCCTCCACAATCCTGGTTATCAGAAATCATCTTGTTTGAACTATAAAACAATAACAACAACTACAACTACAACAACAATAATAATAAATGAATAATGTGCCTCAAATAACTAAGAACAGTAGATGAATAAAACTGTTGGACCCAGGTCACAGGACAAATGAAGGAAATAGAAGGAAAAGGTAGAAAGGAACTATGGAAACTTCACATGTATTTTTAATTTAAAATCCAAATAGCCTAAATTCAAGTAGCTAAGAAACTGCTGTCCTTTTACCTGTGATTTGACGTGATCATATTCATCTGTCCCTCGGGGAATGCTCCGTAGGGAAGTGAAGTAGTCATATGTGATAACTGCAGTCTACAAAACAAGAAAGAAATAAAATTATGAACTGTGGAGAGCATCCAACCTGGAAATTTGACTTTTGGGCCCTTGGATCCAGTGGCCTAAAATTTCCTCTTTGATCCCACAAGCTACCTGCACATCCCAATCTCACTATCAAACATGTCAGTGAAGGGATTTTTAGTATTAATTTCCAAATTCAAGTATGGTTTGAAATACACAGGGAGAACATAAATACTATATAACAGGAATGAAAAGGTGCTCTTGGGTAATGATACTAACCCAACACAGTCCTTCTAGAGAGTAGGTCATGGCTTTCCAGTTCATACATGCAGAACTCAAGGCAGAAAGAAACAAAGGGATTTGTCCTAAATCTCAGAAGAGATTCTTCATCAAGTTAGGAAGAGAATTCAAGGAAATATTTCACCAGGCACAATTAATGCCTCCAAATAAAGATTTACAACAAAGTCATCAGCTGAAGGTTTTTATTTTCATCCTACCTATTGTTTCAGGACTGTATCAAAGAAGGAAAAAAAGTGTTTTTTTTATATTCTGCTTTTCACTACCTGAAGGAGTCCCAAAGTGGCTTACAAACACCATTCCCTTCCTCTCCTCACAACAGACACTCTATGAGGTAGGTGGGTCTGAGAGTGCTCAGATAGAACTGCTTAATGAGAACAGCTCTAAGAGATCTGTGACTACCCCAAGGTCACTCAACTGGCTGCATGTGGAGAAGTGGGGAATTAAATCAAAATCTGACACTCTTAACCACAACACCAAGTTGGCTCTCAAATAAAGTAATGTCCTACCTGCTGCCAGCCTGTCTAATGCATTTTTATCTTGCCCTTCTCTCAAAAAGCTCAGGGTAGCATGCACAATTCTCCCTTCTCTCCATTGTTTATTCCACTCTCACAGTTTTTTGCATCTCCTACCTTGCATGTACATGATATACATGAACACAGGAAGGGAATGGTAACATTGCACAGAATTAGTTTCCCCAAAGTACTGAATCCTGATATATAATTCACAACAGGCAAGGGCTCATTTTCTGATAGCTGCTGAAATACAGAATTTGAATATCCATCAGCCATCCTGAAGAGCTAGATGCACTGCTCTGGACAAGCACAGTGGCTCATGGTGAAAGAAATCACCACTAGGCAAATTCCGTACAGCAATCTAATTTACATGCTTCATATGCTGATAATGCTTCGGTAGATACAAGAATTGTGCTATAAATGGTATGCTGAATTTGTCTGCCTGTCCACATTGACCATATTTATAGCAGTCCCAGCCAAGAATGACAGATAGCATAGAATATACTCTGCTATTCACCATATTGCAGTCTTAGTAGGGCTGCCAAACTCTTTTCCTCTGTCCTAAGGAACATCACTTCCTCTTTGCCACGTCCGTGAGAGAGAGATCTCTTGGAGCCCTCCAATTTAAATATTTATTCATTACATCACATGAGTGCCTTGATATATGAGACCACTGAAGAAGACCCCAAAGGGCGGGCGGGTTGAAACTTGTTTGGTTACTTGGTCATTTATCCATGTCTCAAAATGTTTGGGATTTGTGCAACAGAGAGTGCTATATGTCGATGTTTTTAATTTTTATATGTGCACATGTAATAAATATTTGCCTTTTAATTTTTTATATTTATTTTATATATCTGCTGCTGCTCAATCGTTGAGGTTCCTAACTATTGCAAACAGGTTGTATTACTTTGTTCCCTCTTTTGTTGTTTCACAGTGTGCTGAGGGTCACATTTATAATGTTGCAGTGTACAAGGGGTGCTTTGCAGATACTGAATATTCAGACTGGCAGACATTCTAAAAGTGACCGGCACAAACAACAACACAAGAACTGTATGCCAGGGAAACATATCAGCTGCTTGGGGGTCAGGGGGTGGGAGGCTGTTTCAAGTAAAGAAAACTGTGCAGGATAAAAGAGTTAGCCCACCTCCCCTGCACAGTGGCCCCAGCCCAAATCAGGGTTTCCCACAGCTAAGGAAAAAGCAACCTATAAACCTGACTGTGGATCTTCTAGCATCTCACCTGGTGTTCTGAAGTAGGCTGCTAAAATAGGCTTCTGGTTTCAAGTTACAGGGTCTTTCCAAGTTCCAATATTTAAAAAGCCAGAGGAGTTTTCAAGAACTCTGAATCATGAACGGTTCAGGGATCAGAATTACCAAAGAATCAGTCAAGTCAATGTTGGCAAGTTCAGCGTCTAAGGAACACGTTGTGTTCACACCCACCAGCTTCTCTCAGGAGACTTTATAGCCACTGCTGAGAAGTCATGCATGCAGCCATCTTCTCAGGAGGAGACTTTATAGCCACTGGCTGAGAAGTCATGCATGCAGCCCTCTTCTCAGGAGGAGACTTTATAGCCACTGGCTGAGAATTCATGCATGCAGCCATCTTCTCAGGAGGAGACTTTATAGCCACTGGCTGAGAAGTCATGCATGCAGCCCTCTTCTCAAGAGGAGACTTTATAGCCACTGGCTGAAAAGTCATGCATGCAGCCCTCTTCTCAGGAACAATCCTGCAAAGATTCATCTTCACTGTCAGCAGGCAGCTGGCACTGAGCAGCAAGACATGCATTCATCCTAGCCTGTAGGCCTGTTCTCAGCATTCTTCAGTGGCCTTCCAAGGGTGTAGGTGAACCTGGGGACAGGGGGGGAGGGGGTTGGACTTCAACTACCAGATCAGAGCTGGAGGATGGAGGTCATTCTGCATGAACTCTTGGCAGCAAGTCAGGAATGCCTTAAGCTCATTCCACTGCTGCTCAGCTCCTATGGGCTAGCTACACAGAGCCCCTCCATGCCAAACTGTGGCTTCTTTATGACACATTGGCTCTTTGGAGTCCAACTCTTTTTTAGTCAGCTCCTTCTAGCCCCGCCTTAAATAACCCCTATTCCATTTTTTGCACAGCCTGTCAAATTGAAACTTACTGTGGCAACTGCTCTGCCAACTCGAACAAATCCAAAGTCATTGGGATCCAGGGGTTTGCTGGTGTAAAGGTATAAACCAGTGGTGGTGGCAGCCACAGTGGCTAACGAAGCCAGCTTCAAAGCCCTTCTGGCCATGGCAGCAACCACTGCAGAGAAATTAAACAGGAGTCATTGCTGAACCAAGAAAAGAAAGGATGTGAGGCACATTCTTAAATGAGTCAAGAGAACATTCTTAATGTAATGACTGATAGATTCCAAAATATTTAAAACATGAGGCGCTTCACATGGTACCAGAAGCAGGAGTCCATACCATTCCCTGACTGTTCAAAACTACATCTGGCTCTGGCATTATCAGGTCTGCACTCCTACACACCTCTGCCATGCTCTTTCCCTGCTAAGTGGATGAGAAGCAAAAGCAGCTCAAAATAATAGATGGGCTGCAAATGGCCAAACGACACATTACATTTCTTGATGAATCAGGTCCATGCCCACTCAATAGGGAACAACATTTCGAAGGTCTGCAGGGGCCCAATTTGACTTGGCACTGCAGCATAGGAAGAGGGACTCCCCATCATTTTGGAGTGTGGAGCTATTATTCCCATTTTGGAGTAGCACATGCCTGGAACTAAGTCGTCACAGAATGCAACGTACTATAATACATTCACTGGAATGGAACTTTTTGAGAATGGAAGTAGGTATCAGTGGAGCAGACTTACATTTTATAAGCTTAGAAAGGTGTAAGGCTGCTTAGGGTAATGCTGTAAGTCTGCAACAGCATGTTGCCAAAACAGTGTTTGATAGCATCACTGCAATGCAGCCTGGAAGGTACAGGAGAAGATTTGCAAGCCAAATGGATCCTTTAGCCATTTCAATGGCCTGCAATGATCTCCCAATAATTTTCTCCCTCAGCCTGGCTGATTTTGGGACCTATGTAGGGAGAAGAACAATGGTGGGGCAGGAGAGACTTGAAGGGGAGAATTAGGTGGAAGGGAATGTTAAACATGACTCCCATACATGCAACTTGGCTATACTGTCCGTGAGAAGACAAAGAACACGTGTTCACCTATATCCTTCAGCTGCCAATTGCCACATTGGTCCACCACAAAATCCCAAAGCAAAAGCTGTTTAATATCTTGTATTATTAGTTGATCCTTGGCTTTTGTTTTTGGAATACATCTTTTGGGGATGTGCAAAGAAGCAATGCATTTGGGCTGCAGGAAGGTTCCTATGCTGACCCTGGCGGTCCCTTCCAACCCTATGATTCTATGAGAGGCAGAAGCCCACCCACACACACACACCTTCCGGTCAATCCTGTCATCTCCAGTTAAGGCAATCTCCTGCAGCAGTGGTGAGGTAAGATGACTGCTTGGAGAAAAACTGCCAATCAGAGTAGGCAACACTGGGCTAAATGGACCAATGGCTCATTGCTGTATCGAATACAAATGCATAATCATATTTAGGTAGCTTATTATAGCAGAATCCTGCTTAGTTTTAAGTGCAAGAATTATCTGGGTTGGTAGCACAATCCTTTTAGGGTTTCTATTATGGAGGGAACCCCTACATATTTCTAAACCATATTTTACTAAAATGAATACATCTTTTTACCCCTTCCCCCCTCCTCGTTTGAAGTAGAAGAAGAAGAGTTGGTTCTTATATGCCACTTTTCTCTACCCGGTGGAGTCTCAAAGCGGCTTATAGTCCCTTCCCTTTCCTCTCCCCACCACAGACACCCTGTGAGGTGGGTGAGGCTGAGAGAGCCCTGATATCACTGCTCGACCAGAACAGCTTTATCAGCGCCATGGTAAACCCAGGGTCACTCAGCTGGCTGCATGTGGGATAGTGCAGAATCGAACCCACATGCCAGATTAGAAGTCCACACTCCTAACCACTACACCAAACTGGCTCCCAAGTCAGGACCCTGGTATTTTGCCATTGTCAAGCCCCTGGTATTTCTTGGTCATCTCCCTTACCAAATACCAGCTAAGGCCAACTTTGCTTAGCTTCCAAGATCGGATTAGATCGGGTTGGTCTGGGCTATCTAGGTCAAGACATTCCAACTTCTAGCCCTTCCTGTTTTAAATTTCATAATTGAAAATACATGCTTTCCTTTGTTTCCCATGTTCTTCCCATTATTCTTCTTCAAGAAGGTGTGCATGCATACTCCATCTGTTGCCATGTTTTATTCTTACCCGAAGCCAAGTTGTGCGGTTGGAGTCATCGCAACTATTGCCATATCAACTAATTGCAGCACCTAGCAAAGAATAGCAAGTTTGCTGTTGCCGCCGCAGCAGCCAGGCTTTTTAAGCAACAAAGACACCTGTTTGTGCGCTAATTTCTCCTTGTAATAAAAGGAATTAAAATGTAAGGTAGAAAGAACAGATAGAATAAATTGTTTTGGGAAATTTTCCATAAGGACGTTCCTTCCATAAGGTACCTCCAGCATGTAAACAAGCTGCTATGGCATCCCTCAGGGGGGCCTTTAAATGCTCTGTCTGCTGTGAAATATGCTTCCAACACCCCGGTTCTAAACAAAAGAAGCCGTACAAAGTCTGGTGGAATCCACTTTTCTGCTGGCAAAAAACAGTCACCAAAAAAGACTACGCTAACCATTATGTGACCTGCCTTGACCGAAGGAATGGTGGCTAATGTAGGAAACGGAATTCAGGATTGAATTAAGTTAAAAGTTGGCTGGACCCATCTTAATGCAGAGTGCCAGGAAAAAGCATTTTATTATGTCATTAATGATAATGATGATCACCTTCTACTACAGTGTACAGATTTCTAAAGGCATGGAGTTTCGGGGGAGGAAGAAGGAAGTGAGACGGCTAGAGCAGGTGTGGAGGAAGACTCGCGATGAGGTGGCTAGGACATCTCCTTGCACGCTTATCAAGGCGTATGAGAATGTGGTGAAAGCAGCAAAACGAGACTTCTATGCCATAGCAATTGTGGACGCAAGCTCTCACCCAGCACAATTGTTTAGAGTAATTAGGTCTCTTACTGCCCTTGAGGAAAGGGTGCCAAACAAAAGGGAATTGGATTTGAGCTGCGTGGCTTTATCGAGCTATTTCACGGAAAGTTCTGTCGCTCCACCAGGACGTTCCTACCACAATTGGTAGTTGCGAACTGGAAACTCCGTGGCCATCACAGAAGTTACTGTTTGATGGCTTCTTTAACTGAAGTGGACAAGTTGCCATCAAACACTAACTCTAACTCTGGCCCAGCTGGTCCGGGGCTTTAGGCTGGATTGTCACCAATACACGGATGGCACCCAGATCTAACTCCTATCTAACTGGATACATTGGCCAGTTGTTTGGATGCAGTGGCTGGATGGCTCAGGCAGAGTCGCCTGAAACTCAATTCCTCCAAGACGGAGGTCCTGTGGCTGGGTAGAAGAGGTCAAGATCAGGAAGTGCACCTCCCATGTCTGGATGGGGTGCAATTAACACCTGCACCGACTGCAAGGAATTTGGAAGTGACCTTTGATACCTCTCTTTCTATCGAGGCTCAGGTCACAAAGACAGACCGAGTGGCATTTTTCCATCTGCACCAAACGCAGCTACTAGCGCCCTACCTGACCTCAGAACACTTGGCTACAGTGATCCATGCAATGGTAACTTCCAGGCTAGACTACTGTAACTCGCTCTACATGGTCCTTCCCTTTGTTTTGATCTGGAAACTGAAGCTGGTACAAAATGTGGCTACGAGGGTCCCCAATTGCACACCTTGAAGGGCCCACAATCCAGCTGGTGCTACGACATCTGCACCGGTTATCAGTCTGCTTCTGGGTCAAGTTCAAGGTATTGGTTTTAGCCTTTAAACTCTACATAGCCTGGGTCCTGCTTAACTGCTTAACTGTCTATGCCCCCTGCAGGGCTCTTCGCTCTGCAAGTATGAATTTACTGGTTGTCCCCGGGCCCCAGGGACATCCGCCTGGCCTCATCCTAGTGGAATGAGTTCCCAGAAGAGCTAAGAGCTCTGTCGTAACTGCCACCTTTATTTATTTATTTATTTTAGATTTATATACCGCCCTCCCCGAAGGCTTTCTGTGGGGCCTGTAAGATGGAGCTCTTCCGCCAGGCATATGGTTGAGGCCAGTACAGGGTCTCAGAGTTACCACTGGTGGATCCCCAATGTGTGTGTCAGGTCAGAATCCTCACTCCCAGGGAAAGAGCTTTTGACCCATGTGCTGAACAGGGGAGTGGGGTGGCTTTTGGAATTTCTATTGACTGCCATCTTGTTAATTGTTAATGGTATTAAGGGGTGTTTTTAGGGGTTTAACTGTGTTTTAATCAGTTTGGTGTAGTGGTTAGGAGTGCTAGGTCTTCTAATCTGGTGAGCCAGGTTGGATTCTGCACTCCCCCACATGCGGCCAGCTGGGTGACCTTGGGCTCGCCATGGCACTGATAAAGCTGTTCTGATCGAGCAGTGATATCAGGGCTCTCTCAGCCCCACCCACCTCACAGGGTCTCTGTTGTGGGGAGAGGGAAGGGAAGGGAAGGGAAGGGAAGGGAAGGGAAGGGAAGGGAAGGGAAGGGAAGGGAAGGGAAGGGAAGGGAAGGGAAGGGAAGGGAAGGGAAGGGAAGGGAAGGGAAGGGAAGCCGCTTTGAGACTCCTTCACGTAGAGAAAAGTGGCATACAGGAACCAACTCTTCTTCTATTGTAAACTGCCGCGAGTCAACAGAGAGCGACAGCATAGAAATAAATAATAGAAATAAAAATAAATAATAGAAATCAATAAATAGATATATAAATAAATCAATTAGGTGGTTTTATTATTCTTCCACTTCTGTTTTCTTTGTCCTTACATTAAGGTGACCAGATTTTAACATTGGTAAAGCGGGACACCATTGACCGGGGGGGTTCTTGATTAAAAATTTGGTCTATATGGAGCAACAAAAAGTTTCATAGAACGCATAGAACACAAAAATAGTATTGTAATATATATATATTTTTAAATTTCAACATAAGTACAATTTGCCAGGTACCCCCAGACGTCCCTCCACGAGTGGAGCAATCTGGTCACCTTATCTTACATACATGTGTGGATCGATTCAGGTGGGTAGCCATGTTGGTCTGAAACAACAGAAACTTTGTTATACATGTTTAGAAGGGCCTTTTTAAATAAGGGATAGTTACATCAGTTTTTGTATTGTTTAATGTCTGTGACAAATTTTCTGTACAGTTTTTATTGTATGCATTGTTGTTTTATTGTATTTATGATTTTTATTGTAAGAAAGGCAGATTATAAATAAAGTAAATAAAGAAAATAAACTGAAGTTTTTGTAATCTGCCTTTATATAATTCATTTCTGGTTCATGTTTCTCCAAAGGTAGAGTAAATAAATAAGTAAATAACACTGGCAACAGTGTAACAATATCCTCACAGAGCAAGATCACCATCAATTGTACTCAAATAGGGCCAGTACTGATAAAACCGTATGAACCAACAGACAATCCAGTCATGATTGAGCAATTTATCGACCATTTGACATGTAATTACACAGAACAGGAATAACTGAGATCTTCCCTATAATTATACAGCTAATTAAAATCTTTACGATAGCATTTTTCTTTTCTATTGCACATTCTTCGATGGTGCCCAGTGCATTCTGGGGCAGGAAAAGGATCCATTCCTTTTAATATTTAAACAATCACCATGACCACAAAGACACTGGTTATGCATCCTCCCCCCCTCCCCCCAACCCCTTTTAACCAGCATGGGTCATCTGTTTCCTCGTGGCAACCCCACCCATGCAGCATAAATTTGGTAGCTCATTCTATCCAAAGCATTGTGAAAAAGTGCAGGGTGGCAAAATGGAGTTTGCTAATAAGCATACCCTCAGCAAGGAGTCACAGCCAATCTCAATTCCCAGACATGAGTACCTATGAAACACGTGCTTGCAAAAAAGTTTTTTTAATGTGTATCTTCCCTTCCTTCCTGTGCTCCACCCCCAAACATCTAACAATTTCCCAACCCAAAGCCAGCAACCCTAGTGCCAGGGCTTTTGAAGGTGACCACCGCTTTCAGTGCAAAGCTTTTTTCCTGACGCACGTGAGATACACTCTCAGCACAGAATTATATAATAGCGAAGAGTGGTGAGCCTAGGCATATGCCATAGGAGGTGGTCTCCAAAAAGTCTAAAATTTACATATGTTGGTTGGAGCCATAATTTACAGATCCCATTCAACCACTCAACTACACTTTATAATGAGTTTAGATATTTTATATAGAGTGTATTGTCATAGTTCTGACCACTGAGGAAGACTCAGTAGGGTCGAAAAGCTTTCAGTCTTATGTGCTGTTAGTTCGGTATAGTTTTTATGTAGTTTTTATTCTGTTTTTAATTGTGCACTATAATAAATATTAATAATTAACATTTTTACATTATTTTATTGTACAGCTCAACTTCTAAGTTCCTACCTTTAACATTGGCCGAGACCAGACGTAATCTACAGCGACCAAGGGCCCCTGCTCCCCCCCCCCTCAGAATCCCATCAACAAGCCCTGGACCTGTTTGTATTACGATTGTTTACTGTTATACTGTGTTGTGTTTGCTTGCAATTGTTGGTTATCGATGTACATGTTCTACAGACTGTTTTATGTATGGTTCTCTGTTATAATGAAAACCGCCCTTAGCCTCCGGGGAGGGCGGTATAGAAGTATGATAGATAGATAGATAGATAGATAGATAGATAGATAGATAGATAGATAGATAGATAGATAGATAGATAGATAGATAGATAGATAGATAGATAGATAGATAGATAGATAGATAGATAGATAGATAGATAGATAGATAGATAGATAGATAGATAGATAGATAGATAGATAGATAGATAGATAGATAGATAGATAGATAGATAGATAGATAGATAGATAGATAGATAGATAGATAGATAGATAGATAGATAGATAGATAGATAGATAGATAGATAGATAGATAGATAGATAGATGTTCAAATTAATACTAGAGACAAAACGCTGGTTGCCTGTCAACCTTGAACACTGAATATTACTGTAATTACTCACATGCAAGACTCCTCCCCACCCCGGGGAGGTCATTAAAAAAAAAAGTCGGTTGTCATACATTCTCCTATAATATAATTACACTCCGTTTCTTTAAGAACGCCCAAACTTTTGCCTGCGACCTTGGCGAGGAGCAGCGCCTTACACCCAGCGTCCTCTCCCTTTCAAGACCGGGGGTGGGTGGGTGAGAGAGAGCGCGCGCGCTAAAAACCCTTAACCTTTACAGCCCTAGAAGCGGTCTTCTGGATGCATACAGGCCACCTGACTTGATCAGTGAAAGAACTGAGAGAGGGCAAGAAATGCTGATCTGCTGAAGGAAGAGCCAACAAGGCGAGAACGGAACCGGTCCTGCGAGCGGGCTGTGAGGCATTCCGGTGTGCGGTGATACCGGGGGGTGGGAAGGAGGCAGATGAGCAGAGGCCCGCAGTCACTTGTGTGTTTGGTCTTGGGCAATGTGGGAGATGCGGGTCCCACGCATGCCACTTCCTCGCACCCCTCCGCGGTCTCCCGGCATTCTAAGTCCCACAGGGCTTTGGACCACCAATGGTTCCAGGGCAGCCCCCACCACACCACGACCGCTTCCTCCGATCGTCCCAGCACTTACCGGCTTCCTGGGCACCGCGGCAATTTTATTTGGTGGAATCAAAGCCTTCCCCCCCTTTCTTGCACGTGGTACGGACTGTGCCCCGCAGAGGATGCTGGGACTTGTAGTTTGTGCCGTCAATCCAGCGTCGTAGGATCTCTGCGACGTACAAGCTCTAAAAAACTACAGTGCCAGGGTACTGGACGATCTCACTGAAAGGCAATAGGAGGTTAAGGGTGTTGCAGCGTCGTGAGGCGGCTTCCAGGAACACTTGTTTGTACATTGGCCTTTGAAATAATCCACACGCATTAGCAAGTGAGCTGCCGCTGGAAGGTTGGTTCCTCTCTGTTGGGAAAGAACAGGACAAACTACTCCGCCTTTCAGTCTCCTTCAGAAACATTATTTCCCAATCAGGCTCCTTACACTGTCGCCTTCTCTCAACTGGGCACATGATGGCACTTAAAATCTGTTGCTGCCCTTTTTTAAGAACCCCTATTTAACAATGGATCGATACATTTTAAAAAGTGTTTTCTGTCTTCCGTGTTATGGTAATAAAATATTTTTATGGGAATGTGCTAATAAGTATATACTCCAGACTTCTCATGTATTGGGAACTAAACAAAACCTAGAAAGCCAGTGAAGTGTTAGGGATGCCAGTCCTGCAGATCGGACAGTTTTAAACCACATCTCCAGATGACAGAGATCAGTTTCCCTGGAGAAAATGGCTGCTTTGGAGGGTGGACTCCATAGCATTATACTCCATTGAGGTCCCGCCCACCCCAAACCCTACCCACTTCCAGCTCCACCGCCAAAGTTTTCTTGCAATCACTCAAAACTTTGCAGCATCTCTCATAAAGTTCTGTGGAGTTTCATTAATTCAGGTACAGCGTCAAATGCACTCCCTGTCTGCCACACATTTTGTAAATCCAAAGAAAACATTCATTCCCCACCCACCCTCTTCCCTGGGAGGGAATTAGCAGTAAACTATATTGGAAACTCAAAAGTTGCATTGGCTTCCTCTCATTTCCCGTCTCGAAATGTTGATGTTTGAAATCCAACTAGTGCTGTGTCACTGCTCACCCTCCTCCCCTCTTGCTGTATTTCTAAATTTTTTTGAATATGATTGTGTTACAACACAGTTCCAAAGTAGCAGAAGCACAACACACACACCATCTCCCTTTCTCCCGCTCCAGCAAAATTGAATGTTCAACAGAAGACTCTTTGTCAATTTCATGCAGGGAAAGGAAGCCTTGGTTGATTACAGGCAGGGAGACTAGGAACCTTGTTAATTTCTATCAGCAGTCTGCTAGTGGCTTTCTCCAAGTACAAAAAAAGCTGTCTTTGTGTTAGTGAAGGAGCATCCTAACATAATAACTGAGGGTTTATTTTAAATAACAACATGTGCTATATGGGGGGGAGGCAATTTACAGCACAGAATGCTTGACCGAAGTACTACACTTAAAACAAAGATGCAAGCAGGTATCATTTTTCCCAAGTTGTCTCTGAATTTGCATTACTCCTAAGAAGGCTGGGGAGGGAGTGAGCAGAGCAGCATATGGAAAAGGGGAGCACTTGGGCACCTTTCCCACTGGAGGGGGAGGAAGAGAAGGGGGAGGGAGGATGGCTATGAAGATAGTGTTATAGTGCGTGCTTGGTTTTTGTTATTGTTGTTTTAAGGAAGGGAGGCAAGGTGGGAGCCAGGAATGCCAACACTCCTGATGGAAGTGTAAAATGCAAGCCACACACAAACTCCTGGACAGCACCAGAGAAAACTACAAATGCAGTATGTAATGCACAAAATCAGGGTTGAAATCCAGAGGCCAATGCAGTGAGAACATGCCAGCAAATAACAGTTGTGGAATCCAGAAGCTGGCAACCCTAGGTGTAGTGGTTAGACTGTTTGACTAAGATTTGGGAGACCCAGGTTTGAGTCCTCAATCTGCCATGGAAGGTCATTGGAGAAATTCAAACTAATAATTTTCTCACAGTCTAACCTACCTCATAAAGTTGTTCTGAGGATTAAAAGGGATTAGGGGGAAATAGCATTGTACACCACTTTAGATTCCCACTGGGGAGAATAGCAGGGTATAGAAATCTGTGTAATAAGTATTAATGACCTCCAGAATGTCCTATCATTAACAGCTTTGCTCAGGCCTTGGAAACGAAGGACCGTAGCTTCCTTTACTGAGTCAATTTACTATCTCATGTTGGGTCTTTTCCTCATGCTTTCAACTTTTCCTGGCATACATATCTAATCTAAATAAATACAAATAATAAACATTCCATTTCAAGCAACTCTGTCCAGCCAACAAGGATTATTTTTCAGCAGGAATCTCTTCAAGGGGATTTAAACAGTCTGTGAACAAGATCACAGACCCAGTTATCATGGGGACATGTGAGAGAAACCAGAAGGAGTTTTGAACTGAGAGCTTACTGAACTGCCTTTTTGAAATTGATCGTGCTTCAATTTGCGGGGGGGGGGGGGGGATTTAACTAACAGAACTGAAGGCCTTTCCTCATTCTACTGATTTTCTTAGCCGTTGATCCACAAGCAATGGAATTGGCTTGAGCACAGTTCTTCTGCCTGCCTATCCTCCCTTTGCGTTTTCACAGTCATGGAGTTAGTTTATTTTCCTCTGCACATGCCTTCAGTAATGAAGATTTTCAAGAGAGAGTGCTATTGTTGTCAGTGGCATCACAGTACCACCCTTTTATATTTTTTGTGCATGCTTTGTACATGCTTGAGAGGAGGGGCAGTACACAAACTGAATAAATAATAATATGTTGTTGTGATAGGTTCTATACATTCATCTCTCATTTAAAATAAAAAAGTATCTTTCACCCCTCGCCCCCCATGGATATATAAGAAAAATGGCATCTCCCTGTAATGGAAGTTACTAGAGGCTTACTTTAAAAAAAAATTAAAGTTACTCAGAGATCTTGTTTAAACTGTCATTACAAAACTGTTTTGATATCCTGATATTGTCATGCCTTTTAAAAGAAATCAGAAATGAAAACACTCATCTTCAGATCAGGGGGAAGAGAGACAGTGGTTTGACAAAGACAATTCTCCAATCGTCAAAAAGTGGGCTGCAGGTGGGTGGGGGGTGGCAGAATAAAGAAAACTGACAGGAACATTACACAAGAGGAGAAAGCTGGCCCCAAATTGGTTTCTAGAAACTGATTGGTATAAACGTGGTCTCGAAAGATCTGGAGGGAAAACAGCAACAAAGGTGAAAATTAAAGGCATAAAAATGTGCGCAGAAATCAGGGGATAAACCAAAGCAGTGTGGGACCAGAACCAACCAGGTGGGGGGGAGCATGCAGAAAAGCCCTAAAAGACAAAGACAAAAGGGGGCTGTACCAGTAAAGGAGGTTAAGCTATATAGGTAGGAGAAGATGCCTCAGATTTCTGTGACTGTCAAAAGCTACAATACAGAGCACAGCTGAGAGTCACAGTCTGCCATTCTCACCCCAGGCCTTGGGGTCACTAGGAACAGCCTGACAGAATATCTGAAATGTTCCCTATTAGGGAATTGTTGCTATCCTTCCCTTTGGAAAAAAAAGGAAGTTGCTGCACTATTGTGGTGGAAGCCGACTATACCACCTTTGAATCTTGGGAGCCCGGGCACCAGAAATAAAGATTTTATAAGAAGGAGCAATGTTCTTTCTCCTCTTCCAGATGGCAGTGCCAGGCTTCCAGGTGAGTGGAAGATGTATTTTTAGTCCTCCCTCTGCCCCTTCCCCAAGAGAACCACAAGTAACTTGTTTCAAGAAGAGGAAGGAAGCAATGTGGATTAGTTCAGGTTATGGGAACGAGTGGCAAAGTTTGGAAAAGTTGGTCAAGGCTCATCCATTTTTCTACCTAAGGACCTTAGCAATTGACTGGACTGGGTGAAATGGGCATAGCAAAGGTCCATGACACTCTTCCCACACCACAATTGAAGGGGCTTTATGTATTGAATAACAGTTTCCCCAACATTCTACCTGCCTGCTAAACCCATTTACCTGGCAGACTTATAATGCCGCAGATGGGTTTAGGGGTGGAAGACAATGCACTGAAGAAACTTTGCCTCACATCACAGCCAATGAGTCAATAGCATGCAGTGGCCAGTGGTCATGCATGCAGAAGGAACTAAGAATAATATCTGGCCTCTTCAGCTAAAAGAATCTCAGTTTGTGGATAAAAGACTTCTGTCTGAGATCTTGGAAAGCTGCTCCCAATTAGTAGACAGTAGTAGGATGGATAAGGCAGCTTCTTCTGTTCAACCACAGTAGCTCTGGGATCTGCAGGAAATTGATAGAAGCCTTCCTACTGACCTCCTCCAGCAGCAATGCTTTTAGGGGAAAAGTGGGAAAGGAGATAAGAAAAGCAATAAATGGACTGAGCAACAGTTCCTTCCACACACATACCCTTCCAACACTGTCCAGGAAATCTCAAAGGCAATAAAGTATAATGAGGAGAGAGAGACAAGAGTACACTCCAATTTGCAAAGTGATTTATACACTGAGGCCACCATGAAGGTAGAATTTGAACTCAGGTCTCCGAAATCCATTGCTTCGTCCACTGGGACCTGAGCTGGTAAAACACCATTTTTACTCAAATGTTTGCTTCTCCTCCTTAATCGCAGGCAAGACCAGCACCAGTTTCTCCTTCTTGCCAGCTTGCATTCAAGGTCCTTATGAAGTACCACTATCCTCCATAAACTGGAATATTTCCAACGCACACCCCGCCGCAGCCATGATAATCAGGGATGAAATGCGCTCATTAGGAACAATGGACATGTTGATGACAAGGGAAAACATTTGCAGGTGTGGAAGATGAAGCTTCCTCTACAGCTGGCTTCTGACTAGGGCCTCCTTACCACCAGAAAAAAGAATAATGACAAACATCTCCATTTTCAGGAAGATGAGATTTCTTTTCTAAAGCAATGCTCGGATAATGTGGATGATGATAAACAGATTTTGAAAAAGTTTAAATATATTTTCCAACAGAAAGAATCACAACAAATAATGGAGACTCTTACTGAGTTGTTAGAAAGACACCAGGCCCAGGGTACCAAAAGCTCTATTTCACTCTTCCCAAGTAGTAGGAAATTTCTGGGGCAGTCTTTTACATCAGTTTCCTGGTAGTGAAAGAGTACTGGAGACATAATGGTGTATGTATGTATGTATGTATGTATGTATTTCATTTATATACCACCATCCTCTAAGGAGAGCCTCTTGTGGCGCAGAGTGGTAAGGCAGCTGTCTGAAAGCTTTGCCCATGAGGCTGGGAGTTCGATCCCAGCAGCCGGCTCAAGGTTGACTCAGCCTTCCATCCTTCCGAGGTCGGTAAAATGAGTACCCAGCTTGCTGGGCAGTAAACGGTAATGACTGGGGAAGGCACTGGCAAACCACCCCGTATTGAGTCTGCCAAGAAAACGCTAGAGGGCGTCACCCCAAGGGTCAGACATGACTCGGTGCTTGCACAGGGATACCTTTACCTTTTATCCTCTAAGGCTCAGGGCAGTTCAGATGAAACCTAGGAGCAGGAACAATACAGAAAAAATTAGTAACCATAAATAATAATAAAACAGTGTGAACAGTAAATTCATAACCGCAACATACAGGTTGACCCATGACTGGTTGGTTTAGGATGTTAATTTCATGGAAGGGAGGCATGCGGGCCCAGTGGAAGATATTGGTTCCGGTCGACCTTAACCAAACGTCTGGAGGAAATGCCCCCTTTTGCAGGCCTTACAGAATTGTTCTAGACATTTTGAAATATTTGCTTCTTTGTGTGCTGAAGAGAAGGAGGCTGCAGATAGCAGAATGCTTGGGCAGTCCTTCAGGGATCTTTGTTCCCAGTCAGATCTCAACCCTCAAATTTTATCCTTCAGTGGTTGCATGAGAACCACCAATCTATTTCCTTTCCCCAAATTCCTTTGCAGTTAATGCTGCAAAGTACTGTGGTATTCTGATTTAACTTAGGCTGACGCCATTTGATGGCCAGGTAAGGATTCAACTTGATGAATATGTTTGGAACAGCATAGCCAACTTTGTTAAAACTCCTGTACTTATAGCAGTTACAGAAACACCAGTGTCATTTGCCATGTCACAGTGCTGCAGGAGTCTGAACACAGAACATTTTAAAACTCCAGCATCATTGTTGTATCAAATAACAACCAGAGCAAGGGAACACAAATGTTGAAAAACCTGTTCTGTTTTGTGCTTTCCAGAGCACTGTTGGACATATTGAACTATAATGAGCATATCAACGTTAGTTCTGACCAAAAGTCGGTCATTCCAGTGTGTTTTTAATTTTGAACTGGGATGGATCTGGCCATCATTTTCATTCACCCCTCCTTTGGACAGCCCCCACTCCACATGGATTTTGTATATGCAGGTCTCACAATACCCAGCATAGTCTTTTTGGTGGTCAATGGGGACCCCTCCTTTCATTCTCATAAGCAGTAAAGCTGGCTGAATACAACTCACTGTTCTTTCTAGCCATGTGCTGCAGTATGAATTGCTACCACCTGGAACATCTGATCATCTTATTTGCTTGTCATGATCGTTAGAAGTTATTTTTGTACATGTAGATTATAATTCCAGTTTCCGGTTGTGAGCCAAAGAGAATACTAACCATAACTGGCCTCCTTTAATCCCTTATTCACAAATATCATGTTGTATTCAGCCAGCTTTACTGCTTTCTGTGAGACCCACTGCCTTACACTGCTTTAATCTGTATTATAAAGGCACCATACATTTTGAGAGATCTCTCTTTGTCTGAAACAGAAATGCACATGAGCTATATTTTCCTCTTGGCCAGCTATCTTTTGCCTTGTCCTCTGTCATTGGTCTGGTGGCTGATGCAGTTGTATAAGGCAGATCAGGCTGACCTAACAAACTGTTTTAAGAGCAGGCTGTAAACCAGTCCAGGAAGAGCCAATTAGAGGGCTCATCAATGGAAGCAGAACATCCACAAGGAGTAGTTAAGAATCCTGCAGAGCAACTGGGTAAAATCAGCTGAGAGAAGGGAAAATATGCCAAGAATAAGGTGCACTCATTTCTAATAAAGAGGTACATTTTGAATTGGACAGGAAGGGTCCACACTGGTGGTAGAAGCCAGTTGAGCTTATATGTATATAATAAAAAGTATTATATGTATAGTGACTTCAGCAAATTTGACCTCACAAGTTTCATGGCAAGTGAGAAGCAGAGGTGGTTTGTCATTTGCTTCCTTTGTCAAAAGTCTTCCTTGTTTATCCTCCACTCAAGTACCAACCCTGCTTAACATTAAGATCTTATGAGTCTGGACTATACCATTTCATATCCCTCAGATGAGTTTGATCATTTTCTAATAAACAGGTAGGTAAGTAGGGGGACAGATAAGATGATTTCCACCAGCAATAAGTTGCTAGAGAGATAAATGTCTCCTTTACCATGTACAAATCTGCTAAATGAAACATGACTCCTCAAGCAGGCTTCTGAGCCAGATTAATGCAAAACATGGAACAATGTGAGCATTCTACAAGGACCAGCCTGGGGAGGTTTTGAGGGTAAGGTTGCAATCCGGGATGAGGAATTTTTGTGGTGGAGCCTGTGTAGGGTTGACAGATCCCCTGATCCAGGTGGGGGACCCCCAGTTTTAGGATGCACCTCTCCTTCCCCATACACAAATCCCATAAACCCCTTGCAAACTGAAAGAATGCCGCAAATTAATGAGACATGCTGGCATTACTTGGGAGTAATGTTGGCACACTGATGATGTCAGAGGGCGATGTTCTGGTTTTGGGGCAAAACTCTATGGTTAGAAGCTAATTCTACCATAGAGCTTTTACCCAAAAAGGCAGAGCGTTTCCCCCCTTCCCAGTGTTGCTGACACGCTGATGTCACTTCTGGCTGATATCAGCATGCCGTGTTGATTTGTGCTGTGAGCAGTCCTCATCCCTGCCGGCTGCGACATGGGTCCTGTCAAACCCTAAGCCTGAGGAGGGTGGAGTTTGGAAGTGGGCACTTCAGTGGAGTATAATACCATAGAGTTCATATTCCAAAGCCATAATTTTCTCCCGGTGATCTGATCTCTGTTGCTTGGAGATCAGTTGTAATAGCAGATCTGGAGGCTGGCAACCCTATTGGGAGGTTCCAAAAGTAACAGTAGCTGTTCACTGCAAGGGCAGTGGACAGAAAAGATTCACAGTAATCTTTTTCCATGCTGCTTTGGCCCACACTTTGCCTTACTGCTTGCTTTTTCCATGTGATCATCTAGCCCAGTAATTTGTGCCAAATACCTGTCCCAGCGAGTGTTTATTCCCCTAATAATCTATCCCAGTAATTAGTTCTAACGACTTGGCACTTTCTCACAAGGTCTTACTCCAATGGCTGCTTACATAATGACTTTCTGTTCTAGTTAGTCAGTTGGCCAATTTATTTATTTGTTTTATATTTTATACCTCACACCCTCTCCCCACAGGAGACTCAAGGCGGCTTACAACATTTAACATACAAGCCATACAAATGCAATGCAGATAAATACAGAGCCAGCTTGGTGTAGTGGTCAGGAGTGGTGGCTTCTAATCTGGCAAGCTGGGTTTGATTTCCTGCTCTTCCTCCACATGCAGCCAGCTGGGTGACCTTGGGCTCACCACAACACTGATAAAGCTGTTCTGACGGAGCAGTAACATCTGGGCTCTCTCAGCCTCACCTACCTCATGGGGCGTTTGTTGTGGGGAGAAGAAAAGGAAGGCTATTGTAAGCCACTTGGAGACTCCTTCGGATAGAGAAAAGTGGCATATAAGAACCAACTCTTCTTCCTCTTCCACATGAAGAGATGTCCAGTCTAAGTTTTAAAAGAAGAAGCTGTGTTCCAGATAAAGAGAGAGGTTCCTTTCTCTCTCTCTTTCTCTCTCCTTTTTCAGGATGTTCTCTACTTCCTTCCTCTGTTCTATTGTAAACCATGAAGACTGACAGCTCCCATGAGGCTTGGCTAACTCATTCTGTTTGTTGCATTATTCTTGGAAACTGCTGAAATTATTTTAATCTTCTATTCATGAAGACTTAGTGTTGTGATAAGATTTATGTTCCCAATTTATCCTCTTTTGGACTGAGAAACTAGAAAAAAGGAAATTATTGAATGAACCTTGCTGTCTCAAAATCTTAATATATGATTGGCACAAAATTTATTATTGTATCTGTGTAAAGAAGATGAACAGTTAAGAGTATTACAGTTGTATTTGATTTCTCTCAAATGGATTTTGTTGAGGGAGTTGGTTTGTTTTTGTTTGCGTTGGGTTTTTGCCACAAGGCCTAAATGATCCTTCTAAATTAATTTGGGTGTACAACTCTGTGAAGAACAGTTAACACTTGACAAAAGGGTAGGGATGAACCTATATCTACTTTCTATTATCATCTGTTCTTGCTTCAATACTCTCTGGTCCTCGTGGTTCAGCTGAATAGCCTAAATCTAGGACTGCTCCAGAAAGAAAAGCCCCAGGTTTTATAATATAATGATGAGATGATACCATGTGCACAAGAACACTAGGTAATTATGTAACCAAGGCTAAACCATTCTATAATTAGAACATGCACATGTTAGAATGATTAGAACTACTTTGTATGTGATTGTGTTGCTGGGTGACAAAACCCCCACTCAGTTTAGGATAAAAGTCATGTCTTCATATCACTGGTGAAGTTAGAAAAGTCGAGATCACCCCAAACATCCATGGAAGAGATGGAATATTTTATTTTCTTGCTAAATTGATAAGTACCCTCCCCCAAAAAAGTCCACAGATCCATGTGTTCATAGCTTACACTCCAGTTTTATACGTCTGTGCACGCTCTTTTCTTTAAAAAGGTAGATCACTCTGTTATTTACTGTTCACTATATCAATCAGGTTGAGAACTACTTTCTAGATCACTCATGATGCATTGGATTGATTTGAGCTGAGAGCCATTGATGACAATCCTTTGTTTCTTATAGTTAGGACTCTTAAGGGCCTGTCCTATAGGTTGCTTATGGAAGCCAGACTCACCTTATCATTCGTCTTTTTCAGTTTATTCAGTGGGTACTAGAATATCAAGAAAGCCTGGTTCCAGTTCTTCAAGCATGAATTCGTCACCAAAGAACTGGAGTTAATGTAGCTTTAATATAAGGGTTGGCTGTAGACAATGGGCCACATATCATGTTCAGGGTAGGTTAGGGTTACCAGCCTCCAGGATAGGGCCTGGAGTTACAACTGATCTGCAGACTCAATTCCTCCTGAGGAAATGGCATAGAGCCCAACTTCTGGAGGCTATTATTCCTACTGGGTTGCCTCTCCTCCCCACCCACCACCCTCCACAAGCATACCCCCCCCCAAAAAAAAAATCTCAAGGAATTTCCCCACCTGGATTTGGCAACTCTAGATTTGTAGCTGGAAGCATGTAGATACTAGCAGCATTCACAGCAGCAATTAATTAATTTTTTTGCTTAGAGTCCACTTGTAATCAACAGGATCCTGAGACATCTGATAAACAATCTGATAGGAATAGAATTGCAGAAATCCAAAAGAAGGCATGAGTATTACACATGACATATAGAACAATGCAAGAAATTGGAGTTTAGGGGCACCTTTAAGTCCAACAAAGTTTTATCCAAGGTATGAGCTTTCCTGTGCATGCACACTTCTTCAGATATGAAATGGAAATTACCAGCTCATACATATAGGTAGGGGATAAACAACCAATTAGCATAGACGATATTAAAGTTGTTTGACAGGTACAAGGGCAAAACGTTGCATCTGTCAAACAAGAGGGGAATCTATATAGCAATACAATAGTGTGGTCTCGATTTTACCCTGGCATGGATCCAGATGGTCAAATCAACCAAGTAAAGATAGGGGCCATGTTCCAAGCTAAACTAAGTGGGAAGAAGGTATTTTTCAAATATATTACAGAAGTAATGCTGGGCCCAGTATATCCCTAGGCTCTTGACCAGGTCAGCAAAGATTGGCTGAACCCCATCAAAACTGGGATTATGTTCCCATGCATAAGCTACTAGCATCTATGATCTATGCATCATTCACCCTCACAGCCCCGCTGTGAGTACTTTCAATGCATTGAGAAGAGGAGTAAATATGAGGAGTGCATTGGCCTCCATGAAATTGACAGTTCATGAATACAGTGCCTTCATGAGGATGAAATGTACATGCATATGCTCCATGGGGATCACTGACACAGGCAGTTTTGTTTCTCCTTGTGTTTTTGTAAACTACAACTGAATTCCAGGGAAATGACTGGCTGTTTTAACAAAGAATTATCATTGGCTGTATTTGGTTGTGTGACACAGCCTGCTGATGTAACAGAATTGATTTTTACTATGTATTCCGTGTCATGTAAGTTCATAGTCTGACGAAGAGTGCTTGCACTCGAAAGCTCACGCCCTGAATAAATCTTTGTTGGTCTTAGATCGTTTATGCACTGGAGGTTTCATGTCAGGCTGCAGGCTGGAGTTTTAGTAGTGGCAGGTTGCCCCACCTCTCCCTGCACCAACATGGAGGAGCATTTGGCCTGGTGCACCTCATCTGCCCCTGATTTGTGCTCCTGCACAGGAGCTGGGGCAGTGAAGTTCCCAGTGCGGAAATGGTCATAAAGGTGCTACTGGACACTGATTTTATTGTGCTACTTCAGACCAACACAGCTACCCATTTGAATGCTCCTTGGGGGTGCTGCTTTCTGAATGTTCCTGATCTCAGGGATGTAAAGCGCATGGGTATATTATATCCAGGTGGAATTAAGTTAGCATGCCTCTCCCCACTCCTCCATGTACCAACTGAATGCGTGTGGGGGTTATGTGCAGAGGACTACAGTTTTCTAGTGTTGACTACTAACCATTACTTGGAAATGACAGCTCTTGCTAGGCAAAATGATAGCATGTGCTTTTCTATGAAAACAGGAATTTCAAAGGCAAAGCTGTCTATGACGTCCCTACACAGTATATCACATTCCTCTCTTTCCTAGCATATTGCCTTTTTCATCAATATTCACTGCCTGGATTTGGTTTTGTTGTTATTGTTTCCCATTTTCCCTATTAACCCCTCCAGGATTAAATGGAGCTACAACCTAAAGATTCTCATTAAATATACAAAAAATTTAAATATATGTTGTACAAACTATTATATACAGCCTGACATTTCTAGCCACGGATTTTTAGCAAAATTTTGTTACCATTGTAGAAGAAGAAGATTTATATCCCACTTTTCACTACCTGAAGGATTCTCTAAGTGGCTTACAATCTCCTTCCCTTCCTCTCCCCACAACAGACACATTGTGATGTAGGTGGGGCTGAGAGAGCTTTGGAAGAACTACTCTGTGAGAACAGCTATATCAGGACTATGACTAGCCCAAGGTCACCCAGCTGGCTGCATGTAGAGGAGCAGGGAATCAAATCTGGCTCACCGGATTAGAAACTGCTGCTCTTAAACACTACATGAAGCTGTCATTTCCTATATTTTATACTAGCTCTGCAATGGAATGCTAGAAATTACAATGCTTCTGGTATACTTCAGCATGAGTGGCTGAATCGATATTTATACCAAGACCTAAATATCATCTGTCAATAAAACTGAATATTGGAATGTGCAAGATTATTATATTCTTGAAAGAGGCGTAACACATTACAAAATTGACCTCATATTCAATTGCTTCTGATATTGCAGATATACTACAGAGAATTCATAAAACTTTTACAAAAGCACTGAATGACTTTTCTCATCTCTTCTTCCTTCCAATGTAATTACTCCATACCTTTTGATGTAACACTTGAGGGAATGTAAAGCATAGATTACCAATGTAGTTGAACTCCCCACCTTTTCTTTCCTCTTTTGTTAAGCAAACTGTGCATGTACAATGTGTTCCTTTTGACCCAGTAATTGTAGTTTATTTTGATAATTTTTAATACCATGAAGCATAAATCACCCGCTCCACAGTCAAGCGTTCAATATCAGCTGGGGTGGTGTTGGCCCTTAAAACTGTGTCAGCTATGCCTTTTAAAACATTTGATCTGAATAGCTACAGTTATAACATTCTCTGCAACCTACAGGGGCCTTTCTAATCAGCCTGGCAAAAATAGCTTTTAATGGTTTGTGGTGAGATTGAACTTTCACTTGGACACCAAATACATGCTGATGGGACTTAGAATTGCAAAGAGAGTTCCCAGAAGCTCTCCCCCCACCCCCATTTGTGCATAGTTCTGTTCTGCCTTAGATGGAGATCACGAGGCACATGCTATTGGTCTCCGTTCCAGGAACAGATAAGCCCCCAGACCTCTCTTCCTTGAATGCATTAATTATTATGCAGGTTTGAAATATTGCAGGATGGCTGTGGTGATGGCCATCTTCAGTTCATCAACAGATGCTTGCTGTCATACTGTTATTGTTAAATTATGTTGAGCAACAGAGCCCTGAAAGGGCTCTTAAGAGTGGCAGACTCTAATCAGAAGAAGCAGGTTTGATTCCCCGATTCCCATCTTGGTGACCGTGGGTCAGTCTCAGCTACCTCACAGCGTGTCTGTTGTAGGGATGGAAAGGGAAGGCAATTGTATTTGGATAGTAATTAACGGGGTCCAAAAAACTCTGCTCTTCTGATAATATGTCTGTGACATAGAAGGTTAGATTGCATGTGGCACGGCCAACATTGCAAGGAGCCATGATGGTTTAATTCTTGTAACCCGTCTCCCATGGAAATAGTATCACATTTCTCCTATGTACTTTGCCTTGCAGGTGTTCTGCAATATTCTGGGGGGTTGTGTTGTCCTCAGCTCCAGTATATCTACCTTCAGAAGAACAGCAACAGTACTATACCAAGCATCGGGGCTTCCTCCTATGCTTCACTTCCTGGTGTACAGTCATTGTTTCAATGAATAAAACATTCACCTCTCTAGCAAGATGAAAAGGCATGTACTGTGCTTGGTACATTTTGTCAAAATGATTCTTTCCTGCACATTTAACAGAAGTTTCTTCAAAAGCTGAGCACTGCGGAGCCTATGGACATGCCCACATCTCTTGCAGGAATTGTTCTGTATAGTTAAAAAGTCCGCTGCTGGAGAAGCTTGCCCCAATGTCATGTTCACTCCTCCCCTCCCCCATGTCTGTTTCTTAGTGCGTACCTCTGTTGCATGTAACACTCCATGAACTGCAAACAACCAATGAACTGCTACAGTGAGAGCCAGTTTTCCCTCTAAGCTGGGCGCATTAGCAGCTACTCATTAACAGAGGAAGCCCTGCTCAGCAGCAGTCTGTAGCTGTGCTGGGTATGTATTGCCCATTTTAAGATTACAGCAGTTATATTCTGCTCAGGATGTGAACTGCTCCACTCAGTAGGGAGAAAAAAATAAGGGAGCATTGATAGTGTGCTCTGAAGAATGATTATTCCAATTTGCTCAAGAATCCACAACAATTAAAAAGTTGTAGTCACGATTCCCAAATGCCTCTGTGGTAACCAATGTCATTCTTGTTGCTTCCAAAATATTGGGCTATGAAAACAACAGAAACAATTCTCTCAGCTGAAATGAGAAGTAATTTTTTAAATCCCACTTTTCTCCTTGATGTGGACACAGCTTGCAACATTATTTCCCCCTTTTCCATTTTATCATAATAATACAAACCACCTTGTGTGGTATGCTAGGCTGAGGGAAAGTGTGTCTGGTCCAAGATCACCCATCCATCTTACACAATACAATTCAAACCTGGGTCTTCCAGACTGTAATCTGCTACTCTCTACCTACACCAACTGGCTAATACAAAACACACACACAACCCTCTGAACACACACACAGCAGCCTTTTACTGAATCAGACTGTTGGCCCATCACAGTCTGTTCACTTAGGCTGGCAGCATCCCTCCAGAGGCAGAGATCTTTAATGCCACCTATTGCTAAGTCATTTCAGCTGGAGATACTGGGGGCTGAACCTAGGATCTGGTAAGCAGAGTTTCAATATGTAAAGAGCGTAAAGCAACCAGGGCATTCAAATGAATAAAAGTTTTATTTAGAAGAAAAACAGCTTTGTATATATATAGACAGAGAGGCCTAACTAACTGTACTTCTGTTCATTCTATCTGTTGTGGAGCCAAGCTGGGAGGAAGTATGCTCAAAGGAGCAGGAAGTCTCCAAATCAGCCGTCAAGAAATTCCTAATTAACTATTCTAAATACATCTCTCCTCCGATGCCCCCTGTAGGCTATTCCTTATGTTCCGTTCAATCATGCACGCTGCAGATCTTGCATGTTCCAACACGACCTTCTGCATGCCTAGCAGATGTTCTACCATGGAGCCATAGGCCTTCCTCTCCCCAAAAAGTCAAGTCAAACGATAATACGTGCATTCTAAAATAACTAAACATTTTTTTTTATTTTCACTTAAGCTCGCTCCGGAGTTCTTGAGATGCTACCAGAAACCAGAGCGCTGCAAAACCTCCGTGTCTCCTTTTCAGTCCCCACCCCTCGTTGGGAAGAGACGGCGGTACCCTTCTGAGGCCCACCCGTCCTTGTGGCGCGCTTGTTCCAGGCGTGACGAGCAGGGACTACAACTCCCATAACCCCTTGAGCCACTGGGCTTGCGCAGTTCAGGCTCCGATTCCTCGCCGCGGGGCCCTGTGGAGAGGAAGAAGAAAAGCAAGCAAGATGGCGCTGACCAGGTCGGTTTCGGGGCCTGGAGTGGGAATCCACTGGGGAGCGGAGGCAGGTGGTCGCCTCTTCCGTCGGGTTCGCCCTCTTTTTAAGCCCTGCTCGGTGTGCTTATCTGTCGTGGTCAGCTGAGAGGCGGTTTCGGTGGCGGAGAAAGGGCGCCAGGAGGCCTAGGGGGAATCCGGGCATTTCCCCCAGAAGTCGGTCCCGCTTCTTCTCTCTCCCTCGCCGAAGCAGCGGGTGTCGGTTAGGGGCTGTTTGGGGCCTGGCGTCGGTGGAGGGACGGCAGTCCGGGGTCAGGGGGGCGGGTTTGGGCTGCTCGTTGTCGCCAGGCGGAGGGCATTCTGGTCTAGGGGTGGGTCAAGTTGGAGCTATCGGGCTGCCCGTGTGAACAGGGCCCCAGGCTATGTAGACCAGGAGTAGTCAAACTGCGGCCCTCCAGATGTCCATGGACTACAATTCCCAGAAGCCCCTGCCAGCGAATGCTGGCAGGGGCTTCTGGGAATTGTAGTCTATGGACATCTGGAGGGCCGTAGTTTGACTACTCCTGATGTAGACGCTTCACAGGATATACGTGTTGCAGAAGGGGATACAGTTGCACGTAAGAAAGGGCTGTTCTTGGTGATTGCAGCGTGGAGAGCTGATTCTCACATGCGAGCGGGCCTCCAGAGAGAGAATTTTCCTTTCAATCCGCGTTTTTTCCCGACAAAGTGGTTTTTTCGGGGGAGCCTACAAGACTTTTACTCCGCTTTTCCTGCCCTTGTCTGGGTCGGCAAGGCGACTAACAGGTTAAAAACATGTATAATGAAAACACATTTTAAAAATCCTTAAAACCGAACAAAAACACGTCATTGAAACAAACGGAAAGCTGACACTCACAAGAAACATTAAAACAGCAATTAAAACATAGGGGAGGAAGGATCGCTGAGAACATGCCAAATGGGGAAAAGAGGTCAGAATGACAACAAAAGGAGACATAATACTTTCCTGCTGGGTAGATGACAGCGGTGCCTGCAATGTCTTTCATCACCTTTGGTCCTCCCTGGGAGGGAAAGATCTTGCCACTGTGGTCTATGTCCTAATAACTAAATTAGATCGCCACAATGTACTCTACATGGGACTGCCCTTGAAGTCTTCCTGGAAACTACAGTTGGTGCAGAATGCTGACTGGAGGGATAGGGATCATGGTAGGGATCATATTGTTCCATTCCATGCTGGTTCTCTGGGCTCAATTCAAGTTGTTGGTAGTGATCTTTAAGATCCTATATGGGTTGGGGGTAAACATACCTGAAGACCTGCCTTCAGCCATCTGAATCTGTCTGAGCCCTCAGGTCACTTTTGGTGTCCCTGCTTCGGGTACTCCATCAGCTGAGGCTAGAGAGGTAGCAGTCCAAGGAAGCACCATTTTATTCATGGTGCCAAAACTTTGTAACTTCCTCCAGAAAGTTTGTCTTCACTTTACGCTTGTCTTCTCCCAGTGTTTTGTTTGGTGTACTCCCAATAACTGTTACTGGCCCTTCTCTCTGGTTTTGTTGTATGTTTAATGTTTTTATTGAATTGTTAATATTAAATATATACCTATGTTTAAGGCTCTTTTAGTATCTTAAATGTTTTAATATTTGCTGCCTTTGAAACTGTTTGCATGGAAAGGTGGTATAGAAATGCTTCAAACAAATACATTTATGTCACATATGGCATTACCCATATTGCATCTCAGCATTTATTGAAGGTCCCTGGTCCATGAAATCTCTGCCTTATGTTTAACAAGGACAAGGGCTTTCTCAGTAGTGGTCTGCATCCTGCCTGAAGAGGTGTGTACCAGCTTGGTGTAGTGGTTAAGAGTGCGGACTTCTAATCTGGCGAGCTTCTAATCTGGCGAGCGGGGTTTGATTCCGCACTCCCACACATGCAACCAGCTGGGTGACGTTGGGCTCGCCACAGCACTGATAAAACTGTTCTGACCGAGCAGTAATATCAGGGCTCTCTCAGCATCACCCACCTCAGAGGGTGTCTGTTGTGGGGAGAGGAAAGGGAAGGTGAATGTAAGCTGCTTTGAGACTCCTTCAGGTAGAGAAAAGTGGCCTATAAGAACCAACTCTTCTTCTACCTTGTGGGTTTTGAAGGTCAGGCAAGGCTACTCTTTTTTGAGTGGCCTTGTTACCCACCAGGCAGTGGGTATGCTTCAACCGTGTCCTTACCATTCATTTATCCTATCCTGCTTGATAGTGGATAGATTTTTAATCATTTTATATTTTAAAAGTTTTAGTGTAACTTTTGATACAATGTATTTTATATGCTGCCCTGAGTACCATTCAGGGGAGAGGAGCTGGGATATAATTTTGATAAATAAATAAAATGTCTTTCTTCAGAAGGAGTTTATTACCGTATATTCTTTTTTCTAAGAATAAACTAGTTGTATCTGAAATCTTTGCTTCATCATGTATTTGATGAAGAAAGAAAAAAAATGCTACAGGAATTTTATAAACCGCTGTGACCCAGTTCTGTATATGTTGAAGAAATGAGGGCTATGTTGTGGATTGGCTCAACGTTCCAGGTCATTGCTGATAAAGTTTCTATTACGTAATTGACAACAGTAGTTGCTTTGTGAAATCTAGAATGGGAATATTGTATAATTAGCTTTGCATTTTGCAAAGTGAAGCTTTGTCTAATGTTGTGTAGTTGTATCTGAAGATACAACGTGTGGGTACACATGAAAGCTTCACTTGGTTTTAAAGTTGCCACTGGACTGAAATTTTGTTCTAATGTTGTATAGATTGTGGTACAAATCTTAATTTTCTCTTCTCGTATGCGTCTTTAGTTTTCTACCAGCACCAACTCAGCTCTCTCAGGACCAGCTAGAATTGGAAGAAAGGGCAAGATCCCAAAGGGTGAGACAGACTGCACTGGTATCGTCACGAAGGGAGCCACCGCCTTATGGTTATCGGAAAGGATGGATACCACGAATGTTGGAGGTAAACTACATACATGCTAGTCATGAGTAATAGACTTGTTTGGAAATTGAAACCATGTCTTTTGGGACTTCTATCATCTGCTTATTCCAGTAACTTGGTCTGGTGCAGCAGAACCCAGTTTGTGTCCTGTGACACTCTTAAGACCAACAAAGATTTATTCAAGGTATAAGCTTTCGTGTGCATGTGCACAAATGCTTATACCTTGAATAAAATTTGGTTTGTCTTAAAAGGTGCCATGGGACACAAACTGTGTTCTGCTGCTTCAGACCAACATGGCTACCCATCTAAAATTGTCTGGTGCAATCCCTATAGATCAAGCTTTCTCAACCACGCTTTCATGACAGCCCTGGAAGGGTTTCCTAAATGGGTGAGGGTTAATTACATTTTTATATAATTTTTAAAAAATGTGATATGACCATATATCGTCAAATTCCCTCCCCCCTCCCAAAATGGCCAGCGACGGAGGGAGGGAGGGAGGGAGTGGGAAGGGGAAGAGCCTCAGGTGGGCATGTGTACACTTATGCTTCCCAATTATATTCTGCATAATCATGCCACTTCTGGGGTTTCCTGAAGCCTGACAAATGTTTCAGGGGGTTCTCAACAGTAAAAACAAATTGAGGAAGGCTGCTATAAACAAATATTGTAGTGTACTGGTGGCATTATTCATAACAACTGTAGCAATAGAACTGGAAAAAATTGGGGGGGAGAAATCATATTTATCCCCTTATTTGTGGCCTTCCTGGAGCCATCTGATTGGACAGTGTGAGAAAAAAGTTATTGAACTAAATTTCCTCTTAGCCTGGTCTAGCAGGATTGCTCTTTCATTAAATAAAGAATCTTGAATGGAAATGGCTTCATGTGGGCAAAAGCATTAACATTTATAAACTGCCTGAGCCAAAGCTTATAGCTGGAACTTAGCTCTGTCATATTGATGCTAGCTATTCAACTAGGAAATTGTTTGGGGAGAAAAAGTGCTACACCTGTTGCTGCACCAGTGGACAGAGCAGGCTTGACCTCTTCATAACCCATCAATTAAATTTAGGCCATGGCTTCTGTGGCAAAACACCAGAGGTGTTAGATCTGCTGTTTGGGAGTGCAAAACAAGGGGACTTTCAAGCATTTAGAAGGTTAATATGAATGGTTGGTTCACTTGTACCAGTTGATGTAACTGCATGCCTTTCGTACGTACATGGAAGTGTTTCGCACTTGCTTCTCTGGATATGTACCAGTGCCTAGAAACCTTATAGTGGTACTGTAGTAGTACAGTATAGTAGTGCTGCAGTACAGTACATATTCTTTCTCTTTTCCTAAGTGTAATTCAGTTCTCAAAACTTATAGGAAAATTGAATTTATGCATTGCTTCAAACACTGATTATGTTTAGACATATCTTAAGCTATGTTTTGTTTATTTTAAGTCATTTATAGTTCAACTTTTTAAAAGAATGCTCGATGCCGTTTTCAGAAAATAAAACATTGGATACAGCCTCATTTTAAGTAACTGTTTGTTAAACATCTTTGAAACATGAACCTAGAATTTCTACATAGACAATATAACTACTTGATGTTGAATAGCTACATATATTTACACCCCAAAGTAAACAGTATTGATTGCAACTGGGGTTAATTTAGTTTATATTATAGCCTGCCTTTCTGGTTGAGACTCAAGACAGATTTTTCCCCTTCCTGTACACTGTTACTAAACTGTTTAGGACATCCAGTGAACAATGCAGTACGGCCAAGAATAAAAACTTGAATGACAATATAATCAACAATGTAATCATAGAGTACAAAATGTCGACTGAATCATTGAAATTGGAATATTAGGAATACAACATTGTACAACAATGCTTAGGACCACAGCTATCATAAAATAGCATCCAGGTAACTTTGAACAACTAGTATTGTTTGTCTCAAAGATTTTGAGCTTTTGTTTCCTTGAGGAAACCTGAAGCAGCTCGTGATATCTTATGATGGTGGAGGCTGTTGTTCAAATTTAAAAGTTAGAGGTCCCACTAGCTATACCTAAAATAGCTCTTTGGAGTGCAGCTGAATGTGTATTCTGGTACTAATAAATACTGTCTTTGTGCATCCCTTGCCCATAACCCTAATGACCTCTACTTTTGTTCTTGTATAGGATTTTGGAGATGGAGGTGCATTTCCAGAAATCCATGTTGCTCAGTATCCCCTGGATATGGGCCGAAAAAAGAAAATGTCCAACGCGTTGGCTGTTCAAGTGGATGCAGAAGGAAAAATAAAATACGATGCTATAGCTCGGCAGGGACAGTCAAAAGACAAGGTAATATAATACACCAATGTTCAGTTGAAACATGCATTAAATGGAATAGAGCTGCTTCCATTGGAAACTGGGAAGTTCTTTCAGGTGGGTAGCTGTGTTGGTCATGGATGCTAGAAGAATCACTCTGAAGTCTAAAAATAGAGGAGTAGAAGAGGAACTCTCCAAGATATAATATGAGAACACATTCATAGTATCTGCATATTAGAGAGGAACAAAATGAAGGGTAGGATTCTAATGTAATAGAATAAGCTTTACTCTTCATGCTGCAGAGGCGAGTGATCACTTTGCCAAGTAGCACCAGAACTAAATGAGCAAATAAATGGTTGAAGACTCTCTGAAAAAATAGCTTTTCATTTCCTTTATAGACGAAATCTTGTGCCTGCCAAATCTCTAATGCAGGAGAGAGTTTCAATTAGCAGGAGTTACTACAGAAAAAGCCCTGCTCTTTGTTGAGGACAGTTTAGCTTCAGCAAATGGTAGTACCTAGAACAGATATTAAGATGAAGCCTCATGGGAGGGAGGAATAGAAATATAACAAGTAAATAAATGAAGCTGCTTTAGACTGAATCATACCATTGGTTCATTAAGGTAAGGTACTGGCAGCAGCTTTCTAAGCTCTCAGGTGGAGTAATTTCACATCACTTCCTGCCTGGTTCTTTTAACTGGAGATGCCAGGGATTGAACCTTCTGCATGCCAAGCAGAGGTTCTTCCACTGAGCTATGGACCCTCTCAAATATTTTTGATGGATAGGCTCATTGAGAGCCAGTGTCGTGTAATGGTTAATAGTGGCGGCTTCTAATCCAGTGAGCTGAGTTTGATTCCCCATTCCTCCACGTGCAGCCAGCTGGGTGACCTTGGGCTCATCACAGCCCTGATAGAGCTGTTCCCATAGAGCAGTCCTGTCAGAGCTCTCTCAGCCTTACCTACTTCACAGGGTGTCTGTTGTGGGGAGAGGAAGGAAAGGAAATTGTAAGACACTTTGAGACTCCTCCAGACAGTGAAAAGTGGGGTATAAAACCTCAATTTCACTTCTCTCCATTTTGAGAGGGATAAGCAAAACAGAGGTTTTAAATGGGTCTCAGCCATTTAAAGCATCTGTTTTGCCTCTCTCCATTTGGTAAATCAATCCCTAAAATGGCTGGGAGGCATTTAAGCCTCATAGCAGGGTATTTGCTCCTGTCTACTAGGAAGCCAAAATCACTGCAAGCCATTTCAGCCCTCGGCTTTGCTTCCCTGCCAGTTTGTTTCAGAACCTCTGGGTTGTTTGGGGGAGGGGGTTCCTTTTATGCCCACCCCTAGCTATGACATTGCACCTGTTTATTGCAGATTTTCTAATAAATAGTGGATAAGGAATCCCAGCTCGTATCTTATTCAGAACTTCCTCATTTTATCCTCTTACTACCTGCAATGTTTTGAACTCCAGATGAACTTGGTTCTTCATGCTTTGAAGTTCTGAGGGGATTTTATAGTTAATTATCTGACAGAATATTGCTCTTCAGATGTCCTTCACTTGTCTTTGTGAGATCTGGTATTATTCATACTCATTTAAAGGACTGTTAATTTTGAAATACCTGGATGAGAATTGGTATATGAGTCTTGTGCTAAATTATTATTTCAACTACAAGTCTGTTGCTTTATAGTTATGCAGATGCCATCAGAATGGAAGACTGCTGTTTAGAGTGCAATACCTGCTGGGCAATATTAAAATCCTCGAATAATGTTTTTACCTTAGTTGTTTTGCTGTATTTTAACTTTTGTAAATAGTTTGGGGAATTATTTGTGTTGAAGACCATTCAGGTGGGTAGCTGTGTTGGTCTGAAGAAGCAGAACAAATCTGAAGAAGAGTTGTTTTTTTATACCCTGCTTTGCACTACCTGAAGGAATCTTAAAGCAGCTTCCAATCTCCTTCCCTTCCTCTCCGCACAACAAACACCCTCTGATGTAGGTAGATCTGAGAGAGCTGAGTAGAGACTGCTTTGTGAGAACAACTCTAACAGGACTGTGACTAGTCCAAGGTCACCGAACTGCATGTGAAGGAGTGGGGAATCAAATCCGGTTCACCAGATTAGAAGCCACCGCTCTTAACCACTATACCAAGCTGTGTGGTATAAGCTTTTGTGTGCATGCAAACCTTGTATTTGAAGAAGTATGTCTGTACATGAAGCTTGTACCTTGAATAAAACTTGGTTGGTTTATAGGTGCCACTGGACAAACTTTGAATTGAAGACGATTATAAAACGTGGATCTTCCCTAGACTCTGATTCAGAAACTACAAGTGGTCCAAAATGCAGCAGCCCGAGTCCTTAACAGGACTCTTTGGAGGGTCCACATCCAGCTGGTCCTACGTCAGCAGCTTTGACTTCCAGGGAAATTCCAAATCTTATTCAAGATGCTGGTTTTGACCTTTAAAGGCCATTTGCAGTCTGGGACTAACGTATCTAAATATACACCCCATAGAACATTATGCTCATCAAATACCAACTTGGGGCCCATTTTAACTTTTGTAACGTTTCTTAGCCCCAAGGAAGTACACCTAGCCTTGACCAGGGCCTTCTGGGCCCTTGGACCCTCCTGGTGGAATGGGCTCCTAGAGGAGGGTAGAGCCCTGTCAGAACTTACCAAGTTTTGCAGGGCCTATTAGAGCTCTTACAGACAGAGGTTAGTAGACAATATTCAATTGGCCTCCCTCTGGAATAATGCAACAGGAAGGGCTCTGAGGCAGAGACATCACTCACCAGTGCTGGGAACCCAAGAACTCCACCTAGGAATTGATGTAGGTTTTAAAATTTATCTAATTGATTAATATGATTATTTCAATAAATGTAATATGAGTCGTGTTGTTCACCACTCCAAGACAGTGATCACTGAGAAGGGCAGTATAATACCTTCTAATAAATAAATAATATTTGTCCATGGTGTTGAGCAGTATCTGCCTAATATACTATAAATAATATTGCCTAATACTATTAATATAGTAACTTGAAAGCATTTTGAAGGAGTAAAGAGAAACTAAAGCCACTGTTAATTCTGAAAGAGAAAATATTTTGTAAAGGCTTTTAAAAAAGATCCTAGAGGGGAGATTGTTACTCCTCTACCTCTTTCAACATGTCCAAGCTAAGGCTGCATTTGAACATCACAACAAACTTCTGCTTGTAATGGGCACAAGCACAACTTGTTTGCTGTATTCAGTCTCACGTAATGTTCTTGGAAGTCTTCTGGCTTGGAATGTCTTCAATAAAACTCCAGTTTTCTATATTATGCAGCCACCCGAGCAAACTGGTTTCCTCCTCATGATTTAATCCCATTTTTAAAATCCCGTTGTGTGAGGACAATAATGTGCACAGGCACCTGTGTTCAGACATCATTTAAAAAATGGTGCTCCATTGAAGAATTTCTCAAAAAAGGAGGATGTTGGTGCAAAGGAAAGGAAGTAGAGTGTGAGCATAAGAAATAAAACAGTGTTCATGCCTGTCATGAGCAAACAGACATCTCACTATAGCCTTAACCAGCTTTTTATTTTTCTCAAACTTCCAAAGTTTGTGTTGTTTTTTTCAAACAATTCAACAAGGCACGCTGTGTATGTGTTTTTGATTGATAATATTAGCTCTTCACTCTGCTGTGTTCCATGTTGCAGGTCATTTACAGCAAATACACAGACCTTGTTCCAAAGGAAGTTATGAACGTCGATGACCCTGAGTTGCAAAGACCTGATGAGGAAGCCGTCAGAGAGGTACTGTGGCCAGTGAGGCACATAACTGTTGGAGCCGCTTGTGTCTTGTTCAAGCGTTTAATGTAACATTTCTGATTGCAGCTCACAGAAAAGACTCGATCAGCCTTGGAAAAATCTGTCTCCCAGAAAATTGCAGCAGCCATGCCAGTCCGAGCAGCTGATAAACTAGCTCCAGCTCAGTACATACGGTAAGGGGTTCTTTGGGGATTGTGGAAAGCCTTTTGTGTACTCATTTTAATACAAGCCTTTTTTTGCAAGTGCAAACACATAATGGTTGTCCGAGGGCATCAGCAGCCACCATTGTTAAGGTATTGCTGTTTAATGAAATGTGATATTATTCCTGAGACAGAGAACATGATGTACTTGGCTACGTGGAGAAAACTCTGTGGATATGGGTATTTTCTTCTTGGCCTTTTTCTGGTTATGAACTTTCCGGCAACAATTATACGGTCGGTCTTTCTGATCCATGAATAGTGTCTAGCATAATGTCTGTGACTTACTTTCCAAGCTACAGGTCTGAAATGTAGGGCGTCCAGCTGGAAAGATTTTTACTGCCCTGCTTGGAAGGAATTAGGACATCAGTTTCTGTTCTGTAACTGAAACATTCAAAGTATGCACAATTAAAACTTTCTCTTCAATGAGTTTTGCATATTAATTTCTGCATCTTTTCAATTTCATGTTTGGCATTAGGGGGTGGTCTTAGCAGGCCAAATAATTAAGTGGAAAAAAGAGAGTTCCATAGGTGCAAGTTTCTGTGCTGACAGCTGGGTTTCTTGGTTACTTTTGTCAGGTACACACCATCACAACAGGGCGTGGCCTTCAACTCTGGCGCAAAGCAGAGAGTTATTAGAATGGTGGAAATGCAGAAGGATCCCATGGAACCACCAAGATTCAAGTGAGTACCTGACGTTTATAGTGCTTACGTTATAGAGGGCTGGGGAAAGGAATTTTAAACATTGATTATTATTTACTTTTTTTTGCATTAGAATTAACAAGAAAATCCCTCGTGGGCCACCATCTCCTCCAGCGCCTGTAATGCACTCTCCCAGCAGAAAGGTACAGGTTTTACTACTGTGTTATGGGGTTTTGTTTGTTTGTTGAGACCTGGTAACTATCCACCCAGGTAGTGTATTGATGGGTGTGCTGTTTCAGGAGATATTGACATCTTCCCCTATCTCTAAGAAACCATGGGTGTCAAAGCTTCAGGCAAGAGGCAAGATGTAGAAGGAATGGACTTGGACTCCCAGTCAAACATTTGTTTTGCGGAACCCTTGGTTGATCTTTTTTCATGCTCAGGATCTGATTGATGAGTGGGATTCAGTGGAGCATTTCCATAGGATTCCTGCCTATGAGCCACAACATTTTTGCCTCCTTGCTGCAGCCCAAAATGCCCTTATGCCTTTTGGACTGCAGTGGAACAGAGGAGTCAAGACATTCATGTTCCTCAAATAGAAATTTGTCTGCAGAAAGGCTAGTGATATTGCAGAGTGGGTTTTTATTCCTTCCTGTAATTTGTGGTTTGGCTTGCTTGCTGAGGAATCTGGAACTATTTTCCTATAGGTGCATTGCTTGTTCCTGTTAAAGGCTTTTGGGAATATGGTGTGGTTTATCGAAGCATAGAATGTCTTTGGGGACGTTACTTTCTGAAGTAGCTTGCTGGAATGCCTTTGTGGTTTAGTTGCCTTTAATTGCTGAGGGGCCTCCTGATTGAGAACCAGGAGTTTGCTGGGGGAAATGTCTAATTTCTCACCTAAAAGTTTCTGAGAAAAGCACGATATCCATGGTTTACCAATTCAGCACTTATTCACAACTGCTTTGGATAATTCCTTTTCTTGTTGTTGTTATGTGCGAAGTCGTGTCCGACCCATCGCGACCCCATGGACAATGATCCTCCAGGCCTTCCTGTCCTAATTCCTTTTCTAGTTTTAGCTTTATAGGAGCTATATCATAAATATATGTGACAGTTGCCGTGTGTTTCACTGATGCTTGGTATATTTTAATTTTCATGATAACCGTGCCATTGTCTTTCAAAATTGGGGGGGAGGGATCCCTCTCTGCATATGGTAAAAATCTAAAGTCTTTGATCATTCCTTTGTTCAGATGACCGTGAAGGAGCAACAAGAATGGAAGATTCCTCCTTGTATTTCAAACTGGAAAAATGCAAAGGTAATTAGCTTGGCAGAACGTCCTCTCAAATGTTGCATCCTGCTGAGAATTTCCTCAAAAATGCAATTTGAAAAAGTTATTTTAAAATCTCTACAGCTGAGCAAACCAGATGCTTTCAGAAACGGGATGGGGGGATGGCAATAACATAACTTAACTGTTGTGTTCTCTATGTATTAGGATTGCCAGTGTGACAGGAGAATGAATATACCAAACAGTAGATAGCAACTTTTCAGGGATCAAATGTTATAATATTTCCATAGTGGGGTGTGAAACCTATTATCTTGTGCTCCTGAATCTTAAGCAAAAAGAAATCGCTTTAAATACTGACTTAAACCAGGGTAAACTTGGTTTAAGTCTCTGCTTAGCCATGAAACATGTACAATACCGTTGGGTCAAGCATAAGTTGGAGTGGATGTAGCTGGCACACGGGTGGAAGGACTTCTGCCCAAAGTGCAACTGTTGCTGTTTCCCTCTCCTGTAGCAGCCTCAGATGGCTGGCCAAAACCAGGAGCAGGATTTGGGTGACTGCTTTGGACTGCCATGGGAGGAGGAAGTCATGCTCCAGCATGCCACTCGATCCATCCCACTGTCAATAAAAATAGTAGCAGTCCTGAATTATGGGATAATATAGGAGAGAGAAGGAAGATGCAAGTCACTGTGGGTTTTTAATAGTTTTTGTGATGTATGTATTTTAGCTCTAGCTTTAATTATTTTAATAATGGGTTGGGTGGGTTAATAGTTTTAAAATGTGATTTTACTGTGTATGTCCTAATTTCTTAGCCACCCTAGTGACCCTTATGAAGGCAGAATATACATTTTGTAAAATTAAAATGTAAGGAAAGAAATAATTGCCCATCAAGTTCAGGATCCAGTTAATTACTGGTTGAGTGAAGAAGTACTTTTTGCCATTCCTGAATGTACTGCTCACCAGCTTCATTAGTCTTGAGGAACCATTTTTTCCCTCTTCCAGTTTGTACCATGGAGTCACTCGCCTTCTCAGTTCTGTTCTTGCCTTAATAAAGAGAGCGGTTCTAGTGCAGGTGATGTTTGTCAGATGAGGAGGAAGGAAAAGCTAATGTACCAGAACAGTCCGTTCAATTTTTTGAAGCTGATGATTACCAATACCTACTGGCTAAAACACTGTAAGCCTTAGAACTCCAGTTTCAGGTTCTGATCAGAAAGCCACACCTAGAGGGAATAAGGAGTTATTTCCTAGATCCAATGCAGCCAAGAGGATCTTTCTTTTTTTTTTAAATCAACTTAAATAGGACAAACCTGTAGTAAACCAACAGTGCAATTATTCTGACTTTCATCCAAAGATGGTCAGGGCTCTGTTTGAGATAACTTGGACAAGAGAGCAGACTTTGCTCTGAAGAAAGGTGCACAAGGCCATTTCCATGGCAATCAAGGCATCAACCACAGCTTCCATTATTTTATAATCCTCTGTCACTGATAGTCATATTTTCTCTGAGCTGAAAGGCCATAGATTCCTTAGCTTTCCTTTGCATAAGAGCAGGTTCACAGGTAATGATGGGTGGCAGTTTGGGGAATCTTTCTTAGCGCACCCTGTCCCTTTTTGGTGATTAAGTGTCTTATCTGTTTTTCACTCCAGGGTTACACCATTCCATTAGACAAACGTCTGGCTGCGGACGGCAGAGGACTGCAGACTGTTCACATTAATGAAAACTTTGCCAAGTTGGCTGAGGCGCTCTACATTGCTGACAGAAAGGTCAGATTATTGTTCTTCAGTGTGGAACTTTCTGGATGATTTATTTCTGTAGAAGATATAAGAACAGCAGCTTTGTAAATTTTAGGCAGTGGCTTGGAATAGAAAACTCTGTGATAGTAAAGTGGCATGGACTCAGCACCAAAAGGCATCTCTTGCTGCTTGGGATCTCTGAGCAGTATGCATGGTTTTACATTGCCGTTCTTAGTGGGAGGCTCCACAACTACTGCTGCTGATCCTTATGGCCTTGCTTTGTTTTGAATTATGTGCAGGCTCGTGAAGCTGTAGAGATGAGAGCCCAGGTGGAAAGGAAAATGGCCCAGAAAGAAAAAGAGAAACATGAAGAGAAACTCCGTGAAATGGCCCAGAAAGCCAGGGAACGAAGAGCTGGAATCAAAACCCATGTAGAGAAAGGTACTAGCCATTTTATATTTCTTTTTGGGTATAGAGGCAGAGTCTGAAGTTACTGAAGTCTGCTTTAGTGTCTGTCTCTCTCTCTGAAAAATTTGAAGTTTTTGCATGCAGAATGCTCCTCGTTCAAAGAGTGAATTTGTGTTTATTTGGAAGTAAATTCCATATTTCAGTCGTGCTTATTCCTAAGGGTGTCTACACTTGTGGCCTTAAGTAACATTTTTAGTGGCAAGTAAATGAACTTCTTAGCTTATAGAACTAGGCCAGGAAAAGCCACTGGAGACTTCTGAACTAGTATTGATTGCTAAATAACCCATTTAGTGTTAGCTGTGCATAATTTTGAATCTAAAAACGTACCTTTACAGAGGATGGAGAAGCTAGAGAACGTGATGAAATCCGACATGACAGGCGGAAAGATAGACAACATGACCGGAATCTTTCCAGAGCAGCCCCTGACAAGAGGTAAGCTGGGGAAAGTTGTTTACAACTGGTAATTCCATAGAAAACGGAAGTTTAGGGTATTCTGAACTAGTATAGGTCTGGAGCTAACCCAACAAATGTCCCTATTATTGGTTTAAAGCATTCCATTAGTATGCCAAAAAAGTATATTCCTATAAGCCAGCAACTTCCTCAAAAATATGTTGTGGCATGCTACTGTGTCAAGAGAAGTGTGCCTTGGAAAATATATCCGCTCCTGTCGTGGCCTTTAGGCATGGTGACAAGACTCTGTAAACATTACCTCTTGCAGTTCCCCCACTCATAGGAAGGCGTTGTGTGATTTTGAAGGCAACAGTTACCATACGGTAGCTGATGGGGGCAACAGCATGCCAAAATCATTGCTATTGCAGAGTTAACATGATTGCACCCTTGAACCTTGACTGAAAGGGGAGTGTGAATCTTGAAAGCAGAATACTGCATATATCTGTATGTAAGTGGAAGGCTGTCACTTGGACACAACTGCTCCTCCTCCCTTGTTGTCTAAGCTTTTCCCCAGACTCACACTCAGTGACCCTTGATGACAGCCGGACAACTTTGCCATCTCCAAATTCTGAGAAACACATTCTTTTGTCTTTCCATGTAGAATCTCAAGCAATTGAAAGGGGGGAGGGGTCTTATTTAAATGACTGGTTTCAGTCAAGTTTCCCATTTGCAATACATACATTTTTTCAGACTAAGCATGCTTCCTAGCTGATTGCTATTACAATCACTACACAATAAAGCTTTATACTCCCTGAAACAACATGCACAACTTTCTATCATGCAACCCAACTCTTTTAAATAAAAGAATAATTTGTTTGAAGGCAATGGGGCTAAAAGGCAAGAACGCTAACTTTAAGTCTAAGGCCAGGATCCAAAGAATTGGTTCCATGAACTTGAAGATATAAAGGCCATTGCAAGCTGCTTTTGAAGTTGAAGAGAGTTTTAAGAGCATTCTGTTGATAAAATGGAAGTGGAGGACCGGCTAGCCGAGCTTCATCAGATCTTGGAAGCCAATAATGTCAGCCCTGGGGTAGTCCTTGGAATTGCAAGAAAACTAGGGTTGCTACACCGAGACTGATAGTGGCAAACCACCTCTGGTCTTGAAAACTTTAGAGCAGTGGTTCTCAACCTGGGGGTCCGGACCCCTTTGGGGGTTGAATGACCCTTTCACAGGGGTTGCGGCAGGGCCAGCAGCTTAGCAAGGGGGGGTGCCATCCACACAACAGCCTTTCAGGGTAGATCGAGATAGAGCGTTCACCTGCCTGGTGCAGCGGAAAAGAGTGAGATCGGCATGGTGAGTCAAGAGGCAGAACTGAACTGAGAAACCCTGGAAAAAAAACAACTTATATACAATCATGAACAATGGATCTTCATACCATTTATCAGTTTCGGTTTAATTTCTGTTAAAGGAGCCTTGCATAATTTTATGGTTGGGGGTCACCACAACATGAGGAACTGTATTAAAGGGTCGTGGCATTAGGAAGGTTGAGAACCACTGCTTTAGAGGATTGCTGCATGTTGCTGTGACTTGATGGCACTTTCCGCAGCCATCAGAGGAAAAAGAGGAAAAGTCAGCTTCCTGTGGGCCAGAGGAAGTGTAACTGAACTGTCCAGAAGCAACAGCTGATAAGTGCTGGATAGAACTTCTCCAATATAGCACTCGGGCACCCATCTCAGCTTCTTCAGTGGCTCACTTGATCCCTATATTTTTCTTTTGAAATGGAAAGTGGCATCCATGCAGTTTTATTCAGTTTTGCCACAGAAATGAATACTGTACAAAAACCATTTTATTCATAGTACCTGATTAAGTCAGAAATTCCCCTATAGGTCTGTCTATTAAGTCAAATTTAAGAAACTATTTTCAGATGTCAGGTTTTAAAATGATTAATATTTTAATTCAGATTTCATTTTAAAGCAGGTTATTTTTTTTTAATGTTTCAAATTTTCCAAAAAATCTAACCATGGAGCCTTCTTTGAGCAGGGGGGCTCCACTGTTAGGACAGATTAATAGGACCTACTTCCATTTTCAGATAAAAATTGTGCCATCAAGTTTAATCCCATGAAATAGACAGCAGCTATTTTGCAAAATTAGGAAAAATAAAAAAATACTTGCTAGATAGTAGAATCTTGTATAAACTGCTGTTTTGGCAGCATTTGCTAGATCAACTTGGGTTCCTGTTCCGTTCCGAAGATGCCACAGAACATAAGTTTCAGTACTTTCAATGTACTAATTTCAGACCTTTTATCTCATGCTTTGTTTCCAGACACTAGCAGACCAAACCAATTTGCACAGTTAAAATTAAAATCATATGCTGCTTCTCTAAAATACATCTAAAACACTCTATTCTTGACATCTTTGTGATTAGGTATAATCAGGCAAACAGTATAAGCATGTTATGCTCATTTAGATTTTAATATGCAGTATTACTGTATTACATCTCAGATATTTTAATTTAGATCAAAGTTGCAAAGGAATGAAAACAGAGATATTAGTGAGGTCATTGCCTTAGGTGTTCCTAATCCTCGGACATCCAATGAGGTCCAATATGATCAGAGGCTCTTCAACCAGAGCAAGGTAAGGAACTCATTCTGTTATTTTTTTGGGAGCTACAAAGAAGTCTTAAATGTATGTTCCAAGTCCTGTCTAATGTTTTGCCAAAATGTTGAGACACCCGTATTATCAAAATAAATGGCATCTGGGATATTTAGCTTGCAAATATAAAATATGCTGTTTTGAAGGTCCATTGTAGAAGTGCAGCTTGTAAAATCAAGGAAGGTGCCATGGCTCAGTGGCAAAGTCTCTGCGTTGCATGCAGAAGAGGTTCAATCCACAGCATCTCCAGTTAAAGAACCAGGTGTAATAGGTGACATGGAAGGCCCTGGGGAGCTGTTACCGGTCAGTAGACAGTACTGATCTTGGAGAGTATAGAAGGCATAATATGTAGTGTAGGGAAGTCACTTCGTTGTAACATCTGACAGTGTGATTTTGGAAGGGATGAGAGAGCATTGGTGCAGTGATTCCCATAAGTTGTATGCTAGAGGTCTCACGTACATCAACTTTTCAGATTCTGGTTACAAACTACTGGCACCTAATGGGTGAAAGTACATTTTCAGTATAGTACTACTAACTACTATGGTGTTTTTTCAGGGCATGGACAGTGGCTTTGCTGGAGGAGAAGATGAAATTTACAATGTCTATGATCAGCCTTGGAGAAGTGGTAAAGACACAGCTCAGAATATCTACAGACCCAGTAAAAATGTAGATAAGGACATGTATGGTGATGATTTGGAGGCACGAATAAAGTCTACTAACAGGTACATACATTCATGTGAACATTTCAGCTTGTTGATAAATTACTTGGGGTGAGGAGTGAGGTTGCCACATTTGTAGATGACGTCAAACTATTTAGGGTGGTTAACACAAAAATGGATTGTGAAAAGTTTCAAAAAGATCTCTTTAGACTGGAAGAATAGGCTGTAAAATGGCACGAAACTCAATATGGGTAAACATAAAGTGATACATATTGGGGCAAATAATCCCATCTTCATAGACACACAGATGGAATCCTGAGCTGGTAACAACAGATCAAGAAGAAGAAGAGTTGGTTCTTATATGTCGCGTTTTTCTACCCAAAGGACGCTCAAAGCGGCTTACAGTCGCCTTCCCTTTCCTCTCCCCACAACAGACACCCTGTGAGGTGGGTGAGGTTGAGAGAGCCCTGATATCACTGCTCGGTCACAACAGTTTTATCAGTGGCGTGGCAAGCCCAAGGTCACCCAGCTGGTTGCATGTGGCGGAGTGCAGAATCGAACCCAGCATGCCAGATTAGAGGTCCACACTCCTAACCACTACACCAAACTGGCTCTCAGAAGTAGCTTGATGAAAATGTCATCCCCTGGTTTGGCTGCTGTGAAAAAGGCATATTCTAGGCCAATCTTAATTAGAACAGGACTAGATAAAGCAGCCACTAGTACTGCCCTTCTATAAATCTGTGGTGAGACCACATGGAATACTGTGTACCATTCTGGTCATCATACATTTAAGAAATACCGTAGAACTTGAAAAGGTGTGCAGAGAAGAGCAGATGCCCTCTGAGGATCAGTTAGAACAGTTTAGCCTAGGGAAAAAGGCAAGGAATGGGAGACGATAGTTTATAAAATTATGTGTGGCATGGAGAGGGAGGCTTTCCCATAGTACTAGAACTGGTGGTCATCTATAATAAAGCATTTTTTTCACAGAAGGTATATAGTAGTGTCATGGCTGTTTGGATAGTTTTAAAGGAGACTAGACAAATTTACTGGAGGACTGAGCTAGCATAGGCTACTAATTGTGATGGTATCTATTGTCTCTTTAAATCAATTGCTAGGGGCACAGGCATGATGTTGTGAACTTCAAGATAGCTGTGGAACACAGTGCTGGACTGGATGGGTCATGGTCTGATCAAGCATAGTTCTTAAGCCCCGCCCCCCCGTCATTTTTTGAAAGACTGATATATCTGCTGTTTGCTTCTTGTCTGTTACAGGTTTGTTCCTGACAAGGAGTTCTCTGGCTCAGACCGCAGACAAAGAGGTAGAGAAGGGCCAGTTCAGTTTGAGGAGGATCCTTTTGGTCTGGACAAATTTTTGGAGGAAGCCAAACAGCATGGGGGCTCAAAAAGGCCTTCTGATAGTAGCCGTCCTAAAGAACATGAGCATGAAGGCAAGAAGAGAAGGAAAGACTAAGGATTTGTTGTTCTGGATAATGAAACTGGATTCAGAATTATAGCATTTAATGCAGGCTGCAGGGGAATAGTTTTTAACAGTTGGCTTTCCTATATTGTGGATTCAAAGCACCATAAAGCTATGTGTGACCCCTTACACAAAGGGAAAATAGGAGCACTCCATTACACATTCAGGACTTCAGGTATGCCATTTCCCTTTGTCCATATACTGGTAAAGCTCTATGATGCTGTCATAGGGTGAGAATATATTCCCTCATAAATAATGAGTTCTACTTAGTTAAAACTGCTTATTCCATCAGATTATGTACTCCCTGTGTACATAGCTTATTCTAATGTATGTGGCAAGGAGGAATGGTGTTGTAATTTGCTGTGACTGTATAGTTCATTTTGACCTAAGAAAAGAAACAGTTCATTTGAGATGAATACATATCCTTAAGTTTATTTTAGGTTCTTTACATGACAGTATAATAAAGTCTCCTTTCCTTTAATGGTTGTCAGCACTTCTGTCTGATGGTTCGTGTGAAAAATCTTTTCTTCTTTGAAGTTTAATTTCAAGCTGAAAAATACACAAAGGAAACCGGCTTAACCATTAGAATTGTAGTCCATAAAGCTGCTGGATAATTGTGGACATGGTTCAGCAATCATCTACATAAGGTGTGAAAGCTATGAGGCAATAAAACAGTGTATCTAAGCCTCCTATTCCTCTACTGTAATAGTTTAGAATACACAAAACAGCCTGTATGAATGAGCATTTAAATAGCTTATCTCACAAGTATATGAAGTACGTATGGGCCTCCAATGCTTCCTTCAACACATAAGTGATTATGTGGTTCAAGGTGTAATTTGGTCAGCTGGATGTCATTAAAGCAGTGGCCAAGCTCTTATTAATAATTTTTTTTAGTTTAATAATTGGTAGCCTTTGAAAACCACTTGGTTGCCACACATCTCTAATAACCTACTTCCATTAAGGCTTATTTCAAGTTCTATATGAAATATCTTTGTTATTTGTTTTGTTAACTAATTGAGATGGAACACTGTTCTGAAAACTTTATAGAAAACTAAGATGAGGTTCAGATTTAGCAACCTACAAAGCTGTTCAGAAAGGGAATTACTATAGATTTCAAGATACAAATAGAAAATGGTGTGAATGAAAATAATTCACCAAAAAATTAGGATGAAATGAAAGGTTCTAGCCAGGGCTCAATTTCACTCCCAAGATCAACCAGCAGTCTGTATTAGATTTACACCCACTGTCAAAGATCTTTGGAATAGATACATTAGGTTCACCTCTGAGTCTGTGAAAGTAGTAGAATCATAAAATAATAGAGTTGGAAGAGACCTCATGGGTTATCTAGTCCAACCCCCTGCACTATGTAGGACACTCACATCCCAATCGCTCATCTACTGTAACCTGCCAACCCCTTGAGCCTTCACAAAATCAGCCTCTCCGTCAGATGGCTATCTAGCCTGTTTTAAAATTTCCAAAGATGGAGAACCCACCAACTCCCAAGGAAGCCTGTTCCACTAAGAAACCACTCTAACTGTCAGGAATTTCTTTTAAATTAATTTCATCCCATTGGCTCTGGTCCGTCCCTCCGGGGCAAGAGAGAACAACTCTGCTCCATCCTCTATATGGTACCCTTTTAAATACTTGAAGATAGTTATCAAATCCCCTCTCAGTCATCTCCTCTCTAGGCTAAACAGACCAAGCTCCCCCAACCTTTCTTGATACGTCTTGGTCTCCAAACCCCTCACCATCTTTACTGCCCTCCTCTGGACATGCTCCAGAGAGAAGAACTGTTTTTTAATGTAAAACATGGCAGCCGCGCTGGACGCCGGGGCTTAAGGCTCCGCCCGGGGCTAGGATTACGAGTGCCAAAAAACAGCAAGGCACTCTCCCCCATGCAATTGCTGGGGGTTGGGGACTAGCTTATACTTCCCCCCCACCTCTTTTCCGCGAAAACGGACTGGGCACAGAGTGCAGAGCAGCGGCAAAAACAGCAGGGAGAGGGATGATCACAGCGGCCTAGCTTGCTTAACTCCACACTGGGCTCACGTCAGAGGCCTCCCCAGCGGAAAACACCTTGGCTGGGAGATGGGGAGCGGCGGGAGCTGCAGGGCAAGTTGGGCCAAACCAGGACGGGGGTTGTCGGGATAGAGGTCCCCGTGGAAGGCCTTCGCTCCCTCCCCCCTCCTGTGGATCACACACTCACTGCCGTTCCTGAGAGGCCCCCGGCGCGTCCCCCGACAATGTTGTTCTGACCGCGGAGCATTCTGACCACGGCTTTTTGCCCGCCCACGGATACTTATGGATCCGATTGGATTCCGGAATGCTCTGCGGGACCCAATGCCTCCTGGCGACTCACTAGCGGCCATGGTGGAGGACTGGCAGTCCCGCCTGACGGCTGCTATAGATGAGATCGCCCCTAAACGTCTTCTCTGCCCTCGATTCAAACTGCCCCCCTGGTATATCGGGGGACTCTGGGAGAAGGGAAGTGAGCTGACTGGAGCGAGTGTGGCGGAAGAGTCGTGATGAGGTTACAAGAACATCTTATCGCACGCTTACGAGGGCGTATGAGATGGCGGTGAAAGTGGCTAAATGAGAGTTATTTGCCACGGAAATTGCATCCGCAAGCTCTCGCCCGGCCCAATTATTCAGGGTAGTTAGATCACTCACCGCCCTTAAGGGGCGCCAAAATACTAGACAATTGGCACTCGGCTGCGAGGCATTTGCGAGCCATTTTGCGGATAAAGTCTTGTCACTCCGTCGTGACCTTCCCGCCACAATTAATACAGTAAATGAACTGGAGACCTGTTGGCCGCCTTTGGTAGTGAGGTTTGATGGCTTCAGGCGGCTCTCTCTTCCCGAAGTGGACAAGTTGCTGAGCTCGGTTAGGGCGACCACTTGCCCCCTTGATCCCTGCCCTTCCTGGCTCCTCAAGGGAGGCAGCCAGGGGATAGGAGGCCAGCTCAGAGACAGCATCAACTCCTCCCTAAGTTCGGGGGAGTTTCCTGAGCGGCTAAAGGGGGCAGTGGTTCTCCCTGTCCTAAAAAAATCAACGCTGGACCCGCAGGACCCTGCCAACTACCGCCCAGTATCGCATCTGGCGTTCCTGGGCAAGGTGGTGGAGAGGGCTACGGCTGACCAGCTCTCGGCATTCTTGGAGGAAACTTCGGCACTTGATCCATATCAGTCGGGTTTCCGTCTTGGCCACGGGGTGGAGACGGTGTTGGTCGCCCTTTTGGATGATCTCCGTCGCCAGCTGGACAAAGGTGGGTCGGCCGTGTTGGTCCTTTTGGACCTATCGGCGGCCGTTGACATCGTGGATCACGACCTTCTGATCCATCGCCTCGCCGGCACGGGGATACGGAGCACAGCCTTGCGCTAGATACGCTCTTTTCTCCAGAACCGGACCCAGAGGGTTGCGGTGGGTGAAGAGTTCTTGCGTCCCTATGGACTCCCCTGTGGGGTACCGCAGGGCGCAGTCCTCTCCCCCACGTCAACATCTTCATGCGCCCTCTGGCCCAACTGGTACGGAGTTTGGGGCTGGGTTGCCACCAGTACGCTGATGACACCCAGTTCTATCTCCTCATGGACGGCTGTCCAGACTCCCCCCCCCCCCCGGAACCATTTGCCAGATGTTTGGAAGCAGTGACTGAATGGTTCGAGCAGAGTCGCCTGAAACTCAACCCCTCCAAGACGGAGGTCCTGTGGCCGGGAGGCAGAGGGCAGGACCAGGCAGCACGCTTACCCACCCTGGCAGGAGCGCAACTTACTATCGCGCTCCAGGCCAGGAATTTGGGGGTGACCATCGATACCTCCCTGACTATGGAGGCTCAGGTCAACAGAGTAGCGGGTCAGGCGCTTTTCTATCTTCGCCAGGCCCGACTACTAGCACCCTACCTGTCCCCTGACCACTTGGCTACAGTGATCCATGCGACAGTCACCTCCAGAATAGATTTCTGTAACTCGCTCTATGCCGGCCTACCCTTGTCTCTGATCCGGAAACTCCAGCTAGTGCAAAACGCAGCTGCTCGGATCCTCACTGGTACACCTTGGAGGGCCCATATCCAGCCTGTGCTGAGGCAGCTGCAGTGGTTGCCAATTGCTGCCTGGATCAGGTTCAAGGTTCTGGTTTTGACTTTTAAGGCTATATGCGGGTTGGGACCCACATACCTGAGGGACCGCCTACCGCCCTATATCCCCCGCAGGGCTTTACGCTCAGCGGGGGAGAATCTCCTGATCGTTCCTGGCCCTAGAGAAGCGCGCCTGGCCTCGACCAGGGCCAGGGCCTTTTCGGTCCTGGCCCCTACCTGGTGGAATGAGCTCCCGGGTGAGCTGCAGGCCCTGCAGGATTTACCAGCTTTCCGCAGGGCCTGCAAGACGGAGCTCTTCCGCCAGGTTTTTAGTTGAGGCCGGGGTCAGCGAATGAGTGCCAACATTCTCTCCCCCCCCCCCCCAGACATAGTAAGTTAGATCTCCTCCCCACCCTCCCTGCCGCTCTGATAGCAGGGGTGGGAATAATAAGAACTTCCGCCATGTTGGGATTGTTTTAAAGTCTTTTAATGGGTATTTTAATGGGGATAGGACTGTTGTGACCCGCCACGAGCCTACGGGGAGTGGTGGGAAATATATCTAATTAATAATAATAATAATTTATCTACATCCCTCTTCAACTGGGGTGCCCAAAACTGAACACAGAACACAGTGAGGCCGAACCAGAGCAGAGTACAGTGGTACCATCAACTCCCGTGATCTGAACATGATGCACTGTTTGATACAGCCCAAAATCCCATTCGCCTTCTTAGCCACCAAGTCACATTGCTGACACATGTTCAATGTATGGTCTACTAAGTAAATCAGCTTGAACTCCCTCCCAATCCTGGCACCATTCATTGATGCATAAGAGGAAGGAGGCTGTCCTGCAATCCTTCACCACCTTGCCCCCCACACACCCACTGTTACAGCGGTGCAACCAGGCTTGGACAGCCAAAGCTAGAATTTCAAAGCTTTCTGGTTTAACTTAAGTTTAAACTTAATAGATCGAGGAGACAATTTATGAAATAAAGTTTGTAATGTACAACTAGTATTTAGATCTACTTAATTCTATCTTGAGAGGAAATGTTTGAACATGCTCCTTAGCTGCCATTTCAAAAGCAAAAGAGAAATAACCATGGTACCACAAGCTCTTTACCTTAACTCCTTCCAGGATATGATTTTCTTTCTGCAAAGCATTCCTTAGGTCTTCATCTTTGGTAAATCCAACCCAAGATAAACCTTTGTGGAAACCTGTTTCTTTATCCTAAACAGATGTTAAAATAAATTCCAGCTGAGTTATACATTAAGACAAAGCAATACCTAAATGGTCAACTGCCCTATCAAAGTAATTGGAACACTGCCACCTGCTGTCTTAACAGCAATCTGGCTTCTCAAGAAAAACTAGATAACTTTATGCCAAACACTACAGGCAATGGAAGGAAAGTGAATGAGATAAAGCAGTGGTCCCCAATCCCCGGTCCAGGGACCGGTACCGGTCCATGGATCAGTCGATACCGGGCCACGGCTCCTCCTCATCCTCCTCCCCATCTGCTGCCTCAGGGGCTGGCTGCCCTGCCACTCTGCCGCTGGCTCACCTTTGGTGCTCTCCAGTGGCTGCCATAGCTGGGGCTCCCCCACACCGTGGCACTGCACAGCTGGTGCTGGCAGCACCCCCTAGCACACGGCGGGAAGTCAGGGGTGCCAGTGAGAAAGCAAGTGGAGCAGGGGCTCAGGCGGCAGCGACATCCCTCAGCAAAAGACTACCCCCCCCCCGGGCCTCAGTAAAATTGTCAAGTGCTGACTGGTCCCCGGTGATAAAAAGGTTGGGGACCACTGAAATAGAAGACAAAGTGCGTGCATTTCATAAAAATGAAATACACATCCGTATTTATTTAATGCTATATGCAAGCAGCAAGAAGTCGTTCCTGGGAGCAGATATAATGCAGGAAGAAGTTTATAGAACAGAAAACTACACAAGAAAGCAAAATGCAATGTGTAAAGAGCTCTACTATGTATGCAAATACAGTTCTGAATGTAATGAAAATGCCGCAACACAATAGTTTGACATACTGTAGACTTTTCAGATTCTTATGTTTCTATTTCAAGATGTCATTTGGGTTCAGTATGGAAGCTGGCTGTATTATTTTTGATAATTTTGCTTTTTTCCCATACTTAAATTTAATCTATTGTTTCATACAACTGTAATTTGCATAGGTAGTTAAAATGTCAAATTGTAATCCAGATTGACATGGCATGAGTTACAGAACAGTTTCAGTGTTCAAATAATGCCCAGCTGAGACTAATTCATTTCCAAGGTAATTCATTTCCACTGACTGGGGGGGGGGGGGGGGGTCTTGATTAAAAATTTGGTCTATATGGAGCAACAAAAAGTTTCATAGAATGCAGAGAACACAAAAATAGTATTGTAATATATATATTTTAATTTCAACATAAGTACACGTTGCCGGGTACTCCCAGATGTCCCTCCGAAAGTGGGACAATCTGGTCACCTTATCCAAGGTGGATTTTTAAACATTAAACAGAATACTGATTCTGTTATATTATAAACTTACACAAAGATTGCCTGGTCTACCACTAATCTTTTTGGCTAATCTAACACTCTTATCTGAAGTAATATTTGAATCTGAGTCAGAACAACATGGAATTTAATTAATTAAAAATACTTACAAATGGCAGTGTACATTTTCTCACAGTACCAAATTGGCTAAAATATTGTCTTACTTCATCTGTCAAAAACAAGAGAGAACAGAATAATTCAAGTGAAGAATTTGCACTTTACATTCTTCTCTGAAATGTATAAATGTTTGCCCATACAAATGAAAAGATTGTTAGCAGAATTATGTAAGAAAGAAAAAGTCCTCTAGCCAAAGCTGTACATATATTTCCTGCAGTAATTTTTCAAACAAACTTTATGCATTGATTTTCTAATTATTTTGCTATTAGTCTTGAAGAAAAAAATGTTCAACATTTAAAATCAATTGTTCTTAGTGTTAAGCCTTTTTCCAGAAGTACAGATCCAATAATGAAGAGAAAGGTAGTTTAGTCACAGACTGCAAAAAGGGGCTGCTGTTTTTTTAAGAAGACAGGCTTGCTTGCACAGGCTAAGAATACTAACAAATTTATGTAATGCAGGTCCATCAATATCTCTTTACCACAATGGCTAAATGAAACCTCGGTATTCAGAGGCAGTAACTCTCTGAGGCAACAAAAGGGAGTCAAGGCTCTGTTCCCCACATCCTAAGGCACCGGTCTGGCTGCTGTATGAACCAGAACATAACACCAGACTGACCACTGGTCTGATCCACCGCATTGACTTTCACGTAACCACGATTAGGAGAGCGCGGTAGAAGCGTTCAGGAGTCAGCCTAAGCTCTGGAAAACTCAGGTTCAAATCACCACCGCGCCATCAAACGCAATAGATGACCTTGAGCCATTCTCGGCTTAAATTCCCTCACATGGTTGTTGCGGGGGGGGGGGGGGTGTAAGAGAATACCACGTGCATCACCCCACGTTCATTGGGGAAGGGGTGGGATGAAAATGCAAAAAGAAGACGCTGAAAGAGTTTAAATCTCCCTAAGCCCAACTCCCGCTTCCATTCGGTTCTCTTTTTGCCCCTACACTTTTGATGCAGCGGGAAAACCACAGAAAGGCCACAAAAAAGCCCATCGAGTAAAGCGACGGCGCAACGCTGACGCCAGTATCTGCCGAAGCCCACCGAAACCAGCAGACGGGAGGCCTGCAATGCTGAGCAGCAAGGGACACGTAACTTTCGCCCAGAAGGAGAACGAGCCGTCCTCCGCTCCCACTCACTTGCCGAGGCAGTCCAAGGCACGCGAAGCACGAACAGCTCGAACACCCGCCGCGAAGCGCCTCCCGTCGCCATCTTGTTCCTGGAGTAAAGCTACTTTCCCGGCCGCTGGCGACTACAGCCAATGGGAAGGCGAGCACGGCCTCTTCCGCTCCGCGCGTGCAAGGTCACCTGAGCTAAGATGGCGGCGGGGTCGGTAGCCGCACGGGAAGGTGGGGAGGATGCCTTCCGCCAGCTTTTTCGCTTTTACCGCCGGTGGGAAAGCTCGGACGCGACGGGGGTGATTGATTTCTCGAAGCCTGCCGGGCGACAGGTAATCGGGACAGGCCTTGCGTATGAGCACGCCTGTCTTCGGCGGCTCTTGCTACTGCTTCACGGCGCTGGGCCTACCTCAGCGGGTCTCCATAGTAACTGACACGTGCGCGCGCGGCCGAACTTCTTGCAGCGCGCGGCCGAGAAAGCTGCGCGAAGTGTGCGGGCTGGAAGGCGCAATGGTGGTAGCGGCCTTTGTAGCCTTGCTGATGACTCTTTTGGGGACCGGGTCATTATGCTTTCCTCCTTGCTCAGAATACCCTCGTAAAATAAAGCCAGCAGTTAACCGTCAGAATTTAAAATGTCCCAGGCCAATTCATTCAGCGGGGGGTAGGATTACCATGTTTTGAAAAGCAAAAAATTGGACACGTTTCCCGAACTGACCACTTCAAACAAGTGGCATGGACAAATATCTTTTTAAGTATCCCTGTTATTTCAGATGTGAGAATTACTATTCACGAGCAATATTCTTAACCTTCCAAACTCCAAAGAGGGTGGAAACAAAACAAAAAAAGAGGACATCTGGTAACCCTAAGAAGGAAGCATAGATAACTAGGCCTCCCACCAAAACAAATAATAAAGCTGAGTCGGCAGAGTGACTGAAGGGTGATGTCTGTCCATTGCCATCTTACCAATAAGGTTCAACAGAATTTTTCTATGTTCCTTCAACAAAAAACTGCAAAAGTATCACGACTAATTTTCTGCCCTTGAGATAATAAAGGAAATAATAGCAGTGCTGTAATGAAGAGCCTCTTGTGGCGCAGAGTGGTAAGGCAGCAAACATACAGTCTGAAAGCTCTGCCCATGAGGCTGGGAGTTCAATCACAGCAGCCGGCTCAAGGTTGACTCAGCCTTGAGTACCCAGCTTGTTGGGGGGTAAACAGTAATGACTGGGGAAGGCACTGGCAAGTATTGAGTCTGCCATGAAAACGCTAGAGCAGTGGTCCTCTTCACGGCCCGGCACCGGGCCGCGGCTCCTTCTTCCCTCCCCCCCCCCCCGAAGCAAGAAGCTCGCCAGGCCGCGAGCAAATTGGAAGCCAAAGCGCGCAGCCCGGCAAGCTTCTTGTTTCGGGAGGGGAGGGGAGGGAAGAGAAGCTTGCCGAGCTGCAAGCGAATCAGCCGCTTTGGTGGCCGATTTGCTGGCGGCCAGGAGGGGCCGGGAGGAGGAGCCGCGGCCGCCAGCATGGCGGTGGTGCAAACGCGCATGCGCCGGGCGCAAATGCGCGTGCGCGGCAGTCCGTGCGTGCGCGGGCCCCCGGGCCACCCTCTCCCCCCACTCTGGAGTAGCGGTCCGCGGCAGCCGAAAGGTTGCGGACCGCTGTGCTAGAGGGCGTCATCCCAAGGGTCAGACATGATTCAGTGCTTGCACAGGGGATACCTTTACCTTTTATTTTAAACAACTTCAATCCTCTATGACAGGGCTTGACAAATCCTATGTATCATGGCACCTAGACATTTCATCGTGGTGTCTAGTATTTTTTGCAGTTACAATAATTAGAAAATATTATCATGTATAACCCTGAAGTCTGAAATATGAGCCTGGTTTGTAAATGTTTTATTTCTAGAACCAAAGGTACGCTTTAGAACAAGATTTTACTTGTTCTCAGTAAGGATTCATGCTCTGTAGAAATGGTCTTCAGAAGGATTGTATTGTAGAGCAACCTCCTAACAACTTTTTCATTAACTGTACAACGCGGTCAATTTCCCAAATGCCTATCTAGAATGACCTCTGGCTCTTGAATTCCTTTCAAAATATGATTGGTTTTTGAAGCCTATGAACTTTTGCATAACTGGGAATAGAGATGCAATATTTTTGCAAATTTTAAACACCAGGCGGAATATAAATCAATCAAACAAACAAAACATTTCTTCCCTTTTTCTGAAAAAAGAAAAACTGGTAAAAATGAAATATATGCAGTACTTCCTTATGAACCAAAGCCATAATATAAACTTTAACACATTAAATATATATAGTTTATAATTTAGCATACAAAGATGTACTGCTTGGCACAATTGAGAAATGGCCTTCATTTTCACTGGGCAACACTGTGTTTACATCCAGTATTTGAGATAATGCCACAAACCGCTGCACTTTATGCTATTATAGCACATATAGCACATATAGTTTTTTTGCTAGCAGATAGGGAAAATTGAAAATAAAACCCAAAATGTCAATGAAAACAAAGGTAAACATATAATTTGGCCATCGCATGTGAGCCCCAAACAGCTACTGGCATCCTTCTCTGCTATGGTTTGGTCTGACATATTTTATCGCATGATATGTGATCATGATTGTTTGCATGTTCTTCATTCACTTCACAACTAACAACAACATTATATCCTTTACTCAGAGTGTCTACTTCTGTTTCCCCCACACAGAAGTTAAGGCTCCTTTGCACCTGCCAGTGCCTCTTTATTTATTTGTAGGTACTGTGGAAAAAGGAAAATATTTTAATTAGAGAAAAGAGGGGTATGAAGCCATAGAGCTGCTTTTGAATAATAGTTAAGAATATTATGGAGGGAAATAGTGCTTCCTCCCCCACCTAGTATTGTTATTCATGAAAGAAACCTTGTTCCATCTATCTGTTCCACTTAATATTTCTGGTAAGGGCTTGGAGGAGGAGCTGGTCTCATGGCCTAAGAGCCACTCAACTCAGGGCAGCTGTCCCACCACTGAGTGCCTCCTCTTCCAACCGGCGTGCCTTTCGGTCCAGTGGCCAGCCAACTGCCTAATGTTCTCAGCCCCTGACCACCACCACCTCCTTCCACTTCCCTTTGGAGGCTTCAGAAAGCTGCCCCTGCCAGTGAGTTCCTTCCCAGGGCCTCCAGCCTGCAGCCTTTCCAGGTCCTGGGGGGAGGGAGAGATCATCCACAGAGTTCTTCCACCATCACCCCAATCTAGCGTCTGTTGTATACCTGAATTCAGCGGGCTTTGCCCCTAGTTCAGAATATTTTTTTAGGAGCAATGCATTTATATAAACAATTCCCCATAGTGTCAGATAGATCTATTCCCTCAGATAGATTGATTTTAAAAATTGATACCAGAAAATAAGTGGAAAGTAGGAAAAGCTGTAATGCAGCATAATCCTGTGGCTTATTAAAACACTAACTAGTTTATTACAGCACAAACCTTTGTAGGCTAGAGCCTCCATCAGATCCATCTGATCGTAGGTTTCTTACTGTGAAAACTGATGTTACAATAAGCTGTTAGTCTTTAGAGAGCCAGAGTTCTCAGTCATTTTGGTATAACAGACTGCCACACTTATATGAAAAATAATAAGATGCATGAAGCATGGCCCATATAAGGAGAAGCTGATCAAATATTACACATAAGCAATTCATATAACGCCTGATGCACATCTCTGTGAATGTAAGTAGATTCATGTAGCTAGTTCAATGGGTGCCTCAGTGAGTATCACAGAGCATATGGGGGGAAGGTGCATCCATATTGCACATTGCAGGGACTTCCTGCATTGGACTGGGTAAAAGAAGAAGAAGAAGAGTTGGTTCTTATATGCCGCTTTTCCCTACCCGAAGGAGGCTTTAAGCAGCTTACAGTCGCCTTTCCATTCCTCTCCCCACAACAGACACCCTGTGGGGTGGGTGAGGCTGAGAGAGCCCTGATATCACTGCTCGGTCAGAACAGTTTTATCAGTGCTGTGGCGAACCCAAGGTCACCCAGCTGGCTGCATATGGAGGAGCGCAGAATCGAACCTGGAATGCCAGATTAGAAGTCTGCACTCCTAACCACTACACCAAACTGGCAAAAGGAGTCAAAGCCTCAAAGGGGAGATATGATAAAATCTCAGATTCCTGGAAAAAATTGTTTTGTCCCCAAACTCTAGATTGATTGAATTCCAATGGAAAATAACATATTTTGTTGTTGTTGTTAGGTGAGAAGTCATGTCTGACCCATCGCGACCCCATGAACAATGATCCTCCAGGCCTTCCTGCCCTCTACCATTTCCCGGAGTCAATTTAAGTTCACACCCACTGCTTCAGTGACTCCATCCAGCCACCTCATTCTCTGTCGTCCCCTTCTTCTTTTGCCCTCAGTCACTCCCAGCATTAGGCTCTTCTCCAGGGAGTCCTTCCTTCTCATGGCGTGGCCCAAAGTATTTGAGTTGCATCTTCAGGATCTGGCCTTCGAAGGAGCAGTCAGGGCTGATCTCTTCTAGGACTGACCGGTTTGTTCGCCTTGCAGTCCAAGGGACTCGCAAGAGTCTTCTCCAAACACCAGAGTTCAAAAGGCTCAGTTCTTTGATGCTTGGCCTTCCATATGGTCCAAATTTCGCAGCCATACATTGCAACTGGAAATACCATAGCCTTGACTAAATGCATTTTTGTTGGCAGGGTGATATCTCTGCTTTTTAGGGTGCTGTCTAGATTTGCCATAGCTTTCCTCCCCAGGAGCAAGCGTCTTTTAATTTCTTTGCTGCAGTCCCCATCTGCAGTGATCTTGGAGCCCAGGAAAATAAAATCTGTCACTATCTCCATTTCTTCCCCATCTATTTGCCAGGAATTGAGAGGGCCGGATGCCATGATCTTTGTTTTCTTGATGTTGAGTTTCAAGCCAACTTTTGCACTCTCCTCCTTCACCCGCATCAACAGGCTCTTTAGTTCCTCTTCACTTTCTGCCATTAGAGTGGTATCATCTGCATATCTGAGGTTGTTGATATTTCTCCCTGCAAACTTGATCCCAATTTGTGACTCATCTAACTCCGCCTTTCTCATGATGTGCTCCGCATACAAGTTAAATAGGCAAGGCAACAGTATACAGCCTTGCCGAATTCCTTCCTCAATTTTGAACCAATCAGTGATTCCATGCTCGGTTCTCACTGTTGCTTCTTGACCTGCATATAAGTTTCTCAAGAGACAAATAAGATGCTCTGGTATTCCCATCTCTTTAAGAACTTGCCACAATTCATTGTGCTCCACACAATCAAAGGCTTTAGCATAGTCAATGAAGCAGAAGTAGACGTACTTCTGGAACTCCCTAGCTTTCTCCATGATCCAGCGTATGTTAGCAATTTGATCTCTAGTTCCTCTGCCTCTTCGAAATCCAGGCAGGATTTCAAAAAAATAACATATACTTGATTTAAAACTTTGTTTCTTGTCTCTAAAGAATGACAACATTCTTGGAACTCCTTGATTGCCTCCTAACTAGTGGATATACTTATCACAGATTATCACCAGCACTGGAAACTAGTCGTCTATAGGGATGGTGATTCCACATTAGTGAAACTTTATCATTTTTGGTTTTTTGCATTGACTCTTTGGTATTTTTATTCTTGTCTCTTCCCTTGTCATATAAAGCCTGGTTTTCCCAGTGACCTGAACAGGGCTGCCGAGAAGAAGAGAGGAGAGGAAGAGCTGGGTTTGTTTGTTTTAATCACCTGCTTTTCATTCCCCAAAGGAGTCCCAAAGCAGCTTACAAACCCCTTCCCCTACCTATCCCCACAAGAGATACCCTGTGAGGTAGGTGAGGCTTAGAGAGCGCTGAGAGAACTGTGAATGGCCCAAGGTTACCCTGTTGTTCGCAGGTGGAGGAGGAGTGGGGAATCAAACCCAGTTCTCCACATTAGGGGTCACTGCTCTTAACCTTTACACCACGCTGCCTCTCAAAGAGTCCTGTCTCTCAGCATATGCAGTTGTTTGTACATTGGTAATGTCCCTGATGTTCTCATTTCTTGTTAGTGGCAAATGAATTTCTTTGATCTTTGGAATCCTGAACTATAGTGAAACACCTTGACATTTAGTATAGACACCTAGTGAGAAACTCTTGAGTAGCAGCACAGTGTTTGGAGACTTGCAATGCATCCTACAGAATGGAGTATTCTGTTGTCTGTTCTGTTTTCCAACCTTTGGGGGAGGGGGAATAATGTTGGATTATTACCAGAGCTGTTCCAGAAAGAAAAATTCTGTCTTGCCTAATTCTTTTTATCCCCACCCAATTCTTTTCTGTCTGCTGTGGGAAATTAACTGCAGATGAAAAAATTAGCAATATAGGTGACATTTTCAGGGTGACAGGATTAATGCTGTCTTCAATAACAAAAGATCCCTTTTATTCCATTAATAACATATTAAAAGTGACTACTAGGTATTAACAATTTCTGACTAGCACTGGTGCTTAGACCGGTTTACTGGTCCTCGGTTAATACTGTAATGAGTGCAGTGTAATTACAGCCCTCCGAAGGAGAATTTCTGTCATCGAAAGCAGCACTTCAGACCTTGTGATTATGTAATTATGATTACCCTCTTATTTCTTCAGCATCGTTTGTAATTTCAATTAAAATCACATGTCCACTGGGGGGTTAGAAATTAATGTATTATGCCGTCTGAAATGGGGATTCTAGCCTGTCACAGGCTATAAAATGTGGTAGCTCCAGCAATTCCTGTGTTAATAGCCATTATCATACATCATGTCAGAATTATGGTGCGAGGAAGAAAGCGAGCTATTTGTCAGAAGTGTGATTTCAGGTTTCAGTATCTCACAACCTACTGAATCAAGAAATAAAATGTGCCTCAAAACCCCTCACAGGTCCAAAGAAACCATTTCATTTTGTTTTCTGATACCTGACAGTTCTCCCCAGATGAAAATAGATGCTGTATGCCTTTGAAAAACTGAAAAGTCTGTATATGTCATATGCTTCTAAACTCTGGTGTCTTACAAGCGGATAAGCTTCTGACAGCATCACTAGAGACCGTGGGCACACTCCACAAAATATTGGTTTGGGATACGGCCACAATACAAATAATGTTAAATTTCATTTATTTCAATAGGACATGGTCAAAATTAGTTTTTGATAGATTGCACTCATTTTGGTGGATGGAGTTCTAACACATTCATCAGTTGACTAGTAAAAAGAGCTGACTTTGGAAAGCCTAGGCTTCTTACTGCACATTTGACCTATTCAAAACAAGTTCTGGGAGATGCCCACCCTTTCCAGATTCAGGAAGAAGGCAGGGCAGGGGAGAGGTTCAGAAAGAAGCCTTGGAAAGCTCATTGTGACATTGAAAAACTACTGCCCCTGCCTTATCCAGACCAGAGCTGGGAAGGAGGAAGGGGCTGCCTTCTATAATTGTTCTGGGCCTTGGAGGTAAGACTCCGGAGTTAATTGTGACTTTACAACCAAGATCCTGCCTGCCCCCCAGGTAAAGAACAGGGGGAAAACACAGATTTATGGAACCTTTGCCTGTGTATCTAATGCCTGATTTTCTTCTGCCAGGTGGTCAGTTCTCCCCTCATTCTTTCTTCAGTAAGTGATCAAGATGCCAGCAGAGCAGGGTTGAAGCCAGTTAGCTCATGGAAAGCCTATGGTCTGGCTAATTATCCAGGTGAGTGTCTTTGTATATCAAGCAAGACAAAAAAGTACTTCCCTTAGGTGTCAATTTGCCCTCAGCCAGTCAATTTGTTTTCTGGCTGAGAAACTGGTATAATATGTTCAACTTTTCATATTCCAAGCTTTTCCAAAAATACTGATGAAAACAACTGATACCAAGTTTGTATGTTATGTTATTTATAACTGTGCTTTCTCTTCTCTTCCCCACCTATCCCTGTTATCCAGGGTTTATATTTATCCCAAATCCCTTCCTTCCGGGCTGCCAGCGCCACTGGGTGAAACAGGGTCTCAAACAGTACACTCAGAAACCCAACGTATGCAATTTGGATTTGCACATGTCTTCTAAGGATACTGCAGATCTTTGGGGAAAGAGTCAGCAGCAGCTGAGGTAAGTTAGGTGAAGGGAAAAGAGCACAGCATTTAAGATATTGACTGAATTGAGGAATTGTAGGTTAAGATCTTTACTCAGCTATGAAAATATACAATGGCCTTGGGTATGTATTGCACTTTATCAATCATAGAATTATAAAATCATAGAGTTTGATGGTACCGCCAGGGTCATCTATCCCAACGCCCTGCTCAATGCAGGAACTCACAACTACCTGCCTACCCACAATGACCCCATGCCCAAATGATCCCCACCACCACCAAAAAACTCCAGAATCCGGCCTGGCCTGATCAAATAGACTCTTAGGAAGTTCGCTGTGAGTACAAATAAAACAATATGTTACAATATTTAATGAATAAAACCATACTTGGTTATATTAGTTTGCATTATATCTCATGTATCCTAGACTTCTGAGCATCTAGGACCCTGGAGTTACACTTAGTGTAGTGGGAGGCAGCGGGTAGAGAGACATTAACAGCAATCTGTGTTTGTGTGGAAATTATTATTATTATCATCTTCACCATCATCATCATCTTATTTGTATCCCGCCTCTCCCGAAGGCTTGAGGCAGCTCACATAAAACCCCCAGTCCCCTAAAATCCATAACAATAAACAGTAAACATTAAACAGTAATTCATAAACCAATCGGTCAACAATAAAAATCAACAAAGTGATGGCATAATCCTAATCATCCAGTCTCCGCATGCTCAATTGCAGGGATTTGGAGGGGAGCTGACACTCGCTACCGCCAATTTGTGAAGGGGGAGCCTGATCCTCCTCGCTGCCCAGCCTCAACCATAAGCCTGGTGGAAGAGCTCCGTCTTGCAGGCCCTGCGGAATGCTGGTAATTCCCGCAGGGCCGTCAGCTTTTCCCTCAGCTCATTCCACCAGGTTGGGGCCAGGCAAGCTTCCTTGGGACTGGGGATGACCAATAGGTTAGCCTCCGCAGAGCGTAAGGCCCTGCGGGGGGTATAGAGCGAAAGGTGGCCCCTCATATATGCTGGGCCCAGACCACGGATGGCCTTAAAGGTTAAAGCCAAAACCTTGAACCTGATCCAGAATATAACTGGTAACCAGCATTGGCTAGATGTGGGTCCTCCACGGTGTAGTTATGAGGACCCTAGCAGCCGCATTTTGGACCAGTTGCAGTTTCCAGATCAAAGGCCAGTGCAGAGCGAGTTACAGAAATCTATTCTGGAGGTGACTGTCGCATGGATCAGTGTGGCCAGGTGTTCAGAGGACAGATAGGGCGCTAGTAACCGAGCCTGGCGGAGGTGGAAAAATGCCTGGCCAGCTACCTGCTTGACCTGTGCCTCGAGTGTTAGTGAGGCATCAATGGTCACCCCCAGATTTCTGGCCCGAGACATGATCTTAAGTTGCGTCCTGGCCAGAGAGGGTAGGAAGGAAGACCTGGAGGATCATTGTCCATGGGGTCACGATGGGTCGGACACGACTTGGTACCTAACAACAATACACACACACGCAACCAAGAATACAATGGGCACTAGGACCCAGGGGACACTGGCACAAATCTCTGTTATTCCCTGACACAGCAGGAGCCATAGGAGGTAAACAGAGCTGTTTGTAGCAGGAAATGAGGGCTCGTTTGGCCGGCTCTCTCTGTTTCTCTCCCTTTTGAATTTAATACGTTGACAATGCAATCTTAAACACAATTACACCCTTTTAGGACCAGGGGCTTTAATGACTTTAGAAGGAAGTGACTCTCTTAAGGATTGTATTCTGAACCCTAACTAATCATCCACCATTAACTAGAGTTTCCTTCTAACAAGTGGACTGAAAGAAAGCCTCAACTTTGCTGAGTTCTTTGCCCCCCACCATGCCCATTCCTCAATTACAGTCTTCAGCTCTTGAAACTGGGCTTGAGATGGGGCTTCTAAATCCATTAGTGTGAGGTTGAGCTTATTCCTACAAGGCAGGGTGTTTGTATGTGGAGGAAAGAGTTCCTGTTTGTTTTTTGTCTGTTTGTTTGATTTTTGGATGCTTCCTTTATTTTTTCTGCCTCCGGATTTTGTATTCTTTCTTAAATTTAATTTTATTTCCTTGTACAGATAAGCAGGTCTGCAGGCACACTTGTCTGCAGGCACACTGCGTCTTCTCCCACCTCTCAACAGTGGTTCCCCAAAGAGTCCGCACACACAATATTCCACCGACTAAAGAGGGATTCAGCAATTTGGACTCAGTGGCTGGGTTCAAAGAGCTTTAGATATAACCAGAGCTTTGGCCGTATCATGGTCAGACTACTACGCCCTGCGGGCTCGGATCAAAACTCCACCCCTTCCCCAGTTGGGCAGGGGGCGCATTTTTGCCCGCCCCCGGAGACTTATGGATCCAATTGGTTTCCAGAATGCTCTGTGAGACCCGAGGCCTCCCAGCATCTCGTGGTGGACATGGTGGAGAACTAACAGTCACGCCTGTCGGCCGCCATAGACAAAATTGCTCCTAGACGTCCTCTCTGCCCTCAACTCAAACGGGCACCCTGGTATACCGGGGAGCTCCGGGAGAAGAAGAGGGAATTGAGACGACTAGAGCGAGTGTGGCGGAAGTCTCTCTACGAGGCCGCAAGAACATCTCATCGCACACTTATGAGGGCGTATGAGATGGCAGTGAAAGCGGTAAAAAGTGAATTTTTTACCGCAGAAATTGTGTCCGCAAGCTGTCGCCCAGCTCGATTATTTAGGGTGGTTCAATCTCTCACCGCACTGGAGGAAGGGTGCCAAAATAATAGGAAATTGGCCATCAGCTGTGAGCTATTTTGCAGATAAAGTCTTGTCGCTTCGCCATGACCTTCCTGCTACGGTTAATACAGCAAATGAATTGGAGGCCTGTTGGCCGCCTATGGAGGTGATGTTTGATGGCTTCTGGCGGCTCTCTTTACCCAAAGTGGACAGGCTGCTAGGGAGGATGAGGGCGACCACCTGCCCCCTTGATCCCTGTCCGTCTTGGCTCCTTAAGGGGAGCAGTAGTCAGATAGGTGACCAGCTCAGGGACATCATCAACTGCTCCTTCGAAATGGTGGAGTTCCCTGAAGTGTTGAAGGAGGCAGTGGTATGCCCTCTCCTCAAGAAACCAGCTCTGCACCCGCATGACCCTGCAAGCTACCGTCCAGTATCGAATCTAGCGTTCCTGGGGAAGGTGGTGGAAAGGGCTGTAATGGACGAGCTCCTAGCATTCCTGGAAGATAATTCGGTGCTCGCCCCTTACCAGTCTGGCTTCCGTCCTGGCCATGGGGTTGAGATGGTGTTGGTCTCCTTGTTGGATGACCTCCATTGCCAGCTTGACCGAGGTGGCTCTGCTGTACTAGTTCTTTTAGATATGTTGGCTGCATTTGATGTGGTCGATCATGAGCTGCTAGCAAGCTGCCTCGCCGGTACGGGGATAAGGGGTACAGTCTTGTGCTGGATACGTTAATTCCTCCAAAATCGGACCCAGAGGATAGCAGTGGGGGAAGAGCTGTCGGGTCCTTATCAGCTCCCTTGTGGGGTCCCACAGGGCTCGGTGCTATCTCCCACATTATTTAATGCCTTTATGTGCCCTCTGGCTCAACTGGTACGGAGTTACGGGCTGGGTTGCCATCAGTATGCTGATGACACCCAGCTCTTTCTCTTCATGGATAGCCGCCCGGACTCTCTCCCGGATCCATTTGCCAGATGTTTGGAAGCTGTGGCTGGATGGCTCAAGCAGAGTCGCCTGAAACTCAACCCCTCCAAGAGGACAGGAGCTCATTCTTTTGCCCTCAATCGCTCCCAGCATTAGGCTCTTCTCTAGATTTGCCATAGCTTTCCTCCCCAGGAGCAAGCATCTTTTAATTTCTTTGCTGCAGTCCCCATCTGCAATGATCTTGGAGCCATTTCTTCCCCATCTATTTGCCAGGAATTGAGTGCATGTATACATATAAAAAGTTTTCCAGCTCTCCTTTTTCTGCATTTAGGTGGGTATGCTTTTGGCCAGCTCATTTATACAGCTTACATAAAAGGCAGTATGATCTTTCTTTTTCTTGGTTACACTGAATTTTGGGTGTGTGCACTCTAGAATGTATCAGAATTGTATCTGTCCTACTGGTTCTGTATATGGTTTTCAGGAAGCAGATCCCTGATGCTGCTTAGTTTAAGTTTGGGGTAATTAGGAAAACCTTTGGCCACCTCATGAGAAGGAAGGACTCCCTGGAGAAGAGCCTAATGCTGGGAGCGATTGAAGGCAAAAGAAGAAGGGGACGACAGAGAATGAGGTGGCTGGATGGAGTCACTGAAGCATTCGGTGCAAGTTTAAATGAACTCCAGGGAATGGTAGAGGACAGGAAGGCCTGGAGGATTATTGTCCCTGGGGTCCTGATGGGTCGGACACGACTTCGCACCTAACAACAACAAATTGCCTAGTAGGTCACTTATGTGGCTTGGTGGAGCAGAGGCCTTCTGTTCCCTTCTCCCCTTTCCTCACATAGGCAAACGTGCAAGCATAATGTGGATTGGCTTTGGGTATCTGGTGCCAATTTTAGAGGCAGCATATTTGGATGATCAGAATTGCTTTTGCTGCTTCCCGTGTTGTAACTCCCCTTTGAATGCTGTAGCATCAGAGCTTGTAGGGAGAGGGGAGGAAGTGAATTGCCTGGCCCTAGTTCTGTGCTAACTTAAGCACCAGTAGCACCAGCACGAGCCCTTCCCTGCCATCTTGCGGTGATTGTCTGGAATAAAAAATTGACCATAGAAGGGAGGCGACGGAGCACACTTGGTAGATTAGCTGGTGGCTGGTGTTTTCTAGCTTGGCATTCATCTGCTGCAACCGTGTAGGATAGAATTTAATACACAGCTGCTTCCCCTTCTGATTAAAGCCGTACTGCAGAGTGAGATAGCTGAGAGAAATGATGGCAGTTTCATTAAGAGCTTCCTGGAAGTGTTCAGAGACAAAGTGCTGCATGGGCAACTTCTATCAGAAGTGAGCCAGCAGCAATGATCAAGTTCAGACTCAGGAGGAGAACTGAAAAGAAACTGGAATTCAGAAAGCTATATGATTAAAGCCAGGCACAATTAGTCTTTGCAGATTTTTAGGTTAGTCTGCTTAGTATGGGGAAATCCTGATGGCTGATTGCAGGGATCCAAGCGACAGCAGCGGGGATGTATGGGGAGTGGGAGTAGAAATAATTCCGTCTCCATGTTTGGTATTGCGTTCAGCTCCACGTCTTATTAAATGCAGCCGTAAGCAAATCCAGCTGACAGAAGATGCTTCCGCGCTTAATTTCTTGGTGAAGAAGAAGGTGATGCCAGGAGGAAGATGCAGAGTTGAGTGGGTGCAGAGCGACATCTTTCTGCTCTTCTACAGGCCCTTAAATGAGCTGTTAAATGTTTCTTGGTACTTCTAGCAGTTCTTTTAAAGGCCAATTAAATTACCTCTTAGAATTGGTGATACAGGATTAAGGTTCAGGCTGCCTTGTGCCCTTTTACCCAGGAATTTCAAAACCCGCCTTTTGATAACTGCAGGAGTCCATAGTAGCCGTGTTCTGCAAACACATCTCAGTTTTGCTCTGCTGCACTTCCTGTCATTTTAATTATAGGCATCCTACTACCAGACCTCCAGAACTCCTTATTGTTTATCTCCCCTAACACTCCGCCTTGCCAGCAGCCTTCTGTCTTGACTTTCATTTCTTCCTGCTGCTCTGTTCTCAGCAATGTGGAATAGCAAATTCACTCCACAGCCTTAGCATGTGAAATGGCATGAAAACATTAAAATCTTCCTGGGAGTGGATCAGTAAAAAATAAAAAAATCAGAAACCTGCAATATAGACAGGCACATTTACTGTTGGCACTAACATAATGGTTTCAGCTTACTGACTGCCAAATCCCATGCAGACTTTACCTGTATTCCAGAGTCAGGGAGACAGGGCATTTGTGTTTTTGCATCATGCCTCCTCCAATCTGGCAGGAGTTGGGAAGCTAAAAGATCAGTGCACAAAAGTAATTATATTGCAAGGTATATTGCATATGTTTTGTCACTGTTTTGATACATGCTAACCATACCATGAATTCTGACACATATTTGCCATTCTGTTTTGTGAGAACTATACCATAAGTATGTCGGTTATTCCAGATTCTTAGATGTTTCAAGACAAAGTATAATTTTCATCAGTAAAACTAACTTTAATATCCGCAGGATGTTTTCTGAACAAAATTGTCAGCTACTGATTGGAACTTGCAGCAGATTTATATGGGGGGGGGGTAGTTAGATAGCTAACTAGGTAGTTATTTTAGTTGCTACATAGAAAGTTGGTTATTTTAGTGGTTTTGATATTAGAATTTTAATATGTAATTATAAAGTATTGTAACTATGTATCTTTAATATACTGTGAATTGCCTCAAGCCCAGTGGGAGAGAGGCAGTCTAGAAACATCATATTATGCATTTCCCAGCCTTGGAAATTGTATGTGTGTGTGTGTTCACTATCTTATACCACTTGTACAGTGTTCAGAGTGGTTAATAAAATTGTAAACAACAAGAAATATGTATCATCAAAGAACCTGTGGGATAAACAGGTTATTGTATGGCTCTTCTGAGAAATCCAAGCTATTAAATCCCTGCCTCCTAACATAGGGTTATGGAAAAGACTGGCGATCTTCCAAAGAGAGGATTTCACAGCTACTGAACATACTGACAAGGCCCTGCATCCAGCGGATGTCAGCCTTGGGTCTACCTGTGATCATTTCCTCGGAAGAGCCTTTTCAGCAGTTCTCTAGAGATGGAAAGTATTAATAGATTTTTGCTCAGGTATTCTGGGCTCAGATTATTTGATATGTTAAAGGTTGAAACCTGCACTTTGTATCAGGCTTGCAAACTCTGGCAACCCCTGGAGCACTATTATTTATTTATTATATTTATATACCGCCCTCCCCGGAGATTCTTCTACCTGACACAGGCAAGTGGCAGAATTTTCTATCAGCTGAAGTTTTCAGACTTACGGAGTAGACCTTCACAGAACAGACTGCAACATTCTAAGGGGAAAGTTATCGTGGACAGCTGCCATCTCCCTTTTATAATAGTCGGCAAAACACTACAAATCTCCCCAAAGCACCTCTGGTCATAATCGAAGCAATGTTTGCAACTAAGTTGTCCAAATAAAAAATCCTGATCCTTCAGGAAGTGTGTAGTTCCATCCAGAGCAGGCATTTCCCCTTCCTACATTGTCTCTCCCTTTCACCATATTGTTTTGTTTGGATTAAACTTTGACTCTACCCACCAATATCCCAGACACCTATTAACAGTTTCTTCTGCTTTATCTGGAAGCTGAAAGCAAGCAGGTTCAGCTTCTGCCTGTTAATTTTCCTTTAGTCATTCTGCCCCATTCTTCCTAACTATAAATCCTAAATAAATTCTGCTCTTTCTTGTACACTGTACCCCTAGACATTTTACAGCTGACTATGCCCCTCTTCCTTTAGCTGTGGTTTGAGTTGTCCAAGTCTAATCCTTCCAGTTTTCCTGTGAAACAGATCCTTCACTGCATCCCCCCTTTTCATGTTTTCCTGAACAGATCCACCACTGGAAATGCAAAACAAATGGTCAGTTATTTCACAGCCATTTGTACAAATTACAGGAACCAGGCTGTTCATAAATAAGGTTTGAACTGTTGAAAGAACTGTGATTTCTGTAGGAAGCACTTGCAAAGCATGTTTCAGAGACAAAACTGCTTTTGTTGACATTTTGTTTTAAATCTTTCTAGAAACAAATGTTCCAGCAAACTAGAGCCAAAAAGTTTACTGGAGAAGCTGCGCTGGGTGACTTTGGGATACCATTATAATTGGAATACCAAGGTATTTGTGGAAGACAGGTTACTGGAGATCCTCTTAGCAATGTGCTAGGTGGTGTTGGTTGAATGCATTCTTGGCAAGGTTTGCGACTTTAAGCCCACAGTCCAGTCTTCTTGCTGCAGACATCATGGACTCCTATTTGAAGCCAGAATGGCCTTTCTAATCAGATTGCAAACCTGAGACTGAGTGAGGAAGCCTCGTCTATCAGCATGCTGCAGATGTGCTTAACCAAATGAGTTGCAGCCCTATTAGAACAGGATGAGCTCGCTTATTGTATGGCTCTTCTAAGAAATCCAAGCTATTCAATCCCAGTCCTCGCATCCGATGCATCTGCTTAAAACGTCTTTAAGCCTCTGCTTAAAACGTCCAAGGAAAGAGAACCCACCACCTCGCAAGGAAGCCTGTTCAACTGAGGAACCATTCTGTCAGGAACTTCTGGATGCTTAACCAAAAATTCTTTTGAATCAATTTCAACCCAATAGTTCTGGTCCCACCCTCTGGGGCAACAGAAAACAACTCTGCTCCATATGACAGCTCTTTAAGTACTTGAAGATGGCTATCGTATCACCTCTTAGTCATCCTCTCGCCATATTAACAAAACCAAGCTCTGTCAGCCTTTCCTTATATGTCCTGGTCTCCAAAACCTCTCACCATTTTCGTTGCCCTCCTCTAGACCCATTATGATTACGGCCTTAAGAGAGTGGGGCTTTCATTGGGCTTTGGTGAGGAGAATGGTAGGGGAGACTGTCTTTCAAAAGATCAATGAAGCTTTATTGATCATCTTGTGGAGCCATATTTAAACAAGGTCAAGCCATTTTTCTTGTCTACTATAGGGTCAAGAATAAGGGGAATGTTTTGAACGTGTGTTATTGCAATCCCAGTCCTCGCATCCGATGCATCTAGTGGAGCAGGATTATAGCTGAGGGATAGTTGAGTTTACGGACAGATGGGGAAGACTGTGGACAAAGGTACTATAATGAGAAACTTTTTCTAGTCTAAAAACTGTCTATTAGCAGCCCTATACAACAAGCGGAGCATCTCTTTTGCTTTTGGCAAAAATCACTAATGGCAACAGCTGGTGCTGACTAGCCTGTTTGTTCACCATCAAAATAGAAATTCAGTCCCTGGAGTTTGTGTATTCCACACAGGAGTTCAGATACATAAGACACTACTTAATTTTTGACTAGTCTTGGAAAAGGGTTAACAAGAAGTTCCTTAAGGTCATCCCTTTTGAATGACTGTGGAATGTATTTGTAGGTATGCCTCATTAGTCCAGTTGAGTTTCCTCAGTGATTTCCTTCCTGTTTCCCCAGAAATACTCAGCTGATCACCATACCTCCTTTCCATCAGACCTGGCTTTCCTTTCAAAGCAAGTGGCGAAAGCTTGTGGGTTTCCAAGCTTCCAAGCAGAAGCAGGGATCCTGAATTATTATCACCTTGATTCTTCTCTGGGAATTCACGTGGATGAGTCTGAACTGGACCATTCTCAACCGCTCCTATCATTCAGGTGAGCTATACAAAGGATAATTGTTAATCACATGCTGGGCTGGATTCAACCAGTTTTTTGACTAATGAAAAAGTATGAACAGAATCCTGTTTGACCAACAAAGAAAGGCCGTAGTGGGGATTGTGGAGCCTGTATGCATGGAAACCACATAGGATGAGGCTGTAGTAATAAGGGGACCTGAGTCAGATCAAGTGCAAAAGCTACCTGGATACAACCTATTGAGTTCCAAATTATGGGCAGTAGCCCAGAGTTGCAGAAGGGCTGGATTGCTAAAGAAGTATTAGTGTCTGAGAGCCAAAATGTGTTTGTGTGTGTTAAGTATTGTCAAGTCACCTCCAATTCATGGTGACCCTGTGAAATAGTGTCCTTCAAAACAAGGTCAACAACCTTGCTCGGGTCTTGCAAATTAAGGGCTGTGGCTTTATTGAGTCAGTTCATTTCATGTTGTCTTTCTCTTTTTTAGCGTTATGTGAAAAGAGTTATTTTAGCTTCTAGGGAAAGTACAGTCTTGATCTGATCTAGAATCCACTGTTTTATCTTTTTAACTGTCCACAGTATTCCTAACCTCCCCCCCCAACATCACATTTCAAACGAATCAACTTTCTTCCTGTTGGCTTTCTTGGTTGTCCAACTTTCACACCCATACACAGTAGTTGAGAATACTATGTCAAGAATTGACTTGATCTTGGTCGTCAGCGAGAGATCCTTATTCTTCAGAATTTTTTCTGGTTCCTTCATGACTGCCCTTCATTAACTCAGTCTCCCTGTGATTTCTTAGGTGCAGTCTGTCTTTTGGTTGATCATGAAGCCAAGGAATACAATATCTTGAACAGTTTCTTCATCATCAACCTCTTACAGTTGTGCAATTCCCCAACAGTCATTATTTTTGTATTCTGGATATTCAGCTGTAATCCTGCTTTATCACTTTCTGCTTCAGCCAGGCATTTATTTATGTATATCCTCTTCTCCAGTAAGGCAGGTTAGGTCATGTGGGGAAATACGCTCTTTGATGGCTTCATCTTTTCATTTTCTCTTGAAGTAGGATATTTGTCTGTACAATAAAAGGCAGACTGCATGTGATGCTCAGTGTATATATTATGTCCAGCTCTCTTTTTGAGGCTATAATCTAACATAGGTCAGTGCAAGATGTTGGGACCTCTTTATCTTTTAGAGTAATACTTTTCCTCTGGAAAAATCAGCTAGGAGGGATGATTTTCAGTGAATAAACTTCCAGAGAAGGAAGGGTTAAAATGCCCCCCGTCCTACATACACATGCTAGTTTTATGCTTAATATCAGTGGTCCCCAACCTTTTTATCACCGAGGATCGGTCAACGGTTGACAATTTTACTGAGGCCGGGGGGGGGGGTAGTCTTTTGCTGAGGGACGTCGCTGCCGCCGTCTGAGCCCCTGCTCCACTTGCTTTCCTGCTGGTGCCCCTGACTTCCCGCCGCCCGCTGGGTGGCGCTGCCAGCAGCAGCTGCGCAGTGACATGCCGAGGGGGAGCCCCAGCCATGGCAGCCGCTGGAGAGCACCAAAGGTTAGCTGGCGGCAGAGTGGCTGGGCATCCCCAAGGCAGCAGCCGGGGAGGAGGACGAAGAGGAGCCGCGGCCCGGTACCGACTGATCCACAGACTGGTACCAGTCCCCAGACCGGGGGTTGGGGACCGCTGCTTTAGATTACAGCTTCTCTTTCTACATCTCATCAAAGATCACACTTCATGTGACAAGGTGTTCTATGTGATTTATCTCTGAGAGTGATAACTGCCCAAACTTTAATGTAATGCATTACTTCTGGTGGTTCTAGGGCAGAATATGAAAATGAAAGAGGAAATGGAAAGTGCTTTGCTGTCTAAGATTATACAAAAATAATTATGTTGCAAAAAATGTGAACGAACATGGCATACACATGGCAAAAACTGAATTTCTCTCTAATGTATTAAAAGGAATAATGCTGATCAATATATTTTTATGTTATGCTAATTGACTTTTCTTATCTTCTCCTTTTTCCCTCCAGTTTTGGACAATCATCCATATTTTTGCTGGGAGGGCTGAAACGAGATGAAGCCCCCGTGGCTATGTTTATACACAGTGGAGACATGATGGTCATGTCTGGCTTCAGCCGCCTGCTATATCATGCAGTTCCCAGAGTTCTGCCCAATCTCGAGGGGAAACCTGTGCCTTCTTGCCTGGAGCTGCCTCTCCCTGCTGACCTTCCTGCGGATTCAGTTATTGAGCCCTGCTCTCAAGATGATTGGCAAGTCTGTGCCAAATATTTGCAAAGATCCCGCATCAACATGACCATCAGGCAAGTTCTGGCTGAAGGCCAGAGCTTCCCAACTGAATCTGGGATGGAGAATAAACTGGATGTTCTTTCCAAAGGTTCCTATCATGAAGAGAACAGTGAAATCAAAAGGCACAAACCTGATCTAGACAGCTGAGACCACCTGGAAGATTTCTTTTTCCCCACTGTGAGGCTCAGCCCAACCTGTAGCCAGTCACTCAGGCTCTTGGAGGGCCAAAGATGCCAGTGAAGGGGAGTGGACATAGTGCACAGCTGAACGGGCTGTGGGAGAGGAAGGCATGGCTGGCATCCCCATTGCTAGCTCATCCAGAACAGTGGCAGGAGGTGCATTGACCAGCTGAACAGTGAGCCTGGTGCTCAGCTCACCAGTGGACACAGGAGATCCAGCCCACTTGGCCTGTTACAGCAGCAAGCCCGGCCTTTTTCACTTCCATAGGCTCAGCCCTGGTGGTTGGAGTAAGAGAGGGAAAGGCCTCATAGGAGGAAAGGAGAGAAGGCAAGGGAAATGGCAGAAGGGAGAACCCAGGGTGATAAGGAGATCCCTGCCTCAAAGCACAGGGCAGAAAAGATCCTTGAAGCACAGCCAGGCTTGTTCCTGGAGGCCACCAAGACAGCTTAGGCCTGCAGGGGACCCAAAGAAGGATTAGGTGGAATACCCATGCCCCGCCCTCAGTAACCTCGCCTACCTTCAAGAAAAAACAGCATAATAGCAGCTAACAGTGTCCTGATCCTTGAAGAGCTGGAATGCACGGACAATATTCCATCCCTTCACCAACCTCCACGCACTCATTGGTCACAGCCCAGCATGGGAAGGTTATCATCCATCCAGATGGAGAACAACTGCTGCTGGGAAAAGTATGTGACTAAACCAGAACTGTGGTTTTTTCCAACATCTATCATGTTTTCTCCAGTGTCCCATAGTGGATGGTCTTTACTAGGTCACAGAGCAAATTCATATCACTTGCATGAATGCCACTTGCCCTGTTCCCCAATTGCCTTTGTGCCTCTGCTATGAAGTACGAGAATGAAGGCACCAGTGAGAGAAGCAAAGTGTTAAGTGGTGGGTTTTGTAATAGAACCAATGCATGGTCTGCAAGCATAATGATGGGGCAGACTGCCTGAAGCTGAGCACGTCTGGGCCTGGCCAGGGACCCCATGGGAACTGCAGAAGAAATGTTAATAATAAACCACATTTTCACCTGGGTTGAAATTGCAGTGAGTCTCCGAAGCATCTTGTTTGCAGCCTCTTAATGTACACCCCTGCCTGGAAGCCATTGGCTTGCCCTGAACGCCACTCTGCTGGAGTCATGCTGTGTCATGTAAGAGACCCACTGTATGCCTCACAATGTGTTTATTACCCTTTGACTGGTGCAGAGAGTTCATTTTGTGAGTGGGATGGGGCTTGTTCTTTGAAACCCCCCCCCCTCCTTTTCCAGAGCAAAATAATTAGGGATTGTCTAGTGATTTTTCTATTCAAGACGCCCTTTTCTCCCCCTTGTCCCTGAATACTAAAACCACCCTGTTCCATCCGTGTCAGGCCATTTTGCTGCCAGCATAATACTGTCTTTGCAGTCTGCCTCCTTTAGGAGCAGACTGCAGAGAATGACTTAACAAACAGGAACAATGAAGTTGTAGACAAAGCATCCAGAAAGAAAATTAATCAGCGACTATCTCTACTGCCCAAAAGGTAAATATATTGAGACAAATAAGGACAACACAGTCCTCTGTGCCCATCTGTTTTAGGATTCCGACTTCCCTATCTGGTTTTTAATGCAATTTTAATTGCCAGAGTGCAGTGCTCTGTCCCTGGGGTGTTTTGCTGCTCTTTTCCCATGAATAAGCTTACTCTGCTTTAAATTAAAGATCCCTATCTGTCTTGGATAGCTACTTCCTCACCCCCCCTTTTGCTTCGTTATTTGCCAGTATTGTTCAAGCTGCTTGGAGTAACTCTTTCACTTTTTCCTTCAAGCTGTGTTCAGTCCTGCTGCTCTGAACCTCCCCCCACCCACCCTCGGAGTGCAACAAGTAGCATCTGCTCTCTTGGGTGGCTGCTTTCTTTAATTGGTTGGTTTTGCTGATCAAATTCTGAGGAGGCTTTGCCAAGGTCTTAAAAACATCTCAGTGATACCATATTCTGTTTCCTATATATATTGGCTACAGTTAGATCTTCCAAGTAGAAGTAGAAGAAAAGTTGGTTCTTACATGCTGTTTTGCTCTACCAGAAGGAGTCTCAAAGTGGCTTACATTTGACTTCCCTTTCCTCTCCCCACAAGAGACACCCTTTGAGGTAGGTGAGTCTGAGAGAGCCCTGATACTACTGCTCTGTCAGAACAGTGCCGTGGCGAGCCGAAGGTCACCCAGCTGGTTGCATGTGGGGGTGTGCAGAATCAAACCCAACTCGCCAAATTAGAAGTCCGCATTCGTAACCACTACACCAAGCTGGTTCTCAGTAAGTTTCCTTATAGAATCATAGAGTTGGAAGGGGCCTCCAGGGTCATCTAGTCCAGTAGTCTGCAACCTTTCTAAGGCTGCCAGCCGGTAGGGGGGAGAGCGATCTGGCGGCCTCGCAAGCGCCTTTGCGCCATGTAGGCCACAAATGGGCATGCGCGAAACTGCCGCGCATGTACGTTTGCAGCCGCACATGTGTGGCTGCCGGATCACCCTCCCCCCACCGGGAAGTTTCTCACTGCGGGGGGGCGGGGAGAGGGAGCTGCGGCCCGGTGCCGGGGCCTTCGCAGCCCAGCACCAGGCCGCGGCCCGGTCATTGGGGACCACTGATCTAGTCCAACCCCCTGCACAATACAGGAAATTTATAACTACCTACCCACCACAGTGGCCCCAATTCCATGTCCGGATTATTCTCCCTTCCCCCCCCCCAAAAAAAACAATCCATGGCCAGTCTGGCCTGGAGGATATTTACCTCCTGACCCCAAATTCGCAATTGGCATTTCCCTGGGCATGCAAGGAAGGGCCACAAGAGCCAAGCGTGGACACAATCCCTTCTTCCCACCTACTCACAATCTACTTAAATTCACTGAATCAGCATTTCTGTGAAATGACTATCTAGCCTCTGCTTAAAACGTCCAAGGAAAGAGAACCCACCACCTCGCAAGGAAGCCTGTTCAACTGAGGAACCATTCTGTCAGGAACTTCTGGATGCTTAACCAAAAATTCTTTTGAATCAATTTCAACCCAATAGTTCTGGTCCCACCCTCTGGGGCAACAGAAAACAACTCTGCTCCATATGACAGCTCTTTAAGTACTTGAAGATGGCTATTGTATCACCTCTTAGTCATCCTCTCGCCATATTAAGAAAACCAAGCTCTGTCAGCATTTCCTTATATGTCCTGGTCTCCAAAACCTCTCACCATTTTCGTTGCCCTCCTCTAGACCCATTATGATTACGGCCTTAAGAGAGTGGGGCTTTCATTGGGCTTTGGTGAGGAGAATGGTAGGGGAGACTGTCTTTCAAAAGATCAATGAAGCTTTATTGATCATCTTGTGGAGCCATATTTAAACAACGTCAAGCCATTTTTCTTGTCTACTATAGGGTCACGAATAAGGGGAAGGCTTTGAACGTGTGTTATTGCATTTTTGTTAGGAGGATGTAGGTTCAGCTACAGTCAGAATTTGTATAAGAGACTACCAAGGAAGACTGGAGTTGCTATGAAGAGGAAAGCAATGGGAATAGGGTTGGGCGCTTTGGTGCCCGAAGAGGCCATTCACTCCCGACGCAGCTAGCGCTGTGCCACAGGGGGGGGGGGCACAGCGCTGGCTGCGTTGGGAGCAAACGGCCGCTTCGGGTGCTGAAATGTCCAACCCTAAATGGGAAGCCACCTCTGCTCATTTCTGGCTTTGAGCACCCCATTGTTGGGGTCACTGTGAGCTGGTTTCAACTCAGTGGTGTATTCTCTCTTTAAGTGTAGAGCACACACAAGCACACCATGAGCACCTTATATGCAGCTTGGAGGGACATTAAATTTGGCCACTCTTGGTTTTATATGCATGAAACCTACAGTGTGCATTGTTCCCACAGTCCCTGACCAAAGCCTTTCCTGTTTCTGCTGCTTGCAAAACAACCAGGGGATATTTCCAGTTAGCAGTAAGACCTAAGAGAATCTGTTTAGTTCTGCCAAGAGATTAAGAAACATCAACCACTCTATTTTAAAACCTGCTCATCAAGGCATGTGGCTTATCAATTTTGTTGTCTTAGTCTTAATTCTTTTTTTTCCCTTTTGCACCATTAGTCCAAAGAAATTAATTTGCTAGATAAACATTCACCGATCCATATAGGAATATAGGATATGGTACCTAAAATTGCTACATACAATATAGAAATTAAATATAATTAATTACAGCATTGCAATCTACTGATAAAAGCAAGGCATGGTAGGGAAGAGAGAAAAATCAAATGGAAGGGAGGTCAATCAGAGATAGCCAGAGTAAATAAACTGGGGTTACAGTGAATAGGAAGGATTTGGAAAAACAGGTTCCCCTTTCATTCACTGAGGGAAGCAGTCCTCTTGATGGGAAAAGCCATGGGAGACTTCCTTGTGTGCCATCTGGGACCTGTTCTGGGTATTAGTAGCAAGTCAGTGAAGTACTTTGAATTATGTCTTAAAAGGCTGATGCATGTAATTGTCCCATTGCCTCAGGGGAAAAAATCCCTAGGATATAGGGGTTTTTTAAACATTATTTATGTCCTGGTTTTCTCCCCAGCGGGGAACCAAAGCAACCTGACATTGTTCTCCTCTCCTGTGAGGTAGGGTAGGGTGAGTGTATGGGATTGGCCCAATGTCATGCAGCAAGTTTCCAGGGCAGAGTGGGGATTCCAACTTGGCCTTCTCAGATCATCTGAAGCTGTCCACTACACCCCACTGGACCTAGTTCCCAAACTCTTGTTCTGTTTATTTATTTTAAATAGTTATATCTCACTCTTTGTATATGAAACATATATAACATTGCTTGCAAAGTGTTACAAACTGTGTTCCTCTTAGTTGAATCAGGAAGTGCCTATATAACGGGAAGCCATGTTTGTGTGCATCTGCAATGGGCGGTCAATTCATACCTGACTTTCAGCTACCCCCTAGGGTTTCAAGGCCAGTGATTAAGCAGAGGTGGCTTGCCATTACCCCCTTCCTCCAAGCCTTCCTTGGTGGTCTCCCTTCCAAATACCAACCCTGGTTAGCTGACAAGATCAGGCTATACTCGCCCATTCCACATCCCCAGAGATGAAAATAAGTCCCAGACTTCATGCTGAGATCTACTCTCATAAAATCAGGGAAGCCTTGCCTCTCCATGTTACCTTCTCACTATGATGACCCCTACCCATTGTGAGTTGAAGATCTGAACTGAAGAGAGGCAAGATTAGCAATTAGATTTCTCTTCATATTTAAAAATAGTTGTAAAGGGTGCCCTGAACAGATTGGGACTGGAAGGAGAGGAAATTATTTGTTCTATGTTATTGTCATCTAAGTTGTCCTCTCAAGTTAATTCCCCACATGTGTGAATTCAAGAAACATGGAATGCCAAGTACGTTTGTGTGGGATCCATTTCTGGCTACCATTCCTTATTGAGTACAAATTCCAGCTGCATGCTAACATGGCAGTAAACCACGAGTTTCACATGGGACAGCCCCTCAATGGCTGATCTCCTTCCTCCGGGGTCGTGGACAGAGGGTTGCAATAGGAGAGAGAACATCAAACTGCCGACAACTTACTTGTGGAGTCCCACAAGGAGCGGTCCTTTCTCCTATCTTATTCAACATCTTCATGTGCCCTCTCGCACAGCTGGTATGGAAGTTTGGGCTGGGTTGTCATCAATATGCTGCAGATGACACCCAGCTCTGCCTCCTGATGGATGGCCGCCCTGACTCTCCCCCAGAACCATTAGCCAGCTGCCTGGCAGCAGTGACGAGATGGCTCAAGCAGAGTTGTCTGAAGCTCAATCCTTCAAAGACAGAGGTCCTGTGGCTGGGTAAGAAGGAGCGATGTGAGGAAGCACGTCAGCCTGCCCTGGATGGTGTGCAGGTCTCTCCACCAGAAATCTAGGCCTGATTCTGGATGTTTCCCTCACAATGGAAGCCCAGGTTACAAAGGTAGCGTGGCTGGCATTTTACCACCTCCGCCAAGCCAAGCTACTAGCGCCCTACTTGGCCCCAGAACACCTGGCCACAGTGATCCATGCAACAGTCACCTCTAGACTGGACTTCTGTAATTCGCTTTACGCAAGCCCACCCTTAGTCTTGACCCGGAAATTACGGCTGGTCTAAAATGCAGCGGCCAGGATCCTCACAACAACACCGTGTTAAGTCCCACGTCCGGCCCATTATCCACCAACTGCAGTGGCTGCCAGTTGAATTCCGGATCAGACTGAAGGTTCTGGTAATTACCTTCATGGCCATACAGTCAGGGCCCAGTGTACCTAAGGGACCGCTTCCCTGCCTATGCCCCTCAAAGAGCTCTATGCTCCACCACCACCAACCGGCTAATGGTCCCTGGCCCTAAAGATGCCCGCCTTGCTTCGACCAGGGCCAGAGCATTCTCTGTCCTGGCCCCCACCTGGTGGAATGAGCTCCCGGAGGAGATCAGGGCCCTAACGGAGCTAAAACAGTTCCGCAGGGCCTGCAAAAAGGAGCTCTTCTGCCAGGCATTTGGTTGAGACCAGGCATACTCAACAGCGTCTGAAGGGCCCCTGCTCCCTCCCTCCCAGAACTCCATCAGTGTGCTATGGACCTGTTTGTACAGTTGCACTGTTCGCATTGTTTGCACTGTTATAACAATCAGTTATTAGTATTATTGTTACGGTTATTTATATGTTATGGATTGTTTCATGTATTGTTTATACATTTTATGTAAACCACCATGAGCCTCCGGGGAGGTCGGAATGTAAATATAATAAATAAATTAAATAAATAATTGTGGTTTGTTATGTCTGAACAATGCGCAGGCACCTCCCCTCCAATGGTTGTTTCCTTCCTTGCATGCAGCAGCTGCCCCATCTTTCTCCAGCTAGATGCTGGCTAGGGTTGGCTGTACAGCTGAAGAAAAAGAACATGCAAGGATGTTGCCTGGCTCTCCCGACTTCTTCCTTATCGTCACAAGCCTGCAGAGAGAAGAAGAAAAGGGAAGTGAATGGAGAAAGCAGATTAGATGTGGTGCCAGCTTGTGCTTGCCTCATCTTTCCCCTTTCATTCGTCTCGCACAGCTATCACTTTCATTGTTGCCTGTGACAGCCTAGAACGGCTTGAGCCTAAGAAATGTGCAGAGTTCCCGTCAATGTCTCATCCCCTCACCCTTTCTCACCTGGGAGACCCTTTGGTGTCATGTGAAAAGGAAACCCATTTTGTAAAGAGAAGAAGCAGATTTTTGCACCCAGAATTCAATGGGACTTGCAATTAATCATGCATATGATTGCAGCTTTTCAGTATGGAAGGGAGTACTAGTGATTTCAATGGGACTTATTCATAAGAGAGCTGAATGGGATTCCTTCCTTACAGCTTGATCCTGTGCATGCTCACTTAGAAAAGGGGCTGCAAGGGACTCCAGCCAAATCCTATGCATGTTGATTTGACCATCAGAGATAAAACACATACCCCCTTCTTGATTTGCTCCTGAAGAACAGAGGAACTAGCACATTGCATGAAGACACTTGTTTCCCCACCTGGTCTTGCAGCTATTCATTTCTGTCTTCTACACTTGAGAAAGATAAGAAATATATTTCCCCCCTCATTAACAGAAAGCCCCGTTGATGAGGGTGCAGGGGGAGGGCAGAGAATAAAGAGGGCAGTTTGCTGAGGCAAATTACAGCCATAACAAGGCACAGAGAAGAGCCAAGTGATGAGAATTGGAGATGGCTATTGATTTTTGAATGATGGAAGATCCAGCATAAAGTAGGGACTCTAGAAGCCAGCTCATTCCTCATGTCTTGTTTCTTGTTTACATAGAGTCAGCAAAGTGTGTGAGGACAGCCAACTAAGGAGTTGTTTAATGAGCTTTGTAAGAGTTCCTGGTTTTGAAAGAGCAGGATCAAGTTGTAAAGGATTTTTTTTCAAATTCTTATCACTTGGGTTTAGGGAGTAGCAGTTTTGACCTTTGAGCATGACTGCAGTGGCATTCTTGTACACATACGTACACACACACACCCCATGTGTATTTTCAACGACTGAAACGGCCACTGTTTCAGCACTCGAAAATGGGGGCAGATGGACAAGAGCACCTCAGCCATCTGTGTTGCAGACAAAATCAGGATCAGGCCAGAATAATAATAATAATAATAATGGCAGCCATGTCATCATGGAATAGCCCTGTGGATACTGTCTTGTCTGGATCAGTGTTGAAAGAAGTAGCCCAGAGGCTAAAATGATAATGTCATGTATCCCACTGTGTGGCATAGTAGCAGGACAGCTACTTTCACTCAGTCGTACCTACAGCTCTTGCCCCACATGGCTTTTGTCTACCCAGATCCAAGTTTAGCCTTGGAGGGCAAGTCAGAAGGGATAGCATCTCCCTTTCTCATAAGTAGAAAACCTGATTGGATTAAACCCAATGAGAATTTCTTGACTTCTGTTTTTGAGCCAATCCTAATGAGGGGAGGGAAACCATCATTTCTGTTTGTGGATATTTCATTTTGCACAAACCGCCTTATGATAAACTCAGTTAACACACCTGGGAGGAGGAGAAGAGGAAGAGGAAGAAGAAGAGTTGGTTCTTGTATGCCACTTTTCTCTACCCGAAGGAGTCTCAAATCGGTTTACATTTGCCTTCCCTTTCCTCTCCCCACAACAGACACCCTGTGAGGTGGGTGAGGCTGAAAGAGCCCTGCTCAGTCAGAACAGTTTTATCAGTGCTGTGGCGAGCCCAAGGACACCCAGCTGGCTGCATGTGGGTGAATGCAGAATCTAACCCGGCATGCCAGATTACAAGTCCACACTCCTAACCACTACACCAAGCTGGCTCTCAATGCAATGGTGCAAAGCAATGCAAAGCAATGGTGGCTTTATATAACAAACTCCTGTAAGACTCAACACTAATAGGAGTGTCTTTCCTCTTTGTAACATGTAATGGCTATGTGGTTGCTGAGCAACAACACAAGGACTTGAAGGAGACATTCCATGGGAGTTTGGTGTGTCCCAATAGATTCACGTGTCCTTTCCTCATCCAGACTGAGATACTTGAGCAAAAATGTCTACAGGGATCCCTTCCATGCTGCCTTTTCCTTCTCAGGTGGCCCCACAGAGCTACTATTAGCTCCATTTGTGAAAATGTGTTACTGTACTTACATGGCTGCATGCAATGCTTGCAGCACAGCCAACAGTAGCTCTTTGAGAAGAGAAAGTCATTTCCTCATGGTTGCAGATACTCTTGAAACCACATTTGCAGAAGGGAGCCCAGATAAAATGAAGATTCTATTGTCTTACACAGAGATAGGACTCTGCTTTGTTCTTTCATTAATCTCTCTGCACCTCTATTATCATTGTATCAAGAAACAAGTTCAAAATACCAATGTGAATAAATGGATAAGTTGAGAATAGTTTGAGAAATATTGACACCCCACTTCACATATTTTAAGCAGGTACACACAAGAAATCTACATCTCCATGATACATAAATTAAATAGCATATGAAATACAACATATATTCCTCTACAAAAGTCAAGGAGTAGCCATTCCCTTTAAAATGGAAGATTAATATGCTGCCTTTTCAGCCCCAAGAGCTTCATATGAGGGCCATGGCAATTATTCATTTGGCAGCAAAACTGGCCTCTTGTTTTGTCCTGAACAAAACAATGTAATGTATATAATTAATGTAATGTATATATAGAACTATAATCTGCTGTTCCTAATTAATAATATTTACAAAGCTTGTCAGGTCAGTTATCTTCAGATAATTATCTTTCAAAGGATTAGTGCTTCTACAAGCAGCTCTATTTCAGTCAAGTAGCTCTTGCAAATGAGCCACTTGTGGCGCAGAGTGGTAAGGCAGCGACATGCTGTCTGAAGCTGTCTGCCCATGAGGTTGGGAGTTCGATCCCAGCAGCCGGCTCAAGGTTGACTCAGCCTTCCATCCTTCCGAGGTGGGTAAAATGAGTACCCAGCTTGCTGGGGGGTAAACGGTAATGACTGGGGAAGGCACTGGCAAACCACCCCGTATTGAGTCTGCCATGAAAATGCTAGAGCAGCAGTCCCCGACCTTTCTCAGGTCAGGGACCGCCTCCAGGGTGAGGGGAGAGCCGATGGCCCAGGTGCTGCGCAAACACGCACGCGCAATTGCTTTCCTAAGCTTTCATAAGCTTTCTCAAACAGCTCCGTAGGGCCTGCAAAAGGGAGCTCCTCCAGCAGACATTTGGTGGAGGTTGACCTGAACCACCGCTTCCCATTGACCCCCAGATAACAATCACTACAAATTCACCCAACTCACTGGGCCTCTTGAGTTGATTAATGTTCTCCCCAGTATTCTACTGTTTTATCGTTTTTACTGTTATCACTATATTGTTGTTATTGTTGCCGTTAGGTGCAAACTCGTGTCCGACCCACCGTGACCCCATGGACAATGATCCTCCAGGCCTTCCTGTCCTCTACCATTCCTCGAAGTTTGTTGTTATTATCACCACATTATTACAAACTGAGTTACCTGCATTGTTCCTGTTTTATGAAAACCACCCTGAGCCTTCGGGGAGGGAAATATATAAATACAATCCTTATCCATTGTTCCTCTTAATATCTGTGACACAGCCTGGGGGGTGGAACAAGTCCAGGGTGTCCGAAATGGAATAGGGCCAATCTGGCCAGACCCTGATTGGCCCTGGCCCTACAGTTCTTGCTCTCGTTCCCTGGATGCTAGCCACCTTGCTCTCAGACGCCTGAGAGAAAGACACAGAGAGCCCTGCCAAACCAGGGCTGATTACCTGCTATGGCTCCTGCTGTGAAAACTGCAAACAAGCCGAAACTGAAAACGAGGTATGATTCCCTGCTAGGAACCCTGATTACCTCCTGTGGCTCCTGCTGAGAGAGAGAGAGAGAGAGAGAGAGAGAGAGAGAGAGAGAGATCTGTGCCTCCCGGTGTCCCCTGGGTCCTAGCGCCCATTCTATTTCTGGTTGCAATGGGCTTTCTTGCTAGTAAATAAATAATGTGCATGCAGACTTCATCAAATATAGTGAAACAGAATATGCTCATGCATTATGTTTTGCTGCTTCAGATCATCAACTACCCACCAGAATCTAGAATGTGCTTTTCTAATGTGTTTGTTTGTTTTTAATAAAATAAAATACAGTTTATAGTAAAAGTCAAAATATTTTCACTTTTTACCATATATACCTAAATAAAAAAGAAACATTTTATTGATAAGTTTTAGATCCTGCCATAAACTTGTTTTCCAGAAATAATACAATAGCAATGCTGTTTCCATCTAAAGAATCACCATCCAACTCGGTGTTACATATCTAAAAAAATTAGTTTTTAATTTGATATTAAAATATTTTGTGACAAAAGAGGACACTCTTCACCAACAGGATTTTTAAGAAGAAGAAGAAGAGTTGGTTCTTATATGCCGCTTTTCCATACCCGAAGGAGGCTCAAAGCGGCTTACAGTCGCCTTCCCATTCCTCTCCCCACAACAGACACCCTGTGGGGTGGGTGAGGCTGAGAGAGCCCTGATATCATTGCTCGGTCAGAACAGTTTTATCAGTGCTGTGGCGAGCCCAAGATCACCCAGCTGGCTGCATGTGGGGGAGCGCAGAATCGAACCTGGCATGCCAGATTAGAAGTCCGCACTCCTAACCACTACACCAAACTGGCTCTCTTAAAAAAATCAGGTGCCCAGATAAGTGAGATTTTTTTGCTAGCAAATAAAACAGGCACTGTAGATGGGAGCAAACACGTGTATATGGTAAACTGATTGCTTATTTTTACTGAAATGGCCAGTTTGCATTGAAGCGGTAAGGAAATAACACAATAAGCAAATAACAAAATAAACATCCCCCCACACACCTGTCACTTAGCACTTCTGTGCTTCATTACCTGTATATCTATGTTGAATCTTTGTTAGAAGATTTTATCTCCCTAAAAAGAGTTGGGTGTTCAAATGGGTATTTATAGAACTGAGGGAAATAATATACTGTTGTAACAGAACAGCCTTTATAGCTTTAATGGTATATCTGTTCCTTGGGTGTTCATTAACAAAATACTATCTCAACATCTATATTCTGTCCTGGAATTAAGAAGAAAAATTCTGCTGTGTCAAGCAACCCAGAATGGCAGTCTACATAATAGCACTTTTGAAAGTATGTCACCTACTTGTGACTAAAGCTGGCATAGTATTGAAGTCATCTATTGAGGACTTTCAAAGTCTTCAGGTCACAGAACTGATCAAAATATTTTGCATCATCCACCATCACATCTCGATCCCTCCAATATTTTATAATATGCTAAGCATAATCAAATGAAAGTGTTATCAGTTTAAACCAGGGGTAGTCAAACTGCGGCCCTCCATATGTCCATGGACTATGGCAGGGGCTCCTGGGAATTGTAGTCCATGGACATCTGGAGGGCCGCAGTTTGACTACCTCTGGTTTAAACCATCCTATTAAAATAGTCAAATTCATTAAAGGAAATTGTCCATTTCTGCAACTATTCCAAACATACTTCATACAAGCAAGGAGCTTGTCTATAAACAGATAAACTTCTTTCTCCTTTCCCCATAAACGTCTAGGACTGAGTTAAAGCCAAATCTTCTGTCAGTGACAGAGCGGGACAGCCAGCGTTATTATTTATAACAAAGAAACAATGCTACAAGGGCAGCTCAGTCGGTAAGGGAACACAACTTTATTTTTGGAGGGAAAATTTGACCTCAATGAGAGGAAGTGTGTAGGGGGCTGGTCATAGCATGTTATTTAATTGAAACAACTTTAATACCATGATCTTTATGAAAATATTGTATCACAACAGAGAATAATTTTTGTGATCCATGGTTGCTGCCATCTGTGGAAACACCTGAGCAGAATATTTCATTTAAATCCTGAATTGCCATAGTAACAGAGCGCAGAACAAGTACTCAATTGACCATAGCCTCTACTTTTGTTCTTGCACGGGAAACATTTCCTTGTCTGAGTCAGAGCATACAACTTGATTTAATTTTTTAATTCAATCCGTAAACCTATGTGATAGGTGATATTTTGCAGCATGAAATGTCAATGCGTCTTTGGTTGCTATAACTTGGTCTTCTGTTTTTTTAATTTTGTTTGATAAAGACCTTTGCAGTATTAAGAAAGCTCTGGACTTTTTTCTTGGCAAAATTATTTGTTATGATGAATATATGATGACAGCAGCTAGAAATGAATTACTCTTGCAGCAAAATGGAAATCAGAAATCTTCACAAGCTTAAAAGAATGGGAATATAGGCTACCTGACAATGCAGTAATGGTGAAATTAACATCCTATTTGAGAAAGAAATCATACCAGATCAATTTCAAGCAGATCAATTTTTAAATCTGAGGTTTGTTATTTTTATTTATTTATTTATATTTATATGCTGCCCTTCCCCAAAGGCTCAGTGTCATATCAGTTAAAATAAAATAAATATAAATATTGTATGAATTTAAATAAATATTAAATTTTAAATTCTAAAAATATTTCCTCAGTACTGCCTTCCTCTCCAGGGAGAAAGCAGGGGACCATATTGTATGTGTAAGTTTTATTTAAGTGAATTTTATGAGCAGAAGATAAATTTATAATGAGAAACTATATAAATGTATTTTAATGCATATAAACGTATTACAATGCAGAAGCATAATGAAAACAAGTTTTCAACGTAAAGGTATGGGGAAGTGGATTCTGAACATTGTGAGATAAATAGTAGACTTTCTTTTGGACTTGGGTATATTGAAAGCTATAGATAGCATGTGGAAATGATGAGATGTGTAACATGGACTATAGTAGTGATGAAATTAATGAGACTGTTGTAAAGTACATTGGTAGTCAAAATTAAAATTAAAAATGTTTGAAATAAGAATTATGGTATTATATGGAGGATGTCTTGAAAATTATAATAAAGAAGATGTTGGGGAGAAATTTTTCTTGTTGTTCCATATACCCAGTAATGTACAACGATTTTGGAAATGTACAAGCTGTACAGATTTTATGGTCTTTCTTTTTTGTCCCTTTTATATTATTAACTTTAAAAAAGAAATATTATTTTAAAAAACCAAGAGAACTGTGACAGAACAGAACTACTTCAGAAGCTGTGTCCATTGACTTGCAGGAGGGCATTATGTGCTGGAATAAGATGCGACACCAATGTTGGGATAAACAAGGCCACAGCTTTATTTACCTCCCCACGGGAGGGTTGGCACAGCATGGGAGAGGGAGCCTGACATAGCAGTCAGCAGACTGTACCAACAACCCGCGGAGTCCAGAGGCGCCCTGGGGACCCGCACCGTTCCCAGCCGGGAGAGCAGATCCCCTTGCCTACTGAAGTCCGCCACTAAGGGAAGCGACCTATGCGGGGGAGCCACCAGGTGTCAACCTGCTTTGACTGCCCCCAGGCCACCTGGCAAACGAGCCCCTGGCCTCCTAGCTGGGTAAGCCGCGCTCGTATACGCACCGCCTCAGGAGAGGCCCCAAACCCCAGGGAGTCCGATCGCACACCGGACTCCCTGCCAACAGGCTCCATCCGATGCAAACCCGCAGCTGTGACAATTATTGAACAAAACATACACATTGAAACCCTGAACAATACAACATAGGATGGGTGGGAGGGAAGCAGCTCCCGCGGCGTTCTTGGCGAAGAGGACGAGACCTGCGCACGTGGAGACTTAAATACTCTCCACGGGTCCCGCCCTTTACGCTGTGCGCGCTGTTGTCAGCGCGCACGCTAAAAAGCTTCTGAGATGTCGCCTCTCCCTCCCAGCAAGCCCTCCGCCGCGTCAATGTTCGCTCAAGGTAAGTCTCGGCCGGGTTTTTATCACCCTAGACATGTTCCCAGTGCTGTCCCAGTGGTAATGAGTAATAGGCAGTGGAAGTGAGAAGGTGGGCATCCTGGAGATACTTAAGCATGTTTGTATTTTGAGTAAAAATTAATATTGTTAATTGGGATCACCTGTGTGTTCTTTACAAGGTTTCTGTCTTCTGTACCTGGTATCACCTTTAATGACATGCATGGTCCAGCTGACAAAGTGACATTTACGTCAGATCATGTCCTCATCTGTTCCACATAATATATTTCTGGTAAGGCCTAGGTGGAGGAGCTTAATGCCACTCAGTGCTTAACACCCACTCAGGGTGGCTATCCCACCCCTGAGTGCCTCCTCCTCCAACCAGCTGGCCTGTCTGTCCAGCAGCCAGCCAATCACCTTCTGTTCCCCACACCTGATGACCCCCTCCTTCTTCCACTTCCCTCTGAGGCTCAGAGACTGCAGATCCCTGCTGCATGAGAGCTGCCCCTGCTGACAAGTTCCCTTCCCGGGGGGCCTCCAGCCTGCAGCCTTTCCAGGTTTTGGGCGGAGGGAGAGTCAGTCCACAGAGTTTTTCCACTTCACCCCCACCCCTAATCTAGCGCCCATTGTATTCCTGAATGCAATGGGCTTGGCCCTAGTAACAAATAAGTTTGACACCTCTGTTCTAGACTACTTTGGATATTTTTAGCAGGAAAAAAACCCCTGTCTCCACATTTGATAATGTAACTGACAGCTTGAATAATTATGCTTTAGTTGATACTTGTAGTGGATTATAAAGATTTGCCTGAAGCAAATCTCTCCTTAGAACTCAGACTCCCTGCTAAGGGGAACTACATCAAGTCAAAGAACAAGAATGAACATTCCCAAATGTAGTGCATTCAACACAAACATTAATCAACTGGCAGAGCTCTCTCACTCTTGGGACACAGCAGATCAGACTGGTGTCCAAAAAGAAGAGGTACAAAACCACATGGGCCCATCATTATATATTTCATTTACAGATGCCTTTCTCAAAGAGTATCAAGGCAGATTACAGAATTTGAAAGCAATGCAATAAATTACAGTTTAATACATCAAATCATCAACTGCAATAAAATTGAAGTAGAAAATTAGAAAACGGTGAAATAAAAAGGAGGAAAAAAATCTAAACTTTTCAGACCTGAAGGAAGCACACACTGCCCTTATTCCACTCTGCAAAAGAGTTGTGATTAAATCTAGTCACCTGGTGTCAATCAAGATACATGGAGAGAAGGGACAGTCATACTTGTCATAGGAGGGAGGCTGTCTCACAAATCAAGTCTTGGTTGGAAGACACTCCTGCATAATAAGACAAGCTTTCTGACATTTTGTAAGGCTTCCTGCTATCTGTTTGATTTGGGGAGGAATCCTTTTATACAAGTACCATTTCTGATGCAATTCTTCCCCTCCATGGCCACTCCTGGTATAACAGCCTCAAGCCATGCTGATTTCAATGGGCAGAAGCCCTCAAATATAATACAGCTTTCTGTAAAAAGTGGCCTGTTGCTCAGGTATGACCAATGCCTTGACTTCTACAAATAGTTGCACGAGTGATGCAAGATTAATCATGCATGTGTTTCTTAGCTTTGTCCCTGGGCACAGTCACTAGTAATTAGGGTTGCTATTTCTTTTCCTCTGGCAGGTATTTTGTGCCCTCATTTGGATGGCCCAAGCTAGCCTGAACTTATGAGATTTTAGAAGCTATGCAGAGTCAGCCCTGGTCTGAATTTGGGTGGGAGACCACCAAGGAAGTCCAGGTTGCTATGCAAAGGAAGGCAATGGCATCCCACCTACAAAAGCCTATCAGGAGGAAAAAAAATGTTAGAGACACTAGTAGGGTTGCTATCTCCAGCCACTGCCTGGAAATTCAACAAAGGAAAGAAAGAATCTGTCCAGTGCCTTAATTAAAGATCAAAAGTTTAAGAGACTTTGTTATTTTGTTTATTTATTTAGGCTTGGACTCTGCCAAAACGGTTTCTAGATTGTATTCCGTTTTCAGTGCTTTTGTCAGTGGCAAAATGAGTCCATTCTTGTTAATCACTTAAAAATATAATTAGGCTGCCGCTCTTCTAGTGCGGAGAGTCAAGGCTGCCTAGAAATTAGCAACTCTAGCTACCAAGTTCAGTTCCCTGAAGTTCCTCCCTCCTCAAACTCTGCTGAAGTTCCTCCCTCCTCAAACTCTGCCCTCCCCAGGCTCCACTCCCATTAGTGGAATAGAAACTTTTGTTTTCCTTAAAAAAGCGAAGACTGGTCAGCCATCGTATCATTTTTAGGATCCCACATGACCCAGGAAGAACAGCAGGGTCTTATTGGTAGCTGAGCAGTTTACAAGGCCCAGCGTTGTCGTGGATACCCACTGCCTGGCAGCACAAGCAGAAATCACAAAGCAGTTTCCATGTTTGAATGAAAGAGCAAATAGTGAACTACGCACTTCATCTGAGCATCCACAGATATCTGAGTGGCACTTTCTGTGATGCTGCATAACTCCCTCAGTGGCCACCTGCCTGCCTCCTTGGCCATTTTCATCCTTGGCTGCCTTTTTGAAAGGCCTTTGGAATTTTTAAAAATACTGTGGGAGCTATACTGAGAGAGCCAGTTTGGTGTAGCGGTTAGGAGTGCGGACTTCTAATCTGGCATGCCGGGTTCGATTCTGCACTCCCCCACATGCAACCAGCTTTGGTGACCTTGGGCTCGCCATGGCACTGATAAAACTGTTCTGACCGAGCAGTGATATCAGGGCTCTCTCAGCCTCACCCACCCCACAGGGTGTCTGTTGTGGGGAGAGGAAAGGGAAGGCGACTGTAAGCCGCTTTGAGCCTCCTTCGGGTAGGGAAAAGCAGCATATAAGAACCAACTCTTCTTCTTCTTCTTCTATTCAGAAATCAAACCTCTTTAGAAATTGATAATTCAGTTTGTTAACTAAATGTTGTTCTGTAACATGCAATGATTCCAGATCACACCCATGTTTTTGTATGTTGGGAGGCTAGTCTTTGGCTGTTTTGTAAAGATCAACACCCCCCCCCTTGGTCTTACCTTTATGGAGTCTTTTGATGACAGTGTTGAAAAAGGTTATTTCTAAAAATAAAAAACACTGCTAGTGTAGAATGCCTTTTAATGTTGATTGTTTAGTCTTTTGTGTAGTACATCTTTTGATATTCTCCTGTATGTGCTGCTTTACTGTATATTATGATTTGCGTTTGTGTGTTTGATTGAAAAATCACCTTGGACACATTTGTAGAGATGAGAGGTGAAACTTTTAAATAAATAAATAATGGCATTCACTTGGATTCTGAACCAGAATCAAAACCATGAAGAAACATATCCTGGGAAAGGAAATTTGGCAGAATAAAGAAGGAAACCCAGGCAGTAGCAACTAAAATGTTTGCAGGAAATTATATATTTTACAGGGAAGTAGTATTATTAGAATGAAGGTTCTTGCTGATCTGTCAGAAAAGGCAAAGGGTCAAAAACATCTGTGATAAAAATAGTCCCTTACCCTGAAATAATGCTTTGCTGAGCATGATCAGACCCATGATCAGACTTATATGACATGAAATTACATTGTCCTTAAAGGAGGTGCTATATATTTTCCTCCTCAAAAGACATCCAATGTGATACATTCTATTAGCAGCTTAAAAGCTTAGAGCATAGACCATAATTATCAGGAGCTGCACCATCTCTGCGCCATGAACCCATGCATCAGCTTGCTCTCCTGCCAACATTCCTCTCTTAGACCATTTCTGCACAAGTGCAAACCTCCACATTGGCATTTAAAAATAATGATCAATAACTTTCCCGCACCTTAGTGTTGCCAGTGTTTCCCGATGAGTCCAACTTTGCACCACCCCTTCCGCAAAATTAGATTTATTTCAGGGACTTTTTTTTCTTGAATTCAGATCCAACCTCCCCATGTGTTCCACACTTTCCTTGAAAAGGCATTGTTCTCTGTCAGCAACGGAACCTTCGTTTTTTCCTCTTTTTTTGGCGCATGTACAGCAATGTTAAAACAAAATCCTTCTGCCCTTGTCCTTGACCTGGAAATTGCAACTAGTCCAAAATGCAACTGCTAGAGTCCTCATGAGCAGTGGTCCCCAACCCCCCGTCCGGGGACCGGTGCCGGTCTGTGGATCAGTCGGTACTGAGCCGCAGCTCCTCCTTGTCCTCCTCAGCGGCTGCCCTGCCACTCTGCTGCTGGCTCACCTTTGGTGCTCTCCAGTGGCCGCCATGGCTGGGGCTCCCCCTCGGCGCGGCACTGTGCAGCTACTGCTGGCAGCGCCCCCCAGACTACCCCCCCCACCGGGCCTCAGTAAAATTGTCAAGCGTTGACTGGTCCCCGGTGATAAAAAGGTTGGGGACCACTGCTCATGAGAACACCTTTGGGGGCTCATATTCAGACTGTTTTTAGGCAACTGCACTGGCTCCCAGCTGAATTCCAGATCAGGTTCAAAGTCCTGGTATTGATCTTTAAATCCATTCATGGTCTGGGCCAGGGGTAGTCAAACTGCAGCCCTCCAGATGTCCTGCCAGCATTTGCAGGGACTCATGGGAATTGTAGTCCATGGACATCTGGAGGGCTGCAGTTTGACTATCCCTGGCTGGGCCTTGTGGACCTGATCAACCACCTAGCTGTATACCCCCTGAAGAGTGTTCTGCTCTGCCAATAAGAACTAGCTGGTGAACCCCAGCCCTAGAGATGTACGTCTGGCTTCAACCAGGGCCAGGGCCTTTTTGGCCCTGCCCCCTGCCTGGTGGTATGTGCTCCCAGACAAACTGTGGACTCTACACAAACTTCCCTGGCTCCAAATCGCTTGCAAGACAGAACTCTTCTGCCAGGCTTTTTGTTGGAGCCACTGAACGACTGACAATGACATCTAAATAACCCACCCTCTGAATGGGAGAAGCAGAGGCAGAAAACAAAATCTATGGGATTGGTGTCTGATAAGGGTAATGAGCAACTTTTAAACTGTTTTAACTGTATTTTATTATTAATGCGATTATATATGTTATATTTTTAAATGTTGTAAGCCACACTGAGCCAGAAATGCTGAGAGGGGCAGTTTAGAAATCCAGTTATATGAACTAATGAACAAACAAACAACATGTTTCCTAGAGAAGGGGCAAAGCCCAAAGTAGGGAGAAGGGAAGTACAAAGAAAGGAGAAAACCCAGTGCTTCACCCCTCCTTTACGAAAAGGCATAAGATGCAATGACTGGTCACAGTCTGATAAAACTTTTGCAAAGTGAACTTTGCCAGCAGTCTCAGCCAGTTGTATGGTCTACCAGCAGGAGTAGCAACGGTCTCCACCTTCTCTGTAGCTTTTCCTTGCAAGAGTTACATGATGACAGTCAAGCAGCATAACCCATCTTCTCAGTTTTTGCTACACAAGCAGTGACATGCCTCAGGGCAATGACTGTCTTCTTTTGGGGCCTGTTATGTGTGTTTGGTTCAGACAATGCGCTTCTTTAACTCTTGATTGATGCTGAACAGAAAAAGAGAGGATACATGGCCTGCGGTTGCTTTCTGTGTGTAGTAAAATTCAGGATGGAAGCAGTAATGCTTTGTTGAAAGGGATTTTAATTGACGTTATAGGGAGGAAAGAGATTTGACAGGATTCATGCCGGGACCAACATAGTCAGTTCATTCCTTGCCCTGAAATCTAGCTTTCAGAATCACAGAATCACAGAAACAGAGAATCATAGAATCATAGAATTGGAAGGGGCCATACAGGCCATCTAGTCCAACCCCCTGCTCAACGCAGGATCAGCTTCTCTGCTTTTCATGATTTTGCCATAAGAAAAGCAGACAGTAAAGCAAGAGTGCTAATATGGCATGGAGGAAGGTTGGAAGCATCTCTGTGACATCCAAATCGCATCCAGACTGAGCTTTTGCTTTTATGTGGTAAGTATTTGGCCTGGGAAAGCTGAAGGAAAAGTCAAAGGATGTATTGCCCTTGGTTCTTAGCCTCCTTTTGACTGGAGGGCTCCTGGGATTATAACTTATGAAGATCCCTTCACCTGGAGAAAATGGCCACTTTGGGAGGTCAACTCTATGGCAAGAGAGCCAGCTTGGTGTAGTGAGAGAGCCAACGTGGAGTAGTGGTTAGGAGTGCGAACTGTTCTGACCAAGCAGTAATATCAGGGCTCTCTCAGCCTCACCTACTGTTGTGGGGAGAGGAAAGGGAAGGCAATTGTAAGCTGCTTTGAGACTCCTTCGGGTAGAGAAAATCAGCATATAAGAACCAACCCTCCTCCTCCTCCTTTTTCTGCCATTGAAGTCTCTCCCCTTCCCAAACCCACTCTTCTCAAACTCCTCAGTGAGGTACAATGCCATAAAATCCACCTTCTAAAGCATCCATTTTCTCCAGGGGAACTGATCGCTACAGTAAGGAGATGAGCAGTAATACCTGGGGATTCCCAGGTCCTACCTGGAGAGTGGCATCCCTAGCCCTGAGTGCATATACACATAAGTATTGCTTTGTAAGCCTCTTTAAGACCCCGGCCCAACCCTATGCCATATTCCTCCTGTCTAAGCTCATTATGTTTTCAGTGTGATAGAGCTCTTCACTTAGGACTCTATGAAATGTTTTGCAGACTCAAGTTAGAAGCCCCCTCTTTCCCCCGCACAACTCTTGTAAGCAGAAACTCAACCCACAGTTCTTGAGAACAAAACTTCCCTGATGTTCCTATGCATACCACAAACTGGGCTGCTTACTTAGTCCTCAGAAGTAAGCTCTCTAAGTTACACATTTCCATCATCTTCTGCTGTAATTACTTCCTTATTAGTGTGCTGTGCACATTGTTTCAACAAAATCTGAGGGAAAATGAAAGTAAAGTAAAAATGAAAGTTTATACCTGATATTCACACATACAGATTGAAGAGAGGTTATATTAAAGAATTTTTCTGTTTCAGTAAAATCTGCTGGGCAATTTGATTGACCGGGGGAGGAAAGGGAATTATACAACTATCCTCCAAAGTATATAGGTTCAGTTAAACATCCATTTAAGAACTCTCAAAGCCATTATGAAATCCACAAGTATTTATTTGTGGTTTGTTAATTTACAAATGTACCTTTCCCAGCAGTAGGAGTGGTAGTGTCATTAGGATGCATTTGTTGTTGTTAGGTGCAAAGTCGTGTCCGACCCATCGCGACCCCATGGACAATGATCCTCCAGGCCTTCCTGTCCTCTACCATTCCCCGGAGTCCATTTAAGTTTGCACCTACTGCTTCAGTGACTCCATCCAGCCACCTCATTCTCTGTCGTCCCCTTCTTCTTTTGCCCTCGATCACTCCCAGCATTAGGCTCTTCTCCAGGGAGTCCTTCCTTCTCATGAGGTGGCCAAAGTATTTGAGTTTCATCTTCAGGATCTGGCCTTCTAAGGAGCAGTCCGGGCTGATCTCCTCAAGGACTGACCGGTTTGTTCGCCTCTGTCACTATCTCCATTTCTTCCCCATCTATTTGCCAGGAATTGAGAGAGCTGTTTCAGTATGCAGGCTGGGTCTGGGATGCCCACCCTGTGCAACAGGCTGGTGTTAATTGTGGATTCTCAGTGTCCTGTCTGTGGTGCCTGATCTGGATAGGGATCATGGTGTGCATGGAGATCAAAGCAGCTGGGCAGGGAAGAGGAGACAAGGGCAATTTGTCCAAGTGCTCAAGAAACACTGCCTGGTGTTGCAGACCAAATATGCTCAGCCTTCCAAAATGTTTTGGAATAAGGTATCTAGCCAGAACCCCTTCAGCAAGTTTAGCTGTCCTGGGATAAAAGAATGGATTTTCATGTCATTATTGATGTCCCAGCCTTGCCACATGGCTTGCTTAATTTTACACTTGTGTTTCGCCCTTCCCTGGTGGCTCAGGGTGGCTCACAAAAAGTTTCAATATACAGATAATATGGCCATAGAAATACAAATACAATCAAATTATAACATTTAAAAGGCAAGTTTAAAATTTAGAAACCAACAAATCAACCAACAAATCTCCTCCTCACAGGGACTAACTAAACTAAATTGGGGGGGAGGACATTACCCCTGATGACAACATAGGTCACCTGACTCTTGGACTATTTTGTTTATTCAAGTCAATGGCTCTGCTATGGATATCCCCATGTACCCACAATATGCCAGTTTACTTATAGTAGATTTAAAATAATCTGCAGCTCCTGTCCCCATGTTTCTCCCCTATATCTTCATGACCTTGACTGATGGAAAGAAGACCCTCAGCAATTCTGCTGTAAATTTAACAACTCCTGCCTTGTGCTTTTGTTTATTTATTTGAGGAATATATATCCCGCCACCTTTTATATAGGACTCGAGACATCTTAGTGAGGAATAACAATCTAAATTTATAAGGTTATAGCTTTGGGGGGGTCAATCCTGGGAGGGGAAAATATTGTAAATGAAATAAATATGTCAAGATAGGAGAAAAATGATAAACGTAGCTTCTTATTCATACAAAGCCCTTCTATCTGTTTAATTCAGAACTTACAATATAGGTGACTTACACTTTGAATAAAATTTTGTTGGTTTTAAAAGGTATTCTATTGCTTCAGACCAACATGAATCTGAATTCTAAACTGTCATCACGGGTTTCAGAGTGAAACATCAAAGATGGAATTAACAACTGAGCTGTGGGCCCTTGGAGAGCTGGTGCAGATTCGAGGGCCTACAGGACAGAGATCTTCGGGCAGGCATTTGATTGGGACCAATAATGAATACCATCATTAAAGTTGGCCCTCTCCTGCAATTAGCTCCCCTGGAACAAACGGATATATTCATAGGCAATTGCCTCAGACATAGGAGCAGTAACGGAAAGTTTGCGGACCGCTGGTATACGGCACTGGTCAGACCACACCTGGAGTACTGTGTGCAGTTTTGGAGGCCTCACTTCAAAAAGGACATGGATAAAATGGAAAGAGCGACGAGGATGATCTGGAGCCAAGGGACCAAGCCCTATGAAGATAGGTTGAGGGACTTGGGAATGTTCAGCCTGGAGAAAAGGAGGTTGAGAGGGGACATGATAGCCCTCTTTAAGTATTTGAAAGGTTGTCACTTAGAGGAGGGCAGGATGCTGTTTCCGTTGGCTGCAGAGGAAAGGACGTGCAGTAATGGGTTTAAACTACAAGTACAACGATATAGGCTAGATATCAGGAAAAAATTCACAGTCAGAGTAGTTCAACAGTGGAATAGGCTGCCTAAGGAGGTGGTGAGCTCCCCCTCACTGGCAGTCTTCAAACAAAGGTTGGATACACACTTTTCTTGGATGCTTAAGACGCTTTGGGCTGATCCTGCGTTGAGCAGGGGGTTGGATTAGATGGCCTGTGTGGCCCCTTCCAACGCTATGATTCTATGATTCTATCATATTTTAATTATTACTATTATATGTAGTTAAGAGCCTCTTGTAGCACAGAGTGGTAAGGCAGCAGACATGCAGTCTGAAAACCCTGCCCATGAGGCTGGGAGTTCAATCCCAGCAGCTGGCTCATGGTTGACTCAGTCTTCCATCCTTCCGAGGTTGGTAAAATGAGTACCCAGCTTGCTGGGGGGCAAACAGTAATGACTGGGGAAGGCACTGGCAAACCACCCTGTATTGAGTCTGCCATGAAAACGCTACAGGGCGTCACCCCAAGGGTCAGACATGACCAGGTGCTTGCACAGGGGATACCTTTACCTTTTTATTATATGTAGTTAACTGCCTCGAGCCAGCTTCCTGGGAGGAGTGGCATAGAAATCCAAAATATAAACAAACAAATAAATTTGCAGCTATTTGACAATTTTAGCTCAAGAAGGAGCAGATGTGCTTATTCCAGGAATAAAATCAATTTCTCTAAAGAACTTCGCCCACACTATTTGTATCCCTTTGTCTACTTGCCACAGTTGAGTGTAACCCATACCTACTCTGACTGGATTCTTTGCCTTTTGACTAGTTCTTGTTTTTGATCTCTAACCTGCAATGCCACATAATACACTTTGGAATGCCAGGCATCCTGACCTCACTTCGGAATGATTCCCCAAACTTTCTTCTGTTTGTTCTAATGTATGTGTGTATGTATGTATATCTTTCTATACATTGATATCAATATAAACATATCTAGAATTAAATCAAGAAAACGAAGATCATGGCATCTGGCTCTCTCAATTCCTGGCAAATAGATGGGGATGAAATGGAGGTAGTAACAGATTTTATTTTCCTGGGCTCCAACATCACTGCAGATGGAGACTGCAGCAAAGATAATAAAAGACGCTTGATCCTGGGGAGGAAAGCTATGGCAAATCTAGAAAGCATCCTAAAAAGCAGAGACATCACCCGGGGAATGGTAGAGGACAGGAAGGCCTGAAGGATCATTGTCCATGGGGTCCCAATGGGTCGGACATGACTTCGCACCTAACAACAACAAGAATTAAATGTAAATTTCTTTCATTACGAACGCTTATGCCAGAGTACTTTAGTCTTTATTGTGTCACAAAATTCGTAATGATATTTTGGTTGCAACAGGCTGAGAGGATGATCTCCGTATAGGTCATGATGATTGCTAATGAAAGTGGTATGAGTCCCTGTCCCATCAGCTCCAGTTCTGGAAATATTCACATAGAATTGTAGAATCACAGAATCATATGAGTTGGAAGGTACCTTCAGGGTCATCTAGTCCAACCCCCTGCACAATGCAGGAGATTCATAGCTACCTGTCCATCCACAGTAACCTCAATTCCATGCCCAGATGATTCCCCCTTACAACACCCCTCCCCCCAGAATCCCTGGCCAGTCTGGCCTGGAGGAAATTCGCCTCCTGACCCCCAAGAGCCATGCTTAGACACAATCCCTTCTGCCCAACCACTTACAATCTGCCTAAGTTCACAGAATCAGCATAACACTGTCTATGACCTCTCCATGAGCCTGACCTGCCTGAACCATGAGCTGTTTGCAAGGTGCCAGCATGGCGTAGTGGTTAAGAGCAGTGGTCTCTAATCTGGAAACCCAGGCTTGATTCCCCACTCCTCCACATGCAGCCATCTGGATGACCTTGGGCCAGTCATAGTTCTCTCAGAGCTATCTCAAACTGTAGACATTTGGGTTTTTCCACTATGTCCAATATTGCCCCCCCCCCCCCGAGTATCACTTCCATTTTCAAGTCTCCCTACCTCTCCTGCTCTTCGGGGAAAAAAATGTCTGGTTGCGTTACAATCAAACAAAATATTCCCCCGCCACACTTGGTCCTCTCGTTTCCTTAATTGTAAGTTTGAGCCTTGGTGTCAGTGCCTGCTTTTGCTTTTGTTGTTATTACTGGGATTACTGGGAACAGTGAAAGCTGCAGGGGACCACTGCTGCTGGGGACAATGACAGTGTGCTCCCTAGAAGCCAAGCCTCTCCTGCCGGCTACCGAGGCTTGCCAGCGCAACATGCCTCCTCTTCGCCACCTGGAGCCTCCAAGCGGCAAAGAAGGGGCATGTTCTGCAGGCATGCCTCCGCGGCTGACTGGACAAGTTTCCTGATTACTACTGAGGCTTGCCTGCATAATGAGACTTCCTTCGCTTGATGAGTCCTCAAGCGCAGAAACGGTTTCAGCCTCACCCACCTCTTCTTCTTCTCTAGATCCTTACCAATAATCACTGGATGGATCACTGCCATTTGCTGCTCTGATCACAGCCTGACATATGAACTGATAAGAACGATATTAATTTCTACACTTGGCATCTGGCCCAATTTGCAGAAAGAGAGGAGCAGTGGGCTGCTTAAAGAACAAATTAGGTTTTATTTATGAAGAGAAACAAATTATATAGAGACACAGAAATCTAACTTTTATTTAGATTCTTTTTTCACCACAGTCATTCTTCTGTTGTTGAACTGTTGTTCTGAGGGCAAGCAAGGGGAAGTGTGTTCAGAAAATAGGACGCCTCCTGTTGAGTCCATCAGCACAGGGGAAGAGAGAATTTCAAAATCTTCAGGAAGTTTCTCTCCTGTTATGCCAAATTCATGTTTCCTCCAATACCCCCTGCAGGACACCCTTTATATTCTGCTCAGTTATGCACACTGCAGATTTTGCTTATCCCAACACCCTTAACGGCACCACCCATGGCCTTCGCCATAATCACTGAAATTAGCGGGATTTATTAAGGTGTTTACAGCACGATTCTGTGCGGATTGGCTCCCTTCTAAACCCGTGGCTCTTGAAGTGGAATCATTTCGCACAGAGCAAACCCCAGAAAAGCACGCGAAGATTGCATCGCGGTGTGACACCGGGGTATATAAAGCACACCCAGCCACCGCCGCCTGCGTATCCAACGCCAGTTCGCGGGTCTGCCTCTTTCCTCCGCCCCTTCCCCCCCCCCAGTCAGGATCCCTCCGCGCCCAGCGGCCAGCCAACCCCCTGGCTTCTCCTGGCCCGGGACGCGGCGTGTTCGTAGAAATCGGCCCAGTCCCCGCCCGCCGAGGTGACGTCATGGCCTGTGATTGGCGAGCGCTTCCGCCTGGGCTTCCGGTGCGATAGGACTGCAGGGCCGGGCGCGGAGGGCGGATTCTCGGCTACCGTCGCCGCCGCTGGTGCTGCTGCTGCTGCTGTGGTCGGCGCCGGCAGGATGAAGCAGGGCCCCGGGAAGCCCCGTGCCAACGGCTGCAGCCTCAACAAGAACGGCGGCCTGAAGAACGGCTACGTGCGAGGAGGAGGAGGAGGGGGAGAAGAAGGCGCCGCCGACGTCCACAGCCAGGTGAGGCGGGCAGCGGGGCTGTGGCGAGGCGCGTCCGGCGCCAGCGGCCACTCCCGGTCCCAGGGCGGCTCTCCAGGCCAGTCCAGCGCGGGGCGAGGCGAAGCGAGGCGGATGGGAGGAAGGAAGCGCTGCTCCGGGTCGCCCATGCGGCGGAGACGACGGAAGGAGGGAGAGAGGGTGGCCTTGGGCGGCCAGCGCTGCCGCAGCTTCGTCCTGCCTGGCACCGTCGAGGGAAGCGCCGCGGCCAACGCTTGGTGCCCGCCCGCCCCCCTTGGGCTCCGCTCCTTCCGGGCAGCCCTGCGGTGGGGGTGGGGGAGGAAGAGGCCGGACCCCTCTCCTTCCCCTTTTTCCGGCTTCCCAGCCCAGGCTGTCCGCGGGCGCCACGCCCAGCCCGATCCGGATACAGCCCTGCCCTTGTACGAGCCGCTGCTGACACGCGAGGAGGGGAGCGCGCCTGACCCCGCCGGTTGCCCTCTCCCTGCCTTAGCTAGCGGGGAGGAAGCTCTGCAGGGGGCCCGTGTGGAAGTCCCAGTCCTCTCCGCCAAAGGTGGCTCTTTATTGGCACGTGCGGCGCGGAGAATGCGTTTGTAGGGTAGGAAGTGACTTAAGGTGGGACGAGCAGGACCTTCACTGGCGCTTTCAGCTCATGTTAACTTTTTTGCTAAAACAGACAACAAAATGATACTTATGCATCATCTTTAGCAGATTTTTTTCTAGTATATGTATCTGAGGACAGAGCGTTGGAGAGAGATCAGGGTGAGGCGTGCTCAGTATACAACACCCAGAAATGCAAAGGCTGGGACAGTTTCTTGGGTTAAGAGTAGAACTATTCTCCCAAGTGACGTAATTCGAATGAAGGAAGTCCTGATAGGAACATAATCTGCAGGGCAGAAGTGAAAGAGGTCCCAAATTTGTGAGATAGGCCAGCAGGAGGAGGAAAGGCATAATAGTTAAGAAGAGGGATTGATTCTGGGCATGGGAGCAATGATGCTAGGGAAGGATAATGAGTTAGTATTTAAGAAAAGGCCATCTGGGTGGCGCTGTCTGGAGCCTGCGGTCTGGCCTGGACTTCCGTCGCTTCAGTGGGCCTATCCAGATGTACCCAGCAAAGCTGAACACATCCAAATTGGGCTGGTCCCTAGAGGGCCTGCCTCCGGTTGGCGCGCCCAAGCAGGTAGCCCAGCCTTACCACCAAACAGTCCCTGGACGGTGGTCCTCAACGGTGAGCCTGGCTACTGCTGTGCACCTTAGATGTGTGCCGTAATCTCGGAGGCGGTGCCACCTCAGCTTGGCCGGCCGAAGGCCTCACACTGCATCCATGGCGCCCCGCAATCCTCCGACCGGCCACCAATATCAAGCTGCTCACCAGCAGCCTGCCCGCCAGCGAGCTGCTCGACTGGCCTCGGGCCCAGTCGACACACTGCTGATCCCGTTGCCCACCCAACCTCCATGGCTGCAGCCTTCAACGCCGTGCCTCCCCTCCAACCGCCCAGATACGTCGTCTCCTCCCCATGCCTGCTCTCACTCCCCAGGGACTGCTAACGCCCATTGCATTTTAGCGTACAATTGGCTTTTTGACTAGTATATATATAACTTATATTGCTAAATTCAGCCCTTTACCAGAATACTGAAGAGCAGTGGTCCCCAACCTTTTTATCACCGGGGACCACTCACCGGGCACTACTCAATGCCTTTTACTGAGGCCCAGTGGGGGGGGGGGTAGTTTACTCCTCTACTCTCAACCACTGCCCTAACGCTCTCTGGTTACTATGGTAATGTTTAAACATCCCTTCAAAATAAGATACAGACATGCCACAACAATGAACATAAGGAACATTTTATTTTCATGGAAATTTTAACTCATGACAATAACAAATCAATGGGAACCCTGAGGTTGTTTCTCTGCAACGAGATAGCGGGGGTGCGGCTCGCGGGCGCGGCCCGATGCGCGGGCCGCGGCCCAATGCCCTGCCGGTCGCCAACCTCAGAAAGGTTGGGGACCACTGCTCTTATGGATTAAAAATTGGTTAAATGATAAGAACAAACAGTTCTAAAGTAAGCAGTGGGGCCTCATAAAAAAGATAGTTATCAGGACAGGTACTATTTAATTTGATTGATAAATGGTCTTGAACCAGGGGTGAATAGTGCTGAAATGGTGCAGAATTATTCAGGATGGGGAAAGCCAGGAATGACTGTGAAGAGTTCCAGGTGGATCTCCACAAATTGGGTGAGTGGGCAACAATGTGGCTGTTGCTAAACTTAAGTTGATGAACTGTGGAACAAAAAAGCCTAACTTCCAAGTATAAACTAATGAGGCTCGAGCTTGCTGAGACTGAGAGGGAAAAAAGATTTTTGGTTCATATGAAAGTGTCAAACCAATTTGGGGTAACGGTAAAAATAGGGAAACTGTTGGGGGGGGCTATTTGGAATGGGACCGAAAATAAAATGGTTGATAAGTGTATGGATCTATGGAATACTATGTCCATTGCTAGTCCCCGTGTGTCAGAAATGACACTGTAGAACTGGGAAGAGTAATCAATATGATTAGCTGATTGGACCATCTTCCCTATGAGGAATGGCTGAAGAATCTGGGGTTTCAGTTTAGAAGAAAAAACAACACATTATGGAGGTTTATATAATTATGTATGAGGTGGAGAGAGCTGAGAGAGAAAAAATTCTCCTAAAATACCACAATGTGAGGATATCTAATGAAACTGATGGGCAGTAGATTCAGGCAGAAGAAAAGGAAATATTTTACACAGTGAGTGATTTAATTGTGGGATTTGCTGCCACAGGATATAGTGATGGACACAAGCATAGACAGGGGGATTGATAGATATAAGAAGAACAGGTCTATCGGTAGCTACTAGTCATGCTGACTAAAACAAGCCTCCAGGTTTAGAGGGAATAAATGTCTGAATCCTAGTGTTAGGAGGTAGCATCTGGGGAAGGCGTTGGCCTGTTGGATGGCCATGCAGAGGAACTGATTGGCCACTGTATACGATGGGATGCTAAGCTATAACGACCACTGGTCTGATCCAGCAAGGCACTTTTTATGACTTCTAGGTAGTGGGAAACAGCGAGGTCTGTATGAGAACAATAGTGCTTAGCTGTTTGAAGGTTATGGTGTGCAAACTCTGGGATTTTGCAACTCTGGCAGTTCTGATTAAGAGGTGAACATCTGCTTTTGCATACATACCTTATAGCAGGGGTCCCCAACCCCTGAGCCATAGACCGGTACTGGGCCGTGAAACCCTCGGTACTGGGCCGCAGTGAGGGGGAGGGAGGCACTTCCCTTCCCCTCCCCCCTGCAGGGAAGCGCTCGTTGTGCTGGGAGCAATCGGCCAACGAAGCGGCCAATTTGCTCAAGCCTAGGCCCGGCAGGCACAAACATGCAGGCCAGCGAGCGCTGCGGGGGGGGGGGAGGCACTGGCAGGCGCAAATATGCAACCGCAGTAGCTCTACTCCTGCACGTTTGCGCCGACCAGTGCTGGCGCCTCCCCCCCCTGCAGCAAACACCATGCTGCAGGGGGGGGGGAGGCGCTGGGGCCAGTACAGATGCAGTTAACAACAACAGGGTCCTCACAGGAACATCTTGGAGGGTCCATATCCACACAGTGCTGAGGCAGCTGCACTAGTTGCCATTTGCTTCCTGGATCAAGTTTAGGGTTCTTGTACTGACCTTCAAGGCCATTCGCAGTCTGGGTCCCACATGCCTGAGGGGCTGCCTATTTCCTTATGCCCCTCACAGGGGCTTTTACTCTATGGGTGCCAGTTTGTAGGTGGTTCCCAGCCCACAGGAAGTGCACCTTGTCTCAGCCATGGCCTTTGTAGTCCTGGCCCTTACCTGGCAAAATGAGCTCCCGGAAGAGCTGAGGGCCCTCCAGGAACTTCTTCACTTCTGCAGGGCCTGCAAGATGGAGCTCTTCTGCCAGGTAGTCAACTGAGGCCAGGGCTATTAAGATCAAGAGCCCCCTCCTCTGCACAGCTGGAACAGCAAGCTAACTGCCCACTACATCTCCACTGGTAGGAGGGGGTTAATCGAGCTATAGAAAGGGGGAGGGGACAGGGGGATTAGAGTACTTATTTGCTGCCAGGGAAAGGAATCTGTAATGGTTAGAGTTTTGTGGTTTTAATCTGCAACTCAACACAGGCCAGATAGTCTGGGGATGGTGGGCAGTAATAATAAAAAAATAGGTTCAAATTATATCCATAAACAAGAACTAATTGCATTTCAGCTAAGAGCCTTCCTCAGTGGTAAAATTCAAACTGAGTACTACATAAATTAAACTCACTCTCATCATATACACATGGATCTAAAATGAAAGGAGGGGGAGAGAAATAGTCATGTCTGCTAAACAGATTTTTTAAAATTAATATTTTGAAATGTATGTAACTGAGATAACTACCTTACTCATACTGAGATGTTCACCCATGGAGTAAGTGGTGATAAATATACTGAAGATGCGACATGGGCAACTCTTTCATTTCTCAATCTAATATGCTGGAAATAATCCTTCCAGAGTTTATCAGTGAATCTTGGAAACATTTTGGCTTTTGTTTGGAGCCTTAACTGGGGAGAGCTGTGGCTCAGGCGTAAAGTCTCTGGTTGGCATGCTGCTTCAGTCCCAGCATCTCCAGTAGATTATATGAAAAGCCTCTGCTTGAGACCCTGTAGAGCTGGTACCAGGCTGTAGATTGGAACACTCACTTTGATGGACCAGGGGCCTGCTTCAGTATAAAGCAACTATGTGTGTTCCTTTTCTGACTATGACTAGGAAAAATGCTGACATGTTGCTTATGCTTAAAATATGTCTGCAATCCAAAAAATGTAGAAGAGTTGAACAATGACTGATTTAATTGTACAAGTATCTCTGCTCTTAATGAATGCGAAATAATCTACTCTGTGAAGTTACTCTAGTTGAAACCACTGAACCCTATACCTAAGATTGTACTGTTGAGTCTTCCATTTATTTGTAATATATAATATATACTAGCTTCAAAGCCCGATCCTAAGAATGGGCCTTGAAAGGGTCCCCTCCCCTGGCCCCGTGCCAGGCAGCTTAAGATGGCCTTGGGCCGCAGCCCATAGCCAGATCAAGTGGGGCGGGCAGGGCCTGGGCAGCTCGTTAGCTCCTTAGCAGGCCATCAGCAGGCCAGGAGGCCCTCGTTAGCAAGCCCTCCACCACGACCCTTACACAGGGCCCTCTCCCCTTACCCTTTCCCCAGGGCCCTCCCCTTACCTGCTGCTGGCTCCAGGCACTGAGGCGTCTGAGAACAAAGAGGCTAGAGTCCAGGGACAGAGGGCAGGAGCTGCAGGGGCAGGGCCAATGAGGGCAAAGCTGGCTGCACCCTGATTGGCCCTATTCTAACTTGGACAGCCGGACCCCCTAGGCTGTTTCACAAATATATAGAGGAACAACAATGGATAAGGACATTATGGTGTGTGAATGTGTCCCACCCACTTGATTATATTGACTTACACTGTAATCCACCTTAAATCTCAGTGAGGAAAGGAAGAATATAAGTATTGTAAATAGATAAATTTGCTAGGCATTACTGACAACTTTCTTAAAATTGGGGTTCAGTGTGTCTTGCTGCTTGCAGGCCACAGTTGCACCAGTTTTTGTGTCCGATTCTGTGCCTGTTCACTTGGGAATGTGTTCCACTAGATATAAACAGGACTGGATTCATATTCTTCACTTCCTTGTTATTTTGAGCTTAATATAGCAGCTATAGTGACTAATTATTATTACAGTTGCCTTTTGCTTTGGTGATATTTACAGTGGTTTTTCTGACATAACCTTAAAAGCCATGTGAGGTCAACTAGACTGTATATTGCAATGTTTTTAAAACCACCTTGTAGACTTCATTACAGGGCTGAGTCATATCTTAATGTAATGGGCATGAGGGGTAATGGCATTGATAAAATAATGTATGAATTGGCAGTGTGTGTGTGGGGGGGTTCTATATGAGTCTTCCAAACCCAAAACTGAGTATTTGTCCAATTTGTCCTCCTACCTTGGCTTGTGTTTGACTTCTTGTCTGTTTTAGAAAAGGTTTTGTAAGTCACTGCTCACTTTGTCAGATAAAACTTTGTTTGATGGTGATTGATGTGGTACAATAGCTTGGTCACCTCTGTTCATCCTGGTACTTCAGATATCTGAAGAAGTGAGCAAAGACTCACAAAAGCTCATACCCTGCCACTCATTTTGTTAGTCTTTAAGGCAGTGGTTCTCAACCTTCCTAAAGCCACGATACTTTAATAAAGTTCCTCATGTTGTGGTGACCCCCCAACCATAAAATTATGCAATTGTTCTTTCACAGAAATTAAACCAAAACTGACCAATGCCATGAGGATCCATTGTTCATTATTGTATATAAATTGTTTTTACCGGGGATTTCTCAGTTTAGTTCTGCCTCTTGTCCCACCATGCTGATCTCGCTCTTTTCCGCTGCTCCAGACAGACGAACGCTCTATTTTGATCTACCCCACAAGGCTGTTGTATGGATGAAATGGAAGAGAAGTGATGTCGGCCACTTTGGGACCGCCTTGGAGAGAAGGGCTGCTCGCCCTGCTGTGACCCCTGTGAAAGGGTCATTCAACCCCCAAAGGTGTCCCGACCCCCAGGTTGAGAACCACTGCTTTTAAGGTGTTAGTTGATTCTTGTTCTTTTCTACTGCAATAGGTTTTGTCATTTCATCGGTAGGAAAGAATTTTAAATATATAGCAGAAGGAAGTGTATTTGAATTCATAAGGACTGTCATCTAATACTAGATTCATAGAAATGTTCATACTGCACATTTTTACTATGTAAACTTTGTCTTAAACCATTTCCCTTACTGCAAAATAATATTTTATTGGACTTTTTTTCTGTGCCCACAAATCTATTGGAATAAAATCCAGGAAGAATTTTTCTAGTTTTTCCATTTCACCATGGGCTAATACTTCTACCTAGCTAACTAGTCATGATCTTAAAACTTTGTTTGATGTTTACTTATTTATTTATTTTTGTGTTTATATACCGTCCTCCCCTGAGACTCAGTGTGGTTTATATAAAACGTAGATAACAGTACATGGAACTTATTTTTTTGTTCTTTGATGTGGTACAATAGCTTGGAGTCAGCTCTGTTCATCCTGATACTTTGAGTTGCTCCCCCAAATAATATCCAGGGAAGAAAATCTTTGGTTGCAATTTTAAGTGGTGTCCTGCTTGAGACGGGAATAAACTGTAGAAGGAAATTTTACCTTTGAAAAGAATTTGCTGATTTGAATTTGAAAGTAATTTGCTGATGAAAGGGATTATGTGATTGTTTCATGTAAGTAAGGCAAGTCAGCTATCTTAGAAGCGATCTTTTCAGAGGCAATGTTTTTCATAACTGGATTTCTTAGATAAATGAAAGCAGTACGTAGTAGTAGCTGTAGGATTGGCACAAAGTTCAGGTGAGGAGGTGATTCTGCCAAAGACTCCATGAAATTAAGAACACCCCTATGTAAGTAGCAGCTTCTTTCTGTTGCCTCCTTTACTGCATTTATTGTGTAAAAAGTAATGCTTTAGATATCTGATGAACCAATATTTGGCCAGTCTATTGATGAAGGCTGTTTCAAACCAATCTTGAAATTCTTGCAGATAAAAGGTAAAGGTAAAATAGTGTCAAACCTCAAACTTCTGTGTTGTTGAAGTTAACAATAGAATACAATTTGCTCTTTCTTATAATTCCAATCTATATCAGAATAGGAGATTGAGAAACTCCTATAATTAAGAGCTCCTTGTGTGATTCAGACTGAAGGTAGCTTGATAGGATTACACTGTCCAAGTCTGATTTTAATGCACTTGTTAGGTGCGAAATCGTGTCCGACCCATCGCAACCCCATGGACAATGATCCTCCAGGCCTTCCTGTCCTCTACCCTTCCCCGGAATCCATTTAAGATTGCACGGACTGCTTCAGTGACTCTATCCAGCCACCTTATTCTCTGTTGTCCCCTTCTTCTTTTGCCCTCAATCGCTCCCAGCAGTAGGCTCTTCTCTACTCTAGGTTCTCTTTAACATGACGACAATGACTCAGTTCAGGCATCACATCGACAAACCATGATTTGTGTGTAACTGGCAAACCAGAGCCTTGCAATCTAGATTGAGGTGGGGTTGTGATGTGTGATTGTCCTAAGCATAGTTTGTTGTAGTGTCTGAAGGCCACTACATATAGAAGAAGTAGATGAAGAAGAAGAATAGTTGGTTTTGATATGCCGTTCATCTCTACCAGAAGGAGCGGCTTACAATTGCCTTCCCTTTGCTCTCCGCACAACAGACACCATGTGAAGGAGGTGAGGCTGATAGAGCCCTGAAGAAATTGGAGGGGGATGCAGCCAGGGGCGGGACATCCCTCCAGATTGGCCGTTCGTTGGATGGACAGCCAATCAGGGATGGGATAGCTGGGACAGCCTACCTGATTGGTAGGTGATAAGTCTGAACTCCAGGTCTTCCTGTCCTCTACCATTCCCCGGAGTCCATTTAAGTTTGCACCTACTGCTTCAGTGACTCCATCCAGTCACCTCATTCTCTGTTGTCCCCTTCTTCTTTTGCCCTCAATCGCGCCCAGCATTAGGCTCTTCTCCAGGGAGTCCTTCCTTCTCATGAGGTGGCCAAAGTATTTGAGTTTCATCTTCAGGATCTGGCCTTCTAAGGAGCAGTCAGGGCTGATCTCCTCTAGGACTGACCGGTTTGTTCGCCTTGCAGTCCAAGGGATTCGCAAGAGTCTTCTCCAGCACCAGAGTTCAAAAGCCTCAATTCTTTGACGCTCGGTCTTCCTTATGGTCAAATTTTCACAGCCATACATTGCAACTGGGAAGACCGTAGCCTTGACTAGACACATTTTAGTTGGCAGGGTGATGTCTCTGCTTTTTAGGATGCTAACTAGATTTGCCATAGCTTTCCTCCCCAGGAGCATAAGCGTTTTAATTTCTTTTAATGCACTTAGACTAGAGTAACTCTACATAGGATTGCAGTGTGAGCTTAATGCATGTATGTTATAGCTGGCACAGAAATGCTACTTTATCATTGATTCTGATTTCTGTTTGAGAAGTTGTAGCTGTCCTTGACAACTTGCAGCCTTTCTCCATATCAGTATCACTTTAAAGCCCTGCAGACTGCATGAACAGCATCTTTCTAGGCAATGCTAGGCAATTCCTACTCCACTTGTTACTGGTCACCAGAGGCTGCTACATTCGCAGTGGATGGCATAACACTATTTATTGCCGTATCTGATTTCTGCTGTAGGTGAGTAAATTGGAACAAAAAGGCTGGGTTGGCATCCTTAGAGAGCATTTGTTCCTAGACCAGGCTGGGAGCAGTTTTGGTGCCTCTGATCCTTCCCTGTGTGGGGGAGTTGCTGTTCCATGTTTGGGTTCACAGTGTGAAATAGGTGGTATTCTAAATTTTGCATAGAAAGCCCCTAGGCTTTGACGCTATGGGTGAGGCAGAGCAGGTTGGAGCTGTGAATTCTTCAAAGCTCGGGCCGTGAAATAGCGGAGGGCATGAAGTCATATTTTATTTATTTATTTATTTATTTTTATATGCAGCCCTCCCCTTGTGGCTTAGGGTGGTTTGCAGAGAACATGAAAGATACATATCATATGGCAGTGGTCCCCAACCACTGGGCCGGGCCGTGACTCCCTCTCCCCGCTGCCACCAAAGCGGCCGATTAGCTTGCCAGTTTGGTGTAATGGTTAGGAGTGCTGACTTCTAATCTGGCATGCCGGGTTCGATTCTGCGCTCCCCCACATGCAACCAGCTGGGGGACCTTGGGCTCATCACGGCACTGATAAAATTGTTCTGACCAAGCAGTGATATCAGGACTCTCAGCCTCACCTACCTCACAGGGTGTCTGTTGTGGGGAGAGGAATGGGAAGGCAACTGTAAGCCGCTTTGAGCCTCCTTCGGGTAGGGAAAAGCAGCATATAAGAACCAACTCTTCTTCTTCTTGTGGCCCGGCAAGCTTCTTCTTGTGGGGGGGAGAGGGAAGCAGGGCCGCCAGCGCAAACGTGCCTGCGTGGCAGGTCCGTGCATGCGCAACATTTTTCTGCATGCACATTTGCGGCCGTGCATGCGCGGACCTGCCGCACATGTGCGAAATTGAAAGGTTACGGACCACTGCCATATGGGTTCAATAACTGCGTGAATTAATAAAAACAGGGCCAACAGCAACAACATTACCATTAATAACTGATAACTGAATTGTTTACCTATCAGCTGCAACCCCACAGATTAGTCAGTGCTCCCTGGTGTCCTTGGTGGGCATATCTGAGTGGGGCGTGGTGGTACTGGGGCCTGAAAGTTATTGTCGAGTCAGTTGGCCTCAACCAAGGGCCTGGCAAAAGAGCTAAATTTTGCAGGCCCTGCAGAGCTGCACTAGCTCTGACAAGGCCTGGGTGTAGGTAGTAGAACATCACCCTCACTACTTGTGATCTCTACCTCCACAGGTCAGTGGGCATAGCACTGCCTCTTTCATTCCTTCTGAGAATTCTCCGATTGCAAGGGAGAGCTCCCAGAGGGAGATCTCTATCTTCTTGTCAGGCATTTAATGTGCCCACAAGGGGCAGGGGTCTAGTGGGCATGTGGTCAGCCTATTTGAAGCTAGCATTGTTTCCACTTCAGTCAGCATGAGCTGTCTGATGTTGTTCAAGATTCTCTCCAAAGGCGGCCAAGGAGCCCCTAGGTTGTTTTCTGTGTCCAAGATTGGTGATTTCTGATTGACTATTCTTTTGGTGCCCTTCTTCTAGGGCAATGAGTGACTGAATAATCCTGAATGATTGTGCTGGGCACAAGTTTGTGGATGCGATGGAAATTGAGTGAAAGTTATGCTTTACTGATTTTACCACCATCCTATAGGCTTTCGTAAGTGGTATATAAAATGTTCTTAATGTTTCGTCACAAGTGTTCCTCCAAACTCACTCTATTTGTCTTATTTCCCATTTCTCCTCATACAGCTCCTCTGTATACCAAGGAGGTCTGTTTGGGATAGGGGCGGAGAGGACATTGGGGAGTGAACTTGTCACTAGCGGCCAGCATTCAGTCATGCTAGTCTCTGATCAATCCATTTAGAGCAGTGGTCCCCAACCTTTTTATCACCGGGGACCGGTCAACAATTTTACTGAGGCTCGGGGGAGGGTAGTCTTTTGCTGAGGGATGTTGTTGCCGCTGCCTGAGCCCCTGCCCTGCTTGCTTTCCCACCGGCACCCCTGACATCCTGCTGCCCACTGGGGGATGCTACCAGCAGCAGCTGCACAGGGCCACGCCGAGGGGGAGCCCCAGCCATGGTGGCTGCCGGAGAGCACCAAAGGTGAGCCAGCGGCAGAGTGGCAGGGCAGCCCCTGAGGCTGCAGCCGGGGAGGAGGACAAGGAGGAGCTGCAGCCCGGTACCGACTGATCCATGGACTGGTACCGAACCAGGGGTTGGGGATAGCTGATTTAGAGAACTGCTGGGAAGCGTTGGGTCCTGCAGAGCATTCAGTAATTCATCAGGATCCATTAGTCTCTGCAGGTGAGCTGAAATCTGCTCGATGGCCAACTGAGGGGGAGGTGGTAGTTGCAGCCAGGCCTTCAGAGTTTAGTGGTTTGACCATGGCATGGCATTTGCCTCTATTAGTTCCACATCCAGCCCTGTCCTGAAAATGAGATCCAGGTTGTGACCTGCCTGATGCATAGGGCCAGTGACAAATTGCAAGGGCCCTAAGTGTCACCATGGCTGACACCAGATTCAGTTCATTTCCAGTGGCTGGCAGGTTGACGTGGACATGAAAGACCCCCAGGATTAACAGTCTGGATAATTAATGGCCAGGCCATCATCGCCTCCCTGAGGACAGGCAGGGCATGTGGTGGTGCGTTGGGCATGCGATATACCATCCAGTGGCTGCACTCTCAGTCGTTCCTCACCCAAGGCCCACCCATTCAATTCCTGGGATTGACGGCATAGAGAGTGCTCTGAAGGAGAAATCCTCCTGGATTAGGATTGCCACCCCTATTCCCTTCTCCGTGGTCTGCAACTGATGTAAGACGGAAAGCCTGTCAGGGGCTAGTTCTTTGAGGACGACCATTTTACCTTCCCTGGCCCAGGTTTCCTTCCTGCATGCCAGGTCTATTCTATGCTCTGCAAAGTAAGCTTGCCTAGGGTATCAAAACACTTTAGGCCAGCTCTGCTTACTTAGAGGTTAGTCTCATTGATTTCAGTTGCTTACGTCCTAGGTGTATATGTCCAGGATCATGGTTATGGGATTGATTAAGATCTACAGCAATTGGGGGAAAATATTTGCAAACTTAAAGCAAATGTGTGTAAGAAGTCATGGTGAGATTTGCTTTGTTTGGGATATGCTGTATAGAACTCTGCTTCCATAGTGATACTGTTTATTTCTGTTTTATGTACCCAACCTGATTTATATAACTGCTGTTAATGTTAATGTTTTTATGTTGGCCCTTGAACGCAAGGTACAAATCGTGTAGCTGGGGGTGTGTGGATTTCAGACTTCAGAGATTGATACAGTTGCTCGGAGTATGACTCACTTGTTGGCTGGGATTGCTAACTTCATTTCAGTTGTGCAGGATGCTAGCTGGCCCCAGATTTCTCAAGCTATAAACCCACCATCAGCCTCTTTTGGTAATCCTGCTGTAAGTTAGCAACAACTTTGAAGTCATTGGAAGGGCAGAACAAACCTCGGTTTCAGTAAAAGATCTTTTACCTCCTGGGCTGCACTATCCCCACGTCTTCCATCAACATCAACAGTAAACAAATATTTTTGTTTAATTGTTGGTATTAAAGAGTCAGCTGTATGATCTAACTAAGCTGTCTTTTTGCACAGATGATCAATTCATTTCCAGGGCTTTAGTATTAGGCACTGATTTCCCAGCTCTCCTCCATGGGGAAGACACAGCTCTATATGCATAACGCAAAGCAAGGCCTCTACCACAACTGACCCAATGACGTTGCAGAGGATGTGATGAGGAGAATCTTCTTTAACTTCATAAATACTTGTTTAGTTATTTACAGCGTTATTAATCCACCTTTCTCTCTGAAAGCAGATTACATAGTTGTAAAATATCTGTTTTAATTAATAATAATAATAATAATTCATAATTCATGCTGTCGTGACACTAGCTAGAGAAGGCCCTCTAGAATCCCCTCCTTCTAGCTTTCATAAGCAGGATATCCACATGCTTCATATAAGTTGAGCACTGGTTCAGAAAGTCGTTATAAAAACCTGTTTTTGCTGTTCTCTTCCAAAATGCTCAAATCAACATGAGTGGGCTTATTTTAACTGCAGAGGTCTTTAAATCATTCTCTGGATCTAGAAAGCTATCTAAGCAAATACATTCTGAAGTGCTATCTGCTTGTGCCATGAGTTACCCTGTGTACTCAACATACTATGGAATCTCTGTTAATACTAGTCCTTAGTAGAATTATATTTATGAAGTGCCTTTAATTTCTAAACCTTGTTTGTTTGTGAATGGTGTTGATGCATCAAAAGCCTATTTCATTACACATTGCTGATTTTGCACCACATATTGCCAGAGACAGATAACTCGCAGAACGAAACTAGTTCTCCCTCTGGATTGCGGGACATCTGAGAAACTGTTTTTTTCATCAGCTTCTCAGGGAGGCAGGAGTTGAAAAACTGTTTTTAAGATTATGATTATGTTTTATTATATTATATATAATATATATTTTGTAGATCGCCCTGAGCCCATGAGGGAAGGGCAGCATAAAAATTTAAGTATTCTGAACTGGGAGGGCATCCCCCCTCAATACAGTCACAGACAGCTGAGCTAAAAACCAAATGTGTGAAACAAATTTGACCCATATTGTATACCCAAGAGCAGAATTTAGCAACTTTAAATATGCCAAAAACCTGGATGGTGCTGGAATGAAAATACATGAAGCAGATTAATGAGTTGTTCACTTAGTGGTTGTTAAGACTTCGGTACAGAGGATTTCCATGGATAGAGAGGGTTTTTGCCAGTTCTCCTGACTCCCCTTCATGCAGAACCTGGGGATTTCTTGTTCCCAACAAAGACCAAATTTAAACTTCACCTTCTCCAGAGGCTGTTGCCTGGACTCTTAAAGTAGTCACATGCCCCCAGTCTGGCTCTAGAAATGAGTTGAAAGTCCTAAAACTCACAGTAATAAATCCACCATCTACCATAGCTATGGGGTGTGTGGCTTCAAAGAATATAACTTCATAAATTGTTCATTTATGTAATCCCTACCAGTCTGTATGTATACAAAGCAGCCTGATACACTTTCAGAATCTTCTGTCTCTTTGGTTTCTCAGTGCAAATTATGCGCAGAGCCTGTGCTACTCTGAGTGATGACAAAACCTTTTCAGGTAATAGATATGTTACCACTATTGCATTCCATCATATAATTAAATCTATACTGAGAGCCTTGGCAGCACCATCTGGACAAACAGTGGCCCAACACACATACGTGAATTTGTCAGCAACTGACTCCATAATCTACTAAACTCATCTATGTTTTTATGGCAGTTAAAGTAATTGAATAATGTGAATAGAGGTGCGAAGATGTGGGGGGGGGGAGATTCAGGGGAAGGGTTTTTTCCTTCATTTTTTTCAAGACCTTCTTCCTCAACTTCTCCAATAAAAAATATATAAAATTTTGGAAGTACTGAAAAATGAACTCCTGTGAAATATATATTTTTCTTTTCTAATGAGTGAGGTGCTTTTAAAGGCAAAATGGGTATACTGTAGACGTATAGAGCTTTAAAACCCAAAATTTATTACTCCACCTACAATAATAATTTTATTTTTATAGCCTGCACTTCCCGATCGGTTCATACAATTAACTTTACATTGATAAACAGGTTTTACTGTTGACATTAAATTATGTTAATTAAATTATAGTATATATTATATATTTGAGAATCACCTTCTTAACCTTATGGAGTCTGGTTTTGTTGGGCAAACAGTGGTTTTGTTTCGGATGCTGGCTTTTCTGTCGGAAGGTAGGTCACTGTAGTATGGTTGCAACAGTTACTGGATGGCATTAGGGTAAGTTGCTCAGTGAAACATAGCATTCCAACTCCAGGTTGGAATGTACCTGATTTGGAGGGTGGCATTTGAGGAGGCTAGAGTTTGGGTAGGGAATTCAGTGGCATATAATGCCATAGAATCCACCTTCCAAAGAAGCTGTTTTCGCCAAGTGAACTGATCTGTTGCTTGGAGATCAGTTGTAATAAGTGGGGGATCTCCAGCCACTACCTAGAGGTCAGCAATCCTAATGAAACATGACGTTGCAAGACTGCCCAGTGATTCTTGGATACTGTAAGGATTTAATACTAAGTTGTTAGAAAACTGATAGTTTTTAAAATACATTTTCTTTTGTCCTAGGTTCATCACATTACTCACAATGGAGCCTTGTATAAAAGACCTTTCATTGAAAATTTTGAAGAAACTCCAATGTTGGTTGCGGTACTGACTTATGTAAGCTATGGTGTCCTCACCCTTTTTGGATATCTTCGAGACTTTTTGCGGTACTGGAAAATTGAGAAATGTCATAATGCAACAGATAGAACAGAACAATTGGTAATTGTTTTTAAATACATACTTGGGGTGATGGGGTGATGAATCAGCTTTACAGTTAGTAAACAGTTTGTTTTCTTTTTCTAGCCAAATGCGTTTCTTGGTAATTGAATGGTCCAATCTGGAAGTTTAATGAAATAGTCACATTGAGGATCTCTTGTTTGTGGGAAACATTTAGGTATGGCCCCTCAAGGATATTTTCTGAGAGACACAGCCCTAACTCCGAATGGCTAATTTGAGTCAGGGACTGAAATGAGGTGACCTAATGAGATTTTTATTAAAGGTTAAAAAAAAGATGAATGGATTTTATTGGCAAGTTGTTATGATGAATAACAGAGCAGATTTTGTTGACGGTAGTAAAATTTGAATCTTACTCATATTTTCTTATTGTGAATATATGGTGACAGCTGGTTCGCTGATATGCTGGGATAAGTCTGCATTAAGGGCTGGTTTGCACATCTAGAACCTGGGAGCCACAAACTCTCAGAAGGTTAGGAGAAATTAACTTGGCCTGCCATATAATAATAATAATAATAATAATAATAATAATAATAATAATAATAATAATAATGAGTTGATAACACATGCAAGTAAACAACTTAGATATGTGAAAACCTAAGTAAAAACAGCTGGTTTTTTAAAAAGTTTTTTAATGAGGATTTTTATACCAATTGTCCATTGAAAAAATGGTCCTTTTAGGGGGCATTGAAAAAAAATGCCAATAAAAAAGTGAGTAAGATGTAATTTTTTACTCAGAATATTCAGAATAAAGTTTTAATGGAAGGTTGTCTATAAAGGTTCACTGCAAGATATTTGTGCTTACTGTAGACATATTCAACATTTATTATTGGGGGGAAAAGGCTAGTTTTGTCAACAATTAAATCATTTTAATGTATATGATACACTATTGTTGTAGAGCTTGGTGTTTTCCATGTTAAAGCTTAACTGGACATTCCAATAGGCTGTTAGCCCTATTATGAATTTAAGAAACTATTTCTAACCAAATCACACATTTTCTTTTCTTCAGTACAAAATTTATGGCTCCTGTTTTCAGCCTTATAATTCCCCCCCACACACACCTCCCAGTTGGCAAAAACTATAACACACATGCTGTGGTAGTTTGAAAGCAGGTTGCTTCTTTCTTTTTTTAGTACCAGATATATTTGTAATTATTTTGTTTTGTTGCTCCTTCACCATAACAATATATTGTTAGAAGGGCTAGGTATGTACTTATGTGAGAGTTGCCATATTGTCCCTGTGGAAAAATGTTCCTCCACTCAACAGTTCACTCCAATATTTTGTTGTTTGAGGCTGCAAACTGGTTTTTAAAAGATCTCCTGGTTGCTAAAGGCTGCCGATTCCTTCCCTATTCATTTGCTTCAAGTAGCCATTACTTTATGTTTGATCATGTAAATAGCCCTAACAGGGTGCGAATAATGAAGAAGAGATGCCCTGTGACACTCCCTATCAGAATGGAAAATGTCAACAAATCTCACCTCTCCCAAACCCATAAAGCAGGTTTTCTCAACAGGGGTTTGGCCCTGGAAGGGTTTCCCTGATTGGGTGGGAATTAATAATTTTTAATATTTTATTTTTTTAAAAATCAGGTAGTATGACCATATATAGTTATGTTGACCCACTCCCCACAAATGGTCAATAATGCCATTTTCCTTAAAACATTTGGTAAGTCCATGGAAAGGAAGGTCAGGGCAATAGGGGCTGTCTCTCCTGGTGCAATGTATTGGTAAAGGGTATGGGACAGTTTGTTAGTAGAAGGATGGCTGACCCATACACACATCCCAATCTTTAAACTAGTTATTGTAACAAGCCTATAAACAAGGTTGAAATCATAAGCGTCAAACCTCTAGAGGCACTGAGTAGTTCCCTAAATCCTACAGTGCTGCGGGCTCAGACGCCTAAGGTTTAATTGCTGTGGGGATCATAGGGATGCATGAAAGAGAGAGCATATGGATTGATGAGAGTTGTAGGACAAAATTAGGAGTCATGTGGGTATATCAAATGAGGCTTCTAGGTGGAGCGTGCATGGAAGAACTGCACTATAATATCTAGGAAGAAAATCTTGCATCAACGATGAGTAGAAAAATACTTTAAAATATATTACATTACTTTCTCTAATGTGGGGGGTAGGGAGATTTTAGGCATGCCCTTTCATCACTTTTTATGCTCTGTTTTTCAGGATTTTGTCCCTTTGTACCAGGATTTTGAGAACTTTTATAACAGGAATTTGTACATGCGCATTAGAGATAACTGGAACAGACCAGTCTGCAGTGTTCCAGGAGCCACGATAGACATGATGGAGCGGGCTACCCATGACTACAACTGGACCTTCAAGTGAGTAAAAGGTTTACAGGAAGCTTCCAGGCACCCTTATCTGCAGAGCAGTTTCTAAGTGGGGGGAGAGGGCGGCCTGGGGCCCCGCACACGTGTGGCAGCCCCAGCGCAAATGCGCATGCGCAAAACTGCCACGTGTGCACATTTGCGTCCCCAAACAAACGCAAACGCAAACAAAGGAAAGGCCGTGGCATGCCTTCTGGAGGTGGGGGCTGGAGTCGCAGCTGGGAAGAGAGTGACAGACTCTCCAGACTCCTGTAGGCAGGAGGCATCGCCTCAGGGAGGCCCAACTCGATGGGGCCCGATGCACCCCAGGCAGCTTGTTCACCGCAAGACAGGCATTTGAGCGGCCGGGTACTCCAACAGAGTGGCAAAACTGTGAAGAGACTGAGGAGCAGGAGATGTAATTTGATTGAGCAGCCACTGGGCTGAAAGCCAATCAGGGACATACAGGCTCGTTCAGGTGACCTGACTGGCCAGTGACCATTTATGACAAACTCCTCCCAGGACCCCTTACCCCTTTTACTGATATACTAATGGTAATTATAGATTGCCAGAGAGATCACTTCTCCTGGAGAAAATGACTATTTCAGAGGATAAACTTCACAGTATTATACCTGATTAATGTCCCTCCCCCCCAGGCTTCATCCTCCAAATCTCCAGGAATATCCCAACATAGTTGGCAATCCTAGCAAGTATATACACACACATATTTCCATTGTGGGTACGGCCTGCCTGCCATGTTGGGGAAGGGGGTGCTTTTTTACTTTATGCAGATGGACAGAAAAGCTGGGAGCTCACTCTCTCCACTCTCTCATTTGCTGAGCCAGTTAAAAGTCAAAATTGTTGCCAACACCAATTAATTATCACCATTTTACAGTGATTTTAAAATGCTGTGATGCCCCAATCCACTGTGGGTTTGTAGTGTTGTACTCTTTCCCCACCCCAAGTGTTTATAAGGTCTGTTTTGCCTAGAGAGGAGACGACTGAGAGGGGATCTGATAGCCATCTTCAAGTATTTAAAAGATTGCCATATGGAGGATGGAGCAGAGTTGTTCTCTCTTGCCCCAGACGGACAGACCAGGACCGATGGGATGAAATTAATTCAAAAGAAATTCCATCTAAACATCCGGAAGAGGTTCCTGACAGTCAGAGCGAATTCTCAATGGAACAGGCTTCCTCGGGAGGTGGTGGGTTCTCCATCTTTGGAAGTTTTTAAACAGAGGCTGGATAGCCATCTGACACAAAGGCTGATTCTGTGAAGGTTCAAGGGGGTGGCAGGTTACAGTGGATGAGCGATAGGGTTGTGAGTGTCCCGCATAGTGCAGGGGGTTGGACTAGATGTCCCATGCAGTTCCTTCCAACCCTATTTTTCAATGATTCTAAGGGCCAAAACAGCTGCCTGGACACCACCACATATTATGTAATGATTATGAGTCCAGTTAAAAGGGAAGGCAAAATTATTGCCAGGATGTTGTTGGGATGGTAGGTGAATTTCCTCCAGGCCAGGCTGGATTCTGTAGATTTTTGGTGTGTGTGGGGGGATCACTTGGGCATGAAATTGGGGTCACTGTGAGTGGGGAGGTAGTTGTGAATTCCTGTATTGTGCAGAGGGTTGGACTAGATGACCCTGGAAGTATTTTCCAACTCTATGATTCTATGACCAGAATACAGAGCCCCCTGTTGCCCACCTACCCACCCCTGATTCTAACCACTTTTGAACACTCCTCATGGAGGCTAAAATAGAGTCCAAAATAATGCTTCTACTGTAATATGCTGCTGATCAGATGAACCCATGACTGGCACAAGCTAGCAAGCTCTGGTGGGAAAAAGACTGCTGTGTGCATAGCAAAAGCAACTATTTAATGCAGGAGGCAAAGCGCAAAGGAAAAGCCAGGGTGAGAGGAGGGAAGGAAAAGCCCTCTCATTGACCATTTATGCACTGGAGGTTTCATGCAGGGCTGCAGGCTGGAGTTTTAGTCATGGCAGACTGCCCCACCTCTTCTTGCACCCGCATGGGGGAGCATTTGGCCCAATGTGTCTCATCCGCTCCGGATTTGTGCTCCTGCATGGGAGCTGGGGCAGTGAAGTTCCCAGTGCATAAACGGTAATTGGCAGCAAACTTGTGACAGGTATCACAACAACCTCTAGTGCTGATTGGAGTGGCATGACAAAGGCCTAACCTCTTTGTGCATCATCATGGCTATGGGTCAGGTGATAGGACCAGTACATTGTGCTCTGATATGAGTATATGGCAACCGGCTCTTAGAGCTGGCGTCCGCGCTCCCCGGGTGCCTGCGAAGGCCTGGAGCGAGGGGGTGTGGGGAGGGAGCCCTCACAGCTTCCCCCCTCCTGCCCCCTCTTTCACTTTCTCTCCCTCACTCTCCCTTTCTCTACTCCTGCCTGCCTGCCTACCTTCCCTCCTTCTATCGCTTCCTCCCTCCCGCACCCACCCACTGCCCAGTAGCGCCCTCTGTATTTTACTTACAGCGGGCGTCATTTCTAGTGCCATAGTAACGTAGATAAAATTGAAAGTGTACAGAGGAGAGTGACGAAGATGATCTGGGGCCAAGGGACCAAGCCCTATGAAGATAGGTTGAGGGACTTGGGAATGTTCAACCTGGAGAAAAGGAGGTTGAGAGGGGACATGATAGCCCTCTTTAAGTATTTGAAAGGTTGTCACTTGGAGGAGGGCAGGATGCTGTTTCCGTTGGCTGCAGAGGAGAGGACATGCAGTAATGGGTTTAAACTACAAGTACAACGATATAGGCTAGATATCAGGAAAAAAATTTTCACAGTCAGAGTAATTCAGCAGTAGAATAGGCTGCCTAAGGAGGTGGTGAGCTCCCCCTCACTGGAAGTCTTCAAGCAAAGGTTGGATACACACTTTTCTTGGATGCTTTAGGATGCTTAGGGCTGATCCTGCGTTGAGCAGGGGGTTGGACTAGATGGCCTGTATGGCCTCTTCCAACTCTATGATTCTAATAACATGCTCATGGTGTTGGAGAAATTGGCAGAAATTCAGGTTAAGTTTTTGCTGTAGGCCAGTCTGCCTGCCCTTGAGAAATCATTCAGATGCGCACTTCTGGGTCATTTGAGCCCTCCATGCTGGGGAATTCGTAGCATATGGGTGCTCCTCTCTCATACTTGTTCAGAAACTTCTCACTTTGAAAGACCTCAGTACCTGTTTGCTGAAGTCTGTATAGAAGATCTTGAGAATGGCTAAAACAAAAGCAAATCAGAATTAAAATCTGCCCATAGTTTTGTTTTTGAGGTAGTACTAAACCTCTGCTCCTGATAATCTTGATTGATGTTGGTGGCAGCATGTCAAATATTGTTGGCTGATCTTGTTTAGTAGGATTACTATTAGATGGCTTTTTTTGGAACCGAACTTAATGAACATGGTTGGCTCTGCTGCATTATTATTTTAAAATACCATTGCTCTCAAGAGCACTGACATAACAGTGTTATCTTTTTACTGCTGCTTGCAGTCGTTACTGGCTTCCAGATGGACTTCCTTTGTGTGCCTGGAGGATATCCTGATTTAGAGAGTGAAAAGTGCTTGATCTAAAAGCATGGAGAAAAACAAGTCAACCAGGGAAAAGTGCCTTCTAGGCTGTTTTGTAGTTCTTGAAAGAGCTTTCATAGAAAATCTGCTAATCCATATTATGTCTTAATTTGCATTTATTTAGGCAAAGCATGTTAAACATGCCGATGGTGAAAAAAGTTTGCTTAGCTGGGGCTTATAACTGTGAGTGAAACCTTGGCTATGTTAATTAAACTTTGAAGCAGAGAGAAGTAATGGCCTTAGCTTCTTCAGCTTGTGAAACTTCTAATGGTTTTCTGGGCTGGGGCCAAAGCCAGTTCAGCGATCCACCTGCAATCTGGGTCTTTTATATTTATTGTACTTATCAGCCACTCCCTTTGTTCCAAGTCACAAGATGGTTTTTATTATTATGTTTATTACAAAAAAGACATGCAGAAGAAAAAAATGCTGAATACATTTGCAGATTTAGATTGGTTGAGCCTATCTCAAAAACAAACTCTTTACTAATCAAACCTTCATTGGGGATACTTTCTAAGGTCTTGTAATGTAAAAGTCTTGTCCTTATAACTATCTGCTTTTACATACCAATGAGAAGTCCAGAAGTAAAATACAGAGAACTTTATCTGCCGTTAAGGGGAAATATTAGAATAATGTTACCAAGACAGAATCAGCCAGAAACTTCCAGACTGCGGTAGGAGAGTAAAACAGATACATTTCTCTCAGGTTTTTCCAGCTTAGTTTACAATTTAATCTGTCCCTTAGATCAGTGGTCCCCAAACTGGCGCCCTCTCCCCCCCCCGCCCCCCGCAGTAAAAGCTTGCAGCCCTGGAAGCTTCTTACTGCGGGAGGGGGGAGAGAGGGAATCAGGGCCGCGCATTTAGCATTAGCGATTTCGGCTGCGCATGGCGCAGGCGCGATGCGCGGGTGTGGCCACGCAGGCGCGATGTGCGGGTGTGGCCACGCATGCGCGATGTGTGGGCAGGGCAGTTGTCCTGCTGGTCCCCAGCCTAAAAAAGGTTGGGGACCTCTGCCTTAGATTCCCTTTACCCAGAAATATTGTTTGGGAGCGTACAAATCACTCAGTCTACTTCTGACTAAAGACAGACTAGAAAAAGGGCTACTTTTAACCTGCCTGTTAGAATCTCTATACTCTGAGAAGAATTACAGTTAAATGCTGCTGTTTTTCTTTTCAACTCCCTCCTTTTTTGAGAGTTCCTGAGGCCTTGATGGGTTATTTCTGACTTCTCCTTTGCACCAGTAGGGCAAAAAAGACTTGGCTGGTAACTTAAACCTATGCATCACTCTGCTCACGAACCCACACCAGTGTTAACGTTATAAAATGAGTCATACAGTCTCTAAAATTCATTAGGATAATCACCGGCTCTTGGAATTTTGTTGGTATTCAGTGATTTTATAACCTCTTATTTCCAAAAGAGATTGATCATTACAAAATCTCTTAACTGAGGAAGGGAAGATGATTTTTGAACTCTTGATGCTTAAAATTGGGTCTACAGTGTATTTGCAGCCTTCAGTGGTAGTTAACATAGCTGCTTTTATCTTAATTTACTGTGTTAAAATACAGGTACACAGGGAAAATGATAAAAGGTGTAATTAACATGGGATCCTACAACTATCTTGGATATGCACAGAGCGATGGACCTTGCAGTGAATCAACAGCTAAAGTTCTATCACAGTATGGAGCTGGAGTTTGCAGTACGAGGCAAGAACTGGGTGAGTTTGGTAGAGGCATAGCCTTCTAATAATGAAGTCAGATATCACCCAGGCTTAACAAAACATGGGCTTGCTTTCATCAGAGGATTTCCACCGGTGGAATACATTTCTGTCAGCAGAGTACAGCTTCTTGTCTCCCTTTTCTTATTGCAGTCCCAAATGTTCTTCAAAAAGTGTTCCTTGGAAGATTCTCCCCCCCCCCCAAAAAAAAAAAAACATGAAGGAATAGTCATTGCTCTGCAGGAAGCCATGCGAATTGGCTAAAATCATGCCCTCCTTTCTGTTAACAGAAATCCTGTGGTGGATGTAAGCCATGTAGTAGTTTTCTTAATGCTCATGCTCACACTTCCTCCAGGAATCATTTTGCTGATTTTATTTCCAGAACAAGTACTACAAAGCTCTGAACTAGGAGCTGAGTTATTCTCATGGCAACTACATGACTAGAGGAACTGCTTGGATGAAGGTCCTTAGTGTCCCTAGAATTCAGTTCACAGTATGGTCAGATACAGACTGTAGCTTATACAGAGAAGTTTACTGTCAGTTACATTTGATTAAGGGCCTCAAGCCAAATTTGTCATTTTACATGTATCACCTTTTGTTTCTAAACAGATTTGGAGGTCCCAAGGTAAACTGTCATATAAAACTCTTTGCTATCAGCGTCTGAACCTTATGGCCTACTCTGATTTGTTCTACCGTAACCAGTAATGTAATTTTGTTTAAATTGCTTCCCTATTTTGTTTTTCTCCCATTAGTGTTTGTCAGGATTTTTTTTTTTTAAAAGCATGATTTTAGCAAGAATAACCTGAAAATGAAATAAATGCTAATATTCATATGCATTCTCCATTCAACTTGCAGGTAGTACTCTACAGTAGAAAAACATTTCAGCACCTGTAAAGCCAGCAGCACCTTATTAATTTTGACATTGTTCTCATATGTGCAGGAAATCTGGACAAACACGAGGAGCTGGAAAGATTAGTGGCCAGATTCCTTGGTGTAGAGGCAGCAATGGTGTATGGAATGGGATTTGCAACCAACTCAATGAACATTCCTGCTCTGGTTGGCAAGGTATGGAATATTCAGAGAGAGTTCTGTCTTCACCTTGTTCTATCTTCACAGATTCCTCCCTTATCCTCACATTTATTCAGAGATTTTCAGGGTTGACGGCAGAGGAGAGATTGATCATCTCAGTGTACAGTTAACTTCTAAATTGAAAAAAAAAACTTGGGGGGATGCTAAATGAATAAACATTAGGGGAGAAATACTCACGTGACTTGTCATAAGTTGACATGAGCAGTTCAGATTGGATAAGCCAAAAAGTACCCAAGTCAGTGCTTTCGGGTACTTTTTCAGCTCATCTGGATTGAACCATCAATTCCCTGCATTCAGATGGTCCAAATCAGGATGGCCAAATCATGATTCAACGATTTGACTGATTTAAATGCATCTGCCCCGCCCCCTTGCTTTCTTAGGCAGCACCTGAGAGCGATGGGGAGAGTGTGCACCAAACAGCCGATAATGACAGGCACACCATCTGTTCCCTTTGAAAACTCGTCCCCACCTTCAGGGGGTATACATAGAGAGATATTCCCTAAAACAGTGGTCCCCAACGTTTTTATCACCAGGGACCGGTCAATGCTTGACAATTTTACTGAGGCCCAGGGGAGTGGTAGTTTTTTGCTAAGGGACGTCGGCGCTGCCTGAGCCCCTGCTACACTTGCTTTCCTGCCGGTGCCCCTGACTTTCCTCTGCCCGCTGGGAGGTGCTGCCAGCAGCAGCTGCGCACTGCCACTCAGGGGGAGCCCCAGCTATGGTGGCCACTGGAGAGCACCAAAGGTGAGCTAGTGGCAGGGCAGCCCCCGAGGCAGCAGCCGGGGAGGAGGACGAGGAGGAGCTGCGGCCCGGTACCGACTGATCCACGGACCGGTCCCGGTGCCTGGACAGGGGGTTGGGGACCACTGCCCTAAAATACACAGGTCCCAGACCACATAAGGCCTTGAAGGTTAAAACGAACACCTTGAAGCTGATCAGGAGCTCAGGCAGCAGCCAGTGCAACTACTGGAGAACAGGTCGAATGTGAGCTCTCTACGGTAGCGATCCCAACCTGTGGGCCGCCGACCACATGTGGTCCTTCAACTAATTGGAGGTGGGCCCCGAACGACGCCTTCTCCCCCCCCCCGGCCCTTTACTTCATCCCCCCCCCCAGCCCTTTACAACACACTTCATTGTTATGGCGTGTCTGTATCTTATTTTGAAGGGATGTTTAAACATTACCATAGCGATCAGAGAGCGTTAGGGCAGTGGTTGAGAGTAGAGGAGTAAACTACCCCCCCCCCCACTGGGCCTCAGTAAAAGGCGTTGAGTGGTCCCCGGTGATAAAAAGGTTGGGGACCACTGCTCTACGGGATCCTTGTGAGGACCCAGGTAGCTGCATTTTGAACCAAATAATTTCTGAATCAAGATCAAGGGTAGGCCCATGTAAAGTCAATTACAGTAATCAAACTTGGAAGTGACTGTCACATGGATCACTGTGGCTATGTGTTCTTGGTCCAGTTAGGGTGCTAGTAGCTTCACCTGACATAGATACAAAAAATTCCTGATGAGCTACTATAGTGACCTGTGCCTCCATAGAAAGGGAGGTGTCAGGGGTCACCTCCAGATTCCTGACGGTCTCTGCAGCTTGCAGTTGCACCCTGTCAAAACAGGAGAGCCACACTTCCTCTTCTGGTCCCTTCCTTCCCAGCAACAGGACCTCTGTCTTCAGGGGGTTAAGCTTCAGGCCACTTTGTTGAAGCCACTCTATCACAGCTCTCAGACATCTGTCCATTGTTTTCTATATAAGTAGAAAATAATGCAGTAACAGTAAGACAATACATACAGCAAGCTTTTACAGTCCTGTTCACCCACATAAACACTTAGCTTGAAACAGATACTGCAGACCACTTGGTCAGACACACAGGTGAATTGTAAGGTGGCACTATGTAGAAAGTTATACACATTCCAAAGTTATGGTGCCAATGTTAAATTATGAGCTTGTATATAAAGGCCACTGGGGAAGGCACTGGCAAACTACCCCGTATTGAGTCTGCCATGAAAACACTGGAGGGCGTCACCTCAATGGTCAGACATAACTCGGCGCTTGCACTGGGGATACCTTTACCTTTTTATATAAAGGCCAGTTATTGGTTTGTAATATGTTTTGTTTCCCCAAAATACGTCGCTGATTCTTTGTGCCGTCTCATATGCAGTTCTGCACCTGTCTAGGGCATATTCAGAGCATTCTGAAACTTTAGCCATAAAAATTATTCAAATCCACTTCCCTGGAACAAAGAGTGCTTTTCTTGCTCAGTTGTTTTTCTTATTTCCACAGAGCAGTTACCATAAAAACATTCTTAGCATCTGTAGTCATCTTGGCTATTCTCCTCTTTCTGTTGTGTAATCTTCATTTTGTATTCTATAGGGATCTCTTTCTTGTCAGTGTATCAATGGCACATTATCTCTCCTTCAAAAGCTGTTGCACTTGTCATAGCCAGATTTTAGGCTCTGATTTTAGGAGATCAAAAAATCGTCTTGATTCTGTTGCTTTAACATCCCAAAACAAGCTCAAAACATCACTCTGACTGTTTCCACACTGGGAACTTTGCTGTTCTGGCTCCAGTGTAGAAGCACAAATCTGGGGAGGATGAGGTACACTGGGCCAAATGCTCCCCTGTGCAGGGGTAGGAAGAGGTGGTGTAACTTGCCCCAGCTCAAACTCCAGCTGCCCGGTGTGAAGTCTCCAGTGCAGAAACAGTCTTTGTTTCTTGTTTGGGAGCAATAAAGGATAGAACAAGCTATCTTCTCTGGCTTCAAGTTTTAAAATTTGTATTAGATTGCAATAGGAAGATGGCCACTCCTTATTATTCACTAAACTTCCAGTTCAGTCATTGTGGAGGAATCTCTGAGTAAAACTAGTTTGCTAATTATTTTCATAAAGAAAGGGAAGGTTGGAAGTGACCTCATAAATAGATCTGTAAGAGAATAGAGCTTGTGCTACTTGTTTCCAGCTACCCAGCATTTGTGTCTTATTGGTAATATCTTTGTGTAATTCAGTGATTCATAAGTGAAGCAAATGGTTTCCTAGTCACATGATTAAGATACAGAGGCATTTCAGTTTTCAAAACAGGAATTGAATACAATATGCTATAACACATAGATTTTGGAACAGAGATGATAGCTGGGCTAGGAGTTTGTCAACATGCTTGACTCAGATCTGCAGCCCATTCTTCTGATGTTAACACTGACACATGAAGGACTTGCTTTTTGATGGCAGCTGCCACTTCAAGTTCTGCTATGTGTTGGAGAAAAATGGGCAAGGATAATCTTGGTGTTCCTTAGTTAGAAAAGTTGCATTGGATCACTGTGACCAAGTGTTCTGGGGACAAGTAGGGTGCTAGTAGCCTGGCTCGATGCAGGTGGAGAAATGCTTCTTGGACTACCTTTGTGATCTCTGCCTCCATAGATAAGGAGGCATCAAAGATCATCTCCAAATTCCTGGTGGTAGGTACAGCTATAAGCTGCACCCCATCCAGGAAAGGGAGACATGCTTCCTGATCTTGTCCCCTTCTACCCAGAACCTCCGTCTTGGAGGGATTGAGTTTCAAGTGATTCTGCCTGAGCCATGCAGACACTGCTTCCAAACATCTGGCAAATGTTTCTGGGGGGAAGGGGAAAGTCTGGCTGGTCATCCATCAGCAGAAAGAGCTGGGTGTCATCTGCCTACTGGTGACAGCCCAGCCCAAAGCTCTGTGCCACCTGTGCCAGACGGTGCACAGCTTTTTATCCTTTCACTGGCGTTTGGTGGAGCAAGGTGTCCTCTCAGCCAGGTGCCGCTGGAATAATATGTTTCCACTCTTGGTGATTGATGGCAGTAGTTTTGGCCATATAGATAGTCAAGAGCTGGTTTCTAAGGTCTTCCTTGATCTGTTTAAGCCAGTCTTTGGCACCAGTTATTGATCTTCCATTCAGTTGGTCATTCTTGCCAGAGGAGTTTATGAGGCAATCTGCTGGTGTTCATTCTGAGCTTTTGAATTTGTTCTTTAATTTGCATTTGGTTGTCACATTTTGTACAAATTGTCTCATTTTGATTATGAGGCACTCGATTATGAGGCACATCACATAGAGAGGCACTCAGAATCTGCCACAAGCATTGCACTTGGAAAGTCTCGAGTTTGTTTATGTCAGGTTTTAGTAAAGTCCATGTTTCTGATACGAGGATTGGCAGGATTAGTGTCTGGAAGAGACAAACTTTGGTCATGAGAGAGATGTTCATCTTCTCCCAGAGGCACCATTTGAGTGTGGCAAATGTTGATGTTGCTTGGCCAATACTATTGAGGGCTTCAGTAGTAGATGACTCTTTTCTTGCACCAATGAGCCTAAGTATTTAAATTCTTTGACTTGCTGTTCAGGTTCCATTGAGGTATACATTTGTCCGTGATCTATCTGTGGTTATGACTTTGATTTTGTCCATATTTATTTTTAAGCTGTAAAATTGGGCGATGCAGGCTGTGTCATAGAGGATTTAGTAGCATCTATAAATATGTCAGTATCATGCCAGAGGGCGCATGGGGGAGCATGGGAGCGAGTATCGCCCCCTGCAGTGCCCCACAATGGAGCGCAAAGGGACAACACAAATCTTCTCCCACTGCCACCCTACTTCTAGTCCCACCCAAAGTGTCATGTGACAGGCAGGGTGAGAACTCCTCCCTACAGTTCCTCTTTTGCTTCCATGAGGAGGAGATGTACTTCTACATGCTGCTTCAGGGAGCCAAGTTGGAAAAAAGAATTTTATCCACTGTACTTGGCTTACCAAGAATAAGAATATAGGTACCAGTCCTTTCCATCATTAAACAGAATTTTGTACTACTTTATACTCAACAGCCTCAGCCAAGAGGCAGGGTAGTCTAAGGGTAGAAATCTTCCACAGTCCTCTAGGGATCAACAATCCAGAAATACCTCATTAGCCTTACTAGAAGGAGTGGCAGATTACAGTGGATGAGCGATAGGGTTGTGAGTGCAGGGGGTTGGACTAGATGACTATGATTCTGTGAATCAGACCTTTGGTTTGTAGACAGATTAACCAGATTAATTAACAAATGCTGCGAGATTACAGTTAATACAGTTAATATTATCTGTAATCACTGCCTCCTTTAATTGCACTCCAATCTGGCAAACCATCTCTCTGTATTATACAACCTTAGAGTACACAATGTTTCCTTTTGGGGTAACAACAGCTCCAGATAGCCAAATGTATAGCTGAATAGCTCATCTAAGCCTACATGGTTACCTGTTGTACCCTTATTTAAATGATTGCCTCTTTATTGATTAATTACCAGACAGACTACATAGGAGTCTCAACTTGGCTCTGTGCACTCTGCAATCACTGGTGCTTGTGGTAAACTGGGAGAAATCCTCCTTTGTCCGGCTTAGTTGATTTACTTCATTGGGGCATAACTAGACTCTCAAAGTGGGGAAGTATTTATACCCACTACCAGAATTAGAATTATGGTGGCTATAGTAAAGAAGTTTCTTTCCAACAGATTCTGGTTGGTAAAACGCATGTGGAAACTTTTGGGTTGAATGGCCTCCACAACTACAGTGGTCCCTAATGCAGGTTTGCAGGTGAGGGCAATGCAGAATTGGTTCATAAGGCTCAGATCCTTACTGGAGGAAATTGCCAGTTCCAAGAATTATTGTCTCTTGTTTGGTGGTCTATACCTGGGAACTTGCTTAAAGGGATTCCATTAGGATACTAATCACATGACGTCCAGAGGTGTCAGTCACAGAGTCGGGGCTCAATGTCAAGGGTTTATTTATTTATTTATTAGATTTGTTTCCCACTATTCACAGCAAGCCATCTCGTGGTGGGTTACATAGTAAAACCGCACATAAGAACAACCATCCCCATTAAAACCTCCATTAATAATTCAGCAGAAAGCTGGCAATAAAGCTATCACCCCCCTCTTCAGCCAGTGCGGCTGCCTCTCGGTGTGCCAAGGGGATTGCACATGCCAACAACCACAAACACATGATGATCTGACATTATGGTGGCAGTATCTTCCAGGGGGGTCCGACTCATCTTCCATGTCCTGGCCTCAACCATAGGCCTGGCAGAAGAGCTCTGTCTTAAAAGCCCTACAGAACACAAAGTTCCTGCAGGGCCCACAGTTCTTCTGGGAGCTCTTTCCACCAGGTTGGGGCCAGTACCAAAAAGGCCCTGGCCCCGGTCAAGGCCAAGCGAACTTCCCGGGCCCCAGGAATGACCAATAAATTGGCAACTGCAGGGTTTAGAGCCCTGCGGGGAGTGTTAAGACAGCAGGCAGTCCTTCAGATATGTGGGTCCCAGACTGCAAAGGGCCTTAATAATCATATCCGAACCTGATCCAGGCTGCAACCGGTAACCAATGCAGCTGCCTCAGCACCGGCTGGATATGGACTCTCGAAGGTGTTCCTGTGAGGATCTTAGCAGTCGAATTTATACCAGCTGCAATTTCTGGGTCAGAGACAAGGGCATGCGTCGAGCGAGTTACAGAAGTCAATTCTGGATGTGACCATTGCATGGATCATCATGGGTAAGAGTGAAAAGTCCATAGACTAGGTTGCTTCTTTTGCCGAGATCGTCAAAGGAAAGCATGTTCTGTTAAAGACAGACTATGTCACAGCAAACTTGAACGAAGGGGGGACAGGATCTCTCCAACTGTGCAGAGAGGCCATGCTTACATGACAGTGGTCAATAAGTATAATATAAAAGGTAAATGTATCCCCTGTGCAAGCACCGGGTCATGTCTGACCCTTGGGGTGACGCCCTCTAGCGTTTTCATGGCAGACTCAATACGGGGTGGTTTGCCAGTGCCTTCCCCAATCATTACCATTTACCTCCCAGCAAGCTGGGTACTCATTTTACCGACCTCGGAAGGATGGAAGGCTGAGTCAACCTTGAGCTGGCTGCTGGGGTTGAACTCCCAGCCTCATGGGCAGACAGCTTCAGACAGCATTTCTGCTGCCTTACCACCCTGCGCCACAAGAGGCTCTTAAGTATAATATAAGTGGGCTTATATCTCACATTTTCTTTGTTAATGGATTATCTCAGTGTATGGGACACAAAAGGGTTCCAAATCCAAGCCTTCCTCCAAAATTAAACAGACTTTTTAATGTCTTGAATACCTAATATCAAAGCCACTTTACCCACATTCTTAAATTCAGTTGTGGGCACCAGCCCCTCCCATGCATGCTGCATCGAAGATACACTTCTGGGTGGCAGTGTACGTGAATAAGATCTTGGGGTACTTATGATCTGCAAGCTAAATACAATAGCCATAGTTTTTACTGGAACACGGTGTAGAGCCCACATCCATCCCATTCTTGAGCAGCTGCACTGAATTCCAGATCCAGTTCAAGTTTTTAGTTTGACTTTTAAGCCCATTTGCGGTCTGGGTCCAGCATATCTGAGGGACCGTCCTGGCCTCTACCTGGTAGAATGAGCTCCCAGAAGAACTAAGGGCCCTTACAGAACTATATTAGTTCTGCAGTGCCTGCAAGATGGAGTTCTTCTGCCTGGTGTTCGGTTGACGCCCGGGTGTGATTACCATCTAATGACCCCTCTTCTATAGCACAGCAAGCCCTGTTATAAAAATCAAACAGTGATGCTGCATATAATATGCGGCATATAAATTAAATAAATACATTTATTAGTATAAGCAGCCAATGCTGGTAATGTAGACTGATATTTTATTTGCATTGTTCTTATTGGAATTGTAGTGGTTTTATGATTGTGAGTTGCCATGAGCCAGCTGGGCCTGGAATGGCTAGATAGAAATCGAATGAATAAATGTTCAGCCTGAAGAAGAGGAGATTGAGAGGGAGCATGATTGCTGTCTTTAAGTATTTGAAAGGTTGTCACTAGGAGGAGGGCAGGGAGCGGTTCATGTTGGCAGTGAGGATGGGACCTGATGTAATGACTTCAAACTGCTAGTGGAATGGTAAAAAATTATCAGGCAAAAAAATTCTCAGCAATGGGAGTCAGTTGCCTGAGGAAGAGATGAGCTCCCCATCACTGGCAGTCTTTAAGCAGTGGCTGGACAGATACTTATCCTGGATGATTAGACAGATCCTACTTTGAGTAGGGGGTTGGACTGGATGGCCTGTATGGCCCCTTCCAACTCTGTGATTTTATTCTTTGGTTCCCACTTCTCTAGGAGATACAGCAATTGCCATTGGATACCTGATTTGCTTTGATACTTTTCTTGCCACCAGAATTTTTCTCACCTTTCTAATGCTTTTGCTCCTGAAGAAGATTGAGTCCTTCTTGTAGGATGGAAGCACAACACATCCCATCCCCAGTGTCATTTTCTTTTTGTTTTAAGCTTAGCACAATTCCACAGGGCCTGTAAAAGGGAACTCCTCTGCCAGGCATTTGACTGAGGCTGCCAGACCTAACACCATTCAGCTTTTCCCCCTGACATCATAGACATCCTCCATATCCTGAACCCAACTGATCCCCCCCACCCATAGGTTCTGTTTGAAAAGTTCTATCACATTGCTAATTGTTATGTTATTGTTGATCAGTACCGGTTCTTACCATTATTGTTATGATTATTTTTAATGTTACTATCCTGAAAGCCTGTTGCATCCAGGAATGCGGTGGGCCCTCACAGATTGCATCGCCACTGCCCTACCTGCGCGTTCCGGTGGCTGCTTCATCAACGTCATGGCAGTTGGATTGAGTGACAGGCTGGCCAGGGCGCCATGGGAGCACCCTCCTCGGCAGCCAGCAAGTGTCTGGCTGCATGTGTGCCTCACTGCCGGCTTCTTGGGGGTGGGTGCTCCAGGGTCCAGCCTGGGTGTGCCCGGATGGGCTCGTGGAGACAGAAGTGTTGGCTGGAAACCCGGGAGTGGGCCAGACAGGCCCAGACACTGCTCTTCCCACAGTGGCTTTTACAAAATATATAGAGCCACTAATGGTTACAGATAATGTACTCCCCTATGTTTTATGTAAACCACCTTGAGCCTTATAGGAGGGCGGTATAGAAATATAATAAAATAAAATAAGAAATTTCAGATGGTAACTTAGTCAAGTATCCTTTCTTTGCTGTAAAGCACCACTTGGTTTGCACCCATCAAGCTAAAGGGTACTTTTTACCTTGCCATAGGAAGATCATTTGTTTTGCCATCAGCCCATAGCAGTTACAATTCTTGGCAGTGGCTCTTTGTGTTGTCACCAAACGTATGGTTATTGTCACCACCTTCTTGATGCCAGGAATTACTTATCTTTTTGTACAGAGCTTATTTTCAGCATCACTCTGTTTGATCTGTGAGCCAATAAGGAGAAATATCAGCTCCTCAGAACCTGTAGACTCAAATTAATTGATGTAGTCCTTGAGCCCATGTTGTAGTGTGCTATCATAACTCTAGTCAAATCCCAGAACAACCTGTGTATTGGGGCATATTTCTGCACTCTTTCCTTTATCTCTAGAGTGTTCTTGGTCTCGTGGTAGCCATACTGTTAATCATTATATCTTTGTGTTTATAGATTTAAGGTATTGTTTCGCGGTGCTTTTATTCCCTTTGGGGGCAAAAGTCTGTCCACATTACCATATGGATTCATTAAATCCATATGAATTGCCTAGAACCATTTGGGAGTATGAGAAGCTGTACCTTCTATCTTGTAAGTAAAATGATGCAGATTGCTGCATAGTAGCGGCCAAATTCTGTTACATGCCTGGAAAGGAACACTTCTTCCATGTTTCCATCATTGTCTTAACTCCAGGAAAGCCATATGCGTGGAAATCATATGGGACAAAATGAAAGCATTTTCCTGTTGTGCAAACAGCCCATGCTGGCACACTGTTATGGTCCTTTTCTGTCTATATTCCATTTTATTTTACCTTTGTTTCTTTCAGGCTTGGCTTCTTCCACTAATTTGTCAGTCATTTCTTCTTGCCAGGTCATACATTGTTAGCCTACCTGATCTATCTCATGGATTTTGTTGATTCCACCTGTTCATTTTGTGAGCCCTATCTGGAACCTGTCCTTTGTAGTTTCAAAGTTGTCATAGGGAAATCTGTTTGAGCCCATTACTCCTTGGGTTGGGGTTTTTGCTGACTTCTATATCTGCATTTCTGGTGGCCATTACATCTGGGTACCATGTGAGGGAGCTTCATGCTTTGAGACAAGACTGTGCTCTAAGTTTTGACCTGATGAACTGGTATTTTGGTCTGATCTTGCTTTTCACTCCAAGGTAGTATGACATTTCACCTAGTACATGACCAATCACTGATGTTCCTTAAGAATTCTGCTATCAGATATTTACATGTCAGAACTAGGATTAATAGCATGTTTAACCAAGCTGTCAGTTGATTTAGAATCATAGAATCATAGAGTTGGAAGGGGCCATACAGGCCATCTAGTCCCAACCCCCTGCTCAACGCAGGATCAGCCCTAAGCATCCTAAAGCATCCAAGAAAAGTGTGTATCCAACCTTTGCTTGAAGACTGCCAGTGAGGGGGCGCTCACCACCTCCTTAGGCAGCCTATTCCACTGCTGAACTACTCTGACTGTGACAATTTTTTTCCTGATATCTAGCCTATATCGTTGTACTTGTAGCTTAAATCCATTACTGCGTGTCCTCTGCAGCCAACGGAAACAGCATCCTGCCCTCCTCCAAGTGACACCCTTTCAAAAACTTAAAGAGGGCTATCCCCACTCAACTCCTTTTCTCCAGGCTGAACATTACCAAGTCCCTCAACCTATCTTTTAGGGCTTGGTCCCTTGGCCCCAGATCATCCTCGTCGCGCTCCTCTGTACCCTTTCAATTTTATCTACATCTTGAATTGAGGCCTCCAGAATTGCACACAGTACTCCAGGTGTTTTAATCATGTGGAGCCAACTTCCACCTTCAAAGAAATTAGTTTGCTAATGTGGGAATGTACTTAGATCACAAAGAAGAAAGACTGGTTGCTTACTTGTTGTTATTACTCTTCTAATTGGTGCTCCTCTAGCAGCCTTCTGTACATTCACATGCACAACACCTGCCCTTCTTCCCTGCTGCTGGCAACTTCTTGCTTTGGGGAAGCTGCATTTGATAGATTGAAGGGGCTGAATAGGAAGGCAGTTGCTTCTCCTTTGACTGCTTCTGTGTAGCCATGGAAAAGATATATGTAACTGCACGAATGAACACTTAGAATGGAGGGGTTTTTTTCTGTAACTTATCTGTATATGGCTCCCTTTTTATTTCTAAACTCCCACTTCATTCCAGTTTATTTGAATTTATAAGGGATATCAAGTTTGTACACTGCATCGTAAGATCATGTTGAACTAACAAAGTTGTCAGGCCAGCTGCTGCATTTCTGTTGACATAAACATTCACATGGTTCAGATTTAATGACATGCCATGGAATGGATGGGATTCCTTTTGGCATGAGTGTGTATGTGTGTGTGTGGGAATCATGTTTGTTGCCTGCTTTATATCAGGACCCCTGAAGTGCTAGAAAAGGCATACTGCTATCCTAAATTATGGCTTTTATGACTTGGACCAGATGCCAAACCATGGTTTGTCCTACCCATTAATCATAAAATGTGATGATGGCAGTGTCTATAAGTACACCTTTCCCATCTTCCAGCATATGTTAGAAGATGATGGGATGCTGAGAAGCCTAGTAGTACAGGCGGAAGTACAGTTCTTCTTGTCTGCATGCATCAGAATAGTCACAGATTTTGTTGGGTGGACTTGCAACATCCGCTTCTGCTTTTACGCTTCGTGGCAAGGGAAAACTGGATAAAGACTAAAAACATGTTGGAGGGCAGCATGCTTCTCATCCAACAACATGTTCAGATCATCTGGGCTAGAGATTGTTCAGAGAAAAACTGCAGACCATTTTTTTTCCTGTTTTGTCCAGATTTTTAGGTTGGCATGTCATCAAAATGCAGATGACACCCAACTATTTCTGTTAATGGATGGCCATCTGTCAACACCTCCAAACAATCTGGCCAGCTACCTGGATGCTGTAGTGGATTGGCTCAAGTGGAGTTTGGCTGAAGCTGAATCCAGCCAAGACACAGGTTCTCTGGCTGGGCCAGCATGCTAAGAAAATGAGTTTGTTCTTATATGCCGCTTTTCTCTACCCGAAGGAGCCTCAAGGTAGCTTACATTCGGCTTCCCTTTCCTCTCACCACAACAGACACCCTGTGAGGTAGGTGATGCTGAGAGAGCCCTGATATTACTGGTCAGTCAAAGCAGCTTTCTCAGTGCTATGGCGAGCCCAAGGTCACCCAGCTGGCTGCATGTGAGGGACCGTGGAATCAAACCTGGCTTGCCAGATTAAAAGTCTGCGCTCCTAAGCACTACACCAAGCTAATTACACCAAGAGGCAGGTGGTGAGGGTCCTGATTCTAGGTGTTGCTTACATGACATCCGATCTCCAAAAAAAGGCTGGGCGTGATCCTGGAATCCTGCCTGTCAGTGGAGGCCCAGATCGTGAATGTCACCTACCTAGCGTTCTTCCATCTACACAAGGTACAACAATTAGCACCCTACCCTGCAGCACCTGACCTCACCAGGATGATCCGTGCAATGATCACCTCCAGGCTAGACTTCTGCAATTAACTTTACACAGGGCTTTACTTCAGACTCACCCAGGCACTCCCAAGTGATTCAAAATGCAATAGCATAGTTCCTTACAGGCACTCACTGGAGGGTGCACGTGACACCAGTGGTAGCCCACATGAACTGGCTCCAGATTGGAGACTGGATTAGATTCAAGGTTTTAGTGTTGATCTTTAAAGCTTTAAATGGTCTGGGACTGGCTTATCTGTGGGACCCCCTCTCCCATTATGCCCCCCAAAGAGCATTATGATTGGTGGACCAAAACTTGCTCAGGATCCTTCAGAGAGACGAGACTGGCTTCATCCAGTGCCAGGGCTTTTTCAACCCTTGCCCTGGCCTAGTGGAATGCTCTCCCACCTAAGATCAGGGCTTTGTGGGATATTAATCAGTTCTGCAGGGTCTGCAAGACAGATCTACTTCACCAAGCCCATGGTTGAGGCTGGGAATATAATACCTATAACATCTAATCACCTTGCTTCTAACACGGAAACATATACTGGAACAGTATTGCTGCCAGTGTTGCTGGTCCTCCTGCAGGCCGCCCATACTCAGCCGCCAGCCACCCCAGCTGTGCCTCCAGGGCAATGCAGTTTCCCACCAGGCGCTCCAGGTGGCGACGCAGCTTGGTGGGACAAGAGGCAGGACTGAACTGGGAAATCCCAGGAAAAAAAACAATGTATATGCAATAATGAACAATGGATCTTCATGCCATTGGTCAGCTTCTGTTTAATTTCTGTGAAAGAACACTTGTATAATTTTATGGTTGGGGGGTCACACAACATGAGGAACTGTATTAAAGGGTCCGCAGCATTAGGAAGGTTGAGAACCACTGGACTAGATGATCTTGGAAGTCCCTTCCAATTCTATGATTCTGTGAACTGGTGGCTGTGTTAGGAAGCTAATAAATGTAATTTATTACTTCTAATTCTTAATGTTAATTAATTCTTAATTCTTAATGTTGCTGTGACTGTATTTTATTGAGTGATGTTACCCACCCTATGGGAAGGCAGGCTACAAGAATAAATATTTGTTGTTTTTTTGTTTTTGTTTACATGTTCACTTGTTTAGGGCTGCTTAATACTGAGCGATGAGTTGAACCACGCATCTCTTGTACTAGGAGCAAGACTTTCAGGAGCAACTATCAGAATCTTCAAACACAATAGTAAGTATTTTCCAGCAGGCTGATTCATATGTGTAACTTTTCATAGTATGCATATTAGACTCAAATAATAAACTTGTTTGCCCAGGGCCAGATTAAAGAGTTGGGTGCTTCCCGTCTCTCTGTGATAATAGAGTTCTTTGGAATTGTTTTCTTTTCCTACATAGATATGCAGAGCCTGGAGAAACTGCTCAAAGATGCCATTGTATACGGCCAACCTCGCACACACAGGCCCTGGAAAAAAATTCTCATTGTTGTTGAAGGTGTATACAGGTACAGTCTGTCTCCTACTTTTAGAATTCTTCACTGTTTGGGTCCAGCTTGATGTAGTGATTAAGAGTGGTAGCCCCTAATCTGGAGGACTGGGTTTGATCCCCACTCTTCCACATGCCCCCAGCTGGGTGACCTTGGGCCAGTCACAGTTCTCTCAATACTCTCTCAGCCTCACTTACCTCATAGGGGATCTGTGGTAGGAAGAGTTGTTTACAAAGGTGTTTGTAAACCACTTTGAAACTCCTTTAGGTAGTAAAAAGCAGGTACAGGAAACCAGTTCTCTCTCCTTCCATTTTGAGATGGCCTACCAAAAAGTAGTCTTTTGTGGCGCAGAGTGGTAAGGCAGCAGACATGCAGTCTGAAAGCTCTGCCCATGGGGCTGGGAGTTCAATCCCAGCAGCCGGCTCAAGGTTGACTCAGCCTTCCATCCTTCCAAGGTTGGTAAAACGAGTACCCAGCTTGCTGGGGGGTAAATGGTAATGACTGGGGAAGGCACTGGCAAATCACCCCGTATTGAGTCTACCATGAAAACGCTGGAGGGCGTCACCCCAAGGGTCAGACATGACCCGGTGCTTGCATAGGGGATACCTTTAAAGGTAAAGGTATCCCCTGTGCAAGCACCGAGTCATGTCTGACCCTTGGGTTGACGCCCTCTAGCGTTTTCATGGCAGACTCAATACGGGGTGGTTTGCCAGTGCCTTCCCCAGTCATTACCGCTTACCCCCCAGCAAGCTGGGTACTCATTTTACCGACCTCGGAAGGATGGAAGGCTGAGTTGACCTTGAGCCGGCTGCTGGGATCGAGCTGCTGAGTTGACCTTGAGCCGGCTGCTGGGATCGAACTCCCAACCTCATGGGCAGACAGTTCCAGACAGCATATCGCTGCCTTACCACTCTGCGCCACAAGAGGCTCTTGGATATACCTTTACCTTACCAAAAAATACATGCATACAGATTCTGATTTCTAGAACTCCTTGAGCTTCATCATTTTTCATTATTTTGATTTTATTTAGGACAAAGGAGTGTGCACACCACAACAAGTCATAACAAAACTGATCTGTCTGATACATTTTTGAACTCGCCCTTCTTTCAGCCAAAACCAGAAATCTGAATTCTTGCTTGGTTGCCTTTGTTCATGTTGGGCTTTTTCCATCTGCACTGCAGTAAGAAGACACCTGATCTGTGAAGTGTGTCTTACTCATACTTGCTGTTGGTCTGGCCAGAGTTCTGCACCCTCACTCTGGATCAGTCAGGGGTGAAGGAGTATATTGACATTATAGCTTCCCCCCCCCTTTCCCCCTTCCATCATTCCTGGTACCCATTTCCTTCTTGGAATAACTCCAGATTGCTCCAAGCCATTTCAATGCTGATGGATGGCATGGTCTCACAGACTTTCTTTAAAAATTACATGATACCTTTCTGCACCAAGGACATTCAGAAGCTAGTTACAGAAAGGCTGAAATAGTAATAATCTTTATTTTTGTATCCCGGCCTTCCTAGATAGCTCAGGGTGGGTAAAAGCATAAGTTAAAACAACCACATAAACATAAAGCAATACAAACCCTGTTAGCAATAAAAGGTCACTCAAATTACAGCACTTAACAACAACAACAACAGCAGCAGCAGCAGCAGCTTTCTTAAGGTCAGATAAATTGGGCAAGAATGACCTGCTGCTGTCTTTGAGGGAACAGGCAACTATCCCTCAGAAGAGAGAGTTCCCGAAATAATGCGCAACCACTCCATTTGCAGTAGGACCCATTAGGGCCTCCATTGATGATCTCCATTGACAGATTCATGCAGGAAAATGCAGCCCTTCCCATACCCTTGTTCAAGACTATTTGCCAGCACTTTCAGTTGTGTCTGGAAACATAGATATGTGGACTCCCTGCTTGAATTCCGGCTAACAGCAAATTATGGCCTAGGTGTTAACCAGTTTTGGGGGTCACTGGGCAAGATCATCTTTTTTTCTCAGAGGGGTCAGAGCTGGCATAACCACTGAAGCTGATAAAAGCTGATGTGAATTACAGGCAACACTCATGTATCCATAACCACTGAAGGATATGACAGCACCCCCAGAATGTTCTGATTTTTAAGGGTTTGTGTCATTCCCTTCAACATCACCCGAACCTTGCCTCAGGAGTATTTGAACTCAACCATACCGACATCCTGCATGTATTCTTCTTCAGTGTTAGCCGTCACATATCTCATTGCTGATCCTTCTACTCATGTTCAGAACTTTCCAGGTGTAGGATTGATTTGGCTGTTATTGGTATATTGATGGGTAGCAGTCATTTGGAACGGTAGAATTTTTAAATGAGCTTCTTCAAGCCTCTGGAAAAGTGGCATAAGTATAATTACAAAAAAAAGAAATAAAAGTAACCTTACTCAAGTATTAGCGTTGCCTCTTGCGCGCAGATAGTAAAAGGAATCTCTGGATGGATATGTCCATTTTTCCTGCCCAGCCTACTAGTGGAATGCAGAATGCCAGTGCTGCAACTTTGTTGATCAGAGTTGATTGCGTTTATTTTTGGCTGGACCACATCTATCCCCACATTCATTGAACCCAGATCAGATGTCTACAGTGCTTTGTCTGTTGGACTGCCTTCATGCAGAATTACTCCAGTGTAAACCTGTTGTTTTCAGTAGGTTTAGACTGAAGTATTTCCGTATGAGATTACACTGCTGGTGTCTTAAACCTCATATGGAGAATCGATTTCAGAAGCTGTGTCCAAAGCCTGTCCGTGAATCATATCAAGTATTTTAGCAGACCTCAAAAATATTCTAATTTTGATGGGCTTTGGATTCTTATCAGGAGTGCAGTTTAAGTAGCTATTTTCAACTATGCATCAGTAAGAGCCCTTGTTATAAATCCTGCACATATTTGTATTGTCAGTTCATCAGTGCACACTCTTGTGAATGCTCTTACCGTAGTCTCCCCATTTACATGGTATAAAAGGTATGTGCCATACACTGGGATGGCAAAGCTGCTCATCTGCATTTACTGGGCAATAGCATGTTCATTGACATTTGGTTTCTTCCTATCCCTTAGTTTTCACTGGATTCTGTTTGCCTGGTTGCCATATGCACCCTTTCTTCCTATAGTGTTTTGCTTTGAGATGTAAATATGAGGGACTGCAAGAGTGTGTCTACAGATATAACTGTGTAATTAAATTTATTAAGATACCTCTTTAAAAGGGATTTTATGGTATTGTGAGATTACTTATATCATAACATTATCTCTGCTTTTCTACAACAGCATGGAGGGATCCATAGTCCGTCTACCAGAAGTAATTGCACTTAAGAAAAAGTACAAGTCATACCTATATATGGATGAAGCTCACAGTATAGGAGCAGTTGGTCCCACTGGTCGAGGTGTGTTGGATTATTTTGGACTTAACCCAGAGGATGTGGACGTTATGATGGGGACATTCACCAAGAGCTTTGGAGCTGCTGGAGGATACATTGGAGGCAAGAAGGTAAAAATATAGGACTCGGAAGGAAGACCTTTAGCATTTGATAAGAGGAGGCACTGTATGTGAATGAGACTTTGGGATACTTGTGGATTGTAATCTAAACATTAGCAGGCAGTGTGATGCAGCGGTAAAAAAATGCCATTTTGGGCTGTATCAACAGGGGCATCACATCAAAATCACAAGATGTCATAGTCCCATTGTATACGGCACTGGTCAGACCACACCTGGAGTACTGTGTGCAGTTCTGGAGGCCTCACTTCAAGAAGGACGTAGATAAAATTGAAAGGGTACAGAGGAGAGCGACGAAGATGATCTGGGGCCAAGGGACCAAGCCCTATGAAGATAGGTTGAGGGACTTGGGAATGTTTAGCCTGGATAAAAGGAGGTTGAGAGGGGACATGATAGCCCTCTTTAAGTATTTGAAAGGTTGTCACTTGGAGGAGGGCAGGATGCTGTTCCCATTGGCTGCAGAGGAAAGGGCACGCAGTAATGGGTTTAAGCTACAAGTACAACGATATAGGCTAGATATCAGGAAAAAATTTTCACAGGCAGAGTAGTTCAGCAGTGGAATAGGCTGCCTAAGGAGGTGGTGAGCTCCCCCTCACTGGCAGCCTTCAAGCAAAGGTTGGATACACACTTTTCTTGGATGCTTTAGGATGCTTAGGGCTGATCCTGCGTTGAGCAGGGGGTTGGACTAGATGGCCTGTATGGCCCCTTCCAACTCTATGATTCTGTGATTCAATGACTCTATGAGGCATCTGATTGGGCTGCCAGAGAATTATTGCCTTAGATAGTTCCAGCTATCATCATCATCATCACGATGATGATGATGATTTCTACCCTGCGTTCTCTGATTGGCTTAGGGTGGCTAACAACCAACTTCGAAACAATCACGCAAAAGCAGTAACAACCTTGAACAATTCAACAGCCTCCTCCTAATGATAGTTCACACTTTTCTGAAGTTAGAGCTCATGAAAAGAAGGGCTTGACCCCAGGAAGTTCAGATGTACCAATAAACCTTTTTGCATAGGGCCTGCTGGAATGGCTCTAGCAGAGTCACCTGAAGCTTAATCCCCTGAAGATGGGATGTCCTATGGCCAGGAAGGAAAGGACCAGAAGAGGAAGTGCACCTCCCTTGTCCTGATGTGGTGTTGCTGAATTGGGGGGTGATTTTCAATGCCTCCCTTTCTAAGGAGGCACAAGTTACAAGAGTAGGTTGGCAGTCGTTTTTCTATCTATGCCAAGCAAAGCTCCTAGTTCTCTATTTAGCCCTGGAACACCTAGCCACAGAGATCCATGCAATGGTCACCTCCAGGCTATATTACTGTAACTCATTCTATGCAGGTCTTCCCTTGACTTGGCTCCAGAAATTACAACTGGTATGAAATTCAGCTGCTCTGGTCCTCACCAGGGTCTCATAGAGAGTTCGTATTCAAGCTGCATTGGCTGTGAGTTGAATTCTGGATCAGATTCAAGGTGTTGGTTCTTACTTTCAAGGCCTTATGCAGTCCAGGCCCTGTGTAACTGAGGGCCCAGCTCTCCAAATACGTCCCGTGAAGAGCACAGTGCTCTGCAAATTCAAATACATTGCTGGTTCCTGACCCCAAAGAAGTGCATTTGGCCTCAACCAGAGCCAGGGTCTACTCTATTAACCATAGTTTCATTATTTGCTTAGAAAATATATAAATGTCACTGTCCAGAGACTTGTTCCAGTTGGTTTAAAATTAAAACAATTACGTGAAGCCATTAAAAAAGAAGCCAAGGCATTTAAAAAACATCAGAACACTTGGTGCTTACAAAGCAGCTTTTAGACACAGATACAATGCCAGTTTTATAGTGATTTTAACTTGAAAATCACTATTAATTTTAAGGACAGGAGTTGGTTTTTATACTCCCCTTTTCTCTACCCTAAGAGGTCACAATTAGCTTACAGTCACCTTCCTCTCCTCGCAGGTACGTTGGACTAAGGTAGTTTGGACAGAGAGAGTTCCAAGAAAACTGTCATTGGCCCAAAGTCACCGAGCAGGCTTCATATGGAAGAGTGGAGGAATCAAATCCAGTTCTCCAGATTAGAGGCTGCCCATTACACCATACTGGCTAAATTAAGCTTCTCAGTTCTTTATAATCTGGATGGATTTTTACTGCTGAGTTTTAATGAATAGTTGTAATGTATTATACTTAATGTTTTATTTTATAAGCTGCCTTGGGAAGTTTGCCCTGGAGACCTGGAATAGAAGCTTTCTTAATAAAAGAAATTTCATAATTAAAGGTTTCAGGACAGAAGCAGAACATAAAATAGGTAAAGTTGTGGGGGCCCATAGTTGAAAGCCAGGGTAGAAAGAAATGTATTAGCATGGCACCTAAAGGAAAATAAGGTAAGTGCCATGAGCCTCATAGGAAGAAGAAGAGTTGGTTCTTATATGCCGCTTTTCTGTACCCGAAGGAGTCTCAAAGTGGCTTATAGGCGCCTTCCCTTTCCTCTCCCCACAACAGACACCCTGTGAGGTGGGTTAGGCTGAGAGAGCCCTGATATCACTGCTTGGTCAGAACAGCTTTATCAGTGCCATGGCGAGCCCAAGGTCACCCAGCTGGATGTTTGTTGGCAAATGCAGAATCGAACCCGGCTCGCCAGATTAGAAGTCCGCACTCCTAACCACTACACCAAACTGGCTAGGGGAGGGCATTCCAGAGGTGAGGTACCACCACTGAAAATTTCCCATCTCTGGACTCTGCCTGTCTTCCCTCTGAAATCCTTGCAGTCTTTGACACTGTCTGTGGAAGGGGATCTTACCCAAAGACTTTTTTTGTCCTGGTCCAAAGCATTAATGGAGAATATAGGGTGATATACTGGAAGTAGATCACTATAACTGCAGTTGCAAACTTGTATGGTAAATTGAGTAAAAGACTGTCATTTGGCAACAGAATTTGTTTTGATTGGAGGCATGGTACAGCCTTACAAGACTTGGAATAGAACAGCCTTTGAGTCCAGTGGCACTTTAAAGACCAACAAGGTTTTATGTGTGTGTGCATGAAACTTACACCTTACACTTCGTTGGTCTTAAAGGTGCCATTAGACTCCTTCTGTTCTGCTTCAGATCAACATGCCTGCCCACCTGAAGACTTTGAACAGTTTTATTTATCCTGTGCTGAACCACAGCTCATGCTTTGAAAACCAAAGACAACTGCTGGTGCAACCTGGGGCTGGAGACATAGAGGAGTATTAAGACTCTTCTATCTTTTGCTGGTATGAAGTTTGCTCTCATCTATCTATCAAGACATAAGGATAAATAGGACACTTTTAGTACCGAAATGCTATGGAAATCCTCATGTACATTTATAATGCTTTAAATAACTTACCAAGATATTAGCTAATCTTCACAAAATATTGCTATTGAGGTAGTGCATTTGCAGTGAGCTCATGTAAGTGAATAGTACTTTCTTTCCCTCTGCTACCCTTTAATAGTCAAGGGAAACCTTGGTTGTGTTAACCTTGGTTCAGTTGCAATATCTGAGCACCTTCTGTTTTCATTTTGCCAGGAGCTGATTGATTACCTTCGTGTCCACTCTCATAGTGCAGTTTATGCCACATCTATGTCTCCTCCTGTAGTGGAGCAAATCATCAGAGCAATGAAGTGCATTATGGGTGAAGATGGCACAACAATCGGTGAGTCCCATGCATTATAACGCATATTTTATTCTGGGAAGAAAAGTCCGTTTTATGGGGAAAGCATTCTCGTCTTAACATCTCCCTATCAACTCTCCTGTGGGATTCTTCAGGGAGCGGTTCTCTCCCTCACATAAATACCTTTATGCGCCCTCTGGTCCAGCTGGTCTGGAGTTATGGGCTGGGTTGTCACCAATATGCAGATGACACCCAACTCTATCTCCGGATGGATAGCCACTTGGACTGCCCCCCCCCCCTGCCCCTGGTGATACATTCGCTAGCTGGATAGTTAGAGCAGACTCACCTGAAACTCATGCCCTCCAAGACAGAGGTCCTGTAGCTGGACAGGAAGGTGGCAGATCAGGAAATGTGCCTATCCACCTTGGCCAGGATGCTGCTTAACATCACACCCTCCACCATGAACTTGGGGGTGATGCCTCTCTTTCTGTGGAGGCTAACGTCATGGGAGTAGCATACATGGCTTTCCTCCAATTCTGCCAAGTGAAGCCTCTAGCGCCCTTTCTGCCCTCAGACTGCTTGGCCACAGACAGATATGCCAAGGTCACCTCCAGATTAGATTTGTGTAACTCGCTCTACATGGGTACACCCTTGTCCTTGACCTGGAAATTACAGGTGGTGCAAAATGCGGCTGCTAGGGTCCTCACAGGAGCATCTTGGAGGACCTATATCCAGACTGTGCTGAGGCAGCTGCATTGGTTATAGCCCAGAACAAATTCAAGGTTTTGGTATTAATCTTTAAGGCCATGTACAGTCTGGACCCCTCATATCTATGGGACCGCCTAACTCCTTATGCCCCCTGCAGGGTTCTGCAGGTATGAATCAGTTGGAGGTTCCTGGCCCAAACGAGGTTTGCTTAGTCTCGATCAGGGCCAGGACCTATTTGATCTTGGCCCCTACCTGATGGAATGAGTTCCCAGGAGGCCTGTGGGCCTTGTTGGAATTTCCTTAGTTCCGTAGGGCCTACAAAATGGAGCTCTTCCGCCAGATTTTTTTGTGAGGCCAGGGTGTGAAAGATATGGCCCCACTCAGAAGATCAGGCTCGCTCTGAGGTGGTCCGTCTGAGACACTGGTATCAGAAGGTCTGGTGAGCTGGGGGGGGGGGGGGAGTTTGTTGCTGTCAGGGTGGTTCTAATTGTGGTTTTAATGGCTGTAATTGGGGGATTTAATGATCATTTTATGGGGTTTTATTGTGGGGAGATTCTTGTGAACCTCCACAAGCTATTTGGGAGTGGCGATATAGAAAATAAAATAATTATAAATATAAAAAATGTAGTTATCTGCCTGGGACATTCAGAGGCACATAAACATTGATGGGATTATTTGCTTTTTGATGCTTGCAGCTTAAGAATTGCGCAAGTTCTGCTGAGTGCTGCTGGATTGCAGCACTGTTTTCTCTTCATGTATTTCTTTTCTTTCACTCACTGTCCAGTCCAGAGCCTCATCACACTTGCAGATGACACCACATTGGGAGGAGTAGCAAATACCCCAGAAGACAGAGTTCAATGAAACTGAACATACTGGAAAAGTGGGCAAATTAGAAAAAGATGCAATTCAATAAAGAGAAATGTAGAGTTCCACATCTGGGTCACACAAATCAGAAGCATTTTACCATGGTAAAATGTTATTAAAACACCACTGGTTATACATGGATGGGAGGCAATTGGCTTTAGTTGATTATAGTGGAAGAAAATCTCTGAATTATATTCCACAACTAGATAGAGAAACTAGAAATGTGGAAGTTGATATCATCCAAAGGTAAATTGTTCCTCCTGCTGGAATATTACAGTTGATAGTTCCAAATGATTCTGGCCTTCGCCTTCTAGCTTTACTAGAATAATAGATGAGAGACAAAACAACAGGTGAAAGAGATTGGCTTATGTCAGGTTGCATGGGCCCAGCTGTTTTAATTATAAGCTATATAACATAGCCTATAGAAGGGTTTTGAGCTGGCGTACTGTGGTATCACAGTGTACCATGGCAGTCCTTCAGATATACTTCAGCAGGGTGGATTCCAGGGTGGTAGCTACACAGCTGCCTCGGCTTGGCCTCCCGGTCTAGCATGTTCTGTTCAGCCTGCTACTCCTCCCAGCCAGAGTGACCTCAAACACTTGGCTGTTGCTCATCTCCCTGGCCTGATTGCCTAAGCCTCCTTTACACCACCTGCCTCCTGGTGCATCTTTGCCCACCTTCCACTCCAGGGGAACTGGGCCCAGCCCCTTGGCCTATCCACTGGAGATGGATGGGCCCAGCCCCTTGGCCTGTCTTGGCTGGGCCCAGCCCCTTGGCCTATCCACTGGAGATGGATGGTCTTTCCTCCAGCTATCCCAGCCCTTGGTGTGAGGCACTCTTTCTTTTGCTGGTTGATGGTGAAAAGAAGTGGGAAGTCATTGTCTGGTGTGCAAATGGAATGCGGTGCTGCTTCGGTGGGGGATGCCTTTGTGACAGGGCTAGAATGCTGAGGCATTTCAAAAGTTGCCATTAGAATGCAGAGGGAAATGGCCTGCTGCTTCTTTCCAGTGTGGCTCCGTTGCTTCCCCAGGCGCTGCTGCCCACCCCTTTGACTTTCAGCCATACTGACCTGAGGATGGACTCTGTGTGGGTGGGTGGGGGGAATATGATTTGTTGTTGTTGTTGTTGTTGTTGTTATTTGATTTCTAGCCCGCCAGTCCCAAAATGGCTCATGGCGGGTTATTACATAAGTAAAAGCCCCAATAAAACTACCTCTAAAATGCCCAACCACTCAAACCATACACAAAATCAGTACACCAGATGTCCAGAAGCGGCAGAAACTACATAAAAACTAACCTGGCCCACTGTCAACCGTGGGGGCAGAAAAAGGGGGTGCTGACCAATATCCCGCCATAAGGGTAACCCAAGGCTTACCCTTGTCAGTGCAGGAGCAGCTTTTTAAAGAGAGGGTCCAGGGATGCATCAGGAATGCTTGTGGGGAGGTGAGCAAGGTAGCAGATGGGGTGTATTGGGGATAGGGCTGGGAAGAGAGAGAGTAAACGGGAGGGCTGACTGGATGAGTGATGGCTAGAGATTTCAGGAAGGGCTACAGCAACAAGTTTGGGTTGGGCAAGATTTACTGTGAGATTTCCTTTGCTGCATTCTGGGCTTGTATACACTATTGGCAGAGTCTAGGTGGGCAGTTAGTGAGAATAGAATTCCTAAATTCTCTATCACTGTTTGGTTTCTTTGGCCACAATGTCAACTGATGGCGTTTTGCTGGTAGGTAAACTGATGAGTAACTGTTAGGCTGCATGTCTTGATTGTGACTTTAAAAAAATTAATTTGCATATGTGTTGTAGCAGGGGGAGGGGTCAAGTTTCAAGGTACCTTGAAGCCTGAAAAATATTTCAGGGGGGGGGGTACCTCCACAGTTAAATGATTGAAAAGGCTGGCTTATAGTATGAACATTACTTTGTGCCTTCTGCATTTGCCTTCTTTACTGCAGCATCACACTGTCGGCTCTTATTTAGTTTACAATCTACAAATGGCCTAAGATCTCCTTCATACACACTGATACCCAGAAGTATATCTCGCATCCAGAATGCATGCTTCTCATTTGTGTGACCCAGATGTGGAACTCTACATTTCTCTTTATTGAATTGCATCTTTTTCTAATTTGCCCACTTTTCCAGTATGTTCAGTTTCATTGAACTCTGTCTTCTGGGGTATTTGCTACTCCTCCCAATGTGGTGTCATCTGCAAGTATGATGAGTAATCCCTCCACCCCCTCATCCAAATAATTGATTAAAATGTTGAAAAATACTGGATGGAGCGCTGTGGACCACCTTCCTCCAATCTGATGTAATACCATTGACAACTAGTCTTTGGATATAGTTTTCTAACTAGTTCCCTATCCACCTATCTGAAAATTCAGTCTGTGGTCCTCCTGCTTACCTATCAGAACATCTTAGATATTGTGGCTAAGCGATTGAATTGCCTTGCAGTCTTGGATTTCTATGACCTAATGAGTTCTTGAGTGCCAGCATAAGGTTCTTGAGCTTTCTGCCTCAAGCTCATTATGCGAGAGAGGTGGTATAAAAATCCAAATAATTATACTTGGTAACACATGTAACTATGCCATTAGCAGGAAGCCATGGCAAGATCTTTAAAATTCTTCTCCAGCAGATTTGCTGTCACTAGATGGCATATTTGTAGAATTTGTAGCCTTCAAAAGGTGGATTCTCTGTCTTAAGGGCCATGAACTGGAATGTAAAATGTTTTTAGGTATGCTAAAAGATTGAGTTTATTACACATCTTAACCAACTCTTAGGCTGTGTGAGCTTTCAGAAGGTACAAAATGTATTTGCACTTCTAATTAATTGGCTATTGCTAAATATTTGTACTCATTCCCGAAAACTGCCTTGATAAACAGGATGTGAGCAGCAGGGACCTTGGATAGAATACACATGCCGCAGAAAACAGCATGGCCATTTCCTAACCAGTGCAAGAGGCTAATGATGGCTGAATAGAATTAATTAGGTGACAGCACGTGAACATGCACTCTGGAAGGGGGACAGCAGTTTCCTTTCTTTTATTTTCTATTGTTTTCCCAAACAGGCATTTCAGTGCCTCCTATTGTTTCTGTCCAGCACTCATAAAGGTGATCCATAGGGTGCTGTCCAACATAGTCCATGTTAGCTTAAATATACTGCTTTTGGCAATGCTTATGTGCTTGCAGTTCATTCATATGAAGCCAGCATAGCTCAGCTCCTCTAGAGAGGCAATAAAAAGCTTTGTGCATACATTGTTGCCAAACTGCAGTGAACATTAAAAGTATAATGGGAAAAACTCAGTACATGGTGTTCTTGGTGCAGATTCATAAATGTATACTCACCACCTAGGGGTGGCTTTTGCTTGTGGTAACTTCTTATAATATTATTGGACGGTGAAAAGGGAAGCTGAATCTCTTTGCTTGGTGTATACAAACCCCTGATAGTCAGTGTAGATTTTTCAGGAAAAACGTCGGAGAAAGAAAACAAGGAGAAAAAAATTAAACATGTAGCTGATGAAGCAGCTTTTGACTCTTGAAAGCTGAGACCTTTGGAACTTTTGTTAGTCCTTAAAGTACTTCAGGACTTGAATCTTGCACATAGAAGAAGAAATGCTTGTGGTATTGAAATATTATGTACAGTCTGGCAGCCGAGACATGCATTTAGATTTTTAGAATAGTCACTCTTAGATGCAGTGGGTCCAAATACAATGTGTAGAGAAGGCCACAAGGCAACTTTGAGCATTGATTGTACTTCTTCTAAAAAATTAGCCCATTAACTTACTAAGGGAATAGTTGACTTCTGCGTGATTTACATATAATAATTTTAAAACAAAACACTTCATTTAAATTAAGCTTCCCATTTGAATTTCTTTCAATAAGGGACTTGTTAATGAGGTGTTAAATTATCACCTCGGAAACTCAGGGACCAGTCAAAACTAATTTGGGCAGAGCATCACATTTTTTTTTGTTGGTGACCTCAAGAATCCCAAGCTGTGCCAAAGAGCTGTTGGGAAAACAAATACTTCAGAGGTCATAAAGGGTTTCCTGCTTCTCCTCAGGGGACTGACATCTTTCAACATCACTTGCTGGGTTTGTACCCCTAGCAGGGGGCCTTTTAAGCCTAACAAACTGCTCCTCTTCACAAGCAGCTCTAGGAGAATTCTCTTAGTCTAGCCTTTGTAAAAACTTTTGACCTTTAGAACAAAATTCATAGATGTAGAGAGAGTGTCTAGTATTGGTCACTGTAGCTATTAGAACAGTTTGAGTGCATTTGTTGTTCAGAATATATCTTTCTTTGCTCAGTCCCATTTTGGGGAAGCTTCTTTAGATGGAGCTCTTTAACGCAGGGTCAGGTGAGGGGTCAGATAAGTAGTTGGGATATGTTTTTCCCCTGTGCTGTCATGGGCAGGAGGAATAGTGTTTGTACAGCTGTGTGCCACCAACGGCCACTGCAGTTGAATCCTCCAGTGTTCTGTTCATGTGCTGTAAGAGGTCATCTTAGGGGAAGGGGAAAAACATAGGGTATTTCTTATTTTGTTACATGTCTACAAAGAAATGTGTGTTTAATACCAGCCTTTCAAACAAATTCTTTTAATGTGTATGTGTCGATAAAAATATCTTTACAAAATAGAACAGAAAGGCATGTTATAATATATTCCTTCCTATCTAGGAATGTGGATTTGTCTTCTCTTCAGTATCTTGAGGCCATAATTGTCACTTCATGCGTTGTGGGTTTTTCCCATTTTGCTATTCAAAATGCTAATGCTGTTCTACACACTCAGCAGCCTCAAGGTAATGTCAGAGCCTTCGCACATGCTTGAGTTGGCAAAACCTTCAGTTTCATCCACCTCAGGCCAGTTTGGGAGAAGCTGGGCCATAATTACCTACATCCAAGTGAACATTGCTAAGGGTCAGAACAACCGTTGCAGACGTGAACCATTTGCAGATGTTTTAAATCTATTACGTTGTGCAGTAATTTTTTTTGCATTGGGGTATATGATTCCAGTCAATTTTGTTCTATAATACGTTACTGATAGTCTTATCAATATGTATGTTATTATTTTTTTTAAGACAGTGCTAAGTAGGAGACATGATATATACAAAGTATCACTAAATGAATACATTATCATGTATAACAAGGCCACACAATGAAAATGTATTATCCACAGACTTATTATAGCCACACAATGAAAATGTATTATCCACAGACTTATTATAGCAACAATTAGAAGTGATACATATAGTACAGTATTATTGCTCCACAGTGCGGCATAAAATAATTGTTAGTCCTTGAGATGTGCTAAATTGTTTTCCAATGCAGTGAGATGATTTTCTCCAATTGAAAAATACTTATGTTTTCACACAGTTATCTAGCATGTGTACATCCTTCACAGTAATATAAAGGTTTATTCAGGAAGAAGAGTGCATGCGCTTGAAAGCTCACGCCTTGAACAAATCTTTGTTGGTCTTAAAGATGCTATTGGACTCTATTTTTGTTGTGCTATTTCAGACCAACACGGCTGCCCACTTGAGTAATATAGAGGAATTGGTATGGGGATGAGAAGTACTGCAGTTGTGTGAACTGGCATGCACATGTTGTTTCAGGTCATGTACGTAGTTACTATTTGGTGAGGGGTCTATAAGCAAAAAATAGGCAGCTCTATCAAAAATCGTTGAAGTAGGTATTTTATTGCATCCAAATAAAATTTTATAAACCAATGATATAGCCTCAAGTGTTCATTTTAGATTTTCTTTTTTGATAGTAGGTAGTATCCTTCCCCAGTGGGTAAGTCCTGTACTAAATTCTAATACATATCTAAAAAGAGTTACCAGAAGCTTGGTTATTTTGAGCACTGGATTATCTAAATTTCTTGCATTCCAAGGAAATGCAAATTATGTAACCAGCATTTGCTTATTACCATAGCATTAGTCTAATATAGCAATCCCCAACCTGTGGGCTGCGGACCACATGTGGTCCTTCGACTAATTGGAGGTGTGGGCCCCGAAGGACGCCTTCTCCCCCCCCCCGGCCCTTTACTTCATTTCCCTCAGCCCTTTACAACACACTTCATTGTTGTGGTGTGTCTGTATCTTATTTTGAAGGGATGTTTAAACATTACCATAGCGATCACAGAGCGCTAGGGCAGTGGTTGAGAGTAGAGAAGTAAACTACCCCCCTCCCCACCGGGCCTCAGTAAAAGGCGTTGAGTGGTCCCCGGCGTTAAGTGGTCCCCGGTGATAAAAAGGTTGGGGACCACTGGTCTAATAGAATATATTGGATTTTCCTACTGTGTTTTAATTAATCAAGACTGTTCTGTGTGATGGCTCAACAGATTATTGTGGAATTATCTATGTGGACACTTGTAAATTATGGGGGGGGGGATGCAAACAGAAGCAAATCATCAAACAGTTGGTCTTTGAGCAGCTGGAACAGAGAGCTGTGATTTCTAAGACTCAGCATAGGTTTCGCAAGAACAAGTCATGTCAAACCAGCCTTATCTCTTGTTTCGAGAAAGTGACTCGCTTGCTGGATCAGGGGAATGTTGTGGACATAGTTTATCTGGATTTCAGCAAAGCTTTTAATAAGGTTCACATGATATTCTTGTTGACAAGTTGGCAAAATGCATTATGGATCATAATTCTGTCAGGTGGATGGATAACTGGTTCAGTAGGGACAAATGTAAAGTTCTGCATTTAGGTAGGAAAAACCATAGACCATATAGGTTGGGGGAGACTTGTCTTGGCAGTAGTATGTCTTGGCCTTACGCTCTGCGGGTGAGAACCTGTTGGTCATTCCCGGCCCGAAGGAAGCGCGCCTAGCCTCGACCAGGGCCAGGGCTTTTTCAGTCCTGGCCCCTACCTGGTGGAATGAGCTCCCGGGTGATCTGCGGGCCCTGCGGGATTTGTCAGCTTTCCGCAGGGCCTGTAAAATGGAGCTCTTCCACCAGGTCTATGGTTGAGGCTGGGGTCAGCAAATCAGGGACATCGCTCCCCCCCTAGGAGTTGGAGTGTACGCTACTCCCCTATCCTTTCCTCTTCACCTCTTAATAATTGGGGGAGGGATGGGATTTTTAGCTGCCATGTTAGTTAGTAGATTGATATTTTAATGGGAATTTTAATGGGATTAGTTGTTGTGACCCGCCTCGAGCCTATCGGGAGAGGCGGGAAATAAATCTAATAATAATAATAATAATAATAATAATAATATGTGTGAAAAGGATTTAGGAGTCTTAGTAGACCACACATTGAATATGAGTCAGCCGTGTGACCCAGTGACTAAAAAGGCAAATGGGCTGTATCAAACGGAGTATTGTGTTCAGATCATGGGAGGTGATGGTACTGCTTTACTCTGCTCTGATTCGGCCTCACTTGGAGTACTGTGTTCAGTTTTGGGCACCCCAGTTGAAGAGGGATGTAGACAAACTGGAGCATGTCCAGAAGAGGACAACAAAGATGGTGAAGTATTTGGAGACCAAGACGTATGAGGAAAGGTTTGGGGAGCTTGGTCTGTTTAGCCTGGAGACGACCGAGAAGGGATCTGATAACCATCTTCAAGCTTTTAAAAGGCTGCCATGTAGAGGATAGAGCAAAGTTATTCTCTCTTGTCCCGGAGGGACAGACCAGAACCAATGGGATGAAATTAATTCAAAAGAAATTCCATCTAAACCTCCGGAAGAAGTTCCTGACAATAAGAGTGGTTTCTCAGTGAAACAGCCTTCCTTGGGAGGTGGTGGGTTCTCCATCTTTGAAAAATTTTAAACAGAGTCTAGATAGCCATCTGACGGAGAGGCTGATTCTGTGAAGGTTCAAGGGGGTGGCAGGTTACAGTGGATGAGCGATAGGGTTGTGAGTGTCCTGCATAGTGCAGGGGGTTGGACTAGATGACCCAGGAGGTCCTTCCAGCTCTATGATTCTATGTGTCTTTCTAAAGTTAAAGTCCAGCCTTCTATAGTAGTCAGAAACACATCTTATATCTTCCCTTTTAATGTTTACTGTATAGCTAAATACAAGTGAGTAATTAAGTTAGATATTGGTCTGTGACAGCATGTAGCTGAATATATTCCTCACTCATGGTTATATGAAGCACCTAAATTGTCCCAGTGAAATGTTTTGTAAGCATCACTCATAGAACATACTTCCATGAAATCTGCAAATTCTGTGGCTTATAAAGAAAGTGAAAGATGTACATGTCCCTGATGTACCTACCATTGTGGTCTTTTTACCACAAACTGACAAGTACACTAGGACAGAGGCTTAGGGAATGAGCTTATTTGTTTAGCTCTAGTCTGTGACTTCCCTTGCTTGCTTAATTGTCATATTCATATTTTTAATGTACAATGCAACAGCAGTTTAGGGTTTTCGTCTCTAAAGCTAAAGGGATTTATGTTAAGTCTGGTGTATTAGTGCCTTTTCTGAAGGTGAAGCAGATATAAGTCTCTGTGTTAGTTCAACAGAGGTCTCTACATTCTCTGGCTCCCTTTTGAAATCTGTCTCTTATGTGTTGCATGTGTCTGCCATTGGCATAGTTTCAGGGAGTAACATGCATGAGAGCAATCAAATGATCTAGCTACTGCTAGCTTTTACTATCTGAGCAACTGGTATTATGAATATTTGCAGATTTTGTTATGCTTGTAAGACAAAATGTCATTTTAGTGCCTTGTGTGACAAAAAGGCTTTAAGTAGAATGAAAAAGGCTTTAAGTAGAATAAGTTATCATTTTAGATTTAAAGATTATAAATGTGCACTTTTCTGAATGCAATGACCAAAAGAAAGATTTTTATGTGTTTTCTGTTACCAGTATCACAGCACTATTGCAGATAGATGGTTGCTTTCCTATCTGTGTGATGGTGGGGTGGGGGGATGCTACTGTTGATTTCAATTATGTGTAGGCTTTACAACTACACATAGTAAAACCTACACAAGCCTGTGATTATTGCTGACATTTGTAAATAGCATCTTTGTGGATTCTGCAGTGTATAGAGTGAACTATGCATCATAGAGGTATCAGCAGAAGTCCCTACGATGTTCTCCAACTTACATGCCAGTTGACTTGGGGAGTCTGAGTTATAGATACCAAAACATGGTGTCCCCAGGAAAGGTCTTTGGGGGGAGATGTTAAGTGCAGCTTCTGGAGTATATAAATTGGACATTTTGCAAGTTAGAGACATCAAACTTGCAGTGGATTTCCTCAGGAGACCCCTTACATGCCCTCCAAGTTACCTGCTGATTGGACTTGGGACGTCCAAGTTATAACCCCCAAACAAGTCCCCCCCCCCCAAGAAAATGCTTTCTGGTGAAATATTATCAGGCATGCATACCAACACCTATATATAGCATCTAAGTCCCATTGGGACATATAGGAACTCTGTTATTGGCAGGCAACAGTGTTCAACAAACTGTTGATGTTCCCAAGACTTGAAAACAACCACTTCCCCTGGAAAGCTCTCGCCCTGAATAAATCTTTGTTGGTCTTAAAGGTGCTATTGGACTCAATTTTTGTTACTTCCCCTGTTGTCAAGCATGTCTTTGCCAGTTTTCTCTGGATGGATCTCATTTTCCCGAGCTGTTCCCAAAAGCTCAAATATTACTTCAGAGACCATGTGAGTGCTGAACGTCATGTGCTGAATCCAGATTTATCCAAAATTCCAAATTTTGTCTCATGAACCAGTTTGTGCCCATCCTTACTTGTTAGTTCAAAGCAGATTACTAAAATATAGAAAAAGATGGACTCCATTTGAAAGGTGCAAAAATCAGATACATAAAGTTTTGTACCTAAAATAGTGTTAAATCTATTATCATTCCTCCATAATTCACTAAGGGGAGTGTGGGTGGGACTGGTCTGGGTGAGGGGCCAATTGGGTGAGGAATGAATTGGAAGGCGCTTTGTGCCTTCCGATTGGCCCATCACATGACTGCCTACAGTTTGGACCAGTCAGGAGGGCCTCCTGTCCCGTCCCCCCAGGGAAGCGCAGCCAGTCGGGTGAGGGGCCAATAGGAAGGCACAAAGCATCTTCCCATTGGCCCTTCACACGACTGGCTATAGTTCACGCTAGTCGGGAGATGCAAAGCTCCTCCTACCTCCCCGGGAACCATTGTGTGCTGCCACGGCCGGCAGCCAGCCCTGGCGCCCCGGACCTCTGCTGCTGCTGCAAGTACCGGCGGGACTCTGAGCCCTTCCTCCACTTCTCCATGGTGGCCATAGCGTGGGAGAGAACGCGAAGGGCTGCCCTTCTGCTACCCTGTCTGGGGCCGATAACATCCGGGGCGGACAGTCAAGCCGACCCGCACAGTTTGGGAGCCCTCACTTTGCCACTGCCTCACCGCCATCTTGCCCACTTCCCGTCATCCTCCAGGCCATCTCTCCACAAGCAGACATCCCGTGTCTTGGCCCGGCGACCAAAGCACGACGTGGGGCTGACCAGCGACTCGCATTCTGCCGCCCTCCAGAAGGTGAGCCGGAACGGGGTTCCACCATGGCTGCTCCTCTCCAGACTGTGAGGCCAGGCAAACAGAGAGGGCGAGGCCCCCAGCCTGCGCCCAAACTCCCACGTTCCCCCCCTTGACCTCGCAACCCGGGGGGCTCCAGGGGGAGGGGACGCCTAGCGAGACCTGGGACAATGTTTCACGACCAACGGGGCACGCAGTTTGAGTCCGCGAGTGCTTCAAACACCTGCGGAGTTTAAGTGTGCATCAAGTCTTCTGTGACCAGGCCGGGGATGGCTCCCCCCCCCCCCCGGAGCGCCCCCCTTTCAAAGCCCATTTTTACAAACGGGCTTTGAAACCTAGTCTTCTAATAAAAGATAATGCCTCCATATGATCTATATTTTGAAGCGAGGGAAGACTGAAGAGATTTCTAAGCTCATGAAAGTAAATTACATTCAAAGATTACATGATACTGTGCATCTACATGATACGCCACAATTTCATACCCTTATCAGAGTATGAACTCTTAAGATACCTCTCTTGAAGTACTCTATGTGGTTGGGCATTCAGACACGCCAACTAGGTATGGGCATGAACTGGCTGACAGACTAAAGTTTGTCATTAATATTGGCTTGTTTGTGATTCAAGGATAAACTGCTATAGATTTCCATTAATTTTGATGCAGTTCATGGCGGTTTGTGAAGAGCAGAAAGCACAAAAAACAGCTGCCACCTCTCAACTGTTTAGAAACCCCTACTATGTGGTTCATGCCCATCCCTAGCATCAACATAAAGACATACCTATAGCGAGGTACAATCAAATATAATCAGTGATCAGGAAGCTCTCCAGGTGGAAGAACCCCAATAAATAGAGTAAAACAAACATGTTGTACTAATTATACTTAGATGTTTCTTAATCATTTTAATGGTTTACTGTCTAGTAACAGAATAAAGGGAGTCCAAGGAAAGATTCTTTTTTTCCCTGAGTCTCTATAAAGTTGGAAAAACTGGCAAAAGAACTTAGTTGCAGTATTTCTGTATTCAAATTTCTGGGATTTGAATTTCCTGTCAGCCCTTCAGGACTTGTAAATCCAAAGGAGCAGATCTGTCCTGTAAACTAGTAGTGTGTTTTAGGAAAAGCACCCTTAAACATCTGTGGAGTAACTGAAGTAACAGTTATGATATGAGCTCAAAGAGCAAGCAAAGCTTTCAAAAACAACATTACAAATTGATGTCAATGTCTTGATGCGTATACCACAGAATTGAGCATGCTGGCTAAATATGTTTTCCTTTAAAAAGATGCTCTTGTCCCTTTCAATATAAACTTGAAGGGAAAATGGCCTTTAAGAGCAGAGTGAAGAGATGAGCTGATAAAATGTTAAAAAGCTGTTTTACTTCAAGTGCCAAGAATCTGTCATGCAGCTTTAAAGCAAGTGTGGGGGTGGAAAGGATTATGTTATAAGCAGTGCCATCAACTGCTGTACTCTCAACATAAAAGGGTAAGCAGCAATCTAGTCTCTAGTGATAAATGCATGGCATGTCTCAAATGCCAGGTTTGCTTAGCAATCAACATGGTGTTATGACAGCTGAAGATGTCACTGTATTAAATTACAAATAGCCTGCCTGTAGTACATCAGAATTGCGTGCTGCTATGAGGGTTGTGACATAAAGGGAAGGGACTCGAATACTTTCCTCTTCAAACAGCGTTGAAAAGCTGTGCTCAACATTTTAAATCATGTTTTCGTAGAATTTGGATTTATGTGCTACTGAGTCTCCTGAACAATACACAATCTTTATAGTACTGAAAATACGCCTTTGCTTCTGATGCCTTCCAGAGCTTTGAGTCTCTGGCCTGCATCCTATGAAATTATTCCCCCCATGTTTGTTTCTGTTTGCTGCTGAGGCCTCCCCCACATTTCTTCTGCCATCACATATTCATGCATGTGGGTTCCTTGATAAAAGTTGTGCTTCTGAGTGGAGGAGTTAGCTTCAGATGAAGAGAGCACTTCAGCAGAAGAAAACTTCCACAGCAGCTGGAGAGAAGCATGAGAGGAATATGTGTATTTAGTGCACACATTAAACATTTTAAACTATTGGTTCAATTGCTGTGTGTGAAACATTGCATTTTAAAATAAAAAATGTGGTATTTCCTTACAGCAGGAAACATGGAAAATCGTAGTGTTTCTCCTGATGGGGGTTGGGGTGGTAAATTGCCTCTGTGTCATCTTAATTCAGAATGCTTTCCTAGCTGTGCACCTTGAAAATAATACTGTGACTTAGTTTTGCATGATCTTCCTTCCAGCATCTAGTTTTCAAATAGCATGGAGATTTGTGGAAAACAATTAGACCAGTTAAAGGTTTTTTTCACTATGAAGATCTGAAATTCTTTGCATGCTTAGTTATACATCAGATGCTGGATCATGTTGTATAACATCCCTGCTAAAGTTGGAGAGTTTATATACAGAGTTGTTCTAGAAATGAGCCTAAGGAAAGAAAAATGTATTCTTGCAAGCTCTGGAAGCCTGAAGAACAGAGGTCAACAGAGGTGCCACCCTGTTCTATGTCTGTATGTTTAGAAGTTCCATGAGTTAGATCAGGTGCATGTCCAGCAAGCCTTGAATCTGACTTCTATTTCTGATCATTATCAATGTTAACAAGGTATGGGCACAAACCGGAAAATTCTGGTCGGGTCTGGGGCATTCCCAAACAGAACAAGAAGCCCCAAAATGAACCGGCCAAGGTTTGGGCTGTTCCTTTGCAAAATTGAGAGTTTAAATGACTAGCAGGCATTTAAATCTAAGAGCATGATGGGTCCACCAATCAGCTGTTAGGTTTAACTGTCTGGTAGCCATTTAAACCCTTGGTTTCATTCCCACATCCTTTCCAAGAGTGATGAAACAAAACTGATCACTGAAATGGCTTCTAGCTAGTTCAGTGATTGATTTCACTTCACCCGTTTGGAAACAGAAGGAAGCAAAATTGATGGGAAAAAAATAGCTGCTAGCCATTTAAACCTAACAACTTCATGGATCCATTTCAGCCATTGATTTACTTATTTTCGCTTTCCCCTGGTTTGAAGCAAAGGAGGAGTGAAATGCAAGGCTTAAATGGCTGTAGGCAGTTTAAACCTAACAGCTGATGAGCAGATCCTTTGATCCGTTAGGTTTAAATGGCTGACAACCATTTCAGTGACCGATTTATCTCCCTCTCACTTCCAAGCAGTTAATAGGCAAACTACTCTCCTCAGCTGTTTAGTTTAAATCCCCTAAATTCCTGAACTGAACTGTAGAAAAGGTCTTGGAAATGTTCATGGGAATCACCTCCCCCAAACTGGCCCAATTTGTGATTAATTTAGGCTCTTGAACTGTTTCGTGCCCATCTCTAGTCTTAATGTCAGTTGACTAGGAAACCACAATGAAATGAACCTAAATAAAAGGTTCATTTGTTTCAAAGCAAGAGGTTTGAAAGTCAAATCTAGGACAGAAGTTTGGATTAACAGGGCTATCCCTATTCTACAGTAAACATCCTTTTGTATCTGATTTCACCCTTTATCATTTGCTGTACTAACAATGGAGCAAATCATACCAGCATGAGACATGTTTCCCATGGGAGAAATTTAGTAGGCAATGTGGCAAGTCTCTATGTATTACATGTATCTGTATGCATTCCCTTGTGTTTTGAAATTGTATTAATGATTCAAAGTACATTGGGAACAAATTAGCTTAATGGTTTTAAGCTAAAATTGAAATGTATATATGGCAGTGTGTACAGTCCAGCCTTGTAACTCCATCAGGTAGGACTTATTTCTGAGTAATTAAAAAGGGTGACTCTTATCTTTTTATCAAAATTATGACGTAGTCCTTGTTTCGTAAATCCTTTTCATCAACAAGGTCAGTGGTAGCTTACTGTGTAACAGAAATGAGAGTCTAGCAGACTTCCAGTGTAAATTTCTGCAAATCACATATCAAGATGACTGCAATCTGGATTTTCAGATAGTTAGGTGGATAGGGAATTGGTTAGAGAACCGCACTCAAAAAGTTGTTGTCAGTGGTGTTTCATCAGACTGGAGGGAAGTGAGTAGCGGGGTACCTCAGGGCTCGGTCCGGTACTTTTAAACATATTTATTAATGATCTAGATGAGGGGTGGAGGGACTACTCATCAAGTTTGCAGATGACACCAAATTGGGAGGACTGGCAAATACTCCAGAAGATAGAGACAGAGTTCAACGAGATCTGAACACAATGGAAAAATGGGCAAATGAGAACAAGATGCAATTTAATAAAGTTAAGTGTAAAGTTCTCCATCTAGGTCAGAAAAATGAAAAGCATGCCTACTGGATGGGGGATACGCTTCTCGGTAACACTGTGTGAATGAGACCTTGGGGTAGTGGATTGTAAGCTAAACATGAGCAGGCAGTGTGATGCAGCGGTAAAAAAGGCAAATACCATTTTGGGCTGTATCAACAGGGGCATCACATCAAAATCACAAGATGTCATAGACCCATTGTATACAGCACTGGTCAGACCACACCTGGAGTACTGTGTGCAGTTCTGGAGGCCTCACTTCCAAGAAGGACGTAGATAAAATTGAAAGGGTACAGAGGAGAGCGACGAGGATGATCTGGGGCCATATGCAGATGACACCCAGCTCTATCTCCTAATGCATGACCACCCTGGCTCGCCCGCAGAAGCATTAGCCAGCTGCCTGGAAGCAGTGATGAGGTGGCTTCGTCAAACCAAGCTACTAGTGCCCTACTTGGCTCTGGAACACCTAGCCACAGTGGTCACCTCTAGACTGGACTTCTGCAACTCCCTTTACACAGGCCTGCCCTTTATCTTGATCTGGAAACTACAGCTTGGTCCAAAATGCAGTGGGGAGGGTCCTCACAGCAACACTGTGTTCCCACATTTGGCCCATCCTTTGGCTACTTGAAGTTGTCCAGTAAATGGAAGTACCATTTCCCCTCCCCCATGCCATTACTATTTGCAACTAGATACCATTTTGCATCTGCAATATAGAGAAGTTGTACTCTTCGACCCCGTGAGAAATATATAACTAATAATAGTTTACTTTTTGAATAATAGCAGTGTAATTTTACAGCAGCTGAATTCTTATTTTCTTACATTAGAAAATAATATTAAAATGAAACAGGAGGCATCAGAACTTAAAGAGCTGGACTTTGCAAGGTTCCTGAACTAACAAAATATTTTTGTCATAGGTCATCGTATTTTTTCTAAAAAAAAAAACAAAAGTGAGCTTACAAATGCAGACTGGTTTAAAGAGAGAACTGCTATAATAATGTTAGAAGAGAAAGCCTGGACCAAAACAAGCATTCTTATTTCAAGTAGAACTATTAATTAAAAGAAGAAAAACATAATGCTTCAAAATAATGTATTACAGTTTTCATTTTTCAAAATGGGGGAATGATGAGATCAGTAACTCAACTCCCAGTCATGTTTTGTGAAAGCATCTAGTATGGTGCAATCCAGATATCTTTCTCTTTCCTATCCAAATTGTACGTTGGAAATTGGGAAAAAATAGTTAACAGAAAGAAAATAAACCTTACATTTTGTAGAATGTACATGGTAATTGAGACTTCCTATCTTCAACCTTTCTTGAAAGGCATGCAGGAAAAGGTACCTTATTGTGTGGCAGCAAACCTGTCATCAGACTTATTTCCTGTAGGTATTACCTTCTTGATGCAGTGTCATCAGACCTGATTTCTCTGATCTGTTGGATTGCTTTGTTCTTTCAAGAAAGAGGCATCTTGAAATCACGGACAGTAGCTATTAAACTATGGGATGTTGCCTCCTAGCACTGAAACCCAGTGCTACAAGGCAGAGATCAGAGGAAGGCTTGGGCCTCGGTGCTTTGTTTGTTGTGATCCTCCGATACTGGACTAGATGGACCACCAGTCTGATCGGATGGCCTTCTCTTATGTTCTTAGTAGCGTGCTTGGATTGAAACACTGAATCAAGTTTGTCTGTAGAGAAACTGCCTATAAGAGACTGCTGCCAAACAGCTTCCGAGGTCGGTAAAATGAGTACCCAGCTTGCTGGGGGGTAAACGGTAATGACTGGGGAAGGCACTGGCAAATTATCCCATACTGAGTCTGCCACGAAAACGCTAGAGAGCGTCACCCCAAGGGTCAGACATGACTCGGTGCTTGCACGGGGGATACCTTTACCTTTACCTATATATATAGGTATATAGGTATATATATATATGGAATAATTTCCTCCACACCAGGCCGCCTGAACAGGCCTGTTTGCATACATATTCTACATCTTTAAGGCCAGTTCACATTAAAGATTCTACAAGCTGTGGAAGGAAATTGAGGAGCCCGAGGCTTGCTATGGTACTTGGAGTCACACATATCATGGTGTAATCAGATGCAACCCAGGAGGCCTATTGCTATTCAGATTTTGGCTTTTTTGCCCCATTTTCAAAAAAGGAACCTCAGGCAGTGCTTCTTAAGCCTTGAGTGCTGCTTCTATTTAATGGTGTCATGCAAAACTGTCATCATAGAAGGAGATAGAAAAGTATTTTAAGTGCCTTATCCAAGGCTTAAGAATTGACATATTCAGCAGGTCCTAGTTGTCCAAGTAGAGGAGTCTGATTTTATTTTATTCTACATCTATCTTTTGTATTTCTATTGGATCAAAAATCAGTTCCATGTATAGATGGAAGAATATGAAATCTTTTTGTTCCTCTTAATGATATGGCCTCTAATTTCATATGAACATTTCTGAAATTGTGATAATTTTTAATGTTATAATGTTACTGTACCAGTAAGGAAACAGTACTCAAGATCAATCTATTACAGAAAATAACAGATGTTTAATAACTCCAAGCACCGGCAGAACTAACTAGAACTGGTCACCCTGAAAAGGCTTCTTGAGTTTGCCATGCAGTGAAAACAGAAATTGATGCTTTGCCATTTAATTCTAATTGCACTTCAGATAACCATAGAAATAATTATTGAGGAGAGTTCTGTGCAATTATATAATCACAGGTCTTGAAAATACAAAGGTGAGCAGACCTGTGGTTTTAGAACAGATGCTTAATTTGAAAAGCATAATGAGAACATTTGTTCAGTTCTGACTTGGGATTTGGGCCCCATTCAAGCAAATCTAGCACAGTGAAGCCAATGTTGTTATTTTGAGATCCTATGCCAGAAAGGTCTGATATTTTCTCAGCGAACAAGGCAGGGATACAATAGAGGCGAGACTATGGCATGGTTTTTAACTGGAATTTCCCAAGCACTAGAGTTGGTTTGCCAGTTACAGTTAAATGTGAATTAATCTTTGAAAACCTAATATGTAAACATGCCAAGCGTTTCTGGCACTGTCTTGGAAATACTTTCCCACAACTGTGATTTAGGCTATCTAAATGCAATTACTTCTCAATAGCCTTGGCCAAGTTTTACCTAGAAATGTTACTTCCACTATATATGGCATTCAACTGCTCATGGCATTTCCCCCTTTTCCACCATGTTTGTAAGCGTACTAACTTATTGGGTATCTGAGGAAAAGGAGACATGATCTTCTCAACTTTGCATATTTTCATCTACATTTGGTTCCTGGTTATTGGCTAGAATAGAATATTTTAACTGGTGTAGAATGATTTTGCTATCAGCCCAAGAGCTGCAAACAAATTCTACTGTTTTCTTAGTAGCACAGAAGAATCTATTAGAATGATCATGTTGAGGGGACACTAATGTTTTGTAATACATTTTCTTATGCTGTTAATGTCTGCATTGGTATCCAAACATGAGTCAAAAAGGGTACAATAATAATTGACATTTTCTTCTATTTATGTGTTTCAGGCAAGCAGAGGATACAGCAGCTGTCTGAAAACACCAAGTATTTTCGAAAGCATCTTAAGAGAATGGGCTTCATTCTCTATGGAAATGATGACTCTCCTATTATACCTTTAATGGTGTATATGCCTGCAAAAATTGGGTATGTTGTATATGGAGAAGTAGCCATTCAGCATTCAACAACATAGCAACCATTACAGACAGTTCCTATTCGAACGAAGACCCTGAAGAGCAGATGGGAGGGGAGGAAACTGGATGTTGAAAAGGCAGGAATATGCAGTAGGAGAACAACCAAGATCAAAGCCGTTTCACAGTGGAAGCTGAATCTAATACTCAGATGAAATGCATATACCCAAAACCAAAGGCCTGACTTCTTTGCTACTGTGGAAAATCTCAGAACACTCAGCCCTGACTACTCCTGAACAGCACAAGCCTTCTGCTTAGGGAGAGGCAGTGGGAGAAATTGCTGTAAAGTTACTGTGTTTTCTCAAAATGATTTTCAAGTTTGAGTTATAAATCCGTTTAGAAGAGGCCTGCTAAAAGATCAGTCCCTGCCAAATATAATCTTTCAACTTTTTGAGAACTTGATACAGTGAAAACTTTTCTAGGAAGACCACCTCTGGATGGAACAAAAGGGGCCTTTGTGTTCAAGCATTCTCCTGCCATGGCAAAGCAGTAGACTGGAGGCTAGAAAAAGAGGCCTCCCAGGCGCTCTTTACCAAAGGCCTTCTTGAATGGCAGCCATGTAGGCCTTGTGATGAAGGAAGTGCTACTCCTCCTTTTCTTACCTTCATCCATCTTGTCTTCTTTTGCAGAGCATTTGGGCGAGAGATGTTGAAAAGGCACATAGCTGTTGTTGTTGTGGGGTTCCCTGCCACTCCAATAATTGAATCCAGAGCCAGAATTTGTTTATCAGCTTCTCATACCAGAGAGATGCTTGACATTGTAAGTACCTTTAAGTTTCAGTCTGTTCTACCTTCTCTGATAACAAAAGTCATTTTCAGCTGCTCTTAAAAAAACAAAAAAACAAGTAGCTCCATAAAAGCTAGACATGTAAAAGATCTTCTGGACAGTTGTGGTGCTATGAGAATGTTGTATATGCTCTCTTAATTGTGCTCCCCTCTGCCTTTCCTTTCAATTACTATAGAGCAGTTGTCCCCAACCCCCAGTCCAGAGACTGGGACCGGTCCGTGGATCAGTCGGTACCAGGCCGTGGCTCCTCGTCGTCCTCCTCCCCGGCTGCTGCCTCAGGGGTGGCCATGCCACTTTGCCGGCAGCTCACCTTTGGTGCTTTCTGGCAGCCACGATGGCTGGGGCTCTCCCTCAGTGTGGCATTGAGCAGCTGCTGCTGGCAGCGCCCCCCAGTGGGCGGCAGGAAGTCAGGGATGCCAGCGGGAAAGCAAGTGGAACAGGGGCTCAGGTGGCGGCGGTGATGTCCCTCGGCAAAAGACTACACCCCCCCCCTCCGGGCCTCAGTAAAATTGTCAAGCGTTGACTAGTCCCTGGTTATAAAAATGTTGGGGACCACTGCGGAGTATTGCACTGTTGTGTAAAGCCCAAACATGTATTCACCCTCCAAAGGCAATTCATCTTTGTATGCCCTGTAAAAACTAAACAAGTCTAATGAGTCACAGGTGTCATCTGAGAGCACATTCTGCTGGGTAGGGCCCAAAACAGAAAAGGCCCGAGTGACAACTGAGCTATCTTGGGTCCAGGTACTTCCAAGAGGCTCCTAGACCAGTGGTTCTCAACCTTGGGGTCCCAGTCCCATTTGGGGTCGTCTGGCCCTTTCCTGTGGGGTTGCCATGTTGGTTACCATGGAAGTGGGTGGCGGCGGCGGGGGATGCCATGGAACTGGCCACCTCCAGATTGTTATGCGTCTGTGTACACACCTGTGCCTGCACACGCCACCCACACGTGTGTGCCCCGCCGCCATTGGGGGTCACATTGTGAGGGCGGTGCAGCGAGCGCTACACTGCGGGGGGGAGGCACCGGCGCGCCAGCAGGCACAAACGCACAGGCACGGAGCTGCCACGCCAGTGTGTTTATGGCCGCTGGCACACTGGCACAGCACCTCCCTCCCCCCCCAGGCCTCCCTCTTCCCCTCCCCCCCTCCCAGTCCCCAGCCCAAAAAAGGTTGGGGACCACTAGAGCATGGAGCAGAGTTCTCTCAGAAGAGAAGCAATGGAATGAAATTAATTCGAAAGAAATTCCATCTAAACCTCCGGAAGAAGTTCCTGACAGAGCAGTGTCTTGGTGGAACGGGGGGGGGGGGTGTCTCCATCTTTGGAAGTTTTTAAACAGAGGCTGGATAGCCATCTGATGGAGAGACTGATTCTGTGAAGGTTCAAGGGGGTGGTAGGTTACAGAGGATGAGTGATAGGGGTGAGTGTCCTGCATAGGTCAAGGGGTTGGACTAGATGACTCAGGAGATCTCTTCCAACTCTATTATTCTATGATTCTATGAAATGTGTTGTGGCATAATGTGTGTAGACTGAAGACAATTTTGTTGCATCTGGCAAAGTGGATTCTAATCCACAAAAACTCATGCCGCAATAAATTCTTTCAATTAGATCCTACAGTTGAAGCACTTAACACAAGGAAGGTTCTGGTGTGTGTCCCCCTCCCCTTGCTGCTGTCCTCCATGCTGTGTAGCTTATCCTGGAGGATTCCGACATTCAGGATTAGAGGGCCCCATGGTGTGGGAGGCTGCTGAAGGAAAGGCAAGATGCTAAAAAATGTTTTGGCAGATTGGCTCCACTGAGGAGGCTGAGAGCCAATCCATTCATCTCTACAGTACTACCAGGCTATGTAACAAACAATACAGAAACCCACTCGGCTCCTTTCAATTAGCAACTTTCAAACCAGCTGTCAACTGTTCCATGTTTCGGGTGGACACTTAAGTGAAGCCCATTCTGCTTTGCCACAGACATTAGCAGTGCCAGGAACACCACCTCCTGCTCATGTGAGAGGCATTAAAATAACTTTGTTAGAAGAAAATCATCTTAAGAGTATTCATCTTTCCTTTTTTCCAGAGTTGATACAGCTGCACATGTTCAGAGTCATCACAGTCAAACTGTTTTGTTTTAACAAGTAATCAAAAGTGATGAGAAGTGGGACATGTGCTAGTGGGAGGAGGAGCCTAGATTGATGGGGGGGGGGCAAGTGAAGGAGCCTAGGCTAAGAGCCAGTCTAGGGGTGGAGGAGAAGTGAAGGAGCCAGCCTAGGAGGTATCTAAATTTATGGGGAAGAAGTGAAGCTATACAAAGTCGTCCCCCCCCCCCCCCCCGTGCCTGTATCTGGATTTTACTGGTGCCTGCTAAAAGAAAAATGTATTCTCCCTAACTGAGTGAATAGGTCTCTCTCTGGAAAGAAGACATTATTCTTAATGTTTTCTTACTAAATCAACCCACATGATGAGAAGCGGGTCTCTGTTACAATGTGTACCTATTTTATGTAAGTAAAACTTTGGAGTTGAAAATATTCTGGCCCGGGATCAGAGCAAAGGCCCTCGTAACCTGCATCCCTATGGGCTGCTGCTTTCTTTTCAGTGATGAATAATATATTACACTTTCCCAGAGTCAGAGTTCAGCCATGCCATTTCCTTTGTAGTCTTTGCAAGTCACATGCTCCTCTTTGTTTTAAATTAATAAAATCCTATATCTGAGTTCAAGAATAACAGTTTGCGGACTCTTTTCAACAGAAATTCAACCCCAAATGATTTCCATATGTTGCTTTTTTTGCTAAACTTCTGCTAAAATGTGTTCGCTGTTAAACTGTTTAGCAGTGCCTCTCCTTGTGTTTTTTTCCTCCCTCACACAAGGGGGTTCTGCGCTTCCAAACCGTATCCTCACTCTGAAGCATATGGTGCTCCTTTGTTCTCCATTGTCTGTTATTAAGGCTACATTATTGAGGAGATAAGAGCTACTGATTGGGGGAGGGTAGTTTTTTAAATGGTTGCCACATATTGATTCCTGAGAAGGGCCAGTGACAAGCCATTTTTGAAGGGTTGTGGGGATAGAAAAGACAGGGTGAGAACAGGAAGAGATGTAACAAGGAAAATAATCAACCCATATTAGTCCCTGTGGCCCTAGAGAAACGCTGTTAAAGCCAAGATACTAAAATTCCACCCACAATTAACAGGAGGCATAAAGAATGAGCGGTATTGTAGGTTCTCTCTAGAGCTAAAGGTATCCCCTATGCAAGCACCAGGTCATGTCTGACCCTTGGGGTGACGCCCTCCAGCATTTTCATGGCAGACTCAATACGGGGTGGTTTGCCAGTGCCTTCCCCAATCATTACCGTTTACCCCCCAGCAAGCTGGGTACTCATTTTACCGACCTCGGAAGGATGGAAGGCTTGAGCCAGCTGTTGGGATTGAACTCCCAGCCTCATGGGCAGAGCTTTCAGACTGCATGTCTCCTGCCTTACCACTCTGCGCCACAAGAGGCTCTTAGGTTTTCTCTACTAAACTATAAATTCTATGCTGAGAATGAGTTCTTACGGATAAAAAATTGTGCCATTTTATGTGGTCTATAGTGCTTCTGTCAGTCATGGGAGAGGCAAGAAGGCAAGGAACCTTCACATACACACACACCCTAATTTCTCTATCCGGTTTAATGGATTTTAATGAAAGTTGCCCAAACTCAAAAATGCTTTCAAACTATTTTTCCAATCCAACTAGAAAATAAAAGCTGGGGCTTCTTAGGGTGCTACAGTTGACACTAGATACCAACCTTCTTGTGTGGAATTCAATAGTATCTACTAATGCAAGGCCAATTCTATCCAGTGCTTGCTGGATAAATCTGTAATTCTGGTTGGAGTAAGATAAAAGAAACTTCATCCCTGACAGCTTTGGAATAACTGAAATATGTGAATTTTTAAAACGTCTACAAGAATCAGGAAGCGAGTTCCATGACTGTAATGTTGCTTACATGAGTGGCTTCCTCCTCATGGTGTATTTTAATTCTGCTTCTGAAATGGAAGGGTTTCATATATGTTTATGAGGAGGGGTAAGCTGTCTCGGGGGGCGGGGGGTGAAGAGATTTGAGCAAACACTTGTTCCCTGCCCTTTGGGTTGGATCCTAGACCATGAACACTGTTCTTCCCATAGAACAAAATTTTTGTGCCTTCCCTTCCTATCACATTGTCCTCTGTGTAGACATCCCAGAATTGCTCCTGAGGGTCAAGGAAGTGGGACTCAGCTTGATGAGGGAAATCTATGGAAAATATTCCATTTGCTTATACCACACATTCCTACTCAGCAAGGACCCAAGATGGCTCCAATTGTTCTTTCTCCACTTAAGAGTGTCAAGTGGATGAGGCTGGCAGTGTCAGACTGCCCCAGGGTCACCCAGACAGTTTTCATGGGATTTGAATCTGGGTATCCCAGATCCTGGTCTGACACTCTAACCAGTGCATCACATTGATACACAGCACCACTGGTGTCATGTTGTGTAACGTGGGGTAGAATCTGTTCTCTGCCCTTAACCTTTAACATTTGCTGTTCATCTCTTTCTCAGGCTTTAAAGAAATTAGATGAAGTTGGAGACCTCTTGCAAATAAAATATTCCCGTCACCGAATAGTACCTCTCCTTGACCGGCCTTTTGATGAGACTACATATGAAGAGACAGAAGACTGAGTTCTCCTCTGTGTCCTGTGTCCTCCACAACAAGACTCTTGTATGGTTCTGAGGCCAAGATTTTTGAACCAAGCACTCACTTACTGCTTTAGCATATAAACAGTGACTTTTTACTTGCACAACTGAAGTAGCTACAGGAGTTCTAAATTGTATTTTGTACATGGCAAAGCAAAATCTGGCTTTTATTCCAATCGCATCAGGGTCTTGCCATTGCAAAGTGCATGGCTCTAACATGTTGCTTCCTTATTTATTTTTCACAGTGACATCACGGTGACCATAGTTGGCGGTGGGTGTGTCACCCATCACACTGCCATGTGGACAGTGTGTGTCTTAGGAAGCTACAGTGCTTTTGTCACAACATTTCCAGATTCATGCCCAAAATCTAACCACATTGGGAGTGCAAGACTGTCATTTTCAGTCGGGGCTTCTGAGGAGATTGTTGGCTGCTAACTTAAATATATTTAACAAGAAATAATCAACCAAAGTATATTCTTTTTGTATTTGCTTGATTTAAAGCTTAGCATACTTTTTTCTTTTCCTGTTAAATGGTGGCTAATTTGCCATTTTCCAGGACTTTTGTTCAGCTTCTCAGGGGGACCTTCTAGGACTTGGTCACTTTATTTCAGTCTGCGTACCAAACATTCCTCTAAGGTAAGTGGCAAAATATCTCTCAGCAGGACAGGTCCTTGTGGGCATTTGCAGAAGTTCTCCAATTTCAGGATACACCTGCTTCCATTTTCCAGATTTGAATTTTGCTTTTTGGATCAGTGGCTGTCTTCAAAACTTAGAGGAAAATAATAACATCTAAAGATTGTAGAGGAGGATCTGCTATGCCTAGAAGCCCTTAGGTGCCTTAATTTGTTTCTTTTCCACACTGTTTCCTGATAGATTCTCCCCCTCCCCTGGTTAAATGAAGCTAGTGTACCAAGAGCACACACTATGTGCTACAATGGTACTTCATTCCTCTGCTCCATCCTGTCCTTGCTGGGATCAGCACAAAATAAATCTGCTCCAGTGCTTTATGATCAGATTAGCATTTGCCCTGGAGTATTATATCAGGTTGCTTTTGTGGCAGTCACATCAAGCACAGTTAGAACTCCAGCTTTTAAAATGGGGCAGATAGAAGCTCTTGAAACAGTCTTCTGAAGGTGGAAGCAGCCTTCTGGAATTAGGCTCAGTTGTTAAGAACCGTAGTAATTCAGACACAGTCTTTCTCTACTGGGGAACTGTTAAAGGGAACTTCCTTTGTTTCTTTCTTTCCTTCACCTTTTCCACTTAAAAAAAAATCCAGGCATGAAAGCAAAAAGATGGGCATGAGTCACTTTTTAGAAAATTATCACACTGGAGAATTTGATTCTCAGTAGCAAATAGAAGTGAAAATCAATTGATGTAGGAAAAAGTAGCAATGACAGATATTCCAAAAATGACAATGATTGTCTTCCAACGTATTCAGGTTATAATAGTTATAGTTATACTTGTTTGCATATACATCCCAATAATATATAGATGTATATACATATACATGCTAACTATATACAATGTGTAGATTGGACAAGGTGCAGTATATTATTTCACACATGTATTATGAGTAGCCTCACTCTTGCCTTCTCTGTGAATTCTCTCAAAAGATTACATTTGAATAGCTCGAGTTCCATTAGACTGCTTAAAGAGCCTCTGCCTCAGGATTATTAGTCTGTTTTCCATTCTGTTTAGCAAGAACTTCAGCTAGGTCAGCAAAACAATTCCTGAGGGGTGAATCAGGATTTGGAAATCCTGATACTAGGTTTTGGGGTGGATTGCAATATTTGATGCTGCTAGGTACATCATTATCAGCTAGCACAATTCATCCAGTTGGATGGGCCAAATATGCTAGATACCTTGAAACTTAAAAGTTTTGACAGAGTCCTTCATTCTGTTTCTATTGAGCCATGCAGCCCTTAAACATTGAGAGCCAAATGAAGAGGAAGCAGTTTTCATTCCACCTAAATTCTGGGTATTAGTTGAATATCTTGAAATACATTACTAGAATTGGCCTTTCTGGAATTTGTTGCCTTTCCACTAGATTTTAGCAACACTGTTTTTAAAGACCTGCCACCATTCCAAATCTGTGTTCATGTCAGATCAAACACTGACCATTCCTGTTCACTCAGATTTACTGACCAGTATTAAATTCAACACTGCTTTTCTCTGTCTTCAAATTGCATAACAGTGCTACATGCTATAGCAGTTGCAAGAAACATTAAGAGTTACATTGGTATTGTTTGAAGACCTAAAGTATGGACATAAAATATACAGATGCCAATGTTTCCTATGACAACCATTTCCCTGACTTGAGCCAGCCTCTTGATAGGACTGGAATGTAAGAAGTAAGTATTCTCAAAATCATTCCCTTCGAGTGAACTGAACTAGTTAGCTTTAGGCTTGACTGATTTATCCTTTACAGTTTGGGCAAGACTGGAAATTCAGGGCTAAAAAGTTCTCACAAAAAATAAAAGTTATGCTATGTGTTGTCCTACTACTAAAGCTGTGCACATATTTTTGCGCATGTGCACTTACACAGACTCAAGTTAGCTATTTAAGAAATAGCAGTAAAAACATGCATTATAAGTGGTTGGCATTTATACAGACTTTGTTAGAACTGAGTAGCAAATTCAGGCTATTCTTCGGCATAGTTTTCACTGATTGCATTTTTTTGTAAGAGTACTGCAGTAACATCAGAAAGGATAGGGAAAATATAGTTGGGTAGGTGATGACAGGTAGTATGTTTTGAGAATTTAGTTGCAGTTTCTTTAAAAACAAACTACACAGTCCTGTTCAGAGAAAAATCGTGCACAATGAAACGTGTTGTCAGCCTGTCATCTGGCCAGATATTGCACAACAAATGTGGGGCTTGGAGGATGAGAATCAGGAAAGAAATGGTACCAAATGATACTGCCAGACTTCTGTTACCCCCCTCCCCTCCCAAATTTAATTTGGTGGGACACAGTGTTGTGGATCCAAAGGACCATGATCTATATTCATACATCTTTCAAGGATACCATAGCTGCGATGTGAGGGTATGGAGTTGGGTGAATATCTTCACCCCACCCAGCTAGTATCATAATCAGCCTGCTAGTGGAAAGTTACTTTGGTTTACTGTCTAGTATATTTGATGCACACGGAGGGGCGGATAATATGTATTTCAAAATATTTAGTGTGGGATACTAAATACTAGAAAATCTGCAACAGTCTCCTCCACAGCTCTAGCCCCCCCCCCAATGTGTCAAGAATATTTCATTCCAGAATAAGTTTTAAAAAATGTTTTGAGAGAGTTGCTGTGATTCTCAGTCTAATAACATAATATAATATAGAAAAGGGTGGCTTCAGGGACTGAAAACACCATCGCCCCTATGTTTTGAAAGGTCTCTGTGTTATGCCTGTATGATCAGTCACTGGGGAAAGCAAAAACAAATAGCATTTGATTAGTGGTAAAATACTGAGTGATCTGCTTTATTGGGATGAAAACAGAATTACTGTATTGGTCCCCATAAAATGAACATTCTGAAAGGCTAGCATTGCTATGCACATCTGATATTGCAAGAGGACAATGAGTGTTGTAGCCCTTTTGTTACTATCTCTGCCTTTGTTTTGCATCAAAGTGCCAATTGCTGGTTTTGGAGTAATGGTATTTCCAAAACACTTGGGTCAACTGAAATGCATGCATAGATGAAGAAGCCAAGGAGTGCTAGGAAACATGATTTACTTTGTGGGCTTGTTTGAAATCTCTACACACCTTCGTTTTTTGAGAGGTCTCTTCCCTGCACCCCAGGACAAACACAATGGGCAGAAAGGCCCAAATGGAGCATACTAGTGTAAAGATCATAAACTGATAGATAGCAGATCTCCTTTTCCCTCATGCAAATCCTGTATCTACGGTTTGGAAACTGGGTAACTAGCAGTGTCCATTAATGTACCTTCATACTGAACACAGGCCATAGTCCTGTACTTTATATATTGCTATGCTACTGCTGTGGAACACTACCCAGAAAATGGTAGCAGAACTTGAAATATATGGGACCATCATTCAAACAAAGATTCCTCATTTTAACTATGTACTTTGTCTAAAAAATGATTTCCAGTTGTCTCCCTGCACTCTAGAATGGATTCCAGAATACATGTAATACAACCTTAGTATGTTTTGTTTCAGATGTATGCAGGCTTTTCAGTGCCTGTTTCTTTAAAATATACATGATAGTTTAAGGCTGAAGCTTTACTGACATATTTTAAAGCTACAAATACTGAGAAATGTGCAAATTTCACTTTTGGTATGGCATGCATACTAGAGTACAAGTTAAAAGTTCTGTGTGACGGTGTTTGTGTGTATGTGTGTGGATGGGATATTTCATTGAGAAGTGGATGAGAACAGTGCTACATAAAATGCCTTAAATTGTTGTGTTTCTCGACATCCAATAGAATAGAAAGCATTTGCAAGTATTATGTGCTATAAAATTCTGTGCTTATTGGGTCTGGTCATATGGCTGGTAGAGGCAGATCTATCAAGCTTAAAATGAAGGATGACAGGTAGCCATCTCACAGGACTTCAAGGCTTGAAAGTTCTCTCCCTGCCTTTTCCCCACAAACTCTTGAGGCAAGTAAATTTTACGCTGTTTCTCACAAACGCTCCAGACGAAAGTTGACTATTTGCCTGATGAAGGAGTTTATTCTCAAACTTCTGTCCAAATGGCATGGATGTTGTCGTCTCTTAGGGATGAAAGATAATTCTCCCTGATTAGATTTACTATCTTGCACTGAATTCACCATGGGATACATGTGGGAACTGGACCTTAGTGTGCTGATTTGCATTGTGGCTGGTCACCCTGACTGCTTTTGATATGTACTTGATTCTTTTGATGTGTTGCTATGGTAATCTTAGATCTGCTGTGCTATTTGAGACCTAAGAGCCATTCCTGGGCTCCATTGATACGTTCAACAACTCATAGAAGAACGAGGAGCTAATGGAAAATAATTTTTACGCAGGTAGCTATGGCAGCTACTAGCACATTACCTACTTACCTGTAGGCTGATATTTTAACACAGCTGGGGTATGCCAACAGTTGACACAATTCATAAGCAAGCCTTGTCTATTGTCATTTGCCAAATCACGCCTGCTATGGCCAGTATTTTCAGCCATCCCCCTAATTAAAACCACCCCAGCTGCATTTATATGCAACTGCCGGGGAGGGAGGATGTTTTAGGAAGAAAAACCAGATAAAGAGAACAAATGTATGGAGCCTGAGGCTTTAGGCTATCAGACCCAAAGCTAATGGTGGCCCATATATTTTATAGTCCTTGTGCAGACTTGCTTTCCAAGTTTCCATGTGTCTTATATGTCACTGTGTTCTGATGCCCCTGTCTTGCTAACTATGTACATATATCCTGGAGTTTTGTAGATACTAAACATTTTAAATGAAATTTTTAATTACTTCCCCAGAATGTTTTCTTCCAGAATTACAACTTTTTTACTCCTTTACCAATTAACACAAAGTTGGGTGTCATGTGGGAATGGAGAGAGAAAATCAGGTACTCCATTAGCTTTTAAGAAAGTAACAGTGCACATTAAGCTATGAGAGACTGCTTGACAAAAAGAAATCTAATTATGTTCTGCTTAATAAAAGACTTCCAAGCAAAATCTGTATGAAGTTATTTATTGGGGGAGGGGGGCGCATGTTCCATAGAAAACAAAGGCAGCTGTTCTTGAATGATATGAATAGCAGTGTGGGAGGAAGTGGCCTGTACTGAAGCCATACCTCAAGGATGAAAGAGCCTAATGTCAGTGGGGAAAGAGAGGAGACACCAATCACTTAATTATCGTCTCACCTTGCATCAGTTTGGTTTTAAGTTCTGCTAGATCAAACTTTCTGAACTTCTTTACTGTTGGGAAACCCCTGAAACATTCTGCAGGTTTCGAGAAACACCAGAAGTAGCATGACCTTGGGAAACAGCTGTGGAGATGCTCACCTGGGATCCCTCCCTTTTCCATCCCCTCCCCATCCCCTCCCGGCCTATCACTGGCTATTTTGGTAGGGGTTGGTCGGTTGACATGATCATATAAAGCCATATCACCTGAGAAATGTTTAATACATTTTTAAAATGTATAAAAATTAACTCCCACCCATTTGGGAAACCCAGGACCATCAAGAAACCCCAGGGTTTCACCAAACCCTGGTTGAGAATGTCTGTGCCAGACCAGTGGTTCTGCTGGACAGTTTCCTTCTTTGGCTGAAGAATAGACTTACTGAATTATTTTTTATTCATTTATTTATCATACTTATATACCACCCTCCCTGGAGGCTCAGGGAACACTGTTGACATTTTTACCTCATTTTCAGTAAAGCTTTTTACAGAGTTCCCCATAATGCTTTGATGGGTAAACTGAAAGATTGCAGACCGGACTCTAGGATAGTTAGGTGGATAGGGAACTGGTTGGAGAACTGTACTCCAAGAGTCTGATTCGATGGAGATGTCCACTGGGTGCCACAGGACTTAGTTCTAGGCTCAGGACTTTTCAAGGTTTTTATAAGCTATCTGAGGGGACAGAATACTTATTAAATTTGCAGATGATACCAAATTGGGGAGAATGCAAAGCATCCCAAAGGAGAAAATTCAACAGGATCTCTACTGGAAAAGTGGATATAAACGATGGAATCCAAAAAAAAAAAAGGAATTTCTACCCACCCACCCCTTTTCGCTACCAGTCTCAAGATGGTTTATTGTTGCCTAGGGAGATGAGATACTATTAATAAGTTGACAGTGACTGTACAAGCTGAAATGTGGTTACACCTTCCCTTCCTCTCCCCACAACAGACACCCTGTAAGGTAGATGGGGCAGAGAGCTCTGATGACTGCTCTGTGAGATCATCACTATCTAGACTGACTAGGCCAAGGTCACTCAGCTAGCTGCATGTGAAGGAGCGAGGAATTACACCCGACTCGCCAGATTAGAAACTGATGGGTAGCAAAAATGAGAAGCAGACTTATTGGATGGGGAATACACTTCTGGGTAGCAGGGTGTGTGAACAAGGTTTTGCAATATGGATGGACTGTACGCTAACGGGGGGGGGGGGGTCACACATACGGGAATACAGCAGGATCCATGAGTCTTTGTGGGCAGGCCTCTTGTTGGGCCAGTATGATGCTGTAGCAAAAGGCAACAAAGGCATAACACCCAAACTGCAATATGTCATAGTCATCCTGTATACCGCATCCAAGTAGTGTGCAGTTCTGGAGGCCTCAGTTCAAAAAAGATATGGGCAGAATGGAGTGGGGTCAGAGGAGGGCAACAAAGATGACCAGGGCCTGGAGACCGAGCCCTACGTGGAAAGGCTGAGGGACTTGTGAGCGTTCAGTCTGGAGAAGAGGAAGCGGAGTGGGGGCATGGTTGCTCTCTTGCATTGGAAAGGCTGTTGCTTAGAGGAGGGCAGGAAGTTCCTGTGGGCAGCAGAATATGAGACTCGTAATAATGGTAGAAAAGTACCAGTTGGATATTCAGGGGGATATTTCCCCAGTTGGAGAAATGGAGAGCAGTGGAATCGGCTGCCTGAGGAGGTGGTGATGAGCTCCCCATCACGGGCAGTCTTCAAGCAGCAGCCAGACGGACACGGATCCTGCACTGAGCGAGGGGCTAGACTAGATGGCCTCTAGGGACACTTCCAATTCTTATTGTTATTTTTATACACACACTTTAAAATACACACTTTCCAACAAAATATTCCTAAATCAAGGAATACCAGTGCAATAGACAACCATAATTTCAAACAGTCTTCAAGCAGCAACTATATGAACATTTGTCAGAGATGCTTCGGGAGCATTCTGCGATAAGCAGGGGTTAGACTAGAGCAGGGGTGGCTAAACTTACTCAGAGTAAGAGCCACAGGGCCCAAACTTCAGATGTTTGCAAGCAACAAGACATGAGCAGATCTTGCACATGCATTTTAATCATCAAATGCACATTTGGTTATCAATACTAAGAAAAACATGAAATAATTCTAAAATATTAAATAAATATTTAAATTATGTAATATTTATTAACAAAACGAGACTGCCAAGCTAATAAGAGGGCTAATTTCAGCATTTTCTGAGGGTGACGGTGACACTGATGGACAAGATGGCAGAAATGGGAGGCTGAGCAAGAACTGACACATAGAAATGTCAATTACAGATTTTAGCAAATGATTTGAGCTTGGAACATTAACCTAAAATCTTCAAATAGCAAAACTTCTAATTCTGTTTTTCCCCCTGATACTGAATTAGGGGTTTCATCTTAACAGCTTTGCATTATTATCAATGGTTTGCATCTGGTCTAAGTTCTGTTTTGCTGAATTTCTGTCAGGGACTGGCGGACGGCTGGCTCCTTGCTATGAGATCCCAACACAGAAATGTGTGCGTCTTTCCTTCTACCCATCTCAGAGCCTAGAGTTGCCAACCTCCAGGTGAGAACTAGTGCAGCATTAACAAGCAGCAGAGCAGGAGTTGGCAGCAGTGGGACCTCACAAGAAACCCTGGGCCCTGACAACCACCCAGCCCTAAGCCAGTTCCTTGAAAGACGCCTGCTCTGCTCTGTGTACTAGATGTGACCACCTCTTCCCAAGGCCATCATTCGCCCCTTTAAAAAAAAAAGAGCTTTGAGCAAATTAAAGGCAAATCACCCCAGGTGTATGCCTCTCAATTGTTGCTTAGTAACTTATTACAGTGCAGTTAACACACATAGGCGGAACTTTGCTTTGATGAAAAGTAAGAAAGCAACTTTTAAAGGCATGCACTCAGTTGTTTGATTTGCCTTTCCTTTGTACAGATCGGGAGTGTGTGTGTTTGTGGGGGGGGGGAGATGCTAACAAGCATGGCCTCTCAAAGTGGCCATGTATGGGAATGAGCCAGCCACTCAACTGCAGCCCTTCACCTTCCACAGCCCCCACGACCCACCCCGGCCAGCACTCCATCCTGAGCCAAGCAGTCCCCTCACCTCCTGGGGTCTGCCTTGTGTCTTGGAGGCAACTGCAGCTGGGGCGGCACAAGGCAAGGTGAGCGGTGGTCAAGCACAGGCACGCAGGAAGGCACCAGGGACTCCTCAGCAACAAAGAAGAAGGTTAAGGCAACACATCCTTTCCAAGGCAGACACTGGAGAAGCCAGGAGGGCTCTGGCTGGCCAGGCGAGGTGTCAGCTTTCCTGCTTGGCATATTCTGACTACTATAGTAGTTAGGAGTGTGGACTTCTAATCTGGCGAGCCGGGTTTTATTCTGCGCTCCCCCACACGCAACCAGCTGGGTGACCTTGGGCTCACCACAGCACTGAGAAAACTGTTCTGACCGAGCAGTGATATCAGGGCTCTCTCAGCCTCACACTCCTCACAGGGTGTCTTATGTGGGGAGAGGAAAGGGAAGGCGCCTGTAAGCCCACTTTGAGACTCCTTGGGTAGAGAAAAGCAGCATATAAGAACCAAGTCTTCTATATCAGCGGTTCTCAACTGCCACCGCTCTGTGACCCCTACAGCAGGGGTGGTGGCAGTGGCTACGTGCATGCTCACGTGGTGGCACGCATGTACACATGCCACTGTGTGCATGCGCATCCGCACACGGTGCTGTTGCTCCCGCTGTAGGGGTCGCGGGGTGGTGTTGGAGCGGCGGTGGCAGCATGGCCCTGGCCTCCACCATGCCACCTCGGAGCTTACTGAGCCGGCACGGAGGAGGCCAATGCCATGCTGCTGCCACGACCCCCTGGGAGGTCGCAACCCCTGGGTTGAGGACCACTGCTTCAGGTTCATTCACTTCACACCTGTTTAGTAGGAGCCAGTGCTGACTTCTGTTGGAGAAACCGACTAATCACAAAGGAGTATGGTGAAACAGATTAGTTATTCCTAGACTAAAGGTTTATGCCCTCTCAGCCAGAATAAAATTCCATTCCCCTTTATGGTGCTGCAGGATAATTTCATACACCTGAAATAATTTCATATCCCACTGAAATTTAGCACCCTATGCAGGCTCAATTGCATGAGTAGAGTGTCCTAGGGCCCTTTGAACAGGGCAGTGCTCCTATGGAGGATCTACCAAGGGAGGGAGGTGGACGGGGGTCACACATACTGGAATACAGCAGGATCCATGAGTTCCAATTTTAGTATATGTGCTGCCGAAGCGAGCCATGAGTCTTTGTGGGCAGGCCTCTTGTCCAGTAGGCTTTTGGGCCATTTTCATCTTTGCCTTGAATGCATAGTGGTTGGGCCTTGCTGTATCTCCAACCCCAAAACCTTCCCTTAAGGGGTCTGCAAAAAGATTAAGTCCTCCTGTGACTTTTCAAGCACTGGAATAACGATTTGAGATAAGCCCAGAGCAGTCAAGCAGCTCTGAAATCCTGTACCAGCCCCATCAAAGTCTCCTCAGCGTGAATGTTGAAATTCCTCCCAACAATCACCCCATCTGAGAGTACCTCTACCAACTCAGAGTCTGCACACTCGGAACTCTGCAGCCTGAAAACAAGCAGAATCTATCCTAGCCCCTCCTAATATGACGGCCATATAGTCATTGGAAGTCTGTGTAAGTTAACAGAGTCATGGAGGCAAACCGAAGAGTGGGTGGCTATACCCTGCTTTTCTCTACCTTATGAAGGTGGCTCACGTTCCCTTTCTGAGGTAGGTGGGGCTGAGAGCTCTGAGAAACTGACTGACCCAGGGTCACCCAGCTGGCTGCATGTGGAGGGATGGGAAATCAAACCTGGTCCGCCGCTCTTAACCACTCACATCTACTCCCTGGTCACCTGTGTCCGTCTGGTGCAAGACCACATGCCAGGGGGCATTATTCTCTTTCAGTTGCCCCCTGCTATGCAAGCCGGGCCCATTCCCTCTTGCTGCATTGATAAGATATTTCCTAGTATGAATGTATGGGTGGGGGAAATAGGGGGTCTTGGGTCATCAACTCTCCAGACGCAGCTGGAGTTACCAGCTCTGGGCTGGGAAATCCCTGGAGACTTTGGGGGTGGAGCCGGAAGGGGGCGGGGAGGGACCTCAGAGGAGTACCATGCAGTGGAGTCCACCCTCCAGAGCAGCCATTTTCTCCAAGGGAACTGATCTCTCTTGCCTGCAGCTTCGCTGTAAAAGCAGGGGATCCCCTGGACCCCCCTGGGGACTGGCATCCTTGTCATGCAACACACCCCTGAAGTAATGGGTGGAGGGGGTAGTTCCCTGTGACCTGCCCCATCTCCTGAGAGGCACCAGGTAACCTCAGAGAGGTGGCCAAGGAAAACACACCTGAAGTGCGGTGGCTCCGGGAAGAGCAGCCTTTATGGCCGCATGAGCCAACCACCACTGATCTGGAAGCAGGAAGGTTTGGATCTGGTGGGCGCCAGATCGATGCTCCCACTCCCCCGCCCCAAGTCTATCAGTGGGGATTTTGAGAGAGGAGTCCGGTCTACTACTGGGGGCTAAAAAACGAAAGTCAAGCTGCGTTTGGTTGTGCACAGAAAAATCCCCACCGTGGGGCTGGCGTCCTTTCGCCGCGTTCCGCCGGCAAGTTCCCTCGCACGAGCTCCTCCTAGCAGATCGTGCAGCTCGCATTCAACCCCCCCCCCCGCAGCCCCTTCAGTGGTGAAGTTCCCCCCCCTCCCGGCCGGGCTTCCTCCGCGCGGTCTCACGTGGCGCCGGCCGCCGTGGGTCCGAGCTGACCTTGGGCCTGGTGGGCAGGGAGCCTCCTGCGGCCACGTCACAAGAGTCGGTGCGGGGCTGAGGAGGACGGAACCCCGCTGGAGGGGGAAGGCGAGCTCAGGGGCAGCTCCGTGCTCCTGCCAGCCGGGGGGGGGGGAAGGAGGAGGGCGGAGGGCGCGGGGAAGGGGAAGGGGTGGCGAGGGGGCCGGAGGAGCCGGCAGAGGCTGGTGCAGAGCGAGGGGCTGGCAAGGCAGCTGCAGCGCTCCAGCGAGCGGCCGGCCGCGTTGTCTCCCGAGGCGGCCCAGGAGGGAGCAGCCGCGCTTTTCGGGGCTCGTCCCTTGGCCACAGGAGCGAGGCCGGAGTTTGCAGAACAAAGAGCGGTCCGCTTCCCCGCGCAAAATGCGAGCCCGACGCGAGCCCGGCCGGAGAGCAGCCGCGCGCGATGTTTGCAGCAGCAGCAGCAGCGACAGCAGCAGCAGCCGCCGCCGCCGCAGCCGAGGGGAGCTGGGACATGCCGCGGGCGGAGCGGCGTCCGGCTGAGCGCGAGCGGTGCCAAGGGTGGGCAGGGCAGGGCAGGGCAGGGCAAGGGGGGAGTCGGGCTGGGGCTGCGGACGGGACGACGGGCGCCCGAGTGCATGGAGCCGCCGGGGAGCAGAGCAGGCGGGGCTGCGAAGGAGCCGCGGGAAGAAGCTGCTCGGGGCATCGGCGCGCCTCGGTCGCCGGAGGGGCTCGTCGCAACCGGACGGCGCGAGTGAGTCAAGCGCGGGAGGAAGAGAAATCCAGCTGCAAGGAGGATTATCGGAGGGGCGACGGTGAATGGGGGAAGCCGCCCGCCGCCGTTCCTTTCCGTGCCCGTCCCGCTTTTTTCTCATAGCTACCGGCTTTCAGGGGCTTAGCAGCGTGCTCGGCAAACTGCAAGGGGGACCCGAGGAGAGAGAGAGAGAGAGAGAGAGGGAAACACCCCCACCCACCCACCCACCCACCCACCCACCCCCGAAATCCGGCACGCATTTGCTCGCTGAGCTGCTCTGAACCTCTGCGAAGGCGCGAGATTGGAGCAGAAGGCGGCAAAGAGGATTGCAGCCCTCATCCGTGCTCTTTCCCCCTCCCGCCCCCTCCTAAGGGTCTGATTTTTGTCATACTGGCGCGGTTGGATTAGGGTTGGGACGGCGCGCTCTGCCCGCCCGCCCGCCTGCCTGCGTGCCGTGGTGGGTGCGAGGGCGCCAGGAGGTGCGGCGGAGGGGAGGGAGAGATGTCTCAGGTCGGAGGGAAAGTGGTGCTGATGCTGAGCGTGCTGTGCCTGACCGCTTTGCTGGCTGCGGTGAGGGGGCTGCCCTTGAGGAAGCAACGCAGCCACAGCCCCAAGGAGAGGAACTACAGGCTGGTGGAGGTGAGTCGAAACTGAGGTGACCAGATTGTCCCACTTTTCGAGGGACATCTGGGGGCACCTGGCAAACTGTACTTATGTTGAAATTAAAAATATATATATTACAGTACTATTTTTGTGTTCTATGCCTTCTTTGAAACTTTTTGTTGCTCCATATAGACCAATTTTTAAATCAAGACCCCCCCTCCCCCGTTAATGGTGTCTCGCTTTACCAATGTTAAAATCTGGTCACCATAGTCAAAACAGCCTGAGGCCGGGTGAAGGCAAGGGGGCTGGGCTCCCTCCCTCGAGGCTGGAAGGGTGGCTGTGAGGAAAGCATCTCACTTTCCTTGGAGACCCAGGTGAGAATCGCCATCCTGAGCTTGGGCCAGCTGCACATTTTCAGCCTAACCTACCTCACGGGGTTGTTGTAAAGATAACAGGGCTTTGTGGAGAAGGATGGAAGCTCCGTTGAAGGCTGTAGGTATCAATGAAGTAAATGCATTCAGAGTAGTTCAGATAGCATCTTTAAGATGATGGCTCCTAAGAGCAGTTCTCACAAGCCTCGTTTGTGTATTCAGGTGGGCAGCAGAATAACGTTCAAGTCCAGAGGCACCTTTAAGACCTGTATTCAAGGAATAAGGGTTTGTGTGCAGGCACATTACAGTTTATGCCTCAGATTAAACTTTGCTGGTCCTGAAGGTGCCACCGGACTCAAACCTAATCTGTATTGAGTGATTTTACTCTGCAGCACTTTTTCACTACTCTTTTACATGCTGACAGTGATTCACAGTGATGCAAAGTTACAGCAAAGTTTAGTACTAACTCAGAGCAACAGTTGAACTAGTTTGAAAAGATAAAACCATGAGATATTTTTAGTGTGTGTTTGTCCTATGGCTTGGTGGTTGGCGGGGGGTGGGTGGGTGGGATATGTGAATTGCAGTGCTGGATTAGTCCTCTGCTTTGTTTGCTACAAAAGGCCGATTTGATCCTGGACAATTTAAAACAGAAGTGTATCCCTTTGAAAATAATGATGCAACAAAGTCTTGTGCACATTTCTTCCCAAGGGCAGCGAAAAGGAATTTGGGTGATGGTCCCGAAAGATTGCAGATGCCAAGCAGTTAAAAGTCCATTTTACAGCAATAGACTTTTTGCTATGGATCCAGCTGTGTAAACAGCCTGTACTATTATGGCTTGCAGATAGCAAGATGGACAAGTGTTCACCTACCTTATAGGGCAGTAACATTGCAATCCTTAAAAAAGTAATTCCAGTCCAAACCCTTTAGTTTCAGTGGGTTTAGACTGGAGTATCTCTTTTTAGAATTGTACTGTGGATTCTGTAATCTATCTAGATGAGGTAATGAGAGGGAGCATAAGGTTTTTAAAACTGGGATTGACATTTGGCCATATGTGCATTCTTCTTGTTTTATTTGTTGTTGTTTTATTTGGAGTCCCCTTCCTAATAATTCCAGACTCCATTTGCCTTTTCTTCTAACATAATGGAGTTGTGTTTAGAGAAATTTTGACTGCAAGGAAAAAAAAGTGAATGAGTAATTGCAGCCAGAACCTACCAAAGTATTTATCTGCTTACCTGAACTCTGACTGACCAAAGTTTATGCTGGAATAAATGTTGCTAGTCTATAACTTTCCATTGGCCTCCTGTTTTATCAAAGGACTAGGGGCAAAGCCCGTTGTATCCAAGAATACAATGGGCGCTAGAGCTTGGCAGTGGGAAGAGGAAGGGGAGGAGTTGTCCAGTCTGTAAGGGCATGGGGTTGAATGTGTGTGTTGTGTGGGAGGTTGTGGTGGCATGGTGGCAAATGAGGGTATGGGTGTAGAGATATGGGTGTCAAGAACCTGTAGTGTGGAATGTTCGTTGAGTGTGGGAGAGGACTGACCTTTGGGAATTGTGGCATAGTGGTTACAGATGAGCTTTCCAGAGCCATGTCCTCAGATATGTGAAGGGAAAATCAGACTGGAGACTCTTCTTAGGGGGAGATTACATGGCAACCAATTCCCCCCAGTTCTGTGTCATTTCCCTTCTTGTGTGAATTAGGCCACATTCACTGAAATGCCCCTCTGCCCTAATACACATGGGGTAGTCACAGTACACAGATGTCCACCCTGTTCCTTCTTTTCCATTTTTTCACTGTTGATAAAATGTTATGTGCCCACATGCTTCTTTCATGGTTGCTCCTTAGAAGAATGGATTTTTGTACCCTATTGCTTACTACCCAAAGGAGTCTCAAAGTGGTTTACAAACACCTTTTCCATTCATCTCTCCACAATAGTCAACCTGTGTGGTATGTGGGGTTGTGAGAGATCTGAGAGAACTGGGAATGGGCCGCAGTGACCCAGCAGGCCTCAGGTGTCTCAAAGCATTTTCCAATCGTCTTCCCTTTCTCTCCCCATAGCAGACTCCCCATGAGGGAGGTGGGGTAGCAAGCCTCACAGGGAAGCTGGCAACTCTAAGAGGAAGACTCTCTGTGCACAGCAGTCTTGACCTTAGTAAGGTTTTTTATATTGCTTTTTTATTTGCCAGGCCACGGTTATTTGCCAGGCCAATAAGTCATCTCAGTTACCATGTATCTCCAGACATTTAATTGTTCTCTGTTTACAGTTTCAGGCTGTAAATATTTATTTAGATCTTCCTGCACTTTCCAGACTCACAGGACTGATGCTGGTCTGCCTGTCTGTGCCCCAGAATACAAACAGTTGCTGGTAAGGGCTGACCATAGCCCGTAGCCCAGGAGGACATACCTGCACCACTCCCTCCCAACTGCAGGCAAAAATTGCTCTTTTGAAGGCTGGATTATGAGGCATTGTACGATTTTGAAGTCCCACCTCCAAACCTCCAGGAATATTTCCAACCCAGGGGTAGCCAACCTCCAGGTGGGGCCTGGAGAACTCCTGGAATTACAGCTCACCTGCAGAGTATAAAGATCAGCTCCCCAGGCAGAAAGGGCTAATTTGGACAGGGTTGTGGTAGAGAAGAAACATTTAAGGCCTCCCACACAGGTTGTTGTTGAATTGAAAGACTTGAGGCCTACTGCACAGGGTTGTTGTGCAGATGAAACTGGAGACAAAAGAGCCAGTTTCTTCTGCAGAATAATGCTGTGCAGTGGCCTCAAATCTGCAGAGAATTGCAAAGAAGAAAGACACATGGCTTGGCTGTGTCTAACCTCCGGGCAGAGCAGTATTTTAAGTGAGAAGGGGCTTTTCTGTGGCCTCCCTGTCAGGTAACTGTTTGGCAGAAAGGGAAAGTTTCCCCCCCCCCTCAAAAGGAAGGCCCTCAGGCTCCCCTGCGTTGCTCTCTGAAGGAAAATGCCTCCCTCCCCTCAGTCAGGGCCTGTCAGAGGCTCCTTCGCAGCCTGGCTGAAAGGGGGGGGGGACCTCCTGCCAGTTCTGTCAGGGTTCTGAGGCAATTTGCAGTTGGACATGACATGACATGGGGCAAAAAGGGCTGGCGCAGCCTCTGTTCTCTTCCCCCTTGGCAGCCCTACTGACCTCCTCTCCCTGCAGTGGTCAGGAGCAGACTGGCAGCCAGACTGGGCTGGGTGAATGGAATTTTGGTCTGTCCTGGTGAGGGGCCAATTGGAAGGTGCTTTGCGTGCCTCCCCATTGTCTGCTTGGCCCTTGGAGGGGCGAATCAGGAGCCGCTTTGCGGCTCCTGGTTCACCCGTCCGAGTTTTTATCATGGACAGAGCCCGCCCTAACTCCTCCCCAATAGCCCTTAGGTCTTTATTTTATCCGCTTTGCAGGAGCGGTTAAAGATGGGCCTAGTTAGGAACATAAGTTACTTTTCTATCTGTTCTCTGTTCAGTGTGGGTGAGAGAGAGAGAGAGCCACAAATACAACTTACTTTTTGTCTGTTCTCTGCTCTGTATGTGAGTGCGGGGGGTGTGAGAAAGAAAGAGAACCAGGGAGAACAATTGGTCATCTGAAGTTCCATGTCTTAAGCTAAAGGTGAACTGTGCCCACCCAGTGTCTCCAGTGCTGGCAGCCATATTTCTAACTGGTTATTTTTGTGTTGATGCACTGTGTCTGTCCAAAATCATATTTTGTGTGACCATGCAAATATTGCAAATGTGAATAGAAGCAATTTATAGCCAGCCCACTAGTAAATGGCTGATGCACATTGGGTTAAATAATGGAAGGTATTCAGAAGGTACTGGGTTAGAGCAGAATCCCACAATGCCTGAAAGACTAACAAACATATTGTGGGATTTGTTTTCTTGGGTTAGGGCCCACTTAATATGTTTGAAAATGTATTAAGTCTTCATGAATTGCAATAAGTCAAAAGCAGGCTTTTGCCCCATTGTCTTACAGTTTGTTTCCTATGTGTTTGGCATATGATAAACCTGGGAATTAAGGATGGGGCTGAACTTGCACCACAGTATCGGTGCCACAAAATTATTTGCAACAGACCAACTCCTTAGATTTTTTCCCCCTTGAGGCAGGCTGTCCCATCCTTCTTATCTCTATACTTTTCTCATGAGGCTAACTGTCTCCTTTACCAAATGCATAGTAACTTGCTGCCATTATAAGAAATGGAGCTGTGTTGAATCTTAAATGGTGTGGAATTTGATTAGGAATCTAGTGGCAAGCATCATGTCTGTATAAAGAGCAGGCAAAGATAAGTGGCACAGGGTCAAATATATGGCAGTTGGAGAACTAGAGTCTTCATTAGAGGCATGAAAAGGACCTGAAGTTTTCAGATGAAGATACAAGAGAAGGGGTGGGGAATGTGAATAGTACACCTCTTGTATTTAATTATCTTTTAATTCCACTGTTGACTATTCCCCCTTTTCTGTATAGCTGTGTGTTTAAATGTATGATTTTACACCAATATCATATACGTGTACACAGACTCTTTTCATCCATCTGAGCATGTCAAGAGGAGGGCTACAAAGATGGTGAGGTGTTTGGAGACCAAGTCCAATGAGGATAGATTGAAGGAGCTTGGTCTGTTTTGCCTGGAGGCAAGATGACTAAGATGTGATATGATAACCATCTTCAATTGAAGGGCTTTCTTAGAGGAGATGAAGCAGAGTTGTTTTCTGTTGCCCCAGGGGTCGGACCAAAAGCAATGGGTTGAAATTAATTCAAAAGAATTTTCGGCTGAACAGTTGGAAGAAGTTCCTGACAGTCAGAGTGGTTCCTCAGTGGAACAGGCTTCCTCAGGAAGTTTTCGAGCAGAGGCTAGACAGGCATCTGACAGAAATGCTGATTTTATGAACTTAGGCAGATTGTGAGTGGGTGGGTAGGAAGGTGGGGTTGTCTCTTGTGGCCCTTCCTTGCACACTCAGGGAATTGTTTATCGCCACTGTGGAATGGTAGTTGAATTACCTACAGACAAGGCTGGTTTCTGGAGATTTTTCATGGTGGTGGGAGATCAATTGGGCATGAAATTGGGGTCACTGTGGGTTGGGAGGTAGTTGTGAGTTCATGCATTGTGCATAGGGTTGGACTAGATGACCCTGGAGGTATCTTCCAACTATGATTCTATGGTGAAGTGAGTCCTCACAGGTTTATAATACAATAAATATATTAAAATCTTTCCGTAAATGTTCTACTAACTATTAGACAAAATATGTATCTGGTTTCAGTCATAGCTCCCTAGTCCCAGGTGTTCTATGTCTGAGGTTCAACTATGTTCTTGAACATAACTCCCAATGGAAGTAAAACAGTGTGCAAGGGTCGTTTAACAGAAATTAATCTGAAATTGAAGAAGAAGAGTTGGTTCTTATATGCCGCTTTTCCCTACCCAAAGGAGGCTCAAAGCGGCTTACAGTTGCCTTCCCATTCCTCCCCCCACAACAGACACCCTGTGGGGTGGGTGAGGCTGAGAGAGCCCTGATATCACTGCCCGGTCAGAACAGTTTTATCAGTGCCGTGGCGAGCCCAAGGTCACCCAGCTGGCTGCATGTGGGGGAACGCAGAATCGAACCTGGCTTGCCAGATTAGAAGTCCGCACTCCTAACCACTACACCAAACTGGCTCTCATTGACCAATGGCGTGAAGATCCGTTGTTCCTGATTGCATATAAATTTGTTTTTTTTCCCCGGGGTTTCTCAGTTCAGTTCTGCCTCTTGTCCCACCATGCTGATCTTGCTCTTTTCTGCTGCTTCAGACAGACAAACGCTCTATCACAATCTACCCAGCAAGGCTGTTGTGTGGATGCCCCCCCCGCCAAGCTGCTTGTGAAATGGTCACTCAACTCTCAAAGGGGTCCTGACCCCCAGGTTGAGAACCACTGCTTTATAGGTTCTACCAATCTCACCCCAGCAGACAGAGGCACCTAGAGTGGGACTTCTAATGCTGATTTACAGACAAACTCTCAACGTCACATATAGGGTGGCTTTAGCTGCAGAACCTTTATCGAATCATAAAATGATAGTGCTGAAACTTGTTTTATTCCACTGTATAGATATATAAATTCTTCTCCATGAATTCTCCTGATTGGATAATCTAGATTAGCGATCCCCAACCTGTGGGCTGCGGACCACATGTGGTCCTTCGACTAATTGGAGGTGGGCCCCGAAGAACACCTTCTCCCCTCCCACCCTTTACTTCACCCCCCCCCCCGGCCCTTTACAACACACTTCGGGTGTCATTGTCTCCCATCACTCCCAGATGGGACTATCTCGTTCTAGAGAAACAAGCTCAGGGTCCCCATTGATTTGTCATTGTCATGAGTGAAAATTTCCATGAAAATAAAATGTTCCTTATGTTCATTGTTGTGGTGTGTCTGTATCTTATTTTGAAGGGATGTTTAAACATTGCCATAGCAATCAGAGAGCGTTAGGGCAGTGGTTGAGAGTAGAGGAGTAAACTACCCCCCCCCACTGGGCCTCAGTAAAAGGCGTTGAGTGGTCCCCGGTGAGTGGTCCCCGGTGTTGAGTGGTCCCCAGTGATAAAAAGGTTGGAGATCACTGATCTAGATTATATACTGAGAACACTAGACTGACCTATTTCTATTCTTGCTTCTCCCCTGTGCCTGTCTACTTTGACCCTTATTTTGTGTTGTTATTGTTTTGTATTATTCTTCTAGCTGCAGGGCAAGGAGGTCTATTAAAGCCTTGCTGTCCGACCACTGAATCTTAGGTCTAAACTGAAAGTGATGGTGTCGTCATGGCCACCATGAGGATGCCATCATTATTTTAAAGCCATTCTATAAAGCCATGAGATAATCAAAACAGCTGTCGGGGGGAGGGGGCAAGTCTTGTGGTATTTTAAAATGGCTGTGCCTCTGTGGCTGACATGAGGATGCTGTCATGTTTCATTTGGCCCTTATTCAGCAACTGTTGTCCACTTTTATCAGCTACCCACATGCTTTCAAGCACAGCTTTTTTCCTTTTAAAAAGCTCTTATCATTGTTTCCCACTAGCCGGGGGAAACTTGGATTTTGGGGGGAGAGGGGTGTTGCTTTCTTTCCGATGCGCCTTCCCATTTATGCTCATTGCTAAATTGTGTTTATATATACATAGTAATATGTAGTAATTTTTTTAATATTGTTTTGATTTTGACTGTTAACCACGTTGGGGACCCTAAGTTGGGTGGAAGGGTGGCATAAAAATTTTAAAATAATCTTATAAAATAAATAAAAAGAGAAACCTCCCAAAATTAATCTTGACAAATCGAGCAAATAACACCCTTCCTCATCTCTGTATGTAATGCCTTGTTTGCCCCCAAAGTGTTTCTGTAGCATTTTTGACACATACAAGATTTGCAAGCTGCTGAGAAGAGTGTGATGGCTTTTCTTATACCACTTAGCTGCTTAACTTGTCAATGCAGCAGCTGTGCAGATAGAAGTCTGAGGTAGAATAAATGCTATTGCTCTGAGACCTCAGCATCTGCCTGTCTCTAGCCAGTAGCCCCTGGTGTTGCTGAAAAGCATCACTTTTGATGATCAAAGATGTTGCAATGGATAAAACAAAGCCAGTTTTTACAGGGCTTTGCACAGTGCCTCAACAGCGGCCAGGACAGCTTCTATTTAGCGTCATTCCAGATTGTCCTCCCCAGGCTTTATTTTTCCTTCAGTCTTGTGGCCAGTGATGAAGTCAGGCTGTGCCCTTCCCTGGAGCCCTTCTGTCTCCCGCTTGCTTATTCCTGACCTACAGGCGTCATTCGCTCCCTCCCTGACGTCTGTCCTTGTCTTGGCAACAGATAATTGTCCTGTCACAGACAGTGGGTAAATGATGGCTCCAGGTGGGGGTTGGGGGGTCAGGAGCAGCTGCTCTTGTTCCTTTGAGCTCTGCATTTCCTTGCCCGGGTGTGGAATGCACACCCCACCACCGGCAGCTTCATCCTCTGTGTCGCTGGTGGAGTCATCTTGCCTGCGGATGTGCTTTTTACCTTTTCATTTCTTCAGCAATTAAGCGTTCTTGTCTCCAGCTTTGTCCCCGGTTGAGGTCAGATTTGTGGGCACAAAACGTCCATTGAAGCATCAGTTTGCTCTGAAAGGGGCTTATTATGCACAGGAAGGTACTTTACCCTTTATGGCAAATTTTCCTTTTGTGAAGTGCCAAATTATCGTAGTCAAGATAGTGAAAAACCTCTTGCCCTGGGGCCAAGTAAAAGACTGAAACAATAGGGGAGCCTGCTTGGAAAGCGGGGGGGGGGGGGGGGTGTTGTGCATGGGGGGGGGCATCTTTTTTCACTGGCTAAATAAGTTTGCAAAGTTTACTTTTGGGGAAATTAAAGCAGCTCCTGTAAAAGGTAAATGTAAGGTGGAAAGTTGGGGATATATGTGTACACATTTTCTATATTTGTCACCCTTACACATACTAATAGAATCCATTTTAGGGTTTTTTTTTTGGTGGTAGAAAACAGTGATAACAAGATCAAGTGAAATTTGCATAAAGCAAAGTAAAGTTGACAATCCCCCTCAGCCCCACAACAAAAACTAAAATAAAAGAGAAATGGTGTTTAACGCAGGGTTGCAGCTTCTGGGTCTTCCATTGGCTGAACTGTTGTGCTGTCAGGGAAGACCAGAAACGTGCCTCTCTAGCTGCCACAGTGATAACAACGATGCACTGAGGTATCTGCGAGTTTTGAATTTTTTTAGGAAGTGGGCATTTGTCATGCTCCCTGTTGTGATGATCGTGGCTTCCTTAACCCATAATGCAGCAAGGTTGTGTTGTTAACATTGTGGGGATTGAGTGGTCAGGAACAAGTTAAGGATTTGCCTGTCAGGCAGTTGAAAGAGTCATCGGGAGTAGAGGAGTCCAGCATCCATGAATTACCATGGAGAGAGGACAAGAAACACTGTGCGTAGTGGTAGGAAGCACCTGGTTTCTTCTGTGTAACTATTAAAGTAAATCTTCAGCATCTGCCTGTCCCAAGCAACAATTTATAAGCTTATGGCCTGCCTGTTTAGGGAATAAGGATCACTTGTCTGCACTTTATAACCTTTTAAAAGGCTTTTCTAGATGGAGGTGATGCAGTGAGAGGACAGCACGGATATGACTGAACCAACTAATTACTGTTAACTAGATGTTAATACAAGATGGGTCGCTCTGTTAGATCGCAGCAGCAAAATACAGGAGTCCAGGGTCACTTCAAAGATCAACAAACTTTATTCTGGTTTAAGCTGCTATGAGTCAGAGCACACTTTCTTAGATGTGAGGTCCAGCTCAGGAAAATCTAATGGAATAAATTCTGTTAGTCTTTAAGGGTCCCACTGAATTTTTACTTATTTAACCAGACGTGAATCTGGCCACCTCATGAGAAGAGCCTAATGCTGGGAGCGATTGAGGGCAAAAGAAGAAGGGGACGACAGAGAATGAGTTGGCTGGATGGAGTCACTGAAGCAGTCGGTGGGAGCTTAAATGGACTCCGGGGAATGGTGGAGGACAGGAAGGCCTGGAGGATCATTGTCCATTGGGTCGCAATGGGTCCGACATGACTTTGCACCTAACAACAACCACCAAATGTGAAACCTTATAATACATGCTGGTTCAAAGCAGAAATGTAGAAATGTAAATCTAGAACGTTTGAAGGCATGTGTTTGTATGGAGGGGGAATGGCTGTTGTTTTGGGGAGAGGTTGATGCCCATGCAATACTTACTTTCTAATCAAACTGAAAAATATGTTGCCTTAGATCCTAACCTTGTTTTCTTCTGGAGGAAGTGCTCTTGTGCTGCAGAGTAGAGGGCAGCATTTGTTGGTTATGTTTTTTTCCTTGAGAACTCTGTATGGGCCTCAGCATTGTTCTTGCGGAAGAGTTGCATTTTGGGGCCCCAAGGGGATGCAGCTGAAGAATAAAAGCAAAAACAAAATTTTCTTGTTGAGCTCCTGCTCTTGCCACTTTTCATCACAACCATTATGCATAGCTGAGCACATATGATTATACCAGCTGGCAGATATATAAAACACAGGAGAAATAACTCTGCAGAGGGGGCATAGCTCAGTGGAAGAACCCATGTTTTGTATGCAGAAGATCCTGTGTTTCAAGCCTTGCTATCTCCAGCTCAAGAATTTTGGCTGGCTTGAGATCCTGGAGAGCCACTTACAGCCAGAGGAGACAGCAGCCAAGCTGACTTTGGTATCGGGGAATTTTGTATGTACAAGAAATGGGGAAAGTTTGCTCTCCGTTTCTGTGGTTAAACCAATCATGTTGTCCCAGCAAACACACTGATGTGAGTTTTTATTTGGAAAACTTTGGCCTCCAAAAAAGGGAAGGCTACTTAAATCAAAACAAGTTTGTCGGTTCTGCACATACACGTCTTCTTTTTCTCTGGCAACTAGCCTTCCAGGGCAATTTAAGTATTTAAGTAAAAATATTATCAAAACACTTGAAATTCTCAGAAGCAGCCAATAGTGAGGACCTTATTTGAGTAGAAAGATGGCATAGAAATATTTTAAACAAATAAATAAAATAGTAAATATTGTTAAAATAACAGCTTCAGTTTAGATAGCAAAAGGTGTGTTTATTAGGGCAATTGCATAAATTAAAAAAAAATTGGATGCCATCCACCCCAATACACAAGTGACATTCCCACCCCAATAAGAAAAATGTGTTTTTGAAATTGTAGCTGTAGAATAAATACACCAGAGGATAAAGACTGGTGCATGTCATAAATAAAGCCTCATGGGTTTTAAAGGTGCCACTGGACTCTAAATTTGTTCTGCTGCTTCACATGGCTACCCATGTGCATAAATCAATCACAGAATCCAAAGTCAATCTTAGTCCCTCTGCTCAGAAAAGCTGTAGTAAGATGTTAATGCAAAATGGACCTTTGTTTATTCTATGGAGTATAACCTTTTAATCACCTCTTGTTTGGAGTTTCTTGAAACCAGCTGTTTGAACCTACTCTGCCTCTAACACACAATACAGACTTTAACAGGACTTGTGGCATTCTCTCTTCCTTAATTTTTTAAAAAATACTTATTGTAACATCCAGCCTGAAGAAGAGTTCTGGACAAACTCAAAAGCTCACACGTTATGGGTCATCGGGTTGATCCTAATAAATGGTATTACGTGGCTGTTCTAGCCATTTCTAGGCAGAGATCATCCATTAATGCTACCCAAGCTGCCTCTGTTCCATAACCAGGTCAAAAAACAGATAAAATATAAAGAGAAAACATTTCATCCCAGATGTGCCTGACATTACAGGAGAGGGATAGGCTTCCTGGTCATCATGTAATTTGAACTCTGTCATAAATAGAGTTGATCAGTTCATCAGTTCCTTCCCTGCCTGAAAGCAGGCTGTTGAAACAGAATACTACAAAGCAAGCATGAAATCACCAAGTGAATGGTCCATTGCTCACTAGATCAGATTCCTTGGGAGAGGCCAGCTTGAACAAGTAACTAGGGTTGCCAGGTCTGGGTTGGGAAATATCTGGAGATTTTGGAGGTGGGGTTTTGAGGAGAGGAGAAAACTTGGCAAAATTTGCCATAGAATCCATCTCCCAAAGCCATTTTCTCCAGGGGAACTGATCTTGGTTGTCTGGAGAGCCATTGTAGTAGTAGGACATCTCCTGGTGTTCATATGTTATATTATCTGTACACCGCCCGTGGCGCTGCGGGTGCCACGGACTAAATAAAACAGTAAGCCCTCCTGGGGCGGGATGTGTCCAGGATGAGGAAGGGTCCGGATTGGACCCTTCCTCATGACAGACAATCGGAGGGACTTCGCGCCTGCCGATTGGACCCTCTGATTCCCAGCAACTGGGAGCGCGGCTGCGGGGGGCTCCCTGCCCGGCGGCCTGATGCGGTGAGAGGCGCAAAGCGCCTCTCGTCGCGTCAGGCCACCGCCACAGAAATAACGACGGCGACTCGCCCAACCCAGCTGACCTGCGGGCACCGGCAGCAACGGCAACGCGATCGACGCTGGTGCCGTGATTGGGGGCACCGGAAGAGCCGCCATTACTTGAGGAAGCGGCGCCGCGATCGCCAGCGCCGCCCGCCCAGCGAACGGCCGTGCCCGGCCCGCGATCATCGGAGGGACCTTTGCCGCGCCGCCGAGGCCTTGCTCTGCCGCGGCAGCAACTCGCCTGCCAGCGCCACGCCACGCCGAGAAGGAGCCATGATGACGAGCAGCCTTCAGGAACTGTGGAGCTGCCGCTGAGGAGCCGCCGCAGCCCAGCGTGCCGAGGAGCCCAACCCGCTGAGGAGCCGCCGAGGAGCCGCCGCCCGCCTCCTCTTTAAGGTCGCCTTCCGTCCCTCGCTCTGGCTTGGAGTATAATATGAAACTACTTATACCTGTTTACATCAGATCTCCAACTCCTCCACTGCAATTATTTTCCTCAGAAAAACGTGGAATATGGTTTCCTCTTCATAGCATCTGAAGGAGTGAGCTCTTACGCATGAAAACTCATGCTGAAATATTGCTAGTCTTTAGGGTACTATTAGAGCTCTATTTTATTTTGCTGCAATATACTAACACGACTACCCTTCTAGCCTAATTACACCCACCTTGTTGAACAGAGGAAGTCCATATACATGCATGCTTAATTTCGGTGAGTTTTTGGCTGAGCTTCTTAGTCTATTCTCTGAATTTTGTTGTATTGGCTGCTGTTTTACTGAGAACAACAAAAGAGGGAACAAACCTGTTACACAAGCTAGGAACCTAAAAGGTTCAGCAGAAAAAGAATATATATTAAAATGCAACTATTTATTATAATTCATGTGCACATATAAAATATTAAGACATCATCATTAGTCACGCACTATTGTACAAATCCAAATCATATTTACACATGGATAAATGACAAAAGACCAAACGTGTTTCAACCCTTCAGTGTGTCAATATGTTTTGGATTTGTGCAATAGTGCATGATTAATGTTGACGTTTCAATATTTTATATGTGCATATGAATTTAATAAATATTTGCATTTTAATATAGAATATATTTTTTCTGCTGTTTTACTGAGACAGATGGGATGATGTAGAAGTACTTGGGGAAGGCATCTTATTCTCCCCTGTATCCTGCCTCCCTAGTATTTCCTCTTTCAGTTCACTAGCAGCCCCCATGGCCTCTTTCATTTTCCTGCTTCCTTTTCCCCTACCCAAGAAATAGCGAACATGCCTTTATTTGCTCCCATGTCTTCAATTCCCCCTCCTTCGTAGTATAGGGGTAGTATACGTATACAGGGGAAAGTGAGATGCCCTCCCCGAGTCCTTGACAACATGTCCCAGGGAAAAGCCTAGCCAGGCCACATGGCTGTGGGTTGGGCCCAATTGCACAGTGGCCCATACTGGGCCGAGCCAGACTAAGCTGACTTGTGCAGTTGCTGCTGTGCTAGGCTGAGTTGTGCGAGTAGTGATTTCGTAGAAGTTGCTTCTAGGCCTGTCCCTAACAAGTCCTCATTCCCAGAGGAGTTGGGAGGCAACATTTTAGGGCTGTTTTGGCCTTTAATGACCTTGTACAGAAACCAAATCTTAGAAGGCTTGGCAATATTGTTGTGGTTGCCTAGCAACTCTCAACAGCCACTGAGTTTCATGGACATTCTTTTCTTAAAGGTACAGACATCATTTCTGTTGATTTGGGGAGTTTTAATTCCCATGTGTGTGTTTTAGGATGCTTTGGGCTGATCCTGCGTTGAGCAGGGGGTTGGATTAGATGGCCTTTATGGCCCCTTCCAACTCTATGATTCTGTTTCTCTGTTTTTGTTTTAAGATTTCTATTTTTCTGTAACGCTTAGGATTAATTCCAGTTTGTAGAGAAATACTCCCAGTTTGCCCCCTAGCTCTATTTCACATCTCTTTACATTCAATGGCATGGTTTAGAAATAGATACACTGATGTAATATGCTTTTGACTGAACCAGTATGGATTTTTTTAAATGATTGTGAGTAATCATTGGTTTTATATAGACTTTTAAAATGATGACTGCATATGTTGTAAGCTGCTTCAAGCAAAGATTCAGAAGGTTTTGGTAGGGTGGGAAGAGCTTGACTTACTTGGGTTCTATTCAAGATATAGGGTTAATTGGATGGACCTTGTGGGTTTCATTGAGGCCCCCTCTGCGATGTATCTGTCTTGTAGCTGTTGCCTGGGATTGAAGCTCTTCATAATATTGTTGCAAGTACTTGTCAGCTATTTCTAGTGTATCCAGAATCTTGAATGTTAGGAAAAGGAAAGGGAAAGCTCCATAAATTGTATTCACTGGCAGTCTTCAAGCAAAGGCTGGATACACACTTTTCTTGGATGCTTTAGGATGCTTTCGGCTGATCCTGCGTTGAGCAGGGGGTTGGACTAGATGGCCTGTATGGCCCCTTCCAACTCTATGATTCTGTGATTCTATTCCATAATGCAGCATCTAAAACCTGTCAGGGAGCAACAATTAAAGCATTGTACTCTTGCTTCTCAGCACTTTAGAGTTCATTAGAGACATCGTTTTGTAGATATATGTTGTACATGACTATAAGTAATGTCCAATTATTTGTTTTGAAAATCATAAGCACATTGTGTGAGAAACTTAATTTCTCTACGTCTCAAATAACTGCTATGGCTACCTTAAACTGACTCTGGTAGCTGTAGTGTAGTGGCTGAGGAGGAAGAACGTACAAACTGGGAAAGCTGATGAGATTCTGTAAGGTATTTGTGTTGATGGTTTTTCAGGACAGTTTTATTGTATTTTTTGCCATGTTTGGAATTTGTTAGTAGAATCTTTGAAAGAATGGCAAATATGAATATTTTAATAGATGCATTTTGGCAAGGAGATTTTGATTGCTCCCTGTTATGAGGTACAGCCACCAGGGTTGGGCAGCAGTTCCATGACATGACCTACCTAGCCAGGGTTCCACTTATAGCCCTTGGCACCATCCCTGAACCATCCTTAGACCCTGGGAAATGATGACCCTTGACCTGTAGCTACATGCTTTCTTATCATCATCTTCCCATTTCCACTTCACCTGTGTGTCGAGTGGTGTGGAATTGGCTTTTTGTCAGGTTACCTAGAAGGGGTTGACACCACTGGGTCTTGGTCAGTGAAGAAGATCATTAGTTGACAGAGATGCTTAGGATGGCTGTCTGCAATTGGGGGCAGCTGTCTGGCCCAGGTTGATTTTGGAAATCGAGCACATCCTCAGGACACAGGCATTAATTGTGAGCTGATTCAACATCTATTTTTTCTGCTGTCTTAAATGACGCTGGCAGCTTGGCCAGAAACCTGAGCCTGCAGCACTGAAATATATGCAGTGTAAGTCCTTGTTTTGTTTATCTTTTTAACTTGACATTAAATTGAGATGCTAACAGAGATGAAACTGATGCTGCTGGGAAACTGGGAATTCTAGTGTGCAAGTGACAAACGTATATCATTAGAACTAGTTAATGGCTACTAAAGCACAAGGCTTTTATAGCTAGAAAGCACAACATAGCCTAATGCATTAAAAGATGACGCGCATTACAGCTGAATAACAAAATAATGGCTTGAATTTCTGTGAAATAGTTCCCCTTGTTCTTCTCTCTGGAGTCTTCACTTCCTGCGCCCTTAGCATTCCTGCATGTGTAAGAGATCCTTGGAAAACATGGCTCTTGTGCACGTGGAAATGCTTGTGGGTAAGAAAAGACTCAGCATGGCCAGGCGGAAATGAGAGAAAGATTTCAAAGGATCCCAAGCCTATGAAACCTAAATCTTGGTTTTCATTTTTTAAAGAGCCATATTGTCATTTTTACTAAGCAGTTTGTAAATCTGCTTTTCTAAATATGTCAAAATAAACATACTAAATTAGTTCATATTCAGTGCATAAGATAATTTTCTGGGACTTTTTCCAGGCCTGATATTTCTGAAACCCACATGACGGGATACGAGGAAAATCGGATTCAGTTCAGCCATAAAGTCACTTTACAGGGTTATGGTGAGCATCAAGTGGAGGGAGAGAATCTTTGGAGGACAGATGCAATAATATATGCAATACATAGATAGGAAGATACATTCAAAGACCAAGTCACAATCACATTTCCTCTTCTCAGTGCACATAGCAGAACTCAAGAGTACACAATTGCTGAGGAGAAGCACTTGCAGTTCATTCGAAGAGCCAGGTTAGTGTAGTGGTTAGGAGTGCCAACTTCTAATCTGGCAAGCTGGGTTTGATTTCCTGCTCTTCCTCCACATGCAGCCAGCTGGGTGACCTTGGGCTCACCACAGCACTGATAAAGCTGTTCTAACTGAACAGTAATATCAAGGCTCTCTCAGCCTCACCTCACAGGGTGTCTGTTGTGCGGAGAGGAAAGGGAAGGCGACTGTAATCCACTCTCAGACTCCTAGCGGCATATAAGAACCAACTCTTCTTCCATTGACATCTGGGGAGTCACAGTTTGACCATCCCTGCTCTCTAGCCATGTAGAAACCTTTTTGCAGCCTCTAGACAGCAAGGGTTGGTTCAAGAAGCCTTAATCTGCAGGAAGCAGATCTGGAGTTAACATGTTTTACCTCCCTTCACTTGCCCACCCAAAAGGTCTTCGGCCTTTGCCGCCCACTCACCCAGTTAGGCTTGAGCCTCACGAAGAGAGGCACTACACCAAGAGAGCCAGCTTGGTGTAGTGGTTAGGACTGCCACCATCTAATCTGGCGAGCCATCTAATCTAATTAGATTCCTCCTCCACATGCAGCCAGCTGGATCATTTTGGGCTCGCCACAGCACTGATAAAGCTGTTCTGACCGAGCAGGAATATCAGGGCTCTCTCAGCCTCACCCACCTCATAGGGTGTCTGTTGTGGGAAGAGGATTGTAAGCCGCTTTGAAACTCTTTCTGGTAGAGAAAAGCGGCATATAATAACCAACTTCTTCTAAGGGTAGAGGGCTTGGAACAGCATCCCTTATGAAAACCATTAGGTCTGTTCTCAGTGGTTGGTCATAGCTGTATTAATCCCATTATGGGCAAGAAGGGCACCATGCCAAATGCGTGGGAACTTACTAGAGAGCTGGTCTAAGGCCAGAAAGAGTTTTGTTTCAGGAAGATATGCTGTGCCCTAGTCTCTGTTTTCATTTGTTCTGTTCCTTTTGATGCTTCACAGAATGACCCGAGTCTACCCAGTGCCAGAAGCCTTTGAACTCACAGAACTCACAGTCAGCCTATGTTGGCAGGTGCCCCTACTTCATCCCATACCCCAACAAACCTGTATGACCCATGCCAGCATCTACTGTACTTTCTTCTTCCCCAACAGCCCATTATAATGGCAATCTCTTTCTGTATGTTTGTAGCTGAAGAACAGACTCCCCACCCCACCCCCTCCCATGCATAACGTTCTCAGAGTGCCGCTTGCATCCTTTCTGAAGTGGTGTGATCAGCATCAGCGCAGCTCCTTCCTGAGGTTTTCATAGGCTTATTGCATCTTCTATGTTGAAACCTGGATTCACCATGCCCTGGAGACAGGTTTTGTGTTTGGGCATTTGAGTAGTGAGAAAGCCTTTAACTATTTGTATGACAGAACTCAGGCTTTAATTATCTGCAGGTGTAATAAGCAGGCCAGTTGCTAGAGCACAGTTGTTCACATTGTGAAACAGTGAAACTAATTTTTCTAAGAAATGGTAAATATATTTTTTTAATGGCACCTAAAAACGTTAGACTGCGTTCTGTCCGTTCCAGTTGAATAAAAGGAAAGCAAAAATGTTTTAAAAGAAATAAAGTTACCATCGATTTCATGGAATATTTGGCAACATTTAACTGGTCAGTTGATTGTCGTTCCGGCCTTACTTTGCATGCATAAAGAAATTGACACTGGGTTGGTGGTTCATACTGCCAGGCTTGTAAATCACCGTTTGTTTACTTGCCTGTAGTAAGATTTACTTTCTAGTAACCAAGCACACTCAGGCCATCATTGAATCTTACAAAATCATATGCTGGTGAAACGAATTAGGCAATATTGTTGGATTCTCTCTGCTGACCAGCCCAGATGAGAATTCAGAAAATCCCACTGGCAATTTCACTGCTTTTCTCAAGGCCTCCCTATCCTGAGAAATTATGCCAGATCCCCAAGACTGAACTAATCAAATTCCCTTCTGCTTTATATTCCAAGACTTTTTTTGTGGGAGGGAAAGTTATTGCAACCTTTTCCACCGTGCCTGGCTTCTTAATAAAACCCACCAAGGGGACCAGCGGTCTTCCTGCTGCTTTCTCTTCCTTTCACTGTGGGAGGGAAAGACAGGCTGTAGGTCTTTGATGTGCAGCCCTGTAAACCCATTGATGATGCCTTGTGTGTGCGCTCATGTGAGTCAGGACCAGCTCCAGCTCCCTTTGAAGTGCTCCAGCGGTCAGGATGAAAGTGGGGTAGGGGGGCAGAGCCCTTCCCAAGTCATCAGGCCTTAATTGCAGGTAATAGTGGTTCTCCGTATCTGAGAGTGGGAGGGCAGCATCCCTCTTTTTGCTAATCCTGCAACAACATTTTGGGCTCCTGCAGTGAAAGGAAATAGCACATAGGGAAAGAACCTAGAGAACGGAGGCTGCACGTCAGGAATTGCTCTGAGCTGCTAGCAGGCATGATGGCCGTACAACTGACCCTCTTGCGAACAATCAAAAAATTCCTGCTTGAATACCACTGCATATTAGCCAGGCTTTTTAGAAAACAGTTGGCAAGGTTTTCCCCTCCTTTATCCAAATTGCACAGTGTAATATGTGTTTTAGACCCTAAGACTGTGCCAAGTATTAGCTAGTTTAGAGCACTCACTAAACAAAGTTGGTGTCAGGAGTTCAGCCTGCGAAATAGGTTAAGTTGGAATGCTGAAGAGACAAGCTTATGCTACTGTCCCCCTCACCCCAAGTTTAAGACTTTCAAGGAAGACTCCTCTTTTGAAAATTAATATATTTCCCTGCTTGGTTAGGCAAATGGGGAACACCTGTGGGTGAATGTGCAATTTAGAAGTATTATAAATGCTTGAACATTGTCCTTTTATGTGAGGGGGCTGCTCTCAAATTGCAGTTGGAGCAGCCAAGTGGTAACGCATCGTGGGCCCTTGTTTCCAGATCTTCTCCTTGGCATGAAGGGACCATTTGTGATCTGTGAGAAAACCACATAATGCAAAAATGTACCCGCTCTATAAGGACTGCAGAGGAGGAAACCATAGCAATGATGTCTGTTGCATTCTGCCTTGATATAAGGGGAGCTGCTGGACACCTCCTTTAGCTGTGCCAATACTTCTATTATTGTCCTTCATTGCTAGATCTCCACTTCATCAGATACTTCTTCAGTCAAAGAAGAGGAGATTCCACAGTCTAACAGAGTACGGAACCTCAGGCAAAACGGACAGTTCATGCCACGCCGGCATAAACGCCGTTGGCCATCACAGCATGTGACAAGGAACCAGTTGGCGTCACTTCAGCCTGGTGGTACAATCCAGGAAGAGAGCACACCTTTTGTGCTGGATTTACAGAACCTGCCGGGTTTAGCTAATGTGGATTTGAGTGCCCAGAACCCAAACATACAGGTAAGCTTCTGAATTATTGGGGCTTTGGTCAGTCTTAGCAGTTGCATTCAGATGTGGAAGAGATTGCATCATCTTAAATATGTTAAAGTTGTTTAGGGCTTTAACCTGATCTTTGCACTAAAGGCTCTGAGCAGTGTCATTGCAAAGTCTTCTCAAGACTCTGTGCCCATTAAGACAACTGGCCAAAGCATTCTGCACTACTTGTGTCTTTCATATTCTTATGAAGAGTTGATGTCTTGGATGGAACACATAATAGTCTATATAAGCCTTGCATATACATTCATATAAATTGCTAACTCTAATCATTTTACTAGTCTATTTGCTGCATGTATTGAGGTAGGCCATCCAAATCCTGAAAGAGGGAAAGGAAAGCCACTTCATAAAAAGTTTCCTGGTAGGTTGGGGGCAGTTCTTACTTGCCATAGGCCAATTGCTATTTACTGGCCTCATGTTTATGAAGATATGAATTATGTGATCTAGCCTTAAGCCCCAGAGACAGATGCTGCTGGGCTTAATTTGACCAAGGAGTAACACTGCTAATAGACATGTAGAAAAGGTATTCTGTCCCTGTAATAAAGGTGTAATGAAGCTTTTCATGGCATGAAGGTAAGTAACATCCCATTAAGCTGTTATTAAAGGGATAGGACACTTTTTTTTCTGTAGGCAACTCCAGCTAACACAACAGCCAATGGTGATTTAAAAAATGGTACGTACCACAGGGGATATGTGTGCTTTCATGTGCAGCCATGGTTTTAATATGTGCTCCCAGCTGCAAACCTCTTCTCCCCGGGGCAGGTACCTGTTTCCAGAATAAGCTGGCCAGCCATATTACTGACTAGCAGCTTTTCTGTCTTTTGGATTGATCCTTGCCTGAATCTGATGGAAAAAAGAGTTGGATGTCATCCACCTCTTGGAGACAGTTTGCTCCAGGGGGAGGAGGATAAAAAGGTGAGAGGCCTTGTGGAAAGTAGGATTAAGAGATCTGTAAGATAAAGTGGTTTGGTCAAGGGCTCTCTGGAGAAGCGGCTGCACATTTTTATTAACAAACCAATATTCAAGGGAGAAAATTGAACTGGTAAGATGGCCAACTATATGAAGATTTATGCAGATGAGATATTTTGTGGCCATTAAAGGGGTTCCCTCAGTGTAATATTTTGCTTCTGCTTATCCTGCTTCTGAAACTTTCCTTCTTGATATCTTGGCTTCCAGGTAACCATAGAAGTAGTAAATGACCCTCAGGCTGAGATGGAAATGGACCTGCTGAAGGAGACCAGCAATGACTGGTCCCTGACTTCTTCTGAATGGCTGTCTCACAAAGACCTCTTCTGGCCCCTCTTCTGGGAGTACACAGATCCTGTAGAGGAGAGGGATGAAGATGGCAACTTGTATATAAAGAACAGAGAGGAGGAGGAAGAGGTGGAGGAGGAGGAAGAGGAGGAAGAAGACTATACATCAGAGTACGATGAAGAGGAGACGGTTCTGAGTGGAGTGGGAGGGGACTGGAACCAGAGGTGGCCCAATCAGAAGAACTGGATCTTTAAAGAGAAGTACAATTATGGTGAGCTTCTTTTCACCACCCACATTAGGCTTGTAGAGCCAGACCAGGGAAGAGGAAGAACATGTCTTTTCAGTAGAGCAAAAGAAGTACTTGGATTTCAGCACCCCTGGTAGTTTCTCTTTCTCTGCGGCTCCCATGAAACTCAGAATCCTAGACCTAGTCAGTAGAATTAATCTGGCATGTGAAATTATTAGATATCCCTTGTATGCCTTGTAAGTTTCATGTGCTTTCTATCTTGGATACATATATTCAAGAATTCTTGTGAGTCTGTCATCTATGAAGCTGATAGTTAAGAGCTGCTCTGTGGATATTATTGCTCTGTGAGGAGCAAATAGAACAGAAACCTTCAGGTAACTTGTTTATCACCTGTGAATGAGCAGCAGGGGAAGGAAGTGTTTGAGTTCAGAAAAATTACACAGGGCAAGGGTACTTCCATGGCTATTATTGTAAACACGTGTTTAGGAGATCCTTTCAAAGATCTCCCACTGCCTTATATAACTTGCCTATGTGTGAGTGTTTTCATGTCTGGATCCATAGCCCCTGTGCAATGTGCCAGGTACCTGTGCAGAAAGAACCTTTGCCCCATTTTCCATGTGGTAGAGTATGCATGCATTTTCCTACAGGGGAGGGGGATAGTAAAGCATGAAGTCTTAAAGATGGCACTGGACTCCAACTTTGATGTGAAGTGACCATAACTCAAGGATATATATACATTACGTTACGTCATGTTACATTACATTACATAAAAGTAGTGACCCCATTAAAGTAGTGACCCCAAACTGGTCTTCTCAGGCTCTGTGTGCCATTGTCCTCCTTTCCTCTCTCAGACTATGAAGATGAAGAGGAGTGGAGCTCTTGGTCCCCCTGCAGTGTCACCTGCGGCAGTGGCAGCCAGAAGAGAACCCGGTCTTGTGGCTATGCTTGTACAGCAACAGAGTCCAGAACCTGTGACCTGCACCGCTGCCCTGGTACGCCTTTCCTTCTTCTTCCCCATGCAGCCACTTTTTTTTTTTAAGGGCGGGGGGTGGGTTTATCTTGATTTTGCGGGAGGAGAATCGTACTGTTTTCCAAACATTTAGGAAGGACAGAAGGGAGAGCCCAGTACAAAAACGGCAAATTCCTGACCAATGTCCAATGCTGTCTCAAATCTCAAGTACTAGAAGCACCTTCCTTCTCTTTGTGCCTCTTATTTGATCACTGCTTGAAAGGCAGCCTCTGCTGCCTTTCCTGTCTGAGTCTAACCTAAAGAGGATTTGAACACCTGAAGTTGCCTTCTACTGAGTGTATCAAGGGTAGGCGTTTCAGCAGACCTTTCCTCTTCAGCCACTATAGCTGAACATTTAACTGCAGGCAGGGCCGGGGATTGAACTTGCTGTGTATAAAGCGGACACCTAACCACTGATGCCCAGACCCTCCAATAAAGATGTCCCTTCTGGGATCAGTGTGATCATGCTTCTTGTGGCATTTAAATCATCGGTCACTGATTCCAATAATCAGCTTCTTTTCTCAGGTTCTTGGTACGTGGAGTAAATCAGGGCAAAGCCACAAACCACAACAGTGGATCAAAATCAAGTGTTTGTTCCTTGCAGATAATGATCTGGAACAGGATAACACACAGGGGTTTGGCAAAACTCTGCTTCCACTTTTGTTTTGGTACATGTTTTCTTCAAAATGAATTTTTCTGGCTAACATTAAAAACTTGAATGCGGCATACAACCATTAATGAAGGCTTTAGCTGAAGATTAACGGAACCCTAAATCCCTCCAAAAGAGCCTCTTGTGGCGCAGAGTGGTAAGGCAGCTGTCTGCCCATGAGGTTGGGAGTTCAATCCCAGCAGCCGGCTCGAGGTTGACTCAGCCTTCCATCCTTCCGAGGTCGGTAAAATGAGTACCCAGCTTGCTGGGGGGTAAACGGTAATGACTGGGGAAGGCACTGGCAACCCACCCCGTATTGAGTCTGCCATGAAAACGCTAGAGGGCGTCACCCCAAGGGTCAGACATGACCCGGTGCTTGCACAGGGGATACCTTTACCTTTTTAAATCCCTCCAAAGTTGTTGGACGTTTACAGGTTGAATTTGCCCATTCTTGGAAGGCTTATTTTGTTTCATGTACTTTATTACATTCTTATCCCACATTTTTACCATACAATTTTCAAATTGGCTTCCACTTTCAAAAATGCAACCTTATTTTTTTCTTTCTCCTCCCCAATGTACAAGTCCCCATGTTGCATAGCAACAGTTCCTTCCTCCCAGAAGAAAAGGGCTTTAGCATCCTGAGAACCTAGCATGGAGTATTCAGATTTTGCTCTGCCTCTGAGATTCACCCTGACCAGTTGCTTTTGTGCTTTTCTCAAGGAGCAGATGGGGAGTTGGCTTTCACCACTGAAGAGCCGCCATTTGAAGCTGAGAATGCTACAGATATCTTAAACTCAGGTCAGAAAAAAATCATGTATTTAGGACCAGGGGAGGTGGTATTGTTTATGATAAAGAATCCCTTGGCACCCTGTGAACGAAGAGAGATACCAGCAGGGATATATGCATATTCAGCAATTCCACACAGGCTTGGGGTGGGGAGACAGCATTTCTTATGGGCTGTAGAATTCAGAATCCTTAACATTTTCATTTCCATTTTTAAAGACCTAGGGTCACTAAGATAGGCTGAAAAGTTTGTGGACAATGTCTGGTGAATTCTCCGGAGGGCTCATGAAGGTTTCCAGTGGTGGAGCTTCAATTTAGCTTTTCCTTCCTCCTGTTGACAACCTATTGTTTGTATAATTTGTATCGATGGTACAAAATTAAAGTGAAGGACTTTGCTCATGGCTTTTGTGTTCTGAAAGTATCCAGTGAAACCTCATTACACTCAGAAGAACTCGTGTTCCTCCCTATGTGGGTGATGAGAACCAGGCATGCACTTTTGTGTCATTTGCTAGTATTCAACCACCTGAGCACAGAGATTTCACATTCCTCTCCATTCCTAGAGACTCTTCAAACCCCCAGAAAGATCATCCCTGCCATCCTGAAACCAGCATGGGTGAATGGCACAGGTTTAGGGGCAAGACTAGGGACGGGGAGCCATTTCACCCCCTTGTACTGCATCATGCTGGCCTCCTGAACTGTATGGATTTTCCTTTGCATGGGTCCCACATACCCAGAAATCATCTCTCTTGCAGTCAGAAGGAACTGCAGGACTGGAAAGGGAAATGGAAAACTCTGTGTTCTGTGTATGGACGATTGGATGTGAGCCAGGGAAAGTATCTTACAGTTGAAAGAAATTTCCCATTGTAAAATGTGGAGCAGGGTCTCCAGTGATGTGCTTATAACCTGTACACTCTTCTTCAGCATGAATAAAACTTCAGCTAAATGTTTGGTAGAATGCTGAGGTAATGCAGTGGACTATACCCTTTCAGCCTGGAGGTGGGGGTCACAGCATTGAATGATCTCCCATTTTAAAAGGGAGAGGTGGAGCTTGAACAAAAAAACACACGAGTACAGCAAGAAGAAAGCCAGTCTGACTTGCCTCTGTTATTCTAGTTTACAATCAGCAGCATGTTTTTGATGTAATTTTCTCTGAGGTCTCCACCCTCAGGCAGAAGTTGTACGTCCATTCTACTATTTGCTTTAATACAAGCTTCTGTTCCAAGATGGATGTTTCCTTTTATTGTCTCTAATTTATTTATTTATTTAGATTTCTATACTGCCCATTTCTTTGCAGCTCTTGGCAGTTTACATTGAACATTAAATAACTTACATGCAACATTATACAGACTGTAACATCCAAGCAACTTTCAATAAAACATCAAAAGATTACATTTATAATAACACGTTTATAATATTTATTTATTTATTATATTACATACCGCCTTCCCCGGAGGCTCATATGAATAACAGTTAACAGTAACATTGGGAGGTTTGTTATTTCAGCCATGGGAAGGGTGTCTGGGGGGACCAGCAGGTGTTCTGAGTTGGTTGGCCTCAAGCGAATGCCTGGTGGAGGAGCTCCCTCTTGCAGGCCCTGCAGAACTGTGGAAATAAGGTTTCTCTCTCTGTTTCCTGCTTGCTTCCCCTCCGGTTGTGAGAACACAGTTCTCCACACACTTTAAGCCATTTCTTTTCTCCTTCTGCAACTTCCTTCCATTTCACTGTTCAGTGCCTTAGCTCATTACCATCCGGCCCTCCTTTTCATCTCCCCCAGATTACTTCTGCTTGGCCCTGCTATTATCAAACATCCACCTTCCATGAGAGAATTCCTGGTATGAAGGCTACGGGGGGGGGGGGACCAATGCCCCCAAGTGTTGATAGTCCTGGTCCAAGTAATCCTGCTGATAGCCTCTTGATTTGTCTTTCTCTCCCTAGATGTGGACAGCTGTGAAAAGTGGTTGAATTGCAAAAGCGACTTCCTCAATAAATACCTGAGCAAAGTACTCTCGGACTTGCCCAGCTGTCCCTGCTCTTATCCGCTGGAAGCCGTGTACAGTGCTGTGAACTTGCGAGACGAGCAGCAGGGCAAAAACTTTCGCTGGCGGGATGCCAGCGGGCCCAAGGAGCGGCTGGACATCTACAAGCCCACTGCCCGTTTCTGCCTGCGCTCCATGCTCTCCTTGGACAGCACCACACTGGCTGCCCAGCATTGCTGCTATGACGAGAACACCAAGCTGATCACCCGAGGCAAGGGGGCTGGTGCTCCCAACCTCATCAGCACGGAGTTCTCCCCAGAGCTTCACTACAAGGTGGACATGCTGCCTTGGATCCTCTGCAAGGGAGACTGGAGCCGGTACCATGCCGTGCGGCCTCCCAATAATGGTCATCGGTGTGCTGACAATCCTCCAGAGGACGAGTACCTCTCTCAGCTACAAGAGGCCAGGGAGTATTAGCATAGACAGAAAGTGGGTCCATGAGTCAACAGTTTCAATTTCCCACCCAAACAGGACATAGCAGGACCAGGTTTGTTTTCCCCCTTTTACATCAGCAGAGGCCCCTGGTTCAGGGTGGCTGCAGTTCTCCCTTACTTTTCATTCTCTTGATAACAAGGCAGCCTGTAGGAAAGCTGTTATGTCTCTTCTGTGACAGCCTCCAGTTGACTTCCTGGTGCCCATCTTTTTCCAGCAATTGCCACTGTCCATTTGGCTTAAAGGGGGTTCTCTTTTCACTCCAGAGAGTTTTCAGTAGCCAGTTGTCTCTTGGGATTCTGGGAAGAGCCCAGGGAAGTGGAAAAGGGTGCTAGCAATGTCGGGTGAAGGGCTGGTCTTAAAAGAAAGGCCTACCTCACTTATTTTGCACTGCAATTGTGACACTCTTGCAAAGCAGACTTGCATGTTCTTGTGGCTCAAAATCGTTTTGTGTCTGATGGCTTCCCCTAACCAGCTAATGTGGTTTGGGAGGGATGATGTTGCCTAAAGTTATGTTTAAGATAAAAGGGAGGCTTTCCGACTATCTCCCAACTTCTGTAACCTGAGTTGGTCCCAGGGAAGAGGGAGGGTTGGGTCTTCCCCATTACTTACATTCCTCACAATTTGGGAGGATCAGGAGAAATGCAAGTTCTGGGATGGGTGTGAAAACACAGCCACTAAAATTTATACTTGAGTGAGGGGAGGGGGGAGGAAATCGCCAAGTATTTCAATTCATATTCTTCCCTTTACTTCAGAGTAGAACACCAACTAATATATGTGAAACCAGAAATCCTGGGAAACCGCAGTGTACCCCTGTGAGTAACACCAGGGAGAAGAAAGCTTAGGGGCTTCAGCCAGGTTTCTTGTCTCAAACACCATGCAATAATAATCATAATAAAAATAAAAAGATTGTCCTTGTCCTTAACCTAGTTGTCAGGAACACTTGGGAAAGATGCCCCTGGCAAAACAGAATTTCCCAATGAACGCAGCTGCTCCAGGAGAGGGACTGCCTGTACAGGCTGTACAGGTGATTTGACCTGGTTATGTGTTCAAGAAACGTCACTCTGGGATTAGGGCATCCTGTGCTGGGTTGCAAGAGTCCATCTATGGCTTTCTTGCATCACTGAAGAGCCACCATCATAGGGGGGAAGATCTACCTTCATGCTTTTGGTTTGGTTCCATTTGTCATTTTATTTGGTGGGGGATGTGGAATCTTGTGATCCAGTCCTTTTTATCATGGTCAGTGTGAGGGGGGCAGTGACAGGGAACACTTGGGCAACAAGAAATGTGTTAGAGGAGAAAGAGCAGGAACTGGGAGCTGTGCTTGAGAGACAGATGAGCACCACAGCAGTGTAGAAGAGACCTCCAGCTCACGGCCCAATTGGCTGTGCAAATTTAATTTGCTTGCTGACCAGTGGAAATCTTATTTATCCTCCTTCCCCTCAAACACCTGTTTGCGAGTTATTACTGGGCATTGCCTGTAAGAACTAGATCATCGTTTTGAACACTGCAGACTAATATTTCACTGGCCATTTATGTACCCAGGAACAACCTTTTCCCCCGTTTGTGTGCAGTCCCAGACTCTGTACAGCCATATTGTCATTCTCTGGCAATGGAAACACCACCTCTCACGGGATTTGTATTTTCTTTGCATCATGAAAACTGGGAGCTTGTTTCTTAACATGAAAGCACTGGCAGGATTCTGTTAATATGAAAGGCAATCATGGCTAAGTTCTATGTGGCAAGCCTCACATTTTGTAGTATTCCTAAAATGAGTCACCATGAAAAAAACCAGCTTTGGGACATCACAATCATAGCAGTAAACCTCCCCACCCCCCAACCCAGTTTTTTTAACTGTTAATGATGTGCTGTTTTTTTCTCCTCAAACTTTGGCTTTCTTGAGGCATTGGCTAAGTCGTCCATGTGCTGCTGTATTGGGGGGTGGTTCTGTTCTGACATCTAGTGGCCACGGAGTGAATGGATTGATTTCTATGTCTGAGGGGCGTTCCTAGTTAAAGAATCTTACAGGTTATAGATACCCTATGGCAGGGGTAGTCAATGTGACTACCAGCGAATGCTGGCAGGGGCTCATGGGAGTTGTAGTCCACGGACATCTGGAGGGCCGCAGTTTGACTACCCCTGCCATATGGGCTGCTCAAACATTCTTTCATCTGCTTTCCCTCCCAGTAGAAGCCTCAGCCATTGGCATTTACTGCATTCAGTGGCTCATCAAAAGGAACAGCATCGTCTGAGACCTGGAACTGTCTTTGAGATATGCATAGTTTAGGCTAGGCTCCTTGGCACCTCTATGCCCCGGATCTCAAATATTTATCACTTTTTAAAAACTCACCCGCCCTTAGCGCAATGCGCATTACATGTGGCTGTATTTTTAATTTTCAAGTGCATCAGAGAGTTTGGGTTTTTATTTTTATGTGAGATGCAAGATGAGGAATTTGAAAATGGGAAACAATACAATAGGGCTGCCTACCCACTTTTCTTGCCCTTCCTCCAAGGAGCTTGGGGGCAACCTGCATCCTTCAACCCTCTTGCATTTCATCCTCACAACTATTCTGCAAGAATGGTTAGGCTGAGAGGCAGCAATTGTTCAAAGACACCGAGTGAACCTTGTGGCAGGGGGAGAGAGACTCTTCAGTTTTTGAAGACAAGATAGGGGAACAGGATGAAACCAGTTACTAGTTGTCTGCGGTTACTTAGCTTCCATATCACCTTGGAGCAATAGCCTGGACACATGCTCATGGGTGGCTGGGATCCAGTAGCTGGGTTCTAAAAGCTCTAATTGGTTGAGTGGCACCAAACAGATACAATCCTAGATACAAATAGATATAATCCTTTACAATTGTCATCCCAAAATCCTACTTATTCTGGGCTGTACTCAGAGGAACAGTTCCCTTTCCTTGAGAATATCCAGTCTTAGACCTTGTTGTCGCATTCAAGATCTCAGCCACTTCATTCTGCCGCTTCAGGTATCCGCCACTTCATTCCCTGCATGTGTGAGCTAGGGCTTAAGTATACCTAATGAGCAGTCCTGTGGCTGCTTTTAGAGGGTTTTTCTTATTTCCTCGGCTGAGCAGTCAAGGCTGCAATTTGAGGCAACCCCCCCCCCCCACCACCACACACACACAAAATCATGTGGAAGAGGAGTTTCTGTAACTATCCATATGAGGGGAAATATATATATTTCCCCAATATGTTTCCCCCAGTGGGCATAAAAGTAGACTAAGGAAGATAGTTGTGGTTTACACTCTTGCTTCCATTTAGTGTTTCCGGAATCAAGGCACACATCCTTATGGTTTCAGTGGACCTCATTTACATATAACAGCTGCGAATCAGAATCTTTCCCTAGCTGACTCATTTGTATATTAAGCAGAGAATTGCAGGAATGCCTCCATCTCTAGGTCATGGATGCCTGTAAGAACCAGATCATTTTTCTGGCGTATCAGATGCCATTATTCCTACATGCACCTTCGTTCCCGCTGCCCCCGCCCCTGAGCTTTGTAGTCACGTTTGAGTGAGTATTAAAACAGCAAGTGTTTATTTTTATACCATGTAACTAAGATTCTGTCCAGTAATTTCTATTTAAGCTATAAAGGTTTTTGTATGTCACTCCATCCACAAAAAAAATATTGCTATATCACTACACTGTTTGTATATAGATATATAGTTCTACAAAATGGCGTTTATGAGATCACTTTTATTCTGACTTTAGATGAAAGCACTTTATTTCAAAATGTGTATGTTGGTGACCAATATGAGTTGCTTATGAATTGCTGGAAGGTTTAGTTTGGTTTGAAAGGGATAACACGGTTTTAATTGATGCCCTGTTTCAGGGATCCATCATTAGCTCATTCAGTAAGGACCCAGAAAGCTTTGTCACCCTCCTTTTCTATGTGGTGTTTGGGTTTTGATTGTGATGGGTGAATTTCAGAGCAAAGGACATCCAGATATTTGCTTACAGAGCACAAATGTCTGGGATGGGGGCTGCTCAGAGGGGAGCTGCTGGGTCAGGTAGAAATCAATCTTTCCTATGGTATTCCTGTTTCCATGTGGAAAAGAGGAACAGGTTTTGGTAAGAACTGAGACCTTTTTGATGTTTTCCAAAGAAGAATGAATGTATGTGGTTCAAGGTGTGGGTGAAAGAACTTGGACAGATGCTTATCTGTAGCTGGTTCGCCCATCCAAGCTGTTCCACTGTCTTCAATCTTTCCCTTGTACAGTATTTATTGGTTGTGATAGCTGAAGGAATGGAGAGATATTGTGTTGGTGAATGAGGCCTCACTTTTGGGGGATGTATGTTTGTGAAGTGCCAAAAGGGAAGCAAGATTGCAAATGTCTCTTATGAATAAACTCTATTGTTAATCTATTACAAGCCCTTGCCTCGGTTATTCAAGAATGAAAAGCTAGGAACCATTTTTTGGTTAAAGTCTGCAACTAATATCCAGAAGGCAATTAATGTCCAGAACTTGCAGGGGTGATTACGAACTGGAATTCTTAATCACGGTTTGTCTGTGTTCAGTATCATAACCTACCTTTTTCATGAATTGGCAAACCTTCTGAGGAGTCTCTGAGGAGTTCAGTAGATGCTTTTCTGTGGAAGTGAAGGCCACCAATAGCAGTTGTAAAAGAAGAAGAGTTCTTATATGCTGCTTTTCTCTACCAGATGGAGTCTCAAAGCGCCTTACAATTGCCTTCCCTTCTTCACAACAAACACCCACAACAAACACCCTGTGAGGTAGGTGAGGGAGAGAGAGCTCTGACTCGCCCAAGGTCACCCAGCTTGCTGCATATCGGGGAGTGGTGAATCAAACCTGGCTCTCCAGATTAGAGACCGTACTTTTAACCACTATACCACATTGGCCTAGTATTCAGCAAAATCTGAAGTGTCCTTTAAGCTATTAAACTGTCCTTTGACTTGTGACTCTGCGTTCAGGTGAATAGCCTTGCAAGCTGAAGGAATAGTTCCCTGGAAAGGGTAGGATACAGGCCAGCTTGTTTAGCAATTATTAGTAAGACAATTCATGGAGGCATCCATACTGTGTCAAATAAGTGAAACGTTTCCTTTCTGCTGGACAAACATAGCACCATGTGGCTATTCCTGCAGCATGAGTAAGTGGGAGAGCTTCTCTGATTCCATGGGTCTAGTGTAAATGCCTCGCTGGAGTTGGGGTGATTGAGGAGGCCAGCTTGAGCCCCATGTGGGTAACTGCAGTCTGAACTAGAGTTCATAAGAACAGTGTGTTCCCATCAAGGTTGTGAAGAGATGTGCACAGTGAAAGGCCCAGAAAATTGGGGGGGGGGCACACAAAATACCTGGAAATAAATATTTTTATTTATTTATTTTATTACATTTATATAACAGCCTCCCTTGTGGCTCAAGGCAGTTTACAGTGAAATTCATGGGGCAATACAGGGAACAGAGAATAACTGAGAATATATATATTTCTAACAGTGGAAACTCATAACAATAAATTGTTGAATGTTTAGTATTTAATTATAACATTCTGTGTCTGTTTAATCTGCATGTGCAAGTACTTGTTGAACAGAGATTTGAGAGGGAAGGCAAAGTGATTGCTTTCTCTGACCATGAATTCATCTTGTAGCAGGTGCTTCCCTGAGTGTCTTGTACCACCACATGGCTCTGGCAGAGTTCAAGCCCTTGTCCTGCGGGGCTCACAAATGCTGTTTTTGAGTCCTCAAAGCACAAGCACCAGTTACTTGTCTCATGACTGCTCAGGTTCGATGCGAGGTTTTTAATTATTTGCTTATTTGCTTCATTTATGGTCCACCTAAGCAAACCCTTCTAAATGCTGAAGAAACACAGCCAACAGGGCTTTTGAGGGCAAACATTCCAGGCATGTTCGAAAGAGCTTAACATCTATCCATCTAGGCTTCACAGATGGTCTCCCCCCCTCCCCAGCCCATTCTATAAAGTGGCGGCACATCTGTCAGTGTGTTTCATCTGCTGTTCCGACACCTGCTTCCACTCCGTGGTGCTCAGATTTTGCCTGGAGAGGAACAGCTTGCTCTCAAGAGAGGGAAGTGTTTGTCCCTGAGAACTTTCCACAACATCAAACATGTCATTGAACCAGGAAACTGCTGGACCAGTCCCCGCTGGGCCCAAGGAGAGAGCTTGGTAAGCCTTCCTGTCCGCAGGCAGCCAGGCACAAATATTTGCTATTCATTTGGCTACCTCTGGAGACAGGATAAGTTTGTTATCCAGTCTGCCCTGCTTATTTTACAAGATTGGGCTTGCCAGGTTAGGTGCTAAAAGCTTTGAAATGGTATTTAGGTAACTTAGAAAATTTTAGAAAATATATCCCCAATGCAATTCCTTTTATAGTCCAGGGGCCTAAAGAGACATTATGCTTTTCTTCTGTCCTTTCTGTAACCACGGTAAAAAAGGCGAATGCCATTTTGGGCTGTATCAACAGGGGTATCCCATCAAAATCACAAGATGTCATAGTCCCATTGTATACAGCACTGGTCAGACCACACCTGGAGTACTGTGTGCAGTTCTGGAGGCCTCACTTCAAGAAAGACGTAGATAAAATTGAAAGGGTACAGAGGAGAGAGACGAGGATGATCTGGGGCCAAGGGACCAAGCCCTATGAAGATAGGTTGAGGGACTTGGGAATGTTCAGCCTGGAGAAAAGGAGGTTGAGAGGGGACATGATAGCCCTCTTTAAGTATTTGAAAGGTTGTCACTTAGAGCAGGGGTAGTCAACCTGTGGTCCTCCAGATGTTCATGGACTACAATTCCTGTTTGCTGGCAAGGGCTCATGGGAATTGTAGTCCATGAACATCTGGGAGACCACAGGTTGACTACCCCTGACGTAGAGGAGGGCAGGATGCTGTTTCTATTGGCTGCAAACTGGCAGTCTTCAAACAAAGGTTGGATACACACTTTTCTTGGATGCTTTAGGATTTTTTGGGCTGAACCTGCGTTGAACAGGGGGTTGGACTAGATGGCCTGTGTGGCCCCTTCCAACTCTATGTTTCTATGATTCTGTTGCTCAAAAGTGTGCTGTGAATTTTGTACTTGGTACTGGGAGCAGAGGCAGGGTTGGATCATATTTTTTCCTATCCTGAAATGGCTCCAGGGGACATTATCCCCTCCCCCACCACCACCCATGGTTTATCCAGTGGGGCAAATAGTAATTCCCACAGCCATTTTATGTCAGAAAACGGTGTGGATGGGAGAGGCTTGAACTCTTTCCCCACCCACCAAAGTCTCAATCTGAATCAGCCCTCCACAGCTGCGAACTGAGTAATGAAAATGATACTTTCAGGGTACATCTGACCACCAGAACTCAGGGAGGACACAGGAAATACATACAATTTTGTTAGGCCTTCAAATCTGGAGCAAGATGCTCTTGAAACCTGGGGCTATCCCTTTTAGAGCTGCATTTTCTTCTAAACATCACTTTCAGATTCAAGATGTGTTCTAATCCCCGGAACCTGTACACACACATTTGACTGCCAGTGATTTCACTTAACATTTTGTGATTGATGATTGATGGCAGTTTTCTCTTCATACCTGCTCTCCATACCTTCTTTAGGCCAGGGGTAGTTAACCTGTGGTCCTCCAGATGTTCATGGACTACAATTCCCATGACCCCCTGCCAGCATTTGCTGGCAGGGGTTCATGGGAATTGTAGTCCATGAACATCTGGAGGACCACAGGTTGATTACCCCTGCTTTAGGCCATGGACTAAAATGTATTACCTTGTGTATTCAGAAAGCACGTACTGTGGTCCCTCATCTTAGTCTCTTTAGCCCTGTTCATATGGTACAGAGAACAAATCTACAGCTTGCATGTATGTGTGTGCATTGTTCCTTAGAATGAGTCAATGGGTGTTCACTTTGCAACTGAAACCAGTACATGGATAAACGTGGAATTTGTATCCCAAATTTTGACTGTACTGTGTACAAATGGGAATTACTCAATGAACTTATTTTTTAAAATCAAGGGTACAGTGTACTCGAACTATATACGCATTCACTAGATTTGTAAACAGAACTATTTCTTTGGGTGGGATGAAAATTCTCATGAGATGAGAATTTCGTATGGCTGTCCATTTGTCCTGCTCAAGGCTTCTGAAGATACTCCAACTAGCTGCTTCCTCCAGTGTAAAGGCAGAATCTTCTTTCCAGCCAGCTCACCCTCAGATCCTCCACAGCTGGAGCACTGGGTGAAGACAGACGTGGCTTGAAGCAAAGCCAAGGAAGTCTTCCAATGAGGGTAGCTCAGCCCACAGTTCCCTTTCAGATAAGAATGCAAAGCACTCTCCAGTGAGACCAACGGCCAGCAGCTAAATGTAGCCAGCATCATATTTCAAAGCATTTGGTGAAACTACAAAGTGAGATCCAGCTGCTTAGGAATGGGCGTATATATAAGCAACAGGGTGCTACTGAAAAGTTTGATGACAAGCTCAGAAAGAAACCAAAACCCTCTTGTCAACAAAGCGGGTACTTCTGAAACAGCTGCCATGGGTGGGTGGGAAGCCACAGACTGTAGCTGACTTATAATATCCAGCTGAAATTCTACAAAGGGAGGCTGTCATGTGAACTTTTAAAACACCATCCTTTTTCTTCATTTGTTGTACAACAATCATGAAAGTCATGTCCCTCCCTTTCCTCTGTGCATATGTGGGATAGTAGGACATTGGGCACTTTCCCAGGGACCTCGAGTTTCGAAGTCAGGCTTGCTTCAGACTCTTCAGTGCTTGATCCTGCTGATTCAGTTCTGATCACTGCATTTTCCTATACTGTTAGTAAGTAATAATTTATGCCTCGGGAGTGGGGAGGTAAGTCATTTTTAATCTGGTAAATGGGAGGTGGTGGCCAGTCATGCTGCATATCTAGAACTTGGTGTAGCAACAAACAAAGCCAGCCCTCAGTCCATCATTTGGACCAACATTATATGAGAAACCAGATGGCACTGCAGCTGTTAGAAAAGACAGTGGTGCCAATGCCTGTGGTCTTGGCACTGGAAGAGAGAGGCTGCCCTCTAGTGTGATGGCACACAAAGCAAAATGTTGCTTGCCTGTTACTGCAGAAAATAAAGGCAATCAAACTTCTGGAGTCCCCTGTAGCAGAAAACATGTTTTCCCTCATGCAAATAAAAGTTGTTAGGGTCTAGAGGGAGTAGTTTGTTGTGCCAATTAATGTTACTGGTCCAACTGCAGCTGAACCACCTTTAATGGAACTGGAACTGGTTCCTGGTATTGTTGCTCCGGGTTAGGGAGGGAAAGCCAGCTCCTCTGTTCCCTGCTCTTTTCCTAGGAAACCAACCGAAACCTGGTGCTAGGAGTGCTTAGGAAGTAGAAAGCTTTTCTGCAGTCTTTGCACTCGAGTTTATCCACATTTAGAAGACTGGAGCTACAAGAGGGTTCTTCAGTTTTTAAAAGGTGCTAATAGGGCAAGAGGTGGTGTTAGTCCCAGGGGCAAAAATCAGTGGTAGAACCCATGAGCCTAACAGGAGGAGGATGTCAAAGGATGGAGGCAAAGGGGCAAGAGAAAGCCTCTAGAAAATCCTAATTTACTTAAGGTACACAAGAGAAATGGGATGAGGAAGACTTTGTGGCAAAGTTAAACCAAGATGGGAACACAGGACGAAATAACCAGCTTAGGAAGTGAAATTGGGGAGGGGGCATGTTGGTGCCTGCTTAGATTCTACTGCAGAATTCCACCCCCATCCTCAAATGTCACAGGCGATTGGGATCCCACAGCGGCTTCTCTGTTTGAGCATGAGAGGAAACTTTATAAATGCATCAGAAGTAGCAACCAACAAAGCCCAGCCCTCAGACAGTTCTGTGCCTCCTTCTGTCTTGGATGGTACGGATTGATTTCTGTGACTCGACTGGACTATGTTCCTGACCAGTGTTGCCACCTTGACTGCACTTTGGAATTAAAATCTGGGGTGCTGGCTCAGGTTCAAACTCCCCCCACCGCCCCTGCCCCACTCCCAACAGACTGAGTCTTCACATCTGAAACATCCCTTACTGTCGGAATGGAAATCCCATGAGACCACCCAATTGCACCACTGCTCCGGGCTATGAAAACCTTCCTTGTTGACAGGGTTGCCACTTAGGAAATACCTGGAGGTGTGGCAGTGGAGCCTAAGGAGGACAGGGTTTGAGGAGGGCTTAGTAGGGCATAATGTCATAAAGTCCACTCTCCACAGCAGACATTTTCACCAGAAGAACTGATCTCTGTCCTTTGGAGATGAACTGCAGTCCTGGGAGGTCTTCAGCCCCTGCCCCCGCCTGGAGGTTTGAAGAAAAGACCGACAAGATGGCAAATCAATAAAGTGATTTTAATAACCAGTTTTCTTGTCAGTGCATTTCAATGAACCAAGCCAAAATTGGGTCCAGATTTACCTCCTGCTTTCAAAGTACGCTTTTCATCAGTGGCTTGTCCTTGACATATACTTTCATAAGGCAATTCACAGTTTTCAATAAATTCTCATAATATCCATCGACCACAGGTTTGTCAGTCAGTGTCTCTGAATGGGTCTCTACAGTCAATGAATCGGTTATTATAATCACTTTATTGATGCGCCTTCTTTCTTTGGTCATATACTTTGGATCGACTGGCCTTCATTGCTCCCACCTGGAGGTTGGTAACACTCCTACTTCCTGAGCCAGGGTGGTATAGTGGTTAAGAGTGGCAGATTTTTGATCTGGAGAAACAGGTTTGGTTCCCCCTCCTCTACATGCCACCGGTTGGGTGACCTTGGACCAGTCAGGCCTGTTACAGCTGTTCTCATACAGCAATTCTGTCTAAGCCTTCTCAGGCCAACCTATCTCACGGGGGGGGGGGGGGAGAGGAAGGGAAAGGTATTGGTAAGCCACTTCAGGTAGTGAAAAGTGGGCACCAAAAAAAACAGCTCTTTTTATTGGGAGTCTCCTAGAGTTGCACTGCTCTTCCTGTTTACCTTATTCTGATTGCTGTAACAATACAGACTAGCAGGCATATGCAGGGGGAGGATGGAAGGTGTCTCAGACCCGGTCTTCATCTCTACCTTAGGAATATTACTGAAGCAGGAGCTGGAGATTCCATGTGCTTCCATGCTTGTCTTCCCCAGCGTTTTATTGAGTAAGCACTTTGTTCTTGCACACTTCAATGTAGACCTGAGTCAGAACTACAGCTTTCCAGAGGATACCAGATTTCGTGTCGCATCACCTTCCTTTGGTGAGCCTGGTCATCTCTTGACCTGGGAGAAAAGTGCATGTTTTTACCCAGTTCTTCTCTCTCACTAATGCTAGGCTAAGTCCAACCAATTTTTCCTGTTAAAGCCCCTTTGGAACTCTTGGTGTAGCTTTGGCTCAATTTTTTAACAATGTCAAGCTCTAACCAAGACTTAGTAGGAGCCTGCTGCAGTCCTTGGGTAAGTTTAGTTAACAGTATTTCACACAACAGTTTGTCATTGTGCCTGCAAGTGGGGACACACCTGGGGACTCTTGCGTTGGCAGGGTAACCTAACTATTTTTGTCCGGCCAGTGTGGTGTGATGGTCTCTCAGCCTCACCTATTTCACAGGATGGCTGTTGTGGGGAGAGGAAAGGAAGGAGAGGGTAAGCCACCTGCAGACTCCTCCTCCTGGCAGAGAAAAGCAGGGTATAAAAAAACAACTCTTCTTCCTCCAAAGAACTCAAAGTCATCCCCTGAACTTTATTGCAGACTGAGAATGACAACCTTGCCTGATACTGACTACTGCACTTTGCCTGGCTTTCCCAGCTAACAACTGCAGATCAATTTTCTAGCCCCTGATCTTGCATTTGCACCCTGGCTTCAGCTCCCAGTCTTCTTTTTTGCCAAAATTTAAACCAATCATCCATGTGCGAGATCCCTGGCAGCTGTTTTTCGGATCTAGAAAAACAATTTAGGTTTAGTAGTGCTGCCATCCTGTGGGCAACTGTATAACTTGCTCGAAACAAACCAAAATATGCCTGCAAGTCTGAAACCTGCCAAATCGAAGCGAAGCCCCGCTACAGGCCACAGTTTGCTTTATCAGATTTTCTCTCGGTATTTCAGGAGGTCATCTTGTCCCACTGGGAAGCCATGGCTGGATGTCCTGCTCCTACAGTTGCACCTTTTGGTTTACAAGTGCTGATGATAATGGGGGTCAAGGAACCTGCGTGGGCGCTGGTAGCTACAGAAACAGAATCCCCTGTCCCCCACCCCCACCAGCTTGTTATGGCAGCAAACCTTTGCTTCAGGGCTAGCACTGTGGGCAGAAGCACCAGGAGGTGTCGTTTTCACCTGATCCCCTCTCCTGATGACAGCCCCCACCATGTGGCCACACAGGCTCCACAGCACTTGCTTTTCGTGGGCCAGAAAGAACTGGCAGGGCGGATGGAGGGAAAGGCCTGCTTTTGCAAGCACTCTGCATGTAAGCACTGTACGATCCAAGTCACTTTTGACAGATTAAGCCACAGTGTAGGGGGAAAGTTAGAAAATGTATGACAATCCTCCCCCTCCCCCATGGCCATCCCTGAAGACTGTGCTTTGGGTATGGAAGGGCATCAACCCCTGAGCTCCCCAGGTAGGCCCCCCCGGCCCCCTCTTTTTGCGTTGATGCCTCTGCTCCCTACTGTGGGCCAGGTGGCGGGCCTTCGTCGGGCTGGCACTCCCCCGCGGGCTAGTCTTTTGGAGGCGAGGTAGCCGCCGCTTGCTGCGGGCCCGTCACTAGCGCGCAAAGTGTAGGCGAGTTCCCCTGCAGCCACCCGCGCTGTTGCCATTGGGGCAGCCACTTGCCGCATCGTGCAGGGCGGCCCAGTGACCTGTGCCCCTGGGGCCAGGCTGCAGCTCCCTGCAGCAGTGTCCTCCGCAGCCGAGGAGGTGGCCGCACAGTCCCCCACGGCTGGTGCTCCTCGTGAGGACACTGGCAGCCATTGGGGCGTGGCTCACCCCGGGCAAGTAACCGGCTTGGGGCCGGCCTCCACGGGGCAGGTTATGGCCGCCATCCGGCAAGACGAACTCTGGCTTTCTGGTGAGGGGGCGGATCCCTTCTGTCGTCATTCCTGGGCCAAGGGGCCAATCGGAAGGCGTGCTGCATGCCTTTCGATTGGCCCCTCCGATTGTCAGTCCAGGGCCAAGGGGCCAATGGCCGCTGTTTCGTTTCCCAGACTCGGCCCACCCCCCTTAGCCTTAGGGAATTATTTATACCCTCCCCGAGCAGTTTACAGATGCTGTTAGAACACAAACGAAAGATTTCTATCTTAAAACCTTTCCATCCTGCTGTTAAGAGCCCAAACATACTTTAAGCAAAATAAAAACGTAATTTTCTACTACACAAGCAGATGAAGAGTTGATTTTTATAACACATTTTTGTCTACCTTAAACAGTTGACAACCACCTTCCTTTCCTCTCCCATCAACAGGCACCTTGTGAGGCAGGTGGGGCTGAGAGTTCTGAGAGAACTGTGACTGGCCCAACATCACCTAACCAGCGTCACATGGAGGATGCGTTCGGAGATCAAACACTGTTCTCCAGAAGCCCTCTTACTGAGACCGTAGAAAGCTACCACCAGTTGGAGCACACAGCACCTAGATCTATGGTCTGATTCAGTGCACGGCAGCTTCATGTGTGCACATCCTACACAAGCCCTTTCTTCTCTTAGGCCAGTGTTACACATGCAGGAGGACATTGGAATAAGGTGGTCGAATGAAGTAGTGACAATGGATTCTACCACTTCAAAATGCAAGAGGATAATGAATTCATTTACACTGAATTCACATTTGGTAAGTTTCCTATGTTATAACAGAAATTGAATTAGGCCAAATAGAAAAGGTAGTGTAAAAGCTTTCCCCCTGTTCTGCTGATTTTTATTTGAATAGAGATACTTGCAAAGAACCATTCAGAGTTAGCATCCATCACCTGCACTCCAAAATGAAACATCCCATTTTGCCACCTCAATACTCACTTCAGTCTGCATAAACCAGCCCCTTCCAAGTGCTTAAGAGGGCTACAGCAGGCTCTTGCCCCTTCCCAGATACTATGCTAAGAATTTCCAACCAACGTCTTGAGGAGGTTTGACCATTTGTTCTCTGGGTATAAAAAAGCTCACAGACCATCATGCAAACACGAGAGACAGGACCATCACCTTTAAGTTATCTTTATTTAGCAGAACCGACGTATGTACATTTATGAGAATCCACCTTGGAATCCCCTGCAGCAGGAGACATGCACAAGCAGTGAAGGATCGGAATCTGTGCTGCTCAGTGGCCTTCACTAGCCATCCTGTCATCCTGCTCACCACAACAGCAAAACAGAGGATAGAAAGGGACACACAAGCCAATCAGTTCACACGGCAGAATCTTCAGGTGGAGACTCTCCGCAGTAGCCAGCGTTAAAGCAAGCGGGCTCCATAGCCAAACGTCTGTTTAATACCCTCAAAGTAGTACCGCTGCCAGCCCTCTCTTGTTCTCTCCTCTTCTTGGGCTGGGATGCCCTTCCCTTCCAGACGGACTTCTGTTTCATCAGCCTTATCACTGAAGGCCAGGTTGATGGTTGCAAAGTGCCCTAGAAAACCCCAGAGAAAATGCTTCTATCAGTACTGGGGGACAACCAAGGGAAGTGCAATTAGACAAGCCACCTGTTTCTTTCCCAGCCTCAGCAAAATCTGCTCTGGGGGAAAGAACCACAATTCTTTTCCAACTTTTCCCTGCTGAGATAGCAAGAGAGATTAGTGAGCCAACTGGGAAGGGCAGGCAATAAAAATAAAATCATCATCAACATCACTAGTACAAAATGCAGGTGAGTGATTTTCCCTTCATGTTATGGGAACTCTCAGTACAACCTTGCAGATCAACTGGGAAGCCTTGTGTTTTTTTCATTTCATTCAAACACAGTCAGCAGTGCAGTTACATTTAAAACGGCATTTTGCTGTATGCAGGGGAAGTACTTACCCTCAGGCCATGACTTAAATCTCCATTTCATAGTAATCTGTTTCTCCGGAACCTGAAAGAGTAGGGAAAGTTAAGCTAGCTGCTGGGCAGATTCCCACTTGTACACCAAAAGAAGGACAAAAATCATACTGATAAATGCTTATTGTTAGTTACAAGTAATGAAAATACTTGCTCCTATTAATCTAGTTGAAACCACAATAATTCTAAATTAATCTATGATCCTATGAGGAGTTTATCCAGTCTAGGTTCTGTCACATAACAAATCACCAAGGGTTGGGTCCTGCCAGAAAGAAGTTTTAATAATGCCTTTTCATTTACATAAGGCACTGCACAACAGCTACTGTGAAATCAAGTTTTTACTGATGTGGAAAGTCTGGGTGGGGTGAGGTGGGAGGGAGGAGTCTGGGTGGGTGTCTGAGAAAGGGTTGAGGGACCAGGAAGAGGTCAGGTAAGCCAGAGGTGAGGGTCATGAGGGTGGGGGATGAATGGGGGAAGGAGTTTGTGTGTGTCTGTGTGTGAATCTGAGATATGGGGAGAGGGAGGGACCAGGGAGGAGGTCAGGCAACTGAGAGGTAAGGGGGTAAGGGCAGGGGGGAATGGGAGAGGAAGGAGTTTGTATATGAGTGTATCTGAGAGAGGGGGAAGGGGGGGGACCAAGGAGTTTGTTAGAGTTTGCCTGTCACTGATTAATTTTTCATTTCCAATCCACATTGCTGTCTACAAAAACCAAAAGGCTATTTGATGCAGTCATTACAGTCCAGTTTGGAGGTGTGATAATGACTTGATGAAAGAAGGTCATTACTGGAGGTGAGAAGAGGCCTGCTGACATATAGCTAGCACTCTGTCCTGTGCAAGTGGAAAAGCAAGACTAGCACAAGAGGTACTTCTAACAACTCAGGAGTTCTTCAGAAAGCAGTAATGTTATATGGGATGCAAGTCCAAGCATGGATCAACAAGCCAAGTAGGTACTGCTAGCAAGATTTCATTTACTGAAAGCACACTGGTAGTTTATAAATTTTACCATAGGCCATTCAAACAGAAGCAACATTGTCCACATATCTATATTCTGCAGAAGAATGGTGACTGATGAACTCCATGAGATCCTGCCACACGTGGGCCCTGAGGCAGCCAGGAGACAATAAGCAAACACAAGACAGCTGCTACTCACCAGTTCAATAAATTCGCCAGTCACACTGCCATCTAGTAGCTGGAATTTGCCTCCTTTATCAGCCTCCACGACAGCAGGAGAGTGAGTAAAAGCCTGCACCAGCTGCAGAGAAGAAGGAGCTCATCAGCCCAGAATCAAAGTGACACCTTGCAGTACATAAATCATAACTTCGAGACCAAAAGTGGAACCGACTGCTCAAATTAATAGGATAGCCATTTGGGCTCCAGCATTCCAAAATGCTGACCCTGATTCTTGCCTCCTTTAAGAGACTGCAAAGAAGACAGGTGCCGTTTCAAGGATGGGGAAAGGAAGGATGCATCTTCTCTAAATAATCAGGTCTGAGGGGAAAATATTTGGAGGTAGGAAACGGTAGGGATATATGTAAACTAGGGGTGTGCATTTAGTATAAACAGTCGGAAAAAATACCAGTATTTTTCAGGTGTCATTTAAAAGAATCAGATTAGCTACCGATACATCTGAGCCCGAATAAAGGCTGTGGTGTTTTTGCTTTTATTTAGATACTAGCTTCAAAGCCCGTTCCTAAGAACGGGCCTTGAAAGGATCCCCTTCCCCTGGCCTCTGGCCAGGCAGCTTAAGGTGGTTTTGGGCCGCAGCTCGCAGCCGGATCAAGTGGGGTGGGCCCGGGACAGAGCTCCTTAGCAGGCAGTCAGCAGGCCAGAAGGCCCTCGTTAGCAGGACCAGCCTAGCAGGCCAAGAGGCCCTCGTTAGCAGGCCCTACACCACGACCCTTTGCCTATGGCCCTTTCCCCTTACCTGCTGCTGGCTCCAGGCACTGAGGCGCGTCTGAGATCAAAGAGGTTTAGAATCCAGGGACAGAAGGCGGGAGCTGCAGAGGCAGTGCCAATCAGCTTTGCTGGCTTCACCCTTATTGGCCCTATTCCAACTTGGACAACCAGACACATTCCACCCCCCAGGCTGTTTCACAAATATATAGAGGAACCATGGATAAGGATATCTATTCAGATATACTGAAGAAGATCCAGCCCCAGCTGAGGTGGTGTGGAGCTCTCAGCTCCTGCCCACCCCAGCTCATCCTGAGCTGTAGAAGGGTTTCACTACAGAGCCCACTTCTGCTGCTGAAAGCAGGCCACCAGCCCCACAGCATCTGGGACATTAAGACGGGCACTGGAGACACACATGGAGGAATACTCATCTCCTGCAGCCACCAGACATTGCTTGCTATATGTGTTCTGAGAAGCTGACAAAGATACTGAGCAAAATTAGCCACATTGCTAGATACACATATTAGTCGACTTACCTCTTGTGTAATGAATATTCTGTACAGCTCATCAGGAGATGTTAAGAAAACTTCCTTCAAATTTATTTTACAGGTAGGAATCTTGACTCCAACTGATTTGGATTTAAATGCATTGCCAGCTGCATGTTCAGGGGCCTAGATAAACAAGACTTATCTTAATTGCTAGAGCATCGTAACAGTGCAGAATGTACCCATTAAAGCAGCTGTTGTAGATTTCACAAGGAGCTGTCACAGCTCCCTTGACAGCAAGAGAGAAACTTAAAGCCACACTTCCTCCTCACCCCGTCAAATCACCAATCCGTAAGACAAGCACAGTGGCCAGTCTTAGAAGTCCGCATCAGTTATACTACCTGAAGAATCTACAGGAAGAGGAAGAAGAGGATGAAGAAGAAGAGTTGGCTCTTATATGCCGCTTTTCTCTACCCAAAGAGTCTCAAAGTGGCTTAGTCGCCTTCCCTTTCCTCTCCCCACAACAGACACCCTGTGAAGTAGGTGAGGCTGAGAGAGCCCTGATATTACTGCTCGGTCAGAACAGCTTTATCAGTGCTGTGGTGAGCCCAAGGTCACCCAGCTGGCTGCATGTGGAGGAGTGGGGAATCAACCTGGCTTGCCAGATTGGAAGCTGCTGCTTTTAACCACTACACTAGGCTTTCTGGAAACCGTATTCTCTGCTCAGTGGTAATTCACATGCTTTAGTGGTCAGGTGCACTAAAGAGGGTTTTACACATACATATAAGAAGGTAACATAATAAACACATTTTTAAAAGCATGCATTATACTGATATACAAGCCAAAAGACTGAGGCTGTTGCCATACAGGTGTGAGGAAGCAGCTGTTTTATTACTTCAAAGTAAGGATATGTTATCCTGTAAAACAGTGGTCCCCAACCTTTATTAGGCTGGGGACCGGCAGGGCATTGGGCCGCGCCCGCAGGGACCGCGGGGGCCACGCCCACGAGCCGCGCCCGCGAGCCGCACCCGCGAATCGAGCCGCGCCCGGCCGCGCCCGCGGGCCGCACCCGTGGATCGGGCCGCGCGGGCGCGGCCCGGCCCGGCCATGATTCCCTCTCCCCGCCCTCCCCGCAGTAAGAAGCTTCCCGGGCCGCAAGCTTGCGGCCTGGGAAGTTTTTTACTGCGGGGGGGGGCGGGGAGAGGGAGCCGCGGCCCGGCGCCATGGCCTTTGCGGCCCGGTTCCGGGCCGCGGCCCGCAGGTTGGGGACCACTGCTGTAAAACACATTGGATCACATTTTCCAGCTCAGCTTATCTGAAAACAAGGTCCTACAGCCAATCATACAGGTCCAAAAATCTAAGTGGTCACAAGTTTTCTTAAAAGATTATGGTGATTTCTGATTTCCTTATTCTATTGAAGCTCACTCAGTCTCCCTCCCCCCTCCTGCCACGGGGAACAAATGTAGGCCCTTGTGGGGGGAGGAAAACTGATGTAAAGTTGCTAGCCACTCTTAAGAAAACTTAAAAGGCTCACATACTTTCAGAATGTGGTTGGATGTTGACCCATACGTACCCAGAAACTGATTTGCTCACCTTCTGTTTTTCTGGTTTACACACAGGAAGAGGGGTTGGTTCTGACTGTTCACCATTCACTGTGGGCAGGATCATGCCTTGAGTAAACTCTGAAAGGACATGAAGATCCATCTTAGATTGCTCGCATGGAATTAGTAGGATCTTAATCAATCCCTATTTTATTCATAAACATGGCTGTTACGGTACATCATTAAAGCAGGAATTCCATGAAAACCAGAATTAGAATAAAAAACACAAAATGATCGTATACATCAAACGAGATGAGAAAACTATTTCCAGGGCATATGGCAATTTCAGGTTTATAAACTTAAGAACTATCCACCAACAGAAGAGAGCACTGAGAAATCCCAATTGCTCTGCTGCAGATAGGGAAGGAACTAAGGGACTTGCTACTCCCAGAAACAGAAAGCATTTACTTGATTTGCACTCTCATTCTACCGGTTCAAACTATGTATCCTGATACAGACTGCAGGCCAATTTCCTTAAAAATTTGAAATTTATATGACTTTTCCAAGTTAGATATGCAGAAAATTCTGAATTAGTAAATAAAAAGTGAGATCCTCTCAGAAGAATGAGTATTTGCTTATCTGACATAGTCCACTCCTCACTTAGCATCTCAGGGCAGCTATTTATCATATGGCGTGTGTATGTAGCCAGGAGATCTGAGGACAGCCTGGTAGTCAGGTAAAGGTGGTTTGCCACTGCCTGCCTCCGTGTCATGATCCCCATGGAGGAACATCCAAATCCACGGTGGTGTCTCATTCAAATACTAAGCAGCGATAGCCCTTTTTAGCTTCCAAGATCTGACTGGATTGAGCTTGCCTGGGCTAATGAGGTCAGGGCATCAGAATGAGTAATGATTGCCAAAGATTCATAGTAATAGCAATTAAAGAGGAGAGAGCTGGGCAGCACCATATTGACTCCTCACTCCTGCACTGAGTCTAATTCACACCTAGGTCTGAATAGAGGCACTAATGGACAGGCACATCATCTTTCCACACATGTTCTTGTTCAACATATTCATAAATGATTGGGATGGAGGAATAGAGGGATGCTTATTAAATTTGCAGATGACATTAAACTGGGAAGGGTAGCAAACACACCAGAGGACAGAATCAGGATACAGGATGACCTTGGCAGGCTGGAAAATTGGGCTAAATTTAATAAAATGAATTTTAATAGTGAAAAATGTAAACTACTTCATTTAGGTTGTTGTTGTTAGGTGCAAAGTCGTGTCCAACCCATCGCGACCCTATGGACAATGATCCTCCAAGGCCTTCCTGTCCTCTACCATTCCTCGAAGTCCATTTAAGTTTGAACCAACTGCTTCAGTGACTCCATCCAGCCACCTCATTCTCTGTCATCCCCTTCTTCTTTTGCCCTCAATCGCTCCCAGCATTAGGCTCTTCTCCAGGGAGTCCTTCCTTCTCATGAGGTGGCCAAAGTATTTGAGTTTCATCTTCAGGATCTGGCCTTCTAAGAAGTAGTCAGGGCTGATCTCCTCTAGGACTGACCGGTTTGTTTCCCTTGCAGTCCAAGGGACTCACAAGAGTCTTATCCAGCACCAGATTTCAAAAAGCCTCAATTCTTTGATGCTCGGCCTTCCTTATGGTCCAACTTTCACAGCCATACATTGCAACTGGGAAGACCATTGCCTTGACTGGACGCACTTTTGTTGGCAGGGTGATGTCTCTGCTTTTTAGGATGCTGTCTAGATTTGCCATAGCTTTCCTCCCCAGGAGCAAGCGTCTTTTAATTTCTTTGCTGCAGTCCCCATCTGCAGTGATCTTGGAGCCCAGGAAAATAAAATCTGTCACTACCTCCATTTCTTCCCCATCTATTTGCCAGGAATTGAGAGGGCCGGATGCCATGATCTTCGTTTTCTTGATGTTGAGTTTCAAGCCAACTTTTGTACATTCCTCCTTCACCCGCATCAAAAGGCTCTTTAGTTCCTCTTCACTTTCTGCCATTAGAGTGGTATCATCTGCATATCTGAGGTTGTTGATATTTCTCCCTGCAATCTTGACCCCAATTTGTGACTCCTCTAATCCCGCCTTTCTCATGATGCATTTAGGTAGGAAAAATCAAATGCACCACTAAAGGATGGGTGAGACTTGTCTTGGCAGTAGTACGTGTGAAAAGGATCTGGGGGGCCTTAGTAGAACAGACACTGAACATGCATCAGCAGTGTGACTTGGTAGCTAAAAATGCAAACAGGATTTTGGGCTGTATTAAAAGAAGTATAGTGTCCAGTTCACGCAAGGTGATGTTACCACTTTACTCTGCTGTGGTTAGATCTCACTTGGAGTACCATGGGCACCATAAAGATGTAGAGAAACTGGCTCGTGTCCAGAGTAGGGCTACAAAGATGGTGAGGGATTTGGAGACCTAGTTGTATAAGGAAAGATTGAGGGAGCTTGGCCTGTTTAGCCTGGAGAGAAGACGACTAAGACGTGATATGATAACCATCTTCAAATACTTGAAGGGCTGTCATATAAAGAAGCAGAATTGTTTTCTGTTGCCCCAGAGGGTTGGACCGGAAGCAATGGGTTGAAATTAATTCTAAAGAATTTTTGGCTGAACATCCAGAAGAAGTTCCTGACATTTTGAGTGGTTCATCAGTGGAACAGACTTCCTCGGGAGGTGGTTCTCCTTCTCTGGAAGTCTTTAAGCAGAGGGTAGGTAATCATCTGACAGAAATGCTGATTTTATGCAGATTGTGTGGGCAGGAAAGGATGTGCCAATGTTTGTCTCTTGTGGCCCTTCCTTGCATACCCAGAGAATTGCTAATAGCTGCTGTGGGTAGGTGAATTTCCTCCAGGCCAGGCTGGATTCTGGAGATTTTTGGTGGAGGGATCACTTGGGCATGAACTTGGGGTCACCATGGGTAGGCAGGTAGTTGTGAGTTCCTGCATTGTGCTGGGGGTTGGACTAGATGGCCTTGGAGGTACCATTCCAACTCTATGATTCTGTACAGTGTTGCTGCAGGGCTCCTCACAGGCAACACTGTATAATAGTTAGATGGAACTGTCTTTTATTTAGTTACAATCTATCGCTTCAAGTTTTGCTAGCATATGTTGTTCTCTGAACTAACTAATGAGTTATAAAGATGAGAAACTATCAAGTAAAACTACTTAAGTGGCTGAAGACAATATGAACAGCCATTTAGAAGGAGAGTTGTTTATTAATATCCTATTTTTCACTGCCCAAGGGACCCAAAGCAGCTTACAAACACCTTTCCCTTCCTCTCCCCACAAGATTCCCTGTGAGGTAGGTGGGGCTGAAAGAGCCATGACAGGACTGCTCTGAGAGATCAGCTCTAACAGGACTGTGACTAGCCCATGGTCACCCAACTGGCTGCAGGTGGAGGAGTGGGGAATCAGCCCCAGCTCTCCAAATTAGAGTCCACTGCTCAACTACCACACCCTGCTCACAGAGACTTGAGAGAAGTAGTCTGTCCCAAACAAAGTTTTTCATCGGAAGAAACTGCAACTGTTACCTGTCCTCCATTGGAAAGCTAGAGAGGAAAGCTCCAGCAAGAGTCCTGTACTGTTTCTGTTACCCTGTATGCATACCTGTTTTCAGAGTACTGATGTAAGTTTCCAAAGCACTGGCGATCTTTTGCACACCTTCTTTTCTCATCAAGAATAGGAGGTTGGTGTCTGGCTCATCTTTGGCAAGAGAAACGCTGATCTAAGAAGGGGAGGAACGTAAAAGCACAATAGGCACAAAGACAATTTTAACTACCCTCACTTTGACTAGGTAAACATGTGCTCAAGTCATACAGCAGAAATGAGATTCCTAAACATAATAAATGACTATGCACTAAAACAGCTGGTCACCCAGCCAACCAGAAGGGTAGTGTTCTTGGACATTATTTTGAACACGGCTCAGGAACTGGTGAGAGATGCAGATGTTGTGTGGTCTAATTGGAAACATATCAATGGACAGTTGTGCCTAAAATCCAACCAGTAATACTTGATTTCATTGAGTAACCTAAATATATATCTAGTAGTAGAGAAGAGCAAGAATCTTGTAGAACCTTAAAAACTAACCAAACTTGTGTCAGGGCCAGAACTTTTGTGACTCGCTACGGAGAGACACGCTTACCCATCTTGACCTATATATCTAGCTGAGAAGGAGGGACATTTGCAGACACCTAAATCAGCAGATTGGGGTCATTCACACAGAAAGATTTCTCAGCAACCTTAGGGGACTGTCCAGGTTTGTAGAAAAATCTGAGAACTTCAAGCAAAAATGGAAACTGGGGTGTGTGTGTTAAATTCACCCAAAACACAGTAAGGCGGTCTGCATTTGTGCACAAGGACACGAATTTTATCAGTTGGTCTCACTGCCCTTCTAAATCAGAGGCAACAGTTAGAGGTAGAGAACTGGCTGTTACCACTTTTAAGCTAGGCATGTGGAGGTTGTATGCAGAAGGGGAGGCAAAGGGAGAACGAGTATGTGTGTGGGAGGGGGAAGCTGAGGCAGCAGTTGCCCTCCTGGTGGACCAGGAAGGTGTGGGAACTACTCCCCCCTCCACTGAGCTGCAGAAGCCAAAAGTGCTGGCAAGTGGATGCCTGGAGGCTGTGGCACAATAGCTCTGGCACAATAGCTCTGGCACAGCCACCTGCTCCCCTCAAAGTCCGAGTTCCTATGGCTGGGCAAGGAATTGTGGCTCCCCTGCCTTGACAGAATGCAATTAACAGCTTCGCACATTGTCAAAAGCTTGGGGGTGACCTTCTTTATCAATGGAGATCACAAACGTCGCTCACCACACATTCTACTATCTGCACCAGACGAAGCTATTAATGCCTTACCTGGTCCTAGAACACCAAGCCACAGTGATCCATGAAACTCACCTACATCGGATTATTATTGTTGATTTTTAAAAATTGGTTGAGCAACAGGAAGCATAGTGTAAAAATAAATGGACAGTTCTTGCAATGTAGAGCAGTAAGCAGTGGCATTCCACAAGAATTGGTATCGAGGCTGGTGCTCTTCTATTTGTTCATAAATTAACTGGTATGTATGTGTACACAGTATAGTGACCAAGTTTGCAGATTACAAGTACGGTGGGGCCTCTGGCCTGTAAACAGCATATCTGATTGAGCCTCAGGCCTCTCTACAGATTCAGTCCGTTAACATCCAGGCTGCAACTCAAGTGGACATGGTTCAACACACGATCATAGTGTATATTTTGCTCTTGTGGGGCCTTTGGTGTGGGTTTTCCTCCCAGACAGCCTGATTAGGCTCACTTGGAAATGACCAGATTTTATCTATGTAAGTAGACTCTACCCATGTAAGTAGACTCTACCCATTTAAATTATCCAAAAGATCATTTATCTGGAATTGGTGTATGTTTGGCACTCAGTTGTCTTTTGACTTGTACACTTACAGAGATCTAACAATCTGGACAAATCCAATGATTTGGGTAGGAAATAAAGGTGATTTTTGGAGACAATGGATCTCCAGTGGTTTAGTACACTTAGCTAATTGGACCAGAGGAGGATTTTAAACCATTTGATATTTTGTCCACATAATTTAATCTCCTGTCCACAGCCAGTTGTCAATATATGCAACTAAAACATCAGCATCCATTTTTGGACCAGGAGAAGAGCAGGTTTTTGTACCCCACCTTTCACTACCCAAAGGAGTCTCACAACAGCTTACAATCACCTTCTCTTCCTCTGCCCACAACAGATAAACTGTGAGGTTGGTTGGGCTGACAGAACACAGAGAATTATGACTGGCCCAAGGTCATCCAAACTGGTTTCATGTGGAGGACCCAACAAACTCATCCTAAGATATATACCAATTCTATGGGTCCTCTTCAAAATACTACATACTTTTAATCCAAAAGCCAGCTTTAGTTGCTAAGCAAATCATTTTACAATACCAGAAATCTCAAATATCTCCTTCCATCAATGATATGCTAGACCTTTGTACAAAAGAGAGAATAGTGTATAACAGGCAAGAAGCTCCTAAAACCTTTACTTCCATTTGGCATGAATTCTTCTCCCTAGTCAAGCAATGATATCTTCTCACCTTTATTGAATCCTTAATGTTGCACCTTACCTTCCTAACCTATATCCCTACCACACCCTGCTCACAGGTTGCAGTTGAAACAAATTATTCAGAATGCTGAAAACCAAGAACTCCACAAGAATCATCTCAAATTGGGTGAGCAAGCAACAACACGGCAAACGAAGTTCAATGTACGTAAGTGTAAGTTACACAATGAAACAAAAAAAACTCCATCTTAAGTATATACAAACGGAATCTGAATTTACTGAGACCAAGAGGAAAAGAAACCTTTTGGCTGTAATGGATAGCTCAATGAAAATGGAAATGATAAACTATGTGCTAAAGATTATTTGGAAACAGATTTAAAATAAAACAGCCAATATTACAGTGCCTCAGTATAGTTCTATGGTACTGTCTTTTTTGGAATACTAGGTGCAATTCTGGTCACTGCATCTCCAAAAAAGGACATTGCAGAGCTGGAAAAAGGACAGATGAGGACAACTAAGATGATTAAGGGGTTGGAGAACCTCTCCTACAAAGGAAGACTGAAGAGACTGGGACTTTTCAGTTTGGAAAAGAGAAATCAGTAATTGGTTTGCCACTATGTGAGACAGGATGCCGTATCAGATGGACTACTAAGTCTGATCTAAGGGCTCTTCTCACGTTCTTATTCAGAAACATTACTTCTCAAAGGGTATGCTCATTTTAGTTGTCATGTCTAGTAGCCATGATTCTACCTAATCCCCTTTTAAAGTTTTCTATAAGAAAATGCAGTAATTCACAGTTACTGTAAAACATGGAACTATTTAGCACTGTGGTCTAATGAAGTAGTACTCAGCAATATGAACTGTACTTACTTCAATATCATCAATATCATTTTCATCTGAAAGATTGGGTATCTCCACATGCCCCTTGTACTTGACACCTGTGTTTGAGATGCCTGTAGACAAAAACGTAATAATTAAATTACAGGTTGACTCTATTTCACTTCCCTAAAATCATTTCCTAGCAGGTTTTGACGGCCTCAAAACTACAGAATTATTCTCTCTTTATTCTTTAGTGAACCTGCCTTGTGACTATTCAGTACCCTGCATGAGAACTCACAGCCAACTCACCTGTCCAAGCTAGCTTGATGTTCCACTCATAGAAGAAAATTAACTTTCCTTTGCGATTATTTATAGATGCCTCTCCATCCAGCTTACTCACTTCTGTCACTTCACAAGATCCCTCTTCATTTTCTGCTCTAACAGACAGAAGCAGAGTTTTCAGCTTCTCTGATGACCAGTTAGATGCATCTCTTTCAGTCCTAAGGAGAGAAAACATCTCAAATTGAAAATTCAGTAATATGTGGTCAACTTTCTACCCTTCGGTACTGTGAAATGTTTTACAGACCTTTCCTCTCACTGAGTTGCCTAAAACATGGCTTGAAAAGTGACACTTCAAAATTGAATTTAAGAAACCTTCCTGGCATAATCTTGGAAAACAGAAATCAAGATATATTAACTATACTTTACATAACACACCCAAACTCTTTCATGTACAATCCAAGCCAAACATGATATAGAGACCATATCAGATTTATTTCCATTTCTAATCCCATAATTCCTCCACATTTACTTCAGTTCCTACCACTATGTCAAGAAATTAGAGACAGCAACAGAAGGTATTTTAACCTTACCTTTTAAACCTTATTACTGATATATTAAGGCTCCCAGAAAGGGAGAGACTACTTATTTAGAAATAAATTCTGTTAGGCTATTAGAAGGGAATATAATCCTTGGTTTTAAAGAAAAATATGCTTAATTTTACAACTTCTCTCTACACCAGAGATGTTCTACATTACCATAGAATAGCTCAGGCTTGAATTATACAAAAATTACACTCCAGTTACTATGTTTACATGCCACATAATCCTAAATCTTGAAAGAGAAGCCATGCTGTCTTCTGACCTGGGCACTAGCACAATATTTTGACGAAGGCCATGCCTCAGTAGAGTATATATGCAGGTGGAGTTCAAGGTCAAAATCAAACAGACTACTCCTTTTTAAAATGTAAAAACTACCTTGTAATCTGAGAATGAGATCATTAACACTATTAATGAGTAGCCAATCCCAGTGGTTGCCCATCATCAGGACGTGTAGGTATAGCCAATCGACTGGATTCTCTTGAAGTTTGACCACTGCAGAGAGTTTAATCACAAGGCAAAAGTGGAAGGAAATTGAAAATGATACAGTAGGCTAAAGGATTTGACTCAAAGTTATTGTGCTTATATTCTAATCTACCCCAGCCTTTAAGAATGCTTGTTCATCTGCACTGGCAGGAACACAACACTAAACAATATGCATATGGGCTCATAAAAGCTACGACCATAGTTCTTAAATTATCTGAGATGGATTATCTATAACATTATAGAGAAAAAAGGGGGCACTATATATACAAACAGAATTTTTCCTGGTAGATAACAGAAGAACCAAATTCTGATTAGCCAGGATTTCAAATACAGATAGATGTGACTTTTTCAGTATCACTATGTTCCTTACTGCACTAATGGCCAACTCAAAAGGCCAGAAGTGCCTTGAAGTCCTTCTGCACTTGTGACACATTGGCTACATAAGATTCTGTGCTTAAGAAAGCCTCCCTACATAGTACATTATCCCCATTTTAGGAGATCTGAGAGAATGAATCAGAATCACACAGAGCCAGAAGAGACCCCAAAGGGCCATCCAGCCCAGCCCCCAATCTTCTCAGGGACTTAAAAAGCACATACTCCTGACAGGTGCTCATCCAATCTCCTCCTAAAAACGTCCAATGAAGGAGACTTTACCTCTCTCCAAGGCAACATATTCCATCAACAAATAGCCCTCATTGTCAGAAAATGCATTCTAATTCTAATATATAAAGTGGAACCTCCTTTCCACTTACACATTAGAAAACACTATCTAATGGTGAGGGTTGTTCGTAGATGGAATATTGGCTTGTGAAAGTTCCTGACCATAGCAGAGACAGGAAATGAATCCAGCCTTTCCCACCTATTTGTTACTGCCCCCATCCACATAAAGGATGCAACACCTATATTTACAATATATGTCAACTGAAGTCATATTCAAAACTCACAAGGCTATCATACCAAGCCTGAGTTCCAGGGCTTGGATGAAGAGAAAGGAAAGCACAATACTTCATAATATTCTGTCACATTACTAGGGTCCTCAGGACAGGAATCCATCATTGCCAAGAGTTCTGTTCTGAAACCCAAGACTGAAATATCGTTTATGTGGATTCTGAACATAAAGCTTCTAAGTTTTAGTTGAAGCTGGAATTAACTTTAGCCTGAGTGTTGCTGCGTCAAATGCTGGACACAGATGGTTTGCTCACTACTGCAGCATGCGCTGTTGGCTCTCTTAGCATTGCCTATGTCTCCTGATTTTGCAGTTTAAGTTTTTTCTGAGGCTAGAGGGAGAGCGGGCAGCTATCCATGAAAAGCTCTCAGGGGCTGCAAGAAGCACATGCTCTGTGCAGGACAATTGAATAAGCCACGATCTCAAACAAGACTCAAATCAAACTAACTCCATCCTGTGGTATAATGGTCTAGCTATTTCCATATGCAATTATAATATACCCATTCTATTCCTCCCTTCTCCAAACCTCCTACACCTCAAAACATAATTTTTATTCTCTGATCATAGAAGAAGTATGGCGATCATGTTCCCAACTGTCCAGTGATGTAGAACAATAGTAGCTTGACTGTTCAGGGAACAAAACTGGCTGTACCAAGAGTGACCTGTCCATGCATTAATCCTGAAAGGAGCAGGTTGTGTCAAGCACAAAAAATCATGGCACAATAAATCAGTTAGTCTACAAAGAATTAACATCCTTGGGCTTTTAATGACTGCAGGAAGGGACTCTTTATACACTGATCAATTGATTTGCATCCATCTTGTGTCCCTGCCACCATGAACAGGATTCAGTTTTCAGTACCTGAGGGCAATTGTTGCAACAACAACAACAAAAAAGAGTTGCAATAATATAACAAAAAGCACTAACTTGTTTTAACAGGAGAAAAGCAGATCTTAAAATATCTAAATAAATAAGTAAACTGAACTCTATATACATAGCACCAGGCCAGATGTTGGGGCAGGTACCCTACCTATAAGGTTTTTAAATGAATGTCCATGGAATAGAAGACTTGCCTTCCTAGACAAAGAAACATCCAGATCTACATTATGCCTCCAGCAGTATCTCCCAAGATTATTTATAAGCAGATCGTGAAGACAACCACCCATCTTCTATTTCATCTTAATACATCTGCCAGTCAATGTTACTGGATAGCTCCAAATTCAAGTACTACCTTGATTTCTTTTTGCTATAAAATTTCTAGATCTCACAACTTGACATGTATCTTCTTTAATTTACTTATTATACTTATATACTGCTCTCCCAAGACAGTAATTATTTATTTATTTATATTTGTATACCACCCTCCCCAGAGGTTCAGGAGGGTTCACATGGAATGTAGACAATACATGGAACAGTAAGTATCAACCCACAGCTTTGAAAGTCAGCCCTAAATAACTCGATTGGGAGGGGAGCACAGTATGTGTGTTGAACCAAAACATAACATGCTGCTGGGATAAAAAGTGACAAGACTCTTCATTCTATGGAAGAGGAGGGGGGGGGGCGGGTTGTTGCCAGAATATCATTTAAATACAGGTCTTAAGACCCTAAACCTCTCAAAAAAAACCCAGTGGAAGACAAAACAGCAAATTCGGGGCTGCCACCCAACGCACATACGAAGGAAGCCTTTTTAAAAACACGTGGTAACTTGATCTGCACACATCCATTGGTGATTCACGTCTTGCTCTATTGTGAGAAGTTCCCCGCGCAGACTTCGGCCGACCGAGCCGCTGACAAGGGGCAGGGGCAAGCCACCAGGGTTTCCTTCGCACTGCCCCTGCCTGCCCACCCGCACTCCCGCCTGGCTCACCCTCCCGCCTAGCACGAAGCCCCGATGGCCTCCCCATGGGCGAGGCAAGCGAGAGCCCCGCAGGGCCACGCAGCCAGGCCCCCCGCAGCGCCCCAGAGGCGGAAAGCGGAGGCCGGGCGGGGCAGGAGGACCGTCCCTGAAAGAAGCGCCGGCCGGCCGGTCGGCTGGCTGACGGAGGGAGGGAGGGAAGGAAGGAGTGTGGCGGCTTCTCCCTCAGCCTCCCCTCCGCCCCACTCACCAGTGCCAGTTGTTGACGTTGGTGGCGTCCGCGCGCTGCTCCACAATCCAGCGCGGATCGCCCTCTCCCCACTTGGCCATCGGCGCCCCTGGAAAGCACGCTGCCTCCGCCGCCGCTCCTGTCGCCGCCGCCGCCGCCGCCGCCGCCGCTCCTCCTCGTCCTCCTCCTGTGGCCGGCCGAGGCGGAGCGCCGTCCCTCCCCCCGCGCGCACACGCGCCGTCTAGAATCTGCTAGAAGCGCCGGCAACCGCGCCGCCCCCACTTCCGTCACCACCCCAGACGTCTTCCGTTTCCCCGCTCGCTGCCCGACGACGAGAGTACCCGACCCGGCCTTCTTCAGCCGCGTCCGCTCCCGAAATTCTCCCGGCGTGTCGGAACCACACGGCCTGAGGGAGGGGGGAGGAGGGATGCTCGTGGCCGCCGGACTTCCGGTGAAAAAAGGAACTTCGTCATAGAGAGGCTCGAGGCCTGAGGCTGAGTAATTGAGAGTCCTGACGATTTTAAAGTCTTGGATGTTCGGTCGGGGCCCCATCTCTATGGTCCCGGCCGCATCCGCTTCCGCTTCCGCAGTGACTCCTCTCTTGTTCAGACTGAAGAAGCCCAACCATTCCTTAGAGTGGCGAAATAGTCGCTGGCTACGGTCTTTAGTTGTTTGCGGAAGTTGTAGAGTGTAGACCTTGTCTTCCGATTTAAGATGTCATTGCCGGGAACGGGAAGTCTGAGGTGGTGGGATTTGTAGTTTCTTTGATACTTGCATCCCTTGAATAAGAATGGAACATGACCATCTTGGAAACTACTGATACCAAGCCGCTTTTCGAAAGCAGCGGTTCTTTTCCCTGCCTACGGACGTTCTGGAGAAGCTGGGGACCCAGCAATGTTGTTGGGTCCAGAGAAGGGCGAGTACAACAATGAATATGAATTGGGAGACTGCATGATCCGATACCTGGGCCATTGGTAGCACCCGTTCCTGGCGATCTACTCTTTTAAGGGTATGTGATTCTATCCTAGGGGACATTGATATCTAGTGCTAGATAACGCTCATGTGTTCCTTGATTGGGGCCATGGATTTTGTCCTGTAGTGCAATGGTCCCCAACCCCCAGTCCATGGACTGGTACCGATCCGTGGATTAGTCGGTACCGGGCCACGGTTCTTCTTCATCCTCCTCCCTGGCTGCTGCCCCGGGGGCTGCCCTGCCACTCTGCTGCTGCTCACCTTTGCTGCTCTCCAGTGGCCAGCATGGCTGGGGCTCCTCCTCAGCATGGCACTGCACAGCTGCTGCTGGCAGCGCCGCCCCAGCAGGCGGCGGGAAGTCAGGGGCGCCGGCGGGAAAGCAAGCGGAGCAGGGGCTCAGGCGGCGATGTCCCTTGACAAAAGACTACCCTCCTCCCTGGACCTCAGTAAAATTGTCAAGCGTTGACCGGTCCCCGGTAATAAAAAGGTTGGGGACCACTGCTGTAGTGGGTGTGGTTCTTAAGGAAAATACTTTACATGGGCCAGAGTGCTTGATAGCCTCAGACTCTCTTGGCTTCTGGTCCATTTAGCTCTATAGGTTGATTGTTGTAGGGGTGTGCACTGCAAATATTGAGGGAAACAGATTAGTACAGGTGTGGGGTGTAATCTATTTCAGCCCTAGATATAGGATGCTGTCACAGTTTCTGGTGCCTTTGGGGATGGTTTGCTGTTGAATCCAATATATTTGGGCAAACTGATCAGCAGTGCAGTTAAGTGCAGCATGTATATATATGAATGAAATATTGGGCATGTGTTGGTGTGATTGTGGCTTTTCATTCTAAACCCAAATGTATTCTAAATACCCTTTTCATTCCTGTGCCAAAGATGCTCCATCTTAAAGAAACATCATCAGTCTAATAGCCAGTGGCCTGCAGCATGGTGGTATGGGCTCCAACAAAAGGGTGAAGTGCTTGGAAATATTAGGGAAAGTTAAAACAGACACGAAGCCCCTTGAAGCTATAGCAATTCATCTACATTGGTCTGAGTAACAGTCCAAATCCCAGGGCACAGATCTGGATGCCTGAGCAGCATATAACCCTAATAGGAAGAGAAGCAGGAACGTTCCATGTTCAAAGCAAGTTCTTTAATTTATTTTCAGAACTTTAGTCTGCTCTTATCCAAGGACTCAGGGCAGGTTGCAAAAAGTAAAACTACAGTCAAACTTTTAAAATCTCAACTTTAAATTGCTTATAAAATACAATATAATCCATAACTAAATATATAACAAATACAATTTGCCTAATTCTGCCTCCCATCTGGGGAGAGAGGAGGGGGCACTATATAAAGATGGAATCTTGATGGGAATCAGGTCAGGAGGCCAGCTGAAATATAATGTGCCCAAATTCTCAACCATAGGCCTGTCAGAACTGTTTTGAGGCTCCTGGGAATTGTAGTCCATGGACATCTGGAGGACCGCAGTTTGACTACCCCTGATTTAGGGTGTTTAAATAACAATTTGATAGTCAGATACCTGTATTCAAATACTTGATTCTAGAATAGCAGAGTGTAGCAGCAACCCTCACCCATCCACCCAAAAAAATCCATATGTCTTATGCTATATTTTATGTTGGGCAGCATCTGTTTTATTGATTAATCCATTCTGTTTCCTGAAATGAACGGCACAAATGGATCACCAATTCTTAATTTAATGTATTTATTGATTTATGATGGTAGCTGTGTTGGTTTGAAGCAGCAGAACAAAGTTTGAGACCATTGGCACCTTTAAGACCTATGGATTTTATTCACAGTATAAGCTTTTGTGTGCTTTCAGATGTATCTGAAGAAACGTGTATGCATGTGAAAGCTTATATTGTAAATAACACTTTGTTGGTCTTGAGGGTATCACTGGACTCAAACTTTGTTATGTATTTATTGAAATGTTTATCAAGAATCACAGAATCATAGATTTGGAAGGGGCCATACATGCCATTAAGCCCAACCCCCTGCTCAATGCAGGATCAGCCCAAAGCATCCTAAAGCATCCAAGAAAGTGTGTATCCAACCTTTGCTTGAAGACTGCCAGTGAGGGGAAGCTCACAACCTCCTTAGGTAGCCTATTCCACTGCTGAACTACTCTGACTGTGAAAAATGTTTTCCTGATATCTAGCCTATATCGTTGTACTTGTAGTTTAAACCCATTACTGTGCGTCCTTTCCCCTGCAGCCAACGGAAACAGCATCCTGCCCTCCTCCACGTGACAACCTTTCAAATACCGTATTTGCCGGCGTATAAGACGACTGGGCGTATAAGACGACCCCCCAACATTTCCACTCAAAATATAGAGTTTGTTACATTACATTACAGTACTATGGGCCACTATGGGCAGCTATGTCTATCCCAACTGAAGTGCACCCGGTGTATAGGACGACCCCCCCACTTGGAGGCATATTTTTCAGGGGGGAAAAGTAGTCTTATACGCCAGCAAATACTGTACTTAAAGAGGGCTATCATGTCCCCTCTCAAGCTCCTTTTCTCCAGGCTGAACATTCCCAAGTCCCTCAACCTATCTTCATAGGGCTTGATCCCTTGGCCCTAGATCATCCTCGCCGCTCTCCTCTGTACCCTTTCAATTTTATCTATGTCCTTCTTGAACTGAGGCCTCCAGAACTGCACACAGTACTCCAAGTGTGGTCTGACCAGTGCCGTATACAATGGGACTATGACATTTTTCCATTGTGTTCAGATCTTGTTGAATTCCTCTCTATCTTCCGGAGTATTTGCCAGTCCTCCCAATTTGGTGTCATCTGCAAACTTGATGAGTAGTCCCTCCACCCCCCTCATCTAGATCATTAATAAATACGTTAAAAAGTACCGGACCGAGCACCGAGCCCTGAGGTACCCCGCTACTCACCTCCCTCCAGTTTGATGAAACATCATTGACAACAACTCTTTGAGTGCGGTTCTCTAACCAATTCCCTATCCACCTAACTATCTGAAAATCCAGATTGCAGTTCTTCAATTTATCCATCAGAACATTTATCCATCATCCATCAGAACATATCTAGCCTTTCCTTCTGGTTCAATGTGACTTGCAATAATAGCTAACCCAAAAACAAAATAGCAAACCCCAGATCTCCCTCCCCCCCAAAACAGTTGGTGTGAAGTTTTGAATATGTGTTCATAGATCACTTTGTGACAAAGTGGTACAGCATATCCTCAGTCATAGTTTTCCCCCTTACCATACACACATATATTCTTCATAGAATCTTCTGCTTCTTTTGGGTATTCCTTTTTGGTTACTGAATTTTTTGAATGATGTGATCCAGAGGTATTTCTTTATACAAAGAATGATTAAAATGTGGACTTTTCTGCCAGAGGTTATAGCGATGGCCTCAGGAATAAACAGGTAGATTTATGGTAGATTTATGGAAGCTAGGTTTATCAGTGGTTACTAGCCATGGTGCCTGTGGTGACAAGGTGACATTCAAAGTCACTGAACCTCTGAGTCACAGAACTGGGAGGCAACTTCAGGGGAAAGTCTTGAATAATGCCCGGTTTTTGCCCTCCAGAGGAGCTGGTTGCCCATTGTGAGGCAGGGTGCTGAAATAGATGGACCACTGGTCTGATCCAATAGGGGTCTTCTTATGTTCCTGCTTGTAGATTTTTAAAGTCTTTCTTCTTTTCAGATGAATAGAATGAAGGTTGATGAAGAAGAATACTGGAACAGTTCCAAGTGTAAAGCATTCACTTTTGATGATGAAGATGATGAACTCTCTCAGGTACCATTTCTAGTCTGAAAGAGTAGATAATTTATTTTGCAGTACTCTTTTGCCTAAAACATGCATAAGGGATAGTTCTTGCATACTGTATTATTGTGGTGAACTGTACCATGAGGAATACTTGCAATATTTTTATAAACAGAAAGCAAAATATTCTGTTCTGATTGGCCACAAATTTTTTAATGGTTTTGGACTTTTGAATTCTTTTGGCAGGTTATCAGTTATGCAGATAAGGGTGATCCAGTAGAGATTGCATACAGCAGGAGTAGTCAACCAGTGGTCCTCCAGGTGTCCATGGACTACAATTCCCATGAGCCCCTCATGGGAATTGTAGTCCATGGACATCTGGAGGACCACAGGTTGACTACCCCTGACATACGGTACTTGGTATTCCAAAAGGGTTACTAAGATTCATGAGTAAGCTTAATTATCATAGAATATTTATTTATTTATTTAGATTTTTATTTTTATACCGCCCTTCCTTACGGCTCTGGGCGAATAAGCAAATGGATTCACTTATGGATTAGAGGTTGGTTAAATAGAAGGAAGCAGGAAGCAGAAGTAAATGGACAATTCCATCTTGCAATGATGGAAATTGAGCAGTGGGATCCTATTAGCATTGCTATTTAATTTATTTAGATTCAGATTTGAGTATGAACAATGTAGTGGCGAAGTTAGATGAACCCTGGATCTGATTCAAAGGGCGCTTATGTTTATGTCACAAAACTGAAATGTGTGTATTGTGTTTTGTAATCTATTCACAAAAGAAGTATATAACCCTTGTGATTGTGAAGGCCTATTGGAAAAGTATCTGCAGAAGGCTGTAGGTTCAGAATGCAAAATATGCATGCTATGCAAAAGTCCAGAGCTTACTCCTTAGCCCTTTCTCCAAGTAACTCTTTTTCTCCACTCATCTCCCTTCCAGAACATTTCAAAGTGCAAAATTATATAATTTCCATTAAAATGCTGTAATAACAAAATAGCATTGCAAATCTGTGGTATTATTGGAGACCTAGCATGAATCTAACTGACAGGGTTTTAAAAAATAGTTTCTGGGCAACCAATGTCATTTAGTTTGCACCAATGTAGAGTACATCTGTACCTGGAGTGCAGGTTCTCTGCCAACAGTAGAGACTGCCTTCCATCTAACTTTGGTTTTCTTTGTAGCTGAAGGAATCTAAACGAGCAGTGAACAGCCTGCGCGATATTGTGGATGATGACGATGATCTCGAGAAGTTCAGCTGGAGTGGGGAGCCTGTGGGCAGTGAGTACAGGGAAAGCCAGAATGGATTTGGGGAAGGGAATGTGTACAAAGTTATAATTATTTGGACTGATGCTCATGTTTAGCTCTCAGTTTGAATTCTGTCCACCCGTCTTTCATTCCCAAGTAGAAAGTACACAAGGACAGTCAACTGAAGGGAATTAAACCACTAAAACTGATCACAAAAGGTAATCCTGGTGATCCACTTCAGGAGAAAAAAAATCCAAGCAGGGATCTTGATTGCACTGTCTTCTTAAGACTGAGATAGGGTTTAATGCTCTCTACTCTAAGCATTGTTTTTCTCTATTTAATGTTCTGTTCTGCTGAACATCCTGCCTAAGGAAGAGTTCTGGTAACTTGAGGCCTGTACTGGGAATCTAATCCTAATCCTAATTGTTGGGTTTTTTTTTTTTTTGCATATCTATAATTTTAGTAAGCAAAATGGAATATTGGATTGGTCTTTTTCCCATCCAGGTGGAAGAAACTAGACTTGATAGGTGCTTTTGTCCTCTGCTACACAAAGAGGTTCTTTTCAGAGCCCTTGCAGTTCATGATCCACTGCTTTGCTGTGTTTAACTTGGGTCCTTTATGTTTGTCTATAGACAAGTAAACAGCATAACTACCCTGCTGTTGTATGCATCATTTATGTCTGGCTGAAAGAGAGATAAATTAAGAACTCCCAAATCTGACAGGGATTCTTGATTATCTTTCAGTTCAACTTTTGACTCTTCTCTAGAAAATGGAAAGAAATTGGGCAAGTTTCAGGTAATCCCAGTTCACACAATGTGATGAGATCTGGGCTTTGCTGTAGGGTTTCAGGTGTGAGGTTTTATAATTTGTTGTTGTGAGTTGCCTTCAGGGTTTGATAGCTGAATAGGCAGGAAATAAATGTCTGAAACTAAACACAGTTGTTAAGAGCATTTTTTAAGATTCCCTCTCTCCCCATCTTAGGCATTTCCTGGTCAATCAAAGAGACTGCTTCCACCAACAGTGCCCCAGAGGGAAGTGATCTGGGCCTGCAAAAGAGCTCTTCCTCCGCTTCATCTTTCCCTAAACAAGCATCTTCCTACTCACTAAGCAGCTTTTTCAAAGGTAGATTCTTCCTGTATAGAAGCCCAGGAACTGGGCAGCAGCAGACTGACTTTTGGGCCCGGTTTAACAAAGACATTTTCATTGTCCCTTATGTTCCCAGTGATTGACACTGTATTTTATTATAGTGTCCATGAGTCACGTTTTGAAAAGTATGCATAGTTAACCTGCAGTAGTACATTTTTCGTTTTGTGGCTCTCTTTCAGAAACCTTGCAAGATGGGTGGGCAGACAGGGGTCATGCCTCGTAGGTAGCATGCAACCAGGGGGGATGCTTTAATCTCGCCAGATGCGGTTGCAGTGTGTTGTTTGTCAGGTTTTTAAAAATCTGTACTCCTTCTTAAATTGTGTAGTGGTTGATTCTACTGTTTAGTGGTTGACTCTACTGTGATTCTACTTCACATAACAGCAGTTGAAATTAGATTAAATATGGGTTTTTGTGTCTAATTTATCAGTCCAATACTTTTTGGCATACACATGTTATTCTTCTGTCTGTAGAGACAAGCGTACTGTTCATCTTTTGAAGGCAGAGTTCCTATATCTGCATGCAGAAATATTTGAGGTGCAAACATTCTAATCTGCCGAAAGTCAGCTGAGAGTGGTGGGAAACAAATAGAAAAATAAATAAAAGTCTTCTTTGTTAAGTTCCTTATTGTGTTGCACAATGATCTTCCATTTGCTGGAAGAAGGTAGAGCTGCCTGCAAGAACTGTGCACTTCAGTGCTGCTAAATATGGAGGAATCTGCATGGGAAGTCAGCTTCTGGACAGCCTCTGGTTGCTGGTGGGTTTTAGAGCCCCCTCCACATGCTATTGTCTGCATCTCATGGCTGTCCAAGGGCTGGCTTGAGTTTTGGCCAGATTTACCTCTATGTCTGTTCTTCCTGTGTTAAATATTAAGCTTGTCAGTATAGAAATATGAACCCATCTGGGGCATATTCATCTAGTGCAGGGGTGACCAAACTGTAGGGGAATTGTAGTTTATGGACATCTGGAGAGTCACAGTTTGGCCACCCCTGATCTAGTGTCTGATCTCAAAAGCCACTCTGGATCCCTGTAGAGCCTGGTGGATGTCACACACAGCAGACAGGAGTGGAAAGGCACAGGAAGCACTCCTCTGCCCCAGGTGTGGCCCTTTCTTCATGAATTGTGGGGTACAGCCTGGTTTAAGAGAGATAGAATAGGTATAGCCCAGGCAAAGTTGAAGGAGCAGTTCAGCCTTTAGTTTTCAGGTAGGGAATTGTCCCAAATTGACAAAATATTTGGGAGGGAGGTGTATATTATGTGAATGTATTTGAAAATGTAGGCTTTACATGATCTTTCATTTGTATGTAAAGGTAAAGGCATCCCTTGTGCAAGCACCGGGTCATGTCTGACCCTTGGGGTGACGCCCTCTAGTGTTTTCATGGCAGACTCAATACGGGGTGGTTTGCCAGTGCCTTCCCCAGTCCTTACCGTTTGTATGTAGGCCTAACTAAATGTTGCTTTTCAGGTATAAGGAAATGGAAATATTTCTGTGTCTTCTTTCAGGAAGAAACAAACACGGGAGTTTTCAGTCACTTTCTGATGGTAAGAACTTAGATTTATACAGGTGGAGGACCCACAAGGACTTTCAGGGGGCATCTGATTTTTGCCTTCCCTCATATCCTCTTTCCCTTTCCTGCCTCATAGATTCTCCCATTTTTTTGCTTTCTTATTTCTCTCCACCAACCAGCCAACCTACCTATATCTGTCTCCCTGTCTTCAGTTTCCCATAATCCCATCTCCTGGACAGCCTCTGCCCTTCAGTGGCTGATCTCCTTCCTCTGGGATTGCAGACAGAGGGTAGCACTAGGAGAGAGTACATCAAACCGATGCCAGCTGGCATGTGGAATCCCACAAGGGGCAGTTCTCTCTCCAATTCTGTTCAATATCTTTATGCGCCCTCTTCCTCAACAGGTGCGGTGGTTTGGGCTGGGTTGCCACCAAATGCTGATGACACCCAGCTCTTCCTTCTGATGGATGACCGTCCTGACTCTCCCCCAGAAATGTTAGCCAGCTGCCTGGAAGCAGTGACATGATGGCTCAAGCAGAGTCGTCTGAAGCTCAACCCTTCAAAGAAGGAGGTCCTGTGGCTGGGCAGGAAGGGCCCAAGTTAGAAAGCATGCCTACCCACCCTGGATGGAGCGCAGCTATCAGTAGCCCACTCCGCCAGGAACCTGGGCGTGATTCTTAATGCCTGCCTCTCAATGAAGGCTCAGGTCGCAATGGTAGCACAGCTGGCATTCTACCACATTCAGCCCATCCTCCAGCAGCTTCCAGATCAGACTTAAGGTTCTGATTATCACCTTTTAAGGCCATACGCAGTCTGGGCCCAGTGTACCTGAAGGATCGCCTCTCTGCTTACACCCCCCAAAGAGGCTTATGCTTCAGTACTTCCAACTTTCTGGTGATCCCTAGTCCCGGGGAAGCTCGCTTGGCCTCAACCAGGGACAGAGCTTTCTCCATCCTAGCCCCCACCTAGCTGAACAAGCTCCCAGAGGATATCAGGGCCCTGTCAGAACTTGAACAGTTCCAAAGGGCCTGCAAAAGGGAGCTCCTCCACCAGGCATTTGGTTGAGGTTGACCTGTACCACCACTTCCCAAGGGCCCTCCTCCTGAGCCTCCCTCCTATGGCACCCACCATAATTCCGTCAAACTCACTGGGCTATCAGTTAATTTAATGTTTTCCATATTTTTCTATTGTTCCATGTTGCTTGTTGTTATCACCTCACCTGCTAATCTAAGTTATCTGTATAGTTTCTGTTTTATGTGAACCACCCTGAGCCTTTGGGGAGGGCGGTATATAAATATAATAAATAAATAAATAAATATAAATTATTTTGCTGTGATTATGTAGAGCAGGAGTAGTCAACCTGTGGTCCTCCAGATGTCCATGGACTACAATTCCCATGGGCTCATGGGAATTGTAGTCCATGGACATCTGGAGGACCACAGGTTGACTACCCCTGGTGTAGAGGTTCTTTTTTTATGGTGTAGGAGTTTTTCCATGGTGGTTCTGTTTGAAGATTCATTAGTTGTAAGCTCCCTCATGGGCTCAAATTTGGTAGGAAAGTGGAATGGACATGTGTAAATAAATAATCCTGCCCTTCCCAACACAGCTCTCACCGACACAGGATTTAAAAATTATGCTCCAGAACTACGCAGACCCAAAGCAGAGTATAAGGTAGGTGCATTTTGAATGTGTGGGTTATAGGCAACATGATGGGATGAGGAGTTTTGAAATGGCATGATCAAACCCTATCTGACTGCTGGATATAAATGCTTCGTCTTCTTGTTCAAGGTCTGTCTGCTGGAGACCCACTACAAAAGACACTGCTGACTGCTTGCATTAACAGTCTGCAAAGAAACAGAGCTTATAGAGGAAGAGGCCAGGCATGGAGGCTCAGTTCTCTTCCAACCTTTGGAGATCCTTTGCATGATCAATAGTGGTTGGAAGAGAGAGGAGATAGACATGCTCCTGGGCTTTACTGTGCCAGAAAAAATCAGTGGTGGACATTTTAATTCTTACTGATGTAAATAATGGGTGGTAAAGATCATTGGATGTATTTGGCATTAGTCAGTAACCAGATCAGGAGATGGACAACACAGAGTGTTCCCCAGTTGGTACCTACATGTGCCATTTGTCACTGGCTGAGAGCATGGCTGTATGCCCTAGGGCAGTGCCCTTCAGCTCTTTGGGCCAGTCTTGTCCCTTGAAGGACTGCATGATGGGATTCGATACCTTCTTGCAACCCTCTACATGTCATGCTGTGTTCCTGTACAATGTGCCTCTTGCAGGCTTGCAGTATTAGCTGCTGAATCCCTTGTGACTCATATGATGTGATACAAGCAATGGGATTGCATAATCCCCCCCAACACCTCAATAGGTGAAGCCAAAGCCTGGACCTCTCAAATGTTAAAGGCATCCTGTGTACTTACCTTTTAGGACTACGACAGTGTCTGGAGCCCTAAAGAGACTGTTAGGCGTCTGCAAAGAGGCAAGGTAGGCGGGTCTTCCATCACTGCTTCTGAGAAACTGTATGCTTTCATTGGTCTTATAAGCAGAGCCCATTGACTTCAATACATTCAGAAGAGCGTAACCCTGTTTAGAGCTGCACTGTCAGACCGTTCCTCACACCATTGTTGCTTCTATCAGTGCAGATTTGTAAAAGAGATATAGCTTGTGGGGGCTTTCCAGAATTCTCTGTTGATTCTTGTATGGAAAAGGGCTTAATTAATTTCCAGAGTTAATGGATTATAATAGCAGAAGTAGGAGTCCCTGAGGCACAATGGAAATGAGTCTTTCTTGAATGGGGGATTACGGCTCCACCAGCTGTAGAGCAGGTATGTTGAGAAAGCATCCAAAGATCTAGGACTCTTCTCTTGCTGCTATTTGGAGAGGGAAGTAATGTTCTGTTGCAGGATAAGGGGGGTGATGCAGTTTCATTTCGGCTACCTTTGGAAATAACAAAGAAATAATATGCTACGTAAATATGTATAAGCAGCCATTTATGCCTATCATTTGACTCTTCTCTGGAGGCTGCCTAAAATAGGGCATGAAAGGTATTGGTGCACTTTAGAAGGAAGGTGGTTTTGGAGGCTAGGACAAGGGACTACAAAGGAAAATAGGCTGACATGGCGGAAAGGGCCCTTGGGGGAAGAGTGCCACTTGGCTATTTCTGAACCTGCAAAGCAGGATCCTATCAAAGGGCTTGTGGGTGTACTTCTGTCCCACCCCCAGCAATTCTCCAAGACATCCACAATGCTGAGTCAGGTGGATTTTGCAGAATTTTCCAGGACAAGATGGCATGTAGGCCCAGCATCTGCAGCGAGGAGGGGGAAGCTCGTGCAGTTGCCCTCCCTCTTCCTTTTTTAGTCAACAGGAATTCTGTTGTTCGAGCCGTGGAAGTAGCCAGGTTCTCTCTCCTGCTGGCTACAGTCCCCCAGTCTTCCATGACCTTATGTCTCCTTGAGTCCCACAACCTCTGCCAACAGCATCTTGGAGTTCTGGAGAAAGCGGGAGAGAACCACACGCTCATGCTTCCTTCCACAGACTTCATAGGATCCAGGCCAGTGTCTTCAGATAGTGAGTCAGGCTCTGTCTTGGAGCTGGAGTCTTGCAGTTGGCCAAGAAGGATTCGAGAGGCTCTACAAGCTGCCGGAAAGTGGATTTGTGCTGCAGAAGCCTCTAATAACTGCTGCATTGCAGTCAGCAGCCACTCACAAAAAGCAAACTCATGAGCATAACATCACATCGCTAGACGTTCAAGGGAAGTTCAATCGTGTCTGATCCCAGGCCCTTAGAAACGGCTTGTGCTGGCACGCTTCAGTTCCTGTATTGCAAGGAGAGCAGTTTTTATTGGGGTTTTATATATTTTAATAATGTTTTATGATGTAAACCGCCGCGAGACCATCCGGGGAGTGGCACTAAATAAATAAATACAAATATCTACCCAGGTGTGGCTCTAGCACAAGAGGCTCTAGCAGCCATCTCTGTGGTCCAGGCATTCCCGTTGCCTGTCCATTCCATTGCACTCACCTTCCTTTAACATCCTCCCCTTCCAGGTCTGTTCCCTGGAGAGGTTTCACTCCTTGCAGGAGAAGCTGCTGCTGCTGGATGAAGCTGTTGCAGGACACGATGGCAATGTCATAGCAGCTGTGAGTCTTGCAGTGTTATTCCCTGTGGGCAGAGTCTGGGTGGGAAAGTTGACCTTGTGAAGCCAGCTGCAGTGGAAATGTCAGCTTTCCTCTAAGAATGCGGAGTGCAAATGGGCTCTTTGAAGCCCCTTGAGTCTTTGCCAATATGTTCCTGAAACGTCTCTAAATTTAAATGTCATAGGCAGCCCATTTGTAAACAAGCTTTTCAGATATAAGGCTGCTCTTGGATTGATATCCTGCTAAGAGGTTTGGGGAGGAGGGCTAGGCAAACCCTCTCCCTGATCCCTGGGGGAGGGATCTGCCGCACACAGCTGATTCTAGTGTCTACAGGGGAGGGGTCTCTTATTCTGCTAGGTACCTGGTGAAATCAGTTCCAAGTTGATCATCAAAAACAAAAGTGACATATGCCACTTTTCCGCTGACCAGGAGCAGATTAAAACGTGTTGTAAGAAACCCAGTCCTTCTGAAATTGCTAACCAAATGAGATATTGAACCATTTCTCAGAGGTCTTTGTGGCTTGTCTACCAACTTCCTTTTTGTAGGGACAAGAGCCTTTCTGTAACTTGTTTTCCCAGACCACTGAGTGTGAAGGAATGTGTGCTTTGTGATTTACACGCCAATGTTTCCCAGATGTGAATAGCCCAGTGCTAAAAGAGCAAAATGACTGGAAGTAGAGATGGTACTAGTGAGATCTTAAAAGCCCTGGAGTGGCACTCAGCTGCCTTTCCCAGTGATACTGCAAGATATTGTGGAGAAGAATCAGGTCAGCTGAAGAGCATGTCTGTTTTCTTGCAGGTTCTAGTGTTTCTGAAGAGAACCTTAAAGAAAGGTATGTGTAATTGTAAAGTGCCTAGATTCAGTGACTTGGGCAAGTTCTGTTGATATTTTATTCTGGTATTATTTTAAAAATACGTACTATGCTATGCTATACTTATGCAGTCCTGACCTGGGTTGCCCAGGCTAGCCCAGATTAGTCAGATCTCAGAACTGAAGTAGGGTTGGCCCTGATTAGCACCAAGGAAGTCCAGGGTTGGCCTCTTGCCTCAAAAACCCTGCAGGGTCATCATAAGTCAGCTGCAACTAGACAGCCTGGTCTGACACAATTATACAAGCATGTGATGCAAGCTGCCTGATGATGGGAATGGGGGAAACCAGGATCTAACTCTTCAATCTCGGTGCCTTCCATAGGAGCAGGACAGGTTAGCAGACTTTCCGGGAGACAGAAATAATTGTATTTCTTTAGCATCTTTGCTAATGCTGATTTCAGCACTAGCAATAAAATTTCTCTTCTCTGTGAGCTGAAGAGGGGTAATTTCACAGGGGTTGTTTGGGGTGCAGCCTTGCCACACAAAATGGTTGTAGCCGTATTTGCTAGTCATGAGGTAGGAACTCAAGTTGTTCCTCCTCACCAGCAGAACTCTAGGTAATAACCATTTGTGCAACTCCATTTTGTGCAGCAGCCAATTCAGTGGACATACTAGTTAGGAGTATGCAGTTTCTCTGCTGCAGGAACATTGCCTTTGAGAAAGATATTGGGATCCAGGATGGCCAGTCAATTAGCTGCACAATTCTTGTGTGAAAGTGTTGCTCTTGTTGGAATGGGGGTTACAGGAAGTTTAGAAACTGCTCACCACCCCAGGCCATGTCGTGCAACTAGGAGATGACCCTTGGTGCTGTAGGAGAGTTCATGACAGCTAGAAAGCTGTGGGAATAGAAAGCAGTGAAAATCACCAAGTCAAGACATGTGAAGCAGAGTATCTGTGCAGCTATTTAGTTTGAGTGAACTCTTAGAAGTGTACTTCCAGAGTATGAATTTGCATGACCACTCCCATTGTGTAGGTTTTTGCTGTTGAACCTGAATTTTGGTGTTAATCGCCCCCTTTGAAGCGACATTCTGTCAGAAAAAAGCCACATTGCTGCAGAGTGAATAGCAAACGATTTCATATTCAGGGTTGCTACCTTGTTCATGAGCTCTTACGGACAGTCAACCGCTGATCTTAGTGGATGGGATTTTGCAGTCTTTATATCTCGTGCTTTGTTATCGGAAATAGAATACCTCCGATTTAGCACGCTCTGAAGCCTTATAAAACTGATCTGTACAGGAACAATCCAGGCCTGACCCAGCCCTTTTGTCTCTTGGTGCAGAAGTTCTGTTCCGGGAGCTGGAGCTGCGGCAGGTGGCCTTACACCATTTCATACATTTTCTCAAAGAGACTGGAGACCAGAAGCTCCTCCTGGACTTGCTGAGGTAAGACCATCAAGTTCTTATTCCTCCAGGGAATACGCTGTCCTCTCTCTTCCCCATCTTACCCTCACAGCAACCCTGTTGGGTTGTCTGGCCCGAGTCACCCGGTGATTTTTGTGGTAGAGTGGGGCCGTCACAACACGCCAGGTGTTACTCTGAAAGGGGAATAAGAGAGAGTGTAGCTGATGCTTGTTTTTCCTTTGCAGGTTCTTGGACAGGATGGAGGAAGTTGCAGTGAGTATCTTTAGGAAGCTTTGGCTCATGTTTAATGGGGGGACTGAAGATGTTCTCTGGGAATCTGCTTTCTGCATCTCACTGGATTTGGTCCCTGGGTAGAGCTAGAGTGCCTCAACCGAACATGTTTTCTTTCCTGAGCTTGTTCTCTGTCTCTCTTTCTGCCCACTCTAGTTAACCCAGTACCGTGAACACCTGGCTATCCAGGATGCAGAGAAGCGAAAAGAGTTTCTGAAAAGTTGCATTGGGTAAGAGGAGGGTTAGGCAGATAATGTTCACCACCCCAATTATAGGATTGTAAGAAAAGTAGTGCTTTGGAGTGAGGTGAGGGCAGCACAAATGGACTTAAAGGTAAAGGTATCCCCTGTGCAAGCACCGAGTCATGTCTGACCCTTGGGTGACGCCCTCCAGCATTTTCATGGCAGACTCAATGCCGGGGTGGTTTGCCATTCCCTTCCCCAACAAATGGACTTACTTTCCCTTTAAAATTGCACAACTGAAGAGCCCGAGGGAAGTCAAGTGAAGCATCTGCAGAGGTCACTGGCCAACTACAGTTCTTTTGACCTAATGGCACAGCTGGATCAGGGGTTGTGTTTATGTCTTCCTCATTCTTCTCATCCTTAATGGTTGGGATGCTGGAGATGGACACCTTTACAAACTGAACGCTTCATTTGTGAAGTTCGGGCCACCGGGATCAAGCAATTATTATTATAAAGGGTACCAGTTTGGGGTGACTGAGAAATGTCAGAGGGGTGAAAATTAGTCTATAGTGAAATGTAACCGTTAATGGATAAAGCAGGATCGAGTTCCCCCAGAGAGGGAGCTTCACCAAAGCGAAGCAAGACTGAGAGACCGTTCTTCTATGCAGGTTGCCGTTTTCCTCAGAAGATTCTGCTCTTGTCCAAGATCATTATACACTCCTAGAGAGGCAGATCATCATTGAAGTAAGTGCTGCTTTATTTTGGCCATGGGGCACATGGGGCAGAGTTTGTTTGTTCTTCCTGGCTTTTTGATCTATATATTTTTATCTCCCCCCCCCCTTTTTTTTTCCCAAGGAGCTCAAAGAAATATGCATGGTTCTCTCTTTTCCCCCATATCGCAGACTTTGTCCTCAGTTTCACCCTGTGAGTTGGGCTAGGCTGAGTGAGTGTCCAGGAAGATTTGTGACAGTGTGGGGTTTTGAGCCAAGGTCTCCTTGGCCCTAACCTGAGATTCTTCTCAAAAGTGGTCTCCCCAAATTGCAAATGGTGCTTACTCCTGGGATGGTCTGGCTTCCTTGCCACAGCCCAAACTTCAGGAAAGCTGTTGAAGGACTTAGTAGTTTTCAGAATGTGCTAATATTTTACTGCCTGTCATCCAGTTATAAAAATCTTGTGTATAAAATGTTTCTAATCTTAAAAAAAATTAAGATCAGGCTATGTTGTTTTGATTTGTATCCTGCTCTTCCTCTAAGAAGCTCCAAGGAAATGTATATGACATATGTTATGTTTATCCTCACCCTCCCCCCCACACACACACACACAAAGTCCCTGTCTGGAAGATGGAGAGATAATAACTGGACTCCAGTGAATACACTTCCTGCCATGAGTAACCTGGGATTTAACTTGCATTTTGAAGCCAGCCTTATCTGATTTTCATATTGCATGTTTCTTGTTCTACTTTCCTAGGCAAACGACAAGCATTTAGAAGCAGCTGGACAGACGGAGATATTTCGGAAACACCCACGAAAGGCCTCCATCCTAAACATGCCCCTGGTCACCACACTCTTCTACTCTTGCTTCTACCATTACACAGAGGCTGAGGTTAGGCTATTAATTGGGGTGGTCAGGGATGGGGTCCCCAGCTGGAAATGGGTTCAGAAGATCCTCTGTATTGTTCTCTAAAGCCTGACTAATACCCCCATGCCATTTCAAAGAGAGGGAAGAGCCAGACAGCATCTTATGGTGACTAGCCGTACAGTTCTCTTCCTAATTTCTAGGTAGACAACATGCTGCATGGGTACTGCAGTATTTCTGGGGAAGGGACATGAATTTGGAGCTGATTTGTGTATTCAGCTCAACCTTTATGCACTCCAACAAGCTGCTGCCGCTTTGGGGCTCCTGCCTAGACAATAAATAGGCAGCTCTTGATTTGCTGTGAGTAAAGCTGTAAGGAGACTATATCATGCACTGCAAGAAAAGACAGGACTTAAGATGACTTTCTTCTAGAATGTCTGTTACCACATGTGGTACTTCCTAGGATGGCATAGTACCACCCTCATTGTCTCCTGTGTTCTGAGCAGGCTATATTTCCTCATTCCAGGGAACATTCAGCAGCCCAGCAAACCTAAAGAAAACCTTTAAGGTAAGGAACCTGGAGTGATTTATTTAGTTGTTTTTGGATATTTCTGCTCTGCTTCTTCAACTGTATGCCTGGTGAAAGATTACCATTTTACAGGCCCTTCAAAACTTTGACAGTTCTGCAAGTGCCTGGATCTCTGCTGGCCACTCATTCCACCAGGCTGGAGCTAGGACCGAAAAGGCCCTGGTTCTGGTTGAGGCCAGGCACCAACAACTGGGGGCCGGGCACCAACAATAGTTTGGAACTGGCAGAGGGTATACTCGGAAAGGTGGTCCCTAAGATATGCAGGTCCCAGACTGTGTAAGGCCTTGAAGGTTTAATCTGAAACCAGAACTTGACCAGCAGCCACATCAGCCTCTGGAGAACAAATCGAATGTGAACTCTCCATGGGGTGCTTGTAAGGACCTGAGCATCCACAGTCTGGACCAGGGTCAAGAGTAGGCCCATGGAGAGCTCATTATAGTAACCTAGCCTGGAGGTGACTGTTACATGGATCACTGTGGCTAGCTGTCTGGGTCCAGGTAGGGTGCTAGTAGCTTCACCTGGTATAGACCTGCAAAACTAGGCTAGTTCCAACAGGGCCCAGAACTCTTCAGGGAGTTTGTTCCACCTGATTGAGGCCAGGCATACTTTCTTGGGGTCGGAGACTACCAACCGGTTGGAATTTGCAGAGCGCAGCATTCTTCAGGGGACACAGGCAGCAAGGCGGTCCCTTAGGTATGCTAGGCCCAGATTGCGAATGGCCTTAGAGGTGAGAACTAATACCTTAAACTTGATCCAGAATTCAGCCAGCAACTAGTGCAGCTGCCACAGGATAGTTTGAATATAGGCCCTTGAAGAAGTTCCTGTGAGGACTTGGGCAGTTGTGTTCTGGGCAAGTTGTGTTTTCTGGGTTGAGGTTAAGGGTACGCCTAATGTAGAAGAAGTCTAGTCTAGGGATGGATCACTGTGGCTAAATGCTCCAGGGCCAGGTAGGGTGCTAGTAGCTTGGCTTGGTGAAGATGGAAGAATACCCACTGCACTACTCTTGTGACCTGCGCCTCTGTCATCCAAGATTGCATCCAGATTTCTGGATTCGTGAACAGCTGTAAGCTGAACATGGTCCAGCCAGGATAGGCGTGCTTCCTTGCTTGGCTCTTTCTTACCCAGCCACGTGACCTCTGTCTTTGAGGCTTGAGTTTCAGGCAGCACTGCTTGATCCATCTTGTTGATTCTTCCAGGCTTAGGGGTGAGTCCGGGTGTCCACTCATCAGGAGATAGAGCTGGGTGTCATTGGTGTATTGATGACAGTCCAGATTCTCCGACAGTCCGTGCAAGAGGGTGCATAAAGATGTTGAATAAGGTTGGGGAGAGGATCGCACCCTGTGGTTCTCCACAAGGGAGTCGGCTGCGGTGTGATAGGTTCTCCCCAATTGCTACTGTCTGTCCACGACCCTGAAGGAAGGAGACCAGCCACTGTAGTGCTGTTCCCTCTATCCCCGCATTGGCAAGGCAGTGAGCCAGAAGCTTCTGGTTGACTATGTCTAATGCTGCCATGAGATACAGCTTCATGAGCAGTACCAACTCACCTCAATCCAGCTGTCATCAAAGTTTGTCCATCAGAGCGACCAATGCCATATCTAACCTATAGCCAGGCTAGAAACCAGACTGAAAATAATTCAAACTGAAGTTCCTCTAGATATGCTAGTAGCTGGTCCACGGTGGCCCTTTCAACCACCTCCCCCAGAAATACCAAGGGCGAGACAGGGCCACTGGTAGCTGGCCAGATCCTGCAAGTCCATCAATGTTTTTTTTTTTCAGTAGAGGATGGACCACAGCCTCCTTCAGCACCTGCCTTAGATCATTGGAAGTGTAATCCAGTAATATGGATGATGCTTCCTAGCTTTTGCAAAGTCCAAATCCTTGGAATGCAAGCATGGGCTATTTCTGTTTTGACTAGAAACTCAGTAATATACCAATATGTGCTCCATATACAAAGCAAGAGTGCCCACTCAGACTCTCAACAGTCTGAGGCAGATCTAATCTGTTTTAAATTATCCAGGTTATTTGATATTGTTTAGACTGTGGGCCAGTTCATTTAGCATTTTTTACAAGAATCTCAGGAACTCACAGCTGCTTATTAATCAGCCTGAAACCAACTACTGGGTCAGATGATAATCTACCCTCTGCCTTACTGCACTCTAACCCTTCCCTTTCTCTCCTTTCAGATTCCAGATAAACAGTATGTGTTGACAGCTCTAGCTGCTCGTGCCAAACTCCGGGCTTGGCATGATGTAGATGCTCTATTCACAACCAAGGTGGGTTGGAGTTTAAGCAAAATATTAGTTCTTCATTGTCTGAAGTGCATCCATGAATCATACTGCTTGTCACAGAACCTTTCTGTGTTTGGTGTTAGCATCTTCATAAGGAGCCTCCTTATGCATGACACCTTCAGGACAAGCTCATTTAGAAGAAGAAGAAGCTTGTTCCAGTTCTCTGGTTTGGGGTACAAACACACAGCCCGAAATACAATGATCAGAGACAGCAGTCTACTGATAAATCCTACAGATAAAGATAGTCAGAAAATGGCCCATCCAAGTGGCCATTGGAGCACCTAGCATACAGGAGGAGCTATTTCTTGCCTGTTCCTAAATATTTGGTCAGGTGTCTTCTCCCCAGCTCTCTGCACTCTCCTGTGTGTGTCTCTATGTCAAGTTCTAATGCTTCATATGGTTTCAGAACTGGCTGGGCTACACAAAGAAGAAAGCTCCCATTGGTTTCCATCGGGTAGTGGAGATATTACAGCGGAATAATGCCCCAGTGCAGGTAAGTGAATGTGCAAACATCCTTTTGCAACATGCTTGCCAGTCTAATTCTAGGGCTGGCTTGGTCTGCTAGGCAGGAAGCCATTTCATTCTAGTTTGCATTTTCTGCAGAAGCAGGCTTTCCTTTGAGCTCTGCTTAGATGGGCAATCAGTAGGATGAGTCTTCACTGGCTGCACTTGGGTTTTGTTGGAGAAATGTCTAGGTGGTGGGGAGGATGGAGGAACAGCTTCTGGCTAGTCTTCTGGGGACAGCTTCTGGCTAGTCTTGCTGACACTACCCATTCATCTTGTTCAGATCCTGCAGGAGTATGTTCGCCTAGTGGAAGATGTGGAGACAAAGCTGAACCTTGCCATGAAATACAAGTGCCATGATGTTGTTATAGATGTGAGTCCTGCTGGAACGAGGGGGGGGGGGGTGTCCCTTGCTCCTGCTGTGCATGTTGTTAAATCTGTGATTGGCAAATAGTGACAAGTGGGACGGTTTGTAGTGAATACAATAAGAGAAAGAGGAAACCTATCCCAAGGCTACGGTAGAAGTTATTAAATTATTACAGAACTAGTAAAAGAGCCCATTGCATTCCAAATACAATGGGCCCTAGCAGGGGGGTGGAGAGCGAGGGACTGGCGAGGGCAGGGTGAGGAAAGGTAGCTTACCGGTGAGAGGGCTGTAGCGACGTCGGGCAGCTCCTTCGCGGCGGGCAGCTCCTTGGGTGGCTTCTTCTCGGCGGGCAGCTCCTTCGGCGGGCGGCTCCCTGGCGCGGTCTTCTTGCCGGCGGCCATCTTCGTGTGCCGGCGATGCGTTTTTAGAGGCCGGGGGCTCCCTGGGCGGCGGCGGGCGCGGCCGGCGGGCGCGGCCCGATCCGCGGGCGCGGCCGGCGGGCGCGGCCCGATCCGCGGGCGCGGCCCGATCCGCGGGCGCGGCCCGATCTGCGGGCGCGGCTCGCGGGCTTAGAGGTTAGAGGTTTAGAGCTTAGAGGTTCTTAGAGGTTCTTAGAGGTTCTTAGAGGCCGGCTGGCTTGGAGCAACAGCGAGCTGCGCTACGCGCGGCTCGCAGTTGCTCCGGCAAGGAATCGGAGGGACCAATCGGCAGGCGCTTCGCGCCTGCCGATTGGTCCCTCCGATAGTCTGTCATGAGGAAGGGGCCAATCGGCACCCTTCCTCATCCCGGACACAGCCCGCCTTCCAAGGGCTTACTGTTTTATTTAGTCCGTGGCGCCCGCGGCGCCACGGGCGGTGTAAAGATAAATGAAGCAAGGGTTCTTCGTTCTTGTTTGTTTATTCTCGTATAGGATCCAACCAGAATTTGCAACTCTTCTGATACGTTTTTTTCTCCCCCTATTTCTCTCCTGGTGTCTTGAATGGTGAATGACAAAAGCAGTGAGTTTAGTCTGCATTGTTGAAATGTTGTAACTTTTAAAAAAGAAGTTCAGTTTCTGAATGGTCCGCATTAGCATGCCCCCTTCCCTTCCAACAAGATTCAGGTGTGGAGGTCTTTGAAAATATGATCCCAGACAGTAGCACCCAGTGCAGGTGAGCCAGATGCAAAGTAATACAGTAGCACTGATTTCTACTTTTGCTGTTTAATAGACGTATAAAGACCTGAAGGACCGCCTCCAGCTGATGGCATATAGATGTAAAGTTGACCGTGGTTCTCCAGCAGAGGAGAAGATTGATAGTATCCTGAGTAACCCGGTAAGAAAGCTTAAATCCATTTTGCTGCCTGCCTACACATGGGTGGAAATGGAACTATATACTGGGTTTTTTTTTAAGAGCAACATTTCTTCTTTCCCAAAAGTATGCATATGTTGAGATATTATCCATTCATAAAATTTGCTATATTCTTTGTAACCATTTATTTCCCCCTGGTATAACTTGTTGTCTTCATATCTGCCCGATCATCATTCTTGCTGCAATTATTAAATTAATTACAAAACTTCTGTATTCCTTTTTAAATTCTTTCTGAAAGTTTCCTTAAAAGTAGATTGCTGAGGAGCATTCAGATTTCTAGCTTATCATTTCTTCAATGTCTCTGTGCAATATACTCCATATTTCCCCCACCCTCACATATGAAATAATCTTTTTACTGCATTACCAAAACAGAATTAGTTCATTTGAAATTCTTGCTAATCTATTTGGATGTAAAATTAAAAAAACAAATCTTATAATATCTTCTCCCAATTCCTATATTCAATTAACATCCTTTGAGTTTTATTAGCCTTTCCCATTTAACAGTTGAAATGGACTCTCATCACTTTCTCACCTTCTTCTTTAGTCTCATTGCAAGGTGTCTGATGACTGAATTAAACCCTTTTATTTTTGCTGGCTGAATTAAGTTTTTCAAAATCATTCAGATCTCTTTAATGCATCATGTGCTTAGAACTGCAATTGTTTTTGATGCCCCCTCTGTATCCTGTTCTTTTTCAGCAAATCCGGTGGAAAAATTGAGAGAAGCTGCTCACTCATTGTGGAAGAAGCCTTACTTTGCTAGCACAACAATGGGCACAACACCAGTTGCCAAACCTTGTGTTTGTTGTTTTGGACTGTTGCTTAGTTCGCCTGTCACCTGGCACTGCCTTTGGATCCTGGGACAGAAGCAAACATTTAGGCACTGGTATTGGCCAAAAGAGATGTTCAGCTAACAAAATACAATGCAGACAGGCTGAAGTCTACACTCTTTGCAGTCATCTTAGCCAAGTGATGGACGTCATTGTACAGAAAGAAAAGGACTTGGTTGAAGAACTTGGTGCTTCTTCTTCTTGCAGGCCACTGGCCTGTTCATTTGAAAACAACAACATCCTCCCCGCCACAAGCCTATATAGGAAGAGGCAGCCAGACCTTCCCTGTCAACCATATCTGAAGCTTAAGACATTTGTTGCTTTGAAAGGAATTTCTGAGTACTATTCTTGCCCTCAGAAGCACTTAAGAATTAACCAAAGTAACCGGTGTTCTTATATAGAAAAGGCTACATAAGGACTGTCCTGGATTGTAGGGGTGCTGTGATAAACCTCACTCATGTTCCCCTCTCTAGATACTTGCATTTTAATGACTTGGACTTTCATCCTGTGAACTTGAAGCTAACTCTGCTTGGGGCCAATCAATAATCCTGCTGAGCTTACAGGACAGCTGGAGTCCTCTCCCTCCAATGAGAGCTGATCAAACTAATTAGTACTTCTGCCCTAAGTTATGCCACAGGCCTGGAGCTTTGCTCCGTACGAAATGGGACCCTTTCCAGAATCCTCTTGATCTTTTATGTTCTGTTCCTGTAAATAAAGTTTCGCCTACCTGCATGTGATGGTTGTGTATTTCCTTGTAAAATCTCCCTGTACCAATAGCAGAGCATCTTTTTTTTTTCAATTACAAAATCACTACGGAGTGGTGAGTATGATGGGGAAATTGCATGGACGGACTTACATTTGTGCTCATCCATATGTACCTTTTTTTTTTTAAGTACATGCCTGAAAGGGCAGACTGATAAATTTGGAGACTTGGTTTCACATGTTCCATCTGACCATCAGGAGGATGTATTTATGAAGGCAAGCCTTACTGTGATCCTCAAAGCAGCTAGGCCAGATTATTGCCACATATGTCCTTCAAACTTTTTAGCAGTGAATGGCTTTGAGGACTACAATGGTAGGTAACTGCAACCTTTTTTCTGTTTTTGCTTGTGGAAAGTGTATTAAAAAGTGAATGTTCCTGTTGTGACAGGAGCTTAAAATGTTCCTGTTGTGACAGAAGCTCAAGCCTCAAGGGATACCAGTGACAACTGTGGATTGATTTTTACTTAGTCTAAAAAAACAACTATTTTTAATCCACAATTCAAATTAGATTTTTCACTGGAGGTATAACCAGATACTGAAAAGAGAAATCAACCTTTTTAGTGGCGTTTACATACCCTGACTGAATACAGCATTCTCATTTCTAAATGTCCAAAGCAGATCGGAACAGAGGGCCTAACATCATTAATTCATGGCAATATAAACTAATTTGTACATTTTAGAGCTGCTTTAGATGTTAACTTTCTCAGATTCTCTGGCAGGCTGGAGATGCTTTTCTGTCCCTTACAGAATATGAATACAAAGTCAATAAAAGCAAACACCTGAAGGTTCTAGAGACATGCTTGGTAACTAAGCATTTGTCATGGCAACAGCATTTGGTTGGAGTGTGATGATGGCTGCCAGCCAGAATGGCAGTTGATTTGGAATAGGAAGCTTACAGAAAGAAAGCAGTCTTGGTGCACAGGAGCTGCTCAACATTTCCAGCAAGTGTCAGATCTCAAAACTGGGTGAGAAATTTTTCTTTTAGTGTGGCTGGTTTTGGAAAGCTTGCCCCTCTGCTCATCAGTGAGGATAGGGACAGGGCCTGGTTGCTGCATTCAAGTATAATTTCCCTCTTTGTGGAAATTCTCAGGTCTTGGTTGGCAGCTAATGTTTAATGAGCTGTATTTTTAACTGCTTGATGTACGTGAGATCTTTAATGTATGAGAAACTAGCAAAAAAGCCCATTGTAGTTTAAAACACAACGGATGCTAGCCTTCTCTCCCCCCGACCCAAGGAGACCCGCCAAGGCCTGGAGAGGCCATGGCAGGCCTTTTTGGGGAGCAGGGGAGCACTGGCAGGGGTCGCAGCTTTCCCTGCCCCCCCTATACACCGGCAAGGCCAGCGCTCGCCTTGCTTCCCTCCCAGGACCTGATCCCTGGCTCTGAACCCAGGCCCTCCCCCTACTCCCAGTTCACATTCGTTGGCTACTTTACCTCTCACAGTCAGTTGAGAGGAGCAGGCTGTCACTGGAGAGGGATACGGCCAGGGGTGGGACAGCCTACCTGATTGGCTGTTAGCTGGATGAATGGCCAATTGGATAGGTGATGAGTCCCAACTCTTCACCCCTTTTCCGTTTTATTTATGGCACAGATGGTTTACAGTCATTATTTGGGGCTTCATTTTTGTGACTCACATACTACCTCCCTGGTCTTAAAAAGGTATTTTATGTTGGAATCGTTATACTTTATGTGTTTGTAACATAATTATGACCACTGAGGCCCATTATGCACGGGGGGAATAGCGCGCATTCGGGGTGGAATGGCGGCGACTAAAATCACCGATAACGCACAGTGCCAGCTGCAACCAGCCGCAGATTCGGTGCATGCTGCCGAAAAAGCCGCGTTAACGAAACGCAGAAGAAAGCACAGTTTCCAGGTGAACGGGGCGCAACCAGAAGCGGCGCCAGGGTCACCACGTGCATAATAGATTACTTTGGGTTTTGCCGCCGTTGTGTCCCGTCCCGTGCATAAGCGGTTTGCTTTGCTTCTTCCCCCTCCTCGTTTTCCATGTGACCCGAAATTGACGTTTCGGCGGCCGTGCATAATGGGCCTGAAGAAGGCTCTCAGGGTTGAAACGCATTGGTAATGTAACCCATTGTAGTTGGATGTGCAACATCTTGATTACTATAAACTTGAATTTAAATTTTAATGATAGTCTTGTGTGTAGTTTTTAATTCTCATTTTGCACAATAGGTCATAAATAGTTGTAATTTGATCCTTTTAATTTGTTAATTTGCTCGACCCTCAGGTTCTTGGCTTAGTGTGAATAGCAACAGAGGATTTGCCAGAATTCTTTCCCTTGATCTGCTTCTCATTTTAATTGTCTCAGCACAACAAAATCAGAGTCCGATAGCACCTTTAAGACCAACAAAGATTTATTCAAGGTGTGAGCTTTTGAGTGCAAGCACTCTTCAAAGTTCACGCCTTGAATAAATCTTTGTTGGTCTCAAAGGTGCTATTGGACTCTGATTTTGTTGTGCTACTTCTGACCAACATGGCTACCCACTTGAATCTATCCTTATGGTCTCAGCAGTTACATTGGAGTTACATTGGAGAGGAAGGTGTTCAGCCTGACTGTAAATTTGATGCTGATATGCAAAAATACTTTACTACTGCCAGGCATATGGAGACATCATCTGGGGCCTCTATGAAACTCTGGTCAAGCCTCCTGGTATTATTAAAGCTTATAAAACAATTTTACTAAATCTATTTCTGTGGTCCCACAGTTTCTTATCCTTGGTGTAAGTTTGGTGTAGTGGTTAGGAGTGTGGACTTCTAATCTGGCGAGCTGGGTTTGATTCTGTGCTCTCCGACATGCAGCCATCTCGGTGACCTTGGGCTTGCCATGGCACTGATAAAGCTGTTCAGACCGAGCGGTGATATCAGGGCTCTCTCAGCCTCACCCACCTCACAGGGTGTCTGTTGCGTGGAGAGGAAAGGGGAGGCTTTGAGATTTCTTCGGGGAGATAAAAGCGGCATATAAGAACCAACTCTTTTTCTTCTTATTATTTGGACTGTTAGGGACACCAAGTTATCGAACCTGTTGGACTAAAACTGATAGATGGGAGTTGAGCCAGAGACAGAATTACTTGCCTAGGCCATAAAATGAGAATACAGTAGAAATGGGACTTGAACCCAGGTTGAAGGGCCCAGACTATATGGAAAATGATAACATTAGTCTAATTACACTTTTTAACCTGGAAACCCTGCTTCAAGAGGAACACACAGTGCTGTTAGGCCTAAAATCATTGTGCAAATTCACAAAAACCAAAAGTTCCAATAATCCAAAGAAGTCAGGTAAGAAAATGTATACAGAGGTTTGTTAACTACTGAAAGCCTACTTGTTTATATTGCTATTGTACATATAAATATTTATACTAATATAATGTTTGGATAAACATAATATCTAATGTTTGGAGAGGTGTGGTTTGAGTTACAGAGGAACCAGAACTGCAGCTGAAGTTTGGTTGTTAACATTTAAATTATTTAGAATTGCATAGAAATTTGATTCTTTTAACATTCCTGATATATCTATAGTAATGGAACAAAAAATATAGACCTAATTCCAAATTGTAATTTTCCTCTACGATGACTAAATGAACCTGGTTTACTGGTCATTTGGATTGCAGTGCCACACAGGTAGCTTAGCTCCCATTATTGTGTGAAATGAAGGTGGAAAATAGAACAATCAAATTTTTGTTTTTGTGATAGAAAAAAATCAAGGTGCATTGATTAGGAGGGTGGGCTAGAATCGAAGAGACCCTAGCTTCAAAATCTCTATTCAGCTCAGTGAACCAAACTGGGTAACCATGATTTTTTGTTCAAGTTCAAGATGGCTGATCTTATGATGAATTTGGAGTCCTTTCAACCTGATTATGGAGTAGAGACGACTGAGGAGCGCTTCCTGTATTTGAGAAAGTCTGCCAAAGGGTTGACCGTGAATGCATGTGCCCATGCAGTCTTCTTCTGCCAGCTGATCGATGCCACCAAGTAAGGCAGGAAACAGCCATTTTTTTAATCTTAAATTTTCTTAATCGTGATTAGAGCTGCTGATGGGCAGATTACAATCTGACCTGTAGGACTTTTGCCACCACAAAAGATTCTGAAGTGCAGGATGTTACAAACTGACATGTTAACTGTTTTGTTGAAATTCAGCCAAGAGAGGATTTCAAAGTGTCACTGATGTTGCCTTTGGATGACCTTTAATACATTTTGTCAAGAGGATTAGAAGACATTTCCTTTCCCTTCTCTCAGTGTGCGGTCTGCCAAGGCAAAGCATAAAACTTTATTTTCATCTTCAAATGTTCCTACCACTTTATCTCTGCTCCTCCTAAGAACTCTGTTTTGTATTGTTAGTTATGGACATGGGGATGGGGGTGGAGGTAGGGTTCCAGCCCCTCCCCACCAGCCACCGGCAGGGGGTTTGGTGGTAGGATTGCCTGATCCATGTTGGAAAACTCCAGAGGATTTTGGATAGAACCTCAGTGGGGCACAGTGCCCTCCTAAGTCCACCCTCCAAAGCATCCATTTTCTCCAGGGGAACTGCTCTCTGCCTTGCTTTCTCTACGGTAGCCTTTCATGTACTAATCACCAACCTGGGGTAGTGGTTATAGTGCTGGATTAAGATCTGGGTGCCCCAGAATAAAATCCCCACCTTGCCATGAAACTTACCATGGAGGTTGAGAGGGACATGATAGCCCTCTTTAAGTATTTCAAAGGTTGTCACTTGGAGGAGGGCAGGATGCTGTTTCTGTGGCTGCAGAGGAGAGGACATGCAGTAATGGGTTTAAACTACAAGTACAACGATATAGGCTAGATATCAGGAAAAAAATGTTCACAGTCAGAGTAGTTCAGCAGTGGAATAGGCTGCCTAAGGAGGTGGTGAGCTCCCCCTCACTGGAAGTCTTCAAGCAAAGGTTGGATACACACTTTTCTTGGATGCTTTAGGCTGATCCTGCGTTGAGCAGGGGGTTGGACTAGATGGCCTGTATGGCCCCTTCCAACTCTATGATTCTATGATTCTAAGTGACCTTGGGCCAGAGTCTCTCAGCCTAACCTCTCTCACATGGTTGTTAAATTATTACTATAAGCAATCCCTTAAGGACAAACAAAATAGCATTCAGTCATAGTTCACTTCTTAATTTGAATGAAGCGTACAACTACTGGGTGTGATATTATATAAAAGAGGGAATGGGGGATGTTCCAAAGCATCCAGAGTGAGGGTGAAACACTCCTGACTGACAACAGCAAAGTAGATTACACAAGCCTTAAGAAGTAGATTTGACCACTTTGAAAATCTTGGTGGCGATCAGTTACAGCACTTTCACACCACCCGTCTTGGTGGTTGCGTTGGGGAGGGATGAGTTTTACCGCCATGTTGTATTTTATGTGTTTGTATTAATGTTATTTCAGTGGGGGATTATTGTGTATGGATTGATATTGTAACTCGCCACGAGTCAGCTTGCCGGGAGTGCCAAGAAATAAATCGAACTAATGAATAAACAAATAAATAAATAATAAACCTAATGCAGGATGAAATGGGGGTCGCTGTGAAAGTAAAATGGAAGAATACATACTTTGCTTCTCAACCAATGGTTTGGAAGGTGGCTTCTAAAATAAAATATCAATTAAAATAGTCTTTATAAATGTACAATAAATAATAACACAGATATAAATTTAAATCCATACTATTTACAAAAGCCGATGGTAAGACACAATAGATTATAAGAGCAGAGGGGAAAGGAAAAGAAAGGCCAGCACTTCCATTTAATTGTCTTTCCTACAGCAGGCTTCCTCATAAGAAGTGCAGGACATGATCCTTCTTGTAAATTACTATATTACAATTCTGCTTTTGTGTCCTTCCTCAGGCAGAAAAAACAGGCTCACGAGAATGTGCCACTTTATTCCAAGGAACCCCAGGAAACGAGTCTTCGAAGCCTAAAGATCGGGCTCATTGGGGGAGGGCACATTGGGAAACAGCTGGCCAGAGTGCTCCTAGAACTGGGTGGCTTCCCAGGAAAGAATATCCAGATCTCCACCAGGCGGCCAGAGATCCTGTGTAAGAATCTATGCTTGACAGAAGTTAGAGTCATCTGTACTCCCAACATATATTTCTCCCATGTGTGGTCTCATTGAATGGCTTCACTTAACCATTTTTTTCATACCAGTAGATTTGAGATAAAATTTAGTGACATCACTAAATCACATCCTAGTATGTGTTACCATGTGTACACACACATGCATAAACTCTTGAATACAATTCTCCTCAGAGCCCAATTTTGCATATCTTCTGAAAGCTATAGGAGATGTATTCAGATTAGTCTTTGCATTGCCAACACAGAAAGGGATAGCATAAAATAATTAGTATATTGTCACTCACTCTGAATCTTTGGGCTAGTCCAAACAGATGAAGCGTGGTGGAGAGGATTATCTTCTTTCTCATTTGTTCTTTCCTAGTAGAATTTCAGGTACTAGGAGTCAACTGTTTTTACAACAACAGGAAACTGGTGGGTTGGGCAGATATTGTGTTTCTCTGCTGCCTCCCATCCCAACTCCCACACATCTGCTCAGAAGTTCACAAGGAACTCAAACCATCTTCTATTATATACAGCCTGGTCACAGCGATCCCTCTGCCCAGGTATGACATAATCAAGATATCTGAATAAGCTTGATAAATTGGCCCTTGATTAAGCAAGAGAAGTTCATGTTGGAGGAGGAGAAAGTGAAAGGAGCAAGAGGCAAAAGCCAGTTCAGCAGTGGACAGCAGTGTTGTTCAGTTGAAGTTTAATTTGCATTTGAAACATCTGAATGCAGCCTAACTGTCAATGATAACTGAGGCAGACCTGTTTCCTTCCCTGTGGCTTTTGCTGGGAAAGTGCCCTTATAGTGCCATCCTAAAGGAGTTACACCCTTCTCAGTGCATTGGGGTCAAGGCGTTGGAAGGATGTAGCTCTTAAGTTGTTGCTAGTTCCTCAGATAGTATACATGTGACTGATGACTGTCCAAAGGGTTAGATCTATGGAAACATTCTAATGGTTATTCTATAGATATATTCCATAACGCTTCTGCATGCTTGCTTGTGATTGCCATCAACCTGGTTCTTGCTTGTTTTCAGACTGAAGCAACTCTTTTCCTCCAATGCTATCTTGAGGCCACATTACACCTTCACAGACAGCAGCCCCCTGACTTTGTGGGAGATGAGCAGGACAGTTGTGGAAGCGCTCAAAGACCCAGATGTTGTGAAGGCTACATGTCCCCTTGGCCCTACGGGTACTTTCCCTTTCAACTATGCTTGAGTTTGGTTTGGCTCAGGCAGGCGTACGTGTATGTCTGTGTTTGTGTTTGTGTACAAGTGCCTTGTTTTTAGATATTCCAGTGTAAAAGGTCCTGCGAGTGAAAAATAAACCCATTAGGGTGAAAGGGTATGTAGCAGAGAAGCAATCCAGGGGAGCAAGCAAAATGGAGGTATTGGACATTGATTACTGTACTTTAGACAGTCCCATGAAGTTGTGACTGAAATTCCAGCAGAGAGGTGCAAATCAGAAGGAGCAGCAGTTGGCATTAAAATCTAATGTAGGACTTCCCTCTTGATTATTTTCCAGGGGCAATTGCTGTGAAGCCCAAGTGGCTGGAGGCTGTTTTCTATGCCGCTCTAAACAGTTACACGTGCCAGAATTTACCCTATACAAAGGCCCTGAAGTTACTCAATGAAGTTTGTTTTCCTGTGGATGTCACCACCTCTTCTGAGGACCAGAAACCATCACCACCAACATCACCACTGTTTGTTTGTGAAAGCTTTATCAGCGAGGCCTTTGCTTCCTCCCTGAAACCTGATGAGTAAGGAGACTTAAACTGGATATAATTGTAAGAATAGAAGAAGAGTCCTGCTGGATCAGACCAGTGGTCCATCCAGTCCAGCATCTTGTCTCACACAGTGGCTAGTTAGTTCCTCTGGACAGCCAATAACAGGGCATAGAGGCCGAGGCCATTCTCCTGGTGTGGCTCCTGACTCTGGTATTCAGCACCCTGCGTATGGTGGTTCCCCACAGTCATCATAGCTAGCATCATTGATACACATCCTCCATGTATATGTATATAATCCCCCTTTTAAAGCTGTTTATTCCTATGGCCACATTTTAATTAACCCCTGTGTAAAGAAGTATTCCCTTATGTCTGTCTTGAACCTACTGCCCATCAATTTTATTACATGCCATCAACTTCTAGTATTTTGGGAGAAAAATTTATCTTTGTCAGCTCTCTCAACCCCATGTATAATTTTCTAACCTTCTATCATGCCTTCCTCCCATTGTCTCTTTTCTAAACTGAAAAGTCCTGGATGCTTCAGCCTTTCCTCATAGGGAAGGTGCTCCAACCCTCTGTACTTTTTCCAGCTCTGCAATGTCCTTTTTGAGATAACAGTGGCCAGAATTGTATGCAATATAGCAATATAGCAGATGAGGCCACACAATAGATCTATACAGGGGCATTACAATACTGACTATTTTATTCTCAAGTCCTTTTCTAATAATCACTAAGAGGAAAGGACATGCAGTAATGGGTTTAAACTACAAGTACAACGATATAGGCTAGATATCAGGAAAAAGTTTTCAGTCAGAGTAGTTCAGCAGTGGAATAGGCTGCCTAAGGTGGTGGTGAGCTCCCCCTTCCAACTCTATGATTCTATGATTCTATCTCACCAAAGACTCTTTAGTAAATTTAGCTGTCAAGCCGCTGTAAAAATTTCTGCCTGGTGGTAACTACATGAGGGGGAGTCCTAATAACTGAAAGCAACCTAGAATGTGGGTGTTTTCCATACCATTCCCAAAGCCACAAAATATATACAGCAGTGCCATGGAGATATTATGTGCAGTTGGAGTTATCTATGGGGTGCAAACTTGATTTATTATTATTATTATTATTATTATTATTATTATTATTATATTTATTTTCCGCCACCCCCTGGGTACGCTCGTGGTGGGTGACAGTTGTCTTAAAAACCCCAATTAAAACCGCATTAAAAGACATTAAAAATCATAACATAACATGGCAGCAGCCAATCACAATCTACTCCCACCTACCAAGGTGATAGAGAATGGGGAAGGTGATGTATACTTCAGCCCCCTCTGGGGGGGGCAACGCTCTACCTCACATTCCCCAGCCTCAACCATAAACCTGGCGGAAGAGCTCAGTTTTACAGGCCCTGGGGACAGCTGATAAATCCCGCAGGGCCTGCAGCTCACCCGGGAGCTCATTCCCCCAGGTGAGGGCAAGGACCAAAAAAGCCCTGGCCCTGGTTGAGGCTGGGGGCGCTTCTCTAGGGCCAGGAACAACCAATATATTTGACCCAGAGCCCTTGTACATTTCTTTTTTAAATATATGCTATTTTTAAAACTCTTATCCAACACATTTCACATGGATAGATTTTCTTCCTGCCCACTTTCTTCAGGGCCCAGCTTTTGCGTCTATCCATAGTACTGGAAGGATTGAACAGCCCAATTCAGAATATCTGTTATAGCAAAATGATAGCAGTAGAAAAAATGTTGAATGTTGAACATTGGATAATGATTAACAATAAATGAAACCTGTTGTTTTCTCCTAGTGCCTTCCCCTGGTTTGACCTGACAACTGTACAGCTTAAGGAGTCTCCCCTTAACCAACTTCTAGCAACAGATGCATCTTTCCAGAATAACATTGCTTTGTTTTATTGCAATGCCCTAGCTCTGTTGGCTGCAGATTATGAAGAAAACATGATAGTCACACCTAAGAAGATTCCTCTGTCAGCTGTGCTATTGCAGCCCACCACTAATCAGGAATTAACAGCACCTGGCACAGATGGGACTTGTCCAAGTAATGCAGAGGAGGCATCCAGCAGTGAATCTGAAGACCTAACATAATTATTCTGAGATTCAAGCTGTTTAGAGGTGAAAAGGCTTCCACTGAGTACTCGAAAGAACAGTGGCAATATTGACTAGTAACCAATCATAATTACTTGTATTGCTATAATCCAAATGGTTAGTTACTCATAATGAGGGAAATTTTGCCATGGAAAAATCAGATGCATGGTTTTTTAAAAAAAATTGATGTGGTTACTCAGTATGCTATGCCAAAATAAAATGATTTGAGAATTAGTTTTTAATCTAGCTAAACCTATATTCACCCACCTTTACTAAGTTCTGAATACAATTGGAAGGTGAATGCAAGATTTAACTAGCTATATAATACTTCCTGGAAGCAGACCCAAGTAGAATTCTGAGTAGACTGAAACATTCATAAGCAGTCTTGATGATGATCAGGTTTCTCATTTCAGCATGAGGGAATAATAGGAACTGTGCTGCTTACTGCACAGAATTATCATATTCCTGCTTTCTTGAAAACATCCTGAAATCCTCAGGTGATACTTGTAGATAAATAGTTTGGATTTTAGCATTGTTTCCCATGAACTGCAGGGTTTCTGCTTTCTAGTATCTGGTCTTCCTGTTTTGTTCTTGGAGTTGAGGAATATTCTGTGTGCACACTAAAATAAGCAGGGAATTTTTACATAAGTTAATGGGAATACCCTGCAGGTGGAGATCTGGACTGTGTGCCCACAGTGCTTTCTCCTAATGAATACATGTTTGGTTTACTTGTCAAAGTATTTCCACTTAAGGTCAAAGTTAGCAGCTGGCTCAGCCTAGTGCTGACGCTGATTTGATGCAATAGCCATGAGGATAAGAATAAAGTGAATCTATTTTCCTCAAAGAACCACCTCTTATTCAGGACACCTGCTGAATTAATTTGGGGAAATTAAATCCCAGGAATCTCCATCTGAAAGGTTCAGGTATTAAATGATGGGGAAGGCTTTAGCCTGAAATCCGAGTCACTCCCATCTGAGTAGACAATACTGACAGACCAGGGGTCTGATTCAAAATGTCAGTTTCGTGTAGAAAATTAAGCATGTTATATTAATGTGGATACTTTCTAAAAGTAATAGTAAACTAGGTAAGTTGAAACTATCTTAATGTGCTTCTGGGGGTATAGGGGGAGAGGCAGTCCCTTAGATACATAGGACCCAGACAAATATTTTGGCTGGGTAAGAAGTTTCATGAGACACTGCTGACAGATTTTGTTAGTCTTTAAGGTGCTACTGAGTTTTTGTTTTGTTTGACGTACCCCCAATTACTGTTATTGGCCTTCCTCCCTGATTTTGGTCTTATGTGTATTTATGTTTTTACTGAATGATTTTATATGTGCCTTATTCTAAATGTTGTTTTAATGTTGAAATATTGTAATGTTTGGATGTTGGCTGCCTTGGGAACCCTATTTAGATGGAAAGGTGGCACGGAAATGTTTTAAATAACAAATATATTCACTGAGTAAGGCCCATCACTCAGAGGTAGCAAAGAGATTCACAAAACTGTAAAGGTCACAACCACAGTTCTTATTTTGAGGAAAATGACAATACATTTTGACTTGGCATTGGTCTTGAAATTGAAGATTGTGGCTCATACATCTGTAACTGTGCATCTTGAATAAACTTAGGATAGGTAAGGGCATCACTTCGTTTTCCAGTCCGTGATTTTTGTTCGAGAAATAAGCCCATGTTATCTCTCTGAGGGAGAGCGATGCTTCTGGAAAAAAGAGGCTCCTGTATATCCAGCAGTTGTCGCACATGATAGGAAATTTCCTGCAATGAAAAAGGTTAAGAAAACAATCTTTATCCGGTTTAAAATGAGACAGAAGAGGGGGCTCTCTTCAGTTTCGGATTCCCCTTTTGTCTTCTTTGTACTGTATGACAGGGGTAGTCAACCTGTGATCCTCCAGATGTTCGTGGGAACTGTAGTCCATGAACATCTGGAGGACCACAGGTTGAGGATCCCTGCTGTATGATACAACATCAAGTATTCTGACAGTATAAAAATCAGAATGGTCAGTTCTTATCAGAAAGATGTCAGTGGTTTCTCAACATTACCCTGGCTGCTTGTGTTTTATCCTTACAAGCATATCACATGTGTGTGAGAACTTTAAGAGACAGAAAGCTATCCAGTACAAAGAGCATATTTTTATTCCATCATTCCTTCTAAGGAGCTCAGGGAAGTTTCTTCCTTTTCCATTTTGTTCTCTCAACAATCCCATGAGATGGGTTGGGTTGAGAAAAAATTAATTAGTTGCCTGACATTCTCATTAAGATTCAGGCAGATTACAGGATTATATAAACACTGCATAAAGACAAGTATAATATGTGAAAATAAAAAAACAATTGGTTGACAGATTTAGAGAATAAGGAAATAAAAAGAGTAAAAAGGTAAAGGTATCCCCTGTGCAAGCACTGGGTCATGTCTGATTATATCTAATAAACTGGCTTTTGTAATTAGAAAACAATAAAATAAAGCAATAATCTAATCAGGTGTGGAGAGAAACAGCTTTAAATTTTCACAGCAATTAAAATTCTAATCTTACTGCCTTCCTAAACAAGCCCCCCTCTCAAGCAGTTGTATTTTACACATTCTGCAAACCAAGAGAATAATGGAAGATTTCAATGTTATTAAGTCTTCATTATGCCAATGGCCTTTTGTTTTGTCTTTACTAGTTCCCTATGGTAAATGGGATGTGGCATTCTGTACTACTTGTGGTACACCTGGCCCAACGCTGCTCATTGTGCCTTCATGGCAGAGGTGGGGATTTGGATGCAAGTTGTGCAGCTTTGCTGATTAAATTAGATCAGTTGCTCCCCATAATGATTTAGTAAACAAGGAGGATGAACTTTTTTTAACCATTTCAAAATCTTATGAGATATTTGGCAATTCACTATGAAGACTGGGTTTAATTACCTTAAATTCCTCTGAAAAAATATAGCATTTAAACTTTAGTCTTACTAAGAAACCACAAGTTGGACCCACATACTTTCCCTCAAGTGGTGTTTTTGGTCATTCAGATGTATGACCATTTGATGCCCAATAACAGTAATTTTGGCACTATAGCTCCTGTAATCAGCCTGCAGCCTGTGGCTAATTTTGAAACTTCTAGGCCTACTTGCTTATGTGTCATGCCTGCTGCAAACAGACAACCATCACTTCCACTGCAAATAGCACAGGGAAAAGTCCTGGAGATCATCTGAGCCAGAATGCTGTGATTGCCCTCATTTTAACACCTTATATTTCATGATCACTCTGAAGCTGGTGGCCAGTTTTGAAGCTCTTTGCTTTATTTTCTCAAATCACACCTGCCGCAAGCAGATGGAGGGACAGAGACTGACACACACTGTTTTATTATAGATATATAAGCCAAAGCAATGTCATTCCACAGTTAATAAACTTTTGCAATAGTGATAGACCACAGCAATTATGTTTACAATTGTGCTTGAATATGTTCATACTTTTAAAACTAATATATTGAACTACTGTGCAATGAAAAATTTAAATGTCAGATGATGATAGGAGCTATGTTACAGGAAACCTGATAGTTAAGATGCAGACAAATAATGCAAAATCCAAGCATAAAGTTGTGGGAAGGGACATGGTTACCCGCAAGTGCCTATGCTATGGAGCACCGCTGCCCAGGAAGCAAAATGACAGCATTATGCCAGGTTACAGGGTTGTATTGCAATCCTTTACGGACCCCCCAAAATAAACAGGCTAGCATTAAATTATCCAACATTTAATAAAATTGGAATAACTTGATGAAAAATCTGATCTACACAAATGTATATACAGTTTGTGGCTGAACTTGTAGCACGCACCTAACAACAGCCAAAGCCTTACTGTTAACACTGAAGATAAAGCTGTGTTCCATGTGCTCACCTTCATATGATCAAAATCAGTTATCCCAATCTGTGGCAAATTTGAACAGTTTACATGGATGAGTTTACGTCCAGAGATAAAGTTTTCAGTAAAGCATTCCTGTTACATACAAAAAGGGAAATATATAGCAGTTGCTAAGAATTGATAAAACCAACCCCCCCGATAGTTACATGCAATAAAAGTAGTTACATGCAAGAAAAGAAAATTTGCTGCTAATTTACTTTCTCTTTATATCTGTACTTTTATGATTTTTGTTCAATTGTCTAAGGATGTGTGCATGCGCATGAAAGCTCACGCCTAAATCTTTATTGGTCTTAAAGGTGCCACAGGGCTCAAATTTTGCTGTGTTACTTCAGACCAATGCAGCTACCCACTGGAATCTATTCTTTCCTTAGTAGTTCTTGCTTCCACCTTCCTTTTTCTCTCATGTTACATCTTAAATTTCAGGGATCTGGCTTTACGCACTCCACAAAACACCAGCCGCACTGATATTTATTTGATATACCATTCCCCCAGACCAGCTCAAGGCATTCTACAACAACATCAATAATGATAAACACCCTCAATAACTAAGCAACTCCAATCCATAGACTCATCCAGACCTTTTCAACTACAGTTTAACATGAAGTTTGAAGTTAATGCATCAGAATCCCAGCAGCCTGACTCAGGTCTTGCAAACAGAAGGCTCATGTTGTTTCTATCTCATGTTGGGTCTTCCTCTTCTCCTCCTGCCTTCAAGTTTTCCTGCCATCACTTCATTAGAAGGCTAAAAGTTTGCTTATGTAACAACAGCAACATGCTCTGCAAACACCCATTAAACACATTCATTAAATTATCCAAGGAACAGGCATGCTGCAGAATTAAAACAATAACCCAGGAGCAAGCCAGATTTAGTGGACCCTATCCCACTGCAACCCACCACAGCAGACACTATTGACTGGGAACACTGAAAAAAAAAACTGGGCATTTAAATGAAAAGACTGAAGTGTCTGGATTCACTGGCAACCTTACCAAACTCAAGCAGAATGAATTATACTATTTGGGCATGGAGGGGGGGGGGGCTCCTTCCAATGCAATCAGCATGTCCAGTATTTTTAAAAGCTATATGGCGATCTTGGCCTTGCATCCCTCCCTCCATGCTGCATTCCGTCTCCCACGGGCGATGGGTGCGCCGCGTGTGGCGTTTTACCTTGTACTGGGGGAAGCCCAACAGCGCCACCCAAGCGGCCACCTCCTCGGGGGTCCAAGTGAGAAAGGCTGGGCCCGTCGCGGGCGGAGGCAAGGCCTGGCCTTCGAGTTCTTCCTCAGTTTCCTCTTCGGAAAAACTTCCCGATTCCTGCGGGAAGCTGGCGGTGGAGTCCCGCGCGAGCTCCGCGCGAGCCTCGGTGGAGCGCAGCGGGCGCTTTCGGCGGGAGACCCGGGCGCCGACTTCCTCCTCCTCCTCCTCCTCGTCGTCGTCATCATCGTCGTCGTCGTCCTCGTCGTAGTAGTCCACGTCGTCCGCGTCGTCTTCGTCCTCCACCACCGCCGCTTCGTCCGGCTTTTCGTCCATCTTGCCGGGTCGGTGCCCAAGCGGCCGAGCATCCCGCGGCGGCGGCGGCGCTATGGCAACGCGTCCTTCTTGGAGCCGTTGCCATGGGCACCGGGACTTCCGGGAAGTGTTGCCGTCTTTCCTTTCCCCGTCCAGCGGCTCGAAAACTCTGCTGCAGCTGGAGCGGTCCTCGCTCGCGGCCGGCTCGGGGCGGGGGCTGTAGCTGAGGCGAGGGTCGGGGAGGCGGCGAGCACCACTCGGCTCCTTCCGGGAACTCTCGGCCTGCTCTCGGCAAGGCCTTCGCTTTTCTCCGGCTCTTTTCGCCCGGCTCGGCGTCTCCGCCTGCCCATGTCGGACGTGCTGGCCGCAGCCGTTGCCTCCCACTTGGAGCCCCGGCTCGTCGCGGGGCTGGCCGGCGGGGCGGAGGGAGAAGAGGGCAGCTGCCCAGGCCCGCCGCCGCCTGCCTCAGGTACAGCTATCCAAGGGCCGCCGCTGCCTGGCCCCCCTTCTCCCTCGGGCCACATCCGCGGATATGTGGCGGCGCTCCCCACTCTCCTCTCGGACACCCCGTCCCCCCCCCCCCACTTTTCTAGCAGAGCTTTCGACACGGGGCCGTAAGGCGGAAATCCAGCAGGTTCCTCCTCTTTCCCGGCGCTGTGATACAGGAGATGGTTGCCCGGTTGAATTTCTGCCTGTCGCGTCATTGTTCACGCCGTGGGAAGCAGCTAGGAAATACCAGCATGTCACCTTTTGAGAATATGAGGGAAATCCCTGAGTGAAAGAGACAGCATGGGGGGGGGGCGTCATCTGGGTGGGCGTATTGCTCAGTGGCCCTGAGAGAAGGCCGGGCTGCCTGCCAGGATGAGTGCAAAGTTGGTTGATACCGCAGGTGTTCAGGACAAGAATTTTGGAGGGCTGGTCAAAGCTTATTTGTGGCTAGATGGGCAGATAGTATACTTTTGTTCAGCATCTTCACCCTTTCTGGCACCTTTCAAGGACGATTTGGAAGGGCCGTCAATTTGTCCATTAAAAAAAAATTCATTCAGTCCTGGCTTTGCTGAGCTCAGGTCATCAAATCAGGTCTTTCCTTCATTCAGTTTACATCTTCACAACAACCCTGGCAGGTAGATTAGGCTAAGAGAAAATCAGTGGCTGAAAGTCACCTAGGTCTAGGCAAGGGCAAATTTGAACTGGCATCTCAGCCCTCTAATTATTACACTGCACTGAAGAACCAGGGTCATGCAGGGTTTAGTATTGGATTAGAATCTGGGAGGCTAGGTTCAAATCCACATTCTGCCATGGAAACTTGCTGAGTGATTTTGGTTCAGTCACTCGCTCTCACCCTAACCTACCGCACAGATTTGTTGTGAGGATAAAAATGGAAAAGATCACTTTAAATTGCTTTGGATCCCTATTGGAGATAATTAGGGGTATAAATGAAGAACATTAATAAAATCGGTGCTTTCTCCTAGCCGACCCCCTCCCTCCAGTCTTCTTCTGTTTAATGTCTGTGTGGTCATAAGAAATACATGTATGCCAATGGCTTTTTGGTATAATTCTTTTTAACAATCCTGCTTAAGGCAAGTTCATTTTAAATATTTGGGGAAGGGGGAACCTTTTCCCTTTTGTGCATTTTGGATTTGCTGCACCTTTTCCTTTTTTGCAGGCATAAATAGTCTATATACACCTTGCTTTAGTTGGCAATCCATGTAATAAATGTAACAGCTCTTTGATAGTAGATGACCCACCTGTAGATGTATTTGCACACTAGAATGAGTCTTTGGTGATCCTCTTCCTGGAAGCATTAATTACTTGGGCAAGTGGCTTTCCTCTTCTTTCTTCTGTGCTGATTTGTTCCCCTTCATTCATAGCCATGTAGTACAAAAAAGAACCATGTATATGATTGAACTCAAAGAGAAGCTTGGGTACTGACCATTAGCGGAGCTCTGGAGCAAGCATGTTTTAGGCGAGCAGAATTAGAGCACCAAAAAAGTTCTGGAAAATGGGATGTGCCCACAGAAAGAGCTGTCCATATTGATGTAAAAGCTGCTGCATGTTTTGTCACTTGCAGCCCAATCCCCATTGTTTCTTGCCACAAAACCAGATCAACAGGAGAAAATAACAGGATGTCTTAGTCTGAGAAAGAGTGTTTGCACTCAAAAGCTCATGCCTTGAATAAATATTTGTTGGTCTTAAAGGTGCTGATTTTAGGATGTCACAGAATTTGCTCACTATACTGTTAACCAATGCTAAATAATTATTACATTTCTAAAGTATTGAAAAGTAGAACAGGAAGGCTCTTAATGCTGCATACAATCCCTGCAGTATCCCTTAATGTAGCATTTATCATCCAAGAAATAATTTGTCTGACTTATTTGTCTGTTAACAGCCTTCTTATGCAGTAACACTGCTTGTTTCATAGACTTGTTTGTCAGTAGATAGCCTCTAATAGCTTGTGTTCCCTTGGGGATTGGATTGTTTAATTTTCCCCCCTAGCATACCATCTGCTCTTTAATTAGGCTATTGCACCTTGTTGTAATCATTGCATCATGCAACAAGTAATAATAACATTGAAGTAAAGGATTTGGCGCTGTCTTGTTTTTATACACCTGTAATGATGTCTTGGGCAATCTCAAGTGTACTTAAAACAGCCTATAGGGAAAGCTATAGACTCTGTTGAATAATGGTTAAATTTGAGGGCCCTAGGCATAGGGAGTTCTAGTTGTTACTAGATTCCAGTGTTACACCTGATTTCCACAGGACATATACAAAAGGCTGTTTTCCTACTGGGTTTTCTTTGAAACCTAATACGAAATCATAGCTGAACAATGAATCAGGATGTCTCCAGTTAAGATTCAAATGAGTAGCCATGTTGGTCTGAAGTAGCACAATAAAATCAGAGTCCAGTAGCACGTTTAAGGCCAACTAAGATTTATTCAAGGTGTGAGCTTTCGAGTGCAAGCACCCTTCGTCAGACTATGAACTTCTTACACGACAGGGAATATATAGTTAAGATATTATATCTGTCATAAACTTGCCAGTTAGATTTAGCAGGCCACAATTTCTGTTTCCCTTCTGAAATAGGGAAATTGCATTATTTGTTTATTTTTATTTATTCATCTAATTTATATACCACCCCTCACTATAACATCTTGGGGGAGTGTATAGTTGTTGTAAATAATATAACATGTGAAGTGAACATTATTAATGACATATTTTGTGACATATGTGATACTGTGCTACATTTTTATGCTGCTTTACTTGTGAGCCACTTCAGGCAGATCCCTGGAGAGGTGGCATATAGTTTAAAATATAGTAATGCCAAGTTGTTATTTTTAGGATTAAGTGATGCTTCATATGTTTAGCTGTCCCATGTCAGTATGAAAAGTATGTTAAATATTTGCCTTTAAAGTCAGGTACATCTGTTGCTGAAGTCTCAGTTGTGGAGTTGGATGAGACAGAAATTGATGAGCTTCCTAGATCATTGGAGATGATGTTTTGGACTTTCTTTTCCTTAAAAGCTTGTGAATCTAATGTATGTTTTTCCTTTGAAAAAGATTTCCCTCTGTAACTGAGAGCTTTAGGACACTTGCTTTTGTTTTGGTTCCATATGATTAAATCCCACAATTATGGGTTAAGTCTCCTTGCCCACATATCTTTTTTCTCTCTGCTTCTTTCATAAGTCCACCCCCACCCCGCTCACTGATTCTCAGAATGCTGAAGTGGTTGATGGCTTTGCCATCTGAATTTTGTGCTCATAATGATGTTGTGTGTATACTCACAAAAAAACCAAATGTATTCTCTATCAAAGAGGAACCTCCTCTTCTGTAAACTTAATTATGCAAATAGTTTTAAAATCATATTGCTTGTATACAGGAATTCCTGTTCAATACTCTCCCTCAGTACATTCCTAGTTATTACCCACATATTTTCAGCGTTATCTTCACAGTTATAAAAGCTATAAATGTGCTTTCTTTAATTAAAAGTTATGCTTGCAGAATCTTGGGTTGAATAGCAATACTAAAATCTATATTTACCTAGTCTTATTTGTATATCCATTAAGATGTATAAAAGATTTTTCCCCAAGCTATTTGTTTTTCAGTCTGAATGGGTAGTGATCCTAGATGGGTTTTTCGCTCCAAAAAAATTTGAAGCCCAGAATAGGAGAGGAACAACAGTGGTAACAGTTTGCCAAACATTTCCTGTTTAGGGCAGCTAAGCAAGTCTATAAAACTTGCTTAGCTGCCCTAAGCACACACCTGTCCATAGAATAGATCACACACTGTTGGTGTCCCTAATTTTAAAGGCTGGTTACTTCTTTGTCTTCTTCTTCCCATTGCTGCACAATATATCTCCCCAAAATGCTGCTGCTGGGATTCCTGGATCCTCAGGAATCTCATAAAAGGGGGAATTAGTGGTTTGCCTTAGGATGAAATGACAAAAATCAGCTCTCCCTCATCTTTAATGGGATCAGTTTAGTTGGACACACGTGAACCTGGATGAAACTGCGTTATATTGAATCAGACCATTGGTCCATCTAGATCTACTCAGATTGACAGTGCTCTCCAGGGTCTTTCAGATCACCTACTATCAGATCCTTCTAACTGGTGATGCCAGAGATTGACCTGAGACTTCCTGCATGCAAAAACACTGAGCCACAGCTCCTCCCATAGACGTTCTACTATCACTTTAGAACATTTTATCTGGAGCTGCCTTATCTGGCTTCTCTGGCTCAGAGGCTTTTAGTAGCTAGACTTGTCAATATTCTAGCTGCAATAATCATTTAATTGTGTCTTTAAACTTGAGCAGAATCAGTCTATAAAATCTGAACATTGCCTGTGTTCTTCCTGTAAAGTAAACAGACTTTAAGGAAGTAGAGCATACATTTTCAATTAAGGCCCTGGTAGATCTGGAGTCTAACAAGCAAGTACAAATGTTCCTGCCAATCTTTTAAAATCTTCTTTTAGGGACCTGTTCAGACTGTCTTTGCTTTTGAAGGTGAGGCAGATGCCAGGGAGCAACAGGACCTTCTCAGATGTGGGATGCCCCTCCCCTTAGAGCCTTCCCTGGCACCAGATCTGATGCCTTTCAAGTGCTGCATTTCTTTCTTTTCTGCTTAACTGCTGCTTAAAGAGATTTTAAACATATTTAAAAATTTTATTCTTTTATGTGTTCAGTGCTTTTGTGCTTTTTCTGTTTTTTATGCTTTTACTCTTCTTTGAATTTTTAAAATGTTTTATTTATTTATTTGGATTTTTATACCGCCCATTCTTTACAGCTGTGGGCGGTTTTTGCCTTGATTTTAATTGTTTTTAACATGTTAGCTATCCTAGGGACAATTTTTCTGGTGGAGGAATGGAATATGAACAATGTAACATATTAAGTTTTAGTCCAGTGGCACCTTTAAGACTAATGAAATATGCTTCGTGGAAGTATGCTTGCACACAAAAGCTTGCACACTCAAACTTTGTTCTACTGATTCAGACTAGCATGGCTACTCATTTGAAACTATAATATATAAGTAACTGTTATAGATTTAAAACAATCCTCTTTGGGGATTGTTGTATTTTGGTGTGTTCTTCAGGACTCTACAACCTTAGTTTTTAATGTCATGCTTTGTTTTGTGGTTAGAACCTCTCCTGAAGTTAGATCTATTTTCCTTGAAGCAGAAGTCTATTTTGTTCATGTACATGATGCAACATGTGTATTTGCTTTTCTTGGAAGTTGTTGGAAAAGCATTAACATCTTTGAAACCCACTGAGGGGGGGAAAAACCAGAACAACCCCCTCCCCCGAATATTGCATGAAAGGTTGCTTTGCCTACAAGATTTCTTGTATGTAATGTTGAATGTTAGCTAGAGCATCACAAGTACTGTAAGATCAAAGACTATTTGTCTTCTTGCTCTCTTTTAGAGAATGAAGATTCAACTCAGAGGTCAGAACCTGCATCTCAGACAAATGCTGCTTCAGAGAATGATAACATACAGTGCAGGTAGGAAATACACATGTGATATAGACTATTAAGTGCTGTTTAGGAGCAAAGAATGGAGAAGCATCTTTTTCTGCCACTTATGTCTATGAAGCATAGGTCTAGTAATTGGATCTTTTCACTTCAAGATGGAGAGAAATGTAAGTGTTTCAGATATTTGATTATGAAGTCTTGTCTGTTTTGCTAAACCTATAAAATAGGGAAAAACCAGTTTTTCAAGTAAAGGTCTATATGTATCCCCTATGCAAGCACCGAGTCATGACTGACCCTTGGGGTGTCGCCCTCTAGCGTTTTCATGGCAGACTCAATACGGGGTGGTTTGCCAGTGCCTTCCCCAGTCATTACCATTTTACCCCCCACAAGCTGGGTACTCATTGGAAAGAGCCTCTTGTGGCACAGAGTGGTAAGGCATCAGACATGCAGTCTGAAGTTCTGCCCATGAGGCTAGGAGTTCAATCCCAGCAGCCGGCTCAAGGTTGACTCAGCCTTCCATCCTTCTGAGGTCGGTAAAATGAGTACCCAGCTTGCTGGGGGGTAAACAGTAATGACTGGGGAAGGCACTGGCAAACCACACCGTATTGAGTCTGCCATGAAAACGCTAGAGGGCGTCACCCCAAGGGTCCAACATGACCCAGTGCTTGCACAGGGGATACCTTTACCTTTAGTTTTTCAAGAGAGAGAACTTAATCATTGTCACTAAACTTTTGAAATGAATTAATTTTACAAAATTCATACCATATCCTGCCTTTCTGCCCTTGCAAGGACCGCCAAGGTAGCAACAAAGGGTGCACAGTAAAAAAAATACATTTTAAAACCATTTAAACCACACAATAGTCCATATTGTGTGCAGCATCCTTGGTAACCTGGCCTTTTGTTGGTTTTTTTTCAGTAGCGCTTATTCACTGATGTTTAGCACTAGAAATCCTTTATATAGTGCAACTGTATTTTAAAAAGAAACTGGGTTTTAAAAAGAAAGATTAGTTAAATGGGTCAACATTTGTTTTTTTCTTCCTCATGGCTGGTGTACAATGTTACTTTAAAAAGCAATTTGAGATAATCCTGGCTCTGATGCCTGTAAAACTGATAGTGTAGTAGGGGATTGAAATTGTTGTTTCCTCTGTAATGATGTCTCTGTCCAGAGAGCCTGTGTAGCAGACCAGTTGATGCCAAATAGTTTTGTATGGAATCTTAGTAATTTCCTACAAAACAACAGTTCTGGTTCAGTGCTGTAGGAAGGAATTAAATCTTGCTATCGTTTTAATACAATGATCTAGGTTTTGTCATGATTTTTTTCATTAGTTGCTATTTAGCTTCCAGTTACTGTTCAGTTGCCCTCAAAAGGCTAGAGCTAGCTCTCCTCCCAGACAATTTTTCAAGGGTCTAGGAACCCTATTGTGAAAGCAATACTAAGCTGAGGGTGGATTTTTATACCTTCCCTAGATGTTCAGTAGACTAATTTTCTGGTAACTTTTATACCAGTAATAAAATGTTTTTACTGTATTTCAAAATTGAAAGGCTTTTGAATACTCCAGGCCATAGCTAGGCATCGAAGTATGAACTGCGGACCAAAAAGATGATTAAAAATAATTAAATGAAAGAATAGTTACAGCCTGTCATCATGCTTTAATTCCAGTGCAGCCTAATTTTGTTCTTCAACATGTTAGAAAGCTCCAGTATTTATGAGAATTTTCAGCAATCCAGTCTGAAGGGAGCAAGAAAAAATGAAGTCCTACAAACAAATGTAATGTGTGTCACCCAGTGTGACTTTATAAAGTAGTAATGATAAGGTTTTTCTGAAAATTGAGTAATTTCAACGGAAGATTGAAGCTGTTCAATTATATATGTTGACCTCTAAGGCAGTTGTTCCCAAAATGGTGCTTGTGGCTGCTATGGTGCTTGCCGACACTGTTCTTGGAGTCCCTAAGCATTTTTGGAAAGTGGGTGGGGCCTGATGGGACTTTTGCCCAGTAGGTCTTTTGATTGGCAGTTGGAGATCAGATTAATGGTGCAGATCTTTTTATAGCTTTGGCAGCAGTGGTCAGCACAACACAAGGGTCTTCACTTTGTGAATGAAGGTATACAATAAATTATTTTAAACAATATGTTCATTTTAATAGATATTCTGTTCAGCAATTGACGTTAGTTCTTGACATTCTGTGGTTCACTCTGCATTTTTTGGCAGACGTTTTGTCAGAATTCCAAAGGTGACTTGCAAGCTAAAAAAGGTTGGGGACTTTTACTCTGAAGGTGAGGGACTTTTACTGATTTAAAACACTTACTGTACAACAGTTGCCACAATACTAGACATCAGGAAAGCGGCAGGTCTAAGGACCATAGTGCCGTAAGGAAAACGATTTAGGTATATATGGCTACTGATTTAGGAGATAATCTGGTCAATTTCATTTTTCTGCTTTCTTGTTGCTCCTGGATAACTGAGCTTAGATGTCTTTTGAGACAGAAAATATCTTTAAACAGGCATCCTAGTCATATTAAGTTTTGTCAATACTTCAAATGATTACAATATAAATGTCTTATGGGATGTGTTTGTATTAACTTTAGATCTGCATATTGGGCTGACTTCAGACGTTTGAGCAAAGGGGTACTCTTGCTAAACATTGCTTAAGAAGTCCTCCACTGACTCAGACACTATTGTTTGCCTACCTGAGAGGTTTTACAGAAAATACACTTGATGAGGCACACCCGTGTGTATATGATAACTTGCCAAGGAAGACCAGTATAAGTTAATCACAGTGTCCGTTCAGCATTAGCTCTTGATTTCTGTTTTTGTATTTCGCATCTAAGTTGTGTTTCTCTCAAGCAGAGAAGTTATGCAAATGCAATTTCCAGAAGTGGCAGCAGTGTACTTGAGGGACCCCCTCCATGGGGACATAATTTTACTTGAGGGGATTAGAAATGAAGAGAGAAGGATCTGGCACTACTTTGCTGCTTCCAACCATTTGTGAGCTTTCCCCCTTTTTCATACAATTTTCCCTAACAACTTGTTTTGTTACCTTAAAACTGGGTAGGGCCATAGCTCAGCATTAGAACACCTCTGTTTTTGCATGTGGAAGGGCCTGAGTTCAGTCTTCAATAATTCCAGTTAAACATTTCTTGGGGTTTGGGAAGACATCTGTCTGAGATCCTGGAAACCTGGAATAGCTGGGATGGACAAGACCTTGCTGCAGCCTATTACTGTAGTAAACCCTCATTGAGTCCCCTTATGGAATTCAGTAGAGCTTCAGTCTTTGAAAAGTTCTCTATGAACACTTCCTTTTAAGGTCACAATAGTAGCGAAGCTAGTGTTTCTCCATCTTTGCCAAACTAGCTCTCTATCTGGCCACAATGATCCATGCAAATGTCACCTCTAGACTGGATTATTGTAACTTGCTCTACGCAGAGCTACTCTTGGCTGTAGTCAGGAAATTACAACTGGTCCAAAAGCTGATGCGCGAGTCCTCACGAAGACATGGAGGACATACATAAGACTTGAACTGCAGCAGATATGTTGGCTCCCAGTTGAGTATCGGGATATGTTCAAGGTCTTAGTGCTAACTTTTAAGGCCATATGCGGTCTGGGACCCACATATCTAATGGACCACTTACCTGAATATTCCACTGGAGAACTCTCTGGTTGGCCTTGGCCAACCAATTAGTAATTCTCAGCCCCAAAGAAGTGCCACTGGCCAGGACTAGGACCTTTTCAGCCCTGGCTCTTGCCTGGTATAATGAGAACATAAGACCCTAATGGAACTGACACAGTTCTGCAGGGCCTGCAAGATGGAGCTCTTCTGTCAGGCCTATAGTTGAGGCCAGTATGTCCAGAAGAACCAAAATATCATACAAGCCTCCCCTACCGGGTTTGGGTATTCCTGCATTCTGTAGATCTTTAGTAATGCTCCAATCCAATGATTCTACCGGTTTTAAATTGTATTTAATGTTTTATTGGAATTTATTGTATAAGTGTTGGTTTTATTACATTGCTGTAAGCTGCCCTGAGATGTCTAGTGCAATAGGGGCGGCCTATAAATAAATAAATAAACAAACAAACAAATAAATTAATAAATATCTGGAATTGTTTGAACAGAGGTGTCAAATTACTGTGGTGTCCTTTTTTTGCTTAACAAAGTTAAAGTCATTCTGATTGGAGGGCATTAGTTGTTATGCCAGTGTTTACAAAGTAAGCCAGCTATGATGGGATTGTTGGATGGTCTCAGCTGGACTGAATTTCACTACCTAAGGGAATATAACACAGATGATGCATGCTAAGACAGATTCACCTGGATGTGATACTAAAAACATGCAATGTTGCTTTAGTAAATGGAGTCCCATTTTGAGACTTTTTATCAGTATTTCCAGATGAGTAGGCTGGTGCTTCATTTGAACTTGCTTTGCCTGCCTCTTCCTTGCTCTTAAGACATTCTGCATTAATATACTGTCTTTCTCTGAGAGGCTGCAAAATGGATCACCTGTGAATGGTGGTTCTACAGAGGATTTAACAAGTGGCAAAGCTGATGTGAAAGAGCAAGATGTAGCAGGAGAGGAAGCCAACCAGTTCCAGCAACAAAAAGAGGTAGGTAGAGGACTTGTTACTATCTTTTGTTTCTGAATACAGTGTTCATCTTTGCTGCAAAGAGTGTTTCCTGAAGTTTGTGTCATAACCTGTTTGTATTAAGTGTGGGTTTCCTCTTAAGATAACCTGAGCTGATCTATATGATTCTGAGCAGGATTTTGAGTAGATATGCTTACGATTGCTTTGTTACGAGAGCCAGTTTGGTGTAGTGGTTAGGAGTGCGGACTTCTAATCTGGCATGCCGGGTTCGATTCTGCACTCCCCCACATGCAGCCAGCTGGGTGACCTTGGGCTCGCCACGGCACTGATAAAACTATTCTGACCAAGCAGTGATATCAGGGCTCTCTCAGCCTCACCCACCCCACAGGGTGTCTGTTGTGGGGAGAGGAATGGGAAGGCGACTGTAAGCCGCTTTGAGCCTCCTTCGGGTAGGGAAAAGCGGCATATAAGAACCAACTCTTCTTCTTGTTAAAAAAAAGATGCAATATTCCGTTATAATTTGTATTTCTAAAATTATAGCATAATGAGAAGAGGCATGGAGGTACATTTCTCTGAATAGTTGCTGCTTGTACAGATAGGTATCTTAACAGAGATTTGGAGCTGTATTATAAAGTGCTAATTTGAACATGAAAGCCCCTGGAAGAAGATCACAAAGCAAGTGTTGACATAATTGGCAACAGCATGAGTTGTTAGCAATGTTTATTAAAAATTATGTTAATTTTGCCTGAGTGGTCATGCCCATTGGTAATTTTGCTGGAGAACTTCTGGTTTCTCAAACTGTATATTTGTAGCTGTATTCAAGTGAACACTATATGCAGTTGTTCGTTTTGTTTTTGATAGTCTGGATCCCAACCATTATATGGACAAACATTTCCATTGGTATGCCTATGGAGCATGATTTTCTCCCCCTGTACAAGTGGTACAAAATACCTCCCTTCCTGCTCCTGGGGTAGCAGGAACTCCAGGGCCCATTCTGCACATGTTGGGTAATGCAATTTCAATGCACTTTAGAAGTAGATTATCCTGTTCTGCACAGGAAAATCCAGCTGCAAAAGGACCTTGAAAGTACATTATCCAATGTGTGCAGAATAAGCCCAGGAATAGGATGGGGCATTTGGGGCTGCTGCTTTAGAAGGAGGGGGGCTGCAGTATCATGAGAGAGAGCTTTTACCTGTGGGCTGAACAGGGTGGGCTGGAGTTTGGGACTGTTAACAACTGCCATCTGACTAATGATTAAGGGGTGTATTAAGGGGTGTTTTTAGGGGGGTTTATTGTGTTTTATTGGATTGTTGTAAACCGCCACAAGACTTTTTGGGAGCGGTGGTATAGAAACGTGAAAATAAATAAATAAATGCTGCACAGGTGAAAGTCCTTGCACCTGTGGAAATACTAGTATAGAACCAAGCCATTCTGAGATGGGAGTTACTTTTCAAAAAATGAAATTCTTCTCGGTGTTTCCCTGCTTGAAATAATTATATTTTACTTTCTGCTGTTTCCCCTTTGAGACTCTAAGACTTCAGCTATAAATTTCAGGCTGGTGAATTTCAGGAAATTTTCTAAGCCAAAAAACCAAAAATAAATTCCTTTTTAATGTCAGGGTAATATTCTACATAATATTGGAGTAATTGGGTAATATTGGAGCCTCTTGTGGCGCAGAGTGGTAAGGCAGCAGACATGCTGTCTGAAGCTGTCTGCCAATAAGGCTGGGAATTCAATCCCAGCAGCCGGCTCAAGGTTGACTCAGCCTTCCATCCTTCTGAGGTCGGTAAAATGAGTACCCAGCTTGTTGTTGAGGGGTGAACAGTAAAGACTGGGGAAGGCACTGGCAAACCACACCGTAATGAGTCTGCCATGAAAATGATAGAGGTTGTCACCCCAAGGGTCAGACATGACCTGGTATTTGCACAGGGGATACCTTCACCTTTTTAATATTCTACACATTGCAATGAGTGCATTTGTCAAAATACCAGCGCTGTATAATCTTAACACCGCCCGCGGCGCCATGGGCGCCGCGGACTAAATAATGCGATAAGGCCTTGGGGGGAGGAGTTAGGGCAGGCTCTGTCCGGGATGAGGAAGGGTGCCGATTGGCCCCTTCCTCTGGACTGACAATGGGAGGGCGCCTGCCAATTGGGCTCTTCAATTGCTGCCCCACCGCCAAGGGAGCAATTGCAAGCTGCGCTTGCTGGCAGCCTGATGCATTGAGAGGCATGAAGCGCCTCTGATGCGTCAGGCCGCCGCCACGCCGGCAATTGCGGCCTGCTGACTCGGGGGCCGCACGCGGCCCCGCTAGCGCCTGCTGTATTCCAGGTATTCCAGGTACAGCGGGCTTGATTACTAGTTCTGTATATAAAATCTGTCTTGTAGTGGAACATGCATCTGAACGAAAGGACTGTGGCTAAAGAAAGCCACAGTATGTGTGTTGATATTTAAAATGCTGCAAATCCTCTCTTTTTTTTTTTAGCAGCTGATATGGCTACTCCTCTAGAATTTCTGTCTATACACATTCCCTTTTTATTCAGTAGCTCTAGGCTTGACTGAGGCAGAGCAATTATGATTGTAACTAGTAATCAAGCCCGCTGCAGGGGAATGCAGCGGGCGCTAGGTCCTAACCTCAGACGTCGGCGGGCTGGTCCGCGGCGGGCTGGTCCGCGGCGGCGAGCTTCTATTGTTGGCGGCGGGCTGACGCGGCGAGAGGCGCTTTGCGCCTCTCACCGCGCCAGCCCGCCAGGCAGGGAACCCCCGGCAGCCGCGCTTCGCGCGACTGCCGGGGGCTCCCTCGGGCGGCGGCCTGACGCGGCGAGAGGCGCTTTGCGCCTCTCACCGCGTCAGGCCGGGAGGAACTGCGAGCCGCGCGGCTCGCAGTTCCTGGAGCTGGGAATCGGAGGGACCAATCGGCAGGCGCGAAGCGCCTGCCGATTGGTCCCTCCGATTGTCTGTCGTGAGGAAGGGTCCAATCCGGACCCTTCCTCATCACGGACACATCCCGCCTCAGCAGGCCTTAGCGAATTATTTAGTCCGTGGCGCCCATGGCGCCACGGGCGGTTTAAAGATTCTTATTGAGCAGCCAGCATGTGTTGTTAAAAATGGATGCCATGAAGCAGGATGTAGGCAGTGTACCTCCTGCTCAATTTCTTCACTGGTCTTTTTACCTATCTTTTCCCTCGGCTGTTTTGGCTAGCAAGGTAAAAAGGGCTGTATGGGGCAAACAAGACGGGACAGAAGACACAGTCCTTGCAGCCTACTAGTGATGGGAACCTTTTGAAGATATTGGTGCAACATTAAGACAAATTGTGTCCTTTGCATAGGAGGCTGTAGTGCAGATGACAAAGTATCCTGCCCCACAAGGACCAGGTGATATAGTCATGATACAGTCTGAATATACAGGTGCAGTGGATGTCCTTTCCGCAGAGCTGGAAACCACAGACCTGCTGGGTGAGCAAAAGAAAGGTAAGCAGCATTATTGTAGAATTGTCTGTAGGACTGATCAGTAACCTAAGTCCAAGAAACACTTGTAACTTCAGTACTTATTTGCAGGTCTTGGAGACAAGAGTAGTACTGACTTATTGGTAGACAGAGTAGGTGACTGGCAATAGATTCTTTAAAAATTGTATTTCATTGCAGTTGTATCAACTAATGTATCAGTTCTGGCAAAGAGCACTTCTTTTTCACGTCTCCTGTGTGATCTTGGGAGTATGCTGTTGAGCTTCCAGTCAAGTACATGACTAAAACATGGTAGCAGAGCAGGAAATTCTCAGGGAAGTAGAGACACTGAGATAGAATACAAATAAAGCTGAGGTGGTGGTGCATTTTCTGAGTTGTGGGATGGAGGTAAGGTGTGAGCAGATTCTCAAACCTAAATTTCACTGGAGATAAAGAACTGTTTAGAACAACATTAGCATTATTAGCAGATTAACTGAATCCATGTTTTGGTGACTGTTTAACATTGCAAGAAATTGCCCATCAGAATCCATTGCAGTATTGTGGATAGAATGCCAGACTAAATTCTGAGAGACCCAGGTTCAAATCCCCACTTTGACATAAAACTCTCTGTTCCTCAGTCTCACATATATTTTGTGAGGATAGAATAAAGAAGGGAGAATCCTGTACCCAGTCCTAAGCCCCTTGGAGGAAGGCAGGATGAAAATGTACTAAGGAAAGATTTTGGTTTATATTCTGCTTTTCTCAACTCTAAAGAGTTTCAAAGTGGCTTCCAAAGCCACTTACCATCCAGCCTGTTCCTTCCTCTCCCCACAACAGGTACCTTGTAAGGAAGGTGAGGCTGAGAGAGTTCTGAGTAGGCTTCATGTGGAGGAGAAAGGAATCAAACAAAATTCTCCTGATTAGGGACCACTGCTCTTAACCACTCAGAATGCTGATACTAAGTAGACAGAAGCTTTGCCATGGTGCATTAACTGTGTGGTGAATGACTGGAATGTGGAGTGAAGCAGCTGCACAACTGTATAGATTGAATCAACCATACTAGAAAGTGGTCAGGTGGTCAGGCAGAAAGACAGTTTGGAAATGACTATGTAGAGATAAAGGGAATGGAAAATGGTCACAATTGTGCTCAGAAGCTCAGGAATTACAAGGGGCCAAAGCTTGTTCCAAGATACCCTCCTCTTCTCGCTCTGAAGAGGAGGGTATCTTGGAACAAGTGATTCTCACCAGTTGCTAATGGAGGCAGGACTAAATTCTTCAACTTCCTGTCTACTGAGTGGGAGTTGCCCTGGTTCAGTGTGCTTCCTGCTTCCTTAGGGAGTACAGCTTTGGAGCAGAGCTATTTGTTTTTCTATTGCTTTCCCCCTATAGCCATTTAATACCTGAGCACAAGTTTCCTGACTCTCCAGCCTGTCCCTTTTTGCTCTTTACGCCTTCTTTCACACCTCCTCTTGGCTCTGCTGTTCCTTTTCCCAATTTTTTTTGATCCCCCTCCTTCCTTGGAGGAATGTGGGAGGGTATGCCCCAATGGCAGGCCTCAGAGGCTTTGGAGGGACATAAGAGATTAATTTACCTCTGAAAATTAGTCTATCCCAGAGCAACCTAGGAAGACTGCTGGAACCCCAAAGAAACATGCTTAAAATGCTCCACAAAAAGGGCTACCTCTTCAGAGAGGTCAGTTTCCCTTTTCCATCCAGAAGGACTGATGAAGGGAAACAACAGGCACTAGGATGCACACCTGCACTGTGGCCTTCCTAGGGGACTCCTTGTTAAGACCTCCCTGGATGCCTCCTGGTTGGGTCTTATCTACCTGGGCAGGCCAGTCCTGGATTAGGGACAATCAGGTAGTGGGTGAGCAGTGTTTGGATTTTATAAAGTTTACTGATGATACTGATGATGATTATAGGGAATTCCCAAGTGTTATCCAAAACTTTATTCCTTGGATCCTTATGCTTCCTGTGGTCTTATTGCAGGTTTCCTTAGCAGACATTCTGGTAGTCAGGCTCGTTTTCAAAGGGTGGTGACAGATCCATAAAGGATGGATTAGACAGAAAAGCAGATTATGCATTAAAGGGGCCCAATGAGGCTACTGCAGTGACCATCAGAATAGCAGCTAACTCTTAATTTCTAGAACAGCCATCGTTCAGGCCCTGAAACTGGTCCAACTCACCCCTGAGAAGAAGAGTTTGTTCTTATATGCTGCTTTACCAGAAGGTGTCTCAAAGCGGCTTACAATCTCCTTCCCATTCCTCTCTCCACGACAGACACCATGTGCAGTAGGTAGGACTGACACAGAGGGATAATAGGAAACTTTCATTTCTATAATACCTTTTTCTGGATTAGCTGTGGTCCTGAGTCTTAATCATTATCATATATTACCAACTTAATTCCTTCATCTCAGCCAATGCTGCCTTTGGGTGCAGAGTGCTGCAAAATATGGTGGAAGATTGTCTCACCCACCACTGGTAGACTCCTATAGGAAGTCCCATTGCAAGATGCTCTCCTCAGAGCGAGAATGGAACGGAACTTTGCATACTCACCATGAGGGTTCATTCTGCTCTGAGGTTAGGACAGCATCTTGAGAGCCAGCTTGGTACAGTGGTTAGGAGGGAGGACTTCTAATCTGGTGAGCCAGGTTTGATTCCGCGCTCCCCCGCATGCAACCAGCTGGGTTACCTAGGGCTCACCACAGCATTGATAAAGCTGTTTTGACTGAGCAGAAATATCAGGGCTCTCTCAGCCTCACCTGCCTCACAGGGTGTCTGTTGTGGGGAGAGGAAAGGGAAGGTGAATGTAAGCCTTGAGACTCGTTCGGGTAGAGAAAAGCGGCATACAAGAACCAACTCTTCTTCTTCGTCTTGTCCCACTCCCCCCAAAAAAGCAGGACGACTGCAAAAGCAGGATCCTGAGTCTGATTAATCCTATGCGATCAAGCTGCAGGGGAAGATGCCTGCTGCTCTTATCGTTCTCTAACTACCACCCATGTCTGTTCTCTCGTTATCATCTGTTATGTTTCTAACAGTGACTTACCTGTTGTAAAATTTGAGTCCAGTGGTGTCTTTAAGAGCAGCAAAGTTTTATTCAAGGTATAAGCTTTTGTGTGTATGCACACTTCTTCAATACATGAAACAAAATTTCCTCAACTATTACAAATAGACACACGCACACATTTATAAAACATATACCTATGCATAAGGGTTGAGGAAATTTTGTTTCTTTGTATCTGAAGAAGTGTGCATGCATGCAAACTTCGTTCTGTTGCTTCAGACCAATACAGCTACCCACCTGAATTGACCTGTTGTGGTGGTGGTTTTGTCTCTGTTCTGTTCCTTCTATTCCTGGAATCATTAGCTTGTGAAGTAATCAAGCTGAGCCAGGGCAACTCCCACCCAGGAGACAGGAATTTGGGGAGTTTAATCATGTCTCCCTGAGCAATTGGTGGGAAACACATGTTCCAAAATGCCCTCCTACCCTCAGAACAGAAGGAACTCTTATGGTGAGAATCCAGGCTTCGATTTTTCATTTGGTAGGTGGTAGGTGCGAGCTTAAATGGACTCCGGGGAATGGTAGAGGACAGGAAGGCCTGGAGGATCATTGTCCATGGAGTCGCGATGAGTCAGGCCTGACTTTGCACCTAACAACAAGGTGGCCATAGTCAAGTGTCTGAATCCGTTAAAGAATAGTCCCCCTTTTCCAGGTAATCACAAGTCAGTAGAGATTGGCATCCCATTACATTGCAAAGTGTAAGAAAACAGGGAAGCAACAGTAAATAATACTGCACGGCCATCAATACAAGATACAAGATTATTTTAAACTGATTTCTTACTTTTTGTACTTGCACATCAACAGTAGGAGAATTGAGAAGAGCTTTGTGGCCTGTGTGAATGTGATCCAATTTTGTCCTGTTCATTTTTAGCTCAGCCACCTCCTCTAATTCCGCCAACTACGTGGACAAGTGCCAAGATAAGGGACTTCAAAACAAAGATGGCAAAGGAGAAGAATGCCCGCATGGTAGTGAAACGGGGTGAAGTAGTAACTGTCAGGGTGCCAACCCATCCTGATGGGAAGCGTGTTTGCTGGGAGTTTGCCACAGAAGATTATGACATTGGCTTTGGAGTTTATTTTGATTGGACTCCTGTTACTAGTACTGCCATTACTGTACAAGTGAGTGAATCAAGTGATGAAGATGAAGATGATGAAGAAGAGTTTGAAGGTCAGTGCACAACTGTACAAGGGACAGAGCAATAGGATTAGTATCAAAGAATCTGTGAACCTCAGCGTAATTTGCATTTGTTCATACATTTCCCAGTTGGGTTTCAACATTTTAGATGCCAAATGAAGAATGCCCTTTAAGACCTTTCATTCTAGCTTTCAGTTGTAGCATGAATGCTTCATCACTTTTTATGTATTGACTCCTGCCCACCCATATGTTTAAAAAGTTATACACAATGAAGGTATAATGTCAATGATTTCTAAAGCCAACAGTATTAATCAAACAGAGCCAGGTAGGTTAGTTTCAGTGTCTTTGAAGCTGAACACCTGACAGCTTTCTAGATAAACATCTTCTTGTGAGCATTGAGTGGATTATGAGCAGTTCCTAGTTGGTCACTTGTTTGACACTATTGTAGTTTCACCACTAGAACTGCATCATACTTCTTTGGACCATAGTCAGATTCAAATATTCTAACCATAAACTTGTTTGGTAGAAATACAATTTTAGCAGGAGTTATTTTTATGTCATACATGAAAGATTGGGGTGTTGGACTTGTGAGATGTGACACCTCAAAGGTACTACAGTCAGCAGATGATTTGAAGATCACAGCCCAAGTATTTAACATGATGTTTCATGCATAGTGATTTTCAGGTGTCACATCTCTTTCAACTTGTGACCCCCCAAGTCATCCGTGCACCATCTATTGACTGCTGTCATGAATTAATGCATTGTCTGTGTTTTTTCCTTCTCAGGGCCTATTCCTGTTGGGGATGTGGAAAGGGGTTCCAAAAGCTATTTGCGAAATCGCTATGGGGAGATCATGCCTGTCTACCGGCGAGACAGTCACCGGGAAGTGCAAGTCGGCAGCCACGATTATCCAGGGGAAGGCATCTACTTGCTCAAATTTGACAATTCTTACTCTCTTCTGCGAAACAAGATTCTCTTCTTCCATGTTTATTATACCAGTTAAAGAAATTAGTGGTGTTGGGAAGTGAATGCGACCAAAGGCACCAAAATAAGGAAAGCAAGTTGCCTGCCAAGACTAACGTCTCTTAACGGCACCTCTGATGATTGAATCGGAAACCCACCTCTATGCTTACACGCGGATGACCTCTTTCTGCTTGGCCTCACTGCTACAGCGGTTCAGCAGATCATTGGAAACTTGTGGTTTGCTTTAGGCAGACAACAAGCTGGGATTTTAGCTACAGCAATCAAGTCACTGGATACCAGGTTCAGGTGTCTGCTCTTTCTTTCTGTTGCACTTATAGAGACTGAAACTGAAGTATGCCTTTTTTGAGGAGTGCGGGCGGGAAGGGAAACACTGTCATCTTCTGTTGTGCGGACTGCAGATAGATTCCTGGACACAACGTCCAGGCCAGCCTGTGGAACTCAGTCTATAATAGTGATGTTGCTGTGCTGCTGTACATGCTGCTCACTTGGTCTCTGGGAATCCTGTGAGATGGAAGACCAACTTGCCGTCTCAGTCACTGGCAGACAGTCCTCTGTTGTTTCTCCAGCAACTGTAGCTTGTTTGTTGCATGCCATAGCTGGTGTGGAGAGGCTGCTAGACACGTGGATTCTCCAGGTTGACTGAAAAGGGTCTAAATCGCACACGTGTGCTCTAAATAAGGGAGCAAAGCCACTGCAGAAGTCAGAATCATAAAATTCAGATTATGGAAATGGTTAGGAAGATTGTCAATAGTAAAGCCCCCTTATGGACTTAATAGGCATATTCTTTCCATTGGCTTGACCTAAGGATATCATGTAGGTTAAACTAAGGGTGTCAAACTCCACTGAACTGGAGTTGATGTCCAGAGGTCACCCCTTTAGTCAGAAACCCCTCTTTTACTATGATTTAACACCACATCACAATCCATTTCACCTTGATTGATTACAGTTGTAATGACGTTCAGAGGGTGATTTTCATGAAATTAGTCAGTTACACTAAAATTGAGAAAAAGCCATTTCTGATGTTTATAGCTTGAATGTAATAAAAGTTGTTATGCTTTACCCCCTTTCCCCATGCAGTTCCGTGGGATTCCAAGAACAAACATTCTCAATCACAAGGTGGTTACATAGAGGAATATGAGCACCCCACACCCCGTCCAGTGAGGGTCCTTGCCAGATAGCACCAGTGACAGAGCGTGATGTTGATGCGTGCAATAGCAACCTGTTGTAGGCATTGGTCTCTTTAGCTTAATTTGTATGGAATGTGATGCGGTGCCTCTTAAGGGGTCTGATAAGATCTCCTGGCCTTATGTTTATCACACTTAGTTTAAGATCACAAGTCTTTAATCATTTTTTTAAAACCCTATTTCTTTCCATCCATGTTCAGTTGTTCAGATGTCAGAGGTCATTGGCCAACTTGGCAAAAGCAGCACATCTTCCTATAGCATTTCAGGGAATGGCAGTGAAATTGCCTGTCATTCAAATCTCAGGTCTTAATAGGGGTGGAGTGTTTAGATAAGGGTATTTTCTTCTACGTTGAAAAAAAAAACTGCAAAGACTTGTTCTCACAGTATGGAAGAGCATTTGTTAGCCTTCAGTCTGCCACCTCCATCTGACTAGGTGTCAGGACTGCTTTTTAATTGCCTTCCTATTTTCACGTGGCCCTGGGAGAGTATGGAACTCATAACTCTTTAACAGAGAGAGCGAGAGAGAACATACCCCCAATATTCAAACTGAGAAAAAGCAACCTGGTCAGCTTCAAATTATAAAACAGTTCAAAGTACAGAAAGGAAGGGAAAATTTGTAAGAGAGTATGAGTGAGGACAGCAGGTGAGGGACAGCATTTCCTCACATTACTAGTAAGCAGAAGAACAAACTGATCCCACCTGACAGTAGCAGATTAAATGCCTTTCTGTCCACTCAAGAAACAAAACTATGAGAAATTTATTTTCTGATCAGAAGGTTGGTAAGCTTCCTTCCCTGAGAGTTAGGCTAAGTATAACAACAGGGAGCGTTTTGTTACTTGCGCCACTTCCCTAGAAAAGTCTGTTGTCTCCTGCTGTCTGTTGGGGACTGGAGAGGAGGAAACTTCTACTAGCTTGGCAAGGTAGGATCTCTGTGCCTGAGTAGTGGAGGATTCTCTCCTATAGGATAAGATGAGGGAGGAAGAGACAGAGGCAAAAATCTAAAAAGGAAGAGGAGATATGCAATTAAAGGCTGAGCTAGAAACTTGTTTTACAGTCACTGGGCTGTGAACTAAGCAATCTAGGAGTAGGAGGGTAAACCTCCCTCCTTTGTAGTCAAATGAGAAGGGTCCTTCTGAAAGCTAACAAATCTGCCTATTGGGCAAAACATGTTTCTTTAGCAAAGGATTGGTAAATGCATTTATGAAGATTTCAGGTTCTAATGTGACCATGCTTTATCAAAAAGCATTTGCTTTTTGTAATGTTTGTTGAATGTGTATGCTTGTCTCTTAGCATGATTGTAGCTAAAGTTTATAGTACCCTTCCCAGGGGACGTTTTTGATGTTAATGCACCTGTCTTTTGCTGGTGCAGATTTAGCAAGGGAAGGTATAAAACCAAAGAATTTACCTTCAGAGATGCCTGGTAACAAACACCCTTGTGTCCTGTTGTACTCTGCTGGGTGAGCTGAATTATGTAGCTGGCCAAGCAAATGTGTTTGCAAGAGACAGTTGGTTCCAGGTAACTCTTTTCTCTTTAAGGGGAAGATAGACTTAGGAAGCAAAATCCGAAGTATTTGAATTATTAGAAAAGAGAGCTGATTCTTGCTATCTTCAAAGAAGAGACGCTGGTAGGAATAGCTGCTCCTGTTTTTGTTTTTCCTTCTCAGTGAGACTAGGAATGGTGAGACATGACCTATTTTGAGTCAGTAACAAGAAAACAAAGCTCATACAAAGTGGCAAAGTTTGGCTATATCAGGCTGACTTATCAGTAATATCACAAATGGATATTTAAGACTGTGTTTGTAGTTTGTGTATTTTATTTTTTTTCCACAGAAGGCCTATTCTACAACTGCTTCTTTCCACTGGGCAGCCCTGGGCAGCTATTTAAAATTGAAACAAACCTTTTTGTTTGAAACACTTGCTCTATAAAGCTTAATCTGTCAATTTGCTGTATAGACGCCCGTTTTCAACACATCTTCAGCCTGGCATGTTACAAAGATGGATGTTTGCTTTGTTTGGGATTCTGCCTGAAGAGAGGATCATAAAAGAAAGAGCCTGTGTAGATGGGTCAAGTAAGAGTAATATGGACAGCTCCCCTTCTCAAGATGAGCCTGTAATTTTTCTTTGGCCCACAGCATCAGCTAGCAGTGTACTAGAGCCAGGTAACTGCTACTGAAGCAGTACCCCATGCCTAGACTGCAGTCTTTCTACTGGAAAATAGAATTGGATTACAACTTGCAGTAGATTTCAATTGATCCTTTGCATTTTTTCATCTCTGCAGTCTACCTAATGTCAATCTGGTTTCAAGCCTCTTCCCATTAATCAGTTTTAAACTGACCATTTGAGGCAGGCATAAATTGCCCACACCATAAGTATAATGTATAAGTTACAAATAATATTGTGCACTTTACGAAGTGTACAAACACTATTAGTTTAAGGGGAAATTAATATATAGGACCTTTTGTTGAGCATAGCTCATGACTGCATCTGGGGACAAAATGCTGTGCTTTGTCCAAAGAAGCCAAAGCATCCTAGAAGGGAGTGGAGGACTGGTGATCTCCCATCAGGACCCTGTTCTGCTTAGAGCCAGGTCATTATGTGTCATTGTCTCTCTGCATTCTGTGAGGATGTGAGAACAACAGATTTCTGCACATTTCTTAGATCACAACACCCAGCTCCTTGGTAGTCGATTGGTTTGAGCCTGAGGAATTATGTAAGAACATGTTAGGCAGGATAAATCTTTTAAAAAAAAAGAAAAAAAATAATGATTTTGTCTGGGTCAGAAGAGCACTTTGAAGTAGTCAGAGAGATTTGACTGTGCTTGAGACTATGTACTTTGAAGCCAATTTTTACTGTGATTGCAGAATTCAAGCACACTAACCCCACACTTGTGTATGATGTAAGGAAAGCAGTGTTACCTCAGCCATGTTCATTGGGTACTCTACAGAATTAGCAGGATTGAATTAGAAAAATATGTAACAGTTACAGGTCTGTCATTTCTGACCGCCAACATGTAGCCTAATTGATAACTTAGAATATCTTGTTTTTCGTTACTTAATTAGCTTCTTTCTGTTCCTCTTACAAAGCCCCCCCCCGAATTCTGATTGTACTGAAGTAAATGAGGAAAGCATATCCAATACATATATGTGCTTTCAGTGGTCCCCAACCGGTCCGTGGATCAGTCAGTACCGGGCCGCGGCTCCTCCTCGTCCTCCTCCCCAGCTGCTGCCTTGGGGGCTGCCCTGCCAGTCTGCCACCAGCTCACCTTTGGTGCTCTCCAGCAGCCGCCATAGCTGGGGCTCCCCCTTGGCGTGGCTGCTGGCAGCGCCCCCCCAGTGGGCGGTGGGAAGGCAGGGGTGCCGGCGGGAAAGCAAGCGGAGCCGGGGCTCAGGCGGCAGTGGCGATGTCCCTTGGCAAAAGACTACTCCCACCGGGCCGCAGTAAAATTGTCAAGCGTTGACTGGTCCCTGGTGATAAAAAGGTTGGGGACCACTGCTTTACAGCGTCAACCCAAGCAAAGTTAATCATATCATTTGGCAAAGTTGCTACAATTACATCTTTCTCCTTTGTGCTAGAAAAGCATGCTAGAGAGGTAAATTTGGGACTAATTGATTGTAGTGTTACATTCAGTCTGCTTGGGAGAATCAAAGCTGTTGTGTGTAACAGGATGCACTTTGCAGAAAAAAGTGCATTAACCTGCTGAATAACCAAAGGTCTTCTGTCTTCAGCTCATATTCCTGTTACCTGACTTACAGGCTCTAAAACTTTTTTAATTTAAAAAAATGTTTATTAAAAACACATGTGCTTTTCTGTTTTATTGCTGAACAAAACATGAAAGAGGTACTAAAATGTTCCACATACTGAGAAATAAAAGGTCATTTGGTCATCAGATCTAAGCAACATTGATGGCATTTTACTTCTTTAAAGACCTATTGAGAAAGATACCGCAAGTAGGATAACAAACATAACTATAGCTAATCAAACTGCACATCAACTCAGTGTGCTTATACTTTGCCTTGCATAGCTTCCCTGAAGATATTGCACCGTTTAACTGATGCAATATAAGTTTGGGTGCAGTTTTTTGATGCTGCTGATTGTATCAGTTTGGTAGGATCATAGGATCATAAGAAAACACAGCAACTATCTTGAGGAAGTGACTTTTGAAGGATTGATTGCTGAACTACATACCGTATTTGCCGGCGTATAAGACGCCTGGGCGTATAAGACGACCCCCAAACATTTCCACTCAAAATATAGAGTTAGTTACAATACATTACAGTACTATGGGCCACTATGGGCAGCTCTGTCTATCCCAACTGAAGTGCACCCGGCGTATAGGACGACCCCCCCCACTTGGAGGCATGTTTTTCAGGGGGGAAAAGTAGTCTTATACGCCAGCAAATACTGTATTTAAGTTACAGTAAGGCAGTTCTATGTGGTCACACAGTTCAGGAACTATACTTGATCAAGTCAATCACTTTGGTACTTCTCATCCCTTTTACCCAGTGATAAAGATCGAGATGCTCCATGAATCAGAATGTTACATTGTTCTCAATCTGTTTTGTGTTTGGTCTGAATACACAATGACGCTATTCTTTGAAAAGGACTTCAAAAGACTGGATGCATCCTTCATTTTAATGTACACAAATGCTGAACTACTTGGTAAGGATATTGTTTACATAGCATCACTTTCACATATGGATGCATCCTGTTTTCACAGTCTAGGGAGACCCACAAGATCAATTGCTCCATTGTTCTGTTGAAAGATAGGATAAATTACGTTTTATGATCACTTTATGTTCTCTTAAAAGCACCTGATATGTAACAATGTTCTCTAAAGGTCAGCTGCAGATTGCTGTAATACTACAGACAGGAGAGGTAAAACAAAGCAGAATATTGGGTTTTCTTAAAGGTGATGGTTTTCTAAGTGATGAAGGTCCATTGGGAATTCATGTGGGAGGTTTAGTGGTATCTCTTCTATATCAGAATTTATGTGCACAAATCTGCTGCTTGTGTCCTTGCAAACTATTTTTTTCTTAAACTGAGAGGATATTTGTCTAAGGTATAGCGCCAAATGAAATGTCCTGGTACTAACTATATTAAGTCTAATGTATCCCTTTTAGAAATGGGTCTGTTACTTTTGTGTGAAGTTGTTTTTGTGATTGTATGTGTGACTTTTAAAAACTATTTCAATAAATATTTTCACCACACTGCTCAGGTTTTTCTGTCTTTTGGTGCTGCAACTCGTGAACTGCTGTGAGGGAAAAGTACAGAGATGCTGGTTACATTCAGGTTTTACAATAAAAGATGACTGAATCAAAAGAATTAGGGGACTAATCAGAAGGACATCGAAAAATTCAAATTTTTGCAGGATACGTGGAAGATATTTCAATGCAAAGTGTATTGCTATTACAAAATCTATGCATACAAAAATATTAAACATTTTAAGCATCATGCAACATATTTATTCTAATGCCTAATTGTTTAATTACGTAATTCTAATTGATGATGATGGCATCCGTTCAGTCGTGTCCGACCCTCGGCGATTCTATAGGAAAGTCTTCACCCTGCACCCCTGTCTCTAACTGCTTCTTTTAATTGGTTCATCCCTGTATCGGCTTTGATCGTGCCGAGCCAGCGGATCCTTTGGCAACCATGTTTCCTTTTGCCGCTGAACATGCTGAGCATTAATGATTTTTCTAGCGAGTTTAATCGCATGATGTGTCCAACATAAGTTAGCTTTAGCCGTAACATCTTCCCTTTCAGTGACACAGTTGGCCTGCTCCTCTCCAAAGCCATCTTGTTGGTAACTTTGGCTGTCCATGGTATTTGCAACATTCGTCTCCAACACCATAATTCTAAAGCATCTATTCTCCTCCTGCATAGCAGAGATTATTGATGTTACGACCTCCAATTTTGACTCCGATCGTAGATTCTTCTAGATTAAGCTTCTGCATAATTACCTCTGCATAAGGGTTAAAAAGAAAGGGTGATAAGATACACCCTTTTCTTACTCCTTGGCTGACCATGACCAATCAGTGTCTCCATATATTGTTCGTACTGTGGCCTCCTGGTTGGTGTACAATGAACTGATGAGGTGGGCTAAGTGGACGACACTCCCAATTCATGTAAGGCATACCATAGCTTCTTGTGATCAACACAGTCAAATGCTTTAGAGAATGTAATTATAATTAGTGACCCTAAGATCTAGATACTTAGATCCACAGAACTCTTTATAATAGCCTTACAAATTTACCTAGCTTTAACATTCTAGTCATCATCATCAGTAAAACTTATAAAATCCAAACTGACTGTTCACTCACTACCTGATTGGCTCTCCCTGGGGGTGTGCCACCAATAGAGACAAAACACTCTGCCAATGAAGGCCAATCAGTTCAAATTGCACTCTGACTATGAGGGCCAATTAGCTCAAATTGCTTGCAGATTAGTCATCCCCTACCTGATTGCCTCTTCTGGAAATATTCCCCCAATAGGAGATGGTAGTTTAGCCCAAATTAGGAGTGAGCTCTCAACCAGGAAAGGCTAATAAGGAATCAGCCTCAGAGAATGCTGTGTTGCCAGTAAGTTGTCTTGGCCACCTGGCCACTTTCAACTCAGAGGATATGGGGGAAGCATGCTGCATTCTGTGGTAGTGTCTGCATGCCTTTTGGAGGGAGGAATGCAGGAGGCCCAGAAATGGCTGCATGCTGGCCCTCTGGGACTAAAGGTGGCCAGGAAAAGCCTCTACTATATGAGTGTTTACTCATGAGTAAGTCATGGCCCCTGCCCTCAGAATGTTTACTCATGAGTAAGTCATGGCCCTCAGCCAGGTAGCTTAGCTCCAATCAGGAAGGAGCTCTCAGCTGGGAAAGGCTAATAACTGAACAGCTGTACACCTCCAATTTCCTGCCAGTTTCAGAAATTTGCTGGGTGTGGGAGAAGCCATCCTCCTAACATGCCCTACTGCCAGTAAATTGCTCCGGCCTCTTTCAAGTCATAGGGCATGGGGGGGGGGGGGAGTGCAATGCCTTGTAGCACAGTCTCTACATGCTTTCTGGTGGATGGGGGCTGTGGGAGGCCTGGAAACAGATCCCTGCCAGTTCCCTGGGACCCAAGGCAGGAAAAGGCAATTCCCTCCTCCCAAGTACCCCTTTTCTCCAAGAGGACTGATCTCTGCCTGGCCTGCCGTTTGGGAGATGGAGATGGGTGGAAAGGAGGCAGCCAGCTACCCCATGGCCTTCCTTGCCTGCTCTTTGGGAGATACAGGTGGGTGGGCCTTCTTTACCTAGCTTGGCCTTTGAAAGATATAGGGAACAGGGTGGGAAGGAGGCAGCCCCCCTTGTGCCTTCCCTTCCTAACCTTTGGGAAATGGGGGGGGTGAGGTGGCACCCCCCCACACACACACACACACAGCTTTCCTAGCTGGGCCTTTGGAAGATCTCTTTTTCTTTCTTTCTTCATGATGGTTGATGTCATTTACTTGGATTTTAGTAAAGCTTTTGACAAGGTTCCCCATGATGTTCTGATGGATAAGTTGAAGGACTGCAATCTGGATTTTCAGATAGTTAAGTGGATAGGGAATTGGTTAGAGAACCGCACTCAAAGAGTTGTTGTCAATGGTGTTTCATCAGACTGGAGAGAGGCGAGTAGCGGGGTACCTCAGGGCTCGGTGCTCGGCCCGGTACTTTTTAACATATTTATTAATGATCTAGATGAGGGGGTGAAGGGACTACTCATCAAGTTTGCAGATGACACCAAATTGGGAGGACTGGCAAATACTCCGTAAGATAGAGACAGAATTCAACGAGATCTGAACACAATGGAAAAATGGGCAAATGAGAACAAGATGCAATTTAATAAAGATAAGTGTAAAGTTCTGCATCTGGGTCAGAAAAATGAAAAACATGCCTACTGGATGGGGGATACGCTTCTAGGTAACACTGTGTGTGAACGAGACCTTGGGGTACTTGTGGATTGTAAACTAAACATGATCAGGCAGTGTGATGCAGCGGTAAAAAAGGCGAATGCCTTTTGGGCTGTATCAACAGGGGCATCACATCAAAATCACAAGATATCATAGTCCCATTGTATACGGCACTGGTCAGACCACACCTGGAGTACTGTGTACAGTTCTGGAGGCCTCACTTCAAGAAGGACGTAGATAAAATTGAAAGGGTACAGAGGAGAACGACGAAGATGATCTGGGGCCAAGGGACCAAGCCCTATGAAGATAGGTTGAGGGACTTGGGAATGTTCAGCCTGGAGAAAAGGAGGTTGAGAGGGGACATGATAGCCCTCTTTAAGGTTGTCACTTGGAGGAGGGCAGGATGCTGTTTCTGCTGGCTGCAGAGGAGAGGACACGCAGTAATGGGTTTAAACTTCAAGTACAACGATATAGGCTAGATATCAGGAAAAACTTTTTCACAGTCAGAGTAGTTCAGCAGTGGAATAGGCTGCCTAAGGAGGTGGTGAGCTCCCCCTCACTGGCAGTCTTCAAGCAAAGGTTGGATACACACTTTTCTTGGATGCTTTAGGATGCTTAGGGCTGATCCTGCGTTGAGCAGGGGGTTGGACTAGATGGCCTGTATGGCCCCTTCCAACTCTATGATTCTATGGTTTCCAGTCCCCCACCTGGAAGTTGGCAACCCACTGGCTGCATATGGAGAAGGGTTCAGGAATAAAATCCAGCTCTTGGGATTAGAGAAGGCTACTCTTTAACTCCTTCATCACAAGCTTGAGTGGGGAGCGGGCGAACCAAGGAAGGTCACAGTGGGGTGTATGTGCTAGCACCTGTTGTTTTCCTGGGTTAAACTTTGCCTCTAGTGATTAATAAACGGCCTCCTGCCCCAAAGCCTGAGTGTGTAACTTCCTTCCTCTTAACTGTTCACATTATATTTGATCATACTACACCAATTCTTCCTTAACCATATTGCTGTTGCTGGTGTCATATCCAGTATTTGTAATAAGTAATCTTGCTGCAGCTATATTTGTCATGTTTTGTTTTCCACCTATCACAATAATCGAAGCTTAGGTAGATAGGTGGTATCAAAAACTAAAAGGATGCCAAAGAACCTATAAAAGGCAAAAATCAAGTGAAAGAACTGTAGATTCCTCAATACGAAGTTGTTTTTCTGACTTCATAAAAGACAAAATGACTTCCTTTGTGAAAATCATGCCCATAGAAGGAAAACAAGAAAGAATTGGAGAGAACAAACACAATGCCAGCTTCTAAAAAGATTAAGGGGGGGGGGAGAAATCCAATAAATTGCACACCAGTTAGTCTGCTCGCTGTTCTGGGTAACTTATGGGAAACCATGATTGGAGTTATTATATAGAAAGGAACAAGCCTTAATGACCCAAAGAGAAGGCTCCTTTTTGGAGTTCTTTGAAAGTGTCAACAAGCAAACAGATAAAGGTGAGCTGGCAGACATTATACAGGGGCTTTTCACAAAGGCCTGCCTCTCAGAAAACACTCATGAGATAAGAAGATGGGCCCCTCTTGTGCCTCAATCAGCAATTAGTTAAACAACCAGAAGCAGAAAAGGGACATGTGAAGGGAAGCTGTGTGGTACTGATATTCATCAACAGGAAAGATCTGAGTTAGTGGATCAGCCAAGCTGACATATAACACCACACTGCTCAGAACAGGTAAATTTTTTGGTCAACTGGGTGGGGGTAGTAACTTGGCAAAAGAAACCGTATATAAATGTAGAGTGAAATTTAAACATCCTAAATAAGTATAAACTGACGTGATCAGAACTGATGATGACCGAACAGAAATCTTGGCCCTGTGGTGAGCACCTCAATTAAAATGTTGCTGCAAAAAAACTGGTGAAAAAGCCAAATTCAAAACAGAAATTACTTGAAAGAGAACTGAAAATAAAATAACCCATATTGTAATGTCCTTATATAGATCCACAATCCCCACCTGTCTGTGGAATATTGCACACAATGCTAATGCCCCATCTCAAAAAGGTATCACGTCTGTTCAACCAAATTCCCATCTTCACAGGGCAAAAGCTTAAGTGTTTGAGGGTAGGGGCATAGGGCAACTCTTGCCAGGAAACTCAAGGCAGTACTGCTTGGCTTCAGCAGAGGCACTGGGAGCTTTGGCCTGCAATCTTAGGCACTCTTATCTGGAAAGGAAGTCATGCTGAACCAAGTGAGAGTTATTAAACAAACCAGCTTCTGAATAAAAATATACAGGAGACCATCGACAGTCCAGCAAATATCCAGTTCTACCCAGAAGCCTGGTAGCGCCTCTCCTTTGAGGGCTCAATAAAGCCAGAGTCCAGTAGCACCTTTAAGATCAACAAAGATTTATTCAAGGCACTCGAAAGCTCTCGGCCTGAATAAATCTTTGTTGGTCTTAAAGGTGCTACTGGACTCTAATTTTATTGTGCTACTTCAGACCAACACGGCTACTCATTTGAATCTTTTAAGAGCTGGGCAACTCAGAGGTTTCTACATAGTTACAGCTGTGGAGGATCCACCCAGAAGACGCAACGGAGCCCCGACGGAGTTGTCGCCAAAACTCAAACCGTGAGGTGTCTGATTCATGGCCGGAGTAGAAGCGCCCAAGGAGACCTCAGAGCACGCCCAAAATGTCTGCTTCCCCCCTCAGCTCCCCGGAGCAGCCGCCTGCGATTACAGAGCAGAGCTTCTCTTCCGCGGACAGTATCCAGGCGGCGCAGGGGGTCTTTCTTCTTTCTCCAGCCAAAGAGGTCTCTGCGCTCGGGTTGCCCCCAGTTAATTGGCTGGCGCATCCCCACTCCCAGGGGCCTCCGTCGGTTAAAACCCCGCTGTCCGTGCAGTCTCTTTGGCCAGCCATGCTCTCCTCAAGCGCCCTAAGTGCAGACGGCCCGCAGCCCCTGCGCCGTCGATGGAGCTGGACGCCCGCGGGCCTCTGGCGCAGGGAGGGGGCTGAAGCCACCGCGGCCGCCCGGAAGCCCCGAGGCGCTGCTGCCTGTGCTCAGCGGGGAGCGAAACTGGACTTCTACGTCCTTTGGTCTCTGCAGGAGCCGCCCCGTCAGCTCACCGTCAGCAGGTGAGACCTCCCGGTGTTGGCTGCACGTGCAGAAATACAGCGCCAGTTCCAAAAAAGCACGTTAATGGTTACACATGATCCAAAGAGCCTGAGGGCCTTCAGCGGTCACAATTATACCACACGCCATAACGTTTCCAACATAAAATAATGGACATTAACCAATTCTCGTCAATTAAGAAACGCATGTGCAGAAGGCCAAAGTTAAATTCTCTGTGTGTGTTCTCACGTGCTAGCCAAAGGCCAAGCTTAATGGTTTGCATCCATTATTGGGGACTTCACTTTTGTGACTCATATTACTACCTGCCTGGCCTTAGAAAGATGTTTTGTGTTGGAATAGTTATAGTTTATGTGTGTGTGATGTTATTGTGACCACAGAAGAAGGCCCCAGGGTCAAAATGTGCTGGGTGTTTTGATGTAATATTTAATCATTAGTGTGCTTTTGGGGGGGAATTGGACATGCAACATCTCAGTTGCTGCGAACCTGAATTTAAGTTTTTAATGATATCTTTTTAAGGTGTTTTTAATCCTAATTATGCACACTAGGTAATAAATAGTTGTATTTTATTCTTTTGTTTGATTGTATGTTCCCTTCTGGGGATTTGGTGGTTTCAACTAAGAGAAACCTTATTTAAATCATAAGGACTGTTTGTTCCTTGATCTGCAGTTGTTTTCTATCCCCTCTATCATGGCTTGTTCAGGGTGATTAAAAGTAGCTGTTGAATTCTTTTACCGTTATGCAAGTATACACAAGTTTGGTTCATACATGCAAGAGGATGAAGTGTCAGAATGGCTTGTGCCCCTTCACACAGCATATGGTGGATTCTATCTTTGAATGTTTACGTTAAAAAGAAAACCCTCTATGTGAATTGTAAGTGGGCTGACTTGGGTGACGTTTAGTCGGATATAAAGTTTATTTTGCACCTAATCCCTGCTGCATTCTCTGTATGTATATGTACATCTCTACATCACCATCACTACCATGCCCTGGTAAAAGAAAGACGTTTTAAAATCAACTGTGAAGACTAATCAGTTCTGTGCTGGTTTCACAGAAGGGTGTATCTTTCTACTGATTCGATTGGTTTATTGCTGGTTCCGGTTTTTCGAAGTAAGCAAGAAAGGAATGGATAGACGTCTCATACTAAAAAGTCCAGATCCTGCAGTGTGTATCGTGGTTTAATCAGTTGTTCATCGATAATGAACTGTAGGCTTGCAAAGAATTCTCTACAAGAGAGTTGGACTCTTAATTTGCAGAAACTGAGTTTGATTCCCTCTCCGCCATATGGAGTCTGCTGGGTGACCTTGGGCCAGCACCGTTCTCTTATCCCCATCTCCTTCACAAGGTGCCTATTGTGGAGAGGGGAAAGAAATATGATTGTAGGCTGCTCTGAGAATCAGGTAGAGAAAAGGAGGTGTTAAAAAACTTATACTTTCAACTCTTCACAAATTCATATGATCTAGGCAACAAAAGGTAGATCAGAAGAAACATTGCCTATTCTTTCTTATTTCTAATTTCCTGTATATATATATTTTGTCTGCTTTCTCTTGTGGGAGCACACCATGATTACAAGCAAAAGAGGCCTTAAAATAAGAAAATAGATTTCCACACGGCTTCACTCTAATTGATATGCGGTGACCCTTCCTTCTTTCCTTTTTTTGCCCAAGAAAATGTGGCCGGAAGTGTTACCAGACCCACTTGCCGCTTCCGCTGCCTAAACAGTTAGTGATTTTTGGGTTGGGTGATTGGAACTGTTCTCAGAAGATGAGCATCGCTGTGGAGATACTGGTGAATCCGGATGTTAAGTCACAAAGGATTGGGAAACTGGGGCCTGAAACCAGGTAAATTCTACATGCCAAATGAAACATGCTGCCTCTCTTGTGATTCTTAATGTGTAAAATCCTTTCCAAATTTATGGTGACAGGAGTTTTTAAAAAACCACCAGTATAAGGGGAGGGAATAAAATGAAAACCTTCCAGTGTGTTACCCCAGGCCATTTCCTCAGGGGTCATCTGCCCCACAGCCAGGCCTGTTGGAAATTGTGGGGTTTACCTGCTTCCCCACAGCATTGTGGCGCATTTGCATACCTCTTTAGGTGCCCTCAGATTTTTTCCACTCAAACGTGCTGTGCCATGAAGTTTGGGAAAGGTCACAATCAAGTTTGAATGGCTGCAAAATGAATGAGTGCAAAAGTCTGGATTTCCCCACCATGGCATTGGCCCTGTGGCAGCTATTTCTTTTGCCCATCATGGGGTGGGTTCCAACATTTTTTAAAGAAATTGGCAATTGAACATGATATGTGTCTATATAATATGTAAGCTATATAATATAACAATATGTCTGAATTCAAAAGAAAGACAGTTTGAGAAAGGAAGTCACCAGCCCTCTATTGGCCATCACAAAAGCAATGGAGAAACCCCACAGGCCTGCTCCCATATACCATCCAAGTCTGCGTTTGAATTCAGTCTTGAAGAATGAACTTAACTGTGCACTGTCCCTTATGAGGCCCACCCTGGCTGTTCTGTTCTTGTTACCCTCAAGATCTGTTGGGTAGTCTTTGAGTGCTGCATATCTTCTCTGTCCTCAACAGTTATCAAAGTAAAAAAGACATTATCCCAGAGTGATGTGAACAGTGATCTGTGCTTTTGCTTGGGCAGGTGTTTGTTATGGGAAGGTGAATGGAGGGTGGATGTTCTGATGGCTTCGTTGAAGCAGGCAGAGAGTGGTAACCCTGTTAAGCTGCTCTTGACAGTCAAGGAAAAGGTAAGAGAACTGATATCATTTCTGAGCCTTGTACTTGAACTGTCTGGATTCCTTTGACTTAGTCCTAAGCCCCAAAGTGGATGCTCTGAAAACAGCGTCCATCCCTGTAATAGCACTTTGATTGGGGATGGGAACATTTTGCTATTGAGCATTACCTAAAACCTTTGAAAAGTGCTTATCTGCATGCTTTCTAAACCATCTGTGTTTGATGGTTCTTTTCTTGAGTTCCGATGGGTTTTACTAATTACTAGGTTAGAGGGGATTCTGTTAATTCCCATGAATGATAGTATCACTTGTTGTCTATAAACTACTCAAGCTGTTCTCATGGCCCTCTTTCTGTAATGAAGAGTAGGAATTAGGGACAACCTCACTAGTTGCTTCCACACTATGACCCCTTTTTCACTGATAGTCTCTTTTCCACAACTGGCTTAATGTGAATCAGAAACACTGATTCCAAATAGCATTTACATAGAACTCCAGCAGTGTCTATCCCTATGGGCAAGACCTTATAATTATATTTACTTGTGAAGAAAGAGTCTGAGAGTGCTTCCATGGCCCCTTGATTAATGAATGCCTGCTAACTCTAAGTGGCTGTAGCAATCCTGAATAAATCTCTCACCCAACAGGGGATTTTAATTATTGCTTTTCCATTTGCAACTGAAATATTTTTTATTTTTCATGGGCATAATTTTATAATGGCATGATTGCAGAAATAAAGACTAATGAATGAAATTATTTTGCTGCAAAGAACTGAACACCCCCCCCCCCCAATTGCTTGAACTAGGAACTGATCATGAACTCATTCTGGAACTCAGCGGGAGTGAACAGGATGTAATTAAATAATATGAGAAGAAAAAGGAGGTATGAAAAAGGTAGCCCTGGAAAACCTCAGTGATCCTTTATTGGTGAGGACATAGGGAGCCAGTAATGCCGTTGTATTTTGTGTGAGGAAAAATCTCCACAAATCAGGTCTTTACTAAAGGAACAGAAAACACTGAAATGCAAAAAGCCCTTGACAGCATAGCTTGGCTTCTCCATAAACAGTGAATAAAAGAAAGATGCCTACTTCAGACTGACCACCTAGTTATGTAAGCAACCTCACTGTAGGCCTTGACTGTTTGAAAGAGCCAAAGGCAGCTGCTGACAATTTTTGTATTGAACGTTGGGTCTAGTGGCTTCAGCTGTCCTCATATCTGCATCTTCTCCTTAGCTGCTCAACAGCACCCCCGCTCACCCATTTCGGACCCCAGAACCAGGTCAGTCGCCTGTTCTTCCTGAAGAGATTGTTTCTGAAGTCAAGGGACCAGATGAGCCTCCTGGGGTATGTTGAGCTGCGAAGCTTTCTTCTGTGAGCAGTCTTGTTTGTTCTTCTCTGTTATTTCTTTCTGTCATTTGCATGAATAGTTGTGAACCTTAATATGTCCATATCAGCAATTATTTGAAGCATACTGAAATGGCAGAATCCTGAACCGAGCTTCTTTAGATAGTGTGTGTGTGTGTGGGGGGGGGGTGGTACTGTTTTTGCTTCCCTCACGTTAAAATTACATGCATATAGTATGTGCTACATTAAACCTTTCTCCTGTGTTCAAAGATACTTGAGTTTTTTGCATGGAAGAATATTAGAAGTATAACTTCACATCAGCTGTCTGACCAAATGGGTTGACGGCAATGTCCCTTGGAGTCTTCATAATTAATGTGTAGAATCCAAATACCTTCCTTCATAAAGCATGGGACAGCTCCAGCTTAGACGCTGTGTGCCAGTTGCAAAACAGGGTCCCATATGTTGTGGTTCTCATTGAAAGTTGCAGGATTCCTTGTAGCCAAGAGTTGCTCCCTTTCAGGACTACCCCTTCATTCTTCACAACTCATTTCCTGATTTTGATCTACTTCTACTGTGTTGGACAGGCTCAATGTCAGAGATCAGTGCCTATTAAAGAAATTGTGCTGGAAGAGAAGGAATTTTCTCCTGTACTGGAGACGCTGTTGATGCTCCCACCTCCAGAAACAACTGTGATACAACAAGAATGTGAGGAGGCCACACAGAAAACTTGCCAGCCTGGTCCACTTTCTCTGCAGAAGACCAGAAGGGTTCTCTTTGAGCCTTCAACAGCTAAAGGACAGGAGGAAGCGGAAGGTAAAATAGGTTCATAATAAAGGAGTAAGGGCAAGTTGTTTATATCTGTTTATAGCCCACCTTTATTATTGAGACTTAAAGTTGTATAAAAAACACATCCAATAGCATGGAATATTGAATAACCTATGCAGTAACAGTGCAAAAATGATCAGATATCAAACAGTGCAGTACGTGAAACTGTACAAATAGAAAACAATGTAGTAATAGCATAGAATGTCTTGACCTGGATAGCCCAGGCTAGCCAGATCTCATTGGATCTTGGAAGCAGAATTAGTCCTGTCTAGTATTTGGATGGAGTATAGACAGCTGTCAGTCTTATCATTTGCAGATAGTTTTATTCAGATGTTAGTTTGTGAACTTAAGTGGAGTGGATTTGTGCAGCACGTGGTGCAGTTGCTGTGTTTCAACTTACATTCAACTTATTCTGCGTGTACTATTCAACTTGCATTCAGAGTACTCTTTCTGCAATGTCTGTGTTTCAGAACCCTCTTCTCTGTGTCTTTATCTCCTTGGCTTGCCTTTCCTGCAATCAAAAATTAGTGAGCAAATGAAATCTGCAAAATGCACAAGCATGTTCAAAGAGGCTGGAGCTTGAACAAGTGTGAAATATAATGGAGTCAGTGGATATGCAAAATATCATAACAAAAAGGGTGCTGCTTTTTATGGGCATAGAATCCCAATATTTGTTACCCAAATCAGGCTCATCCAGTGCCTGGAAATAACATATGCAAATATAACATGCCTGGAACTAAAACATGCCCTCTAAAAATAAAGTTCTGATTGTTGATGTCATTTATGGAACTTTAGCTTATGAGGAAATGGTGACCTAGCTAACTCCTATGAGTAACCTCCTCCTCAAGTATTTAGATCAATCTAATTTTAGATTGCCCAGGAACTGTAGAGGTGCCTTTACACTATCAGGAGAAGAATACACCACTTGGCTAGTATTGTATTGATATTTAATTTATACCAATAATTGAGAAATAAGATTCCTTCATAAATATTTGCTTTTTAAGCTCAGAAGAGACATCATCATTACACAACAGTTCAGCTATTCAGAATAGCACAAGTATTAAACTAATAAGGCAGACATCTTATACCAACTGGCTAACAGGGTTCCAAAGACTGAGGCCTTGATCTTGGCTGGGGTACAGCTTAACATTGCTCCCTCGGCCAGGTCGGGGCCCTTTTGATTGGAGGCCCAGGTCCTGGGAATAGCCCGCATGGCATTTTACCATCTTCACCAGGCTATTGGCCACAGAGATCCATGCAACAGTCACCTCTGGAATAGATTTCTGTAACTCACTCTGTGCAGGTCTACCCTTGTCCCTGACCTGGAAAGGGTAGACCTGTGCAGGTCTACCCTTGTCCCTGACCTGCTGGTGCAGAACACAGCTGCTAGGGGGCCCATATCCAGCCTGTGCTGAGGCAGCTGCATTGGTTGCCAGTTGTGGCCCAGATCAAGTTCAAGGTTTTAATTTTTATCTTTAAGGCCTACACGGCTTGGGCCCTACCTATCTGAGACCGTTTATGCACAGGGAACTTCACTGCCTCAGCTCCTGTGCAGGAGCACAAATCAGGGGTGGATGATGTGCACCAGGCCAAATGCTCCCCCATATGGGTGCAGGAAGAACTGGGGCAACCTGCCATGACTGAAACTACAGCCTGCAGCCTGGCGTGAAACCTCCAGTGCATAAATGGTCTGAGGGACCACTTGTTGCCTTATGCCCCACGCAGGGCTCTTCACTCTGCAAGTGCTAATCTGCTAGAGGTCCCTGGCTCTAGGCAAGTGTGTTTGGCCTCAACCTGGGCCAGGGCCTTTTTGATCCTGGCCCCAACCTGGTAGAATGAGCTCCTAGGACAGGGGTAGTCAAACTGCGGCCCTCCAGATGTCCATGGACTACAATTCCCAGGAGCCCCTGCCAGCATTCGCTGGCAGGGGGCTCCTGGGAATTGTAGTCCATGGACATCTGGAGGGCCGCAGTTTGACTACCCCTGTCCTAGGAGATCTGAGGGCCCTGACAAAGCTGTCAAAGTTCTGCAGGGCCTGTAAGACAGAGCTCTTCCACCAGGTCTTTGGTTGAGGCCAGGGCTAGTAACAACAGGGGCCCCTCCTCGGGCTACACTGTAACATCATGCATGCACCATACCCTGAGGTGGTTGACTGGTTGGGGGTTGGATAGTAGGGGGGGATTATGCTGCTGCCTCATGTTTGTTTTATAAGCAGTTGACTGGGTTTTATTTGGGTTTTTATGTATTATGTAACCCCCCCCCCCACAAGTCCCTGGAGAGTGGTGGGCTAAAAATGTAATTAATAAATTGGTGAATGGCTGAGTAGGAGACAATGAGGTAGGAGAAGGGGAGAGAACATGGGGGTTGCCAGTGGGAGGGGAATAGAGAGGAACATAAGGTGCCATCCCACAGTTCCGTTCTTGATCCAATGACTGGCACCACACAACTGGGCCACAGTTTCCCTAGGTAGAGACTGCTGGGGGGGGGGGTAGCTTAAGACATAGAGGCAGATAATAGTAGTTTAGCTGTTGAGTGGGAAGGAGATAGAGTTGCCAACTCCAGGTTAGAGATTTTGGTGCAGAGGGTGGGGTTTAAGGAAGGGTGGAACTTCAGAAGGGTAAAATGCCATAGACTCCACCCTCCAAAGCAGCCTTTTCCTCCAGGGGAGCTAGGATTGCCAACCTTTAGTGCAGAGCTGGGGACCACATGCTTTCCAGATGACTGTGATAAATTCCCTTGGAGAAAATGGTTGCTTTGGAGGGTGGAGTCTGTGGCATTATGATGAAGAAAAGAAGAAGAATTGGTTCTTATATGCCATTTTTCTCTACCTGAAGGAATCTCAAAGCGGCATACAATACATTAAAACCTGCCAAGGTAACTTCCCTCCACAAACCTTGCCCACCCAAGGTGCCACTCTTACATTTCCAAGAATTTCCCAATACAGAGCTGGCAACTTTAAGGAGGAATTGATGTCTGTAGTTGCGAGATCCTTTGTCATTCCAATGCCCCCTGGTGGCTGGCAACTCTAGGAAGAGGGAAAGATGCAGGAAAAGGAGAGAGGTTATGGGGCCTTTCAGGAAAGGGGGGAAAGGAAGTAGTGGAGGAGAAAATAAGATGTTTACTGCAAGTCCTTGCATGGTTTTGCTTGTGCCTTCATACATGTCACCAGACATTACTTTATTATGCAAACAAATTTGGATAATTTAAACTAATTCACCAGCATTACTTGCATTTTTAACTACTCATAAAATATTCTTCTCTGTAGAATCTTAAATTGAAGTAGTGCGAAATGTACAAGTCTTCCTGTTTTAGCTTGAAAAGTTTAGACATCGGTATGTCCAGCTGCTTTGCCCCCTGAGGTTGCAGATTCTTTTGTGATAAGGAGAAACACTTGATGCAACTAAAAGCCAAGAGAAGAATTTTAGGAAGGGTGAATGAAGCATGAAAACTGTTACTCAAACAGCTGGTCATTAGTTGCATGAGCTAGGGAGTTTGTATGATTTCCTTTGATAAAGTTAATAGTTGAGGACTTAGGTCCTTTTCTTTGATTTCTGATGTGTTTACTTCAGTTGCATGAATGCCTAGCATTAATAGCTATGAGTAGACAGAGCTGTATGAAAAAAGAGGAGAGGAATTGGGGGAAGGATCAGTCAGGCCATAAGCTTATCAATCTTCCTTTGGGTTGAGGTGGGTAGTCCAGCACTTACGTATGAAAACACCATTGCACACTCAAGATTTGTGTGTTTTATCCACAGATTCAGAGGTGAAAGAGTTGCTAGGTGAGTACCTCTATCCTTTAGACCAGTGGTCCCCAACCTGCGGGCTTTGGCCCGATGTCGGGCCGCGAAGGCCATGGCACCGGGCCGCGGCTCCCTCTCCCCGCCCCCCCCCTGCAGTAAAAAAACTTCCCAGGCTGCAAGCTTGCAGCCCGGGAAGCTTCTTACTGCGGGAGGGCGGGGAGACGGAATCAGGGCCGGCCGTGCCCATGCGGGCGCGGCCCGCGGGTGCAGCCCGATGCGTGGGCGCGGCCCGCGGGCGTGGCACGCAGGTACGGCCCAATGCGCGAGCACAGCCCGCGGGCGCAGCCGATGCGTGGGCGTGGCCCGCGCCCCGATGCCCTGCCGGTCCCCAACCTCAGAAAGGTTGGGGACCACTGCTTTAGACCAGTGATTCTCAAAGTGGGCGCTACCGGCCCCTGGTGGGGGCTGCAGCGATCCAGGGGGGCGGTGATGGGCCACAGGTGCATTTGGGGGTGATGAATAACTATTAAAATTTTAAAAAATTAATTTCCAGGGGGCACTGAGTAATATTTTTTCTGGAAAGGGCGGTAGGCCAGATAAGTTTGGGAACCACTGCTTTAGACTTTCCTTGGGATTCTTATTCTGCCGGCAGAGATTCTTGTAAGTTTTGTTTTTCCGCAGCATTCTCCAGTGGGAGGAACAGAAATGAAAACCCCAGAAGGGACAGTGCCCCCAGAGAAGTGTTTCCTTTTAAGCTCAAGCTGTGCAGATCAGTGACAGAACCATACTTTCAAAGCCAGATATGGTCCTGTTGCGTGTAATGTTGACGGAGGGGGGGCATTTAAAGTGCCCAAGATATGGTTAATTTCTGGGTGGGAGACTGCCTTTGAACTCTGATTTCTGCCTTTGAACTCTGATGGATAAAATGCAGAATATACTAAATAACTGAGGATGAAATAGGAACCGTCCATAGTCTGGTAAATAAAATCTTATTTCATTATATAGCTGTCCTACTTGATCACCACAGCGAGTTTTAAAGTACAGCTGGTCCAATAGACATTTTATCCATGCTGTTATTCCTGAAAAGTAAATCGGTTATTACCTTGAGAAAAATTATTTTGCTCTGATTTTGTGTGTGGGGAGGTGCTGAACTGCCTTTTATTTTTCGTCCCCAAGATATGAAATATCCTGAATTTTCTGTTAATTACACTTCATAATTTTGAGGGCAGGGGTCTTCTGACCTACCATCTCAAAGTGAGGTTGAGTCTATCACGTAGTTCTGCTGACTATGTGAAATTTTGCTCTGCAGCATGTCCAAGTCCTCGGTGGTGTCATGCCATGTGCCTGAGTGATCCTGAAACAGCTGTTTTGATAGGTGGTGAAGAAACCAATCAACAGCTTTGCAAGGATGCTCTTTGGAAACTGGAAATTGGTGAGCATTTTCTCTGTGTTAGTGAGTGCAGGAGAGAATGAGAATATGGGTGAGAGATGATAGAATAAAAAAGGAATATTGAATGCTGTTACCTGGCATTTTGGACTTGGAAAGGATTTGGAGGAAATCTGAAAAGAATTCAGAGAGCTTTGGCCATGGTTGAAGGCAGATAACTCTGCTAAAGCTGTACTGGCTTACATCTGGTCAGTGCCTTAAGGGGAAACCTTTGCTGATTCTGCACATATTTTGTTGTTTTTTTTTCCATTGTAGATCCTACTGAATTCAGATTGATTTGAACTCGGGTCTCCCTCTATCCCCCCCCCAAATTGAAACAGAAAGTGTTCTGCATTTGATTGGGAAGCTCAGAGCTGGGAGGGGAGCCAAGTACATCAGGAGTGTCTTTCTTTTCTTGAACGAGGGGGGGGGGTAGGATTGTAGACAGCAGAGGAGGAGGAATAAATCCAAGAGGCAAATCTCTGCTGAGAGAGGTTATGGCTTCTGGAGCGCAGTCACTTTAAGACAGGGAGGGTTGCCTTGCAACTGAGTCTTGGGGGCCAAGAAGCTGGCTCCAGATTTTAACATGTTTATGGCTAGTGGGGCCTCCTGATTTTGCTCTTTGTCTTTTGCTGCTGACTTTGCAGATGACGACTTCTGGTTCCCCATGGACTTCCCAGGTCAAAATTTCATGCCACAGTGTCCACGGGGTCACACTGCTACCTATGACCCAGACACCAAGCGTATCTACATCTTTGGGGGCCTTAGGGAAGGGAAGCACTATAGCAGCATCCATGTCCTGGACACGACATCTTGGAAGTGGCTTCGCATAGCTGTGAGTGAGGGCTGAACCTATGACTGAGTAACTGAACATAAGAAGATAAAAACCAAAAGTGGGGGACGGACTAGAACTGGAACCAAAACAACCCAACTGGTAACAGTTAGGACCTACAAAGGTTGAATGTCTGTATTGTTGTTGAAATTATATTACTTTTATTTTGCATAATTTAAAAAAACAACTATAGGAATCAAAAAACTTATATCCAGCCCATAGGATATTGCAACCAGTAGGCTATGCACAATGTGAACCAATAGACCAACGTGTTTTGGTCTTTATAGGGCCTTCTTCAAAGGTCTGGTTTTAACACACACCAGTTCTTAACACATATAAAATATGTACAGAAGCCAATAAAAGCTTCAAAGTAAGCGTCTGTAAAAGATAAAGAATTAAACTGTTATGTAGATGTTATGTATTAACTTGGATTGTGTAGAATTAATCTGTTACCTCCTGATTCTGGGATTCAGTGCTGCTTAATGTGGAGGTTCCCCTCAGTCACCATGGCAAGGAACTACTGATAGACTTATCCTCAATGAATCTGTCTAATCCCTAAAAGCTGTTTATTCCTGTAGTCATTACTACATCTTTTGGCAGCAAATGTCACATTTTAATCACTCTCTGTGCAAAGCAGTGTGGGGTTCATTTGTTCTTGTGCTAACGTGGCTACAGTGCGGGCACACCTTTCTGACCCATGTCCAGCATGGCGCGTGATGTTATCGTGAGAACACTGCATGATCATCTTCTGATGTCTAACCTTCAAACATTAGACAATAGGGCTTGTAGTTAACAGTGTATCATTAACAATGTATCAGCATACAGCTGCGAAAACAGGCAGCTTTGCACATACACAATGGTAATTTTTATGTTTCAATAAAAAACAGCCTCTCGAGATTGGGGGGAGTCGCTGGACCAATTCCATGTATGTGTGTCACCTCAATTTGGCTCAGTTCTTCAGACTCCATTACTGAAAATAGGGACTGTAAAAATAGGGCCAATGAACACAGAAGCAAAAAACATATTTGAACTTCTCTCCCATCTCTCCAGCTTCCTTTAGCAATCTCTATTCTTTTATCATCCAAAGACCCTACTGCTGCTCTGGCTGGTTTCCATTTTGTTTAAATGTTTATTTTTGTCTTAATGCTTTTAGCAACCTCCTTCTCAAAATTTGTTTTTGCATGCCTAATTATTGACTTAATTTCTTTTACCAGAGTCCATGGTCTCTTCTGTTCAATTCATTGGGACAGACTTTCCACCTTTTAAAAGAAAACTTTTTACTTTTTATAGCTTCCTTGCATTGTTAACCATGAGGGCATTAGCAGTTTAGGAAAAAAAATACATTCACTTTCCCATTAGCGCTTTCCTGGGTTCTGTTTCCCAACCAAGCTGACTCAGTTCTGTGGGTTCTGTAGCTGACTGTGGGTTTCCCTACTTGACTCAATATCAGCCTGTCAGGCATCATCCATGAGTTCCCTATTGGAAATGTAATTCCATGGGGCGTTAATGTTCATAATCTACCCATGTAGTTTTCGTGAATCAAAATGGCCGCTTTGGGCAATGATCACAGTCTGAATTGGTCCGCTGTGTGTTCAGGAATTGAGTTCCAAGCTGCAAACTTGCAGCTAATATATGAATGAAAATCTGGTCTGGGAACTCAGAGCTAGTAGAGAACAGTAAAGGGTAGTTTGGCCTGTAAACTAAGCATTGGTTAGCAACAGAGTAGGTTCTTTAAATCCATTCCTCTCTTTCTAACCCTACAGCTCATCTAACTCCTTTTGTAAGCATTTCTTCAAGTAATAGAGAGGTGAACTAATGCCTCATTCATTTCACAGGTGAGTGAGCAGGTGCTTTGTCCATCAGGAACTTGAGGGGAATCATCCAGAAATGTCTGTAGTTGGAAACCCCCACCCCAGATTTTGATATGCAGGTCCCCCTAATATGCGAAGACTCTGTTGTGACTGGGAATTTCCTCTTCAGGCGAAGGGGAAGGTGCCAACGCTGTCTTATCACAGTGCCAACATCTATCGTAAAGAGCTGTTTGTCTTTGGAGGAGCGTTCCCAAAAATATCGTCTCTGGAGACTGGGGCCTGCAGTAATTCACTTTTCATTTTCAACCCTGAGTATGAGATCTGGTACCAACCGATTGTGGAGGGAGAGAAGCCTTTGCCTAGGTTTGGGTGAGTCACCTTCTAGCTTCCATATCTCAGAGAAATTTGAAAAGGAAGATTCTTTTGATTTGGGGGAGGGACCGTGGCTTGGTGGTGGAGCATTGGCCCTGCATGAAGAAAGTCCCAAGTTCAAGCACTAGCATTGTCCACTAAAGAGCCTTAAGTAGTAGGTGATATAGAAGACCTCTGCCTACAACCCTGGAGAGCTGCTGCCAGTCATAATAGATGGGGGGGAGGGTGTTGTGCACCATCCATTTGCTTCCAACTTATGGCGACTCTGAATTAAGGGCCTTCAGAATTTACCATTTATAACCTTTCAAATTGAGGGTTGTGGGTTCCTATTTGATATCTAATTGATGCCACTCTACATGTAGTTTAAACACATTACTGCAGGTCCTCTTCTTTGCTGCCAACAGGAAGCGCTCCCTGCCCTCCTCTAAGTGACAATCTTTCCAATACTTAGATAGCAATCGTGTCCCTTCCCAACCTCCTCTTCTCCAGGCTGAACATTCCCAAGTCCCTTAGCCTTTCTTCATAGGGTTTGGTTCCCAGGCCCTGGATCATCCTTGTTGCTCTCCTCTGTACCTCTCAATTTTGTTCACATCCTTTTTGAAGTGAGGCCTCCAGAACTGCACACAGGACTCCATGTGGGGGTCTGACCAATGCAGTATACTGTGGGGCTATGGCATCTTGCAATTTGGATGTGATGCCTCTGTTGATTACAGCCCAAGACTGTACTCACCTTCTTTACCACCGTATCACACAGTCTGCTCACATATAGCTTGAAGTTCACAGGTTTCCCAAGATATTCACACACACTGCTACCCAGAAATTCACTTGCATGTACTTTATTTGTGCTCTTTTTTATGTAGCCATTCCGGCACCCTGTTGAGGAACAAGTTGATCATATTTGGAGGCCAAATGAATTCTACATACCTGAATGATACCAGCATTTTGGATCTAGGTAAGAACTGGGCAGGGCCTCCCTCCTTGAGAGTTGTCTGAGTTTGGGTCAGGTCAGAGTCCTTTTTAAGGCAACTGTCTTCTGATAGGCCTAGGGAGGATAAGGGGAACAAGAGAGATGCCTGTTCACAGAAGATTACCTTGGTGGAGTACCTGGGAATTTCCTTTGATTCTCCAAAAGGTGAATCCCACATGTGGGAGGATGGCTGGTCTTGCAACAGAGCTTGTAGCTATAGAGAATGCGATAGCCTCTTTGGTTTGCAGTAACTACCCAAGTAGTGGTGCAGCAGGAATTGCTTCCTAATCAATCACGTTTTAATGACATAAAAAGCTCTATTTACCCTTGGCCCCAGAGAAGCACGTCAGACCTCAGCAAGGGCCAGAGCCTTCTCGGTCCTGGCCCCCACTTGATGGAACGAGCTCCTTGAGGAGATCAGAGCCCTGCCCAAACTTCCACAGTTCTGCAGGGCCTGCAAAAGGGAGCTCCTCCACCAGGCATTCGCTTGAGGCCGACTGACTCGGAACATCTGCAGGTCCCCTCCCCCCAGACACCCTCCCATGACTGAACAATTTGATCTCCCGATTGTTGTTGTGTTATTCATGTGTTGTAATTGTTACCAATAGATTGTTGTGATGTTCTGTTGAAAATTGTATAATATTATAGACTGTTATAATGTTCCATGTATATTTATGCAGTGTTCCATGTAAACCGCCCAGAGCCATAAAGAATGGGCAGTATAAAAATCCAAATAAATAATATTTATCACATGGCATATAAAAATTGTTTGAGTACTTGTGTTGATCTACAGTAGAAGTGCATGGTTTGAGTCTAATGGCACCTTAAAGACCAACAATAATTCCAGGGTATAAGCATTTGCAAGTCAAAGTGTTCTTCATCAGATACTTGCTGAAGGGAGCTTCGACTTGTGAAAGCTTCTGCCAATATAAAACTGCCCTTTGGGGCTAATTTATGACATGTAAGAACATAAATTTGCCTTCTGTTTCTACACGCAGGATTGCAGATATACTCAGAGGGCTGTGAACTGCTGGCCTTTTGCTACCTAAGCACATAAAGCTTCATTGTAGAGGTCAGAGGTCCCCACTAAAGCAAACCCAATGTAGCTTATTTCTAGCAAATGGTTTCCAATTTTCCAGCAATTTTATCACTGTAAGGGGAGCAGACTAGTATTGGGCCTAAATAAAAAGTATTTGAGGACCTGGTTGTAACAATATGCTATTATATAGCCTTCTGGAAACATCTCCTGATTATTCTTCCTGCCATTCCAGGTTTCATGGAATATACATCAGTTCCTTTTCTTTCAGGTCAGCCTTCTGCTCGCAGGTAAGAGCTACTTATGGGATTTGTAGCCATACTAGTGCCTAGAAGGGGAAGCCACCCCTGGGTCGTATCAGTCATTGCATGTTACTTCATCAGGTGGGTATCCCTGAATCCTGGGCCAGGGAAGAGGTAGAGTTATAAATTGGATGTGCTATTTTTTTTTGGGGGGGGAGTGCTAGTGGATGTTTCAGTATTGTGGTTTATGGTTAGATAAGGTCCTGGGGAAGTGATGCGAGTTTGGGTAGAGCTGGAGAGAATGCAGAGGAGAGATGTCTGCTTTGTTTGTTCCTGCATGTATTTCAGAGAGTTTCAAGAAGACTTCTTGTGCATCTTTGCCTTTTGCCACAATTACCCGTGTAGCTTTCTGCATAACTCTTGGCCATGGTCCCTTCCGTGAAGGCCATCTTGTAGGCTTTGTACTGACCAAAGGGACTGTCTTCTGATTGCAGTTTCCATGCTGCCATGTCGGTGTCTGATCAGAAAGTGCTGATAAGTGGGGGCTGTAATGCCAAAGGAGCCTTTCAGGATGCGTTCACCTTCCACCTTGGTAAGTCAGTGAAGAGCCACTTCTGCCAACACCCACTCTCCTTCAGACCAAGAACGAGTTTTCCAGCACCTGTCCCGTTTCCTTTGCAGATACGTTAACGTGGAGTGCAGTGGTGCACAGTGATCTTTGCTCCGTACCCCGGGCAGGCCACACGCTGTTGAACTTGACTTCCGCCCACTTGACAGACATGGATAAGGAGAGCAGAGGCAAGTGCAACCTGTGCACAGTGCTGGTCTTTGGGGGTTCAGACTATGCTGGAAAGTTCTACAACAGTACCAGCAAAATTGAGTTGGACCTCGGGGAGATGAAGGGAGCCTCCTAAAATCCAGTCTGAGCCAGGCCAAGCAAAGGTAGGAACAGAAAGACCGTGGATGTCAATAGAATGGAAGCAAAACAAACAAGGATTACAAATCACCACACACTTTTTTGTATCAAGTGATTTTTATTAACTGAATCAGTTGCTGCTCCTCCTAAGCCCTTTAAACGGCTCATTGGTTTAAGATTTTGCCTACTTAAGGGCTGAGGCCTGCTATGGAACTTGGTATGTGGTAATTCTTGAGATAAATTCTGATTAAACTGTCTTGTTGTTTTTTTAGCCAGTATTATTGCTGGGAGGGATGTCTTGAAAATGCTTGGACAGGAACTCTTAAGCATGTAGAAACAATAACTTCTTCTGGGTTCTTTCCCTGCCCAACTATCTCTTCTACTCAGCCAGTTTGACTTAATAGCTGCATATTTTGGAAACCTCCTTTCTTCTTTGTTATTTGTGTAATAAACTAGTTGCCAAATGCACAGGATTTTTGTTTATGAAGGATCCCTTGTTTCAGCCTGTACTATCTTCAGATCCATTTCCAGCTGTGAGTAGAAGCAATGACACTTCTGTCACTTTAGAAATTCTGCCCATTTGCACAACTAATCATAAGTCCCAGAATGCATCCTTTTCTGGTAGAAGGTTCTCTGTGGAAAATGATGCCCTGGAGAAATGTGTGCCTGATACTAAGAAAACTTGCTCTCTGTAAGCGGTGCTAACAACTTCCTTGTTACTGCCAATTTCTTGCTTCTGTTTCCACTGAGATACTGGAGAACACAATTTAGGGACATCATCTTCCCACACAAGACCCAGCAAAAATGTCTGATCAATAAAATGTCTGGTGGTTACGCGTTTTCGGGGCTGTGTGGCTGTGGCCTGGTAGTTTTCATTACTTCAAAACGAAGTAATTTTTAGCTTAAAGCCAAATATCTTTCATTGCTTCAAAACACAGTTGGAATCCAGTGGCACCTTTAAGACAGACAAAGTTTTAATCAAGGTATGATCTTTCATGTGCATACACACAAAAGCTTATACCTTGAATAAACCTTTATTGGTCTTAAAGGTCCCACTGGACTGCAACTTTGGTTTGCTGCTTCAGACCAACATGGCTACACACCTAATTAATTAATTCAGTAACACAGTATCAGAATTGAATGCACAGTCCAGGATTCATGCTTGTTTAATGTAACCTTGAAATCTGTCCCCTTTTTAACATGGACTGTGGACAAGCAATGCTGTTTCCCTCTATGTGGACAGAGCTGGGAAAAGCCTTTTCCAGGGACAACTGGGTGCATGACTGTTTAACCTATCTCCAGCGTGTATTTTCCCATCCAGCTGGGCCCTGAAAACACAGCTGTAAACACTGCTGCAGGAAAAGTGAAAGAATTGCACCCCTACTCACCCTACTTACCTTAGAAAATGAAACACTGGGATCAAGCACTTGCTGACCGAATAGTTTGATTTTCAAGGAAAAAAGACTACTTGGTTGGAACTTGGGCTGTTGTAAACTACTTGAAGAGATGTTGAAAATATTTGTGTTCTAGCTGGATCACTGGTAGATCCTGTAAAGCAGTGGTCCCCAACCCCTGGTCCAGAGACCGATATTGGTCCGTGGATTAGTCAGTACCGGGCTGCGGCTCCTCCTCCTCAGCTGCTGCCTCGGGGGCTGCCCTGCCACTCTGCCGCCAGCTCACCTTTGGTGCTCTCTGGCAGCTGCCATGGCTGGGGCTCGGCGTGGCACTGCACAGCTGCTGCTGGCAGCGTCCCCCAGTTGGCGACGGGAAGTCAGGGGCACCGGCGGGAAAGCAAGTGGAGCAGGGGCTCAGGCAGTGGTGGTGAAGTCCCTCAGCAAAAGACTACCCCCCCCCGGGGCCTCAATAAAATTGTCAAGTGTTGACCGGTCCCCAGTGATAAAAAGGTTGGGGACCACTGCTGTAAAGCAACAGAGGCTCCCCTCCCTCTTTCCATAATACTAGAAACCAGGGTCATCCACTGAAACAAGTTGCATCTTCACATGGCACACCGTTGAATTGTGGAATTCACCATTGCATGATTTGTCAACTTGGAAGGCGTTAAAAAGGGGAGTTGACAAATTCATGAAGCAGGAGCTTATCCCTGGTTACTAGTCACAATGGCCACCCAGTATGTCGGGGAGCTCAGGCCCATATGGCTGTTGCTTGTGGGCTCTCTAGAGGCAGCTGGTTGGCCACTCTATGAACAGAATGCCGGACTTGATAGGCCTTTGGTCTGATCCAGCAGGGATCTTTGTATGTTCTCTTTAGAGGTCACTGAGCTGGCTGCATGTTGAGGAGTGAGAAATCTAACCCATCTTGCCAGATTAGAAGCTGCCGCTCTTAAGCTCTACCCCAAGTGGGCTGTCTCTGCAGGGTTCTTGTAGATGGAGAGGCACAAGAGATTTGTGATCAAGCTCTTGACTAAGTTTTTAAAAGCAGCTGTGTTACTGAGATGTATCCAGATAGAGGTGTACAGGGGTTTTGTTTGTTTGATCTTTTGCCCTTAGCATAGGTTGCCCTATAGGTATCTGTTATTACTGCATGGGCTCTCTAAGTCACTCTCATGGGCTTTGTGTCTGTGCTTTGCAAACAGCAGTGGTATATAGGCACAGTGTCTTCTCCCCTCAAACACAGGGAGCTTGAGTCTCCCCGTTTCTATTCTTCCTTGTTTGCAAGTTCCTGTTCATTTGGATTTTAAATGTTTCACATTTATTCTGTTCTCTCTAGTGCTTGATACACTATTACACTGGTTTATTATGCCCACCATAGCTCTCTGAAGATTTAAACTGCAGATTTTTATGCCAGTCATAAAGCGGTATAACACTGAATTTACCATCAGAGGGAGCAAAACACATGTTGAACAACCTCCCTTTTGGAAGGAGCAGGAACTTAGAAGTAAGGAAAACGAAAATGTGGCTTCTTTTAACTTAAAGTCAGAAACATCTCATGCATCCCCGGTCCTATTGCATCCCAAGATGTAACCTTCCCTTAGTATGCAAACCTGTATGCAGTCAAGCTACAGCCACTCATGCCCACCACCAGTGACTCACCCAAGTTGGTAGCAATGCAGGACATTCACAAGCTCTTTTCTTTTAAATCAGCTGCCTGCCGACATGTACACAAGGTGCTCCACAGTAGGCATACTGCATAACATGCTAGCAAAGTATGATTTTGTCCCCTTCGACTTTCCAAAAGCTGGTTGAAAAACATCACAGCACTGGTCTTTGCTGAATCTTCCCCCCAGGGGGGGGGACTCCCACATAGAAAAGAATAGCAAAGGAACAGAGAAGTCAGCAGCCCTGGCCATACAAAACTAAAGCAGCTTTTAGGCTCTCATTTCTGGAGGAGTATCTGGCTGCCGGGATGGGTGGCTTGTCTGGAATGCCTCTAATTCTAGAAGAGCTTGGTTGATTCTTCTTATTGTTGGGTACGGAACAAGATCCACTTTAAATCTAGGAGGAGAAACAGTTTATTAGTTTACTATAGCAGCATGCTCTGCTAATTCTTTGTAAACCATCCTGAGTCGCAAGGGAAGGCGGAATATATAAATCTAAATAAATAAGTAAAGTCAAGTGCTTGTACTTTTACAAAGGAGCTTTTCTTACCTGGTTTGGAAAACTACCTCAATCAACTTCACTTAGTATTAGAAGAGTGATGAATACACAACTGAGTGTCTTTGCCCAGAAGGGCCACCATTTAGATTATCCAGCTAATGTAAGGTGGGAGAAGAGAGGAAGATGTTGAATTGTGACAGGACAGAGGAACATCAGATGGCTCCATGCCATGTTAGAGGTCAGGATCCTCCTCACTTAGAGGGCCATAGGAAGTGATGGGGCATGAAGGACACATATCAAATGCTTAAGCCTCTCTTTCCATAGTTCAGTAGATCATAGAATCATAGAGTTGGAAGGGGCCATACAAGCCATCTAGTCCAACCCCCTGCTCAATCCAGGATCAGCCTAAAGTATCCAGGATAAGTATCTGTCCAGCTGCTGCTTGAAGACTGCCAGTGAAGGATCCTAACATTGGGTTGCAAACACAGTTCCCCAATTGGCATCAGTGGTCTAGGACTAGAGATGTTTCATTGTTTGGTTTTTAGTGTATAAAAAAAAAATTATGGCCTTTGGAACAAGGCTCTGGAAAAAAATCCTAATAGAAGAATATTTATAACAATATGTTCTGAGAAACTGGGAATCTGCCTCAATGGAAACTGCCAGCCATGGCTTTAGGGCAGTGGTTCTCAACTTGGGGGTCGGGACCCCTTTGGGTCGCAGCAGGGCAAGCAGCTTGGCCCGGGGGGGGGGGCCATCCACACAACAGCCTTGCAGGGTATATCTAGATACACCATCCATCTGTTTGGAGCAGCGAAAAAGAGTGAGATCGGCATGGTGCGACAAGAGGCAGAACTGAACTGAGAAACCCTGGGGGAAAAATCAATTTATATACAATCATGAACAATGGATCTTCATGCCATTGGTCAATTTCGGTTTAATTTCTGTGAAAGAACACTTGCATCATTTTATGGTTGGGGGGGTCACCACAACAGGAGGAACTGTATTAAAGGGTTGCAGCATTAGGAAGGTTGAGAACTGCTGATTTAGGGCAACAAATGATATGACATCCACCCAAATAGCTTGTTGCTTACCTTTCTGCATTGTATACCTGAGGGACCAAGCACAGGTCAGCCATGGACACCTACAGTGAAGCAAAAGCAAGTAGTTCAAGCTCTGTTCTTCTGGAGCCAGAGACTTCCTGCTACCACCCTTTCAGTCCGCTGGCTAGACTGGTGTTGGACCTTCATTGTTCAATTTTGATGCTAAGTGAAGGGAATGGCCATTTAGTTACATTGTTTTATAGTCTGACTTTCTCATAGGGACTTAGGGCTGTTATACAGAGTGAGTCAATGCTATCAACAGAATGGGACATCCAATGAACAAAGCAGAGGTCTGAAAACAAAGAACTGAAATACAGTATAATACTGACATGATACATTAAGCAGTGCAAAATATCATAATAGGATCCTACTTACAATAAGCTACACACAGCTGTGTAGACCACAGGCCCTAATCATTTCTCCAAGCAAGTTTGTGAACCATTTTGTACGGTTCAAACCTGTGCAGAGAAGCCGTCTTAATACTTTCGCTCAAAGGCTCATTAGGTGGTCTTACCCAAGTTTTTGCTTTGGCTGTTTGCCTTTTGTCAGATGCCTTATACCACACAGTGGTGGCTTTTCTGTGGAATTCAAAGCACTCAGCCCTTTTAATGGGTAACATAAGATACCATGCTACAGGAGAAGGGGAAGACTTGCACATATACTTATCAAACACAGATATGAAAGTGTGCTTGTTCTCCTAATGTTCCCATGCTGCTATTAGTGAGTTAGATGTTTTTTCTGGGTGAGCCTACAAATTTTGGAGTCTGGCTTAAGTGTGAAACTCACTAGCCACAGGATGCAGGAATGGTTACTAGGGAAAGCATGCTAGTGGATTTAAAAAGTGATTATACAAATTCATGATGAGTCCATCAATGCTTATTAGCAATAGTGACTAAATAGAACATCCATGTTCAGAGAAAGAAACATTCTGGTGCAGGCTTGGGCTTCCATGCTCCTGTTTAATGGCCTTGTGGAGGGAATCTGGTTGGCCACTGTATGAAACAAAATGCTGGACTAGAGGGACCTTTGATGTTATCCAGCACAGCTCCTTTTAAGTTCCTATCACTCACTGACCTTGGCCTAACATACATTTGTAATGAAAACCAATTTATCTACCACAGCCTGATATAATCTCATGAGAAAAAGCAAAGGGCTAATAGTATATTTTAGTGACACTTGTACTTTGTGATTAACAACTGTCTTTTTTGTCTACAACGTTTTAATATTAGATAGATTAGCCTGCAAATTACTGCTATAGTTCCTTTCAGTTTCTCTTTTGGTTCTTTTTAGTTGTATTCTGGTGATTTGGGGGGGGGCATTTTATTTCCCCAGTCTCCCCCTCCCACCTTCTTATCTTCCTACTCATCCACCAAACCCACCCTTATCTACCCTTCATTCTTCAGCCTTCTTTCCTTCCCACCCCCTAGTATCCTCTCTCTATAATCATCAAGCACTATAATCATCTCTATAATATAATACATCATCCATACATCATCAATGTCAATAAATCCACATAGGTATAAGCATGCTTTTCGGCCCAGTGGACCTCTGCACTGACTATACTGCACAAAAAAACGTCCATTACCCATGAAAACTAGGACAGAACTCTGATGACAGTCTATTTAAGCATATCTGATTAATCTGGGTCTGTAGTTCTACTAGTGATTGGCAGTGTCAGTGATCTCAGCTTGTCTTACCTCATCCCCAACACAGTAGCACCCAGATGTTTCCTGCAGGATCTGCTCCAAAGCTGGAGGAACAAAGTTGTACAATAGTTAAAAATCAGCAGCTCCTCCTTTCAGCTTTGTACAGGTTAATGAGTGGTGTGTCTATGTTTGTGTGTGTGTGTGTGTGTGCCATGGCTTCTTTTATTGAGTGAATCCATCTCATGTTAGGTCTTCCTCTTTTCTACTGCATTCAACTTGATGTCTTTTCTAATAAAAATCAAAAAGGAAATGTGAAATTATATCAGGAAACTTTTGAATTTATCATAGTGTTAAGAATAAAAATGGCAAATGAGTTGGAAGAGGCACCTCCAGGCAAATCCATCACAATGGGCATTTTTAAGATACAGAAAAGAGTATCATACTGATGGTGGCAAAGCCATGTGGAGTGGGGAATTTCACAGAAGGAAGCGGTAGGGAGGGTGCTGAATCATTTCCCCATGTGCCACTTCCTCTGCATATCCCTTCTCCTTTCCCTACAACTTACATTTCTCATACAAATGGAGAGAGCAGAGGGTAGGGAAAGATCCAGGTTTCTGCCATTCTTCTCCTCCCCTATCCCGTGTTCAAGTCCTGCAGTTTGTATGCCGGATTAGGAATCTTGTGTCTGCTGGATTTCTTAGCTCCATTTCCAAAAGTCCAACATGAATATGAAGGGTGTAAATTACAGCATAATTCCTTTGGTCTGCTCTCAGTGGTAACTGAGGTTATGTCGGCAACAGCATGGCTTGGACCAACTGTTGTTAAGGGCCACACTTCATATTCTTAGATTTGGAAATATGCATTAAAGGTATGCTTTTAAGGTTCTTCTCTAAGAACGTGCTGCAGATTGCTTTCCCTTGGTTGTGTTTTTTGCCAAATGACCTCTATTTTAGTTTAACATATTTCTTTCCTGCTTCCCCCCTCTGTTGGAGGACTTAAAAGACTTTCCAATATGCCTGGAAGATCTCTTAGCTATTTCACTGATTTCTCCTAGCCCAAGACAGATGAGCAGACAGTCTATTGGGAGAGCTAAGTCTAGCTGCTATTCACAGTGTGTCCCACCTTCAAAGCCACGAGTGATACAGTGCTGGGCCCATTCCTGCTTCTTCTCCCCAATTTGCTGCAGCACGTTCAAATTCTGAAAAATACAGGAAGAGTCTTAACGTTAGGTTGCCTCACAGCTTAGAAGTTAACTGTGGCTACGAATAGGCAGTGCTGCTTTTAAAGGAGTCAAGAGGGTAGGAGGAAGAGCCGTTGTTATCTTGGTTACTATTGTAGCTAGCTTTTCAATGGAAAATAGAAACAAAATTTTGAACAGAAGTAGTTGGACAAAATCTTTTCTCAATGCCATATTCCTGGTTTCACAGCTTTCTCCTATGCACTTCATTTTCTAAACCTATAACAAATATAATGAGGACATAGGGGGCTGGAGATACTAGGTTGCAGTAATCAAATAATAAGGGGATGGGGTCATAAGTAACTTTCTACTCTGGAAAGGAACTACCATGTTCCTGGCATTCTCCCGGACTTGGTGCCTGCAGTTTTCTCTGCTACAGTGGATGTCCTGGGAAGAAACAAAACAACTTCCTGACGGAACTAATGTTTGCAGATGATGGTGCCATATATGCCAGTACAGATGCTGAGGCTACTAACGTCCTCAATGACAGTGGTCCCCAACCTTTTTATCACCAGGGACCGGTCAACACTTGACAATTTTACTGAGGCCCGGGGAGGGGTAGTCTTTTGCCGAGGGATGTTGTCGCCACCACCTGAGCCCCTGCTCCACTTGCTTTCCTTCCAGCACCCCTCACTTCCCGCCGACTGCTAGGGGGCACTGCCAGCAGCAGCTGCGCAGTGCCACGCCAAGGGGGAGCCCCAGCCATGGCGGCTGCCGGAGAGCACCAAAGGTGAGCCAGCGGCAGACTGGCAGGGTAGCCCCCGAGGCAGCAGCCAGGGAGGAGGACGAGGAGGAGCCACGGCTCGATACCGACTGGGGGTTGGTGACCACTGCTCTATGATACTGCCTGCATTGCCCACTCTTCTGGCTTAAAAATAAATGTGAACAAATCCAAAGTCATAACCACAGATTGATCACCGACAAATGTATACCTCAATGGAGCCCAAACCGAGCAAGTAAAAGAATTTAAATACTTAGGCTCATTGGTGCAAGAAAAAAAATGTCATCTACCACTGGAGCCCACAATAGGATTGGCCAAGCAACACCAGCATTTGCCACACTCAAATGGTGCTTCTGGAAGATGAACATCTCTCTCAAGACCAAAGTTCACCTCTTCCGGACACTAATCCTGCCAATCCTTCTATATAGATCAGAAACATGTACTTTGCTAAAACCTGACATAAACAAACTCGAGACCTTCCAAATGTGATGGGTGCAGCAGATTCTGGGTGTCTCTTTTGTGATCATAATCAAAATGAGACAGAATGTGACAACCAGCCGCAAATTAAATAACAAATCCAAAAGCACAGACTGCAATGGTTTGGCCATGTCTGAAGAATGAACACCAACAGACTGCCTCATAAACTCCTCTGGCGAGAATGGAAGACCCAGTGACTGGCGCCAAAGAGAACATAGCGTGAACAAATCGAGGAAGACCTTAGAAACCAGCGATTTGACTGTCCACATGGCCAAAACTACTGCCACCAAGCGCCAAGAGTAGAAACATTATAAGCAAGGCAAAAAATCCAGCGGCACCTACAGCAGCGTGTTGGCTGAGAGGACCACCTGCTCCACCAGTCACCAGCTAGAGGATAAAAAGTAGCAGCAGCAGCCCTGGGAAAGAGGCAATACCTGTAATGGTTGAATTCCAGAAGCAATGTGATCAGAGATCATCCGGACTTGAGCTCTCTTCTTAGGATCCTGAGGTAGGATCCTAGGGTTTGGCCGCGTCTCCTCCAGATACTCTATTATGGCCAGCTGAAATAAACAGAGAAACTTGAGTAAGATTGACTTGATAAAAGAGGGTGAAATGGCTCTCTGGGGTACAGGAAAGAATCAAGGCTGACGATTCCAGATCGTGGTATAAGCTGAGAAAATGTTGTCAGTGGAGTTCATTGCATAAACTGATGTTCTGTCACTATGGAAAACCTGGATGGGGTCTTCAAAACGACAAAGGTTATTAAATTTTCAAACTATCAGGGTTGGCTCACAACACACAAAAGTTCATGTTCCTGGATGATCTTCTCCTACTGAAGATGTTTTTTTTTTTTTAAACAGGATCCCATATGATATTGAGAAACATTATACTCTTAAAGAGGGTACAAAGTACTTTATCTGGACAATAAAGGTAAAGGTAAAGGTATCCCCTGTGCAAGCACCGAGTCATGTCTGACCCTTGGGGTGACGCCCTCCAGCGTTTTCATGGCAGACTCAATACGGGGTGGTTTGCCAGTGCCTTCCCCAGTCATGACCGTTTACCCCCCAGCAGCAAGCTGGGTACTCATTTTACCGACCTCGGAAGGATGGAAGGCTGAGTCAACCTTGAGCCGGCTGCTGGGATCGAACTCCCAACCTCATGAGCAAAGCTTTCAGGCGGCTGCCTTACCACTCTGCGCCACAAGAGGCTCATTATCTGGACAATAGCATCAAGTAAATAATTAATGCAGATCGCATACTCACTGACTGAGAGAGGGCGACACCATCGATTTTGAGTGCTGGGATTTGTTGCATTGGATTCACAGAACGGAACTCAGGTGACAGCTGTGGAAACAGGACAGTTTCTTACATGCACTGCAATCCTAAACAGAGGAGTTATCCCATTCTAAACCCATGGATTTCAATTGGCATAAAAAGCATACTTCACTTTAGGACTGCACTGCAGATCTGGAATTTTCCTGAATCCCCCCATATTTACTTAAAAACATTATATCCTGCTTCTGACCCTCAGAAAGAAAACCTTTTGTCTAGGTTGCAAAACCAAGGGTGTTACTATTAAAAAATGGTAGCTACCTTCTGAAATATACTTCCTGCCTACAGAGGATCTGGGAAGAATGTTTGCATTGCAGCCTCCAGATTTCAGTTAGGCATAGTCTCTCTAAGTGTCTTTGCCCCTACCCCAAATCAGAGAATGGGGAAGAACTGACTCTAAATAACATCTTTTTCCATTTCTGTTAATTCCTGGTAACACATCAAATTTTTGTACCTTTCCTTGGTTAAGAATATAGTTTCTCAGCCTGTCTAAAGGAGCAAACCTCTTCAAATCAAAGCAACCACTATCCAAAAATTCTCAATGCAACACTAAGGCAATGATCTTTCTTGTTTTCAAGGTAAGGGAAGTGCAGTTTTTTAAAAAAGGAAGGCACAGACTGTGGGTCTTCAGCACACTTTAAGGTGCTACATAGAAGCCCCTTTAATTTCCAGCACTAACTGCTAGCATTCAGAATGGGACAAAAACTTCGCTCCCATACCAAAGTGGTTTGGAAAGTCAAGCTTTTATTTTAGGCAGCATTGGGTCGGAACAACTATTTTAATTTTCTTTGAAGAGCTGGAAACTTTACAGAAGTCAGGGAGAATTTGCTTCAGATTCTATTTAAAAAGCACTTGTCCTTATTACAGATGTGGAAATCATAGGGAAGTGGGATCTGTCCTGAAGGGGAAGACTGCTCATTTTTGTTGCTATGGCTTCTGATGATGCCTAATGTACAGGTTGAACACAGCTATCTCCTCACCTGCTGCCCTCCATCCTTCACAAGATTCACTGGTGCTTGATCATAGGCAATTCCTTTCAAAGCCAATGCTGCAAGATAACAACAATACACATTCTGTTTAAGTTACCTACCATGGTACATTTTTTATAACTGGGTAGAACTTTTTACCCCTCATCACCAGTCCTATAATGGACATTCAGTGAAGTTGATGAGAAATTCACAACAGACAAAAAGGTATTTGTTTACCCAATGAGTAATTAAACTGTAGCATTCACTATCAGTGGATTTATTGATGGCCATGGACATAGATGGCTTTAAAAGGAGGTTAGACAGATACATGGAGGGGAGGTCCATCAATGGCTACTAGCTATGGTGACTTCAGGGAACCTCCAATGTTCAGCGGCATAAACCCTCTGAATACTGGTGGCAGGAGACAGGAGGCAACATCAGGAGAAGGCCTCAGTCTCTGTGCTTTGTTTATTTGCCATCCCGGGAAACTGGTTGACCACTGTGTCTGGAACAGAATGCTGAAACTCAGGGCAAGCCTCCCTTGTTGAATGATACAAGTTGCCCAGATTGCTTCTAATACATTTCCCCCCTTGAATACATGTTTATGGTGGCTGCAAAGAATGCACTGAAGGAAGACATCTGGATTATGCTATTTTTGTGTCTCTTAATTAATTTCAGATCCGGAGTAGAAAGATCAGCCAAGCACAAAAAGTGAGCTTGGTCTGTATCATGAAAATCTCCTGCAACTATTAAGGGCTATTTCACTTTGGCTGGAGATCACTTCTGCTCTGGAACTGACATACAGCTTGTACATATGGTTTTACATATGGCATATGTTGGTTGCAACCAGCTGCTCTCTCCTTTGCATGTACATGAAGAATGTGACCACTACAAGTGATAGCTGAGACACAACTTCCATGATACTCTCACTGGGTAACATGTGAAATGGCCATAACCAGGAGATTTCTTCCTCCCTCTCAGACTAACTCTGATATATTTTTCTCAGTCCAGCAAGGAAACAGAAAATACTTCAGTTCTCCAAAGTGGCTAACCTTTCAGTTATGTATTTTGTTGATCTCTGACTTAATGAGTCACTAATTAACTTAATTTTGGCAAGCAATTGTGAAAAAGCATGGAATAGGATTTATTAACTGTCCTTACCAATTCGTACTCTCCAGGAGCAGGAACTTCTGAAATAACTATAAAGAATTGGCTGCAGAAGTACAGAGGGGAAAATAATATACATTAATTTGCAACTGTCACAGTGTCATTAACATAGAAGTATAAAGTGAAGGCAATGCGTTTATCTTAATTTAAAACTGATGAAATGGGTTGTAGCTCGTTAAGCTCTCATTGAAACTGGTGGAAAGTTCCTCTCTGTAATGCCAGACTATAAAAACAAAAACACATGTTTCCTATAAGAACTGGAGTAAATGTTCCAGACAGGAACTCTGAAAGTAAATGAGAAGAGACATTCTGCAATGAGATAACAAGGCAGCTTCCCAAACACCCTCAACCTCCTTTTTCTCACCTTTTTAGAAGCTTCCATTCTGTGTATTCATGTAGTATCCTCCTCTGAAACCCAAACCAGAGTGAGGAAGTGGGGAAAAACTTCTGCAGCCAAGTAGTTGCAAAAGCCCCACCCCCCTTAGCTGTCAAATAGCAGAGAAAACCAAGAGAACTATGACAGTCTCTGGAATTGTCAAGGCCAGATGCTGAAAAGGGCAAAAGCCAAGTGAATTGCGTACAGAATATTTGCAGAACTTTGTACTGAGAAATCAGCAAGCTTTGCCAGTGCCTCGCATACACAGTTCTGTCCAGCTGCAAAGTCTGGGCCACTGCTAGAATATTTTGTCTGGATAAAGACCAATAATAGATTTGGGAAGCAGAAGTGACAGCAGGAAAAATATTTCCACCAGGAAGACTCTGCTCAGTTTATTTAACTTTTTGCAGAATGTATCCTACAACCCCTGCTCACAATGCTTGAGACAACTGCCAACAAGCAAGTCTTCTCTAGGTCCTGTGTAGAACCAATTATAAATATATGTATATCCCACTTGACTCAATCCCAATTAAGTTTCTTTTAAAACCAACCATAGTTTTCATGATCCACAGTCAAAAGTTTTGCTGTAATCTATGAATCACAAGCTTTTTTTCTTCTGAAATTCTCTTGTGTATTCCAGTAAGCAATATAAATTTGCAATATGATCTCTAGCACCTCTTCCATTTCTGACTCCTTGAGCACCTGGTATTTCTCATTCCATATACGGTAGTCTTTGTTGAAAGATTTTGAACATCACCACAGCAATTACGAGTGTTTTTTTTAACAAACTGAAAAAGCCATCTAGTGGCACAAAAAGGAGGCGAAAGGACAGGAGACAACTGTCAGATGTCTGATAGGCCAGAAGGGCTGCAGAGAGCCACCACTGGGCCAGCAAAAATCCCCTCTGAGTCCACCTACCGTGCCACCCAGGGAAGTCACATGACTTGCTCAGCTCCCAACACCACTAGCATGGCAAGGGACCATGTAATTTTGTCCCTTAATCCCTACCCTGACCTGGATGGCCCAGGCTAGCCTGATCTCGGAAGCTAAGCAGGCTCAGCCTTTTAATGGATGCCAGAAAAATCCAGGGTTGCTGCACAGAGGCAGGCAATGGCAAACCATTTCTGTTTGTCTCTTGCCTGAAAAACCCTACAGCCTTGTCACACATCAGATGTCACTTGGCCACACTTGGCACACACAATCACTCCCAGCAGCCCAAGTCTGAAACCTTTTTATTTTCTTCATGTGTCCACTTCCTTTCTCCTGGAACCAGGAACCCAAAGTGTGTACACTATTCTCTCCTTACAGCAACCTTGTGAGGTAGGCTAAGCTGAGTGTGCAACTGACCTAAGGCCTCCCAGCAGGCTTCTGGTGGCAGAGTGGGGATCAGAACCTACATCTCCCAGATCCTACTCTAGGGAAACCCAGTGGCTAGGGAGTTTTCATAGCTCCAGTACCCAATTATCAAGTTACTCTTTGGAAATACACCTTTATCGATTTGGGCTGAACTCCTCGATAAGTTTCCTGGACATAGATGAATAACAAGAACTTTCTTCTGAATAGATGTGCTGCAGATTGCAGTGGTACCAGAACTTTTAAATAGAACTTCTGATTTTTGCAGACTGGTGGGACACAGTTTAGACAATTACAGTAAAGCACACTGGCTTCAAATCTGTGGCTGCATTCCCCTGCACCTCTGCCTGGGAGTAAGCCCTTCTATATTCAATGGGATTCACTTCCGAATAGGTTTGCTTGGGAGTGCCCCTTTGTCAGTAACGGAGAGCAAGGGAGTTGGGAGGTATTTCTTTTAATCGTATACAGAGCGTAAAAATGGGTTTCCCTGGCACTGTCGCTCCTACATCCTTTGCTGGGGGAGAGCCGTCTGATCCCTGAAGGCATCTTAACTGCAATTCGTTGCTCATAGTAGCGACAGCTATACAGAGAACAAAATATTGACAAAGATCACTCAAGCTAAATCGCGTGTTCCTTTGACATGTACGGCTACGTCGGAGAAAGCTTGCCATCTCCGTAGGGCAGTCATAGCAAATACCTTCGCTAAGGCGGCACACATCTCGCGCTCTTCCCTTGGCTCGGTCCCTTCCTCTCTAGCTAAAGAGCACTTTTAGGACCCGGCGCTGGCAACACACCGCCGCAGCACCCCTGGCTCGATTCCGGTCTTTTTAACGGGGCCAGTCTTCTTGAACAGAGACTTGGCCGTACGGAGAGGCGTCTTTCATAGAGTCGGTGGGATTCTGGGAGTTGTAGTTCCGGCTGTTTTCTCAGCCCTGAAAACTTAGGGGTCGGATCAAGAAGGTACATCAGAATTGAACAGTACCTTGTAGGTAGTACCTTTCAACTGGCTATCCAACTTACTCTTGCCTTGGGATCACAGTGGCAGATAAAAATTTAGAACTGAAAGCAAAATTTCGAGGATGATGCACAAGAGAGATTCTAGTCTGGGAAAAGCTGGATGGCATTGAAGGTCATGTTATTCAATCAAGAACTCAAAAAGTTTTTAAAAATATATAGATGTGGGTTCTAATATTATGAAGGCAATGCATTAAGATTTAGAAATATTCAAATATTCAAATATATGTATTTATTAAAGAGAAAATTAAAAACACATTAAAGCCTCAATAATATTTATTTATTTACTCATTAACAGCCTCACATACAAAATCAATTAATATCAAACAAGGACCAAATGACCTAGACTAAATGTGATTCAGCACAATAGCCATTTTCAATCTGGCATACATAGACATAAAATACAGTATCTCCATATATATATTATCAAATAGAAAAGACCCAGTAGAAGTTGCAGTCTTATAAACTGTGATTCAAGGCTCAGCTAAAATTTCAGAGGCTCTTTATAAATGTAGGCCCTGGTTCAATATGTAAATAGGCGGTGAATTCTCTATGCACCTTCCTTGTAGGGTCCAGATCAATAAATTGTCACATACAGTGTGGAATCAATAACATGTATTATACGCAGGTGTGTGATTGCAATAATTTTCTTCAGTCAAATTTATTTGGCCAGGAGCTGTTTTGGGTTTTTTTAAAAACAAAGTTAATAAAATGCTCTTTATGAAGTATCCCTAATGAGTATTTCATAGGTGGCTGTCACCATCTTGCATCTTGGCAGTCAAAACCCTGCATTATGAAGTCACATACTGGGTGAGCTGTGTACATCTTTTGTGGGACCAGGCAACTCACCTCAAAGCAGTCAAAAAGAGAGCAGGTGGCATCCTCTAACTTTAATCACATTAGATGAAGAGATTCAAGGTGTCACAGTGAAAGGAAGAGGAGAAGTCTCAAGAGCGACAGAAGTTAAGTATAAAAAGGAACAAAGCCTGCCCACAGAAAATCAGCATGGCTTCTGCAAAAGGAAATCCTGCCTTACAAGCCTCTTACAGTTATGTGAGTACCTTTTTTACAAGTTGTCTCATCAAAGACTTCTAAGTAAGCTTAGAGGAGAAAGGTAGAGGTAGGTTTGTCTCCCACTCTCATAATACTAGGACTTGGGAACCAAATTATTGGGAGAAAAAAGGTTCAAGAGAGACAAAAATAAATACTCCTTTACTCAACAAATAATCAAGTTATGGAATTCAAAGCCAGTGGGGGCAATCATGGTCACAAGCATATTTAAAAGGGGGTTAGAAAGATTCAGTATGAGAGATCTATCAGTGGCTTCTTGCCACAGTGACTGAAAGGTTGTCACTTAAAGGAGGGCAGGGAGTGGTTCCTGTTGGCAGCAGAGGGCAGGACCGGCAGTAATGTGTAGAACAATATCAGCTAGATATCACCAAAAAAGTTTTATGTGTTGAACAGTACTGGCTAGGCATCAGCAAAACAAAATTTAAGTCAGAGTAGTTCAGCAGTGGAATCAGCTGTCTAAGGAAGTGGTGAGCTCCCCCTCACTGGTGGTCTTTAAGCAGCGTCTGGACAGATACTTCTCATGGATGCTTTAGGCTGATACTGCATTGATCAGAGGGTTGGACTAAATGGCCTGTATGGCCCTTGGTCTCTATGGCCTGTTTGTTTGGCACTCCAGGGAAACTAATTGGTTGCTGTATGTCAGACTAGAATTCAGGGGCGGCCAAACTAGGGATGTCAGCCTCCAGGTGGTACCTGGAAATCCCCTGGAATTACAGCTCATTTCCAGACTACAAAGAAAATGGATGCTTTGGAGGGTATGGCATCGTACCCCCTTGAGGTTGCTATCCTTCCCTGGCTCCATCCTCAAATCTCTAGGATTTTCTCAACCTGGAACTGGCATCTGTCCCCCCCCCCCCTTGTAGCCTGGGGGGACCTGGCAACCCTTGGCCAAACGGTGGCTCTCCAGATGTCCATGGACTACAATTACTATGAGCCCCCAGCAGCGCTAGATGGAGCGATCCAGCAGGCTCTATTTATGTTCTTGCTTTCTGAATGTTCAGCACCAAGCAAAGGAATGTCACGCACCCCCCCACCCCCCGCGCACAGGCGAGAGCCGAGGGCAGAGATCTCGCAACGGTCCTTTCCGCGACTGCAGCACTGGCAGGAAAGATGCCTCTCGCTATTCCAGGCCTTCCAGCAAGAGCGCACAATGACGCCTTGAAGACTACACTACCCACAAGGCCACGAAATCCGTCCCTCTCTCGGTCGCTCACGCGCTCCGAAACGCCGGACTCTTTTTCCCATCATGCCCTCGGAACGAGGACTCTACCTCCCATCGTGCTCTGGGCGCAGCGAAGGGGGGCCGACAGGAGCCGCCTCCTGTCAGGGCGCGAATGCCGCTGGCGGTGAACAAAACTTGCCCGGCCGTGCTGGGCCTGCGGCAGCGGAGGACCCTCAGGCTGGCGAGTTACCCCGCGGCGGCCTCCTCCGTGCCCCGGGCCTCTGCGTGGTTCTGGACGCCGCTGGGCCTGGTCGCGTTCCTGAGCTTCGGCACCCGCTTCTACCGCCTGCGGGAGCCGCCGCACGTCTGGTGAGTGGTGGGGGGGGGGGGCATGGCGGTGCCATGGCGACGGCGCTCGGTTGCGGGGGGCGGGGCTTGGCGGCGGGCAAGAGCTGCCTCGTGGAGCCCCGCGAGGGAGCGGGGCAGGAAGGGGGCGGGGCGTGCTCCTCGGCCCTTCCCCAGCACGGCGGGGCTGTCCGGCGTCCGCCACTTTCCTCCCGCTGAAAGCAGGCGGCGTCCTCGGACTTGCGTGGGGTTGGCTTGCTCAGCTGGGGGGCAGATGTGAAGTTCTGGGCGTGCGGAGGGAGGCAAGCAGCTGCGTGGCTTTTGCTCGGCCCCGAGGCGCGGGGAACAAGAAGCTGAGTCAGGCGGCTGGTCCGGCGAGATCAGCATGGTCTGTCTTGCTACAACAGAAACTGAGTCCAGGGGCACCTTTAAGACCAACAAAGATTTATTCAAGGCGCGCGTTTTTGTGTGCAGGCACACTTCCTCAGACAAAATGGAACCAGAATCACAAGAGTAGATATACATACATACAAGAGTAGATATACATATATATATATATATGTAAGGTAAATTAGTGGCAAGTTAGTAAATGTGTCATTGTGTCCTAATGATAATCCTTTGTTAAAACAGCTAATCAATCCTTTTGAGTTCAGTTGTAGTTCACAAAAACATTGGAGAAATAAAACTGTCCATGTTAGTAATTAATGGCAGACACTTTCCCAGTTGTGAAAAGGAATCTGGCTTGCCGGTGGCTCTTAAGGGTCCAGCTACTGGAGACTGCTTTTGGCACTTTTCATAGACAAAGCAGATGCTCTTTTCCTGAACCGCAATCCATCCTGACCTCCACCAGTCTTAGGTGCCCCCCTGTCCTTTGCTGCACAGGTGATTCTTTTGCAGTGATGCATTGTGGGCTACTTAAAGGCAACAGCATCTGGGAGATAGATTCATATGGGTACCTGTGTTGGTCTGAATTAGCAGAACCGAGTTTGAGTCCAATGGCACCCTTTAAGTCTAACAGTTTTTTATTCAAGGTTCTTGTACAGAGCACAATTCATCAGACAATCAAATGGGAGTTTCGGGACCACATCTGGGAGAGTACTGTATTCAGTTTTGTAGGGAAACTGGAGCATGTCCAGAGGAGGGCTACGAAGATGGTGAGGGGTTTGGAGACCAAGTGGTATGAGGAAAGGTTGAGGGAGCTTGGTGTGTTTAGCCTGGAGAGAAGATGACTAAGAGGTTATATGATAACCATATTCAGATACTTGAAGAATTGTTGTAGAGAAGATGGAGCAGAGTTGTTTTCTGTTGCCTCAGATGGTCGGACCAGAACCAGTGGGTTGTAATTAATTCAAAAGAATTTTCAGCTAAACATCTGGAAGAAGTTCCTGGCGGTTAGAGCACTTCCTCAGTAGAACAGGCTTCCTTGGGAGGCGATGTGTTCTCCTTTTTTGGAAGTTTTTAAGTAGAGGCTATATAGTCATGTGACAGAATTACTGATTTTATGAACTTAGGCAGATTGTGAGTGGGTGGGCAGGAAGGGATGTGCCCGTGTTTGTCTCCCGTGGCCCTTCCTTTCATGGAATTGCTGATTACCACTGTAGGATGGTAAGTGAATTCCTACCATTGTGCAGGGGGTTGGACTAGATGACCCTGGAGATCCTTTCCACTTCTGATTTTGGGGTGAAAATTTGTTTATTTAAAACATTTGTGCCTGCTTTTCTCCTAAAAGGCTTGTGTCATCCATAGCCTGATAGAGAGAAGCAACATTACATATTGTTACACTGTTATATTATATTGTTATATTGTTACAACCACTGTTATTAATATTATTGTATGATTATTAACTTAGATTGTTTCATGTATGGTTCATAAGTTCAATGTAAACCGCCCTGAGCCTCCGGGGAGGGCGGTGTATAAATATAATAAATAAATAAATAAATAAACATAGCTTTTACACAAATAACAATATAAACATTGACCAACCCCAGATTATAAAACTATAGTATCTTCATCAATAAGCAGATGAGACAAGTGTACCAAAGAAAAGCAACTTTGATAAGTGCAACAGGAACGCTCTCCCTACCACCTCTACACACCTCTGTTGTGTGATGTAGGTGCCATGGCCAAGAGAGCACAGGCTCGACCCAAGGGAGATTGGAGTGAGGGTGGGGTGGGATTGCAAACAGGTGTCTCACTGGATGCAGTCGGTGCAGAAGAGTTAGCCATTCAAACACTTGGGTCCAGAACATGAAGGACCTTTAAAGAAATGAACAAAGAACAAAACAACAACTAAAGATCCTTCAGTTTTGCTTGGAAACAAACAGGCAACAAATGAATTTGCTTTAGAACTGATGTCATGCAATATTAGGGGCTGACTTCAGACAATGAATAAGTTGCTGTGTTTTGCCATAATTAAAATTTCTGTTTTAGGATATAGCCATGCAGTCATGCTAATGAGTAGGGCTCAGTGTGGCCAGAGTGGCTAAGTCAGTGATATTCATTCAGTTGCTCTGGAGCCACATTTGTCTCTCTGACTTCTTTGTGGCACACACTTTATGTGCCAGGAAAGGGGGCAAGGTCATTGCCTGGTGCAGCTTGGGGATAACAGGTGGTTTGCACTTTGAAACAGCTCCTGCCCAAGGTACTGATTGGATGGGTAAACTGTGAGCCAGCTTGGTATAGTGGGTAACAGCAGCGACTTTGAATCTGGCAAGCCAGGTTTGATTCCATGCTCTTCCTCCTCCTCCTCTTCTCATGACCTGAGCTTCCATTGAGAGGGAAGCATGCAGGATCACGCCCAGGTTCCTGGTGGAGTGAGCCACTGATATCTGCACATCATCTAGAGTGGCTAGGTGTGCTTCCTCGCATACTATCACTAAGTTTGTAGTTTACTTGGAAGAAAAGCTGAAGTTGCATTTCAGTGTATTCAGGATTGAGGATGTAGATGACTTCATCATCATCATCATCATCATCATCATCATCATTATTATTATTATTATTATTATTAGTTAATTTTTAGACCGCCCTTCTCCAAATAGGAGGAATAAGAGGAATGGGAAGGCGACTGTAAGCCGCTTTGAGCCTCCTTCGGGTAGGGAAAAGCGGCATATAAGAGCCAACTCTTCTTCTTCTTCTTCTTCTAGGTCTCAGGACTTAAGAACTGTTTGTTTATTTATTTATTTACCGCCCTCCCCGAAGGCTCAGGGCAGTTTACATGAAACGGGAACAATACAATTAACTCAGTTTATAGTGATGTGGTAACAACAGTAACAGTAACAACAAGATAATGTTAGTAATAAACATTGTAGAACAGTAGCCAGTCCCAGACTCCCATCTGTAGTGTTGTATTTGTTGTCAAAGGAGCATTCTTATTTGAAGATCAGATCAACGTCAGAGTTGAGGAAAGCTGGAGAGCCTGGTATGAGAACATTAGTTAAATCTATAATGAGAAACATATTAAAGAAAATAACCTGTATAATTATGTATAAAATTAGAAGTTCTATCAAGATAATTTTATTTTCTTCAGTCCCTGTTGATACGTATTTATGCTGAATTGTTTTGAATTATAGTCAAATAAGGTTTTTGTTCAAATGACAATGTAGATTTGTAGAGATAATAAGCATATATCAGAATACGTAGTAATAATGGAATATTGGCATAGTTATAATATAGCAATAAACTTTATCAAATATTAAATAATTTTAAGATTCATAAGAGAGGAAGATGGGACAATTAAGGTATGACTCTGAAAAGGAGGAGGAGAATTTAGATCTTTATTCTATCTATTTAGATCTGTATTCTATTCTATAATGAACAATGATTTCTAAATTGATATGTATACTTATTCATGTATGTCTCTATTTTTTCTTCTTGAAAAATAAAAAAAAATATTTTATATGAAGAATTCTGCTGTGTGGCCCTGCTTTGAACATAATTGATCACACTGAGCTAACTAGAGGTGGCAAAGATATAGGTTAATAGTTATCCTAGTCTCTAATAATAGTGGCTTTTTACCCTTTTCACAGTTGGGATGAAACACATTTTGGAAAGATGGGTAGCTATTACATTAATCGGACCTTTTTCTTTGATGTCCATCCACCTCTGGGGAAGGTAAGCAACTACCTTAAGCTCTTAAATGTTTTGGAATCCAGTAAAATCTTAGTTATGGGATGTCTTTATGCTGATATAATTTCAGTAAACATTCTAAATGTGTCCAGAACTTTTCTGATGCTTTTAGATGTGAAGTCAAGCTGATAGCTTCAGACTTATCTTCGTTCCATTAACCTATCTAATGTTTTTTTTTTGTAACATTTTTTTTCATGAGCCAGTTTGGTGTAGTGGTTAGGAGTGCGAACTTCTAATCTGGTCCATACCAGGTTCGATTCTGCACTCCCCTATATGCAGTCAGCTGGGTGACCTTGGGCTCACCATGGCACTGATAAAGCTGTTTTAACTGAGCAGTAATATCATGGCTCTCTCAGCCTCACCCACCCCACAGGGTGTCTGTTGTGGGGAGAGGTAAGGGAAGGTGACTGTAAGCTGCTTTGAGACTCCTTCGAGTAGAGAAAAGCAGCATGCAAGAACCAACTCTTCTTCTTCATGATTACTCACGTTTTATATGAAAATACCATTTGTTCCTAATTAGACGGGGAGACCATCTTAAAATCATAATGAATAGGTGGTTTTTCATATATGCTGTGATGATTTTTGCATACATATTCATATATACTGGGATGATTGTTGCAAACTGGAACATCTAAATAAAGATGAGCACAAACCTATAGGAACTAGGAGGATGGTTCATGTATCAAACCTATTTGTAGTAGTTTGTAACCTCTGCTTTCTGTTCTTCGCTACTTTTCATGGGGAGCAGAAATCAGGGATTTAAAGTAGTTAATCCCCTGCTTTCTGCTTTTCACGAACTACCATGAACCACCTTAAAATTCATGGAAGCAGCTCTTCAGTTGTGAACTTTGGTTCATGAACCACCCAGAATTGATTGCAAACTTAGGTTTGTGAGCTGGTTCATGCCCATCCCTACTTCTAAATATAGGCAATATCTTTTTATAATGGGGGGTATTAATATGATATAAGTTTCTGCATCTACTGAGCTAACTTGACTAGTTCTTTTCCTTTTTCCTTACTAGATGCTAATAGGACTGGCTGGCTACCTGAGTGGCTACAATGGGACCTTTCCTTTCCAGAAGCCAGGGGATAAATATGAAGAACACAATTATATAGGAATGAGAGGGGTGAGACTATATAGGCCTTTTAAGCAGTTCGAGTCCTCTCTGAGGAGGCCAGAGGAGGGGTCCCAAACCTTATTAAGATTGTGGATGCCTTTGGAATTCTAAGGGTGGGGGGAGCAATCACAAAGTGGCTGCTGCAGGAGGTAGAACCCCCTCCCCTTCAATACAGGGAAGCCCAAGTGCAGGGGATGTGAATAGTAATTTTTAAAACAGTTTTGTGAAAAAGGAATGTAAAAGAGAATAAAACCAGCATTGTGGTGAGAGGTGCCATCATAACAATTATTTTAATCTGCACAACCCATCAAATTTTAGTGGCTCATCAGAGGTCCTGATGTATTGACCCCCTAAAATATTGGTATTTCCCAATATTCTCGAATCCCAATACTGGAATAGTATTCAGATTTGGTACATATTTGGGGATGCTGAATTTTCTCTGCTCCATTATGGCCTCTAAGGACCATTATCGTTTGTGGTCCCAATAGGCTATAATGCAGAATTGATCAGGGGTCTCTGGGGCAGTAGAGGGCTTCTGTTCTGAGGTAGAGGCACCAAATGTGAAGCATAGTTGCTGGTGCCGTCTCAACCCCCCCCCCAAAGTTTGAAAAAGGTTGGAACAGGAGCTTCTCCAAAGAAAGTGCCCCCGTCCTTCATTGTTTCCACTGGAGGAAAGGCTTTTAAGTGGAACATAGTCCCTTTAAAATTTAAATGCCTCTTCCGAGTTGCAGCAGCAGCATGAGAGTGAACCCCAAGGACATTTAAAGGGCTTGCAGTCCCTTTAAATGCCATCTCCAAGCTGAGAGCTTACTCTGAAGGCATTTAAAGGAACTGAGACTCCTTTACATGCATTTCAGCTCTGGCTCTCAGGCGCTCCTGACAAATCCTGAATATTTTTGGGATTTTTCAAGCTGGCCATTTCAAATATAGCTGAAATAATACCCCCAAAATACCAATAAGGTATTTTTTGGCTCACATTAACTGAATGCAAACCTCTAGTGGTTATTGGCTTAGCAGAAGGTCCTTTAGATAATGAATGTTTCTCCTGTTTTTATTTAGTTCTGTGCGTTTCTTGGTTCCTCCCTGATTCCCTTTTCTTATCTCACGGTGTTGGAGTTGTCCAAATCACTGCCTGCAGCAATGCTCACAGCTACCATCCTGACTTTTGGTAAGTGTTTCCTTAATAGATGGAATAGGCTGCCTAAGGAGGTGGTGAGCTCCCGCTCCCTGGCAGTCTTCAAGCAAAGGTTGGATACACACTTTTCTTGGATGCTTTAGGATGCTTAGGGCTGATCCTGCGTTGAGCAGGGAGTTGGACTAGATGGCCTGTATGCCCCCTTCCAACTCTATGATTCTATTCTAGATCACAAACCATTTTACTAATTTTTCCTAGAGAGGAAGGAATTGGACTTCATGGAAACCATGGAATGGACTCCTGAAGCTCCAGGCCTCTTGGTCTCAGTTTGTTTCTTTTTTTTTGTTATGAGTATGTCTAGTAGTGAACACTGAGAGCAGGTTGTACAGTATTTTTTAATTTCCACAGAACTCTTAAAGCGCATCTGAATTTTCTCCTAATATATAAGCACTTTATCTGAGAATCAAAGGGTGTTGAGCTAGTGTCAGGGCTGATCTCAGGGGTGATTATCATTGGGCAGTTGGTGGGACACAAGAAGGGCTCATAAATGGCCACCATCCTCACAGCCTTGCTACTTACCATCCCTCTTTAGGGAGCAGTCACAGTGCTTTAATTGGCCTCCATTACGTTTATGCCCACCCTTCTTTCCTCTCTCATCCTCTGGTGGGTGGGTGCCACTGTCACTCCTAGTGGCAGTGGCACAGTTGCTTCTTCCTTTCCAGAAGACAAAGCAGTGAGAAGTCTTCCTAAAGGGGGGATTGGTTCTGGAAGCATTTGACACCCCGCATATGAAATCTGAATGTGGCAAATCAAACCGATGAACTGGGTTTCGTCCAGGTTGTGTGAATACAGCCATTCACACTCTACTGCTTCTTTAGAGTCACAGTATGTTCCCTAAAGTCTGTTGGTGGCATTTCTGCCTCCCCTGTGTTCAGAGATTAGAGCAATTAACCATTGTTAAAGAAACACCTTCAGGTTCTCTGCTACTGTACTGAATAGTGTTGTTTCGATCTTATTTCTGCAATTCGGTATAATATTGCTGGACGAAGCGTTTAACAAAGCTACTTGACATGCTGATTATAGACAACAGGTGATGCTGTCTTCTCTTACTTTTTCAGACACGGGATGCATTACCCTTTCCCAGTATATTCTGCTTGATCCCATTCTGATGTTCTTCCTCATGGGAGCTGTGTTCAGTATGGTCAAGTATAATTCCTGTGCAAACGGGTAAGTTGGCAATGGTTGATCCTCATTGTACGGACAAGTGATCAGGGAAATGCTGAGCTTCAGTAGTAGCAGATCTACATTGAATGCAGAAAATTCAAAATTCAGTCTTAGGCATCTCCAGCTAAAAGAATCGGGTAGGGATACAGGAGACTATTAACTAAGCCCCTAGAGAGCTGTTGCAGTCTTGCTAGACCAATGGTCTGAGTCAGTACAAGGCAGCTTCATGTCCTCCATACCTTTTACTCCAGGGAAGATTTAGGTTTGTTGGTTTGTTTGTTTAGATTGGCATTTTTATCCCAGCAATGTGGTTTAAGAGTGTCAGGGAGCGGGGAGAGATTTGAAATACAGTATTTGCTGGCGTATAAGACTACTTTTCCCCCCTGAAAAACATGCCTCCAAGTGGGGGGGTCATCCTAAACGCCGGGTGCACTTCAGTTGGGATAGACAGAGCTGCCCATAGTGGCCCATAGTACTGTATTTTGAGTGGAAATGTTGGGGGGTCGACTTATACACCGGCAAATAGGGTATGTATATTTACAGTATTTGCTGGCGTATACGACTACTTTTCCCCCCTGAAAAACATGCCTCCAAGTGGGGGGGTCGTCCTATATGCCGGGTGCACTTCATGTAACAAACTCTATATTTTGAGTGGAAATGTTGGGGGTCGTCTTATACGCCCAGTCGTCTTATACGCCGGCAAATACGGTATATTTAAAACATCCCTGTATCATCTTTCCACCCAGCTTAGGGTTCCAAGGTGACAAAACATGTAATACAACAATTAAATGAAACATGTATATAGTTTAAATACATATACTGAAAGATGGGTCAGTGAGGGAACATCAGATAAGACTGACCTGCTGGCAGAAGACTATGCTAGAGGGCAACAGGTAGGTCTCCCAAGTGACGGAATGCCCTAACTTTGGTGTCATGATCAAGAAGGTTGTTACGCATCTGGCCTCAGGGGGCAGTGGTACTCAAAGAAAGGCCCCTGAAGATGATCCTAAAAACAACTAAAAGAGCGCTAAAACCAGTAACTAAAGCCATAGTCTGCCTGCGCAACGTCCATGGTAAGGGCTGGGGTGTGTGCTGTTTCCTTCTGGGCATGCAGCCCTCCACTGAGGCAAGGCCGGGGGACACGGCTCATCCTGCGCACGCCTCGGCCAAGGGCTGTCTGTGACGGGTTTGCACTGGAGTTAGGCTGCATAGGATTGCACGCTTCTCGGTTGCTGAAATCAGTGGAGATTCTCTGGAAAATGTCTGGCGGTGCTCATGTTGGCTGGGGATTGGAAGTGGCAGCGCCCACTCTGGCCCCACCCCCCACCCCCGGACACCAAAGTGTCCCGCTTTACAAATCTTAAAATCTGGTCACCTTACCTTCAGAACATATTTTTATCTTTAAAATATATATAGAAGCAAAGGAATATACCAGTCCTGATGCTACTTTAGAGAACTAGTTAGAAGCTTTGGAAGAGCCCTTTGAAATGGAGCCAGGATCCTTACGGTGGAGGAAGGCTTCAAAGTGGAGTGGTAGGACAAGGGTGGAAGCCATCTCTCTGTCCAACAGACCTTTCAGTGTTGCTGGAAAGATAATGGAGAGGACAGAAGAAAGGAGTGCCCTACTCTGAGCTCCTTGAAGAAAGGGCTGAATCAAAAGACAATAAAAATAAAAGGGCAAGGAGATTGCTTTAGAAGGTGCCCAGCTACAGTGTGCAGCATCCTGTGGGCCTTTTAGGCCTTTGGCCAGAGGCTGTTAGAATGGTTTGTAATGTGTGGGCAGGTAGTTGAGAGATCCTACATTGTTAGACTCGGCAGGGGGTTAGACTCGATGACCTATGATTCTATGTTGCTGTAATCTTAGTTAACCTGCAGATGAATTGCTTTACTCCGGATGAAATTTGCAAGATGTTATAATTTAAAATTATTATGTATTTTAATTACTTTTTTGAAAATTGCAGAATTTTGTTTTATCTTGATGGGATCATTGTATTGTTGCTATGGTTTGTTTGCTGATGGAGTAAAGACTGTGAGCTTAGTTTGCCAGCTGGCTGGCTGGCTTTGCCTCCTCTGCAAGGGAAGGGATGCTGCAGAGGCACACGGTTTTTCCTACTGTTGGTGTCATTGCAAATTAACATAATTGTTTTGAAAGCATGCAGTCATAACTGCAGTTACTTGCATATAGGCTCAGTGAAGGCTGGGGAAGGCAAAAAGGTTCATTAGAGATTGCTAGGAAGAATTTAGGGTGAAAGTTAGCACACAAGGAAGTGTAATTAAAAATGTGAAATGAATCTTGCAACCCGGATGACTATGGTTTTGCCTAATGGATCTTGTACATTCCTACAAATGAGGGGATGGACCCCCAGGTGAAAGAATCCATGACAGGTGAAAGAATCCTGAAAGGATTAATGTGGATAGCTGTGTTCGTCTGAAGCAGCAGATACAATGTTACAATGAAAATGGTTAACAGGTTAACAGATTCCAGAGATAAATAAGAAATAACAGCACTTGGGATTTGTTTGTATTCACTTCCGTTTGAATTATGTGGGAAACCTTTTATATGCAATAAATAGTTATCATTCCAAACTACTTTACATGATACTACTCATAGTTATACATAGTATATTATACATAGTAGATTATAATGCTACTAGCTTCAAAGGGCTGTTCCTAAGAACGGGCCTTGAAAGGGTCCCCTCCCCTGGCCCCTGGCCAGGCAGCTTAAAGTGGCTTTTGGCCGCAGCTCACAGCTGGATCAAGTGGGGTGGGCGGGGGCTGGCCAGCTCCTTAGCAAGCCCGGGACAGAGCTCCTTAGCAGGCAGTCAGCAGGCCGGGAGGCCCTTGTTAGCAGGCTCAGGCTAGCTGGCCAAGAGGCCCTCGTTAGCAAGCCCTCCACCACAACCTTTTGACCAGGACCCCCTCCCCTCACCTGCTGCTGGCTCCAAGCACTGAGGCGCGTCTGAGAGCAAAGAGGCTAGAGTCCAGGGATGGAGGGCGGGAGCTGCAGGGGCAGGGCCTGGCTGCACCCTGATTGGCCCTATTTCAACTTGGACAGCCGGACATGTCCCACCCCTCAGGCTTTTTCACAAATATATAGAGAAACCATGGATAAGGATATGTTAATTTATTCTCACATTTTGCCTATAAATATGAACTTAATAAGTATTACTTCTATTTCATGCCATTGTATCTGAAGAAGTGTGCGTGCACACAAAAACTCATACCTTGAATAAAACGTTGTTGGTCTTAAAGTTGCCACTGGACGGGGATCATTCTCTTCAAATCAGCTTGCTGCACAGGAGATTCTAGAGGGGCCTCCTCTTCTTTGGGGTGAGAGGATTACCTCCTGGAACCTAGTTCTCTTTCTTCACGAGGCACTGACTGCCTAATGCAGCCATCCCTGGCTTCAGGTCTTCAGATTTCTCTTCTTAACATTTGTTGGACTGATCTGGAATCTTGTATTCTTCAATGCGTTATGTGGAAGTATGGCAAATACCAAAGGCTTTTCACCTTCTCTGTCAGTGATATAGAGTATCACTGATACAGTATCAAGTATCTCTTGACTTGGGTATGAGCCTCTTCCCAAAGTTTGTTTTCAACAAGATGTTTTTGAAACTCTGTCTTTCAGGCCCTTTTCTGCCCCCTGGTGGCTCTGGCTGTCCTTAACTGGGATAAACCTTGCAGGTGCAATGGGGGTGAAATTTGTTGGCCTTTTTGTGGTCCTCCTGGTTGGGTTGAATACAATATATGACCTTTGGGAGCTGTTAGGAGACCTCAGTCTCTCACTGGTAAGTGTCTGAAATTCAACATCCGATTGTTTGCTGTTTTGCTTGGGAAGAAGGTTGTGATAGCATTGCTACCATTCCAGCCAAGGTTGCTGTACCGGATGGTTCTTATGGTGTAGATCCGTCTTTATTTGAGCACCAGCTTTTGCAGCATGCAAGGCTTCCGCCCATACCGTATGTTAAAGGAGTACATAAGTCAATTTGACTTTTGAGTTGTATGGCGCTAGGTCGCCTGTTTGGCTATATCTACAGTTACCCACTATTGCCACTGTTTAGTTTGAGCCTACACTGTGTAGAGCAGGGGTAGTCAAACTGCGGCCCTCCAGATGTCCATGGACTACAATTCCCAGAAGCCCCTGCCAGCGAATGCTGGCAGGGGCTTCTGGGAATTGTAGTCCATGGACATCTGGAGGGCCGCAGTTTGACTACCCCTGGTGTAGAGTTTTGCAGATGGTTTTGCTACGAGAAAATGTTGTTTGTTAGAGGTCTTTGTTGGCGTTTCTAATTTGCTATGATAGAGAAAGAGGAAGCTGCTATGACCTTCGGTGCAGTGATACGGTTCTTAGGCAGCAGATGTATTTAGGCACACAATGCATCATGGCCGGTTACTGGCTTAGAGCTGTGAGTGGTGGGTACAGCGGCTTCTGCAGGCTGAGCTGCTTTTCTGAAGATAAAGAAAACTGCAGATCTGTTCAGCTTTCCACAAAGAAGGACCCGCCCCCCTTCCAGGCTTCAAATAATTTGCTTGAGTAGTGCCTGTCTTTCGAGAAGGGGCTTAAATTATTTCAAGGCACTTTTTTGGACCCATCACATATGACACATGCTGACCTAAGGGATAGATACTATTAAGTCTGTACCCCATTAATACCAAATAAATGGGCTTTGCAGCCTGTCACAGCGCTGTTTCTTCAAGCTCGTCTTCACAGAGGTGTTATAAATTCTTCTGTAGTTGTCTTCTCAGACTGCTTTTGAAGTTTCAAAATCCAATTTATTTCACTTACTGTTTTTATATTTGGTAATAATGGTTTTCTTTCTTCAGTATGATTTGTTTTTCCTGATTAAATTAAGTCAGTGTTTGGTACAAAGATGCAGCAATCCAGCTTCTGAGAAGGGTTTTCTAATGTCAGCTCAGTTAATTGCATTTGAAATGGGAAAAATCCATCATCCTTAAGCTCCTGCTTGCAGATGGCTGTGAAGCAATTTCCCTCCATGCCAACAAAACTCCATAAATATTAGGCTATGCAAAACAGCGTACTAATTCCAGAAGAGGAATTGGTGAAATAATTTATTGATTGCTAACTCCTTCCTCAATCACGATCGAAAAAGCACTAAACAATAGGGGAGCATCAGCTAGAAAATTACTGTTTTGCACAAGGTTTTTCTCTGGGGGTGGTTCGTACTAGATTGTTTTTCAGTATACTTCAGGGGTATGCTAGAGTCTCATATTTAATTTGTGTTTTGTCTGGAGAGCAACTGTAAAACGCTAACAGTGCAATATTGCAGAGTCAAAGAATGAGCAATGACTTCAGCCGGCTCTCCTTTGCACATTTGAAGCCCTACTGAACAAAATTAGACTTGCTTCCAGATTAAACTATTTGAAGCCCTATTGTGGTGCAGTGGGGATTTGAAACCTGGTCTCCCAGATCCTAGCTCAGGGGTAGTCAACCTGTGGTCCTCCAGATGTTCATGGACTACAATTCCCATGAGCCCTGCCAACGTTTGCTGGCAGGGGCTCATGGGAATTGTGGTCCATGAACATCTGGAGGACCACAGGTTGACTACCCCTGCTCTAGCTGACTGTAAACTAGAATTGGGCTGGATTGAATATGTTTAATTCTTAGCTGAATTGACTGGTTGTGTCAATTGGGTGATGAAAGGCACTAGCAGCATGTAATATAGCAGAGTCCCTTTTTGTTGGAGCTTTGCAGAAGTACCGAAAACTGCTCTTCCTGTTCTACAGTTCCTTTGTAACACAGTTACTCTGGACATAAATTTCAACAGCATTTCCTTCCAAGCAACGTGTTCTAAGCTCACAGTATTAATGGGTTAAACCCTCTGGCACTCAAATGTATGATGTTCACTGAATGAAACGCTGAGGCAAATACAATGAAGCTGATTGTTTGGGAAGACTTGGGCTTTGTTTCTGACTTCTTAATAAAGGAAGGCTTGGCTTTGATTCATTCAAGTGGGTAGCCATGTTGGTCTGAAGTAGCACAACAAAAATTGAGTCCAAACCACCTTTAAGATCAACAAAGATTTATTCAAGGCGTGAGCTTTCGAGTGCAAGCACTCTTCCTCAGACTCAGTGGAACAAGGATCATAAGCATTCAGATATAAGGCAAAAGTAAATTGTAATCAGGCCCAGTTTTGGAAAGGGCTGATTAGCCTTTTTAGCAAAGAATTATCATATGGCATCACATGGCTTAATTTGGATATTATGACACAGTATACTTTGTTGTTGTTATGTGCAGTCCAAGGGACTCGCAAGAGTCTTCTCCAGCACCAGAGTTCAAAAGCCTCAATTCTTTGACGCTCAGCCTTCCTTATGGTCCAACTTTCACAGCCATACATTGCAACTGGGAAGACCATAGCCTTGACTAAACGCACTTTTGTTGGCAGGGTGATGTCTCTGCTTTTTAGGATGCTGTCTAGATTTGCCATAGCTTTCCTCCCCAGGAGCAAGCGTCTTTTAATTTCTTTGCTGCAGTCCCCATCTGCAGTGATCTTGGAGCCCAGGAAAATAAAATCTGTCACTACCTCCAATTCTTCCCCATCTATTTGCCAGGAATTGAGAGGGCCGGATGCCCTGATCTTTGTTTTCTTGATGTTGAGTTTCAAGCCAACTTTTGCACAGTATACTAATTTGCCACAATTTACTTTTGCCTCATATCTGTACGGTTATGATCCTTGTTCTGAGGAAGACTGCATGCACTCAAAAGCTCATGCCTTGAATAAATCTTTGTTGGTCTTAAAGGTGCTTTGGACTTTTTTGTTGTCTTTGATTTGTTCCTCTTGAACCTTGCATGAAGTATGTAGACATGCAAAGTTGTGGTGGCCTGGTTTGTGTGTGCTGCGATGATGTGTATGATGACCTTGATGAGATGGAAATCCTGTACCTCAAGCTGTTCCAAATTGTTTGCTGCAGGTCACACTGGGGAAGCACTTCTTGGCTCGAGTCCTCTGCCTCATTATGCTGCCTCTTGCCCTCTACACAGCTCAGTTTGCAGTTCATTTTGCAGTGTTAAACAGAAGGTATTTCTCTTTGCTTCTCTCTCATTTCAGAAAGGGAACAATGCTGTTATAACTGAGACAATATGTATATATAATTTCTTTTAAAATTGTTTTGTGTCACAGATTTGGAAATGGTTGTACTCCAGGTTCTCTTTAACATGACGACAATGACTCAGTTCAGGCATCACATCGACAAACCATGATTTGTGTGTAACTGGCAAACCAGAGCCTTGCAATCTAGATTGAGGTGGGGTTGTGATGTGTGATTGTCCTAAGCATAGTTTGTTGTAGTGTCTGAAGGCCACTACATATAGAAGAAGTAGATGAAGAAGAAGAATAGATGGTTTTGATATGCCGTTCATCTCTACCAGAAAGAGCGGCTTACAATTGCCTTCCCTTTGCTCTCCGCACAACAGACACCATGTGAAGGAGGTGAGGCTGATAGAGCCCTGAAGAAATTGGAGGGGGATGCAGCCAGGGGCGGGACATCCCTCCAGATTGGCCGTTCGTTGGATGGACAGCCAATCAGGGATGGGATAGTTGGGACAGCCTACCTGATTGGTAGATGATAAGTCTGAACTCCAGGCCTTCCTGTCCTCTACCATTCCCCGGAGTCCATTTAAGTTTGCACCTACTGCTTCAGTGACTCCATCCAGCCACCTCATTCTCTGTTGTCCCCTTCTTCTTTTGCCCTCAATCGCGCCCAGCATTAGGCTCTTCTCCAGGGAGTCCTTCCTTCTCATGAGGTGGCCAAAGTATTTGAGTTTCATCTTCAGGATCTGGCCTTCTAAGGAGCAGTCAGGGCTGATCTCCTCTAGGACTGACCGGTTTGTTCACCTTGCAGCCCAAGGGACTCGCAAGAGTCTTCTCCAGCACCAGAGTTCAAAAGCCTCAATTCTTTGACACTCGGCCTTCCTTATGGTCCAACTTTCGCAGCCATACATTGCAACTGGGAATACCATAGCCTTGACTAAACACACTTTTGTTGGCAGGGTGATGTCTCTGCTTTTTAGGATGCTGTCTAGATTTGCCATAGCTTTCCTCCCCAGGAGCAAGTGTCTTTTAATTGCTTTGCTGCAGTCCATATATATATGTGTGTGTGTGTACAGATAATGGAAATGGGGATGAAATTTGGCAGTTAGCTGAGGTTCTGATTAGCTTTGAAATTTACTAGTCATTTTTCAAGACTTTCCAATAAATGTCAGTATTCACTGAATTTTAACACAGTATACTGTTATGCCAGGATTAAGCCCTCTAAGTCAATTAAAGGAGAAATGTGAGTCTCCTGTAGTTGTGCAGTGAGGTTCTCCTCCTGTCAGAGTCACTGGTGAATGCAAGGGTGCAAAACATTTTGTGGGGAGACTCCAAGCCAAGGACTGAAATGATATCTTCCCCAGAACTGTTTTCTTGTACTGTACTTTGAGCACAGTTTCCTATTTAGTTTATAAACCGATCAAATACAAGCCCAGAGGCTGGTGAATGTTGCTTGTTTGCCAGCTAATGTGGATCTTCATATGCATCTAAGGAAATTGCAATCTTCCTTCCTGTGTGCTTCTGAGAGACCAGCACTGTTATGTTTCCTTCTTATTAAATTACGGACCAAAATTCTGCCCATTTGTCTCCATAAAGTTATGATTTGTGTGCACTTTGTTCTTTCCCAGCGGGCCCGGTGATGGCTTTTTCAGCTCCGGATTTCAGTCCCGCTTGATTGGGAACAACCTTCATAATGTCTCTGTTCCGGAGTGTGAGTATCTAAACCTTTATAGGAACAAAGGCTCTGGCGAGCACCGTCAACAGAGCCCTGTATTTTAAATGAACAAAACTCTCCTGTGTGTTTAAGAACTTCTGAGATAGCAGAAACAAAAACAAACAAAAGCTTTTGTCATTTGCCTTTTTGCCCTTCATTTCAATTGCCTTTTAATCTGAATCTCAGAAATATAGGCAGGCATTTTAACCTTTTCATTGGTTGCTTGGGGGGGGGGGTGCTGCAGAAGGAGCACAGTCGTTGTTTTGTCATCACAGTCATGAAGCTGTAGAAAATTCTACAAAATATCCCAGAAACAAAAAACATCTAATTACACTGTTATGTAGTAGCTGGATCCTGTACCTGAGCAAACCCCAGGCTTCTATAGTAGCAGCCTAGGACAAAAGCTGCATGCTGTTTAGATGTGTGTGATTCAGATCCAGGAGTCACAAGCTAGAGGGTGCAAGTTGGGAGGCCCTCAGTTAGCCCAGGAGAGACTTTGTCAGAGGTGTTGTTCACCTGAGCGCTTCCGTTCAAGCTGTTTCTTTCCCTGACGGGATCAGCTTACCTGATCTCCTTCAGTATCCGGAGATATCTGCTGGGGTGTTGCATTACTTAACTGGCAGCGTTGTGGAGCTCCCATCTCACAGTGCAATTAACAGAGTGCTGTGGAAATAGGGAGTCTTGCAGGGAAGGAGCAGTGATAATAGAATAATAGCATTGGATAACGCTAGAATAATAACACAGTGATCATAGAATAATAGCGTTGGAAGGGGCCGTACAGGCCATCTAGTCCTGTGCAAGATCAGCCTAAAGCATCCTTGAGAAGTATCCGTCCAGCTGCTGCTTAAAGACCACCATTGAAGGGGAGCTCACCATCTCATTGGTTCAAGGGAAGAGCATGCCTTCATTGCAGTCGGGGACCTGAAGAGGTGCCATCAGCGTGTTCCTTCAGTGGTTATTGGACTCTGTCACAGCAGGAAGGAAAAGCAAAACATCTAACAAGGATAAGCAGTATGTAACTTGAAATCTGTAGCAATCAACAGGAATATGTGGGGGCAGCTACAGCGTGTGGGTTCCTTATATTTTCCCAGGAAAATCCCCCTGTCTCTTTAGAACACGTGCCTTTTGAAAGCTTGTTGCCCCTCAAAATCTTGTTGGCCCCTAAGGGCTTCAATCTAACTACATTTACCAGAGGTACACATTTGTAAAACACTGCATATGTGGTTACACTTAATAAAGAGTCACGTATTTTAAGAATGCTAGTAGAGCATTAAAATGCAATTATGAAATAAGCAAATGAATGATTACATGAACACAAGATGCTGCCTTATGCTGATTCTGTCAAGATCAGCACTGTCTGTAGTAGAAGCATCTCTCCAGGGTCCCAGGTACAGATATTTCCCATTACTTTCTTAGGGTCCTTTTTCCTGGAGATGCTGGGGATTGAACCTGGGGCCTTCTACATGCTGAGCAAATCCTCTCCCACTGATCCAGAGCCCCTCCCCAATTTTTGCTAGATTCTTTCCCTCTACTCTTTCTGTGCAGTTTATTTAATGCAATCCAGGGAAGTTGGAAAGGTTAGAGTTGGCATGAAATAGCAGCTGCATTCACAACATAGTCACAGGACAACACTTGTGCAGAACACTGGAATCTCAGTCTGTGATAGTAACCGATCACCCCATGGATGTGAGGTTGGTTCTCTGCAAGTTGCATGTGAATGTATGTTCTGGTAGCAGTGCTGCAAAACAGGGACTGTGTTTTCAAGTCAGCTGTCCTAAAGCTTTGTTCCCTTTCCTTAGACCTAGCCTACGGCTCCGTGGTAACAATGAAGAACCTTCGCATGGCCGGTGGATACCTTCACTCGCACTGGCATCTGTATCCCGAGGGAGTGGGGGCACGGCAGCAGCAGGTCCGAAAACCTCTGTAGTATCCTGTGTGGTTGGTGTTTCCACAAGTCACCCTTATGACGAAATATGGGAAGGACTTATATATGCATCTAATTTGGAAATCTTCAAGTGTATAAGCCCTTCCCATTCTTTATTGTCACTCAAAAGGGATGCTTTGCCAAAGCTTTCTAGTATTTATAAATCCTCCCAGATGTCCTCTAATAATGACAATCACTCTCTTGTGTAGCTTTGTTACCTTTTCACTGCTTGTGGATGCTGGAAGTGCTTTACAGCCTGAGAATTACAATGTGTTAATATCACTTTATTGGTTTAGCTCCCTTCTCTACACAATGAGGTACATTTTCTCAGCTGTTTCACATAATAAAGGAAATTATGCTTTTTCTTTACTGAATTTATACTCCAGCTTTCTCCCCAATGGGGTCTGAAAGTGATTTATGTGGTTATCCTCTCCTATATTTTATCATCACAACAGCCTTGTGAGGTAGGTTAGGCTGAGAGTGTGTGACTGACCCAAAGTCACCCTGTAAATCTCCATGGCAAAGCTGGGTTTTGAGCCTGGGTATTCCCGATCCTAGTCCAGCATTCAAACCACGGCTATGAATGTTTGTGGTTCTGCTTTTATAGCAGAAAAGTAAAAGCAATGTTTTTTTTTAATTTAGCGTGCTTGCGTTTGAACAGCTACAATTTTACTGGAAAAGGGGATTATTTATGTTGCTTTCTGCTTCTTGACTTCATTAGATTTATTGAATTGTTGCATGTGTGGGTGAAATAACTTCTACAAGGTTAATGATGCATTTACATTTGCACCTACGTAAAAAAAAATCATTCGATTAAATTTGACTTTGGAAAACAGAAGGAAATAATTCTTGCTGCTTTTGAATAATTATCACAGTAAATCACAAAAGCTGCTTTTATAAAATAGTTAAAATATTTCTGCAGGCACTTTTTGCAAAGCTGTTCCTTTAGAAGTTGACGGCAGTCTATTTATCAGCAGTGGGTTTATAAAGTGTGGCTGATGGTTGGTGACCAGACATTAACATATTGAAAGGAATGAAATACAATAACTTCTATATGTTTCTAGGTCACTGCCTATTTACACAAAGACTTGAATAATTTATGGATTATAAAGAAATACAACTTGAACGGAGGTAAATTGATGCCTGACCAGCTGGATTATTCCTTTGTTTATTCAATTCTTTCTTCAAGAAAAAGCACCGGGAGGCATGCCACAAGGGCTTATCTCCCTAGGATCTGTAGACTCACTTTTTTTACCTTAACCTGGCTGGGATTTGTATCTGACAGGGCTGTTCATTCTTAGCCACGCCCCTGCCTTGTTCTTTAGGATTATGTCATCCATTTAGGTTTGAGGATGGTACAGTTTGTAGAGTCGACACATTTCTGTCCTACCTACAATCTTTGCCTGGAAGTATGTTTGCTGCGGGGGGGGGGGGCAGGGTTGTGCAGGCAGTGGCACATTGCATACCAGGTGATGATTCAAATATTTCAAGGCTGCCTTGTCTCCCAATATAAAATTAAATGTGATCCTTCCTGATCCATTCTCATGGTATCTTTATATTTCCACCTTTGTCAGAATTTAATTTTTTAAAGAGTATTCTTATCCACGGGACAATGAATTTAAAGCTGTAATACACAATTGCAACAGTTCATTGCATTTATCAGTTTTGTATAAAGATATGAACTGCAGAGACACCAAATCTCAATATGTAGTATTTAATTAGTCTAAGGAAAAGATAGGATCGAATTCAAAAGTTGCAAAGTGAAATATGTCATTAATATTGAACACCTTCATTCTGCTGGTCCACCATGCAGATTCTTACCTATTGAATAGTTCCCGTTTTCACAACCATTGTCATACAACTTTTAAAGCTAACATTAGTTTAATGTTCCCCAGTGCCTCAGTGCTATAGCAGTTTTTCTACTAGGTAGCAATACATCTGGTTGATATTAGTATAGTTGATATTAATATCATAATGTCATAATGTTTTGTCATAATGGCCACATCAGGAAATAATCAGAACTATTTCATTGTTTTTCAGTCAAGCTGATTCAGAGATGTTTCTGTAGTTTATTATCAGCATGCTTAAATCATAGAATCATAGAAGAGTTGGAAGGGACCTCTAGGGTCATCTAGTCTAACCCCCTGCAGAACGCAGGGAATTCACAACTACCTGCCTACCTACAGTGACCAGATGATGCCACCCCCCTCCAACAAAACCAGTATCCCTGGCCAGTCTGGCCTGGAGAAAATTCACCTCCTGACCCCAAAGTGGTGATCAGCATTTCCCTGGGCATGCAAGAAAGGACCACAAGAGCCAAGCGCCAGGATCTTTTCTATCCGTTTCAGATCTTGTGTTGTGACTGATTCTTCTGTTTCCCCAGATTATTTTGACCCTTCTTTGCCTGTGGAGTTTGTGAAGCATGGAGATATTATCCGTCTGGAACACAAAGAGTAAGCTGCTTAGGAAATCAGAGGGATGCCTGATTTGAGCAGGCATTTGCAATTGTGAGTGAGTGGTAGTAGGAGTTCTGATCCACCTTGACTTGAGCAGGCCATGAGCTAAGGACTGGTGATCATTCTCCATACTTTTCATGCGTATTCTTGAATGTTTTATTTGATTATATCCTCAGGTTTTTTAACTTGAGCTTTCTTAAATTTGCCTAATAACTGTGCTTAACTTTAAGCTGCTGGTTTCCAGTGGTCCAGTTGAGGCATTCTGAGGGTATGAGTCTTTCCTTGGGAAATTTCCCATGCTTTAGTTGCATGCTATGGTGCTATGCGGAGGAATACAGGAAGGTGGTGAATTTATATGCCACTGAATCTTGGCAGAGTGTGTCCTCCTCAGGTACTTCTTTTAGTGCTTGTTGCCCTTCTTCAGAGTCACCAGTAGATGATTTCTGATAGTGTATAGGAACACGGAATATAACTATTTTTGGCCTGAACATGACTTAAGTCTATCCTTTTCAATACTGTAATGGCACTTTCAGATATTGTGTTTCCCTGCACGCTTTTCATAACATCATATTCTGATATATCTTAAAAATAACCGTAGTCCTTGTTTTCTTCTGCTTCGGTTCAGTCAGTGGTATTTCTGTACAACTTTGCTTAGACCTTGTGAATTGTTCTTTCCATAAAGAGGTGAATGGGCCTGTCATAGATAGCTGCGCTGGGTCTTTCAGCTTCATGGGAGAAAACATCCACTATAAATAATCAGCTTCAACTCTGTTCATTTGTAGAAGTTCCCTGTGTTGATAAAGTAATATGATATTACCCCCTGGTCTAGCTCATTCAAGGTGATCTGAAAGAGGGTCTGTACTGATAACTGGGTTGATTGCAGTGAATGTACACTGCTCATACTGTTCCAGCTATAAAGTCAAACACTATGATTTTCTTTTAACCATAGGACTTCTAGAAACTTGCACAGTCACCAGCACGAGGCCCCGTTGACAAGAAAGCACCTTCAGGTCACTGGGTATGGCATAGTAAGTTAGCAAAGACAATACTTTTTTAATTTTAATTTTTTGTATTTCATAGAAAATAAGAAATACAGAAAAGGAAAACACATTTCTTTCTTTATATTTTGTCCAAATCTTTATCTGACTATTTCTCCATATTTATTGGCTCTTGATCTTGGCTCATATTCATTTTTTTTTTGGCGGCCTGATTGAGCTGTGCAACTGTTGTACTGTGCCCTTTTGTTCAAATATTATAGTTCACTTTCTCTGGCTTTTGATCCAGTCTGATACCCAAGTCAGAACTGCAGGATGGTAATATATGTTAGGAACACCCATTCCTCCTCTTTTCTTATCATTTTGTAGTACCTTAAAGGCAATTTGAGGTCTTTTGTTATTCCACATGAATTTATTAATATGGCTTTGCCATTTTTCTAAAGTCTTATCTTTCAGTTCTGTTGTTATTTGAATTAAAAAATTTAGATGTGGAAGAACATTCATCTTAACTATGGCTATTCTTGCTGAGTATGAAAGATTCAATCTTCTTAGCCAATAATCCAAGTCCTTTTTTGATTCTTTGTTAAGTTTACTCATAGTTATTTGATACTAAGTTATTTAAGTCCTTATCTAAGTATACTCTCAAATATTTGACCTTGTTTGGATTCACTTCACAGTCTGTAAGGATTTCAGTCTTTTTAACATTTTGGTCTTGGCCATTTAGTATAATTTTGGTCTTTTTCTTATTTATTTTGTACCCCAAAACAGCACCAAACTCACTCAGACTATGTGCTGTGACAAAGACAATTCAGGCTTTTCCATCAGAGGAAATACATCATCAGCATAGCTTCTAATTATATATTCTTCTCTTTGCAATACTTGATCTTGCCGCATTCAACACATTCCCCAAACAAAGGGCTGTATTTCTTGTAACCCACTCAGATGTGCTATTCAAAAACAGAGAATGGCAGTTTTAATGTGGTTTGTGGTTCAGAACAAAAAGAGAAAACTGTATGAAAACTCTTAATGTTAACATCCCTCTAATATGAAGCTTTGGTCGCCCACATCTCTCAGGTTTTTATCTGATTTACTTGTTTGCTAGAATGGGACTGGAGATTCCAATGATTTCTGGCGGATTGAAATTCTGGGAAGAAAAGCTGGGAAACGGATCAAAGTCCTACGTAGTCAAATCCGGCTTATTCACCTGGCTACAGGCTGTCTCTTGGGTTCAACAGGAAAGACACTGCCAAAATGGTAGGTATTCAGAGGTAATCTTGGAATTGCCGGGATGCATTTTATCATTTGGTTCAGGTAAATGCTTTGTGTTTTGGCTGGTACAAGTCATGTCCTGTTGATGCAAGAAGCCCCACTCACTGCTTGCAAAAGAACGTCTGTCAGTGGGAGGTGCCTCATGTCAATGCAACATGCCCTTATATGAGTGGGATGGTATGCTACAGTTCCTAGTCATAGGGGTTGCTGAATATGGATTTAACCAATTTTTCCACTTCATTCACTTCCTTTGTTCCAATTAGTGGATTTGCCAAAGTTGAGAGATGTCACAGTTCACAGATGAGAAGTTCCTTATGCCTTTGGAAGACCTGAATGACCCTTTTGTTTGAAAAGGCATCTGCTTTCATGACTTCCTGCCAGGCTCTCTTAGTTACCAAGCTTTGGCTTCTTCAGCCAGATGTGTATTGCCCATGCCAAACAGAAACCTGCATTTGAAAACAACGTGTGGCACGGTTGAGAATGAGGCCTCTGTTTATTTCCGTAGAAACATAGGTATTTAAGCAACAGGAACACAAATATTTTTGTGCTTTATGTACCTCTGGTCTTCTGAGATCCTCAGATTGTGTCTTTTTTTTTTGTCTGAATTCTGTCCAGTTCTTGAAACAGAAAAGTGCTTCTGAAAGGAAGGTATGCTACAGAAGGCAAGGCATATGAATGCCACTTGGAATGATCAAGACTGGGGTTTTTGTTGATGCCAGGCTAATAGTGTTCCTGTTTCACAGGGGCTGGGAACAGGTGGAAGTCACTTGTACACCCTACCAGAAGGAGTCTCCCAATTCCCTCTGGAATGTTGAAGACCACATCAATCCCAGGTGTAGGTGATTGCATCTCCTTTTTTGTTATGAAAATATGTAGGTTGCTTCCCAATTTTGTAGAGAGTGAGAGAGAATTTAAAGCAGCCAAAGCTTTATATTGGAAATGGATTTGGAACTGGAGTTCCCCTGGGCATGTAGTTTAAGTCTTGCTCATATGCGCAGTGGAGCTTCCTGTATGCCAGGTTTTTGCACCTTAATGCTCAGTAGAAAGAGTTGAGAGAGGATGAGTGCCAATCAAGGCAAGTTGTATGATGCAGCTTCCTCCTACTATCTGTACTCTGCCGTTCCTGCTGAATCTAATTTAATAATAAAAGGGGTTTGGTTGTGCATAAGTGACCAGTGTATGAATTCTGTTTTAAAACGTCCTCTTTCCTTTAGTGCGCAACATCAGTTTGGATGTTCTGAAGCCTTCCTTTCCAGAGATTCTTCTGGAGTCTCATATGGTTATGATCCGAGTAGGTAGAGTGGTTTGGATTCCATTTTGTTCCTATTTTTTTCTCTTTAGTTTAAATAAAACATTATTTCACTAGTGACTGTGCCCAGCTGTCCACTTGAAACAGAACAATAATGGCATCTATGTCTATTTTGTGAAAGCATTGTGGAAAAACAAGAAGCATTTCCTCAGATGGCTCGCGTGATCCAGAGATGCTGCTCGGTATATGTGAATTAGGTGCCCTTTTGTAAAAAAACTTCCATGATAATAACTGAAGGAAAACATTATTGCATACACAGATGTTCCTTTTAGACTAATGTGATGGGGATTACAAGAGAAACATTGTAGCAGAACAGCGAAAACAAGATGTGTAACGATCCCCTCTGATCATTCTGAGAGTGCAAGTGTGTGCCCATGAAGGTGATGCTTATTGCTGAAGAAAGTATTTGGTACACTGGGATTTGATGTCCTGACTGTTGCAGTTTCCTGTTTGTGGTTAGGTTTTCACTTCGTCCAACAGTTCTGCTGGCCTGTTTCTGTTTCTCAGAGTCAGCAAAATCTATTTGTAAAGAGTGTCTGATACTCTGCATTTAAGTGGATGTATCAGTACAAACGTGTTAAAGCCCTCTTCCACATATACAATTGTATTAGATGATATCCTGCAGAAATTATCTGTTAATGAAGGGTTTTTTTTGGGGGGGGGGAGTTTCACAAAAAGAAGCAGCCAAGTTTTTCAGAAACAAACCATAGTGGATACCTGAACTTTGTTTTGGCATTTTCTGGGATATTGTGGCCAATTGCCTGAATATGCATATATAAGAAATGTATCATCACTACAGGTTAATAGTGAGATGATTACAATAGGAGAAGCATGGAATTAGTCCTGTGAATATGAGAGAGGGCAGTTACGTATTCAGGGAGACAGAATATGGGCGGTCACAAACTCAGAATCATAGCATAAATGTTTGCTGATTACCACTTTGTTGTTTTTTCAGGGAAACAGTGGCCTCAAACCAAAGGAGAATGAAGTGACATCCAAGCCCTGGCACTGGCCCATCAATTACCAGGTAAATGAACACGTTGTCAGCAAGGGCACAGGTGATATGTAATTCGGAGGATTTCATGTTAAATAAACAGTTCAGTGAATTGTTCTTCAGGTGTCTTTGAAAATGTGTGTGTGTGTGTGGGGGGGGGGAATTGGGCTGTTTCCAATTCAGAATCAAATTGATTCACCTTGAATCTGAAGCAGCCTTCCCTGGCTTGGATTTAGCCGAATCAATTAAGCCAAATCCCAATCAGTTTGTTGCCATAATAATCTATGGTGCCATTAAAGTCAATAGGGAATTTTCCCTTTCCATCTATTCTGTGGTCCCTCGCAAAAAAACATGGAATAGATGGAAAAGGAAAATGTTGTTCCCTTTAAACTGTTTGATTGCTGCATGGACAAATTGCGCCCAAATCATGGTTTGTCGATTTGGGCAAGGCTAGTTTGGGCAGTTTAACTTAAGGGACAGTGCAATTTGGATGAGATTTGTCCAAAAAGTGTCCAAATCAACATCAATTTGGATACTTTCTGGACTATTTGAAATTAATTCCACATGCCTAGTCTTCAGATATTTGCAGGAAGCATTATTGATGCTGCTGAAAGAAGCCACCTTCTGTCTTTATTTGCAGGTAGTTCTTGCTGTTGGCTACCACATGCCAATTACTCAGTGGCCTCTAAACAGGGACCCTGGTTGGCAACTGATTTTATATAATCAAGTAGCAAACTAGGTGGCAGAAACAGCTCCTATGATAGCCATGTGGTTTATGTTACTGTATGACCTCACTTGGATGGCCCAGCCTATCCTGTTCTTGTCAGATCTAGGAAGCTAACCAGGGTTGGCCCTGGCTAATATTTGGATGGGAGACCTCCAAGAAATGCCAGGGTTGTGACATAGAGCCGGGCAATGGAAAACCACCTTCAAATATCTTGCCTTTACAGTCCCTATGCCATAAGTCAGCTGTTGAATTGACACCACTTTCTACCACTATTGAGATACCTTAGTAAAGTAGCCGTACTTCTTCTGGGTGGAGGAGGCCCTTCTCTTCCTTGCAGCAGCAGATCATTATGCAATCCACAGTGAGGCTCAGGATAACAATGTAGGCTGAACAACATTTGCCTTGATTGCTTCTGATTACAGCCATCAATTTCTCCATAGGGCCTGCGTTTTTCTGGAGTGAATGAGACCGATTATAGGGTTTATTTGCTGGGAAACCCGGTAAGCAGAACATAGCCTAAGGAGAGAAATGACTTTCTCTTGGCCTCTGTAACTTCTGGCTTCCCTTCCTTTTTCTCAGTTTCCTCCCATTCTGCTTTCCTTTCTTGCTAGTTTTATGGTATCTCTTGAATGTGTTTGTCTATTTACTAGAGACCTTCTTTGACAGGTGATCTGGTGGCTGAATCTGGCCACTCTTGGCTTATATGTCATAATGGCAACATTCATATCTGTGGTCGTCAAGAGAGGAGCTCACCTGACAGCTGAACGCCAAGGTAAGGCCAAACTCTAGGCCTGATTGCAAAGTTTATGTCAGAAAATAGAAAATATTAAATCAAACAAGAACAATTCAAGAAATCTCTCAGGCAGTAAAGAGTATGAAGAAAGATAAAGCACCAGGATAAATGGGCTGACATCTTGGGGAAGTATTAATAATACCATTACAAAAAAGTTATGAATGAGATAAAGGAAGAAAAGACAGTACCCCAGATTTGGCAGGAGGCATATATATAATATAATGCCAGAACATAAAGAGGGATTTCTCTGTTGAATGTAGATGACAAAAAATTTGCTATAATAATGGCAGAAAAATTGAGAAAATGCACATCAAATTTACTACACTTGAACCAAACACAATTTGTACCAAAGATGTACATAAAAATATGATTTATAATAGATACAGTCAAATTTGTGAATAAGAGAAAAAAGCATTTCTGTTTCTAGATGCAGAGAAAGTGTTTGACAATGTGGCCTTTCTTGTTGAATGCTTTTACAAAATATGGGCTGTGGTACTGCATTTTGGAGCTGGATGTACAGAATATACTTGCACTAGCAAAGATTTAATTAATGGGGAACTAACAAACATTATCTCAGTTGAAAAAGGAACACATCAGGCATGTCATTTATTCCCTTTGTTATTTATACTAGCAACAGAGATTTTAGCTATAAAGATTAGAGAAGATGACTGAGTTAAAAGAATATAAGTGGATTTTAAAAATTTTATTAATGCGTTTTATTACAAGGCTTACAAGGATTGATAAAATACAAAATCCCCAACAATATCCTTAAAATAACAATGGATGATACAGAATTCAATCCCTAGAATTTGTTGAAATACATAATTAAACATATTTCAATACTCTTAAATCCCCAGAAATTGTTGAAATATGCAATACTGAATAATTTGGATCTCTATCAAGCTATAAAATAAAGAGGAAAAAATAAAAATAAAGAAAATTTAATGCAACCAGAAGAGTGCTCAACAGTCACCAATTGTATTAAATATTTGGGAATAAATGTGACTGGGCAAAACTGTAATCTTGTAAAAAATAATAATTATTATATTTTATAGATAGATAATACCTTAAAATTATAATGAAGGGAATGAAAGAGAAATTATTCTCTGTCCTATACATCAGTAGTCCCCAACTACTGGGCCACGCCCCGGTGCCAGGCCGCAATTGCCTCCCTCTCCCCGCAGCGAGAAACTTCCCAGGCCGTGAGCAAATCGGCCGCCAAAGTGGCCGATTAGCTTGCGGCCCAGCAAGCTTCTTTCCGCGGGGGGGGGGGGGGAGAGGGAAGCGCGGCCGCCGGCATGCCGGCGATGCAAACGCACATGCGCGGCAGGTCCACGCATGCATGTTTGCGCCCAGTGGGTCCGCAAATGCGCGTGCACGGCAGGTCATTGCATGCGTGCATGCACGCAAGTGCCACGCGCACGCGTTTGCGGACCCACCAGGAGCGCAAACGTGCATGCGTGAAACTGCTGCGCACGCGTGTTTGCTGACCCACTGGTGCCAACGCGCATGTGTGGACCTGCCGCGCATGCACGTTTGCACAGGGGCTACCGCGCATTTGCGGTGCCCCGATCACCCTCCCCCCCCACCGGTCCGCAAGCCCAAAACGGTTGCAGACCACTGCTATACATTATATACTACATTATTTTCTTTGACAAATGTAATTTTCCCCTTTCTCTTTTTTCTGTATCCTTACTCTTTTTCTTAAATAAACAAAACGTGCTTGATCTCAGGCATTGTGCTCCGATCTGTTTTGTTGTAGAGCTTTCCCAAGTGCTGCTGCATGGTGGAGGTCTGATCATGCTGGGATGGCTTCTCCATTATCTTCCTTTCTTCATGATGGGAAGAGTATTATATTTTCATCATTACTTCCCTGCTATGCTCTTCTCCTCCATGTTGACAGGTAAGTTTCACAAATCTTTACACAGCAAGAACATGCTAGATTAAAGAGTTCTCAGAAGACACAGACCACTTTTAAAGCCAGCTCAAATGTGCTTTTATTTGGCAGATCAATTTATACTGTCTGCCCAAAGCTACTTGCCATGCAGAGGGAGGAGAAATAAATACAGCAACAAGAAAGAAAGGGAGGGAGGGAGGGAGAAGTTTCCAATTGTTAAGTGGGTCTTCTCTTTCCAACATCTGCCCAGATCCAAGCTCTGATCCTCAGGCTAAGAGTCTTGTGATTCTCTTTGGGCATATTCAGGCCTTAAATTCCTGGGTGCAGAGAAGACAACAAACTCAGTGAGATGTAATTCAGCTGCTGTTAACTAGCAGGATCTTCCCCAGTTTCTCCCATGCCAGAATGTGGTTTCAGGTCATCATCACCAAATACCAGATTATCCTCATTTCCTTGCTTATTTCCTTTCAGTTTCCAGCCATTTTGTTATTGTCAATTTTAGTCTGAATCTATGCTGTCGCTTTCCTGTCTTGCTAGAGGTTAATCTCATTTCTTCATTCATTTGGTCGCTTTATCTGCCTTGTGTTTCTCCTCTTAATTTCCTTCCTGTAGAATCATATGGCAAACATTCCAATGATCTTGATACATTGATTTAGAGTGACAGCCTCTGATCTAGAGAACCGAGTTTGATTCCCCACTGCTCCTCCACATGCAGCCAGCTGGGTGACCCTGGGCCAGTCATGGTTCCTCTCAGAGTGCTTTCAGCCCCACCTACCTCACAGGGTGTCTGTTGTGGGGAGAGGAAAGGGAAAGCGATTGTAAGCCTGTTTGAGACTCCTTCGGGTAGAGAAAAGTGGCATATAAGAACCAACTCTTCTTCTATATACTTCCACTTCCCTGCATTTTGCTGCTGCTGTTTATATATTTACTTCATTTATACTCTGCCTTTCTCCCCAGTGGAGAGAGTGGATTACCTCATTCTCCTCCCCTCCATTTTATCCTCACGACTATCCTGTGAAGCAGATTAGACTGAGAGTATGCGACTGACTCCAGGTCACCCAGCACATTTTCATGATAAAGATCTGAACCTGGGTCTCCTGCACCCTAATCCAGTCCTCTAAATCAGGGGTAGTCAACCTGTGGTCCTCCAGATGTCCATGGACTACAATTCCCATGAGCCCCTGTCAGCAAATGCTGGCAGGGGCTGATGGGAATTGTAGTTCATGGACATCTGGAGGACCACAGGTTGACTACCCCTACTCTAAATGATCTCTCTGTGTGTTCTAGAAGTAAGATCTGCTAATGCTAACACTTTTGAATGTTTTCATTAGTTTCCCTAAATATTTTTATTATATGAGATTTCATCTGGAAAGAGGTGAATTAGTCTAATGATTTATTAATTTTTCAAGCCATAGAATCTGAATGCTAATATATGCCAATTGGCTACTTGTTTTTTGTTCCTCTCGTTTAAAAATATTCATCAAAATAGTAGATATCCTCATTGAATTTTTTTTTAATGTCCATGGTATCATATTGTCTTTCTTGAGATTGCTATCCGATTCTCATAACAAATCCAGTTTATTTGTCGTTAAAGCTAATTCCTTGTATTTTGAAAATGAGCAGCTTCCTTCTTATGAATTTAAATTATAGTAGTTAATGCTTCTTGCTTGTTATTTGGCACAAGTAAATCCTCAATTCTTACAGTCCTCAAAAATGATCTTCCCATCTGTCTCCTATTGCAAACCATTGCCAGTCTCTTTCTCCCACATTATCCATCTTTCCCTCTTAATCTAACATGCATTTCTTTAAGAAAAGTCTGGAGTTTTTCTGTTATTACATATCTCAATTCTCTTTATGGGTTTCCTGCTTATAGAATACTCTACAAAGTTTATTGTTTCTTACCCCCTCTGAGAACTACTCTGTTTTTGTTCTTTTTCCTGAATGTTCTTTTCTAAAAATAATCATCTTTTTCTATTATCTATTGACTTTATTTTCTGTGTCATATTTTTGCACAAGATCAAAAACCAACTTTGATATTTTTTTTAAAAAATTAATACTGTATCTGCCTCTGAGTAGGCTCTGATCTTTAAATGACAAAAATCCAATTTAAATATAATTTAGCAAGTTGTTTAGTTAACTAACCATAATTTCCCACTAATCAGTGTTTTATGAGTCTTAAAAATAGCTTTCAGTCTTTCAGGACTAGTTTTTACATAAGCTTAAGGTACCAGAACAGGCAGAATTTAAGAAGACTGCTGTAGTGCAAAATTATGGATAATTTTTGGATCCGGGACACCCACTTTCAAATCTTCACTGTGCCAGTTTGGTGTAGTGGTTAGGAGTGCGGACTTCTTATCTGGCATGCCGGGTTCGATTCTTCACTCCCCCACATGCAGCCAGCTGGGTGACCTTGGGCTCGCCAGGACACTGATAAAACTGTTCTGACCGAGCAGTAATATCAGGGCTCTCTCAGCCTCACCCACGGGCTTTGAACTCCGTGGTTGGTGGGGAAAGGAAGGGCAAGGTAAGCCCCTGCTGAGATCTTCGACACCTTCCCTGCCTTTGTGCAGCATCTTGCTTGCCACTGCTCTGAAAAAACTGGAAGAAAAATGCTAGTAAAGCATGCCTCTAATCTTGTGTTTCTCCTGAAAAGAAATCTTCAAACTGACTTCAAGGATAGGAAATTAGAAGACAATAGTGGCGATATGGAAATGAAAAATTCTGGAAATGTGATTTTAAAAACAAACCAATTCTGTTGCTGTTTTGTGCTAAGGTCTGGTCAAGCAAGGGGCAGCGGCTTTCTGGAAAGTTTGCTGTAGAACTATCTATTGAAAGCTCCTTACGAATGCAAAAGAGAATAAGCTTTGTCTTTCCTCTTGGATATATTTGTAGGATTGCACAAATCTTCTCATATTCAGTTGTATGTTTTTTTCTTGGCTTCTCCTTCAGGGATTACGTGGGATGTATTCCTGAAATTCTGTGCTGGGACGCTGTCAGCCGGCACCCAGGTTTATAATTACGGGATAGTGCTGTTGATTCTGCTCACTGTGTACAGGTGAGAGTTGGTCCTTGAGCTGTGAAGCTGCTATTTTGGAGGTACAAGATTTCGTATTCATTTAATTAACAATCCCACTATTCTGCCCTTCAATCTGAAGTGGGTGTCCCAGGACTAGTCCCAATAAATTGAAAATGATGTAGATATGCAGTCTGTATGAAATACCCCAGGGTGCCATATAGCGCATCACCCACATACTACTATTTTTTTTAAAACTAATTGCAGTCAGTTAAAAGGATTTTTTTTAAAGGCTAGAAGTTCCAATTAAAAATACCACTCATGCCAGAAAAAACACAATTGGCAAGCAACGTAAAAAGAGTGCTAACAAGTTAAAGCTCTCTCAACATGGAGCAAAAACCAAATAAGGATGGGGCCAGCATGACGTCCTTTGAGGTGTCTTCCACAATTACCTATAGTTTTCTTATAGTTATCCTGCAGGGTTACCACATTTTGAAAAGCAAAAAAGAGACGTATTTCCTGACTGACTACTTCAAATAAGTGATCACTATGACCGATCTCATTTTAAACTTCTCTACTATTTAAGCTGTGATGATTGCTACTAACTAGTAATGCTCCTGACCTTCCAACCTAAAGAGAGGACATTTTCATTAGTTTTTTTTTTTAAAGAGGACAAACACACACAAATCTGGTAACCCTACTACCCAGCATATTTCAGATTGTGGGGGCACATGGAAGAGGGTTTGGAATTTGACCTCAATACTTCTTCACGTAATTTCTAATGAACTTAGAGAATTTGTTCCTGTCAGATGTTCTAGCTCTTAATTTAGGTGGCTTGAATGATGGTTGATGACTGGGGAAGGGAATGGCAAACCACCCCATATTGAGTCTGCCATGAAAACGCTAGAGGGCATCACCCCAAGGGTCAGACATGACTCGGTGCTTGCACAGGGGATACCTTTACCTTTGATGATGGCTGAATGGGACCTCTGGGTTCTGAAACACTGGCCTGCATCCAGCCATTCAGGTTCTCCAACAGGATGACATTTCGGTTTGTGAAGGAGGGGCTGGCTAGTTCTCTTGTTTCCCCCCCCCTTGCTTTAAAATCCCACTTTCTCCTCATGATGTGGGTCTGCTGACTCCAGGACCACTTTCTGTAGCAGGTAGAAGCCTCAAAGTCCCCCTTTGCCATTTTAGTTGAGGCTTGGATACTTTCCATTACATCTCAGAAAGCAAGTGCTGGTGCAGGCAGAAGCAGGGAAAGGCCTTGAGATTTCTGCTATGGGAACCACCATGTAAGACTCGGCTGGACCACTGGTCTGATCCAGCAGGCCTGTTCTGACATACGGTCAAGACTGCATGGGAGCAGGCAGTCCTTGATGCAGGGCTTTAAGAGTGCAATTGGCACTCTGAGCTGGGCCTGGGAACTAAATAGCAGCCAACCGAGATTAAACAAAGTAGGCATTGTATGCACTCAGCAGCTAGTCCCTACGAGTACTGTGGCTAGCTGCATCTTGGGCCATCTGCAGCTAGTTGCAATATTTGTGTTGAAAAGATGCCATTGTGACAATGCCCATTTGACAAGGTAACACCCCACCTCCCCCCAGGCTAGAAAATAAGCAGAAGTCCTGGGGAGGTCAGGATGTTCACAAGACCATCTCAGTCACTTTGGAGGGAAAGCCACCTTGTCCTGTGAGCTGGTCCTTCCTAAAATACGAATCAAGGACTTTGATATTAATAGAGTACTCTCATTCTTCTCCCTTTTCAGAAACCACTTCTGCTGAGGTGCTTTGCATCGGTGCACCTCACGTATAATCCTCTGACCCAATTACTGATCCCCTTTCACTGCAGTGGACATCTAAGACACTATCTTGGGCTTAACCTTCTAAATTGAATGGCTAAATTCTGATCTTGCAACGTTCTTTTATACTGGCCATAATGGGTATTTTGTATTTTGTATTTTTTTGTGTGTGGAAGAGGCGTAATTCAGGACTTCTGAATAGTGTCTGTGATGGTGCTGTGTTCTGCCGTTGTGATAGCTGGGCTTGCTGAAATTTGATTTGTGTTTGGCTCTTGTCCACAGCTTCTACCTCTTCCATCCTCTCTCTTATGGGATGATAGGACCTCTGGCTCTTGATCCCAGCAGCCCAATGGCAGGACTTAGGTGGCTTGAAACATGGGAGTTCTAGATCCATCCAGCAACTAAAGAAGAACTGCTGAAGGGTGCTGAAAAACGACTGGATGAAAACTGTGAAGAATTTGCTTCTCAACAGCATATCTGTGTTGGGGCAATGCACTGTTCTGCTTGAGGTCTGAAAAGGAGGTAGCCATGGGGATTAACCTCTGCCTATAACTTCTGCTATGGGGCCTAGGACCCAGTTCCTTGAGCCAGCTGCTGCTTCTTAGTCTGAACCACCCAAGCAGCACCCCTAATCAGACAGCTGTGGACCTCGCAGCAGTGTTGTTTGTATGCAAGTTAGAGAATGCATGCATTTTTGCAAGCATATATCTTGTGCCTGCCTCTGGTCATGTGTCATTGAGAAGAGCACAGGAATGATCATGCAGCCATGGAAAGAAAATGACTGGAATGACTCAGTTCACACCCACAAACTGTCACCTTAAAGGTGTGCGTGTGTATTATATACACTTGCATACTTATGCACACACGTATGTTTCTGAGAGAGCCTTGATGTTGCTCTGATCTTCTGGGACTTGGAAACATTACCATAGCTTGAAGCCTTCCGAGATTCTGTGCCTTGTCTGGCCCTCAAACTGCTTTATATTTTGCCTAACGCCTTTGCTCTGAGCACAAATAGCCACTTAAAATAATGTTGTAGCTACCTACGGGGTCTCATAAAGGAATGAAACTGTCATCACGTTGCCCTTCTGTTTGAGAAGTGTCCACGCGCAGAAAGCAGTTTAACTTCTCAAATGGAGAAAAGTGGCGTCTTTAGGGGGAGGCAGATGAGAATATATAATGGGCTAGAGCTGATGCAGAGAGCCATCTCATTTAACCTGCCAGTCTCGCTGCTCGCTAATTCATCTGCCCGTGGAGATCACTCTAATGAATGCAGAGCATGCTGCTAACGCTGATGTATTGGTGCGTTGTCTCTTTAACTGTATGTCTTGAGAAGAAAACTACCTTCTTTGCTATGATAAGTTGTTGAGCAAAAGGGTTTTGTTGCTGGAGGGCAGAATAAAAGCTCTTGAAGTGACTCTCAGAAGGGACGTTTTAAGAGTCCACTACCAAGAGAGTAGAACAGAAGCCCCGAGGGAAAACAGGATTGGGGTCCGAATGGAGTGTACCATTTCCTCTTGCAGAATGTTCACTGCTCCTTCCTAGGCATCTCAGTTTTCCAGAGCACATTTGGTTTTTCCTGCAGCAACAGCTTTCTGTATCAAGGGGAAACAGGCCATCGGTTCCAGGAACAGCAAGTTGAAGCCTGCCGCTTTCCATCTCCCCCTGGCATCATTAGAAGGGCTATCTCTGTTGGCATGGAGACTGTATGCCAGCACCCCCAGGAGGGACTTGGGCGGCTGTGAGGTTTCTTGACTGTCTGAGGCTCTGGCTGCCAGATACATTAAGAGGAGAGGCATTTGTTAGGCAGCTGGTTAGTTCAGCCTGTGTAAAAAATATCATATCCGCCTTTTTAGTTAGCAGCAGTGGCAGTATTCCTCTTCTGTATCGGGGCGGTTCAGCTGTGGCTCTCCAGAGGTTCCTGGACTACAATTCTCAGGAGCCCCTGCCAATTGGACATCCTGGGAAGGGCTCATGGGAACGGTAGTCCATGAACTTCTTGAGACCCACAATTGGATCACCCTTGCTCTATATAGTGTAACTATTCAAGGGTCCTTTGGTCCTAATTCCCTGATGAGTGAAATTTGTTGATGGTTTTAATGCTCTTACAGTTTTCCGTGGCAGAATGCTCTGCTGTAGCAGACCTAGGACTTCAGAGACGACACAAAGAAAATAACGAATGTAATAAAACCTTCAGTTTCTTAGCATCCTTGCTGTGGGGAGAGGCAGCAGATGGCAAGTGCAGCAGGGCATAAGCAGTAGTGGTATGGTTGCTTGTACCAGGGTGCAGTATGATGGGCAAGCATTACTAAAGGAACTGGACTAGCTTGCCTTTCCTCTGTCAGGTGTTACTCTCGAATAGATCTCCTGGAGCAATGTCTCACCAGGCAGTCACTGACCTGGATCAAGGTCATAATTTCCAGGCCCTGTTAGCTACTTTTCTGCCGCTCTAGCTGCTTTTTTTCGGGAAGGAAACCAAGGCAGTGTTTTCCTTTTAAATTCAACATGTACAGAATTTCTCTACATTTCTTCCGAGAATTCTCCAGTAACCCTACAGATGCCTGTTTGGTGCATTCTAGCCTTCAGTTCTGCAAAACGTGACACTCCACACCATGAGTGCTGTCCCTTGGCTGTTTACAGCCATCAGTGTTTATGTGGTTTGCCTGGCAGGACTGCTTTATGTCTCTGGAAAATTATCTCAGATGGTAACAAATTAAAGGGTTAAAAAAAAAACCCAGCGGAATGCCGATTTGCTGTGTTTCTGTTTGCTGTCACTCATGGGACTCTGCTGAGCTTTTGGCCACAACAAAGGCTGAGCTTGGCTTCTTGTCCATCAAAAGCGGTGCTAGTAAAAACCACTGGAGGGGTGCCTTAACCCTTCCCAAACCATTAAAACAGCAAATGCTTTGATGCACTAAGAAACTGCTGTAGTCCATTAAATAAGTTTTTAGGATTGTTGCTGGAGAGTGATCATGCTTAACTGGGGGGCAACGGCCTTCCCCCCCGGCATAAGGATGTTCATAGACTTTGGTGTCTGTAGCACACACCTCCCCCCCCCCCCCCCGTGCCTCTGTTCTTGGTTTACTTAATTTAAAAATCCTAACAGTGTTGTACCTCTATTGCACCACATAGAATTAACACAACCCATCTGTACTCCAAAGCCTTTTCTCCTTCTTTTACAATTCCCAGAATATTCGAATCCTTTCCAGATAATTTTGTGCAATTGAATCCATTGATGCTATAATTCCTAGTAAAATGTGGATTAGAGGAGAGAGAAAGGATGTGTCTTTGATATAAAAAATGTAAAAAAAATCTAGTTTCTCTATTAGTAGGAATCAGATCGAATGTTTAATCTTCTTGACTGCACTAACCTCTGAGGCTCTGCAGATGTCATTAATTAGATTTAAAGGGCAATAAGTGGTTTGTTCCACTCTTTGCCCTCCTTCTCCCCTCTTCAAATGATTGCCTGTAGGATCAAGAATCCTCCTGGATAATGGCTGCATGGTCTAGGCCAGGGGTAGTCAAACTGCGGCCCTCCAGATGTCCATGGACTACGCTTCCCATGAGCCCCTGCCAGCAGGTTTAATATGTTGGTTCCTAACTGAAAAAGATATCACTCTCATGAGTTAGACCAGGGGCAGTCAAACCGTGGCCCTCCAGATGTCCATGGACTACAATTCCCATGAGCCCCTGCCAGCAAAAGGGAATTGTAGTCCATGGACATCTGGAGGGCCACAGTTTGACTACCCCTGGTCTAGGCTACGGATCCTGAAGTCAGCACTGGAGATTTAACACCCTCCACACCCTGCCAGTGCTCTTCTCTGATTCCCAGATGTAATTCTATCATGATGGAATATTCAGTAGATGGAGGAGCGGAATTGACATGCCTTCCTTGAGAAACTTAAATAATCATGCACTTCCCCTCCCCCCAGGATGAAGGGACTAACAGTGATGATTCTTTCTAGACGTGAGAAGGAAAAACCAGCAATAAAAGACTGATGTGCTTCATAGCTATGCCCTCTCCTCTGTCCTGGTCTAATTAGTATTGTGCGTATCCTACAAGAGAAGTGTGCTGGTGATGGACTTTGTGTCCAGAGTGGGATTAATTGTGTTTCGGCCATCACTGCAATTTTATTTATAAAGGGCTTCAACATAAGTTTCCCCCTCCACTATGTGGACTCCTTCCTTGAAGTGAAGATTCCGCATTTAACAAAAGGGGAACCTGGGGATCCATCCTGTAAGAGGTAGGTAGACAGAGCTGAACTGCACACTCTGAAACGCCAACATGGTACAGCCCTTTCTGAGCTGTACCTGTTCAGACGGAGGTCCGGTGCACACTAAATCAGCGCATCAAGCAGCCAGGCTAGAATCCTCTCTAACATGGCAGCTTTTCACAGGAAAAGAGTTCTGCTTGGAAGTGAAAGCTATGCCATGTAAATTCTGAATTTGGTTTTCATCTCTGATCTCATTGCTTTAAAGAAGTGATTTGAGTTCTGCCTTAGGCAACGTAAAATGTCCGTAGATAGTATGATGATTGCCATTCTGGCGACCTTAGACAACCTTTTGTACTAATGCTGCTAATGTTGGAGTGTGTGTATATATTGAGTGTGCATGTGTGTTTTGTACATGACCACTGTCTGTATTTTTAACTGAACGTATTTCATTGCTCTGCAAGGTACCCAGTACTGAAAAGAATTGGCAGTGCTTTTGTAAAGGGATTAACTGAAAAGTGGATAGAATTTACATTTTACTTTTGTAATAAATAGACTTTCTTTCAAATGTCTGTTTCTGATTCTTTTGGGTGGTCCATATAATCAGCATGAAGATAACAGTATCTCTGCTCTCTGCAGAACTGCCAATTCCATGATGATGGTATCTCATGGCCGACAGAGGTTCTGAGTTCTACCAGCAATAATTCATTGTGGCCCAAAGGAAAGTATGAACACAGAAAAGAAATGGGTGCTGGGAACATATTTACAAATAGTATATCAAAATTTGAAGGGAACTCTTGAATCCTGAATCCGGCTTGACTTGTATTCCCTGGCCACAGTATGACATGGGAATTACCAGCAGGTCTCATATGGGTTATAATATAGTTTCTCATGATCTGAATGTTAGCACCTACTGTCAGATTGGGATCATCTGCTCCACTTTAAAAATAATATTGACTGTTCTAATTAATCTGCTGCCCCATGGAGGTGAGGCAACTAGGGACTCGGCTTGCCACAATCCCTGTCCTTTAAGATCTGCCTGGTGTCCCATTCTCTTAGAAATATCTTAGCCTGGAACTTTAATGCTGTTTGCCCAGGCTTTTAGTTAAAGTTTAGTCCATCTATTAGTTGATGATTAGCTTTATGATTTGCCTGGTATCCTGTCTGTGTCATGTCTTTATGACTACTATACATTTCTGTTTAAATACCATTTTCTACAGTTGAGCTTTACTGTGGCTTTATTACAGATGGGCGTATAGAGTTACTGTTTTAATCCATCTTTTAATTTTTTAAAAATTGTTCACTGCTTCAAATAGGTCTCTGGATAGGTGGAATACAAATATCCTAAATAAATAAATGCTTTGTTTAAAAAAAAAAAGCAAGGGTCCAGTAGCACCTTAAAGATTAACAAAATTTGTGCTACAGGCAAACACAGCTACCCATCTCACTTTGTTCAAGATTTTTCTAGCACTGAGATATTTGTTTCCTGTCTTCTGTATGACTTTGCTATTGCTACTGCTATTTTTTATTATTTTACATTTTTATTTTAATTGTTTCCATTGAATTTCCAAACTGTGATCCACCTTGAAAGTTTTTGCAGTTAGTAAGCAGGATATGACTTTTATTATCACTGTTAATAATAGAATGGTAAATGGATTAATAGAATGCTGATTAAATAACTTGATTGTATGTATCCAGTAAAGGGACCAAGCTGAGAATCTGGAATAGTTGGTGAATGAATATTCCATATATGATAGCACTCCATAAGCCCTACACAGTATTGGGATTATATCAACAGGGTTTTATTTCAGATTTTAACGGTATACCCAGAGGGTAACTTAGATCATTATATATATATAGCTTATTTGCAAACTCAACATTAGCCTTCCTTTGTTCCACCCCCACACACCTTCCCTTTTAGTTAGCTAATAGCAGTCCTGCTGGCAAGATTACCTATGGAGATCTTTGCTTCTAGAGAGACTGAGTTGATTTATGGAGTGGAATTGTCCAGCAGTGCAGAAAATGGTGCTGCTTTTACCCTAAGTGGTTAGTGGGATAAATAACTAGCTTCTAAATATGAAGGGCTTTTAAGCATTTAATAGTTGTGTGAAACAAATTAACTCTCACCTTGGTTCTGGATGAGCATGTCGGAATAGCGCTGGGAACTGGTAGCAATCAGCTGTTTCAGCAGCTCCCATAAGGATGCTCCCCCCGCCGCAACATCATTTAAAGAACTGCTGAAAGCTTTTCCTCTTGTTTTCTTCCATTGTAGGAACTCAGGTGAGATGTAGAATAGAAATATAAAGATATTCATGTGTTGAGTTGAAGATAAAGATACAATAACATGTACTCCAGCCTTTCTTAACTTTTTTACCATTGAGAAAACCCTGAAACTTTCTTCAGGCTCTGAGAAATCCCAGAAGTGGTACAATCATGCATGGTTGGAAAACATGACTATATACGTGGCACCTCCCCACCCCCTCCAGGCCCATCAATAACTGTCTGGGGAAGGGATCTACATGGCCATATTATCACTAAAGATAATAAAGCTCAAGTTGACAACTCACTCCCTACCTGATTGGCCCTACCTGGAGGTGTGCTGCCAATAGAGAGAAAGCACTGCCTATGAGGGCCAATCAGGTCAAATTACACTCTTATGAGGGCCAATCAGCTCAAATTACATGCAGACAACTCATTCCATACCTGATTGCCCCCCATCAGAAATATTCCCCCAGTAGGGTAGTTATCTCCAATCAGGAGGGAGCCCTCAGCCAGGAAAACCTAATAAGGAATCAGTTCTCTAACTTCCTGCCAATTTCAGAAGTTTGCTGGGTGGAAGAGAAGCCAGCCTCAGAGCATGCCCTGCTACCAGTAAGTTGCCCTGGACTCCTGGCCTCTTTCAACTTGGAGAACATGGGGGCAGCAAACCATCTCCTGGCACAGCCTATTCACACCTTCTGGGGGGCAGGCTGTGGGAGGTCCAGAAATGCCGCCCTCTGCTGGTACTCTGGGACCCAGGGCAGCCAGAAAGAGCCTCTGCCTTGGGAATGTTTACTCATGAGTACATCATGTGAGATTTTCAATCAGATTTGCAATCTGAGAAGGGAGGAATCTTGATAGGCTCGAGAAGTGGGCTAAACTGAATAAAATGCTCAATAGGGACAAATGTAAAATTCTGCATTTAAGTAGGAAAAACCAAATACACCGATATAGGATGGGAAAGACTTGTCTTGGCAGTAGCATGTGCGAAAAGGATCTAGGAGTCTTAGTACACCATACATTGAACGTGAGTCAACAGTGTAACTTGGTGGCTAAAAAGCCAGATGGGATTTTGGGCTGTATCAAATGGAGTATCATGTCCACATCACGGGAGGAGATGGTACCACTTTATTCTGCTCTGGTTCGGCCTCACTTGGAGTGCTGTGTTCTGTTTTGGGCACCCCATTTGAAGAGGGATGTAGACAAATTGGACAGTGTCCAGAGGAGGGTAACAAAGAGGGTGAGGGGTTTGGAGACCAAGACGTATGAAGAAAGGTTGGAGGAGCTTGGTTTGTTTAGCCTGGAGAGAAGATGACTGAGAGGGGAATTGATAACCATCTTCAAGTAATTAAAAGGCCGCCATATAGAGGATGGAGCAGAGGGACGGACCAGAACCAATGGGATGAAATTAATTCACAAGAAAACACCTATGGCATTGCTCGGGGGCGCTTCTTTCGGCGCGGTTGTCGTCAGCGTGCCCGAGGGAGGAGGCCTGGTCGACCTGGTGAGCCGGTTCTTCTGCCTGCATGCGAGGAAGACGTTAAGACTGGCTCGCCTTGAATTAAGCGAAGTGGCACTGTGCCCGCCAGACCAGAAGCGCCACCAGGAAGTCGCCAAGGCAGCCACCAGGAAGCCCCTGCTCGCCCACCTGCCCACCCGCTGATAAGCCGCAGGGGGCCCACAATCACCCCAGCGTGCATACCCCCGATGGTGCCATGGCAGGAAGCATGGGCTTGGGAGACGGGGGGGGAGGCAAGGAAAAGCTGCTGGCGGGAAAGAGCATGGTGATGGACCTGCTGCATTGGAGTCAGTGCCTAAGCGGGATTTTAAAAAGGTCTTGGGACCCGGGACAAATTCTTTAAAAGTGGGGCGGTCCTGCCATATGCGGGACACGTGGGCACCCTACCCAAAGAGTAATTAACATGTGAAATTCACTGCCACAGGAACCGATGGTGGCTACAAGCATAGATGGTTTCAAGAGAAGGATGGAGCAGAGGTCCATCAGTGGCTATTAGCCACAAGGTGTCACGAACCCCAGCAGTTAGATGCAGTTGCGGTCCCCTACTAGATATCCAAGTCCAGTGACTACTGACACTCAGCACTTCACCAGAACGTTGGTTTATTGAAAGCAGGGATGCACAGACAGTTCACAGCCAAGGCAACACATATACAGGAAAATTGACTGCGAGATCGTTCTTAGATCGGACCCAGGTTTGACCATAGTTTCTATAAAGCACTCCCCCATTAATGGCTTTAACGAGACATCTGATATACCCTTGGCTATTTAGCTGCAAAGGGGTAGTCTAAAGTCTGCTGGTTCTTGATTGGGATCTCCTTCTTGCCTGGCTTGGCTTCTTCAAGGTCATTATCAGGGTCTCCTGCCACCCACGTTAGCTTGCTGTCAAGATGGAACTGATGCAGCTGTTTTCTTTATCATTTATGTACAAGATTCTTAACCGCAACAAGGCTTTTATCCTGCTTCTTATGCAACAGTCTGCAGTTCTGCACATCCTTGCTATGTTGTCCTCATAGCCTGCAGCAGGAGCAGAGAGGTTTCACAAACTCCCTTTTCAGCTCGAGGATGGAAACGAGGGGTGGGGACAGAGCTGTCATGGTGTCTAGCTCTGAGTGCAAGGAGAGAGATCGAGGGCCAACACGTGGGCGAACCAAGCCTGGGAATGGGCTCAGAGGTGATCTAAAAGCCTGGCAGAGCATGATCATAGCCACATTATTCATGAAGACCTGCAGAAATTGAATTTCTAATGGAAAATAGTCCGGAGGGGGCTTGCTTTAATTACTCAGAAAGTGCAGTGAGAAAGATGATGACAGAAATTGCCACAGAGTAGTGAGTTGGGGAGGGGAGGCAGTTGCTTAAGCTAAGAGAGCAGTCTCTTTTTCTTCTTGGTGTTAACAGCTGGCCTTGGGCCAGTATGTGGCCACCGTTGTAAAGGCCAGATCACATTTCATGGGACTTTTCACATGTAGCTTTCCCCACAGTCTGAATGCGGATCTGCCCCAGGTTTTCTTTCTTCCAGTTATCTTTTTCATGGTTGTTTCTTTGTTATCCCATCCCTTGCATGCTTTCAATCTGCAGAAATGATGGGGTGAGAGAACACAGAAATGATGAGGAAACCCGGGATAAGAAAACAAACAGAACATAAGATTATGAGGGAGCTCACTTTGGGAACTAAATTGCAGGGAAACCATCTGAAAAGACCTTGTTAAGTGGTTTCTTCCACATATTGCATTTGACTCGTAGAATGTAGCCTTTGATGTTCTGCCGATGGCCATTGGCACAAGCAGCTTTAAAAGGGGAGTAGACGGAACTGTGGAGGATAAGTCTATCAGTGCCTCCTGGCCATAGTGACTAAAGGGAGCCTCCAGGTTCAGAGGCAGTCAACCTCTGAATCCCAGTGCCAGGAGGCAGTACCAGGGGAAAGCCCCGGCCTCTATGCTGTGTTGTTGGGTCTCCAGTGGAGCTAACTGGCCACTGGGTCAGACAGGATGCTGGACAATCAACCACTTGTCTGCTTCAGCAGGGCTATTCTTATGTTCTTATGCAAGAAAAACTAGAATCCACCAGAGCCAGGGTCCCTTTCCCTCTCGGCCATGGAGCATTCTCTGAGACTGGAGGGAAAGGAATTTTTTAGGGCAGCTCAGCCTATTTATAAAGGAAAAAATAGGCTTGTATTTTTAATGTCTGCACACACACAAAAAAAAAAACAGATAGCTTTGATTGCACTTATAGTATTACAGGTTTATCCCATTCTTTTCTTAAATTATGTGATCCTTCTTGAGTCTCAGTGAGAAAGGAAGAATGAAAATGAAGTAAATAAATTTTAACCTATCCTGCCTTACCGAATTGTGAGGATGAGCTCCAAGGAGGAAAAATTGGGATACAAATGTAATACGCAGAAATCTTTGTAACTCACTGTGCTGAGTGCAGGAGAAGATGCTAAAGAATAATCAGATGTTTAAAAGCACTATGGGGTTGTTTTGTTGATCAGGACTACAGAAGTTTCAGCCCTGTAGTCAATAACAGAAATGATATATCTGAGTGATTTGCTAAATCTGCTGCATGTTAACCAATTCTTCTCATAGGCTTCAGTGGATGTAAAATGATGTAAGTTTGCTTTTCACAATTTGCATTGCTTTTTTAAACATGTAAGCTGCATATGTGTTGGGAATTTAAATGTTCCCACGCTTGTGATCAGAGCATACCCTGGCTAAGAAGGATTCAGCAGAACCAGGGTCAAATTCCATCTCAACCATGGAGCATTCTCTGAAATTTGGGGAAAGGATTCTTTAGGGCAGCTCAGCCCATTTCTAAAGGAAAGATATAGGGTTGTATTGTAATATCTGCAATTGCATAAAATGCATAATCCAAAATACATTAATGTTTGAACAGGAGCATGAACATGTTATAGATGAGGTGTTTTTTGTTCTTTTATGTAGCAAACCAGCTTGGTGTGGTGGTTAAGAGCAGATGACTCTAATCTGGAGAACCAGATTTGATTTCCTGCTCCTCCACACACAGCCAGCTGGCTGACCTTGGGACAATCACAGTTCTCAGAGCTCTCACAGGGTGTCTGTTGTGGCGAGGGGAAGGGTAAACTACTGTAAGTCACTTTGAGAGGACTTCTGGTAGTAAAAAGGGTTAACCCCCCCCCCAAAAAAAAAACCCAGCTCTTCTTCTTTGACTATCAATGTCTCCAGAAAGTTCTGAATCATGTGTTTTGCAGCAGTTGTGGTGTTGAGGTCTTGATGTGTATTTGGGGGTTGAGACCTGCTATTACTGTAAAGAGAAGAAAGCTTGTATAAGCAGACACTTTCACATGAAGCTTCCAAGTTACATAAACAGAACAAGCAATTTGGAGGCATGAAGGCACTGGAAGCTTTCAGGGGTGTATCTAGTGGAGTTCTTAGTCCGTCTGTGATATCTTCAAGCTGAACTGCTTGCTTGAACGCCCCCTAAAAGGTGGGATAACGTGGGAGAAGTTTGTTTTATGTATGACAATTCCCTTTAGGTCACCCTCCATTCTGTCAGCACAATGGCAGCCGTAGAAACTCCTTTGGCACCACTGTAACAGTGAACGAGGCTACTCTGTATGCGAGGAAGGAGACTTTCTTCAGGCAGCACTGCTCATCTGTCATGTCTCAGAGGGTTATGCTACATGCTGCCCTGAAGGTCCCATCGGCACTCAGCCTTGACCTTCCTGCTGCGTGGGTTTGTTTTTGGCTGGCTGTTTTGTTTGTTTTTAAATGTGGAGCTTGGCAGACTTGTACATAAGGGGAGAAAGGTTATTTCCCCTTTCTCTTTTGAGTATGAAAGGGAAATGAAGATTAATATTGTTGTGAGCTTGGCAATGACTCAGTCCACTTTATAAGCTTGGCCTAACATGGAGAGAACCAGTAATGTTTCTCCGAGATTGCAGATACCTTTTCAATGGGCCTTAATTGTCTGTCGAGACATGGATTGGGGCTTGGAGATGGCCTCCCTCTCTTGTTGAAGTGTGAGGACAGATGAATATTGGTCTGGAAAGAGAGCATGATTTAGATGCCAAGAGAGGCAGAAAGACATTCCTGGAAGTTGAATGAAGCACCTTCAGGGTGCAGGTTTTCTCTCTGAGACCTGATAAGCAGAGGATCCCACTCCATCTATGCCTCCACCTTTGCTCTGACTATAAAGCCAATATTATGAAGATGCCACAGGTCTCCCATGCTGTCTTCCAAAGAGAATCAGCCCAGGTGAATGCTATCCCTGGATCCTCCCATTGCTGGAGGTGCATAACACACAAGTCTTGAGTAGGACTCTGGAGAGGTAGCATATACATTCCCTAAATAAAGTAAATGAAAGATGATTGGCTAGTTGTGGTCTCACACCACAAGCAAAGACTGGTCTTCCATGATGTACTATATCTATTACGATACTATAGTACTATCAGGGAGAATGTAGAGGCCAGGATCCATTTCAGACAGAATACAGATGAATAAAGAGAATGTTACCTGGTAGGCTAACAATCTATGTTTCCCTGGCAAGCAGGGAAAATGCACAATTCAGATTGTTATGATGAGGGCCGTATCCACATATTGTTGAATATTGCATTATTATTTCACTATATCAGCCATTAGCACAATGATAGTGCAATATCCAACAATGTAGAAATGCAGCTAAAGCTGCAGCCCTGTGATAACCTCGGTCTGAAAAATGCTTTGCCACCCACTTTGCCTGCCTTTCTTGAGCCATCTTTAGGACATTGTGCTTCTCTTCAAAACAGTGATGTTTTCCTCCTGCAGATAACGCTGCTATTTTTAATGGTAAATAACGGCATGTCCCCAAATGACAGGCACTCTGATCTTCTCTAGGACTTTATTGATGCTCCTTGCAGCTTCTCATTTGAGCCTTAAGTGGCTCGCCAACATGCCAGCCGACATGAAATCACAGGATAGTTGATCATAAGCAATTCTTAGAGGTCTGGCAAAACTCTCAGAGAAGTTTTTATCTTAGTTGCTCAGTTATCATGTTGACTTGTGCTCCAGCTGCAAATACTTCTGTTAAAGGTCAATTAAAAATCAGTTGGGCAAATCAGTAGACTTGAATGGAAGTGAAGCAGAACTAATTTTAGTGTGATTAGGGCAAAGGCATTTAGATGGGTGCCTGATGGCTGCAGCAGTTCGGAGTAACTTTTGCAGTTGCATAGGGTGAGGACACCCAGATGGAAATTTTCAAGAGGAGCTCTGAGCTTTGCATGGTACCTCTGATGGGGAGACATTGACAAAAACTGTAACTTTCTACATTTTCTATTGTTCCAAGAACTATCCTAAAGCTACTATTGGTGACAATCATAAGAAGAATGGCAGGCAGTTTCAAGATTGCCAGAACCCAAAGTAAACTGGAATAATAACTACCCATTCATCTTTTGGGAACAGGAACAGGGATTTCTCAAGCAGGGATGGCTGACTAAAAGACTGCAGGCCACCTACCATTTCTGCCCTATTCTCTCTTTTGCAGTCTTCATTTCCTTTCCTCCCCCACATCCACACAAGGATGCTTAAACACCCACCCCTTTGGTTCACAATCTATTCCAGAGATTCCCAGTCCTGGGGTTCTGCAAGAGCTCCCCAGGGGATTACGTGGCCTTTCCCAGAAGTTTGGCTGGCCACGGACACCACTAGACGTCAATGAAGCCCACTTCCCCTGTGGCTCTGTAGGCCTAGTCTCTTTCTCCACAATGAAAACAGTAAATGATCGATTGATTGACTGGCTGGTTCCCGCATCTTACTTCTGCACCCACTTCTCTGAAAGGGCATGTCACCACTTCTGAGGTCCCTCAAAGCCTGAAAAATATTTCAGAGGTTCCTCCAGGGTTGAAAGGTTGAAAAAGAATGATTTATTCACTAGTCATGAACAGGGAGCTGATTTTTCATCAGAGCAAGCTTGTTCATCAGGCTTCTTTTCACATCCGAACACTACATCAAATGCAGAAAGCAATATTTTACTTGTGCATATTTTCACATAGCTTGATGAGAGTTCTACTTTCCTCCTTTCCCTTGGGCCTGTTGTTGATGCCTCCCTTCCCATAGGCCTGTTGTTGATGCCTGCTGCTGGGCAGCCAACCATGTACATAAGTGAGCCAATCCACAATTATAAGCAAACACTATATTACTTTAAAAGCTTTACCATTTGTGCTGTTGCCTTTACTCTGTGCATGTGCAATTGTACACAGGAGATGGAGCTCCCTCTTCATATCATATAGTTATCTAACCTTGACCAGCCATGATCCTGGGTAAAATCACCTAATCAACAACTCAGGCAAGGAAATGAAGCTCCACCACGACACTTCCTGTGCACCTGAAAAGCTGCTTCACGGCCATTTGAGGTAATGGCAGACAGATCAGATTCTCATGTTGCAGAAGATCACAGCTCTCATGCATGGTATGTTTGCCTGTTGGGTATGTTTGCTACAAAGTTCATACCATGACTCCAAGATCTTATGGGAGCCTTACGGGAACGGTAAAATATAAAAATAAATCTTAGTATTATCATTATTATCTCCTGGTCATTTACTGCTAGTTCAGAGCCCATTGTCACATATTTGTAGTTAGGATTTTTGGCTCCAATGTGCATTACTTTACACTTGCCCATGCTGAAGCTAATTTGGCATGATGATGCCCGCTTGCCCAGCCTCCACAGATCCCTCTGGAGCTCTTCACACTCCTCCCTGGTTCCCACTGCCTTGAGATACTTGGAGTCATCTGGAGATTTAGCCACTTCACTGCTTACGCCCAACTACAACTCAAATGAACAAGTTAAAAAGCACCCTCGGACTGAGCCCTGAGGTGCCCCATGGCTTACGAGTGTCCACTGTGAAAACTGCCCATCTATACTCAATCCTGTTTTCCTATTCATTAACCAGTTTTAATCCACAAAAGGACTTGTCCTCTTATCCCATGACTGCTGACTTTACTTAGAAGCCTTTGATGAAGAACTCTGGAAGTCTAGATCAACAACATCTACTGCCCTCTCCTCAAAAAACTTGAGACATGATCTTCCCTAACAGAATTCCTCCTCAATAGCTTTTGTGCATCAATATACCTAGTAAGTCTATCTTTAACAACAGATTCCACCTGTTTACATGGTATTGACGTTAGGACTGACCAGCCTGTGGTTTCCCGGATCATCTCTGGGGAAAAAAATAAGATGTGGGTTACACATTAACTACCTTCCAGTCCTTGGAAATAGAGGCAGATTATAGTGATTTCTTATTTTTGTCAGGAGGCCCACAAGTTCACATGTGAGTTCTTTCAGAACTACTGGGGGTATGTAATTTGGGCTCAGTGATTTCCCAGTTTCTAATTTGTTCACCAGTCATATGACCTCTGCCCTCATCACCTCAATCTGACTCGGGTCTTTTGACACCCCTCCTGAAATCCTTTGGGGGTTGAACAGCCCTTTCACAGGGGTTGCAGCAGGTCAAGCAGCTTGGTGGAGGGGGGGGGCATCCACACAACAGCCTTGCAGGGTAGATAGAGCATTTGTCTGTCTGGAGCAGCTGAAAAGAGCAAGATCAGCATGGTGGGACAAGAAGCAGAACTGAGAGAGCCAGTTTGGTGTAGTGGTTAGGAGTGTGGACTTCTAATCTGGCATGCCGGGTTCGATTCTGCCTCCCCCACATGCAGCCAGCTGGGTGACCTCGGGCTCGCCACGGCACTGATAAAGCTGTTCTGACCGAGCAGTAATATCAGGGCTCTCTCAGCCTCACCCACCCCGCAGGGTGTCTGTTGTGGGGAGAGGAAAGGGAAGGCAACTGTAAGCCGCTTTGAGACTCCTTCGGGAAGAAAAAGGCGGTATATAAGAACCAACTCTTCTTCTTGTTCAGTAATCTCAGGGCTCTCTCAGCCTCACCCACCCCACAGGGTGTCTGTTGTGGGGAGAGGAATGGGAAGGCGACTGTAAGCCGCTTTGAGCCTCCTTTGGGTAGGGGAAAGCGGCATATAAGAACCAACTCTTCTTCTTCTTCTGAACTGAGAAACCCTGGGAAAAACCAATTTATAGACAATCTGGAACAATGGATCTTCACACCATTGTCAGTTTTGGTTTAATTTCTGTGAAAGAACACGTGCATAATTTTATGCTTGGGGGTTACCACAGCATGAGGAACTGTATTAAAGAGTTATGTCATTAGGAAGGTTGAGAACCACTGCTCTATGGCTTCTTTTCCTGCTTTATGTGGCTCCGAAGCAGTACCTTGCTGGTATTTGTAGTGGGTGAAGCTCAGCTTCCAGCTGAGCAGAAATACCAAAAGCAGCACAGGCTTTTTTGTCTTGGGCAGCCTGACTCGCCCCAGGGGTGGTGACATTCCTGAGGAGAATATGGTCTCTCAGCAACCTTGATAGGCACGGTTCCCCCTTGATTGACAAAGCTCTCCCTGCTCTAAAGGTTTCGAGTTTCCTGAATCCTGGTCAACACACTGGTGCAACACTGGTCAAAGGCTGGTCTGTATGCTTCACGTGGTGGTGCACACACACCTTAGTGAGATCTGCTCTGCTTACAAGCTATGCCTCTTTGGTTTTGCATTTGGTGGCCCAATATGGAATGAAAGAAAAAAGTCAGAGAAAGCCTATGCAAGATAAGTTTTGAGAAATAAGCCTAATCAGTTTTATAAGCATGGTACTGCATGAGAAGTTTTAATTTCATGGACTGATAGTTCATAATTGTAAACTGTAAAGTAATCTGGTCTAGGTGGGAATGAAAAGGGCGAGGGTGGTGGCGTATATTAGTTGCTGGCCATGAGCTATGCAAGGAGGATTGTATGAAATCTGATTTACTTATTTAGAGTCTGGTCCTATGAGATGGCGAAATGCCTGTCTGTATGAGGGCCATTCGCTAGAAGTGTTCTCCTCTGCCTCTCATAGAATCATAGAGTTGAAGGGACCTCATGGGTCACCTAGTCCAAACCCTCTGCACTATGCAGGACACTCACATCCCAATCACTCATCCCAATCACTCTCTGCTCATGGACTTCTGAAGGTGAGATATCCCTCCACAAGAATAGGGAACCTTCACTACAGGTTGTACTACTATTGATCTTTATTCTTATAGCCCACCATTCTATGTAGGCTTAGGGTGGGCAACATCCGTCTATACTAGTCATCCAGGGTTGCCATTGGAGCTGGATAAAAATGTCCTGTCTCTTTCATGGGTGCTGAATTTATGTAAATCACCAGGTGAAGCTTTCTGTAGTATGGAGGTAGACTACATCCCATTAAGCCCCTATTGAAAGAACAGGAGCTTTTCTTCTCTAGGCAGTTGGCAATCACATATGTAGGACACATGTTCCTTTGAAGGCATCATGGTTGGAAATAGCTTTAAAAAGGGATAATCAGTTCATTGAGAAATAGGGTGACATTTTTGCTATCTGTGCAGAACTCTGGTGCTGGAGAAGACTCTTGCGAGTCCCTTGGACTGCAAGGCAAACAAACCGGTCAGTCCTAGAGGAGATCAGCCCTGACTGCTCCTTAGAAGGCCAGATCCTGAAGATGAAACTCAAATACTTTGGCCACCTCATGAGAAGGAAGGACTCCCTGGAGAAGAGCCTAATGCTGGGAGCCATCGAAGGCAAAAGAAGAAGGGGACGACAGAGAACGAGGTGGCTGGATGGAGTCACGGAAGCAGTAGGTGCAAACTTAAATGGACTCCGGGGAATGGTAGAGGACAGGAAGGCCTGGAGGATAATTGTCCGTGGGGTCACGATGGGTCGGACACGACTTCACACCTAACAACAACAACAACAACAACAACATTTGACAAAATGGGACATTCAAAAAACAAGATATAGGGATGCCAGTCCCCAGATGGGACCTGGGGTTCCCCACAGCTTTACAGTTTATCTCCAGGCAACAGAAATTAGTTCCCCTGGAGAAAATGGCTGCTTTGGAGGGAGGACTCCATAGCATTATACTCCACTGATGTCCTTCCCTGCCCCAAATCCCACCCACTCCTGGCTCCACCCCCAAAGTCTTCAGGTATTTTCCAACTTAGAGCTAGCATCCCTAACAAGATGAGGTTCTGGTGCTGCTTCCAGAGCAGGAGGAGCTGCTATCCTCTCAGCCTATGGAAGTCTTGGAGGAAGCTTGCTTGATCAACTGGTCCACTGGGAACAAGCTTGTGTGCCAGCGGATGATGCCAATCCTCGCTATCTAGATCTGAGGCTGCTGCTCCAGAGGAGACCTGGTGGGGCCTGGCTGAAGAGCACAGAACTCCTTTATGGCTTTAACTCATCCTGCTGCCAATTGTCAATGAGGGACATAGAAATGGAGACTACTGTAGGCATTGAATCGAACAACCTGTGACCACGTCCTGTCCCAAGGAGAAACCTGTCTGGAATCTTTCCAGTCCTTACTCAAAGCTGACTATTAAGATTCTTTTATCATTCTTTAAACTAAAATGGCTAGGTGAAATCTTCTTATTCAGAGGTGCCATATTTATGTATAAGAGACTACAGCAGGAAAAATTGAGTTGGTCACTGTGCCTTTCTGGGGTCACTTTCTTGGTTGTTATAGGAATAAGGATGTTGATCCATCGGTCTCATAGAACAGAAATTTTGGTGGGAGGGGGAAGAGAATTTTTAGAGGGTTTTTTTTTTTTACTGTAGACATTTGCTTACTTGATTGTCAACATCTCCAAGGGGAGCAAATAGGAAGGTCACAGCATGATCTATGGAGAAGTCCCTGGAGAGAAACCTTTTCTGAAAGTCAGCATTCTGGTCTGTAACAGACTGCTTTTTGTCTGTTTTATTTATACAGGAAATGAGAAAATGCAACATATAGCAGTATCGTTTACTGTAGTCTCCTGAGTTTGAGATGAGGTCAAAAGCGCAGACGGCTATCTAGAAAGGAAGACTGGATTTAAAACAAAAAGATTTTTTTACTCATTTCTCAATTTCGAATGAACAAAGGGCTTTTAAGCTTTTAAAAAACAAACTTTTATTTATTGTGTTAAGATACTTTGCTAGTTAACCTGGATACAAAACATGGTATGGAAATGGAGGTTATATACATAGTTATTTCCCCCAAGGAAGCTGAAAGGGGCAGGAAAAAAAATAAGGCCCCTGATCCTGCGTTTACTAGGAGGGAAGCCAGTTGTTTAAATGTGAATATTCATTTTTTTAAATTTATTACATTTATATACCGCCCTCCCTTATGCCTCGAGATGGTTTGCAGTGAAAGATTTGTCGTACAGAACAAAGAAAGCGTCATGAACCTTATAACAGATCAAACAGTGGAACTTATGACATTTTCACTATAACATTTCATTATAATCTTTAAGTTTTACAATTCTGCAACTGGGTAATTTTTTTTAAGTCTGTATATCTGATTTGATGAATTTAGGGCAGATTGCGAGTGGGTGGCAGGAAGGGATGTGCCAGTGTTTGTCTCTTGTGGCCCTTCCTTGCATACCCACGGAATTGCTGATTGCCACTGTGGAATGGTAGGTGAATTTCCTCTAGGCCAGGCTGGATTCTGGAGATGTTTGGTGGAGGGATCACTTGGGCATGACACTGGGGTCACTGTGGGTGGGCATGTAGTTGTGAGTTCCTGCACTGTGCAGGGACTAGATGACCCTGGAGGTCCCTTCCACGATTCTATCATCTGTTGATTCAAATGTCCTAGGAGTGCTTGCCGTTGGTGGTGGGAGGGGCCTCTGGGCTCTAGTTGGTGGCTGTTCCATTGGCCTCGACTGAAGGCTTGGTGGAAGAGCTCCATTTTGTAGGCCCTACAGAACTGTTTTAGAATATGCTATTTGAAATCAATAGTGCCAAAATCATATTTTGCCAAAAACTGTTGTTCAGCTTGTAATGCTGCATCCCATACCAGAAGAGCGGCTATCACGAAATGTAGAATTTGGCTAATGAAAAAATTACAGATTGAGGGTAAGTGGGTTGCTGACAAGAATGTGGAACAAAGAAGTTTTCAGTTTGGGAATATTGGGGATTCTGGGATATTTCAAATCTGAGAGGGAGGGACGAAGGATACCACTTAAAGCAAGACTAAAGACCTGCTCACTTGATTTCCACTGGGCTCTGTGTACCACTACAAAGGAAAGCAAGAACAATAACAGAAGTGGTACTTGAATGTTTCCTTTTAGTTTGCTTCATATACATGCTGTGCTGTCATATTCAATGGAAGTAAATGCTACACTCCATGTAATTTGTATACAATAGAGATTTTACTGTAAGTAACAGAAAGGGGAAGAGCTTAGAAGAATGGGAAAGAAGGTTGTTGGAATGAACTTCTCTTGTGGCCTCTGAGACCACATTCTGTCCATCCTGTCAGAGAGCACCTTGGTCACTAGACCATCTACCTGCCAAGTTCAAACAGAAACAGCACACAGAGGCTGGCTTCCCTATGATAGTGGATTTTGTTTTACCCAGAGATCCATCAAAATCTGAGTTTGAATAATATACAGAGGGAATGCTCTCTTAATTTCAGCTGGCTGGCCACAGTTTATCAAGAATAGTACAATTTAGGTGGAATTGGATATATTTTCTGATTTTGCTGGTTTGTTTCTGTCTTTACTCATCTGTGGCCCTTTTGGAGTTGTGGAATAGAAATTCAGCTAAGTAAACAAGTATGTTAAATAAAGGGGATCCAGCAGTATTTGAAAAAGAGCTGTCAGTTTGCTCGTAAGAAAACATGAGATGCAAGATTAAAGAAGCAATGATAATCCACATTTAAAGTAATAGAAAATGAAGGGCAGCTCTTTCAGGATATACCAACAAATATGGTAGAGAAAACGATAGTTTTTGAGACAGATTCTACAAGAGAAGAAAATAAAATACAATTGAAAATACCATTACCAATAGAGGTATATTTATCAAAATGGAGGAAAGTAATTAAAGCAAAAGAACAAGGCAAGCTATTGGCGGAAGAATCTTCAAGCAACCAAGGCAAAGTTCACCCAAGAGCTCAAGAGAAGAAGCAGTCATGGCATCAACACTGGAGAGCAAAATTAATACATTAAAAATCATCTCAGTAAATATTCAGTGTTCCTTGTTTCAGTGAAACTGGTTGTTGGAGCTGAGTGTCCTTGTCTACCGAACCCACGTATTTAATAAATAGAGTTTTAGATCAAAAGAAGGATAGATCTAAAATTCCTAAACATGGTAAATTAATGAAAATGTATTCCAATATATTATATTATTTATTTATTTGGATATTTATACTGCCCACTCTTTACGGCTTTGGAAATGCTTCAGTTAGAAGACACCTAGAGGATCAAATGTCTAAAAGTGAGATATCTCAATATTTTGTTCTTGATTTACATCAACCGTATTCAAAAATAACACTTGGATATCAACAAATTAATTTAGATAAAGCAGATTTTTAACTGCGACTGTTCACAGATCATAACCCTATAAAGGTCCTGGAACTGAAAACCAAGAGGAAGATAAATACTATCTTTTGTAACAGGCTGATGTGAAAAACTTATGTAAAACACACCTGGAATAATTTTTTTTTAATTAATAATATAGGAGGAATATCCTTGGCTACAATTTGAGACGCAAGGAAAGTTTTCATTAGAGGAATATTATTAGCAGCTGTTGCCAAGAAGGAAAAACAAAACAAAACAGCCCTACTAAAATATTAGTAAGAAAAAATAGAGATTGGAGCAAGGGCATTAACAAAACCCAACAAAGATATATACTAGCAGAAATTGAACAATTTAAAAAATAGGTATGTTAGAGATGGAAGAGATACAGAAAAAATCAAATTTTAAAACAAAGGTGTTTTGAATATGCAAACAAACCTGGTAGATGTTTGGTGTACTGTCTTGTTTTTAAAATAAAAATACACTTTAAAAAGAGAGTTGTGAAAAACTACCTATCTTGGTCCCAGTGCCCCAAATGGACAGAAATTGGTTCAGTCTTGAGATGGAGCCAAAATCTGTCAGAAGAAAAACTACACCTCACTCAAAATGATGGTGGTTTCCTGAACAAAGAGGTTTGGTGGTGCTATCAGATCTGGGCAGGCTTGATAGGAAGAATTTTTGAGTTGCACTAGTTGAAAGATGAGACAATAGGCACTGGATGTACACTGAGTAAAATCCCAGGCCCAACAAAAAAGCAACTTGCTGTATTACTGGAGTTTGTAATGCTTAAAATAGGTTTTACAATTATGATTCCATTTCTCTGAAATGTCTCCTGGTTCCTCCGCTCATTTAGTCTGATTATGTCTTCTTTTTTAAAAGCTGCCTCTGATGCCTAAAGCAACAAAACGTTTTAAAGTAAGGGCTTTCACTCTGTCTTAATGATGGAAGCAGAGGGCTTTCAATTGATCTGATGTCCTTTAAAAGCTGTTATTAAATGCTTGCTTTCCTTGTACAAAGGGTTCTGTTTGCCGTAAATTAAATGTGTTGTAAAGTTCCCACTTACACCTTCTAGGCACTTAGAGTACTCACACAGCGACTGTGCTAAGAGATGTAAGATGGCAGTATTAGGCCCTCATTCCTCAGGCCACACACCACTTTGTTTCTTTGACTTTGGTGACTGTGCAGCCCTACTAGGCCGCACCTGGTTACTGCTTAAATACTCCCTGAGAAGCTGAAACCAAATCAAGGGGCAAGCTCAGAGTCCAAGTCCAAGCGTGGCCCGGCGCACTTTTACCACCTCAGTCGGAGGCTCTGTAGAAGGTGGGTTGCCTGCAGCCGCGTGTGCCTTACTCTTCCTTCTGCCTCTCTTGCCTCCCTCTCTCACTTGCCTGCTGGCCTCTATTGGAGCCCCTCCATGCCTTTCTCTCCATGGGCAGGCGCGCGCACACTGGAGGCCCGTCTCGCCGGAGCAACGAGAGCTGCCCAACATCCCTCTTATATTCCCTCCCCCCCTTCCCTTTCTCCTTCACCACAGTGACCAGCCCTGCTCTAAGTACCACGGTGCCCCCCATGCCCTTGAAGCAGCAGCCTCTCTCTCCCCTCAACAGCCTGGAGGCTGCTCATCATTTAGAGCAGGGGTAGTCAAACTGCGGCCCTCCAGATGTCCATGGACTACAATTCCCAGGAGCCCCCTGCCAGCGAATGCTGGCAGGGGGCTCCTGGGAATTGTAGTCCATGGACATCTGGAGGGCCGCAGTTTGACCACCCCTGATTTAGAGGATCAGGCTAGGCCCCAATCCTTGATGTGATCCTCCATGGCAGGGGTCTACAGACGGCATGGGGGAGCATGTGTGTGTGGCCCGGGCAAAGTACCTGGGTTGGCTACAGCCTCTGGATCGCCCTCCGGTGGCTCACTGGGAGGTGCACCATGCGCAGGCCGGACAGCGACATGCAATATAACACAAAGAAGTTCTACAGTTAAAAGGCTATTAAAATCTGTACCGACAGGACTGCACTGTCAAGGCACTCCTGTGTTTCTAATTGGTTCACCTCAAACAAGAAAGTTTTTGTCTAGTTACAAGCTGTGCCAGGTTCTTTTCTTCGTGTTGAAGTATAAGGTTTCTGTTAATGGAAAGGCACTTTGTAATAAGAGAATTCCACACATTATTAGGCTGGTCCCTGAACCTTTGCCTCATTGTTTTAAAAACAACAGTAGTATATTGCCTTGTATTAGGTAATCTGGGAATTTGGAGTACTTTGCTATCCGTGTCCCGACAATTCAACTCAATACTGGGGCGGCGGTGGAGACCCTGAACCTGGGTCTGGTCTCAGGGAGAGCCCACATGTGTAGATGAATCAATCTGGACTAAACGGAAGCGCTATGAGTTTGGAAACTTGTTCTGGAGGAAGCTGTGCGTCTTCTGCAGGACCACGCTCCTAGTTTGGGAGTGCTCCCGATTCCTCTCACTTGAACACATGAATCTTCCTTATACCAAGTGGAAATCATCTTAGCATTGTGTGCTGGCAGCAGCTCTCTGCAAAAGCCAGGGACTAAAGCCAGAGCCTTCTGCATTGATGGAGGAGGATCTGTCATCAAACCACAGCTGGGCCCTCCATCTCTTGTCCAGTGATAAGTGGGTGGTGGATATGGCTGGCTTGCCAGCTGCAGCCATTCTTGAAACAGCTGTCTTGGTCACTGTTCCATATGCTGCTGCTGCTGCTGCTGCTACTACTACTACTACGGTGTTTCACTAATACTATTACACTTTTTATTCAGGGCTGGCTGGAAGACAGTCCAGGAATTTCAGTTAGTTCCCAACCCAAGAGCCATCATTTCCAGTGATGTCTGCCATAACAGGCGTGGAAGTTCAGAGTCTACCAACACCGCTTCCAGCTTGTCCCCAGAGTCAATTAAACCGTGCCATTTTTTACATTTAAAAATCTGGAAGTCTTGGGACAGGAGTGCTTGCTGGGTCGTGTTTATTTGTCCTCGGCTGCCCATCAGCTGCTGGCGCCCTGTTTATGTTGCCCATAATCCTGGCCTTCATCAATCAGGAGAGGAGCTTTCCTGCAGTCTCCTCTGATCCCTCAGCTTTAAAAAATGTTCATTTTGGAGGGCTTCTCAGCTGGATGTCAGGTTTAGTTGTACACGGGGGCCTCTTTACGCATCAACATGTCACGTGCCATTTCTTTTATTGCTGCTGCCTCGTGCTGTTTTTAGCAGGCCTGTTTCAAAGCATTTTAATGTCCTGTTTGACTTTTGCACTGTTTTAAACTGCTGCTGTTTATAATATATTTACTTTGTTTATGGTAAGTAGAATGGTAGAACGTAACAGTTTCCATTCTTTTTTTTTTTTTAAAGAAAGAATTAGAGAGCAAACTTCTGAATTCCCAGAACTCTTCATGGGGTGGGTGGGGAGAGAAAATATAGTTCTCAAATGCATTTTTATCTTACTCTGCTCTATGTAGTCCAGAGGGCATATAAAGTTCACTCTTTAGGGTCGCCAGCCTCCAGGTGGGACCTGGAGTTCTGCCAGAATTACAGCTGATCTTTGGATGGGACAGATCAGTTCCCCTGGAGGAAATGGCAGCTTTGGAGGATGGATTCTGTGGCATCGGGTCCCTGTGGCGCTCCATCCCCCTCCTCAAAAGCATGACGTGTCCTTTTCCTGGCACTGCCAACCTGGAGGTCTCCTGGAATTCCAGTTCTTCTCCAGAAGACTGAGATCTGTCCCCCAGGAGGAAGTGGCTTGCTTCATGGCGTTTTAGTAGCTCCTACCACAAAGGCACTCAACTACTCTGGTGTGTGAAGTTTTGAAGGCACCAGCAGAGCTGCCTAAGTGTAATAATAATTATCATTAATTCAGTTTATTTCCTGCCACTCTTGGCTAATCAGCTCATGGTGGGTTACATAACAAACCCCCATACAATAAGACTCCCATTAAAATCCCCAATAAAATTAACAAAAACAGTAAAGAACAGCAAATAATGACTTTGAAATTGGTGATGACCATCTTCCTAGATAGTGGCGGCTGCTGTTTCTTTTGCTGAGTTCCCATTAAGGCATTTAAGGCATTATATACTCCTGAGGTTCCTCCCCTCCCCTCCCCTCCCCAAACCTTGCCCTCTCCAGGCTCCATCCTTGAATCTCCAGGAATTTCCCCGCCCTTTGGACAACGAGAAAATAAGGTTTGTTGTGTAGGGGGGACTCTTGGCTGGATCCTCCCAGCTTTTCTACTTGATTTCATCTGATTCTTTTGCCTTCTGTCCCCCATGCCTTTTCTCCACATAGGTCCTGTTATCCCTGGCAGAGCTTCTCGTTGCTCAAAGGGAAGCTCCAGCCTTTTCATTAGTGGAAAAGCTGGTAACATTAACCTTGTATGCTTTTCTTTATAGGAAATTGGAGGATATCCCCAATTGAATGTGGGAGCCTGCCAAGTTGCCATTCTGTTTGTGTTGGGTCAAATCCCTGAGCCTCTGCACAGCGTTAATGTTGCTGAAGTCTTACCATTTTTTTATTTTTTTAACTATTTAACTAAAACACTATTTTTTTAACATTATGCACGACGTCGTACACAATCTGCAACACTCCTGCAACACTCCCCCAAAAATCGTTTCTTTGTACTGTTTTTCCCTTAAAAAAACCCGCTAGACTCTTGAGAACAACCTGCAACACATTCGAAAAAGACCTGTGTGTTCTCAATATAGCGGTAGCAAGAATGTCCCTCCCTAAGCTCTCGCACCCAAGCTTCCGGTGTCGCGATCGCCATTTTTTCCTCCTTAAACCAACAAAAGCAACAAATAAGTGATGCTTCTTCAGCTGAAATCCCTCCACAAGCAATTGTCTGTAAAGTTTCCGAGCACAATACAGCTCCCCTGTTCAATACTGCCCGTAATTTCAGCCAGAAATTGCACGGGGGGGGGATTTTTTAAAAAAAACTGTAAGAGCGTGTAAACGATTAAGTGCCAGCTCCCACACCAGCGAGAAAGGTCTTTCTGATACATCGAATGAACAAATATGCGTTGCTACAGGTGGTTTGGGGTTTTTAAAAAACAGTTTTTAAAGGGAAGCACGAACACAACAGTTCATTGGCTGTTCTTTTTGAGTGATGGCGAGGGGCAAGAGTAAGCATGGAAAAATATCACCTCCTTTGTTGCGATTTTGGTGAGACCGGAAACTTGTGCGTTACGAGAATTGGCTGTGCTTTGTCTTCCTAACTGGAGCACTGTTTGGTTTTTGAGCAGTCAGATAACATTGTCCTCTAACTGTCCACTTTACAGGATTTTCCCCCTGCTTGGTTCTGATCTTCCCTCAACATTCTTTGTCATGATCTTTTGTATGCACACTCAGTGGGGCAGAGTGTATTTTCAAAGATCCCCGCAAGATCAACACCAATCCTTCGAATCATCTCATGACCACCATATTTTTCATCACATCCATGGAGTGCTCTTAAGTGATTCTTAATAGAAGAAGAGCTGGTTTTGTACCCTACTTTTTGCCACCCAAAGGAGGCCCAAAGTGGTTTACAATTGCCTTCCCTTTGTCTCCCCTCAATATAACACCCTGTGAGGTAGGTAGGGCTGAGAGAGCTTTGAGAGAACTGTGATTGGTCCAAGGCCACCTGGCTGGCTGCATATGGAGAAGTGGGGAATAAAACCCAGTTATTCAGAGTAGAGGTCGCCATTCTTAACCACTAAACCAAACTGGCTGAACAATAAATATTTAGAGTCAGTGATTGATCAATATTTATTTAAATTCAAGTGGGTAGCCATATTGGTCTGAAACAGTAGAACAAGGTTTAAGTCCCATGGCACCTTTAAGACCAACAACATTTTATTCAAGGTATAAGCTTTTGTGTGCAAGTTTATACCTTGAATAAAATTTTGCTGGTCTTAAAGGTGTCACTGAGCTCATACTTTGTTCTAATATTTATTTGGGAAATGCAGAGTGTGCTACAAGATGAAGCATGTAAATAGTACAAAATAGCATACTAGCTTAGCCAGAGGTCAAACAAAAAAAGCATGCATTTAAAAAATATTGTGTTTACTGTCTCATACGCAACACATGTTGGCCTGGAATCCAAATGGACATCTTCTCTATGGCTTCTCAAGCAGAGAAAAACCTCCTTGAAACCAAGACCTTTTTTTCTGAACAACTGCAAAATAATTTCGGCCACATCTTATATTAGCCAAAGAACTAAGTTCATGGGAATAAAAATATTGCCCAGCACTGATCCTGCGTTGACCAGGGGGTTGGACTAGATAGCCTGTATGGCCCCTTCCAACTCTATGATTCTATGATCAATTACTCTGCAACAGACAACTGAACAAGCCTAAACAAGTATACTTTGCAAGCCCTGCTTTATTCAGTGTAGTTTACTCCCAAGAAAGTGTTTGTAGGAGTGTAGCCCGTGTCTACTTAGCAGCAGAATTTAATGGATATGGAGTCTGGATGTGGGGTCTATAGTGTGTGTTTTCAAATCAGGCAAGAGTTTCATCTTGGACTCTAGTAGCTCTGATTTCTTCAAAGAAAGGCTTGGCTTTGATCAAGAGGAGTTCCAATGTTAAGATGCAGAACAGCTTACTAGACATCTTTGCAACAGAGCAACAATAGGTCCATGTCTGTTTGAGCAACTGATGGCTCATAGGGCTTTGGCTGAGATTCTTAAGATGCACAGAGTGGTACTACCAGATTTGTATGGTACCTGTATGTTTCCTCTGCAGGGTAAATAGTAGTGCTGGGAAGACCATTTAAAACAGGGAAAATGCCAGAAAAAAATTATGCCATGCTCCCCCCCCCATCTTAATTTCCCGGTGGTAGCTGTTACCAGACACATGACAAATCCTATAACGGCTCTCCTATAACTCAGCCTAATTATGTCCTTAGTAAGTTTGCAGACTAAGGGTATGATCCTATTCATGCATACAGAGGACTAGGCTGTACAGGTTTGTGGAATCTTGACAAGCAGCAGAGAGGCCTTTTCATTTTAAGATCTAAACAAATATCAGAGTGTCGGGGAGAACCGTGAAAAAGCATTGTCTAATCAACATTTAGAAAGGCCATCTAGGTACTGGGAAAACTGGTTTCAGGTCTTTGTTCTGTTGCTAGGCACTCCTGTTTCTCTGCAGCTAGGAGTATTGGGAGAATTTGTTCCTAGCTTATAAGTGGGTTTTTTGTGGCTGCTGAGTAATGATTTTTGCTCTGTTATTGTGGACTGGCTTTACAATTTTATGTTGCTTGAATATGGTGTGAGCTCCCTTAAGCAGTTTTGTCCTGGAGAGGCAGCAAAGAAAGACCTATAATAATAAAAGGATCTGAATGTGAGAGGTATAGCTCATCAAAAAATAAGGCCAGGAATCTAATCTTTGGCTACTGGGCCCAGGAAGAAGATAAAGGTATCCCCTGTGCAAGCAGAGCCATGTCTGACCTTTGGAATGATGCCCTCTAGTGTTTTCTTGGCAGACTCAATACACAGGGTGGTTTGCCATTACCTTCCCCAGTCATTACTGTTTTACCCCCCAGCAAGCTGGGTACTCATTTTACCGACCTCAGAAGGATGGAAGGCTGAGTCAACCTTGAGCCGGCTGCTGGGATCAAACTCCCAGCCTCATGGTCAGAACTTCAGACAGCATGTCGGCTGCCTTACCACCCTGCGCCACAAGAGGATACAGGGTGCTAAAAATGGAGGCATTTGAACCATCTTGGCCCACATTAACTCAAGAGTCCCCCCTCCAGTTTTTTTTACAACAGAAGCTCAGGTTCTTTGTGTCAGGCATAACACATCAGGAAATAAAGGCAGGTATTTAAAAGTCGGCTACCAGCTTCAGGATGCTAGGATATAGTGCCAAAACCAAAGGGAATTGGAACATCCTGGTACAGTTTAGCTACCCAGCATCCATCTGATATTTTCAAAGGAAGCAAACATTTGCTCACAAGAAGCCAGCAAAGGTAGGCTGCACAGGGAGCGTGAAAAATATCCCCTCCTTTACAAAAGAACCTCAATGAGCTATCAAATCACACCCAGTTTGGTGTAGCGGTTAGAAGGTCTGACTGGGATACAGGAGGAGACCCATCTCAAATCGCATGTCTGGAACAGCAGCTTTGCTTGATGACCTTGGGCTACTCACATAGTCTAAGCCTAACCTACCTCATAGGGTTGTTGTGAGCATGAAAGGGGGAGAGGAGAACAATGGAAGCCTGCATTGCTGCAGCTCTTTGGGCAGGAAGCAGAGCTGCTCATTCAGTATTCAAACTTTCATTCAATATCATGAAGTGCAGGAAGCACGCAGCTTGTGAGCATGCCACTGGCACAAAATAAATCAATAGAAATGTTTGTATTTTGGTTCTCTGTGAACTTTTTCATCATCATCAAAACACAAGGTATGCATATTTTAATTTTTAAAAATTACCTCCCTACTCTAGTGGAATTTCTAGTGGAATTCTTGGATTTTTCATCCCATCTACTCCTACACATTTATTCAAGGGCTCAGCTGTAAAGTCCACCAGGTAACTTTTCTCTTATACATAAACCCGGCAACCAGGACACCCCATTGTCTCAGGCATAGACAGTGTCACAATGGGGGTATCTGGGTGGAGTGACGTTTAGCTTTGTGTACATCAATGCTCAAAGTGAAGTGACAAATCATGACATAAAAGGGAGTTTTTGAACAAAAAAGATTTCTGCCTGCTCAGAGATTATAAGGAAACACAGCTGTGTAATAGATCAAGGTGGGAATAGATCACGATGGGTAGCTGGATTTGTCCATAGCTGTAGAACAGAGCAAGAGTCCAGTAGCACCTTGAAGACTAACAAAATGTGTGGCCGTGTCATGCACCAACCTCATATTCTGTGACAACTTTTGTTAGTCTTTAGGATGCTCCTGGACTCTTGCTTGCGTCCCTTGATCAGAATAGATACCTTTCTTCTCTGTCTACTGACTTTAGCTTTGTAATGCAATAGGGGAATCTGAGCAGGAAAACTGATTCTCAAATGGACGTGTGCTTGACATACTCTGACTCCCACTCCATCCAACAGTATACATCCATAGCACTGCAACCTTAATTTTAATGGCAGCAGGAACATATTTGAGTTTGCAGGGAAGTTTTGCATTCGAACGTGTCCTTCGGCTAGAGGCTCCCCAGCAACAGCCTTTTCTTCCTCCTCAACGGGCTTGTTCGACCTTTGCGTCGCCCCGTTCAGCGAAGCTGCCAACTTTCTTTCTTGGAGGGCTCCTCTCCCGGGTGTGTCTGTGCTTAGGGGGAGCGACAGATACGGCGGGCCCTTTTCCTGAGCGAGGGCGAGAGAGAGACGCCGGTTCAGGAAACCTTCACCCGCTTGCCTTGCAGGGGGAGCCCCAGGGCCGCTCCGAAGGCAAGCCCGACGGCCAAGCGCCGCTCCGCGGGGCTTCGAAGGGCGCGCGAGAAAGAGGGCGCTGTTGCTTTAAGAGCTCCCGGGGAAATGTGCCTGCCGCCGGAGTCGGGGAAGGCGCTCAGAGCGATCCCGCCGCGCTTGGAGAGAGGCGAGCGGATCGGGGAGCCAGAAAGTGAGCGAGCCCGGCGGGCGCCGAGGGCCCAGATGGCTGCCTCCGCGGGCCCTGCCGCTCCGGCTCCGGCCCCCCGAGCGGCTCCCTAAAGCGGAGCGGAGGGGCCGCTGAGCGCAGCGCTGCCCGCGATGTGAGTGGCGCGTCCCGAGCGCAGGAGCCGCCAAGGGGCGCGTCTCTCTCCCTCCCCCTCGGCTCGTCCCGGGATCGGGGCCACCTGTGGCTTCCCAGCGCAGAGCGGGTCGGGCTGCTCCTCTGCCAGGGAGCCGAGCGGCGGGTCTCTCCCCCCCCTTGCCCCGGGGCCGCCAGGAGAATGGAGCGCGCCGGGCTTCCCCGCGCCGACCACGACCTGATTCGGGAGAGCTGGCAGAAAGTGAGCGCCAGCCCCCTGGAGCACGGCCTCGTCCTCTTCACCAGGTGAGGCGCCCGGGAAGGGGGAGGAGGAGGCGGCCGCCGCCGGAGCACGTGGGCCCGGCCGAAGCCACAGGGGCCCCGCATGGGCGGCGGGTGGGGGACAGCCTGTCGAGCAGCTGCGAGGGGCGTCGGGCCAGCCTCCCGCAGGCGGAACGGCGCTGCCCCCGAGACTGCCGCGGCGATTGCAGGACTCGGGCTTCTGGCGCGAGGACGTGCCTTCCACCCCAGCAGAGGGAGGGGGCATCGGCTGCCCCCCCCCCCCCGAATTGCTGCTTGCAGAACTCCAATGAGAAACTTTCCTCGTGGGTCACAGTCCTTATGCTCCGCACCCAAAACTGGAGGGTATTGAGCAAGGCTGCCGAGAACTTCCTTGGAGTCGGGCTAGCCTTGGATGGTTGGTGTAGATAAAATAGAGCAGGGAGTCTAGTGCATGTCCTTTGGAAAGTAGGGCCATACTAGAAAGGAGACTGGTTTGCTTCATGTGCCTGATGCTTTTCCCACGCAAAGAGCGCTTGGGCGGAGGGAAGTGGGAATAAAGCATGCCACCTGCATGGGGAACCTCATCTAAGGTAATGAGTGCTCTTGTATGAAACGGACATGGTGGGAGCCCCCAGCCAATTGTGTCTCCCCAGCAGGTGTGCATGAGTCACAACATAATCCTCCTGGATGCTCCTGTGTGCTAAGTAACACTCATGGTTTTTCCAGCCTTCATTTTGTGTGGGTGTTGGGAAAGTGCAGCATGCAAAATGGCTCCGAGTGTCCTGCACCTGAAAGCTGCCTTAGCAGACAGACCCTTGGTCTCTCAGGGTCTGTGTCACCTGCTGTGACTTTGGCAGTTCTTTAGGGCCGTTCTGGGCACCTACTGTTGGATCCTGTTTAAACGGGGATGCTGGGAACAGGACCTCGGACATGCAAAGCAGATGCTCTGCCAGTGAACCAGGACCCCGGCTCCTCAAATGAGAAGTGACAAGAAGAGACTCACTGGAAGTCTCACGCCCCTCTGCTCCTGAAGCTCTTGCCCTCCACCTAGAGGATGTAGGAAAGACTCCTTACTATTTTCATGTGCACCATGGCTGGTGAGGACTTGGTTCTGTTAGCTGTTTTCGCCTCCAGCTACTCAGCATGAAATAGTTGAATGCAGCGTTGAACATTGTGCAGAATGCCTTTCTGTCCTCACGTCAAAGCCACAGATCAGACCATTCAAATTGGAGAAGAAGAGTTGGTTTTCATATGCTGTTTTTCTCTACCAGCAGTCTCAAAGCAATCACCTTCCCTCTCCCCAAAATAGACACCCTGTGAGATACGTGAGGCTGAGGGAGCTCTGACAGGACTGCTCGGTCAGAACAGCTCTAACAGGACTGTGACTGGCCCCAGGTCATCCAGCTGGCTGCATGTGGAGGATCAGGGAATCAATCCCAGCTGACCAGATTAGAAGCTGCCGCTCTTAACCACTACACCAAGCTGGCTAGTGGGATGGAGGAAATAATTGCTATGGAGCCTTTTTATTTCCAGAAATGCAAGCACTGAGTGTGAGTGAGCAATGGATGAAGTATAAGGTGGTGTGGCTGTAGCCCTGGGGCTGCACATTTACTCAGGAGTGAGGCCCACTGATCTCTGCACTTCTAAGTCAATGTGCATGGGATTGGGGAAGTGGGACTTGCTGAGCTTCTCCCGTGAAGCCTTGCTTTGCAGAAGATCAGCATGAAAAGCTGGTCCCAAAGCCAGCCCCAGCAATGCAGAGAGCCATCTGGGTGGCCCTTTACCCTTCCCTCTGGCTTGCCCTTGTTGCAGAACCACAGTTCCTTCTCACTCAGGGAGCAGCGGGGCAGTGCTTGCATCTGCAAAGCGTTTCAGAGCAGCTCCCTAATTGCCTCTGACATGGCAGTCTCCAGAGCCAAGCCCAGGCCAGGCCCTTGGGGAGAGGCTCAATTAATTCCGGGATCAGTTGCAGGGCAGCGGAAATGGTGCAGGCGAGAGGACAGCAGAATGGACGGCTCGGCACATTCTACTCACCCCTCAGTGGAGGAGGAGAAAGAGCCTTCTTTTCCCCCTTATTTCTTACTATTTTTTCTTATTTTCTTAATTATCCTGTTCTACTCTGCACATCTGTCTCTTATTATTATTATACTAGATTCAAGGGCCGTTCATGAGAATGGCCTTTGAAAGCCCCCCCCCTCCGCCGCTGCTGTGGCCACCCAGCAGACACATAGAGGTGGCATTGCCTCCAGGTGTGGTGTTTTTGGTGTGGTGTTTTTGGGCCTGGTGGGAAGGCCTGTTCCTCCCACCCCTGGCAGCGGTGCAGCCTTCCACTCGGGCCTAAAAGTACACCCAGGGCCTAAAAGTACACCCGAGGGGAAGGCCTCCTTCTTTACTCGTGGTGTCCTGCCACTTCCCCGTCACTTTCAGGCCTGTCCTCGTGAGTGCCTAAAAGCTTGTCCTGGTGAGGGCCTAGGAGCCATTCTGGCCTTTCTGGCCTGTCCTGGTGAGGGCCTAGATTGTGCCCTCACCCAATTGGGTAGAACTGTTGTCTTTCCTGGTGAGGGGCCAATTGGAAGGCACTTTGTGCCTTCCAATTTACCCCTCACCTGGACCGGCTCCGCCCACTTACCCCTTAGCGGAATATGAAGATGGAAAGATTGGACTTTTTGCTCACCACTGTCATGTCTGACTTGTGGCGGGTTACAGATTCGTCCAAAATTAAAACCCGGTTAAAACCCCATTAAAGCCCAAACAAATCTGGCAAAGATTGATTCTTGGGCTGTATCAGAATCATGAGGGATAGTTAAAGTCACAACAGTCTGGGGCTGGGAGTGGCAATCTTTTAAAGGTATCCATGGGGTTATTTAGGGGAAGGATTTATCTTCCAGGAGGGGGTTTCAAAAAGAGCAGCTCAACAAATTAGGTCTAGAAAAAGAACTGAGGATGTTGACTGAGGAGTGCTATAGTTTGTGAAGGAAAGGAGGCCGTGTAGCTTCTATGAGGGAGTACAGGAAATATGTAGACATCACACTGTCCTTCAAAAAGCAGAAAACACAGCTAAGAATACGTTATAAGGAATATTGCCTGACAAATTACCAAGAGATCTGGAAGAGGTATTCAAATACATGGTGACAGCAGCTAGAATCATCTACACAGCAAAATTGAAATCTGATGTCTGTAAAAACCTAGAATAATGGAATAATAAGCTGGCTGACTATACAGTAATGGTGAAATTAACAACATAGCTGGAAAATAAATCAGTTTTGAAATTTGAGGAGAGATGGAGAGTTTATTATGAAAGCAGGAGATACATTTAGAATGAGAGGCAATTTAAAATAATATATAAATATATAGCAAATATGATGTTAAAGCAGAATTAAAATAAAATTTGAATATAAATGTATAAAGAATTGGAATTGGAATAATATTTTATATCTTTATATAATGGATTTTTAATTGGATACATTCGTGGTCATAGTTAAGATGTTACAGTTGACATATAGAGGTGATAAAATATGTACTTTGGAATATATAGTAATAATGAATGTGTAATAATAATTAAAATTGATAATATGGTGGTAAAATAGACTAGTTATAATATTTATAAATTAGAATATCTGAAGTAAAGATTATTTTATATATTAAAATATATATAAAAACCAGTTGTTTTGGGGAAGGCCAAGATATATCCTCTCTTCCATTGTTCCTACTTTGTCTTCCCAGAGGTGGGTTTGGTTTGAAGGAAGATAAACGCTGAGCTGTACCAGTGATGGTAAAGCTGTACTAGCTGTGGGGGTGTGTCTGACTGACTGGCTTTCCTGGACCTTGCTGGTAAAACCAGGCTATGAAACACTAGAACGGCCTGTGAGAAGGAAGAGAGCAGTTATTAAAGCGAAATGGAATAACTAATCATGCGCTGATCATCTTGATATTGGATGTTTTGTCTTCTGTTTCAGGCTTTTTGATTTGGAGCCTGATCTCTTGCCCCTTTTCCAGTATAACTGCAAAAAGTTCTCCACCGCTGAGGAGTGCCTTTCATCGCCTGAGTTCCTGGAACACGTTCGGAAGGTGAGAAATGTTGTGGTACAACGTAGGCCAGGGGTAGTCAAACTGTGGCCCTCCAGATGTCCATGGACTACAATTTCCATGAGCTCCTGCCAGCGAATGCTGACAGGGGCTCATGGGAATTGTAGTCCATTGACATCTGGAGGTCCGCAGTTTGACTACCCCTGACGTAGGCAGGGTTGGAGCGGAGAATTGTCCCCTGAGGGGCAGAAAAAGGCAGGGAGAACTACTCCAACAGGATCTTTATACTTTTGATTTAACTTTGGCTTTTGAGCAAAGGGGGGGGGGACCAACTCCCCTCCAAGGATTTTCAAATAAGACAGGGATAAACTGAGACAAGAAAGTGAACTGAAGTGAGGAAAAGTGACGCAGAAACCAAAATTAATCTTGAATGGTTAAAGCAGAACAGCTTTAAAAAAAATGGAAATGCATTGTGAAAGCAAGGAAAAACAGCAGGGCAAAAAAGCCCAATGATACACGGATTAATTCATTGAGGTCTGTAATTATGCCTTGTTGGCCACTGCATGGATGGACCAGCTGCACTGCTGTTGTAAGATCATTTTTGTCTAATGAGTTCCTATGCCCAGGGATGAAAATGGTTGCACATGTGTATGAATCCCTCTTTGTACAAATCTTAAGCATAATCTATATAATAGCCACCTCATGAGAAGGAAGGACTCCCTGGAGAAGAGCCTAATGCTGGGAGCGATTGAGGGCAAAAGAAGAAGGGGATGACAGAGAACGAGGTGGCTGGATGGAGTCATGGAAGCAGTCGGTGCAAACTTAAATGGACTCCAGGGAATGGACTCCAGGGAACTTAAATGGACTCTGAGGAATGGTAGAGGACAGGAAGGCCTGGAGGATCATTGTCCATGGGGTCGCGATGGGTCGGACACTACTTCGCAACTAACAACAACAACATATAATAGCCTTCCAGGGGTGCAATCTGAGTATAACTAAATACGTAGAGTGGGGCCATGAGGGAACTCCCCAGGTGTGCAGAAAAATCTGAAATGTCCCCAAAAATAACTCCAGGAGGTTTCAGCCCCCTAAAAAATTAAAGTAGTGTTCTCTGCACTCAAAGAATGTTCCTACCTCCAGCAAAATCAGACTGTTAGCAGTGGCTGCAGTGGGGATGGCTGTGGGATTGAGGGGAGCTGCAGCAGGCCTGGCAGTGCCTGCAGTGGGGCCTGGGAGCTGTGGCAGGCCTGTTGCCCATATAGGCAATAGGTGGGGCAGCTGTAGGAGCTGTGGCAGACCTGGGTGAAGCAGCAGTGATGAGGGAGGAAGGAGTTTCAGCAGGCCCAGAACAGTACCAGACCTGTAAGCACACACACACACACACAATACCTTTATTGGCATAAAGCAGATTAGCAAAATGAACAGAGATAGTCAGAATACATCAATCAGTTTAAGTTTAAAAACTGAAGGCAAAAATTCAGCCATAATAGAAGTGACATTGTCATCCTTCACTCAATAAAAATTGACAGATCAGGTCTTTTGAATGGTTTCTCCATTTCGATATAAAAGGTATAATATGCCTTCACTGGACAATAAACAAGGGACAGTCCAGTAAGATATGTTGCATGGTGTCAGGAGTGTTTAATTCACAGGGACATAGTCTATTTTCAAAAGGAATCTTGGCAAATCTCTATTGTAATACTTTGGATGGAAAGGCGTTGAGCCAAGCAAACGAAAATGCTTTGTGATAAAGGGGATTTGCCAAGTTATAGAAATAAGCTGGCATTATCCCATGCTTCACTTGGAGACCAAGAGCACGGGGAGAGCAAATTGCTGGAACAGTAGGATGGACTTTTTGAAATTCCTGATCAAGGAGCCTTTGTTTAATTTGGCGCATAATGGAAGATTCATTCAGAGATAAGATGTAATTGTAGTCAATGCCAATTTGTTGGAGTGTAGTCAGGATGGTAGAGAACCATTTAAATTAAAAAGAGTGTCTCAATAAACAGGCCAATAATCGAACCCTAAAATGCAGTTTTAGCCAATATTTGAAGGTAGAAATCCAGGCCTTAGTTTCGAGAAGATTATGGCTGATTTCGAGACATGAGGAGTAAGGGACACAATTTGGAGTTCCCAAAATCTGCCGAAAAAAGGCAGACTGTACTCTTTCCAAGTTTTTGTTAAAAGCTGAGATCCACAGAGGGATGGCGCATAAAATTTGGGGAAGAATTTTTGAGTCAAATACACGACAGGCAGCTGGGACAAACTAATTACCTTTAAGGCAGTGGTCCCCAACCTGCGGGCCGCGGCCCGGTGCCGGGCCGTGAAGGCCATGGCGCCGGGCCGCGGCTCCCTCTCCCCGCCCCCCCCCGCAGTAAAAAACTTCCCGGGCCGGGAAGCTTCTTACTGCGGGAGGGCGGGGAGAGGGAATCAGGGCCCGGCCGTGCGGCCGTGCGGGCACGGCCCGATGCGCGGGCGCGGCCCGAGGCCCTGCAGGTCCCCGGCCTCAGAAAGGTTGGGGACCACTGCTTTAAGGAAGAAAAAAGGGTTTAAATGGGTAGTGGAACATTTAGCCTGCAAAATAATCCTATTTCTATGTTTGGTCCAGTGCAAATTATGTTGGAAGGTGGTTCCTAAGTATTTGAACCATTTGACCTGCTCAATTTGATGACCACCAATACACCAATTTAAGGGGGACCACTTCTGTGCAAAGACCATCACTTTGGTTTTTTCGAAGTTAATTGATAGGTCATTAAGTTGGCAATATTCATAAAAAGCGTTCAGATATCTTTTCAGACCAATTCTGGAATAGGAAAGCAAGACTTGTATCATCAGCATATAGAATCATAGAGTTGGAAGGGGCCATACAGGCCATCTAGTCCAACCCCCTGCTCTACGCAGGATCAGCCCTAACGATCTTAAAGCATCCAAGAAAAGTGTGTATCCAACCTTTGCTTGAAGACTGCCAGTGAGGGGGAGTTCACCACCTCCTTAGGCAGCCTATTCCACTGCTGAATTACTCTCACTGTGAAAATTTTTCCCCTGATATCTAGCTAATGTCCCCTCTCAACCTCCTTTTCTCCAGGCTGAACATTTCCAAGTCCCTCAACCTATCTTCATAGGGCTTGGTCCCTTGGCCCCAGATCATCTTCGTCGCTCTCCTTTGTACCCTTTCAATTTTATCTACGTCCTTCTTGAAGTGAGGCCTCCAGAACTGCACACAGTACTCCAGGTGTGGTCTGACCAGTGCCATATACAATGGGACTATGACAACTTGTGATTTTGATGTAATGCCCCTGTTGATACAGCCCAAAATGGCATTCGCCTTTTTTACCGCTGCATCACACTGCCTGCTCATGTTTAATTTACAATCCACAAGTACCCCAAGGTCTCGTTCACACACAGTGTTACCTAGAAGCGTATCCCCCATCCAGTAGGCATGCTTTTCATTTTTCTGACGCAGATGCAGAACTTTGCACTTATCTTTATTAAATTGCATCTTGTTCTCATTTGCCCATTTTTCCATTGTGTTTAGATCTCTTTGAACTCTGTCTCTATCTTCCGGAGTATTTGCTAGTCCTCCCAATTTGGTGTCATCTGCAAACTTGATGAGTAGTCCCTCCACCCCCTCATCTAGATCATTAATAAATGTTAAAAAGTACCAGGCCGAGCCCTGAGGTACCCCGCTACTCACCTCTCTCCAGTCTGATGAAACACCATTGACAACAATTCTTTGAGTGCGGTTCTCTAACCAATTCCCTATCCACCTAACTACATGAAAATCCAGATTGCAGTCCTTCAACTTATCCATCATAACATCATGGGGAACCTTGTCAAAAGCTTTACTAAAATCCAAGTAAACGACATCAACCGAATTTCCACGATCCAGCAAACCTGTTACTTGGTCAAAAAAGGAAACCAGGTTGGTCTGGCAGGACCTGTTGGAGACAAATCCATGCTGACTTCCTTGGATAACCAAATTGTCCTCCAGATGTTTGCAGATCGCTCCCTTTAATATCTGCTCCATTATCTTCCCCACAACAGAGGTCAGACTCACTGGTCTGTAGTTTCCCGGGTCATCCTTCCTCCCTTTTTTGAAGATCGGAATAACGTTTGCTCTCTTCCAGTCCTCCGGGACATCTCCAGTCCTTAAAGAGGTCCCAAAGATGATGGGCTGTGCAAGTTCTCTGGAAAGTTCTTTGAGCACTCTCGGGTGCATTTCATCCGGCCCAGGGGATTTGAACTCATCCAGTGCAGCTAAATGCCTCTCGACAACCTCTCTATCCATGTTAACCTGCCACCCAGGCACTATCTTTTGGCTACTGCCATCTCTAGATGTGCTTAAACCCTTTGACCTGTGGGAAAAAACAGATGTAAAATAGGCACTAAGCCTTTCTGCTTTCTCTGCATCTTCCGTTAGAGTTTGTCCATCCGCACCCAACAGTGGGCCTATTGCCTCCTTTACTTTACGTTTGCTCCTCACTTAACTGAAAAAATCTTTTCTTGTTACAATGGGTTTCCCTGGCCAATCTTAGCTCACTCTCAGCTTTGGCCTTTCTAATGATTGATCTACAGTGCCTAGTAACCTGTAGGTACTCTTCTGTAGAGCTCTGTCCTTCCCTCCATTTCCTCAACATTTTCCTTTTCTTTCTTAGTTCCTCTTGAAGTTCTCTGTTCATCCAAATAGGCTTCTTAGAGCTTCTGCAGTGTTTTCGTCTTTCTGAAGAAGTGGGATTGGCAGTTTATCTAGTTTGGAAGGATGACCATTTATGAGTCTTGGGGTTTTTGGAAGATCCTGTAAAAAAAGGTTAAATAAATGAGGAGCAAGGACACAGCCTTGTTTAACTCCTCTCAGGATGGGGATTTGAGTTAGATGACCCTTTTCAGTAAATTTGACCTGACAGGTCTTGTTGGAATGGAGGTTCATTAGGAGTAGTAATAGGCGTGAATCAATATGAAGGTCTTGCAATTTTCTCCACAGTAAACACCTGGAGATAGAATCAAATGCTTCAGCAGCTGCCGGGATAGCATCAGTGTTTGTGTGTGGAGGGGAGCAGCGTGGGTGGGAAGCTAAGAGGGGGAGAGGAATTCCCTCCCCTGTGAATCTTGGGCACACACTTTCTATGCCACAGTTGCTGATGGGGGAAGAGAAGCCTTTGGGGGCTGGAAGTCACATGGGGCTCATTGATGTCATTATGAGGGGGGGACCTATGTGGATCTGGTGGCTGGGAGCCATGCAAGGCTTTCCATTACCATCATTACCACCACCACCAGTGGACAGGGGGAGAAATAAGCCTGGGAGCCACATGGGGCTTGCTGCCATTTATGATGCAGGGAGGGGGGAGCCTTAGCAGCCCAGAGTCATGAGGGGCTCCTCACTGTTGACTGGCAGACCCAGCGGCTGGGAGCTGATTGGGGCTTGCGAGAGGGATCATCAGTGGGGTGGGGGAGAAGCCTCTATGGATTCAGCTGCTAAGAGCGGCAGAGTTCCCTCAAACTTTCTTTCTTGAGGTTTTTTGGCTCGTGATGAAATGCACTACAAATGTGTTCATACCAACTTTGACATCTATAAAGGGCTCATAGAAAAGAAGGTTGTTGTTTAATAGCAACTTACCAGAGTCCTCTGTCCGGCTGCTAGGTGATGCTGGTAATAGATGCCGCTGTGACCCACTTGGAGAACTTGCACTGTCTGGAGGAGTACCTTGCCAACTTGGGTAAGAAACACCAAGCAGTTGGCGTGAAGGTGGAGTCTTTTTCGGTAAGGTGCTCTTTCATTACGGGATATTTCTGCCCAGGGCAGGGTCAAACTATGGTGTTGCTCAAAGCACGGTACACCCATTAGCCCCTTCTGCACTGTTGCCATCTGAATTCAAACCCAGTCCCTGAAAAGATGCTATTTACTTAGGTATTTAAGCCACCATCCTGCAACTTACAACATTGTCCTCCATTATATCCTTGCAACAGTCATCCTGTGGGGTAGGCTGGGTGGCTGGCCCAAGCTCATGCACTGAACCTTCATGGCAGAGGGGCACAGTGGGGTTTTGAGCCTGTCAAGACTCTCACCACTACCCCATGCTGGCTTTTGTTTTCCATTGATGAGTGGGAGTGTGCCCTCTGCTGTTGGTGTCCTCCTTGTAGTGCCTCAAGCAATTGCTTTGGTGGTTTGGCTGGAGAACTGGCCTCACTTCTGCCACAGCATTCCTTGCCTGGCTTTCTTCACCCCTCATCTCTATGGGGTCATTGTTTTCTTTCTTATCTCAGGTGTCCCATCAGTGGTTGGCTGCATCTGAGATTTGGAGAGTGGTGACATTTACATGGGGAGTCTGACCATGGCCAATTCATTCAGCAGATTTCTAAATACTTTGCAGTACATCTGTGAGCAGTTGCTGGCAGGTGTTTTGACTGGTGTGGCAGGGAAATAGTATTATTATTATCAATTATTTTCATTTTATAGTCTTTCACACTGGGACTTAAAGTGGATTAGAAGTATGATAGAAAATGTTGTCAATAATACTTTATTTTTGACCCTCTCAAAATTCACCTGGGATAGTCTGCTTGCTGCTGTAGATGAATGTGAGGGGCTTTTTGCACGGCTTCAAAATAGCACAATGGTTGCTAATTGAAAACGCTACTGATTTGGAATAACGCACGACGTCGTAGACAATCTGCAACACTCCTGAAACCGATCAGCAAAAAGCGCTTCGTTGTAGCGCTTTCAGGGGAATCCCAAAAAGTGGATTCACCCTCCGGAAAGCGCTACACTCTTGCAAACAATCTGCAACACTAGCAATAAAGACCTGTGCGTTAACATTGTTGCGGTTTCTTCAAAGTCCCTCCTCCTGAGCCTGTCCTCCAAACTTCCGGCGAAGCGATCACCATTTTTTTTTCTCCGAGCGAGCGGGGATAAACGCACCAGCGAGCCTCTTTCTGTTTAGAGGCTTCCCTGGCTTCAGTCCTTCACCTTTAGTCACTAAGCACAAACCACATAAAAGCCCGTTTGCTGAAATAAAGTCCCTTTATTTTTTACACATTAATTCAGCCGAAAATCGGGCCCGTGAGCGGGGGGGGGGATTTTTTTTTTATCACTCGAGGCAGCGTGGCAACGATCATACGATCAAACGACAGCTCACATTAGGCAGCTGGATGGGTCTCTCCATTGTAACGAATCTACACAGATTCGTTGCAATGGGTCTGTTTTTTTTAAAAAAAACCTTTCTTAAAGGGAAAGGGGCTGTTTGGGAGCATGCTAACGGCTGCCCATTGGCTGCTTGACGGCCAGGGGCGGGACGAGCTTGGCAATAGCGCTTCCTTTCTAGCGATTTCTGCCGAGACCGGAAGCCTGTGGGAAACACTAAAAAACGCAACTGATTCCACTACAAAGGCAGGTATGCATAACGACGAATTCCACTATTTTAAATGGCGATTTTTCATTCCGCAAACAATTTGCAACAAAGATCCCCGTGCGTAAAGGCCCTGAATATTCACCACAGTTTTTTTTTGGGGGGGGGAGTGCTATTGCACAGAGACCCAGAATCACTGCCCTCTAACAGAAGACAGCCCCCCTCCCCAGTTGTGACTTTTGCTGACCTACTCTGTTTCTTCCCTGTTTTGGTTTTCAGGCTGTGGGGGAATCCTTGCTGTATATGCTGGAAAAGTGCCACGGTCCTGCCTTCAACTTGAATGTCCGGGAAGCCTGGGCCAGGCTGTACGGCACTGTGGTGAAAGCCATGAGCCGTGGCTGGGACGTGCCGGGAAAGGGGGAATAGGCCTGGAAGAGGGCGTGTGAGCTGCAGCTGCCCGTGCTCGGGAACAGCTCTGCGGAGAGAGGAAGTCCGCCTTTCTAGTTCGGTGTGCTTCAGAGTAATCTCCGCTGCTTCCTCTTCTTTCTCGTTTACTTTCACATTTCCCATCTCTCTTGTGAGCATGTGATTTTGCTCCCAGTTTCACAGGTCTGCTTTTGGGGGGTGGGGTGGGGAGAACCAGGCTAGAATCGTGAGCATCAGAGATGCTGGTTGCAGCTGCTTTCCTGCCAAAAGGCCTGCTTTAATTCTTTGTTCCGCATCTTCTTACAAAGGGCAATTCCAAAAGGTTATTCCACCAGGCACTCCCTCAACCTACAGAGCTTGAGAGGGTTTGCGTTAAGTCAGTCAGCAGTGGGGGCTTTCCCGTGGCATTATCAAAGCAATGTAGCCTTTTAAAAAAGTGGGTGAATAATTCTGCCATAAGCTCCTCTTGCTGCGCCTGAGCTGCTAGCAGGTGGGATTTTGAAATTTGTCCACAAGAGAAAACTTGGAAATGCAGTGGCTGCCCACTCCCTGTGTGGGAAAACAAAGCTTTGTCACTCATTGAATGACCGCTGAAGCTTTGTCCTGGGCAAAGCTTCCATAATTCATCCTGGTTCCTGCCCAAAGAGCAACTCAGTGATGGACACAGACTGCCATTTCCCTCAAGGGCTTCAGACTCTTGCGGAATCTGCTCAGATTTGTAGCAACTTTCTAGCCTTTGTTCTTAATGTGGACATTATCTTCAAGAATTGGAAACTTTAAAAAAGGATTATTCTAGTTTAAAACATTTGAACTATTTAAAGCAACTTAACTTTGGGCTCGAGCAGATGGCCTCATAGGAGAATTCGAAAGGGACAAGTAGGGTCCGATTGTGCAAAAGGATGGGATCCAAGCAGTCTTTTCACTCCGTCTGGCCCAATTCTCTTCCTTAATACAGCCCCGATCCCATGTGGCTTCTGTCCAGGCAAGCCCCATGATGCCCAGCATGGCCTTGTTTTTGTGGGCAACCTTTAAAACCTCCCTCATGTTATTTTCTCTGCATAATAGGGCAAAAAAGGAAAGGTGCAGCATGGACCTTTCCCTCCTATTGTGGCTGGAACAAGATGTGGAGAACGATTTCTATAGGGGAAAGAATTCTTCCCATCTCCAGTCCTGTGACTTGTATGGAGGCCTCCTGTGGATGTTTTTTTTACATTAAAACATCAGGAGGACTTGGTCACAGCTCTGCCATGTACTGTGTTATTTGGCTGTAATTGGCCTTCCTCATGTTGTCCGGTAGCTGCATTGAGTGGGTGAAATGCCATAATTTGGCCAGCTGATGAAACAGTGTTCCACACATGTACTTGGCAGTAAAAGCAGCCTTTATTTTCAAGAAAGGTGGGGAACGTACAGTAGTCAGTTCAGTTCAGTAGGTTCATTGGCACTTACTCCCAGGTAATGATGCAGCCTGAGTGTGACTGGGCCGTTAAACAAAGAGGGGAGGCCGTTGTCCATTCCTGACCACATGTGTGTTTCACCAGCTGCATCAGGTCAATATATGGTCCATGTTAGTCTGACTTAGTGTAGCATTGAAGTACCTATTATAGGGGAGGATCCCGCCCCCTTTTCTCCCCAGAAAGTGAATGCTCTGTGCAGTTTCTCTATGATATGGTTTGTATCTGGGATGTCGGCCACTATTTTGATGTGAGAATAGCACAGAAGTTGCAGCCCGAGGTATGAAATGGGTTTGTTGACCCTAAGAGAACATGTGCAGTTTTAATGATACTTTTTTTTGGGGTGGGGGGGAGATGGGGACAGAAGCTGCCAATCCAGCTGTGATCCATCTGCCTTGTGCTACTTGCCAGTGTGAATGCTTCCTCTGGACCTTTCTTGTACTGAAGAAACTGATAGTGGATTTAGCTGATGCTCTGAGCAGTCTAGGTCTGGAAGAGGCTTGGAAGGATGATATCCTTGGCACCCACGTATTCCTGGAGAGGCAGGCACTTCTTAACAACTGTGTTCCTGTGCTGGTTTTTAAAGCATAATTTCCTTATTAAAATGTAGGGGAGTGACAGAAACTTCCAGCGTGGTTAAGTGGTTTAGTGATTTAGAGTGGTAGGCTCTGATCTGGAGAACCGGGTTTTATTCCCCACTCCTCCACATGCAGCCAGCTGGGTGACCCTGGGCTACTCACAGTTCTTAGAGCAGTTCTGTTAGAGCTCTCTCAGTCCCACCAGCCTCAATGGGTGTCTGTTGTGGGGAGAGGAAGGGAAAGGTGTTTGTAAGCCCCTTTGGGGCTCCTTCCGGTAGTAAAAAGTGGGGTATAAATTTCTTCTCTTCAGTTTCTTCTCTTCTTCTTTGGGTAGGGGGAAAGGTTGGGTATAAATGAAGTAAATGAATAAATGAGGTCAGGGCATGAACAACAACAAAGGCTGTAGTCCACAGTGATCAAGCTCTGCATTTTTGGGTGGAGTAATGCTCAAGCACATCGGCAAGCTAGTCAAGAAGGCAGCACAGGCTTGACCCACTTGCTGCGAATCTTTGGCATGGGTGCCCCCCCCAACCTCCTCCCCAGGCAAATTGTCCATCTGTCACCTCTGTTAACTTGCCCTTCTTCCAGGACGCTCAGGGTGTGTGCATGGTTTCCCTTGTCCTGTGTTATCCCCACAAAATCCGTGGGAGGGTCAATTAAGCTGGGAAAGAGACTGCCTGGCCCAAGGTTATGCTGTGAGCTTTGTGGCTGAGTGGAGATTGAACCAGGTCTCCTCAGCCTCAGTCTAACATTTGAGCCACTGGCCTGTACTGCAGCATAACCCCCAGAACCTGGTAGAGTCCTGAATTGGTCATCCTGTGTTGGGGCAGGAAACTTTTGTTCTCCCTCAAGGGCGGGGGAAGCAGGTAGCCAGATGTAATGTCCTTGGAGGTGAGGCTGGGTTACTGGGCCAGCAGGGCATCTTGTGGAAATTGTGTCGTGAGATCTTTAATGCCCAGAAATTAACTGACACTGACGTATCAGCTTCAAGTGTATTGGGAGTTTGTAATATTCCTTGTGAAAAGAGACCTTTCCTCCCCTACACACATACAGCCACATGATCTGTACCACGGGGTTTTGCTTTGTTTTGCAGGGCTTGGGTCGGGGCACATAGTCTTGTCTTTTGACATTATAAATGGATAACTGATTCACTGGTTCAGGACCATGCCGGCCATCTCCAGGTTCCTACTGACAGCAGAACTCTTTGTCCTGTCTTGCCATATTTTGGTGAACTGTCAAAGAAGTTATTTTCTTTCCTTTTGTGCCTCAGTGTGATTTTTGCAATGCTTTCTGTGCTGTGTCTGTTCTGCAATGTAAAATGTTATCTTCCATCCACCCAGAAAGTGGTGATATGAGGAAGTGTGATGTTGTTTTGCTTTCTGGACATGACAGCCTCCTATTATGCTCTTGGATCAGATGTGACTTGTTCATTGACCCAGAGGAGATGCTGTCACCTTCTTCCCACCCTCCACTGCTGTCTTAGATGAAAAAGGGGGGAAGAAACTAGCCTTAGCTGGGCCAGACCTCTGTCATTTTAGGAGTTCTTCAAGAGGGAGAAATCCATCAGGTGGGTATGCCTGCTGTCACCGCAGCAGGGGGATCGGAAAAAGCTCTACCTGGTGATGTTCATCCTTCAATGCAATTCTCCAAGATACAAGGCCTGGTAGGCGCTGGACCCAGCTGCTGCCTGTATTTCCTGTGCTTTTCCTAAGCCTGCGGGAGGATGGCGAGGGGATGAACCTTAACATAATTCAGGATTCAGGGATCAGGGTCTTTGTAAACAAATGTATGTCTACGCAGAACCAATTTACATAATAAAGTGAAGTTGTGACTGAAGCCCGAAGGGACGTCTGTTGTCATCTTGCAGTTCTAAAGAAAAGTTTAAAGCAAAAATAAATATAAGATTTTAAAGGAGCGTTTCTTATTGCTGCAGAGACAAGAAGGAGTTATGATCAGATTTTGGTCAGAAATTTGTGCTGGCTTTGCAAATGCTAGGTGGATTGGGTCCCAAGCACATCAGCGGTTTGGTTGGCACTGTGTGTACAGAACATTAGAAAACTGGCAGTACAGGTGCTTGTTGGCACCCTCTACACCACCTTTTGGGGCTCCAAGTGGAGATATAAAAGTCCTAGCTGGGCTTGGGATTGCTGGGTAAGTAGGGGCAGTACTGGCACGATGGACGTACCTCACCTTCTAGCTCCTCCCCTCCCCATGTTTTCTGCAAAGGAACTAATTGGTTCCCATCAACAGCTTAGCTTTTGTTACTATCACATCCTTGTTGTCTGCATTAGAGCAGCAATCCTGACAGAATCAGTCTAGTTCTGTGGGAGCTCCAATTTCCATGGTTACAGAAGCGAGTTTGCCAGGGCAGATGGTTGCCTGCAACAGCAGCAGCAGGTAGTCTTTCTCATTGGCTGAGTAGGATGGAGACTGGCATTCTGGGTGGGAGCAAGGTTTATACTGTGTGTGTATAAATACACAGCTACGTATCATTGAGACCTGTGCTATGCCACCTGAACAAGTGGACCAGGCCTGTTTTGACCAGGCCTCTTGTGGTGCAGAGTGGTAAGCAGCAGAAATGCTTTCTGAAGTTCTGACCATGAGGCTGGGAGTTCGATCCCAGCAGCCGGCTCAAGGTTGACTCAGCCTTCCATCCTTCCGAGGTCGGTAAAATGAGTACCCAGCTTGCTGCTGGGGGGTAAATGGTAATGACTGGGGAAGGCACTGGCAAACCACCCTGTATTGAGTCTGCCATGAAAACGCTGGAGGGCGTCACCCCAAGGGTCAGACATGACTCGGTGCTTGCACAGGGGATACCTTTACCTTTTATAACAAGCACATTTTGAAAAGAGAGCTGCTGATTGGACCAGTGGTCCATCTAGTCTTATGTCCTTTTCCATATCACAACCAACCAGTCGCCCTGGAGGGCCAGTAAACAGGACACAGAGCCGAGGCCTTTCCCTGAAATTACTTCCAAGCATGAACAGTTTACTGCTTCTGAATGTGGAGGTGGTTAGTGGCTACTAATAGACCTACCTTCCATGAATTTAATTTTTTTTAAAGCCATCTTAGTGGCCAGTGGCCATCTTTAAGACCACTGGCAGTGAATTTCTCAATCTACTGGGAGAATAAAGTACTTCTATTTGTTTTTCCTGAATCTATTGTCCATCAGGTTAAATTTTGCTGTAGTATTACAGGAAAGAAAGTTCTCTGTCCATGTTCTCATTTTATATACTCTATATGACAATATCCCTGGTGACATGAGAAGGTGTATGGGGGCCAGGGGCCACACAGTTTGTGCTCTTTCACTTTTGGGTTCTCTATCCTGTGGTGGTGTCATGCTGCAGGACTAGCTAGGCAAGAGCCAGTGTGGCGTAATGGTTGAGAGTGACAGTTTCTAATCTGGCAAACTGGATTTGATTCCCCATTCCTCCACATGCAGATAGCTGGGTGACCTTGGGTTTGTCACAGCCCTGATAGTGCTGTTCTCACACAGCAGTCCTGTCAGAGTTCTCTCAGCCTCACCTACCTCACAGGGTGTCTGTTGGGAGAGGAAGGGAAGGCGACTGTAAGCTGTTTTAAGACTGTGAAAAGCGGGGTATAAAACCTAACTCTTCTATTTACTCAGACTCTGTGAAGTTGTTCTTCCTGTCCCTGACCACCACCTAGAGATGCTGGTCCCTGAGTGGACTCCCCCAAAATTACAGCCCATCTCCAGACTACAAAGATCAGTTTGTCTTGACAAAATGGATGCTTTGGAATGTGGCCGCTGAGGCCCCTGCCCCACCCTGTCCTCAGATCTCCAGGCGTTTCCCAACCTGGGTCTGGCAACCCTATCCAGCCATGCCCAGCAGTGGTTTCCTGACACAGCCAGACTCTGTGCTTGAGCAGTTCGGCCACCCCCCATCTTGGTTTTTAGTGATGTCAGCACTAGAGGCACTCCACACGGGATGACTACATTTCTCTCTCACTAGCGTTTTGGTTGTGCTGAATAGGCATCCACCTTCCAGTCTCAGCATACACTGCTGCAGAAGGCAGGGTCAGGCAGCTTTGGGCGGGGTAGGCCTTTGGCTCATACCTCTGCCTCATCAGTAATGCTAAACAAACTGGCAAATCGAAAGGGGTGGGAAGCTGGGCCAGGCCACCTTTTCCTTTCAGTGTGTCATGTAGCAAAACGTTCTGAAGCGGTTTTAACATTTTCGGTTTCTGTTCCAGCAGGGGGGGGAGGAACTGGGTGTTAGGGGAAGGGTTGTATGATCGCCATTTGGTCGAAGCACAATGCACTGCTGGACTGGCCACACAGACCCACCAGGCAGGTGAGGGAGGGTTGCTAGCAAGTGCTTAATATCTGGTGAAATGGTTAATACAAAATAATGCTTCATCACTGTAAAGAGCTCTAGCAAACTGCTGGGGTGCAGTTACGCATTAGACCTAGCTCTGGTGCTATGGAGTAGGGAGTTGGTTCCTCATAAGCATTGTTTATGGCTGACTTATGGGCCTGCTAGTCTGACTGACCAGCTATAGATTCTGCAGGGTTATGTTGAACACACACTCTAAGCCGTGGGGGAGAAAGGTCACACGTCCCTTCCAGCCTAGTACAATTATTGTGTAGACCAGGGGTAGTCAAACTGCGCCCCTCCAGATGTCCATGGACTACAATTCCCATGAGCCCCTGCCAGCAAATGCTGGCAGGGGCTCATGGGAATTGTAGTCCATGGACACCTGAAGGGCTTCAGTTTGACTACCCCTGGTGTAGACTTCTGGGTGTCCCACTGGCCTTGGGAGAAGATGCATCTCAGCCTCATTGGGACTGGGTCCAGGTGCCTTGGAGCAAATCACCCTGAAGTTCTCGAGCCTTTTCCATCAGTATTAGCATGTGCTCAAAATCTGAAGTTCTCGAGCCTTTTCCATCAGTATTAGCATGTGCTCAAAATCTCACTGCTTTTCAGAATTCTGGCAGGTTGGGCAAGACATGTTTTTAATTTTATTTATAATTGTACTTGTTTTCTGCCTTTTCTCTCTGGACTTTGTGATGGTGTTTTGTTTCTGTTTTTGGTTGCCAAGTTACAATGGACATGGTGATCCTGGGGGGTTTTCAAGGCAAGAGACAATCAGAGGTGGTTTGCCATTGGTCTGCCTCTGGACTTCCCCGGTGGTCTCTCGTCCACATAGAAGCCAAGGCCAATCCTGCTTAACTGATGAGGTCTGAAGAGATCAGGCTAGCATGGATGAGAGGAGTGAGTATTACTTTCTGCAGAAACATGGTGCAGCTCAAACCCCCACCCCTACCCCCGCCAGGCGTCAGCTGGGTGAAATAACTTTATTCAAGGCACGGTCATAGCAATAAATATAACAAGATACAGAACTCTGGCACATTCTTAGAGGGTGACAGCCAAGGGAAGGACAGGAGACCAGAGCCCCACGCCAAGACATCGTACCCACTCAGGCACTTGGCCTCCATGAAAGAGGCGCAGGTAGGCAAGGAGGCCCTGAGGTTTGCTACGTGATCCTGTTCCCATGCTAAGTTCATTTAACAGGCTGCAGGAGGAGCATGAAGGGGAGCTCCTTTTGCCCTACGTCATTGGGCTGGAGCACCCTGGCCTCAGCCGTCTGAAAGGCAGCCGTCTGAAAGCTTTGCCCATGAGGCTGGGAGTTCGATCCCAGCAGCCGGCTCAAGGTTGACTCAGCCTTCCATCCTTCTGAGGTCGGTAAAATGAGTACCCAACTTGCTGCTGGGGGGTAAACGGTAATGACTGGGGAAGGCACTGGCAAACCACCCTGTATTGAGTCTGCCACGAAAACGCTGGAGGGCGTCACCCCAAGGGTCAGACATGACCCGGTGCTTGCACAGGGGATACCTTTACCTTTACCTTTACCCTGGCCTCAATTGAGATTGGGGGGAGGACACTTTTCCCCCTGTGTTTGGTGCTGTACTAAAAAAATAGGTCCCCTCATGCATGTATGAACTCCTCAGTGCCTCTTAGAGAGCCAAAGAGGAAGTGAAGAGCCACTGGCTCTGAAAGTTGTAGGGTGACTGGGACAGCCATTCTAGTCTATAGGCCACCCACCTCGCCTTCTCTTTGGCAAGCAGCGATCCAGGCCTCATTGCGCTTGTCTGAAATTAGCCTTGGCCCTGGAGTTCCCTTCTCCTTCTGCCAAAACTGGGAACTCATCTATGGCACCCATTTATCTGTAGTAAGGAAAATCGCTGCTAATTCTGACCTGGAGAGGCACACTGAGATAACACCCCTATATACAATAGACTGCAATTTGATTCAGGAGCCTGCGTGGCCACATGTACAACACAATCCTGTGACTGTCCTTAGAACAAAGTCTGTCCCACTTGCATCCAGTAGGACTTGCAACCATGAAAATGGGCACAGGATTGTGGTTTCCTGCATCTATTGGAGGACGTGTTCATGTATGAACACTTTCATGGGGTCAGAATGTTCATCAGCTCTTCCCTGCCACGGCCCAAAGCGGTCATTCAATGCTCCCTCCACAACTGCTCACCCCAAACTTTCCAAGGCTCCGTCTTAGGAGCAGCGTGATTGTACGCCTCAGATATGGCTGTAAGATATTACTTGGGTCGTTAATATGGTCCAAATGTACCTCAAGGGCAGTAAATGTTCTCAAAAGCTATATGACAGGCAGGTGAGCCCACATCCTTAAAATGAGGCTCAGCACCCCCAACCTAGAAGAATCAGGTTCATGTGGTCAGTTTGGGGGAGGGGGTGGTCTACTTTTCATACAGCCATTTTTGTAATCATGTGATCTATCCTGCAAGAATCTTCTGTACATCCATGCACACCCAAATGAACACTCGCATGCCAAGGATAATCCTGGCACCTGTGGTATCATAACTGCAAAATGTTTTTTGTGGAACAAAATCAGGTGTGGGATGCTATCCTATAGCCTGCAGAATCCACTGACTGTCTCACTGTGAGACCTGAACACGAAGACCTACTCTTCATTTACTCAGGTGACTCCCTCCCTTTGGATACTTACACCTTTCCCCCACCATTATCAGTTGCACCCCTGCCTTACAATCCACAGCTCAAACAATGTGTAATCAGTTTTCAATTTGAATATCGATTTAAACACGCCACCAGGTAGGGCATCTATTTTGCAGGTGGAAGGCCCCAAGTTCAATCTTCAGCATCTCCAGTTAAAAGAATGGAAGTATGAAGGATGGGAAAGACCTTGACCTGAGATCCTGGAGTGTCAGTGCCACTCAGAGTAGATAATACTGACCTTGAGGAGCCATTGGTCTAACTCAGGGGTAGTCAAACTGCGGCCCTCCAGATGTCCATGGACTACAATTCCCAGGAGCCCCTGCCAGCTTTCGCTGGCAGGGGCTCCTGGGAAATGTATTCCATGGACATCTGGAGGGCCGCAGTTTGACTACCCCTGGTCTAACTCATGAGAGTGATATCTTCTTCAGATAGGAACCAACATATTAAACCTGCCCTTCCCCATGTATCATTTTGAGTTTCCTCTTTGCCTAGTTCTTAGGATGCGGCTTATTAATGGCATGTTTCTTGCTATGGGTACAGAACCATGAAGTTCTATAGAATGTGCGGTGGTTCTAGGTTGCCAGTTCTGAGTTGAGGAAAACCTGGAGACCTTCGGTCTCGATTCTGCAGAAGCTGGGGTTTGGGGAGGGGCTTCAATGGGGTATAACGCCATACAGTCCACTTTCTAAGCAGCCATTTTCTTCAGGGGAAGTGATCTGTGTTGCCTGGAGATGAGCTGTGATTATGGGGGATCCCTGGAGGCTGGCACCTATGTGGCACATGTACAATACCTCTTATTTCCTCAGTGAGTTTGCATAGGCTGAAGTTCAGTTTCCAGTTAGGAAGCCTTCAGGGTTACGTAAAATTACCAAATGTCTAGGTGAGAGTACACATTCTCAAGATTTACTGCACATGTGGCATCTACACAACAAAATCCACTAGTCTCCTCCTATTAGATTTCTCTACTTGTTGCTTGCTATTTCCTACCTCAAAATGGCTTCCAGATGCCATGCTATGTAAGACTAGGAAGAGACCTCTGCCGGAAGTTCTGGAAATCTCTCATCAGTTAGGTCAGGTACGCCTAGGCGAAAGGCTGACTGCTCTGTAGAAGGGTGTGCCTTAAAACCTACAGCAAGGAAAGTTAGCAGCAGTTCATTGGGTGAAGACTCTACACATTCACAGACTGAGGGAGAGTTAGAACCACCCATACATCTGAACAAGCAGCCCTCCTCCTCTCCAGGCAGAATAGAGAGGCTGCTTTAGTCTCTCTCATTTATCTGTGGTGTACCTCCAAGGTATACATTTTGGATTGCAAACCCAGGTTTTACATAATCTGGATTTAATTTATAACCCTTGATCTTTGCCCCCTACTTTCTGAACAACAGCAGGAAGCTGACTTGGATCCGTCCTGCACAAAACAGGCTCTATGTTCCTGTTTGGGCTTCTGCGTATTGTGAAGCAGGTACAAAATGAACAGGTGAAGCTTTTCTAGTGCAGAGGTGCAGCAACTTAGAGAAAGCTTTCCTCATTCCTGCATCTCTCCACTGGGAAAGCTTCACTTGTTGAGGCCAAATCACTCATAACATCCTTGGGTCCCCCAGGTGACCTACTGATCCAGATGTACATGCAGAATTCTATACTCAAAACTGAATTCCCAGGCATATCTGGGCACAAGTGGGGCTGTGGTGTATAGGGAGAGGGGACCTGAGCCTTCCCACCCACGCTCTTTCCTGACCTGAAATGGCCTTGGGGAATCACATCACAGGAGGGTACACAAGTACTGATGGGCAGGGGTGGAAGTAAACTATTACAGGATTGTAAGGAGAACCAGTAACAAAGTTGCTGATGTGGGGTCCTTTCTGTCTTCAGCTTTGAAACTAATGCAAGTTGTTAAGGTGCATTTACCCTTCAGATGGGCTATGCTTGGGTTTCCTCAACTGGCCATTGTAGGTTGGGAAAACGGCTTCAAGCCTCATTTCCTGCTCACCTGATCTGAACTGACTGTAGGTACCTGGGAATTATGTTCACAAGACAGAACACAAACTGGCACCCTCTATTAATGTCCGTTGCCAACAGGTGAAGACTTGATTCATCTAGCACCCCCCCTCCCAAGAATGGTTATTGGCCCTCCTTGTAGTGCTGTTTGCTTATGTGTTTGTAATGTTAACTATTTTTTTAATTGTTTAAATGTTCTTTAGGCTCACCACCTTGTGGGCCCTGTTTGGGTGGAGAGGCAGCATAAAAATGTTTTAAATAAATAAATGCATATTTGATCCACAGGACACATGGAGGAAATGCAGAGTTTGTAATAGGAGAATCAGCCCTTCGTGCCTGGCATACAACCATTACCACTGCAGGAAAGACAAAAAGGGAGGCAGCCCTTCATTGGTTAAGGCTTGCCAGCATGTCACGTGTAACACTGAAGTCCTTCACTTCCTTTAAGACATTGGCCATGTTCCAAGTGCTTTTGCTAGCAATGAGAGAGGACCCCCCCCCTTCCCGCACACACATTTAATTCCAGGTACTCTGCAGAACGCATTTGGCATGTGCACTAACTATCTAACAGGACAGTGTATTATGCAACTGAGCATGCAGCTGGCAATGGCAGCCTGGGGCATGCTGGTATACAAAGGCAGGTTGTTATCACTTAAAGGTTTATGATTCCATCCCAGCCTTATCTGGATCTGCCACAATCACGCGGGTCATGGAAAGCTGCCAAAAGAAAGCACACAGTCCCTTCAGAACACAGCTGACCTGCAGCCCATCCTGGGAGCTGCTTTCCCCCTAACCAGAGCCCAATACGAGAAGCTTCCTTCATTCCTACACCTCTCTGCTAGGACAGCTTCACCTGTTAGGGCCAAAACAAACAGGGCCAAATCCTTGGGTTCCCCAGTTACTTGCCAATCCAGACGCACTGGGGGAAATGCCTAGGGGAGGAGCTGCCGAGTGGCGAGTGGCAGACTGAGGCAGAGTTCTTTCCCTTCTTTATACTTCTACCTGTCTTGCTTTTAAGTCCTGCCCCTGCCCTGTTTTCTATGCAATTGTGGCAGACGTAGGCTTCAAACAGATGCAAGCCTGTTGCTGTTGTGTTTTGTCAGGCCCATGGCTACTAGCTTGCCCTTTCACCCACCCCTGGAGGTCTATTTGAACAAGGAAATCCACCCCCAGCCACCCTTTCTGGAACTCAGGCAAAGAGTGGGCAAGACCTGAATGAGATAATTCTACTGGAACCGACCCACCTAGAAAAATAGAGACGAGACAGGCCAAATGGGCACAGCAAGTCTTTCTTAGAGGCAGCTGATTTGGGCAGAAGTAGTAGTAGCAGCAGCAGTAGAAGCAGCTCGTAGAGCACAACCAAAAGCTTAAGGAGTTTTTGTCATTCACAACAGAGAATCTCTACATAGTAGCCCTATGGCATTCGGGAACCTCTGTGGACCACCTGCTTCTGCAACAGAGTCGTTGCTCATTTTTAATTTGTTTCAGGAAACTCCTTCCCCTCCCAGGTCCCGCAAAGCCTTCTGTAAAAGTTCACAGCTGCTGGGGTGGGGGTGGGGGCCAAACGGTGGGAGTTCCACCGTCTCTTTCCTTGCCTGCCACGAGCAGAAGGCTGCACACACTGCAGAAGAGTTTCCCCATAACCAGAGAAAACATAAATAAAAAGCAACAAAACGGAGGAGGGAGAGTGCGAGAAAACAGGGTGATTGACATGGGGAGTTTATCGGGAGAGTCAGGCAATGGAAGTCTGCAGGGCCTAGAATGGACGGAGGAGAGGCAACAAACAGAACAGGTGTGGAACAGCTGGAGCTGCCGGAAGCAAGGAAGCCCCCGCAAATCTCCCTCATTAGTTCTGTCTCCACCACGAGTCAAGCTACCTGTGCACAGCAGTCAGCTGCTGTCCCAAGACTGAGGCCACAAGACATGCAGCATAGAAGGCTCATGATTCATCAGCCCGATGGGTCCCAGTCTGCTTAGCAAGAACTCGACCTCTGCTCAGGAGCGGTTCACAGCAGGACTGACACACAGCCCCACAGCACAATCGGAGGCCTCTGGATGTGACACTTCCCTACGACGTTCTTAACATTTCAGTGTTTCTACCAGTCGGGGCTCTGGCCAGAGGTTGTCAATGATAGGAACTCTGGTTGTCCAGCACCAGCTCTGTTCCGTATTCGTCCTCCGTGCTCTCCAGCTCTGTCTCAAAGCTCTGCACGTCGCCCTCGTCCAGGTTCTCCACTTGCTCGAGGCGGGTGCCCATCGTGCCGTAGGACTGATGAGCCGGGGAGGCAGCAGGCGTCAGACTCAGCTCAGGCTCTTGCAGCACTGTGGCCACAAACATCTGTGACAGAGAAGCAAACAGCAGGTTACATCCAAGAGGCAAAGGAATACAAGCCAGAGGAAAGGAAGGGTCTGGATGGTCAAGAGAAGGCGGTAGACTCATGCAGCCAGACGGAGTGGCGGCCCAGTTGCCTGTGAAGAATCCAGAATGTCCCTTGGTGTCCACTGAAAAACTGGCACTTTGGCAACCCTGGTGTACAAGAAGGGGGGGGATAGGGGAAGGCAGGGAGGCTTACATTGGAATTGGGAGTGGAGGAGATGCTGCTCCTTTCTGTGTCATTGAACACGCCTTCAGACTGCTCAGACATCTGCTTGCAAACAGAGAAAAGTACAGGCAGGGTGAGAGATAAACGAAGGCCCCGCCCACAAACCCCAAAAGGAACATTCCCCTGAAGGGACGATGGGATGAGAATAAAATTGGCATCTGGATACTCACTGCAAGGCACCTGCATGTGTTCAGGTACACACAAGCAGTGTGAGAATGTGTGTGTGCCAGAGACATGAGTGGCTACAGCACTAACTCTCAGAAACTTGGGTACTGAGATCCTTCTGACATTACCTGTGGGCTAACAAACATCATAACCTTTTTTGAGGCATGGGGGGGGACCTATTCGATGGTCACTTTCTTGCAAGTGTTACTGATGAAATCTTGTAGTGGTCAGAGCTGGCCTTAGAGGAAGGACTTCCAGTTTCAAAACCATGAAACTCACTGGGCAGCTCTGGGCCAGTCACTGCTGCTCAGCTTCCCCCAAAAGCTGCTGGGATGATAAAATGGGGTGTGGCCCCTGACCATGTCCTAGGCTTCTGAGCTCCTTTAGCGAATGGCATGAGAAATACTTGTGTCTTTCCATACCCTGAAAATTGGCCTGGTTATTCTTTAGGAAATAAGAACACTAATTGAGATCAGTGTAAGCGTAAAGAAGTACTCCGAGACAATGGAGAACCTCAAAAAAGAGATGCCAATAATGGCAAAAAAGCAAGTGTAGTTGATATTTTACTTTGTTTGTGGTCCTGTTCTGTCATGAACTGTGATCCCTCTGAGCTTCTAGTCTCCTCTGCAAATTACATACTTAACAGACTGCCTCTGCCTCCATAGAGATCTGCCTGCAAAGTGGGGTTGATGCAAGACTTCCTTTTGATGGTGCCTTGCTTTCCAGAGGTCCACTCTTCAGCTTTTGTGGAATGGCCTTCTATCGCTAAGTCTCATGCATTATACACCACAGTTCTTGTCTTGTAAACATTTCCCATTTCAGCCTTTTGGGTTTTAATCTATGCTGTGGGTTTCTTCATAAGGTAATGTCTCCAGTTTCTTCAGGCTGGAGAGGTAACTTGCTATTGTTTTTTTCTGATGGGTTTTTCTGAAAGCCAATTTGAGTGTTAAGACATTCACTATTTACGGAAACCAGTCTGCAATTATTTTGGGGACTAATCCTGATTCCAGAAGTATACATGAAGTTTCTCCAGCAAAGAGTGTTTCACATACCCCTATTGCATCTGAAGCTCTTTAACCCAGGCAAATTACTCAAAATGTGTTTGAATTTAGTCAACATTTGAATCAATTTGTCTCCTGTGCTTGCTGGATTCCAAACTTTTCCTGTTTTGTATCACCCCTTCTAAAAAGATAACATGTACATCTGTTTCAGATGCAGGACAAAATTTTAGGAAGGTAGTTGAACGATTTCCTTTATCTATGCAGAGCATATGCAGATCTTAAAAATAATGAAGGGACCAGCACCCAACATTGGGCTTTCTGAATTTGCTGAAGTCCACCTGAGATGCACAACAAACAGCTCACAGGAAACTGGAAGCATTCTTTCCTGATATCCTACCTGGTAACTGGAGGGTTTCCTTGTCTGGAACTTCTTCAGACAAAGGCCAAAGAAGGAAGAGAGGATGCAGAAGAAAAGGACTACGCAGGTGAAGAGGGTGATGGGCCTGATGAGGCCTGCAGCATAGAGAGAAAGAAGAAACAACAACGCAGGAATCTGCATCAGCTCTCCGTTGATTTCTCCAATTACATTTACCATTAATCCCCAGTGTTATGTGCAAGTCTTCTAACATCTGGCTAGGGGCTTTCTAAGTGCTAGTGACCCTCAGCCCTCAAATCTACCTAATTCTCCAGCACCAACCCTTCAGAGAATCATCAATAGACCCCTCAGTCCACACCTGCAATCTTAACATGTACTGGTTAAAATCTGCCTCACATCAATCCAACTTTAGCTACTGCACAGTTCTAGAAGCTGGGAGTTAGGAGATCAGTGGCAGAACATCTGCTTCACAGCCAAAAGTCCCAAATTCAATCCCTGGTACCTGCACTTGAAATGATCAGGTAGTAGATGACCTATGCTAACCCAGTTTCCTGAGATCTTGGAAGCTAAGCAGGGTCAGCCCTGGCTAGTATCTGGATGGGAGAGCACCAAGGAATGCCAGGGTCATGAGGCAGAGGCAGGCAATGGCAAACTCTCTCTGAACATCTCTTGCTCAAAAACCTCACGGGGTCAATGTGAGTGAGCTCTGCCTTGATGGCACTTGCCACCACCAGATGACTTGAGACCCTGGGAAGCCACTGACAGTCAGAATAGGCAATACTGGCCTTGATAGACCAGTGGCCAGATTCAGTATAAAGCAGCCTCGTGTGTTCATGAATTTTGGAGCAGTGGAATATCAGTAAGACCTTCTACACCTGTGTTGTCACCCTCCAGGTATTTCCTAACTAAGAGGTGATTTATTAGTTCAAAGCCACAGAGACTGCAAAAGCAGAAGCCACTGGGGCTTCTTATCCATCGCTTGTCATAGAGGAGGTATCCGTGATTATATACAGGGAGACCTGCAGATCTCATCCCCAGCAAGAGCTGAGTGCTTGATAATCATGTACCCTTTGCTGCGAACCACTATGTGGCCTGAAACAATTCATTATCTGTCAGCCTTAAGCTGTGTGTGTTCAAAAATGAGGTTTAGAATTCATGGGAGCATTAACAGGATCATAGAGTTGGAAGGGGCCATACAGTCCATCTAGTCAAACCCTCTGCTCAATGCAGGATCAACCTAAAAATCCACCTGACTTCAAGACTGCCAGTGAGAAATCATCTCCTTAGGCAGCTGATTCCACTGCTGAACTATTCTGACTGTGAATTTTTTCCCCCTGATATCTAGTCGATATAATTCTCCATCCATTATTGCGGGTTCTATCTTCTGCTGCCAACAGGAACCTTTCCCTGCCCTCCTCTAAGTCAAGGGTAGTCAACCTGTGGTCCTCCAGATGTCGATGGACTACAATTTCATGGGAATTGTAGTCCATGAACATCTGGAGGACCACAGGTTGACTACCCCTGCTCTAAGTGGACGAGGTCGCAGAGGTGGACAAGGAGGAGCCACGGCCCAATACTGACTGATCCACAGACCGGTACCGGTCTCCAGACTCGAGGTTGGGGACCACTGCTCTAAGGGACTGGGGAAAACAACTGGTTTAGCACCAGAGTCCGCACCAGCAGACAAGCTTAACCTGCCTGAAAGCACAGGGATCAAGTGTGTGCTTCAACTGCAGAGTTTGTGCATCATTTTCCAAAACATCAGGTATGAAAATGCTATAAGAGAGAGACATCCTGCAATATTCCTATTCAGAAACTGCTATCACCTTTACATTCAGAGAGGCATGAATGAGTTTGCAAAGCATAAATCGTACCGACCCAGACGGAGGATGGAGAAGAACAGCAGCCAGAACATGCAGAGGATGGGAGCCACCACCACCTGGCTTATAGCTGCGGAGTGGATACGTTGGTTCAGTTTGGTGGGAATATACACGTAGTAAATATTGTAGCGATCAACCATATGCTTCAGCAGCATATAGAGCAAACCTGTGTGGAAAGAGATTGGTAGGGAGGAAACAGAACAGCGGCTCAGTAGCTGAGGTGTTGCAGGGACTGACAGTGTAGCCCAGAAAGACTACACATTGTATTCACCAGGAAGTGCTACAGTTCTGTAACCCAGTGTTTGCTGTGCATGCAGAAGATCCCATGTTCCATGCTTGGCAATGCCAATTAAAAGGGTCTAAAGGAGTAGTGCTGGGGGGAAAAGTCAGAATCATGGAATTGTAGGCCATCTAGTCCAACCCCCTGCTCAATGCATGATCAGCCTAACGCATCCAGGATAAGGATCTGCCCAGCCTCTGCTTAAAGACTGAGTAGACAGTGGGGTGGATGCATTGGAAAATCTCAGCTGATGGATAAATGAGGGAAGATTCCATTGATTTCCCCCCTCTGACTCTGTCAATGTTGGTCCCATGACTCCACAAGCTACTTGTGGGGGGATTGGGGGTTGCAGTGAGGGGGTGGGGAAAGCAAAGAAATGCCCTTTTGTGTAGAGATTTTGTATGAGATCCATCCCACTGTTGGGCTGGACGGACCAAGGCTCAGATTTGGGAATCTTCCTGTTCAATAATTCCAACTCTCCTGGAAAACATTCACATTCCTTACTGATCAACAGCAGAAAGCTTAGTGGCCCTCAGACATTCTTATTGCCAAAGGAAATGCAAATACTAAAGATGACACTGAATGGCACTGGACGTCTGTCCTAGGCTTGGCTTTCTTTCAGAGTGCCCAGTACTATGCTCACAATGGGAGCCAAACTTCCCACCTGTCTCTGACACCTCATAGTGTCCTGTGTTCAATCACCACTCCTAGATCTAGGAACAGAGCATTTCCGAATCTGGTGGCAGGTTCCTTCCTTCTGGGCCATATCTCCAAGACATTCTGCTGTTTTGTGGGATTAACATCTTTAAACCGCCCGTGGCGCCACGGGCGCCACGGACTAAATAATTCGGTAAGCAGGGTAGAGGTGGGATTAGTCCGTGATGAGGAAGGGTCCGGATTGGACCCTTCCTCACGACAGACAATTGGAGGGACCAATAGGCAGGCGCGAAGCGCCTGCCTATTGGTCCCTCCGATTCCCAGCTCCAGGAACTGCAAGCCGCGCGCAGCGCGGCTCGCAGTTCCTCCCAGCCTGACGCGGCGAGAGGCGCAAAGCGCCTCTCGCCGCGTCAGGCCGCCGACCCAGGGAGCCCCCGGCAGTCGCGCGAAGCGCGGCTGCCGGGGGTTCCCTGCCTGGCGGGCTGACGCGGTGAGAGGCGCAAAGCGCCTCTCGCCGCATCAGCCTGCCACCAACAAAAGAAGCTTGCTGCCGACCAGTCCGCCGCCGCCGCCGACTAGCCCGCTGCCGACCAGCCCGCCGCCGATACCGTAAGGCCCTAGCGCCCGCTGCATTCCCCTGCAGCGGGCTTGATTACTAGTACCTGTATAATTCATAACCTCCTGCACATGCAGAAGCTGATCACCCAGAAGGACAGGACCTGACACCAGATTACAGAAAGATCACTTCACAGCTAATCCGACCTGAAAAAATATCTGAAAATACCTTATCAGTAATTTAAAGGTATTATTTTAGCTAGATAAAGATTTTTATACTTTTCGACTACCCAAAATGGCTGAACATATTCTGGATGTTTTGGGACCACTGGATAGCTGAAGCTGAATGATATTTAAATGGGTTGAAGTCCCTTTAAAATACCTTTTGGTTGAACCTGTGGCTTAGAGAAGGTGTTTAAAGGGACTGCAAGCCCTTTTAACACCTTTGGAGTTCACTCACACAGTGGCTTGCAAAAGGCATTTCAATTTTAAAGAGCCCACATTCTCTTTAAATGCCTTTCTTCATTGAAAGCAATAGAGGATACGGGCACCATCTTTAGGGGCCCACAGAATTGGACCCCCTGGTCCAATCTCTTTCAAACTGGAGTGGGGGTGTAAAAGGGAGGCTCCAACAGCTATGCTGAAAATTGGTGCCTATCTCAAAAAACAGCCCCCAATACCCCTGGATCAATTCTCCATTATAACCTACGGCAGGGGTAGTCAACCTGTGGTCCTCCAGATGTTCATGGACTACAATTCGCACGAGCCCCTGCCAGCAAACGCTGTCCATGGACATCTGGAGGTCCACAGGTTGACCACCCCTGACCTACGGGAACCACTGATTATAATGGTCCCCATGGGGTATAACGGAACGAAAAAAAAATCGGCGTTCCCAAATATTTACCAAATCAGAAAACCATATTGGTACTGGAATTTGGGAATATCAGAAAATATCACTTTTTGGGGTCCAATATACCTGAACCTGGAGAATACTGTTGTTTTAGCATGCCTCTGGAGGCAGACGTGTGACCTGCCTTATAGTGTTGCTTTCTGCTGCAGCACCTCCTCTGACTGTGATGGGCCAAGCCAAGGTACTGCATAGATGGCCAAAGACAATGAGAGCACCTTTAGGAGACTGCCATAGATATACTGGGCTGGGCTGTGGCTCAATGGTACAACAGCGGCTTAATGTTTAGGAAGTTCCAGGTTCAATCCCCAGCATCCCCAGATCCTTAATAAAAGGATCAGAACGTATGCTTTAAGGCTGTTGCCTGAGACCCTAGAGAGCTGCTGTCAGTCAGGATAGAAAATGCTGATGTTGATAGATCAAGGATCTGATTCTGTATAAGGAAGCCTCATGCATACTCACCAAAGGGGACAATAATGGGACAGGTGATGCTATAGGTCATGACAACAGCAAAAATGCAACAGGTCCAGGCATATTCCAAGCCAAACTGGAATTCATACGCTTGGTTCTGAGGGGGAAAAAAACCACATTATCATCCTTACTGTGTTGTCACCTTCACTTAGGTTACAAGAACTCTGTAGTTCTGTTAAACTGGAACCACTGCTGGATTATTGCTGATATGATATTTTATGACTGTGTCATCTGTTTAGACTGTTCTACATATTACCCCTGCAATGTTTTATGTGAACATTGAGCTGTATCGGAGGGTAATATAAACATCTAATAAATAAAATAAAAATAAATAAATAGTAAAAGGCAATGTGGTTGAAGGCCACATGCAGAAAAATTCTTGACCATAATTAGTTTTCTTTAATCAAGGTTAAACAATATGCTTGAATGTCAAAATGTCAAAATCACAGGTAAGGGCTGGCCACAAACCAGAATGAGAAAGCTATTTCAAGAGGATCTGCAAACCAAGGCATTACCTCTGCTTAAAATGCCCTGAGCAACCATGATTAAACTATTTGCCTTCCACTTTGGCCTTCCTTGCTTACAAGGCAACAGACTGGTTTTGCTGTTGGCACTTTTATACATGCCCTCTGTAAGCCATGGTTTCACCGTACATTTAAGAAATAAACCAGGGCTAAAGTGAATGAACCATAACTAACGCTAGCTGTATCATGCAGTATCATGTACCAAATCAAACAGAATCCTGTGGGAGTTCAGCTCCTCAAGAATCCCCATTGCCTGTTCAGTGGCATCCCTTCTCCAAGGTCCTACTCAGTTTTGTCACTGATTAAAACCAATGCAACTACAAGGAACAGAAACGTAATTTTCTTGAAAAGAAAACAAAGCATCTTGAGAGGTGAGTATTTCGCTCTAGGCTGCATGTGGCATAGCATGTTGCAGAGCACTGAATACACATGGAACCTAACCTCATTGACAATACTCCAGGGCCAGGCTTTTCCCAAATCAATACTTTTTCATATACAGTTTTCAAGAAACCAAACCTGTATTTCAGAAGGCTCTTTCAGGCTTTAAGACACCAGAGTGTAGTACGGCCTTCAGAAAAGGCATAGCAATGTAAAATGTAAAAACCTAATGAAGACAGGAGCCCCACAGTGTTCAGGAACCCACCCAAACTAAGCAAAGAACAGAACCACAAACCCGCTTGATATGGAGTCGCTCTGGCTCAGACTTGGCGAAGCAAAGCCGAGTGGCGTAGACAATAAGTCCCGGGATGCGCAGCAGCTCCATGGCCGTTCCGATCAGGCTGGACGTGATGACGTAATTGACAAAGAAAGCGCCGTTATCCGGAAGGAACACACACCTAGCCGTACAACCATCAAGGGAAGACAAAGAGGTGTCCTGAGCACATTTGGGAAGTAACCAGCATTTGCCATACTTTTCTGAGAACCAAGGCCATAACTCATATGGAGAGGGGATTTGATAACCATCTTCAAGTATTTAAAAGGCTACCATATCGAGGATGGAGCAGAGTTGTTCTCTCTTGCCCCGGAGGGACGGACCAGAATGAATGGGATGAAATTAATTCAAATGAAATTACGTCTAAACATCCGGAAGAAGTTCCTGACAGAGTGGTTTCTCAGTGGAACAGGCTTCCTTGGGAGGTGGTGGGTTCTCCGTCTTTGGAAATTTTAAAACAGGGGCTAGATAGCCATCTGATGGAGAGGCTGATTCTGTGAAGGCTCAAGGGGTGGCAGGTTACAGTGGAGGAGTGATAGGGTTGTGAGTGTCCTGCAGGAGGTTGGACTAGATGACCCATGAGGTCCCTTCCAATTCTATGATTCTATGATTCATATACAACCTCCCCTCATACACACAAGCAGATGGCAGAACCGGTGACAAAACACCTTTGTACATTCTCAACGTTCAAAAATACTCACTGAAACTTTATCTCCGCCTCGTCCAAAAAGTGGATATCAAAGAGCCACCGGAAAAAGAGATCCAAACTGGTGAGAGACAATGGAGACCAGAAGATGGTTGTAAGCTGACTGCTTAGTACAGAAGAGAGAGGAAAATATTCGGGGCTCATGGGCAGGGATCTTCTGTGTACAGGTTATATTGAAATGATCTTAGGATACAGCTTTTTAACCCAAGTCTTGGATGAAGCCTGATTAAAGTATAGTACTGAACCTGATAACAGTGCTGGAAAAACTTGCATTATATTAAAAACATTATTGTCTAACCTGGAAAGCTGTCCACGAGCAAACTCAGTTATACAGGACCTTACTACAAAGGGCTTATGCAGCACAGCTGAGAAAAGTTAGCATAAGCAATCCTTTCTTGCAGCTACACCGACTGCTGCAATTGGAATGGTGCTGCAAATCAATGGGGAAAACCAATGTCTAAAAAGCACATGCCAAGCTATGGAGCACCTCCTTTTGAGATTCTTTCTATAATTCCACAGGTTCTGGTCTCTGGCAGTGTGCTTCCTAACACCCACCATCTTCTTCCACCAAAGCAACAGAGCCATTTCCGGGTGTCCCCCACGTCCCTGGAGCAAAGGTGTTTCACAAGAGCCCAGGAGGCATTACCTTTACGTCTTTGGGGGGCATCCGGTTGATAACAGTTGCCTCCATCACAGAAAGGTGTTTGGCTTGGAAATGCCATGGCAGCCAATTGGTGGCAAAGCCCTTCAAAATTTGTAAAAGCATCCAAGACCTCCATAAGGTTGGGGACCTCTGCTCTAGGCTTCTACTAGATACTGTTAACTCTAGACTCTAACTAGGTACTGCTGGACTCCACCATGCTGGGAGCTAAATTTCAAGCGTAGATATTTATAGCATTCCATTTGCAAACCATCATGGAGGGTTCATGATAGAGCTGCTGAAAGGACAGTATGACCTGGATGTATATTGTAAGTTCTTTGCGCTGTACCTGGTCAATCCAAGCGAAGGTAAGATGATGACCATAAAGACCAGGAAAAAGTAGCACTTGTGCATTGTCAGCTGATTTTCATTTGATCTACAAGGGGTGAAAAAAAATATGTGAATTAACAGCAGATACCAAGGCTGCAAAAGTGATCGGGGAAAGCTAGATTAGAATTCTGCAATAAACTGAAGTGACACACTAAATGTTCCCCTTCCCAAATTGTAATGTTAGGATATCGTATGCAAAGGAAACACATTTGCATGAATTTTCTTGCAGGTATAATTTGGATTGCACATGCTTTTCTGTCTGGATACAAATTTTCTTGGGAGGGGGAGAGAGTTCATGTGAAAACTGGAACCAAGAAACAATAAAAGTGCATTAGCTGTTGGGGACTGTTTGCACCAAAGCTCATCAAATTTAGGCTTTCATTTATGGGTCTGAGTACTACAAAACAGTTGTTTTAACTATTAAAGCACTGGTTCTTAAGGTTATCGGGGGGTTATGAAGTTTTGTAATGGTTAGCATCGTCAGAGAGCTCCCAGAGATCCAGAATTTGTGGGGCCAAAACTAACTCCAGCAGCAAAATATGTAATTACATTTCCAGTCTGAAAAGTAAGAACGTGTGAGTTACCTTGTCCAGTGTGCCTCGAAGAAAGCTGAGTAATACACAATGAAAGGGAGGAATACAGAGAAAGCCCAGAGCAGCAGTGTGGGGAAGAACTGGGTGACAATTGGGTTCTGCAAAAAAAAAAAAAAAAAAAGAGAAAAGGAGTAAGTATAGGTTTACCCCTGGCGTGCCAGAAATCTCTCTCCATGCAGCCCCCTGGGGATGGGGTTAAAAAAATAAAACTTCTGCTCTATGAGGACAGTCTGCTAGAGAGAAAGTCACTCCCCATCCTTGCCGGATCTCCCGTTTAGAGGATCCTTGTCCTGAGAATGTCTGCTTCAGTGATCAAGAGTGAGGCCTGACTGACATAGAACTGAGCCTCACTACTTTGCATGGCCCCAGCATCTTGCTGACACTTGGCCCTGAGCGGCTATGCATTCAACCTTGATTCCCCCAAGCTGTGCCACCGAGGAAAACATGGTTCTTAGCATGCTAATATTTTATGCATTGGCCCAGGTTAAACAAGATGCTGGGGCCATGCAAGGCAAGTTCTTCAGAACACCAGTGTGGTGCAGTGCCTGTGAGTGTTGGACTCGGTTCTGGGAGACCCAAGTTCAAATCCCCACTCTCTGGATGACCTTGGGTAAGTTACTCTCTCTCTCTTTCTCTCAGCCTGACCTACCTCACAGGGTTGTTGTGAGGATAAATGGAGAGGAGACCAATGGGTTCCCACTGGGATGAAAAGAGTTGTATAATAAATTTAAAGAAAATGAGCCTCAAGGGCAGATGTCTGTTGGCCTCAGCAATTGCTATCCATACGTTGTTCCTTCTTCATATCAATAACCCACTTCATGTGTGCTTGCATGTCTACAGCCAATATGATGGGCATTAGCACAGAGCATGCATTAGTCTTGGTTTCCCTCCTGTTCTGCACCCAAAACCTTCCTATCAAGTCAGGGCCAGGGGCAGAACTCCCAGTGTGATGCACTGAGTGGCACCCTCCCTTTGTTTGATGAGCATGGAATGGGCAAGCCCAGAGAGGTACGGAGTGGGATGTCCCCCTCTTCACAGCCAAGCTTTGGTGCCAACCAGGCAGAACCCCATGGGAGGGGTGTGTGCACCTTGAGGCTCTCCACAGGCCGTGTGACGTTGAACATGTCCATGGTGTTGACAATGATGGCGGGCGTGGTGAGGAAGAAGAGGAGGATGAAGAGGCAGATGTTGAGCAGGATAAATCGCACCCACCACGATGGACCACGGACGGACAAGTTCTCCCTATGAGAAAGAAAGCACATGCGGGATGGGGTGCGCCAGGAAGGTATCAGTGCCCTCTATTGCCAGGATAGCCAGCCTCGGAATAATACCCTGCCCAGCTTGCAGGATTTAGAACTTATGGATACACCTGCTAGGATTCTAATGAGTGGGCCAGGGACAAGGGGCAGAGATTTATGATCATTCAGGAGATAAAACAACACAACATTCCTACGATCTGCAGAGCCCACTTCCACTGACTGAGGAGATGTTTCCAGAAAGAATTGGGAGAAAAATTCTGGAAGAGCTAGAAAGATGGTGGATGAAATCCAGACCTTTCAGCACATGAAAATGTTTCTTCTTGTGAACAAGTGATGTACAAAGTTTCTTCTTTTATGGCAGCCCCTGTGCCTCAAGAGCACCTGACCTTTTTGGCGGCAGGGAGGAGGCCAGTTTGGATCCTGGCCAATAAGTTAATGAATTTAAGAGAATGATTTAGTTGGAGCATACATGGTAATCTTCTCACAACTGAAGAAGGGAAAAAGAAACATACAATAAAGTAACGCCCGGGTGTTCTAGGCTCTTGATATTTCTTTTGCCTCTGGAATGCAGGAAATGAAACAGCTAGTACCTCCCAGAAGTAGTACCTTAACAGAGGGATTCGGAGCTCCTTTAACTGATTCTGGTAAAAGTTGACGTTGTAAAGTTGCCAGCAGACATTGAGAAAAAAAAAAACCCTGTACTTTTAACTGCTTAACATGTGGAAATGGCCAGTTGAAGCTTTTCATAGCATGGAGGTCAATAACATCACCTGGCAAACAATATCCCAATAAGCTTCTATTGAAGGGCCAGGACATTTTCCTCCAGGTCAGTTGGCAACTCTCGCCATGCATTTCCTCCTAGTGCATCTCTATGGGAAGCAGCTTAGTTGACATCTGGCTTGCAGATGTCTATAAAAGCTTTAAGGTTGCTGGAGCTCCTTATGAGAAGGAAAGGTGGGGTATAAATATTCCAATAAACACAATCAATAAGAAGGCTGACAGCTAGAAGCATCCACAGGAGAACACGTCCGTCAAAATCAGATGATGAATATTTGCCATGAGGACTTTCTGGAAGCAATTACGGCCCTTGCCAGTGACTTCTGGTGTGCCTTTAGCAATAAACTTCTCTGCGCTCAGCAGAAGTGCATTAAGTGTAGTCAGCAGATGCAATGGCTTGTTTTACTTAACTCTGCTGTGATGAATGTTGCAGCAGCCCTAAAATAGGCTCACCAGGATTATTCCTGCTCACAGTACAGTGCCTAGATGGACTAGCATAAGTGCCCAGATACATTTCCTTTCAATTTACCTCACTTGACGTCACTCTCTAGGGGTCAAAGAAGTCCCCTACATACCCAACAGGGAAGCTTAAAAAGCAGAAGTGGGGAATTCTTGGGAACATGTCTGCCAGCTGAATAAGGTAAACCTGGGCATGGCATGAGGCACAAGCTTTTTGGCCTGATCCAGAAGGCTCTTCGCCCGTGGCTTCAACCCGTGGCCTTGAGTGAACCAGCCCCATGGATCCAGGGCCGGCCCAGCACGTGTTGGAAAAGGAGGAACATTTACCAGATGATGTCATTGGGGGCAGGAGCATATTTGACCCCCCAGCAATGGGACTTCACCACCGTGGTAACGGAGGACTGTTGTGGATGCTTTCGGCAGTGGGTGCGGCTGTAGTCCTTCAGAATACTGGGGAAGAGGAGAAGAGGCCATGGTTACAACAAAAGGGTGGCCTTGTGTTCCCACACAGCATCACTTTGTAATTATTTAAAAAAAAAAAACCCAAACCAAAACAATTGAACAAGCCAAGGCAGCTAAATCTGAAGGCTTCCATTAAAAGAGAAGACAGAGAACAACTTCCTAGATATCTCTGCAAGGAGAAATTCTGACTCCAAATAAAGCACAAGTTAGGCCTGAGGACAAATGCACCCACACAGATACTAAACTCTCTAACATGCCTTTCTAGTTGTGATCATGTTTCTTATCACAGCACGAGGAAGCACCTCTTCCCTTTCATGTTTCAGGAGAGAAATCCTCCCAGCACTTATAGGACTCAACCAGGGCACCACATTAAAGAATCATGGGGTGTTCTCAATGCCGTTTTGAAACCCCTTGTCCAGTCCTAGCATAGGGAGCAAAGCTGTGAGGGATAACAGGATCCTGGGAGTAAAGGTGTTGTAGATGGACATGGCCACTGATTACTCAGGTAGCAACCCTTAGCATGGATCACAGTCCGCAGCAATGATCTAAGAACATAAGAGAAGACATGTTGGATCAGGCCAGTGGCCTATCCAGTCTAACTCTCTGTGTCACAGAGTGGCCAAAACCCAGTTGCCATCAGGAGGCCCACCATTAACCTGTTTTGTGCATTTGGACTGGGCAAGCACAAGCTAGCAAGGTATGTCTTCTGCATGCAGTAGGATGGAGGCAGGAGGAGTGGCAGTAAACACCCTCATGGAGGGATAGGAGCTTCCAATGCAAAATTCCATTCCTTGCAAAACTGGGGAGAGGAGGGCATTAGAATGCATCTTGTAGGGATTTTCCTCACATTCAGCATTCCTAGCTGTCCAATATGTATTTCTGGGATGCTTTCTAAAGTCATTTGCTTAGCTACTCCAGAGGAGATAATTTGGATTCGGTTTAATGAGATATGTGTATTAATGAGATAAATGTCTAACCACCTTGTTAAACAATCATCTGTGCAGGTCAGACACAAGAGGGCCACAAAGCCCACAAATTACAGGAAGAACCCTCCCAGACCTTGACTCATTCTGCATTTGGAGGATAATGCACTTTCAATGGGCTTTTGCAGCTGGATTTTCCTGTGTAGAACATGAAAATTTACTTCTAAGGTGAATTGAAGGTGCATTAACGCCTGGGTGCAGAACGGGCCCTTGTTTGCAAGGTTGGAACAGGTTCTTCTTGCCAACTGCTTAGAAGATGCCTGCTCACAGCTGAGGTTCCCCGAAAGCACAATCCTAGTAATGAGAGATGCCTCTTAAAATCATGAACCATTTTTTTAAAGGTTATACACAAAATGGTTTTAATTACTGTATCTAACTTGTATGTGTATTTAGGGTGGGCTCTTCTTTTTCTTCAAGGCACCTATGGGGGGGGGAAACAGCAACACTAGCCTTCCAAACTGAGAAATGCGCATGGGCATTGCTTCTCAGCCGCTGAAAGAGGCCCTGCAGGCAGGCACTGATTTACTGGACTGAGATCGGTCGTGGATCTTGGCCACCGGGGTTCCAGCCCTACCTCCTGGCGCAGACCAGCTGGACAGCCCCATTCAGTGAGGGCAAAGGGAACAAAATTGTAAAACCCCTTGAAGTGCTAAGAAACAATGCGAAGTTGTGGGTGCTCACGTGGCAGTCATCCGCTCATCCTGGAACGTGACAAAAGCCATATTGAGGCGCTTGAGCATGATCCGGCTGCGTTCGGCATTAAACTCATCCGTCAACTTCTCCTCAAGCTCCCCATAATACTGCTCAGCATCCACCTGGCAGAGGAAAGGAAACAGAGAGAGCGTCGTATGAATCTGGCCCCTCCTTTCTTTCTTTCCTTAAAGACTGTAATTGTTGACTGCTTCCCTAAACTCCAAAATGCTTCTTTGGAAGTTGCTCCCAACTCGAGGATAAACTGATTTGCTCCATGACATCCGAAGAGGAATGAAGTTCGGACTCCATAACAATACTGAGATTCAATAGAACATTCATTGACAGCCACATTCTAACTCCAGAGTTGCAGAGGGACTGAATCTGTCATCACAGAAGGTGTGAGTGTACGAGGGAGTCTGACTGGGTCATGCTGGTACCTTCTGTCCGACATCACTTTAAAGAAAAAGAACAGCAATAACCGTGTCAAGGAGATGACGGACTCCAGATCAGTGGACAGTTGCCCGAGGTCTGCCGGTAATGCAGCAAGGCCTCCAGTTTGCTCTGGATGAAGCAGGTTGTACAGAGGAAGAGGGAGAGTCTTCATCACCTCAGAACTAACCTCACAACTCATTTGAAGAAACAGGGCTCTTTCCCCATTCCCTCATCTCAGTTCTGTCTTTTTTCTTCCTCTTTCCCCCTCACTGTCTTGGGGAGGAAATCCTTAAAGAACAAAAATTCAAAATCAAGGGAATGCCAGGGGTGTGGTCCGTCTTAGGTCAGGACTTCATGGCATTGTGGTTAGGGTTGCCATATATTTGGTATTGTCCCAAAGCAGTCTGGAATTTCCATGGACTGTCTGGGAAAAGAGAAAATACAGGGTGCTTTAGGACTGAAAAGGCCTGGAATGCATAGCTGGCAGGCAGTGGTGGCAAAAGGCAGCAAATTCTTCCATCTACCAGGGTCTGGATCAGGCACAGCTACTCTTGCGGTGCACTGGGCAGCATGCAGATGCTAAGGATATCTGTCTGGTTTCCCACATGGGTATATTGAAGAAGATGAGAGGGGCATAGCAAAACAGGCCAGAGATGGGGCTGGAATGACCACTCCCAGTATCATCCCAATTCCTGCCACATTCACATTTTAAAGAACCACAGGACAGCCTACTTATGTTTAGGCTGAGCCTAAAACCATAAGCTAGTATCATTTAGAGGTAGGAGAAATGTTCTCTGTTCATGCCCACTTAGAATATCCTGGCAGTCCAGGACTAGCTAAAATTAAGCCTTGTTTGCTAGTCCAGCTTCTGGGCAAGAAATTTAGAGAAGCCACAAATGCCTCTTGCTGAGTTCCATTCTCAGGGCTGTTTCTCCTGGGATGCTTAAAAGGAATCTGTGGACAATTCATAGGACAAAGTAGAAGCTTAAGGGCAAATCTATGCTCAGATTTATGCCACTTTAACTATCCTGGCCTTTCTAAGGCCCGCTTTGCAGAAGACACTGCCCAAGAGCACTGCCACTGAAAGCTTGTGTGGTGCTGTGGTGAGAGTGTCAGAATAGGACCTGAGTGACCCAGCTGCCAATCCCCACTCTGCCATGGGAGCTCCCTGGGTGACCTTGGCCCAGTCACAATCTCTCAGCCTAAACTACCTCACTCAGGTAGCATTTTCATCACATTTGTCCAGAATTTTTATTGACACCATCTGGTAACACTAATCATGGGTCGAGGTTAGTCTAGTTCTGAAGACCTCTTTCCACTGAAATGCCATGAACTTACTTTGTACTCCAGAGTTACAGGAATCTTTTCTTTGTGGCTGTAAAATCACAGCTGGCTTATGGTGATCCCATAGGGTTGTCAAAGCAATGGGCATTCAGAGGTGAATTTGCCATTGCTTGCCTCTGCGTAGCAACCCTAGTATTCCTTGGTGGTCTCCCATCGAAATATCGACCAGGGCCAAGCATGCGTACCTTCTGAGATCTGATGAGATCTGTGTTAGCCTTGGCTATCCAGGTCAGAGCCCACAGGAACTCTTACTCCTGGACAATCAAGATGGTTCCAAGCAGTACACAGGCAGCCAAGTAGCTGTATTACAGCACTGGAAGGACCAATACACTATCCTCTGTTCACAAACAACCAGAAGACCTATCTTGTAGTATCTGAAGACCGATCTCTTGTGGCAGCTGAAATCCCAGTGTTCAAAACACAACAACAAGATATTTGCCAACAACTAACACCTTCATCAGTGACCCCTACCATGACGTGCCTGTCAAAACAGACTGTGAAGAAGCACTCTCAAGACCAATTAAGAAATACCATTCAAATCCCCTTGGCCTCCTGATTCACGCTCCCCCACACCCTTTAAGTTTTAAAAAGATAAAACTGTAAAACCTTTACAAGCCCTCAAAAAGCATTAACTGGAAACTGGAAATCCAGAGTTGAAATTTCACCATAGGGAAACCATTATAAGGATCATCTTTCCCTTATGCTAAAAGAGCAACATTTTAGTTCGTTGAAGGAGACTGTTTCTTGCATAGATTGAGTAGCTAGCAGATTAGCAAAGTAATGGAGTGAAGAGAAGAGAAGATACAAATGCCCAATCCCAGTCAATCAAGAAGTGACCCACCTCTTCAAAGCCACAGATACGGCAACAGAAGATGCGGGAACAAGGGTGGATCTTGATCATGATTTTCCCTTCCTTCTGAGCTTTGGTAGTAAAGTACAATCTTCCTTCCATTGCCCTGCGCCTGTGAGAAACAGAAATTATATTAATAGCCTGCTTTTCTTGCTGAGTCTGAAGGCAGATTCCAGTATATTAAAAAATATACTGTTTTTAACAGGACAGACATACCATAAACAATGCAAAAACCGAATTAGAACCCAGAAAATAACAAGGGGGTGAGGCTATGAAACTGATGGGGGGACATCCCAGCTCCCTCTTCCCACTGATGCACCAAGGCATCCTGGCCCAATGTTCATCCTGGAGCCCAGCTACTGGGCAGCAGTGTCTGGGAGCCACTCAAAGCCCAGAGAGACTCCCAGTGTCCACCATGGCTGTGGCCCAGCTTGGCTCAGCTCTCAGCATCCACCACAGCAGCTGGGCTCAGAGTGACTCCTGGCCTGTGCTGCTATGGTTGGGCCCATAAAAGGAGGCTTTCTAGCCCTCTAGCTCTAGACAGCTAATGGCAATGTAAAAAAAGGACTCTTCATTACACATACGTGGCTCACGCTGGCCAGACTAATGTGTTCAGTACTTGTCTAATGACTGGATTCCATCTTTGTTTCCTTTTGCCTCCCTACAGTTCTATAAACATGAACTGTACCTAAGATGCCACTCTTCAGTGCCTGGGATGCAAGCAGACAGGGTCAAGTGGATGGCATTAGATAGGGAATAGTTCTAACATTGTAAGTTCAGCATCTGAGAGTCTGTATCAGGCAAAGAGTGGCTGAGATTTGAGTCAGAAAGGTCAGGTTTCAACTAAATTTTAAAAAATCTCACAAGGCATCTGAAGGAACACCTATAAGAGGAGAACCTTCCAAATGCTCTTTACTGCTACCAAGGGAAGATGTTCTGCAGAGAGGCACTAGCACTGTTCCTGCATACAGGATGCACATCACATTCCAAAAAGTTTGTAACGATGCAAACCCACCTCTCTGAGTCCAGCTTCATTAGTTTGCGAACATCGGAGCAGAACTGGACGCCAGTCACTGTGCAGCTAGGATAAGCCTCACTGTAGGAAGAGATGAGCAGGATTTGGGATTGGTTTATAAACCCATCTGGAAGGGACTCAACATTTCAACGCCCCTGACTCCCAACAGGAAGCTACAGGAAGGATGTTGCCAGGGAAGACAGCATATATGGGTTACGCCCTCTGCAACACTTTTCAACTGTGCCTCATTTATTTATTTAAATATTTTTATGCCTGTTTGCTCCCCTGTTGTGATCGAAAGAAGCTTACAACGCTGATCTCCCATCCTTTGCATTATCCTCACAATAGCAACCCTGTGAGGTAAGTTAGGCTAAGAGAGACAGCATCTGGCCCATCATCACCCAGCAGTGCATGGGACCTCAACCTGCGACTCCCACCCTCCAGTCCAGCACCCTACAACACACTGGCCCTACTGTGCCAACAATCCCTTCTTTAATTACTTTAAAGTAACTCCTCACACCCTAATGCTTAATAATATGTAGCATTTATATGTAGTATACATAAACATACTATATTCAGCGTTCAGCGTACTTCACACACACATTATTCTGTTGCCATCCTTACAACAGCTTCAGGAAGGTAGGACTGTTTTGTTCTCTCCATATTGCGGCAAGACATGGCCTTGTCTAAGGCCTCCTAGTGAGTTGAAGGCAGTGGTGAGATTTGAACCAGGCTCCTAAGCCTAACCCGTGGCCATATAACTCACATGCCAGGAACTGTTCGATGAAATGGGTGAAATCAATGTTTCAGTCACAGCAAAGGACAAAATAGAAAAAAGTGCAAAAGAGCGACTTCTTTGGCATGCTTCATACTTAGCCTGCTCCAATCGGAGCTGGTGGTGTTCGGGTCAGACCCATTCACGTATTTATTACTGGGAAATGCGGCCATTTTTACTTATCATTATTTCACAAAATTCATATCCCGCCTTTCCACCCTCACAATGGCCATCAAGGGGGCCAGCACCGTAAAACGTACCTGATAAAAGTACTTTTAAAAGCCATTAAAATCCCCCCCCAAATCCCCACACGTCCATAAATAAATAACACAACTAAAAAAACATATGAAAACAGAAAACAGCAATTAAAACACTAATCAGGAAGGAGGGATCACTGAGGGAACTGGCAGCAGAAGGTGGCAGCAGAAGGGGGACAGAGGAATGTCCCTGAGGGAAGAGTTTGAGAGCTTTGGGGCCCCACCTAAGAAGGCCTTCTCCTGGGTTACCATCCCCCTATATATTTCACAATTTAAGCTCTAGAATCCCTTGTGCCCTTAAAAAAAGAACTTGTGACTGTGCCTTCAGTAATCGACTAGCAGCTGGACTAGAAAGGGAAGGAAACAAGGACATGTTCTGAGGCGAGGGGGGATGTACTTACTGGAAGTGTTTGATGACAAGGGATGGGTCGGTGATCTCTTTTGGAATCCCAGTTACCATCAATGTCCGGGCCACCTGAGGAAGGACAAAGAGAAGCCACTTGACACGGAGGAACCTAAAAGCAGCAGGGCTCAGGATATACTGCACAAGCAGGATGTCTAGAACCCTGCACTGACAAATCCCGGATCTGGAAATGGACACATCGTTGCCAGAGGAACACAACTCTAGATTCGGAATAAATGATGGATCGTTTCCTACATTTGGCATTCATTTAATCATATATCATTTTTCTCTGTGTTGACATGATGTATTTGGAAGCGGGCTGGGACCCACCGTTCATACCAGGGTGGAGCAGGAGTGCAATAATAGAATAGAGAAAAATTGGCAGGGATTGGAGGTCTCTGGGGAATATTTGGGGAGGATGTGAAGAATAAGCCCCAGGCCCTGTATCCCCCCCTCCGCAAAAAACAATCAAACAAACACCACTATGCTTTGCTAAAGTCCCAATTCACATTAAATTACTTGGAAATCAGTGGGACTTTTAACACCTCTGTATGGTCACGGGTTACAACAATCCTTCAACATGCCTCATTTTCTCTGGATTTCAGTCTAAACAGGCAATGGAAACTGGGTACATATCTTCAACAAAAACAATCTGATGAAATGAGGTCAAGAAATGTCACTTTTTGATCTAGTAATACTCAGATGATCGAGGTTCTGTAGAAAAGAACTGCTGTTTAAAAGTGTTGCTTGGAATTTTAAAAATGTGATAAGAGCCTTGCAGAACCCCCAGTACCCTGCATTCCTGAGGTTTCCTGCATCTGTTGAGGCACTCTGCTGGTGTGATCAAAACAGAGAATGGGGGAAATTGGGTGGCTTTCCCTACTGTTGCCAGGCATTCAACTGGAGACGCTGCCTGTTATCTTGAGAATGTGGAGGCAGCAAGAGTGAGAGAACATGCAGCTATTTCCTTCTCAGTCGCCCCTGGATTTCCTCTCCCACACCAGCCAAGGAGCACAACTAGTCCTCCTCTCTGCTGTCGAACTCTTAGGGGCTTTCCGCACCAGGATCTTTGTAGCAAATTGGTTGCTGAATGAAAAATCGCCATTTAAAATAGTGGAATTCGTCGTTATGCATACCTGCCTTTGTAGTGGAAGCCAGTTGCGTTTTGTAGCGTTTCCCACAGGCTTCCAGTCTCGGCAAAAATCGCTAGAAAGGAAGCGCTCTTGCCAAGCTCGTCCCGCCCCTGGCCGTCAAGCAGCCAATGGGCAGCCGTTAGCATGCTCCCAAACAGCCCCTTTCCCTTTAAGAAAGTTAAAAAAAAAAACACACCCATTGCAACGAATCTGTGTTGATTCGTTGCAACGGAGAGACCCATCCAGCTGCCCGGTGTGTTTGAGCTGTCGTTTGATCGTTGCCGCGCTCCCTCCGAGTGAAAAAAAAAATCCCCCCCCCCTCACGGGCCCGATTTTCGGCCGAAAACAGTTTAAAAAATAAAGGGAAAATACATCAGCAAACGGGCTTCTCTGTTGTTTGTGTCCAAAGTGTTGTTTGTGCTTAGTGACTCTGGGGAGGGACTGAAGCCGGGGAAGCCTCTAAACAGAAAGAGGCTCGCTGGTGCGTTTATCCCCGCTCGCTCGGAGAAAAAAAAATGGCGATCGCTTCGCCGGAAGATCAGAGGAGAGAGCCAGGGGGAGGGACTTTGTAGAAACCGCAACAATGTTAACGCACAGGTCTTTTTCGCTAGTGTTGCAGATTGGTTGCAGGAGTGTATCGCTTTCCGGAGGGTGAATCCACTTTTGGGGATTTCCCTGAAAGCGCTACAAGGAAGCGCTTTTTGCAGATTGGTTTCAGGTGTGTGGCAGATTGTCAACGACGTTGTGCATAACGGCAAATCAATAGCGTTTTCAATTGGCAACCATTGTGCGATTTTGAAGGCGTGCGAAAAGCCCCCTAGTGATGGGCTTGGACTGCAAAAGAACACCCGGCAAACCTCTTGTTGGTGTTTAAGAGGCTACTGGACTTGAATCTGGCAACCCTAGATTTTGGTATATAAAATTCAGTTGCACCAGAGCTACAGTGTTTGAATCCTCCCCTCTTCTTGGGAGAAGGTCTGAATAGACCCATGATTTGGAAAAAAAAACAAAACAATGGATGCAAAGAGGTAAGTCTTGTCGAAACTATGCAGGTATGAAGGACCCTCAAAGGATTTCTAATTCTTGATCCACAGTTTTAATTCAGGAACTATTCAAGTGTCTCAGTGGTCACTGGGACTCGATTCTGGATTCCGATTCTCAGCTGGTTGGGATGGATTGAAATTAATTCCCCCCTTTTAAAAAGCCGTTAGGAAGAAATCTACTTCCCATGTTCAGGTGTTTCAGGATTTAACATATGAGTCGTTCATACATGATACTTCTATTGTGTGACAAGGCTTCTCTCCTTGATCATCAGAGCAACCCAATGAATTCTTCCTATTGGATGGATCAAGGGCTGAAGCTGAGGGTGCCTTTATTAGTCTGTTCTTGCTTCCTGTATTGGGTCTGGAGAGGGAGCTTCTCTCCTTGCTGCCATGATGAGAAATTCAAGCTTATTCACGTCCGTGTGGGCAGAGCTGGGCAAACCCCCTATCTGGCCATCACATGGAAACAAGCACTGAGGTTGGCGATAGGATACCATTAAAGATCTGAAGCTGCCTTCTGAGACTGAGACCTCTCTAAGGTTGCCAAGTATGTCCAAGAATAAACTGGGGTTGCAAGCCACTTCTCCTGGAGCAATCCTGGACGACCCGCAGCTGAACTTAGTTTGGCTACTAACAACAATCAAAACTGACCGGAGGCTCTTTGAAAGAGCAGAACGGGAGGGAGAGAAGAGGGGGATCTGCCACCTTACCTTCTCATTCTCCTTGTAGTCAAGCTGGATGGAGTGATGAGCCATGCAGAGGATGGTTATGATGAAATAGAGAAGGGCAAAGATGCTGTGCAGCCACAAGAGTCGGTCACTGCAGGAGGCAAAGAAAAGAGATTTGTCATCCATGAAAGGAAGGGACCTTGTCTGCCAGATAAGGGTACAACCATCATTTCCCTCTACATCACGGTATCATAATTCTATGGTAGAAGATCTAACCCAGAAGGACCCTGAAGGTGTGTATGCTATTATACCACTGCTGAAAAAGCTCACACAGAGCAGGCATTTAAGTAAAATGTTCACTTCAGTTCAGTGGTTGCCTGAGTCTATCTCTACACTGTAGGGCAGGGATTCCCAACCAGGGGTCTGGAGGGGTTCCGGAGGGGGTCCCCAGCCTTTCCCTACTGCCTAAATGGACTTGGCCACAAGCTAGGGAACCTGCCACCTCCAGCCAGAGGACTCAGTGGGTAGGCCATGGGTGTAAAAGTCAAGGGGGGGAGGGTTGGTTGTGATGTGGTATGGGGGGGGGGGTCTGGGCTGTCTTCTCAGCTCCTGCTCTTCTTTCTGGTCTACATGAGGCAGAACCATCATAGTAGAGTAGTAGTACTACTAGTAGTTAGTAGTCGTAGTAATGGCAAGGGGCAGGATAGAGAAAAGTGAAGGGTACAGCTGGTTATGCCACTTCCAGGGGGCGTGGCAGGGATGTGTGGCCAACTGACGTCATTTCTGGGGGTCCTTAAAGCCTGAAAATTTATTTCAGGGGCTCCTCCACAGTCAGAAGGTTGAAAAAGGCTGCTGTAGGATAATCGCACAATGGATTTTGTGCATGGATGTGGCCCATACAGCATCCTGCAAATAAGCATAACAATGTTGAAAAACAGTATAGTGCAGTGAACAGCGGCCTCAGAACTGTTCATACCTGGTCATAGCAATTCCACTAATAATTCCTGCAGGAAGAAATGCTAATTGTTTCAATAGTCCCCTCTCTCTGCATCCTTGCCCTTTGGGGGCTTGGAAGGAGAAAAGAATCCTTTGATTATTTACCGCTGAATCTTGCAGCTCATACCTACTTGCATAGCAAATGTGAACACACACACAAACAAAAACATACAAATGGATTGTAGTGGGAACAAGGTATCTTTCTAAGTCAGCCTGAAAATGAGTTCTCCCGGTATACAAATTTGCCTTGTTCACTACCAGCAACCATTACTATGAGCTTCAAAGGTAGCAGATCAGAGGGCTGGAAATACATACTCTTTTGGAACATTGGCAATTGTGGTTCGGCCAAAATTAGCTGGATGCTTCCCTGAAAGAAAAATCAGATACTGGTAAGAACACTTTAGCAGAATATTTATATATTTATTTACTTCATTTATACTTCATAGAATCATAGAGTTGGGACCTCTTAGGTCATCTAGTCCAACCCCCTGCACTATGCAGGACACTCACAACCCTATCACTCATCCACTGTAACCTGCCACCCCCTTGAACCTCACAGAATCAGTCTCTCCGTCAGATGGCTATCCAGCCTCTGTTTTAAAATTTCCACAGATTAAGAACCCACCACCTCCCGAGGAAGCCTGTTCCACTGAGAAACTGCTCTAACTGTCAGGGATGAAATTCATTTTTCTCTCCAATAGGAAGTCAAAGTGGTTTACAAAATGTTTAAAGCTTGCAATTTCTCATTTTGCATTTAATATTACAGGTAGACAAATTATAACATTTTATGCATTTAATATACTAGAAACTCAACCATTGAAGAAGAAGAAGAAGAAGAAGAAGAAGAAGAGTTGGTTCTTATATGCTGCTTTTCCCTACCCGAAGGAGGCTCAAAGCGGCTTACAGTCACCTTCCCTTTCCTCTCCCCACAACAGACACCCTGTGGGGTGGGTGAGGCTGAGAGAGCCCTGATATCACTGCTCGGTCAGAACAGTTTTATCAGTGCTGTGGCGAGCCCAAGGTCACCCAGCTGGTTGCATGTGGGGGAGCGCAGAATTGAACCCGGCATGCCAGATTAGAAGTCCACACTCCTAACCACTACACCAAACTGGCTCTCATTGGAATAACTAACATGCTTTAATCAACTACTCATTAATAAATTAATCTGGAGATGGTCTTTTGGAGGCCTACGGCCTGTATCTAGTCTCTGAAGAAATCTGTTCTGATTCTCCAGTGGCCTTACCCAATTTAAATCAAGATGTGGCCGACCCTTTTTGTTCACAGTCTTAACACTTAAGGGAATTTTTAATATGTCACACATGCTTGTTATTTTATCCTTTTCTCATTTGCATTCTGGAAAGGCAAAGAACCTGACTCTTGAAGCGACCTTTCCGGAAGCATGTTTGTTCTTCATCACTTCAATTACTGAAGTCATACCATAAGAGTTTGTAAGCACCACATCTGTGAAGCCCTCTCAGTGGAAACGGGATTGTCTGTTCCCAGAGCTAGTGTTTTAAGAAGCCAGTCAGCTCTGATTGAGTCATTTATTAACTCTACAGAAGCTGCACATTGATAAAAATTCAATACAGGCATTGGTTTGAGGAACCATTGTGTGGCTTACAATATTTTTTTTTTAAAAGAGCTACCACTCAGTAGGAAGGAAATGCCATCTTTAATATTTGCCATTTGGTACCGATCGCAATAATGCACAAGGTCCAAACTAGACTCACTGATGGAGCAATCAATGCTTAGACTGATCATGGGAACAATCCTGAGAAGGCCTATTCAGAAGGAATTCCCATTTTATTCAACGAGGCTCATTCCCCCATCCCTTCCCTCCAGAAACCCACTAAGATCCCTGGACCTGTTTGATTTATTATTATGTTATACTATTACCGGTTATATCAGTTAATAATATGATATGAATATTATAGTTATTATATGTATGGTTCTATGTATAATTTCAGTTTTGTGTAAACCGCCCTGAGCCTTCGGGTAGCGGATAAAATAAAGGAGTAAGGGCTCCGTTGGCGAGCCCTGTCCGGGATGAGGAAGGGTGTCGATAGGCCCCTTCCCCCGGACTGACAATCTGGCCCCGGCCCCAGAGGAGTGAGACTGGTTGACCTGTCGTGCCTACCTGGCCCTCCCAATATCACCTGCTCACTCTGCACAGGGGTGGAAGGGCAGGAAAGGAGACTGATGACTCTGCTAGCAAGGTCTGACCATATGACACTCTTGCATGCCCAGTACTCAAGAAGGGTCACAATTGGCAGGCTCAGGGGACTCCCTGTCCATCACCTCAATGGAATCATCTGCCAACATGTGCCCAGCCCCCATCCAAGTTTCACAGCTGACAACTAGAACTGGTGATTCTGGCTCGCTGGTCTCTTATTGGGCCATTCATCCTCCTCCTGCTCCTCCTATCCTCCCCTTGCTCCTCCTCTTCCTCCCCAGCACAAATTTTGACTTGTCACTTGGTACATGTCCATGCCTACTTAGGACTGCAGCTTAAATCACCTGGCATGTATATTACCTTAGGCTGGAGAAACTTTCTTCAGCCTAAAGAGATATTTTTTTCCTACAGCCAAAATCGTGAAGACTGTCTAGAGTCAGAAAGCACTCATACCTCTAGGAACTATAATTTGAAGGAAATGTACTTAATTCTCACATTAGATATTATATGTATTATGCTGAACATTTACTTCAACCCAACTAATTTTGCAACCAAAACAAAATGTGCTCTTTTTATCATTTGTGCTATGAATTATCCAAGGACAAAACTTCTCTGGGCCAGATGCCTAACTGACTTCCAGATGTTTCCTCTCTTCTGAACTTTACTGAGAACTCTCTTGACCTCTCTCAGCTACCCACCCCCATCCCCAAAAACATACCTTTGGCAATTTTCCAATTTCCTCAGCATGGCTACTCATTAGTAGGAGAGTTTCTCTGGAATGCCTTGGGAACCTTCACATCCAGTTCGAGATCACTAACACTTCCCAGCAGTTATCACAATTGTCCACCCAACAGATTACAGGATTCTGTGTCCTGCTTCCCGGGAGTTACCAAGCGAATAAGAATATCACGTACCCAGGAGGTCTCCAGAGAAATTGACAGGGAGGATAACTGCCACAGAGAGCACACAGATGATCATAAGCAGCACCAGTATGTGCCGTTGGAAGGAGAGGTAGGTGGTGGCATCGATTCCACATTTGCTTTGAATTTCCTCATCCCTTATGGTTGTGTGGAGAGATGAAGGTGTGTCATTAGAATCACAGATGATCACCCATTTCCCCCTTTCTTTTTCTGAGAAAATACACTGTCAAACCATGGCGACTAGATTCTCAGTCCCCCACGCATACAAGGGCAAAACAGTTCTTTATTGAGATATTCTGACAGTAGTCTCACAACTGCATTTTATCTGGTGTGATGGCTTTTCTGATTTGAAGAAGTATTTTATATCCTGCTTTTCACTACCTGAAGGAACCCCGAATGGCTCACAAACACCTTTCTCATTCTCTCCCATCCTTTGAGATGGGTGAGGTAGAGTGACCCCTGACAGAATTGCTCTGCAAGAACAGCTCTAACAGGACTGCGACTAGCCTGAGGTCACCCAGTTGGCTGCATGTGAGTGGAGAATCAAACCTGGTCCTCCAGTTTAGAGTTTGCCACTTTAATCACTAAGAGCCTCTTGTGGCACAGAGTGGTAAGGCAGCCGTCTGAAAGCTTTGCCCATGAGGCTGGGAGTTCAATCCCAGCAGCCGGCTCAAGGTTGACTCAGCCTTCCATCCTTCCGAGGTCGGTAAAATGAGTACCCAGCTTGCTGCTGGGGGGTAAACGGTAATGACTGGGGAAGGCACTGGCAAACCACCCCGTATTGAGTCTGCCATGAAAACGCTAGAGGGCGTCACCCCAAGGGTCAGACATGACTCAGTGCTTGCACAGGGGATACCTTTACCTTTACTTTACTTTAATCACTACACCATGCTGGCTCTGTATAAGTGTGTTTGTGCCAGCCAGAACCACATCATGTGTAGCCTTCCTGATACACTATTGTGATGTGGTGTTAAATGGACAATCCATGACAACTGAAGGGTAAGAATCTATAGTAGAATCTAGTACAAAAATCTCATTTCATCTTCTCCCCCCCCCTACTAAATAAGTCAGTGATTTTCACTGAATAACATACTCACTTCATCTGGTAAATGGACAGGAGCCAGGAGCAGAATCCCTAGAAAGATACAGAAGGAAAAGGAAGAATCAACCACAGGGCAAACACCTGTCTGGAAATGGCTGCTTCCATCTTTGTGAAGTTAAGCCCACATCTGCCCACCTACAGGGATAAGCCTTTTCAGGGCAAAAGTAAACTAAGAAGAGGATAAACCAGTGTCTAGAAGCAAAAAGGCCCAGCAGAGGACTTATGCCATGGTATTATTTTACAGTTAATATTAATTAGCTTTTCGGAGGAATCTGAAAAGCGGGATGGCTCTAATTCTATATCTTGCTAGAACACCAGAGGACAGACTGCCACACAACTGCATTTTGACTTTCCATTCATTTCCACTCCCGTATCTAGTACTAGCCACTGTCCAAGGTGTCTGCAGGAGTGAAGATGGCAGGTCTTATTCAGAGATGGTCTCGTTAACCCGATGCTGCAGTTGTCTCAGGAAACGGCAGCACACAGGTTAGTGGCTGTGATGGGCAAGTAATGGATATGATTGGAGCATTATGATCACCTTGCCTCTCTCTGCCTCTGGCCTTATCTGCATTGTTGTATGAAAGATAATTGGGCTACAAAGTAAGGATGATAGGCTACTTCTCCCTAAATAATACTGGCCTGGATAGGAAAGCCTTCTTTCCCCTTGCACTCCTCTTTATCCACTGCAGAGGTGGTCCTCCATTGCGGAGCACATTCCTCTCACACTGGGTATTTTTGGTGCTTTTAGAGGGACCATCTCTACAACGGGCAAAAAAGCATGCCGGTGGAAAGGAAGTACAAGATCCAGGCCATCAGCAATGATCCCCCTTTAATATCTGACTGTCCCAAGGTCTATATTACTAGAAATTTCCACTGAAACTCACCACATCTTTATTATCTGCATCCAGGGGACTGGTCTCCGAAGGCAATTTCTCTTTTTCACTTTGCTCCCCATAGAAGAGTGATGTCAGGCTTTGCGTGTGTCGGGACAGAGGAAGTACATACGGGAAGAAGCAGGAAAGAGGGACGAGAAGAGGGATTTGGAAGGTTTGATTTAACGGTAGGTTTTCAGGAAGAGGAAAGGAAGAAGGAAAACATGATTCTGATCAGAACAAATTTAAGTGCCTAGTTCGTCTTGCAATTATCCAAGTCCCTAGGAAAGGCGACAGGCCTACAGACAGACAGGTGAGGAAGGCAAATGAAGAAGAATCAGAACTTTCTACATAAAGCAATTACACACCAAGGATGTTTTGATATTCGTGAAAGCCTACAGGAAACTGGTGGCTCTTCTTCCTCTATGCATGGCATAGTTATTTCCAGAATAACTATGTAGTTAGTTGCATTATTCTAAAGGGAATGGAATCAAGGGGTGGGGAGCCTCCCTAACAGTTTACAGCAAATTAATCTTCATGAATGAGAAACACCAGAATTATGCATGCATCATTGCTCTTAAGTGGATGGAAAAGAAAGCTGCTTTCATATGCCTCATAGTCCAATTAATGCTGATTCCTTGCAAGAGAGACTCCTGCTCTGAATGGAGTGGGGGTTAGTGGAAATTTCTGTAGGTGGGATCTATACCTATAGAATCTGTTCTTACAGGCATGAGTTGTATGAAGTAACAGAAATCTTCGCAGGGTTACTCCTGAGTGTCCCATCCTCGAGGGAACAGCTGAGGCTTGGTGACAGAGGATGTGCTTTGCGTGTAGAAGGTCCCAGGTTCTAACCTTGGTCCTCCAGTTAAAAGGATCAGGCAGCAGGTGATGTGAAAGACTTTAACTGAGACTCTGAAAAGCCAGTCAGGGTAGACCACAGTGAACAAGACAGACTGGAAGGATGTAAGAAGAACCCTGTTGGATCAGACCAATGGCCCATCTAGCCCAGCATCCTGTCTCACACAGTGGCCACCCAGTCCCCCTGGATGGCCAATGACAGGGCACAGAGGTGAGGTCTCCCCCAGATGTTGCCTCCTGGCTCTGGGATTCAGAAGTTTAGTCTCTGAATATGGAGATTCCTTTCCGTCACCATGGCTACTAGCTGATCCTGCATGAATCAATCCCTTTTAAAATTGTTGATTCCTGTGGCCATCACTACATACTCTGGCAGCAAATCCCAGAGTTTAATTCTATGTAAAGTAGTATTTTCTTCTGTCTGTCCTGAACCTACTGCCCATCAGACTTATTGGTTGCCCTGTAGTATTTTAAGAGGGGGAGAAAAAATTATCTCTGTCAACTTTCTCCACCCCATGCCTAATTTTCTACACTTCTACCATGTGCCCCCCCCCCCAGTCATCTCCTCTCTAAACTGAAAAGTCCTGGATGCTTCAGCCTTTCCTCAGAGGGAAGCTGTTCCAACCCCCTGATCATCTTGGTTCCCCTCCTCTGTACTTTTCCCAGCTCTGCAATGTCCTTTTTGACATAACAGTATTCCAAATCAGGCTGTACCACAGATCTATACATTATTGGCTGTTTTATTCTCAATCTTTCCCCTAATAATCCCTCACATAGAGTTTGCCTTTTTTACCATTGCAGCATACTGGGTTGAACTTGAAACTTTAACTGAACTATCCACTATGACTCCAAGATTCTTTCTCCTCTCAGTCTCAGAAAGTTCAGACCCCATTTCCCTGTGCTTGAGGCTGGGATTTCTTTGTCCCAATGGTCTGACTTAGTGAAAGGTCCATTACATCTGCCACAGCTGCAGCTCTTTTTCTCAGCCATGGGCCCTGTTCTCAGGAACACCCACCCAGAAGGGAACAGGATTCCCGTGTTAGCACAGTATGAGGCCTTCTAAGAGGTTTTTAGAGCAACTGGTCTGTCCTTAAGAATGTGGTGAAGTATATAAGTGGCCTTAAATCACTGCTGAACAGTGGGAACAGTGGAACACAAACATTTCAATTAATAGCAAATAACCTGAGGCATTACAAGTATGATAACTTGACCAATGTTTGACAAAACAACTGACCAGGTATTTTTTGACCAGCCACACCCTTCACTAACAGGGCTGTTCTGGGTTCAAAGCATGTGCTCTGTGACCTTTCCCCCAATGCTCTGTCTTCTCAGTTCAACAATTACAGAAGACTTGCTATTGTTCCATGGTTACATCACATGACGTCAATCGTCTGGCACTGTGCCACTTGTTTGTAAAACCAGGACAGAAAAAGCTTTATGAATATTCCTTAGAAATATTCCTTAGACAAGAAATCTGAGCCACAGGGATGATTCTGTGTGTGTGTGTGTAACTTCCTGAGGCTTTTGACTAGAAACGTTTGCTATTACTGAAATATGAACTAAGAGGTTTGACCACAGCAAACGATGGAATGACAAGAGCCAGAAAAGCGGGTAGAGCTTTTAAAAAAATACATGGATGTTTAAAACAGGCTCCGTGATTCATTCTAATAAGCTGTTCAGACAGTGAGCCTGTAAGGAGAAAGAAATACCTTGTAAAATACAGAATGCGTGGTTTTGTATGTCTTTCTATGGCTTTGACTGAGATTAGAGAGTGTTTCCTCTGATTAGTCCCTGGCCCCAGAGGAGTGAGACTGGCCTCAACCACGGCTAGGACTTTCTCAGCCCTGGCCCTAGCCTGGTGGAATGCTCTGCCGGCTGAAATCTGGGCCCTCAGGGCCCTGATCAGTTCTGCAGGGCTTGTAAGACAAAGTTACTCCGTCAGGTCCATGACTGAGGCTAAGAAGACCCTCAACATCCATCGGCTGGCCTCCCCAGGAGAAAATCTTAGAAGAAATATAATCCAGCATGGGAAGAGGCATCTCCCGCAAAAGGGCACCCTCCAATAATAGTAGTAACACTAATGTCACTATTCGATAAGTAATGCTTCTATTAGTGAGCGGCGGGAGGAACTGCTGGAACTGTTTTAATGTAAATTATGGTTTTTAAATTTAATGTTTTATGACTGATGTTACCCACCCTCAGCCTTGTGAGAAGAGTGGGGAAGAAAAATCAAGGTTATTATTGTTTATTTATTATTATTTGGCCATAATTATACCTCCCTTCCCTGTACTCTGAATCAAAAGGGTTCTGAGGATCTCTCTCCTGACATGGATGGCAGCTCCATCATTTCTGCAAACAGAAGTATTGCTGTCCGGGGAGTACAACCTCTCATGGCAACCTAAAAGTGTCCCCCAAATGCTGATTCTTAATTCGAAAAAGCATGTTGCTACCTGATCCACTGCAAGAAACTTTGGAGTTTCTACAAATAGGAATCTAGAATTTGGTGAGTTCAGGGACTTGTCGGGAAAGCAGCTCCACGTGCTTGGGTAAAACTCCAGTCACTGACAGCCAGGGCACGTGCTTCGAGGGGGGTCAGTTCAGGTAGAAGAGGGGCCATTTTGAATAAGCCCCTGGGCCTGTGCAACTGTGCATGGGTAAACACATCTGCCTAGCCAGCATCATGTTTAAACCTCCACCTTGCTCATTGTTGTTGTTGTTAGGTGCGAAGTCGTGTCCGACCCATTGCGACCCCATGGACAATGATCCTCCAGGCCTTCCTGTCCTCTACCATGCCCTGGAGTCCATTTAAGTTTGCACCTACTGCTTCAGTGACTCCATCCAGCCACCTCATTCTCTGTCGTCCCCTTCTTCTTTTGCCCTCGATCACTCCCAGCATTAGGCTCTTCTCCAGGGAGTCCTTCCTTCTCATGAGGTGGCCAAAGTATTTGAGTTTCATCTTCAGGATCTGGCCTTCTAAGGAGCAGTCAGGGCTGATCTCCTCTAGGACTGACCGGTTTGTTCGCCTTGAAGTCCAAGGGACTTGCAAGAGTCTTCTCAGGCACCAGAGTTCCAAAGCCTCAATTCTTTGACGCTCGACCTTCCTTATGGTCCAACTTTCGCAGCCATACATTGCAACTGGGAATACCATAGCCTTGATTAGACGCACTTTTGTTGACAGGGTGATGTCTCTGCTTTTTAGGATGCTGTCTAGATTTGCCATAGCTTTCCTCCCCAGGAGCAAGCGTCTTTTAATTTCTTTCTCACCTTGCTCACGGTTGGCTTAAAGTACTTTGCAGAAAGGCCACAGTCAATGTTTGCAATCATTCTTACTGAGACCCCATAGTTCACAGTTCAAGAGCCTTGGAGAGTTGTGAAGTGGCTTTGGCTCCTCTGCCTGGCTTGCAGAAAGTCTCAAGTCCAGTCCTTGGTACCTCCAGTTAAAATGACCAGGTAGGAGGTGATGTGAAAGATCTCTGCCTGAGAGCCAGTCTGAGCAGACACCAGTGACCTTGATGGACCAAGGGCCTGATTCAGTAGAAGGCAGCCTCAGGTATTTGAAGAGCCTGACAACAGAGGGAAATTCTGGAAGAGACCTATCTCTTTTGGCATTAACATCTAAGAGAGGGATAAATGAAACCCAGAGCCAAATAGCAACAAGCGACAGACTACAAAGTAGTAATAATCTCATGCACCATGGGGCTGCTGGCTCAAATTTGCAACAGGAGTTGCTTTAGAGCTGTGCTGTCAGAAATAAGCAATGCCTGTTATTTTCTATGGAACTGTCTTCTGGAGCAAGACAGGACATCATCAGGGGTTCTCAAGCAATCCTTTGTCAGTGTGAGTCAGTAATCAATATTTACAGGATTGGATGTTGACTGTAAACTCTTGTTTCCCGAACATGACCCAGTGTTTCTGAAAGGAAACACGAACTAAAAGAACGCCCTTCAAAACCCTTCACCATCAGAGAGCCAAAGCCACAGAGCGTAAGGAGGAAGACAAGAAGTTATTGTCAGGAAGCTGCTCCACGTGCCCTGCAGGTCACTTCTTGTGAAGGAAAGAAAGGCCACTGCAAAACTGGGGGTGGAGCTTCATGGCTCCTGGATGCAGGCAGAACAGGGCAAGGTCTTCTGATTCAAAGCTACCCCACCGCTTCTCAGGAGTTCACCAATGAAAACTCCTCTGCCATTCTGCCATCATTCTTCTACATAAATAATAACAACAGATCGCCCCCTGAGAACTTTCCTCATCTCACCTCCCCGCCCCCCACCCCGTGAATGCAAATCACCCACTGAAAGTTTATAAAAGGGGGGATACCCCTTTCCTGGCCAAGGATTTTCTTTTCACCTTAACAAGTTCAGGAAAAAGGTGAGGAAATTGGGGGGGACGGACGGACGGACACAGTTACTCTTCTGTGATGGGATCCAAATCCCAACCCTCTCTTACAAGCAGTGGCGATTCTTTCTCTTACACAAGAGTTGACATCTCACCAACACCGCCATTCCCACGTCACCCTTTTATCATTACTCGTAGGAATTCCATGTGCTTGGAGGGAAACGGCTGGTTTGAAAAGAAATGAGGGTTGGGGCATGGAAGAGAGAGAATTAGAGCCAACCAATAACGGCAATACGAACACTTCTTAGCATTCATACAGTGCTTTAAAGGAATTCAAAGTGCTTCATGCGCATTGCCAAATAAGGTAAGTTCCTAAGGTGGAACTACTTTGAACTTGACTAATCTTGAACACTTCCTCTGCATTTTGAAGCATGTGTTTTTTTAGGGCAGAGAATATTTGTGAAAACTGCCTCCAATGCACATCTGTCTTCACCCTAAGTAATCCTTACACCAACATACAATGAATGTTAATTTTATAACTCTCACATGTTTTCCTGAATTTACCTGAGATTATAAGCATTAGGACACTGTTGGTTATTGTCTTAAATGGATTCCTCGGGAGCCCATGTGTATTTTTACGTTCTGTATCATGAGGTGCCACTGCATGTAAAGGTATGCAATTTCTGGCATGCAGGTGGCAATTGGGCCATCGCTATCTTGCTTTGGGGCTATTGCAAGGATTGCAATAGCTCCCCCCCTCCACCTCTTGGTTCAGAAAACTGCTCCATTATGCCCCCAGCCCCTCTGTCCAATAAGACCTTACCTGTCATTATCCACCAGCAAAGCCAGGCGCCCGTAGTCCCAAGCAGCTTTCCGAAGGCAGGAGAAGACCAAGAGGAGGAACTGCAGACAGGAAAGAGAAATCCTCAGGTATTACAAGACAACTTGTTTAAACCTCTTTCCCTAGTCTTTGTGCAAACAGACGCCACTGTACCAGGTGATCTCGTTGATACAGGCTGAACCGCACAAGACAATTTTTGGACAGCCAATTCTTGGGTTCCACCTGCCCATCTCTCGTACCTTCAAGGCACTCATTGTGCTATTCGGGACTCGGATTTGTGCAGCTCCCCAAAGGGGAATAGCGCTTCCACCAAGTTTGTTGCAGGTTGGGCAAACAGCGTGGGGGTAAAGGCAAAATCCCCTTCTCTCCCCCCCCCCCCATGCCATGGTCCTAACTGCAATCGAGACTTTGCATGCTCAGGAATGGAGTTCCCAGTAGTGCCATTTGTAGCTGATGGCACGAGACTCAGATCTGGGTTATCTGACTCTCCCCAAACCCCAAAAATGTCTCATGTAGTTCAGACCTAATATATGGCAACTAGGAAATAAAAGAATAGGGATAACAGGATTACACATCCACATTTGTTAGCATCTACATGTTTCTACAGCAAATGTGTATTCCTGATTTTGCATTTGCAGGACTCATATGTATATGGGGGTGTCAGGAAGAAAGGGTGTATCACCTTTCTTATGCCCAATGATTTTCACTGAAAAAGCAGATGTCCCAAGCAGTTGCCCAGTGCCCCACCCTGGCAAGATGGGCTTCCCTGGAACTGGGTAGGTAAAAGGGTAAAAACCATCCAGAGAGGGAGCTGCCAATCCGGCAAAGTGGTAGATGGGAGAGGGAAGGGTGAAACGCTCTCTGCTCACCAGGTCTCACCAATAACATAGCACACAGCTCTGGCCAAACTTTTAGCATACACAAGCATCCTTGGTAGCTGCACAAACTGAACTTTGCAAACTGGTAGAACAAAGTTTGAGTCCAGTGGCACCTTTGGAACCAACAAAGTTTTATTCGGGGTATAAGTTTTCTATTTGCAAATGGCTGTCAGGCCAACAGCAATTACAGATATAATTGTTTGGATGCAACAGGCCAGGCACTGGCTAAGTCAATTTCTGGTGATGATCAAATGACAAAATTACATTGCAGATGTTCCCCCTGCCCTCTCCCAGCTTTTAAGACATCAAAAGTCGCATCTTTTCGGGCAGGCTAATATTAGTCTGTAAGAGGTTTTATTTTAGCTGTTTAAAAAATTCTCCTTTAAGACCCCCCCCCCCCAACCAATTCTCACTTCTTTGCATTTACTTTTTGTATATACATCCAGATGGATTGTGATACTAGGAGCATCAAGATGAAGAAACAAAGCGCTTCCAGAGTGTTACGTTCACTCCCCATTACAATCCTTCTGCTCAGACACTCAGCCACACTTGCATGCAGGCTCAACATACTTTGCACTAGGGATGCTCCCTTCCCTCTGGATCTGAGACACCCTGACATCAATCCCCCTTCATAGCTAGTTACTGCTGATACTATGCCCAGTTGCACATGGAGCACTGTGGGGAGGTGGGTAATAATTAAATGGACAGTAATGACCTATTGTTTTGGCCCAGCACCACTCACCAGCCAGAGGATGAAGTTGAGAGCAAGCACCGTGGGTACCCCACCGAAGGGCAGCCCTTGCAACACCGTGCTATGTGAGCGGGCGCTGAAGCACTGCTGTTCTGTGCTATTGCTCGGGGCATCCAGGAGTGTGAAGACATTCAGGGAGATGGGGCCCCCGCCCCCGGACACAGGATCGTCTATGAATATGCCGTCCATTGATGATGCCGGTGGTCTTCTTGAGGGTCTTACTCTATAAAATACCTGAGAAAAGAGAGGGGCAGAATGGAAGGGAACTGAAAAAGCTCAAGCCAAGAAGAAGAGTTAGTTTTATACTCCGCTTTTCACTACCTGTCTCAAAGCGGCTTATAATCGCCTTCCTTTCCTTGCCCCACAACGCACACCCAGTGAGGTAGGTGGAGCTGAGAGAACTCCGAGAGAAACTGCTCTGTGAGAACAGCTCTATCAGGACTGTGAATAGCTCAAGGTCACCCAGTTGGCTACATGTTGGAGCAGCAAGGAATCAATCTGTCTTGCCAGATTAGAAGCTGCCGCTCTTAACCACTACACCAAGACTATAGCCATTCTTATTCCAGCACTCATTTTGGGCAGCAGAAAATGATGCAAAGTTGGAAGAAGAGAGCGAGAAAAGCTCAGTGCATAAATATCAAGAAACAATATCTAGCCAGCCACACCAGTCTGCTGCTGTTCAAGTTTGCCAGTACCAAGAGGCTTTTAGTACGACCGAACACTGAATTACTCAGGCTGGATCAGGTGCCCCCTTTCCAGTGGGCAAAATCTGACCCTGCCTATGCACAGGGCCTGCCTGATGAAGTTAAGGAGGCTCCCATTCTCTAGGCTTTCTGCAAATTACACATTGTTGTTGTTATGTGCGAAGTCGTGTCCGACCCATCGCGACCCCATGGACAATGATCCTCCAGGCTTTCTTGTCCTCTACCATTCCCCGGAGTCCATTTAAGTTTGCACCTACTGCTTCAGTGACTCCATCCAGCCACCTCATTCTCTGTCGTCCCCTTCTTCTTTTGCCCTCGATCGCTCCCAGCATTAGGCTCTTCTCCAGGGAGTCCTTCCTTCTCATGAGGTGGCCAAAGTATTTGAGTTTCGTCTTCAGGATCTGGCCTTCTAAAGAGCAGTCAGGGCTGATCTCCTCTAGGACTGACCGGTTTGTTCGCCTTGCAGTCCAAGGGACTCGCAAGAGTCTTCTCCAGCACCAGAGTTCAAAAGCCTCAATTCTTTGACGCTCGGCCTTCCTTATGGTCCAACTTTCGCAGCCATACATTGCAACTGGGAAGACCATAGCCTTGACTAAACGCACTTTTGTTGGCAGGGTGATGTCTCTGCTTTTTAGGATGCTGTCTAGATTTGCCATAGCTTTCCTCCCCAGGAGCAAGCGTCTTTTAATTTCTTTGCTGCAGTCCCCATCTGTAGTGATCTTGGAGCCCAGGAAAATAAAATCTGTCACTATCTCCATTTCTTCCCCATCTATTTGCCAGGAATTGAGAGGGCCGGATGCCATGATCTTTGTTTTCTTGATGTTGAGTTTCAAGCCAACCTTTGCACTCTCCTCCTTCACCCGCATCAACAGGCTCTTTAGTTCCTCTTCACTTTCTGCCATTAGAGTGGTATCATCTGCATATCTGAGGTTGTTGATATTTCTCCCTGCAATCTTGATCCCAATTTGTGACTCCTCTAATCCCGCATTTCTCATGATGTGCTCTGCATACAAGTTAAATAGGCAAGGCGACAGTATACAGCCTTGCCGAACTCCTTTCTCAATTTTGAACCAGTCAGTGATTCCATGTTCAGTTCTCACTGTTGCTTCTTGACCTGCATATAAATTTCTCAAGAGACAAATAAGATGCTCTGGTATTCCCATCTCTTTAAGAACTTGCCACAATTTGTTGTGCTCCACACAATCAAAGGCTTTAGCATAGTCAATGAAGCAGAAGTAGACGTTCTTCTGGTACTCCCTAGCTTTCTCCATGATCCAGCGTATGTTGGCAATTTGATCTCTAGTTCCTCTGCCTCTTCGAAATCCTGCCTGTACTTCTGGAAGTTCTCGGTCCACATATTGCTGGAGCCTAGCTTGTAGGATTTTGAGCATAACTTTGCTAGCATGAGAAATTAGTGCAATGGTGCGGTAGTTTGAACATTCTTTGGCATTGCCCTTCTTTGGGATTGGAATGTAAACTGACCTTTTCCAATCCTGTGGCCATTGTTGAGTTTTCCAAATTTGCTGGCATATTGAGTGTAGCACTTTTACTGCATCGTCCTTTAAGGATTTTGAATAGTTCAACTGGAATGCTGTCACCACCACTAGCTTTATTGTTGCTCAGACTTCCTAAGGCCCATTTGACTTCACATTCCAGGATGTCTGGCTCCAGGTCAGTAACTACCCCAGTGTGGTCATCAGGGATGTTAAGCTCGCTCTTGTATAGTTGTTCTGTATAATTTTGCCACCTTTGTTTAATCTCTTCTGCTTCTGTGAGGTCCCTACCATTTTGGTCCCTTATCATACCCAACTTTGCATGAAACGTTCTCTTCATATCTCCAATTTTCTTGAAAAGATCTCTGGTCCTCCCCATTCTATTGTTTTCTTCTATTTGTTTGCACTGTTCATTTAAAAAGGCATTCTTATCTCTTCTAGCTTTTCTCTGGAACTCTGCATTCAATTGGGTGTATCTTTCTCTTTCTCTCTTGCCTTTCACTTCCCTTCTCTCCTTAGCTATTTGTAAAGCTTCCTCAGACAGCCATTTTGATTTCTTGCATTTCTTTTTCTTTGGGATTGTTTTAGTTGCTACCTCTTGTACAATGTTGCGAACCTCCGTCCATAGTTCTTCAGGCACTCTGTCTATCAAATCTAATTCCTTAAATCTATTTGTCACCTCTACTGTGTATTCGTCGGGGATATGATTTAGTTCATACCTGAGTGGCCTAGTGCTTTTCCCTACTTTCTTCAATTTAAGCCTAAATTTTGCAACAAGAAGCTCATGATCTGAACCACAATCAGCTCCTGGTCTTGTTTTTATTGACTGGATAGAACTTTTCCATCTTTGGCTGCAGAGCACATAGTCAATCTGATTTCTGTGTTGACCGTCTGGTGATGTCCATGTGTAGAGTCGTCTCTTGGGTTGCTGGAAAAGAGTGTTTGCTATGACCATTGTATTCTCTTGACAAAATTCTACCAGCCTGTGCCCTGCTTCATTTTGTACTCCAAGGCCAAACTTGCCTGTTATCCCGGTTATCTTTTGGCTTCCTACTTTAGCATTCCAATCCCCCATGATGATAAGCACATCATTTTTTGGCATTGCTTCTAGAAGGTGTTGTAGGGCTTCATAGAACTGATCAACTTCATCCTCTTCAGCAGCAGTGGTTGGGGCATAGACCTGGATCACTGTGATGTTGAATGGTTTGCCTTGGATTCGAACTGAGATCATTCTGTCATTTTGGGGATTGTATCCCAAGACTGCTTTTCCTACTCTCTTATTGATTATGAAGGCTACTCCATTTCTTCTGCGAGATTCTTGTCCACAGTAGTATACCTGATGGTCATCTGAATTAAATTCACCCATTCCTGTCCATTTTAGTTCACTGATTCCTAAAATGTCGATGTTCAGTCTTGTCATTTCTTGTTTGACCACGTCCAGCTTGCCTTGATTCATGGATCTCACGTTCCAGGTTCCTATGGAATAAAAATCTTTACAGCATCGGACTGTCTTTTCGCCACCAGTTACTTCCACAACTGAGCGTCCTTTCGGCTTTGGCCCAGTCGCTTCATTCATTCTGGCGCTACTCGTACTAGCCGTCTGCTCATCCCCAGTAGCATATTGGACACCTTCCGACCTGAGGGGCTCATCTTCCGGCGTCATATCGTTATGCCTATTGGAACTGTCCATAGAGTTTTCATGGCAAAGATACTGGAGTGGTTTGCCATTTCCTTCTCCAGTGGATCACCTTTTGTCAGAACTCTCAGCTATGACCTGTCCGTCTTGGGTGACCCTGCACGGTATAGCTCATAGCTTCACTGAACTACACAAGCCCCCTTGCCACAACAAGGCAGCGATCCTTGAAGGGGGAAATTACACATAGCCAAATTATTCAAGAGGGTTTTTTTTAATGTCCTGACTGATGGCCCAACTCTGCAATTCATGCACTGTTTGATGCTATGTAAATTACTTCAGCTTTGTTTCAGTTTGGTTTCTGCTCTGTTATCGGACTTCTGCAATCCAAAGCTTTGTTGGGTCATTTACCAGATGTCCAATTCTTGTTGATGTAAGCTGTCTCGTGCTGTCTAAATCCACACTGTGTCTCAGTGAGAAACACAGACTAACAAGACTAATTACTTACCCAAATAAGTAAAATAAATAAATAAAACCAGCAAGGCAGCTTTGATCTATCAGACCTCTACAGGCTCCCTTGGCCGTCACTACTACTCAGAAAGACACAACGATTCTAGCTGCAGGGAACTCATGGCATTCACACACCCATCGTTTTACACAGCTGAACATGCAGGTTTACACATACCTGAGAAGGGTCATTCCCTGTTTCCAATTCAATCCCAGATCAGCTGGGATCAGCTGCTGTCATTGCGGAGCACTCTGTCCAAGGCACTACAAGAAAACTAACACCAAAGCAATGATCAGTCACTGAGATCTGCAAGTCCCCAGCTGTTCCCAGCATTGAGATATGTAAGAATCCAGAGAATCCAGTCCCGCCGCACAACACCCATCCCTTGAAAAACAAACTATTGTAAGAAGTAGGAATATCCTTCTAGGCCAGCCGTTCTCAACCTGTTCTTCGTCGTGACCCCAACTTTGGCGGCGGTTGGTGTGGGGGTGGCAGCGTATGCATGGGCAAGTGGCATGCACATGTGTGTGCGCATGCGCACAACGATAAAAGCTCAGCCATTGCAATCCCTCCTCTCACCTCTGCCAGCTGCCCCTCTGCCTGCCAACGCCACCACCCGCTTCCACCCACCACCGCCACCACCTGTGCTTGCTGCTGCTGCTGCCCGCCATGGCGTACAACCTGGTGACCCCTGGGATGGGGCCAGGTGACCCTAGATGGGGTCCCGAGCCCAGGGTTGAGAACCACTGTTCTAGGCCTTCTAGGCCTTCAGACCATCTTCTCCCCACGGGCAGCCTCTGCATTATTAAAGGATAGCCAGGGTGGATGCTGAATTCTAAACCTTTCTTTGTTCCTAATTTTTAGACCAATCTAAAGCAGACATGGACAGCACAGGCTAGCCTGACTGCATCAGAGCTTGGAGGTAAGCAAGGTTGGCCCTGGTTGGCATTTGGAGGGGAGACAACCAAAGAAAAGTCCAGGGTCATGACACAGACCTAGGCAATGGCAACCTCTCTCCAAATATCTCTTGTCCTGAAATGCAGCTATCACTTGATGGCAAACAACGAAAAAGCAGATAAGGAAGACTTCCATTTCCCTCTTTTTCATTACAGGTGGGTGGCTGGGTTAGTCTGTAGTAGTAGAAGAACATCTGAGTCTAGTAGCACCTTAAAGTAACAACATTACCCAGAGTATAAACTATCGTGAGCCAGCTATTTTGGAAAATTCTGTTGGTCTGTAAGGTGTTACTGAACCTGAATTTTGTTCTCTCTCTCAGGAAGTTTTCTTAAGAAAGTTAACATTCTGATTTATAGAGGAGAGGAATTGTGATATCTAACACTCTTCTACACTTTGTTCACTGTGAGGCCATGCAAGTGCCAGACACATTTCCTGTCTTTTATATTCTGGCCAAGTAAGCCAGTCAGCCCTTCCTGGCTCAGTGGTGTAGAATCTGCTTTGCATACAGAAGGTCCCAGGTTCAATCCCTGGCACCCCCAGATTAAAAAGGCCCAAAGGCTTTAGGCAGCAGCTGCTAGCAGAGCAGAAAATACTGATCTTGACAGAGTCAGTATAAGGCAGCTTCACATTGTGCTCAATAAAGTGAATTTAGGCAGCCTTAAAGAAAACCAAGGAGAAAATTACAGGCTTCACGACCGCCAATAGCTTTTCAAATCTACTTAACAATATTAATTTGAATCCTTTTCTGTTCTGTCGCAAGAGGGGGGATCTTAAAAGCATTTGCGCTAAGAAAGGCTGTCAACCTGAATTCAGTCCTATGAGCCTCTCTGCTCAGAAAGTGCAGGCAACCTTGCAAGAGGACAGGGGATGCTGTAGGGGCAACACCACACCTGAAAACAAAGCAGCAGCAGGAATCAAGTCAGTAGAGACTACCTGCGTAACCAAGGAAGGTGACTGTTCCTTTCCCTGTGATACACCGCTGGACGGGGGCCAGCGACCCATTTACCAGCCTTCCTTCAAAGCACTCTGCAGTGCCATCACAGGCTGTTCAGTCTGCGCACCTGTAACAACAGATGCTATGGCCTGCTTTATTAACTGTGAGGCTGAGGACAAACAATGTTTCTTTAGAGAGTTGTAAATGATCTGCAGAAAGGACATGGGAGGGGGAAATCCCTGCTCTGGGTAGGTGCGCACATCCTGCTTTTGATTCTGGAAAGCGGCCTTAAAAAGGTTTTTGCACTGCATTGTTTCCAAAACCTGAAAAACTTGTTCAATCAGCGGCAACAGTAGATTAAAAAAGTATCACATATACATTTTGGGAGTAGATCTTTGGCCTGTGGCAGTAGAAAAGAACAAGAGTCCAGTGGCACCTTGAAGGAGCCAGTGTGGTGTAGTGGTTAAGAGCAGCGGCTTGTAATCTGGTGAGCCGGGTTTGATTCCCCGCTCTTCCACATGCAGCCAGCTGGGTGACCTTGGGCTTGCCACAGCCCTGATAAAGCTGTTCTGACCGAGCAGTGATATCAGAGCTCTCTCAGCCTCACCCACCTCACAGGGTGTCTGTTGTGCGGAGAGGAAAGGGAAAGGGATTGTAAGCCGCTTTGAGTAAAAAGCAGCACAAAACCCACCCAGCTCATCTTCTAAAGATGGGGGTGGTGGAGCCTTAGAAGAGTAGAGTTTAAGGTGCGGATACTCCTCAGAGGGATATAATACCATACGTTCCATCCTCTGAGGCAACCACTGTGATCCCAGGTGATCTTCGGGCCCCTCTTGGATGCTGGCAATCCTAGGAAGCACATGACATGTGAGGGACAGCAGCAGAGTCTGTTAAGTGCAGCCTGCCTGCCTCCCCCATCCCTCTCTAAACAGCAGGGAAGTCACCATCTGGCCTTGTCAGATGCTGAATAATTCATGTCCTCTTTGTTAACCAGGAGAGCAGTCCCTGGTGGAGAGAGCCTCTGGCCAGTCAGCACACAAAGACTGCTGGCAACCGGCAACTCCAGCCCCACGTTCTCTCCCCTGGAACTCATTATGGAGACACATCTTCGGGATCAGCATTTGCCATGTCTCTGCCTTACACAGAAAGCCTCTACATTACACACACACACACACACACACACACAAACCCTTAAAGGATTTATGCCAAAACTTTTTCCACTGGCTTCCAATAAGAAAAAACTGAATACACAGTGAAGTGTGCTGTTCCAGATAAACCACTGTTCCTGTTTTTCTCAGATTTTTTTTACCTGAGGGATATGTTAAAATCCTGTCAGTGCAGACTCCCTGATCACTTTTTTGTTTGTTTGTTTGTTTGTTTACACATGGGGATGCACACACAGGACCAACATTGGGCCTGACCAAAATTGTGGTTCTTGACTACTTTGAATTTTGATTGTGAGCTCCACATCTGAAATTATTATTATACTAGAATATAAGCCTGCTGTAAGAAAAATACAGTGGGCGCTAGCGGGCAGGGCCGTAAAGCGGGCCCAGGAATAGCCTGACTGTGTCTGTGACGCGGCGAGGCTGTTCCTGGGTCCAGGAGAAGGATCCCGCCTACCGCACCCCCCCCCCCCCGCAGCGTAAAGGGACCCGGGGCGGGAAGAGAAGCTGGCCGGCGGACTTACTGTCGGGGAAGGCTTCTTCTTCTGAGCAGTGACACCCCGGCCAGCCCAGGTGAGGCTGGGCCCTGGATTGACACTCTGAGTTTTTATCCCGGACAGAGCCCGCCCTTTCTCCTCCCACATTGCCCTTAGCATTTTATTACTACCGCTCCGCAAGAGCGGTATTGTTGGGAGCGTCATGTTTTACTATTCTTATGTCACAAACCAGTTCACCTTGTAATCCTGTATCATCATATGCATGCAAACATTCTATTTGATCACTGATGAAGACCCTCTGGGTTGAAACATGTGTGATCTCTGATCATACCATGTGCAACCACTGAGACTCTACGTGCAATGTTGCACAGACTGTGTCTTATGCTTTAATGTTGTCTTTAGTTTTCTAAATGTGCACTTAATAACAAATATTTGTATTTTAATATATGCATTTGCTCAACCTTTGAGTTTTTTGTTCCCTTTTTGTTTGCATCCCCCAATCTTCACTGCATGGATCTGAGACACCTTTTCCTTGCTTTGATGTGTGTTGCTTGTCTCACCATCTCCCAGGGTAACGTGGAGTCTACCCGGCCTGCAAGAACTTAATTGATTACAATGGTCTTAGTAGTGAATAATGGTAGCGTGAACCAGGTAGTGCTGGTCTTCTGGGAGGAAACTGTTTGGCAGTGGGAATGACTACTGCTAAGCATGCTGGTTAGGCACAAAGGAATTCAGAGCTTGGGTCTGCTCTGCATTTGCTAAGTAGCCCAACACTTTCTGAAATTAAAAAAAAAGGCTGACCTGAATTTATATAAAACACTGTACAGTGGCAAAAACAGTGCTTTGTTAATATAGCCCACAGTCAATCCATCAGAAGAGGAAACAAAGGCCAAAGAAATGTGCTCACTGCTATACAATATTCATCCACAAAAACCTAGGACTCAGTTTCTATTGTCCATATTTAGACCCAAATAAAACTTTAGGCAATAAGATTGTTTCTGTGACAGCTGAGGTTCTTTCTCCCTGGATCTCCCCAAAGGGGAAATCTTTTCTGTTATTTAAGTCTTCCTCTCTAATAATTTCTCATTGTTATGAGAAAGGCTGGCTGATATCAGTCTACAATTGTTCGTGCTTTTAAAGACAAATATGACCAAAGCAGATGTTTTGCTATTCTGAGCAGAGGCAGAATTATATCTGATTTCCAACTAGGGTGAAGGCAATAACCACGATCAAGATTTCCGAATGCTATGATTAAGACAATGTGTTACATAAATTACACGAAATTTCATACAGAAAATGCATTGGTTTCTTGTCTTATATTCTTAGTTCTGTTACCATCCCCACCTATTATCAGATAACCAAAATTGTAATCTAATGTCGTGACAGAACAATGAAGACATAACATAGGTGAGATCGGTGATGCTCAGAAATGCAAAAATTGCAGTCCAGGAGTTTGGAACATCAGTCACATGATCAGCTGCTTTGGAAGGGGGTCTTGCTGTCTTTGCCATTCCTGCCTTTCTATGAACCTGATAGGGTTTTCTCCATCTTCCAGTAGCATACAGATATTAGAGTCTGCTCAGCCACAACAAAAGAATGAAGCTTTTTGTCTGTGTGACTTTGGTGGCCAAGTGTGCAAGGTTACTGGCAACCCCTTGAGAAGGCGAAAAGGAAATCTTTGCCAGAGATACTGACTCAGCACCACAGACAAGTCAATAACTTGCACTGCCTGGGAAAGAGACATCAATCAATACTGCCACAATGAGCTCAGCATAGAATACCAAGAGTGAAGTGATGGGCGGTGGGTGGAGGGCAGAGAAGCATGGGTAGCAATGACCTCCCGCACACTTTCATTCAATTCACCAAGGAAAGAACAAGACTACAGCTTGCCTGGACCAATACCCTTTAGATCACCATTTATTAAAAAGGCACAACCAGAAGTAGACAGGCCAAACATATGCAAGTGTGTGTTCAGTGCCACCAAGTCGGTTCCAACGTCTGGCAATTCTATGAATTAATGTCCTCCAAAATGTCCTATTGTTAACAGCCTTCCTCTGATCTTACAGAATAAAGGCCAAGGCTTCCTTTATTAGGCCAATCAGTCTCATGCTGAGTCTTCCTCTTTTTCTGCTGCCTTCAACTTTTCCTTCCATTATTATTGTCTGTGCAAACATTAACAGTAAGAGTGTCCTGACCTCTATTGAGTCTGCACTTTGCTTTTTATCCACTCCCAGCCCAAATAAATCCCAGCCCAGCCCTCTGCACTGTATTTGATTTGCATTTTGATTTTGTCACTTTAAATTTTCCCTCTGTGACATCCACGATTGATCTGCGGTGACCCTACATTCCCCCACAATATCCAGGAGTGGATATAAGTCGTTATATTTTAAAAACCACCCTTGAAAGCCCTCAGTATAGTGTAGATGTTCTGCATTTTGCAGATTAACTTCCTGCCTGTGCCTGCAATGCTGACATAGCAAAGCCATGATTGGCCATGGTGTCAAGTTCAAAGACTTCCTGGTTCTAGGTTGGAAGACTTCCTTCCTAAGACTTAGTTTTGCCCTGTTTTAAAGTGACTGAGCTCCTGAAGCCCACACTTCTCTCAGCAGAGATTTGCCTCTTGGATTTATTCCCCCCTCCTCCTCTGTGAGGCTGCTGTCTCCAATCCTCCCCCCCCCCCCATTCAGGAAAAGAAAGAGCCTCCTAATGTGCTTGGCTCTCCTCCCCGCTCTGAGCTTCCCCAATCAGGTGCAGAACACTCTGTCTCAATTCAGGGGGGGGGAGGAAGGAGGAAGACCCGGGTTAAAATCGATCTGAGTTCAGCAGGATCAACAACGGAAAAAACAAGTAAATGCAGAATCAGCTCTCGATAGCCCAGGTTAGCTCTGTCTCACCAGATACCGGAAGCTGAGCAGGGTTGACCCTGGTCAGTGTCTGGAAGGGGGATGCCCGGAGTCCTCATGCAGTAGCAGGCAATGGCAAACCACCTCTGATTGACTCTTGCCTTGAAAGCCTCACAGGGTGGCCACAAATCTGCTGTGGCTGGATGGCAACAAACCAACCCAAACCAGCGAGTGTAACAAGAGGCTTTTGCAGTCCATACTGTTTAATGCTTGGCGTGTGCTTGCGGGTATCTTCACAGGAAAGCCTGTCCTCACCAAAGAGACATTCGCCTCGGGTTGGATCCAACAGAAATCTTCCAAAGGTAGAAGGGGAAAGATTTGGAAATTCACTGCCCTCTTACTTTGTTCCTGAGGGTCTCCTGGCCAGTGTTTCCAGGAACTCTGGGACAGGGCAGAGGGAAGGTTTTATTCTGCTGGCAGAAGCTTCAGATACCAGAGAAATATGACTTCTGGATCCAGCCTGCAACAGTATTTCAGTGATAACTGGTTCCCGTAAAGGAAATCCTTCCCTTGCCCCTACCTTTGTTTGAAATGATCAACATTTTGCTTCAATATAATCTAAACAAAACAAATGCCTCTCCACAATTTCTCCCTCTCAATCATTTCCTAATTTCGTACTCCCCTTGACACTTCAGCCAATTTTGCATGTATATCCAGCTTTGTCGTCAGATAAATTCAAGGGAGCTAACTCCAAAACCAATTAAAGCAGCCAGCATTCAGCAATTTATAAAAGAAATGCGCACTGAAAATCTCACACGGCTGCAAGGAGAACAGCAAGCCCACCCACGATCAAGCACAATTACTGTAGGACAATGAGGTGCATGCGTCTTTTCTAGACCCAGATCTATACAATGTGCAGGTCCCACAGAGTTCCTGGAAGGCAGCTGCATGACATCAATGATGTGAAGAAACACAGTGTGCAGGATGACAAAGGTCTGCTGGTACAGGAAAAGGGCATTAAGGGGCCCATTAAAGCAGCTTGACAGGGTAAGGCTAACCTTTGGAGTCAGTGAGCATAAAAAGGTTTCCAAGTAACAAAGAGGATTTCCTTGTAAAAACCTGGCGTTCCAACTTCTGCCGAAAGAGATATCAGGGAACAGGGCATTGTGTAAGGCTGGTGTGCTCCCCTCCCTTTCGCATACCTGAAAGCTCCCAGATGTAAGGAGGGCCTTGAAACCCGTCCACCTAGGAGGTCTCCCTGCAGGCGGCTGAGCAAATAGCAATTCTAAATTAGGATTAAAGCAAAGTTTGGAATCCTGGTTTGTGAGGAGAAAACAAATGCCATTTTGCCCTGCTTCCTGTATTAAGATGACAGGGAAAACTTAAATTGGATTAATAGCTCAGAGCTAAACTAGATGTTTCGGCCGCTGCTGACACCATTTTACAGGAGAATGCACCATTCCGCAGTTGCCACAAGGGGTCAGCAGCAACAGGCTGTCTTGTTTCCCTCTACCTTGCCCTTTAAGGTGCCAAAATGGCTGCTAGGTGGGCACTTTAAAAGGTGCCATGGGCCCAATCCGGAACAGGTCCTAGTGGTGGTTTTCAGTGGCTAGGCTCCTCTAAAACAATGTTGGTGGCCACACATTGGACCTGTGGCTGCTGTAGTATCAAGTTTGGCCCTCGATTATGCTCTATACCAGGGGCGGGCAAACTGTGGCCCTCCAGATGTCCATGGACTACAATTCCCATGAGCCCCTGCCAGCGACATTTGGAGGGCCACAGTTTGCCCACCCCTGCTCTATACATTAAGGGAGGAGAGAGAAGTAAGCCTAGAAACAAACTGTGCCTGTGCTATGATTGACACACCTGTTTGTTGTGATATTGGAAAGCAGCCCTAAGTACTAGCATTCAAAGCTCCTCCAAGAAGGGAGTCAAACCACAAGGTTATTGGTCTTGTCTACTCTGGCTGGCAGCCGCCCTCCAGTGTTTCAGGCAGAGAACTTTGACACCTCCTACCACCTCACCCTTTGAACTGGAAATACCAAGGATTGAGCAGGGGACCTCCTGCTTGCCAAGCAGATGCCCATAATTGAACCGTGACTTTTCCCCTTCCCCCTCCCAGCTCTGCACAAACCTGTTCACCCACTGAAGCTCTCCTACCCAACCACTACTGCCTCCGTTCCTCCCTGTAGAGCAAACACAAGTCACTGTAAAAAATGCTTTACTAACGGTAGCGTTACATAGATGTGGGAACATACAGAAACATGCCATATAAAGGAACGCAGGGGTAGTCAAACTGCGGCTCTCCAGATGTCCATGGACTACAATTCCCAGGAGCCCTTGCCAGCATTCGCCAGCAAATGCTGGCAAGGGCTCCTGAAAATTGTAGTCCATGGACATCTGGAGGGCCGCAGTTTGACTACCCCTGTGCTAGAGGAGCCAAGCTAGACTGAGATAAAACTAAAGAACTTGTTTTTTTTATAGTGGCGAATGTTTTCTTCCTTGTCATATAATAATATAAATCCCTATAATAGTATTAGTATTATGTTTATTCGGTCAATTGACCAATATAAATGATACATCTGCAGAAAACTATAAAAATCAATAATAGAAGTTAATAAATATGGTGACATGAAAAAGTACAAGAATATTGCTACATAAAATATTTATTTAGAGAGTAAAACAATGTTAAAACAATGAATTGTTGGGATCAAAAATAATGTTATTGTGGGTAGGAAAGAAAGGGTTATAACCTGTAAAGAAGAAGGGGGAAGAAACCTCAAAGAAGTTAACTACAGGGAAATCCCTATAATTAAATTGCTCCCTCCTCCTCTTTTCCTTATCATCAGCAGTCCCACAGCCTATTTCCACAAAAGACTTCCTTCGAGAAAGCGATTTTTGGCCACTCATTTATAAAATACGACTTATATTCATTATTGGGGGTGGGGGGGGTGGGGAGCAGTTATCTCCCTTGGAGAGGGATAAGGTACACTATTTGGACTGCTGGATTAGGATTTGGTTCAAATCTCCATTTGCAATGGAAACTCACCTTGGGCTAGTCACTCCTTTTCTCTCTAACCCAGTGGTCCCCAACCTTTTTATCACCGGGGACCGGTCAACGCTTGACAATTTTACTGAGGCCCTGGGGGGGGGGTAGTCTTTTGCCGAGGGACGTCACCACTGCCTGAGCCCCTGCTCCAACCTACTTCACAGGGTTTTTGCCAGGATAAAATGGGGGAGGGGAGAATGTTGTGGTAAGGTATTTGGCTCTCTACTGAGAAGGAAACCAGGATAGTAAAAAGTAAAGGTATCCCCTGTGCAAGCACCGAGTCATGTCTGACCCTTGGGGTGACGCCCTCTAGCGTTTTCATGGCAGACTCAATACGGGGTGGTTTGCCAGTGCCTTCCCCAGTCATTACCGTTTACCCCCCCCCCCCAGCAAGCTGGGTACTCATTTTACCGACCTCGGAAGGATGGAAGGCTGAGTCAACCTTGAGCCGGCTGCTGGGATTGAACTCCCAGCCTCATGGGCAGAGCTTTCAGATTGCATGTCTGCTGCCTTACCACTCTGCGCCACAAGAGGCTCTTGGAATCCAGGATATAAATATCTAAATAAACGAAACAAATAAAAGTCCACCTTCCAAAGCAGCCGTTTTACCCAGTTGAACGGATGCCAGGACATTAGTTGTAATCCCAGGAGATCTCCAGCCACCACCTGGAGACTGGCAACCCAAGCCAAATGTTTCCTATGAAGTGAAGAAGAAGAGTTGGTTCTTATATGCCACTTTTCCCTACCCGAAGGAGGCTCAAAGCGGCTTACAGTCGCCTTCCCATTCCTCTCCCCACAACAGACACCCTGTGGGGTGGGTGAGGCTGAGAGAGCCCTGATATCACTGCCCGGTCAGAACAGTTTTATCAGTGCCGTGGCGAGCCCAAGGTCACCCAGCTGGTTGCATGTGGGGGAGCGCAGAATCGAACCTGGCATGCCAGATTAGAAGTCCGCACTCCTAACCACTATACCAAACTGGCTCCCCAGTTCCTGGGGCAGCTTCCAAGAGAGTGGGTTAGCCATGACCAGCTTGCCTTCCTCAGTCTACTCCCACCACCACATGAGACCTCTTGTCCTACTGACCTTTCCATTCACTCTGGGACAATATTTATTTTACCCCTTTAAATACACCTGCATAGACTGTAGTACAAAATAAACACTATTATTCTACACAATGCCGCTACAGTAAAAGAGCTGAAGCCGGAGTGGCTTATCTTTCTGCTAAGTATAAAGTAAATCAAGAATGAGATAAGATTGTGACACTTCCCGAGTGCTACAATGCATTTGAAGCATTTGGCACAGGTTTTTCCCTCCACTGTTACTTCTTCACTGGAAACATCCAGGAATGTAACACAGGGAAAGTGGGCAGAAGTGAACCAGGACCCCGTGTGGGTGAGAACCACCAACTGACTGGATCATATTGGCTAAGGTTAATTAACAAAGTTGTCGGACCTAAACTTGTTTTACTTACATTTATTAGGCATCTTATAGCAATAAACTTGCATGGTTGCTGGAGTTCATCTCAACTAACAGGGATTCAGTGCAGTCTTGTCTGGTGGGTTCCATTTGCTGTGAACAACTAAAGTCTAACAATAGAGTTTGAAGGGAGAGGGAAAGAGGCAGGGAGAGTTCTCCTGCCCTGGCTGCCAGCCAGGAAATTGGGCTGATCTTCCAATCACATTCTAGGGAACAAGGGGAAAAGTTATCTGACTACAATTCCCAACATCCGAGCTCTTAAAGCAAAAAGGGAAAATGTCTCTTACCTCTCAGTATTTTGATTAGCCGATATATGGACAGCACAGGTACCCTTAATTATGTTTCTATTACATATACTTAGGTATGGTACATTATTTTTGACAGCATGGGTGGGAAGTGAAGAAGGGAGATACTAAGACTGCATTTTGCTTCTGTGGTTACTTTTCTTTTGCTCTGGGAACACAGGAACACATGATCTAGGGAGTCATGTGGTCCCTCCTGCTTCTCTCTACATGTGCTGTTTTTTTTAATTTGGAAACAAAGAGTGCCTTCTCCAGCACAAGCTTATGGGTACCCTCAGGGCATCAGGAGAAGCCCTGCTCCATGTCTCCTGCTGCCAATGGTTTGGCAAGTGATTACATATGATGATAGGGTCTTCTTGATAAGTGGCAGAAAACAGGGAAGATGACTTGAGATGACGACTTATGAAGGTTAAAGCAGAAAGTGCAGGATTACAGCTGAACATCAAGAAGGCTGACAATCAAGAAACCGAAATTATTCAAGACATACTATTCCTTGGCTCCATCATCAACCAAAAGGGAAACTACAACCAAGAAATCCAAAGGAGCTTGAGAACGGCAGCCATGAAGGAGCTAGAAAAGATTCTTCAGTGCAAAGATATGTAACTTGCAAGCAAATTACATATCTTCAGCATTTCTGGATATTCCAGTTCTCTAGTTACCTGTGACAGATAAGCAACAGTAATCCTACTTGATGGATTGTGGAGAGAGAGATGTACCAACCCTGCTCTCCAGCAGCACACAGCAGGGGAAATACAATTTCAGGCCAGCCCTACCATCTTCCTTCCTTGGGACATGCTTAGTACTTAAAGCTTTCTGCAGCCCTAACATACCCATATGGTACTAGGATGCTCCCTGTGTCAACCAATGTAGGACTGACTTCAGCAATAGGTAACATGTTGTTTGACATCTTATCTGTAATCGTAACTGGATCTAGTTTGGGCCTGAAGAAAGAAAAGCGCACTTTCCGTATACATTCCAAGTTTATTTTTTTAAGATATGTGTTCCAATACCTTTCCTTGGCAGGCCATCTCAGAAAACCCAGACGGTGCTTGATCCGATCCTCTGCAACCTGCACTCTCGATTTGTTTGCCAAACCTACAGTGCTGCTGAGCTCTCACTTCTTAATGCTGCATCATCTTTAAGCAGCATCCAGCTCTTGTGCAGCTTGGGAGATAAATCTACCGCTTGGCATGCTCTCCCGTTCACAGTCATGAGATCATCTCAGTGCAGTTACAGGAAAGGCGTAGAACGGTCAAGCACTGTCATCCAGAGTATAGGAGGGCAAGGGATAGCAGACCATGAAGCATGCATGGCAGGCAGTGCCAGGCTCTGGGCTTGGGCAGTGCACTCCTCCAAAACAGGGCAGCCAGCCCTGTGCTGGGGAGGCAGCATCTGAGGAGGGAGAAATGTCACCGAAACTGGACCATCACCATTGTGGGTGCACTTGGAAGAGATGTCATGGTGTCTTCCCAATTTTTTTGCCACAGAGTTTCTGGCAATTGGTTTTCCCAGAATGCATCATGGCGCCCCTCATGTCCCCGCCTCTAATTCTCCCGTTGGTACAGGATGAAGCAGGGATTGTGGGAGGTTAGCCTCCATGGGCAGGCGGCTGGTATGCCTACTTCAAAGTCACCCTTAACCAGTACGAGAGGAGCTATGCATGTCTGGGGGCTCGCACACTGGGGGCTCTGTGCAAAATGACAGGGTCTGCTCTATCACAGCGGAGCCTGTCTTGGAGTCCTGGCAAATATCCAGAGGTGCTAGCCCTCCTGGGGACAACCCTGAGTATTGGAGAAACAAGAGGGTGGAATAGTCTGAGTGGCAGACTAGGGCCTGGGGGAGACATGTAGAGCCACATCCCTTTCCATCCACACAGTATGCAAACAGCATTCCCAAAAGATAGCTTAAGCTAAGTTTGGGAGAGTTGGAAGCAGAGCATGAAAAACCCAGAAAATGGACCAGAAGAGCATGGCATAATGTGGGTTTCAATAAAACCCCAGTTCCAGTTTGGACACCAAACCTAAGCAAAACTTCTGCATATCAAGCAACTGATCGGCTGACCATAAAAGCTCTGCTGATTCAGAACAGCATCCTGTTTCATACAGTATCAGTCAGTTACCTTGGATGGCACAGAGACCGAGGCTTTCCCCTGATGTTGTCTCCTGGCACTGGTATTCAGAGGCTTGCTGCCTCTGTATAAGGTGGCTGCCTTCATTCCCCATGACTGATAGCCACTGACGGCCCACTCCTTCATGAATCTAGGCAACCTTTGTCCTGCATCAGCCCCCGGCATTTGGTGTGGCCAAAGCCTAAATCCTAGCATTAGTGTGGAAAGGGATACTGGCAGGCCCTGCCTCTGGAGTCCTCGCAGGGAAGGCATCATAGAAGCAGCATTCTTAGGAAGGTCCAAATTGATTCCCTGCAAGGGGCTATCTTGTGCCCAAAGTGCTGCTCCTGCTCCGTCACATCTCTGCATACTCAAACACCCCCCAACCAAGCTAGCAGCCAGGGATGGCCTGTATGGGACTAAAAGAATGAGTGATACGTGTGTATCTGTGTGGCTGTGCAGGAGAGGAAGACGCGGCAGATGAGCAGGAATGTTTTCAATGTTGCCCCTCCATTTTAAAGTGCCAAAACGGGTTTCTACAAATCAAAAACAGTCTCTCCGCTTCTGTGGATTGCTTTGTGTTTAGGTTGCAAGAAATGTTAAAAACAAGGAGGGATATTCAGCCAGCTATACATTTCTGTTGGAATAATTAGCAGTCAATTAGTTCTAATTGTTTCTGTGGGAAGCAAGTGAGCACAGCAGCTGCACTTTGCTTCTATACAACAACAAAAATCCCCTTTCTGCTCGACAACTGCCCATTTTCATTTAATTAGTGCACTATTATTGGAGGTTCATTTGCGTACAATCATATAGTTGCTCTGCTGGAAGGGCAGTTTTAAGATCCTCTAATCCATCCCTTCGAAATGAGGCTTCAAACTCTTCTGAAACAACAGCGCAAAAGCCGCCACTTCTCTTGGCAATTCTCCTCCAGTACCAGACCTGTGTTTATTTCAGCTTAAATCCAACCTCTTTCCATTTCCCCCTAATAAACTGAAGGCAGAAGGGAAGACAAAACAAAAAGGGAAAGCCATAATCTTCATCTCCTGCTTGTAAACACCCCGAGACAGCTGGCTGGCTGAACTCCAAAATTCCACACTGGATCTGTGGGCCACATTTGGACATCACAAACATTGTCAAATGTGATGCAGTGAGTCTGGTTTACTCCCAGGCTCACTTGTCCCCTGCCCTGCATCAGTCTGAAGGGCTCCTAAACTGGAACTTGATGCAATTTGCAGAAGTGTTCAAATTGGGGCTCTTTAACACTTTGGGGTTTCTTTTTCACCTACAAACCAGGCCATGGTGTAGACCAGACTTTCTCAAACAGGGGTTTCTTCATAGCCCTGGAAGGGATTCCTGAACGGGTGGGAGAATTCATTTTTGTATATTTAAACATTTATTAGATCATAAGTGGTCATGTCACCCCCCCCCATGGCCAATGATGGAGGGGGTGGGAAGGGGAAAGACCCCGGGTGTGTGTGTTCCCAACCATATTAGGCACGATCCCACCACTTCTGGGGTTTCTCGAAGCCTGAGAAATGTTTCAGGGCTTTCTCAATGGTAAAAATGTTGAGAATGGCCGGAGTAGACTCTTATTTTGCAGGCAAGAAAGCAACTTCAATGTGTCGAATCAGTCCAATTTGAAATTAGCAACAAATAGTATTTAGACCAACATCTGTTTCTGCGTCCACCCTATTAAAGCAGAGGAGTGCTGAGAGCTCGGAATATGGAACTCCCAGCAGTTTGTGAAACTTCACTATCTGGGGAGGGGGGCTGGGGGGGTCTTTGGCTGATGCAGATCGACAGCAGCATGTGGGAAACTGGAACTTACATATTCTCTTCTCCCCTGCTTGCTGGTCCTGAAACAGCCCTGGGGAGTCACTACTTGCCTTGCTGGGGAAGCTTACATGTAAACCTGCCCTACACCCAAAAAATTCCCAGATAGGCAAAGTGCAATTGCTTTGGACCATTTCAGACCAGGAAAATGGGAAGGAGGAAGATGTCTGAGAATTATGTTTCAAATATTTCTTTGAGGTACAAACCCAGAACTCCCAGAGCACGTCTGGCTGGACAACACCAGGGGTGGAGCTGGAAACAGTGCAACATGTGGCCCAGAAAATTTCCCAATTTAGGGACTCTTCACTATCAGCTCTGTATGTAAGGGAAGGAGACATGGATTGCAGGAGCCCTAGACTAACTCTAGACTCATTCTAATCATGAACAAACTGGGTTTTGTTTGAAAGGCTGAAACAACCTCGCTCTCATCTAGCAAGGAAGTTCTGGGGTCTTCAAAGAAGGATGCAGCCTGTGTTTCCTTTCCCCATCTAGAGACCATGCAAAGGGTTCAACTTCCACAGCCAGAGGGCTGCAGCCATTCTTGTGAACAGGATCTCATGAATTGGGGCCCCTCTTGGCAAAGCAGTATAGCATAGTGGATTCTGCATCCCAACACAAACATTTCTCATGCATGGAGAGTAAATGGTCTTTGAGCATAACTTGCTGCTGGTTAGATCTGTGCTAGGATTGGTTGCCCTTAATAACCCCAGGGCACACAAATGCACATATTCCTGGCCATTTTTCCATGGAAAAGCTCCTTCTTTTAAGTTGAGACGTGGCCTTTCCTCATTCAGGGGCACTGGCTAGAAATCTAAGAAGGCATCATGCATACAGGTGTTCCCATAAGGTCTGGTGTCTGAGAATGATGAGCAATACCAAGAACTTCAGTTTTCAGATTTTGAAATCAGCATTTACTCCTTATGGCTTGGGACCTCCATTTGAGAATGTGCAGGGCTCCCGAGTTTGAAGGGAGGAGATTCTGTCCTATGCATGCTGATCTCAACAACTTCACTCTCTCAACATACACTCCCCTTTGCTCACACTTACTCATATTTAGCTAGTTGCTACCACACTGGCCTTCCACAGTCCTAATTCTATAGGACGCTTTTAAAAAACAGGAGACAAAACAGGAGGGGGGGGTATGGCTTGGCAGGATTTGTTTTTCATGTTGCAGGCCCAGGTTCAAGTCCTGACACTTCCAGTTAAAGGGTTTCAAGAAGCAAGCGATGGGCAAGGCCTTTCTCAGTGCAAGATTCTGGAGAGCTGCTGCCGATCAGAGCAGCTGGCCCACGGGGTAGGATACAGTGTAAGGCAAGTTCACGCCCCCCGACTCCCTCACTTGTAGAAAGACTTGTTTCTATACAGTGTATTACTCGACTGATACTAATTCATTATGGAGAGGTTTGGTGGCGTGATACAGAATTAGCTCTGCTTCAGTACGAAGAAAAATGTGTGTGTTTTTCATGTCAAAGTACTCCTTTTAAAAACCTATACGAAACCAGATTTATAAGAGTTTTACATCAAAGGGCAGTGTCCTGTTTCAACAAAACCCGTTTTAGAAATTCTCTTATCGTCAAAGAATGTTCACAGCTTTTTAAACACACGCTCACACCCCACATTTGTGTATTTTAGCACTTGATCCACTTCAAGGATTCCGAGGGGGGAAGCCAAGAAGACATTCTTGCTAGTCCCCTGGCTTCCTGTACTGTACAAATGAGCACATAGCACTAAACTGGGAAAGGCTGCAAGCTGAGGAAAGGCACGTCCAACGAGAGTGACTGCTACGAAGGGCCGGTTCCAGGGATGAGCTCCTTCCCAAATGCTGCACCCACTTGGAGGCCAGGAGGGCATGAGTGCTGTTAGCCCTCTGCCCCCACATTCAGCACTGCACAAAATGTAATGCTATGTATTTCCATGGTACTCTCTGCAGCCTGAAATCTAGTGCATATTTAGAAAGAATCATAGAATCATAGAGTTGGAAGGGACCTCCCGGGTCATCCAATCCAACCCCCTGCACTATGCAGGACACTCACATCCCAATCGCTCATCCATTGTAACCTACCACCCCCTTGAGCTTTCACAGAATCAGCCTCTCTGTCAGATGGCTATCTAGCCTCTGTTTAAAAATTTCCAAAGATGGAGAACCCACCACCTCTGGAGGAAGCCTGTCCCACTGAGAAACCGCTCTAACTGTCAGGAACTTCTTCCGGATGTTTAGATGGAATTTCTTTTGAATTAATTTCATCCCATTCATTCTGGTCCATCCCTCCAGGGCAAGAGAGAACAACTCTGCTCCATCCTCCATATGGCACCCTTTTAAATACTCAAAGATAGTTATCAGATCTCCTCTCAGTCATCTCCTCTCTAGGCTAAACAGACCAAGCTCCCCCAACTTTTCTTCATATGTCTTGGTCTCCAAACGACTTGGTCTCCAAACTCCAAAGAAGCATGAGTTTATCTTATTCCTCCCAAAAGCACACACCCTGAGAAGCTGCTTCTCTACCACTGAGCTCTTCAGGCCACAGTCCCGCCCTGCCCTACTCCACACATGGGCAGGAGACCATAAAGTCACTACCAACTCTCTTGTCAGAAACCGGAGCTGTCTATTCCTGACACTGAAGGCACATTACGTTCCTCAACGGCTCCAGCTCAGATTCAGATTCTCCCAGGGGAACAGAAAAACCACCCAGTAGGGGTTTAAAGCCCCTGTGGATGAAAACTGCAACTCAAAAGTATAATTCTCCCCCCTTCCCCCTGCCCCGACCCTGCAAAGGGCCTCTGTGCCAGGCCTGCTTCCTGTGAAGACACTTGCAGTGGTAGAGGCTGCAGGAAGCACTCTGGCAAAAGCAGATTAAGACCCTGCTTCCAGAAATATAGGTGCAAATTAATACAGAGGGAGGCATGGCACACATCAACATCCCAGCCTTAAAAAATACTGAGAAACCTTCTTGCAATTTCCACTTACCCAAGACAACAGCCGGCTGATTCCCAAATACAGGCAGCAATTTTAACGGAAGCGATTGGGGGGGGGGGAAGGGAGAGAGTGTGATCCTGGTTAGTGACTGGCTTCCCGAATCCCTTCTCTGGGTCCCAGAAAAGAGCCCAAGAGCTTTGCTCCTTGCTGAGAGTCAGCAGCTGTGCCTCTATAGCTACCAGAGGGAAGATGCTGCCAGTACATCGGAGGCCGCTCCGGTGTGCGCGCGGCTGATGATGCATGAAGAATTGGCCTCTTTCCCTGCTGCTCGCCTTTTTTGGACACTGGGAGCAACCTTGCGCTGACTGGCAGAGGATCAGAGTGGGATGGGTCAGCTCCGTGGAGAAGGCTGGGCTTTTTGCTTTCCCCACTTCTAAGCACAAGGCACAACCTTGAGCAGGGGAAGCAGAGACCCCGGAGAAAGAACATCCGGTATCCTTCATCACCTCAGCTGGACTTTGGCCCTCGGCAAGCACAGCTGGTTTATCGCAGAATTATGCCCTTTGTGCCTTATGCTCAGCAGGCCATGCTGCTCAAAGCATTTGTCTACAGCCAGAGAACGCGTGGGAGGAAGCTGGCAAACACACGGGCCCGCATGGTTTCCCCCAACCTGCCACTGCAGCAATCCCTCAAGTTCAATTTTCAGTATTTTAGTTGCTCCCATACTAGGAAAGCAGTTGTCCACAGCTGGGTCACCATTTGGAGAGACAAGGGCTCAGATACAGCCTGGATCTTGTTCGGCCTCAGAGGCAATCGAGTGTGGCAATCACAGACCCCTGGAACCTGGAAGCGATTTCTCATGGGGTGTGGCAGCCAGCCAGTTCAGATATTTTATTATTATTATATTTAGATTAGATTTCTAACCCGCCACTCTCAGAGTTGACTTGCAGTGGGTTACAAGAAGAATAAAACCCCGATACAAAAAAGCATTAAACCAAATCCCAACCTACTCCAGCGATGAGAAAAATAAACCCCCCTCTTCCCATGACCACCCCTCCCTCAATGCCTCAGTGCCATGAACCCCAGGGATGCTGAAAGTTCTAGTTGTAGAGGGGCCCTACGATCTTCCATGCCCTGGCCTCAACCAATGACCAGGCGGAAGAGCTCCATTTTACAGGTCCTGCGGCCTCTGAATTATTGTATTGCACATCAGATGACCAGAGCCTCTTGTGGCGCAGAGTGGTAAGCGGCAGAAATGCTGTCTGAAGCTGTCTGCCCATGAGGCTGGGAGTTCGATCCCAGCAGCAGGCTCAAGGTTGACTCAGCCTTCCATCCTTCCGTGGTCGGTAAAATGAGTACCCAGCTTGCTGGGGGTTAAACGGTAATGACTGGGGAAGGCACTGGCAAACCACCCCGTATTGAGTCTGCCATGAAAACGCTAGAAGGCGTCACCCCAAGGATCAGACATGACCCGGTGTTTGCACAGGGGATACCTTTACCTTTACATCAGATGACTACAAAGGAGGAGGAAAGCCTGGCTCCCTGAGCACAGGCCCAGTCCTGAGATTCTCCTGCTTTCTAAGTTGCATGCCTTTTTCAAGCACTTCTCAGCACTCTAAACCTGGAAAAATTGTGTAAGGGATGGCAATTGACTGGGCGCCTCTCAGTCTCACCAGTTTTCCTTCACTCTTCCTCCCAGGCATCCAAAATATCATCTTTTCAAGGTTGTTTCTCTTGCAATCAGCAACCCTGTTTACAGAAATAAGGATGTTCCAGTGAAAATCTTTTGTTGACTGTCCTGGGTCACTCACAGGTCACTGCATTTCTCTGTGGAACTGCGAACTCCACCACCAGAGGCAACCATCCCGCTCCCCTATCCCATCCTGAACAAGAGGAACATAAAGAACCATGGATTTCAGGCATCAAAATGCTTCAGAACTCTCTGAGTTGTTCATTGCAGTTGCTCATAATACAAAAAGAAGAATTTGAAATGCAGTTCTCTACAACTACTAAATTAAGGGTAGATTCACGCTTCACAGTGGTAGGCCTGTTTGCCGCACTTCCACTCACATGTCCTCTGAAACAAGTTGTACGGAGTGGTGACGTGTAGCTCTAAATACACAGTGGGCACACACCAGTGAATCATGCAAATCACAGCTTCCTAACACACATCCAACATGAGCACCTTGGTGTTTGGAGACATATGCTTCCTCTTTTTGCTTTGTGTTCTTGAGACAGTGGTGTGAACATAGCAAACATTGCTTTCTACCAGGAAGTGGGAATCCATCCTAAGAAGAAAGAACAGTATGCTGGTCCCAAGAGACAACTGTTCAGAATGGTGTGGAATACACAGAGAAGGGCAGGTAAAAGGGTCAAGGGTTTTAGGTTTTTGTTTATGGTCCTTTTGCTGGTGAGCAGACAACCTTCCAAGGTCCATGAAATCCCTCCTCAGCTGTGAATGAGTGTAACAAGAAGGAAGAGAGACAAATGCATCCCTGTCCTCTTGATGCAAAATCAGTCCTTTAGTCCTAAAACTCCCAACAAATGCTACTGCTCAGCTTTGGTCAGTGAAGCAATCTGGTTCTGGCCCCTACCCACGTTTGTTTTGTAACTTAATAACAAACTGTGCACGCACTGCGCCTTGACAATAATAACATCTAATACCACTTTGCGCACGATCTATCCATCTGCAAAGCACCAGTCAAACATTAACTAATTAGATGGCATGCTCCCCAGGCAGGGACTTGTTACTTGCTTGGCAATGTTGTGCCTTATGACTTTACAACAAGCACTTGACAACTGCATCAATACTCTGCATTTCTTCTGCTGCATTACCAAGGCTAGCCCTAGAATCACAGGCGGGTAGGTTGGTTTGTCCAAGTGACAGAGACAACATTTGGGTTTGCATCTCCTTGGCCCAGCTGCCTTCTCAAAGGGTGCAGCTTGTTCTCTTTGGCGGATGATGATGGCGAGCTGCTGTGTCTTGGTGGGACAGCATTTGCTTGGCATGGAGAAGATCCCATGTTCAATTCCTGGCATCTCCATCTAGAGGGCCCAGGCAGTAGATGATGTGAAAGACTTCTACTTGAGACCTTAGGGAGCCCATTCCAAGCTAAAGTAGATGATACTATTACTGACTTTAGTGGACCGACAGTCTTGTTCAGTGCTAGTCAGCTTCATGTGTTCATGAGTCTTCTCCCCTGCTTTCCTTTTCTTTCTGTTTAAGGAGGCCACAGCACAAGGGGAGGGGAGGGGAGAACTGGAGCCAGTTGGATTTCAATATCCAGGGCAGGGTTTCCCAACCATAGTGCCGCAAAGGCCCTTCAATGGTACCATGGCAGGAAGTTTTTCAGAATGATGGTTAGGAAGAGTCCTCACTCTGTGCCTGTCATTTCTAGCTCTGAGCAAAAGGGAAAGAAAAAGGTTTTTTAATTTTAAAAATGTCTACCTTATTTGGCCCCTTCAAGGATTGCTGCCTTGACATGGTGAAGGGGCTTGCGTAGAAAGGAAGAAGGGGACAACAGAGAATGAGGAGGCTGGATGGAGTCACTGAAGCAGTCGGTGCAAACTTAAATGGACTCTGGGGAATGGTAGAGGACAGGAAGGCCTGGAGGATCATTATCCATGGGGTTGCGATGGGTCGGACACGACTTCGCAACTAACAACAACAATATCCCTAGGGAGTTTTCTGTAGGTAGAAATATATTGATGAAGATGGCTCAGACTTCTTGCCGGTATCTTGGGGTTGCCATCTTAAGAACACTGGCCTGCAAGTCAGTCCCACTGGATAAAATAGGGCTCATTTCTGAATAAATGTGCACAGGATTGTACACGCAGCCTCTTGATCTTGCTGTTGGGGCTGGCATTTGATTTCCACATGGTGGGTTAGTAGGAGGCAGACCCCCCCCCCCCATCTCAGGTCCTCTCCAAGTTTGCTTCTTTCCTAAAATCATGTCCCATTAAAATTCTATCACACTAGGCTGGGGAAGCAAATGATATTATGCACAACAGCTACCTGCAGTGCTACTGTTCTTCTTTTAAAAGCCATTAAGAGAAAATGAGTGCTTATGCTTCTGTGCAACAGCGCCTAATGGCGGAACATATTTGGGAATGGGAGGGTGGGGGAAAGCCTTGCCCAATCCTGGCTGCTTTGCTAAAGGCCAGTCTTTCTCTTGAGATGGCCATTATATGTTTTTCCTCCCAGTGCTGCACAGGAGGGCAAGCTACAGCCCATGCCTGTTTTTAAAAACATGTTTTTACTGAATACAACCAATCACTCTAAGTGCTAATATCTCCCAGATGCCCCCCACTTATCATGTTTCATCCTGCACCTGCCTAGACCAGATTTTACATGCAGCATACTTTGATGACCTGTCAGCAGCTGGGAGTGGCCCTTGCCCACCCTTCTGAGTGGATTTCATTTTAAATTGGTCTCTCTTTGCAGCAGCTCACCAACCCTTCTACCTTTTCGTTCTTTAGGCTAGGGGTAGTCAACCTGTGGTCCTCCAGATGTTCATGAACTACAATTCCCATGAGCCCCTGCCAGAAAACGCTGGTCCATGAACATCTGGAGGACCACAGGTTGACTACCCCTGCTTTAGGCTATTTCTCTGCTACCTCTTCAGAGTCCTGCTCGAGGTGGCTTGGAATTAAAACGTAACGCTACCAAAACAAGCCAACCAGACATTATGCAATTGCTTTGACCTCATAGGAACATACCCCTCATGTCCCTGATGTGATGAAGTGAGCTCACAAAAGCTACAATAAATGCTGCCAGTCATTACAGCTTTATTTTTCCCTCAGTCCTAGCCAGCGTCACAATCGGCAGTAGCAAAAAGAAACTAAGAGGAAAAGGAAAGAGCAGACGCAACTGTTTGCTAGAGGGGATTGTCAGAAAAACAATAGGTATGAGATCTCGGATAAAATAGCAGGATCTGCCGTTCGCACCCCTTCCACACACCCGCCCCATGGTTCGTCATTTCCACTGCTGGTCCCTTGGTGGCCCTTCTTCCCAGCAGCCCTGTTGTCTGCCTGATTGCGTGGGTGGGGGACTATGGCAGCTGACGAACAAGAGTCAAGTGAAATATTTTGCCGCTCCCAGCCCTGCTCAGCCGACAGAGTCAAGGGAAGAGAGCCAGCCTGCCAGCCAAGGAAAGCATTTCTATCCAGGGGATCCAACGCCTTCATGGAAGAGGTATGAAGTGCACAGGAAACGAGCACTGCAAAGTCATAATAACACTTCACTGAAGCCCCTTCCAAGCCCAGTGATCACTGCAGCGCTATATTCAACACACTTCTGCTAAAAGCTTGCAGTAAAAATAAACCGATAGTTGAAAAGGGAAAGACAACAAAACAGCACAGATGTGGTATGATCAAATTAAATGGCACATATAAGCTCGGGGTTTGTCTTTTTGAACATGAGCATGAAGTTTCCCCTTGGGAAAAACAGCACAGAGTGTCCACTTGGAGAGTATTCCGAAAAACAGGAGACGGTCAAGGCCTAATTCACCATTCCAGGAAGAGAATACCCAATTCCAGTTTGCTCTGGAAGAACCTGTCCTCATGGGAAAGGGAGTGTGGCAGTGCTGGGAGATTAGCTTTGGGGAAAGGCACTGAAGGAAGACTTCTACTTGCTTTTAATGAAAGCAGATTTGTCAGTGAGATTATAGAGCGGTCTGGTTAGGAGGGTATCCATACAGGAGACAGTGCTTGGAGCCCCAGGTTCTTAAGAAAAAGGACAAGGCCACTTTGAGCATACCATGCCTTCTCGTTTTCATTTATTTACTTCATTTATACTCTGCCTTTCTCCCCAACGTGCACCCAAAAGTGGCTAACATTGTTCACTTCTCCTTATGAGGTAGGTTAAGCTGAGAGACAGAGAAAGGGACTGACCCAAGGTTATGTAGCTGTCTTCTGTGGCAGAGCGGAATTTGAACCCAGAACCCGTTCCCCCCCCCCACTAGCTTTGTTTTAAAACAGATACCTTCTATGCGAGCATGCAATTTGAAAACAGTTTGCCACACATCCTTTGCCCACAGAAATCAAGTAAGCATCCTAAGGACAGAGACCTGAAAGATGTGGTGCGCTCTCTTTAACAGCCTCTCTTTTATTGTTTTGGTCATCTAGCCCAGTCTTTCTCAACTGAGAAACCCCTGAAACATTCTCCAGGCTTCAAGAAACCCCAGAAGTGGCATGATTATGCAGAATATGGTTGGGAAGCATAGCTGTGTACACGCCCACCTTGGCCCCTTCCCTCCCCACCCCCTCCTGGCTCATCACTGCCCATTTTGGGAGGGAAGGATGAGTTGATATGACCCCATAAGATCATATCACCCAATAAGTGTTTAACAAATTAAAAAAAATACATTAGAAGAGTGGGTTCTTATATGCTGCTTTTCTCTACCCGAAGGAGTCTCAAAGTGGCTTACGTTTGCCTTCCCTTTCCTCTCCCCACAACAGACACCCTGTGGGGTGGGTGAGGCTGAGAGAGCCCTGATATTACTGCTCAGTCAGAACAGCTTTATCAGTGCTGTGGTGAGCCCAAGGTCACCCAGCTGGTTGCATGTGGGGGAACAGAGACTCAAACCCAACTCGCCAGATTAGAAGTGAGAGCTCCTAACCGCTACACCAAGATGGTTAAAAAATAATTAACTTCCACCCACTCGGGAAACCCTTCCAGGGCCATCAAGAAACCTTGGGATTTCATGAAATCCTGGTTGAGAAAATCTTATCTAGCTTGATTAAGAACTCTAAAGCAGGGGTAGTCAATCTGTGGTCCTCCAGATGTTCATGGACTACAATTCCCATGAGCCCCTGCCAGCAAACGCTCATGGGAATTGTAGTCCATGGACATCTGGAGGACCACAGGTTGACTACCCCTGCTCTAAAGAACTTGAATGCGGGCAGCGCAATGTTGTGTTTGGCTTGGTTGGTCCTCAGGAGGAGTGACAAGGGGCTTTTGTTCCGAGATTTCAAAAAAAGAGAAGTTTTCAAACATCAGGAGCACCAATTCAGTCCATGCAACACTTCCAAGTCACACCAGAACTCGGGGCCACTCTGCATGGGATGCAAAGACCAAAATGAGTATCAGGTCTTCACTTGATTTCCAGTTGGAGAGAAGCCTAAACAAGAATGACTAAGGTGTGATGCTGGGAAGAGTGGCAAAGGTCATCAGTTTTACCAAAGCCAGAAATGGAGCATCCCCTGGCATGCCTGGAGATGACACTTCCATCACTATAAATCCAGTGCAGTGAATACTCTGGTTTCCCTCCTGCCTGTTGGTTCATTCTTTCCCCTGTCCCTGCTTTGCTAGATACAGTTGTGTGCTGGGTTTTATGGATTCTACTGCAATGAGACGATCGATCGTAAGGCTGCTGCTTTATTGTGAGTTTCCCTGTTTTATTGATAAGTTGTTATATTGTCAAAAGTCAGACTGGAAGCTGGCTTCAAACCTCAGCCACAGTGAGGGGAGGGAATATGAATATTTTTAAAACTGTGCAAAATCAAGACATTGCTTGAAATACCAGCACATGCAACATGAGAGACGCCCAACATCTTTCTCCCAGCTGGTGCCTGGGTTGCAAGAAAGTTGCATTTCGACCACTGGTTTTCTTCCAAGCTAACACTCCTCTATTGCCATGATGGGCACCGCAACAGGGACTAAGACAGCTTGGGTGCCATGGGCACCTGCAACACGAGGAGTGACCGCGAGCTCTTCATACGAGATTAAAACTTGGCAGTCTTTAAAATAAAGTCTCCGTTCACCCCGCCCACTAAGGTTACTCTGGGTACTCCTCATTTGGAAATTGCATGCCATATGGCAAATGGCACACATGGCATATGGCACGCAGACCATGGGGGAAGGTGAAAAACTGTTCTCCTCCAAGCACTCCTGCTTAAATTATTGGAAATTCCTAACAGCAATTTATGCCTTTTCCCAAAACAGTCTCCATAGGGCAACTTGTGCCATTTAGAAGGTTCTCCCAACGACCAGGAACAAGTTTTCAGAGGGCTGCAATGGAAATGGGCAGTGTGGTAGAGTGGATATAGTATTATTCTAAGAGTTGGGAGGTCCAACTCTCCACTTTGCCATAAACCTCATTTGCCCGTCATTCTCTCTCTGCCCCACCTAGCTGGCAGGGCTGCTATGAAGCCAAAATAAAGGAAAAGAGCCATATATAGAAGAAGAAGAAGAAGAAGAAGAAGAAGAAGAAGAAGAAGAAGAAGAAGAAGAAGAAGAAGAAGAAGAAGAAGAAGAAGAAGAAGAAGAGGAAGAGTTGGTTCTTATATGCCGCTTTTCCCTACCCAAAGGAGGCTCAAAGCGGCTTACATTCGCCTTCCCATTCCTCTCCCCACAACAGACACCCTGTGAGGTGGGTGAGGCTGAGAGAGCCCTGATATCACTGCCCAGTCAGAACAGTTTTATCAGTGCTGTGGCGAGCCCAAGGTCACCCAGCTGGTTGCACGTGGGGGAGTGCAGAATCGAACCCAGCATGCCAGATTAGAAGTCCACACTCCTAACCACTACACCAAACTGGCTATATATGGAGATAAAATGGAAAGAGAAAATGGAGGAAAGAGCCTTCAAGTAGGGTATGATAAAAATGAGGCTGCCAATTGCTCTGAGACCTGAATCATTCCCAGTTCTCAGAGTCTTTGACCCATATTTCAGAACCAGGGTGGGATTCCCCCCACCCCTTTACAAAAAGAAATGGGTAGCTGAACCTTTTCATGGGGAGGGGTGGGTGGGTGGAAGGAAAGGAAAGGAAATAACATCCCAATAAGCCTTTATTAAAGAGACATGAGATTATTTTCCCTCCAGGCAGTTGCAACTTTGCCTTTTGGGCTGTTTTTGCCCATGCATGATAATGGGCCTAAAACACACACATGGATTTTAAGGAATGCTGCTTGCATGGAAATTAGCAGCAACTCAAGCCCTGCCTCTCTAGGGCATTCCAGCATCTTGCAGCTGCCATCATGAGCCTGCACTTAGTCTTCAGAGCCAAGTTGAAATGTTATGTCCCTCATGTGGAGACTGCCAAGAAAGCCCTCCCTGTAGAAATGCTCCGTGGAATGGTGCAGCATGCCTGAATGCTCACATCTCTCCTATCAGCCACAGCTGATGAGGCAGAGACTTCGGAGTTACCCACAGGGAACTGAGATGGACATGATACGGATCCTGAAAACATTGGTGGTTTATTATTCCAATGTATATATCGCCCCTTCCCCCCAAAGTATGGAGCAGTTCACAATAGTATAAAACAGGCATCACAAATGCAGTGAAAACAGCACAAAAATACGTAGTATAACCCTACCCCAAAATCAGAATTGATAGTGGACGGTTAATGGATTCCCATTCTCTCCTTACTGTGGCTTTTAAGTAGGGCTATTTCCTAACTATGATGAAGCTGTTATTCAGGGCTGGCATCAGTGTACCCTGATGTGGGGCAGCTGCCAGGGCCGAAGCTGTCTGCCTTCTTCCTCCTGCCTGCTCACCCACCAACCTAAATTCAAGTGCACTGCCTCCTGTGTTCCCAGGGGCACATGCTGTGAGCACAGGAGGTGGGAGGATGCCCAGGCAGATAGGTGGCACATGGGTGCATGGGCTGGAAGGGAGGCATGAGCAAAGCATTCAGAGGAGGGAAATGGGCCCAGGACCTCCCAAAACAGGAGCCCAGTTCTGGAAGGTGAAGGGTGAGAAGTGCTGTTTTTGTTCTTCAAGCTCTCCCTACCTACAGGAGTTGAGCCACTTGCTCGCTTCACTAGGACACCAGTCCGAATCCCAGATGAAGCAGCTTGTGGCCGCCACTAGCAACATGGGCTGGACTGCAGCCAATGTCCTGGGAAGCCTTGAAGGGGTTTTGTTTTTTTTTGCTACTCCTGCAGAGCTTATCAAGGGAAAACTTTCATTAATAGCTCGTTTTTTCTTTGCAAGTATCTTGGATCCCTGACAAGTCTTATCTCTTTTCAGAACTGCCATTTTCTCCTTCTTGCTCAAGGAACCAATGCAGAGACACCGACACAACACAGACACAACATCCAAGGAAAAGAAATGCCACAACCACCCACCAACCAGTCCCTTCCTGCAAGAGGTGGGACTGCTGCAGAGTACACGGAAGGGGTGAGGTGCCTGCAGTGCCGTGTGTGGCCTGGAGATCCCCCGTGGGAAAGAAGGCCGTCTCCAAACTTCCAGAGCACTGCAGAAGGCTGCAACCATTTGAAGGACAGGGTGACTTTTACAGCAGCAGATGGAGTAGCAAATCCTAGCAAATCCCAGCCAAGGGGGTGAATAATGCCAAGCCTTGAGAGCTGCGTCTGCATTGGTGCCATTCCCTATCCCACTGAGATTTGTACCCCTTGCAATCGGGATTCTTTACTGAGAATGAGGCCAAGAAGAAGCCTCTACAAGTTAGGGCAGTAGTAGCACTTAACCAGGAGGAACAGTAAAAGTGACTCAGGTAGGCCAGGAATTGAACCTGGGACCTTCTGCATGCAAAGCAGATGCCCTGCCCTAAGCCATGCTCCCACCCCAAATGACTTCTACTGAGTCAAACCACTGGTCTGTGTTATTGTTTCTGGCAGAGGCTCTCCGGGGTTTCTAGTGGACAGATTTATACCAACTACCACTTGAGCCTTTTATCTGGAAAGGGCAGAGATGGTATCTGGGACTTTAGACATGCAAAGAGGATGATATCCCACTGAGCCATGGTCCTTCTTCAACACAGAAACTATGAAGGGTAAAGCACCCTGTCTGTGTTAATTGTGGAGATAACGTAACCTTGAAACGAAGATAAATCCAAGGTATTTTGAAACCAATGACACTCCAGAGCAGGGGTGGTCAAACTGTAACCCTCCAGATATCCATGGACTACAATTCCCATGAGCCCCTGCCAGCGTTGTAGTCCATGGACATCTGGAGGGCCACAGTTTGACCACCCCTGCTCCAGAGGATGCCTGAGCAGTGCAGTGGTTAAGAGCAGCAGACTCTACTCTGGAGAACGAGATTTGATTCCCCGCTCCTCCACCTGAAGCCTGCTGGGTCACCTTGGGCCAGTCACAGTTCTGTCAGAACTCTCTCAACCCCGCCTGCCTCACAAGGTGCCTGTTCTGGGGCGAGGAAGGGAAGGAGATTGTAAGCCCCCTTGAGATTCCTTAAGGTAGAGAAAAACAGGGTATAAAACGCAACTCTTTTTTTCTTCTTGGATGCTACAGCTGCCACTGCTGCTATGATGTGATTCTCAAGGCAAGCATGCATGAGTGGCAAAGAATCTGGGGCACACTTTCAGGATTGCACCCTGCACCCACTTCCTCATCTCATGCGCAGAAGACTGCTACAAAGAATATGCCCCTGCAATGAAGTCATGACAAATCTGGCAGATTAAGACAGCACTGGCTGAATGAATCTCCTGAATTGCACCCCAGTGGAAATGGTCTCTGCATAGAAATTCTCCGTCAAGCATGTCAATCCAGCCAGCTGATATCTGTAAAGTAAAGCAGTGAGAAATCAGTGAAATTCTCATGGGTGGCATGTTATCCTAGGTAGACAGCGCCTGAAATTACGGCCCAAGATCCCATGGAGCTTTGTAATTTGTTATTTGGTACTGTTTCTCACACTTCTAGATCGGTGCTAGTTCAGGCAAGCAGAGATTGTCTCTTCACCAATTTACCAGCCGATGCCGCCACTCAGTGCTAGGAATCTAATACTAGGGAGAGAGGTGCAGAAAGACCACTGGCTTCCCAAGGCCTAGTGAACCTGGCTGCCAGGAGGTCATGACACCCAATTTCTGCAATCACATCGTGCTCTGCGCTCATTCTGCAATCCTCCCCGATGCTCTCCGCTCTCCTAGCCTGGGAATCTGGCTGCTTTTTCAAGCAGGCATCTGGTGACTTTCCTCTTTCGGAAGCTAACAAGAAAGAACCCACTGGGTCCCAGCGCCCATTAGCTCAGCCGGATCAATCCCACATGGCCTCCAGGAAAAGAGAAACAAATCACACCAAAAAAAGGGGAAAAAGGAAAGAAAGAACTCAGCTCCCAACCCGACCCACAGAAAGCTGCAGACGTGCCACTCCAAACAGAACTCTCTGTTCCAGCCTTTTTCAGGCATCGTAATGAGGACCCGTTCAGGGAACACAGTTTTTATCGCTCCATTAATTCCTGAACAGCGTAAGATTCCCTCCCCTTCTCCAGTGACATCTAGGTAAGCCATGAATTCTGGTCAAGCATCACATATTTCCTCCAGGTGAAAACCAAACTTCCTTTTCCCTGGAACAGTCAGTCTATCAGAGGTTAGACTACAGGGTAGGAACAGTTAACTTACCGAGCCTCAAGTGTGCAGCTTTTCTTGAAACACTGTCAAGCTGCCCAAGGTGAACACTTCATCTGCCCTACAACACAAAAGGTATTATCCTCTTCTACAGGCGGCAGATGTCCCATTGCAAGGATACCAAATCTCCTCCTACATCAGGCTAAAACCGCCTAGTGTGTCCTTAACATTCTCCTTCATTTGCTTATTTTAAAATATATATATACCGAATCCTTCTGACATGATACAAGTTTACCAGGCATCTTTCAAAATAAGGTATCAGAGATATTAATAAGAACCAAGATAAAAACCAATTCTAAAAATCCTAACATTGGAGACAACAGCAGAGCAGTACTAACTCAGAACTGGAAATGTAGGCGTATCGAGCTACAATTGCCTGGAAGGTTTAAAAGGTCTTAGCTAGATGCCTGGAAAAGAGAAATATTTGCGGTCAAATAGTATTCCGGAGCAGAAGCACCATTACCGAAGGCACCATAGAACAGACCACATCCTGGTAACCATCATATTGAAGGTGGGGCATAAGAAACAGTGCCTCAGGCCATATCTTGAGCAGGTTTCTGAGTTTTGTGACAGATTTTTGGATCCACGTGGGATTGTGCCCTTCTTGTTAGTTCCTTCAGGTGAAGGATGCACTTCCCCAAACAACAGTTTCTGTTATCCAAAAGGCAGATTGTCTAAGCTGTTTTTAGTCTCTCTCCCAGACGGGGAATTAGAAATAAATGCAGAGATCTGTGAGCAAGAGCTGGCTTTCAAGGTCCTCTTGAGGATAGGTTAGACAGAACTGTACACTGTTTCTTGTCCAGATGAGGCATATGAAGACATGTGAAGCTGCCTTCGACTGAATCAGACTGCTGAGCCACCAAGGTCAGCACTGTCTTTTCAACTCTCCACGATTTCAGGAAGAGGTCCATCATGTCACTTGCTACCTGATCCTTAACTGGAAATGCCAAGGACTGAACTTTCTGGAAATGCCACGGATTGATCTTCTGTATGGCAAGCAGAGACTCTTCCGTGGAGCCCCTCCCCTGGGAGGCAAACAACAGGCTGTGTGGGGAAACAGACACAGCAGTACCTCTGGGTACCAGACAGAGCCACCACCTTCATGGGCTGCTTGGAACCTTCTCCAGCCACCAGGGCTGGTCATTGTCTGGACTAGATGATTTACTGCTCTGTGGCGCAGAGTGGTAAGGCAGCAGTCTGAAAGCTTTGCCCATGAGGCTGGGAGTTCAATCCCAGCAGCTGGCTCAAGGTTGACTCAGCCTTCCATCCTTCCGAGGTCGGTAAAATGAGTACCCAGCTTGCTTGCTGGGGGGTAAAACGGTAATGACTGGGGAAGGCACTGGCAAACCACCCCGTATTGAGTCTGCCATGAAAACGCTGGAGGGCGTCACCCCAAGGGTCAGATATGACCCGGTGCTTGCACAGGGGATACCTTTACCTTTACCAAGCAGGACAGTCCTTGTCTACATGACAGGTTTACAGCGTTCATCTGTTAGAGTAGAGCTGTGATGGCCTGGGGAAAAAACTGGTGTGTGTATTTTGTTTTCATCAAAGTGGGGTTTTTTTTGGGGGGGGGCAGGGAAAAGACTAAGAAAACCTTCCTATTAAACAGCTTCTCTCCTAGAATGAGTAAAATGTTTAAATAAGGTTTTAGATAAATAAAATGTACAGAGCGAAGGCTTTTATGTAAAGGAAATGTACAGCATGAGATAATGTCAAGCATTAAACTTGCAATGGCTTGTGAAGGGCATCCCATTTCCCCCCTGTACTCCCCTCCCCCACTGTTTCCTCTCTTCCCTGACAACCCCCTAGTCCCGTTTCCCATCACCACCCATCCTCCCTTTATCAGCTCCTTTGTTTTCAGTTTTCCTTCATTCCTCCCCTTCCCAGGAAAAGTCTGGCTGAATTGTCTGGTGGCCACTGATATTGTGCTGGGCCCCATTTGCAAGTCTAGGCAGTGCTTTGGCCTTCAAGTCCACCCCTATTCCTGCCATGGCTTTGTTTTCCAGAAACTAATGCATGGAAAGTGCAGCCATACTGATGCAGTTGCCTAGCAATCTCCAAAATGGTAACAGAAAGCTCAGTGGGCATTCCTTTGTTAAAGCTACAGGCACTGTTGCTATTCTTTTGGGGAGTTTTAATCGCTAAAATATTTTTTTTGTTTAGATTTCATCTTTTCCTGCAAAAGTTGGTACTTGGGGTTTTCAGAGAATTCCCCCTGTAATTATCTCCATTTTGCAAATCTAATTTCACTCTATGGTTCATTTCAGAAACAGATTTATAACAATTCCTGTGGATATCGTAGACAGGTATAACACATTTTCAAGGTTATAGTTATTGTTTGACTGAAACTAATTTTTTCCACAATTAATATAAAACTTGTAGTAGTTAACACAATCCACCAGCCAACGAAACCCAGCTTCAAATATCTATTTGGCTGTGATGTTCATGGGGTGAGCTTGGGCCAGTCACTCTTGGTCCAACCTATGTCACAGGATCATTATGAAACTAACATGGAGGACGGGAGAACCGCATGGGGATTAAAAATGTAATGGGTGACCTACAGTAACAATGATTCTCAATTTGGTTCTAACCCCCAGCCCTCCCCAAACAGTTCCATATCACATTATGGACTGAGACTGTATTAAACATGCCAACCAGGCAGGGGAAAATGTTCTTTCCCTTTAATAGAGATCCAATATTCAGAAATGGGCAGCTGAAACTTTTCATCGTAGGGAACTAAATGACATCAACTGATAACTGCCATAGATTAAACAGCTATTAAAGGGACCGGTGGAGGGACCAGTTTAAACCCTGGCAGCCAAGACAGAAGAGATTCCCTCTGCTTCCCACAATTGGATTAAAGGATCAGGATAGGCGTTTCTTCAGAAAGCAATTACATCTGGGTGTGTCACCACCATGGCAAATTTAAACATCCCACATTCATTCAACACAGGGACAAACAGAAATGTTTACTATTGACAGTAACCGTAACCATCCATCAACATTGGCCAGACTTGAATTCTTCACTTGCTCAAGAGCACCAACACACATCACAGAAACAAAACATGCAATCAGTTCTGGTTGGGAAAGGGAAGGCAGTCAAAAATGAATATTGGGCAGTCAAGTGGGCGGCCTTCATTTGTATGCTATGCAGGAGGTAAGTCTAACTGAGCATCCAAATGGAAAGCATGAAAAAGAGACTGACACAGATAGGCAAAGCAGGAAATCTCTTTAAAAACTGCAAAACTTCAAAACTCTGTTCTATTACAAATAAGGTGTAGGATGGTGGAATTGACCTCCTAAGTGTGGAAGTGTGTTTATGTGATTAGTCTGCTCGGTCACGCTCCCTTTCCCCCCACCAATTAACATTACCTCGAGTATAAATGTGAAATATTTACATCCTAGGCTTTCTGCAAATTGTGGGAAGTTAAAGTAAAACCAACAAAAATATTTCAAAAGAGAGAACACTGATCACAAAAAACCAATCAATCTTATAAACAGCAGAACTGTAAAACATGTTTAAATTAAAAATTCAAAAATTTTCACAAATTCACTCCCTATAAAAGGTAGTGGTGGTTAGTTCCCATGATCCAGCATGGACAAGAGAACGTTCTCTTGAAGGTATCCCATTCCAATACGGTCCTTACTCAATTTGAAATGTTCTTTACGGAGGTGCGTTCAGAACTAGAGATAGTACTGGTGTAATAATGCTTGGGCTAAGAGTTAGGGACTGCAGACAATACTACTATGTATAGTTCATAATATTGGTTGCCCTTAGTAAGAGCCTACTATGTAACTTTTGCATTATTTTTAACTAGAATCAAAGCCCATTTTATTAGGAAATAAAATGGGTGCTAGGCCCCCCTCCCCAGGGAAGCCTTCGCAGGGCAAAGGCTTCCTGGGGGCTGGCGCAGCGCGGCCACCCGCCCCCGACCTGGGGCGTTCTCCCTGGCCCAGGAACAGCCTCGCCGTGTCGCCGACACAGCGAGGCTGCTGCCAGGGCCGGGAGAAGGCCGGCACCCACCCACCCCCCGGCAGCGACCCGGGGCCGGGAGAAGACTTGCATTGTTGGGCGGGGGGCTGGAAAGGAACGGCTCCTTTCCCAATGGGGAGGAGAGGTTGCCAGGAGGACTCACCGCCTCGGAGGTCTTTTCCATCTGTGCGGCGACTCCCCTGGTGGCCAAGGCGAGGCCGGGCCAAGCAGTCAATAGGGAGCCGCGCAAAGTGCGGCTCCTCATTGGCCACTTGGCCCCTGAGTGCCACTTGGAGGGGTGAATCAGGAGCCGAGAAGCGGCTCCTGATTCGCCCCTCGAAGTTTTTATCCCGGACAGGGCCCGCCCTAACTCCTCCCCAGAAGCCCTTAGCCTTTTATTTAATCTGCTCTGCAGGAGCGGTTATATTAACACCGTATGTGTTATATTAACACCGTATGCTTTGCTTCCTCTATGGTTCAGATTTCTGGTTGGTTCCAGATTCCTACAATCCAAATCCTATTGCACTGTTTATTGGATGTTGCATCCTGTTAACTATATTGACTTGCTCTGTGAAACCTGCCCTCAGTCCCAGTAAGAAAGGCAGATTGTAAATAACGCAAATAAACAAGTTTAACCTCAGGAAGGTAAGAGATGGGTGAAAAAAACAGGAGGATACCAGAAATATTACAAAATACCAACTAAACAGTAAACAACCAGTCTGCATATATAAACAGTGTAATAAAACTATTGCTTTTGGTGAAAACTCAAAGGCTGAACCAGGTTCAGTTCTCATTTCTTTATTTCCAGTTCTCCAAATTCGACAAGTTATCCAGGTTGTTGTCCTTGTTTTGAATTACAACATTCTTCTTCAAGTTCCAATGGTAATATTTAAATACATAACAACTGAGTTTCCTAAAGGATTTATATAACTGCTGACTAACAGACCTTCAAATATTTCTTAACTGTGCTCCAAGCCGTCTTAGTTGGTATTTGGTTACAGGTAGGCCGATTCCGCACTGGTGGCGCCACTTGGGGGGCACTTTTTAGCACACGATTGGCGCTGGTGCTGAAATGTGTCCCCCTGGGGGACTCAGCTGTGGTGGACAGGTTCTGCCACATGGGGGGGCAGTGAGGGTTTATTATTTTGCAGGTGGGATTATGCGAGGGGTGGATATCTTTTAGTGATACAGATGCTGCTTTTTAATGCCCCACTTTTCACTACCCACAGAAGTCTCAAAGCAGCTTACAATCACCTTCCCTTCCTCTCTCCACAACAGACACCCCCTGCGTGGTAGGTGTAGCTGCCCTGAAAGAATAGTGACTAGTCCATGATCACTCAGCTGGCTGGATTTGGAGGAGTGGAGAGTCAAACCCAGTTTTCCAGATTAGAGTCTGCTGCTCCTAACCACGTTGGTCTGAAGAGCACCAGAGGCAGAAAATGACCATCTTTCTCTCTACATCTCCTTTTACTCTGCAGATAGATGGGCCAGCAGTCTGGAAATGGATACCCAGAAGCAGACATTTGCCTACAAATGGTCCAACTCATCCATAAATTGCATAATCTTAGCTCCTTATATTGTAGCAAATATCACCATTAAGAGAACCTGTGCATATCCACATTTCTCCTGGTGATTAAGTTGCTAAAAGCTGTGCACTTAAATAAATAGGAGAAAACACACATCTTAGCAGAGAATTATCATATGGAATCATATGGCTTAATTTGGATATTATCACGTAGTTTACTAACTTGCCATAATATGCTTTTGCCTTATAGCTCCACAGTTATGATGGTTGTTCATTTAGTCTGAGGAAGAGCGCATGCACTCAAAAGCTCATGCCTTGAATAAGTCTTTGTTGGTCTTAAAGATGCTATTGGACTCTATTTTGGTTGTACATCTTAACAAAGTTATTTAAAATGAAGAATTGGAGGTGGGGGATAAAGGACAGGAACAGCCACAAAGGTGAGAAAAATAACAGCAATGAACTGAAGAGAAGAGACAGCCTGACTGTAGAATTAGGGCATCTACAAAGGAAGAATAGTTGGCAAGATTTTAAAGGTGGGACCAAAGGACAGCACATCCTGTGAGTTAGCTCTTGCCATGTCTCTTCTACCGCCCCCTGCAACAGACAACCATCCATCCATCTATCTAGCATCTGGCAAAGAAAAACAGCGCATATTGGCTATCAGTGAGGTTGCCATGGTATCAGAAGATGCTGCTGGGCAACAGTGCTCTGGTATAACCTTTCTTACCCAACAGTACACGGATTTACTGATAACTTCATCTTTCTGCTCTGCTCTTCTGTAACTAACGGCTGTTTCCTTTTCACTGTGAATAATACACATGCAGGAATATCTACCAATCTGAAGCACAGCTACTTGGGGGAAAAACTGCTATAATCTGACGACAAAATACATTTGTTTTTTTTTGGGGGGGGAGATTATGTTTGTCAGCACAACAATGTTTTCTACAGCAGACATGCCAAATGTGAATGAGAGATATATGCCCTTGAACACCCTGCTTTGGAATCCTATTCCAAAAGGGGATTGGCAATGTCCATTTTTTAAAGCAAGTTGTGAGATCTTGAGAAAGGGGAAAGCTTATGTAATAACAATATTTATTTTTATAGCCCGCCCTTCCTGGTAGTCTCTGGGTAGGTGACAGCAGTATAAAAATATATTTAAAAATACAATTTACATAAACAATGAACATAAACCATATTATTTAGGATTGAAAACCATTAAAAGCTGCCTCCTAAAAACCTTTACAGAGAGAAGGCTAGTTTAATGGGGGGAGGAGTGTTTTGTGAGTGGGTGGGTTTCTTGGACAGGGAGGTCAGCAGTTTCTTCTATGGTAGTTTCCTGGCCTCAGCCCAGAACAGGAAGTGGCAGGTTGAGCCAGGCCTTCCCGCAGCCCCTGACATCCAGCCTCAGTATTCCACACAGCTCTCAGTGTCTCCTCCAGGGTGACTGACGCTCCTTTTTAAAAAAAACAGGCACTACTCTATGCCTTTAACAGCAAATACGTCCTATAGTTATTGCTGTTTGTTATGGGTGCAACCATGGTTCTGGTGGCAAATAAGCAAACAGCAGATGTGCACCTACAAGTGGCTCTTTCTGACTGATGCCAGTTCAGAACTGAGGATTTTTGATGACACTAAAGTGCAGTACACTCCACACTGAATTACAAGAAATGTTACTAAAGCCTATATTTTGTTTATATTCCACTTTCTCCCCATTGGGGGCCAAATGTGGTGTGCATCATTTCCCTCTCTTCCCTTTAGCCTTGCAATAAACCTGTGAGGTTGTTACCCAAGTTGGATCTCTCAAAGGGAAATGTGGAGAATCATGAATATAGCAAGAGGCTGGGTAAAGCAAGATCTTTTCCACCAAATTTTACGGGGTACATGAAGATGACAATTAAGCTTACACTCAAGTGGATTTATTTGGTGATAATGTCTGGGTATATTCAAAACACACACAAGCATAAACATACATACACTACGTTCTACAGGGGAAAAGGTTAGGGGAATATTGCACCTGTCTTGGGTCCAAGCAGCAAAGACTCAGGGTTGATGACATCAGTGGTGGAAAGGATGCCAGGTGTGGAGGGATCAATACAACACACAGACATTTGGGGGTGTGCAGGATTTGATATAGAGTTTGAAATTCCCAGGCCAGCCCAGAGACTGCCCACTAGGAGGTATGTGACTGATGACTGTTTGTGAGTTATGGATGAATCTGGCAGGGTGGGTGGCATATGAAGTCACTAGAGTGGGAGATACGGAGTAAGCTCATCAAGTGGAACAATACCTTGGCTAGGTATGATGTGTTATTACTGGCCCTGTATTGCTTAATCAGGAAGGACTCTGAGAAGGGAGTACAATAGGAGACATTTAGGGGCAGGAGATGCTGCTAGCCAGAAATTACACTGGACAAAAGAGGCAAAAGAAGTTGCAGTTAGTACCTGGAAAGAATATTCTTTTCCTGTAGATAGTCTAATGGTCTTTGGGTGGGGGGGGGATGTGATTTAGATAATGTGCACATTCAGTTCAGTTGGGCAAGCAGGAAGCAGAAGATAAGGTTCCAGGACAGCTCAAGCCAGATGGAAACCTGGCCTGGCTTTTCTAGGCAAGAGAAAGAAATCTAGTGAAGCCACACAAGATGGAGACCTGGCCTGGCTTCCTAGGTTCATCGAGGGGCCCTGCTGACTCCACAGTCAGTCTCTGCTAGGCTGGTTTCTGCGTGTACCACCCTGCTCAGAGTCCACTCATGGGCTTCTGTGCATGAAGGTGTCCCTGTGTGAGGCACCCTTCCATTATGGGCTACCTTTATGGTAACAAGGTAGGCTAGGCTGAGGGTATGTGAAAGGCCACAGATCACCCAGGAAGCTGCCATGGCAAAGGTAGGCTCCGAACCTGGTTCACTCTTCCCACCACCGCTGGCCTGGCTCTCCCTATCATATATATGTTTTGGTAACGTGACAAAGCTGTCAGGAGAAAGGTGAGCTTTAAAATGTCATAATAAAATAAATAAGTAGACAGGATTATCAAAGTATCCTCTGTGAGGGATTACCCTCAGTGACAGCCCACACGCCTCCAGTGGTCCATAATGAAGCTAACTGGTGGTTAACTCAAGTAAACTGTGCCTTTTGTCAGTAAAACAGCATTTCCTACAACAGACATGCCAAGTGTGAATGAGAGAGATGTGCCCTTGAACATTCTGCTTAAAAGCGTCCCCAGCCACTGAGATCTTGCCTGCCATGAGTCTGGTCTTGGCTGTTGCATGATCTCCTCTCTAAAAGACAGCAGGACTAGCTTGCAAGATGGTTTTCTGAAGGCCAGAAAAAGCCACTTTGCTTCAGTAGGTCTTTGCAATGAGGTCACGTTTTTCAATATGTTTTATTGACCAGAGTATAAAGCACTTAGTTCTTTAATCTGGATTGTTTTAGAGAATGAGAGTTTCTTGTGGCTACTATAAAATTCCATAAGAGCTCCTTGTGGGCCAAAAGATGAAGCAAAAAAACGATTAAAGGTAATAAACTAAAGCAGATACGGGACAGTGCATGAAACACCATGCCCGTAGCAGGCCTGGTTGCTAGGGGAAGCATGTAGCCAGAGTGACACACAGATATTTAGCAGAGGCAACATATCCTACCAAGCCATCAACCAAATTTTTGGTGTAGGCGCTGGTGACAGAAGATGCAGAACCAAACTTTTAAAGAACAAAAATGCCATTCAAGACTCTTCTTTATTTCTTTACAAATTTTTATTCTGTCCCCCTCTGCAAGGAACTCAAAGTAGTGCACATCATGCTCCCTTCCTCCATTCTACCCGCATAACCACCCTGTGAGACAGGTAAGAGTGAAAGAGAGGGACTGAGTGGGAGTCAGGTGGCATCCCCAGCCGAGTGGCGATTCAGATAGGGTTCCCCGGATCCTAGTCTGATGTAGGCTTGTGCACCGGGGCCCGATCCAGGTCAATTCGGCTTCAGTAGCCATTGAAGTCAATGGCGCCTGCATGGGGGTGGGGGTGGGGGTGGGGGGTTCAGTTACAGTCTCCAAACTTTCAGGGTAGCTCCTGGAGGCTCTCCCCTGGCCCCCTCCGGATTTTACAATGATTGGACCACGGGGTCCATATCCAGGAGCTCTGAAAGTGGGTGCCCCCATCTGCTCCATTCTATCCAATGAGATGGACTCTCTATTGGATAGAATGGAGAGATGGGGGCACCCTCTTTTGGAACCCCTGGACGTGGACCCCATTGTCCATTTGCTGTGAAATTTTGATGGGGGTCAGAGAAGAGCCTCCTGGAGCTACCCCAAATGTCTGGAGGCTATAACTGGAACCCCAACCCCCCAGGCCCCAGGAAAGGTGGGAATGCCAGACTTCCCATTAAAGTCAATGGCGCCACTGACTTTAATGGATGCCGAAGCACAAGCCTAGTGACGTGCCAAACCCAATCACACTGGCAAGATCCTAACTCTAATGCATCTCAGAAGTAGGTTAAAATATGTAAATATATGTCAATCTGTATAACTTATTCCCACGGCAGATGTGGTTTTCCAAGGTAAAGAGTTTCTAGCTCCTTAATTATAAGAGCCACCCTCTCACATGTTAAGCCTTAACCATACAAGGCTATATCTATTGGAGTTGTTTGTATTTCTCACAAAGTACCATAGATTAGTTGGCAAGGTGCAGTGTGCTATATTTAGACTATTTGGCATTAAAAGGAACACCCTCCCCCCCCCCCAAAAAAAAAAGTGCTGAGAGGATCACGTAGACACGCACAGCTTGTGAAATCTTGTATAAACTCTGCAAAGTTGTTAGTTACCAGAAAGGATGGGAGAAAGAGGAATTCAAGTTCTTCCAAACCCAGTATTAGAGGCCGGAATGATGAGTTGCAGGCTGGGGTACATTTTTCATAGCCTTGCATTTGATATGACAGAGCTAGTTCTTTTCTTTTTAAAGTAATTGCGCTTGTGAAGCACTTCCAATATAAGCAGAACAAATTCCAGGGACTGCGGATTTGGCAAGCAGAACTGGTACCAAACTACAACAAATCTCGACACGGAAGAGTTGATGCTGGGAAAGGGAGCGGAAGATGAGCAAAGAAAGCTTTCTTTGCTCAGAGGAGGGTCTAAGAGGTGTAATCTGTGACTCAGCCAAGACAGCCCTAGACTCTATTCAGCACATTCATTCAGAAAAATGCCTCCTCATCATCCAGAAGGGAGAAGCAAAAGATATCACTATAGGGCCGCAAATACTCTTCCTGGCAACCCATCAATGCAGAAGATCCAGATGTGCATTCAGGACACAGCAGCCACCTTCATCCCCATCCGCCCTTCAAGATCTATGCACTTTGAGTGATAAATGTTGCCCCTGAATACAGAGCACACATAAGTAACTGCAGGTGCCATATAGTTCACTTTAATGAGCTCATAAAGAGCTGTAGGTGTGAGGAAGTGACAAAGATTTTTGAAAAGTACAGCATAGGGGGAGGGGGAATTTCAGGAGGCAAAAGTATCCTCATCCCGGTTGTCCCACTGAAAAAAATTTGCAAAGGCGCTCAGAGACCCTCAAGGAAACCACTGATGGTGCAGAAAATGCTGGTTAGTCTGCCAGATGTTAGTTAAAGGAAGGGAAGGTGATGGTAAGCTACTTTGAGAGTCCTTTGGGTAGTGAAAAGCAGAGTATAAAAACCAACTCTTTTTAATACGTGTAAATTTCTGTTTGTCTGTTTCTCACCTCCTCTTCCACTTGTAAGCAGGGAAAAGAACTGTTTTTTCAAACTACCTTCGTATTCCATTTTAATAACTAGTTGCAAATGTTTATTTCTGTCATTTCAGACAGACCCATTTTAGAAACTGGCTGCTAATGGAATTTATTTATTTTTTCATTTATATACCACTCTTCCTTGCAGGAATGGTTTACAGCAGCGGTCTGCAACCTTTCAGCAGCCGCAGACCGGCTGCCGCCCCCCCACCCTCCCCGAAGCCCAAATCGACGTTCTCTCACCCCCAGGAGCGAAACAGACAAAAACTGTTTACCTATGGGTTTCACCCCTTTTATGAATTTTTAATCACATTGTAAAATACCTGTAATGCTTCCTGCAATGCCGTCCGATCTTCCTTTGAGGGTTTTTAAAGTGTTCTAATGCGAGCACTGGAGCGCTAAACTGCTACAGTACTAGAGTGCTATAGCGCTCACATTAGAACATTTTTAAAAACCTCCGAGGAAGATGGTGCAACTAAAGATTGTGTGACTAAAAAGGCTGGGAGGGGGGAAGGGCACTGTTTGAAATGACTACAATGCTTTAGAGCCTGCTCATTAATGGAAGGAAATTCTCATGGTATGAAACTCCTCTCCCTGTATCACTTTACTTGAAATCGGGCCCAACAACAAATAACATCTGGTTGAGAACAGTAATATGAAAATCCCTACTCTCTCCATCTACTTGCCAGATGACAACAAAAGGAAACAATACAGAGATTCGGGAATTCAGACAAACCACAGTTGGTCCAAACAGTTGTTAACAAACCAGCCACTGTCCTGAATCAGAAATCCCAGTTTGGTGCCAGCCAATGAGTTATGGCTTGATGGAACATTTGCATTCAGACATCATAACTAACTTAGGTTGGCTCAAGGCACAGATTGTAACACTGTCTGAATGCTGCCTTTGTTTCTAATTTTCTCATAGAGCAGAAATTCTATTAACTAGGTCCTACTTAGGGCTACCATAACAAAAATGCAGAAATAATGTGTTTTTCAGACTGTCGTCAATACCATGGGAAAGTTACAGTAGGTGCAAAATTGCACTGCTGGAATTTTACCTTTGCACAGGCCTAACCTATGACCTAGAAGAGAAACTTCCTGCATCCCTCTGTAATTCACTGCCTTTCCAAGACTACCCTTTTTGGGAATATTTCCATTATTGGTTTTAATTAGCCTGTTGGTGAATCTGAGTGTATTAACTGGGAGTCCACATTCTACAGATCTATGTGTTTTAAAATTCATCATTAGTAACATCATCAGTTACAAACCAAAGAAGCTGAGCCTGCTGGTCATATAAGCACGTGGTAATTATATATCCAAGGACTGCGAGGTAAACAAACCAGTCAGTCCTAGAGGAGATCAGCCCTGACTGCTCCTTAGAAGGCCAGATCCTGAAGATGAAACTCAAATACGTTGGCCACCTCATGAGAAGGAAGGACTCCCTGGAGAAGAGCCTAATGCTGGGAGCGATTGAGGGTAAAAGAAGGGGACGACAGAGAATGAGGTGGCTGGATGGAGTCACTGAAGCAGTTGGTACAAATTTAAATGGACTCCGGGGAATGGTAGAGGACAGGAAGGCCTGGAGGATCATTGTCCATGGAGTTGCAATGGGTCGGACACGACTTTGCAACTAACAACAACAAATTATATATCAGGAATAATTCTTATCTAGTTTTCATTGAGGTGTCTAGGTTTGAACATTCAGATTCCAAATCTTAATCCTATCGTTTGCTGGATGACAGATGCCACAGGATTAAATTGTTTCATATTGTGCAACCCACTTCAAATCTCAGAGGGAAAGGCAGCCTTCAAAGAAAATAAACAAAGTAAAAGATGGGGGGGGGGGGAGAAGGCTCACCAGATTCCATGTCCTTTCCAAAACTACAGCTACACAGGAGATTTCAAGGAGGTCTAGTCAATGCACTTACAGGTTATCTTTCTATATGCAGGAACAGGGGGCAGGATGAAGATGCATTATTATGAGAGGCCCCACCTGAAGTCTGAAATGATACAACCCGGAAACAAGCTTCCTGTTTCACTCATGGCCAAACTATGTGTTTACATTGGAGATCTGTGGCCTGTCCTCCATTTGTCAGGTCTTTTGAGCATAAAATGTAGACAGTGAAGTGGTGGGTTCAGACCAAGATTGGGCAGGGGAGAGAGCTACTGTTTTCCGTTTCTGATTTTATTTATTTATAGAATTTACTGCCTTTCTCCACAAGAAGGATCCAACGTGGCCCACGTTTTGTCCCTTCTCCATTTTATCCTCACAACAACACTGCCAAGTTGGCTAGGCAGAGTGACTGGTCCAGGGTTACCGTGCAAGCCTTCATGGCAGACAGCAGGATATGATCCAAGATCTCCACGATCCTGTTCCAACATGCAAACAATTACTAACATCCCCCATGAATTATTACAACCCCCATTTAAAGTCAACTGAAGAAATAACCATTGGTACATCCTGCAACAGGGTTCTCAAAAGTTAATGGCCCTTTGAGCCCGGAAGTATTTCAGAGCTCAGACAGAGATGCTAAGGATAAGGGCCATCAATGAAGCAGACACAGCTTGTGAAGTGGACACCCTGCCCTCCCAGACCCAGCGCTGTCAAGCCATGTGTGACAGAAACGCACTCTTGGCTTTCAAATCCAGTGCAGCGACTCAGTCCTGGATTTAGTACACGTCAGCAAGCAGCACCCTTAGCCAGAAAATGAAGATCAATATGGGATCTAGCATCACTTGGAATGACAGATGCCAGATCACCGCACCCAACTCCTGTAGCGGGCGAGGGGTCATCTTTTTAAGAGCAGGACGCTCAGGAAATCCTTCCCAGTGTTACTGAAGAAGCTACTGCACTTTGTCAGGTAGGCAGGCAGACACCTCACTCATGTCCTGTCAACTTAAAAACACATAAAGAAGGGTCCGACCGGTGGGTCCACCCAAAGGTCTCTGAGCCAGCACCCAATCACCCTCCCCCCAGGGGCAGCCCCACACTTATGGGAGCCTGACAGGGTCGAGCCTGACAGGGTCGGGCCTGCCCAGCAATTCCTCCTCCGACCCCCCACTGTTTTGTTGTAGAGCCAGCCTCCAGGGCCCCCTCTGCTCGGCGAGCCGGCCTGACCCAAGGCCGCTAGGCGAGGCGAATGGGGAGGCTGCTCCTGGCGCCCTTCACTCGGGACCCCTGCGAGGCAACCCCGAGCGGCCCCCGTCTTCCCGAGCCGGCGGCGAGGTCCGTGCCTCAGCCGCCTGCCTGCCTGCCTGCCTCCCCGGAGGGCCCCTCGCCGTCCTCACGTGCAGGCAGAAGCCCGACGCGCTTCCCAGCCGAGTGCCGGGCCGCCCCCGGAGCTCGTTCCCTACCTGGCCAGCGGAGCGCCTGCTTGCCTGTTCCTCCGCCCGATCAGCCGGCAAGCCCACCCGGGGCACCGAGGGACCGTCTGCAAAGGTCCAGCTGCATCGTCAGCCTTGGCCGCCGCCAGCTCCCGTGCCCCGCGCTCCCCCCGGCTGCTTCAGCGGGCTGCAAAACCACGCCGAGGAACCATAACAAACCCCCTTCGGCCGGCAAGGGAGCGGCTGCAAATTCCCGACCCCCGCCAAGGAAGGGCCCCTCCCCTTGGGAAAGCGGGGTAGAGGGGCGCGCCGCGCTCGTGCCCCGCCCCGCCGGCCCGCGCCTCCCTTTGCGCGCGGGCGCCGCGCAGATGCCTCCTGCGGAAGGCGGCGGCGTGCGTGGATTTCCGCCCCTTTCCCAGGGATCGTGCGCAATCTGCGCTGTGGCACGAAGGAGCTGGCAGAGCTTTCCCCCCAGGAAGGACTGGCGGGAGGCGGCGGGCGAGCAGGGACCTTCCGGCTGCGTCTCAGCCCCTCCCTCCGGCGGCACTGCAGCAGAAAGTACCTCCCGGCCCCCGAGTGCCCGCGGCAGGGACGATCGACAAATTCCGCGCAAAAGTCAACCGTGTTAAACAAGCGACGGGTTTCTCTCGGTGCCAAGGAGTTCGGACAGGGATCCAGGCGTGATTCCGTATTTGTAACGCCCACGTTGCCATTGGTCCTGGGTCCATGAGTCATGACGGGAAAACAAAAATCCATTCGGTTTCCAAAATGACATAAAGTTACAATGGTGATATAAAAAAAATGGGTTGGTGATATAAAACAAGCAGTCTGGTGACACCTGAAAGACTACCCAAATTTATTCTAGCAAAGGGTTGCCAACCTCTAGGTGGCGGCTGGAGATCTGAGATTACAAACCGTGGCTCTTCAGATGCCCACGGACCACAGTAACCATGAGCCCCTGCCAGCATGGTAATTGTAGTCTTTGGGCAGCTGGAGAGTCACAGTTTGGCAGTATATCCCACTAAAATCCCTCCCCTCCCCAATCTCTCTCCTCCTCAGGCTCCACCCCCAAAATCTCCAGCAGTTTCCCAACCCGGACCTGGCAACGCTATCCTAGCATAAGCTTTGGAGAGCCAGAGTTCACTGACTTCATCAAATGGATGAAATGTACGTTTCATGAGGACGCATTTGTAGTAGAAACTGCAAAAACTCTTCATGCGTCTGACGGAGTGATCTCGGACTCGTCAAAGGCTCCGAGCAGCTCCCACCTATCGCCGTGTTTCCACCTAGGCAAAACTTCGTTTGGGCGGTTAGTTAAGAGCTTGACCGGACAAGGAATCGACCAGTCCCTCCCAACAAATTGTGGTTCTATACTTTGATGGCAAGGGTCATGCAATCTCACTGGAGCAGCTTTTCCTACCCTGGAAATGCATTGATTGAGACCAGGGCTTTGCGCCTTTGGATTTCTGCATGATTTGCAGCTATGAATGACTCAGCAGTTCTGTGAGGGAAAGGTGGGACCACATGGCTACAGGACTGACACTTCTCATCACAGTCACTGGTGTTTAATTATAATCTTGCAATTATTGTCATGAAATAATTAGCATTTCACCTCGTTTTAAGGAAGTTTTCCCACCCCCAACCTTGATAGTTGTGTGTAGGGGGGAGGGGGGATAAGAAAATGTGGAGCCTTTAAACCAGTGAACTAACAGCATATTTCAGGGGCATCATTTTAAAATTAAGATATAAAGCAGATATATAATCTATTTTATTAGTCCAGCTGTGAAGGCCTGCATATTATAATAAGAGAAGCAAAAGATACAGTGTAAATCATTGTAAATCAATATAAAACAGAAAATACTGAAATAGGGACATGCATATAAAAACATAATTAAGTTGTTAATTTTAAGAAAAAACACCCAATATTGGTACCTATAAGAGAAGGCCCCAAGCTGGACAAGGTATCTGGTGTAGAATTATGGTGTCTAGATAAGTGCATCAATGCTTCATGGAAACAGGCTGTTTCTCAGTTGAGAATCGCACTGATTCTCCTTGTTTGCTTCGCCCAGAAACAGAAATGTGGCTTCTCAATGTTATTTCACAAAGTGTAATTTTGTACACCTCATGTGATCTCTCTTGATTTTAGTGACATATTTCATACGGTCTTGTAAATGTGCATGTGCAAGCACATATTAGGGTACTTAATGTACTCTGGATTGAATACAGTGTTATAGTGGTTCGAGAGCAGGGCTAGAATCACAGAGACCCGAGTCTGAATCCCCACTGTGCCCTAGACATTTGCTGGGTGACACACTCTCAGCGTAACCTACCTCACAGGATGGTTGTGAGGATAAAAAGGATTGGAGAAAGATGAATGATGTATAATGCTTTGGGTCATTGGCGGGAAAGACAGGGTATAAATGAAATGAATAAATAAAGCTGATTTTGTATTACATTTGTCATACTGGTTATTTTTTACAGTCCTTTCTATCTTTGAACTCCTTGCCTGATCAATGTATTTTATAGCCCCAACCATTTCAAATGCTTCCTGTCAAAGCCCATGTTATGAATTGTTGGTGACCGTGATAAATGACTTAAGAACCATTTCCCAAACTCCGTACATTAAAAGAAACAACAAGGAGGAAACACCATAGAGCTCCTAGGCTGTTTGTCTGGACCCCAGCCTCAGGCATAAATAAAATATTCATAACTGCTACCAATCAATCACTAAAGACCAGCTCAGCCAAGAGGAGCAGCTGGGTAAGAAGGGCACCCTTGGGTTCTCTTTGTTATCTACCTTTGATCTACTCCTTCAAAATATTGACCTTCCTTCTTGTCAGAACAATTCCCTCATAAGGAGGGCCTTTTTTTTTTGGTTCCTGAACTGTAAGAAACCGGTGACCCCTCTCCCCCACATCAGTTGTAGCATCAAGTGGGAATTAAATTCTTCTGAAATGCCACTAATAAGAGTTACCCCTTTCTAAGTCCAGAGAACTTAATGGCTTTAGAAGGGGGTAACACTTTCTCAAGGGAGCAAGGTTAACTTCAGCCATGTCACTTATCCCGCATTGATGGGGTTGCCAGTTCTGGGTTGGGAAATGCTTGGAAATTTTGGAGTAGAACCTGAGGAGGGCAGGATTTGGGGAGATGAGGGATTGTGATGGGCTATGAGGCCATAGAGTCCAGCCTGCAAAGCAGCCACGTTCTCCAGGTGAACTCTTTTGCTGGAAATCAGTTGTGATAGCAGGAGATCTCCAGCCACCACCTGGAGGTTGGCACCCCTACTCAGTGGTCTTACATCCACTTACAATGTTTCCTGCAGATTTCATGGAAGAAGTGTGGTCAGTGTGCAGTAGATATATGTGACCGGCCTTCTGCTGTGATGTGTGTCATGGTTTTGATGGCTCAGTCCTTGGTGTGACCATTGACCCGCTCAAGATATGGCAGCCAAATCTGGTTCTGTATGTTTTAGACATCTCTTTCAGAAGAAGCTGAAGCTAGGCTAAGGCCTCACTTAGTCCAGTTGCTAACAGCAACCGGCCGAGTACATCTGGAAGTTTGCAGACAAGGGATTACGATCTGTATTACGAAGAAATGCTCTCCACTTTGGGCTACTTGGTGCTATTGAGAATTTGGGGGCTACAGCCCCCCATTTATTCTAAGAAATTTCTCTGTTGAGACAGTAACAGGAGAGCAGTTAATTTCTCTCAACCATCCCCATCTCATTAACTGCTCTCAAACACCCAGTATTTACAGCTTGTTTATACAAATGCTTCTAACCAGCAGAGAACAAGCAAGGGATCTTCTCCCATCCTGGCAAGAATGTAACACATAGAAGGGGATGCCTAATGCACGCTTTCCACTCAGTGGGTAAATAATTGCACATCTACTAAAGGCACAAGCCTATACCTACCTAGAAGGAGGCTTACCATTCAGAGGCCTGTAACCCCTGCCTGCTAGCAGCAACTGTAGAGGGTGGGTCGTGCCATCAGCCCCAGGCAAACAGACCATCCTCAATGAGCAACAGACCCAACCAAAGAGCCAAACAAAAACACCACTCTCCAGCAGGCTACAAGCACCCACTCACCCTCAAGCTCTGTCCTCTCAAAAAGCAACCTTGGTTAATGCTGCCCAATAGTTTAGCAGTATAGGAAAGGCAAAAAGCTCTCAACTTCCCTGCAGTTCTCTGGTCTGTGCAGGGCTTTTGAACTATGGAATATTGGGCTACATGTTTGTTATTTTTCATTGCATCCTCTTCTCAAAACTGGGCTTCCAGGCAGCCTGCAAAACATAGAAGCATATTAGTCATGGACCACTAAATTAGTTAACAAAACTGCACAATTAGAGAAGAGTGCAGCAATAGCAGCACCTAATTAATACAATTGAATATTAACTTATGGTTGATAACAACTAAACTACTAAAACAGACATCTGCAGCATCTTGTCTAAAAAAACGCCTAACTTTTTCAAGTTTCTATGTTGCTTTATAATACATTAATGTATAATGTATTTTTTCTTTATATTTCTATGTTTGATATATTCTTGTGATAGAAAGAAATTCATTACCTGGGTAAGTTTTTGAGAGGACCCCCCCCCGCCCCCTTTATTTTTATTGAATTGAGAGGGGGAATCAAAAGTTATATAAGGTTTCAACATACATTTAAAATCCAAAGCAGCCACAACAGAAAAATTAACATGTTTCCGATATAGGAGTTTGAAAGTCAGGGAAACAGAGTATATGCACTAGTAACCTTGATACTAAATTAATTCTACAATTCTCTAGCACTTTGCTTGAGAGCAAAGGCTGTCAAGATGCCAAAATTAGTAAATGTCCCCACAAATTCACATGCCACATATCCCCATCCCCCTGAAGGTCTCTTTCATAATCAAACTGGAATCTGGAGTGCTAATGAGGAATAATGGATGTAAGACTTCTTGCACCAGAAAATGAAAAGAGGATTATTACTGCAAAATTGCCTGTCCAGAGCAATTAAGGAACAAGCTTGTTCCATATCCTGACAAACAGACATCATCTACTTATGCTCTGTTGTTTGCACCAGGGCTGTAATATTTCCATTCTGTGTGTACAAACTGCATCCCTTCCTCAAAAAACTTATGAAAAATGACCCTTTGGGATGAACAAGCCAGATTTGCGATATGTTTTTGATGAGTTTTCAAGCAGCAATACAGTTATTGCCAAGATAAGGAGGGGAAATGATGATGGTTTTCATTGGATTCATGAGTAAAGGTCTCGACTGACGTCATACAGCTGGGGAGAATCAGCAAGGGAGAGCATTTTTTTAGCAAATCACCTGTCTGCTGTCTCACAATTCAAACCATGCTCTCAGACACACATTTCTTCAAGAGCTACAATTTTTCTTCATCTCTTTGTCCTTGGCCTTCTTCCTAATACTAATAGGTATAAAATAAGGGCCTTTATACAAGACATAGTAACCATATCAGCCAAGTGACCACTATTCTCTACTCTGAATCTTAACCAAGTTTGTTATTACCTATAGGATAGCTACTTGTGTTTTTCTCCAAGTTGGGAAAAGATAGCTGGGGAGTGATTCTGAGTTGACAAATGGCCTTCTTCTAATCTACTTTACAGTATTGCTTTTTATTATTTATTTATTATATTTACTAGCTGCAAAGCCCGTTCATAAGAGCGGGCTTTAAAAGCCCCCCCCTCAGGCACCCATGGGCTGGCAGTGGAGCGGGTGATTCCCTGGGATGCGGGGAGTGCTCTTGCCACCTTGCGGAGGCGGCGTGGACCCTTGGCAGGCAGCTGGGCAGGGATGATCTACCTCGCCAACCCCAGCCTCAACCATAAAGAGCTCCATTTTGCAGGTCTTGTGGAATGTCGAAAGTTCCCGCAGGGCCTGTAGTTCACTCAGGAGCTCATTCCACCAGCACAAATATATCTAACACACCTATCAAGTGTGTTAATTTACCAATGATGTTGTACTCTAACGGACCATGCAAATTTTGGCAAAACTGCTAAAGGACATCATTTGGGAAAAGCAATGCACTCATGTCACTTCTCTGCGTATCTATAAATATCCATGCATTTTTCTTCAGGAATCTTTACTTGTTATGCATTTTTATTGGGAGATCCCAAGTCAAGTGCAAACAAAAGTGTTATAGCCCTATCCAAAAGTTGCATCTCTGGTGAATTATGTAGCTCATTTTCCCTCTCTAATAGAAAAATAGCTTGAGAAATGGCTGTATCTTTCAGTTTTACATCAGACAGTTACTGTAATTGCCTCTTCCAGCAAGGAAGCTAGTTCCACAGAGGCGGCCACCGTGGGCTTACTGGAAGCTGTGTAGGAAAATTCTCATTTTTGTAAACATTAACTGCCTGTTGCTAAATTGCTCCTCTTGACTTGTCCATTTCTTCTGAAATCTTTTCTTTAAAATTCCTGTTGAGTTCCTTCTGATATTCCCCAGTGTCTGGTAGAGATGTTGAGGTATATTAGTAACCCTTTGGATTTCTTGGGGGCATTGTCACTCTCCAAAGGTGCAGGGGCGAAGTTGGGGCTTTCAGTCCACTTCACAGTTTACCTTTTTCCTGACCATGCACAAGAAAAGTTTCATGTTTTCGGATAAGGAAGAGAGTTCCCCTTCCCCTTCCCCTTCTCTCCTCCCTCCCAGGTTTGGGTGGGGTAGGGACCTCAGCAGAGAACAATGCCCTGCATCCCATCCTCAAAAGCAATGGCTTTCTCCAGGGGAACTAACCTCAGTTTCAGGAGATCAGTTGTAATTCCAGGAGATCTCCAGACACCACTGGACACTGACAATCCTATGCCTGAGGCCCACCTCCCTTCTGGGTAGAGTTGCCAGCTCTGGGTGAGGAAATACCTGGAGATTTTAGGAAAGGAGCCTGGGGATGGCAGGTTAGTGGAGGGGAGTGCTGGAATATGCAAGAGCTGCAGTGTGCATGATTGAACAGAATATGAAGAGTGTCCTGCAGGGGCCATTGGAGGAGATGTGTATTTAACATAGTTAGAATAGGAACTTCCTGATGATTTTCAAATAATCTCCCCCAGTTTCCTGATTGGCTCAGTAGGAGGCTTCCTGCTCCTTTGAGCACATTTCCTCCCTGAATGAACAAGAGAACAGTTAGGTCTCCTCTCTCTATATATAAAGTTGTTTCTCTCTTTAATAAAGTTATTGTTCTTTAAGCATCCTGGTACTCTGCCCCCTTGCAGATTTAAACTCTGCCATCAGTGAAGGACCTCCACAGGATACAATGCCAGAGTTCACCCTCCAAAGCAGCCATTTCCCCAGGGAAAGCCTGGAGGTCAGTACCAATCTTGGTTGTCTGGAGGTCCATTGTAAGAGCAGGAGATCTCCAGGTGCCCCTTGAAGGTTGGCAAGCCAGCTTCTGAGGCTTGCACTGAGCCTCTGGACTGAGAGGCTGCTGCTGATGCAGTTTGACGAGTGCCCTTGCCCTTGCTCCTTTCCACACAGGCTCTGGTTGGGCTGCCTGCCTCAGGGGCACCTGGGTGAGGCTGTCCCCCTTTGGCAACTCCTCTGGAGCAGATGGGTGCAAGCGCAGGGCCACCACCTCCAGACAGACAGACAGACAGACAGGAACATAAGGACACATCATGTCTTCTCGCAATGCCATTGTTTTGATGGGAACCAGTCCAGCTGGAGGTGCTTAGTCACCCTTAACACACACAGGTTTGCTGCTCACTCCCTGAAAGCCCTTCCCCAACAGTACAGCATCAATTCTTGGGAAATAACCAGCACTTTCCTGGGGACCTGTTTCCCTTTGTTTTAAATTGAACCTTAAATGCATAATATTAATTTATTGCAAGGGATCATAGCTCCATGGCAGAATGCATTTTAACGGGTGCTACAGCCACTTTTCTTTTTATAAGCAAAAAAAGGAGTTTTGTGGCATCTCAAAAGACTGATTTATTGTAGCGTGAGTAATTGCTGAATTAGAATTTAATAGGGGATGTAATTGTATTTAACCATAGCTTAAACTAACACTGTTACAGCTGAATTCCTCTATCTGAGTGAAACTGGAGTTGGAGGAAGCCCCTACTAAATGCATTAATTTGCATTTAAAACTGAAGTTACTGAAAGGAAAACTTAGAGGGGAGAATGTCAGCAACTTCATATAAAAGTTTTTATTTTATTTAAATTTCTTTGCAGGCCTCAATAACTTACGTGACTAATGGTGATAAGCAGAGAGCAGACATGCCAGTATCTCTTGAGAGGCTTCAGAATAAAGGAGTACAAATGGGGGACTTGCAAGACTGGGGGGGGGGGGCATCTGAGCTGGTCACTCTCTAGCTGGCCAGCCCTCCTGCAGCCAGGGCTGGCCCAACGTTTTGGGCACCATAGGCAAATTATGACTTTGGCATCTCCATTCCTTAGAGAGAAAGGTAAGACATTTGGAATAAATATACTTACTAGGCATTGGACATGAACTGTGAGAAAACATGATGATGATAATTATGATGATGATGATAGCCATTCAATCAAGTCTGACTCCTGGCGATCTTATGGCTCAACTGTTGCCATGATTTTTTATCTTAAACCAATTCTTTTAGTTGGATAATGTTCTGGCCAGTGTCCATATTGATTGTATCTAACCTCCGCACTCTTTGTTGGCCTGGTTTCCTTTTTCCACTGACCAATCCTAGCACAATTGCTTTCTCCATTGAGTTGGTTCGCATGATATGGCCAAAGTAAGTGAGCGGAAGTTTTGTGATTTTGCCTACCAGTGATATAGAGAAAACATAAAATAGATAAGCTCTTCAAAAGCCCACTGTGTTTCATCCTGGCAGCAATGGAAAACCAGAGTCAACAGATGTGAAGATTCTAGAAGCCATTTAAGGATGAGCTTCTCTTCAAGCTGGTAATGGAGGCTCCTCCCACTTCTAGGGTTCCTCTCAAAATCTGGTACCCTTTGGCAATCTCTTAGGTTAGGCCAGTGATCAGGTTGACCCAGTTGGCAGCATCACCTCCAAGAATACAATCAAGAGGAATCGAAAGAAGGAAGATGGGAAGGAGCCAGAAGTTAATCACAAAATAATGGTGGTGGTGGTGTGTATCTTCCATATCTTCCTACCCTTCACATTTCCCTACACAGCAGACATTCCTGTGCTGCATGCAGCAGCTTCCCCAGTTTATGGGAATGGCTAAAACTTACACTGGCTTGACATTCACTCAACATGGTTGCATGATCATTTACTGTGAAACTGAGGTAATCTTAACTGGTAGCTCAGGCAGCAACAAAACGAGAATTCGAGAAGGGAAGAATAATGAAAATTTAGCCAATTTAGCACTGCCATCTACTGGTTTCCCTAGAGATGTTCCGTCGTTGATTTCTAATCCCCAAAGAAACTTGAGGGTTTCTTCAATACAGGAAATAGGATGGCAGAGCCTGGGAATTCACCAGTGTATGGTCATCTGCTGAGCTTTGGGTAAGCCCTTTAAACACACTCTGAGGGAGTCCTAATTTATGGGTTGGAGATTGTAACATCATTATTAACCAGTTCATAAATTCTAATCCACCTGGTGTAATCTATCTAATTAGGTGTTCTTGTCCTAAAATTTATATTGGTATGTCCACACGTGATTTAAAGACACGAATATTAGATCATGTGTCCAGTTTAAAATATGCTGTTATTGAGGCCCCCCTCACCCAACATTTTCTGGATGCTAATCACTCTTGGGATCAGTTGAAATTTATTGGCATTGAACAGATACAACAACAGGGTTTAGAAATGTCAAACATTCAGAAATGACTATTATAAAGGGAAGCAGAATGCATTTTTAAGCTGAATATCTTACAACCCAATGGGCAGAATAGCATGATGGATTTGACTTGCTTACTCTAATAAAAACTGCTAAAAAAACTGTATGTAATTTTAAAAACCTGTATATAATTTAAACATGTCTCTTTAAAAGAGGCATATGACAGAATGGTTTGAGTTAATTGATAGAGTGGCTTTTATTATATAATGCAAAATACCCTTCATTTCTTTGGGTGACAACTGAAGAGCATTTACACTTTGTGATGCTAATACTTGTAGGTAAGTTTATTATGGATGTTGCTGTTACATTTAAAATTTAAAATACGTTATGTGATTTGATAACAATAACTATTTTGACAGTATTTTGATATTTTTGCCAAACCTTTATATATTGGATACTATAGAACCATTTGGAGAGTGAACCATATACACTAACATATCACCATAGGATTAAGTAGGTGAATTAAATATATGTTTATTACATAATTGTATATCATATGGATTTACACAATACGATTTATGATTTATTTTTAAGGTTTATGACCATCATTGATAAGAATTCATTTAAAGAGGATTTATTGATAAAATATTACGGTATTTTCATTCTTATTTTCATATTACAATTTACTTACACTTAGCATGGAGATATATGTTTACATATTACATATTTTGTATTTAGAGTATCACATATCACTGATGAAGGTATCAAAAACAAAAAATACCTAGGAGTTTGTTTTGATGATTTGGAAAGTTTGAGAAATTGTTTTACAGTGGAATAAATTGTTATTTGCCATCGCCAACTTGAAAATCATTCCTTTTGCTTGTATAACGGCTGACGGTTATTCACCTGTTAATTTTGTGAATTTAGGCAGATTATGAGTGGGTGGGCAGGAAGGGATGTGTCAGTGTTCGTCTCTTGTGGCCCTTTTTTGCATATCCAGAGAATTGCTGATTGGTGGTAGGTGAATTTCCTCCAGCCAGGCTGGATTGTGGAAATTTTTGGTGGTGGTGGTGGGGAATAATTTGGGCATGAAATTAGGGTCACTGTGGGTAGGCAGGTAGTGGTGAGTTCCTGCATTGTGCAGGAGGTTGGACTAGGTGACCCCAGAAGTACCTTCCAACTCTATGATTATGTGATTCTATGGGGCAACTGGCAGTGGCCGAGGCAGTTCTAGCCCCTCCTTGTGCTGCTCTCCTGGCTGGGCTATTGGGCAGCAGTGGTGGAGCACCCACTGCAGCCACTGCAGCAGAGACAACTGGCGCTTGGGAAGGGGAGGAAGGGGAAGAAAGATGGTGGGTGGGCAGCTCCTTCCCTTTGCACACCAGGAGAAAAGGAAGAGGCTCCTCTCACTTTGGGGGGACTCCTCAGAATCTGGCACCCTGAGCAATAGATCGCCAAGTTTGCCACATGGTCGAGCTGCCTCCCTATGCACAGATTGCATACAGTGACTGGGGGTATTTGGGCTGAGTCCCGAGTAGTGGTGAATGTTAAGGCTGCTGTTCACAAAGGTGCTGACTTTTTGCCTAACATCTTATTATTGAAAACTGTAAAGAAAATTGTTCACCAACCTATTTTAAAAAAAATGTTACTTGAGTGTTGAATGGCTTGGTGTAAATCTTGGCAGCTCTCCCTGGAGAGTATCCTAGGAAGGCATTCCTGCCACCCCTCCCACTAACTGAACCCCTGACAGGACTGCCTAAACAAACCAGGGGCTTTCTGTATGCACGGCACATACTCTTCCTCTGCCCCTGCTGTATGCTGGTGTCTCTGTCGTTCTACAGCTCTCATTAATAGTAAACAGAAGATGCCCTCTGCAATTTGTCTTGCAAAAAAAAAAAAATGGAACCAATTGCCAAGCTGGGCTTCCTCCCAAGTAATGAATTCCATTGTGGTGATTGCATCAGTCTGTTGAGGTGAAAACAAAGATAATTTAAGCAGAGATGCATGGAAGAGTAGTTTTTGTGCTAGCCCAGTTTCAGGAACTGCCAGTCTTTAAGAATCCTTTCAGTTCTAAGGAAATGTGCAGTCCTAGATCCCCCCCCCCAACATTTCCCTAGAGAACTTCAGCCAGTGGAGGTTTGTTGTGAGTCCAGGGCTGGCATCAGCATAGTGTTATCTGAATTGGGTATGTCAGGAGACACATGCCAGGTTTGGGGAATGGCTTGTGGGAGGTCAGGTAACTTTAAAGGATCAAAAAGCCTATGTATACCAGGTAATTGCACCCTATGAACTCAAGGCAGACAACATATATATAAGGATACAATGAGCAGCCTTTTATTATCTGTCTGTCTGTCTGTCTATCTCATTTATTGTCTGTCTGGCTCCTTGGGGGATTTGAGGCGGATTATGTAAAAACACTTAAAATCTTATAAAACCCCCAAACTTTACAGATAGCAGAAAGCAGAAAAATAAGGGGAGATCCAGCCCCTCCATACCATCTGCAAAGGGTTCAATAGATGATGGAGTGAAAAACTCGGAGTGGCCCAACACTCTTAAACAACCCTGGCTCAACCAAAAGACCTGGCGGAAGAGCTCCATGTTACAGGCCCTGCGGAACTTTGACAGCTTTGACATTATAATGAGAAGTGAAATAAACAGGCGTAGTCAAACATGTAACAAGCACATTATCACTCTAGCAGATGGGGAAGTAAAGGATTTAAAGGAAAAGAGTCCGGGATAGAGGGTCAATGGAAGGATAATTACCAGTTCCTGAAGAGGTGGAGACAGAGATGGCACAGAGTCCAGCATTGTGTCTGGATGGATCCAAGGTTCCAGGGTTGGCAAAGTGGCTTGCCAGAACAAGGACTTTCATACCCTGTTGGAGGGTGGTGTGTGCACGGACACCGGGTGGGCTGTCCTGGGGTTGAGACAATGGGTAAAATGGATGCTAATGGCTCAGGAGATGGGTGTGGGTGGGGCTTGATCGCTCTGAAGAAAGGAAACCATTGTAGTACAATGGAAAAGTTGAGGGGTCTCAAGACTGGATGCAGGGAAATTCCGTCCTGGCAGAGTGGTTTATGTTGAGTCATGGGTGTGAAGACAAAGAGTGTGTGTGTGAAGGCAAGACCCCTCAGGTGCAATGGACTCTGTTGGCCGCTGGATTAGCAATACAGTGGAGTAGGGGAGGATTGAATGCAGAGCACGAGGCTCGCAGCTGTCAGGTCAGACTGGTGGCTTTGGTCAAGCTCAAAGTGGAGTCTGGCCAGACCCAAGTCCTGGCTGACTAGAGAACCTGGAGTCTGGCTTTGGCATACGCCTAGACTGGCTGAGGAGGCCAGGGTCATTGGGCACTGTGTGCCAGTCCAGCGATGAGGGGTTCCATCATACCTAACAATACTGTGGGGGAGGGCAGTTGCCAGGACCCAGGCCTTCAAGGGGGATTCCACTGACACAGACCTCCACACTCCCTCTGCCTGCATGCCCCCCCCAGGTGTTTGTTTGAGGTTCTCCAACCCCTGTGCACCCACCTGCCCAGGATCAATGGGTAAGAACATGGGGGTGGTGCACAATGGTGGCACTTCTAGTAGCCATGGCAGTTGTTGTCAATGGTGTTTCATCAGACTGGAGAGAGGTGAGTAGCGAGGTACTTCAGGGCTCGGTGCTCGGCCCGATACTTTTTAACATATTTCTTAATGATCTAGATGAGGGGGTGGAGGGACTACTCATCAAGTTTGCAGATACCAAATTGGGAGGACTGGCAAATACTCCGGAAGATAGAGACAGAGTTCAACGAGATCTGAACACAATGGAAAAATGGGCAAATGAGAACAAGATGCAATTTAATAAAGATAAGTGTAAAGTTCTGCATCTGGGTCAGAAAAATGAAAAGCATGCCTACTGGATGGGGGATACGCTTCTAGGTAACACTGTGTGTGAACGAGACCTTGGGGTACTGGTGGATTGTAAACTAAACATGAGCAGGCAGTGTGATGCAGCGGTAAGAAAGGCAAATGCCATATTGGGCTGTATCAACAGGGGCATCATATCAAAATCACAAGATGTCATAGTCCCATTGTATACGGCACTGGTCAGACCACACCTGGAGTACTGTGTACAGTTCTGGAGGCCTCACTTCAAGAAGGACGTCGATAAAATTGAAAGGGTACAGAGGAGAGAGACGAGGATAATCTGGGGCCAAGGGACCAAGCCCTATGAAGATAGGTTTAGGGACTTGGGAATGTTCAGCCTGGAGAAAAGGAGGTTGAGAGGGGACATGATAGCCCTCTTTAAGTATTTGAAAGGTTGTCACTTGGAGGAGGGCAGGATGCTGTTTCTGCTGGCTGCAGAGAAGAGGACACGCAGTAATGGGTTTAAACTTCAAGTACAACGATATAGGCTAGATATCAGGAAAAAAAATTTCACAGTCAGAGTAGTTCAGCAGTGGAATAGGCTGCCTAAGGAGGTGGTGAGCTCCCCCTCACTGGCAGTCTTCAAGCAGAGGTTGGATACACACTTTTCTTGGATGCTTTAGGATGCTTTGGGCCGATCCTGCGTTGAGCAGGGGGTTGGACTAGATGGCCTGTATGGCCCCTTCCAACTCTATGATTCTGTGATTCTATGATTTCAACCCCCCCCCCCATTCACTGGACCCTGCAGTTGGGAAAAGGATGTGCAGGTTGTACAGGCAACTGAGGATGGGGGGATATAAGAGGGAGAAGGATCTCAGACATGTGAGGGGTGGGAGTGGAAAGAGTGGGGGTGGGAGTGGAAAGAGCCATGAGTGGGGTCTAGGGAGTGTAGGGTGGGGCCCCAGGGCACTGTCTGTCCAGGGTACTTGGAAAGCATGGAACTTGCCATTCCTGCATCGCTCCTCTGAATAATGCATTCTTTGTTCCCTGGGACATGGTTATTCTTGGTAGTATCACCAACACCATGGAATGCCCATCTGGAGGAGATGCAAGGGGTCCCCACTTCAAAGTCTTTGTTTAAAAGGCTTGCGATGTTTCTAATTCACAGAGCCTTCATATACCAATTTTGGGCTATAACAGTTTTTGTTTGTTTTACTGGTAGGTTATGATGGATGCATCTTAACCCTCTTATAATGGAAGCTGCCATGAGCATTTGGAAGGGCAGAAAATGTTTAAAATTGCAATGAAAATGCCATGACATTGTGACCAAATTTCACCAGTCATCTGTGCACCTCATAAAAGGTTTTCAGTTTGGAAAATTATTATGATGGAGGGCACCCCTTGCCTTATCTGTCTAGTTAGGGTGCCAGCTTTGCCCCTCCCATTATTTGGGCAGCGAAGATTTTGGCATCACAGGCAGGGATGCTGATGACCCAGTGATTTCAGAACTCTGATGTCCAGGAGCCCCATGGGCTTGTTACACTGAACGGGTATATGCCCCATATGCATGGGCATGCATCCATTTGTACATATTTACTTTACAAATGAAACCAGTATGTGGATAGATGTGGGGTTTAAATCACACATGCAGTTGTAAATGCATGGAATGGAAGATGAGAATTACTTAACATGTGTATAGAGAAAAATCCAGTGACCCTGCCCACAGACTGTGTGTGTGTGTTCACTGTAACTCATGAGCAGGGCTTGTGCTGGCAGCCTATCCAGGGCAAACAAATCCACTCATGTGCTGAAAGTAATGACCCGGCATCAAGGACTGCCGCAACACAGAGGGGAAAATGCATCACCCTTTAATAGAGGCTTAATGTGTAGCAATGAGCAGTTGAAACTTTTCGTGGCACACAAATAAATAACATCCCATTAAGTCTGTGTTAAAGAGAAAGGATATTTTTTCCCCTCCAGAGTGTTGGCAACACTACTTTTGTAGCTTCTCATGGGTATGCTTCTCATGGGTTGTGCTGTGGCCCAGAGATGTGAACTGGTTTCTCCTGTAATTTTTCAGGGAGTGTTACTGGTCAGCTCGTCACTTGGATTACATGTTACCTCTCCCTTCCATTGTCACCTCATAGGAAAGGGTCTGGCTTTCCCTCCCCCCTCCTGAAGGTACCTGAGTGTCTACCCTCCAGCCATGCACACCCCATATGGCCCACTGCGGTCAGTGCTATAGCTGCAACTGTAGGTTCTGGACAGTCTTCAAGGGCAGTGCACTGTAATAATATCAGCTAGATGCTACCAGTAGGTAGGCTGGGAATTTCAGTGTGAACACAAACAGGGCCTGAAGTCACCTTGACTGAAGGTAGAATTCAGGTGGGAACTCAATGCTTGGGCTGTTTGGTTTGTGTTGAGTAACCATGAATGCCTGCCAACCAGTTTGCTTTGAGTTTTCCCAATGCAGTGCATGCACAATGACACTGCCAATTCAAACTCACTGGCAGCCATGAGCATCACGAATAACTAATCAGCTAGACTTGAAGGGGTCTGAATTTATTTATTGCTGCTGTTCTCTCCTGCAATCAGTTGTAGAGAGGTGCGTGCAGCTCAGGGATGGAGGCCCCCGGCCCCCCATGAACTAGACATGGTCTAGGGCAGGCTGGGCCTAGCCCGTGAGCTATAAGCAGCTGACCCTCAGCATGGGTGACCTGCACACGGCACACAGATGGATGCACCCAGGACATCCGGGCACAGTAAATGGATGGAGCTAAGCTGTGGGAGGGCTGGTGCTGGTGACCTGACTGGCTGCCTATTTAGCTCTCCCTCCTTCCAGCATGCAGCTAGGGCAGTCTGACCCGGCTACTGCATCAACCTTTTACACTGAAATGCCAGAGATCAAACTGGGGACCTTCTGCTTGCAAAGCAGATGCTTGACGACTAAGCCACAACCCCTCTTCTATTACGTGGTTCTGCCACTGCCACTGAATGTACTGCAGATGTGTGTGTGTGTGTTCATAAAATCTCTTGTTGATCCCCCCCCCCCAGCAGAATAGTAAATTTGGTAAGGGAGAGCCTTGTGGTGGGAGTGAAATGGAATGAATATTTTAAGTTCCGCAACTGGTCATTTCCATTTTAACGAGATTATAAGAACAACCATCTGTTGAGTCCTGAATATTCAACACTCATTCAGCAACCGGGTTATGTATGAATATAAAAATGTATTATTATTTTAGGGCTTCATAAATATGAACAGCACTACACTGACAGGAGGGGAGGGGAACCTGTGACAGATAGCAAGGCCGACGGCAAAGCTTTGCTAGCATGGGGTAATGAGCCTTTGGCAGGGAGCTGAAGGGCAGGAGCCCAAAAGGACTTTGGCTTTTAAGCCGTGTTGAGCCTCTGGCTTTGAGTGAACCGGCCCAGTGGATCCCAGACCAGAGATGTATGGTATATTTCTGGTTGGTTTTGTCTTTCTACTTTATATTTGTACTTCTTCAAGCCCCAGTGGAGAAAAAGGCAACATATAATTTTTAAAAAATCATAATCGAATACAATTTATTAAAATCTCTCCTCCCATTGTGCTGCTTGGGATTAGCCATTTCTATCCATTACTGTGGAATGGCCTACCAGTGAAGGCCAAGGGGTTCATGTCCTCAGGATGGCATGTAAGATACTTTTATTCCATAAAGCAACTTAGTGGGGAGTAAACTGTTTTGGCAGATTTTTTTGTTTTTTGTTTAAACTTGCTTTTATCTTTTTTCTGGACACTGATATTTCTTTTGTGTCCTTGCAGCTAGTGCTGCTTTGGTAAGCCCCCTGAGGAGACAAGATTTATAACATTTATATATGCAAAATAGTTTTTTCTGCCTCTGTGGTCACACACACACAGGGACACAGACACATGTTTGTATATTTCTGTGCTGGCCAGTGTTGAGCAAGTGGTACTTTTCACGCAAAATCTTTCCTAAAATGCCCAACTGTTCCTGAGGAAGCATCTCTCCTCCTAACCTAGCCTCCTCCAGGAAAATATTTTCTCCCTTCCTCAGCCTGGAATCTCTGTAAACCCATGTGGCAGCTTCCAGTCACTCTACATAAGACGTCTCCATTATGTAATGATAGCCCTGAGCCCAGCAGTTCGGAATGGAGGGGGTGAGGGAAGGCAGCTGTTTGGAGAAGGGCATGCTTGTTGCTAGGACACTGGCATGGGCTCCTGTCGCCCTCTGGGCCCAGGAGAAGCACTTTGACCCCCAAACTGCTGCAGGCTCTCTTGCTACTACCTCATCCTTTTAAACAGAGATGCCGGAGACCAACCCTGGGCCCTTGTGCATCTTCTCTCCTTTCCATTTCAGCCACCAGCAATATCCTCTACATACAGGCTGGCTGATCCAATTCTGTGGTTAAGAGCATTGGCCTCTAATCTGGAGAACCAGGTTTGATTCCCCACTTCTCCACATGTAGCCAGCTGGGCCAGTCACAGAAGCATAGAATCATGGAGTTGGAAGGGCCATCCAGGTCATCCAGGCCAGCCCTCGATTCAATGCAGGATCAGCTTTCTGTTAAAACTGTTCTCACAGAGCAGTTCTCTCAGAGATTTCTCATCCCAATTTACCTCACAGGGTATCTATTGTGGGGAGAGGAAGGGAAAGGTGTTTGTAAGCCAATGTGGTGCTCCTTTTAAATCCCCCTCCCACATACCTGTCATTATCAGCCTTTTGGCAGGCGCTCTCTTCCTCCCCCTGCTCAGGCAGCAGAGATGCTCTCTGCTGCCTGGAAAGGGGTGGTGGTGGGGGGAGCATGTGGACAAAAAAAAAAAAAAAAACCCTGAAACTTTTCAGCTCCAGCTGAATCAATTCAGCTAAATTTGAAAAAGTATAGGGGTATTCATGCAATTCGAATCTGGCCTGAATGGTTATGGGCTGAATCCAAAATGGTACAATTTATTTTTGTGCACATGCCTAGTTTGTTTGTGTTTTTAAAATCATCATCAGAATCCAAATATCTGCTTCTCAAGTGTAATTCTAATACGGAGTGGGAACTGTAAAACAATCCAGTTGGTTCGTGAGGCACAGGGAATGAATGAATTCAAGATGCAGGTTGTTGGTCAACATGAAGATCCAGAGGTGGAATCAGCAGCAGGATAAGGATCAGGACTCAGAACCAGGACAATTTAAGTTAAAAAGTACATAGCTGGACTGGTCTAAGCCCGAGTTCCTGCCAGAGTCCAAACACAAATTTCTGTTGACTCTATGACATCATATTGCATCCTTCCTTATTATGAAGTGTATGGGATAGGTTTAGGTAGTGTATTAAAAGAATTCACAGATGTCTGCTAAGCCACAGGTAGAAGTTTGGCTAGATTACTTAGTAACTGATAGGACTTTGCTTATAATATAATTTTCTAGAAAACGATGGGGGTCTTGAGAGTGTTCCTTTTCAGTCATCATTTGCCAGATAACTGGGGTACCAAGCAGATGTCTTCCTATTCATTTTGGGCTCTTGTCCTATGTGTGTGTCTGTGTGCAATGCTTTGCCAAATATTTGCCTTCTATGCAATTCAGTGGCTTGCAGGAGTACATTTGATTGCTGCGAGTGGGTGTTTTCCAGAATCAGCAGCAGGAAGAAAATGATTCAGATGTTAATGCCGGCAGCAGCTTTCATGACACATAAGGATGCTCAATAAAATTGCGAGTTGATACATTTGCCTGTAATTGCAATACTCTGTTGTTTTCTCCCGTCTTTCCCAAACACAGCTAGGAGGTTACAGCATTCTCTCCTCCCCTCTCACATACTCTCCCTGTCAGATTGTACTGAGACATATAATGATGAATTAGCCAGGGAAGAATGTGGATCTTACACAGAGAGGGCACCCTTCAGTGGAAACCCTCATTCCTGAGAAATAGAATGAAATGAGTAATGATGCCACAGGCAGCCTTGGAGGAGGTCTGCTCAGGCCATTTCCTCCCAATTTCTTCCCTCATAAACTCTTAGAAGCTTGTGCAGATGGGGCCCGACACCTGCCTGCCTTGTCATGATTACAGTCCATTTTTGGTTGTTGAAAACAGCAATTGGTACCTTGCTGCATAGATGGCTTATCTAGATGACTCAAGAACCAAAAAAGGTTAAGGAAATGCAAACATGTGACCTGATAATTCTGTTAAGAAAGTTAAAAAGGCTCAACTATTCCAAAATACATGTATTTTATTACAAGGTAATTAAAAACAGTATTAAGTCTAAGTTATAGCCTCACAAATTCATTAAATAATATCTAATAAGGACCATAGGACCCTACTAATTGCATTTTGGCCAGACCACCTTCTTCAGTGCTTAAGCATATGATATAATATAATACACAATAGCTCCAGACATAGAAACAAATCAATAACCATGTCAAAAATATAGGATACAGTATAGATTGTTACAGTATTGACAGTACTGTCAACCCTGGTTGAATACACAGATAGTAAGATGGTCACTTTATAATGTTCCTACCTTTCAAGGTTCTGATAAAATAATTCTCAAAAATGCATGGAAAGCTATTAATATGTATAGGGATGCAGTCGATATTCTGAATATGCTTCTCTAGATCAGGGGTAGTCAATCTGTTGTCCTCCAGATGTTCATGGACTAGCAACGCTGGCAGGGACTCATGGGAATTGTGGTCCATGAACATCTGGAGGACCACAGGTTGACTATAGAATCATAGAATCATAGAGTTGGAAGGGGCCATACAGGCCATCTAGTCCAACCCCCTGGTCAACGCAGTATCAGCCCAAAGCATCCTAAAGCATCCAAGAGAAGTGTATATCCAACCTTTGCTTGAAGACTGCCAGTGACTGCCAGCTTGAAGACTCACCACCTCCTTAGGCAGCCTATTCCACTGCTGAACATCTCTGACTGTGAAATTTCCCCCCCTGATATCTAGCCTATATCGTTGTACTTGTAGTTTAAATCCATTGCTGCGTGTCCTTTCCTCTGCAGCCAAGGGGAACAGCATCCTGCCCTCCTCCAAATGACAACCTTTCAAATACTTAAAGAGGGCTATCATGTCCCCTCTCAACCTCCTTTTCTCCAGGCTGAACATTCCCAAGTCCCTAAACCTATCTTCATAGGGCTTGGTCCCTTGGCCCCAGATCATCTTCGTCGCTCTCCTCTGTACCTTTTCAATTTTATCTACATCCTTCTTGAAGTGAGGCCTCCAGAACTGCACACAGTACTCTAGGTGTGGTCTTACCAGTGCCGTATACAATGGGACTATGACATCTTGTGATTTTGATGTAATGCCTCTGTTGATACAGCCCAAAATGGCATTTACCTTTTTTACCGCTGCATCACACTGCCTGCTCATGTTTAGTTTACAATCCACAAGTACCCTAAGGTCTCGTTCATACACAGTGTTACCTAGAAGCGTATTCCCCTTCCAGTAGGCATGCTTTTCATTTTTCTGACCCAGATGCAGAACTTTACACTTATCTTTATTAAATTGCATCTTGTTCTCATTTGCCCATTTTTCCATTGTGTTCAGATCTCGTTGAACTCTATCTCTATCTTCCGGAGTATTTGCCAGTCCTCCCAATTTGGTGTCATCTGCAAACTTCATGAGTAGTCCCTGCTTTACCCCTGCCCACTCGATCAGACTACCCCTGCTCTAGATGATTCAACTCACTTGTTGCCACACTGAGCCTTTAAGACACATGAGAGAAGTTAGGTAAACTATCTTTTGTACTGATTGAAGTAATGATCACTTTTTTTTTAGAACTATGCAGGTCATGTCATCTGGAGGTCCCACTGGAGTACAATTAATATAGGTCTAGGAAACATGCCAAGACCTGGATGGTCCCAGCCAACCAGATATCAGCAGATCTTAGAAACATGATGGGCCCTTGTTAGTACTGAAGGTTGTCAGCTCTAGGAAATACTTGGAGACTTTGGGGGTGGAGCCAGGAGTGGGTGGGATTTGGGGTGGGGAGGGACCTCAGTGGAGTATAATGCTATGGAGTCCACCCTCCAAAGCAGCCCTTTTCTCCAAGGGAATTGATCTCTGTCACCTGGAGCTGTAAAACCCCGGGTCCCACCTGGGGACTGGCATCCCTAAGAGACTATCAAAGAAGGCAGGCAGAGGCAGGCAATGGCAAACCATCTCTGTATGTCTTGCAACCCCTCTCCTATGGGATCATCATAAGTCAGCTGCAACTTGGTGGCAGTTTCCACTGAGAAACTATTTGTATTTAATTCAGATATTTTAAAAGAAACATCATCATTCGTTATAATATTCAGATGTATCATCACCTTGAAGGCATTTAGATGGTAGCAATTCGGAACAGTCCAAGGGCAAACAAAGTAATGTCTAAACAATAGCAAGATTTATTTAGGGAAACATAAAATAAATGAAGCGTACAAAAAAAAGCATAAAACACATTATTCCAATACAAAAATTTAGCCAACCCACAGCAAAGTGCATTAAATCAGAGTAAATGCTTCTAGTTACAAAGTCCCCAGAGAGGAAAGCCTATTTTTGTGTTCCAGCTGGCATAATGCAGCATGCGTTCCTATCAGGCAGGCAAAACTGAGAAAAATATGTTTGAGGGGGGGAAAAACACCATTTACAACTGAAGTGGAGTGTGATATTATAGCCTTCCTGTAGAGTCATAGATCTGTCTACATTACCAGCCTTAAGAAGACCTTTTAGATCATAAATAGATGAACAGACCATGTAATTTAAACATCAAGATAAGGTCGCAGTCCTATTCACACCCACCTGGAACATGCCATATTATCCTATTACCTGGAATGAGCCCCATTATGGAACTGATTATCTGAGGAAACATATATAGGAAAGGGCTGTCAGCACCTAAGTCTGTATGCTAAACCTCCTAGGGGTGATACAGGTGGCTTCTTGAAGAAGCCCACTCGATCAGACCAAGAGCCCATCCAGACCTCCTTCCTGTTTCTATCTGTGGCCTCCAGAAAGGGCACCAGCAAGAATATAAACAGCAACCTTCATTTAGCCCCAGCATTTTGTATTCACAAGTGAAGGGGAAGCAGAAAGTCCAAGCAGAAGGGGAAGCAGAAAGTCCAAGGATCAGTCCTTGGCATGTCCAACTAAAACAAGGCCTAAGACCCGGGGGGGGGGGCACTAACAGTCCCAATAGAAGAAGGAGGAGGAGAAGAAGAGTTGGTTCTTATATACCACTTTTCTCTACCCAAAGGAGTCTCAAAGCGGCTTACAGTCGGCTTCCATTTCCTCTCCCCACAAGAGACACCCTGTGAGGTGGGTGAGGCTGAGAGAGCCCTGATATCACTGCTCGGTCAGAACAGCTTTATCAGTGCCGTGGTGAGCCCAAGGTCACCCAGCTGGCATGCCAGATTAGAAGTCCACACTTCTAACCACTACACCAAACTGGCTCTCTTTTTCACACCCACAATGATCAAGAAAAATATATTGTGTAGAATAAAGCAGAGGGTGTGTGACATACCTTTTATACGAATGGGACATTTAAGTTAAAGATAACTCCAAATGCCTTTAAGGTCAGGTTGGTAGATTTCTTTAATATTAATAAATTACAATAAATATTTAATTGAAAGAACTGGGCTACTAGGGGTGACTGATTTATTCCACAGCCCCTCTGCAACCACCTCAGATCTAGTCACAGACTGATAGCAAGTTCTTATATAGACATTCATAATGTTGCTAGACCAATGGTCTGACTCCATAAACAGAGTTTGTTCATGTAAAGAATCCTGTTTGCCTTTAGTGGTTTCCTTCCATTTGTTGCCCTTCTCAATTTTCATCTGTTGCTTTAATTTTATTCCTGGTGTCATTGATGTTCAAAAATTTTGCCATTGTGTTTTCATTGAGGTTTGACTGTTTGCAAGCCACCTTGAGGGGTTTTAAAGTTAAAAGACTGGTGGTGAGGAGAAAATTCTAAAAAATTCTTAAAAACAAAGTAAATAAATGTAACTGTCATGGCTTATACAAGTTAAAAGATTACCTTGTATTTTGGTTTGCTTGATATGTTGACCATCCCAAACACCTGGCAGCAGCCCAGTATGCTGGCCCATGTGTGGAAAAGGTATGAGAGAGCTCTGAGAGAACTGTGACTGGTCCATGGTCACGCAGCAGGCTCAATGTGGAGGAGTGTGTGTGGGGGGGAACAGTTTTCCAGATTAAAAGCCACCACGCTTAACCATTACAACAGGGAGTGGCGACAAAGAAGTCCACAGAATAAATAAATAAGTACACCACACGGGCTCTCATGCCCAGAACCGTAGGGAAAGGCGATCTAAAAATATGAATGAATGAATGAATGAATGAATGAATGAATGAATGGATGGATGGATGGATGGATGGATGGATGGATGGATGGATGGATGGATGGATGGATGGATGGATGGATGAATGAATGGATGGATGGATGGATGGATGGATGAATCTTCCACAGAGATAAGTATCATAAATATCATAAACATGGGTTTAAACCCATACTAAATCTGAATATCCTAACAAGAAAATGAATAAAAAACAAACATATAAAATGCCTAGCATAACATTCATCCGGTAGAGATCCAGGAAATTAGTCTAATTCCTATCTGAGATAGTGGATAGGAAGCATCCGTGAACTTGGAATAACTCAAAACATGGGGGCGGGGGAGGAAGCCTTGTGAAGGCAGCACAGTCATTCCCACTGCCCAAGGGAATCGTGTCATCCTGACCTTTTAGAATTCTCTGAGCATGGCGAAAAGACAGTGCTTATCTGGTACAGATTATGTACTTGGGCTTCCAAAAAGCTCCCAGTCTCTCACCAAAAGTTTCTAAGACAACTTGGTTGTCACTGGTTAAGAACCAGTAAGTGTTTCAAGAGCAGGAAGAGGCGGGAAGGAATAAATGGACAGTTCTTTCAATAAAAGAAGCAGAGGAGGCTCCAGATATCTGTACTGGGACCTGTGCTATTTAACTTACTCCAGAATGATCACTGGTGGGGATGGGGAGGTGAATGTTTTAATAACACCAGATCATTCAAGATAGTGATACTTTAGGCAGATCTTGGAAGACCTCTAAAAGGATCTTTCTCTATAAGGTGGAAGGCAAATTTTTGTTCAGGATGTTTAGGAACAAAGATTGAAAATAAAACGGGCCCTGGTGCAACTGCATTTGGAGTTGTGTGTTCAGTTCAAGTCATTCTCCTCCTGTATTAATGTTTAAAACTCATATACATGAAGGAATGTCTCTCCCCATGTAAGCCCACATGCCTCCCAGGATCAGGTCAATCGATTTTATTGGTAGGCCTCTTCTGTCTCCAAGTCATATCCAAGACCGCAAGATGGTTGTGCCTGCCCCATGGATTCAGGTCCCAAAAAAGGTTTAGGCAAACAACTTTGCAATTTAGATTCTATAAAGAATCTTTCTTATTACATGAATTTAACTTATAAAGGAAGTGACTATTATTCATGGAAATTATGGCTGACCCTTTTTTTTGGGGGGGGGGGTGCTGCTGTTTACTTTGCTCTTTGGTTCTGCATCAGGGGTCCCCAACGTGACACCCATAGGTGCCATGGCACCTGCCAACACCTTTCCTGGCACATGCACAGTATTTTTAGAAAGTGTGTGGGTCTAGGCGGGGCTTTTGCTCAGCAGGTTTTCTGATTGGCCGTTGGAGTTCTGATTGGCTGTGCAGGTTTGAGAATGTTACTTTGCTAGCAAGCTGCTACCAGAATACAGGAATCTTTACTGCATGACTGAATGTGAGCAGCGCATCTGCAAGAAAATGTTTCTAAATGATGTGTTTATTCATCTGATGTAACAAAGCCTTTTCCTGAAATGGGGATGAGTTAGATAAGGTAACTGCAGCCTGGGAAGTTGCTGGAGATTTGTGGGTAGTGCCTGGGGACCACAGATGCAGAATGCCAGGCACAAATTTGGAGCCTGGATTTAGAATCCAATGCTGGCTAATCTCAGCTGTGGAAGCAATGTGATCCAGCTTCAGTCCCTTATAAAATGGGTATAATCATAGCCAGGCTGCCATGATTGTTTTGAGATAAACACAAACAAAACCTGCAGGGCACTTGAAGTGCAGCAAAAGAGGCATTGAACTTATCCTGGATTTTGGGAGCTGTTACATTAGGAAGGAGGGGAGAAATCCATGTTTTTCTTGTAGCATTTCTCCATGTCTCTACTAAAACTAATAACTAAGGTTCAGGGATGCATTATCACATGCATCATCAATACATACTACCCTCTCAAATATGCATGGCTAATTTTTAATACAAATTGGATTCTTTGTCCTTATGCATGTTTCCAAAAGACTGCCAAAGAATCCCACTTTGATAATAGTTGGGAAATTCCTTTTGATTGACAAGCTGCAATTTGTGACAGACCAAGCCAAATATAGCCACCCGAGGTGACACTGCAAATAAGGATGCAATTTAATGCTTTCTCTGTCCTCTGATTGACAAGAGAAGCACCGCTGAACGTAACACTGGAGGCTCTCATTTCGCTCAAACTGCCAAATTCAGTCACAGTTATGAAACCATTCATTGGTGTGAATGAAATCCTGCCACATCCTGAATGCAGATGAGTGGGAAACCCTGGAGGCTGTTTCCCAAAGATGTCTTCTGGGAAAGAGCCAGGGAGCTTGGAGTGAAATGGAGCCGTACAGTTGTCGCTTTTTAACAAACCTCAAGACAAGCAATTGGGATACTGGCTAGCCATTCTTGGTCACTAGTTCCAGGTTTGAGTCCAAAGGCACCTTTCAGACCTGCTAAGTTTTATTCATGGTGTCAATATTTGTGCACACAGCACACTCCGTCAGTCAATGAAATGAGCTCTACAAGACCACACATATAAGTAGAGATTAGAACATGGCATAATGGAGATGATTACCAGGTACAAGGGCCTTACAGAAATAACAAGTTACGTTTATCAGGTCATCATTTGTCTGGTTCAACTCCCAGGGGAAACAGAGTGAATGAAATAAAAATGTCAAGATTAATGCTTAATAGACATATGCGTTCCCAATTGTGGAGCTTGAGAGTAATTAAAAAAGAATCTGTCTCTACACTTGTGTGTTGCGTACCCGAAAGCTTACATCTTGCATAAAACTTAGCTGGTCTTAAAGGCGCCACTGGAATTAAACATTGTTCTGCTACTTCAGCCAGCATGACTACCCACTTGAATCTAGTTCAAAGTTTGTTAGTTGTAGAAACATACAACTGCCCGCTCTCTTTTTGTGAGAACAGATATCGAATATGATGGTGCATTAACAGAAAAGCTTTCCATCTTTAAAAAATCTGCATTTCTCCATGCACCCATTCCGATTTGCCCTCTTGGTGGCAGTCTCAGCAGGGAAATGAACTCTTTTGATGAATCCAAGACCATTTCCTTCTCTTTCTTGTGTGCAGTGGTGGCCAGTGGTCTTTGCAAGCCCAGCAGCAGCAGAGGGTTCACAATGGGAAACTGTAGGAGAGGCTTGGAGTGTCCCAGCAAGGCATTAAGCTCACTGGCAGAACTGTTGGTTTACCTCTGTTTGCTAGTGAAGCAAACCTGGTTTTCTGTATCTAATGACAGATTGCCCAACCACCAGGTTTATAGCATCTTCCTTTTTTCGCCAGTGTGTTGATGTAACAAGGTTTGCTGGAATTCTCAGCCCTTTTTTAGGTTTGCGAAACCTATTGCTTACTGTAATGCTAGGCTGCATTTTTATGTATAGGAATTCCTCAGGAGAAGGCAACATCTCAAAATAGCCACTAACTCTCTTCCCCCCTTTTCTTCTCATTTCTGAATCGTAACACTATTCTTCTTAAATGGAGACAGGTGCTCTGTACAAAATGCTACAAATAAAAATGTTATTTGTGTGTTTTGTCTCTCCTGCTTTCTCTTAGCCATCTGGGTATGGAGCTGGAGGGGGCTCAGGGGCAGAGTATTTGCCATGCATGCAGAAGGTATGGTCTGTCCAGTTAGAAGGATTGGGTGACGTGGAAGTCCCATAGCTGAAACACGGAAAACTGACACCGGTCAGATGAGGTGATCCTGATTGCCCAGTTGTCCAACTCACTAGAAGGCAGCATCAGGGATTCACGTGGGAGTTTATGTCGTTGGGAAAGCAAGGGTGGGCAGGAGAGCAAGAAGAAGGCTGATGTGGTGCAGGAGAGGCAGTTAGGGTTGTTGAAAGTGAATGCCAGTTGCAGTGTGTGTTTGTGCGAGTGTGTGTGTAACAGCAAGAGAGATTCAGATCAAAGCTATGGTGTTGGGAGGGGAGTATGTCTTTAGCCTTTGGTCCCAGTTGGCTATTTGTCCATGAAGAAAACATGCAGGGACCAGATGGGTAGCCATTTGTCATCATCATCAACCGAAGAGCAAATAGCAGCTCCAGTTGGGTGCCTATGAGATTTTAATCAGGAAAACAGGACAAGGGGAAAGGTCAACGATCTGTTCTAAATTACTCCCTCTTCTCTCATGACTGCAATTAATTTTTATTTACAGTTGGCCATCCTGATCATAAATCTCCCTTCTTCTTTTCTCCTTCATCCTGTTTGCTTAATTTAAGTTGAAAGTCCTTTGCATCCATTATATACCATTTTGTGCTCCTTCTAGAACTTACCATAACATTGGTAGTGAAATGCATGTATATGTCTGGAACATGAGGCTGTAGTACATGGGGGCATATTGCATTAAAATGTCTTTAAAAGGCTAAAGGAAGTATTTCATCACTATATGTGCAATTAACTTACTCATATCACTACAGGCTAATGCTGATTTTTTAAAGGTTAGACAAAAATCATGGAGGTTATGCATGTATTACAGCTAAATGGAACGTTCTTCTACCTGGGCAGTATACCTCTGAGTGCCAGATGCTGGTGGCAAACTATGCAGAAGACCATCACCTTCACACCTTGGTCCAGAGTGCTCAGCAGCATCTTACTGGCTACAGATGGAAAAAAGGGGGTTGAATCCAGAGCAAAATTCTCACTTGCGCTGGAGAAACACACACACAAAAGCAGGACCTCCTTGCCTTAAGACCATTTTAGCACACCTGCACAAGATTTTGTGTGACTGTTTCTGGGCATTCTAGTATACAAGTCTGGGGGGGGGGGCTGAAACTTGCAGGGGAATCCCATCTCCCGCCCCATTGCCTGAACCTGGCCCTGATCCAGGCCTCTCAACTACCTTTGAGCCTGGCTGCAGTCGCAGCAGTTTATGGGGGCCACTCTAAGCCTGGAGGGCCTCCCAGTGTCCACTGTTCCTGCAGCTGGTCGCAGAGAGGGTTCTGGTTCCACTGCCACCAGTTATGCAGAACCAAAGTTGATGCCTACAAATCTGCAGAAAACATTATTTCATTTTTTGGGGGGGGGGGAATCAACCCACCAATCTTTTTTTTTTTAAGAGTTCAGATTTTTATGCAAACCTTGAAGGGTCCCTTGAGTTTGTTTAGTGTTAGTGTGACTCTGATCTACAGATTTAGATACTTGCAAATGGCCACGGGTGAATGGATGGGGTTATACTTCACTGTGAGATATATAGACAGGGATGAAAAAGCGACTTGTTGCTCAGGATATTTCACAAGCAAATTGTGCTAAGCCCATTTCTTTTTCTGTTTGTGCATTGTCAGATCCAGACCAGAATGTGGGATCAATTGTGCAGTCCTATGCAGAGTTAGCCCAGTGTAAACCTATTGAAGCCAGTGGGGTTAGACTGAAGCAACTCTGCAGAGGATTGCACTGTAAATTGACACTGGCATTCTAATCTAGCGAAGCCATTCTTATGATACAGTCTTCACCGCCAGGACTACCAGAACTTCTTGCTAGGAAAAGAAATCTTTGGTATTTCTACTGAGACATCAGTTTTGTTAGCAGTAGTGTGTGTATATCAAAACAGAGAGAACCATTTTAATGAGAGAGCTGAGCACAATTACTTTGCCTCTGAAATGACTCCATTGGGGAAAACTGTTCAATTTCTGTTATACATTTCATTAATAAACTATAGCGTGGTTGGCCTATATGGTGAGAATTAATGTCTTTCATGTTAGTCATTCCCTTTCGTCTACAAACCGTTCATCACATGAAAAGGCTTCTGTGCATTCCCCTCCCCCCAAAAGATGAAAGCTGTTAAAATATGAAGAAAAATACTGTCTAGTTAAAAATAGAAGATAGGCTGCTTCATCAATTTAGCCCTTCCTTAAAAAAATGGCCTTCCCTGTGTTGAATCAACAATTCTTTCTCCTTCATCGGAAAGAGAAAGAGACCATTGGCAGAATCCCCTGTGAAGCTCTTCTGCAGAGGCCTGGTTGAATCATTACAACGTTTTTTTGTGCTGCTGTTCATTTCAGAGAGGTTTGTACAGGAAACTATCAAGTAGATTTTGATCCATAAAGTCATCTTAAGAGATTGTGGCTTGCACAGATAATACCTTATCTGGGTTTTTATAGACCTGAATTCTGGGAAAACCACAGATACAGAAAGATATGGACAGAAGATGAATAACCAAAAGCACTAATAGGGAATGCAAGGAATACCACAGACTTCAGAATGGCTGGTAGTACATGCTGCAAAGTCCCCAGGCCCTGGCACACCTGAACCCAAATAGTTAGGATCCCTCTAAGATGGAGGTTCCTGAACTGGAAGACTCTGATAGGGCACTCGTGAGTCAGATCCTCCTGAGAAGCCATCTGCTTTGCTAGGACTGAACTAATGAAGTGTAGCCCCACATGCTAACCAAGGCAACAGACCTTGTGTCAACAGAAAGGCTATGAAGCCCTAGGCTTGAGGCCAGCCCTTCTCCCTTTCTAAGGATCACCACTCTTCCTGAGCTGGTGGAACCTGGGAGAAGTAGGACAGGGATCAGGTTTCAGCAGAGCTTGGGAAGCTGGAACAAGTTGTTTGTTTTCTGACATTAACACAGGATGCTGAAATATTTCCTTCTGCATGATAGTCGTTCATTCCTGACCCACACTTGAACACAGCCTCTGACCTACTGGGTGACTGCTTATGACTGTGAACCTAGTTGGCTTTCTGCCATCCCTCCTGTGCAGTTGGCCTTGCTGAAACAGGGGAAAGGACTTAAAGGCTGGTTTGAACAATCTAAACCCAAGTCCGTGGCCCTGACTTGGAAATAAACCCCAGCAAAGATGAGTAGGGTTGACTAGTTAGTCACCTATGTGGAAGACTAGGGGCCGTTCCGCATTCGTCCAAAATAGCACAATGATTACTAATTGAAATCGCTACAGTTTTGCCATTATGCACAACGTCGTTGACAATCTGCAACACTCCTGAAACCGATCCGCAAAAAGTGCTTCGTTGTAGGACTTCCAGGGAAATCCCAAAAAGTGGATTCAAACTCCGGAAAGCGCTACACTCCTGCAACCAATCTGCAACACTAGCGGAAAAGTTCTGTGCGTTACCATTGTTGCGGTTTCTGCAAAGTCCCTCCCCCTCGCTCTCTCCTCTGATCTTCCGGCGAAGCGATCGCCATTTTTTTTTCTCCGAGCGAGCGGAGATCAACGCACCGGCAAGCCTTCGTTTACCCAGCGAGGCTTCCCTGGCTGCAGTCCCTCTGTTTAAAGTCACCAAGCACAAGCAACACAGAGGCCCGTTTGCTGGTTTATTTTCCCTTTATTTTTCACACTATTTTCGGCTGAAAATCACGCCCGTGAGGGGGGGGGGATTTTTTTTTCACTCGGGGGGAGCGTGGCAACGATGAAACGGCAGCTCAAACACCACCTGCTAGCTGGATGGGTCTCTCTGTTGCAACGAATCAACGCAGATTCGTTGCAACGTGTGTGTGTTTTTTTTTAAACTTTCCTTAAAGGGAAAGGGGCTGTTTGGGAGCATGATAACGGCCGCCCATTGGCTGCTTGACGGCCAGGGGCGGGACACAGCTCAGCAATATCACTTCCTGGCTAGCGATTTTTGCCGAGACCGGAACCCTGTGGGAAACGATAGAAACGCAACTGGATTCCACTACAAAGGCAGGTGTGCATAATGACGAATTCCACTATTTAAAATGGTGATTTTTCGTTCCGCAAACAATTTGCAACATGGATCCCGGTGCGGAATGGCCCTAGTTTTCAGAGACTGGAAAGTTGCCAGAGAGAGTAAATAAGAGTGGATATTAGTTCAAAAGACCCAACTGAAAACACAGATAGAACACTTAGTTAAAAATTGCAAGAAAAAGAATGCCAATTACATGTAAGGAAAATTCCCCAGTAATAACAGGAGCTCAGCTTTTATAGGGAGATTGCTGAACTCCTTTCCTTGAAGGCATCTGTTGGGGATTCTTCCGAAAAAGGGAAACCTGCCTTAGGCTAGGATGCTGGATGAGATGGCCTACCCCTTTTATTTTATCATTCGTGCTTTGTAACATGATCCCTACAGACAAAGAATCACAAAAAGACGCGGCTGGTCCTGACATCTGTTCTGAGAGGGATATGTTGCTGTTCAGGTTTTGGTTACCCAGGGGGTTTCCCCCTCAGGGCATGTTTTGTGTGCATGGCATAACTCATGCACATGTGTATCATTGCCTTATATTTTACATCATACCTGCCTGTGGAAGTTTGTTTTTATAGGTAGTGCATAATTGACCCAGCATCTGATGGTGCGGCCATATTTTAGTCAGTGTGTCTAGGAAAGGGAAATGGCCTTGGAACAAGCCAAGCAATGGGGTCCCCACAGTGCTACCAGTGAGTTGCATGAGCCACTCAGCTCTATGGAGCAAAGAATGGCTACTCAAGTCATCCCCTCCATTCTCTACCAAGCTGCCAGCAGTGCAGGAGAAGACAATGGATCAGCTGGCAGAAGTTATTACAATTGCTGCTGAAAGTAGGAGCCAAGTGGCCCCTGAAAAGCCAACAAAGTATCTGGGGCTTGGTTGGCCACCAGTGGCTCTCAAGGATGGTGGCCCACTAGGAAATTTCTTTGTAAGTCCACCCCCAGGGTAGTGTCATAAATATCTATGTTTGTCTGGTAAGAAAACTGGTTGCTTGGGGCTTAATACTGCCATAAACGCTTCTTTGACAAGCAGTTTCTTGTTTGCTTTAAACCAGCAATTGAAATGGCTTCCTAATTTATTTCTTCATGGTGGGAGGCTCAGGGTGGTTGACAATGAAGGAAATGTCATGCTGCCAGGTTATGTTCCAACCAGGTCAGTCCTTCTATGGATAGATACAGTTGGGTAGCCGTATTGGTCTGAAGTAGCACTCTGATTTTATAGTCCTTCTATGCTTTGTGATATGTGTTTTCAACACACGTGTTCTCCAGCTGCTTCACATTAAAAAAAAAGAAAACAGCTAAAACATAAAAACCAATATACCAGAACATGTGTGGTCAAGTGTGCGGGGTGAACCCAGGCATGTTGGGTGGCTCTATGTTGTTTCACCTACTTCTGGTGGCTTTTGGCTATGGCTGTTAGAAGGCAAAGGGGGCAGGAGAGGGCCTAAGTCATCAGCAGTATTAGTTGGGTTTTGCTGCAAGGAGACAATAATCGTTACCAGGATTTGTATTTGGAGCATGCTGTACTTTTATTTATTGATCAGGATGTTCACAATTCCTCTTTATCCCAAGGGCTCAGAACAGATTTCTGTGGGTTGGAAAATGAAAAGAATACAACCTTGACACACTCCTTTCTCTATTTTGAACCAGTCAGTGTCACCAAATGGTGTCCGTACAATGGCTTCGTGGTTTGTGTAGAGTGATGGCATCAGTTGGATCAAATGCACTGGCACCCCCAAATTTTACAGGGCTTCCCACAATTTGTTGTGATCTTGTAGTCAATAAAGCAGATGTAGACATCCTTCTGATATTCCCATGACTTTTCCAAAATCCAGAGCTGGTTTGCTATGTGATCACGGGTGCCACACCCCCGTCAAAAGCCAGCTTGAACATCTGGTAATTTCCTTTTAATGTGTCTTGCTATGTGTTGTTGCATAATTTTGAGCAGGATTTTACTGTCATGAGAAATAGTATGGGAATTGTTTCCACTCCTTTGGCTAGTTATTAGTTTCCCAGATTTTCTGGCACAAAGCTGTAACGGTTTTGATTGGTAGACATCTCAGCAGTTCCATGGGTATGATGTCAATAAGGAAAGTTGAGCACAGCTGATTACAAAGGCCAATGAAGTAAAGAAATTTGGCCTTTTCTTAAACACTAAAAAGACAAAAAATAATGACCACTGCAAAAAACAGTCACCATAACAATTAGTGATCAAGAGATTGCATGCGTTCAATAATTCATTTTTCTTGGATCACAAATAGATGTCAGTGGCAATTGCAGTATGGAAATAAAACGTCAAATTGCTCTGAGTTGCTCAGCCATGATGAGCTTGAACTGAACATGGAAAAGCAAGGATATAAGCCAGAATGTAGATTAGTTAGATCTATCATATTTCTAATATTCAATTATGGCTATAAAAGTTGAACAATAGAAAAACCAGACAAGAGAAGAATCAATTATTATGAACTCTGGTGTTGGAATAGGCTTCTATGGGTTTCATGGACAGCAAACATCATGAACAAGGAAATACTGCAATGCATAAAGCCTGATCTTTCACTGGTAGGCAAAATCACGAAACTCCGGCTCACTTACTTTGGCCATATCATGTGATCGAACTCAATGGAGAAAGGAATTATGCTGAGACTAGTCAGTGGAAAAAAGCTGACAGAAAGCATGGTGGTTGGACATGATCAGGGTGGACACTGGCCAGAACATTGCATGGCTGAGGGAGGCGGTGTGGGATCAAGGATTGTGGCGGCAGCTGTGCCATGGGAACACCAAGAATCGGACATGATGGAATGGCTGACAACAACAGCAGCATACAAACTTTACAAATACAAGACCTCTGATTAGGAACTCATATAAATATCCTGAAAACTCCACCCCAGTCTCAATGCTGGCTGCTATGGTGGAGTTCACATGCACATATTGGTAGTTTGATGACTGTAACATTGAGACATAACTTGAACAAGTGCAGCAATTGCAGGTGACACAACTGGCTATGTCTCAAACTCTGCAATAGAGGCAGGTTTTCATCCATTCGTCAGCCACTGAATGAAAAGTCAGTTGTGCTTGGGATGTTCATGCTTGACTGGAGCACAAAAAGACTATGATACAACTGGGTTAGGCATATCTGTTTAGATGCCTTATTGGTATTGAGTAATTCATGGAGGAACTGCTGCATACAGAGACTTTGGATCAATACTGACTGCGGCAGGGCAGAGGAGGAGACAGAGGAGGTATACGGAAGGGAAAAGGAGTCTTGCGGTGCATTAAAAAACCACAGATTTCTTGTGACAATCATTTTCATGGGCTCACATTATCAGATATATTCCTGTACACTTCAGACACTGTGAGGCAAGCCTCCTGTTTCTCAGACACTGGGGTTTATTTGGTACTTAGTTCTTTATTTATTGAATAGTTCAGGTTTCTCTCATTTTTTTGGCCCTAAGGCAGCTCACATAAATCTAAAAGTGGCCATACAACTAATGAAAAGGAATTCAGATAACGACAAAAACACAGAGTTGAAACCTTAATTGTTGAAGGGGCAGGGTATACTTAAATATAGAGTATTAATTATTAAAAAAACAGGAACATCCCAGAACCTCTAACTCAAGTTTGTATCAGACTTTGATCCCAGTGAGTCTAAGACAAACCAAAGCCTTTGTGGGAAAGACATTTTTTAAAATCTACTCTTCAAGGTCTTGTGGGAAGGTGCTGGTTACACCCCACAAGGCAATCTGCAAGCAGATTCTCTAGAACTTTTTGTAAGGAAGGAAAGTAAAATGAGAAAGAGAGAGAGAAATGGAAGATGGATGGGCTTTACAATCAGTAAGGAAGCAAGGGGAAACTCCCTCGCCCCAATTTCATTCGGAAATGAGCTGGAGTCAGACATGCTACCATTGTGCCATGAGGTCCCAGGGATTCTCTCTCTGCCACTATAGTTATGGAATTGCAATGCCACCTAGAATTCTTTTCCATGGGCAAGTCTTGGCGGCTTGCAATGATTGACTTCATTAAGCAGTGAGCATTAGCAGCCCTGAATTTGGATTGCACATCTGAACTCCATAAAATCTCCCCTCCTACCCACTCCTCCAAAAACTGCATTAACTGCAATGCTTGCAGATGCCTAAGATATTTGTCACCCAGAGAACTACATTTCCCAGGGCACACTTTGGCACAGTGCTTCAGATGCATAGTGGGGAAGGAGGGGGGGGGGAGGAAAGACAGGGGGAGAGGAGGCAGAGATTCTCTGTTTGCCAACTGGCTAGCTGGCAACAACCCCCACCAGCCTAATGAAACTGCTGTAAGCAGCCAGGTAAGGGGGCTGGTGAAAGGGAGAATGAAGGGATGAGAGAAATCTTTGGAAATTCTGTTATTGATGATGTCATTGCAAGCACCATGAGTATCTCAAGCACACAGTGCCAAGCTCTTTAGAAAATCATGGTTACTGGGGTCTCCCCCGCCCAATAGATATGTTTTCCTGAATCTAATTCTAAATTAAGTTCAGGAAAATAAATCTGTCTAAATCTCCCCCTACAAATTTGTAATGGAGGAGCTCACCCCCTCTCTCACCATTAAGCAACCGCACCAGGGCGGTATTGAAGCGCATCACCCAAAACAGACCTCACAATGTACCACCCCTCATGAAATGGGATCCTAGGGCCAGGATCCAGAACCAGAGCAGGAGAACAGCTGTGACCTCAAGGGCTTCTCTCAGTGGCCAGCAAGTAGGACTGTTCACAACACCTAGTCCCAGGCAATGCTCCACTGACCAACTGGAAACAAAAGACATGTGTCCAGTTAAACTGGAGAGGAGGCATAGATCAGAACCACGCACTCCTCTGTGTTTCTACTGCTGTGCCACTCCTCTGGATGTATACCATTTAAGCAGTTGTTCAGTGGAAACCTTTGACCAATCCAGTCATTAGTTCCAGAATATACTATTAGTGTAAGCTTATAAAGATGGGAAATAAACAGAATTCATCTTCAGTTTCCCCATTATTCTTTGTCTTGCTTTTTCTTCTTCTATTTCTCATTAAGAAAGAACCCAGCTCCTTGTTAAAACCTCAGATGCACACAAACTGAGTTTGCAATTTATTCCACTGCTGCGTGTTTGAAGACCCTGCGTGCCTGAGACTCTGGAGCTGACATATCTAAATGACAGGATCAGACCTCCTCAGACTTTCTGACCATTACTTTGTGACTTGTCCTCTGAGTTACTGAGGAGGGGGGGATCTGGCTGATGCTGAAGAGCATCTGAAGGATCTCTATATTACTTTCTGCAGGGTTCCGGAGGAGGAGGCGGCCTGGCTTGGCTGGGGGACTCCAGGAAGAGGTGCATCCCCTTAGGGTGTCCTGGGGTAGCTCTGATGCGCCGCGGTTTAAGGGAGCGGCTTTGGGTGGTGCTGAAGGGACAGCTCCCCTCCGAGGTGCTGAAGGGGCGGACAGCTCCCCGAGGAAAGCGAAGGCGGATCCTGGCGGGGCCGAGGGAGGGAGCGGGCTCCCCGTTGAGCCCTGCGCGGCTGGCGGCAGAGCGGAGCTGCTAACCGGCGCGCTCTCAGCGCCTCTGCTGTTCATGCCGCCGCGGCTGCTGGAGAGAAGGGAAGGCAGACAGCGGCCGGCCGGAGGCTCCGCGGCGCACAGGGAGGCCGGTGCTGAAGGGACAGCGGCTCCTTTCCATCCCGCCCCCCGCCAGGCTCCAGGTACATGGGGGACGGGGCGGGCTCCCCAGGCAGCGGGCAAGGGCCTTTAAAGGCGACGGCGGGGATCTCGCACGCCACTTGGGGGTGGGGGTGGTGGGGGCTGGGGGGGACGGAGTCGAGGGCGGAAGCGGGGGCGGCCGCGGCGCCTCCTGGCCGGTCCCTTCCGAAGTCACCTGCCCGCAGGACTGAAGGGCGGCCACGGAAAAGTTCTCAGCGGATCGCAGACCGCGGAAGCGCCGAGGGCTCGTCGCCTGCCCGGCGGCGGCGCTGAAGTTCGCGTGTGGCGGTGCGGGGAGAGCCGCGAGGGCGGCGGAGGCGGCGGCGGCGGCCCCGCTTGGGGTTCCGCGCAGGATTGGAACTGACAGCCAAACCCGCCGGCTTCCCTTCCCAGTGCGCGCCGCGCGCGGAGGCCTCTCGGAAGGCGCGGGGCTGCAGGCGGAGGGGGTGGCCGCCGCTTCGCGGGAGCCCCTCCATGTTTGGGTGTCTGGGCGAGCCCAGCGCGGGGGGCGGGGGCGGCTGGGAGGGAATGTTTTGACTGCTTTATTGGATCATGTGCATGGGCTGCACAGCGAGGCCAGACGGCCACCCAGGGAGAGGCGCGCGCGCGCACACGCACACACACACACACAAGCCCACACAAAAGGGCGCCGCTGCGGAGTTCCTTACGCGCCTCTGGAGCGGGAGCGGCACTTAAGCGGCTGTCTGGCGCATTTCCTGAGGCAGGACAAGGGCCGGAGGTGAGCGGCCGATGTGTGGCTCCAGAGGCGACAGCAGAGCCTTGCTTTTCCCATCCGTCCTGCGGTGGATCAGAACTGCCTCCCCGCCGCCCTCCCCGCCCACCCCGGTCGCCCGTGCGAGGACCCCACCGGCCGTCCCCACCGGATCCCACGACGGCTGATAGGAACTCGGACAGGAGCTGGGAAGCGGCCAGCCCGAGCGAGCCTCTCTCCGGAGACTGCAGCCGCTTGCCGGCCGGTCCCGAGGGCCGGAGCGCCAGGCGGGGTAGCCCAGAGGCAGCCTCCCGCGCGGAGTTGGTCTCCAGCAGCCAAGAGGGGGTGGGGCTCGCGCGGGAGCGGGGGGGGGGGCTGAGTGAAGGGCCAGACACCGAGAGACAGAAGCGGAGGGGGGGAGGGGGAGGGGCGGGAATGGGGAATCCTGGGGGTGGGAAAGGGGAGGAGCGAGTCTCCAGAGGCCAGAGGGTGACGCTTCTCCTCTGCCGTGATCTCTCCTCTCCTGTAGGAATGTGACCTGCCATGCTCGTTCTCAGGTTCCTCAATGTGGTGGCTCCAGCCTACTTCCTGGGCATCTCTGCCGTGACCTTCCTCCTCCAGATCTTCCTCTTCATCCCCAGCATGTTTAAAGACCCCACTGCCACCCCACTGTTCTCCTCCGCTCTGCTGCATGGAGCCCTCTTCCTCTTCCTCTCAGCCAACGCTCTGGGCAACTACATCCTGGTGATCCAAAACTCGCCAGAGGATCTCGCCGGAGGAGGCTCGAACCCAGGCCCAGGAGGTGAAGCGGGGGCCAACTGGATGGACGGAGGCAGGACCCCTGGCGCGGCTTTGCCCGGCACCCACTTCTGCCGACTCTGTGCCAGAGTCACTCAAAGGCACGACCATCACTGTTTCTTCACAGGCAACTGCATTGGTAGCAGAAACATGCGGAACTTCATCATGTTCTGCCTGTACACCTCCTTGGCTTGCCTCGACTCCCTTGTGGCTGGGGTGGCTTATGTTTCAGCGGCACTCTCGACATCCTTTGCCAACCCGCTGGCTTTCCTTACTCTCCTGCCTCATTCCATCAGCCAGTTCTTCTCAGGTAAGTATTGCCCCTCTTTAAAGAACAGGGACGTTTGGGTTGCAGTGTCTCGTTTCCCATTTGCCTGGTCTCTCTTTGTAAAAGATTTGCAAGCAATATTGCTATGGGTGGAAAGGTGGGGGGGGGATCCCTCCGACTTTTCTTCATGGTGTTGATGGGAATGGCTCTGTGCAGCACCTGAGCTGCCTCAAACCAGCGTGCTGAACAAAGGCCCTCTTGACATGGAGGGTGAGATCTGCTCCAGGCTACAGCCAGGGCTGCCTGTCTATAATTCATTAGGTTCTAAGAAAAGCCATTCCTGTGGGTGAGTCAAGGAGAGCCAGGCCAAGGCTGTCCTCTAGGCAAAAGGTTGAGTGCTCAAGGAAAGGCAGTTGGGTTTTTTTTTAGGCGGCATGGCTTCCCTTGGCTTCATTCCATCGGCCGGGACTTCAGCTGCTTCCCCATTCCAAGCATCCCATCTCTTCTTACAGCAAATGCCGGAACAGCACGTATATAAAATCAATACTAGCAAACAATTGTTGTAAGCTTTGTTTCATTTGTGTGCCTCCCAGCAGAGGGAGAGAAGCAGAATCAATACGATGTGCCCAACAAAGCAAGCAAGGAAGGGCTCTCAGGAGGAAGTAGGAAAGAATTCTCAACTCTGACCTTTCTGGCCCCAAACCCATAGGTCCCAATCAAGCTATCATGTTGCTTGGTTGTCACACTTCCTGCCTTCTACCTATCATGGCTCCTATGCCTGTGCTCAGCTTGTAGTTTCCCCTTGCCATTGTTCAAATAACTCCTGCCTTTGTTCCCTATATCCAAATTCAATAACTTCTTTGACAAGACAGCCCACATGAGGGCCACTGAAAGCCCATCTCTGAACACTTCTGCACACACAATGGCCTGAAAAGGGCTGTATAAAATGAGAGTTCCTTACCAACCAGCTCACTGTCTTAGGCTCCCTTTGTTTACTGCAGGGATAGTCAAACTGCGGCCCTCCAGTTGTCCATGGACTACAATTCCCATGAGCTCCGGCCAGCAAACAGGGCCACAGTTTGACTACTCCTGGTTTACTGGCTAAAATACTTTAAAGGAAGCTGCTGTTATTCCTGGACAGCCAAGGAAAGCTTGGAGAAAGGTCATGGGGATTTAGATGATCTGCAGGTGGATTGATTGTAGTCATTTTTTATTTAAGAAATATATTTACTGTTTGTAATGATTAAAGCCAAATGAATCCAGCTTGGTTTTTAGATAGCAGGGTGGATTTGCTGAGGTGATAAGCACACAGACATCAATATTCTTGGACAGCTGTGTAAAGACAGCTTCCCTCCTACAATATTATTTTTAGAGTGTTCTTTACTCCAAGGAGAGTTGTTGTTGCTGTTGTTTTAAAGTTGGATCAGTTTCTTAAACTACCAGCTTGCCAGGTTCATTCTGATTGGTATTTAGACTGTGCTCAACATTACAAAGTGAAGAAGAAGAGAAAGGAGGAGGAGGAGGAGATGGTAGTAAACTTATCAGAGATTGACACTGATTCTATGGCATAGAAAAGAGCAAGAATCCAGTAGCAACTTATGGACTAACAAAATTTGTGGCAGGGTGTGTGAACCTTTTGTGAGTCACTGCTCACTTCTTCAGATTCAGATTCTTCCATCTATCTGAAGAAGAGTTCAGCTCCTTCCCTGCCACAAGTCTTGTTAGTCTTCAGGGTGCTGCTGGATTCTTGCTCTTTTCTACTCCTACAGGCAGACTCACCATTCCGCACCAGGTGGGCCATTCCGCACCAGGATCTATGTAGCAAATTGGTTGCGGAATGAAAAAACGCCATTTTAAATAGTGGAATTCATCGTTATGCATACCTGTCTTTGTAGTGGAATCCAGTTCCATTTCTATCGTTTCCCACAGGTTTCCGGTCTCGGCAAAAATCGCTAGCCAGGAAGCGATATTGCTGAGCTTTGTCCCACCCCTGGCCGTCAATCAAACGAGCAGCCAATGGGTGGCCGTTATCATGCTCCCAAACAGTCCCTTTCCCTTTAAGGAAGGTTTAAAAAAAACACACACACGTTGCAACGAAACTGCGTTGATTCGTTGCAATGGAGAGACCCATCTAGCTAGCAGGTGGTGTTTGAGCTGCCATTTCATCGTTGCCACGCTCCCCCCGAGTTAACCCCCCCCTCACGGGTGCGATTTTTGGCCGAAAATAGAGTGAAAAATAAAGGGAAAATAAACCAGCAAACGGGGCCGTGTGTTGCTTGGTGCTTGGTGACTTTCAACAGCTCTGGGGAGGGACTGCAGCCAGGGAAGCCTCGCTGGGTAATCGAAGGCTCACTGGTGTGTTGATCTCTGCTCCCTCCGAGAAAAAAAAATGGTGATCGCTTCGCCGGAAGATCAGAGGAAAGAGCCAGGGGGAGGGACTTTGCAGAAACCGCAACAATGGTAACGCACAGAACTTTCCCGCTAGTGTTGCAGATTGGTTGCAAGAGTATAGTGGTTTCCGGAGAGTGAATACACTTTTTGGGATTTCCCTGAAAGCGCTACAATGAAGCGCTTTTTGCGGATCGGTTTCAGGAGTGTTGCAGATTGTCAACGACATTGTGCATAACAGCAAATCAGTAGCGATTTCAATTTGCAACCATTGTGCAATTTTGAACAAGTGCGGAATTGCCCACATGGCTGCTCTTCAGGAGGTGGCTCTGTGGCTCCTTCTTCCCCAGGCCTCCCAGGAGTGAATCCTTGATCATGAAGAAGAGGTGTCTGTGTGTGGTGGGAGCAGCCCTGCCCTGCATTCATTCTGGCAGAGGGGAAGTTGTGGCATTAATTCAGATGCCAGCCAGTCCAGTGGCATGAATTTATAGGCTGCTAAAATTTAAGGCCATGTCTAATGACCCCAGGTGTATCAGGATTTCACCATGGGACATCTCTGCCCGCCCCCTTGACACTTTCTCCCATTGTATTTTAGATAGGAAATGAGATGAAATGGCTTTCTTTTGTGTCAGTCCATCCATCACAGCATGTCCTACCGGAACTGATTTCTTGTGGCCTGAGGAGTTACCGCTTAGGTAGGCTGGAATAGATTTCAAATCCATGCTAGCATCCCCAAACATTGCCAGCATGACACAGCATTTCTCACAACAACGGGCTGTAATAGCACCGTTATAATCATGAGATTGCCTCATGGCCATCTGGAAGAAGAGCAGATTTAGAGATGGGAGTCATGTGTGCATTTGTATGTGTGTGTGAGTGTGTGTGTGTGAGAGAGAGACCTTATATTCTGTTCAGCTGTTGCCAACTTTCTTCAGAACGAATCACTGACATAAAATCCCCAGTGGTTTATTTGCTTACCCTGAGCAAGAGATTAAGAAACTGTTTGTATTTTCATGTAAGTGGCTTAGGAAAGATGTTACACTTGGAAGGAGAAAGACAAAGGACTCCGCTCTTCCCTGCCGGTGATTGTTATGAAGATGACCCCAAATTCAGCTCACAGCCTTCCCTGGCAAAGTGTCTGTGTCCATCTGCCACCAGAGCCTAAGTGCTGAAAGGGCGTCCAATTAATGTTTCTCTCCATATGCCCAATCCGCTCTTTCGAGCCCATCTAGCAGTCAGGAAATTAGGCATGCCTGTACCTTGCTCTCTAAAGAAGCCGGATCTGTTCCCCACTCTTTGGAGTTCATGATGCCTGCTGAAACTAATGGGACCTGACAAGGATAAAAGAATGATACTGAATTTAGAAAGCAACGGTGAACGGCTCCCCCAGAAGGACTCGTTCAAGCTTACCGGAGAATCTTGGGAGAAACAGCTGCCTGCATTATACCAGGCGGTTGTGGATGGCCACTCACTCGGATGGCTTTTTAAAAAGGATTAAAACATTCACGGAAGACCACAGCTATTAGCCAAGCACGCTACATGGAATCTCTATGACAATATAGCTCTGAATGCCAGGGGCTGGGGGGAGCAGGGAAGGAAAGCTACTGCTGCCCCGCTGGTGGGCTGCTTGGAAGCCTTGGTAGATGGCCCACTGATGGAAATGAGATGTTGGTTCATTGTTCTCACATTGTGCTGCTTTCCCCATTGAGCCAAGACTAGGAACTGATATGAATCTGAATGGGAAGAACACATTGCAGTTGCAGTCTTTATAGGTAGCTGACGGGAATGGAAAGATCTATTGAATTTCTTATAATAAGAACCTGGGGGAGTGAGGGGAGGAGCTCTCTAGTGTTCCCTGCTAAAGCAGGAGGTGTGGAACAGGTTACCCTAGTACAGTTCTCCAAGGGCTCTTACTGATGGACAGTCGGACGAGAAGCACACTGACCTTTTTTTTGTGATCAACATCCTCCTGGCAATATTTTCTTCAGATTAATATAGTAACATTACAAAAGGTCTTTAGAAAACTCCAAAGGACTTATCTATGCAGGATTTGATAGTCCTGGGATGAACACAATTGAAAACTCTTTAAATAACACCCATTGTACTGTAGCAGAACCCTGAGCCTGAAGCTGTCTGAAGCTCCCCTTGTCTGAAGCTCCATTGGTGCCCTCCTCTGTGTTTCACTGTGACCACAACCCCTGAACTCAGCCCCGAAATCACCCTGTACAGAGGAACATCAGACTAGGCTCAGAAGGATGACCAGTTCAGAATACAGCTGCAGCTAAGCTATATTGCTTCTTGGAAAACTGATCAAAATAAAAAGGCACTCCACCTGCTTTACACAGGGGCATCTTTTCAAGGCCCCTTCCTGTCTTTCACACCCTGCAAATCTAGCACTATATAAAAGGAGTGTGCAATTTGTTTTGTGCAAATTTAGCACTCCCCCCCCCAAAAAGAACAAATCAATGAAAGAAGAAACAGATTATTATGACAGAAGGAAACCTGTGTGTAGACGGAGCCGAATACAACATACAAGGCTGATCATGCAGGCAAAATGGGGCAAACGCAGCATTGGAGGGATCCTTGTGGAGGTGTGCTGGTGAAGGCAGTGTGTACAAATACAGAAAGCATATGCCCAAGTGAAAGATCAGCAGAAGGAGGCAGCCACGGTCAGAGCAGACGGTAAAGGTCTACTTGCCTAATGAACCAATTCATAGCTCAATCAGATGCATGCCAATTGTCTCTAGACCCAGTCCTGGCAGTCATCTCTAGTCCACACGCCCTTACGGTGGAATTAACATCTCAACCTCAAACTGTCATAGTTTGGCATCTCTGAAAATGGGCACAGTCCCAAGGAGAGGAATTAAATATAATCATGATAAAAGCTTCCTATTTTCTCATACCCTTAATCAGGACAGAGATTCCGACCCCCAAAACATATATGACCTCCCTGTTCAAAAGTTGCAAAAGCCCTTGTGTCAAAAAGATTGCACATACAATTCATGTACATGGTACATTTTATTTTTTAAACATGTATTGAGTAATTCTCATGTTACATACTACACATGCAATTTAAACCCTGTATTTATCCAGATACTGGCCCCTGGTCTCCTTTGTAAACTGAATGCATTTTGGCTCTTTCTTAGAAGGAACTTTTCTGTAGCATTTTCTACCTCTGCCTTCAATTAAACGGAGGAAGGCCAGGACTAGCTCTTTGCTTTGGGAAGTAGATGCTTTAGAGAAGAAGCAAGTGGATGCCAGGAAACATGAGCAGGTGCCATGGTGCCCTTGTTGGGGACCACTGCTGTAAATCTACCTTGTAGCCAATGTGAGCCAGAGTGTAGAGCTAAGAGTGTTGGACTAGGATCTGGAGACCCAGGTTTAAATCCCGACTCTAACCTAGAAGGCTGCTGGATAACCTTGAGTCAGGAGGAAGTCAGCATAGAAATTAAGTAAGTAAATAAAGCCGCAGGTACTCGTCAGTCACTAAAGATAAGCCCAAATCTCTCTCTTGGGTCACTCCCAGTATCCTCTAGTACAGTGGTCCCCAACCCCTGATCCTGGAACTGGTACCGGTCCGTGGAGTAGTTGGTACCGGCCCGCGGCTCCTCCTCGTCCTCCTCCCTGGCTGCTGCCTCGGGGGCTGCCCTGCCACTCTGCTGCCAGATCACCTTTGGTGCTCTCCAGCAGCCGTCATGGCTGGGGCTCCCTCTTGGAGTGGCACTGCGCAGCTGCTGCTGGCAGCACCCCGAGTGGCTGGAGGGAAGTCAGGTGCACTGGTGGGAAAGCAAGTGGAGCAGGGGCTCAGGCGGTGACGATGTCCCTCGGCAAAAGACTCCTCCCCCTCGGACCTCAGTAAAATTATCAAGCATTGACCGGTCCCCGGTGATAAAAAGGTTGGGGACCACTGCTCTAGTATACGATGGTGACTGGTGTCCATCAAAGCTCACAATACACAGAGGCTTCCATTTCCAAGAACGAGGGACAAATTTAGTCCAGCTATGTGGATACTTCAGACAGTCCCTTGAACATCAGCATCATTAGCTGTTTGGGCAGCCATCGTGTCTATTTGGACAGTTCCTTGGGGTACTTGGGGTACTTGTGGATTGTAAGCTAAACATGAGCAGGCAGTGTGATGCAGCGGTAAAAAAGGCAAATGCCATTTTGGGCTGTATCAACAGGGGCATCACATCAAAATCACAAGATGTCATAGTCCCATTGTATACAGCACTGGTCAGAACACACCTGGAGTACTGTGTGCAGTTCTGAAGGCCTCATTTCAAGAAGGACGTCGATAAAATTGAAAGGGTACAGAGGAGAGCGACGAAGATGATCTGGGGCCAAGGGACCAAGCCCTATGAAGATAGGTTGAGGGACTTGGGAATGTTCAGCCTGGAGAAAAGGAGGTTGAGAGGGGACATGATAGCCCTCTTTAAGTATTTGAAAGGTTGTCACTTGGAGGAGGGCAGGATGCTGTTCCCATTTGCTGCAGAGGAAAGGACACGCAGTAATGGGTTTAAGCTACAAGTACAACGATATAGGCTAGATATCAGGAAAAAAAATTTCACAGTCAGAGTAGTTCAGCAGTGGAATAGGCTGCCTAAGGAGGTGGTGAGCTCCCCCTCACTGGCAGTCTTCAAGCAAAGGTTGGATACACACTTTTCTTGGATGCTTTAGGATGCTTAGGGCTGATCCTGCGTTAAGCAGGGGGTTGGACTAGATGGCCTGTATGACCCCTTCCAGCTCTATGTTTCTGTGATTCTATGAGTTCTGTCAGCATGACTGTCGGTGGGCGTGGGAAGCAGAGGCACTTGCCACTATGAACATTTGCAATACTCCTGGCTCACACTCATCCTGGAGCGTGGGAAATATAGCCCCTTTAATATGTCTGAAATGTACTGCATGCACAGCCCTTTATTTCCAGGGGTCTTGGATGTACGTAGACAATGCTATGAGAACTATGATTTTAAAAACTCTCTCTCTCCCCCCCCCCTCCCCTTGGCTGTGGTTTGGCAGGAGCTCTTCTCAGCTCAGAAATGTTCGTCATCCTCATGCTGTACCTCTGGCTGGGAATTGGACTTGCCTGTGCCGGCTTCTGCTGCCACCAAATGCTGCTGATCTTGCGAGGACAGACGCGATACCAAGTACGGAAGGGGACAGCGGCGCGACCCCGGCCCTGGAGGAAGAACCTGCAGGAGGTCTTTGGGAAGAGGTGGTTGCTTGGACTTCTCATCCCCGTGCTCAATGTCGGAAGTGACTACCACAGGCAGAAGGAGAAATGATGCTTCCCAGTGCACATCAATGCCCGTGCGCATGCATGCACACCTGGGCACATGCACACACACTTGCTGCCCTTTAGGGAAAGTGGCACTCGGGGGGGGGGGGGACTTGTACTGTTCTCCCATCCCCCAGCCTTGCAAACCTACCAGGCAATGTGCCAACAAACTGGGCCCATGACCCATCTAAGAAGAGGAGGCTGATCACCCACCGACCCTGCAGATGGCAGTAATCTCTGGGTTGCTGCAAAGTGTTCACCGGACCTGCCCTTGAGCCCCCACCTCATCCCCACTCCTTCATCGGCCCCTTCCCACCTGGCCTTTCGTGCTTAGGAGGCGGAGCGGAATCCTCCACTATCGAAAAAGGCAGCCTGGTTGGCGGAGGTGCGTTAGGTAAAGGTAAAGGTATCCCCTGTGCAAGCACCGAGTCATGTCTGACCCTTGGGGTGACGCCCTCTAGCGTTTTCATGGCAGACTCAATACGGGGTGGTTTGCCAGTGCCTTCCCCAGTCATTACCGTTTACCCCCCAGCAAGCAAGCTGGGTACTCATTTTACCGACCTCGGAAGGATGGAAGGCTGAGTCAACCTTGAGCCGGCTGGTGGGATCGAACTCCCAACCTCATGGACAGAGCTTCAGACAGCATTTCTGCCGCTTACCACTCTGCACAACAAGAGTTAGTGGAGGCTTTTTGCAGCTGGAAGCGAACCCAATGGAGCAAGAAGCCAGCATCGCCTCCTGTGGTCGGTCAAGCCCTCTTCAGGCACACGGAGTGAAAATTGCTGGGAAGGCGCTCGGAGGTTGCCTGGCTCTGAAAGGGAAAGCACTTAGCTGCCCACTTCCTAATCACCTCCCTCCACCCCACTGCGCAGGGAGCGCCATCAGGAGCTTGACCATGTGTCCTGTTAGAATAGCTGTTCTGCCAGCCGACGGCGGTGTGGCTTTGTGTGTGCGCAGGCGGAATTAGGCTTGTTTTCATGCTTCCTGCCCTGATCCCTGCCTAATAGCAGCACTCCAAGTCCATCTGGTCTCGAGGATCAACAAGGAAGATTACTGGGACTGGGCACAGCGATACTGAGCCGGGAGAGAAAGGATGCTGGTGTCAGAGGGCCCAGAGACCAGGGCAGGGGAGCACATGACGGCGTATGTGGTTTGGGGGAGAGAATGAGCAGAGCGGTGCAAAGACCCAGCAGGGAGAGGGATTTGTCTGGGAGATGGGCTCAGGACAGGACAGAGGCCCCCACCTTCAAGGGCTAAAAGCGACACATGAGAAGAATCACTGCAATGATGGATAGATTTACCCCACGTTTGGTAAACCGGTTCTAGAGGGTTTTGTAGTAGTTAAACAGTCTGCAGGACCAGCATGGCCAGAAATAACAGAGGGATGAAAGCAGGGTGACTGGGGCTGTTAGAGGGCACTTGCAGGCCCAGCCAAGGGAAACCAGGACAATAAGTGGAGGATTTTCTGCTTACGTCTCCCGTGATGCCCCAGACAGCATCTGAGCTGAATGGCCAGCAGTGGTGTGTGGGAGGAGGCAGTGGAAGATCCTCCATTCCCTGTTGCCCCTCCCTGGCTGGACCCAAGCCCAGAGAGTGGCAAGGCTTGCTTGATGCTGGCTAATCCCAGCTCTGCTGAGCAGGAGCTCATCAGGACTTCTTCCAGTACATTAAAGGGCCAGTCCTTCCCTGGACAAAAGAAGCATGTGACCACCTCAAGAGCAACAATACGGTCAGCAGTACATGGTTCATCCTACCCAGCCTCCTCAGAGGCCCACGTTCAGCTTTTAAGGCCATAATGAAAATAGCAGCACATGATGCACATAAAACAAGTTCTGCACTTGTCAAGTGTCAACAAAAGACTCCCTTTGATAGGCATTCCAGGCCTCCTGCTATGGTACAGGTTCCTGCTGGCAGAGAGGTGGTGGGAGAACAAAACTGTGATATTGCTGTGCCATTTCCTATGCAAACCCAGAAGCAATGTAGGGTAGCTCTAGGAACTGCTGGGTAATCTGTGCTTTTACAATAGTATTTATGGTGATTCCTAGAGCTACCCTACATCACTTCTGGGTTTACACTGAGAAAGGCATGATGATGTCAGTGGGATCATCAGCATCACCCCCCACCTGCCATGTTCCAACCCTCATAAATACCTTTTGAAATTGAGATTCAGGCCAAATTGGTGGCCTAAACCAATTGGTGCCCCTGTCATTGTCCCTGCTTCTTTTCTCTGACTCCAGCCTAAGATTAGATTAGTATGATCGATAATTGTGCATAGAACAGAGTGCATCCAAGTGAGAGATTGAACTAAATTATTGAGGGGAAGCTGTAAGGAGCAGTCCTTGAATGTAGGGCCTCAAATGAGCACTTTGCAAAAAGCGACTTGTGAGAATAAAAAGCAGAACGATGGGTCACTTAACTCACAGGGAAATTTCCTAGGATGCTACTGCCCTGGCAGGCCACTAACAACCAGTGACCAACAAAGGCAAGCCCCAATGAATCTGCCAGACTTTCCGGGACCAAATGGCTCACACTTTGCAGCCACAACAAGAACCAGTTTCTGCACATCACTTGCCTCCTCTGTGCACTGTGGGGCAAGTTGGCAGCAGTCGGGGAGGAGGCCACAGGGGAGCCAATGCACATCATGGGTGCTGCTCCTCAGCTGAGTGGCCCCTGAAGTCCCGGCATGCAAAGTCATAGGGATAGTCAGCTTGGCTTACATTTTAACTTCCCAGTCTGCCCCAGCACAGACTGGGTCACCGTAAATGTGCTCCCATTTTCTCTGCAGTAGGTGCCTTATTTCTTTTAAAGCTATCACTGTTTCATGCTTCATTCCAAGCTGGCGTGAAGCCTCGCATGAATTCAGGCCATCAGATTTCTAAAAAGTGGTTCCCAACCTAGGACTGCTAGACTCCAGGTAGGGCCTGGAGATTTCCAAGAATTACAACTAACCTCCGGACTACAGAGATCTAACATGGTGCAGTGGTTAAGAGTGGTGGCTTCTAATCTGGCAAGTCGGGTTCCATTCCCTGCTCCTCCATATGCAACCAACTAGGTGGCCTTGGGCTAGTCACAGCCCTGATAGTGCTGTTCTGAACAAGCAGTAATATCTGGGCTCTCTCAGCCTCACCTCCCTCGCAGGGTGTCTGTTATGGGGAAAGGAAAGGGAAGGCAAATGTAAGCCACTTTGAGTCTCCTTCGGGTAGAGAAAAGTGGCATATAAAACCAACTCTTCTTCTTCTTCTTCTTCTTCTTCTTCTTCTTCTTCTTCTTCTTCTTCTTCTGTTCCTCTGAAGAAACCTGTTGCTCTGGAGAGTTGGCTTTGTGACATTATGTACTGCTGAGGTTTCTCACTTCCTCAAGCCCCACCCTTCCCAGGATTCATCCCCAAATCTCCAGGAATTCCTCATCTGGCAACCCAATTCCAGCACCATGGGGGTGGGGTGATGGTGTAAAGTCCAGGTCTCATATCAACAAAACTGAAGCCTGAGTGATCCCATGTGCAGGATACATCAAATTAGCTGCTTGCCATTCCAGAGTGCAAACAGCAAATGTAGGCATCTAAATGCATAATATCCCCAAGATTCATTTTGGCATTCCCAAGTGGTTTAGGGGAGCCACATTTATATTAACCAACATTGATCAAGTTTATCATGGTTCTCACATCAGCTGGAGAAACAGGGGGCAACAAATCCCTTCCTTGCACAAGATCCTCACCCCCAGTTTGTCGGTGGGATGCAGTTCAAAGCGTTGCCAACTCACATTTCTCATGCTGGAGTTTAGAGCTTCTGTTTGCAAGAGGCTTCGGCCAAAGCCCTCTCATGCTGCTTCACAGAAATCCAGGTATAAGCATAGAAAACACATCAGTATAACCTTTGACAAATAGGTATTTTTACCATGTCCTTCTCTTCAAGAAACCACCCATAGGGTAGATAGATGGCAGCACACGTAGAACGTAGGCCTTCTATACGAGAAATGGGCTTGCATGGAAATATCTTTATTTCGTTCTCCACCTGTGGCTCAGTAGAGGAGCATCTGCTTAGCATGCAGAAGGTCCCAGGTGAATCCCTGGGGTCTCCAGTTAAAAGATCCAATACTGGGTGAGATGCCTGGGGGCCTAGAGAGCCCCTGTCAGTCTGAGTACACAATGGTCCAATTCTTGATGGACCAAGGGTCCAGTTCAGTATATGACAATTTCATGTGTTCATGTATCTATCTAATATGCTGCATTTTCATTAATAGATAACAATAAAGTATATTGATTTTTTTTAACCATTGTCTCATCTGTGCTGTTATCTTTAACTACTCCAGAGGGCGGGGGAAGGCAGAGGTATGCTTGGGCATCCTGTAATATTATACACAAGAAGAAGCAGGAAATGAACTTTATAGATCCCACCCATCTTGTCCTGCAACATGTAGTTTTTGAATAACGTTTTGTCTCATTTATCTTTTACACAGGAAGAACTTTACAGAATATTATATTTCCCATAATATAGGGATCAAGCCAGAATATATCTTTCTAAACACATGAGATCTCTCAAAGCAAGTGTAGTGTGCATTTCCCTCACCCAAGGCACAATCACAATCACCCCATATATATCTGGTACAGAAAGAGCTAAGACCTCCAGGAATTTGTTTTCTTATTATAGTGACTTCATAGCCCACCCTTTCTCACATTGACATGAAACAGATTACAAAATTAGAAAACGATGCAAAAAAACAATATAAAATGATGAACAATCCATACAGAAACAAACCCCCTGGATTACAAGAATTAGAAAACAATTCAGGAAAACAAGTTAATACAAACCTGAATCAGGGCAATAAACTACAAGTATATTCCCTTTATAATAACTGTATTTCCCTTATAATGTTGTTGTTGTTGTTGTTAGTTGTGAAGTAATGTCCGACCCATTGCGACCTCCTGGAAAATGATCCTCCAGGCCTTCCTGTCTTCTACCATTCCCTGGAGTCCATCTTATAATAATAGTCCCCTTATAACAATGCTCTCTTAATAAGGGAAATCGATTTTTAATTAATCACAAACCCTTTGCCCGTTGCCTTCTGCTGTTTGCTTGGCAGGTCCCCTGTGGAGTTTCAGGTCAAGACAAGCTCAGTTCCCCAGGCCTTGGGTGAGGTAGAAGGGCTGTTTTAAGGTACTTTCAGGGTTTATGGTCTTTTTCAGAATCCTCCAGCTCCTTGCTCCCTGGCAAGCGTGTTGTAGAGACTGGTTTTCAGAATATCCTTAGTATAAAAAGGCCATGGTGGAGTGCAGTCTTGTTCCTTATGGGGACGTTTGCCCTGACATTGTCTCCTTTCTATTCAGAGACCTTGAGCTCAAAGTGGTCAACCCCATTACAGGAGAGAGGATCTGCTCTTTGCTCTGTGCTTCCTGACTTTGGATCTAGTCTCCGAGTTCTAATTTGTCTTCTCCCCTTCAGTCCTAAAAGGGACAGCACTCAAGCCTCCAGTTTTTCTACTGCAACACAGACTAAATCAGGGTAGTCAACCTGTGGTCCTCCAGATGTCCATGGACTACAATTCCCATGAGCCCCTGCCAGCGTTTGCTGTCAGGGGCTCATGGGAATTGTAGCCCATGGACATCTGGAGGACCACAGGTTGACTACCCCTGGACTAAATGACAGGGTTCCTGTCCTTCACCCTTCCGTTTCATTGACTTAGCAGTTGTGAGCTGATTGGCAGCAAGCAAAATGACGCATGCAGTGTTCATCAGGGTTGACACACTAATGACTGAAGTGATGGAATCTCCATCCCTTGGTGCGGATCCTCTGAGAAGAAAAGTATGTGTGTACATGCATGCACGCACACACTGTGCACTGCGGATGATGCTCATTAGCAAGGATCTAATCAATATTCTGGCTTGATCTGAGGCTATCCATTGTCTTTCAAATGGAGCATCAAGGACTGGCTGACAGTCTCTCCTTCATTTTATTATCACAGCAAACCTGTGCAGAAAGATAACTGAGAGAGAGAGAGAGAGAGAGAAAAGACAGACAGACAGACAGACTGACTGACTGACTGACTGACTGACTGACTGACTGACTGACTGACTGACTGACTGACTAGAGGCAGCTTAACACCATCCACTGAGTTATCAGGCTGAGGTAAGATTTGAACTTGCTCCCCAGGGGACTATGTTGCCTTTGTTGATACTGAATCCACACAGCCACCATGTGAAGGAGGGTTAGCTCAGAGAGAGTCGATGGCAGGCAGGCTCTGAGCATTCTGGTCCACTCTGTCCAGCAAAGTGTTTGTCCACTAACCACCAATTCTCCCTGGGTGGCTGAGGGCGAGTCCTTCTCTCCCACAGTGTGCCTGCAGAATAAACAAGGTGATAACCATGCAGCAACTGGTATGCTGAAAACACTACAGAAAACAAAATGGCCACACACCCGACTGTCAGAGTGGCTCTGAGCTTCCCCAATACAAGTGAGGGAAGGGGCGATGACGGGGGGGGGGGGGCGGGAGGAAGCACAGACTTACCTAGCCCCTGTGGGGAAGGGTCTTGGAAGCCAAGCAGAGTTGGTACTTGGATGGGAGGCCACCAAGGAAGGAAGGCCACCCAGAGGCAGGCAGTGGCAAATCACCTGGGCTTCTCATTTACCTTGAAAGGCTCTGATTGGGGTCAGCATTAATCGGCTGTGACTGACTTGACCACACTTAACATACACAGTTCCAATGGGAATTTCTGTTCCTGGAGGAGGAGGCAGCAATCTGTCTGCTTGTTTCAGCACATTTCCTTGAGGGAGCTTTGGGCAGTGGACAGTGTTCTCTCTTCCTCCAGTGTTTTCTTGAGCCCTGTGAGTTAAGCCTGGTTGAGACAGGGACTGTCCAGTGAGCTTTGGAACAAATTAGACATTTGAAACTGGCAGGGCCAGATCTTAGCCTGGCACTTAGCCTGAAAAATTATCTCAGGGGCTCCTTTATGGTCAAAAGGATGAAAAAGGCTGCCTAAGACAGGTATCACTTCTGCTGCGTTACTCACTAAACCAGCATAAGGCCAGCCCAAAACTCCTCTCTCCTACTTCCTGTTTCCTGTCTTACTATTCTACACCTCTGAGTAGGCAGCAAACTAAATCTAGTCAGCCCTGGTTAGATCTTGGGTGGGAGACCACCTGCGGAGTTCAGGGTTGCTACACAGAGGTAGGCCATGGCAAACCACCTCTGAATGACTACCTGATTAAACCAAGGACAATAACAACAACTCTAAGAGTGCCACATGTTCAAAGAGGAAAGCTGTGCAAGGGGTCTTGCTCTGATTTGGAAGGTGTTACATTTGGTCACCGTCCTGATAATTTATTGCCCTTTAAAAAATACAAAATTGTGCTTTGGACTACATGCTTTAAAAAAAGTCCTCCCCTGCCCAGTTTTCCCTAGATCTTTTTTCTTCACTTGATCTTAGCTAATTTTTAGAATGCGTTCAATCAAGGAGGCCTTTCAGATCCTGCAAACCTACCTGTGAACTGATTTTGGGCAAGCCCCAGTCCCCCCACCTCCCATTTGTAAAATGGGAATGACAGCAGCTGACCTTATTGCACTGCCACAAAGTCAAGCGCAGCCAAGACACTGAAGGAGCATGCAAATTTGAAGCCCTGTCTAAATAATACATTATGACACAAGGGTTCCCATGTTCCTCCACTTTGGTGTCTATGGATCGGCTCCTTTTTATATAGCTCTGCAAGATCTGCTTTCTGACATATATACAAAGCTGCCTTATTCCAGTTAGACCAGTGATTTAAAGAGCTGCGGCTATCCAAAATCTCAGACAAAGCTCTCTTCCAGCCTTTCTGACTTCTATAGCCCAGCCCAACTATTTAGAACTATGACATTCTTATCTCTTATGACCCTCTGAGTTAATTTGTTTCTCTGACACGTTGTCAGCTCCGCAGACAGTAAATCAAGCCCCATGGGAGATGTAGCTGTCAGAGTTGCTCATTTCCTGAAGTTGCCTGGTCCTAACCAGCTCTGGGCTAGATATGAACAAGTATCCAGGCTCAATCATAGATATCTGTCCCACAAGGCAGGGGTAGTCAACCTGTGGTCCTCCAGATGTCCATGGACTACAATTCCCATGAGCCCCTGCCAGCATTCGCTGGCAGGGGCTCATGGGAATTGTAGTCCATGGACATCTGGAGGACCACAGGTTGACTACCCCTGCCACAAGGAAACTAAGTCACTGCTATTCACTCCAAAGGCAACTGTTGCCTCCAAGGCAGAGAGCTGGCAAATGAGGCCTGCCCTTATAGTGATGTCGTTCCATGCAGGAAATTCTGCGGGGAAATGCATTTGTAAAGTCCAGGTCCCACCTGTCAGCCAACTCCTATTCTCCAAGAATGTCCTCTGTGCGCAGAGCAGGTAGGTGGTAGAAGCATGATCGCTGGGCCCACTAAAGAGGCGAGTGTTTGAAACCTTCCCTGCCTAATTCATTTGGCCACGCAGCATCTACACAGTCACAAGCCTTTGAGACAATACTCCCCCACCCCTGAATTCTGTTCTGGAGGCCTCACTTCAAGAAGGACATGGACAAAGTTGAGGGGGTTCAGAGGAGAGCAACGAGAATGATCCTGGATCTGGGGACCAAGCCCTATGAGGAAAGGCTGAGCTAGTTGGGAATATTCAGCCTGGAGAAGAGGAAGCCGAGAGGGGACAGAATTGCTGTCTACAAATATTTGAATGGTTGTCACTTAGAGGATGGCAGGGAGTGGTTCCTGTTGGCAGCGGAGGATAGGACCCACAGTAATGGGTCTAAACTATGTGGAGATTGATATTGGCTAGATATCTGAAAGAAAAATTTCACAGTCAGAGTAGTTCAACAGTGGAATCAACTGTCCCTCGCTGGCAATTTTTAAGCATACTTTTCTGGATGCCTTGGGCTGATCCTGCAAAGAGCAGGGGGTTGGACTAGATGGCCTGTATGGCCCCTTCCAACTCTATGATGTAGAGAATGTAACTGCTTTGCTTCAAGACATTTAGATTTTTCAAAATGTGAGCAAGGTTGCTTAGGGAACTTTATTGTCTCTGTCCTTTCATTTTGCATAAGCAGTCTCGCCAGAGATGAGCTTCCTGTGTAGCAGTATGAACAATCCTATTCAAAACAAAAGATTTCCTGGGATTTTGCACTGGTCCCCCAGGGTCTGCCTTGCAGTTCTAGTTTCTGAACTTCTGGGAAGACACAAATGAAAACAACAACAGCAACAAATTAGACTAGAAAGGGGGTGGGTGGGAAGTTCAGGCAAGATTTATGAGAAAATACAAAAGGAACTAATTTTGTAATGTACAGAGGAGTAGGGACAATGTGATTGTTTTCTATTGACACAAAGGCCAGTGGTGTCCTCCTAAATTAACAAAGGGAATTGGTAATTTGGAGAGAATAATAGCTCTGGAAGGGAAATACTGAAGCGGAGGATGAAAGGACCTTGCAAATCCCCATGGCCAGGGTGAGGCAAGTATAAATCTTCTGTATCAGGGAATGGACACCAGAGGAGGCCATTCCAATTCCTGAATCTGGACAGTTATTCTGCATTAGCTCCATCAGCAAGGCACATGGAGAAATCAGAGACAGATGGAATAGATCGACTTTTTCTGCTCTTTCTCTCTTTCTAGATATGCATTCTTCTGGCCAAATGGTGTTACTATTGAAACATAGTGAATCTTCTTTTTAACTTAACAGTATGGGTTTATTGGATGTGCATTTGTGTGTGTGTGTGTGTGTGGTGGGATGCGATCACCATCCCTACCAACAGCCATTCATTAAAGTGTGTGTGTATGTGTGCGTGCGTGTGTAAACTGTAACGTATGTAGGCTCTTTATGCACCATTGGGAACATGCAGCCCTTTTGATTTGCATGAGAGGACCAGCTGTGGAGAGGATGACGATGGCAGCCCACCCTCCACAAATATGACCTATCAGAATGGACCTTCAGTGTGCAGAATTGCATGGGTGGCTCATGTTGATGGGCCAACGTGAAACAGTTTGCAGGCACAGAGAGTCTGACACTTGTAGGGTGCCATCTGGTAATGAAGACCTCCCTTTCCCCTCTGCCCTCCATGTTCAGCACAAAATACTGCTTTCATTCTACACAAGATCTTCTGTTTAGTGAAATTTTTGTTTCCTTAAGAAGCATGTAACAAAAATCAAAACCAAAAACAGATTTGGGAAGACTCTTTCCCTGCCATTGCCAGCCCCACCAGATGATTCCGGTGCTCCTTGTTCAGCTCCTCTTCCCTTCGCTTCCTCTGTGTTTGCCAACACTTGCCACCTACTCACAATATTAGCTTTGTGGTATTTCACATGTCCCCCTCATTTTCATCTTCTCAAATAGCTAAGATTTTAAATATCAGCCATATGGCTAACACTTTCCCTTACCGACCGTTCCAATTTCCTAGCTAAATGTATTGTTTAAAATGCAGCAAAGATGGAAAATTCCAGGCATACTGAGCATAGGAGACACAGTGGTGGGAAAATGTGTGTATCACAAGGACATGTTTAATGCGCATAAATGTGGCTGACATAAGGTCACAGGAATTCTCTGCACAGGGTAAAAACTGCAGATCCATAGTGTGCATGGAAGAATCCCCCCCACCCCTCAATTTATAGGGAACAAAAGGATAGAAACATCTGGTTGCAAGCAGGTTTCATCCTCATGAGAAAGGGCAGGCAGCCTCCTCTTTAACTATTCAGAAAGGCTATGAGACAGGCATGGGCAAAAGCCATGTGTGGGGGTGCTGTAGTGTTGACAGGAACTGGATAAGATGGAGCAAAGAAACTGGCTGGATCCAGCCCACATGGCTTCTCCAGAGAGGACAGAAATAGCCAGGGGATGGTGTTCTTTGCAGTGCTAAAGAGATCAGGGTGCTTTAGTTTAGAAACAAGACATTCAGATGACAAGTCAAGTGAACCAGTTAGGTGGGCTCCATAAGATGAGCAAAGGAAGCATTTGCCTTGGCCAATAATACTCCTGGCGTGGATGGGAAGGGAGCAATGGCAACGGGGAGGGTCTGAGCCCCAGCCCTGCTCCCCACAGATGTCAAGGAGTGCCTGTCTAGACAGCCCCTGCGCTGAGCCCTCCTTTCTCCATGCCTTGTCCTGGTGGCCCTAATGGACACTCCAGCTCTGTACAATCAGAAGGAAAGAGATGATTCCCAGGCAATGCGGCTATACTTCTCTGTACTCTCTGCAACTAGACCGCTAGGAGTATTACTGGATTGGCCAACTAACAGCTGCTGCAGAGCTGGATTTGGTATAAATAAATTTGGTATAAATTAAAGTTTAAGACCTCAGATTACAAGGAGCCTGTAATCACCAAAATGCATTCCATAGTTTAGGGCTTCCTTCTGTCTTAGTCCAGCCCTCTGCGGCAGCCTGTTAGGTCAGATGTTGAGGGCAGGCACCCCAATGCCTCTGGCCTTTCCAAAGTCTCCTCAGAGACTAGAAACAGAGTACTGAGTGCTGGTTTGCCATGCATTCCTCCAGCCATCAGGAAGACGCCCTCCTGTAAAGCCAGCCCTTCAGTCTTAAAGACCGGCTCTTATTTTAGTGACAGGAGATCTGAGCAGACATTTAGCGCAGAACCTTCACTTGGTATTCTTGAAAGGGCATGTTTTTCTTCTTCTTCTTCGGGAAATGAGCCAGGCACATTCTTATTTCAGTGAGCTTTTTACCACTTTGGGCTTGACCAGAGCTTTCCTTCTTAATGTAACCAATCTTTTAAAAGCAATATTTAAAATATTTAAAAGTTTTAAAAGCAATATTTATAGTCCCATCCTAAGCAGAATTAGGATGGGGTTGTGGCTTAGTGACAGAGCATCTGCTTGGCAGGCAGAAGACTCCAGGTTCAATCTCTGGCATCATCAGTTGCAGGACCAGGCAGAAGTCGATGTGAAAGACCTGTGACTGTGGAGAGCCACTGCCAGTCTGAATAGATCAGGGTTTTGTGAAACTCTGGGGTTTATTGACAGCCCTGGAAGGGTTTCCCAAATGAGTAGGAGTTAATTATTTTTTAATAATTTTGTAAACATTTGTTAAACATGAATCAGGTGATGAGACCGTATATGGTCATGTCAGTTCACCCACCCCTCCCAAAAATAGCCAACGATGGGCCTGGGGGTGGGTGGGGAGGGGAGGGGAGGGGTCCCGGGTGGGCCTGTACACAGCTGTGCTTCCCAACCATATTCTGCACAATCAATGCCACTCCTGGGGTTTCTCAAAGCCTGGAGAATGTTTCAGTTGAGAAAGCCTGGAGTAGACAATACTGACTTAGATTCATAGAATCACAGAGCTGGGAGTGACCTCCAGGGTCATCTAGTCCAACCCCCAGGACATTCACAAGTACCTGTGCACCCACAGTGACCCAATTCCATGCCCAGATGATGCCCCCCCAAATCCCCCCACCCAAAATCCCTGGTCAGTCTGGTCTGGAGGACTTTGATGGATCAAGGCTCTGATTCAGAATAAGGCAGCTTCTTCTGTTCACGTGTTTTCAGAATTGCACCTAGCTGTCAACTGCCTTCATATGGATGGCTCAGGCTAGCTTGATCTCATTGGTCCTGGTTGGTAGTCAAGCAGGAGACCATCAAAGAAGTCCAACAGAGGCAGGCAATAGCAAACCTCTGACTGTCTCTTGCCTTGAAACCCCTGCAGGTTGCTGTAAGTTGGCTGCCACTTGACAGTGCTTTGCACGGCCACCAAGTATCAACGGACTTAGACATGCACAACTCTTCTTAGGATGGCACGGTTCGTTTTTCACATTCCGTTGGCAGAGCAAGACGGACAGTAAGCATGTTGTTGCTGCAGACTCTAAGAAGGAAGCCATCACCACTCCCTCTCTGCAGTGCAATGGCCACAGCAGTCTTAACCAGGCGCGACTTGCAAGATGAAGTGGATGCCTTGTCCAGAAAAGTCCACCTAGATGGTGCCAGCCGAAAGCAGAGCTGTGCAGATTCCCAGAACTGCCCTTCGCCCTGAGTTTATATGTAGGAAAAGTCCTGTGGTCCATATGCAAAATAATAACAATAACAACAATTAGACAAACAATAGTCCTGACACCACTCAGACGGTGACAATAATTTATATGTAAACCCTCCCAAGGCTAATGCATTCTGGAGAACAAAGGGGCTTTCTGCACGTGCCTTGGGATTGACGTCAGCTCCCTGCAGTAGCTGAAGTTAAAAAAATTAAGAAGCCTTGCAGAGCTTCTGGGGTTTGCTTTGATGCAGCACCAGCATCTCGGCACTGACAGGCTGAGGAGTCACAGGCAGCCCAGGAGATGCTGAAGCGCTTGTGAGGCCGACTGGGGTGCTCACCTCAGATCTCCCCCCCCCTTTTTAAATAGGGCACAGAGAGAAGCTCACGCAGTCAGCTAGAAGGTTCTTGGTGATGAAAGCTCAAGGGAAAGTTGAAGGGCTGTGGCTCAGTGCTCTGAGCATCTGCTCTGCAGTGCAGACGGTTCCAAGATCACTCCCCGGCATTCCCAATTAAAACCAGGTAGTAGGAAGTAGGTGATAGGAAAGCTCCCTTTCCCCAGACTTCGGTCTGACGCCATCTGAAGAAGATTCAAATGTTATGAGCTAATAAGAAGGAAAATAAAAACAGGACAGCAGTGGGATCTTAAGGACTAACAGTATTTAGTCCAGCATGACCTCTCAGGAGTCTGAGCTCTCTTCTTTAGATGCTTACTGGAAACATTAGAAGGTCACACGTTTCAGAGAATTTAGAAGAAAAATTACTGGAGTGTGGGGGGAGGAATCATGCCAGGGACACGATGTTTATGACTCTTGTTAGGAGTCTTTCAGGTGTAATTTCCTGTATAGGGAACAGATTTGGTTGATAAACAGAATGGATGATAAAATCAGAGTCCAGTGGCACCTTTAAGACCAACAAAGATTTATTCAAGGCATGAGCTTTCGAGTACAAGGACCCTTCATCAGACTTGAAAGCTCATGCCTTGAATAAATCTTTGTTGGTCTTAAAGGTGCTACTGGACTCTGATTTTATTGTGCTACTTCAGACCAACACGGCGACTCATTTGAATCTGTCAGAATGGATGATGAGAGAGGTTCCAGACCCTCATGGGCTGAAGGTCAACAAAGTGCAAGGAAGTTGAAAAAGCCACTAAGCAAGGAAGAAAAAGGCTGAAGCTAAGAAATCCAACGATCCGTAAAAGATTACAGTGTGATACATGTTAAGAACAACCAGTTAAAATACCTAAAAACCCATTAGAAAATAAAGTGAGCAAAGACACCCAAATCTCGTGTAGGCCAAAGTGAGTTATTAATTTCCTGATAAATTCTAATGCAACACTTTCGCAGTGTCTTCTGTTGAACTTTTTTTTTGGGGGGGGGGAGATCAATGATTCTCAGATCTGCAACAGTATATGCCAGAAGGGTAAAATGTTCCCCCACTGGTTTGTGACCTTCACAGTTTCTTACATCACCCCCTAGCCTTTCTTTGCTCTGATTTCTTCTCCCCCACCCAGTGACTCTTCTTACATATTTCTCTAAAAACATTTTCTATGTAGTGTGAGTACAGCTGTGAGACTAAACAGTGACTTTCCCATCTCCTGTTGCTGTCTTCTGTCTACCAGCCCCCCAAAAGCTGTTCCTTAGTGGGTTGCAAGGCCTTTTGAAATATCATGGGGAACCATGAAGGTAATAGGGGGCCTGTAGGTCAGTCATCCTCTCTCAGCCTAATTCCCCTTTTACAGGGAGGTTGCAAAGATCAAATAGGGAGGGGGGATGCTTGAATGCCACCTGGAAGCCCTCTGAGGAAGGGAAGGTTGGCACTGCCGTAGATACAAGGGTATTAGCTCCGAACCATGGGCTAATGGCAGCTCCTTCAAGAGGTCCCTTGCTGGGTCTGGCAAACTGGTTCAAAGGAGATCTCTGGAAGTGCTGCCAAATGTTGTGCAACATATACAGCAGCACAATAAAATCAGAGTCCAGTAGCACCTTTAAGACCAACAAAGATTTATTCAGGGCTTGAGCTTTCAAGTGCAAGCACTCTTCCTCAGACTAAGAACTCCTCACATGGCCGTGTGAATACGCTACCCATTTGAATATACAGCAGCAGTATAAGATGAGGTTGTGATAGAAGCCTCAGTCAATCTCTCCCTTGTGTTTAACTGACTGAACATAAGAAAGGAAACCGGGGGGGGGGGGGGAGATTGGAACATGACCTCTCCATCCCCCTATGGAGATCAATGTAAGAGGCTTAGCAGACACACACACTATAGTCAGTTTTGAACCTGAACAGCTCTTTTAAGAGGTTTGTTCTCAGCACTTGGTGTAGTGGTTAGGAGTGTGGACTTCTAATCTGGTGAGCTGGGTTTGATTCTGCACTCCCCCACATACAGCCAGCTGGGTGGCCTTGAGTTTGTCACAGCGCTGATAAAGCTGTTCTGACTGAGCAATAATCTCGGGGCTCTCTCAGCCTCACCTCCCTCACAGGGTGTCTGTTGTGGGGAGAGGAAAGAGGAGGCAAATATAAGCCAATCTGAGACTCCTTTGGATAGAGAAAAGCAGCATATAAGAACCAACTCTTCTGCTGCTGCTGGTTCTTAGAATTGGCTAGAAGACAGCAGGAAACATTAACCCAGCAACCCCAGAGCATATGCTGCCAGGACATGTGCCCACATTACCATCAAGGACATGCCAGTATCAATGTTGTTGCTTTTTGGGAGAGCTGATTGCCCCGTTCCCCTTTGCCTTGCCCCTCCCCACAGCATAGTCTGCCATAACAAATAGCTATGAGGGGAAAGGTGCAGCTACTTGTGATTTTTCCAGTTACAAGAGGGGCGTAATTCCGTCTGGCTGAAGCATCAAACATGAGCATATCAGAAGGGGGACAACTGCTTCTTGACTATGCAGAGCTATCTGCATATATTGAAATGCGCTCACATTACTTTGAATAAGTAGCAAAACTGGGGGACCTGTGAGTGGCCCAAGGTCATCTAGCAGGCTACATGTGGATGAGTGGGGGATCCAACCCAGCTCTCCAGATTAGAGGCCAGCTCTCTTAACCACCACACCACACTGGCCCAAAAAAGTGTGTGTAGCTTCCACAGCTTCATGTACATCGGTTCTAGAAATCTACAGCTACGATAAGACATCCTTGCCATCTGATGTTTCTGTAAGGCTCAGTAGCACCGAATTACAGAAGTCCTGAATAATGTTTCTGTAATGCTTCCAAAAATGGCAACTGGGAACAGCGGGGGAAATGACCAAGTCTCCATACTATCATCAGCTAGTGATTGCAGGGGCTTTCCACCATCCTTCACTGTCACACTGCAGTCTGGCTGCTTGGTAGCGGCAATTTTTTTTAAAAAAATGTACAGTTTAAATGTCATCTCCACAGGAAAACGGCAGGAATCTGACTATGCGTTACAATACAGATCAGGGGTAGTCAAACTGCGGCCCTCCAGATGTCCATGGACTACAATTCCCATGAGCCCCTGCCAGCATTCGCTGGCAGGGGCTCATGGGAATTGTAGTCCGTGGACATCTGGAGGGCCGCAGTTTGATTACCTTTGATACAGATAGTGATGACTTAAGTTCCACATTTCACAATGTGCAAGTGCACCCCTTCATTAGGAACCTGTGAAAGTTGTTAAATGGGTGCATATGCCCAAAAGGGGGAAGACTGCTGCAAGTGCTACCCAACTGTTGAAGCCCTACAATCCCCCCCCCAAATCCCTGTGGGGACCTTTTCCCCACATGCAGCATTAGGGGCGGAGCTTCTGATTTGTGGTAGGGGAGCAGAATGTTGCATCCTACAGCCCATGGTAAATTTTAGTGGGATAGCAGAAGCAGAAGAAGAGTTGGTTCTTATATGCTGCTTCTCTCTACCCAAAGGAATTTCAAAGCAGCTTTCGCCTTCCCTTTCCTCTTCCCACAACAGACACCCTGTGGGGTGGGTGAGGCTGAGAGAGCCCTGATATCACTGCTTGGTCAGAACAGCTTTATCAGTGCTATGGCGAGCCCAAGGTCACCCAGCTGGCTGCATGTGGGGGAGCTCGCCAGATTAGAAGTCCGCACTCCTAACCACCACACCAAGCTGGGTACACCAAGCCACAGATCTTGGCAGCCCATGATGACCAAAATTAAGAAGAGTGTAGAAAGGCATGTTCTCCAAGCCTCTAGCTAGAGCAGGCTTTCTTGACCAGGGTTTTGTGAAACCCTGGGGTTTCTTGACAGCCCTAGAAAGGTTTCCCAAATGGGTGGGAGTTTATTATTAAAATGTGTTAAATGTTTATTGGGTGATATGACCATATATGGTCATGTTGACCCCATCCCCCATGGCCAATGATGAGCCTGGAGGGGGTAGAAAGGGGAGGGGCCCCAGGTACACAGCTCAGCTTCCCAGCCATATTCTGCATGATTGTGCCACTTCTGGGGTTTCTCAACAGCCTGAAGAATGTTTTAGGGGTTTCTCAACAGTAAAGAGCCTCTTGTGGCACAGAGTGGTATGGCAGCAGACATGCAGTCTGAAAGCTCTGCCCATGAGGCTGGGAGTTCAATCCCAGCAGCCGGCTCAAGGTTGACTCAGCCTTCCATCCTTCCGAGGTCGGTAAAATGAGTACCCAGCTTGCTGGGGGGTAAACGGTAATGACTGGGGAAGGCACTGGCAAACCACCCCGTATTGAGTCTGCCATGAAAACGCTAGAGGGCGTCACCCCAAGGGTCAGACATGACTCGGTGCTTGCACAGGGGATACCTTTACCTTTACCACAGTAAAAAAAGTTGAGAAAGGCTGAGCAAGAGTTTTTACTTGCCTCATTCTTCCTTCGGAAACTCTCTGGCCATTTCAGGCTTGGACAAATTGTATCACACCAAATGACGTTTCGAGGCATATTTAACATTTTGTTCTTTGCAATCCGTGTAGAAAACAAAAAGCCATTCTCCTACCCAAAGATCCCTAAAAGTAATTAAAAATCAGAATTGCTCTAACAGCTTGGAGAACAGGCTGTAACAATGAACAATTTACACATTAAAGGAACACGATGAAGACATCCGAAGTGAGTGGAGTCAATGACTTTTTGACTTGAGGACACACCTGTTCTTTGGCAGCTGTGATGCACAGTGTTCAATAATGCCCAAAGAGCCTTCAATTAGCAGCTCTGTAAAATTCCTCTACAGACATTTATTTTCCAAGACCAGCTATGATTTCACCATCACAAGGCCAGATTGTATGACTGGGTGCCAAAGAATGCTGGCTTAAATTTCCTCCTACAGGCTGTTGATACCACACAGCTGGGATCAACCAAAAAAGAGAAACTGCAGCCAAAGCTGAGGAGACCAGGGTTACCTCTAGAGGAGAGATTTGTCAGTAATACTGGGGTAGCCTTTCAACATCAAGATCCTTTTTTTGTAAGTTGGCATGTCTAAAGCAATGTGGAATAATATGACCAAAAGCAGAGAAAGAATTCATGAAGCCAATAGTGTTGGCTTTACAGACTCATGCTCCCCAGTGGTTCTTTTATAAAAGAACTAGAAATTAAGCCCACTGTTGTGTGAATACAGCGGGCGCTAGGGTGAGCGGAGGCCGGGTGGTGGGCGGTGACTGGGATGCGACCCCGTGGCGGCGCGTACCAGAGAGCAGCGGCGTGGAGGTGGGCCAGCAGTTCCTGGGAGTCCCAGGGAAATGGTGGGGTCTTCGGGCGGCTCGTGGCGCCGCATCTGGTGGTCGCGGGGAGTCCCCGGGCAATCATCGGGGCTTGGGGCGGCTCGAGCCGCGGCGAGGCAGCGCTGGAGTGGGTGGGGGTGGGTGGTGAGGGGGCGACAGGGCCGGGTCCAGCCACGTGACGCAGTCGGCGCATGCGTGTTGCATGTGGGGGGGAGGAGCAGGGGAGAGGCAATGTAGGAGAGGAACCATGCATGCACGGAGCTGCAGGATGTTTTCAATCCCAATCCCTACTGGAATGAGCTCCCAGGAGATCTGAACTCTGATGGAATTGGTACAATTCCACAGAGTTTGTAAAATGGAGTTTTTCTACTAAGCTTTTGGTTTGGGCCAGTGATCCAATAACATGCAACTGAATGAATGAATGAATGAATGAATGAATGAATGAATGAATGAATGAATGAATGAATGAATGAATGATAGTAGGATGTGAGGCATTCAAGTAGCAGCTTTTTAGTATTATTTATTACAACAGATACTTCAAGTGACTTTTGCACTAGATATCTGGAGAGGTCAACAAGCTGTTTGTTGCTTTATTTGGTTGCCACTTGTTCAGTCCACCTTTGAAGTTCTTAAGTGCTTCCATGAACAGCTGTGTTTGCTGCTTCAGTGAGTCCAGTTCCACCTGGGTCATGAGGTTCCGATATATCAGCATCTTGGTTTTCAGTGTGATATCCAGCAGTCCAGACTTGTGCAGCACCACCAATGTGTTCTGAAGACATTTATTCCTGCTTGACCGTGGGAATGGCAGGTTGGAAGAGCTGTTGAGTTCCTTCTCTGACACAAGTGGATTTCACAGGGCAGACTGTGCTACATCCTGTGCTGGACTTTCTGATGTGGGGGAAGCAGGTGTAGACAATGCTGGGGCACAACCTAGAGCCATTGACTAAGTAACAGAGATGTGCTGAAATCTATGAACAGCTGCTGCATTTCTGTTCAACAAAAGTTCCACGAAGGTCTCAAAGCAAGTGGTCCCCGGTGGCAAAGGCCAGAAGGGAAGGAGCTTACTTGGTTTGGAGATGTGCCTGTCCTGCTGGTAGAGAGCCGCTTCTCCAGGTCCTGTTTGTATGGTCGTAGAGTGATCTTTGCATATTAGTTCAAGATGGGCAGGAGAACAGACAAATCACCTTTCTTTTCCCTACTTGTTTGAAGGTTACAGCAGAAGGAACGGATAGACGAAGAAGTGGTTGGTGAGCTTGAATTCTCTTCCACAAAGGCTGTATAGTCCAAGACTGAAAATGTGATGGCAGAGAGAGAGGGGGAGGGGGAGGGGGAGTAGAATTACCTTGACTAATGTAAAGAAGATGAAAAAAAGACCAGAAGAGCATTTAGTAGAACCACTGAAATGCATGCAGAAAGTTGCCCATTAAACCCATGAGTTCCTCAGGGGGGGAAAGGGACATTTGTATGTGCTGAAAGGTCATATCATATCGTCATTACTGACAAGCATCTAATACCTAGAAGCCATTTCACTTTAAACAGTCTTTCCTTAAAAAACATTAAATGGAAAGAGAGGAAAAAATGGCCATGCATTTTCAGATAGACCAAAGCTTTTTGCAACCACTGCTGAACTTTGGATTGCAGTAATCGAATGGCCATTAGCAAAAAGTAGAAGACACTGAGTAGAAACAGAAGATGGTACAACATTTTCGAAATCCATCACATAAACTCTTGCTACACTTAATCAAAGGAATAGGAAACCACAGACTGGAGAAAACTGCGAGGAACTTTATGCGAGAGGCTTCTGTTAGTTTCCTAAAATGCACTTTAAATAGCCCGGAGTAGTACCAGCTTGGAACTCAGGAAACACAGAAAAAATGAGCCCTTCTGGGGTAGGAACAATATCCATCCATGGAGCACCAATGTCTCACTCCTCTGTCCTGTTGCAGTTCACAATGCCCTCCAAAATGCTGCTCCTGGGAAAGGGGATCCTGAGGCTCTGCAACTGAAATGGCCTGATCCTGGTGCTCAACTTTCTCCTGAATGGGAGGGCTCATTCTACCAGGTTGGGGCCACGATATGAGGCACAGAGTACAGTCACAGCCTCCAAATGGCTGGTATAATCTGGTACTAATAAGAGATGCCCTCACCTGTGGCCAAACCTGTTTCTGTTAGCCAGTTGGTAGCTGTGCACTTGCACAGTGCTGCAGTCACAACCCCCCACCCAAATAAGGTGCCACATGATCTTTTGTAGCACTCAGTGGTAGAGACTGGGATTTCCCCAATAATTCAAGTTGCAAGCCACTGCAGCAGAGAGCTTTGTTAACAACACTAGGAAAACCTTTGTGATGAACATCACTTGCAATGATAGAAATTAAAGATCACTACTATGTTTTTATGATCTGCAGGACAAGAGTTGAAAGTCGACTGCACTTGAGGCAGTCTTGGAAGTGGCAAAAGCACTTCTTGAATTTAAAGGTGTGATTTTTCCAGGAGGTTAAGGAAGTATTAATGAGGTAGAGACAGAGACAACTGTAAACCAGTTCAGCATTCTGAGCAACCAAAATGAACTCAAACTGCAGCCAGCTTCTGAGAAAAACAATTCCTATGTTCACAGAAGCAGAGAACCAACCGGTATAATCTACTAATGCATTCAGAGATTTCCTAGTATTCTATTACTGGGCACAGAAGACTCCCTGTTCAAAAGAATTAATTAGAATAGACAGGAGATAAGATGGGATTTTTAAAAAGATGAGCACAAATGAATCCCATAATAACCCCCCCCCTCCAAATAATGCTTCTCTTTGGGGGAAACTTAACGGACGGGTTTCTTTTAACTGAAAATGAATCTGCTGAGGTTGGGCTAGTAAACCTGGTATATGGAGCCAAAGCTTGCTCTGATACCTGAAATGCTTGAAAAAATTCCAAGTATTTTAAAATTATTCAGTGCCTGTAGGCTTCTCTGGCTCAGCATGGCCTTCTTTCCTTCTGTTCTTGGCATAATGTGAGCCATAGATTGGGTAATGTTGATGTGCATTTGGTTTAACAGTGACTAGTCTCTGCCTCGGACTACCACATGGCTTTCAGCTTGGCCAAAGATTCTGTTCACTTACCCACATAAACACTTTAAAAGGTTGAACCCATCCTCCTGTCCACATTTGTCTCCCAATCACCTCGCCAGATTCAGTATAACCCGCCTAAAAATGATTTTGTGGCCAGAAGGTGGATTCCATTCATTCATCTTTGAAACATTAGATGTATTTCTTCAGCTTGATGACAGATATGCATACACTGGACTGATTTTGAAAACAACCCTTAGAAAGCAAAAGGTTTTCAGAGCATAGATGTTTTCATGGGGCTACAAGACTACAATCACGTGAAGGCTCTTTAGCAAGCTGAAAAGGGCCAAGTCTCCTGATCCATTCAGGTGTCATTGCACAGAAGGTTCATGATTCTTTGGGAAAATTTTAAACCACAATATGAGACTAGGGATGAGCACAAACGAGTTCACAAGTCAAAATTTGGCATGAACATGTCCTGGTTCATAGCCACGGGCATGATGTTAATCAGATCAAAGGTCTAATCCAGGTTTTCTCAACCAGGGTTTAACATTTATCGGTTGATATGGCCAATATGGCTAATGATGGGCCTGGAGAGGGTGGGAAGGGGAGGGACCCCAGGTAGGTATATATACAGCTATGCTTCCCAATCATGTTCTGCATGATCAAGCCACTTCTAAGATTTGTTGAAGCCTGAAGAATGTTTCAGGGGTTTCTCAATGGTAAAAAAAGTAGAGAAAGGCGGGTCTAATCAGTCCTGGATAGGAAACCTGCTGGGATACAGTTAGGCCGCCTTATGTTCCATGATAGAAAAAGAAACTGTGATTGTTGTTGTTAGGTGCGAAGTCGTGTCTGACCCATCGTGACCCCATGGACAATGATCCTCCAGGCCTTCCTGTCCTCTACCATTCCCCGGAATCCAATTAAATTTGCACCTACTGCTTCAGTGACTCCATCCAGCCACCCCATTCTCTGTCGTCACCTTCTTCTTTTGCCCTCAGCCGCTCCCAGCATTAGGCTCTTCTCCAGGGAGTCCTTCCTTCTCATGAGGTGGCCAAAGTATTTGAGCTTCATCTTCAGGATCTGGCCTCCAGGATCAGGCAGGGCTGATCTCCTCTAGGAGAAACTGTGATATAATAAACAAAGTTGGAAAGATCTGGAAAGACAGGGCCAACATCACTGGAGGAGAGATGCCATCTAGGTCCCTCCCTCATGTCCCTGCCAACCTAATTTCAAATTCCTACAGAAAGACTTGACCAACTGATCTTAGTGGTTGGCAGAATTGATAAAGCTAAGCTGGAGGTGGGCCTTCTGGGCCTTCAGAACCAAGCCATTTCAAGGGTGTTAAAGATCCACAATGTCCACTTAAGTTAGTTCCAGTGCAATTGGAAAGGCACTTGCTTTAATTGTGTTCATTGCCAGTCAGGATTCGAGCAGCCCTGTTCTCCTCCGGTTGAAGTTTTTGCACCATGCTGGAACAAGTTGCAGTAGTACAACCTGGATGTTGTTGGGAGACATAAGACAGCAGCCAGGTCAGCCATAGGTCAAGTTAGAACAATGTTTTGACCACCTAATTTTTTAAAAGTCATAATCCTCAAACATTAACCCCCTCAGTGCTCAACCCCTGCATGCATATTAGATTTTTTTAATGACATTTTTTTAATGACATTTGCAGAGGTTTTTACTTCTCTATTGAAGATGATCATTTGGTCCTTTCAAAAACAAGGCAACCTTATGCATGACTCTGTACAATTCCCTAGTATGTTGTTGTTGAGAATGAATTTGCTGAAATGTTTCTCCTTTAACTACTGCTGCTGGATTGTTTTAGGAGAAAAGTGACACGATCGACTATGATCGTTCATCAAACACATAAAAATCACACTGTGCATTCAAAATATGAAATGGGATAACTTTTATCATATGCATCTGATGAAGTAGGCATGCCCATGAAAGCTTCTTCACAGAATTAAACTTTGTTGGTCTTAAAGATGCCAGTGGACTCATACTTTGTTCTACTGTTGAAGGCCAACAAGTCTACCCACCTGAACCTTTATCTTACCTGTCCGACTACTGTGTTTTTCATTACCACCACAGGAGAAAATGCAGCTGCTAAGCTCTGCCAAGATGCTCTCAGAGCATTCCCTGAGTTGGTTGGTTCAGATGAATTCGGATAATCGAAGCAGCCACCTGGATAAAGGGCAAGTTCAGTTACTGGCTGTCATGCACAGTATTACCTTCACAAATGCTTCTCTTGTATTCTTATCTTGGTTGAGCTTCTGAAATAATATAGTTAAAATGACAACCACAGTAATGGTCCATCAAGGTGCAACTGACTCATGGTGATTCCAGGGCCATGAGGTTTTCAAGGCAAGAGATGAACAGAGGTGTTTTCACCTTTGCCTTCCTCCATCTAGTTGCCCCAGTCTTCTTTGCAGCTCTCCCATTCATGATCTGATTGTGGCCCACCAGACTTTGGCAAGGGAGCACTCGTCAGGTCTATTGAGTCTGCTAAGCTCCTTATAGTCTACTATCAGAATGGTTTCTGGACTCCTGCTTCACCATCCTCTCCCAAATGACTTATGCTTTATGCACAAAATGTCCACAGAGCTGACATCTGTACTACACAGTGAGCAGCAGGGCCAAGGATTAGATAGGTATGCAATTTCTGGAATCTACTAGGGTAGGGCAGCAACAAGGAAATTTGCATTCTCTCTCCTTCTGCAGAGTTGATGGAGCACCAAATTAATATTTTAAAAGGTACAATTACATCTAATTAAATGTACACCCAATAAATAAAACAGTTCCAATTAATTTTATTGCTATTCCGAGTCCCAAGTTACCCATCTACATTTCTAACATTTGAGGCTTCATGAGAAGGCTTAGAAGAAATGTAGCAATAGAACAAAGTTTGGGTCCAGTGGAACCTTTAAAACGAACAAAATCAAAGTTTAATTGCAGGTATAAGCTTTTGTGTGCATGCATACTTCATTGGGCTACCCCCCTGAATTTACAGAAATGAAGTAATCAATGGATTAAAAAGTCACTGAAGTTTGGAGGGCTTATTCTGCAGATGTACTCAGTTCCTCCAGATAGGCAATGCCATCTGAAGGCTTCTCAGTTGGAAGAGGTGGCAGGTGTGCTCGGCAAGCCGAGGGGAAGCCGTGTGCTTGCCGCCGGGGAGGGGGCCTGGGGTTGCATGGGAGGGGGCCTTGGCCCCGATGCCAACATGCCTGAGGAACTTGCCTGAGGACCTCCACGGTGCACCAAGGTGCCTCGCCTCCCCCCCCATTCCTGCTTTCCATCCCAGCCCCCGCTACTGCCCATTGCATTTTGTATGCAATGGGCTTGTGTGTGTGTGTGTATAGATAAAGGTATAGATATAGATATAGATATAGATATATAAAGGTAAAGGTATTTCCTGTGCAAGCACCGAGTCACATCTGACCCTGAGGGTGACGCCCTGTAACATTTTCTTGGCAGATTCAATACAGGATGGTTTGCCATTCCCTTCCCCAGTCATTACCATTTTATATACCATTTTATAGAGTATATATCTGTAAACCGCTCCGGGAGCGGTATAAATAATTCATTAAGGTCTAAGTGGGAGGAGAAAGGGGCAGGGCCAGTCAAGGATGGGGGGGCAACGATTGGCCCCTCAGCCAGACTGACACAAATTCCAGCCAGTTGGGTAAGGGGCCAATCGGAAGGCGCAAACCCCGCTGCCCCCATGCGGGAGGGGAGGAAAGACCGCTGCACCGCTGGCCCAAGGAACATACAGCTGGTCAAGCAGATGATTCAGCTCCATGCCTCTCATCTAATTCCCCAGATGCCCAAGGAGGGGGGGTTAACTCTGCGCCCTTAAACCTCAATAGGAACTCTGCTATGGCCAGCAGGCAGTGCCTGTTAAGCTTTGGAAGACTTCTCCTGCTGTTTCCAGACCTGGAGAATTCTGCCCCTACTCTCCCATCCCTTCTGCCCAACCACCTACAATACCCCTGTCACAAACACACTACCACACAATACCCTCTCCCATCCACCCTTTCTAGCATCTGTTGTATGTACACGTGTATGTATGTATATATATGTATATGTATGTATGTATATATATGTATGTGTGTATATATATATGTTGTTGTTGTTAGGTGCGAAGTCGTGTCCGACCCATCACGACCCATGGACAATGATCCTCCGGGCCTTCCTGTCCTCTACCATTCCCCGGAGCCATTTAAATTTGCACCTACTGCTTCAGTGACTCCATCCAGCCACCTCATTCTCTGTCGTCCCCTTCTTCTTTTGCCCTCAATCACTCCCAGCATTAGGCTCTTCTCCAGAAAGTCCTTCCTTCTCATGAGGTAGCCAAAGTATTTGAGTTTCATCTTCAGGATCTGACCTTCTAAGGAGCAGTCCAGGCTGATCTCCTCTAGGACTGACCGGTTTGTTCACCTTGCAGTACAAGGGACTCGCAGGAGTCTTCTCCAGCATCAGAGTTCAAAAGCCTCAATTCTTTGACGTTTGGCCTTCCTTATGGTCCAACTTTCACAGCCATACATTGCAACTGGGAAGAACATAGCCTTGACTAGATGCACTTTTGTTGGCAGGGTGATGTCTCTACTTTTTAGGATGCTGTCTAGATTTGCCATAGCTTTCCTCCCCAGGAGCAAGCGTCTGTCTGTCTGTCTGTCTGTCTGTCTGTCTGTCTGTCTGTCTGTATGTATGTTTTGATTGCTTGCTGCCTTGGGGAACCAGCCGATTCCGCGATGGATCCGCATGAAAACTGGCAATAAGATCAGATACAACTCCAAAAGAAGGCATTGGAGAAGGACCAAGCTAGGCCTGTAAAGAGAAGCCCTTGTGGCCCACCTTGTCCCTTTGCTACCAACTTGCCCCAGCCCTGTTTTCAAACCTGACTCATGTTGTGCCTACTTTCTTTTATAAACCTTTAGTTTCACAAGGGGTTTTGTGGAAGAATGAAAACTGGGTAATGGAAAAACACACAAATGTTGTAAAGAAAATAAACGAATACTTCAAATGAACATTGCAATACAGTGTGGCGATGTCAGTGGTGCCTTGCCTTGTTCCTTCCTATGGGTACTTCCTATTGCTTGTCTCATGTTTCTTGTCCCCAGCCCTCTTGGACTGCTGCTCAGGGACCTGGCTTTGAGACTGGTGAGGTCCCAACTCTGACCCCCCCCCCTTCTACCTGTCACCAGATGAAGCTCTACAGGTGGTTTATTTTCTTTGGTATTTACAGTTATCCCTAATGGCCACTAGGTGTCACCTGTCACTACATAAAGCAGAGTTTAATTGGCGATGGGATGGGAGAGCTCCAAGGATTACCAGGGTCACAATGTCAGCTGTGACTTGGCAGGGAAAGAAGAAGAAGAAGAAGAAGAAGAAGAAGAAGAAGAAGAAGAAGAAGAAGAAGAAAACTGGTGATTAACTAGCTCACTTCTAAATCTCGCAAGAATATATAAAATGTGAATCAAAGGGGTTCCCAAAACAGCTTCATGTGCTAAAAATCAGGACAACGACACACCAGAATAGAGCACTGTTTAGTGTTACAGAGACTGTAGCTCTGACTTAAAACTGGCAATATCTGCTACCTATGCAATGGACCTACCTGTGCAGAGGTTGGCCAATAACTTGCCACTAACTTAAAAAAAAATAAGTTGAATAACATGCCATTAACTTTGTTGTGAGGTGTGTTCTGCAGAAAAAAATTATTGACAGCCCAACTCTCACGAGGTATGTGGAACATATACCTTGGTCCTTCCCCCTCCCCCCTCTCTCATTCACACAAACACACACACACTCCTACCCATTCTGCCCTGCCCTTGCACCCTTTACCACTTGTTTCCCTAACCTACTCCCTGGTCCCTCCCCACTCCCCCAGACACACACAGAGACTCCCTCCCCTTCTTGTTCTCTCATGTGGTGATGCTGGCTAGGCCTGCTGCCGCACGTCCCCGCCCACAGAGGCCTCGTGGCCACCACTTTGGCTGCAGCCTTGGCCTCTTCTGCCAGCCGCCCCCCATCTCTCTAGCACACTCCCTGGGGCAGAGCTAAGGACGTCATGTCCGTAGACACATCCATTTCAGGGGGTACGCTAGAAGATGTGTTCCACATCAATAATGTTCAGGACACTGCATCGGCATATGAGAGGTACTAAGAAACCAAATCAGACACTATAGCTGTATCCAAGATACATGGTTCAAAGAAAAGGGAGGGAAAGGGATCCATGGTTCCCAGGTCTTCTAGGGGCACTGACATCTGCCTGAAAACAAAGACCTCCTACCCTCAGATTTCAGAGACTACTTCCTGCTGCTCACAGAAAGCATTCCTTCCAAAGTCTATTTCCTGCCACCTGCTTCTTCTTTTCCAGCAGTTAAAATGCAGAGGAGAACCTTGTTTTCCCTGCTCTGCTTTGTATACAATCAGGGCTTGTATACTAATTTCCCACACAAAGATTGATTACAATTCATATGGAAGATGATTTCTGACAACAACACAGCTGACTTTGCCACCAAAGTGCAATTTTGTTCTAACCTGTGACCACTATTTGTTGACAACTGGTTTCTTTTGATCTATGGTACAGCCATGAGCACCTGCATGTCCCACAGTATACTGACATCTTGACTAGGTGGTACTAGGTGGGCACCACTGCCAGGTGGCATCTGGTTTATAAGGAAGGAGAGTACAGGCTAGGCTGTATTTGTCACCACCAGCTAGAAGGCAGCTTTGCTCTCCAGAAAATGGAACTCATGCAAAGGAAATGTGGAGGCTTCAGGCCAAAAGGCATGGCCAGGGGGTTCCCAGGAGGGGGAACAGTCTGGAGGGGGAAAAGGGGTTGTGATGGTCCATGGATCCTGAACTGGGCAGGCAGCCACAAATCAAAAGCAACTTGATGGCACTTAACTCACAGGTACACGTCAGCTGACTGGAATGTTCATACTTCCTGTTCCTCTTCAGGTGAGCATTTGGCTTACCAACAGTTAAACAGGAAGTTTAAATGTACATTCCCATGCTCTATCAATCTATAAAGGTATCCCCTGTGCAAGCACCGAGTCATGTCTGACCCTTGGGGTGACGCCCTCCAGCGTTTTCTTGGCAGACTCCATACGGGGTGGTTTGCCAGTGCCTTCCCCAGTCATTACCGTTTACCCCCCAGCAAGCTGGGTCCTCATTTTACCGACCTCGGAAGGATGGAAGGCTGAGTCAACCTTGAGCCTGCTGCTGGGATTGAACTCCCAACCTCATGGACAGAGGTTCAGACTGCATATCTGCTGCCTTACCACTCTGCGCCACAAGAGGCTCTTATCAATCTATACGCTGAGATAAATGGGACCTCTAGAGAAGCCTCTGAACTGTGATGTCTTTTCATTGTATCTACCTGCCTGCCTCTCTCTATTAGGCATTTTCTCCTGCATCCACCAAGCAGCTTAGGGCAGCATATGTGGTTCTCCCATCTCCCATTTTGCCCTCACAACAATCTTGTGAGGTGGGCTAAGTCGTGAAAGACTGACTGACCCAAGGTCAACGGATGAATTTCATGGGCGAGTGGAGCTGCATCACCCTACTTCTCTTCTCAGTTGAAAAAAGGGCTTAACTGGGGCTGGATCCACACATGGCTGGATCTTGCAAAATTGCCGCATTCCTTTATTTTCTTGTCCACGCAGAAGAATCCAGAGGGGTGAATGATTCAGCAGCACAAGAGTTCTGTCAGGTAGATCTTACCAGTCTGTGTTCCAGCACTGCATCATCTTTTCCCTCAGCTCTCATTGTTGTGTTAAAATGCAGCAGTGAGAGAGCAGAGGGACCCATTTACCTGGATATGTGTTAACCTTAATGAAATAGCTGCAAGTGCTCCTGAGCAGGTGCAGAGTGCATTTCTCTCTTCACTGAGTAGATATGGAGAAAGTGACCCAGATTAGAGGGTAGTATATCTGATCAACAAGGAAGCCCAGCTGTACCTTCTTTAGTAATGAGGTAATGGATATAAGTGAAGTATTGCAATGCAAACATAGATTTGATCGTGCCTTTAGAATGACTGTGGCCCCCTCCTCTGGGGAAATCTGTTTGCATAGGTTTTTCTGTTTGCCTTCTTTTGAACTCAAACAAGCTTAGGGGATCAATGGAATCTCTTTCAAGCGATGGAGGGGGAGGAGTGCAGTTGGGAACTACATGATTGCAAATACAGATGGGAAGGCCTGGGGGGAGGACCAGAAAAATTTGCAGGAAAACCCATTTCCCCCCTGTTTTTTCCTGGAAAAATGGGAGGGGGATTGATTATGGAGTATTTTCTTTTATGATGTAAATAACATGTTTATGACAAGGTGTTCATATATTTCATTTAGGAACTCAGAAGTTGAGCTGTACAATAAAATAATGTAAAAATGGCAATTATTTATTATAGTGCACAATTAAAAACAGATTAAAAACTACATAAAACTATACAGAACTAACAGCACATAATACGTTTTGACCCTATCGGGTCTTCCTCAGTGGTCAGAATTGTAACAATACACTCTATATAAAGTGTCTAAACTCATTATAAAGTGTGCTGTTAGTTCTGTATAGTTTTAATGTAGTTTTTATTCTGTTTTTAATTGTGCACTATAATAAATAATTGCCATTTTACATTATTTTATTGTACAACTCAACTTCTGAGTTCCTACCTGTAAAGGTTGTGTTGTGTTCCTTTTTTGGTTTTGGTTTTGGATTTGCCAGTATTGTTTCTTATATGTCATTAGAAGGAAGATATTACAGCTAAAGCTCACTCACTTTGGACATATGCGATCTAAATTGCTAGAAAAATTATTAATGCTCAGCATGGTCAGCGGCAAAAGGAAACGTGGTCGCCAAAGGATCCGCTGGCTCGACACAATCAAAGCCAATACAGGGATGACCATGAACCAACTAAAAGGAGCAGACAGTGACAGGGGTGCATGGCTTTCCTATAGAATCGCCAAGGGTTGGACATGACTGAATGGATATCATCATTGTCATCGTCGTCGTCATCATCATTTCTTAAACGTATGTTCCTGGAAGACTTTCATGTACGACTGTTTAAAATATCAAATAATTGCAATTTCTGTACACTGAGGATAAGCAAATGCTTGAACGCAGTTCAAATACTGAAGATATGGCTCTCAAATGCAAGAGAAAGAGGCATTTCCGTCTCCCCCTTTTTCAGGATAAAGGAAATTGGACAACAGTTTGTACTAGTCTAATGTTTTTAATTAAATAATTCAACATAATTTTAAATTGTATTTTATTGCGTTTTATCCTCTTTATGTATTTTGTGGTGTTGTAACTCAGTCCAAGTCCCCAGAGGGAGGGTAAGTAATAAATTCAGAGGGGTTTATTACAGAGGAGGGCTACAAAGATGGTGAGGGGTTTGAAGACCAAGGCGTATGAGGAAAAGTGGAAGGAACTTGGTCTGTTTAGCCTGGAGAGAGGATGACTAAGAGGGGATATGATAACCCTCTTCAAATACTTGAAGGGCTGTCATATAGAAGATGGAGCAGAATTATTTTCTGTTGCATCAGAGGTCAGACCAGAACCAGTGGGTTAAAATTGATTCAAAAGAATTTTCAGCATCCGGAAGAAGTTCCTGGCAGTTAGAGCGGTTCCTCAGTGGAACAGGCTTCCTCGGGAGGTGGTGGGTTCTCCTTCCTTGGAAGTTCTTAAGTAGGGCCTAGATAGCCATATGACAGAAATGCTGACTCACAGAACTTAGGCAGATTGTTAAGTAGCTGGGCAGAAGGGACTGTGGCTGAGCTTGGGACTGGTGGCGCTTTCTTGCATGCCCAGGGAAATGCTGAGTGCCACTTCGAGGTCAGAAGGGAAATTTCCTCCAGACCAGACTGACCAGGGATTCTGTTTTTTTTGGGGGGGGGCATCATCTGGACATGGAATTGAAGTCACTGTGGGTGGGCAGTGAATTTCCTGCTTTCTGAAGGGAGTTGGACTAGATGACCCTGGAGGTCTCTTCCATCTCTATGATTCTATGAAATACAAAAGAACAATGATTGATAATGATGATGCATTTTTTTAAATTCTGAAATTGTCTACTTTTTTCTGAAGAAATGGGGTAGGGGGGTCCTATGATTTCAAAATTTCCAGGCATTTTACATCTCAACAGGCAAATGCATCCAGTTAGCCTTTGGGTGGATTGTTTTTTTGGAGGTGACAGTAAAGTGGGAAATCACGCCCCCAAACTATTTGGGGTCAGGAAAACAGTATGGGGGGGGGGGATAAAGTCTTCTCTCCCAGTGCCATGAGCCCATTTCGAATTGGGGGGGGGGGGGCTGTGTGCTTGGAAAACAAGTTCGGCTACTCTCGACATCTGACTGTCAGAATCAAAGTCACGTCATGGGATCCCAGACTCTTGTTACACATCATTAGGTGTAGGAACACACATATGCATGCACATCTATATGTGTGTACACATACATGGTTTGATGAAGACGAGAGGAGGAAAGTTATACTTGGCAGGGAAGAAAACGTGCATTTTGAGCTTTCTCCACATGATGGCAGTAAAAACCCTCTGAAACATTCCAGGGCGCTCTCATGCTGGAGTGTTTGTGGCTAAATACTAGGATATTTCATGTTTCTCCTGGTGACCCTCAGAATCTTCTGATTGTGTTTCAGACAGGAATCATCCAAGCAGTTTCGGGGGGGAGAAAAGATCCTGATCTATGTGGCGCCTATCCAGAGAGGCATCATTGCCAAAGGGGGGAATGGTGGTGTCCTGCACGCGTCTTGCCTGTTTCGGGAATTGCCTTCCATCTCCAAGGCGCTGCTGGGCGTGCTGACTTCCCACCTGTGAGCCGTCTGACCCAGGGCCCTTGCCAAAGGATCCAACTTACTCCTGCGAGGCATTTGACTGGCCTGTCGGGTTTCTAATTTGGAAAGAGACTCGAGGGTCTGCTTGCAGCTTTTCAGATAGCCTTGCGCATGAAAGCATTCCGAGAGGCATACATTTCAAGAACTTGGAGGCAGCTGTATGGCTAAAATTAAAATGCATCTTGCCTGGTGCATTGTTTGGCTGGTTTCCTCTTGCAGACTTAGGGCTCAGCTGAGAGAAGGGGATGAGACAGAGATTAGACATTCCTGTCTTGCTTTCTAGAACCTGGATAAGCCATCTGCGTGCCAGAAAACAAACTGCGGCCAAAAAAACCGACAACAACCTTTCCTTTTCCAACCCATGTTGCTGTCCTGCCCTTCTCTATGAAGCCTGTGGAATCCTTTTCGACGTGTTGGGTGTGCCTTTACAACACTGCGACCCTTACAACAAAAATTCTTCCCCACCCCACCCCTGACAAATAGAAGGATCCTAATTTGTCATTGTTTTTCACCAAGGGTAATTATTCCTACTTGTGCAATGGGATTGTAAAGCTATTAAATATAAATAGTTTTATTTGCATATATGCAAATTATTGTCGAAGGAGTAGGGGAGGGGGGATGGAACAACATGGCAGTGCTTGAGGTGGGGCCTTGGGTGGAGGGGAAAAGGATTTCACCTGCTTCCCTCCACGGACAAGACACTGAATTGTGCTACGCCTTAGGGAAGGGGTGGGGGAGAGGAAATCTCAGCTGGAGAGTGCTCGTTTCTAACAGGAACATTGTAAAATGTTTAAATTTAATATTCTTGTTTCAGCACGGCAATGAGTCCTATAAGCAGCATGGCGGCTATGGGGAGGTAGATAAAGCAAAAGCAAAAATACTGGCTGAGGTGTAAAGGGAAGTGGAGGCAGGAGGGATGGATCCTGTTCCCCAGCATTTCACAAGTTCCCTGTGGCCCTTGATGCCTTTCTGTCCGACTAGAAAACGGGCAGGTTTGCCAGCCACAATAAGCAGAGCTTAACAGGCAGGTGTGTGTTGCACTGGCCACTTGCAGCACAACTTTCTCATTATATACAGAAAACGGGTACTTAAAAGAGACCTTGGAATAAAAACAATGAACGACACAGTTGCCAAATGGGCCTGCGAAATAAGAGATGGCCCTGGGGAGGGGTGACTTTGTCCCCCCATCCCCTCACTTAACCAGCATGCAGCTCAGTCCTATGCAGACGCCAGGCCTGCTGAATTCATTGCGACACGCTCACTCAATGTGCGTTAGATCACAAGCACAGAGATGGGAATGGAGAAGAAGAGTTGGTTTTTATACCCCGCTTTTCACGGCCTGAAGGAATCTCAGAGCGGTTTATGATCGCCTTCCTTTCCTCTCCCTACAACAAAACCCTGTGAGGTAGTTGGGGCTGAGAGAGCTCGGAGAGAACTGTGACTGGCCCAAGGTCACCCAGCTGGCTGCCTGTGGAGGAGGCATAGGGAATCAGAGGCTGCCAAGCTGGCTCTCAAGGCCAGATGCTCAGGTCATTTCCCTTGTTCCCCCAGTGCATTCTTCAGTGGGTAGGACTGCGTCTCTCCCAAAGGCACTATTTTCCTAAGACCTGAGGCTGCGTTTTGGGCAGTAATAACACTGCTCCTCCCCAGAGCATGCCTGCTCCTTTTCTGGGAGGAGGCCATGGCTCTTTTCCTATGGATATTCTCCTGCTGCTATTTGCCGCTGTCTGCTCAGAGCTGGAAGGGGAGGCATAAAGCAAAAAGTCAGAAAGGGAAATGGGCTTGAAGGGGTGTGTGTGTGTGTGACAGATTTGAAGGCAGAGGAGTGTGTGTGTGTATGGGGGGGGTCATGGCCTGTCTGGGATCACATGTGGCCTTCCAGCTGCTCAGCACTTAGCCTCAGCCGGACGGAGTGCAGCAGGGGCTTTGGGGCTTGTCGTGTTCTTGAAAAACAGTCAAAGGGCCATGAAGCGCAGTGGAGTCTGGGCCTCTCTGACTGCTTTGGGAGGCTCCAAGTTAGACACTGGTGCTTCCTGTTTCCAGTGCCAGGACTGGAAACAGGAAGAGGTGGCATCTAGCTCGGATCCCTCAGAGCCAGGAGAATATCTCAGAGTGACCTCTGAGTTGAAAAACCCAGCTCTAAGATGAAAATGGAAACCCATAGCTGCACAATTGAGAATACTAAAAGTGTACCTTTTTAAAATGGCTGATATTTGGAGATGTAGATTCTAGGAAGGTTATGTAGGAAGTGCCCCAATGCCCTTCCTGTCTGATATGGTACGGTCAATCCAGATGGCTCGAGAAAGTCACTTCTGAGGTTGGAAGGTGGGTCTTTCTCATTCTGAGAAGCTAGGAGATGTCAGCTACCACCGAGGGCTATTCAAAATACTCTACCTGCTTCATTACCAAAAGATTTAGGCTGCAATTTCGGTTCCTGGGAATAAAAGCCCCATTGAATAAGCAGGACTTCCTTCTAACCAGACCTGTTGAGGCTTATTCCTGGACGGCATGCCAAAATCCCCCCCCCCTTTCTTCCTTTTTGCTTTTTAATTAGTCATGTCAATTTTTTTTGCTTTCTTTTATTTACTTTCTAGTTGATGGTCATGTGTTCAACCACCAATAAACGTTAGTTTTTAAAAGAGTAAAAGAAAGGGGGAGGGAAATGGCTACCTGATTTAGGCTGCAACCCTATAGGTACTGTCTAGGTTAGGGAATAGGTTCTGTTGTTCGCATTAACACAAGGGGTGCAGTTAAATATGTATGAAAAGGCAACGGAGGCATCATGTGTAGGGAGACAGTGCTCTTTCACGGTATGTGCATGTAAAGCGCCATCGAGTCACAGCTGACTTACAGCGATCCCACTGTGTTTTCAGAGGACAAAACAGAAGTGGCTTGCCATTATCTTCCTCCCTGGCATTCTTGGAGGTCTCCCATCCAACTCCTAACCAGAGCTGGCCCTGCTTAACTTCTGAGATCGGATGAGATCCAGGTTAGGACTTTTTCATGGTACATCTTTTATATTTGCACAGGCAAAGGCCAAAGCTTGCCCCTCGGAAAATGAGGAGAATGTTTTCTCAGATTAAAAAAGAGAGAGAGAGAGAAAATGTCCTGAGCTCCATCAGTGTCTTTGTCAGAACATTATTTAAACTGCTCAGAGAAAGAACAGAACACCTAAACAGGGGCCAAAAGCTCCTTGCAGAACTTCAAAAAGTCTCCTGCAACTATCAGCCTCACGGGAGGTAGATTAAAAAGAAGGAATGGGCGTCTCATCCTCAGCAAGTGACACACTCCGGGTGCAGAGTTGTCTCATTTACACTCGGGCTGTCTTCCTCACTCTGTTCAGGCAAACATGCCTCAGAGGCTTTTCTCTCATAAAAGGGCTCTTGCCCACATCGTTGGCAATTGATGCAAATAAACACCAGGCCCCTCAGCCTTTGTGTCGGTGTTCAACGATCATCATCGTAATTGAATGGCAATTTGCACCAAACCCCAGGAAGGCTTTGATGACAATACCTTGCACATTTTTTCATCATGCATTTCACCATGAGAAATCGCTGTGCCCAAGTGCTGATGGAGAACCAGGCAGCGGAACTATCCGAAGCCATTGCCCTGTTCTGGCTTCACAACCTGGCATGCACGAGATGTCTTGACACCACAGCAGCAGGGTGAATCACGGCCATTAGGTTATAAGCAAGCAACACCGAGGAAGGATATCTCTGTGTTACGCGTGTGTCTGGGATAACACAGCCCTAGAGTAAGTAGTTCAGTGGCAGCCCATCAATTTGGCAGGCTTCAGGTTCTGGATTCAGCCTTTCCAGTGCCTTCTTGGCTTCAATTGTGTCCTTTTTGCAGAATAATAATAATAATAATAATAATAATAATAATAATAATAATTATTATTATTATTATTATTTCCCAAAGGGAATCGATATACTCTAGTCCACTGGAGGAAGAAGTGCAATACGGAGAATACCTCTAGCCAACTATTTCTGGGTTTGAGGACAAAATTAATTGCTGCCCATTCAGGAACGGTTTTTGTCTGATGTGTTGTCCCTTGGGAGGTAAGACTTATTGCTGGATCTTTCAGTGACTGCATGATCACAGCATTCCATGAGGCCAGAGGCCTTCAGTGGTCCTTCCTTTGATCAAGTGCTGGCTTTTTGTGGCCTTGGACCTGCCTGTTTGCAGGATCACTGCTTCTGCTCTGCTCCAGCTGAGCACAGCCTTCTGAAGGAAATATCCTGCAAAGTGGAAAGATTGGCAGCTGTCTCTATATAAGTGCTCTCTGTGGAGGAATGGCCTTCCAGAAGACAACAAGAAGGCCCCCACACCTCCATTATTGCTCAGAACATGTAACACAGAAATTAGATTTAGAACTGTTTTGGAATGGAGCAGTCAGTGAGGTCCATTTTGTAAGGGAACAAGTGGGATCCTGTGAGACTTGTGTGTGTGTGTGTGTGGGGGGGGGATTCCCTTCCTCCATTCCACAGAGTGGTTTTCTCCTCCTCTCCACCTGCCTCCAGTACTGCCACCTTGGTGGCTGACCAGGTGAGCACCAGTGACTCCTACACACCCCCTCCTATACTTCCTGCCAGCATTGCTATTTAGTGGGACCTGAAGAGAGGAGCACCACCACCTCAACAGTGGGGATTTTTTTGGGGGGAGGGGTGTCCTGTGCCTCTTCCCTCCTACTCCCTAAGAGCTGCTGCTTTCATGTGTATCTGTGTGTAGGGAGGAAGCATTACCACCTCAGTGTCAGGGAGGGCTAACTCTATTCTCTATTTGGGGTTTTACATGAAGGCCCTCTTTTTTTACTTTGAGGGTTTTCCTGCAAATCTGGGTCTCACCTCCAAGTTTACAGAAATTCTTCTTTTGTGTCTACATGGCCCCCATCTCCAACTTTACGTATCTGCAACTGGGGCCATATTGACAGTTTTAGATAGGATTGTAGTCTATTGCAATGCTTATTGTATGTGGCTTGCTTCTACTGTATTATCCTCTGCCTTTGTAACCCACTTTCTAGTGAAATGTCATGCCTTAGTTAATATTTTTATTTGAATTGTTCTCTAGCTATGTAATCCTAGTCCTACTACACTGTTTATTGACTGTCTTATGCTATCTAATGGAATTCTAAAAAAATATTCTGTAAATTCTCTGGAGTATCAGTGAGAAAGGTGAGCTATAGTTAGACTATATTGTACTTTTCATGTTGTAAACTGCCCTGATCTGTATGAGAGGGCGGTATAAAAAGGCAATGAGATAGATAGCTGAATGAATGAATAAGGTGCACATTCTCTAATATTCAAAATGAAAATTTTCACTACATTTTCACTACAACCCTGGAGTGCTCTTGTCAAACTCCAAAACCCCTACTGGTTTGCTTTAATTACCCATAATGTGGGTTGGCACATTGGAAATTCATTAGAAAGGGCCATGTCAGCTTAGGTGGCATTACCTGGTGCTCCCCTGTTGTGGTTTTCATAAGTTCTAGTTTGCCACTAAGTGCCAACCTTTTTTAGAGGCTCTCAGCTTCTGGAACAAAGTCCCCAATTTCCATGTGATCTAAAAATGTCCTGGGAATATACATCCATTAAAAAGCAAGAGCAGAAAGAGCTGTCCACGATTCCTAGGGAATGAATCTAATTCCACTTATGAGGTTGTCCTTGGGAAAATGATGTGGATAATTTGTCCTGGCGTAAATTTCCCATGCAGCACAGGGTGATTGCAAAAAGTCATTGCAAAAGCACCAGATGTCATAAATTATTCTTTCCCCTGCACGCTTTCTTAATAGGTCTTAACTGGTTGCTTCTCCCGGCTTAATTTCCTAGTTTGCTGATCAGAGGCAACCTCTCTTCATGGCTTTGGGCTGCAACGGTAAGCACCAGATCTACCCAAATCCTTCTTGCAATAAACCTTTAACATGTGAATGTTACATACTTTTGTACACCCCCTTTTTACAAGAAATAAGCATACATGTTGGGGTTCTGGGAAATACGACAGTTCATGTGCAATGATGTTAAAAGGCGTGTGCTAATTCATGTGTCATAGCCATGCATTTTATGCAAGGGGTTAGATCCCACACAGGATTTCTGTGGAGGGAAGGGGAGGAGGAGAAGATGATCCCCCTGCACACCTGTGATAAACTTCCAGCTTCCCTCAGGTGACCCTTGGGGATATGTCCTCCAGGAGCAGCATTTTGGGGGACTTTTTAGCTGCAGAGGGAAAGGAGTGGTGTGAAAGATAACATTTGGCCAGGGATCCAAGCCATGACATTTATTACCACAATCTTAATTTGCAGAGCTGCCTTAAATCTTCCCATCCCCACTTCTTCTCTGGTGGCCTGTCCAGGTATTGCTACCCTGCAGTGCTACACCTGCCTTTGGGTACAGCTGAATTCATCCTGTCTGACCTCAGCATTCCAAGGCCAAGCAATTACAGATCTGTATTCCACCCCACTCCCCGAAATATTTCATTCAATTCTATGGGATATATGGGAGTGTGGTTTCCTTGCCGTGGTTATGAGTTTCAGTTCTGCTGAGTGAGATTTGCGGCTCTAGCCTCTCTGCTTTGAGCTGACATTAAGAAACAACTCCACGTCTCCATCTGCAGGGTGGGAGCATTTCATTAGTATGCAGGGCAGGTACCCAGAAGAGCCTGTCTCTATGCGACAGCTCGTGATCCACTTCTCTGATTAATACGGCTCAGGGAAGGCTGAGAAATACGGAAGAAAGATTCCTTTGCAGGCTTTTCTTGTCTTCTTCTTTTTGTTGCATAATGTAAGGTAGGCTTGAAAATATTGTTCATGATCTGATGTCAGGAACCCCATTCCCACAGACGGTAGTCATTCTCTCCTGAAATGACATTAAGGCAAAGGTCAGAAGAGACTTGCACCTGAGAAATCATAAAACTCATTGCACTAATTACCTGTTGAATACATTATTACTGAAAAACAGCTTCTGACCTTTCCAAGACAGTATTTTGGCAAATCACAGCATCAAAGAACAACCTTCCATTGTTCTCCGGCTTTTGTCTTTGAGCAAAAAGCACCTTAGCAAGGTCAGGGAAGTCTCAATCTATTGTGCCGCCCTTGTTTAGGAAGAAAGGGGAAATATAAGCCATTGTTTTTCTTGATTTTGCAAATGCTAAAACTGAAAAAAAAAACAGTTTGTCTTTTATGTTGAAGGACAAGAAAGTACTGGTGTGTTCTGAGTGCAGGATCCCCCTCCCCCTTCTCACTTTCACTCTCTTTTTACAGAGATGGCGTTTGGATTCTCTGCTGAAGCAGATTCATGAAATACAGTTGCTGATCGGAATGCCTCACAAATTCATGCTGCAGTTTAGAACAACAAGGAGAAGATAAAAGAAGCTGCCTAATGAAACATTAGAGCATAAACAATTGAATCATCAATATTGAATCTGGCTAAGACAAAGGGAGACTTACTGTGACTCTTAAAATACAAAATGCCACAGGAGGGCCATTTACACTCACAGAGGCAGAATTCCAATTTACATCACTGGGAGCTTTTAAATAAATATTGAACACGGAACCAGATTCAGGCTGTTGAATGCTTGCCAAGTTGCCAGGGGCCCAAAGATTTTTATTTTAAATCACGAGAATTCAAATAGTGTATTTTTTTTTAGGGTGGGACCCAAAGTGTTTTTTGCCCCCACCTAGCATTTTTACCAGCAAAGTTCATCTTCTAAAAAAATACAATTTAACAGCTGGATTTAATGTAAAAAGTGCCATGTGAAGACATACTTGAGCTATTGACGGAGGTAGTCATCAAATGGACCAGTTAAAGATCAGATGTGACCTAAGAGCAGAGCAGACTTCCAAGACACAGGAGGTACCAGGCTTCCTTGTCCATTAACCAATGATCATCCCGAATTACAATCCTTAATTATTTGTAAAGACTCTTATACACACATACAAGCAGTTGATAATCAGCCATGTAATACAAGGCAGTAATTCTATCAAGGGATTCTGGCGACACCATAAACCACCATCAGTGTGGCGCCTGAGAAGTCACAGTGAGGATTTCCTAGGATTAAACGGTTGACCATTTATGAACCAGATTTAATTCTTACACTTGTCATACTGCTTCCCATCACTGGTTTCAAAACAACATGGAAATTTGTTGAGAGAAGAAATTATTTTGATAACTGAAGCTCAAGGAGCACAACATGCCTTTTTTGAGTCACAAAACAACAATACATTGCGGCTAAAGGAGGAAAAGTATTGTTAACATGGAACTTGGGGATGAGGAAAGTCCATGTTTTCTGAATATCGAGAGAACATTATATTTGTGACACCCCTGGAGAACCAAATCCTCTTGTGTGTTTATTTACAACGACGACATGAGAGGATTTTGCTCTCTAGAGGTGTCATACAACTGATTCTTTCTGGCTTACGTGGGCTTTCCTTTCTTCCCCAGCCTCCTTCCCCCATTTTATTTCCCTCCTTCTGGAACATTCCAGTCAAATCGCTTTCACCACAGTGCCCGGTCATTTTATGCTGAGCTGTTCAAACAGCCATGCTAAAATTTCAAGTAGTTTATGGACCACTGAGATTTCTGGGTTGACAAAGAAATGTCTGTGTTAACAGCTTCAAAAGGTCAAAACGGCTAGTTTGCGGTATTTGGTTTTTTTTTTTTTTAAACACTCTTCAGATCATCCTCCCCCTGATATTAACCCACTATCTATCTACATGCAAAGCCACGAAGGCTAACACAAATGAGGCAACTAGGCAAATTGGAAACTGGAGCTGGGTGTGCGCATGTGGAGAAAACTGGGAGCTGTTAGTGTCACTGCGACGTTCATGGGGGCCTAGGATATGCTCGTCTCCCAGGCTTAAGGACGGAATAGCCGGGAGCCAGAGAGGGGAGGTGGAGATCAAAACAGCTCCCCTCAACCAGCTGCTGTGCAGGCTCCGGCCTAGGCTGAGTCCCAGGAGAGGAGATTTCTCCTTCAGGCAGACGGGTTGAGGCTCTGCAACAAGACAGGAACTGACAAGAGATGGAGCATCTGTGTCTTATGTGTGACGGGTGTGGACAGCGGAGGAGGCCTTTGTCCACACAAGGTAGAGATCGGGATGAGAACTGATCACTCCAATGTGCTGCTTGTCAGCCTCCATAACATTCCTTCCTCTCGGTTGCTATTGTTTTGTGCCAGATCTATTATGAATGAATGAAATGACGAGCCCCTGTGATTACTCTGAATTGGGAGGCCTGTTCCTTTTCAAACACAGGGTGGGGGAAATAACACAGTGCTTTGTGTAGCACTAAGCAGTGTTTATTAAAGTAGAGTGTCATTTAGGGCTACCTTTGCTCCCCCTATCATTAAAATGTCAACGGGACACTAATCAGGAGAGGACAATGGTGCCTCTGCAGTGCAAACCTTGGCTTTTTCAAATCTCCAGGCTATACAGGCCCAGTGTGTTAGATCCCAGGTAGGCTGGGTATGTTGCACAATTCAGCACAAGCATAGAATTGGGCAACAAAGGAAGGATTCTATGCACTTGAACCTTTATTTTCAAAATGCAAGTGTCTGGTCCCTATGGTTAAGGGATGAAGCTCTAATAAATGCCTGGTGCAATCTGTGAAGGGAACAGTGACCTGTTGCATAAATTGGACTGGATGAGATGTAGAGCAATCAAGAGAATTTACGTTGAACTTGTCTTATTAATGTCTACATAAATGGTCTTCCGAGGAATTAGTTTTTTAATTATATGAATGAAAAAGTCACTGTTCACCAGGGAATCAAATAAAGTAGTGTCGTATACAAAACAGTATCATAAAAATTCAGGGGCTGGTAATTTACTTATTTATTTAAAACTTAAAAAATATACCCTTCCAACTTAAGGCAGCAAACAATCAAAACCATTTTAAAATTATATATGAAACTAAACATATGAACATGTAGATGCATGAAAGGGAAGGATCGTGCGGGAGGGGGGGGCAGATAAACAGAAATGTCTTTATCTTCTGGTGAAAGACAATAATCGAAGGGGACAGAGCAGCCTCCCCAGAGAGGGAATTCCATAGTTTTGGTACTATGATCAAGAAGGCCCTTTCTCAGGTTGACAGACACCCATCTAGCCTCAGACGTTGTTTATTAAAGCAGAGCCCCCAAGGATGCCCACAGGACTTGTGGATGTACACCCTTCATGTTTCTGAAAGCTATTCCTTCCAATGAGTTAATTTACACCCAGTTGCTCAAAGCGTTTTGTACGTGGCTCCAGGGAAGTCTTTTTTTTCCATGTACGGCTAGGCTTGCTTGGCTTCGGCAGCAGAACTGCACCATGTGAGGACACCATCACCCAGACACCTCCTTTGATGTCTTTCCTCTTTATGGTTAAATTCAAAGGTGCAATTAGGAGCGGATGGAATAAAGGCTCACAAATTCTCCCAGGTGCCATGAGTCATCATCCAGTGGTTGCTGCTGGAGTTCTTTGACAGAATTTATAATTTAGTCTTCCAAAGTAGTCATAAGGGGAATGGGGCAGTATGGATCTGGATGCGGGAACTGTGGCAGGAAAGTTAAATTGCACATGCAAGCACTCTGCACCTTTTTGCAGATTGGAGGTGGCCTCTTCTGGCAACTTTAATCCCCAGAAGGGAAAGAATGTGTGGAATTGTGCCTTTCCCCCCTCCTCCTAGGACTTGAAGCATAACCCCGGGGGCAAGATGGAGAGTTAAGGCTTCCCATATTCACGGCCTCTCTCTCCCACACGCAGCATGTGGGTCCAATTGCACATTGGGAATTCTCTCACTCTCTCTGATTGTGGTGCAGCCTGCCAAACCATTTCCCATCAGTTACAGGAATGTGAGTGTCGTGCTTTCCAGAGAGATGTGATACGGCTCCCCAGCTGCAGTCGAGTCGATTGAAAGCTTTGATACTAGAGCTCATCTGTCTGCATAACAATTGTACTTACTTGGCTACATATATAATATTATTGCATTTTCCTAGTGTATGACTCTGCCATACAATAAATCTCTCTCCCTCTCAAGCCTGAGCTCAGCCTTCCTTATGACCATGCCCCTCCACACTGCTGCCTGACTCCTTTCCAAGTTCTCTGCTACCACCCTCTGCCAGGTGTGTCTGGGTCTCAAGCAGCTGGGGCAGGGTCGAGTCAGGACAGGGCATTGTCTCTCAATATGGTGCAGTCCTGGCAGAGTTATACCCTTCTAAGTCCATGGAAGTCAGTGGACTTCAAAGGGTATAACTCTTCCTTTGATGGCACTGCAAATTCCCCCCTTGCCATGTGAAATGGCACCATCGCCCAACACCTTCTAGCTCTGCCAGATCATCCAGGAACAGGCTGGGATTGATTTCCCAAAGATAGGAGATCCATGGCCCTCTGAAACACTTACTATTGTCCATGCAAATACAATTAAGATAATTGCATTTGTTTTAATACTGATAGAATGAAGCAGAAACGCCTACACAAGATGATCATGAATGACTATTTCCACAACGAGCTTGAGGAGACCATGTCCTTCTTCATTTAACAGAAGCAACAAATGCCCTGTTTTCTGAAAAGCCTGAATCTGGTGACTGCTATTGGTCCCTGTCATCTTTAATGCATTCGGGTTGGATTCCTCTTTATCTTCCTCTTGTTAATCTTCTGATAAACTATCAAAAATAATATTTAGGAATGTGTGTAACAGCGTTCGGCTTCAAAGTGATTTATGGTGAACTCTTGTAAATATATCACCATAGAAACAGAAATTCATCTCATTTGGGGTGACGAATAGGAGTAGATCTAATCACCATAACATGTGGCATTGTTACATCAAGATGTCTTCCACTGAGTAAGACCATTAGTCTGCCAAGGTCAGGACGAATACCCTGACTGACAGTAGTTCTCCTTCTTCTCCTTCTTCTCCTCCTCCTCCTCCTCCTCCTCCTCTTCCTCTTCCTCTTCCTCTTCCTCTTCTTCTTCTTCTTCTTCTTCTTCTTCTTCTTCTTCTTCTTCTTCTTCTTCTTCTTCTTCTTCTTCTTCTACATTTGTTTTCCACCCTATCTCTGGGGCCTCAGGGTGGATTACAAGTTATATATATACACACAACACAGATAAAGTATACAGAATTCTTTTTGTCAGATTAATAAATTAAATAGATATGAAATTCTTATAATTTTATTTAAATCAGCCAATTACCTAGCTCTTTTTAGTGACTGGAAAGGAGAGGAGGGAAGGGAGGCGGGGTCATGCCTACCTTAGCAGGATAGAATTTGGGAATTTTTGACAGGGGGGCCGGTACATTTCTGATGTTATTTTTGGGCCCCAATCACAGGACTGATGGAACAATTAACACAGGACTTGCACATCACCTAATATGTGTTCCTCTAAATTGGTGATATTAGGGATCAACTTGGGACCATCTGTGTGCAAAGCAGATGTTCTACCCCTGTATAATGCTATTGCCAGGCACATGCCTGGAGCCCCCAAGAGACTTCTGAGGACAGGGCATCAGGGAAAGGGCATCAATGGTGCCAACATCACTGTCACCTGGAATCCAGAAAATGACATCACAGACACTCTCAGATGTTGCCTGATCTCTATGGCATGAACCATAGAGATTGGGAAGATTCTTAGACAGTCACTGATGCCACGTCTGGGTTCCATGCAAAAATAATGCTACTAAATCACTGACATCTCCCACCCTACTTTCTCTTTGCCAATCGTTTTAATGGGGAGTATTGTCGGATGTTATAGTGGGCAAATAGCAGGTCAGCTGGATAGGATTATCAGCCACTGAGGTGCAAACTTTGTATTACACTTTATAAGGAACTAGGGCAGAATAGGGTCTCAAAACACTGGGATATGAATTATAGATGAAAGACACTTGCTACAAGTTCAGCCACATCTGAGTTTGGTCAGCTCCTGAACGGGAGAACTTTTGGGCACCACTCAGTAAATTCCACCTGGAGCTCCAGGCTGGAAGAAAAAAAGGATATAAATGTAAGAAATTAAAGAAAAACTCTACAGTTCTCTCCTGCAGCAGAAACAAATGTCCACACATGGTGGGACACACGTGGCTTTTGGTTTCCAATATTCTTTACATATGGGACTCTCTATTTGCAACACTGCCACCCTGTTTATTGAGAATCGATTATCCACTTTAGGAGGGAGAGAGCAATGCATGCAACGCCTTTCCTTTTCATCGTGCTCATGACATAATGCCTGGGGTGGCCAGCACTCCACGCAAGGCAAATTCATGACGTCCCCTCTTTTCTCAGGAAAGTCTCATAGTCATTTGTGCCTCTGTGGGAACCACCTGCCTCCCTCATTAAGCGGGAGGCAATAGAAAGGGATCCTGGCCAGCTCAGCTGCTGGCAGAGGAGGGGCTCTCCTGTCAAGGGTACAAACTGGGGCTGTGTTTGCAAACACTGTAGTGGGTGGGCTTTAATGGTCTTTTGGAATGCCAGGGATTTGGTTTGCAGAAAGGGATATTCGTAAACATGCAGGCTGAGAATCTTGTTGCATGACGAAAATGGGTCACTGGTCTTTTAAATCCCTGAGCTATAGGGGACGTAGCACACTCTCCTTCTGCAGAACGACAGACGCCTCCCTTGAGACTAAGCGGGAAGACTCTTTCCTCCAAACACCCAGCATCTCCTCTCACATCTGCTTTGTCTGTTTTGTTTCACACTCCTGTTTTCCCTTTTATCTCTCCTCACAAGCTGATGTGTCATTCTTTTGCCTCCTCCAGATTCTTTTCACAGCAACAGCTCAAGAATAAGGTTGGGCTGACTGACCAGGAGGTGGAATTTATGCTGCCTCTAAATTGTTGATGCAGAACAATTCCCCATCCATGACAGAAGCTCTCTTTTATATAATCATGGGCCAGAGGGGGTTTATTTTTATTTTATTTAAAAAATCAGAAACATCTTTAATGGGAGACCATGGGTGCTTTTCAGCTATTATTGGAGATCTAGGCAAGGAATGAAATGGGAGAATTTATAAGTAACCATTTTAAGATTTGGTGCTTATTTATTTCAAGGGGGAAAATACATGATTGGTGGGAACACAGTCACCCCGCTTCAGCAAGGAAAATCCGTGAGCAGAAGATACTTATGTGTGCACAGCTGATGTTGATGCAGGTATGCGCTCGAGGCTTATTGAAATGGATGGACGCATGTGCTGACGTGACTGGGAATACACCTCCCCACCAAGACCACTAGTTATCGCATGAGGCAAAATGGCATGTGTGTGGAGACAGATGGGGGCCAGTGACTATAACATACAGCATTTTTTTTCGAAAACAAAAAGTATGAGAAATACTCAGACTCCATGCACTTTCTATGGGGCCAAACTCCACTTATGGCAATCCATATTTCCCCCTTTGTGTGTTGCTCCGCAGGTCTTTCAGACCTGAGTCTCGACTCCTGTCCCTGTGAGCGTGGGATGCCCCCAGCAGCAAATTGAGCGGGGTGAGAGGGTGTGTTCCGGGGTCTCAGTCAAGACGGACTTGGCAGAGCTCTGCTGAGCCACCTGCTGACTAGATGGGCTGGCCGCATTGTGAAAAAGGTCAGGTGAAGTTCTTTTTACAGAATGGGCTGGGAACAAAGGTTTGCCTACTTCAGCCACACAAGTACATTTTGCCCTGACCCAAATAATAAATTGCTTCCAAACAGGTCAGGGCTAATCAAAGGCGGACGGCGGTGACATGTTAACAGGCTCATTTAGGAGACAGAAACTGTCAGCTGTTTAATGGTTTTATGCTTCTGATGGAGATTGGGGAATGGAATTGGTTCCACTCCTAATTTGAGCCATTTTCTTTCATCAGACAGTTATTTTTTAAAAAAATATTCATTTCTTTCATCTTGTATTTTCAGATGGACCGACAGATGACATATCTTGTGGGTCTTCCTGCCTCCCCCCCCCCCAATATTAACAATAGCAAAGGAAATGTCGTGTGGGGGGGGGGGAGCATGCAGTTCTGTACTGGAGAGAGGTTGGTGAGACTTGCTTGCATTTCTTTCTGTGATCGATTTTGTAGCACAGCAGGAATTGGGGGCACGAAAAATATAATGAGCTGAATGAGAAGGCCCCTTGCTAACACTCTTCTACTCACAGGCAACCCAACAGGGGCTCTCCATGGTGCATGGCTGCTGTGTGGATTCCCTGGAACAGCCGTGAGTTTGATTTGTTCCCAAGGTGGCACTCCGAAGAACAGCATCAGAAGGGGGAAATAAACACTGCTCAGTCCCAGGAAAGAGGCTTATCAAGTTCTGGTTTGAAACTCTTGAAGCACCAGGGAACACACAGCTTATGCAAACCATGTCCCTCAGCAAAGCCGTTATCACAGAATATGTTGCAGGTCTCACTCAGACTTTCTTACTGGGCCTTCCTTTGAAACTGGTCTCATTAACTCAATTCACAGTTTATGCGATGACCCTCTCTCTGTTACGTGGCTGCAAAAGCGAGATCTTGGGCATCGGCTGGAGTTCATGCGCAGGCTTCTTTTTGAAAGGTGGTGCTATTTAGGATTTCCTAAAATGATCTTTGAAGGAGAATTGCCTATAAGTCTCTAAGGTTGGTTCCCCCTAGCTTCCCATATTCCTATAATATCCAACTAGAATCTTGAGGAGCTTCTCTGATAAAAAAGGTAGTTTCCTTTCCCCATAGAAAATAGAAATAAGATTAAAGTCTACTACAGGAGATTATAAATCATGTTGACATTGTAATAATCTATACCAACAACAGGAATTAGCGGGGGGAAACTTACAGAGTCCAGCCCTGTCTATCTGAACTGTAGGAATTGAGGCCGTCATGCAACATTTTTTACCCCCCAGTAGACCCATTGCTTTAGTGCAGTGCACATGGCTATGCTGCTCCAACTGATCTCCAGAGCACCTCACTATCAAGTTATGATTACCAGGGTCAGTTCTTTGTGCAACAAACAGATAGCTATTCTGTGGGAGTCAGTGCCACATGATGTCCATTTTGTCCTGCTGAGGGGTAACTTTTCTACCTTGAGGTTCTAGCAGGATTGAAATGGGGACTTCACAAAAAATGGCATTGTATTCCCCTTAAAATCTAACAATGCCTGCCTTTAAGGGAAAGGTCCTACTTTTACATTAACTGGGAAGTAAGCTCAGTTCAGCATACATTTGGTCACAGACAGCCCTTATTAAACATACTTCCCAGTAACTTCTGCTGCCTGGAATTAAGTGCCCCAGTATTCATTAATAGTTTATTTTTTTAACCTACGCACAGGAAGGGTGGATTTTAAGTTATTACCCCCCCAGTAGCAAATATGATTGTTAATTTGTATTGCTCTAATTGCACAAGAATGATATTTTCATGAACATTTTAAAAATGCAGGCCTGTAAGAAATGCGGTAATGCTTTCTCCCACCTTCCTAGAAGGAACCAATGAGGAATGTGTCAAGGCAGGCGGCGGCGGGGGGGGGGGGGCACAGACTGAACAGGAAGTAGCTGATCAAGCACAGTAGAGAATCTGAAGCTGCTTTAAAGCAATAGAGGCAATAACTATTGACAGCATGCGAACTGTGTTTCTCATCTTGGCACAGTGGTTAAGAGCAGTGGTTAAGACCTTCAAATCCAAGGTCTTCTGTGGAATTCTTTAGCTGTACAGGATCATTTTTTAAAACTAGAGATGCAGAGACCTCGTGCATGCAAAACACATTCTCTGGTCCACAGCCCCCTTCCCTTTGGAGCCCTCTCCTCTCCTATGCTGGAGTATGTACAAAGTTAGGTTTAAAAACAAAACAGTCTTGTGTGCATTTCTGTGTATGTGAACAACAGCAAGGCTATCTTTTGGCTTCAGCTCATGCCTCCATTCCATGCAGCTACGATATTGCATTAATGTCGGTAGCCTAGAGCTTGCAGGATTTTCAGGCAAAAACAAAAAGATAAAAAGCAGTCACATCTCATGTTGTCTGATAGCCCACAAAGGTTTGCAGAGAGGGCTCTGGCTATTTTTCTTTCTCAGGCATCCATGTCACAATGTCGTTGAGTGCTGTACTCAAGGGCAATACATGTCCCCATCCATATAGTCGGTCCTAGCCATTTGAGTCCTGGTGACAGGAGGAAATTGTTTACTTGGAACGATGACTTCCAAATTGCTCAATATCGGTGCATTTGCAGAGCCCTTCAGTGCAGGAAGGGTAATTCACTCTCAAGCGACTGGTTCATGTCAACCTGATCTCAAAGAAATGGCAAAAAGCAGACCTGGTGCCTGGGCAAAGGAAGTAAACAGACTCACACTTTCCAAATAAGGAAGCCACAAGCAAAACAGAGGAGTGCCTTGGAAGCATCAATATAACCCTCAGGGTTCTGAAAGGATGTGAGAGGTCCAGAGCAAAACAAGCAGACTGCTTATAATTCTAGGGTTCTCCCCCACTCCCCACCCCTGTCATAAGTTAATTGAGACTAAAAGGTTGGCTCACAAGACATGCAGATCATACCTACAACAGTTCATACAAGTGGACTGAATGGACATGTTTCCCATGTGTAGGATGTTTTATCAGTGGAAATGTAGGTGTATGCTAAGCCCGTGTAGCCCATCCTTTAAAAAAATGGGTGTGTGAATATTACATGCTCCTGAAAATGTGCTAGGATGACTGGTGGCCAACTATGGATCACCAGAAACGAGGACAAGAGCCTTCCCCACTGCCGGAGCAAATTTGAATCTGCCGGCTAATTTACATTTACAGATACAGATGTCTATATCATTACTGTAATATAAGTAGAAATAAATCATAGTGTCCGTTCTGTCTGAAAGCCAGACAATAATTGTTGATGAGAAACTTCTCAAGGCCTATCTTATGGCTCATACTCTGGCTTGCCAACTCTGGGCTGGGAAATTTCTGAAGATCTTAACGTGAAGCCTATGAAGGGAGTAGTGTGGGAAGGGACCTCAGGGAGGTTTTATGCACTAGAATACACATTCGAAAGCAGCCATTTTCTCCAGGAGAACTGATTTCTGTTGTAGCACTTGGGAGGTTGCCAACTCATGCTCTTTAATCTGCCCTACACAGCCTGGTTAGCTGTGCCAGACTGTTCTTCCAACTGTAGTTTGCTCTGGATACCCTGTGCCTGCTCAGGAACCCTGTAGAGCCACTTCAGCCCACTTTACTAGGCAGAGGCAGAACCCACCCATTTCAGGGGGCCAGTGCTCCAAAAAGAGGACCCTCCTCAAAATAAATTGGCACAGGGGCACCATAACGTGCCCCCAGAGATGAGGTTGTGTGAGAAACACCCGATTACCAAGCAATGGACACACATTCTGATGGGAGGCATCAGTTGAGAGAGAGGGTACAGGCAGGTATCTCATCTTTGCTGAGCTGTCCTAATTCACTGAACTCCATCCAGACCAGGCTCCATCCCCAAATCTCTAGGAATTTACAGCTGGCAGTTCCGATTGGTACATAGGGTGTACTTAAGGGTTATAGGCATCAAGGCCAAGAAGATTCTCCTCAGAATTACCTCCATAGAATCTGAACCAGGGAGGAGGACAAAGAGGAAAATAGGTGCCTCTTTGACCCTATCTTCCTGTCTAAGGCAGCTCTGAGCTAAGAATTGTATTTATTTTATCTATTTAGAATATTTTTATGCCACTTTAGGATCCAATTTAGGACAACAGGGCTATTAGCCAAAAACATTTTTTAAAATGTTTAAATATATGCATATAAAACAAATAAAATAATTTAAACAGAACACATGAACAGGATGGAGGGCCTGTGAAGAAAGACCAACAAAACACCCACCAGCTGTCGAGAGGGCCAGAAGCATCTTCCTGGGCAGAGCATTCCCTGCTTTTCCATGCCTTCAGGGTTCCAACCAAGAAAGCCCTTTTTTGAGTTGCCACCTATCCAGTGTCAGATGGAAGACCACTCTAAGCAGAGCCCTTGAAGATGACCCTAGTGGCCAGGTGGGTTCATAAGTAAGTTCTGTATTCTTTGTTGAATCCTGCCACACTTATATACTAGACAATAATAATAATAAAGCTCAGGGCAAGTAACAGCATATATGATAATAATAATTCACAATGTAAACATTGTTCAGTCCCATAGCACAGTGGTCCCCAACCCCCGGTCTGGGGACTGGTACCGGTCCGTGGATCATTCGGTACTGGGCCGTGGCTCCTCCTCGTCCTCTTCCCCAGCTGCTGCCTCAGGGGCTGCCCTGCCACTCTGCCACCAGCTCACCTTTGGTGCTCTCTGGCGGCCACCATGGTTGGGACTCCCCCTCGACTCCCCCACTGTGCAGCTGCTCCGGCGGCGGCAGCGACGTCCCTCGGCAAAAGACTACCCCCCTCCCGGGCCTCAGTAAAATTGTCAAGCATTGACCGGTCCCCGGTGATAAAAAGGTTGGGGACTACTGCCATAGCATGTTCTACCTATCGTTTGGGGAAGATGGATGCATAATCCAAAAATTCTGATAGTTCATCATTGTAGAGTCAAGCATTCAGGCCTGATGTGAACCAGTTATAAAAGTCATGCCAGGTTTTTGGAGAGGTCACTGGGATAAGTAAGTGGCAACATGTGATCTGGTCCTGATTAAATGATCACACAACAGAGCTGTTTCACATAAGCTATCTCAGAATGGCAACATGTATGGAAAAGAGAAGAGGAAACAGAGGGGGGAGGTATAACAAAGAGAGACTAAAGCACCATTTTCTTTGGGAATGCCATTATCTTTCCATGGAGAATGCCTCTCCGGGTTAATGGAATACTTTGGCAGGTTTGGGCGGTAGAGTTTTCTGTGGCAGATTTGCATACTTGGAAGCAAATTGTTTTGATTAAATTTGATGAACCTCTATATTAATATTAGCAGTGCCAGAATGATGAATTGAGAAAATTGATCTTTTTACCAAGAGGTAACTAATCTGCATAATTTGAGAATATTACAGAAGGGCTGAATCTGTTCCACATTGGTGATTGCAAGGGCAGAGATAGGGGTTGCCCTGGATTCATTAATCTGCAATAAAAGTGTGTTAATGGGAATTCTGCCTAAGCAGTGCTCTGTCGATGGTCACTGGAAGATTCTCCTGCACAGTCTTTTATATGAATGGGAGCCAAGTCAGGGCTTCAAAAGGGGCTTCCAGCACCTTTCACACACAAAAGTCCTTCTGGTTTATAATCTCTTTGAGGCTTTCCGCTATATAAGCAGATTTTTGAACCCCTTTTCCAGCAATCTTCTACTCCCAGTCTACAGAGATTCAGTTCACTTATCCCATTGTGAAACTGTCTAGCACAATGGTTATCCAATCCTAGATTGCCAGTATTTTGGATTTTCATGATTAACATGGATCTGGCCATCTTCCAAAGCCATCTATTCATTTATTTAATTGACATCTCGCATTTGCTTTGTAGTAACCACTACACCAAACTGGCTCACATATATTCTTGCACGTGCCATCCATACACGCTGTTTTGGGGGGAATCTGTGAAACCAGTGCTTTATGACCCATCAAATTACATTGTCTCTGTTAGCCATGTTGGTGGCTGAAGCAAAAAACCAAAAATGACAGCCATTGTTCTGGATTTAGAACCATTTTATAAAAAATGTTACACAGTCATAGAGTCATCCTTGAGGCCCTGTGGGAAAGGGGGACTCAACATAGCATAAATAAAATAAATAAATTCACACACTTTAGAATCTGCTTGACTGCTTTTTGACACTGCTTTATACTGCTTTATACTGAGTCAGGCAACTGGTCAACCAAGATCAGTATAAAGCAGCTGCTCAGGGGCTCAGTCAGAGGTCTTTCACATCATCCATTACTTGATCCTTTCTTAAACTGGTGATGCCAGGGACTAAACCTGCATGTGTTCTGCCACTCAGCCAAAGGCTCCCTGTCCCTGAAAGGCGCTCCGTTGCAGAATACTGGCTATCCTTCTCCTGGCCAGACTGTCCAAATCACTTGCAAGGAGGTCAGTATGTAGGCTGACATGATGACAGACCTTGACGGGATTAGATTGTTGCTCCCTTGGTTTTTGGTTGCTGAGGTACCGTGTTTTGTTTTGTTTCCTGAATTAAAAGGAGAGGACTCTTCAGGCTTACAGCAAAAGAAAAAAAAGTTGGGATACCCAAACTATGCTAGCAGAGGCTCATGGTAATTGTAGTCCATGGACATCTGGAGAGCCACAGCTTAGCTACCCCTATTTTAAAGGATATATCAACCGTAGAATTTTCCACCCCTGAGATGAAGCTGATGGAAAGGCCAAACAGTGAATCACACAGAGACACAATGGGAAGGCTCCTCTGTGGGGGGAAAGTTGGCCTCAGAGCCGGCCTTAATGACAGAATGAATGCGTTTCACAAGATCCAAAATCCTTACATTCACACACATCCGCACAGTCTGCCTGTTGTGGGCAGAGGAGAGAGCTGCTGTCTGCCATTTCTTGGTCTCCTGTGTCTTTTGCTGTCTGTCGGTATCTCCAGAGCACACCTCCATCTTATCAGCTTGCTAGCCTGACAAATGCATTTGCCAAAGCCTAACAGCCTGTATGTGGACAGCAAACGTATACAGATGGCTGCTTTAAAAACACAAAATCTTCCACACAGCAGGGATGTAAAGGAGGGAAACATTCCATAACCTGCCTCCCCCAACAGAAACTGTGAGGAGGAAAGCCTGCGGTTTTGGATGTGGCCAAACATATTTGTCTATGGCTTCTTTCATTCCTAGGTCTCCTTTCCAGGCCGAAATGCCGATAACGTTCAACAGGGATATGACTGCTGGGTTTCATAACACACACACACGCCCTGCAAGCCATTGGTTCTGTTTCCTGCAGGACTGGGTGGGGAGGCCTTGGCCCCAGATTCTGAATGCTTGCCCATAAAGCCAAAGCCTTGTTACTCTTTACAGCAAAAACAGCTGTTCTCAGCACCTCTTTCTCTGAGCCAGGGATACTAGAGCTTTTCCACACCTAACCTCACATTGTTAAAGTGAAGACAGAGGCCGGCAGCACTGCCAAACTGCAGCTTTGAAAGAGGCTTTCAGGCCGGTGGCAGACCTGGCCGGCTCTGATGTCTATACCTGGTCTGTGAAATAGCAGCAGCAGCAGCAGCAAAGCGTTTGAGATATATGGTTTGGGTTGGAGTCTTGCATTTGGCACATGCAGCACATGAGCAGAGCTACCCCATGGCAGCTGGCAGAGCCCTGCCTCTTTTCCAGGTGGGGGGGGGGCTTTCCTTTCTATGCAGCCAATACGATGCCATGGAAGCGGCATAAGAAGCAAGCCATGTGTTTCTAGAGGAACCTACTTGTGATTTAAAGCTTGCTTTTTTAGACCCTGTACTGGATTTCCCCACTTTTAAAAGGAAGATGGAGGTTGGCTGAGGACAGAGCCCTTTCTGTGGGGGAAGGAATGCCCTTCTAGAGACATTTGTAACCTGACATCCATATTGTTTCTTAGTGTTAGGAAATCCCCCCCTCTTGTGTCTTTTGTGAGTGGTTGACCCTATGTTTTCATTGATGCAACTGCTGGTTTTTATTTATTTATTTAAAACATTTATATGCCCCCTTTCTGCCCAAATAGAGGCCATCAAGGCAGCAAATATTTTACATTTTTTAAGTGTTTTATTATTTTTTAAAGCATTTTTACCGTGTCATTGTTTTCCAGGAAGGTTTGTTTTGCTTTTTTTTTTCTCTGTGGATGTGTCGTCTGGTATTAGTTTGTTTTGGGGGGGGGGTTGTTTTGGCTTGTTTTTTTTTGGCTATTGTTCATTTTTACCCTTTGGATTTTTTATTTTTTTTAACCAGAAAGGCAGAGTTTAAATAATAGAAATGAATGGACAGAATCCTGTTAGGAACATTGGCTTTCATAATGCAATTTGGGAAGACTTCAGGATTTTTGGAACCTTATCTGATTGGTGGCAAACAAGTTTCCCTGAAAGTCTATCACTTCCAATTTCCCCCTGCAATAGGCAGCTGCAGGAGAACACTGTATGCATTTTATGGTGAAGCTAGAGATTTTATGTTCAGGTCTTTCACATCACCTACTGCCTGCTCCTTTTAAATGAGTATGTCAAGGATTGAATCTGGGAGCTTCTGAATATCAAGTCAATGCTCTTCTCCTGAGCCCCTCCTTGGAATTCCAAAGATCAGGTTGCAAAGCCACACCACTCACTGACACACATGGTTGAAGACTTTTCATTGCTTCCTGTCTTCCTTTAACCTTCAGTAGCATTGCTGTCCATTGATGTAAAAACCAAAAGGGTGTGCCTTTTCAGCTATGAGAGAAAAATATGCTATCAGTGGTTTAAGTGCTCCCTGAGCAACTGCTGTGTGTGAAATGGGAATCTGTGTGCTTTGCAATGTTCCCTTGCATGCATGTACCTACACATGCTCCAGTGAGTTGCCACCCACTCACTCAGATCTTTGACTTTCTGGGGCAAGGCAGTGAACCCTGAAGAATAATAATGCTAGTCAATCACACAAACATCATTTTGATGAGGCATCTTCAAAAGATGGATGGGTGCCACAAAATAGGGATTGCCCCTGTATAGAGGGGAAGCTGGATATTTAGGTCCTGTGTCTAGCAAGTCAGCATGGAAGGACTCATATAGACTGAATATCTGGGAAAACACCCATCTGTAGAATACAGTGCCCTTGAGAATGGATGAGTTTTAAATCCTTTGACCTGTTTATGTGAGATTCAGCTGCATAAGCAATCATTCCAAGAAGCTTTAAACGAAGAAACATTGAAAAGATTTGTGACTTTTTCCGTTCCAGTTTTCCTCCCCTTGCCTGAGAAATGGCCCATCTTTTTGTCCTTGCTGGTCACACAGCTGATGTCACCAAATTGTCAAGATGAGATCACAGAAAGCCGCAATATGTTGCTGGGAAGAGGATGTCAGGGTTGCCTTGGCTTGTTCTAAGAATGCTTAAACAGATTCTCACTCTGTGGTGCTGAATTGAAACGGCCTTGCGAGAGGCCCAGATTTACTGTTCTGACAGAACAATAAACAGAAGCCGTGAAAACAGAAGCGACAAAGGAGCTGACTTTATTCAGGGGAGGGGGGGGGGAAGCTACATTGAGAATGAAGAGGGGCAGTCCCAATGCACAATTTGCAAGTGGAAGGGACACATAAAATAATTACTCCTCCGTTTACAAACACACACCGTGAATACCTTAGTGTGTGTTTTGTTGCCAGTGTCTCACATATGTTGTTGAGGTCCGCCAGCCTTCTAATGGTATGTAATTTGTTACTGTGATTTTTAGAGGTGACACTCAGATCATTGTTCTTTTAACTGAACCATTTTGCTTGCAACCATGGCTTTCTGAGCTTGCATTCTCACTCTCTCACACACTCACCACTGTAGATGCAGGTGTGGCCGTTAGTGCTAGAGGAAAGCAAAGTAGCTTCAGAAACATTTTCCCCACCTCTCGGAAAAACTGCAGGAAAAGCAAAATTGCTGGAAGAGTCAGTCGTCCAGTAAGTGTCTTTTTACTGTACAGATTCATCTGAAGGGTGCTTGCACTTAAAAGCTCACACCTTGAATAAATCTTTGTTGGTCTTAAAGGTGCTACTGGACTCTGTTTTTTACTGTACAGGAATTTTATACATGAAGTTGCCTTTCTAGCAGCTCTTTCTCATTCTTAGTTTGCTCTGCGGCAAGCTACAAAAGGATATTTAGGGGAATGTTTAAAAATCTCTGTTTATCTCAGTCTCTTTTTCCAGGTGAGTGGAGCAAAAACAAGTTTGTTTGAGCTGATTTTTAAATAGAAATTGTGGGCAATCGCTTGCTGTAACAAGAATAAAGAGAGGAGAGGGTGTTGTCTCCCCCCCCTTTTTTTTCCTAAGAGTTTTTGAATAATCAGGAAATTCCAGTGAGACAGATTGTATAGAGGAGGCCAGAATTGCCATGGCAACCATAGGGAAGAAACCAGAGTCAGGTAACAAAATTACAGTTGCATACAAGCAGCTTCACAAAATCTGGATGGCTGCTTCCCCCCCCCCCTTTTTTTTCTTTCTTTTTCTTTTGGGGCTCTTAAAAAAATACCTATGCAGTTGTGATGAAATTCCTTCTTTGACTCGGGGCAACGGGATGAAGAGAAACCTTTGATAGCAGAGATTCCACTTCCCATGCGGAAATGACTTTGTAAATTCTTGCAACAGGATTTCATCTTCGTGTATCCAGTGTGTAGCTCCAATACGATTACAGCTGCTTTAAGGCCTTGAATGTTATTATTTGTGCCTTGGAGAAAGCTGATTCCAAATCATACACAGTATAGCTTCTGTGAATGAAGAATGTGCCTCTGCCCAAAGTCTGGAGAGGCAGTTTCCCTCATCTGAAAGTACTGTGCTTGCGTTTTCTGTCTTCCTTTCAGATTTAGGTGACTGCCGCATAGTGATAATCCTCTGTGGTTTCCTTGTTGCCAGTGCAGCTGATATTTAACTGCAGTCGCATGGGGCCTCTCCGTGGCTATTTCTCCACATTCTCCTTTCCCTACATCCCTGCATTAGTCACTCCCCCTATAACACCAAAGGGATGGGGGGGGGTAACAGTTGGTGCTGATTTTATCAATTTTCTTGCTGATTTTTGTTGCTCCGGGAAAGGGATTGCTGCCTTGGGGGACTAGGGCCAGGAAAATGGTGTCAATCTGGGTAGGCTGGAGAAAAATCCAGACTTTCTCATCCACATGGCAACAACCTCAGGTTTGCTGTGGACTTTCCCAAAAGGCAATAGTAAATCGGTTTTAGGAAAGACTGTTGAAAAGCCAGGGGAAAAGTAGAAGGTACATGAGAGTGCCACAATGCCATGCGGAGATGAGGAAAACGCTCCACGTCACATTAGCATCAGAGCCAGACCAAACAGCCAGAGTGGAATTGGCCTTGTTCTCAAAACTCAAACCTGGCACTGGAGAAACTTTCAGGAACTTGTTAAAAAGCCATTCAGAAGAGGGGCACATTCTGAAACAAATGGATACAAAACTCCCAGGGGCTTGACTGTCCAACTGTATTGTGTCTCAGAATCACACCAAAGGCCTTCTGTGTATTTTGAAGGCAAAAGTGAGTATGTGTATTGTTGTATTCTGGGACTGATTCCCAAGCACAAAAATGGAATGGGAGAAGCACCCATTGGCCTCAGATTTCATAAGCTCTCTGGAAAGGCAGCAAGCTCTGAAAACATACATCTCTGCAATAGTGCCCTTACTGGGTGGAGAGAACCACCAAAAAGCTGCTCTTGATTGGCTGGAAAGGTATTGACGTGACATTAGAAAGGACACAAATCCCCCCTGGACCCAATCAATTGAGACTGTCTAGGCTAAAAACAAACATTGTGAATTGTACGATCCATAACATAGGTTAGCTGATCTCTTTTTAACATAGTGGTGATCTGAATTTATGTATATCAGCTGGTGCAAGCTGATCAGTTTTCTATCCATACTCTGTGTCTGTGGTCTGTTTAGGGTGCGGGCATATGCCATTCATTACTATTTCCTTGTGAGTCAGCACTCAGGCAGTGAGATAAAAGAGTGCCCAGGAAGTGCTAACATTGACCAGCCTTCATGTTGTTACTTCTGTCCTGCTTGCCCCACACCCTTTCTCTGCCCATTAGCTGACTTGTACATGGCCTTGCACCACTATGCTGAGTTGCAACACCATAGGAAAGGGAAGGAGCTCTTGAGTTTGTGTCTTACATGGCAGTCCATAGATTGGGTTGAGAGAGTTATCAACCAGCTGTCTTATGTCTAAAGCCCTGTGTTCTTATACAAAGGGGTTTAGAATTGGTCTACAAAGAGCTCAAGGAGCTTGCAGGCCTGGGTGACCCAATCATTTGACCTACTCATTTTATTCATTACTCTGTGTTGTTTTTACCTATTCAAAGTCTATTGGTCCCCCATGGCTACAAGTGTGGGACCTGCAGGCAGCAGCTGACCACTTGCATTGTGATTTTCAGAGTGCACACAAACACAAGAAGCTGGCTTATCCTGAATTAGACCATTGGTCTATCAAGGTCACTGTTGTCTACTCAGATGCCCAAAAACTCTCAAGGGTTTCAGTGGAAGGTCTTTCACATCACCTACTGCCTGTTTCATTTAACTGGCAATGCCTGCCACAGAGGCTCTTTCCAATGAGCCACAATCCCTCCCTTTCTGAAAAGAGCCAGGCAGTCAGAAAATACCAGCCATCTCATGCTAAATCTGTAGTCAAGGTCCTCTTCCATTCCTCTAGGTCACTGCTCAAACCTATGCCCATTCCTCATTGTATGTAGCTGACCCCATCCTACCAATGAACCTGCTCGTTACATTGTTCCACCTGGGAATGTATACAAAGCATTTATGTTCCAAAACGGGACAGTCACACAACTATTCTATGCAGCAGAGCCTATAGGCAACCTATAGTTGGGGGAAAGTGCTAGTGATTTACACCCACTGTGCTTTTACTTCTTATTGTAACTATCACATCCATTCATTTAACCCGCCCCACCCCCAGTGTTTCGGTTGCAAATCTCATTCGGTACACATGAGAAAGGTCTCTATTTTCTGCAAGTGTGAATCCACGCGGGATTTAAAGCCAGGCTTTAAGCGGCACCGTGGGGCTGGGAAACGCCTGGCCCTGTCAGGGTCTGCGGGAGCCATGTGTGGAAACTGCAGGAGGCGGAGGGCTGGAACTGGGCCACAGCGAGCTGGGACGGGGCCGGAAGGCGGGGGTGGAGGAAGAGGCGAGGGCTTCCCCTTCTCCTCCGGCCCTGCACAGCCCCTCCCCACACAGGCCCGCGTTGGCAGGCTGGTAGTGGGTTGTGTTGGCCACCCTGTTTGGCAAGGGTTAACCTCTTTTGCAGAGTATTTCTGTCTTTCTTTTTTTCCCCTTCCCATTTTATTTTACCATCTCAGGAAGAAGGGAAGAGGGGGGGGGGAATCCTGCAGGGCGGCGAGGCTGCAGATCACAAGGCCGCTCTGATAGCCTCCCGTCACCATGGCAACGGCAGCGGCATTTATCAGTTCCTTATGAGAGCAGGCACAGCAAATCTGCATTGCACATGGCAGCCTTCCAGCGTTCCAAATGAAAGAGCACTTTGAACCGCTGCCAAGTGGGGAAGGAGCGGAGCTGTCAGGCCTACTTAATGCCGGCGCTTTGGGCTGGGGAGCCTTGCCGGTTTTTCCCAGAATCCTTCAGCGCCGCGGCGGGCAGCCCGCCAAGGCCTTAGCGGAAGCGAGCGAGGAAAGCAAGCGGCCCCCCACCCGCCCGCCCATTCACGGCCCGGCGCTCCGAAATTTTCCACATGCCCCGTGTCGCAGAGGCGGGCCACGCAGGGAGAGCCAGCGCCGCGGCTCCTGGCTCGTGCTGGGCAGGGGGAAGGGAAGGGGCCGCTCCCTCCGCAATGGGGGCTTTGGATGTGGCATCTCTGGTTGTTGCTGGCCACTCCGCCTGCCCTGCAAGCTCCTCGTGCCCTGTGGGACCAGGACCGGGCACGGGGAGGCCCCCTGCTCACGTGCCGCCGCCTTCTCGCCCGAAAGAAACGGGGGCCGGTTCGCGGTTCCTACGGACCCGACGGAGAGGCCTTCGCCCGCCCCCACTTCCCATTTTATGCTGCCAGACAAGGGCGGTCGCCTGCAAGGTGCCGCTGGCCTGGGGGTTCTTCTGGTTGCCGCGGCCTGAAAAGAGCCCCTGGGTTGCTTGCGTGACATCAAGGACGAGGCACTTTTAAAGGCTCTCAAGAGGGGAGGGGTTGGTATTTACGCAGCATTATCGGGAGTATGAGGTCAGGCGCGTTTTGGGAAAGGTCCGCGTGGGGTGGGGGCTGAGAATGCGAGCTGGCCTGTGAAGGCCGGCTGGAAATGAGCCGGAAGGGGACTATCGGAGGGGACCCGTTCGCCCTTCCGCCCCTGGCCCTTCCCGCATCTGCAGAAAGGAGGTCGTAGGAGCGGGCGGTGCTCTGAGCCAGTTGGCCCAGCTAGTTCGGCCGCCTCACATCTAAGCAGGGCCGGCTCTGGGGCGCAGCTGGATGAGAGCCTGGCGAGGAAGGCCCGGAGGGCTCCAGGCAGAGGCAGGCCATGGCAAATCACCTCTGAACACCTCTTGCCTGGAAAACCCTGCAACTCACTGGGTCGCCTTGGGGCCTGATGGCGCTTTCCACACCTGGTAGGACTGGGCGATTTCACAGGGCAGTTGGAAGGATTATGAGGCTAATACGCATGAAGCTCTATATCATCCTGCAAAAGGGCCAGATATTACTCAGGCCAACAGTTTCGGCTGCATCTGTGTGGGACGGGATATTCCTCCATACACAAGTTCTGTTACCGGGCGAGGGCACAGCAATTACAATGGGTGAGTGTTGGGGGGGGGGGTATAACTCCAAAACGATTGTTATGGCACCGCAGAAGGGAAATCTAGTTAGCTACACCGTCCACAATTAAATAATCTTCCCATTCATAAAGAGTTAGTAACTCGAGCTATATATATAAAATCTAACATTTCCCGGATTTTATCAACCGGGTGTCATATATACAAGTCTGCGTGAGACAACGGACTGGGAAGGAGTAGAATTCCGTACAAAACAAAATCAAATGTTCTGGCTGCCTATAGGTGTGAAATATAGAGCTCCCCCGTCAAAAATAGGATTAGCTCGTGACAAACCGGGCAGGCGATCCGACATCTGTTTGTCATGCAGAACGGGAAGATCAGCACTGGAAAGCAAGAAGGACTCGGGCCAGCGGTGATAGAATCAGCCTTTCAAGCAACACGCCAAGAACTGCCGACGGATTAACAGGCAGAAAGGAAGCGAGAGGGGGTCGTTGTAAAGCGGCGCGGCCGATATCGCTAGGTCCTCGCCCCCTTCCCGGGATCTCCTGTGTTTTGCTGACATTGTGAGAATCTCTGAACACGCCGGTGATGAATGCCGCAAGAGGGGCGGGGGGAGGAAGGAAAGGCGCTGGAGTGGGTTTCTTCTCAATGAAGAGTTTTCGTGGGAACTTTGTATTGTTTCGCATTACTCAAGGGCTTCTGTTGGCAATGGAAACAAATTGGCATAATTCTATGGCTTGCTTAAAAAAAACAAAAACACCTTCCGTGAGATCAAGGGAAGGGCTCTATTTTCCAGCACTAGTCACAAGCATTTAGCACAAACAGAATGAAAACCGGCGCTTGGAAAGAGTTCAGGAAAGCTCCGTCTGGCATTCCTTCCGAAGTGGAGGTTTGGTTCAGCCCCAGGGGCCTTCGTGCCAGCTAGCTGTTTCCACTTCTCTCGAGCCCACCGTTGGAGAGCTCCTTCGGCGGCCCTGGGCTTCTCCTCCCACCACAGTGCCTATCGGAAGCATCACCAGGCGACCCTCCCAATGCTCTTCTTTTGGGGGTCCTGTCCTCCCCTTTCAGCGCGTTGGTCACGCTCCCATTCCTCCGCTCCTTTATTCAAAACTAGACTTGTTTGAGCAATCACAGATGGACACGATTCCAGGACCAAGCCTGCCTTTTCACATAATTACTCGAGAGGAAGTGCAATGGGACACAGTAGCCCGTTTTGTTTTTTAAAGGCATAGGCTAATGTGTTTTTCAGAAATTTTCGAGTCAACGACGAAAACGGCCGCGACCCGTGGTCGAGATGTTCCCCGCAAAGGTTCGCAATCGCGACTACATCCTTCCAGCATAAAGCACTTGTTAGCGCAGCTCCGCCTACACCAAGTGGAACCTCCATGTTTAGAGGCAGTCGACCCCGGTGAATGAGAGCTGGCGACAAGCAAGGATCGCTAGCATGGTCCTCTTGCAATCATTTCAGGCTAGATGCTCCACTTGTCTGGTCCAGCAAGGCCCATGACCGTCCCAGAACCAAGACTGGGTGGAATGCCGAACCTTTTAACACCCAGCTAGCCCAAAACAATACCTAATGCCCCGTCACTGCACAAGCCTCCCTGTCCGGGGGGGGGGGGGTTTCTCGCCAGGCGTGACACCCAAGGGCAGCGGGGGCAATCACCCTCCTGGGTTCACGGAGCAGGGGCGCAAGACCGGACCGGTTCTCCAGAGCCCAGGGAAAGCACCCAGGCGGCTGCTCCGTATTGCCCTCCCCACGGCAGCCCTAGGAAGGAAGGCAAGGCTCGCCCCCCTGGTGGGGTAGCAGGGCCTACCCGAGCTGAGCTCCCCAACAATTGGGAGGGAAGCAGGGAGCTCCGTGGAGCGAAGGGCAGCGGCCTTCAAAGCGGCGGGATCGGGTCCACTCTGGCATCGTGCTAGACCACAGGCCGCCTGGGAAACATCGACCCCTCCCCCCCATGAAACACAATCGTTTCGGTTAAATTTACAAGACTGGACGGAGGGGGTGAAGATCCCCGCCCCCCGTTAATTTCCCCATCAGCTCGCTCAGTTTTGTTTCTGTTTGCAAGAAAGCGCGGGCTCCCGATTACGCCCCTCTGTTTTTTTTTTTTTAAAGCAGCGATCTACTTCCTCATTCCGAAGACTTCTCGTCTCCCCCCCCCCCCCGCCCCTTTCTCGTGCATGGTATTAAACGAGCCTTTCAGATGCGGAATATACCATTTATTCACGATCGGGGGGGTATATGTCGAGCATCACTAAAACGGCTGAATAGCCACGCTGGATCAATCAATGCGTTCACCGTATCCCCTTCACTCCCCCTCCCATCCCACAGCAGGCCAGGACAGGGAGGGAGGGGAGGGGTGGGACGACAACCTGGACTTGCTGCTGAGCGAGAACAAGGTCTACCCCGGGGGGGGGGGACTCATCCCTGCGAGACCCCTCGCGGGGGAAGCGATCCGCAGCCGGGAGGGAGAGGGGGGCAGATTTAGTCTGCAGGGTGCTCTTGGAGACCTTGGGTCTCTACTTTTCAGGGTTATTGAAAGCCCAAAGCGCCGGCATTAAGACAACATGCGGAAGCCAAAGCTCATGCCTGTGGTTAACAATACGACAAAAAGATCGCTTTCTGTCCTTTGGTAGAAAGACGGACAACAAGGACATCTTGGAGGCCCCACATCCCACAGCTATGCTGGATTCCGGCTGAATCCCAATCAGGTTTAAGGTGCTGGTAATGACCCTGAAGGCCACCCACCGTCCGGCCGGTATACCTGAGGCCTCTCAGTCTGTGTCCCCCATAGAGCGCTCTGCTCTGCTCATACAAGCCAGCCCAAGGAAGCAGGCCTGGGGTCCACCAGGGCCAGGACATTTTCAGTTGGCGAAGACAGCAGGGCCTGCAAGCATTTGGTTGGGGCCAGTGAGCCTATAACATCGCCCCGCCCCCACTAACGTCACTCCCTTGAAAACACCTGATTGGAAAGCGGCCTACAATGAAATGATCCCCAAATTGATGTTGCCGCTAAGCTAATCGTGAGTGCTGTTTTAGGATGCTATAAATTGTTTTTAATGTCATTGTTACCAATTATTATGTTGTACACCGCCCTGAGTCGCCCTGCTGGGAGGACTGTATAAAAAACAAATAAATAAACTAACCAACCAACATGTGCGTTGACTTGGAAAAAATGATGCCGAGGTCCAGCCCAGAGAGCTGCGTACAGCATGGCAATGGGGATCCCTAGGACTGGGAATGGGGCCAGCCTGGGGAGAGTGCGTGGGCGCGCAGGACTTTGGGTGTCGGTGAACCAACGGTAAGACCTGCAACGAGTAGACCAGCAAAGCAGACCCTTCTCCCTTCATTGATGATCAGCGACGATAATGCCACATATCAAAAAGGGAAAGCGCCGGTGAGGAACTACAGCGGGGCGGGGTGTGGATGAGGAAGGTCTCAGAGAACAGGGGAGAAAAGCCACGATGCCCTTTGCTCAAACGAGTCTGCAGAGCAACATAAACACAACAGCATCAAGAGGGCGAGGTTTTAAGAAACAAATCCCCCCCCCCCCTACACACGGACGCACACGCGTGCATGCCAGAGGGGCTGTCTCGGAGGAGAACACCTTGGGGGAAATGCTATCAGCCCCCAGGAGGGCTTAACGCAGGGGTAGTCAAACTGCGTCCCTCCAGATGTCCATGGACTACAATTCCCATGAGCCCCTGCGAGCTGGCAGGGGCTCATGGGAATTGTAGTCCATGGACATCTGGAGGGACGCAGTTTGACTACCCCTGGCTTAACGGCTCGCTTCCGCTGGGCAGCGTCCTTCTTTGGAGAGACCACTTTCGGCAGCTTTTCCCTGGACCCAACACCAGGAACTCATCCGGAGGCATTTGAGGAATCCGGGACTCCCCGCCGCGCGCAGCTCGAGCCCCCCCCCCGCCAGGCCCCGCCCCTTTTCTTGGGAAACCAGAGCAGCTGCCCGGCTGACGGCGTCTCTACAGCGCAGAGCTGCCCAGGCGAGGCAAGCCCGATCCTGTTGACCCCAGCTACTATTTGGACGGGAGACCTCCAAGGAGCGCCAGGGCCATCAGGCGGGGTGGGCAACGGCAGGCCACCTCCGAACGTCCCTTGCCCGGCAGCCAGGCAATCTGAGGATCTCCTGCGTACACGCCGGCGATAAATGTAGCTTTGCCTGGGAATGGCCCCTTTCCTACCCGTTTCCATCCCACCCCCGCCGCTGCAGGAGGAGCTGCGGTGCCGCTGGCTTATTACAATGGAATTACTACACACACACACACATACAGCGAAAAGGGTGTGGGTAGGTAGGATCGCTTTGTAACTTCCCCATCATGGGCTCCTGTCATGAAAAGTCACCGACTGCCGATCAAGCAAGAGATTCCCTACGACCCTTCGCGTGCGCGGGAGAGGCGTCTCCGGTTCCAAACATTAGGATGCCTCTGCGCCCGTGTGTTTTGCAAGAGAAACAGCAAACTGGACGGTGGCCGCTAGCTGTTTTTCCTCGCTTGGCATTTAGGGTACCGCATAGGGCCTGGCAGCGAAGTCTTGGCGCAGGAACAGGCCCGCCCGCCCACCCCCTTTTCGAACTCTCCAGAATCCTTCCCTGCATTTGTTTGACGGCTCCTTAATGGGATCTGGCGCCTTTATTTTTTATACCCCCCCCCCATTACATTGACAGGGCTGGGGCAGATGAGCCGCTCTCTGGCCTCTCACTTCCTAAGTCCAGTTGTTACCGGCGCGATGACAAGCCTGGGCCGCTCCTCGGCCGGTGATTCCCCCTTCCTTCCACCCAAGCAAAGAGTCTAGGGCAGGGGGGGGGGTTGCTTTCCTGTGGCTAGACCTTCTCTCTGGCCCTGCCGGGGGCCCGGAGGGCCGCAGCTGCTACCTGTCGGGGGTGGGTGGGAAAGGATCCAGTATACGGTTCCTTGCGGTCGAGGCCCCGGTAGCAGCTCGGAGCAATTCTCTGCCCGTCCCTTTGGTGGAGCCAGATGAAGAGCTGGCTTGTTGGGGCACCTCCAAACCGAGGTTTTCAACCCCCAGATGACAGCAGCGCGAAACAAACGCAGAAGGGTTGGGGTCTTTTAAAAATGAAACCCTCCGAGGCTGGGCGTATTATATGGGGGACACCCTAGTCACTAAGGCAACCAGCACAGGCCCCCAGGGCCAGACAAGGGACACTCCCCAGGGTCCTTCACTTTGAAGTTGCCGCTGCCAGTTGACCAGTCCAATTTGGGTGGGAGCACCGTGCAAGGACAGGCACTGCTTCGGCACTTGATGGGTCCTGGCCAGGGGTTGGTTTCTATAAGCGCAGAATGCCGGGCTCCTTAAACCAGCTCCTTCAAGGGGCTCATAGTTGCGTCCCTTCTTCTACTGGGTCCTTGCAACCACTCTGTCATGTAGGGTAGGCAGTGGCCTGGTGCACTGTAGGGCAGAGCAGAGCAGGCCTCTGCGGTCCTCCTGCACCAACTGTGGCAGGCTAGCCTCTTTGCGGGCCCTCGAGGTGAAGGCTAGGGGGAGTTCCTCTCTCTGGCTCTCAGTTCTGGAACCAAAAGGTCGTGCACCAGTCGGCATCAGGAAAGGCCACTGGACCCGGTCACCTGGAGGATATGGATCCCAGCCCTCTCTGTGCAGTCACTGACCAGAAAGGACTCCCACTCGGTGTGGCAACAGGAAGCATGCCCAGGGGAGCAGTGCCTAGTCCATGCAGTTCCCCTGAACAGTCCTTGGTTACAGCTTGGCTCCGTGGCTTAGCAACCGGGAGGGGCAGACAGGCGTGAAAAGGCAGGTAGGAGAGTCCAGGGGAATGGCCACTGCTTCCTAGGACTGTGGAGGAAGAAGAAGAGCTGGGTTTTCATGACCCGAAGGAGTCCCATAGGGGCTTGCAAACACTTTCCCCTTCCTCGCTCCACCTCTGGGAGGTGGGTGGGGCTGAGAGAGCTCTGGGAGAACTGATTAGCTCAAGGTCACCACATCCCGCTGACAGCCCGAAGTGGGAACTCCCTTGACCAATGGCTTTGTCCTAGGCAAAGGCGGCCTGGACTGCAGCAGAGAGGCACCTGGCCATGGATCAAGTCCCCAGGTCTTAAGCCCCACTGACATCCACACCCTTTCCCTTCATGAGGCCCAGAGACTTTCCTTGTGCTCTCAGCCCACCTTGTGCTGTGGGCGGGAGGTATGCTGCCCAGGATTGCCACCTTGAGAGGACTTGGTTGGTCCTTGGCACAGAAAGGAGTTCTCCCAGAGGCAAAGGCCTCTGGGAGCAATTTTAGGCATGCCCCTTGTCTGCTGGCTGCTCCTCATGCTGCACTACTGACCTCTCCAAGTGAACAAAAGGGTGTCAGCCAGGCTGAGTCCAGTACTAGCCCGGCTGGTGACCTAGTGGTGATCAGGCAGGGTCTTGGGTGGAACAGTAAAGGCCTTCACCCTAAGAACATTTATGTTGACTGGTAGGTCTACTGAAGAGTAAATATCTTAAGTTCAGTTGGTTACAACAGCCAGATGCCCATGCTGCTCTCTTCACCCCTGTCTCCCAAGCCATCTGAAATGGCCTTGACTGTTGGGGTTCAGAAAGGTGTCCAGTCGCTTGCAATCGATTCCCTGGCCCTTGATGGCTACCTGGCCTCTCTGCACATGTACCCCGTGGATGGTCGAGATTTCCAGAGTTGCGTTTGACGCCCACCCCTGAGTGCTTGTGTGAAGGGGGACCATGCAGTCATTTGGGATTCACCTGAACCCAAACAGTCAGCAAAGAGCTGAGTTAGTTCTGCATCTTGGCTCTGCTCTGCAGGCAGCACCGTTGCTTCTCCTGGGGCGGCGGCCCAGCAAAGGATGGAGCCGGGGCCCCAGCAAGGATCGCAACTTGCTCCAGCGCCGCGGTTGCTCTCCTTTCACCCAGTCCGGGCGGGAAAGAGGAGGGGGTTTGGGCAACACGCACAGGCTCGTGCCAGCCGCGAGGGGCGGGGGCACCTTGTCGCAGCCGGACTCCGGGGCTTCTCCGCCCCAGGAGAAGCAACGGTGCTGCCTGCAGAGCAGAGCCAAGATGCAGAACTAACTCAGCTCTTTGCTGACTGTTTGGGTTCAGGTGAATCCCAAATAACTGCATGGTAGGAGAGCCCAGAAGGGCCACGGTTGTGCCCGCCGCCCTCTGCATTGACCGGCCGCCACGAGGCACACGGGAGGGGGACGGGACGGCTTCCAAGCAGAGCAACGGACCCGCCCGCTTTCTGTCGCACCGGGGGGGGGGGAGGCACTGTCCCATCCGCCCAGCCTGCCCGCAGAGCGGCCTCCAAGGCCTTCCCCGGCCTTGCTGCCCAGGGCGGCGTCGGGACCTTGGCAGGCAGGCGGGAGACGCGTCCGGGACCGGCTCGGCATGTGCTTCCCTGGCTGCGCTTTCGCTCTGGGGAGCCTGCCTTGGACGGAAGGGGGGGGGGGGAGCGCCGGGTGTTTCCACGGCCAAACATAGCCCTGGGTGCGCGCGCTCCCTCTCCCTGTCGCTGGAGCGTATGAGGCAGCCAGGGAGGGAGGGAGGGACGCCGTGGTTTCCAAGCGGCAACTTGCCTGGCTTCAGCTGCCGCCGACACACAGACGCACACACGAGAAAGGGGGGGGGAGAGAGGAGGAAATGGGCCGGGTGCCGCGCATGCGCCCTCGGGGCGCAACAAGTGGGCTCCCTGTCCAGCCGGCGCGAGAGGAAGCGGGGGAGGGGCGGGAGGCGCGGCCGAGCAGAGGCGGCGGCGGCTGGTCGGGCCGGCAGCGAGTGCCGCGCGGGGGACTGCCAGGGCGGGGGAGGCGGGGTGTGTGTGTGTGTGTGTGAGTGTGTGCGGGGGGGGGGGAGCCCGTCGGTGACGTGAGCGCTCCACCCAGGTGGCGCCCGAGCCGGGGGAGCGGGCGAGAGGCGAATGGAGCGGCGCGCCAGGAGGAGGGGCAGAGCGCCGCTCGGCAGGCTCGGCAGCATCAGCCCGGAGTGACGCTCCGGCACCCCAGCTCGAGGGCCGACGAGCGCCGGAGGATGTGAGTGGAGGCGCGGGCGGCGTTGCCGCGGGACACCATGCCGCCCCCGCCGCCGCCCTGAGGCGCTCCTGCCCCGTCCAGCGCCGCAGCCCGCGCCGCTCCCCCCCCCCCCCCGGACCAGCCGCACAGCAGCAGGTAGCCGCCGCCGCCGCCGCGCCTTCGCAGCCCCTGCCCGCCCGCCGGCCGGCCGAGAAGGAGGAGCCGCCGCCGCCGCTGTCTAGGCGGCTGGAAGGGGCGCCCGGCCGGGCGGCGCAGCCATGTCGGCGGCGCAGGTCTCGTCGTCGCGGCGCCAGTCGTGCTACCTGTGCGACCTGCCGCGCATGCCGTGGGCCATGATCTGGGACTTCAGCGAGCCGGTGTGCCGCGGCTGCGTCAACTACGAGGGCGCCGACCGCATCGAGTTCGTCATCGAGACGGCCCGGCAACTCAAGCGGGCCCACGGCTGCTTCCAGGACGGCCGCTCGCCCGGCCCGCCGCCCCCCGTCGGCGTCAAAACCGTGGCACTCTCGGCCAAGGAAGCGGCGGCAGCGGCGGCGGCAGCGGCCGCCCAGCAGCAGCTGAATCATGTGGACGCCGCCTCGTCCAAAGCGCCGTCGGGCCTGGAGCGCTACGGCTTGAGCGAGCAGCGCGGCCGCTTTGAGTACCCGCCGCCTCCGGGCAGCCACGCCGGACGCCTGCCCAACGGCCTGGGCGGCCCCAACGGCTTCCCCAAGGCGCCCGACGACGGGCCGCCCGAGTTGAACCGCCAGAGCCCCAATTCCTCCTCCTCCTCCTCGTCGTCCTCCTCGTCCCGCCGAGGGACGCACAGCGGCCTGGTGAGCGGCCTCCCCCCGGGTGGCGGCCAGGGACTCAACGTGCCGCCCAACCTGCTGCCGCAGACGCTGCTCAACGGGCCGGGCGGTGGGGTGGCGCTGCCTCCTCCGCGGGGTCCGCCGGCGTCCTCCTCCTCGTCGTCTTCTTCTTCGTCGTCGTCTTCGTCCTCTTCCTCCTCCTCGACGGCGTCGTCGGGCGAGGCGTGCGGGAAGCGGCCGGGGTCGGTGTCCAGCAGCGGCGACCAGGAGCGCGACCTGAAGGAGAAGCAGCGCAACGCCGAGGCGCTGGCCGAGCTGAGCGAGAGCCTGCGCAACCGGGCCGAGGACTGGGCCAGCAAGCCCAAGCTGGTGCGCGACACGCTGCTGACGCTGGCCGGCTGCACGCCCTACGAGGTGCGCTTCAAGAAGGACCACACGCTGCTGGGCCGCGTCTTCGCCTTCGACGCCATCTCCAAGCCCGGCCTGGACTACGAACTGAAGCTCTTCATCGAGTACCCCAGCGGCTCGGGCACCGTCTTCTCCAGCGCCTCAGGCGTGGCCAAACAGATGTACCAGGACTGCATGAAGGACTTCGGCCGCGGCCTCTCGTCGGGCTTCAAGTACCTCGAGTACGAGAAGAAGCACGGCTCGGGCGACTGGCGCCTGCTAGGCGACCTGCTGCCGGAGTCGGTGCGCTTCTTCAAGGAGCTGGTGGGCGCCGACATGCTGCCGCAGCCCTACCTCGATGCCTCCTGCCCCATCCTGCCCAACGCCCTGGTCGGCCTGCCCCGCGCCGCCGCCGTGGCCGCCGCCGCCGCTGCTGCCGCCGCCGGTGGAGGGGCGGGCGGGCCGGCGTCCGGGCGTGGGCCCGGGGGCAGCGGCGGCGGCGGCGGCCTGCGCAAGAGGAAGGCCTCCCCGGAGCCGTCGGACTCGGCCTCGGAAGGCGGCCTCAAGCTGAGCGACGAGCAGCAGCGGCAGCAGTGGATGGCCAGCCAGAGCGAGGCGCTCAAGCTCACCATGTCGGCGGGCGGCTTTGCCGGCGTGCCCCCGCCGCCGCTTGGGCCGCACTCCAACCGGACCACCCCGCCGGAGTCGGCGCCCCAGAACGGGCAGTCGCCCATGGCTGCCCTCATGTCGGTGGCCGACACGCTGGGCAATGCCCACTCGCCCAAGGACGGCAGCTCCGTCCACTCGACCACCTCCACGCGGCGGAACAGCAGCAGCCCGGTCTCGCCCGCCTCGGTGCCCGGCCAGCGCCGCCTGGCCTCCCGCAACGGGGACCTGAACCTGCAGGTGGCCCCCCCGCCCCCCAACGCCCACCCCGGCCTGGACCAAGTGCACCCCCCCAACATTCCAGACTCACCCATGGCCAACAGCGGACCCCTGTGCTGCACCATTTGCCACGAACGCTTGGAGGACACCCACTTTGTGCAGTGCCCCTCGGTGCCCAGCCACAAGTTCTGCTTCCCTTGTTCCCGGGAGAGCATCAAGGCCCAGGGCGCTACGGGAGAAGTCTATTGCCCCAGCGGCGAGAAATGCCCCCTAGTCGGTTCCAACGTGCCTTGGGCATTTATGCAGGGCGAGATTGCAACCATCTTAGCTGGCGACGTGAAAGTGAAAAAGGAGAGAGACCCTTAAAAAACAAAACACAATCCAACAACACATGCAGGCAGCCAACTCAACTCCCTTCAGCCTTCTGAAGATGTAGAATTGTGAATATTGAAAACGACCCCCTTCCCTGCGAGAAACAGTACTGCAAAAAGTTTAGTCTTATGTATAGACCTTATTTTCGTCGTATGTTTCTATATTTTGAAACAAAGGTATGTACCCTTCTTCATTTGAAGGATAGAGCTGTTCCTTTCCCCCCTCCCCCCTTTTGTTTTGTTAAGAACAGAATCTAATATTTGTTTCCTTACCACATAAATACCTGTTTCTCATTTCTTTGGCAGTGTGTTGGCTAGGTACACAGTTTAATAGCCGTTAGCTATTCCTTGCTGCTGGTGTGTATTTTTGTAAATGTATGCACTTCTCTAAAAGAAGAAAAATGGAAAAAAAATTAAAACTTTTCTTTTTGCCAAGGCCAGTGTTGATGCCTAAAAGAAAAAAAATTGCTACAAAATTGTGACAGCTTATGTTTTACAAGCCCAGAGGTGTTAGTTGTTCACTCCCCCCCTTTAGTCCCCTCCTTTTCTTGTTTTATTTTAATTTCCCTTTTTGTTTGTTTGCAAAATGATGGGGTGGTCTGGGGGGTGTTTTGTTGCAACTTTGTAAAGAAAAAGTTTCAGTTTGTTTCTATTGATCTCTGAACGTTTTACTCTTTTTTTTTTTTGCTTTATTGATGCACGGAAGCTTTTGAACACTAGAGCAAAATTTGCTGTACATGGAAAACATTCTCTGTTTGTCCTTTATACATTTCTGTAGTTAACAGAACACTGTAATGTGCCTTGGAGCTTAGTAAATTGTAATAAATTCAATTGATATTAATAGTTAACGGGTAAGGGATTTTTATTTATTGCCCCAGCACTTTGAAGATAGAGGTCAAAACAGAATGTCTCTCCATTCTACCAGAAGTGTAAATCTTCTCCTAACTGTACTACTTGTGCACACCTATCGAGGAATATGGCTTATGATGCTGTCTTTACACATTGGCACTGTGCCCATTTACATTTCACCTCTTAATATCTCTGGAACAGTTGCTGACTAAGCATTTTCTATTCACTGTTCCTGACCTCCATTTCCTCTTATGGCTGTGGGTTTTCTGTTGTGCAAGGGCATCTTTTGTGTGAGGATTGTATAATTGAAATACAGAAAGTTTCAGCCCTTTATTGTACAACACAAACAAACAAAAGCCCAAGGGTGAGTCTGGATGAAGGTTACAAATGCCATTTGTTCTCTGGAAGAAAGTTCCACTGAGCTCATAGATTTTGGCTACTAGGCTACAGTCCATCCTGACTTGGGAGAAAGTGCCATAGAGATCAGTAGGCCTTACTCCCAAGTAAAGTTGGATTCCTACCAAACAGACCAAAGGAGGGGGGGAGGCGGTTAATCTTGGCAGGGATAACAGTCCCAACTATTTTACTGACCTCAGCAAAGAAAGGATTGGTGAAGCCTGCATTTAGTGCATAGATGACCTTGAAAAGACATTTTCTTTGGTTGAACTACAGTATGTCCACATCTTAGCCACCCCTTTTTCCCCCATTGGACAAAGTCAAGTTATTAACAATAAATTAAACTGCATTCCTCTAGACAAGCACCATTATTCTTTTGACTATTTTTCTGGAAGTGACTAATTATTGTTTTTTTGAGATATCTGGGGCTGGTCAATCGCCTGTTGAATGATCAACAGGCAGAGGAAACACACAGGCTCCTCTGACTGGCTGGAAAATGCAAACCACCCCTAGCATGAGCTTTTATCTTTTTCAGGGAGACATATGGGAAGAAAGGTAGACAGACACCCCCCCACACACAGAAACACCAACAATATTTCTGCAGCATGAATGAAGAGTTCCCCAGTTCCTTGTGCAATAGGTTACTGTCAGCCAGTAGCATTCACATGTTAAAAACAGCTGCAAAGAAGAGTTTTAAAACAGTCCTCTTTGGCCTTTGGGCTTGTATTTGGTTACTGCTAGTTCTACATTTTTTGTTTTTTGTTCCTGTCAATCAGGATTAGTGAAATAGTTGAAATCTAGGGGTTAGAGCTTTAATGTTGCACAGGGATTTTCATAGCTACAACCCTGAGCTGCTTTGTGGTGCTTTTTCTGTTTGGGGATACACCCTTGTACACCATGCTGCTATTTTAAAAGAGGGTGATCACCTACCTATATATATATTTCACCTGCAAAGGATAATAATGCTGCACCAATCTCACAAACTGCAGATGCCTTTGACATTTGGGAGAAATGTATAACGAGGCTTCCAAGTTGTTTAAGCAGCTAGAAGGGGATTTAAAATTTTATTTTAATCAGCACCCAGGAATTTATATGGCTCAATAATCTGTTACAGTAGCCATGGACACAGTGTCATCTGAAATATATTCTAATGTTAGATGTATAAAGATGAGAGGAAAAATGAAGTGATCATTATCTTTTTGTTGTCAAAAGCATACAAAGTTTTTTTTTCCCTAGTGAATTTTTGTAACGAAAAAGAATTGTAACCAAAAAGTCTCCAGAGAGCTTTGTGAAATTTGCAGGGTTTTCCTCATTCCCCAACCCCATCTGTTTCTCCAGCTAGTCCCCCCATCTTATTTCTGTTGACAGGGAAACTGTTAAAAGACACTGAGCATGTGTTGAAAAACAAGCTTGCAGTGAATTGTAATACTGTAGTTAATTAAAGTTAACCATAGCTAGAGGGCATTTGTTGTATGGAGGTTTTCTGTAACCATGTGACCTTTCCTTTTACTCTGATCCATTAAGCAGCTAGTCTGGACATATGAGCCAGCTTTCTTTGATCCCATGGCAGAGCCCCTTAAAAGATATCTCACAGCTGACAAACCCTAATCTTTGGGGGGGGGGGGGAGGCAGGAGGGGGGGGGGAGGTTGTCAGTCACTGGGGATTCCATTGCAGCGTTTTCCCTCAAGTTTAAGCCTGTTTTTTTCCCCTCTGCCTTGGAAAAAAACACCTATTTTTAAAACATGCATTTGTTCCCAAAAGCCTGCCCAACTATGTCCTAAGGAACCCAGGCATGCCCAGAAGGAAGATGCTACAATTTTATTACAATTTCTAAGTTGATCAATATGTGAAAAACGCAGATCTGCAGTACAGAGGGATGGACATCAACACAAAAACGGCCTTAGATTTTCCGGCTCTAGAAAAAGGGGAAGCAAAGCAGGCTCCTGGACAAAACATTTTGCACCCTAATGCCCACCATTAACTGTGTCCTTATTTCCAAATGTCAACCTCTTGTAAATGCTCAGAGCCACCGCCTGCCAAAATATCCTAGCCGTGGCACTTCTCAATGGCTCCTCTCCCTCAACAGGCGTCCCCTCCTTTCCTTTTTAAGGGCTTTGTTTTGGGAGAGGCACAGCTCTCCCGTGCGCGCCGGTGCTGGTTAGTAACTGTCGCGTTTTAAGCCCTTTTCATCCCGTCGGAACGCACCGCCCTCTCCTCGGCTCCTGCAGGGCGCATCCGCGCGGCTTCCTCTTCCCTCCGCGCCAAAGCCGCGACACATCCTGCAGATTTGCATGGAGGACTGGAGTGTGTCACTGCCGCGTTGAGCCCTGGAAAGCCAGCGCAGCTCCCCCCTTGGCTCGCAGCCATTCTTCTCCATTCACAGCACGCAACTTCCAGCAGAGCGCCATCTCTCCTTATATCAATGACGTTAGCAAGAGCAAAAGGTCGCCGCTTACACCCGAGTTGTTTATCAAAGCAGTCGACATCGAAGGGAGGGAGAGCGAGGCCGGGTCGGAGATGCTGGGTTTGAGGGCCGTCCGAAAACATGGCGTGGGGCTGGGGATGGGCATTTTGACCCCCGGATTGGAAACCGCGCATGAAAACGCCGCGTGTGTGTATGTGTGCGCCCCTTTCATGGCCTGTAATCTGGGGGAAGCGGCGCCCCGCCAAAACATTTCCGGCGGCGTGCCTTTTCCCACGATGGCGAGAGTGTGCGGAGGCGGGCGGCCTGCTTGAAGGCTAGTCTGGTTACCAAACAACGGTTGTCTTCACGTGTGTGGCTCACAAACGTTACGCGGCGAGTGACAATCGCGTTTCCGAAAGCTCAAAGCCTGGTCTCCGGGGCGGGCGACAGGCACGCTCGGGGTCGGCAACACTTGCCTATTTGAGCCGAGGAGCAAAACTGGCGACGCGGCAGAGGGAGGGAAGAGGGCACATTCGCCAGGCTCCCAGGGCCCATGAGCAGACAGGAGAAACTGGTTTCCCCGAGGAGGAGGAGGAGGGGCCTGCTCTTGCACAATTCGGGCCTTTCCAGCGCCGCTTGTAACAGGCCAGGCGCAGTGCGCATGTCGCTGGCGGAGGCCGGGCTGAGTAGGCGCTGCTGCATTCTTGCTGCTGATTTGCATACCCAGCGCGACCTTTTCCGAAGAGACGCTGGCGGCGCATCAGAACACTTTCCCTTTGAAAGCCTGCAAAACCACGCGGTGTTTCCCCCTCCCTCCCGCGTAACGTTGACTTTTAAAGCGTCTTCCTCCAGGCAGGCAAGCTCGCTTCCGCCCTCCATTTTGGAAGACAAGTGATTTCATTCGTGGCTGAGGTGGGCCTTCTTTAATGGTGGCTTCTCGCCACTTCTCACCCCCCCCCCATTACCCGTAGCTGTGACACCTTACCCCCCCCCCCACACACACACTTCGCTATTGCCAGAAGCTGCTGAGGTTGCGCGGTCCCTTCCCCTGCTGCAAGGAAGCGGCCCTTGCTTTTGCCAAACAGGTCTGTCTGGAAACCCCACCCCAGTTGCTTGCGGGACCACCGGGTGAGGCTGCCCGAATGGCGCGGCCTGTGAACACCGACAGAGTCAGCGCCCCTTACCGAGGTAGCCCCTAGACATTCACGAGATGCCCCCTCCCCTAAAGGTTTGGCATGGGGCCGTGTAACGCGCCTGCGCGGTATCAAGAGCAGCATTCCTTGCCGTCACCACCTACCCCCCCCCCCCAACAAGGAGGGCCGATGCCGCAATTCTGCAGCATGCTCGGATTTATTAGCCTCGTGCGACTGCAAAGGCTGGCGAAGTGAAGAACCGCAGGCCAGCATGTGAACTTGGCGGGAGGAAAGGGTTGCAATGGCGCGCCCTTGGCGAAGTAGGTGAAAGGGGAGGCGGGAAGAGGAAGACAAGCGGGAACAGCCCACTGCGGGCAGGAGAGGAGGCTTCCCCTCGCCGCCTTCAACCCGTCACCCTTCTCCCCCCGCAGCGCTCCGCTCCCGCCCACTACGACGCGCCTGCCAGAGCGCCTGACTCAGGCTTGGTTGGCTGCTGGCGGAGCAGGAATGCGCCGGGGAGGGGAGGGAGCAGGCCGCGGTGCAGTGTGGGAGGGCTTTTCCTCGGCGGAGGGGGTGGGGAATGGGGCGGCCAGATTGACACGCGATGCTGGCTGAGGCAAGAAGCATCTCCCCCCCCCCCCCGTGGATTTTGCACCTGGGAGTTGCGCAGCCCCGTGTGGGGGGGGAGGCTTTGCCCCCAGCCGGCATCACGTGTCCGTCCTGTACTTGGTGCCCCTCGCGCCGCCGAGACGAGGCCTTTGGTGGAGGGCGCGCAGTGCGGGGTGGCGCACACAATTGCCCAGGTGCGGGTGCGTTGGGGTACCTGTCGTGCGTGCCAAGGACCCTGCAGTGGAGCGCGCAGCGCGTGCCCGCCAGGACTGTGGCGTCAGCGGAGTGAAAGCAACGCGACGAGCTTAGCTGGGCACTTCAGCCCTGGTCGTCTCTGTGTTGTGCCCTAGGCAAACTGGGGGACAAGGCGAGGCGCCTCAAGGGCGATTACCCGATCTCTTTCGAGGGGGGCTGCCGATCTTGCCCGCGGTGGGTGGAGTGCCGGGAGAGCTGCGGCTTCTCAAAAGACTCAATAGCAGCAGGAGAAGAATGTCTTTCTTTTTCTTTTTTCTGGATAGCTGAATAACTCCTGGGGAAGCATGGGGGTCTCTGGGTACTTATTAATACACCAAGAAATGAATAAACTCACCTGGACGCATTATTGGTGTAGGTGCTTGATTAATAATTATTGCAGCATTTTGCAGTACATTATATATAGTAATGTACTTACTATATGCTATATCCAAACCTTCTTATAGTTTGGATCCCAGTTCTGTCTCATGCTGCATGTGTTAGGATGTCCAAGCGCAGGAGTCAGGACCAGGGAATGTATGCTGAGGGATGAGTCCTGGAACAAAGCACAAAATTCCTGGCCAAAGACCATGCCTTGCTTAAATCAGAGGAACAATTCAAAATAACTGATGGATCACAGCCCAAATTATGAAGCATAGCAGAGACACCAGATATAGCTCTAACATGTTAGGGCTACTTAAGAGGCTACAGATTTTCTATATGAAAGATACAGTTAAATATGTGGGCTACATATTATTTCCTATACAAAAGAACCTTTTGTCTTGGAAGCTCATAACATGGGTGTATATTTGAACATGTTTGGACTTGCATGGAACTGGGGTTTGGCTGTTCTGAGGAGAAAAGGTGAATAAAAATTACTAGGTTGAAAGTTGCCCCCTGGGTTCGAATGATCTGTTCTTTACCTCCAAATTCCCCGAGAATTTATTTTCTTTTTCTTGGTGAGATTTTCTTCTTTGATTGCATAGGTAAATATGTCAAGACATTGGAAAAGTATTGGAAACTTATGAAAATGAACAAACCCACCCAGTCCAGCCCGGAACAAGTCAAAATATTTGTTTTCAGTATTGTCATGTTTTATTTAGTATACCATGCTATCAGCCATGCATACAAATAAAACAGCTGCTTTCTTGAAAAACTTGCAAATTCAGTGATTCACTGTGGCAGTGATTGGGCCAGCTATGTTGGTGCAACCTGCCACAATATTTGGTAGCAATGTTCTATAATGGCTTTCCATTTAGGGTTAAGTGGATAATGTTGCAAGTAGATTGATACTAGTCTTTCTCAGCCACTTATATGACTCTGGAGTATCCTGATGATTCTCCATGGCAATAATTATGTTCTTCATTCCATACAGCAGCTCTCAGTGATCATGAAGGAACAATACTTCCAGATATTTCTGTTTTGATTTGTATGGTGGCCAGAGATGAGGTGGAAAATTTTCTGATGCTATATTTTTCTATAGAAAAATTTCTGTCCCTCTTTTTATTTATTTATTTATTTATTTATTTACTTACTTACTTATCTAGGTCATATTCTATCCTTCCCCCGAATCTGTCTATAGTTGTTAGGGTTGTGCTGCAAATCAATGATGTTAGATGGTCTAAATTTGGGATATGAAGCATGGAGACCTTAGCATTTCTCCATGGTCCAGGCTTGTAGAAGATGATGTTGTTTCCCTCTTTTGCTATTATTTAAATTTTGCAAATTATATATTTAATTTTTGACTCCAGTTCAAGATTTCTAGAAAATTCATATAGTTAACTGGCATTTTTATTATTATCATTCAGATAGTCAATTGTACATAGTTTAGCAAGTTAGGGCTTGAAACTGCTTCACAGCGGAAAGCTCTGTTATTTTGAAGAACTCTTCCCTCCTCCTCCTCCTCCTATATCCTTGGAACTGAGATATGCATAAACTCACAGTTATGTTTAGACATGTCCATGAGGGCAGGTGTAGAATCAAAATTCAAAATAATGTATGCTAATAATTTTTTCTTATGTTGCATTCAATTATTCTACTATGTTCCTTAAGCAAATAGTGGAGGGACGAGATCTTTGACAGACGTTTTTGCCAGGTCCAAGTGAAGTGCTCTTTGACAATGAAATTCCTAAATTCCCACCCATGGTTTGATGGTGACAGCTGCCTTGGCCAACTAATGTAGACTTTCCTCCCCTTCAACTTTCCCTAGTTGTGAACTGGGAATAGGGTTGGGAAGCTTAATTATTTTTCTGTAAAATTGAATCATTGGCCATATCAGCTGCTTAGTCTCCCTGCTGATTATGTCATCTTTTGGGGAGTATCTGGAAGCTGTCCCAATCTCCCTTACATCCATCTCTTTTGTGCTGAGAGAGGACCCTGTTGATTTTTGTTAAGCTGTTGGTTTTCCTATAGAGGTTTATTTACACAAACAGCTATCCTGGTTAACAGCTATGTAACTTCTTTTGTAAAATCAAGGGTCTCTTACATCCCAGAATTAGAGATACAGCATCATCTTAGTAGAATGGGTATCCAGTACTTCCCACAAACCTACATGGACAGGGATGATTGTCTCAGGATCATTTGACTCCTTGGGCACATAAACAAGCACTTATATAAAATGCATGGGTTCATATACCCTTACTTGTATCGGTGCACAGAGAGGGGGCTAGTTGTTTTTGGGTGTGAAGATAGGTTTTTACAGCCAGGAAATATAATTTTAATGGGGGTTAATAATATGTATTTTATGTGGGGTTTTATTGTTATGTAACCCACTGCGGGACGGCTTTGCTGATAGCGGTGTGTAATTAATATAATAAATATAATAATATAAAGGCATGTTTGAAATCTTCACTATCTTGTTTTTGATTGCATAAATGAAACAGCTGGATGAGGAAAGCAGGACTGCTGTAAACAAAGATCAAGAAAAGAAAATGTCATTCTTTGAGGACAAGCATCAATGCAGAGACCCTCAAACAAGAATACTGTGGATATGTGCCAAAAAGCGAAGACAAAGGATCCAAGGGCTGGGGGGGGGGGGGGAGACAGGACTCCCTATCAATGTTCTGCATGAGAATACTGAAAAGAGACATTTTGATAAGTCTTCAAACACATTCACACATGTAGATAAATTGCTGTACAGTATTAGTCTTCGAATGCAAGAAATCAAAATGGCTGTCTGAGGAAGCTTTACAAATAGCTAAGGAGAGAAGGGAAGTGAAAGGCAAGGGAGAAAGAGAAAGATACACCCAATTGAATGCAGAATTCCAGAGAAAAGCTAGAAGAGATAAGAATGCCTTCTTAAATGAACAGTGCAAACAAATAGAAGAAAACAATAGAATCGGGAGGACCAGAGATCTTTTCAAGAAAATTGGAGATATGAAGAGAACGTTTCATGCAAAGATGGGTATGATAAGGGACCAAAATGGTAGGGACCTCACAGAAGCAGAAGAGATTAAACAAAGGTGGCAAAATTATACAGAAGAACTATACAAGAGCGAGCTTAACATCCCTGATGACCACAATGAGGTAGTTACTGACCTGGAGCCAGACATCCTGGAATGTGAAGTCAAATGGGCCTTAGGAAGTCTGAGCAACAATAAAGCTAGTGGTAGTGACAGCATTCCAGTTGAACTATTCAAAATCTTAAAGGACGATGCAGTAAAAGTGCTACACTCAATATGCCAGCAAATTTGGAAAACTCAACAATGGCCACATGATTGGAAAAGGTCAGTTTACATACCAATCCCAAAGAAGGGCAATGCCAAAGAATGTTCAAACTACCGCACCATTGCACTAATTTCTCATGCTAGCAAAGTTATGCTCAAAATCCTACAAGCTAGGCTCCAGCAATATGTGGACCGAGAACTTCCAGAAGTACAGGCAGGATTTCGAAGAGGCAGAGGAACTAGAGATCAAATTGCCAACATACGCTGGATCATGGAGAAAGCTAGGGAGTACCAGAAGAACGTCTACTTCTGCTTCATTGACTATGCTAAAGCCTTTGATTGTGTGGAGCACAACAAATTGTGGCAAGTTCTTAAAGAGATGGGAATACCAGAGCATCTTATTTGTCTCTTGAGAAATTTATATGCAGGTCAAGAAGCAACAGTGAGAACTGAACATGGAATCACTGACTGGTTCAAAATTGAGAAAGGAGTTCGGCAAGGCTGTATACTGTCACCTTGCCTATTTAACTTTTATGCAGAGCACATCATGAGAAATGCGGGATTAGAGGAGTCACAAATTGGGATCAAGATTGCAGGGAGAAATATCAACAACCTCAGATATGCAGATGATACCACTCTAATGGCAGAAAGTGAAGAGGAACTAAAGAGCCTGTTGATGCGGGTGAGGGAGGAGAGTGCAAAAGTTGGCTTGAAACTCAACATCAAGAAAACAAAGATCATGGCATCCGGCCCTCTCAATTCCTGGCAAATAGAAGGGGAAGAAATGGAGATAGTGACAGATTTTATTTTCCTGGGCTCCAAGATCACTGCAGATGGGGACTGCAGCAAAGAAATTAAAAGACGCTTGCTCCTGGGGAGGAAAGCTATGGCAAATCTAGACAGCATCCTAAAAAGCAGAGACATCACCCTGCCAACAAAAGTGCGTTTAGTCAAGGCTATGGTCTTCCCAGTTGCAATGTATGGCTGCGAAAGTTGGACCATAAGGAAGGCTGAGCGTCAAAGAATTGAGGCTTTTGAACTCTGGTGCTGGAGAAGACTCTTGCGAGTCCCTTGGACTGCAAGGCGAACAAACCGGTCAGTCCTAGAGGAGATCAGCCCTGACTGCTCTTTAGAAGGCCAGATCCTGAAGATGAAACTCAAATATTTTGGCCACCTCATGAGAAGGAAGGACTCCCTGGAGAAGAGCCTAATGCTGGGAGCGATCGAGGGCAAAAGAAGAAGGGGACGACAGAGAATGAGGTGGCTGGATGGAGTCACTGAAGCAGTAGGTGCAAACTTAAATGGACTCCGGGGAATGGTAGAGGACAGGAAGGCCTGGAGGATCATTGTCCATGGGGTCGCGATGGGTCGGACACGACTTCGCACATAACAACATTAGTCTTCGAGTTCATTACATAAGTGTATATGGAAGCTTTAGAGATACTGAATTAGAAAGACAACTGACAGCTCTCCGTGCTCTTTGAAATTGTGAAATACATGAACCAGTTAATCCTTAAATGAAGGGAAATTAGAAATACTTAAAGCTGCAACGTGGCAACACTTGACTGTAGCATCCACAAAGTTTTTTGAGCCTGTGGGAACGTTTGGAATTTTGAGAAGGAGCACTGAATACCATCTGAACATGGCTGCCACAGGAGGTGGAGCCAAACAAACTTTCTGTTGCAGGAGGCCTTGAGGTACCATAGAAGTGATGTCAGCTGGCCATGACCCCTGACATGCCTAGATATGCAAATAAAAATATTTTAAAATATGCAAATAAATGTAAAAAACAGCCCCATCTCCTTTGCCTGAATGCCTCATATGCTGATAAACATATGCCTCTCGCAACTCAAGAGAGCCTCAGCACCCAACTGAAGACCCACCCGGCCAATTTATCCCAGCCACAGGGGGAGAAGGCAGCAGCATCTTGCTCGGAGAGCAGCAGCAGCAGCAACAGACATGAGGCTGGTGGGAGCTGGTGGAGGCTGCGAGAGATGGTGGTGCACAGCCCAGAAGTGCCAAGGGCCATCAGGTACTGGTGGAGGCTGGGAGACGCAACAGCAATGTGCCAGGACACGCAAACCGCCAGTGGGAACTGGAGGCAGGGGTGGTAGAGTGGCTTGATGGCATGAGAGGCCAGTGGGGCTGGCAGAAGATGGAGAGTAAGGGTGGAGCACAGCCCAGAGGTGCAGACAGCCACACCTCACCTGATCTGGGTACCAACCCACCAGGTCGGGCACACCCCATGCCAAGGGCTGAGATAGCTGTGGGCAGGACCACTCATCTCAGGAGGACGGGCCCAGGCCATTGGGCCAGACCCAGCCGTGACAAACACAGCCCAGTTGCCCTGGAATGGAAGGTGGCAAAGAGGTATAAAGGAGGCTCAAGCAGTCAGGCTGGGGAGGAGAGCGACAGCTAAGGTCAAGTCACCATCTTAGAATCTCCCACATTGCAGTATATCTGAGGGGCTCTCACAGTACACTGCGGTTCTGTGGTACACTGAAAAATCCTATTCTAGCAGCTGTGGCTATTGAAGCCATGGAAAATGCTTTCATTTGAATGATGGGAGACAATAACAAGCCTTAAAATGGCCCCACCTACTTTCTGAAAAGTTTGGGGGAAGTACTGGAGCATGCCATGGTGTCCACATGATTTTAAAAGGCAAGGGATTTAGAAACTCTAGTGTCATCCCAGATTAGAACTGGTGAACTCTGGGTTCAAATCTCCTTTGCCATGTGGTCAAATGTGTAACCTTAGACCAGTTCCTCTCTGAGCCTCACCTACCTCACATGGCTATCGGGAAGATAAAATGCAAACAGAATCTTGAATTCTATCCTGAGCTTCTTGGGATAAAAATATAATGGCTGGTTGTATGTACCCCATCATCTTCAAAGACAATTGGCAGGTCTTCAGTTTAAATGGATGGTGACAGTTTACATACATGATCACAGGCATCTGTGCGGTGTAACTCACTGATCAGATTGGCTCTGTCAGTTTTAATGCCGACTCATCAATTCCAGCGTGACCTGGAAAATCATGTGTGCCTTCCCAAAATGTTGGTTGCATGGATCCACTTCTGAGAACTGCTTATGTTGCCCCCATATCTGTTGGCACAGCTTAATTCTGCAAAATGATCCAGCTGTCATATTTTCTTGGTATTTATGCAAACTTGTCTGCCTCTTTTGTGACAGGTTGCTTCTGAGTACATCAACCACAGGGCAACATAGAGCATTTTTCTAAGCTGTTTTAACCTGGTGCTCCCAGGATAAGTTAGGAGTTATTTATCTACATTTCTCACAAGATTTTTATTTGCAAGTTACTGTAAGAAGCCACATCTATGCATAAAACCCTACAGAACAGGACAAGGCGTAGAAATGAATAAAAATAACTAGTGAAAAGGCAATTTCAGGTGCAGTGATGAACTCAGGAAGACTGAATGAAAAACACCTAGGACAGGATACAACAAACTCCTGACCCCTGACCCCGTGCTCCCAACAGCCTTCCTGAATGCCCATTTAGAGGGAAGAGTAGAATTTACTCAGCGTTTTTCCTGAGTGCTCCCATGAATTCACACACAACATTCCATTAGTCCTTACACCCCTCCTTGCAAGGCAAGCCAGCATTATTATCCTCATGTTACTGATGAGGCACAGTGGCTTGCCTAAGGTCACCCAGGGACATCATGAATGAAATCTGAACTGGGGGGTGGGAGGAAAGAGCTTAGCTCGCTTTTCTACTAGTTTCCTCAAGCATATCATGCTTCCCCCTTTATGCTGAGTATGCTGCTAAATGCAGCACTGCTCCATCCCCTGTCTTTCTGCTGATGTGTACCTGTAGAACGTGTTCCCAGTGCTGTACTAGTGTCACGTGGCTGGCCAGTATTCACTTGCCTTGTACTGTTGAAGACAGAGACTTCTCAGCAGACTACTGTTTAGGTAGTTACTTCCGCATTCTGTTTTCCTCCCATGTGCTTCTGCATTGGTCTTTGAGGAATTTGCATGCACTGATGTTTCCCTTAGTTTTGTGCTATCCAGAGATCTGATGAGCTCATGCAATTAATCCATGAATAGTTTAATGGACTTAGGGGGGGGGGGCGGGGTGTGGAAATCCGCACTCTAGAAGGATAGAAACAACAGCTAATAAAATAAGTTTGGATTAGGGACTACATGGAACTTTCCAACTAGATGTATCTCCACTTAGTTTCTTCTAGCACAAGAGCTTAGAAAGATGGTAATGTTAATAATCAAGATAAACATACTGGTGTTGAAGAGCTGGATTTTTGTACTCTACTTTTTACTAAACAAAAGAGTCTCAAAAGTGGCTAGTCCTGTGAGGTAGATGGAGCTGAGAGAGCTCTGAAAGAACTGTGACTGGCCCAAGGTCACCACCTAGAGCGGGGAATCAAACCCAGTTCTCCAGATCTTAACCACTGCACCAAACTGGCTCTCCTGGGCACTGTAAATAGTTTCTTTTTTGTTCTCTTTTAGAATATTTATTGACACATTCAAAACCACTTTTACAGGTAGAAGAGCTTAAATAAAGATAATGTACATATATTACAAAAGTGTACAATAATATTTCTGGCTTGATAGGAGGGCAGTATAGAAATCTAATAAATAGAAATAAGTAAATACAGTTGTGACATTATTTAGCAACAACTTCAGGAGCCAGAGGTACATAGGAACACTGTTAACCACAACTGGTGTGTGTCTGTCGCACAGGATTTTAATGTTCATGGCCATCCCAGACGTACTGGGAGTTCTGTGTCTGGGATCCCCAGGGCACACCTGGTCTCGCCCTCAGGAGAAATGGATTTGCCAGCAAATATTCCACCTCAGATCTTACCCACATGTCCAGGGCATTCTAGGAGAAGCCTGCATGGCAAAGGCCAGTTTTGTCATCTACCACCATCATGCAGAGAGGGTTCCATTTGGGAGGGTCAGTCTAACAACTTTCCCCAGAATAAAATTCACGTAGCAACAATGAAGGAAACTTTGTGAAAGGTCATTGTGTTCAGTGTTGGAAATGGACCCCCCCCCCCAACCCTGCTGCTGTTTTAGTTCATGTTCCTGTCAGGCTTTGACAGGCAGAGAAGCCTGAGCTATTTTTGAGAAATCTTAGTGTCTCAATGAATATGGAAGGGTGTGTGTGTTAATAAAGTGGGGTTTTTTGAAGTACAAAATGAAAAAACAAAACAAAAAAAACGCCAGCCACCCTGAATAGCTCAGAAGTATTGTTGCTGCTTAGGTCCATGGAGCAGAGGAACACTTCTGAGCACCAGCTGACTATGGTGAGTGAACAGACAAGCACATCAACAGATGAAAAGCCATAATCACACAAGCAAATGCTTTGCAAGTTATTTCTGGCGGGAGGAACACAATCCTAAGACACCTTCCTGGGGATAAGCTCCATTGGGACTGTACTTGGGATTGCTCCCTAAATTGACTAAAGGGATAGCTTCCAGAATGTCGGCTATGGCAGAGGAGGGAAAAACAAGAACTAGTTCCTTCAAGGCCCTAACCCTATTAGCCAGCCTCGTCGTTTACAGTTAAAGAGGAGGTTTTTTCTGGGAGGGTGGGAAATTGCCTGGTTAGCTCCTGTGCCCTTCACTGGAGCTTGATATGCAGATATCAGCAGATGGAGCTTTCAGTGGCCAGTAGCTCAACATTGTCCCCTGTGAATGGCATGTTTCCCCACACCTTCCGGCTCCCGTACTTCTCTGCACCCCCTGAATCACAGAAGATTCAATATGCTTTTTTTTTTTTTTTTTTACCAGGCAACTAGCCAGCCTAATCGACTGGTGTCACTTCCATCTCCCTTCCTGCAAGTTCCCTGGACCCCTCCCCCCAAAAAACCTTCACCCCCCTAGAAGCAACAAGAGATGACTGATGAGGGCCTGCTAACCACTGGAGGCCCATGCCAGAGGGGCGGCCGGATGAGCACAGCTCCGTGAGAGGGCCGTGTTCTCAAGGCCAGTCACCCAGAAGGAGCAGGCTGCAAGCAAGGCTGAGTTAGCAGCTGTCAATCAGGCTTGCTGAGTCAGCAGCTCGCAGTCAAGGTTTCCCCCCCTAGTTTAATTCTGGTTTGTAATTTCTTTTTGTTAGCACGAGAAATGCAAAAAGTGTCTCGTATGAAAATTCTGCAATGCATTTTTCCTCCTGGTTTCCAAGAAGCTCTGTGTGTGTGAAGTGATGTCAAATCACTTCCAATTTATGATGACCCTATGCACTGAAGCCCTCCCAAATGTCCTATTGTTAGCAGCTCTGGTTAGGGCTTGCAAACGGAGGGCCCTGGCTTCCTCTAAGAAGCTACTTAAGTGCAGCTATGAGGGCTAGGAAGATGGTGTTTGATAGAAGAGAGATTCTTGGGTTTCTGTGATTGCCAGTAAGAACTGAAATCGTCGCTTGAATGCCAATTTGATCTGCAGCACTGTCCAGCCACAGACCATTAAGTGCCTCGCCAGCTGATTTCTACATATCCAACCTCTGCTCAGGAGTCTGTTATTTTTCTGCCTAATTGACAACACTTTGGGTTGTTTTTTTTAAAGATGCTGCTTCCAAACTGAGATTAAGGCTATGCAGACTTTCAGACTCCATGATTATCACTAAGCCTGTTATTATATAAAAATCTAGAAGTATGATTCAGTTATAAATAGCACATAAAGTTGAAGTGAGACTCCATCATGAATGGTACGGAGAGAACAGGCCAGAAATGTTTAGAATGGGATTTCGCGCATTTGATTCTGCTGGGAAATCTTTGACTATGGAGCATAGATTTTGGCATGTCACCTACAGGCATAGAGCTTCCTGCATGACAGCTGGGTATGTTCAGATGACTACCTACGATAGTTCAAAGGCAATTATTTCCCAAGATTCAATACAGTAGCTTTGTGACTACCCGAGAGATATCGATTAATCAAAGAATGGAGGTAGTCCATTATATTTACGGCTGTTCTTCCTTCCCGCTGCTGCCTTTCTGAAATCCAAGAGGAAGAAAAAAATGGGAAAATTCTGATCAACACGTCTGAGCTTATTTCATGCAGATTTGGGAAGCCAAGTTCTGTCCATTAATACACACTGCTCCATGAAAATGTATGTACAGTAAAGCAGGCAATCAAATTGTGCTGAAAGCTGAGTTGCCATAGAGCTGCAGTGCCTCCTTGAAAGACAAACATAAAGACGGAAATCAATATAGGGTTTCCTTTGCGCCAGATATGAATCTTTCATGTTTAGATTTCATTATCGAGGTTCTATTGCAAACAGTACAGCTTTTTAAATACCTGTCACTAGTGTAGATTTTCTCACAGTCCTCAATAAACCATTTAGGACAGGGGTAGTCAACCTGTGGTCCTCCAGATGTTCGTGGACTACAATTCCCATGAACTCCTGCCAGCATTTGCTCATGGGAATTGTATTCCATGAACATCTGGAGGACCACAGGTTGACTACCCCTGATTTAGGAGATAGCACTAGCAAGGACGAAGGACACAACTTTGCTGGAATCTTCAGATTGTATTGCATGTTGCGATTCTCACCAATGTTCCTTTTAGCTTACTTTGAAACCAGGTATTAGATCATGATGTAATCCTGAGACTTCATGTCCAAGATCATCACTTTAAGGTTTCTTCCAGACACGTCATTCTATGATCAGGCATGGTGGGCAGGCAGTTTTATATATCTAGAAGCGAGAACTTCTTATAGGTTGCTTATGTATTGAAGAAGAAGAAGAAGAGTTGGTTCTTATATGCCGCTTTCCCCTACCCGAAGGAGGCTCAAAGCGGCTTACAGTCACCTTCCCTTTCCTCCCCCCACAACAGACACCCTGTGGGGTGGGTGAGGCTGAGAGAGCGCTGATATCACTGCCCGGTCAGAACAGTTTTATCAGTGCCGTGGCAAGCCCAAGGTCACCCAGCTGGTTGCATGTGGGGGAGAGCAGAATCAAACCTGGCATGCCAGATTAGAAGTCCGCACTCCTAACCACTACACCAAACTGGCACTACACCAATTGACTGCATGGATTTTCTGATGGCCAGTGGGCAGTGAAAGTCGGAGGAATTTTGTCCTACACCTTATTTTGGGGCTACAGTAGTTGGGAATCTAGACATATCCTGTTGTAACAAAAACTAGACAATAGTATTTGGAGAAAGATTTGAGTGCCTCAATGATAATCCATTATATCTGCTTCTTTAAACTGCTGTGTCCTTCCTCTTTTGTCAGGGAGGGGCCATAGTCCACTAGTGGAAAATGTGCCCAGGTTTAGTCTTCAGGATCTTCTCTAAAAGGCAGAGAAAGATGTCTACTTGAGACCACAGAAAGCTGGTGTGGTTCAGTGTGCCTGCCACTGGTTAGATGAACCAATAGCCTGAGGTGTCTGGAAACTTCAGAACAAGAAGGACGTGATCTGGTTGCAGACCATGTTTAGCCAGTACATTACAGCAAATGTCCTCAAAATGTTTCAGTGGGCTGACTTTGGATCAGTAGAAACCACTTATGACAACAAATTCCAGAAGGAGAGCTGTGTTGGCCTAGTGCATCAAAACCAAGAATTATGCAGGGAAGGTCTTTTTGGTTCAGTGGTAGAATATAAAAGGTCTGAGGTTCTATCAAGGCATCTTCACTTAAAAGGATCAGTCATCCACTGGACAGCCACTGCCAGTTTGAGTGGGCAACCCTGACCTTGATAGACCACTGGAGCATCTTCATGTGAACTTTAAAGATTAACATGTTCTAGCAGAAGCTTTCATAGACTTAATCAGTTGCACTTAATCAGATGCAAAATCCGATGAGTCCATGCGTCTGATGAAATGGGGTCTAGTCCATGGAAACTTTTGTTAGAATAGAAATATGCTAAACCTGCCATAGTAGATTTTGTTCAGGGAAATGACAATGAAACATGGCCATTGCCCAAGGGCATTTGGCTGAGCTTCAGATTGACTGATACATTTTCTGCTGACCTCCTAAGTATGCATCAACATCCACCAAGTTTTTGATGTTTTAATGTTTTATGAGTTGTTATAGGTTTGATTTTCCCTGTGGCAGAAAAATCCATTGATTGATTGTGCTGTCTTAGCTTATTTACTTTTTACGTTCAGAAAAAAAGAAACCAAATTCATATGAGCAACTGTACTGCCTACGATTTATTCATACCACACTCATATAACGATGGATAACTAAATTTAGTGCAGATTATTATGGAAGGTGACCCTTGCTTATCCATGCCCATGCAAGCAGCCCTGCACACATGTGCAAAGGCCATGGTCTAATTTCTAACTCTCAACAAAGAGGGGGTGGGATCTCAGGTACAAAAACTTGAATCTGACCTGCAGGTGTCTTTGTGGCTTATAATAGCCACCTTGGTGAATCTGTAATTGCTGACCCTTTAAAAATCTGTTGAAATACATGGTAGTGGAGGGTTTGATGCTTTCCTAGTTGCCTAGTTGACAGACTTTGACTGTTAGTGAGGGAGAGCTCACCGACATTGAGGGAGAGGAAGCCAATTCCACTGCTGAACTACTCAGACTATGAATCCCCCCCCCCAATATCTAGCTGGTTCTGGTCTCCACGTAGTTTAAACTAATTACTGTGGGTCCTATCCCTTGCTGCCAACAGGAAGTGCTCCCTACCCTCCTCTAGGAATTTCAAATACTTAAAGAGGGCTATAATGTCCCCCTCTTAACCTCCTCTTCTCTAGGCTGAACATTCCCATACTGCTATTTCAACCCCACACTCCTCTTCCATGGCAGCCCACTGATCTCCCTAAAATGCTACTCCTGGCCAGTGCTAAAGGAACCTTGGGAGTCAGTTCTGAAGAAAGAAGGGAGGACCAGAGGCAGTTGCCAGTTTAATCCAGATCCAATCCACTGTCTTGTTTAAATGGGGCTTCTGTTACTGCACTGCAGTTGTGCCTTTGGGGTACATGTTGTCGATTTGCATGGGAGGCAGTCCTATTGAAAAGGTCGTTGGTTGAGACTGAAGTCTCCCTAGAGAGTGCTTTTGCTTCTGTTGGGGCATTTTGAACCTGGGCCTTGGAATTATTATCACCTACTGAGATGAAATCTTTTTTGTCCTTTGAAACTGGATTGAAGTAACTTAATGTATTTCTTTCAGATGTGTAGGCCACCTAAATGCTTTCTGATGGCAACATGTTCTCTTCCTTGACAGCAGGGTTATGTTGATGTCTGAGGCCCTGAAGATCAAAGACTTCTCCCAGTTAGCAATTTTGAAGAAGAGTTGGTTCTTGTATGCCGCTTTTCTCTACCAGAAGGAGTCTCATAGTGGCTTATATTTGCCTTCTCTTTTCTCTCCCCACAACAGGCACCCTGTGAGGTAGGTGAGGCTGAGAGAGCCGTGATATTACTGCTCGGTCAGTATAGCTTTATCAGTGCTGTGGTGAGCTCAAGGTCACCCAGCTGGCTGCATGTGGGAGAATGGGGACTAAAACCTAGCTTGGAAGATTAGAAGTTGGCAGTCCTAACCACTACATCAAACTGGCTCTCTTTAGGACAAAGACCTTTATTAAAAGAAAAACAAATACCCTGCTAACCACCCATATTAGGAACATGCCCATGAGAACATGACTTAAACAGAAGGAAAACATCTCAAATTCAAGTGCCAATTCTCTGATAAGTTAGTGTTTTTGTTAATTTGGTTCTCTGACTCAGATACAGTTCTCCCCGTAAAAAGGATGGTTTCCCCCAATGTTGTTCCTGTCTTAGCCATGGTTGGCAACTGTTGGGGCCTTCACTATGTAGGCATTATAATACAGCCTGTTGTCAGAAAAATAATTATTTCTTGATTGCCTCAGTTCCCAGTAAATTGAATACAGGATGCAACATTCTGCCATCATGAAGGGACTGAAAAAACATTACTATATGAGGATGCTTTATTCAAGCTTCAAAATAATTCACCAAGATGTTTATAGTTGTAGAAACACAAGGAAAGTCTGGAATAATGAATTTTTGGTTAATGAGTTTATATATGCCATAAGTGTTCATTTTTCTCTCCCTTTCTAGAATCTGTTCAACAAAAGATTTTCACTCTACGCTACAGCCTCCATTATATTTATGTAATTATTTAAAATGTTTTTAACCTATCTCGCTAAAATCTTGCTTGAAGCAGATGAGAGAGGATAAGCAATACTAATGTAACAATAAAATCAATTCAAACAGAAATTATTCAAAAAGTCCCCGCAATTTAAAAAAAAACCCATCTCAGTGGGCAAGCAATAATCAATAAACTCAGCAGCATTAAAAAAAATCATAACAGAGGGCTGGTCATAAAACGTTAGAATATTCTTAGCTAAAAGCTTCAAGAATCTAAATGTGTTGCTTACACTAAAATGTCAGGCAAGTTTCAAAAGGTGCCACCATTGAGAAAGCCCTGTCTCTAATTGACACTCACCACCACCCCTGACCTGGAAGTGATGTGGAGTGGCTCAAGAAATTGCTGGAAATTATATGGAAAAAAATCCAGAATTTTACCATAGGATTTCTAGCAGTTCCTAGAACTACCCATATCACTTCCAGGTTTCCCCCAGAAATGACGAAGTGGTATAGTCAGTCGTCATCATTTTTTTTCTCTTGCACCCACTTGGAGCAGTGGTGGGCAGCTAGGACTATTGACAGAACGCCTCCCACCACAGTGGAAGGTCTGGCAGCCCTGGGGGAAGGAAATGAGGCAGGGGAGGGGCTAGAGATTTTCCATGCTGATTTGGTCTCCCAGTCCGTCCCAGGTAGCCCTCCTCCACATGGACCCTGGGGTTCTCCTGGAACGACAACTGATTTCCAGACCACAAAAATCAGACTCTCTGACATCACATCCCTGCTGAACTCCCTCTTCTCCCCCAATTCTGTCCTCCCCAGGCTCAGTCCACAAATCTCCAGGAATTTTCCAACTCAGCATTAGCAAGTCGCTTTTGCCCTTTGTGGTGATCTAGGAATGGATCTCCTGTGAACGGTGAAAAACACTATGGAGCGTATTTGTATCTTTTATAAATTTGTATTCTTTTCTGGCAAGAACAAATCTTGAGGGACAGCAATAAAATGTTTCCGTAAGGGCAACTGTGTGTTTGCATTTGAAAAGATTGCCTCTCCTTGCCCACATTCATAAATTCCCATACATGTACGTTCGGTAGTCCTGAGCAGACATCACAAACCACATACATTCCTGTTCTGTACAGAGTGAAGCTGCTGTTTACCAATCTTACTCCCAACAGCTACACATATCTGCATCATGCAAATGTACCTTTCTGGTTTCCCTCATGCAAGTAGGGGGACTGCTTTCCCCATTGTATGGATTGGTATATATAGGGATACAAGGATGCACAAAGAATTCATTGATCATGATGGCTATCTTGGCTGAATGTGTGGATGATGGGGGGGGGGGGAGACCAATGTTCACAACCCCACTTGAACACATGTACAATGCACATGATTTGTTTAGCATCTGCATATGTCTTGCAATCCCATCTCATAAAGCATTCACAAGATTTTACATTCACAGTTTCATGCACATTCACGAAATCTCTCTGAGACACATACAGCATGTTCTCAGTAATCTAGACAAAGGATATTTTTGAAGACTGGGTGTAAACACACCCACTGATGAAAAGGAGCCAAGGAAATCTCAGCAGGAAATGTGTTTGATAATTAATGTCGAACAATTTTTATTGACAAAACAAAACAACCCCCCCCCCAAAAAAAAACCCAAAACCCTTCACAAGCATAATTTAAATCTTAGATGATTTATGAGCAACAGAAGAACTGAGGAAGGAAGCAACCTTAAGGGAGAGCAGTGAAATGTTTCTGCAAATGAGACTGTTCATGTCTGTATCTGAAAGATGATTATGTCCAGGCACTGTGAATGGAACGATTCCAGATTCATAACTATGTTAAATGAGACTATGTTAAATGAGAGGAAATTTTAAGTCCCGATAATTTGTGTTTATTCCTATATAAAACCTACGCAAGAACATGTGGTTGTGGGGGATGGAGGGTTCAAGAATGTGCAACTATGTACCAGGCAGAATGTATGTGTGAGAAGCACATATTGGTGCTTGAATGCCGTCTGAGTGGGAGTAAAAGAAATATCTTTGTTTCTGTCCTTCTTGGTTCACTGAAAATAGCTCCTGGTAAAGCCTTTTCAGATTAGAGGGAGATGGCTGGAGAGGTGGAGATTTCATTACCTTCCTCTTTTGTGTGATGTTTTGGAGATCGTAACGTAAGAGGGGAGCTATAAATAATCCAATCACAGCTGCAACATCCTGGAGATTTAGAATGCATGCTAATAGCCAAGTTCTTTGGGGTGTTTCGCTGTACAGCAAAGCTGAACGAGAAATGATTGTCTCCAGACAGCAAATGAGAGACAAAGACCACCTTTCATTCTTGTCTTGCTGAATGCTGGAATGGGAGCAGCGCCTGTTCATTCCCACAGATTGAAATTAATACTCAGAAACAGTGAAACTCGGCCGCACTTTCCATTATGATCCTTTTTTAAATGCAAGATTTCAATGTGAACAGTTGAATTTGCAGAGCAACATAAGAACGTAAGAGAAGCCACGCTGGATCAGGCCAATGGCCCAACCGGTCCAACACTCTGTGTCACTCAGTGGCCAAAACCCAGGTGCCATCAGGAGGTCCACCAGTGGGGCCAGAACTCCAGGAGCACTCCCACTTCTGTCCCCCCAAGCACCAAGGATACAGCGCATCACTGCCTCAGACATAGCTTCTACCTCAACATTGTGGCCACCGGTGGACCTCTGCTCCATATGTTGATCCAGTCCCCCCCAGAAGCTGTCTATGCTTGTACCTGCTGCTACCTCCTGCAGCAGTGAATTCCACGTGTCAATAACTCTTTGTGTCAAGAAGTATTTTTATTTGTTCTAAGCCTATAGTTCATTAATTTCACGGAGTGCCCACAGGTTCTTGTATTGTGAGAAAGAGAGAAGAGTACTTCTTTCTCTTGCTTCTCTATCCCATGCACAATTTTGTAAACCCCTGTCAAGTAACCCCTCAGTTGTCATTTCTACAGGCTAACTTCTTTAACCTTTCCTCATGGGGTGTTCCATCCCATTAATCATTTTAGTTGCCCTTTTCTACATCTTTGCCAATGCTATGATATCTTGTTCCAAGTATGGCAACACAGCATTTCAAATGAGGCCTTACCATAGATTTATACAGGGGCATTATGATACTGATTCTATCCTAATAATCTCCATCTTGCCTTTTTTAATTGACATCTTCAGTGTGTAACTCCAATATCTTTCTCCTGGTCAGTTCACCCTCAGTTTGAACCCTATCAATGTATATTCATACAGTGTATATCCATATATTTCATTTATACTCACTGTTTCCTGCTCATTAACCAGTTTTTAATCCAGGATTTATTTTCTTATCCCATGACTGCTGAATTTACTTAGGAGCTTTTAATGAGGAGTTTTCTCAAAAGTTTCTGGAAATCTAGGTAAACAAAGTCTACTGGTTCACCCTTGTCCACATGCTTGTTCAACCTCTCAAAGAACTCTAAAAGGTTAGGATGACAAAATCTTCCCTTGCAGAATCTATGCTGATAGATTCAGGTGGGTAGCCATGTTGGTCTGAAGCAAGAGAATCAAGTTTGAACTTTCCCAGTATCAGCATTAGACTGACCAGCCTGCAATCTCCTGGATCTCATCTTGAACCTTCTATTTAAAGATAGGGATAACATTAGCTTCCTCTCAGACGGAGGCAGATTTCAGTGACAGTCTGCATATTTTTGTAAGGAGATCCACAAGTTCATATTTGAGTTCTTTCAGAGGACTGCATATATGGCATCTGGGCCTGGTTTTTTGACAGTTTTTAATTTGTCCATCAGTCATAGGACCGCCCCTTTCATCACTGCAATTTGAGCCAGGTCTTTTCACACCCCTTCTGAAATTGGCAGTTCTGGAGTTGGCAAACTCCTCACAGTTTGGTGTAGTGGTTAGTAGTGTGGACTTCTAATCTGGCATGCTGGGTTCAATTCTGCATTCCCCCACAGCTGGGTGACCTTGGGGTAGCCACAGCATTGACAAAACTGTTCTGACTGAGCAGTGATATCAGGGCTCTCTCAGCCTCACCCACCTCACAGGGTGTCTGTTGTGGGGAGAGGAAAGGGAACACGACTATATGCCACTATAAGACTCTTCTTCTTCTTCTTCTTCTTCTTCTTCTTCTTCTTCTTCTTCTTCTTCTTCTTCTTCTTCTTCTTCTTCTTCTTCTTCTTCTGTGAAGACAGAGCTCAAAAATGCATTCAGCTTCTCTGCCATTTCCTTACCATCGATTTACTGTTTGGTTATCCAGGGGTCCCACTGTCTCCCTGGCTGGTTTTCTGCTGCTAATGTTTTTGAAAAAATATATATTGTTGGTCATGATGTTTTTTACAATATGTTCTTCAGAGTCCCTTTTTGCCTGTCTGATCTCCAACTTCTATTTTATTTGCCACAGCCTGTTTTCCCTTTAATTTCCCTCACGTGGACTAGCCTTCCACCAAAGGAATCTCTCTTACCTTTTACTGCTTCCAGTACCTTTTACCCTTCTTACGTTTCCTTTCAGTTTCTTCTTCAGAAGCCCTCTCATTTGAAAGAAGTTATCCTTCTAAAATTAAATGTCCTTGTGTTGGTCTTTTGGGGCAGCTCAATGTTTCCATAAATGCTAAACTTAATCGCACTGTGGTCACTTTTCCCATCATGTCTGCATCTCCCACCAGGTCTTGAGCATTACTTAGGACCAAGTCCTGGATTGCCTCCCCTCTGGTCGGTTCTGTGACCATCTGCACCAAAACCTTGAACCTGATCCAGTCTCTGATCTGGAGCCAATCTACAGCTGAGAGAGCCAGTGAGTCTCGGTACAGACTCAGGCTTCTACATTCTGGGTCAGCTGGAGTTTCCAGATCAGCTTCAAGGGCAGCCCTGCTTAGAGTGAGCTACAGAAGTCTAGTCTGGAGGTGACTGCTGCGTGGATCATGGTGACTAGGTCAGGTGGTGACAGGTATGATGCAAGCTGCCTTGCCTGGTGAAGGTGGTAGAATGCTTGGCAGGTGACCTCTGTGATCTGGGCCTCCATCGATAGGAGAAAGTGTCCAGAATTATGCCCAAGTCCAGACTGTGGCATATTGTGCCTTAGACTGATAATAGATCTTGGCAGGGAGAGCAGAATGGACGCACAGGAACATGCTGGGAGAGGTATTCCTTCAATTAAGTTTCTCTAAAACAAAACAAGATTCTTTTGGAGATCACTGGGATTTATCCAAGGAAGCAACAGCTAAAATACAGCTTGTCTGGGAGTGGTGGGCTATAAACTAAATAATAATGATAATAATACTTGGCATATCAGGGTATTGCTACAGTTAGCTAGTACAAACGATCAGTGGTCATGGTATGCAGAACTGAAATCAATTGTTCAGAGAATGTTTGAGCACTCAAAGAAAGAGCTGGAGAACAGGCAGCGTTAAAATTCGGAAAGGCGAATTTTGTGGAGTTTTTGGGAGCAGATCCATTTAGCTGACAGCCCAAAGATTTCAGCCTGCCAGCCTGGCTGTCTTTCCCTGTCTTACTGCCATAGAAGGTCTTTGTGTGGCCTCACACTTGTCTTGATGATGAAGCTGTTCACAGGCTGCCTGAACCAAGCAGAGGGGAAACAGAGCAGAGAGGTCACAAGCAAAAGGCTGCTGCGTGCGAAGGCAACCGGGGCTGTATTTTTAGCTGCTCTAGATTCCCTCTGCTGTCACGGCTGGGATGCAATGCTCATTTTATTGCCACAGGGATGTGCCTAGAATATCAGCCTGCCTGAAAAGGCAGCCTGGGCAGACGCAGGGCCAGCACTGCTTTTGGCTTGGCGGTGTTGATCTCCTGCTTCCGCTGTCAGGGCAAGCCATCCCTGCAGGAGACAGAAGCCGTGATTAATGGAGAAAAATGACGTTTCAGAGGAGTAATGATTTTGAACCATTCTTTAATATCAAGCTGTACCTCAAGGCTGTGTATGGCCGAAGAGGATGAAGTGGTTTTTTTATTGCTTAATCAATACATTTTCTAATCATTTCCACAGTCCATGATTCAATAGTCCTTAAACGATAAGCTAATAATTTATTTCACAGGCAATGAATGCCATATCTCTGAAAAGAGGATTTCATTATCTTCTTTTTTTTTTTATAATGATTTTTTTTATTTTCATAAAGATAGAAATATAATCATCGTTTGAGAATATACGACCCCACATTGACTCCACAGTGATATAAACTTTTGCCCAAAACTCTAAGAGCCATGAGTCTAAGAGCCGTCCGCATTTCCACTACATTAAAAAAAAAAAAAAAAAAAGGCCTGTTTAGATATACAAAAGAAAAGTTATACAATCTAAGAGCTATCCTAGCAGATATTTCTAGGTTTGAGTTAGATGCTTAACATTAAACATTTCTTATAGCACAGTATGAGTTTTGGCCCTGTATCAATACCCTGATGAAGGGAGAGGAAAGTAGGGCTTTGCCTTAAAGATGTACAAAGAAAAAAAATTACAAAAGGATTTCATAATTTCTCCTTATCCTTAATACAGATACATCTACAAACCATTTATACTTGACCCATTCTAAGAGCCATCCTGAAAGGTATAAGTTGAGAGCTTTGCATTTTCTACAGATCAATATGGGCTTTGGCCCTATAACAATACACCAATAATAAAAAAAAATAATAAGGGGGGAAAGCCCCATTTTATATTTCCAACGCTAACGATTATATTACCTATATGCCTACTAAGAAAAAGAAACAAGAGAGAAAAAAGGCACTGCTTCCCCTTTTTCATAAAAGTAGCAATGTAGAATACAGTATATGTTGTTAATACAGAGAATAATAAGATTTCCAGGTTTAGATTAAATGCTTAACATTAAACATAAAACAATATAAGCTTTCAGTCTTATATAGCTTCTCCTTATCCTTGGTTCTGATACATCTACAAAACAATTTATGCTTGACCCATTCTAAGAACCATCCTAACAGATATATTTTCAGATTTAAGTTGAAAGCTTAACATTAAACATTTTCTACAAATCAGTGTAGGCTTTAGTCCTAGGACAATACACTAATAGAAGAAAGAAAAAATAAGGGGGGAGAACCCCATTTTACATTTTCAGCACTAATGATTATATTACCTATATGCCTACAAAAGAAAAGAGACAAGAAAAACAAGAGAGAAAGAGACACTGCTTCCCCTTTTTCATAAAAATGGAAATATAGAATACAGTATAACATTAAACATAAAACAATATGAGCTTTCGGTCTTCTTAAGGGGGTCTCATCTCGAGGCTTGCTACATCTTGTCGTTCCCGTAAAATTATATTCTGTCCCATAGGCCTTTGGCGTAGAAAGTGCAGTTGTACTCTTTCCCGCAGAGTATGCATCGATAAATCTTGAGGCCGTTGCACCTCCTGGACTCCAGTATCAATACAATTTTTTCCCCAGAGAGATCCTTTAAATCGGTTTCTTTCACTGCAGATCCATATTTCTTTTGATTGATTTTTGTACACTGTTGCTTTGAGATGGCTGTATGTCTTTTTAAAAAGGGTGTCCTTATCTGGGCTGCAGAACTCCGGCATCCCATTTTCCGTCTCCAGAATTTCAGATTTCTCTTCTACTGTTGGTTTTCCACCTTGTTTAGAGCTGTCATCAGCCACTGTTATTGATCCATTATTCCTGTTAAAGACGTCTTCCTTGGCATCTTGGATCTCCTTGAAGATATGAATTTCAGATTTCTCTTCTGCTGTTGGTTTTCCACCTTGTTTAAAGCTGTCATCAGTCACTGTTATTAATCCATCATTCCTATTGAAGACTTCTTCCTTGCCATCTTGAATCTCCTTGGAGATATTTTTGATCAATCCATCTAAGAATACTTTGTAATCTTGGGTTTGTATCTCTATTAGATGAGCCAATCTTTTTAACATAGACATGATTTTGACTTTTAAAAAACCCGGCCTCAAACAATTTTACAAGTGGCCAGTAGAGGTCCTCTGTTTTATCCTCTAATGTTCCGGCACAGGCATGTGACGTATTAAAGTCAGTTAAGGCACAGAGTTCTCGTGAGATTTTCCCATTCACAGCTCTTATCTTCTTATCTTCGAAAACCAAAACAATTACAATAAGAGCTTTTGCCAATTAATTCGAGTTGATTTGAGTCCTTCTTCTGCTTAGTTAGGAGAATTAGCCTGCCTCTTAACGAGGTGGCTTCAGGCAGAGCAGAGTAAGAGGAGGGGGGAAACAAAGGGCTTTGATGCAGGAAGAAAGACGAAGAAAAAAAAAACGAGAGATACTTGCAATAAATGATGTTTTGGAACTCAGCCGATGTCCTCCCCTCAGTTCAAAGCGTTCATTTGTAGTAAATCATCATGTAGGGTTGAAGCAGATACTTTAAGATTAAAGAAAGAAAAGAAAGTCCGAGGTAGAAAATGGCAGTCGTCCTCTGGACCTGGAACGCTGACAGCCTATAATCCAGGGAGATACACTCCCTAAAGGATTGGAGACGGCCCCAAGAACTTCCTGGGTAGAAAGGTGAGGTGGGGTTTGCGTACCCCTCCTCTTTTCTGCCAATTGCTTGCACAATTGACCCCTGTCAGGCTTCAGAGATAGCAGAGCAGATGCCCTGCCACCCTCTCAGGACGACATCTTTAGCCAGGATTTCATTATCTTCTGAGGTTCTTTCCAGCCCTATAACCCCTACATGGAAGCAGCTGCAAACATAGTGGTTTTTCAACAGTCCTTGTGGGCTATTTCCCACATCATATCGAAACAAACCTGGGCTTGCTACCAGCTCGACTAACTGAGCCAATTATGGCTCCCTACTGCGTGCAATTTTTTAAAAAGTATTATTGACAAATGTTGCTCTAGGCTATATATTCGCACTTTCTGTTTTAGACCTATGCTTCAAGCATATTTTCTGTGATGTGGGAAGAAATGCCTGTTGTTTTGCTCCCTCAGATTATTGCTCTCTACATTTTTGGTTGTTTTGGCAAAAGTGCAGAGAATGTTATGTATGTAAAATTATGTACAGCAAGAGCTGTCCCATCTAGACTGTGGTCTCATAGGTTAAAGGCTATGGTGGACAAACAAGGTGGTATTCATGAGTTGTGGCTGCTGATAGGGGTGCACATCGATATTCCCATTTAGGCTCGCCAGCCTTCAGTTGGTGGCTGGAGAACTGATATCTATAGGCTGCAGGGATCTGTTTCCCTGGGGAAAGGAACGGTTTTGGAAGGCAGGCTTAATGACATGAAACCCTGCTGAGATCTCCATTCTCCTCAGGTTCCATCCCCCCCAGATCTCCAGGAATTTCCCAGCCTAGAGCTGGCAACCCTATTCCCATCTATAGGGGCCCTCAGAAAGTGTAATAAGCTCTGGGTGAGAATCACAACATAGAGACCAGTCTGGCAAATTATGAGTCAACCACCAAATGGCTGCCGTAGGAGGTGGAGCCAAGTGTTAGGGAGAGCGGTTATGCATAACTCTTTTAGTAACTCTTCAACATTCAGGAAGAAGCTCTGTAACCCAAATTATAGCTATTTGAACTTAGTTGGTGAAATTAACTTAGCAAGAGGCAGGTAACAATGAGATCTCCACCAATGTATGCCAGAATTTTCCCTTGAGAAACACTAAATAAACCAGTCTGGAGTAAAAAGGAAAGTTGTTTTTATTAAGAGCAATTTAAAGCAAAATACAAGCACACACTCCCATGAACCCTAGAATAACAGGCTCCAGGAAAGGTGGGCACCATGGGTGCCACACTGGGGACCCTGGTATAAATAAACAAGGTAAAATGAAAGGTGGCAAGGCAAATGTGCATCGCCCATGGGGGTGATGGGCCCCCGTCCCCAACCTGCAAGAGTTCTCAGGGCCATCTGCCACTGCTGCCTCCACTGGCCTGCCACCGCCAAGGGCTCCTCTCTGTCCCACGTGCCGGCGTCGGCTCCTCCACACCCCACTGGCACATCCTCTCAGGGCTCCATGGTGTGTCTGCCTCCTCAGCAGCACCGCTGCTGCCTCCTCCTCACTGGTACGGCCAGCGCCGGCCCCTGCAGGCCATCACTGCCGCCAGTGCCCGGGTGGAGCAGTGGGGCACTGCAGACCTGTGTCTGCCAGCAAAGAGGCTTGTTTGTGGCAAGGGCCATGGAGAGGCTGGCGGCTGGCTAGGGAGGGCGGTGCCTCCAGGGACCGGATACTCTCTGGGGCCCAGACACGCTCCACGCACTGGCCCTTTCCCCAGTTATTATAGGGTCGCTAATGGTTACAGATTGTTTACCAGCATTTTTATGTTGGAGTTTTTTAAATGGATGTTAATATTGGGGTGTTTTAATAGGAGATCTGTTTTATGTTTTATATTATTTTGTGAATTCCATCCGTATGTTTAGCCGAAAATTCTTTTGAATTAGTTTCAACTCATTGGTTGTGGCCTGACCCTATGGGGCAACAGAAAAAAAAACTCTGCCCCATCTCTCTATGATTATCTTCGTAGCCCTCCTCATTTGACTCTCATTTTTTGAACTGCTTATGTTATCATAATATTTTTCTTTTGTTTTATCTGTTCTTCTTTTCTCTGCTTTCCCCAGGCTACTGCTCTTGAAATAAACTGAACGAGTAAATCTCCTTCCTGTTCTGACAATGCATTTGTATTCTATCCCAATATCTTTAGTTGGAATGTTGATTATAACCTGTGTTTGGAAAGGACACTTTCTAAACAGGTCATACCTATTGCACGCTTGTCTGTCCCCTAGATTAGTCTGTCCAAACAAGGGCTGATTCACAGCAGCAGAAAGAAATGGCATAGGAAATTTTGGTCTGGTATTATTTCTTCCACAGAGTTCAGTCACATCAGCTTTCGGTCTCCTGAGACGTCAAGGTCTTACTTAGTTCTCAGCAGAGGAATAAGCCCCAGGAGGCAGTGAGATATTCATTTTGCCCTGAGAGCTCATGAGAGAAAATGTTTGTCACACAGCGAGGGAAACGTGTGGCAATTTACTGGAATCTTGCTAGGCCTGTAAACAGAATCTCCATATCATGCCTCAGTCCCTGAGAGAAATTCACACCTATAGCAGTCAGTTGAAAACAATGACAGTGAAATGACGGTGACATAGCTAGATACCTTCCAAGAACAATGAAGAAAAATCATGGAATGAAATATTAATCTACGTAGGCGATGACTCTCCTGCAGTATTCACATATCTTTTTCCAAGTTACCATTTAATCATTGCTATTGCCCACAATACTCTGGGTATAAACAGCAGAATGAAAAATTTTCTTTCTTTTATGAAGTGCCTTAAAACACGTAGGTCTGTATCCAGCCACACAATTTCTCTGACAGAATAGCATTTTCATTTATGGAAGAAAAATAATTGATTTCTACCAGTCCTCTTCTACTACAGATTCCTCCCTACCCTCTCTAGGCAGTTGCTCAGAGACTCCTGACCTCAGGGAGACAAACGGGTTTTTTGGGGGGGGAGGGGGGAATCAGTGGGCCGCAACAAGAGGACAGAGCCCCACCCTGTGAAGTCTGTGGATGGCAGGACACAACAGTATTTTCCATATAGCATAAAAAAGTACTGAAGAGGAAAAAAGAGGAAAAAATAATCACAATAAATAATTAATATGTAGGGTGTGTGATTCAGACATGAATACTGTCCTACAGGGGGCACTGGAAGAGATGTTTATTTAGCATAGTTAGAATAGGAGCTTCCTGATGTTTTCAAATAATTTCCTCCAGCATCCTGATTGGCTCAACTGGATTCTTCTGGCTTGTTTGAACATACTTCCTCCTAGCTTCTTTCCAGAAAAGAAAGAATGAACGCAGAACAGAACAGTTAGACAGTCAAGAATTTCTCCCTCTCCTCTATTTTCTTTACATAGTTGTTTGTTTTTCTTAATAAACAGAAGATCTGCTGCCACTTGGGAGGCAATGCAGAGCAACAGTTCTCCTGGAAGCATCCTCAGACACCAGATTCCCTAAAGCAGCAATAATGTAGCAGAACTGAGTAAGGCATCAGAAGTAAAGGCAGCTATGCCAGCAACCTGGATGGAACTACAGGAGTTTGAACACAGGCCAGGAGGGATTTGCATTCTCTTACAAGAGTACAAAGAATCTCTGGCTGCCACCAGAAACTTGGAAGGGCACTAAGTAAGTCTAAAAACCTTTGGCCCCAGGATCAAGTACAAATTGTCCCCCTGCAGCCTGGTATCAGCCTCTCGGTAGAATTGTGCCTGTTGGCCACATTTTGACCAATCAGCAGGCATCACAAAAAAGTGGGTTTTGGGTACGATTACCAGATTTCAAGATTGCTAAAGAGGGACACGACTGACTGGGGGGTTGCCAACCTCAAGGCATTTCCTGGAGGTCTGGAATCACCTCAGGCCTGCACAGCTTGGAGACACCAGGGGCTTGCCAACCTCCAGTTGTGGCCTGGAGATCTGGAGTCACCACGTTCCCCTTTATCACTAAAAGGTTGGTAAAGAGGTCTACATTGTAATTCAGTACTCCAGCCAGTAACCCACAACAGGTTCCTGCTGCACCATAATAGAGGCCACCAGAATTTTGCAAATTTTGAAGGTATAGTACTATGAAGAAAATAGCAACTCCAAATGGATTTTAACAAGATATTATGTCCAGAAGATTCCCTCCACCCATCCAAGGGCTTCAATCTATTGACTATAATAATGCAGAAAAATGGAAAAAACTTCACTTGAATTTTTTAAAGGTTAGAAACACAGCAGCATGCATGCCATAAAAGAAAATAGTAACAGACAGGGAAATTCCTGATGTGTGGCAAAAGCGGGGAGAGAGAGTTGTCCCTCTCTCACTTCCCGAGGCTGCGCAGGCCATGCAGAGGTCTGCGCGGTCATTTGCTCCCACCAGGTGAGCGTGGCCAAGTGCGGCCACAACTGCTGTGCTTGCCCGGCTGGGCGGTGGGGGGCTTGTGTTCTGCCCCGAGTGCTGCGCGACCACTCAGCCCGGGTCCCTCCAGCCGAGGGCGGGGCGGTTGCCAAATTTCTTCCCCTCCACCCCCTTGGGGTCTGAGCCGGAGCGACCGCTGCCCTCGGAGCTGCGAGGCTCACCAGAAAGAAAGAGCAGAAGAAAGAAGCCGCGGCAGTAGGATTTTTTCCTGTGCGTTTTCTTTTCCTCCCTCGCAGTGAGTCGCACGCACAGCTCACCTCCCTCGTCCACGTGCTGCCTGGACCCGCCAAACAAAGAAGGTGGAGTCCAGGGCGGTGGCAGCCTATCAATATGCACAGGCCCAGCAGAATGTGCATGGGTGGTGCTGCGGCATGATCTCAGCGCTGCCGGGGCCACGCCAACAACAAAGGAAGCCGTAGGAGCTGGGAGAACGCTGGATGCCATCTTGGGCTCAGTGTGGCCCGGGCCGGGCCCAGAGAACACTGGACATCGCGTGATATTCTGCTAATGATGTGGGATGCGGGACATTTGGAGAAAACACGGGACTGTCCAGCTGTTTTCAGGGCGTATGGTCACTATAGTTTTGGGGGTCTAGACTGGAAGGGTGTTGGCTATTGCCTTGCAAGGGATAAGTGAAAATGGAAAAGGGGATTCCTCCTTCTTCACCCACCGGCCTTGGATGGTCAGCCCCATGTCTTTGTGAGCGCAATGATGTCATCCGTTGACTGCCTTGCTCTCCCCCCCTCCGTTCAGGGGGAGAAAAATCATTAAGCACTGCAGTAAGAGCTGATTCAGGCCACTGGGGTTTAGTCGGCTCAGAAAATGCGTTTGGGAGGGATGATGGAGGAGAGATTGCAGAGTATGCTCACTGCTGACCTGCTGAATTATGACTTTAATGCAGTCACTTTAATAACTTGCCGTAGCTCCAACCACCAGATGCAATTTACGGCAGAGCAGGCGCCCAGGCGTTTTTCTTTCTCTGAAGACTAAGCAGATCTCTGATTGCAGACCCCCCCTCCCCCAAGCCCATTACTTCTCCCAGCTTGCTCTGCTAATGGAAAAATGCTCTGTGTCTGTGTGATTTTTCTTCCCTCAAGCCTTGTTTTCAGGAAATGGTGGGAAATGAGAAACGAACGCACACAACGGAACAAAGCCTCCTCCCCCCTCCCCCTTTCCTCTTAAGACCATGCAGATTTCCTCCTTGGGGCTGATCTCCCTCCATCCCCCCTGCAACTTTTGAAATCCTGTGTGAGCAAAGACCGGACAAACAAAAGAGAGGTCTCAGCGAGAAGCAGCCGCAGCGCACGCACAACATGTTGAGTTTGTTTTCATTGTTGCCAGTGCAAAGCCCAATGTTTTAGGAAGTCCTTGGCAAAGTCATGAAGTCCAGGAGGAACGGTGGAGGGCATAGCCATTTTCAGAGAAACCAAATTCGAATCTTGATTAGAGAAGCCTAAATGGGGGGGAATTCCCTGGACAGAAAGATTGCCGTCAGTGCCAACTTTTATCTAAAACAGGGGTAGTCAAACTGCGGCCCTCCAGATGTCCATGGACTACAATTCCCAAGAGCCCCCTGCCAGCGAATGCTGGCAGGGGGCTCCTGGGAATTGTAGTCCATGGACATCTGGAGGGCCGCAGTTTGACTACCCCTGATCTAAAACATACAAACACGCAACTGGTGTGTGGCTGAGGGGGGAGCTCAGAGGATTCAAACAGATCAGAGGCAGGGGCTAGAAGAACCAGGGCAGCCCGGGGAGCACTGGGGGAAATCTTGTGGGTCTGGAACAACTTCTGAGAAGGAGGCTGGTAAGGGTGCAGTAGAGTCTGCCAGGAGCCAAAAGTCCTTGGCTGAGCTTTTCTGCCTTCAATACTGGTTAACTAATTATTGATCCGTAAAACTGATTCTGGCCGTGGGCAGTTCTCAGCACAGCTGTCAACCTACTTTCCCTCTAAGGTATTTCCTAGTTGATCAAAGCCACTCAGGAGCCACTTACAAGCTCTTGGGCCATTCAAGGACTCTTCTGGAGGCCTCCATGAAGCAAAAAGAGCCAGGAGAAGCTCAGACTGGGTGAGTCAGTCCCTGCTCCCAGAGACTGCTCATACAGGACTGAAGGTGTGGAGGGAACCCTTGTGCAACTATCATGGCCCCAGTTTTAGTCCTACCCCTTGTTCCTCTATGGCTTCTCACTAGGGTTCCCAGTGTCCCCTGGCTACCGGTGGGGGATGGGAGATTAGGGTTGCCAGATCCAGGCTGGAAGATATGGAAATGGAACCTGAAGAGGACAGGGACCACAGTGGGGTGGAATGACCTGGAGCCCCCCCTCCCCCTCCAAAGCATCCATTTTCTCCAGGGGAAGTGATCTCTGTAGTCTAGTGATGAGCTGTAATTCTGAATGATCCCCAGATCCCACGTGGAGGCCGGCATCCCTAGTTCTCACCCGTCCTCCTTCCTTGCCTGGGATGTGGTAGAATTAGAATTCAATAGCTGGCAAGAGAGTCAGCAAGGACTTTGGTGGAGGAACTGTTTGAGAGGCCTCATTCATGCCAAGATGCATTTAAAGGCTTAGACTCCCTTCCCTGGGAGAGAACCCGATGGAAAAGAATGTGTGTGTATGGTTGTACTAATGGCACACTTTTATTTCTTCTCCATCGCCTGTCCAGTCAAAAGCATCTGGGGCAGAGGAGATGGAGAGAATGGCGACATTAGGATACCTGGAGGTTGCCCACTGCCTGGAAGGGGGAGCATCCTTCTGGATTGGACCTAGTGGTAGGATGGCTGCTGGGGAGAGAGGCATAGCAGATTGCTCCAGGACTCTGGAGGAGAGTTTAGAGGTGCCAGCTGTCTTCAAGCGGAGTCTGCTAGCCTTTAACTGCTTCAGGGCATTCAGCAACGTAACTTTTACCTGAACAGAACTTTTTCCTGCAGTGATGACTGAAGAACCACCTGCATGACTGCTGCCTGTTTGGAGACTAATGGAGCAATGGGAGCTTTGCCAGGAAATAAAGTGACCAGGGGCAGCCTTAGGAGAAAGACATCGAGATGCACTGCAGACGGGCTACAGTGGCTTCCCGAATGGAGAGGTAATCAATGGGTATGCCGGGAGAAGTGACTGCTGTGGGGTGGAGTCCACAATCTGTTTAGGGTGTTGGTCTAGGATCTGGGAGACGGAGGGTTCTGCCAGGGAAGTGGCTGGGTGACCTTGGGTCAGGCACCTACACTCAGTTTTATTTCGTATTGCCAGTTCTGGGTTGGGAAGTACCTGGAGAGGGGGTGGATCCTGAGGAGGGCAGGATTTGGGAACGGGGAGGAGGGGCTTCAGTGGGGTATGATGCCATGGAGTCCACCTTCCGAAGCAGCCATTTTCTGCAGAGGAACTGATCTCTGTTGATCCCTGGGGATCACAGTTGTAATCCTAGGAGATCTCCAGCCACCACCTGGAGGTTGGCAATCCTAGCCTTATAAGGTTGTTTTGAGAATAAAATGGAGGAGAGGAGAGCAATGATTATTGGCCTGAGATACTAGGAGAAAGCAGAATAAAAGTGTACAAAATGCATAAGGAAGCGTAGCTTTGAAATAAATAAATTGGAGTCGTTTGGTGCTTAGGTTTAAGAATTTGGTGTGCCTCTGATCTATTACATTTTTAGCTAGGGACAAGGCTCTTCCATTATTTCTCTGTTGTTCATTAAGTGTTACCCTCCCTTTTCAGCTCCAGGGGAAAAAAATCTGAGAAATGTGTCACAGGGAGATCAATACAATTCCATCTCCTTTTCACACTGAGAAGGACACTAATGCAGAAAAATAATCGGATAGCCATCCTTCACTGAAGATGAGTTTAGCAAAGCCAGGGCAGTCCCTTTTGGTGTGTTTCACTTATGGGGATAATAACAAACATTTTATTATTTCATGCCTCTTCTGGATTCTTTTCCCAGAATGCTTTGTTCCATTCGCAGGAATGAACAATGGCATCTTTCAAAGAGCTTCTAAAAATGGCATCACAGATCAGGCCTTTATGACTTAAATGTTTACTACAGAGTCAAATCCCTACGGTTACAAGAAGTACTGTTTCTAGTGATTTGTATTGTGAACCAGCAGAAAATCTCTTGAATGAGATCCAGCTTCTCAGTTCTACTAGGAGAGCATTTCCCCTCAGTATTGAAATCAGCAAGATTAGTGCTTAATGCATAATACCTCTTGCTCAGTAAAGAGATTCAGGAAGCAAGGTCATATGAATGTGATAGAAAAACCATAAATACTGTTCCAGAAGGCTAGCTGCCTTAGCCAGCTGTAGCCCAAACAATGCTTTGTTTCCTTTTCTAAAGCAATTTGGACATATGTCTGGAATTAACAGTCTTTCTCAGTCCACTCTGCATTGAAATAAGTATCTCCATCATTAATGCTCATCTTCCCACTCTGTGTGCACTAAGGCCCTGCAAGATGATTCAGCAACTATTCCTGTTTTTCTACCAGTTCCTTCCCCTACTCTGTTCTTTACTTGTAGACCTCTAATTCTTCTGTCCATCAGCCAGCAGGTGAGGAAGGCAAATGAGGAGACCCAGGGTAGAGTGTGCTCCACAGTCACAAGGTTTCTGGTTCTGGTGCATATCCCTTCGTTCTTACATGGAAGGCACACTGGATTCTCCCCATGCCCCCTCACATTTCTCCAGCTTCTGAACCCCAGACAGATAATTCATGCAGAGCAACAGAGCTGTCGGGGTCAGGAGGGACAAGGAGATGAAATGGACCTCTTTCATCAATAATGTTGTACTTGTAGAAGAGGAAGAAGGAACAATTTAACCCCCTTGCCCTTCCTTACTCCAGCCTCCCTAATCTGCCTTGCTATTTCTCCCTGGAGGGTTCTGTGATCCCGTGAATGATCTTTCCAGGAGTTGGAAAAAGCCAGGAATGCAGTAAACCTCAGTAGCTCCACCCCCCTGGAGCCGCACCAACCTCTGTCCCGGTAGCAGTCAGGGGCATATGGCGGCGATAGCACCAGAGCGCCCCTGGCTAGCCCTTGGCTGTGGCCGGTCCGCGGGCCAATTGGGACATGCAGACAGGGGCCACCCACTATGGCTTTGTTCAATTATATATGCAACGATGATTCGAAGACAGCCTTGTTGAAATGAATCAACAAAAGGTACTGAGTATTAGAGGCCACAAAAAGGAAAGAAGGTTGAGATACTTAAATGTTTGCAAAACAAATATTAATACATACTGTGCAAAGACTAAAGTGTAATTAGTGAAAACAGTCTCTATATACAGTGCATGAGATATGACGGTTCATAGCGGGTCACCCCCCCCCCCAAGTTCCTGGGCTAGGTGTTAGACCGTGTTTGGAACCATGGGGTGATCTTCCTCCCCTGGGTTACATCATCAGGAATACTGACTGTGTGCCATACTGATGCCAAAACAATGAGACATTGGGGAGGAGCTACATGTTTAACCACCATGACTTTTCTCTGGTTTTGTAATTTTGTGGTTTTGGGATTATTAGTGTGATGCTATGATGTTTTATGGATGTACTATATTATGTTTTATCGTGTGTAAACCATGAGCTGGCTGTGCTGGGAGTGGCAGTATAAAAATGGAATAAACAAACAAGTAAACAAACAAATATAAAAATTCAGTACAAAATTCAGTGAATTATAGCAATGAATAAAGTATAGCAATTGATGGTCTGCTGGCTATTTAAGACACTATTTCAGGATCTTCTTCAGAATTTGTTCTGTTCCAGTCCTGTGGCAGTATGGCTTTGTACAGCCTTTGTAGATTGTCTATAAAAGACAGATGTCAAAGTATCTTCAAGTAGGATGCAACCTCTAAGTGGACGTCTTTTCGGCAAAAAAACCTACGCTTGCTGTTTAACAGCCAATCATAGAAGCTAAAGGAGTACATTTAATCACATATTTGTAACATATTAAATATAAACCAATCAGTAGAAACATAAGTACAAAGGGAAAAGGGAGGATGCGACAAAAAGAAGGGAAAGAGCTCATGCTAGGAATTTCAAAAATACTTGTGACCCCTTTTCTCATGTGATCATCTTTCGTGTACAATGCTAGTCATGGTTTTTCACTCTGGTTGAAGTGAATGCCAAGAGTGGGATGAATAGCTGGCCACCTTTTTGATTAGCCTGCATGGTCATATGTAATACTTAGGAACATACTTGAGCCTCTGTGCTGGAAGCATGGCCAGACTCACCTCAGAGTCAGGTAATAACACAACCTCAGCTTTTAATTGTTCCTCAGGGCAATTTTGTGAGACAGACCACGATTTTCTCCGTTTAAAAGATGGGCATATTCTAATGCCCTGTCTGGCCCAGGTTGTGGTATGAATAAATGGCATTCAATTCTGCAAAGGTTTTTCCTTTGTCTGTTTCCTGAAGCAGATAACTGATTAAAAGCCACTTTGCTTCCAACTCACAGTGACTTTTAAATGGCTGTCTAGAAACGCTCTTGCATCAGAAGTGGGGGGGGGGGGGGAGAGCTGGAAGTGTAAAGGCGGTGATTCAGAAGATTCAGCTGCAATACTCCCCTCCCCGTTGCCATAGGTAACCAGCCTCTGCAAAACACTATTTACCCTGGAATGCAAAGAGCCTTGGAGCGCATTTCTGTTAACCCATTCCTAGCAAAAATTCTCCAGCAAAAACCAAATAAAATGTTGCTAATAAGGCTCATTTTCTTGGCAGGGTTCCTGGTATCCAAGGCACAGGGAAGGACACATGGCTCAGTGGCAGAGCATATGGTTTGCATGCAGAAGGTCCCATGTTCAACCCCCACTCTCCCCAGTTAAAAGGATCAGGCTGTGTATGATGTAAGGGTCTTTTCAAAGCCTCTGCTTCTCCTCCTCTTCCCTCTGTGCGTAATCGGCTTTGGGTACGCCAGAGTGGCAGGTGTACCCAAGCACGCACTAGAGGCAGCCCAGATCACACGGTGCAGGGTATACAGATATGCCCTACTCCCACTGTAATAATTAGATGTCCGTAGTGCTGACCCCATCCTACCATGCAGATCTTCATTCCCCAACATGCCAAATGCCACCTCCCTGACCACCATGGGTCAGGAAAAAGGCACTATGTTAGGGAGGCTGGAGGTCCTTCTCCATGCACGCTGTGGCCCCAATCCAAATCAGGCATCATCCTGCACATGGAAACTGAGGGCCATTCCACACTCGTCCAAAATAACACAATGGTTACAAATTGAAATCGCTACAATTTTGCCGTTATGCACAACGTCGTTGACAATCTGCAACACTCCTGAAACCTATCCGCAAAAAGCGCTTCGTTGTAGCGCTTTCAGGGAAATCCCAAAAAGTGGATTCACCCTCCGGAAAGCGCTACACTCTTGCAACCAATCAGCAACACTAGCGGGAAAGTTCTGTGCGTTACCATTGTTGCGGTTTCTGCAAAGTCCCTCCCCCTAGCTCTCTCTTCTGATCTTCCGGCGAAGCGATCGCCATTTTTTTTCTCCGAGCGAGTGGAGATCAACGCACCGGCGAGCCTTCGTTTACTCAGCGAGGCTTCCCTGGCTGCAGAGCTGTTTTAAGTCACCAAGCATGAAACAACACACAGCCCCGTTTGCTGGTTTATTTTCCCTTTATTTTTTACTGTATTTTCGGCTGAAAATCGCGCCCATGCCGGGGGGGGGGGTAATTTTTTTTCTCACTTGGGGGGAGTGTGGCAATGATGAAACAGCAGCTCAAACACCACCTGCTACCTAGATGGGTCTCTCTGTTGCAATGAATCAACGCAGATTCGTTGCAACGTATGTGTGTGTTTTTTTAACTTCCTTAAAGGGAAAGGGGCTTTTGGGGATCATGATAACGACCGCCCATTGGCTGCTTGATGGCTAGGGGCGGGACGAGCTCGGCAATATCGCTTCCTGGCTAGCGATTTTTGCAGAGACCGGAAACCTGTGGGAAACAATAGAAACGCAACTGGATTCCACTACAAAGCCAGGTATGCATAACGACGAATTCCACTATTTAAAATGCCACATAGATCCTGGTGCAGAATGGCCCTGACACTCTTCAAATCATGTCTGATTCCCACATAGGGCAGGGTCCTAAAACCCAACTGTTGTGCTTCATGGTGTGTAAATTGCGTGCAATTGGTTCATCTGAGCTCAGACGTCTACTGCGACTGGCAGCAGCTCTTCCAGATCTCAGGTAGAGAACAGTCTTTCCCAGTACCTGCTGCATGGTACAGTGGCCAGAATGTCAGACAAGATCTGGGAGACACCGTTTCCAATTCCCTGCGATGCCATGGAAGATCACTGAGTGACCTTGTGCAGATCACACGGACTTAGCCTCACCTGTTCCACAGGGTTGTGGGGGAAAATGGAGGACAGGAGAATTATCTAAACCACTTCTGTGCACTGGCGTTGCCATGCCAGACCTGAAATTCCTGGAAGCAGAGCATGGGGAGCAAAAGCATCAGGACCTCATCACTTTTAGGGATCCCCCTCCCCCGAAAGAGTAGAACCAGAGCATTTCAGGAACTTCCTAGGGCATGTGAAGTAATTTCCACCAGACAACCTAACCCCCCACCCCCATTACTGCCTGTAGTGGTGGGATCCTGGAGGCTGCAGCAAAAAGTCTCCCACTATTTCAGGAAATCTGGAAATCCTAGTCCACACCCCAAGGGTCAAACATGACTCGGTGCTTGCACAGGGGATACCTTTACCTTTTTTTTACTGGGAAGAAAGGCAGGATATAAATGATCAAATAGATCTAGTTAGCATACCTTCTGCATGAATAACAGGATCTGCAACAGAGCCACAGCCCCACCTGATGCACTAGCCCCAGAGGTGAGGAAATGGAAGCTTCTGGGTGGTGTCATCTTCCCTCTTGGTGGAACTTGGCTGGCCTGTCCCAGCCCATCAGTTAAAATGAACATTGTGTGATTTTAACAGATTTGCTTCTGCAGGATGGTCGTAAGCAGCATATGCTTTGAGTTCTCCGCCAAGTGTACAAGTTCTCTAGCTTTCAGTTTTAAGTGTTTAGTACAAATTTCATTTAATCATTCCCATCAAAGGCCATGTTCCCGCATCCTCATTAGCTAACAAACACGTATTTAAGTAGGCGGAAGTCTTTTAAAGAAACATTTAATATAGTTCACATCTTTGCGGAACAAGGTAAATTGGCTTAGCGCTTGGCAATTTTTTAAAAGTCCATTTACCTGCCAAAGTCTTTGCTCTCAGGTGCAGGAAGGCTTCAAAGGGATTAGCTTAATTGCTGCTGGCTCATGAGGGCAGGTGTGGCTTATTTGCCTTCACCCCTCCTTTCTGCAGTCCTGACCTTCCCTTTTCACACCTGCGGCTTCAGATTTCTGCCTTCAAAGCACTGCAAATGTCTCTCAAGGAGCTCTTAATATTCCCATCTCATTCTTTGCCTGGATGCATCTTAGGCTTATTGACGTCCATTTGGTCTCAAAGCATTTTGCCAGTGAAAGGTACATATACATATACCTTGGAACATAAGAGGAGCTTTGCTGAGTCAGACAGTAGTCCATTTTGGATGAGGCCATAGAAGGTACATTGGTCAGATTTGCAGACAACACTAAATTGGGTGGGGTGGCTAATACCCCAGAAGAAAGGACTATCATTCAAGAAGATCTGGATAGATTGGAAAATTGGGCCATAGCCAACAAAATGATTCTTAATAGGGAGAAGTGTAAAGTATTATATTTGGTTAGTAAACATGTGATGCATAACTATAAGATGGGGGATGGCTGGCTTGATAGTCGCACAGTCGAAAGGGATTTAAGAGTTCAGGTAGACAATGAGTTGAATATGAGCCAGCAGCACTATATGGCAGCTAAGAAGGCTAATGGGACATTAGGCTACATTGCTAGGAGCACAGAATCCAGAGTAAGGGAAGTGATAATAGTATATTCCACATTGGTTGGACCTTGTTTGGAATATTGGGTTCAGCTCAGTTGAAGGATATTGACAAGTTGGAAGGTGTTCAGAGAAGGGTGTCCAGGATGGTTGAGGGGCTGGAATCCCTGCCTTACAAGGAGAGGTTGGGAGAGTTGGGCATGTGCAGCTTGGAGAAGAGGAGGCAAGAGGTGATGGGATAGCTGTGTTTTAGACATGTTGAAGAGGGGATCAACTTATTTCCTGCAGCTTTAGGACTAGGAGCAATGGGTGCAAATTATGGGAAAGGAGGTTCCACTTAAATATTAGAAAGCATTTTTTGGTAGTGAGGGCTGTTGGCAGATGGAATATGCTACCTCGGAGGGTGGTAGAGTTTCCTTCACTGGAAGTTTTTAGGAGGAGATTGGATGAGAATCTGTCAGGAGTCTGTGATTTTTAAGTTCCTGATGACGAACCTGTTACTTACTCCCAATATTTATTTACTTCATTTGTATTGTGCCTTTCTGCCCAGTGGGAACCAAAGTGGTTTACATTGTTCCCCTCCTCTCAATTTTATCCTCATAACAACCCTGTGAAGTAGGTTGTATAGGGGGGGAGTGTGTGACTGGCCCGGGGCCACCCAGTAAGCTCCCATTGAAACCAGTGTCTCTCAGATCCTAGTCTGACACTCCACCTGCAACATTAGGCTTGCTGCATGTGGATGTTGCAGGCTCACTTGGTTTATTGACCACTCCATGGTACAAGGGACATTTTCAATAATCCGTGCAAAAGTATAGGTTGTTTTCCATGAAATGTTGAGAGGGCATAAAATGCCAGGTGTTTGATCTGCAACGGAGAAAAAAAGATTGTGATTTCCCCCCTCCTTACTGACTTGCTGCATTTGTTGCTTGGTGCTAGAATGTTAGGGTTATTGCTTTTAAGGCCTTAAGGAGTAGATGCTAGGTCTGGGGCTTTCAGAAACCAGCCAGGCCAGCCCAAACTAGCCAGGAGGCAATGCAGTCTGACTGGAAGCCAGAAGTGTGACGAGAGGCTCTGGTATGGCCAAGAAATGAACCCAGAAGGAGCCGTGATGTTGAATGCCAAGCATGCATATCATTCCTGGATCCAAAAGACTGCAATATGCTCTTTCCCTTTCCCCCACTTCTGCTATTCATTTAGATACCGCCAAGATACAGTGATTGAGGGGGAATGCTGCTCTGCATTTTCACACTGTTAGTTGCTTTGTAAGCCCTTCCTGTCTCTCCCCTTGGCTGCCAGTTCTTCTTCCTTCCTCGGTTAGTCACACTGGTGATCCCACCTGATTAGGTATCACAAGTTTAGTACGGTGACATCAAGACAATATATAGTCAACAGGATTCGGCTGAGGACAAGTTAGGGCAATTTAAATGAATGTGAACTTTTTTGTTAGAAATGGCACTATACATAGATATATAAAAGAGGAATGAATTGTTCACACACAGAAGATTCATTGCTGGAAGCAGAAGGGACAGGCTGGGAAGCAACTGCAGTCCCCACCGGGAATAGACTGGAGGACTCAGCAGGCAGGAAGTGTGGCTCTTGACTAGAAAGTGCAGCAGGAGTCCAAAATCAGCACTGTGGTCAGCACATTTGGTGCCAAAGAGAAGGTCAAGCCAGGCCAGGCCAGGCTTCAGCCAGGGACTCCCCCCTCCCGGGACACGGGCTGTTGCTCCAGCACTGGTCTGCACTGCAAGCAGGTTCTTCCTCCTCGTGATTGGTGGAAATCTCTGGCAGATGGATTCCCTCAGTGGCTCCTCCCCAAGGTGGTCCAGGAGGTGTGTCTCTCCCATCCTCTGGATTCCAGGATTCTTCTGCTGATGTCGAAGGGCCTGGGTTTTGGAGAAGCCACTGGCAGACATTTAGTGGTAAGGGGCCATGTAGATATATAGGCGGACATGGCTTCCAGGTTCTCACCATTCCAAACATTGAGATCTGTTGGGAAGCATCTGATGATGCCACTGGGGGCAGGATGGTGACCAGTGATGTCTTGTGGTAAGACCACACTGAATGGCAGTATGAACAATAGAACTTCTACTCACCCCCTAGCTGTTGTCTGCGAATGTGTACCATTGCAGTCATGTGGCTCTGGAGACAGGCTGTTCGCCATAAAACAACGTGGCAATTAACCATGGGAAAGCGCAAATGGGAGTTGAGCTGCTTGTGCCTGATTATGGCCTCCTGTCTCCCATTTATCCACAAGGCCGTTAGCGCATGCAGGGATGAAGCCGTTAAGCAGCTGTCCTTAGACCTGCAGAGATGGGAAGTCACAGGGAGTATAAGACTATATATCTGCAGCACTGCATCTCATTGGCTATCCAGGGAAAGGATTCAGAGTCTTCTTTTTGTTGACTTAATCATAGGCTCTTTTGTTTTCTCAAGTTCTACCAGGGCGTAGGTGTGTGTGTGTATGTGTGTGTGTAATTGGAAACTGTGTTTGGAAAGAGTGGGGGGGGGGTTGGGAGAGAGGGTGATCAATCAGTACTTTCATTACGAAAAGGGGAGATTCCAGAGTCACACCTGCCTGCCAGTCCTTCCCTCCAACCTGGAAATTCCTCCCTTAATTGCACTGTAGCTGATTACTTAGGGCTAAAGGACTCGGCACCTGTGCAAAGTGCATGTCGTCTTGGCACCTAGAGCAGGGGCTATACTTGGCTTCAGTTGATTTCAGTTCTCCTCCCTCCCTCTCTCCCTCATAGAGATAGGCAGTGGGGTTTAAGACTGCTGCATAATCTTCTCCTGCAGCCCTTTTGACATTTGCCGTATCGTATTTCTTTTCTGTAGTGAGAGGTTCTGGAAATTAAGCCTGCCTGAACATTCTGTCTTTCAGCTAACCCCAAATTTCAGGGGAACTGGAGACAGGAGCTTGAGAGCAGTCCCTCGCTGGTCTGTAACCTGTTTATTTACTTTGTTTGTACTCTGCCTTTCTCCTCAGTGGGGATCCCAAATGGCTTAGGTCATTCTCCTCTCCTCCATTTTAGCTATAGAGGCAATTTCTCTGTGAGGGAAAGGGCCAGTCTTCTGACTGTAATGATACAGTCCTGTGAATGCTTACCTGGGAGTAAGCTAAGGTGACCAGATTGTCCCACCTTTGGAGGGACATCTGGGGGCACCTGGCAAATTGTACTTATGTTGAAATTAAAAAATATATATTACAATACAATTTTTGCATTCCATGCGTTCTATGAAACTTTTTGTTGCTCCATATAGACCGAATTTTTAATCAAGAACACCCCCCCCCCCCAGTCAATGGTGTCCTGCTTTACCAATGTTGAAATCTGGTCACCTTAGAGTAATCCCAGCAGACACTGTGAGAATCACTCTAAAGTAAACATGACTAGGATCATGCAACGTGAGGGGCAAACCAGCAAACAGAGTCTGAAAACTCCTGACTCTTGTTCAGAGAAAGAACAAGAGAGAGAGGGAGCCTGCAAGAGCAGCTGAAGCAGCCTGCCCCAGGGCCCGAAAGGGTTACTGCCGCCAGTACAGCTGCATTCTCTGGCAGCAGCAGGCAAAACACAAGTGTGAGACAGTGAGGTCAGCACTGCCGTCCATCGCCCAAGGCCCCTCGCCTGGCAATGTCGGCATTCCAGTACATTCCGGCCTGCCACAATAAGAGCCTTCATTGCTCGGTTTTCCCGGTCCCCCTTGGATTAAGCATGTGAAGTAAAATACGTGTGTGTGTGAGTGTGTTTAGATCTATATATACACACATACAGCCTGGCACAGGCGCACATAACAATGCACTCGAAATAGACTGATGGGAAACTGTCTGCAGCTGTTGCTGCCTAATGCTCCCTAGCTGTGTCAAGCTCATCAGAGAGAGAAGGTTACAGGAGGCACCGTTCGGGAGGGGTGCGTTGCCAGGGAGAAAAGCAGGCGGGAGCCATATTGCGTGCAGTCGTTCCCCTGATGCTGAACGCCTGCCGATGGAACGAGATGGGCATTGGCAAGGAAGGGGGGAGGGGGGAGAGAGAGACTAAGAAACACAAAATGTAAATGCCACAGGTATGGAAGGTTTTATGGGAAAGGATCTGGCACATCTGAAAAGAAGCGTACAAGGCACAATTAGCCCTGGCTGATAAAAATGGAACCACCAGATGTGCATCATGCTCTGTATTGCAGATGTTGAGGATCAAGAGCAGGGGAACGCCCTCGCCACCACCTTCTGTCTCTGGGACGCTTGTGCAAGAGGATGCTAGTTTGGGGCCAGAAAATGCTCACTGTCAGATGTAGTTTCATGGAGACATTTTCTGTTATTTGGAGCAACCAAAGCAGCCTACTTGTCAAAAATTGCCTCTGGGACGACTGTTTATTTTTACTGACAGCCAAGCAATTCTGGTGTTTTTCAGGTGAAGAAAGAAAGTAGACAGAATCCCTAGTTGTGATTCATATAACATTTATTCTTTTCAAGGCCTGCTCTTTACAAATGCTGGCGGTGAAAGGAGATCACACAAAGGGCTACTGAGTCACAGGGATGGCCCATGTTCTACGCATGCCACTTCATGGTGCGGACTGAAATATTGAAGCATAGTTTCTGCTAGAGGAGGAGGTGTCCATTTGGTCAAATACAGGCAAGTTTCTAGATCACACTTGCAGTTCACTTAGGGAGGCCAGTCCCCACCCTCCGGGCTCGGCCACTGGTGGAGGATGAGAGGGTAGGGTGGCCAGATCCAGGCTGAGAAATTCCTGGAGACTTGGAAATAGAGCCCGAAATAGACAGGGACCCCAGTGTGGTACAATGTCATAGAACAGAGGTGGCCAAACTGGCTCTCCAGATGTCCATGGACTACAATTCCCATGAGCACATCCTGGCATGGTCTCATGGGAATTGTAGTCTGTGGACAACTGGAGAGCCACAGTTTGGCAGACCTTTCCAAACATCCATTTACTCCAGGGAGACTGATTTTTGTAGTCTGGAGATGAGCTGTAATTCCAGGGGATCCCTAGGTCCCATATGGAGACTAGTATCCATAAGTTCACTCAGGGCAATGATCAAGAAGTCTGTCCATAACTCTGCATGAACTGAATTCTGAAAGAATTCTCTGCAGTGTGCCTAGTTTCAGAGAGTAGCTGTGTTGTTTTGCAGTAGAACAAGGGGCTTCATGTTTCGGCTTCCTGACTACCAAGCCAAGACAGAAAAAGTTCTCTGTAAGTAGAGAATTTGGAAACCACCACTATGGCAGCAAACAAATCTTAATTTATTTCAACTGTTCTCCAAAGAGCTTGGACGCTGGATTCCCTTTCCCAATTTTTATCCTCACAACAGCCCATTGCAACAGGTTAGAATAGATGAAGAGACAGTGGCTTTGATCTGCTGGAAATTTCCATCCACTGGAAATAACCTCTGTGCCTCCCCCTCCCCCTGCAGTCCAGAATGCTCCTCAAAACGCAGAAGGGAAGAACGGACACAAAAACCCTTCCCCCTCTGTCGGTGAAAATCTTATGCAGGATCTAAATTAGCAGCTGGCTCAAACTCAGCCAACACGCTTTTGTGGCCGCACTGGGATGTGAATTGGCCATCCCCATCAAAGTCCAGTACTCCGGCCACCGCACCACACCTCACTGCTTCAGAATCTGAGGAGAGCCCCTCCAATGGGCTCCTTGTTCATTCCCTTCCCTCTGTTTGTCTTCCCTTTAACACTTGTGCTGGGGAAGGCTTTGATCTGGTGAATTCCTGGAGGCGGTCCTGGCTGAGTTCTCTCCCCCTCCTTCGGGCTGGGACAGAAAGATCTCAAACTTGGAAAGCATCAGAGGGGTGGGAGGCGGGGCAGAGTGGAAAATAGCCTGCCCTGTGAAAGCAGCGGAGTGGTGTCTTCCCTCAAAGGCATGCCGGGGCCTTGTGGACAAGTTTAGATTGCAAAATCCTAATCGGGAACTGGAAGGGGGCGAGGCTGAAAGTTTAATGTGGGATAAAAATGCAAACCCTTTAATCACTTCATGTTTGACTTAACCTTGCCTTGACTCTGCAGAGATAGCACTAAGCAAGGATGAGCTTGTATTAGAAACAGGATTCTCCCTCTCTTGCTCGCCAGCCCTGAGCACGATTGCTAAAACCCACCCATGCAAGCAAATCCTCCGTATTGATTGCTGGCTCTTGAGGGCAGGACACGGAGACTTACTTCCCTTGCTGCTCCATTCATGCAACTGGGTCCCAGCCAAGTGCCCAAATTATCTTTGCTGGAATGTGCTCACTTTAGTTTGGGCTGATCGTGCTCCCCTCTGTGTTCAAAACAGCCTTAAGGCACTTCAGCTGCTGCAAGACCAGAGCTGACCCATTGCAGGAGGATCTGGTGCCATCTAGCTCTGCCTGGGATTTCACATTCCTTTTCCATACAGAAACTCCTGGGTGCGGCAGTGATCTGGCCAGCACTGTACAAAACGGCCCCTTTGACAACTGTCCAAGTCGGCTCAGAAGCTGCCTGTGACCCCTGCCTCTCCGTCCGGAGCACAGCCCTGATTCTTCTGCAAACAGAGCAGTGCTTCAGATGATGGACTCTTTGTAGTGAGGGGAAACAGGCTGAGCTGAGTAAGGAAGTTCTGAGAGGCCATCTATTCCACTCACCATTAGTCGACACTCCTGCTCCTGGGCAGAATACGGATTCCAGACTCCATGGCCTTTGCTAGAATCCTTTTCTTTTTTTATACTTGTGAACCTTCATTTTGTGCGTGAAATAATGAGATGCTTTCCTGCCGTTTGGGAGACTTGCCTGTAATACTGCAGCATTCCTCCTCTGCAGGCTTTGGTAAGGAGACAGAAGGATGGATCTGGAAGGAAAGGCAAGCTAGGGAATCAGACCTCTTCGTGCTACTTGCCACTTAATGGTCAGTATTGACCACCCTTCCCCACTTGGGCAGGGGTTGCATTATGCGTGATTGGAGGGCCTGTTTCTTGAGCAAGGGCTGTGTTTCACTTTTTGACAGGCATAAACAAAGGTGTCAGCCAAAGAGGCGCAGCTGTGGAGGGGCGGCGCCTTCACACTCCAGTGCCAGGCCACGGCTGCTCCGGAGACGGATGGATCGAGATTATTAGAAAGTATTATTGAGCGGGGACTGAAATTACACTGCAGGTTCCAGGGGCTTAGTCATCCAAAGGGAGCGGGAAGACGGCAGACATAAAGCCACCTAGCGCCAGCTGTATTTATTAAATCTCCGGACAAAAGAGACTCTCAAGCAGCGGATTGTGTTTAGGGAATGAGTTATGTGTGTGTTTCTGTGCTGGTGAGGGGAACATGGTAGAAAGCATCCCCCCATTCTGCAAATGAAACAGCAGCCACAACACCCCCACCGGTGTTTGTGGGGCAAGAGAGTCCTGCCTGCTTTGGAGGGAACTGGGTGTGGTGGAAGAGCAGCAGCTCTTCCAGGGTGGCCAAACTGGGGCGCTAGCACACGACAACAGCTGTAATCCATAAATAGCTCCCTTGGCAGGAAGGGGAAACAAGCCAGGACATGGGAGGCATGATGCGGAGGCATTAGTATTTGCCAGAGGAGACCCACCAGAGGATCTCAGAGTGCTTTGGAGGCAGCCAGGCATTAATTCCAGAGGGGCAACCGTGTGAGTCTGTTGCCACAAAACACAAGTCCATTGGCACCGTAGAAGACTGACAACATTTTCCCTGGTAGGAATTTTTGTTTAACAGAGCTCACTTCTTCAGGTACAAAGAAAGAACCCTCCTCGTTAAGCATGAAACAGTCCAGGGAGCACAGCAGTCTGGCTCCTGTTGAGCAGCAGAGAAGCTGGCCGCAGAAGGAGTCAGGGACACCTGAGAGGGGGAAGACAAACAAACAGACAAATAAAAAGATGGTTACAATTTGGGCAGGGAGCTTATGCCTAGATTCTAAACAAATGGTTACAGAGGGATGGTGACGGGGAAGCTAACCCCTTTGGCCTGTTTTTGTGATAGAGGTGACCCTTGCAAGTCTTCTGTAAGGACCAGCTGTCACGACAAACTGCTTGGCTTGGCCAGTGTCTCCTAAGACAAGGATGGCTGTGAGAGACTGTCAGGGTGAGCTCAACACATTTTGCCAATTCAACAATACCCCTCCCATGACCCCTGGTAGGCTCTAATGCATTTCTTGCAGCACATCTTGGAGTCCTCTAGCCGCACAAGCGGGGAAGGGCTGGCCTTCTATTGAATCAGGCCATGGGCCCAGCAAGGTCTGTAATTGTCTACCCAGAGGCCAGGGTCTTGGAGAGAGGTCCTTTGCATCACCCACTGCCAGATTCTTTAAACTGGTGGTGCCAGGGATTAAACCTGGGGCCTTGTGCATATCAAGCTGATGCTCTGCCCTGAGCCACGGCCCCACAAACCCACTCCCCACAAACCTCTACCCACCCTGACCTCGCTGGGCTGAAGTGGTACAGGTCCAGAAGGCAACGTTCACATGTTATCCTCTGTCAGTTTGGTGTCCCCAAACAGTTGCTTGGGTTCATTGGGTGCTGAACCTTCCTTTGGTTACCATGATGATCCTGAGTCTGTATGCACAGTCAATACATTGCACCCGTGCTGTTTGACCAAGGGCAGAACAGGCTGGTCATCCCAGGATCATCTGTCTGATTGATAAAAAAAGAAGGAAGCCTGGCTGTTTATTTAAATGAGGTTCCGGCAGTGCAAATTTACACCGAGTCAGCAAAACCACGCAAATCACAAAGGGTATTTGTTTACGGATGAATTATTCAGCGGGTTTGAATAGTGGCTCTGCAAGAATAACTCAGTGAGCAAATATTATTACGTATAGGCAGACATTCTTCTAAGCACAAACTAAAATCAGGATCGTTCTTGGGAGAATCCTTTGTTTCTGAAAACTGCGGAGGCAAAATAACACTTGGTATCTCTGTTACTAGGACTAGGTGTCCCAAAGCACTTAAGAGATGAAAATGTGCTCTACTTTTCTGTATTCTCTTGTGCACAGACAAATCTAGAGGCTGTTACTCATGCAGAATCCTCCTTCTGGAGATTGTTTAATATCTTTGCCTTAGAACCCAGCTGATGCTAAAATGGCAAGCAAAATATATTGCCGAATCTTATGATGAAGATTCGGGCATCTGTGCTTTATATGAACCTCCTTATGATCCTTAGAACTTTCATGATGAATTTCTGGTCTTATTATCTCCCTAATAGTTATGGCAGCCCCAGAAGACAGAGCAGAATTATTTTGCCCATATTACAGGTGGAATTAATAGCAACTGGTTAAGACCACCAAGGGAGTTCACGGATGAGGCAACATCCTATTAACACTTTACAAGGATTCTGGGTCCTCCCCCAGTCCTGTCTAGCCAGCGTGTGCTGAAAGGCCTGTGCTGAAATTTAATTCTTAAGCACATGGCCAAAAGGGACTCCTCACAGAAGTGAGGGAATGGGCTCCGAAACACCCCCCCCCCAAAGTGACCCATTGAGTAGGGCCTTAGACTGGAGGGCTGACTTAGAGCTCTTCACCCCCAGGAAAAACATGCTATTTACAGCCCAACGTGGACTCTGGACCTGACTGATTCTTCTTTCCTGCATGAATCTGCCTGCCAACTTAGACCTTCTCTGTGTGGACCACGTCTTTGGGAGGGAGCCTGTGGCTCAAGGGCAGAGCATCTGAGTTGCATGGAGAAGGTCCCAGTTTTGACCCCCCCACCCACCCCCCAATCTTCATTTTAAAAAGATCAGCTAGTCAGTGATGTGGCAGACCTTGAGGCCCTGGGCAGCCACTGGCAGCTGGAACAAACTCAGTAGAAGGCAGCTTTGCATGTTAGGCAGGCAGCCACCAGAGGTAGAGTCCGTTTGTTTGTGGAAGATCCATGGGCAATCCTCTGCTCTGGGACTGCTGCTCTGGGGGTTGTTTTTCTGGAACCCAGCCTATTTGGCTGTCCGTTCCTTCATTCTGGGATTTTAATTTTTATGTTTCACAGTGCAGAATTGTGCCCAGCTCCTTTATTAGCAGGCACTGGCAGGGATGGGCATTGTGCTTGAAAGCACTGCAGAGTCTGCCTAATGACTTCTGAGCTCCATTCAAGGTGAATACTTATGACTTGAAAAGCCCTTGGTGACTAGCGAACCTCCAGCCTGCAAGACTGCCTCTCCCAATGTGTTCTGGTGTGGCAGCTCTGGGCCTCTGAGTAAGGCCTCCCTAAGGCGACATGGAGACTGATGGGTCATTGCCTGTCCAGATCAGAGCTTTCTCTGCAGTGGCCCCTGGATTATAAAATGGGGCTCCTGGAAGTGTCAAGACGCCTTCCAGGTGGTTGGCATTTCAAGGCAAACGTATTTATGAAATCCTTCCTAACATGCTTCTGGTGACTAAGAAGGGTATGAGATGGTTAGAAGAAGAGCTGGGGTTTTTGGACCCTGCTTTTTACTACCTGAAGGAGTTTCAAAGTGACTTAGATTGCCTTCCCTTTGCCTCCCCACAACAGATGCCCTGTGAAGTAGGTGGGGCTGAGAGAGCTCCGAGAGAACTTTGGCTGCATGTGGAGGAGGAGTGGGGAATCAAACCTGGTTCTCCAGATTAGAGGCCGCCACTCCTAACCGTGACACCAAGCTGGCTCTGGGAAGTGGTGCCTTTGTTTGATTTATTTGACATGTAGTTGAATGAACACTGTAACCTGCCTTAAGTTTCTGAGGGAAAAGTTAGGAGAAAAATGGCATCAATCAAGCACTCATTCAATCCATGGCATGCTTTTAATACAGTGTTATGTTCTGCCTTGATTTGCCTCAAGGGCAGGTAGAAACCGTATAAAGCAGTTTTTGTGTGCAAAGAACTTTAGTCTTTGGGCAGAGGACAATTCATTGGAAGCCCCCCTATGCAAGGCCCAGGAAATTCCCCCGTGTCACTTGGATGTTTACCCCACTGGTGGCACCGAGCTGGGCTGCTGCTGGGGGGTTGTGACGGGACACTTTGCTTCTTCACTTCCTGCATCCCCATGGGGAACATTTCCAGTGGTGCACCCCATCTGCCTTGGATTTCTGCCTCTAGACCAGGCAACTGGGGTGGGGGTTAGTTTTTTCCTGTTCAGGAATGCAGTAGCAATACTGTGTTCCTAAATGAAAAAAAAAATGCCCAGACAGCTTGGTGGTGCTGCCCAGTACCATGGAGCCTGCCAGGGCATTTTTTTTGTCCCTGACAGGTTGCTGTATTCAGGGGAGGAGCCGGGCCTGGATGGCCTGACTCTTCCCCTGCCACATGGACCTGCCCTGACCAAGTCCCTGTTGTCATCTGGGGCAAAAAAGGGAATGTGGATATATCAGCGTTCCCTTGCTGCAGGACAACAGAGTGCCTGACTTGGGCCACACCTTGGATGGGTCCGACTCCCTGCTGATGTCATGCAAAACTGGGAATTAGCCCTGCCACTGGAAGAGTGGTAAGGTGGAGCTAACGTCCAGTGCAGAAAAGGTCGTGGAGAGCTTTTCAGCCCATATGTACATGAGCAAAACAGTGTGCTTGACTAGGGGCTCTGAATCAATGTTGGGAAGCTGATTTATAACCTTCCTGGGCTTTCCCATGCATGTGTGACTTCAGTTAGAGAGAAAGAGAGCACAGCTTGCTCAAGGCTATCCAATCAGTCCATGGTTGATAGACTGAAGCCCAAATCTCCCAGATGTGACAGTGTGTTCACTGCACCATGCTGATTCGTTTTTCCGCATGTAGCCTGCTTGCATAATATTCAGATGCAGAAGCACATTTTCTCCTGTCTCTGAAGTTGTTGCTCCCGGCTGGGGAACTAGTTTTGTCTGGGGAGAGACCCAAGGCTTTACTTTCAAGTCACATCAAGCACTGGCAGCATCCCGAAAGGAAAATGTGAACGTGTTTTAGGAAATCTGGAGCATCCCTTTCTGCATCTGGAGCACAGTTGTTGCTAGTGTCTCCGATTCCTATAGAGACTAGAAGTCAGTAAGTTCTCATGTCCACTCTGTACAGATAGATTATTCCTTCAACTGGACCTTGTTTTATTCTGGTCTCTCTTGTTACAGCCCTCCCCTCTCTGTTGCAGATAAAATCAGGCCTAATGGTTGTACCTGCCGTGCATCTGTAGGTTCTGACTCATGAAAACTGATGCTGAAATACAAGCTAGCCTTTACAAGCTAGAATCTGGGTTGGTACACGCTTTCTTGCTGCTGGCTTTGTATGTGTACAAGCTGTTTCCCACTCTAGGTTACATGTTCTTTGCTTGACCTCTGCTTTGACTCTGCTCCATTAACAAGAAGACCACTAGCAATAGAAGACGTTGGTTCTTATACGCCGCTTTTCTCTACCCGAAAGAGTCTCAAAGTGGCTTACGTTTGCCTTCCCTTTCCTCTCCCCACAACAGACACCCTGTGAGGTGGGTGGGGCTGAGAGAGCCCTGATATCACTGCTCGGGCAGAACAGCTTTATCAGTGCTGTGGGGAGCCCAAGGCCATCCAGCTGGCTGCATGTGGAGGAGGAGTGGGGAATCAAACCCAGCTAGCCAGATTAGAAGTCCGCACTCCTAACCACTACACCAAGCTGGCAACATTTCTGACTCGAGGCTAAAGTCAAGATTAAATGTGTACAAGGATGATCTGGCAAACAAAGGTTCCAAACACCAGCCTCAACTGCAAATGGATACGACCCAGAATATTTTGATATTTATACATCCGTTTTCTAGGGATCAAGTGAGCATACCACATAATTCTCCTTTCCTCTTCTTGATCTTCACAATAACCATCCTGTGAGGTAGATGTGACTGAGAATACTGGACAGAGGGCCACCACGTAAGTGGGAGATTTGAACCCAGGTCTCCTTGATTGTAGTCAGCCATTCTAACTGCTACACCAGGCTGGCTGTCGACTGACAGAAGGCGAGGAAGGAGGGAAATATGGCAATAACTGATTCATTCTCATTTTCTGTACCTTTTCTTCTTTTCACTCTTCATCGGAGCAGAGCAAGAATAAGCCTTGTGGGTGGTACATAAATGTGTGTGTGTGTGTGTGTGTGTGTGTGTGAGAGAGAGAGAGAGAGAGAGAGAGAGAGAGGGGCTCTCTCTCATGCTATTTGTGGATTTGGGGCATTTGGATCAAAAGCCGCCGTCTGGACATGAGATGAAGATCTTCAAGATCCGTCATGCCCAGGTGACGAATGGACAGGTGGCGACACCTATGGCAAATGCCAACTCAGCTATGACAGGGACATTTGCTTCCCAAGGCCCTCAACTGCTTCTGCCTCCAGGCCAGCCCTCACAGGTGCTGAGTCAGCAGCATCTGACAAATTAGTCAACAGGATGACTGCTGGGCTTCTGGTAATTAACATTGACAAAGCTCCGCATGTTTCCCCTTTTGCTTGAGAGACCGAGGAGAGAGAGAGAGAGAGCCAGAGGGAAAAAGGAAGGCCCAGGTTTGCCTTTGCAAGTGGTAGATTCCGAGAGGGGAGGTCTATAAATCGGCCAAGAAAATGAACACTAACATTTCCACTCCTCCTGGCTCAGATGCTTGGGGGCCGCAGCCAGCCCTTAGGAATCAAACCTGCCAAAGACCAATAGTTAAGGGAGGAGGATCAGTAGGAGGCTTGGATACTAAGAGAGCTTATTTGGAAGTCAGTCACTGGGATACCATGGCACTTCTGAAGCTCAGGTACATAGGATCAGCCTGTTGGGAAGAGAATATGGAGAAAGGAATGGGATCAGGGAAGTTTGCAGGACCTTTCTAGAGGAGTAAGGATAAAAACAAGCAGAACAAAACACAGTGCTTTGTGGCAGGACTCCGGCTGGGGACAGGAAGTGTACAACTGGAAGCTGTCGAAAGGTTACAGAACAGGATGTGACATGCTCTGAGATGGGAATCAGGATTTGACCCTGGTTGGGCTCTGAGGTTATTTCCTCAAAACTCCCTGGTAAGGTCATGACCTTTGTGACTCACCATGACAGTCTTGCCTTTGAAGCAAGGGACTCTTTTGTTGTTGAAGCCATGTGAGTGTCTCTTCCCAGCATTCAGTTGTCCATAGCATGGGGATGAGAATACCAGGAGGACCTTACCCCTGAGAGCAGCATTATTGAGTGCCTTTCTCAGCGTGCAGCATCATGTCCATAATCTGTTGAGCATTTGGATGCCTTGAGTTAGTCCAGGTTAAAAGTTAGGAAACCTGCTTTTAACCACAGTAAGAAGCTCCTTTAAATGGTGAATAACTTGTTCTTGTTGCATGCAACTAATGACTTACTTGTGAAACACACCAAAATAGCAGACAGGGAGCAGGGTGGATCCCGTCAGCTTTTTCATTCATCCATCTCCTTCATTCATGCCTCTTCCAAATGGCTTTCATGCTCACAGGTCCCATGAGCGGCATTATAGCATTTTATTTGGCGGCCACTGGGGGATCCTCCTTTCTTTATTTTTATTAGTGGAAAAGCTGGTTGGATCTACCCTTTTATGCTTACTCCTGTCGGATAACCTGCAGCTCTAGGGAGTGTTTGGATCTGGAAAATGTCATGGGGACCCCCTCAGTACTGAGACTCCTGAACACCCTGAGAGCTACAATCTACTTTTCTCCTGGGCCGCTGGAGAAGCTTTAAAGAGCAGCAGTGGGAGAAACAGTAACCTCCGAAGACTGGGGCAAGGACCTTCCATGTCATCATTCCCTAGTGTTTTCATCAGTCACCACTGCCTGACAATACACACACACACACACACATCATCTTAATGAGATCTTTTCCAGCCTCTTTCCATGAGACTCAGAGGTCTCTTGTTGAGGAGGAGGGCAACATATACTTTAAAAACAGCAAAAGAGAGGAGAACCTATCACACCTCTGAGGGCTCTCAGTTGGAGAATTTTCTTTCTCCCTCCCTAAGCCTAGAGTTGGAACCTGTGCTGACAGTGTGTGAAGGGATTGCCTTCAGCAGGGTAAGACTCCAGTGCCCCTCCTGGAGGACAGGGGACCCACCAGAAACAGCACGAAAGAGGGGAAGTGGCAAAAATTGCCTTACCTCCATTAGCAGAAATGTTTATTATTATTATTATTATTATTATTATTATTATTATTATTATTATTATTATTATTATTATTATTATTATTATTTAGTTTTAGATTTATTACCCACCACTCCTAGGACCGGCTCATGGCAGGGTACATTTTGTCTACAATAAAACCCCTCTTAAACCCCATTAAAACACACCAGGACATAAAACCATACAGCAAAAATCATTTTTTTTTTGCAGAATCCAACCACATTTCTAGAAAAAGCGGTTTTAGAGATAATGTCACTGGAAACTCAATTCTGCCCCTGAGCATATATTTGCCTGGGAGTTATAGTATAATGCTCCTCTGTGAAATAATAATGCTCCTCTGTGAAACATTTGTTGGAAATGCATGCCTGTCACATTCACACTGCGTAGCATTTAAAACATCTCAAGAATATGTCCCCAAATGCAGCATTTGACGTGGCTCTAAACGTTATAGCTAAAAGCCATGCAAACTAAATTCTACTACAACTATGCATTTGTTGAGAAAGGTTCAGATTGAAGAATGCTTATATGGGAGATTCTGTTGATTCCAATATAGTGTATGATTTGAGTCAGGGGTAGTCAAACTGCGGCCCTCCAGATGTCCATGGACTACAATTCCCAGGAGCCCCTGCCAGCATTTGCTGGCAGGGGCTCCTGGGAATTGTAGTCCATGGACATCTGGAGGGCCGCAGTTTGACTACCCCTGAGTAGCAAACGTACATTTACTTGCACATTGTCAGTTAATCCTGTTTATCCGTGCTGAAGACTTCCTAAATGAGGAAGTCTTCCATAACAGAGTGGCAAGAAGGGGGAAGGCAAGGATGACAAGCCCCACAGAATCTCAGTGAGCCATGGAAATAAAAGCCATGTTGCTCAGGTGCCTGCACTTGGACATCAGGGTCCGAAGACACACTTAAATACAACTCATTCTAAAGATGTGAAAAACAAGAATTTTGAAGATGTCCGGAGGCGGAGCGAGGGGGAGGGAACAAATACATTTCCCATTTGGTAGTGAAAGAATGGGTTTGTGAATGTATCCATTTCTGCACAGCTTGTCAGCCATTCAGAAACACGAAGAGAGTCTGTCATGATGGGCAGAGACACGGTCTATCCATCATCTAGCTACACCTTAGCAGCTCGCCTTGCCTCTTAGTTCAAACAAGTCTTATCTTAAAATGTGGATTTATTTGTTTTCATAATGAACTATTCAGCTCTTGGAGAGATGTGGCAGGGTGGAGATGAGGCAGCCAGGGTCAGGGTGGTGGGGGCAATGGAAGGACCGCTATGACAGAACTGTATATATCTCCCCATCACTGACCACATTTGGACTGCAGAGGAATTCACGTTTAATCAATAAAACCAGAGTCCTTTAAGACCAACACGCCTTGAATACATCTTTGTTGGTCTTAAAGGTGCTACTGGACTCTGATTTTATTGTGCTACTTCAGACCAACACGGCTATTCATTCGAATCTACATTTAATCAAGCCCTTGATAGGATCCCAAATTCTTCTCAAGAGCTGGTTTGCAGGCGGCAATGGACTGAAAGGTATTCTTGCAACAACCTTTCCCTGCCTGGTTTATTTTCTATCCCTCCTCCTTTCTGTCGCTGTGCAGCAGAGTGGCCATGGATGGGCACAGGGTGGGGGAGTTGTTGACGGAGAGGGAGCTGAGCCGGCATTTGTCATGGGGCTCTTTGTCCTCATCATGACTGTAGCACCAGCTGTGCGTGTGGGGAGGGGGAAGGTAATGCACAAGGGGGGGGGGTAGTGAGAGGGGGAAAGAGCCTCCGGCTGCTTAACAGCTGACCTATAGTTATTTTTAACTCTGGAATGCTCCGGAGGAGCCCCCCCCCCTTGGCAAATGGCAGTTTGTGAATTCATCAGCGAAAGGGTTGAAGGGCATCCGAAAAGACCAGCAGGGCAGTCCGAGGCGGCTCTTTCAAGGACCTGGTATAGGAGGGAAGCAAGCAATGGAGGCCGGGGCCTCTGTTCTCATTCCCGGATGAGAAGCCACTGCTCTGCAGCACAAGGAAACCGGTGGAACCCGATGGAAAGGCACAGGCGACGTTTCACGTTTCAATGTGGGGAAAGCACAAGAGAGATTTTTGGGAGATGAATGTGTAGAAAGGTGTAGAAAGGTCAGCATGGCATGGAAGTCTGGTCTTGCACGCATTCATGGTCAAACTGAGGGGGGGGGGAAACGGAGTGTGTTTTGAGAGCAAACGTTTATGTTCCAGCCTAGCAGCAGCTAATGAATTAGTATCCTGTGTTCAAAGCAGTGGGGGGAAGTGTGCAACTTGATGCCAATCATGGACACTCCCAAAGGGGCCCTAGTGGCTACCTGCCAGGGTGACACTCCCACATTGCGCAAGCCTGGCAAGTGACTGCAGAAATGCTGTGACAACCACATAGTGCATTTCCTCTTAAATGCACGATGAAAAAGTGCACACTCAGGAAAAGCTCCTCAAATCTGCTCTGTGCCAGTCAGTGAAGGCACGGCAGCAGCCTGGATCTGCAGCCACAAGCTCGGAGGCTGGAAATTTCCATCAGCTCAAAGCTAGCTGGCAACATAGCAGCCTGGGAATCAGACAGTGCAAAAGAAGGCAGGCTGGCCGGCCTTGCCAGTGGTCTCATCCTGGCAGCCTGCAGAGCTGCATGTTGAATTCCCATAAACACACAAAGCCTAACCATGTGGGAGTGTCCTGGCCCACCACCATCAGAATTGCTTGTCCAAATGGCATGACTTTCAGGATCTTGGGTCTCTCCCCAAGCCCACTGTGTAAGACCACATGCAATGCAAGTACTTGCTCCAGGTCCTGTGCCACAGTTTGCTTCCACACAAACAATGATGTGACCTCTGCACACAGCATGGTAGTACAGCTGACTCCCGCATGAGCGAGAATGCACACCATAACAACCCTCAAAACACCAAGGGGGAAAATCACCACCCAGTAAAATGCAAGAGCTTTGTGGGGTTGAGTCCCAATCATCAGACAATGTCTGGGAAGGGGGAGTTGCTGCCAACAAACATTTTGGATTTAAAAAGGGGACAGCGAGATTGGAACACAGGCCTCAGATTCCACAAAGCAACACCATCGCCAGATATCAAGCTGAGCTGATGAAGCTGCCTTATATGGAGGCATCTATACTGATGGTGTAGTGGTTAAGAGCATTGGCCTCTAATCTGGAAAACCAGGTTTGATTCCCCACTCCTCCACATGCAGCCAGCTGGGTCATGTTGGGTCAGTCACGGTTCTCTCAGAGCTTTTTCAACTTCACCCACTACCTCACAGGGTGACTGTTGTGGGCAGAGGAAGAGAAGGCAATTTTAAGATGCTTTGACACACCTTCAAGTAGTAAAAATGTGGGGTACAAAAACCCAGCTGTTCTTCAGGTGACCCTGCAGAGTTTTCAAGGCAAGAGACATTCAGAGGTGGTTTGCCGTCTACACCATGAACTTGGATTTCCATGGAGGTCTCCCATCCAAATACTAGCCAGAGACAACCCTGCTTACTGAGCAGTGCTTAGCTTACAAAATCTGACAAGATGGGGCCAGCCTGAGATATCCAGATCAGGGTCCATGGTTACCTAGTGTGGAGGGAAATGCTCTCTGCAGAATTCAGAGGCTCTTTCCCCATGTCCGTGTGGAGGGAAATGCTCTCTGCAGAATTCAGAGTCTCTTTCCCCATGTCCGTGTGGAGGGAAATGCTCTCTGCAGAATTCAGAGGCTCTTTCCCCACGTTCTACTTTCTATGGCCCTGGACTTGCTGTTTGTTCTCTGCATGAAATGTAAACCTCATTAACTTATCTAGGGGGGTACGTGGAAGCAGATGAAGATGTGATGCTGCCTTACGCTAAGTCAATGTTGTCTGCCCTGACTGGCAGAGGTCCAGGGTCTCTCCGGCAGAGAAAGGACCTTCCCATCATGCTGCTATGCAAAACCGGTTTGCTGGAGATGCCAGCGGTTGAACTTGAGACCTTTTGCATGCAAAGCACATGCTTTACCGCTGAGCCGTAGCTCCCCCTCTAAATAGGATTTGATGAAAAATGTGTTTGGTAGAGCTCTCCTATGCTCTTCACTGTATGGTATAAAGAGGGTGGGGAAGTGTTCCTGTTTTTCTTATTGTGCAGGAGTGCTAGCAACGATATCTAATAGCCTTCAGTGTCAAATTTTGGCAGCAGTGACCATTCCTAGCTAGGGAAAATGGGAGACATGTGATATGGTGAAAATAGCCATCCTAAAATAACACAGCGCTCCCCCTCCTCCCGTTTCCCCCCTCCCCTCACACGCTTCTTACAGTAGCTTCTCCTGTTTTCCAAAGCTCTCAGCTGTTTATGTTCGTCTCAGGCAAAGGAGGCTGGTTGCCTGGATACCAGCAGCACTTCTGATGAGCAGCTTGGTTCCCCCTCCCAAGGGATTCAGGCTGCAGCTTCCCCACCCTGCAGTATCGCTGCCTGCCTCAGTGATGAAGACAGAAGCTGAGCATGTTGAAAGGCCTACAAGGCTTCACAATTTAATAAAGGAGAGAGAGAGAATCTGCAGACTGGCAAGACTCTCCATTTCCTCCAAAAGCACAAGCAACAGTAGAGATCGCAACACACTCAATTCAGACCATATAACATTTCTTGTTTTTTTTTGGGGGGGGGGGTAGGCAGCAGGGAAAGCAACCCTGGCACCACAGATCCGAGATTTTGTTTTTAACAAATGAGGAGTCTTGGCAAATGGCACAAAAGAGGATCCCTTTTAAGTAAACAATTTAATGCATGTGCGCATTGTGTGGCCCATCCCACAGAGGCAAAATGTTACAGTGGAATGCGCCGGGAAGCAATAGCAAAATATGAGTCCCATGTCTTGAGTGACAAAGGGAGAGCCTTATCTTTTTTTTTTTTTTTGAGGGGGGGAGATATCCTTAAAAAGAAACCTAAAACCAGAACTCATTTCTACAAGGGGGAGGGGAATGGAAAGTATGGAAAGCCGGAAAACATTCTGGCTGAATGAAGGCTGACAAAAATGTGTGTAATGGGAAAGAACTGCATGAATAATGCAGAGCGGGGCTTGGGCCGAAGAAGCCTGTCAGGCTGTCTCTGTGTCCTCTGATGCAGCTTCTCAATGTGAAATCAAGGAGAAGTGGAAGGAGGGTGAAAAAGTCTGTACCGTCACCTTTGGGGGCTTAAGATTTGATTAACAATTCCGTCCGCATCACAGAGCATTGCTTCTGTGCCTCTGATGGATTTCTGCGTCAGAGCTGTGAGTTATGCCTAGTTCACACATGCATGCTCGTGGCATGTGGTGCCAAGCGGGGGCTTGCATGTGCAAATGTATTTATTCTTCTTTAGCCTTTCAGTGCAACCATTTGCAAGGCCGCATGAGCTACTGCAGATCACACGCTGCAGACAGAATTTTCCGATCACCTTCAACAATATGTTTCAGTGGAGTCAATCGACATGTTCTGCTGTGAGTCACCAAGGGTCAAATAATTGCGTGGTGAGGAATCAAGTGATGTACATGCTTGTACAAACTGGCCCAAAGGCAGCTATTGATCCAGGCTAGGGAGAAAGAACTATTCAAAACTCATCCTGATATGCAACACCTTACATTTCAAAAGGGGGAAGTTGCCGGTGTCTTATTGGCCTGAGGGTTCTTTTGTTACTACGATTTACACAACTTCTATGTAAGAAAATGCACAAAAAGACATTGCAGTTGCATCCTGTTTCCATGCATGCACACTTTCTAGGAAGCCTGGATGTAGCTCCCCAAAGTCTGTGCATACTTGTACTCACAATGAACCAGTGTGGTGTAGCAGAGTTTTGAAACTGAATAATGTCTGTTCTGACTGGATGTGGCTCCCCAGGGTATTGGGCAAAGAACAATTTTTTTGCAGCATCTGATATCTGACATCCTTTAAATGGTGATGATGAAAACTGAATACCACCCAAGTGCTATTTGGGGCTGACCCTCTTAGTTTCCAAGCCTCAATGAGATCGGGCCATCCAGGTGGAGTCACTAGAGTTAAGGAACGGTAGTGAAATTGAACAGACATGGTATTACCTCTTTAAACCGCCCGTGACAACGCGGGCGCCACGGACTAAATAAAAGGCTAAGGGATTCTAGGGCAGTATGTGTCCTTGATGAGGAAGAGTCCGAATTGGACCCTTCCTCCGAACAGACAATCGGAAGGACAATTCGGCAGGCGCGCAGCGCCTGCCGATTGGTCCCTCTGATTCCCAGCCCCAGGAACTGCGAGCCGCGCGCAGCACGGCTCGCAGTTGCTCCCTTAGCCGCTGGCCTGGCGCGTCGGAGGCGCGAAGCGCCTCTCGCCGCGTCAGACCACCGCCCAAGGGAGCCCCCGGTAGTCGCATAGAGCGCGGCTGCCAGGGCCTCCCCGCTACAAGCCTGCACGACGGAGCGGCCTGTGCACCTGGCCAACGGCCCGCCGGACGAACAGGCAAGCTGCCGCGGCCCTCCTCTCTCCTTTCCCCTTCCCCCTTATCGCCTTTCAAGGCCCATTTTTAGAAATGGGCTTTGAAACTAGTAGAATTATATGACACAATCGTTTCGAAGTTTCTTATAAAACACTGGTCTTTCTGGAAAAATTCTTCACAAAATCTCTTCCCCTGTACACTGTAATAGCTAGTGTTCAATTTGTAGAGGCAGACCAGATGGCCATATGACCCTTCACAGCTCTTGGATTCTACAAGCCTCCAGATGTGCCCATCAAAGCTAGGCACTCCGCCTTTTAGGCTGTGGTCAAGGGACATCTGCATCCAGACAAGCAGAGGGGCTGCAGGTCACCAAGGCAGATGCATGGGAAGGTTTGGATCCAGTAGTGGTGGTCGAGGGGGGCTGGCATTTGCAGAGCAGGTGAAAAGCTCGGGGTCCCTCAGAAACCCAGCTGTACTATTTGGAGAAACAGGTAAGTGGAGCAGCCGAGCAAGCTTTCTTCCAGCTGCGTTTGGCTTGCCCTTCCCCCTCTCCTTTCCCAGACTTCACTGACCTGGCTGCAGTGACTCATGTTTTTGTAACCTTGCATTTTATTTATTTACTTTGTTTATAGCCTGCCTTGCTCACTGAGCCTCAAAACTACTCTAGTGCATTCTGCATTAGGCGGCTGCAGCTGGGTCAGCCTGATCATTGTCAGGGGCCACTAATGGGGAATGCCGCTTCCGTGGCTGCCAGTTTATTCCTGAGCTCCAGTCAAGGTACTGCGTCTCACCTACAGCCTTTCAATGGCCTCTGGACCCCAAGTTTAAAGGACTGACTCTACCCATTATCCCCCCCCCCCACACACACACACATACACATACAAGGGAACAACAGTATACAGCTTGCTAGCTTCTGGTTTTGCTGTTAAAGGTGTCCCACCTAGTACTGATTTTTCCTGTGGTTCCTCCCACTTTATGGTGCAGGCTTCCCAGAGAGGTGAGAGAAGCACCATCTTCGGAGACAGTTCTTCAGGGTTATTCTATTCACCAGAGCTTTTAATGGACTGCAGATTGCAGACATTTTCCTATTAGGCTGTATTTACTGCCTTTTCCCCAGTTTTCATCACTTTCATATCTATTCAAATGTCCAGGCTTGTATGAGGTGGACAGGTTTCTGCATGCAAGCCATTCGAAGAAGAAAACAGAAACCCAGAAATAATCTCTTTAAAATGCAAGTAGATTTTTAATGCTCTCCCCTTGCACCCACCATTCCCCCCTCCCCCTGAATTTTGTTCTTTTTCATGGTGGTGTTAAAATGCTATATAATCCAGACAGCATTTTAACACAATAGTTATGCACCTACTACTGACTCACAAAGAACCAACCAATGTCCACTGTTGGTGTGAAATGGCAGAGGTGAAAGGAATGGGAGTAGGAATCTGCATATTCTCATCCACATGCAACCAAAATAGGGTTGACAGCTCTGGGCTGGGAAATACCTGGAGATTTGGAAGGATGGAACCTGGAGAGGGCAAGGTTTGCGGAGGGAAGGAACTTCAGCAAGATACAACACCATGAAACCCCACCTTCCAAGGCAGCCATTTTCTCCAGGGAAATGTCTGGAGATCAGCTGTAATAATGGGAGATCCCCAGGCCCCACCTGGAGGCTGGCAACCGTAGACCCAAACCTATTCTGAATGGGCCCTTCCTGGAAAGATTATACCAAAACAGGCTTTGGGAAAGCTGCAGCAAAGCAGAGGGAAACCCAAGAAGGTAGGTGACTGCAGAACAATCTGATACAGAAGCCTGGGGAGAAAAATTGCTGCAGGGGAGGGTGGGAATTTAGGACAAGAGCTTGGTGTGGAAGGAAATTTTCTCTCTGTCTTTCTCATTGCTGTAGTAGAACACTGAGTGACTAAGCCTAATACTTGGATGTCTGGATACAAAAAGAACTTTCATGAAAGGACGGTGCTTACATGGTAGCAGTCTTGCACACACTGACGTCATTTTTACTGAAGGGTGTAAGAAGAAGCCTGGAAATGAGAGAAGGAAAGGCTGATTGACAGTGCAAGGATTGTTTTCATGGGAAGGAGGACAGAATGTGGGGACAAACCGTGAAGGACCCACTTCTTCAGCTCTCCAGGGTTTCTGCAAAAGGTGAAAAGCACTCCAGGCTACGAGATGGCCTCTGAAAGTCAGAAGCCACTGCTGGGCCTCCCCACTCAAGGTAAATGCATCCTGTTTCCTTGTATATCATCCTGTCTGTTGAGCTCATCTATCTAACCCGATCTGATAGCAGAAGGCAGGTTGTAAAAAGTGTGGCTTAGCGCAGAGCCCTGTCCACAAACACACTGCTAAATGCAGCATTAAATGCAGACAGTGCAAGGATCCAATTCCACTGCTGCAGAGCAGAGAAGGGTCTTAGCTGCATGGATGGGGAAGGCACAGTGGCTGCACTCCATCTTATAAATCTCCTGTTGACTAGAAACATGCTGTAACCACACTAGCTAATAAAGTGTCAGACATTGCCAGAAAACATCTCTCTCCATCCTTGCTGCTCGCCTTCACCCTGCCTAACCTATAAACAGGGAGGGAAGGAAAAGCAGAACTGTAGATATTGTGGAGTCCAACAACTAGGATGTCATTAAGCTAGCGGAAATGAGATCCCAGTAAAAATGAGAGCTGTAGATAGATACCATGAAGATCATTCCCAGGCAGGTTGCCCTTGCATCTGGTTACTGGCCGAGACTCTACAACTGTCCTCTGCCTTAAAAAATCTGACCTTGAAGGACACTGGGAGAAAGGCCATGATGCTGACCACAACCTCAAACAGGCACTATAGCACAGTGGAGAAGCCTCTGATTTTCATGCAGAAGATCCCAAGGTGTAAACTGCACGGAGCTTTTATTCCAACCCCAGATCGATTCAGTCCCTGCCCTCTACACAGAATGCAATTTCCGTTTGGATTTTGGGCGATTTAAATTTTCCTTCTGCAGCAAGAAGGATTGATCTGGAGTGACCCTACCTTTATTGTGCAATATCTCAGACTGCTTTTAATCCTGAATAAAGAAATCTCCGTGGTAGAGAACTTCTGATAAGCTACACCTGGTCATGTGACACACTTGCCTTAAAGGAGAAGCCCCTAACTTCTCTCAAGTTCTTTTGGTCCTGGATTTTTCCTCCTTCCTCTGCCTTTTTCGATCCTCTCCCCCTCCCCTCCAAGAAAAGAAAGAGGCTTCAAGAAAAGAAAGATAGAGCCCCCCCCTTCTGAGCCTCCCTAACCACGTGCAGAAAACTTTCCTGTTTCAATGGGGAGGAGAGGGGAGAGGAAGACCTGAGTTCAAAGCGATCTGAATTCAACAGGATTGACAATGGAATAAAGAAAGTAAGTGCAGACTCTGCCCAGGTTCAATCCTTGGCATGTCCAGGAGATGATGTGAAAGATCTCTGCCCAAGAACCTGGAATGCTGTTGCCAGTCAGAGTAGCCAATACTGGCCTTGATGGTCCGGTGACCTCATTCTGCATAAGGCAGCTTCATGTGTATTCATGTGCCTGACAAGATCTCAGTTCCCTGCAGGTTTTCCCTTTGCCTCATTTTCAAAGACTCTTGATTGGAGATCTAAAGGTCTTGATCCTAGAAAATTTAAACAGGAATAAAAAGGCCATATCCTAAACTTAGAAAAGAGAGGGTGCTAGAAGCTTCTTCTTTTAGAAAAGCCACATTGTCTGGGCTGATAAGTTTTTTTTACAGAGTCTGACCTTATGTGGCCAAGGTGGTACAGTGGTTAAACAGTGGCCTCTAATCTGGACAACCGAGTTAGATTCTCCATGCCCCCTCCATACACAGCCCGCTGGGTGACCTTGGGCTACTCACAGTTCTCAGAGCTCTCTCAGCCCCACTTACCTCGCAGGTGTCTGTTGTGGGGAGAGGAAGGGAAGGCAATTGCCAGCGGCTCTGAGACTTCTTAAGGCAGTGAAAAGCAGGGTATAAAAACCAACTCTTCTTCTTTTGTACAGAGATTATTTATTTAAAAATTCATAAGCCTACTTTCCCACCAGAAAACTATGTTCCAAGGTGGGTAACAACAGTAAAATCAATGCATCATTAAAAAAAAAAAAAACCCCAGCAAATAATAACTGTTAAACCAGCCAGGAAAAAAAAACAAATATAAAATAGTGTCGAAGTGGTTGCCCTTTAAAGTCAAGAGTGTTAAAAACACATCAAGCTGAGCCCACAAAGTTGTTTTACATCTTCTCTTAAAATGCAGAAGGCAGGAAGATCTTCTAACGTCCTTTGGGAGACTGTTCCATAGCATTGGAGGGAAATTAAGCAAGTCTCTAATTAAGCATTAGCTCTTCAGCCTGGAGATAATGTGATAGGAAAAGTTTTGCACTGCTAACTTTCTGTATGTCAGGTCGCTGTTAAAGGCACAGGAATGGGGGGGGGGAGAGAAAATGAACAGTTTTCTGGTTTGATGCGACAAGAACATGAATAGGAAGGGGGGAGGAAAGGGGGGAGAAACTGATATAAATATATGCACCATGTTGAGAAAGTAGATAGAACTCTCTTTCCCCCAATCTCTGAACCTTAGAACTAGGAATCACCCAATAAAATGGATTGGTGGTAGACTGGGGCTAGACGAAAGGAAGCATTTGCTGGACCAGAGAGGCTTTTGGTCTGACCCGTCTTATCTTCTGATGAGAGCTCATGAAAGGATTTGGGTCAGCAAGAATCAATAGGGAAGGAGAAGATGCACAGGGGCCAGGCGCACACAACTGAAGACGGTGATCATTAATTGGCATCCGAGAGATAAGAAACACAGAAATGAAAGCACAACAGAGTCAGTGGATCAATTGGCTTGACCTCCAAACTAATAAGATCCATGCTGCAAGAATCGGCAAAGCTTGGCTTCTGTCAAGGAGCACTGAGAGCCCTGCCGGCACAGAAGGAGCCAACTTAGTATGTTCTTTGTGCCACTCACCTATTTTCTCTGTTGCCCCACATCTCCCTGGCCAAGATGTTTTAATTACTGGGCTCAGCATAGCTGAACGCAGCTCTCCTCATCACAAACTTTCTTAATTGCTTTCCGTGCCCAAGCTGGCCAGTGTGAAATGGACGGCTGATCTGGAGGGTTGCTGTTTCCAGTTGAGTGAGGGCCGCCCACCCCTGCAACCCAGTTGGCAACGTGCCATCTTGTTCCATTGTTAGATGCAGCAGGAAGCTGAATTCCCAGTGGTGGGAAATGGTAGGAGAACCCTTGTGCAATCCTGTGCAGTCTGCAGTCAAAGGCTTTTGACTTTGGATCTGCGAAGCATTGCAGGCGACAGCTGGTGAATGCATGCAGCAGTCTTATACGGAGTCAAATCCCTATCTAGGTCAGTTTTTTCTTCTCTGACTGGGGGCTGCTCTCCAGGGTCCCTTGAGTGGTGGTCTTTCACTTCATCTGCTACCTGATACTTTTTACTAGAGACAATGACTTTGTAGCATAGAGGTCATTAGAGGTTTAGGCAGCGGGAGATGTGGGTGGATATCACAGATGAAGTCCAGCACAGACTACAGAGTAGTTTATAGTTTGTAATTTTTTTAAAAATAATCTTTCTCTATGTGAACTCTTATCTTTAAGATTAAATACTGCACAGTTTGTCCACCAAAGGAACACTAAAGGTAGCTACTAATCCATAATTGGTTGGAAAGTACAGAATATTTGGTGCATAAAAATCAGAAATGTTTGATGGTCTAAATTGTAGTCCATGGACATCTGGAGGGCCACAGTTTGACTACCGCTGGTCTAAATGATTCTGGGGCTCCGGCAACAATCCAGGACAAGCCTCTAGAATCATTGCCAGCCTCCTGCTATGCTTACTTCTCACCATCATGACCCATATAAGGGGTGACCCTTATCCCAAGAGATAGGCAGGAACTGCTGCTACCACTGGAAGACCGGGTGGTTGTGAGTGGCTGCCACCAAGCCTGCTGCTCCTGTCTGCATAGCGATGAGTGGTCAGGGACCACCAGTGTGGGGCCTGGGGCAGCTGCCTGCCTTGCCCATTGGTTAAGGTAACCCATGTTTGATGGGGGAGGGACTGAGAGTGCAAAAAATAATCTAGAACCCATTTAAAAAAGCTGGTCCTTGCAATGCTCTTCGGAAAATATTTCACTAGCAAACCTGCTGAAGTGCAATTGTTCCATTTCTCTGTTTGTCCTCATCTGCTTGCAGGAAGGCATAACAGTCTGGTTTTAGTGCCTGAGAGCAGAAATGAAATGTGGGGAAAGATCTGGTGGTTGTCAAGAGCATCTCACCTCAGCCCCATAACATTCAGGACAGGTTTTGCTCCACACAGAGTGCAAAGGATGCTAATCTAATTCCCATTTCATTGCATCCTTTAAAGAAGAAAGGGGGAAGAAGGGCACTGGGGTTACCATAGCAACCACAGATATGAGCCAGCTGTGGTTGCTATGGAAACAGAAAGAAAAGTGAGAGCCAAAGAAATAATCCCATAGGAAGACCTGTTTTGGGGTTTTCTTTAGTAACACAAAAATTAAAATCTTGCCCTGGATATCCATGGCTTTAGGAAAAAAGGGGAACAAAAGAAAAGGAAGATGACAAACTCCCATAGCCATGCTTATGCAGCATAACTGAAATTTCCTTCCTATTTAGTATTAATCCCAGGCAGGTAATTCTGCACTTGTTCAGGACTGTCTGCTGTCCTCACTGGAAAGAAATACATGGAAAGCCTCCAAATTCTCTAGTATATAAGGATACTGCTCAAGAGGAACCCTTCAGACAGATCTGGATACCTCCCATGCTTAGTTCACTGCATATTCAGGGGTGCTTTCAAATATGCATTGCTCAATATTGTGAAAATATGTTTTAAAAACCAAAGCTTTAAGGGCCATCCTAAAGGGAAACAACAAAGCTGTTACAAAGAGCAAAATTTAGTGGGCTGAAAACTGTTGCCAGCCAAAAGTTGCCAGACAGATTAATGTCACAGAGAAGAGAATCTTATTCACTCAAGGAAGTCCCCGAGAATGCTTTTCTCTGTATAAGCATGCCCTCTCTCCCATTTTCTCATCTTACCCTACTTTGAGTTCCCTCTAGGGATACACAAAAATATCCTTTCCCACCTCTCTTTGGCTCTGTATGATGTTGTTGTGACCCTATTTGTTCCACCAGTTTTTACTGCAGGTATTTCTAATTAGTTTGTTTCTTGTGCATCGTTTTAATGTCATTGCAGCATTTGTACATCATACAGCATTTATATGTTTCAATAAAAGAGAGCATTTAAAATATGTGCCTTTAACAGGGGAAAAATTGAGGCACGGGGACAAATTGCATGAAGATAAAGTTAATATGCGCAAGGGAGAAACAAAGCAAAATGGGATTTTCAAGGTGAACCAGGAGAAATGAGAAGCTCGGAAATCATTCCTCGTTTCCTCTTTGAAGCTGTTTTCACTTCCTGCATCAAGAACCTCTGTGTCTGTCCTTCTGAGGCTGTACAAAGATCTTCCAGATAGGGGTAACTTTGTATACTTGCCTCTCAGCTTTTAGAAAAAAGTGTGAATGTAACTTGTCCTGCAAGTTCGTTGTGATGTGATGATTCTTACCCATTTCTGGCTGGTATGGTGGGAGAACATCCCAATAGTTATGTCCTTCTAAGTGCACTGAAGCCAATGAGAAAGATACAATTCTGCTCAGGATTTCAGTGTGAGGAAGCAGCGCTCAACAGATATACTCTGACCCCTAACTGGGTATGGTGCAGAGCAAGGAATATGCAGAGTCAAAAGTCAGACATATGCAGTTGCTCCTATTGTGGGTTTAAACCAGAGAAGCTCTGCATAGAATGACACAAACAGTATGGTTGACAAATCCAGCTTGGAAAATTCTCAGAGATTTGGGGAAGCTGCCTGGAGAAAGGAAAAAGCCTAGTATAGATGACTGCAACTCTACGGGAACTGATGTCTGTAGTCCAGAGGTCAGTTTTCCTAAGAAGCCATCATTGAAAGTTGTACTTCTGTGTTGCAGATATTGATATTGTTGTACTTTTGAATGTTGCTTTTATTCAGTTGTAGGCCATTTGACTTGCATGGGATAAAAATGTTTAAATGAAATAGCATTCCAGAACAGGAGACTTTAGGCTGCTGCAGCATGTGTGTATGCACACATGCACACATGCACACATGCACACACACAGAGTGGGTGACATCTTAAAGACTGTTAGTGGCACAAGTCTTCATATAGTCACTTGCAAGCAGAGGGAAGTGATTGTAATCGGTGAACTCCAGAGCAAATAAATGCAAGTCATCCAGTAACTCTGTGATATTTCTGTGTAAACTCAGTCAGTATCTGCATTAGACAAAGTTGATAAAAGCTCCTATCACAATATATTGGTTGGTCTTTTAGGTGCCATGAGAGTCTTGTTTTTTGTTGCTTCATAACAGAGACTAATGCAGCTACTTCTGGAATTTATTACAAGCCTGCAGTATGCGTTAATTACACTGGCAGTCACTTCATACATAATGCAAAACCATGGTTTACTTGAACTAAAGTTAGTTTTGTTATTTGGCTCACAGGCAATTCATTCAAACCCCCAGAACTCCTTGATTTTATCCTTTCCTGTTTGCCCTGCCTCCCTTGAAGTGACCCACTTGCACTGTGGCGAGGGAAGCGCCAGGGGACCAGCCAGGCGGCGTGTGATTTTGCATTCCACAAAACCACTGCTAAAATGACCTTATGGTTAATAATTTTGTAATCTTACAGGAATTAACCTGCTTCAAACAATGAGCTCAGATCCTAGCCAATCATAGTTAGTGGCCTGAACCTGGAGAATCACACTGACCAACCAAACCATAGTTTCATACAATATCTGAATTGAGCTTGGTAGAATGACATCCATGTAATTAACTCCTGCTTGCTCAGAGACACCAGTCAAAGGGCAGAACTTGGGGGTTTCTTGCTCCCTGAGATCATGGGCAGGCAGGCAACCTCCACACTACACAGTGGTCAATGCAATATGCTCATGTCTATATCCACAAATCTATGCCTGGCAGAAGACACCGGCTCAGAATAGGTTTTCATGTTATAGCATGTTTCCCACAAGCCTGTACTTACTCTCAGATTTTGGCAACAGCTAAATATCTTGCGCTGGCTCATTTCCTTTATATCCTTATGAACAGAAAGGGAGATATATTTTTATTTACTAGTGTTTTGCCCAAGTTGCTTTATCCATCCACACAGATGATTCTGTATTATAATTGGAAATGGATTTTTTTTTAAGCTGGCATTTTTGGACCATTGCTAAATCCATCTTTCGAGCTTTATATTTACTAATGATTTTTCTTACCTGTCCCTATCAGGCATGGTGCCCTCATTCTCACTCCGTAATGAGGAGCCAATGCATTCAATCTCTGAAAGACTCTAAGCAGAATACACACTTCCCACTGAAGTTGGCAGGGCTGAATATATATAAATAAAAGGAATGCAAGGCCAGAGTGCTCCTTTTTAAGGGGATAAAAAACTGCTCACGTTTACAGATAGGAAGAGAAAAAACTCTTCTCTTCCAAATCTAATTCTCTCTTACTACTTAGGAGCAAACCCAAAAGTCAGCCTTCACGGTATAAATATTTATGCCTTTTGCATATCCAGCAGACGTAACATTTCCAATTAACTGTCTATCTCCCCCCCCCCCCTTTTTTTTTTTTGGCCTGCCGCTGCTGCTTCAGCTCACAAAATAAAGATGAAATATGGATGGAGCCTGGTTGATTTGCTGAGCTCAGACATCTAACGGATTTCCACATTCCTCAAGATAAAACTACGTGGTTCAAATGTTTATTTATTAGGTTTTAAGTTCCAATTCACCCTTAATTTTTAAGCTGGCAGAAGGGGGAAATGCATTTTTGAACACTTGGAACTTTGTAGGTATGCAACCCAGGTTTCTCTTCCTGTACCAGGGCAAAAGCCCTGCTTGGGGAAAACATCCCTGCTCACGTGACTGGACAAGTACACCAGTTAGCAGAAGGTGCCTTCAGACACAACTCTACTGCAAAGGGGGTAAAAATGTCCAGAATCTCAATGAGGGCAGCTGAAAAGAGTCCTTGTCTAGGCAGCTGAGTTGCATCACCTGAATGGTCTGGCAAATTCTTTCAAGTGTCCTTATTCTGGTCAGCCACATAAAATACTCGCAGGATCTTGGGCATTCCAGTGGAATGCAGGGCATCAATCTGGGCATGATCCAGCTGTGGAATTCCAGTTTTTAGACAGTGGCTCATGCTAGGCAGCAGCACAGACTGTAGCTCTTTCCTGCAGCCTTGGTACTTCCAGCTGACCAGCCTGACTGGAGACAGGATTGCCCACTCCTGCTTGGGAAATTCCTAGAAGTTTGAAGGCAGGAGCAGCCTGGGAGAAGAACGGTCCTGTAAAACTGCCACACCCCTGGAGGAAGGGAGAATCTGCCCAGCCATACCTAGGCAGGAGGTGCCTGGCCAAGATAGGCTCATGAAGGTAGGCTGTCTTGCAGAGAGGACCTTCCAAGGTCCTCTCAAAAATTATATAACTTTTATTGTGCACAATTTAAAAAAAATTGGAATTTAAAAACATATGTCCAGCCCCATAGGCTATTGCAAAACAGTGTGCTGTGCACTATATGAAACCAAAGACCGATATGTTTCGGCCCCTATATGGCTTTCTACAAAGGTCTGGTTTTAACACACACCAGTTCATTACACATATGACATATGTACAGCAGCCAATAAAAGCTCCAAAGTAAGAGCTGTAAAGTACCAAAGTCACTTAATGAATGAAGAGGTCTGTTTATCAGCCATAAGCTCTCTTCTAAAGGCTGCCAAAAATTTCAATGGTGTGTTCTCTTATAATTACACGTATTGCATTGAGTGATAGTTATATAATTTTAAAATTAATACAGACATTCAACCTTTGAAGGTCCTAACTGTCATCAGTTGGGTTTTTATGGTTCCAGTTCCAGTCCCCCGCCCCCTTTTTTTGTTTTGTCTTGTAGAGTGGCCAAGCAGCTTTTGCCATGAAGAAGAAGAGTTGGTTCTTATATGCTGCTTTTCTCTACCCGAAGGAGTCTCAAAGCGGCTTACAATTGCGGCTTTCCACTCCCCACAACAGTCTCCCTATGAGGTGGGTGAGGCTGAAAGAGTCTTGATATTACTGCTTGATAAGAACAGGTTTATCAGTGCTGTAACAAGCCCAAGGTCACCCAGCTGGCTACATGTGGAGGAGGAGGAGTGGGGAATCAAACCCGGCCCGCCAGATTATAAATCCGTGCTCCTAACCACTACATCGAGCTGGAGGTGCCAGGTCATTTTGCTCCAAGATGGGTGTAGTTTATCATTCAAACAATGCAGGCTAGGACTTCCCTTGGCCAAAGGTTGGGAGAACTTTATGCTACAGCAAAAATCTTCTTTTAATTTGCTTGGTGACTTTTAATAAACCAAAGTGACAGAAAAGGTATTTTGCCCTGGCATAATTTATCTCCCTGCCAGCAATGTTTCCGGAAACATTTTACAAATGTCTCCATGTATTATAAACCATCTCTCATACTGATTAAACCTTTCCCACCCACAACATTTCACAGGCTTGAATAAGGATCTCCTTGTAAATTCTAATCCTTAATCTCATGCCAAGAGTCATAGCATGAACAAACATATTGTGGAAAGCTCTACTCTGTCAGTTATAGGCTGCTGGGTTAATTTACTCTGCAACGTCAACAGTGCAAACAACATCTTGTGTTTTGTATGCCATCGTGAAGACTTGCATTGGTTGAGAAATGTGGGATAGACATTATACATAAATAAAAGAACACATGTACAAGATGCATGCATTCCTTGCATAGAGATTTAACTTTGACAGACCACAAAGAGAGATAAATCCTTGAAACTCACATGAGCAGCATTTTGATAAGTCTTCCCCAAAAGACACCACAGGGGCTGTGCTTTACCAGAGACAAGGACCATAAAATAGGTACTCTCCCTGGTTAATTCAGTATACTCCTTTTGAAGCATAGCTCCCCTGTACAAAACAGCTTTTACTTCTCAAACCACACTCATTGTGAGAAAAATGGAAGGTTCTGTGCTTAATCTGAGTCAAAAGGCACTAATCAAGAAGCCTGGTGACATTTCAAAAGCCAGTGTTAAGCCCCGGGAATTCTGCTTTTATGTGCTACTGCTTCCTTTTTTCTTCAGAAAAGCTGGAGAAGAGTGTCTCTGAGGGCATTTCTGCACATTAGCTAAAATAGCGTCACACCTGCAGAATGGCAAAGCACAAAATTATATTGCACCTCCCAGGCCCTCCTCACCTTTTTTCTTGTCTCGCCTTTGTCTGCTGTCTTTTCACACATCCTCATCAGCTGCTGGAAAAGGCGGAAGAGAGCAACTGCCTTATATGCATCACGCTTCCACCTGTCAATCAATAAAGGCAACCAATCCCCTTCCTCCATATTTTGAAGCTGTTTAAAGGTCCCGTGATGCCCACTATTTTTTTTAATTCAAACTTATCCATTGCAATGCCTATGCATGGAATCATAGATGCACAGTGTTTCTGAATGCCAATTTCGAGAGCTATGCTTTGTGTCACAGACAAATCTTTGTCTATATTCACTGTTTCCGCCCCACTGCCTTCTCTCCCCTGCTGCATCTGTCTCCATTCAAGGTCTTTTATTTTTGGCATTGCCTATACGCATGTCCACCTATTTGTTGCTCCGGGCACCTCGCCATTTTTAAAAAGAAATTCTCATCCCTGGGAGAGGAGGGCGGGTGTGAGGGCAGGACGATACAGACAACTCTAGTGCCATTGAGCCTCCATACCTTCCTTCTGCTGGTTGCTCTCCATAAGCTAGCGCTTTTTAGGGTGGTGAATCCACTTTATGCGATTCCCAAAGAAGTGCTTTGGAGAATGTAGCAAGCTGTCAGCTGGCCAGATGCTGGATGTGGGCGACGTCATGTGAAGGGGCCAGAATATAACACCTACATTCATCTGGCAGAACACTACATTTAATGGATATGGAAATCCTCTAAGTAAGAACAAATTGCTCTTTCCTCAGTGCTGAGGACCACACTGCATGCTAGCCTTTGAACTGCACGCATAAGATCTGATAAGATTAGTATCTGGGAAACCCAGGGTCAGATCCCCATTCTGCTGAGGGATCATAGATGACATCAGGACCTAACCTACCTCACAAGGTTATTGTGAGGAGAAAATGAAGGAGGGGAAGGCTATGTTCTAAATCTTTGGACAGAAAAGTGGGATGTAAGTATCTAAAAATATAAAATCTTTAAAGTGTGAATGCAACAGACATTTGCAAACACAAGTAACAAATTCAGGCTGGGCTGCAGTTCTCAGTCAATGGAGTGCTGTGAAGGGTCTCTGGGTTTGCTGTGGCCTATGTCAAGTCACCATTTATCCATTTACAACAATTATATCTTGCTTCAAACTCCACACAACATTATGTTGCAAGGGCAAAAAACATCACGCCACAGCTCTATTGCCTATGTACCTGAAGTTATACGGTTGGGTCAAGCCAGGCATCATGGTACAGAAATAAAATGTACCACAGAAGGAGGACTGAACTTTGAAATTTTATGAGTGGCCGATGGGAAAAGAATTTTCAGAAATGCCAACCGAAGTTGGGAGGCAGGGCCTGGAAAGAAAGAAATGAGGAAAGAACTGGGGGTGGAGGGAAGACATTGCAGTTTCCACCTCCATCCCTGAAATCGAGGCCTGCTTTAAATTAGAAGCCTGCTGAGGCAAGAGCCCTTCCTCGTGGCCCTTTGTGCTTGCAACGTCTCATTTGACTTGGACCGCTTCTCACGCAAACCTGTGATGTGTGTGCCACAGAGGGTTAGGTGTGCTGTGTAGAATGGGTAGCAGCCCAGTTTCAAGGAAACACTGGGAGGACAAAGGCCCATGAAAGAGCGCTTTCATCTCAGTCAGGGTCATACCTGAGCCAGGCCAGGTCTTTTCCAGCATCGTTCTACTTCATGCGAAGAGAGACCCAAGAAACAAAATGGGTGGTGTGAATGAAACAAATATTGTCTCCACGCATCCTTCTTTTGTATCGGTAGAAGGTGGCTTGGTACGGGCTTCTTGATTTCCGTTTGGGGAAACTGCCTGTGCTGGGGCCTGTCTAGTAGCGCAGAGCCCCAGGAGGCAGCGATGTGCCTGCTCTTCATCTTTGGAAGTCTCTCAAAGGCAGTTCTCACGCATGCTGTTTCTATGGAAACGGCAGAACTGCTTAAAACCCATCCATATTTCAGTGTGGTTAGGTCTGCCTATTCTACACCAGTGCCGGTCTCCGCTTTCCTTGGCCCCTGCTGCTTACCCTGATGGCTGTTCTCCACGCCGTCCTCTCATGGGTAGCTTGCTTCATGAAGACTGCTGCTTTTCCACCTCATTGTCCATTCTGAGGAGGGGAGGGGACACTAAGTCCATAATGTTACAGATTAATGGAGCAGAGCAAAGCATCCAGCTGGATGCCTGCCTCATTTTTATCTCACTTTTCCTCCCAAGTATTTCAAAGTGGCACATATGTCCCTTTCCTCCTCCATGTTAGTCTTACAAGGCGGATTAGGCAGAAAGAGCAACAAGCCCCAGGGTCACCCGCTCAGGTTCACAACAGAGTGGGGATTTGAATCTGGGTCTTTCCAGTCCAGTCCAGCTGTCACTGAGATTCAGCAAGCTATTAGGCAAGGATATGTCAGATAACAGTGAGGAGAGCAAAAAATATACAGTAAGGATCAAAGGCTTGGATGTATTCGAGGCTAAATTGCAAAAATAAAGCCAAGCAAACCACAGTATGCCTAACAGCTAGGAGCTACACAGGGACTCCCTGGTGGTCCCCTCTTTCCTTGAAGTGGCTTTTCCGCTTCCCATTTCTCTGCTCTGTGCTGCAGTCATCAGAGAAAGCTCCTGTCTGGCAGCTCTGGAACAATCCTTCATTTGTCAGTCAGAACTCCTTTTTCATTGCTGACCTCTCCTTTCAATTTTTATACCCTGCTTGACACAGCATCGAAAAGGGACCACAGAAGTGTGCTTACCCTTCAGTTTTCCATTGGTTTCTGTCACACGCAAAATAGGAACTTGCAGTCTTTTCCCATGAAGTGGTACGGAGGCCTCTGGAGCACATCCCTCGGACTCTTTAGGAGACACGGATGTTCCCTTTTCACACATTGCAAAAATGGGCTCTCGGTGCAGATTGTGAGCCCTCTGGGTACGGGCTGCGTAACTTTTAAGGACAGACTCTATAACAAGCAATCACATGAACACCTCCCTTTATGTTATGTGGGGATCAGACCCTTGTGCAAGTTTTCTGGAGCTCTGTCTGTGAATAGTGCCTGGCAGTGATCTGAGATCCAGGATACTCCCCAAAGAGCCACATGCTCCATTCATTCCAACAGGCTGGTGATCCCTGGCCACAAAGAAGTTTGCCTGGCCTTGACCAAAACCAGGGCCTTTTCTATTGTTGCCCCAACTTGATGGAATGAGGTCCCCAACGAAATCAAGGCCCTATCAGAATTCAAACAATTCTGTAGGGCCTGCAAAATGGAGCTCTTCCGCCACTCTTTTGCTTGAGGTCCTTGAGGCCTCCCCTCCCCCACAACCTGGATCCATCCCTGCCAGACAACTCTAATGCTCCATGTGTCCCTAAGTTTATGATTGCTGTTTTACTGTTATGATTTTTGTTTATTTGTTGCAAATGCCTCAATGTCCAGGGCCCCTGCATTTATGATTGCTGTTGGCTGTTAATGACTGATATGATTCTTATTGTTGCAAATGCCTTCAATATACTTTCTTGTCCCTACTGTCCTGAGATCTCATAGTGAGATGTACACTGTCCTGAGATCTCATAGTGAGGGGCATTATATAAATTAAATGATTGAATAAACAAACAAGTAAATATGATTCTGTTCCTCCAAAAGCTGTCTGTGTCAAGCAATGCAGGCAGTCTGGCTGCTCCAGATACTGCGTCAGGAACGGTTGTATAACCTCAGCAGCAACTTAGTGCCATCCTAAGGAAAGTTAAATCCTTGTAAATCCATTGATTTCAACGGACTTGGAAGTGCAACTCTGCTTAGGATGGTCCTGTAACTACTTGGCAGCAGTAGCAACAACAGTAATTGTATGATAATTAATTTATGGAATGCCCTGCTGCATGATCTAATGGCCATTTGTTTAGATGGGTTTGAAAAAGAAATTAGACCAATTCATGAAGAATATGCTTGTTAAGTGGCTATTAGCCATGGTAGCTCTATGAAATCTCTGTGTACAGTCTGCCTCCGAAAACCAGATGCTGGGGACAAACAATTGGTCATCGCACTCTGCTTGTGAGCTTCCCAGATGCCTCTTTCTGACTACAACTTGAAACAGAATCCTGGATTAGATAGACCTTGGGTTCAATCCAGCAGGATTCTTCTTTGTTCTTACAGGACTGATATGAGAAGAGACAATCAAAGGGATGCAAAGCCCCCTGGGCAACGTGACTTAAACAGTTATCATGACGGGAGTACTGAATAAAATCATTTTTCCCCCCTGCAGGGTCAAAGAAGAGACGGCTGCAGCAGTGAATACAAGGTGGCTTGTAGAGTATCTAGTCAGGTATTGGGTGGGAAGTAAATCTGCTGTCTTAAATTCAGTCCTGTCTGTGCTTCTAATAATGACATCAGGAGCTGGTTATTTTGCCCCTGGGGCTGCCACTGCTGCTGCGCAGGGGGAAGATGGGCACTGCATGCATGCTTTCACTCCACAAGGCAAGAACTACTGTTGTCATATTGCACCATTATAGCCTGGGTGATTCCTCTTCTGAACACTAACTCCTTGTTGGAATAGGCTGGGACAGACTCTAGTTCTGGGCCACAGATAAGTAAGTGGCCATTAAGGATGAGATACACGAATATCCAGCAAGAAGGTGACTAGCAACAATGAAGTGCCAGTTTGTTTGTAAACAAGCAGAAAGGCCAACAAGGAAGGGAGACCAGTTCCACTACGCAGAGAAAGCTTGATTAGCGGGGAAAAAAAATCAGTATAGCATATCATTCAAGACTTAAACTTTATGTGCTTGAAGCTTTAGGGCCTCAATATTACCTAACCTACAGCGGTCGCCTTTAAGGGGGGTTCTTTTTCTTTGCCCCTCGCCCTATGCTGTACATCCTTATGTGCTCAGAATACCAGAACAATGAAAAAAAAATCTGAATTGGAATGGACTGGTCGAGGAAAGAAGTTGGTTCTTATATGCCGCTTTTCTCTACCGCAAGGAGTTTCAAAGTGGATTACAATCACCTTCCTTTCCTCTCCCCACCCTGTGAGGTAGGTGAGGCTGGGAGATTCCTGATATTACTGCTTGGTCAGAATAGCGTTATCAGTGCTGTAGCAAGCCCAAGGCCACCCAGCTGGCTGCATGTGGGGGAGCCCGGTTTACTAGATTAGAAATCCATGCTGCTAACAACTACACGAGAGATTTGTAAACTGTGGAATGAATGAATGAAATGGGATGGCTCATCCCATCTCTTCTTCCTCTGGGCTCCGTTTGATTCTCTTGATTCTGGTGGAATTTGCATGGGTTGTGTGAACTCATTTCCTGTAGAAAGCTTACTCATTTGCAGCAAAAAGTCTGATATGATAAGGATGCTGGTATGGGTGGGGGAAGAAAGGCGTCTCTTTGCAGCCCATTGCCACATCCCATCTGAAGATCCTATCATTCTTGACAAAAACATATATACATACATACATACACACATACACCCTGTATATAGGGTATTATACAATCTCAACTGGACTTAATGAAATGTATTATGTGGATTTTATTCCTGAGATTTTGCATAGGTCAGTGCACCTGGCTACAACTGTCTCCTGATTCTTGCATTCTTGAAGAAGCTTGTCTCTCTTTCATAGCACCATATTATTTCCATTGACCCAGAGCTTCTGTTAGGGTGCAGAGGCAGGCAAACTGCAGTTACTTATTCTGACTATTCTTAGAGCTCTTTGGTACATTAGGAAGAAGGTACAGGGTTTGGAAAGTTCTATTCAAGGCTCAGTTCTGTCTTGTACACACTATTATTATTGTTGTTGTTGTTATTGTTATTACTGTGTTGTTGTTTAGCTTTGCTTCCCACTATTCACAGCAAGCTGTCTCATGGAGGGTTATATAATAAAACCCCTCATAAAAACAACAATCCCCATTTAAAAATCCATCAATAATGAATGAGAAAGCTGGCAGTAAAACTATCACCCCTCCTCACAGCCAGTGCAGCTGCCTCTCGGTGTGCCAAGGGGACTACACATGCCGACAACCACCAACGAATCATGTTCTGACATTATGGTGGGAGTGTCTTCCAGGGGGGCCTGTCCAATCTTTCATTCCCTGGCCTCAACCTGGCGGAAGAGGTCTGTGTTACATGCCCTGCGGAACACAGAAAGTTCCCGCTGGGCCCTCAGCTATTTCAGGAGCTCGTTCAACCAGGGTGAAGCCAGGACCGAAAAGGCCCTGGCCCTGGTTGAGGCCAGGTGAACTTCCTGGGGACTGGGATTGACCAAAAAATTCGTATCCGCAGAGCGCAAAGCCCTGGGGGGTGGGAGGTGTAAGGCAACAGGCAGCCCTTCAGATATGTGGGTCCCAGACCGCAAAGGGCCTTCAATGTCAGAACCATACCTTGAATCTGATCCAGGCTGCAACCGGAGAGCTACATATAGGTTTATCAATTTCTACATATGCACATGATGGCTGATGTTATGTTGTGGCAATTCCTTCCTTCTAAGTACTTGCGTTTGCAATCTGGTATGCTATCAATTTGCTAGACTGTCTGCAAATGCTATCATCATTTGTTCTGAAAAAAATGTTGTACACTCTGCTCACTTACTTACTTTGGGGGTGGCCAGCTGTGTGTCTTGAGTAACTTTCCTTTCTCCTCAGCAAGCCAATTGGCTACAGTATAAAAATTCACCTGCATCCAAGCTCATTCATTCACTAGACAGGGACTGCAGCCTGGTCTTTCTCCTGTGTTTTTACTGCTCGACGATGACTGTGCCTCTCCTGACTTAATGGCATCCATTAATCATAACGTATTGCTTCTTTGCTGTATCACAGCCTACTATCCAAATGATGGTCTTCTGGCTATGGTCATAGACCTGCAGTCGGAGGGCATTCCTGGGCCAGCTAGACTGCCCAGGCCCCTGCTTATACTTTAGACCAGGGGTGGCCAAACTGTGACTCTCCATATGTCCATGGACTACAATTACCATGATCCCCTGCCCAGGGACATTAGGAGAGCCACAGTTTGACTACCCCTGCTTTAGACAGTGGACAGTTCTTGTCGTAAGAATGATCACATGCCTGGTTTAAAATCAAATTTTCGTTTTCAGCACTGGCTGCAACAAACTATTCAAAATAGACATCTACTGAATCAGTTTTGTTGTTTTGCTGCATTATTAAGTCAAGTTTTAAGTACAAGACTTCCATCTTCAAGGCAAATCCATTTTATGGTGTTTCGAAATACAGGTTGCTTGGGGTATTACTAGCTATGCTAAGTCTGCCCACCTCACTGATTTAATCCACAGGGGTTATTCCATTCCTCAAGTTCCTTTTTGCTAGCTCAAATGGCTAACTGAAGATTAGTAGCATCTCTAGAGGTGTTATATATTTCATGTGAGGGTGTGTGGTAGACATCTTTGGTGCAGTTTTGTATGTCTTTCTTGTTCACATGCGGGTTCACACAATCCCAGGTTAGCACCTCTTTTCCCAGTGCAGTAGGAGCATGGGGGTACACTGTCTACATAGGTCTCTGAGCTAAAATGGGAAATCTCTACACACACCTGTCTTAGACACAAGAATAACTGAAACACAGAACCTTGACAAAAAAGGTCCTTTGTCAGAATCCCAGAAGGTGTTTTCACTCATATTAATATTCCTTTGAGCAACTGATTCACAGGTAGATGAATCTTAATTTCAAAAAAATTACTTCATTTACACCCATTTCTCTCCAACAGGAGTCCAAAGTGTCTTGCATCACTCACTTCTCTATTTTCTCCTCACAACGACCCTACGAATTGAGAGTCCAGCAGCACCTTTAAGACCAACAAAGTTTTATTCAAGGCATGAGTTTTCGTATGCGCGCATGCTTCCTCAGATCCACCTTCAAGGCGCTATTGGACTCTACTTTTGTTCTGCCGCTTCAGACCAGCAGGGCTACCCACTCAAAACCACCACCCTGTGAGGTAGGTTTGGCTGCGAGTGTGCACCTGGCCCATCAAGCCTCTGTAGCAGTGCGGGGATTTGCATCTACGTCTCCCATCTCTTAGGAGCAACACCATACTGGCGGAGAATGAAAACAAGATGATGCAAATGCTACTATCTGAAGAATAATAAGGGCAGGAAAATGAGTGGCTAATCCTGCCGATGCTTATCTTGGGGACTCAGAAGGCACCAGCTGCGGCTGAAAAGGACGGGGAGCTGGAGGGAGGAGAGCACAGGTTGGAAGCAAACAAACAAATCAACCGGGCGAGCAGCCCCATCGACGAATGGCAGCGGGGAAGATGCGAGAGAGGGCGAGGGACATCTCTCTCGCGCGCTCTCAGCTTCGGCCCGGCGAGACGGGAGAGGGCCAATTACTGACTCCCAGTCCCGACCAAGGATCGATTGAGCCGGGGCCGCTGCGCGTTGCATCTCCGGCCGCCTCGTGCCCGCGTGCGGCTTTTGGATCCCCCCCCCCCTCGCCGCCGCTCCGCTTCGGAGGAGCACGTGGACGGCAGCCAGATGAGGCGGCGCGAGCCCATCGATCAATGCGCTCCCCGCTCTCCCTCATCCTCGTCGCCATGGCAACCGCGGCGGCTGCTGTTTACCTGGCCCCATTTATTCTCCTCAGCAGTCTCCTTCCACTCCCCCAGTTACAATTACCTTGGCATGATATTGGCAAAGTGCTCAGCAGATGTGAAAGATGAGTTTTCATAGCCCGCGCGCGTGGGGAGGAGGGGAATCATATAGGCACTCTTTGAGCTACCGGGGTGGGGGTGGCGCTTGTGTCTTGGAGCCTGAGCTCGGGCCTAGCAAGGGTGGGCTGCGGCAAAAAGGACCGGGGAGATTTGAGCAACACATTCCTCACTGCATTTTGCTCAGCAGCTCTTCTTAGGCTACTAAAGGGGGTGCAGCGTTGCAATATTTTGACGTTGTGCTTTCGAAAGCTTCCTATAGCTTGTCCAGTGGGTCAAGGCCAAACTCAAGATGCTGGGGTCGAGGAACCATTAGTCATTCCGACAATAAGGCTTTTCTTGTAAGCGAAGGGAGACAAGAACCTTAGATAGGTCTTAGATATTAAGCTAGGCTGAAGAATCTTGATTTGCCTGTCAACTGGAGGTAACAAGGAAGAGGGAGTGACTTTGGCTTGGAACCAGCACAATGTTTCCATGGTTAGAAGCATTTCCGCCCTCAGAGTATGACCCTCCCCCCCAGTACAGCCTGAAATGCTGCTCCTGCAAGCAACAGAACAGGTTGCAGTGGGAGTGAGAATACGAGAAAGTTGCATTACACAAATCTATAACCTTCCACCCAAAGAAATGCAGCACTGGATCAAGCCTTTGGTGCTCAATTCCCATAGGAAACACAAGGCAGCACATGGGGAGAGTGGAAGGAAGAAAAAAGAAATTGACGGAAAAAAGATTTGGCGGAAAAACCCAAAATATTCAAAAGACGCTGAAGGAAAAATTAATGAATTATGACAAATTGTAGTTATTACATGAAGCATTCCCATGTCTCTGTAAACAGACTCTTTGGCTGCCTGATTCTGCTCTAGTCATAGCTTCTTGTTTTGGGTCACATTTGAGAAACCTTGGTCAGTGAACTCTCCTCCTCCCTGATTAGTCGAGAATTAGCTAGAAGGTTTCTGGCTGCTTTGCTGTGAATCATACCAAAGTACTACATCATGCTCTTCTGTGCCATCTGTTAGGTGGCAAATCTGTGTTTTGCATGCAGAAGACCCCAAGTTCATTCCCTGGGCTCTCCAGAAAAGTGTTTCAGGAGGCAGGTGTTGGGAAAGACCCTTTTCTACCTGAGATCTTGGAGAGATGCTGACTAGATGGGCCAGTGGTATGACTTGGCATAACATCATATGCTCAGTGTGGCCAAGATAATCTGTAATATAAGCAGTCCTGAGTCAGAAGCCATGTTTTTGAGTCACTTCCATGACTTTTCAGGACATACACGGTCTGAGATTGTAGGAGGGACTCCATGTTTTATTATTAAAGCTGAGAAATTAAAATCATGCTACAGACAATCAGGGCATTAAATTCATGATTATGTAGTCAAGTTCCTTTGGGGATCTGGGCATTCCCCTGTCAGTGATTTCATTCATTTACTTCCTGAGAGCTCATCATGAAGTTTCAGACCATAATTAGAATCACAGAATCCTAGGCTTGGAAGGGACCATACTGGCCATCTAGTCCAACCCCCAGCTCAATGCAGGATCAGCCAACATCCAAGGTTTTGCAGAACAGAAATCCACCTGCTAGAACCATCCAGGAATCTGCCTTACAACACAGCCTTCCTTGAAGGCTTAATCACAAGTGAAGCCAGGCTATCTCCGGTGTGTGTAAAATACTGTCAAGTCACAGCTGACTTAAAGTGACGCCTAAGGTTTTCCAGGCAAGAGATGTTTGGAGATGGTTTGCTATTGCTTGCCTCTGCTTGGCAATCTTGGGCTTCCTTGGTGGTTTCCCATCCAATTACTAACCAGGCTCAGCCATTCTTAGCTTTTGAGATCTGACAAGTTCAGACCAGCCTGGGCCTTCCATAGGCATGCCAGTCCCCAGGTAGAACCTAAAGATCCCTCGGTTTTACAGCTCATCTCCAGGTGACAGAGATCAGTTTCTCTGGGGAAAATGGCTGCCTTGGAGGGTGGACTTATATTCCATTGAGCATTATATTCCATTGAGATCCTCCCTGCCCCAGATCCCACCCACTCCCAGCTCCACCCCAAAGTGTCCAGGTATTTCCCAACCTATAACTGGCAACCCTAGCCATCCAGGTCAAGGTAGGCATCTTCTGTGCATGTAAAGTGCCATGAATGACAGCCAATTTATGGGAAAGTGAGAAGCAGAGGTGTTTTGCCATTGCTTTCCTCTGCAACGTCTTCCTCGATGGTCTCCCATCCACGTCTGGACTCTGCTTAGCTTCTGAGATCCGATGAGATCAGGCCTATCATACAATAATGTATTCCTAAGCACAGGGGTAGTCAACCTGTGATCCTCCAGATGTTCATGGACTACAATTCCCATGAGCCCCTGCCAGCAAATGCTGTCAGGGGCTCATGGGAATTGTAGTCTACGAACATCTGGAGAACCACAGGTTGACTACCCCTGCCTAAGCACCTCCTAGCCTTTGTTCAACAGGCCTGCCCCTCATTTAATTTAGTGATCACATCCAGGAAATTCAATCATGCCACCTTCTGCATAGCCTCATCTAGCCCCCATCATGCCTTGTCCTTCCTTATGACCATCTTTCTTCATTTCCTGCCTTATTTTTACAAAAATCCAACCTAACCAATAACAGCCAGGATTCTGACTTTCCCTCAGACAGAATAAGAATTTGGCTAAGTTCTAAAAAGGCTACCAGTAGGCTTTAGTCCTATTAGTAAATGCCCAAAAGGAAAATAGAATAAAAATAGCATCCTAGCTAGGAGAAATTAGGTTCATTCTGTCCCCCAAGGATTGCTCTTCCACCAATGAAATCACTGGACAGAGACCCTCTCTGCTTCATCTGGGCCTTTTCCCTTGCTGTTTTGGAACTCCTTCAGCCTCATTAAAACATTTGAATCAGGCCATGTATGAACCCTTCTTCTCTGTTTCCCTAAGCCTCTCACTCTTCCTGTTCATAGAGCATCTGCTGCTTCTGCCCTTCCGCCCATCTCCCTGTGGACACACTATGCTTATAACAACATCAAGGGTAGGTCCTGACTTTCTAACATAACTAGGATAGGTTCCACTAGTAATCTTCTGATTTGCTTGTTGTTGGCTTCATATATGCTAGCATGATTTTTGTCTGCCATCTAGTTATTTACATTTCAGTGATCTCCCAGGTTGAGTATTTTATATTGCTGTTTGTGTTCTAGTTTTATGCTTTTTGTTCTGTTAATTATGTACCATAAAAATCAAGAATTTACTCCCTCACTGTCTGCTATTCCAAGCCCCTCCCTGATGCATTTCCTATATTTGTCCTCATTTCCAGCACAGACAAAATATCCCTTGACTCAGAAACCTAGGAGTGCATGTGGGAGAAGAGTTTTACATGCGTACTCTGACAATTTTTGGGAGCTTCTGGGCAGTGCTGGCTTTAAGCATGCTGCTCAATTCTCCCGTAGCATCTTTGTGGACAACCTCCTGCCTCCCTTTGTGGTTGTCTATGGGTTTGTCCATTACTTAGTGACTAAAGCCATTAGATGGTACTTGTTTGTGCAAATGAGCCACTACAGATAGAATTTGTAGATGTATCACCTCACAATGCAGTTGAACGCTTTCAGTTGATGACAAAGTTTGAGTCCAGTGCTATGTGCGCACATTTAAGTGATTTTCTTTCCCAGCAGGAGGTTGGGCTAGATAATTTCCATCCTCTTATTCGACAGTTACACTCCATTACATGTTTAATCTCATTCACTTATACATGTACAGATATGGTTCTTTCTACCCATGCAATCTGGGAATATATGCATTTAAACAAAAAATATTTCTCAGCATTTTTATGTTTCCTTTCCTGTTGCATTAATTTTGCTCAGTTTGCAACCTTCATTTGTGCAGCAAATGCACTATAGTTACCCAGCTGTTTCAGGATTACCCCTACACACTGGTTGTATGGGTGACCCACATATTAATCACTCAGAAATGTGATATGTACCTGCAGTGCTTTCTGGAATGTGGCTGCTTGAATTTCATACTCTCTGCTTGTGACATCAGCAGTGGTGAGGAAAACAGTTCTCTGCCTCTTTACCCAATGTTTATCCCCATGTCCTTAAAATTGTAAATTAAAGGAGGTAACTTTTCCCACAAGACAGCACTCAAGCACAGAAGCCAAATGAACTGGGCGGGGGGGGGGGGATCTGGAAAAGATTGTCTTCCTTCTCCCTTCCTTCCACCGATGCTTTGCCATTTCATGGTCCTCCTTAGTCCTTTAGCTGTGTCTGTAGGGGTCTCTGCTTAGAGTATATGTTTTTTTAATTTCTACATCTCATTCTTCCCAGAGGAATATGTAGCTGGTAAAGCCCAGCCTTCTTCTCTAGGGAGACTGAGGATGCTGTGGTTCACAGGACAGGGTATCCACTAGGGAATTTTGACTGGCCTGACCCATTTTTCCTTTTTAATGCCCTTCTGCTTAGGGTGAGTAATGCTACTAAACAGAAAGAAGCTAGCTATTTTAAAACCCGTTGCACAAGCCAGCCACTGTAGGATTAACATCCATGGTACAGATGCGGGAAATACAACAACAACAAAAGTTGTAATGATTTATGAAAATGGCTGCAGATGTGTTTGAGCAGCTGGTTCCTGGGCACAACAGTGCCGAACATCAGCCAGTTCTCTTCTCTTCCCTGCAGCCAGCCAAGGTGCACCTTGGATTCTGGAGTCCTTGTGTATAATTTTCTTTTCCAGAATGTACTGGCTGGGTAAGCTGCCCCCTCCCCAAACCTCTTCAGTGTTGGGGGGGTATGCATGTGTGGGGGAGAATGCGGGTTCCTGCTGAGCTCCCCAGACAGGGAAATGTGTGTCTCTCCGCACACAATGCAGACTGCAATTTCCGGCAGACATTTGAGGTCTTCGACATCTGCATAATGTGCACCGGTCTCCTAGCAACGGGGAACAGCTGTCTGACATTTCCAAGATTAAACTGTAACTATACACGGCCATTGCCAGGGAGCTGGGGGATAGAAAGGCCCCTCCTGGCTCTTTCCAAGCCATTTATGTTTTACTCATTTCCTGCTCTGAGGAAGCAGGCTTGAGATTGTGTGGTGGGGCCACCGTTGCTGCTGAGAAGGCAGATTCTGCACATACATGTTTTCCTTTCAGAGTGGATTTGGAGAAGGGGGAGGGGGGAGCTGACAGAGAGCCAGACATAGCACAAATAAGCTACACACATAGATCCTTTCTTGAAAGAAACACAATAATCAAAATCCCAGATGGTTCAGTTTTGGATCTCCCAAGCCTCATCAGTTTTCCTAGTTTGGGAGGGGACACAGAAATGGAAGTTAGGTTTCTCCTGTTTCTGTGCATTGGCAAAACCATGAAAATGGAAGGATCCCTCAGAAAAAGTAAAGAGAAACATAATAGCATATTGAGCATTCTGATTCTCCCCAAATGTAAATAAATGATCAATGTATCAATTCTGGGGGGAAATCTCCTGATTATTAACTGGGGATGCCAGAGAATGGAATCTGAGACTTTCTGCATGCCAAGAAGATGCTCTATCACTGAGCTGCAGTCCATCCCCTTAAATCCTAAGTGAGAGAGACCTGGCTTCATAACCATGAACCCCTCCCCTGTCCAGCTTATTCAGGAAGGTAGTTTAGCGTGGACTTCAGCATCCTGTAATCACCCTGTTATGGTCACCATCTTGTTGTTGTAAAGGGACGTTTCCTTGCCCTTTCTTTATATTTATTCATATTTAGATTTATATTTCCCACCACTCCCGGAACTGGTTCGTGGCGGGCTACAAATAACCCAAACTAAAAAAGCCTAATAAAACCCCCATTAAAATAAATGCAAGGACATAAAAATTACAACATGAAACAAGAAACATAGCGGTATAACTCCAGAACCCATCCTCCCAATAGCAACATCCAGTAGAAGAAGAGGTAAGAGGGAGCCATGACCCAATGGCATAGATGTCACATAGCATAACTGCTGCTCAGCACCATCACCAGGGAGGCCCCCGATCTGATCTTCCTCGCCACCCTAGCCTCAACCATAGACCTGGTGGAAGAGCTCCAGAAAACAAGGCCTGCTGCTCTTCCGGGAGCTCATTCCACCAGTTAGGGGCCAGGAGCCTGCTTACAGTTGAATGGAGAAGGATGAAATCATGTGAGTATGAAATCAAATGTCTTTATGAAAGCAAATGTCTTTAGTTATTTTACTTCAGTTATTTTATAATTCAAGTGTATAAACATAGCTCCGGGGAGGGCGGTATAGAAATATAATAAATAAATAGACACATAGTGCTACCTTGTACTGAGACAATTTGCCCATCAGCATTGTCTTTACCTCGTTACTGTGTTCTGTGCTCACCTCTCTCTAGTTAAGACTAAACATTTATTACCCACTAGAGTCCAATGGCACCTGTAAAACCAATGAAGATCTATTCAAGGCATGAGCTTTCCTGCTTGGTCAGAACAGCTTTATCAGTGCCATGGCGAGCCCAAGGTCACGCAGCTGGCTGCATGTGGGGGAGTGCAGAATTGAACCTGGCATGCCAGATTAGAAGTCTGTACTCCTAACCACTATACCAAAGCCCATGATTTCCCCCTTCTTGGAAGTTTTACAAAAGAAAAGGACTTGCAGGGGGCTGGAATCATAGAATTGCAGAGTTGGAAGAGTCCATACAGGCCATCTAGTCCAACCCTCTGCTCAATGCAGGATCAGCCTAAAACAATCAGGATAACTATCTGTCCAGCCACTTCTTGAAGACTGCCAGTGAGGGGGAGCTCACGACCTCCTTAAGCAGCCAATTCCACTGCTGTACTGCTTGGACTGCCCTACTTGGAGTGTCCTATCCTCTGCTGCCTACAGGAACTGCTCCATGCTCTCCTCCAAGTGACAACCTTTCACAATCTTGAATGGAGGACTGTTCATGGGAGGAAGGGTGAGAAGAAAGAAGTGATTTGCCAACTTCTGGATAGAACATTATTGGAGATTTTAGGGTGCAAACTGGGGAAGGAAGAATTTAGGGTGAGGAGGAATCTCAATGGTGTCCATCTTCTGAAGCAGAGATTTCTCCAGAGGATATGATCTCTGTTGTCTGGAGATCAGTTGTAATTCTGGGAGCTTTTCATCCCTCTCCTGGAGGATGGCAGCAGCCCTAGAGAGAAGGGGATGACATAGGTGGGAAGCAACTTGGGGACATGCTGCCAGGGAAAGGGTAAAGTAATCCTTCCTCTGCTGCTGCTGCTGCTGCTGCTGCTGTCAGCCATTCAATCCTGCAGACTCTTGGTGATCCCATGGCATAGCCGCCTTCCTCTGTTAACCCTTACTTAAGAGTCAGCCTCCAGTAGGGGCTGTTCCTTGAAGAAACCTTTTGGAAAAAAAGACTCTGATAATGTTATCTCATGTGCAATTTGACCCTCAGTTTCTTGTCTGTGAAATGGGAGTTTGAAATGAACCAGAAATGTCAAATGATGTTAGTGCCAGCAAACCAAACCTTCTAAAGATTTGGAGAATAATTATTTTATAGAATCATAGAGGTGGACGGAGGCATACAGGCCATCTGATCCAACTGCCTGCTCAATGCAGAATCAGCCCTAAGCATCCCTATAGAATTCTGTTCATATCTGTACACCGCCCGTGGCGCCGCGGGCGCCACGGACTAAATAAAATAGTAAGGGGTTCTGGGGCGGGATGTGTCCGGGATGAGGAAGGGTCCGGATTGGACCCTTCCTCATGACAGACAATCAGAGGGACCAATCGGCAGGCGCGAAGCGCCTGCCGATTGGTCCCTCTGATTCCCAGCCTCAGTAACTGCGAGCCGCGCGCAGCGCGGCTCGCAGTTGCTCCCGGCCTGACGCGTCAGGCCGGCCCCTGAGGGAGCCCCCGGCAAGACTCCAGCCGCCGAGACTCCAGCCGCCGAGAGGGAACCACGGCCGGGCCGCGCCCACGCGGCCCGATCCGCGGGCGCGGCTCGCGGGTGCGGCCGGCCGCGGCCCCGCGGGCGCGGCCGGCCGCGGCCCCGCGGGCGCGGCCGGGCGCGGCCTGATCCGCGGCCGTGGCCTCCTGGAAGCAGCGGAAAGAACCCACCCCCCCCAGCCGCAGAAGATCAAATAGACGCACAGGACCCGCCGCAGCCCAGCGCACCACGCCTGGGACTCCCCACCAAAAACCAGGAGACGCCGAGGAGCCGCCACCCGCCTCCTCTTTCAGGTAGCCTGTCCCTTGCTCTGTCCCTCGCCTGCCCCTCGCTCTGGTCCCTGCCTGCTAGCGCCCATTGTCTTCTGGATACAATGGGCTTTTTTACTAGTATATTCATAATTTCATAACCTGCTGCTATGTGTGGCATATATCCAAGTTGCAAAGAGTTGTGAAATGTTTGGTGACATTTTAAAGACTTTACTGTGGCCACCTGACACACATACAGGTGTACAGGGGGGGGGGGAAGTATGCAAACAGTGAGGTCAAAAAGTTAGCACATTCCAGTGGGATAATTAGCTATCTTAATCTGTTGCAACAAAACCCAAAGGGAATCCGGCAGGCACTTCAAAGACTAACAGATTTACTGAAGCATAAGCTTTTGTAGGTCTATTACATTCCCATGTTGAGTGTTAAGCATAAGTAAAACTGATTGCATGTGAAAATGTCCTTTGCCTGCCTCAATGTGCATCAAACATTCCGACTGAATCAGGAGGTGAAATTCTCAAAGGAGACATTGAATCAAAACCAGCCCAATTCACTGCACTGCTTAAACTAGGAGAAAACGGAATTCCTGAAACCGAAGCCTCCAGTTTTAGACTTGCACCAAACAAACAAACCCTCCAGTGATGTCATGATATGTCCCCAGCCTACCCTGAAGCCCAGTGAACTGTTCCCTTTTCCAAAGCCCTGCAGAGACATACCTTTCTCACCTCAAACCTGCTGGTGCAGAACCCTCAGTTGCTAACATTGGTTAGGATTTAAAAAAAATTGTTTTCAATTCTTTGGGTTTGTTTCTAAGCAAACAAGATGGGGGGGGGGCAAAGCTTCTTGGCAACAGCTGTCAGTTCCCTTTGGCTGCTCGCTCATGCCAAGGCCAGCGGGATCCAGGGATTTTTTTTTTTTTTGCTGGTGCCAGCAAGAAATCACTGACCCAAACAAGGGAGTCAAGGCTTGGGCTGGAGTCCTTGCCAGGGATCAGCAGGCGGCCAGAAAGACCCAAGCTGCTGAGTCATCAGGGCTTCAGCTGCTGCAAGCAGGCCTTTCCAAGGGATGTGGCTGCCGTTGCTAAGATTCCTGGGAGCTGATTGATTGCGCCTTCTATAGTCATGTAAAACACGCATGCAAGTCAGAGGCATAAGGCAATACCAGCTGGATTCAGCTTGTATCAAGAAAAGAGCTCGCTGGCTAGGGTTAGCCTGTCTCCCTGTTTGATCTTGCTGCAGGCGCCCTGTGCAGAATACTGAATCCACCACTGCTTTGCAATGTGGTCCTGAAGGTTGGCTTGAACGATGGCGATGGAGTTCAGGTTCCATTGCAGTGATGGGATGGAAAGGATAATAATTTCCCCAAGGCAACTCCCAGGGAGGCCTCCAGCAAGTCGCAGCGTGGAAGAAAGCAGTTATGTGTCCCAAAGGCAAGCAGTCGTGGTAGAGTCCCAGCAGAACAAGAAGATGCTGCTCCTGGACCAGACGACTGATCTGTCCTGAGATGCTCAGACCTGGGAGAGAAGACGGCGTCCACAGTGGAAGGAACCCGTTTGAACTGGCTCACGTAATTTACAGGACCACCAAATCTTGTCTTTTAAAAAATGGAAGGTAATGGGAAATCCAGAAGCTTTCTTGACAAGTCGTTCCTGTGCCCATTTTACAATGAGGCCTTGTTTCACTTAGGAATTTATCTGGTTACAGGTTTCTCTCCCCCCATGCCTTTGCCCTGCCAACGGTTATTGCACAGCTTCTCCTTCGAAGCCGAATGTGCTGATCTGATGTTTCAGAAAAGTTGCTGTCTGGGGCTAGGGGTGAGGAGCAGCCTGGTGAGAGTGGACATGCCCTGACCTGGATAGGCCAGACTAGCCTGATCTCATCAGATCTCAGAACCGTCTTGGAAGTTCAGTAGGGTGAGCCATGGCCAGTATTTGGAAGGGAGGCCACCAAGGGATCCCAGGAGGACTATGGAGAGGAAGGCAACAGTGAAACACATTTGTTAGTCTCTTGCTTTGAAAGCCTTCAGAGTCACCATTAATTGACTACCACTAGATGGCACATTATTTACACACACACACAACAATAGACACCCTGGCAGGATTCTGGGAACAGGGACACATGCTTAGGTCACAAGGTCTTCTTCATGTGATCAGTTGCCATATTTGATTTGAGAAACATGCACAAAAAGTCCTGCTTCATCAGGGCTGGGAGCTCTTGGGGAGTTAGTTCTTTGCTTAGCTCCTGATAATTTTGCTTTCCTAAGCAGGGACGGTGCCTTGTTTGCTCCCTCCAGTCAACTGGGCATGTATTAGCAATTCCCCTGCCATGATGAGGCCTGCAGACATTTCCACATCTAAAGTTATCACGTTCTCAATTTGTGCTGTGGTATCTATCGTTGTGTGAGGGTTCTATGCTTCTCCTTTTAAAAGTATGTGAATTTATGCACAAGGGCTGCAGTGTGGTTAGGGGTTTGTCACATACATGTTATAATACTCAGACTTGGATCCTTTGACCTCCTTGGGCTAAGCTGTCTCCTTTGACTCGCTTCAACTAAGTCTTCCTTCAACAGAGAAAGACTTCCTCTGATGGGGAATGACTTTTTTTCTGATGGAGGGAAGTCTTTCTTTTTGATGGACTTCTTTCTCCTTCGGTTGAAGACTTGGTAAAAGGGATTCACAGAATCATGTTCACCTTTCTTTTCTGAACATTGATGCTATATCTAAATCTTTGATTTTTTTTCCCTTGCCAAAAATTCTCCTTATTATTGCTATTATTGAGAAGCACAGGGTTAAGAGGTTAAGAGCTGAGGGAAAGCAATGACATGGGGCTATTGCAGTAGAAGTCAAACACTGAGCAATGGAACACATGTGCTTCCTTGCAAACTTTATCTTATTTCTGACTGACAAGTCAAAGAGTCTTTGAACAGGAGTCACACAAATATGCATTTGTCACATGCATGCCTTACATTTCCAGGTGCACCTCATTTGCTCAGGCAGAGGCAGCAGATTATCAGCAGCGGCTCTGGAACTAAATCGACATGCTCAGGGGGTCTGTGTTTGATTGACTTCCCCAGGCCTTTTGTGTCATGTTGCAGCCTAGACCAATTTAACTCAGCTTGCGAATGAAAGCATCCAGAGGACTGCTATTTCATGCATTACACTTTCCTGTGCAGACAACTGCCATGAAGAGAATATCTATTTGCAGAAGTGGCTGAATTATGACAAGAGCACTCCTTCTGCTGTGTATAGACGGACAATGCAGGTGAGATAGAGAAAGCCAGGTTATTAATGGGATGGGGAAAGTGGGACATTTATTTATTTATCTTATTTATTGCCCACCTATTTCACTGAGATGCAAGGCAGATTACAGAGCACAGAAAGATTTTTTTAAGGTCATCGTACAGCATCAAATATCCAGTGAATAAGACTAGAAATACATAGCTGAATGGCAGTGTAAGCAAAAAATATGTTCATACACCATAAGACCTCCAATGAGCAATTCAGTGGGTTTGTGAAATTGCATCAGATTACACAAGGAGTCCCACTGCCTTCAAGGGCTTCCAATCAGGGGTAGATGTGGTTCAGGACTTGACATAAAAAAGTAATATAGGAAAGACTTTGAATGTCCCTTATAATTTTCCACTTCCCAAATACCCTAATGACCAAATTCATGACCTTTAATTCTGCTTCTAAAGCATCACAACTCCTTATTTATTCTCACAGTTGTCAATTTCCCCCATTAAAATGTTCCTGCACATTCCATTTCCACCTTGGATTTATGTTCTTCCCATCAATTGTACTTTCTTCCTTTAATCAGCACCCTACCTCCATTTTTTGCTAACTTCAGATACATCAGATTTCTTGTTTGTTTGTTGTTTCAGGTTTCTACTGGCAGCACCAAACCAAGTCAGACCATGAAGTGAGATAAGGGTGAAGCAGAATGAAGTTGGATAGGCGGTGCTCGTACCCAGAAGGGAAGGGAAAAGAGCCAGGCCCAGCACCACAGGGAGGTGTCTCAGGGCCTGAGCTGAACACCCTTGACTTCCTCTGTGTGCCATTATCCTCTGGGTTAAAGGTCAGATGTATTCAACAATTAACCCCATGCAACTTCAGGCCATACATTGAGGGCCTTCAGCTCTGTGGGACCTAAAATATTGCTTCCCTCACTGCACCCCTGGTTAGGCTGCAGACTACATGCTTGTCTAGCTCTCTAGAAAAAATAAATCTCTCTGAGCGGCACTCTTTGTTCTGACCCAAGTGGACTTTCTGGGAGGTGGTACCTTTTTGCAAAGCACTTCCCTGGCTAAGGCCACAATCCCTTTTCTTAGGACTAAGTCCCACTTCACTGGAGTAAGCAAGTAGAAGATTTGGCTGGCAGTTGGGCACAGATGTGGAGAGTGATGGTGCACACAGCTATCCTAGCCCCTCATTTGATCTTTGTTTCCCCTCAGACTTCTTCCCCTTTCAACTGCCTCTCCTACCAACTTCTGCCCTTCTCTTTTTCCTTCCTTCAAATGCTGCCTCTAGTCTGCTTTCCAAACTTCCATTCAGTTCCTCTCCTGAGTTGGGCATTCAGTACTGGTGCAGCAGAATGGCCTTTCCCTGCCATGTAGTTATACTTGGCTCTTTAGTTCTCTTCCTGTCAGGTTTAGATTGCTCATGCCTTAGGGCAAAAGACTTGCCTTCTTACATGCCTTTATCATCCCACGCACATCAATTGCTGTATAAATAAATGAACAGCCTAATTAATAATAAAATTAATCATCCCGGTTCCTCATCGCCTTTTGGTTTCCTTCTTTAATTTCCCTGAAGGGCATGGCAGTTGAAGTCAAATACGACACAATAGTGTTTTCCTAGCCAATTTGTTTAGACTCCATAAAAATTTAACTTACCAACCAATTTTGAGCCCAGAGAGACATCTCCTCCAGACCACAATTGGATTAAGCCTATCCCTTCCTTAAAATGTCTCAGAAAACAATCACTACTAGTTAACACTTCCTTGCCTCAATAGTATATAAGGAAGTGACCAAAGAACAACAACCAAACCCCTCAATTTTTCCTTCACACAAAATATATTTTACAGAACATCACAAATAGAATCTGCTCCTCTGTAAATGCCAAGAATCTCTACACTTTCCCAACCTTTTGCTTATTTATTGTACATGAGAACATTCCCAAAATATGTCAGATAATATTTCTACCTGTGTGATGATAAGCTTGACCAACACATGATTATCAACTAGACTTGTATTCTCTTCCCTTGATTCTTATGGCTATTTAAATCTGCCAAGAAGATTTGAGCCAGTGGGTAGGGCATATAAGCAATGCTTCTTTGCCAAAATCTTAATGATTTATTACAGTTTTGTTAAAGGACTCCCAAGATCCAAACAATTTCCACCCTGTTTCAAACCTACCTCTCCTGGGCAAGGTGCCTGAGAGAGAGGGATGCTGGTGCAACTCTACGATTACCTTCAGTGCAGCTTCCTGCTTGTCTGTGGGGACAGGGAGGAGGAGCCATTTTTGGCTGGACAGAAAGTAGCACTGAAAGACTTCTGTTTTGCTCTGGCTTTGGTCATTCCCATGCTGCTTCATATCTACATGAAACCCCTGGGAGAGTTCATCCAAAGACTCCGAGTACAAAATTAAACATTTGCTCTGCATCCAAATCCAGGGAGGAAGTGGAGAGCTTAGACCAATGTTGGGCAGGGGGCAGGGAGGAACAGCTGGATGTGGGTGAACAAACTAAGGCTGAACTGACATGAAATGAAAGTGCTGTTGACTAAGGATGAAGCCCAACTGGGAGTTGCACCCTTTTCTGGATGAAGTTGCACTCCCCTTGCTGGAGCAGCCTTGCCTTTGGGGTAATCCTAGATTTGGCTCTGCTGCTTGAGAAATAGGAGACAAAGGCAGTCAGGGATGCTTCCTGCCCCCCCTCCCCTTAAGCTAGTCTCCCAGCTGTGACTGCTCCTGGGAGCAGTGAATCTAACCTCAGTTACCCATACCCTTGATAGCATCCGGGTTATATCATCTACTCAGGGTTTGCCTTTAAAAACAGATTGGAAACCACTTAGGTTTTTATTGTTTTGTTAGTTTTGTTTTGGGATTGCTATTAAATGTTGATTCTGTGGCATCTCAGTTTTGTATTTTTATGTTTTCATAACTGCCTGATATACTTAATTAATCATAAAGTTGTTAATATGTTTCACTCCTGAAGTATTTATTTTTTTAAAAATAAGACATTCCTGTAAAGTTGAGGTTTGTTCTGGGTTTGCAGAAATAACTGTGTGCCCCCCTGATAGATTTTGTGCAGGGTATTTGACAGATATATGATAATAGCAAATAATAAATAATAATCTAATGAAAGGTTCTGCCTCAATTTTCACTCTGTCAGAGAACTTATACAAATAAAAAGCTAGTTTTAATAATATGCTCTGGACCTATTTTGCTCAAAAAACCCTCTTTGTTTTATCTAAAAGCCACGTGTAACTTCATCTACCAGTTCTGTTTCCTTGTTTTTGAATCCTTAGAGTTTCGCTGGAACTTCTAGCTGTCAAAGATCAGCAGACCAAAGACTTGACTGTTTTGACAGCCTCTTCCCTAGTCACAGTCCAGTCACTAAGGCACTCAAAGCCTTTGTTCTGTGCTGAAGGTCATGGCAGGAGGCTGGTGGAGAATCTTACAGCTAGAGAGAAATTTTCCTTTTGGGGGGGCAGAAAGGAACAAGGACATGGCAACCAAATAACTGTAAGAAAAGGTTTCAAACATGGATGTCAATTTTCAATGTGTTGAGCATCCACTTCTCACCGATTTCAGCTACACAACATGAATCTCTCTGTACTAGTAAGGCAAAGTTATTTTATTGCCGACTGCAGTTGGTGCCATCAGAAGCTATTCTGTGAAAATGTTGTTAACTGGCTCCCATCCAAGCTTGTCTCTGAGAAGACCAGTGGTCAACAGTGACATCCTAAACAGAATCACACTATTATAGATCCATTGAAATCTAATTAGGATGGCACTGGATACTTGAGCAAGGGGGGAGGGGTCCAGTGGAGGTCCAGTGGAGGGCCCTCTGCTTTGCCTGCAGAAGGTCCCAGGTTCAATCCTTGGCATCCCCAGTTAAAAGGATCAGGCAGTAGGTGATGTGAAAGACCATGAGCGAAAACCCAGGCTGAATAGACAATAGTGACCTGGATTGACCCAAGTTGTAGCAGTTTTATGTGCATTCATGATGATAAGTGCCAGTCCTACAAAGCCAGCATGTTTGTAACATCATTGAAAAAGGAGACTTATGCTCTTGTCTTACTCTCTGTCTCGTTCCCTCTTGTTTGTGATAGCCAACAGGTTCCTGATTTGTAATCCGAACTATCTGAAGCTGAGGTCCTTTTGCAATGCCAAGGAAGATATGGCAAATCTGTAGAATTCATTTTTTAAAATTAATAAGTGATAGTTTGCTTCCACATGAACTGCGTTGTCAGGGTTCATAAATTCATTCTTTATTCAGTTGTTGCATGGAATCCAGCCGATATTCCAACCGTTGCAGTCTAGCCTTCCTCCCCCACCCCCGCACCTTTAATCTGGTTTATGGTTATATTTTTTGTTTGGAATGGAATAACAGCGCCACTCTGACTGCAGTGGTCTGCCAACGGGCTATTGATGCACCTGGCAACGAGGATCGATCAGACTGGTGATGTGATTGGTAACATTCACCTTTTTCTAATGGCTCAGACATTTTAAAATGTCCTAAAATGAAGACCTCCCCCCCCCACACCATTATTTTAAAAGAGTTGTGATTGCGAAGGTGAAAAGAGATAATTTTAAATGGAAAGGTTGATTATATTCAGGAGAGAGGGCTTGTATGAGCTTGCTTCAGTTTCAGTTCTGTTCATTTGCAAAAGTGAAATAATGCAATTGATAGATCAGGTAAAAGGAAAAGAATTCGGCTCCACAAGGCTGCCTAAGATTTATCAGAATGCCACAGAAGCCAGCTGTGCTGGGTGAGGCTGCTAGAACTTGACTAGAATGTCCCTATTCCATAATTATAAGAACTTATGAAAAGCCCAAGAGCCTCTTGTGGTGCAGAGTGGTAAGGCAGCAGACATGCAGCCTGAAAGCTCTGCCCTTGAGGCTGGGAGTTTGATCCCAGCAGCCGGCTCAAGGTTGACTCAGCCTTCCATCCTTCCGAGGTCGGTAAAATGAGTACCCAGCTTGCTGGGGGGTAAACAGTAATGACTGGGGAAGGCACTGGCAAACCACCCCGTATTGAGTCTGCCATGAAAATGCTAGAGGGCGTCACCCCAAGGGTCAGACATGGCCCAGTGCTTGCACAGGGGATACCTTTACCTTTACCTTATGAAAATCCCTGCTGGATCAGATGAGTGGTCCATGTAATCTGGTTTCCTGTCTCACACAGTGGCCAACCAGTTTCAAAGGAGAGCCAACAACAGGGTATAGAGGCTGTGGCCTTTCACTGATGCTGCCTCTTGGCTCTGGGATTCTGGGGTTTAGTGTCTCTGAGTGTGGAGGTTCCCCTCAGTCATCCTGGCTAGCCACCACTGATAGACCTATCCTCCGTGAATCTATCTACTTACTCCCTTTTAATACTGTTTATTTCTTTGGTCATCACTGCATCCTCTGGCAGTCACTTTTGGAAGCAACCAGGAGGTGAGGGTAGCATGCAGCTGGCTTCCTTAGCTGACTTCTGGTGACAAAGTGGCTAGTAATTTGCCACCCAGTTTTGCCTTTGTGGTAGGGATGGTCATTGCAGGATTGCAATGGGAACAGAGTGTTAATTTATGGAAACGCAGCTAAATATTTTGCTTCTGGCTGAAAGCAGAATGGAACAGCAAGAGGGTCTTGTGCAGCTTGAACTGCAGGGCCACCACCCAAATAAGCATAAACAACTTTATAAGTCTTGTTGATTTCTCAACAATGTTTATCTGGCTCAAGAGGACTACAGAGAGCCTTTGTGGTATAGTGGTTAAGAACGGCAGCCCCTAATCTGGAGAACTGGGTTTGATTCCTCACACCTCCAAGTTTAAACAGCTGGGTGACCTCTTGAGCTAGTCACAGTTCTTAGAGCTCTCTCAGCCCCACCTACCTCACAGGGCATCTATTGTGGGGAGAGGAAGGGAAGCTGGTTGTAAGCCACTTTCAGACTGCTTTTGGCAATGAAAAGTGGGGCATAAAGAATAACTCTTCTTCTTGTTGCTTTACCATACTGGAAAGTACTGACCCTCTTCCTAAAGTTCAGCTGACCTTTAGGAGGAGAATCATTAGGAATTGAAATACTACTGCAAGATCTATAATCCAATATAGTGATTTATACCTATGTGACATACTAAGGCAGTGAGACAGGAAGCTAGAGAGATGCATATCTGTACCTGAAAGATCAGAATATTGTCAGTGATGGATAATGCACTCAAACACAGCGTGCTTATGCGTCTTGCATTGATCTCCACCCTCCCACTTTTCTTTCTTCCCATTGGCCTCACTGGTTTTAGGGAACATCAACTAACACGAGCCATCTTTACCCCTTGTTCCTGGGAGCATTTACATTGAAGCACATGTCTAAAGTGGTCTACTGAGTTCTGTTTGATTTTGCCCTACAAAGAACCATTCCAGAGTGAAATTCAGAGCTGTCACCATTATAGCTTGAACAAACTAACATTCTTCCTATCTTCAGCGCACCTCCATTTCCCTCCTCTCCCCTTTGTCGTCCCTCTAATGTCAAAGTTTCTCTCAGCTTCTCAGGGCAAAGACGTTATCGTCTTCACAACTGATGGTGAAGAGATGGAATGCATTCAAGAATCCATTTTTCTTGGATCACAAACTGATGTGAGTGGCGATTGCAGTATGGGAATATAATGTTAAATTGCTCTGGGTCACTCAGCAATGATGAGCTTGAACTGAGCATGGAAAAGCTAAGGACATAAGCCTGATTACCAGATGTAGATACTGGTATCATATTTCCAATAGCTAATTATGGCTGTGAAAGTTGGACGAGTAAAAAATCGGACAAAGAGGAGAATTGATTTGTTTGAACTCTGTTCTTGGAGAAGGCCTCTGTGGGCTCTACGGACAGCAAATGTCACAAACAAGGAAACAATACAGCACATAAAGCCCGTTCTATCATTGGTAGGCAAAATCACAAAACTCCGGCTCACTTATTTTGGCCATACCATGTGATCCAACCCAACGGAGAAAGCAATTATGATAGGACTGGTCAGTGGAAAAAGGAAACCAGGCCAACGAAGAGCACAGTGGTTGGACACGATCATGGTGGACACCGGCCAGAACATTGCATGGCTGAGGGAGGCGGTGTGGGATCGGGGATCAGAGTGACAGCTGTGCCATGGGGTCACCAAGAGTCAGACAGACTGAATGGCTCAAAACAACAACACAGACAATTTTTTAAAAAAATAAAATATTCTACCTCAAAATGCTTTATCTCAAAAATGTGGTGTTTTTTGGAGTTGGTGAGCAGATACTGATGAAATGCCCCCCCCCCCCTTTATGGAAGAATACAGCACCTGTCAGAAAATCCATTTGAAGAAACATATTCTTGAATATGAAATCAAGAAGGCTCATTTCACCTATGATAGTTTATCCAGTTTCTCAAACAAAAAAAACACTATCTTCCAACACAGCTCATCCCAATTAAAATTCAATACAAGATGCTTACGGCAGACGCCGTATGGCAAAATGGGGACTAAATGCTAGTTTTTGCAGGAGGAAGCCATGGCCATGTCCGCTCCCAGAGTCTACCAGATTCCTCTTGGTTTTGCATTCGAGCACAGTACAAGCTTGCATCTATCCTGCCACAGGTATTCCTCTAGCACAAAAAAGAAATCCAAACTTGGTAAGGTTGCTCGACTCCCTTTGCCACGTTCCTTTGACAGGTAAGAACAGTGCAATTGACCATTTTCCAGTTGGCTCCTTATCCCTAAAAGGCAATAACCCAAACCGAACACAAGACCAGCCAATAGCAGTGCTGTCAGATTTTATTTCAAAATGGTCAGCCAGCTTCAGTAGGAAAAGCACAAGGGCTCTCACAAACCGCCAGGATTCTGAACACCAGACCTTGAATATTCCCTGCCAGACCACAAAGCCCAGTTCTTCGGGGGAGCTGCTTCCTCCATGAAAATGTCTGAGGAACATGATGCAATACTGACCACTAGAACTATGTCATTGTAATGAAAAATATGTTACCTATTATGACTAATGCCGGTTACCTTCAGACAGGCTTTCTCAGATTCAGCATGTCTGTTTTATCAGCCCAGCTGCAACCTTCCACTGAGCACCCGCTTTGGCATTTCATTTCAGTCTCTTTCACTTGATCACGGCTTTCCTTTTTCAGAAATCTTATCAGAAAGGTGGGGCTTTTCACTGATTTCATACCCAATACGTTTTCTGGTCCTGACACAAAATTCACTTTTGCTACTCAACAGCATTACGTTCGAAGTAATTTGTGGGTGGCAGACAATTTGTTTCCATACCCACCCACCCGAGGTTATAAACAGCCCCAGTGCTCTGGTTCAGAATGGAGCGCCATTATCACTCACAACAAAGCTCTTTTTAAATGACTGCTCAGTGGTGCAGTGCCATAAAATGTAGGCCAGAAGTCTCTATTTAGGTTGCAGTCCTCTTATTCTTTGACTCTGCTTGCCTTGATTCAGCAAAACTCTTGCTGGTGTGTGTGTGTGTGTGTAGGGGAGGGAGGTTCTAATTGCAGTTGAAAGTTGCCTGCAGCCACAGGGGCTCCCCAGTTACTTCTATGGAAGAGGCAGCTCCAGATGCATGCATGAAGCTCTTTTCTAGAGATGTGAAAAGCAAACAGCCTGTGTACCGGAGTTCTGCCTGTGCCTTTCAGTGTATGCATAACTCTGTATCAGGGCAAATGTCTTTGAAAGGTCGGGTTTGAAGTTTAAACCAATCAGCAGCACACACATTTATTTTCATTGATGAAAAATCTCCACACATGGTTTTAGCTTTAGAAGAAAAACAGGCAATTTAGCCAGGCTCTGACTCTTCGTAGTAAATGGAATCGCTCCTTCTCCAAAGCTGCTCTGTTGAATTCAGGGATCCTAGACCACAAATGAGCAGCCTCTGGACACACACCTAATTCTCAGGATTGATACAGGATACATTTATTTCCAAGTGCAGAAATATTTGGGTTCCAAACTCCTTTGTTCCATTTTATTATTTTTCTCTCCCCTGCCGAATGTTTGTGCAGCAAGGAAAATTTCCCAGCACCAAGTATTTAACCAGGACTTGCAGACTCAGAAAGCTGTGAGTGACCCGATAGGTGCCACAGTGCCACCCAGTGGTCAACGGACAACAGAACAGGGTAACGTGCCTTGTAAAATCTGCAAACTTCAGAGAAATTACCTGACATGTTTTGGTGGATAAAAGCATTTGAACAGAAAATTTCAAAATCTTGATTTTCCCATGAGGTTGGATACTTTCCCCACGTGCTCTTTGTTGCAGCTTGTCTGTAAATCGGTATCTCAAGAGTTGCCTAGAATATTTTGAGAAATGGATGTCTGAGTTCTGCTAGGAAGTCAGAACAAGAGTCTAAAAAGACAAGTCACTAACAGGCATCCAGAAGGTGTGTTGGTGCCGCATTTTATCAACAGGGTGTTTTAGATGCTGTAAACTGCCTCCAGGTTTTTTCTTATCAGTGTGTGACTGAGATCAGACAATCAATCCAATTGTGCCACCACGAGAATACCTATCTGTCCTACCAGGAAAGAAATAGGTACAGATTCATATTATGATAGCGAGCAAGACAAACTCAGACAATTATTTAAACTGGCTTTGGTGGCCTGCCCTGGCACAGGCTTTCTGAAAGATTACCTGCACATTTTAACATCTCCCTACAACCTAGAACACACACGAATTAAAGCTCGACATGTTTATTTTTGCAGTGTATCTCCAAATGCTCTTGGTTTTCATGGCTAGCTGGACTGTGGGTTCATGGCTAGCATTACATGCTAGCTGGACTGTGTGTTCAGTCTCCAGGTCCATCAAATAACACAATCCCACCCCAAAGTCATAAAATGTGGCAGGTCTGACCCGAGATGAGGCACAGCATTGAGGCCTACTAGTAGTTTTATGCTGAGAAACCCTATTAAAGGGTTTGGAATACGTTTAATGGGATTTGCATTTAGTTACTGCTATTTTTAGCTCATACATTTACACTCTGTGGCAGGATAAGCAGCTTCTTTGGCGTCAAGGGCCACCCTGAACATGAATAATGCAGAGGAGGGCTAGCGTGTAAACATAGCGGGTGCCAGCTTACAGGTAAGGGAGAGAGCCCACCTCTCCAGCTGTGTACTGCACTCTGCTGAGATGACAAAGAGTGAGCACAGCTATGATTCGGACCCCTAAAGTCATGAGTTGGACTTCTGCCCCCTTTTGGAAGGGAAATAACACCAAACAGAACCGGATTGGACCAAACAGCTTCTCATGGGTGAGAAGCTTCAAGCCTCACTACAGACAAGCGAACTTTTGTGCCTACGTGATTCAAGCCCATTGGAAGGAAACAAAACACCTTAAACTTTTTGGATCTTATTCTCTACACCCCCACCCCGCAACATGTTTTTAAATCTTAATGTTTTATGTCGAATTTTATATCCTGGTCTGTAACTGTATAGATAAATAAATTGAAATTGAATTGAGTTGAACTTAGAGAAGACAGGGAAGATCTTGCAGCTATGGACATATATGCTGCCCACTGAGTTCATCCATCATGAATGCATTGGTCGAAATGAAGAGGAAGGTTCTCTTGGCTGGCTACTTCTATACAACGTTTATTGGTCAAGTTACAGGACCTGGCGATGCAGAGGCTGAGCCCACGTGCGATGTTGTCCAAGCTTTGAGAGCTCCCTTGGTTTTGGAACAGTAAACTCCCATTTTGCAGCAGAAAGTTCACTTTCTAAGCAAAGCAACCCTAGTATTACATCCTGTGGGTGTCATACTTCTGCTCAGTGTAAATATTCTAACAAGCCAGCTCAACTTGGCATTCTGCAGGGCCCAAGACTTGAGAAATGATCCTGTTCCCTCCCACTGGAAGTAATTCAAGGGTAAGTGTGTCCTGACAGACTCTGCAGAAGCAAGATTCATGCCTCTGGTCCATGATGCGATCAAATATTAACTGGAGACTTGACCGAGCTCTTTCCCCTCGCCTCCCTCGTGACATTCTGGATTCGGCCCCTGGTGTGAACTCGCTGTCCTTTCCACAGCTGGCCGTGTCTGTTTTCAAAGGCTGGAAAACCAGACAGCTCTTCGGTTTCCTTTGCTTTCCTTGCAGTCACAACCGGCTCTTTTCCTGGAAGAATCTGCAAGAGTCTTCCCAGATCGGCATGTGAAACCTTGTTTTCCCAACCAGGCCCCTGGAGGGCTCTGATAATTACTTCAGCAGTATTCATTAATACTGCATCAAGTGAAAAATTCCCCCCAGCCCTCTGGAGAAATAAAGGCCTACATTGCTTCATCTTCTGCCCACTGAAGTGACGGTGAATATTATTAGGACATAAAGGCAGCCAGTGACGTTTGCCGCCAGATGTGCCCTCCCCAGATTGCTCACAACGGCAGTCCCACTGCCACAAAACATACACCAGTAACAGAAAAGCAAAATAACATTCACAGAACAGGAAATATGCCTGTACAAATTAAGAACAATGACAAGAATGAATCTAAAGAATGCCTTCTCCCGGATGTGCACAAGCACATGCTTCACATATAAACTCCACCTTGATAATTGGGCACATATAGGCATGTAAATACACTTCAAGAAACACAGAAAGATGTGCACGCTTGCTATGTAAAGAGGGAAAACGCATCCACACGGACGTACTCAAGAGACACACATGCTTGAATCAAAATGGAGATGTAGCTTCATGTATTTGGGTAGCTTTACCAACCTCATTCCTTAGGTTCTGTGGAACCCATGAGGCCAATTTTCAGGGAACTCTGCCAAGATGCCAGATTCCATGTGCCACCTCTCCAACCCACAGTAAACAGGGGAGGAAAACAGTAGCTCTGTATGTGCTTATTTCTTTTCAACAGAATGCTCCTGACTTGGGACATGCAGGGGTAAGTGACGCAGTCTAGACAGGAGCGGCACATCATCCTTCATGCATGAAGTGTTGAACTGGCAAGCCTCCTAGCCTTCACAAGGCATCTGTAGATGCCTGCTGTAGGTGCGTTACATGATTTGTGAAGTGGGTGGCATTTCGGAGAAAGCGCTCTCATATCTAATCTTATGTGCTGGAGGAGACCGAATGGCACAGCCACCTCTTATGAGAGCTATTTTCAGTGGGCTGGCATCACTCTAAGGCTGTCCCTTGAGGGTCAGGATTTGTAGCTGCCCAGAAGGTTTGCTGTCTTAAAATGGCGACATGGGAAGGGGAAGGTGCAGCTGGTTTGCTTCCCACGAACCAACTCCAGCAGTTTCCACCCAGCTCTCCCAAACATCACCTGAAGATAAAGCCCTGTCTGTGGGCATTTGTTGGTCATCTTTCCCACATAGACTCTGCGAGAACTGCCCTAACCTACTCAGACCACATCCTCTGCTCTGATGCAGAAGGATCCTGGGATATAACTGTAAAATATGTGGGTTTGTAGGAAGAATGCCAGGCTGCTGGGCAAGCAAACAGTTCTTTATTGGTCATCTCAGCAGTGAGAGCATGTTGAAGGAAGCAACTAAACCCCTCCATGAAAACCCCAACTTATATACATACTTTAGGCAAAAGAATCTCCCATGGCTGAGCCTCATTTGCTCAGTTGCACTTGACTGATTTAAAGGGATTGGCTCCCACAGCAGGGAACCTCGCAGCACATTGGCTGGTTTCACATCTGGTTGGATCCTGCCTTGGACCTCAAGCTCGGTCCTTGGCAGCTGTGCATACACAACAATAACTCTTGTTAGAAGACCTATATCCCATTTTCCAGTTATGACCACAGTTGAAGGGGCATGTAAAAATAGCCATCAAAGCAGAAAAGTCAAACTAAAAAACCCCAAAACATTAAGAACAGGGAGGAGGAGGAGAGCCAGAGTGGAGCAGCGGCTAGCATATGGCACCTGGGTGACCAGGATTCCCTACTTGTCCACGAAATCTCACTCGATGACCTTGGAACAGGCATTCTCTCTCAGCCTAACCTCCCCCAGAGAGCTGTTCTGATGCTCCAGTGGAGGAGATGAGCATCACGTAGCAGGATAAAAATGTCACAGGGGGAACCCTCCAAGCTCCCTTTCCCCTCATGCTGAAACGTTGTATTTTGGAATGTGCTAGATTCGAAATGAGTGGAAGCAAAGGCAAACTGAAGGAAGAGGTTCCTTCCTGCCTGTCGTTGCCCTGCCCCATGTGCCCCACTCCTTCCAGTCTCCTTCACCTCTTTAGAAACTCCTCATCTGTGGAGGATCTCAGGCGCGTGGACTCCCCAGAGACAGTGTCACTTGGGCTTCCGAGACGCTTATTGGATTTGACAAACAATGATTTATGACAGGGCAACCTGTGCGGGGTGCAGCAAGGAATATCAGCGCCTCATCATGACTTGGAGATCCATTTCAACCCCGCCTCAGCTCTCTGCTGCCTCTTATTAAAATGCTGCAGGGATCAGACTTGACAGATGCAGACAATTTATTTTCTGAGTACGAGAGAAGGAATGAGAGAGAGGGAGGACTAGAGGGGTGAAAGGGGGTGGGTGGGTGGGTGGGAGAGGGGCATATTTCTTTATCTGGGAGCCCCTTGGCACCTGTTCCGGGTCTGCTTGGACACTTGGCCTGTTTCTAAATTAGCTGAAGCTGAGCCAGAGTCTTAGGTTTCTGTCTAGCCCCTTGAGTACTCTGCATGCCCACAAGACTGATGTGGGCTGAATTCTCAGACTCTCTCTTCTTCCTGGTAGGTCTGTCAGTTTCCAAAAATGTGACACAAGTTGATGTGGAGGCTTCAATCCCCTTGTTGCTTGCAAGGCCCACAGCCTGCCCAGCCGATGACTGCCTGATCAGCATTCCAAAATAAGGAACACAACAGAGGCATCGTGTTTTAAAAAAGCGGTAGAGTTCTGTGGAATAAAGCGTCCTTCGCTCTGTTCTTCAGGGGGCTGCTGTTTTGAAAGAAGCCACTCTCCTCGCAAATGGAGACCTTGGAGGGGGTCCAGGGATCTGGAATGGGCCGTGACCACACTTTCCATCCTGCTCTCTCCCTATAAATGGAGCATGTTAGCTTTGAGGGAATAAAAACAGGCTGGCTTGGGACTGGGAGGGAAAGGCACAACCCACCCCACTGCAAAAAGCGACCCCAGTTTTTCATCATTAGGTCTTCAAGCATCACAAATGGATAGAATAGACGGTGGATGATTATTGGCTGGTCTGGGAGCATGTGATATAGTGGAACTCCTGAGTGGATGTGGCTCTGACGAGTGCCTGCAGGCTGTCCTGACCTATCGAGAAACAAGGAAGGATGTCGACATTATGAAGAACTGGAATCCTCATTCGACAAATGGGAACGTGAGAAGGTGGTCCCTGATCCAGACCACTCCATCAAGCTGTATTTTTGCTGCGCCACAAACTCTTCCGCTTACCACTCACTATTTAGCTCTTCTGGTTGCCAGCCTCCAGGGGGAAACGGGTGTCTCCCAGCATGACAACTGATCTGCAGGTGGTAGAGAGCAGTGCCCTTGAAGAAAAGGGCTGTTTGCATTTGACCCACTGAAGCTCCTCCCCTGGTCTCCCCCAGCTCCATCCCCAAATCACCAGGAATTTCCCAGCGTGTATTTAGCAACCCTATTGCTACTGTTTAATGGGCCGGGCCAACTTTACCGAAGGGTGACATGAAAGATACATCCTACATATTATAGAAGTGGCTTGAACAACGCTACAATTCTCCCCTGAAAAGAAGAAGAGAGAAGAGCTGTTTTTTAATACTCTGCTTTTCAAGAAGAAGGTTTCTTATATGACGCTTTTCTCTACCCGAAGAAATCTCAGTGGCTTACATTCACCTTCCCTTTCCTCTTCCCACAACAGACACCCTGTGAGGTGGGTGAGACTGAGAGAGCCTGGATATTATTGCTCAGTCAGAACAGCTTTATCAGTGCTGTGGGGAGCCCAAGGTCACCCAGCTGGCTGCATGTGGGGGAGCGCAGAATCGATCCCGGCTCACCAGATTAGAAGTCCACACTCGTAATCACTACAGCAAACTGGCTCACTACCCAAAAGAGTCTCAACACTCTCTCTTCACAAGAGACACTTTGTGAGGTAGGTGGGGGTGAGAGAGCTCTGCAAAAACAGACCTGAGAGAACTGTGACTAGCCCAAGGTCACCCAGCTGGCTGGAGGAGCAGGGAATCAAACCCCATTCTCCAGATTAGAGTCTGCCAATCTTAACCATGACACCACCCTGGCTCTCCAAACAAATGCGTGCTAAAGTCAGTTCCATTGTGCTTCTGCTCCGACTGCATGTGATGCTGGCCTCCAAATATACAGGGTCGCTATCTTGTGTGAATGAGGCAGTGCATGTATTTTCCATGAATGTCCAATTTCAGTACGCATTAACCTATTCCCTCAAAGATCTGGGATTCTGCCTGCATATACTAAAGCTGGATCCAAGTGCATGGAAAACATGGGCATTGCCTCATTTGCACAAGCCAGGAGCCACAAATATTAGGAGGGAAGGTCATCCATAGGCTGAAGTGTCCTGTTTCTGGGGACCTAGTTCTGCATTGGAAGTGAAACTATCATACCAGAGCTGGATTTTCTTTCCCTCAGCATCCTTTCCATCCCAGTCTTAGGATCCTTTCACAACCCAGCCAAGTAGATAGACAATTAAAAAAAAATTCTGTTTGTCTTGCCTCAGATCTGCTAGTCTTGCCTCCCCATCTGGAATACTCTTCCTGGAGCTTGTTGTTCCTGACCAGCCACATTCCCCATAAATCAGAACTGGACCTGGACTCGGTCCAAAACAAAGCCCGTCTCCTGTCGGGTTGGCTCGGGCAAGACCACAGTCACTCCACATGCAGATGAGACATTGTATTGAGTATAAATATTTTGGGTTCTCTCTGGGGAATGTCAAGCGCCCAGGGAGCAAGGGAGCCCCCGTGAAGGATTCAGAAGAGGTCAGAACTAAATCCCATCAGACGCTTGCTTGGAGGAAAAGGAGGAGGAGGAGGAGGAAGATCAGAGGCACATGGTGCTGGAGACGGACTCTGCAGACCAGAATGCCAAGGCAAGGGTGGTGTGTGCGAGTCTCCCAGATGGAACCTATTAGCCTGGAATGCCTGCAGTGGGGCTTCGGAGCAATATAAATCAGCTCTGTGTTACTCAGAACTCTGTAAGCAGAACTGCAGAGGATCCTTTCTCCTCCCTGTCTTCCCATCATTTCTTTTCACTCCCACTCTCCTTTATCATGTTTCCTTGGCTATAGTTTGTTATTGTTTCTTAGCCACTGCTATTGGATCACTAGATATAGTCAGTCATCCTTCGGCATTAAACACATTCAAACAAGTGAGTAATTAAAAACACACACACACACATACGGTCAAAATCCAAATGCTTAATAACTTGGTCTTCCCAGCACTCCTCAGATTCTGCGGCTGTGCCGCTGGCAGAACAAAGATTGGAATTAGGCCTGAGTCATAGGCTTAGATAATGCTCTTCTGCTTGGCTCCACTGAGCACCTGCAAGAAGGGCAATAGGTTTGCCATCTCCAGGTGTGGAATTGCAACCAAGGCCAGTTCCCCTGGAGAAAATGGCTCTTTTGGAGGGTGGACTCTATGGCATCCCATCCCTGCCAAACTCCTTCCTCTCCTCAAATGCTGACTTCCCCAGGACCTGCCCCCAAATCTCCAGGAATTTCCCAGCTCAAAGTTGGCATCCCTAATTGATAAGCTGGTGGATGGTCTTGCTGACAAAGGGCTCAATGACAGGGAACTCCTGGCTCATCCCAGTCCAGCGATGTGCATTACGTTGAGTTGCTCAAGACTCTTGTCAACTACAATGGTTCTTGAACCATCTGAACCTCCTCATCTGCTGCCATTTCCTTCTCCCCTTTTCCCAATTCACTGTAAGGGTCCAGCTTTCCTGTGTATCAGTCTAATGTAGATTGTGTGTGTCGGTGTATGGAGGACCTGAACAACATTGAGCAGTACACATCATTGGTGCTGTCTCCATGTGAAGCAATCTGCAGCAGTAATAAAGCATTAGCTGTAGACAAGACCACATGTTTAATTTGACATATCAGCTGGTGGTTGCTGGATGTCTTTTCAGGGACACCTATTACTGTTTTGCCTAGACCTGCTTTTTTCAAAGAGCCCTTGAAATAAATTTTCAGGCTTTGAGGACCCAGAAGTGACATAAACACCTGCACTCTTCACTCTCCTTTCGCTCCCTCCCCTCCCCTTACTACTACTATGGTGACCCAACTCATGTAGGCAGGAAGGAAGAGTAGGAGCAGAGAAGACAGCCTGGACCCACCCTTCCATGCTACAGCCAAATCACCCCCTTTGATTTTACGCCCACAGCCTACCCATTGAGCCCTCCCAGAAGACGCATCCAGCTCATGGGCAAGTCCCTAGCTCATGGGCATGACCTGTAAGGCAGGAGCAGAAAGGCCACAGACTCCCTCTAGAGCTCCTGTGGACCCCTAGGGGGTCTGTGGACCCCAGTTTGGAAATCTCTGGCCTAGTGCAGAGCATAAGAACTGTCTCTCCTTCCATAATGTAGGCATCCAGACGCCTTAAAACAGGGGTAAACAAACTGCAGCCCTCCAGATGTCCATGGACTACAATTCCCATGAGCCCCTGCCAGCGAATGCTGGCAGGGGCTCATGGGAATTGTAGTCCATGGACAATGTGGAGGGCCGCAGTTTGACTACCACTGCCTTAAAATATAGCAAATGCCTCTCTTCTGGGCAGCAGCTTAGGAGCACGTTTTAAGGAACACTTTCCCTCTGTCATAAGTCAGCTTGCTTGGCCTTAGGCAGAGACCTTGTCTTTCTTGTCACCATGCTATTTGTCAGGCCAAACTTGACCAGAAGATGTTTGCACAGGTTTCAGAAAGCCCATACGGCTGTTCTGTTTTCCAGGGCCTTTGCCAACTGCTGATATTGCCGGCTGCATTCTTTGTTTTTTTTTGCATTGGTTGAGATACGGAGTTGTTGCTGTACGGGCAAATTCAGTGTGATACGTTGGTGGTCCCTTTGGTGGTCATTATCCTGATTTGTTTTAATGGTGCTATTGTAGGCTGCCTCAGGCAGAGGCTGAAAGAGCAGAATATACTATGATATGGCGTCACAGCAAGAAATACAAAATGTCCTTAATGCCCCTTATTTTTCAAATCCAATCCAACAGCCCTGGATCCCTCCACCCATTCGCAGGCTGTGCTCCATCCCTCCACCCACCCCCCGCCTCCCAAACAGCTCAGAATTCAGCATACAGATTTTCCAGAACACTTCACATCGATACAATGCATGCAAATGCACAGCACGTTTAGTTTACAGTCCAGTTGCCCAGCAAGTCAGGGAGGATACGCCATATTTCACACTGCAAAAGCGTGGAAAAGGAGGTCAAGAGATAATCCAAGACCATCTATTAAATCCACAGCATAGCAGAGATATCGGCTCATGTTCAAACACCCTAAGTCCAAGAGTCTACCCATGCGATCACACAAGGATGTTTGTTTTGCAATAGGCTGTTTGCATACTTATATCTCTGTCAGGAACTGGTGTTCTGTTCTGCCCTGAAGGTTCAGAGTCATTTGGAACACTGTCCAGGGAAGCCCGTTGCCTTGTCCAAGTTATTATTTTGCGAAAATCACCCTCTGTGTCACGCGTCACATGCCCCTTTGGAACATCACCTGTGTCTCAATAGGCAAGCTGCTCTCTTCTCCGCCCCCCCCTTTCCAAAAGTCCAAAGTCCTTCTGGATGCATGGAATTAATTGCTCAGGGTTTATTTGTTTTTGCCAAAGCCACAGGGATATTAGGATTAATTAATGGTTACTCTTATTACTCTCCCTTGCCTGTCTTTCCTGGGGCTTTGGATTGCTGAAAGAAACCGAGAAGAAAGGCAATTACAAAGAGAGGGAAGAAAAAGAAAACTAAGTGGAGGGGCTGCACAAGCTGAAGGCTGAGGGAGGTTTCTATTCTCTGGACTGTCATATTTTTAAAAAGGCAACAACAACCTCATGCGGTTTCAATGGACAGTGTCTATTCCAAGCCTCCCCCAAGATAAGGAGATCCTCTTGCATGCTGTGCTCTTCCTCAGATTTCGGTGGCAGCAACGGTTGTCATCTCTGGTGGACAGGGCAACCCTGGCGAGACCCTCCAGCGACACACGTCCCAGCAAATAGCACAACTTGGTGGCAAAATGACTTTTAATGGCATCTAATGTACACAGCAGTACCTCGACAAGCAGATGTCAGGAAGAATAAGCCTTGGCCAGCAGGATGAGTGCCTGGTTTCGACAGCGGCCTAATGTCTCTTCCCAAACACCTCTAGGAGGGTGTCTCTGCTAATAGGGCTTCTTCTTGTCAGCAGCCCTTCTCGGTTTCTTCAGAAATAATGCTGCAAAACTGCTTAGGGGCAGGAAAATAACAGAAAGGAACAGGCAGCACTCAGTGAAGGGCCTATTATTGAGGGAGGAGGAAAACATTTCAACTGGCTCTTGTTTCATGCACAGAATGAGCTGTCCTGAAGCTCTCAAGAAGGACCTTTTACAGGCCGCTTCCACATACCAACGATTCCCCACATTTATTCGCCACAGTCTGTTGGAGAGGCTGATTCTGTGAAGGCTCAAGGGGGTGGCAAGTTAGAGTGGATGAGCGATAGGGTTGTGAGTGTCCTGCTTAGTGCAGGGGGTTGGACTGGATGACCCAGGAGGTCCCTTCCAACTCTATGATTCTGTGATTATATGATTCCGCCTCATGGCTGCTGCAAAGGCAGAGATGCATCTCCAATAACAACTGAGCCTCAATTTTTGGCAGTTTCCCTCAATTTTTTCATTTTCAGCCCTCTGTCAGGGCCATTTCCCTGATGCCTCTGAAGGGCTTATTTCAGGCAGGGTGGGGTGGGGGGAGGCAATGACTAGGTTGCTGTAGTGTGGTTACTATCATCTCCATCTTATATTCTAATTGTGAAGTTGGCCAGTCTTTGGATACTTAAATCGATGATGGGGGTTGTGAATGGGCAACATAGATGTTTTTGCAGGCATTAAAAGGGTCCCAGGTGGTATCTAAAAGGTATATATTAGGTACTTCAAAAATCCCAAAATTATAAAAGGAGTTCCTGGAGGTTTAAACAACAGATTCCGTCACTGGCTGTTGCTAGGCAGCCACAAGTCTTCCAGGCTGGGTTCTGTCAGTAAAAGGCAGGGGGAGGCCTTTTGAGGCCTATTTTGGCCTCTGAGGGAGAATTATTGAGGGCAGGTCTGTCTAGACTTAGAATCATAGAATCATAGAATCATAGAATCATAGAGTTGGAAGGGGCCATACAGGCCATCTAGTCCAACCCCCTGCTCAACGCAGGATTAGCCCTAAGCATCCTAAAGCATCCAAGAAAAGTGTGTATCCAACCTTTGCTTGAAGACTGCCAGTGAGGGGGAGCTCACCACCTCCTTAGGCAGCCTATTCCACTGCTGAACTACTCTGACTGAGAAAAACTTTTTCCTGATATCTAGTCTATATCGTTGTACTTGAAGTTTAAACCCATTACTGCGTGTCCTTTCCTCTGCAGCCAGCAGAAACAGCATCCTGCCCTCCTCCAAGTGACAACCTTTCAAATACTTAAAGAGGGCTATCATGTCCCCTCTCAACCTCCTTTTCTCCAGGCTGAACATTCCCAAGTCCCTCAACCTATCTTCATAGGGCTTGGTCCCTTGGCCCCAGATCATCTTCGTCGCTCTCCTCTGTACCCTTTCAATTTTATCGATGTCCTTCTTGAAGTGAGGCCTCCAGAACTGCACACAGTACTCCAGGTGTGGTCTGACCGGTGCCGTATACAATGGGACTATGACATCTTGTGATTTTGATGTGATGGCTCTGTTGATACAGCCCAAAATGGCATTTGCCTTTTTTACCGCTGCATCACACTGCCTGCTCATGTTTAGTTTATAATCCACAAGTACCCCAAGGTCTCGTTCACACACAGTGCTACCTAGAAGCGTATCCCCCATCCAGTAGGCATGCTTTTCATTTTTCTGACCCAGATGCAGAACTTTACACTTATCTTTATTAAATTGCATCTTGTTCTCATTTGCCCATTTTTCCATTGTGTTCAGATCTCGTTGAACTCTGTCTCTATCTTCCGGAGTATTTGCCAGTCCTCCCAATTTGGTGTCATCTGCAAACTTGATGAGTAGTCCCTCCACCCCCTCATCTAGATCATTAATAAATATGTTAAAAAGTACCGGGCCGAGCACCGAACCCTGAGGTACCCCGCTACTCACCTCTCTCCAGTCTGATGAAACACCATTGACAACAACTCTTTGAGTGCGGTTCTCTAACCAATTCCCTATCCACCTAACGATCTGAAAATCCAGATTGCAGTCCTTCAACTTATCCATCAGAACATCATGGGGAACCTTGTCAAAAGCTTTACTAAAATCCAAGTAAATGACATCAACCAAATTTCCCCGATCCAGCAAACCTGTTACTTGGTCAAAAAAGGAAACTAGGTTGGTCTGGCAGGACCTGTTGGAGACAAATCCATGCTGACTTCCTTGGATCACCAAATTGTCCTCCAGATGTTTGCAGATCGCTCCCTTTAATATCTGCTCCATTATCTTCCCCACAACAGAGGTCAGACTCACTGGTCTGTAGTTTCCCGGGTCATCCTTCCTCCCTTTTTTGAAGATCGGAATAACGTTTGCTCTTTTCCAGTCCTCCGGGACATCTCCAGTCCTTAAAGAGGTTCCGAAGATGATGGACAAGGGCTGTGCAAGTTCTCTGGAAAGTTCTTTGAGTACTCTCGGGTGCATTTCATCCGGACCAGGGGATTTGAACTCATCCAGTGCAGCTAAATGCCTCTCGACCACCTCTCTATCCATGTTAACCTGCCACCCAGACACTATCCTTTGGCTACAGCCATCTCTAGATGTGCCTAAACACTTTGACCTGTGGGAAAAAACAGATGTAAAATAGGCACTAAGCCTTTCTGCTTTCTCTGCATCTTTCGTTAGAGTTTGTCCATCCGCACCCAACAGCGGGCCTATTGCCTCCTTTACTTTACGTTTGCTCCTCACGTAACTGAAAAATCTTTTCTTGTTACAGTGGGCTTCCTTGGCCAATCTTAGCTCACTCTCAGCTTTGGCCTTTCTGATGATTGATCTACAGTGCCTAGTAACCTGTAGGTACTCTTCTTTAGAGCTCTGTCCTTCCCTCCATTTCCTGAACATTTTCCTTTTCTTTCTTAGTTCCTCTTGAAGTTCTCTGTTCATCCAAATAGGCTTCTTAGAGCTCCTGCAGTGTTTTCGTCTTTCTGGGATAGTCATTGATTGAGCATGCAATAGCTCTTGTTTGAGTAGCGCCCACCCTTCACATGCTCCCTTCCCTTCCAGCATTCTCGTCCATGGTATGACACTCATCATGTCTCTGAGTTTATTAAAGTTTGCCCTACGAAAATCCAACATCCACGTCTGGCTACAAGCTTCCTTGGCTCCCAATCTCAAAAGGAATTCTATGAGGACATGGTCACTTCCCCCTAGGGTCCCCACCTCCTTCACCTCATCCACCAACTCTTGCCTGTTGGTCAGTATTAAGTCCAGTATGGCTGAACCTCTTGTGGGTTCATCTACCATTTGATAAATGAAATTGTCAGCCAGGCAGGTCAGAAACTTGCATGACTGAGGACGCTTCGCAGAGTTTGTTTCCCAGCACACATCTGGGAAATTGAAGTCACCCATGATGACAAGGTCCTGCCGTTTGGATATTTTCTCAAGTTGCTCACAAAGTGCAGCATCCACATCCTCTCGTTGGTCAGGCGGTCGGTAGCAGACACCAACCACCACACTGTTTGTTTTCCCCTCGCTTATTTTCACCCAGATGCTTTCCACTGTAGATATACTCTCCTTCACTAGAATTTCCTGACAGGTAAGCCCTTTCCTCACATACAGTGCCACTCCTCCACCTCTTCGATCTATTCTGTTTTTTCTGAACAGTTCATATCCATCCACCATTACATTCCAGTCATGAGAATCATTCCACCAAGTTTCTGTGATGCCAACTCCAGGTTGGGAAATTCCTGGAGATTTTCTGATGACATCTGAGGAGTTCAGGGTTTAGGGGAGGGAGAGGCCTCAGTGCAATTCCACAGAATTCATCTTCCATAGCAGCCATTTTCTCCAGGAGTTCTGGAGCTGAATCGTAATATTGGGAGATCTCCAGGTCCCATATGGAGGTTGGCAACCCCAAGCCTGACAGGAACCTGTGAGCGATTGGATGCCATCTGACTCAAGTAGGCCTGGCTGTTCGCTACCGTTGTACAGTTGCCACTCTGTGAAATCCAGTGTGGTGCAGCAGTTAGAGCCTCAAATTATGGCCTGTGAGACCGAGGCTCAGACCCCCATTGTGCTGTGGAAGCTGACTGGGTGATTTTGGATCAGTCACTTAATTTCAGCCAAACCTCCCTGGCTCATGGGGTTGTTGTGCAGATAAAAAGGAGGAAGATAGATTAATGTCAACTGCTTTGGTTCCCACTCTGGAGAAACATGGGGCATAAATGAGGTAACATTAGTAACAATCAGATTCTCACAGGTTATGTGGAAACACCTGCTCCAGGACTCCTGTCCCTTGACTTCGCTCCTTCATACTGGCCTGAAGGCTTCCCCCCCTCCTCCCTGCTCCCTCCCTGCAGTCTGTCTCTCAGACACAGAGATGTACTCAAACCCCACGCACACAGAGACTCCTTCTTCCCCCCACATTCCCCCTCCCTTCTCCCTCCTTCCCTCTTGCTTCCCCAACCTCCTTCTTGCCCCTTCCCCTGTCCTGGCTGTCTCTCTCTGTCAGACACACAGACAGACTAAAATGCACACACACACACACAGACTCCTTCCTCCCCCCACTTCTGCCTCCCTTCTCCCTTCTCCCCTCTTGTGCCAGCAGGGCTGTGAGAGGGAATGGGTGTGGTGGCTGGCATTGCGCAGCACTGAGTGTTCTTGCGTTGCTGCCGCCGCTGCTACTACTGCTACCAGCTATAGTACAGCTTCTACAGTCCTCCATCGCCTGAGCCGTCTGCCCCAAGGCTGCCTCCTTTGGGCCTTAACCACTGCCGCTGCTGCTGCTGTGAGCTCAGCTGGGACTGGTGCTGCCACAGCCTCTGCCACCACTGTTGGCTATCTCCCTGTCTCTTCTGACATGCTTGGGGGGCAGGACAGATGGATATCACATCTGTGATGATTTCTGTTTCCCCAAGCACCCAAGAAGATGTGTTTCCACATCAAAAATAAACGAAGCTTGAGATGGGAGGCAGTAGGTTGGTGTAGGGCCAAGAAGGAGAGAATGTGGTAGGCAGAAGGTATGGGGATTGCCAGGAGGAGGCAAAGAGGTTAGAAGTTCTAGAAACTGGGGAGTGTGTGCCTGGAGGAGGGAAGGGACCTCAGAGGCATATAATGCCATAGGCTCCACCCTCCGAAACATCAATTTCCTCCATGGGAGCAAATGGTGCCAACCTCCAAGTGAGGTCTGGAAATCCCTGGAAGATCAGCTGCTTTCCAGATAACAAAGATCAGTCCACCTGGAGAAAATGGCTGCCTTGGAGGATGGACTCTATGGCTTTGTACCCTATGGCGGTCCCTGTGCTTCTAAGGCTTCACCCTCACAACTCTCCAGGGATTTCCCAGTTCCTCGAATTGGGAACCCTAAGAGGAACTGATTTCTTTAGTTGGGAAAACTAGAAGGAAAGAAGGAAGCAGGGAAAGAGGGGAGATTATGGGAGCTTTCATGAAAGAGAAAGATAAAATAGTGGGAGAGAGGGAATGAGATATCTCCAGCAAATCTTTGCAAGTTCCCACTTGTGATTTTCTAATTCTTTTGAATTCCACCTTGCAGTTTAAATATGGTCTCACCCTTTTTTTCAGGGGAGAATATCTCTGCAGGGGAAAGGGATAGAGACTTACTTTTTAAAAAATGATAGTTGATCATTCAGATGATTAATAGATCATTGCAATAGATTGTTCTAACACTATTTTGCTATAGCATAACAGCAACTGCCTATTTTTGAAGGCCTGAAAAAGCTCTGTGGTGGTATGAAGGAGAATGATTGTGGGAGTGAAGAAGAAGAAGAAGAAGAGTTGGTTCTTATATGCCGCTTTTCCCTACCCGAAGGAGGCTCAAAACGGCTTACAGTCGCCTTCCCATTCCTCTCCCCCACAACAGACACCCTGTGGGGTGGGTGAGGCTGAGAGAGCGCTAATATCACTGCTCGGTCAGAACAGTTTTATCAGTGCTGTGGCGAGCCCAAGGTCACCCAGCTGGTTGCATGTGGGGGAGCGCAGAATTGAACCTGGCATGCCAGATTAGAAGTCTGCACTCCTAACCACTACACCAAACTGGCTCTGAGGCAAGGAAAAGGCCATCAGTGGGAGCTAGGCCTTAAAAATGTGCACCGTCTCATCCACATGGTATGTCAAAGGTGCCTATTTTTTATGTATGAATACACACTGGTAAGTGAAGGAGTGATTCTGGTATGATGTCTTCAGGTCATTTTAATGAGAATGAATCTGTTGGTTCAGTTGTGAATCTCACATCAGAAGCAACACTTCTTCTTCAGCCAGTGGCTTTTAGGTAGCCAGTCAGTGTTAGGCCTGTCTAAGAACCCGGATTCCATTACATGAATGAGTACAATACGGCACAGTGAGGGCAGAGTGAGGACGAGGACTGCAAATAGAGTTGGGTATACAGACACAGTTTAGTGTAGAGGAGGGGAAACTTAACATTACACTTTTATAAATGGTGTGCATTTTTCAAATTTGTTTTTGTTATGTTATTTGCATTCTCCCCTGACTCTCTTTCCCCTACTCCAGAGTGTGAATTCTGCTTGAACACTAATCCAGATTGCCAGATGCCGAGGTAATAAACAGCAAATGAATAGGCATATAGGAAAACTAAATATTTTCAACTAATATTAACAAGAATATCAACAAGTCTTGGTTCCATTATTTATTATCTGGCTTTCTCATTGAGACTCACGTTAGACTACACAAGTGTAAGTCTAATACATGCAGTGTGATGGGAAATCGAAAAATATAAAGGTAATAAAGTCTTGATTAAAGAAATCTGAAAGCAAATTACAAAAACAGTTTGGATTTCACTTTTTCACCGACTGATAAATAAATATACATCCTTACTTATTGGCACATGAATTATTTCAGAATCCTTTGAAGCCAATCGTTTTCCAGTCTGATAAATGCAGTGTTCGGTAACTAGGAAACAGGGCTTCTACTGAAGTAAATGCCTGTCTTTAACTGTTTGTATCCCTAGGCCTCAGCTGGTGCATAGCTGTTCTTTGCAGCAACCAGTCAGTAGGCTGCTTCCCATACTTCTTCTTTAGATGCCGGACTGCTGCTCTGCTACGTTCTGATGCTCTCTTGTCCTCTCGGACTTCCTTCGTCCCACCCCTCTTTCCTAAAGGACTGGGAAATGGCAGATAGTCTTTCTGAATACAAATGCAAAAGGCCTCGGAGCGATTTATATTGGCCCCTGTTTTGTTTGGTGCTGTTCGGATTCGCTTCCCCAGCTAAACAATCTTGAACCTTTACCAGTACTTTAGTAACCTGAGTCCTCCTTCCAGTGCCCTCAGTCTCCCTTGAACAGAAAAAAGCAGCCATTTCTGTTCTTTTGCGTACAGACCTTTGACAAAGAAAACCTAACCCAGTCATTAGGCCTCAGCTGGACTCAGTTATGAAGCTGAGGCCACCTACTATAGAGATGCTGTTGCCTAGCAACAAAGGCCCTTTCAGGTATCTCCCCTCCTCTACTCAACAGTTTGAAGAAAAGCAGTAGCACATCTGTAGGAGCAGTAACTATTTCCCCAACCCTCCTGCAACCTGCTGGAACAGACAAGATCATTGCTCTTGCGAGCTTTCAATGAAAGACACCAAAAGATGGAAGCAAAAGACTCCATGTGGGAATCATGCAACATACAGAGGCCATTAAAAAAAAGTTTAGGAACAGCCTCACGCCACTTTCGGATCCCTGTGAAAACTAATATGCTTCTTTTAGTCAACTGTGTTTTGTCTACTCGCCACGGTTCATTTTGTGTTATGAATTCTGTTGGTAAGTTACATTACACAAATCTTATGGGCTCAATCATGCTAGTATCTGAAGAAAACAATATTTTGATGAATACGCCTTTCACCTGGTCGCCTCAACCACGTTTGTCTATTGTCCTGACTTGAAAGTTTAGTTCCACATCCCCTTCAGGAAGTCAGAGGCAAGCTTTAAGTTGTGTGGGGAAAACTGGGGTCCATTCCGCACGACTTCAATGTTGCAAAAGGCTTTCAAATTGTAAACGCTACTAATTTGCAGTTATGCATAACGTCGCACACAATCTGCCACACTCCTGAAACAGTCCCGCAAAAAGCGATTCGTTATAGCGCTTAAAGAGAAATCCAGAAAAGTGGATCCACCCTCCAAAAAGTGCTACACTCTTGCAAACAATCTGCAACAGTAGCGAAAAAGACCTGTGCGTTCCCATTGTTGCAGTTCCAGCCAAGTCTCTCCCACTGGCTCTCTCCTCCGAACTTCCGGTGAAGCGATCGCCATTTTTTTTTCTTGGAGCGAGCAGAAAGCAACAAACCGGCAAGCCTTCATTCACCCAGTGAGGCTTCTCCGGCTACAGTCCCTCCACAGAACTGCTTTAAAGCTCCACTAAGTCACCAAGCACAACACAGCCCCGTTTGCAAGCTCCCTTAATTTTCAGCCGAAAATCGCACCCGTGCAGGGTGGGGCTCTTTTCACTCGGGGGAGTGTGGCAACAATGAATCGCCAGCTCACACGCCAGCTGCCAGCTAAATGGGGCTCTCAGTTGCAACGAATTAACGCATATTTGTTGCAACGTGTTTTTTTTTAAACTTTTCTTAAAAGGAAAGGGGCTTTTGGGGAGCATGATAACGGCCGCCCATTGGCTGTTCGTTTGATTGATGGCCAGGGGCAGGACAAAGCACAGAAAAAATCGCTTCCTTTCTAGCGATTTTTGGCGAGACCGGAAACCTGTGGGAAGCTATTGAAACGCTACTGGATTCCACTACAAAGGCAGGTATGCGTAACTCAGAGATTGCACTATTAAAAATAGCGTTTCTGCTATCAGGAACCAATTGGCAACATTGGTCCTTGTGCGGAATGGTCCTGGGAATCTTCACAATGAGATAAACTTTAGTGACTATATTTCTTAGGCCGCCATGTTGTGTATAGCCATGGCTGCCTGCATACAATTAAGCATGTACTCGGCCACCTCATGAGAAGGAAAGACTTCCTGGAGAAGAGCCTAATGCTGGGAGCAATTGAGGGCAAAAGAAGAAGGGGACGACAAAGAACGAGGTGGTTGGATGGAGTCACTGAAGCAGTAAATGTGAACTTAAATGTACTCTGGGGAATGGTAGAGGACAGGAAGGCCTGGAGGATCATTGTCCATGGGGTCGCAATAGGTCGGACATGACTTTGCACCTAACAACAACAACTACCAATGTGCTCTATTGCTGTGTTTTATTTTATTTTATTTTGCTACAAAGAACACACAGGGACCATGGCACAGTGCTAGAACTCATGTCTTTTATTATTTATTTATTTATTTATTTATTTATTTATTTATTTATTTATTTATTTATTTGATTGATTGATTGATTGATTGATTGATTGATTGATATACTGCCATCCTAGCAAGTCAGCTCAGGGCAGTCTTGGTTATGACTCATGGCATCCCTGTGTTTGAGTAGTAGGTATTAGCAGGAGACTTTGCTTGCCAGTCAAGGTAAACGATACTGAGTTAGATGGACCAATAGTCACCATGATAGATGCTTATTTCCTTCCTTCCTTCCTTCCTTCCTTCCTTCCTTCCTTCCTTCCTTCCTTCCTTCCTTCCTTCCTTCCTTCCTTCCTTCCTTCCTTCCTTCCTTCCTTTCCTTCCTTCCTTCCTTCCTTCCTTCCTTCCTTCCTTCCTTCCTTCCTTCCTTCCTTCCTTCCTTCCTTCCCCTTCCTTCCTTTAAGGAAGAAAAAATTGTGACTCAGAATTAGGGCTCCCTGCCAGACACCTAGCCCTTCAACTTATTTCTCTTGTGTTTCATTTACTGAGTTTTTTTGCTTTAATTCAGAGAGACTGCTCTTAAGTGGTTCTGGTAGAGTGTCTTTCCCCCTTTCTCTCTCTCTCTCTCTCTCTCTTTCTGCTGTATCCAGGTTTTCTGGAAAACATCTATGACATCACTTTCTACCTGTATTTCATTTTCCTCCTGTCTTTCGTTTGCTTTTTCACTCTAATGCAACAAGAACTCTTAAGTGGTGCTGGCACTTATTCTATCTCCCTACTGTATATCATATGCCATTGGTGAATACAGTAAATATTAGCTGATGCACCTGCAGACTGTGAAGAAATGTATTTTTTTTTCCTTTGGAGGTTTGAAATGAGCAAAACCTTCACTCAGTTTTAAAAGTATTTTCTCTCTATGGGCAGAGAACACACAAGAAGGGAGAGGGAAGGTAGTTCAGTTGATTTCCAGACTTACTTCAAGCCATCTTCATACAAATGCTAATAAGTCTAGGCTATAGGATGGTCAAGCCCCCCCTCTGCCCCAGGGAGCAGAGATTTAGAGGAATTAAATACTAGAAAGACTTCAGGAAGTAATTTCTGGAAACTTCAGGGAAAGCTTCCGTGATCTGGCCTGACCAGTTCAATGGGAGGGAAAAGCCACTTGCCCACTAGACCCATGTCCATCATGGCACCTAAAAACAACAGACATAAGATTCTGTGAAGGCAAAGGGGTGGCAGGTTACAGTAGATGAGCGATTGGGATGTGAGTGTCCTGCATAGTGCAGTGGGTTGGACTACATGACCCATGAGGTCCCAACTGTATGATTCTATGATTCTAAGAATTGGGGCAGCCCTCTGGGAAATAATCAACCGCTCCCTCTTAATGGGAGAATTCCTGGAGAGATTACAAAAGGCTGTGCTATGCCCATTGCTCAAAAAACCATCCCTGGACCTGCAGGAGCCTGACAACTACTGCCTTGTTTCCTGGAGGAAACTTTAGCCCTTGACACATTTCATTCGGGTTTCCAGCCTGGCCATGGGGTGCAAACAGTGCTAGTCTCCCTGACGGATGATCTCCACTGCCAGCTGGACCGAGGCAGGTCAGTGCTGCTTGTACTATTATATCTTTCTGCAGCATTTGACACAGTACATCATGAGCTCCTAGCTCGCCACCCCACCAATGCTGGGATATGGGGAACAGCCTTCAAATGGCTGATCTCCTTCCTCCGGGGTCATGGACACAGGGTAATAATAGAATAGAGAGTATCCAACCAACATCAGCTCATATATGGAGTCCCTCATGGAGCACTCCTCACTCCTGTTTCATTTAACATCTTCATGCATCCTCTTGCTCAGCTGGTGCGGAGGCTTGGGCTGGGTTGCCACTAGTACACAGATGACACCCAGCTCTTCCTCCTGATGAATGACCATCCTGTTTCCTCCCCAGAACCCTTAGCCAGATGCTTGGAAGTAGTGACGAAGTTGCTCAAGCAGAGTCGTCTGAAGCTCAGCCCTTCAAAGACGGAAGTCCTATGGCTGGGTAGGAAGGGACCAAATGAGGAAGCATGCTTACCCAAACTGGACGGAGTGCGTCTAGCAGTAACCCACTCCACCAGGAACCTGGGTGTGATCCTCACTCTCCATGGAGGCATAGGTCATGAAAGTAGCATGGCAGGCCTTCTACCACCTACTAGTGCCCTACTTAGCACCAGAACACATAGCCACAGTCACCTCTAGGCTGGACTTCTGCAACTCACTCTATGCAAACCTACCCTTATCCTTGATCCGGAAACTACATCTGGTTCAGAATGCCGAATTCTCACCAATACTCAACTGTTCACTGATGATACAAAAACAGGATGGCTGAAATGAGATTGCAAACCCACTTTCCTGCATGGCCATTGATCAGTTCTAGGGCATTTAGCGCTGCGTTTCAGATTTTATCCCTGCATGCCAATAATGGGGGGGAGGCAGCAGGGGGGGGCAGCTAGAAGTGCTTTCAGTGGCCTGTCTGAAATGACACTCACAGTTCACCGAACATCCCCTCCCTCAAGCAAGATTCCTTCTTTTCTTAATGCATGCCAGAAATGAACTCAGCCACAAGGAGGTATGTGGAACTGAAGATTCATTTCTGGGCTTCCAGAAAAATGGCTGGATTTTGGAAATATCAAGAGACATGTTCACATTCCTGAAAAGTGTTTTCTACAGCCTCAAAGGAAAGAGATGAACTGGTTTTGAAAGGAAAGCCAAGAACTTCAGGACGTCAAATTTCACATCTGGAATTCTTTTCATCGAACATGAATTTAGGACATCCCTGTTATCCCCCTCTGCCACGTTGTTTCACATATCCCCCCTGAAGTCAAAGTGAAATAGCTTCATTTCAGATTTCTAGGCCCAGCTTCCATCTCGAAAACGGCTCTTACAGATGCCCTTGAAAAAGAACTGGTTCCACGGGGTGATGGCCAAAAGGGACGCTGGCTTTGTGCCACAAACTACTAGCTTAAGCAAGAGGGATGTGGGAACATTCAAATTCCAGCCCTCCCCAGCCAAGTTAAATTGGCCTGCAAAGGACTTTCATTCCTGAGGAACTTTCGAATTAAATGCTGAGCAGAGTCAGCCAGATTCCGCTGAAAATATACTGCAACAACTGGTCTCAAATTACACTCTTTTGATTGCATGATATTTTTGTGTTCCTCGCCATTGTTTGGTTTCTCTGTTTTTACAGTCTAAAAAATTAAATTCTTGTGCTCTCTGAATGCCTCCTTTTTTTCCAACAGATATTTTCCATGCTCTGATGAGCTCATTTTGCAATTGGTGATAAAAACCTTATGATAAAGAATTTTTAAAATAAACTTTCTGTTTGGTCCAAATGACAGACTTTTCTTCATGTTTAAAAATTTTATAACATTTAAGGTTTTTATGAAACTAAAGATCATTATATTTTTAAAAGCTCCCCCCCCCAGTTCCTACACAGGGAGACACATCAAGGGACTTTTACTGCCCAGAATATTAGTTATTCTAGTTACAATCCTGTTTTGATGACCTTCTTGTTAGGACTCTGTGAAGACAGTACATTCCTTTCTGAATTAATTTACACTATTATACCCTTCCCCAGTGCACCCAATCCAATTTATAACTTGATTTTCTCCTCCTGCATTTTATCCTCACAACCACCCTGTAAGGTAGAGTAAGTCAAGAGGGAGCATGATTGATTGCACCTATCAATAGTTATTGAGCAGTTGCAGAATATTATTTCATTTTGCTTTGAATGCATTTGTCCTTTTTCAGATTTGGAACAGTTATATAAATTTTGTCTCTGATCTACTCATTCATATTGAAGCACTGGGGGTGTGGCAATCTACATCTTCCTGATCCCACGCCCCCTCCACTTCCAGGAACATTTCCCCTGAGAGCTGGGGAGCCTCAGGAAAGCCATGGAAGAGGGTTGCCAACCTTCTGGTGGGGTCTGGAGTTCTCCTGGAATGACAATGGAGAAGCTATCAGCTTTGGAGGGTGGAGACTATACCGTTAGGCTGCACTGAAGCCCCTCCCCTAAGCAGCGCCCCCCCCCCAGCCCATTCTCCATATCCAGATCTCCAGGAATGTCTTGATCTGGAGTTGGCAACCCTAGATGGTAACCTGCAACTGGAAGATAAACTTTGTAGAAACTGTGGACCAGGTGCTGGTGTAAGCAGTGGTTGGGATCCAATCTTGATTCTTCTTGGTCCTTTTCTTCAGTCTGTGCTCACATCAGGCAGCTAAACGGACCACCTGTGCTTTTTTTTCCCTGTAAAAATTGCATGACTAGAGTATTGGACTAAGATCTGGAATTCGCAGGCCTGAACCCTCTCTCTGCCACAGGGATGTCAAAAGATGACTCTGCAGCAATGGTTACCCATCAGTCTGACCTGCCTGATAAGGCAGAAGTTGTGAGCATCAAATGGAATGGAGACTATGGGGATTGAGATGGGAATGGGCAAGATTTTTTTTTGGGGGGGATGGGACCTCAGTGGAGTATAATGCTATGGAGTTACCCTCCAAAGTAGCCATTTTCTCCAGGGGGACTGATCTCCATTATCTGGGGATGAGCTATGGCATCCCTATGGAAGAGGGATGAAGGATGTCTGAAATTTTCTTTGGTTCTCTACTGGGAAGTAATGCAGGGTATAAATATCTAAATAAATAAACATTGCTGAAAGGGGCCCAACTAATTCCTCACTGACTGGGGTTCATTGACCAACTGTTCATAGTTTCAATGTTGGGCAAAGCTGTGAGTTTTGAGTCACCCAAGTTTGGAAATAAATCTCTCTGATAATAGAGAATGTACTTGCCGTGCTTTCACGCTTTTCTTGGAAGCATACAGCCTTGAGAAATTGGAGCCAATTTGATATCCAGCACCACAACATGAGAAAAGGGAATCACCTTTGCTAACCTTGGCCTCCAACATGTTGACAAGGCCTAGGGGAAAAAAAAAAAGACCCATCTGATGTCAAAACCTCCCAGTGTGTCAAAATGCCATCAAAACAAAGATTTCCTCTCTGTGTAATTGGAGCTGCAATACTATCTGTTCCATCATGAAGATTGTTCTGTCAATATTGTAGGGGGGGGGGAATACTCATCATGGCATGGTTTCCTCTGGCTCAGAATCCATGGTTTCACAACTTGATACTGCATTTAGGATGGATGATTTTGAAACAGCCTGAACTTTAGAAACAGTTTAGACCAACATGGTGTAGTGATGAAGAGTGACAGCTTCTAATCTGAAGAGTCGGGTTTGAGTCCCTGCCCCTCCCCATGCAGCCAGCTGGGTGACCTTGGGCCAGTATTGATAGTGCTCTTCTGAGCAAGCAGTCCTGTCAGAGCTCTCTCACTCACCTACCTCACAGGGTGACTGTTGTGGGGAGAGGAAGCGATGGCAATTGTAAGCCGTTTTGAGACTCCTTCAAATAGTGAAAAGCAGAGTATAAAAACCAACTACTCTTCTGGCAAACAATACTAAGTTGCTAAATTATTGGCAGATTCAAGTGGGCAGCCATATTGTTGTGAAGTAGCACAACAAAATTTGAGTCCAATGGCACCTTTATGACCAACAAAGATTTATTGAAGGTGTGAGCTTTTGTGTGCAGGCACACTTCCTCAAACAATAGAACTGGGATCATAAGAGTACACAACAATGGAACCCAAAATATTGATTTGCTTTTCTTGCAAAGAATTATTATACTGCATATTTTGCACATTATGATGTTGTTTACTAATTTGCTACTAATTTACTTTCTCCTTATGATCCCAGATGTGTACCAATCAATACAATTACAGCTTTTGTTGGGATATGTACCAATCAACACCGTTACAGTTTTGTGCCAGAAGATCTGGGAAACTAATAACTGGCCAGAGGAGTGGAAATGATCTATGTTTATCCCACTACTGAAAGAGGGTGACTCAAATAACTGCTCCAATTTCCGCACAATAGCCCTGATTTCTCATGCTAGTAAGCTCCTGCTCAAAATCTTACAACAACATATAGCACCACCAACCATTGAAAGAAACCACATGTTCAAGCTGGCTTTCGAAAGGATGTGGCAGTCGTGACCACATAGCAAACCTGCAATGGATGTTGGAAAAGTCACAGGAATATCAGAAGGATGTTTATATTTGCTTTGTTATGAGAAAGCTTTTGATCATGTGGATCATAACAAATTGTGGAAAGCCTTGCAAAATGTAGGGGTGCCAATGCTATGCTAGGATTAGTCAATGGTAAAAGGAAACCAAGCTGACAAAGAACACGGTGGTTAGATATGATCGAAATGGACATTGGCCAAAGCATTATACAGCTAAAGGAAATGGTGCAAGATCAAAAAATGTGGCAACAGTTGACCCAATGGATCGCCAAAAGTCGGACATGACTGAATGGCTAACATCATCATCCATCACCACCTTCATCATAATCTTTTCTTAAATTTTTGTTTGCATTGAAACACCATTCCAGTTTGCTTGTTCTTTGCATAGCACCATATTTCTTTGAGTCACGGGGAAGCCAATTGAAAATTAATTCTGAATCCCTTCTCTGTCCTGATTCAGTTCTCCTGAGGGGAAAGAGGATGTGTTGTTAAGTGGAGGGATTGCCAGGTTTTTACATGCTCTGTTTCAAGGCCAAACTAGAGAAGATGCAAAGGATGATTATGATCTATAATTTTCAAAAAGCTAATTAGCAGCCCCAGGAGGCTGTTTTAAAGATTGCAAAAGAATCTGTGAATACAGGGGGCCTTTAACCCTTTCTACCCATGACTTTTCCATCATTTAAATGGTCCCTGTGAAATTTCTATGAATTTAATGAGTGGAGAAAGACAGGTTGAAGAGCTTATCTTTATTTTTTTTCTTCCAACTAAAGCTTATTGCTACTTTCTAGACACCCTTTAAATTGTGGGAAAGCATGGAAGGAAAAGGCTAACCATGTTCTCTTTCCACTGACCCTTCCTTTCCCTGAACTTCAGAGAAGCTGCCTGGAATGGCTCTTTTGCTTTTCAGGGACTGCAGGAGATTCTTCAGTTTGCCCCTTTGGCTTCTCTCACTTCAAGGGAGGAGCAGAGGACCAGCATGCAGGCCCCTGCTCTGCCTGCAGAAGAACCTGTGTTCAGTCTCTGGCATCCCTAGTTAAAGTTTCGCAAGTAACAGCGGCTGGGAAAGACCTTTCTTTGCCGGAGCCCCTGGAGAATCTTTGGCAGTCAGAGTTCTGAGCTAGATGCTTTCCAGAAATTCTTAATGGAATCTGCAACCTTTACAGTTTACGTATGTGTAGGTTCTGTGCCCATGTGAGACCATGTGGGTGGGAGTATGGACAGCACCTTGACATGCACATGCCATGGGTACAAGGTTACATATATTCTCATAAACATTCACTACTATTCCAAGTTAATATTAATTGTTCAACTTTTGGAACTTCTATGAATTTTCTAGAATCACAGAATCATAGAGTTGGAAGGGACGTCCTGGGTCATCTAGTTCGACTCCCTGCACTATGCAAGACACAACCCTATTGCTCATCCACTGTAACCTGCCACCCCCTTGAACCTTCAAAGAATCAGCCTCTCCATCAGATGGCTGTCCAGCCTCTGTCCCCGGCCCGAAGGAAGCGCGCCTAGCCTCGACCAGGGCCAGGGCTTTTTCAGTCCTGGCCCCTACTTGGTGGAATGAGCTCCCGGGTGATCTGCGGGCCCTGCGGGATTTGTCAACTTTCTGCAGGGCCTGTAAAACGGAGCTTTTCCACCAGGTCTATGGTTGATGCTGGGGTCAGCAAATCAGAGACATTGCTCCCCCCCTAGGAGTTGGAGTGTACGCTACTCCCCTACCCTTTCCTCTTCACCTCTTTAATAATTGGGGGAGGGATGGGATTTTAGCCGTCATGTTAGTAGATTGATGTTTTAATGGGAATTTTAATGGGATTAGTTGTTGTGACCCGCCTCGAGCCTGTCGGGAGAGGCGGGAAATAAATAAATATAATAAATATAATAATAAATATAATAAATATAATAATAATAATAATAATAATAATAATAATAATAATAATAATAATAATAATAATAATAATAATAATAATAATAAAACTTCCAAAGAAATTTTACTGTGGTCCAAATCCTGCAGATTAAGAGCCTCAGCAATAGACCTTTCTTTTCCTCATATGACTTTCCACAACATGGACAGGGAATGAGCTGTTCCAACTTATCAGGGAACAGTGAGTTAATATTTTAATGGTGTTAGCTGAGAATTGCTACACAAGTCAAAGGGATTTACATTTGCTACCTGGCTTATGGTAATAACTATATTTCAGAATGAAAAGAATTGGTATCACGGACAGATCTAAAATGTCCATTATAGAAGCATAGCACGCTGACATCACAACAGATTCTGCAAACCTGACTGTCTTTAGAAGGGACTGGAGAAACAAGTTCCTTCTGGTCTACACCTTAGATTAGGAACATGCATTTGTTTCCAAAATAATGGAGCAATAAACCAAGAAAGGCACTGTAGTTCTATTCGTTTGGGCAGCACAATTGAGATGAAATAGTTTTGAATCAAACAGCGGCATCCACCCCCACCTTCATTCCTCATCTCCCTCACTTCCATTTCACCAAAGAAAACCCAACATTTAAAATACCATTCTACTGAACCGCAAAGTGCAAGGAGAAGGAAAATGGAGAAGGGGGAATGATGTAAGCAGCTTTAGATCCCCACTGGAGAGAAAGGGTGCAAATGAAGTGAATTTCAAAAAATGAACAATGGACCAGTATGTTTGCATAACTGACAGGGATGTGCCTGCCCCCTCATCTTTCAGATGGTGCCTCCCAAGGGTTCTTCCATGTGCAATTCTCTCAGTGGGAGCTCCTGGGGTGTATGTATTTGGTGCTTCACCTTGTGGAGAAGACGGCGCTGCCACTGTAGCCACACATGCCCATTCAGTACAGGGCATGACGTCTATTACATGACTCATTCAGTTGTATGTGACAGGCTTCCTCGGGAGGTGGTGGGTTCTCCATATTTGGACATTTTAAAACAGAGGCTAGATAGCCACCATACAGAGAGGCTGATTCTGTGAAGGCAAAGGGGTGGCAGGTTACAGTAGATGAGCGATTGGGATGTGAGTGTCCTGCATAGTGTAGGGGGTTGGACTAGATGACCCATGAGATCCCTTCCAACTCTATTATTCTATGATTCTATGACTGGTCCTCTGAGGAACAACAGTCTATGAACATTTGACTGACAGTGACAATTTGTCACCCTTTAAGCACTAGTTTAAAGACACTCCAATAGTGTATAACTACAACACCCAGCTCTATATTTGGTTGTCTAAGCATCCAGATACATCAGTCAGCTCTGAACCAATGCTTTGGGGCTGTAGTCAAGTGGTTACAGATGAATCCAGAGAAAAAAGAGGCAGGGCTTGTTAAGAAGGCTGATGCTTTGCAGTGATTGGGTCCATCTGTGGTGGATGGAGCAGAGCTGGCATCTGCAGGGCAGGTTGAGTGCCTGAGGGAGCTCATGGTCTCAGCCTTGTTGTGGGAAGTAGATTGGTGTGGAGGCCATGAGTCCCCTCTAACATGTAGTTGGAAGGGATCTCCAGTGTCATCTAGTCCAATCCCCTGCACTATGCAAGTGGGTGCCCAAGGACATATGGAGAGATGGATCTTTTAAATATGCACTTCCTAGACCTTGAAGGACTTTAAAGGTCATAAGCAGTACCTTGAACTCAGAAACAAACATCAGCCCATATAGCTGTTTTAAAATAAACCAGATGTGTTCCTGTCTGCTATCCCCCAACAATAACTGGGCTGCTGCATTCTGAACCAGTTGTTGCTTCCCATTGTCTTCAAGGGCAGCCCAAAACACAGCACATTACAGCAGTCCAGCCATGAGGTTACAGAAGCATGGATGACCATGGCCTGGTTGGCAGAGTATGGGAAACAAGCAAGAAAACTAGAAGACCTAATAAAGGAATGGGACTATGATCTAACAGGCATTACAGAAACCTGGTGGGATAACTCTGGAACAGTAGGATTGAGGGGTACAACTTATTTAAAAGGGACAGAAAAAAAAGGTGGGAGGAGTAGCACTATAGGTTAATAATATATATACTTAAGAGGAAATACATATATCTGAGCACGAGAGTTCAGCTGAGAGTCTTTGGGTAGAAATAAAAGGAGTAGGAAATAATGCCTAGATTCTCCCTGCTATGGGTGAAAGTCTGCCAGCTGGCATGTTTTGCATGGTGGTGGCTTCCCACTGATACTAGGCATGGCTATGATGGCATGACCCCCCCCCCCCCCCCTGGGCCCTTAGTGCTTTGCCATGCAAGAACCTCCAGGAGCCCTGCTGTCCTGCCCTGGGGGCAGAAGTTAGTGACAGGATCATGGTGTCCATCTGATTACATCTTTCCTTTCTTTAAGGAAAGGAACATGTTCTGGATCATTACAGAATAATACGTTTGGCAGTTCAGCGTTTCTTTGTCGGGCTGTCCCTGGCAAACATGAAAAGGGCATTCGCTCCAGAGAAACAACTTATTGTTGGGGAAGATCCACTGGGAAAAGGGCCAGCTCAAACAGTAAAGACCAGATCCAAAAACATGACAGGTCAAAAGAACCATTTTTACTGTGAAATTTTACTGACTGCCTTTTTATTAACCCTCTACTTCAGGGGTAGTCAAACTGCAGCCCTCCAGATGTCCATGGACTACAATTCCCATGAGCCCCTGCCAGCGTTTGCTGGCAGGGGCTCATGGGAATTGTAGTCCATGGACATCTGGAGGGCCACAGTTTGACTACCCCTGCTCTACTTCATGAATGAATGTTTCCTTAAGGCACTCATAAGTCAACCCCTTACCGCTCCCCATCTATAGTTTACCCTTTGGGGTAAACTGCCCATGGATAGAGTACAAAGCACAGTGTCTTGTGAATTGTGCTCCTGTGTGTAAATAGTTAGATAGCTCAAAATATCCAGAAATAGCATGGCTTTAATCTCCAAGTAATTGCTACTTTTCGAGAACCCTCTTTACAAGGAAAGCCTTTTCAGCCATCCCAGGGCACGCTTATGGATGTATCTCATCGGGGAGGGGAATGAGACCATGGCAGCAAACCCTACACCTAATCTAAAATATGTTCTTTTGAATGCATGTATGCAGTCTGCAAGTGTACAAACCAGGGATGCCAGCCTCCAGGTGGGACCTTGGGAACCCCTCGGGCTCACCTCAGAGGACTCCCTGGGCACTCAGCAAAATGTCAGGTGGTACATCAAAAGGCCAATCATGAAGAGCACTTGAAATTAGGGGTGCCAGCCTCCAGGTGAGATGCAGGGATCCCCCGGACTTACAGCTCATCTCCAGACTACAGAGATCAGTTCCCCTGGAGAAAATGGATGCTTTGGAGGGTGAACTCTCTGGCATTGTATTCCACTGAGACCCGTTTGGGCTGGTTGACTCACCCCCTCCCAGAGTGACTAATGATGGGCCTGGAGGGGTGGAAAGGGGAGGGGCCCTGGCCATTTAAACCTTTGCCACCTGAGGCTCCTCTCACTTCTGGGGGGCTGGAATGGCAGGGAAGTGTGGCCACCGGACATAACTTCCGGGTACCTTGAAGCATGAAAAATAGTACCGCCGCGGCCACAAAGTTGAAAAGGGATACTCTACCATGTGTATTATGGTTATAATTTATTGCCGCTTAAGCACATAATTTTTTTAAAGGAGGCACACATCCAGAAATCTCCACCCACCTAGTAGCTGTTGGAAATCCTTCTTATAATACATTTTCTTAAAAGCAAAGTTTGAGTGCCTGAAATAATCTCTTGAAGAAGGACAAAAGGCCATTTGTTTTTTTCAGTCATGCTTACCTCAAAGGCCATCTAAATGTTGACTCTGTTCCAAAGCTGAGATGGAAAACTGGCAGGAGCCCAGAGGTCTCACCTCAGGTTTGTGGCTGGCATCTGTTGACTAGGCTGCCTACCCCCCCTTCTCTCTAGATAAAAAGCAGCGGTGCAATGAGCAACATCTCAGCCACAATGGATTTTGCAAAAGGAAGAAGAAGTAGAATAAGAAGCTGAGATTCAGGAGAATAAACTAATGGGAGTGCTGTATCTAGTTCAGGACAAGAACTCTGTATAAGAAAAGGCCATTTTAAATGAGGTCCACGAATAAATGACAGCAGAGGTCACACTGCCGAGAGCAGAATTTTATTTCCCACCCGACCTTAACTTGAATCTTTGAGCTGTGCTTGACGAGGATGAGAAGGAGACAAGAAGGGTAACTCAGCAAAGTCCTGGCCTTCCTGTGGAAAGGACCTCTGAATAGCATCTCCCTCTCCCCTGCCAATGGCTTGAACTGGAAGTACTCCCACTTGCAGCTGTCTAAACCAGCAGGAGATTTTGGCCCATGCTGGCTCCTGGGGCTGCCAAAGGCTAAACTCCAATTGGATTGGGCAATTTACCTAACTGGATGTTATTATTTCCATGGTAGGTAAGGTGCAGGGTGTGGAGCTCCAAGCGATTTGGAAAGGATAATCTGCTTTTCACTGGGAACTGACCTGACCAGAATGCATCTGAGAGGACGCTCCCAAGATCCTCTGCACCATCTCGAAGACTCCTAGGAAGCCATTCTTGAATCACTCAATAGTATTGCTCTTTGGGGCAGCCAAACGGGTTGGACCAGCCGCCAGTCCCAGTTGTCTGGGTGGGGAGCAAGCTTCTGTGCAGTTGTGCCTGGGAATTGCTGTGCACCAGCCCTCCCCACCAGCCCCCCTCTACTCCATTAACCACATCATTCCTGCTTCCACTAATAAAGAAAGAATAACTCAGCCGCAGCCCTTGTGCGGAGCCCCTGAGCCAAGGGACGTCGTCAGCCGGGCTGGTTTCTTCTGAGCCCAGAATAGGCCTTGTTAACAGACCAGGCGGGGATTTTGTTTTGCTTTTCAGCTGGCGGCTGCTCTGAGCCAGGCAGGGAGTCAAATTACGGTGTCCGTCCGGGAATCTCGATTATTCCAAGAGTAGGAGGGAGGGAGCTGCTGACTCAGGAGGTTCTTTGGTATTTCATGCAAAGCACAGGCCCACCAGAGCAAACTGAACTGTGGACTTGACTTGTTTTCTTTCTGGCCCCGTGCCTGCCATTAAGAGAGCAGAGAGCCCTGTCCTCCAGCCGGATTCCTCCTCCTCCCTGGGCCCCTCTGCTAGCACGGACAAAAGAGTGTTTAGCAAATAAAACATTGGAGCCTTCCTTCTAAGAACTTGCCTAACACACTTCTCTTGCCATCTGGCCTGGGCCTTCACTTCTTCCAACCAGCATTTCAAACTGGGCTCCTGGGAGGCCAGGGATGTCTCAATGAGAAAGACGTTACAGCCAAAACCAGCAGTGCTGGAGCCGTTACGCCTGCAGTTAGGAGTGGTGCATTCATGGGACGGGCTCCTGTCTCACTGACGGGGCTGCATGGTGGACAGGGGCACCTTTAAGGCCAACCGAGTTTTATTCAAGGTGTGAGCTTTCGTGTGGATAGCACACTTTGGTCAGACCCTTCTTCTTCTTCTTCTTCTTCTTCTTCTTCTTCTTCTTCTTCTTCTTCTGTCTGGTGGACAGGAGTGGCTACTGATCTGTCTGGAAACTGGCAGCAGTTCACCCAAGTATATTTTTGCACAGGCCATGGGAGTTGTAGTTTCCCACCCCCCACCCCCCAGTGTCTTTTAATTACTTGACCTCATGATGTGTAACCAGAGGAGGAAATTGAGTTCACTTACTGCACAGGTGCAAAAACAGCTGCACGGTGCTGGAGGTGAGCGCTGAGCCAAGCCGATCAGAGGCTTGGTTTGCAAGTGACGGTGGTTGAGGGGAGGGGGGACACACCTTGCTTACTTGCCAGACATATGTTCACTGCAAAACTTTCAGCCTTCCTACTTGCAGTTAGTCACGGCAGCAATAAGACCTAGCAGTACCCAGTGTCTCTTAGGGATGTGCCTTCAGACTCTAACAAATCTAATCAAAACTAAATCCAGTCCTTCAACATAATATAAATTATCTAAGGAGTAAAAATCACAATATTTAGTCATTTAAAAAATATTTGAAACTATTATTCTGGTACCAATCTGTATGAGTTGAGTTCAGATCTGTATGAGTTGAGGACAGCAAGTAAAAAAGAGATTCAGTAGATAATCTAACGGACAGGGGCCGTTTCCAACCAGAAGAGGTAGCAAATATTTCTGCTCAAGAGGATCATCCTCACTGACATTTTTATGCACAGAGTTTCTCCATCCTGCCAGCTGTAGCAGTAACGCTTTTCTTGGTTCTACAGTCTGAGATGCAATGATGCACAAAAGGAAGCATACACAGACTTAGCGCAACTCTGCCCGTGCAAGTTCTCGTGAAATGTTGAGCACTTTCTTCCCTATATAGTACTGCACCCAGATATTGGTAGCACAAGATCTTGTGCAAGGAGAAATGCAAGTGGGGACAGATACAATCAGTTTGACCTAACCCAAGTGGCTACTGTGGTCTTTGCTCTAAACTAGCTGTCACAAGTCACATGAGTTGAGATACTGGTACCCAACCCAATTTGCTGACACACAGAACAATTTTTAAAAGAGGGTTTGCTCACCCTCAAGTGGAGTGGGTGGGTTTACTCACCTCCAGATGACCATTGGTCTCCAGGGCACTGTGAGGAGGGAATAGGGGCTTTCAGATCCCCTGCTGTGTGGACGGCTATGGAGGGAGCTGCCTGCCCCTTCCTTTAGCTTCTCCCTGGGCAGAAGAAGGGGCAGCAACTTGCTTAAAAGCTGGCTTACTATGATGTCTGAATGTGTATATAGTCCTTGAAATTGCCTGGGAATGCCATCTTCTCTAAACCTGCCACTGCCACTCAGAAAAAGAAATCTTGGGGATGCAGGGATTGAAGCTGGGGGGGGGGGGGAGAAAAGTCAGGGTAGACAGATTCCGCAGACAACCACCGGGTCCCCACCTTGTGATTCCAGGCACTCAGCAACAAGCTTTTAAGCTTCTGACCTCCCTTATCTAGCAAGCTCACTGTCACTAGTTACTAATTTCAGCCTGCCGAGAAGATGTCTCCCTGCGTTTCCTTTTGACTTTTCGAACCCCAAGGAATGTTTCTGAAGTCACAAGATGGGTTTTGAGAGCATGCTCTTTGGAAGGCCCAGCTCAAGAGAGAGTCCAGATGCTCAGGAATGGGGGGAGAGGGAGTGCCGCAGGGGCCTCGGAGCTGTGCCAGGAAACTGCCCCCTTGGAGCTCCTCTCCTCTGATCCCTCCTTCCCATGTGGTGGTTGGGAAGACATGTGTGTCCATGTAAATGAGGCCCATTTCCAGTGCGGCCAAAATCACAGTAGGGTTGCCCATGGAAGGAAACCTTCTTTCTCTTAGGAGCAGCTGCTTTCGGTTTTTCACTTGTCTGCAGGTCCAACGCAGGCCTATCTCTACCTTTGATACATAAAGATGAAGCTCCTGGGGCCATGTTAGAAATAGGGTGACCCTGAAGAGGGTGAAAATAGAAACTGCTTTAATGGTGCAATCAAACAGTCACCAAAATATCAAAAGCAAAGTGGTGCCACGTTGGACTCAGCTCTGGGAGGCTCATAGGGTTGCCAAGCTCCAGGTAGCACCTGGAAATCCCCTGCTGTTATAACTCCAGATGACTAAAGTCAGTTTCCCTGGAGCATGGAGGGTGGGCTCTGTGGTACACTCCACTGAGGTCTCTCCTCTGCCCAAACCCTGCCCTCACCAGGCTCCATCCCCGAGATTCATGCTCAAATCCCCACTCAAACATCCCACCCTTGACCTTAGTCTCTCAACACTGCTTTGATAGGGTGGGAAGAAAAATTTGGGAGGGCAAAATGGCAATCTGGGATGCCATGATGTCACTTTTGTAGACAGGGGAGGGGACAGTTTTATCAAAAAGTGCTCTGCAAGACTGCCATGTCACCTCCGGCTGCGTAACTGGAAGTGACATCATTGTGTTGTGGGATATTCTAGGATCCCTCTGTGGATGCTCTTGATTTTAGAAATACAAAGTTGAAGTTAGGGATGTGAGCTCTGAGTTGGGAAATATCTGGAGACTTTGGGGGCAGAGACAGGAGTGGGCGGGATTTGGGGCAGGGAGGGACCTCCGTGGAGAAGAATGCGATGGACCCCACCCTCCAAAGCAGCCATTTTCTCCAGGGGAACTGATCTCTGTCGCCTGGAGATGAGCTGGGAACTGGCATCCGTCGTGGGGGCACAGGCTGGAAACGAAGTATGGCTGAAAACAATACCAAAGAATGTCAGTATCGTGTCTTGCTCTGGGCAGCAAGTGTCATACAGTGGTTCTACTAGGCCTGAGCGGGATAATTCCACACTCAAAAGGAATTTAGCACTTTGACAAAAGCCAAGGTTTCTGTTGGGGCCTGTTTATTGCATTATAACTAGTGAAGCATTCCTTAGCCTTTCTCATTCATTCGTGCCACAATCTTGCCTATGAGACACATAATTGCAGTTTCTACTTTTTCATATGATGATCTGTTCAAAGCGATTCAATGAGTAATTGGATTAATGGAAATGTGGGTCTAGCAATCCCAGGTCAAACCCCACAATTTAAGGTTGATTCACACTTGATGAGCAGGTTGGACTCTTGCTGGTTTCCTTTCATCTTAATGTTATTTGGATACTGCCTTCCTTTCTTGACCCAGCTCACCTGGCCACTGTGATCCACGCCTCTGTAACTTCTCAGCCAGATGACTGCAACACGCTCTAGAAGGGACTGCCCTTGAAGGTGATTTAGAGACATCAACTAGTACGGAATATGGTGGCCTGTTCATTAATTGGGCCTAGCCACAATGTTCACAGTATTCCCATTTTGAAACTACTGCATTGGCTGTCCATTTGTTTCTGAACCCAGTTCACAATGCTGAGACTTACTTTTCCAAGCTTTCATGTCTGGAGCCTGCATATCTAAAAACTTTCCTGATGGATGTGAATCCCTGTGCCAGCTCCACTCAGCTCAGCAACCCCTTCTCTATGAGCCCTTCTAGCAGGAGGGTCACCTGGCGACTGATTGATCAAGGGGCTTCTTTGCTGTCCGGACACCTTGTGGTGGAGGATAGCCTGCCCTTATTGCCCTTAGTTTCATAGCATTCCAGTTACATGGTTTTTGCTGTTGCTGATTTTATTTTTTGCTGCAGTCACAAGGTCTAGACCAGGGGTAGTCAAACTGTGGCCCTCCAGATGCCTATTCACTGGCAGGGGCTCATGGGAATTGTAGTCCATGGACATCTGGAGGGCCACAGTTTGACTACCCCTGGTCTAGAAGCATGATTTTGGTATGAAATAATCTGAGATTCACAGAAAGCACAAGCGCTTCTTCTTCTTCTTCTTCTTCTTCTGTTGCTCAAACCCACTATAGCTACAGCCCTAACTTGTCGGGATATCTGATCCCTTCAGCAGTTGCATGAGGGGCAGCTGGGGAGGGCAAGGGTCTCCTGTTTCACTGTTTTGGCTCTTGCAATAAACAGCAGGCCTTTGGGCGAGGTGGGGAGGGGGGAGAAACAGCCCAAAGGAAAGCATAAAAAGTCATCTTGGAAGTGGCACAACTATGCTCCACTTAATGGAAAAGGACATGAAAGCTTCCAGTATCTGAGCCATGGCTCTGTTTATGTCTGTCTCTGGCCCTCCCAGAGAAAAATGTGCTTCTCTTCTACTGCAGGATCAAAACAATGGAACATTAGAGACTGCAGTGCCCAGAGATCCCTCAGAGGATTGTGGTGTGTGTGTGTGAGGGAGTGTGTGTAAACCTCCTCCCTGGCCAAAGGCAGGCAGGCATTGTGTTCAAGCCTAGACTTGTAGATCACACTCCTCCTTGCGGGCAGACTGGGCGGAAAGACTCAGCTCTTTCTTTGGCTCACAAGCTGTTTGTCTGGCTGAATTTCTGAGGCTTAAGAAAACTTTTTTGAAGAGAGCAAGGGTCATTGGAGGTGTGTGTTTTGGTGGGGACAGCTTTTCCCCTTTTGACAGTGCATTCCTGGAGTAAATTTCTACTGGTATCTGTGAGAAAAGAGCTCTCTCTGGTGGCCGTAAATGCTTCCACACAAACATTTCTGAAATGCCACCACTGGAAGCAGCGGAAGCCCGTGGAGTCGCCAGGGTTCAAAGGCTTGACCTGAAGTTTCAGGATTTTAGCTTGTTTCTCAAGACCGAATTTCACGCATTGTTGGAGGTCTGCCAACAAGGCTTTGCATTCTCTTTAGGATCCCTTGAAGCGCTTGCCGGATTCACTGCCTGTGGATGCAGTGAGGTCACAATGAAAACAGGGAGCTTTAAAAGGAGGTGAGGCAGGCTCATGGAGGAGACGTCTGCTGACAGTTACCAATCGTGATGACAAAATTTATTTATTTATTGATAATTATATTTGTATGCCGCTGCTCACGAATGTCTTGCGGCGGTTTACAGATGTCAATAAAAACACAATAAAATCCCCTATCTTAAAAAATATAACAGTATAAACATATAACAATGTAAATGGGTGTTTCATGTGCAGAGGCAGTAAACCTCTGAACACCAGTGGCAGGAGGCGACATCAGGAGAAGGCCTTGAGCCAGGGGTAGTCAAACTGCATCCCTCTAGAAGTCCATGGACTACAATTCCCATGAGCCCCTGCCAGCAAAACCCTTGCCGTGAGCCCTCCAGAGCAGCTGGACAGCCACTGTGTGAAACAGGATGCTGGTCTAGAAGGATCTAGACCTAGAGGTCTTTTCTTATGCATTTTCTCATGCTTTTCTTTCAAACATACCCATTTGCCTCTGTTGTGCCAGCGTGGCACAGCGGCTCGAGTGTAGGAAACCCATGTTCAGATCTTCATTCTGCAGAAGAAGTGACTCCGGTCCAGTCATGCCCACTCGCCCTATAATACCTCACCCTAAAATACCTCAGTAAATACTTTTAAAAAGTGAATAAAGTTTGTCTTGTTTGAGACCAAGAAGGTAGAAACAGTTTGCACAAAATTGTCTATGTGTGGTGCTTTTTAGCTGTTTCTGCATATCCACACCGATGCTTTGAAGCTGCTCACAATGTGAATGAGCATGAATCCTGGAACGTACGTGTGTGTGTGTCTTAACTTCACCACCTTTCCCTTTGATTGAGTGGCTCCTTGTCATTGCAGGACAGAGGAAAGGATACTTTGGGCTCAGCCTTCTCAGTGGGACAGGTTATTTGATACATTACTGCTAGCCAGTCCACCTGCCTGAGTTCAGTGCTCACTTACATGGCAGTAGGGTTGCCAGCCTCCCAGTAGGACCTGGAGATCTCCTGGCATTCTTCGTATTCTCCAGACCTTAGGATCAGTTCCTCCGGAGGAAAGGGCTACTTTGGACTGTGCAGTCTATGGCATTCTACTTGTTGAGGTCCCTCCCAAATCTCTACCCCACTCCCGAACCTCTAATTATTTGCCAACCTAGAGTTGGCCACCCTGCATGAGTGTTAAAGTATTTCCTCCTCCCTTTGGGGTCACTCTTCACTGATTACATTAGCACCTTGACCTTGGCCCAGATTAAGCTGAGGGTGGTGAGGAAGCAGTGCCTGGCCTCCTGGGACTCATGCAGAGTGGCGGCACCTGTGCAGTCAGGGGGGCAGCCCAAAGCCTGCAAAGGTGATAGGATTTGTAGAGTGTGCTGGCCCAGTTTAAATGAGGCCAGAGCCGGGTTGCCAGCTCTGGCTTGGGAAACACCTGGAGACTGTGGAGCCAGAGGTGGGAGGGATCTGGGGGGTGGAAGGACCTCAGTAGAGTACAACCTCCACCCTCCCAAGCAGCCATGTTCTCTGTAGTCTGGAGATGAGTTCTTATCCCAGGGGATTCCCAGGTGGTGTTCTTAGGCCTTGGGTGTGCTCCTAATGGCATGGGGAAGCTGCTTTACCCCACTGATGATGCATTCAGGTCAGGCCACTGAGGACCCAATTAGGATGCATAAAGGCTCCATCTGGGCACAAAGGGCTTGGAGATGGGCGGGCAGAATGCAGATGATGTTTTTGGAAGGATCTCTTTCTATGGCAGAGGAGAATCAATGCCTGGGGCCTGGAGGTCCCCCAGAAGTGCCCGTGAGCACTTCTAGGGCCATGCCTCTTGAGCCCTGGAAATGACAGAGACCGTTTCCCCTGGAGAAAATGGCTGCTTTGGAGGGTGGGCTCAATGGGAAATAAAATGATGTCCATCCCTTCCCCCCAAACTCAGCTTTCCCTAAACTCCACACCCAAATTTTCAGGAAGTTCCCAACCTGGAGATGGCAGCCATCAAGATCAGGTGTGCCTGCTCACAACAGGCTACACAGAAATGGCGTGGAGACTGCCGGCTGTGTTTCTGGCAGAGACCCCAGGCTTTTACCAGCACTCCGAGGAGGAGAAACCCGAGAGCAGAATCCTTTCCCGGAAAGGTATCTGCATGCCAGCTAAAGCTTCACCCGTGGAAGTCACAGGAGAGGACAGTTGCCAGCTGGTGCTGCTCAGCTTTCCCTTCCCGGGTCTTATGCTGGGAGGGGTCAGAAGCTTTTTGAGTGGGAGAGGAAGGTGGGGGGGATCCTTTTGCCAGCTGAGGGAAACGACTGCAGGAATTTAGCCTGGGCACGGCCAGAAGTGCAAGCCAAAGGGTTCTTGGCCCATAAGCCCTTAGCCCATGGCCTGTCGGCTCCTGCCCCAGCTGAGCCAGACTAAGCCCAGGATGCTGGAACGGCACGCGGTCTGTGTTACAGTCTGTCCAGGTTCATTTTTTTGCATTTATTATGTAAGCCTCTTTGAGTCCTCAGATGGGGAAAAAAGTGGGGATAGAAATGTTAAAATAAAGAAATAAATAACCTTGCTCTGCAAAGTGGGGTGGCAAGGAAAAGGGCGGCACCCAGAAGTGAACTTCAAGGTCAATATAAAAAAACATCTCTTTAGCCAAGGAAATCAAAAGGGCAGCAGAACAAGAATCCTGCCAGGGAGCCAACCCGGCAGCTCCTTCAATGGAACAGCCGTTCTGTTTGTGGAAAGGCGGGTGGCTGGGTGGGTGGTGGGGTTGATGCATGCATACAAGATTTTACATATTCCAACTGTGGGCATGTTGGGAAGGATCTGGGCGATCCAGGTTGGTATCTCTGCCATGGAAGCTTGCCCGGTGACCTTGGGCCAGCATCTTTTGACTCAGCTTATGTTACTTGTCATGATTGTTGTGAACATCAATGGAAGGAGGGGACAATGATATTGTAAGCCATTTTGGGTCCCCAACAAATTCTTTTTTGAAATATTTTATTTTGCTCCAATATACCCTTGACATCCAAGTAACATCAAAAGGACCAGCAAAAGATGTTGCATCCCAAAATGAACATATCTAGGCAACCTCACAGAGGTGGAAGGATTAAAGGGGGTGGGGAGTTTGCAAGGACAAATGTGAATGTATCCCGCTCTACAGCATATCTGGGTCACTTTATTGATGCTAATGTTCTTCCCAAGACAGCGGGAAAGGTCAAAGCCATAACAGGTATTTCTGAGAGTGTATAAATCAGATGTGTTCTTTCATTGTAGGTGACTCATTCCTCTTCTGGCTTCCGTCCTAAAGCTTCTCCATAATTTATTTAAGTCAAAGAAACTTTTGGATGGAAGCAAATGAGGAAACACTTTGGAAAGCCACAGAGACTTGGATAAGTCTCAGTCAGCGGGCACTGAGAATTTGGTTCAGCCGTAAAGTTGCAGGGAGCATGAAGTGCTTGTGTTCCTCTACTTCCTGCTAGGAACACCTCCAAGTTGCCAGCGCTCAGTGCCAAGCTGTGTTCCCTTTGCTTTGCAAAGAATAGAACTCTTCCAGCAAATCGAAGTGCCTGCAGATTGCAAACCTGGTGCAGAGATACAATTTTGAAGCTTTCGAACAGGTGGTATGGCATTTTGCATTTTAGACATTGCCTCGTGGTTAATAATAATAGCAAGTATTGGCACCCATTAGGTAACATAGATACTTTTGCAAAAACCTGCTCCTTATGGGTACTTTTTGGTATGTTTTCCAGAACTGGAGGTTTCTCATTCCATTTCTTGCAGCCCAGGGAGCATTGGAATGTGGAACTTTGCACGGTTTTGTTGTTATGTATTAGCCAAACCCATGAGGCTGGGAGTTCAATCCCAGCAGCCAGCTCAAGGTTGACTCAGCCTTCCATCCTTCCGAGGTCGGTAAAATGAGTAACCAGCTTACTTGCTGGGGGGTAAACGGTCATGACTGGGGAAGAGAATGGAAAACCACCCCGTATTGAGTCTGCCATGAAAACGCTAGAGGGCGTCACCCCAAGGGTCAGACATGACCCGGTGCTTGCACAGGGGATACCTTTAGCTTTTTTATTAGCCAAACAGGAAGAACAGAGAAATACAGGGCAGGGGTTAGATCTCAGCTGATTTGGGGGCATTTGGCAGCAGCGTCACATGATGTTCTTTGTCAGGCTTGACTGCCCACAAAAAGGGCTTTCTCCACAACATAAGGGCTAGATAAATTTCCTTTTAAAATGAAAGGGAAAGTTGTGGACCTCAAGAGGCACATTTGAACTTGAAACACAGCTACAGCTCTGTGTGGCTGCAATCCTGTGCTGACTTACCTGTCAGTAAGGCCCATTGAATTCAATGAGATTTACTTCTCAGTAGACCTGTTTAGCTGTACTCCCTAAACAAAGCTGCAAGAATGGTTGTGAATGGGGTTGCGGTCCCCATTTCTAGACACACACCCAAAGAAGGCTGGGTTTGGTCTGTTGTGTTCTTCACTCTTTGTGTGTCTTTCTCTGTCTTCTGAGGATGGATCAAGGATGTTTTCATTCTCCAGATGTCTCTTTGCTGTCTCAGAGCACATCCCAGATGAAGAGTGGAGGAAGCAGCTCAAGGACGCAGCCAAAGGCGGCTCCTTGAAAACAAGGGGAGATTTTAAACAACTCCCATGCAAATTGGCCACAAACAATGGGGGCAGAGAAGGACACTTTCCAAAAGGACAAGCAAATGATGTCTGAGCGCTCAATCCAAGAAAAGAAGAAGAAGAAGAGTTGGTTCTTATATGCCGCTTTTCCCTACCTGAAGGAGGCTCAAAGTGGCTTACAGTCGCCTTCCCTTTCCTCTCCCCACAACAGACACCCTGTGGGGTGGGTGAGGCTGAGAGAGCCCTGATATCACTGCTCGGTCAGAACAGTTTTATCAGTGCCGTGGCGAGCCCAAGGTCACCCAGCTGGCTGCATGTGGGGGAGCGCAGAATCGAACCTGGCATGCCAGATTAGAAGTCTGCACTCCTAACCACTACACCAAACTGGCTCTCTTGTAGGTCCTTGGATCAGCCAGTTGAGGTCTGGGGGCAGGCTTGGAGGCTCTGTGACTTCCCCAATGCAGAGTATTAATAGTTGGCCAGACTGGCAAGGACAACCAATCTGCAAACTTAGCAGTGTGGGACTTCAACCTTCACCTTCTGCTGCAGGCTACTGAGTCTCCTGAAAAGTTGTTTCTGGGCTTCATGGATTTATTATTTATTGTGTGCCATGTGTATTCTAGCCAGAAGATCCAAGGACTGTCTGGCAACCAGGCAAGGGATGTTCGGAGGTGGTATACCATTTTCTGCCTCCATGTCATGACCCCTACTGTTCCCTGGAGGAATTACCACTCAAATCCTTGTAGTCTCCCATCTAAATAATAGCCAGAGTTGGTCCTGTTTAGCTTCTGAGATCTGATGGGATCAATCTTGGCTGGGCTGTGCAGGTCAAGGGAGCCTCAGGCAGCATCAAAAGGACATGAAGGAGAGGTTATTTAGCATAGTTAAAATAGGAACTTTTCAAGGAATCTCCTCCAACATCCTGATGGGCTCTACTGGAGACTTCCTGCTCCTTAGAGCAGGGGTAGTCAACCTGTGATCCTCCAGATGTCCATGGACTACAATTCCCATGAGCCCCTGCCAGCATTTGCTCATGGGAATTGTAGTCCATGGACATCTGGAGGGCCACAGGTTGACTACCCCTGCCTTAGAGGATCTTCTCCCAGCTTGCTTCCAGAGCGGAACAGACAGGATGCAAGACCGAACAGATCTGTTCAGGGGTAGTCAAATTGCGGTCCTCCAGATGTCCATGGACTACATGGAATGCTGGCAGGGGCTCATGGGAATTGTAGTCCATGGACATCTGGAGGGCCGCAGTTTGACTACCCCTGTGTTAGACAGTTAGGATCCCGCTTTCTATCTGAAGCTTGTTTCTCTTCTAAATAAAACTATTTTATTCTTTTATGCAGCTTGGTCCTGTACTCCTCTTTATATATTTAAACTCTGCCAACACCAACCACTAACCATGCCGGCTAATAAAAGGAGTGGGCAGTAGCAATGCCCCTAATGGCAGGCACCATGGAGGCAAGATGCAACTGGCACACAGCTGGGTGGACTATTTGAAAACAACAACAACCCTAGAAACTGTATTGGGGCGGTATTCAAACTGGGGGCCTACACAAACTGCTCATTTCAGGTCTAGAAGTGAGCAGAAGACCCCTGAAAGCTCATTATACAACCGTAACCATGTTGTCCTAACACTGCAACGCCAAAACAGGCTGCCTTATTTATAACTCGCAAGCTCTATTGTATTGTCCTTTCTGAAATGCTGCTTGTTCCTAAATTTAGAAGTTTATTTCTGCAATGTGACACCCAGATCTCTTCCATATTTCTGTGCTTTTTGAAACTCTAGCCAAGTTATCCGGTGTAGTCCAAGTTTCAGAGCTTCCACTTCATTAGTGACACTGGCCATCTGGTGCACACATTCACAGAGTCATCCTCCCCCCCTCCCCATTTCAAAGGAACACAAGGCACCGGAATCCAAGAATCACTGTAATGGATCAGACTTATGATCTCTCTAGCCCTGCGGCTGATGGTATTTCAGAGGATGAAGCAATAAAACTGCACAACAAACAGATGAGGGATCAACCAGCTTTTCGCCTTCCACATGCGCACCCAATTGCAAACACATGTGCATGCACAAGCCAGCCACATCTCCTCCCAATCCCTCCTTGCCAGAAATCGCCTGAAGCACTGGAAACTTTTCTTTCCCTAGCGCTTTCTGTTTAAAAGTCCAAGCTCTTCCTGGAACATGCCTGTATTCTTGGTTCTTGCAGCAATCTGTCAGGCACTTCCACTATGGGTTATTGCTCGCAGCTGGGTTCCATGAACCAAAGAGGGAAGGAGACCGGTAGTACAATCCTGAGAAGAGTGACACTCTTCAAAAACCCATTGACTTCAATGGAATTCTAAGGATGTAACTCTGCTTAAGATGGCCCTGGTTCACACATGAAACTGCCCATCAGTCCATCTAGGTCAGTATTGTCTACTCAGACTGGCAGCAGCTCTTCAGGGTCTTTTGCCCCATTGACTGCCTAGTCCTGATAACTGGAGATGCTGAGGATTGAACCTGCGACTTTCTGGGTGCCAAGTAGATACTCTACCACTTCTCCTAAGGGAAAGCCCCCCTGAACTGAAATCACATCAGACATGTGATACTGCCTTATTCAGAATCAGAGCATCAATCCATCAGGGTCAGTACTGACTAACCAGACTGGGATCATCTCTCCAGGGTCTCAGGCAGAGATCTTTCACATTACCCACTGTCTGGGTCCTTTGTAACTGGGCCTGCCAGGGATTAAACTTGAGATCTTCAGCAGAGGCTCTTCCAATGAGCAATAGCTCCTCCAAATGGTCACAAAAGGAGGAGGAGGAGGAGGAGGAGGAGGAGGAGGAGGAGGAGGAAGAGGGCAGGCCTGTGTCTGAAACAATAAGGTCACACCACAACATGCTCCATGCATGTGAAATTGGATGGTACAGCCCAATCTTGGAAGCTAAGTAGGACCAGTATTAGGATGAGGGGCCACCAAGGAAGACTCCACGGAGAGAGGCAATAGCAAACCACCTCAGCTTCTCATCTGTCTTGAAAGCCCCTTCTGGGGGTCAACATAAATTGGTTATGAGTTGGTAGCACACACATGCATATTACGTGCTATCTGCTGCAGGGGAATAGTTGTTAACTAGAAGGGCAACATTCAACAGAAGTCCTGATGGCAACAATGGCTAGCTCCCCAAAAATGGCACTCCATGCCTGTTTGGGAAGATGTCTCCCAATCCTATCTTCCGATTGGGAAGATGTCTCCGATACCACACAATAATGTTGTGATATCACACAAGGCATCGGAAGCCTCTTTGCTGGGCCACGTGGAACTTCCTGCCTGCCTGCCACTGTGTGTTTTGTTTGTAATCGTCTGTCTTTCCCAGAACCCTGGGGCGAGCCAGATTATTTCAGTCATGGAAGGGGTGTCTGAGGGGAGAGACCAGTGGATGTTGTTGGTCGGTCGGCCTTCAGCAAATGCCTAGATGTGCCTAGAGATGCACACGATGGATGTGTTCACTGGTAGAACTTACTGTTTTTGAAGTGTTGATCAGACATGAGCCAATCATCCAGTCCAGTCAGTTTGTGCTGAATAGCTTCGAATGCCCGTCAAACAGATTTACATCAGGTCTCATCAAACCTGCATGTGCACCAGGATGTTGCCACTTCAAGGCCATCAGCATCCACTAGCGGGACTAATTAGATCAATACGAAAGTAAGATTTTATTAAAAAACTAGTAGTAAAGCCTGTTGTGTTCTGGGCATGGTTTGGTGTGGGTTTAGTGCTTCACTTGGAAGCTGGCAGCCCTAAGAATAGGTCTCTCTGTGCACAGCAGTCCTGATCCTAGTCAGGTTTATGCACACCTAGGAAATGTGGAATTCCAGAACATAAATCTGGCAAATTTGCATCCTCTTTCTTGACCTGACATAGGCCAGGGGGTGCTGTGTGGCTGGTTAGGTGGCTGCGGAGGCATTATACACTTTGAGGCCACATTTCCAAACCTCAAGGAACATTTCCAGACCAGGGACAGCCAACCTCCAGATGGGGCCAGGAGATCTCCTGAAATTACTGCTCATCTCCAGACTATAAAGATCAGCTCCCCAGACACAAATGGCTGCTATGGAGGGGTGACTCTATGGCATTGCACCCCACTGAGGTTTAGAGATGCTAGCCTTCAGGTGGGGACTGAGGATCCCCTGGAAGTGCGGCTCATCTCCAGGCAGTTGTTGTTGTTAATTAAATTTATTACCCGCCACTATTGTTCAAGCCATCTTGTGGCCTGTTAGGCAGAAAAGAAAGCTCTCCCCCCTCACATGTGCATTCCATTCAAGTGGAATGCATGTGGCCCCAGACAACCCTTGACTAGCCCAGTCTGGTGATGCCTGCCCTTCTGAAGCCTGAGGCCTACTGCTGGCAACTGCTTGTTGTCCGCAAGGCCAAGTCATTGCCTAATAAAAGCGTATCACTTACCAGTTCCCCCCAAAGTCTCACTGCCTACTTTCCTGGGAAGCTAATTCCACTTGAAATTCTGGGCCACTTATGCTTTTGATTTAATAGGGCCTTCCTGGCAAATACTGTTTTTTATTTACCAGGCCAAACTTGAGAACAGTCACTTCCTATGTCTCTCCAGTCAGTTAATTGTTCACCATTTCAGGCTCTAAATATTCTTTATTTAGATCTTCCTGTACTTTCCAGACCCGCAGGACCGATACTGGTCTGTCTGTCTGTTTACGCCTCCAAATACGAACAGTTGCTGGTAAGGGCTGGCCATAGCCCATAGCCCAGGAGGGACACACCTGCACCACTCCCTCCCAACTGCAGTCTGCAAGCCTCTACCATAGTATCTAGATCGCTGCTCATCTCTAGATTATAATGATCAGCTCTGCAGGCAAAAATGGCTCCTTTGAAGGCCAGACTCTGAGGCATTGTACCATTTTAAGGCCCTCGTCCAAACCTTCAGGAGTATTCCTAACCCAGGGGTAGCCAACTTTCAGGTGGGGCCTGGCGAGCTCTAGGAATTACAGCTCATCTCCAGATTCTAAAGATCAGCTTCTCAGGTGAAAATGGCTGCTTTGGAGGGTGGACTCTGAGGCCTTGTACCATTTTACAGCTCATCTCCAAACTATACAGATCTGCTCCCCAGGTAGAAACAGCTGCTTTGGAGGGTGGACAGGGTTGTTATGCAGAAGCAACATTTAAGGCCTCACATCAAGCTGGATTCAGAAAGGGCCTTAGCACCATTGACCAATGTCAGATACTTCAGCAATTGGTATATTCGGGGATAAATGGCCCTAAGAAAGTGTTGTATGTGGCATTCATTGACTTGGCTGCAGCATTTGATTCTATAGATAGGCCTTAATTTCCCTCACAAAGATTGGGATGCAAAGACTATTACAACAACTTGGTGCTTATTGTAATGAAGAAGATCTATAAATAAAGTATGATAAGACAAAAATAATGGTCTTTAAAAAAAAGGGCCAAAAAATTATCTTGGAGCATATCTGGAAATTCTGTTAGCCAGTGCAATTAATTTAAAGCCTCCCACGCAGGTTGTTGTGGATATGAAACACTTGAGGCTTACTGCACAGGGTTGTTGTGCAGATGAAACAGGAGACAAAATAACCCCTGCAACAAAATCCAGTTTCATCAGCACAACAACCTTGCGCGGTAGAAGAAGAAAAAGAAGAGTTGGTTCTTATATGCCGCTTTTCCCTACCTGAAGGAGGCTCAAAGCAGCTTACAGTCGCCTTCCCATTCCTCTCCCCACAACAGACACCCTGTGAGGTGGGTGAGGCTGAGAGAGCCCTGATATCACTGCCCGGTCAGAACAGTTTTATCAGTGCCATGGCAAGCCCAAGGTCACCCAGCTGGCTGCATGTGGGGGAGTGCAGAATTGAATCTGGCATGCCAGATTAGAAGTCCGCACTCCTAACCACTACACCAAACTGGTACGCCTCAAACGTTCAGAGAGTTGCAGGGAAGAGACACGCACGGCTTGGCTACATCTGCCCTTGAACAGTGAGGCTGGCAACAGCAGTATTTTAGGTGAGAAGAGGCTTTTCTGTGGCCTCCCTGTCCGCCAGTGGTTAGGCAGAAGGTGCTGTGCTAAAAGTATGCTTGTAAACGTTTCAAAAAATAAATAATAATTATTCGATTATTATATTTATAAATACTTTATAACTTTGGATCCTGTTAGTGCTTCTGTGTATCAGACAGACCTCCACCATCTTACATGCACTATTTTAAAAGGTGCACCAGGGGAAGGCTGGCAAGTTGCTATTCCCCCAGGGATGCATAACGCAGTAAATTGCCTCATGGTGATTAGGCTCTGGGCCGTGAGAGACACAGAAGCAAGGGCTCAGATCTGGGAAGTGGAGTTAGGAGTTCTACCTCCCAGTGGGCATTTCCTTACAAAGGTCTGATAGTGGCTGTGATTACCCAAGAGAGAGAAAAAACCTTGGAGAAGGGGAAGTCAACCTGTGGTCCTCCAGATGTCCATGGACTACAATTCCCATGAGCCCCTGCCAGCAAATGCTGGCAGGGGCTCATGGGAATTGTGGTCCATGGACATCTGGAGGACCACAGGTTGACTACCCTTGCCTTGGAGGACAGGATGGAACAAGATCTGAGGCTGGAGCAGGCCCGTTGCACATCACCTTGAATAAAATTTTGTTGGTCTTAAAGGTGCCACTGAGGCTCAAACCTCAGTGATTATTCACTGTCTTTAAATTCAGAACAAGTTGATGATGAGGGAAGAAAGCCAACCCAGTTGGCAAACAAACCCTGAGCCAGCTGAGGGGACTCATATAACCCCTTATTCTGCTTTGATTTGGCTGGCCTTGCATGGCATAGTCCTTGCTAGTTTGTTATTGATGCCCGATATAGTAATGGAGGTGCAAAACAGAATACAAGAATGCAGATTTCATTGGAGCAGTATGGAGATCTCTGTCCATTCAATATCAGGATGAAATGCGCGGAATTCTTAGGCCTTCAAGTGGGCTGCTTGGAAAATGTGATCTTTTGTAGCAGCTAAGTTCCATCTGTCTGATGAATGTCGTTGCCATGGCAGATCATAGTCATAAAGACGCAGACAGAGTCTGACCTACAGTGTCTTCTCACCGAGGCTGAACCACTTCAGACTGCAGGTGGGTACTCATAGAATGGACTGTCCTATTACACAGTGCAGTTCCAGAAACAAACAAATCAGCTTTGATCATAAAAACCAGCATGCTCGTGTGGAAAGCTAATCTAGCCTTTTCCCCTGACATCTGTTTTTCTATGAACAGGGCTTAGGGTGGGGGTGGAAAAGAATATGGTCGTGTGAGCTCCTACCTGAGATCTGAAGTGATAGAAGTCCAACATAGTTGAACACATCAAGTCAAATACTTGGTCTACCTAACGTAATATTGCCTAGTCGGATGATGACGACGACAATAACAATTTAATTTATTTCTCATCACTCCTGAGACCAGCTTGTGGCAGGTTGCAAAGTGTCCAATAAAAAAACCAATAAAACCCAATTAAAAACAGGACAAAATCATAGAACAAGACTGGCACAAATGTGGTGGAATTCCTCAATCATCCAACCTCCAACCAACCTCTAGTGAGGGGTGGAACGAGGGACCAAGATGGCAGTGGCCTAAGTAATGCCTAACACCGGGGGGGGGGGGAGATGACCCCAAACCGATCTTCCTTACTGCCCAGGTACACAGCATACCTCCCCAGACAACAAGTGTGGTTGATACAATTTGGCTTCTACTCTCAATAGGGAATCCCCAATTGCCAGCACTTGTCTTCTAGTCCAAACACATTGGGGAGCAGAAGATGTAGTCCTCTAATCTAGAGTCACTATCTACAGGCAGATTCTACTGGAAAGGATTTCTGAGTATCAGAGGGGCAGAACATCTTATTTTTCAACACCTCTGGGTAACATTCTTCCATCTGCTGTCCTCTTGTATTGGGTTCTCCTCTGACTGGTGAGACGCCACAAGGATGTCCATCACAAGGATGTCACCAGCATTTTAAAATTATGTTTAAATGCTGTCATGCCAGCACAGCAGGCTGAGGGACTCTTGCCCCTGCCTGTGCAGTTTTTCAAGTGTAAAAGCATCTGGGGGAGGGGGCACTTGAAAGTGCAGCGGGAAGAAGAAGGGCACCTCGGCACACTGTGTGGCAGGCCCAGTCAGGATCAGGGCCTGCCATTTTAAGACACATCAAAGTGATGGTGGCATCCTCATGGCAGACATGAGGATGCCACCACATCAAGTCTGGCCCTTTGTCAGTCTGTCAAGGTCAGTATTGTTTTTGCTGATTGGCAGTAGCTGTCCACAGGATCCCAGGCAGGGGTCTTTTTCACCACCTCCTATGAGGGATGCCAGGGATTGCACCTGTAACTGTCTGCATGGAAAGCAGATGCTTTATCAAGACTCAGGTCACCAGATACCTCCCTACTCCAGAACAATAAATCCAAACATATACCTTTTTTCATGAACTGACAGAGAAGGCTATAGACCTGGCAAGTTTGACTAAAGCTCCACAGCTGAATGAAGGGAAACCAGTTCTGTTTCAGTTGCTTCTAGCTGGATTCGATACATCGTCCTTCATCAACATTGGCTAGAGGGACCAAGAGGCTCTAGCCCTCAAGTCAACAGAATTGGTTTCCCTTCATTCATTCACAGAATTGGTTTCCACTCTTTCAGCCGTGGGGCATTGGTCAAGCCAAACTGGGAGAGTCCCAGTGTCATGGCATCAACAAAACTTTGAGCGAAGCAAGACTATATCTGGCTGTTGGAGCCCTCAGATTATTTAGCTTCCTGCCTCAAGATACATAAACAAAGTTGCCTTGTATTCAATTATTGGTGTATCAAGGTCAGTATTGTCTACTTTTTCTGGTTGCAGCTCTCCGGGGACTTCTACATTGCCTGCTACCTGATGTTTGTGGATTGGGAAGTGACAAGGATTGAACCAGAGACCTTCTGCATGCAAAGAATGAGCTCTGCCATGAGCCATGTCCCCAGTTCTGCTATCTTAGCCAGAGTACTTCCTGTAGGATTTCATGCATGATACACTATCAATGTCCCCAGTCTGCCTCTGGAATCCAACACATCCAGTTAAGGTTGATCACTCTTCTGAATCAGTATCTGCAAAAGGAGAAAGGCTTGTGGAGGGTTAGAGCCTCTTTGTCCCTCTAGCCAATGTTGATGAAGGACCATGTATCTAATCCTACTGGAAGCAACTGAAACAGAATTGGCTTCCCTTCATTCATCTGTGGGGCTTTAGTCACACCTGTATCCTTCTCCCCTGTCAGTTCATGAAGATCCTTCTAGGAACAGCCTGGCATTCAAGACGCTCCAGGCTGAGAAACGCATGCTCCACTCACTACCACTTAAACAGCTTACAAAACTATGTTTGTAACCAAGAGACAAAAACTATTCAAAGGCTTTATAATATGTGGGAAGACATGACCTGGATGTTCAAAGATTGCTCAAGGACTGGGGGACAACCTGTTAAGAATGAGTGAATTGTCCGTAGCAGCCATTGTCAGAGTGGGGTGAATCCTCAAAGCTTTGCAATTTTGCTTGACTGTGCTTCTCACTGATCCCTTCTGCAGTTTTTGTTAATGAAAGTCCCATGGACAATGATAGAGACTTGCCTGTGATTAAAAGATCCCTCCTCCGCCTCGTTTCCTCTGCTGAAAAGTTGGTAGGATCCAATCTAGTGATCGGAAAAACCAGGATTCTGTCTTTAGAAAGGAGAAGCGTGACATCTAGTGGCCAGAAAACCAAACTCTTGCCTGAGTGTGTGCCTATCCATGTGTGTAAAGAACTGTTGAATTGCAGCTGGCTTGGAGACCCTAGCAAGGAGCTTTCAAGGCAAGTGGGAAGTGGGGATCATCTGCCATTATGTTCCTCTGCAGGATCTTCCTTGGTGGTAAACTCTGGGATAATGTAACCAGAATCAAGTCTGCTCAGCAAAAATGTCCACTAAATTCAAGCACCAGACCAGAAATTTATCTGAGCATTTCATACATTTAACAACAAAGGCTTGCCAATGTGGACACCCAGTCACAATCTAAAATGGCTCCCTAGGTAGAGTTATTATTATATATATATTATATACTTTCACACTTTACATTTTTATGTGGACTCTGGCATACACTTATGAAGTCTGTGAACTATTCTGTAGAGGCTTACAGCTGCACATCCTGATAACTGATGAGACCAAATCAGAGATGCCAAGAAGCTTCACTTTGGAACATGGTGACATCCCTCCCGCCTCTGTTCTGCAGTCATTTCCTGCAATTAAAGCCTTTGTGACCATTTGCAGTACAGCTGTGGTGACTGGCTTCAAAGTCCCGGGTGCTATTTTTTTTTAAATCTCGGAATGATTTACATGCTTTGCTTAATGTCATTTATTATTTGCCTTGTATTGCATGTTCTGGCCTGATAACGTTTGTCATATAAATCTTGATGGGCTGTAATTAATGCAATTCACATCTTTTCCTTCCCTTTGAATGGATGGGTGGATTGGACCCACTTTCAAATGGAAAACAGAGAACCATATCCTGAATCGTGCCTGTCAATTTTTATTCCAACATCTCTATATTCTAAGGAGATCTAATAAATGACAGACAACCCTCCCCCCTCCCAAATGCTAAATCAAACCAAAGTTTCCATTCCCTTGCCTAATTATTCAGCCTCAGTGTAAAAGTATTTTCTGGTCTGACAGGAAAGAAATGTTTTTGCAAATTCTCTTGGTTTGAGGGCAAACCTTAAGCAGGGAGACAAAAGCAATTTTAACACGCCAGATGCATCCAATTCCATTTCCCTGCTTCGCTACAGGATGTCTCTTTTTCAGCCGCATCACACAGATGGGCCCCTGGCATAAAAAGTACAGCTCTTCAAAATGGATTTCGTTGTGCCGCTTTGATATTTTTTGCCAAGTTCTTCCCTTGGTTTATGCCTTGCTCAGAGTTAAAAAGAAAAAGAAAAAAAAAAGCTCTGTTGCTTTTGCTTTAAAAAAATAGTCTGCAGACGATCATTCAAATTTCCCATAACAGACTGAGGAACACAATCCATACTAAACACTAAATCACTTGCAGCCCAGTCCTCCCCACATTTACTTGTAACAGCCCCGCTGGTTTGAATGGGAGTTGCTTTGAAATTGTCATGTCTGGATTGAAGTCTTTAGACACAGCCGTGGAAAATGAAGGAGCCATCCCATCATTTTCATTCAGCTGCCGGAAGGCTTCTTCTTGGCTTTGGTGACAGATCCCATTTGCGACCTCACTTAGGGCTGTGGTAGTCAACCTGTGGTCCTCCAGATGTTCATGGGCTACAATTCCCATGAGCCCCTGCCAGAAAATGCTGGCAGGGGCTCATGGGAATTGTAGTCCATGAACATCTGGAGGACCACAGGTTGACTACCCCTGACTTAGGGAATTCTCACCTGTTCCCAGATGTTTGCTTTCAGAGCTACAACTTTTAGGGGGCTCAGACCTCACTACTGGTCTCACTATTGCAAAACAGTCTCTGATAATAGTTTCATTTCTTCTCATCTGATTTCATTCTTGCTTAAGGATGCCAACCTCCAGATGGGACTTAGGGTCCTCCTGGAATTACAGCTCATCTCCAGACTGCAGAAATCTGTTCCCCTGGAGAAAATGCAAGCATTGGAATATAGACTCTATGACACTGAAGTCCTTGTCCTAAGGGTTACCAATTCCAGGTTGGGAAATACATGAAGATTTTGGGGGTGGAGCATGAGGAGGGTGGGGCTTGGAGAGCAGAGGGACTTCAGTGGGGTATAATACCATAGAGTCCACCTTCCAACGTGGCCATTTTCTCAGGGGGAACTTAGTTGCAATCCCAAGAGATCAATTGTAATCCAGGGAGATCTCCAGCCACCACCAGAAAATCCTACCCAGGCTCCTCCTCACACCCCCATCTCCAAAAGTTTTCCAACCCAGATCTGGCAACCCTATTCTTACTCCTGAATGTACAGAAGCTGATGCATACTGAGACCACAGGTCCTTCCTTCCTGGGGTCCTGACTGGTCAGAACATCTCCCAGCCTGCCATCTCAGAATCTTTGAACTGGGAAGGTGAGAGCTTGGGCCCAAACCACCTGATGCAAACCACGTGGCTGAGTTGCGGTCCCTTCTCTCCATGGCTAGAACAGTGACCTCCCTCTGCAATCTAGCAAATGAAGTTCTCCATCCGAAAGCATCCCTGTTGCATAACCTGTCCTATAGGATGCAGGCGGATGCTAGCTTACTTGCCTAGCCGTGATCTCATCCTGAAGCTTGTTCACCTGTTCTAGAGAGCTCTTAGTCTTCAGTGAGGGGTGGAATCTCTTCCTGAAAGGCCTTATTTCCCATACATCACGGCTCTAAACCCGCTCTCATCATAGACAACTAGTCCTGTAATGCAGTCTGCATCCCAATATGCCTCCAGCGATTCGAGCACAAGCAGAAGGCTGCTTCCATGCACAAATCTTCCGTCACGGACCGGGTTGTCTGATCTGATTATTTTATTTTGCCTTCTAGCGAGTGAAAGTCATGAGGCCGCATCCCATTCCTTTTTAGGAGAGCTAGGTGCTCTTTCCTCCCAGCTTGGTGGTTTTAGAAGCTGGTATTAGTTAAGAAGCGCTTGTGTAGAACCAAAGCCACACAAAGCCTGCAAGGAACTAATTTTAAAGCATCACAGGGTCCCCATTCAGGGGCTGAAGGGTCTTCTGCCTTCCCAACTTGCTCATTGCCCAAACTAAAATGGCCCCAGCGATGCTATCTGGAGCTATATATGCATGGAATATTGAAGGAGAGAGAGAAGAGCTGTTTTTTTTTATACCCCGCTTCTCACTACCGAAGACGTTCCAAAGCAGCTTACAAACACCTTTCCCTTCTTCTCCCCACGACAGACACCCTGTGAGGTAGGTGGGGCTGAGAGATCTCTAAGAGAAGTGCTTTGTGAGAACATCTCTAAGAGAACTATGACTGACCCCCCCAGGTGTCTGCATGTGGAGGACTGGGGAATCAAAACTGCTTCTCCAGGTTAGTCTGCTGTTCTTTCACTTCTACTGCACCACGCTTGCTCTTGCAGTGTAGCTAGGCCAGGGAACATGGATCTGACTCAAGTAAAACTATTAGGGCAAGTCCGGCCATCAGTGAAGCCTGAAGCCTTTCTACAGCCCAGGGAGCTGGCCACTAACAGCCGTGGTTCTTCCTCTGGCAGAAGAGCCACTTCCATCAGAAAAAGCCTTGGCTGGAGGGAAGCTCTAAACCAGGGGGAGTCAAACTGCGGCCCTGGCAGGGGCTCATGGGATTTGTAGTCCATGGACATCTGGAGATCCGCAGTTTGTCGACTGCCAGCTTGGAGCAGCAGGGGAGGAAAAATAATTTTGAAAGGCAGGGTCACCTGCAGTGGCGTGTCACTTAGGAAGAAAGATGGAAGTGACTGGGGGTAGCTCTAGAAGTCTATGGTAAAACCATAGAGTTTCTGATGATTCCCAGAGCTGCCTCAAGTCACTTCTGATCTTTGACTGGAAGTAATGTAACACCACAGCCAGGGCTGCAGTCTCATTTGCCCTCCAGCATACACCCCTCTCCCCCGTTGCTAGGCCTGGCTTAACAATCCTGCCTGTGGAAGAGAATGTTCTATGGAGATCAGAGAAACCTGATGGTTGTGCTTGGGAAAGTTCCTGCTCCAACAAATGTGTGAAAGAGCCGTTATTTCCACGCAGACCAAATTATTTGTTCTTTCTTGCGACTTTCTTTTGGTGCTTTTGCCGTGTCGGAGCAGCTGCATTATGACCTCCGGCCATGTGGTAGGGAGGCCTGTGGGCAAAACGTCTGTTCTCCACGGGCGTGGCTCTATGGGAAGCAGTTAGGCCGCTCGGCTGAGTATGGGGCTTTGTATCGGGCTCTGAGGCAGCCATGTTGTAATGGGAGCAAACTGGAGCTTCTGAGCAATGCAGGTTGGGCTCTGAGTAATATTTTACTTCTAGGCCAGAGATCAACATGCTAGTTGAGGCAGAATGTGGCTCACTCTGGAAGAGGGGGTGGTTGGAGGAGGGTGCTTGTTCTGCAGAATGCTGACTGTTAGATGACGCCCCTGTATTAGCTGGGTAATACCACGAGCTTAGAGGGGTAGATGAGAAATGGGTGGAAGGACGACTTTCAGACTCTGGTTGTGCCAGTGACTTCTGGCTAGGAGATATCACCATAGAGCTGCGTGGGGTAATCACTTCCACGGCAGTCTTGAATGTCTGTAGGACTCGCTCATCCTTGTCCTTCTCTTTCTTCTGCCGTGACTCCTCCAGCCGTAGCTGACGTCGCTGGTCACGCATCATCTGGTTCCGTGTGTCCACCAGGCCTCTGTGGAGTAAGAGAGTGAAGGGAAAGAAGGAGAAGATAAAATAGGAAGAGGTGAGCTGAAAGTTTGTATAGGAAAAAATCATCTACGGTTTTATGATCATCTATGGTTTTATTTCAGCAGATGTCAAAGGAGAGATATGAAGAAAGAAAGGAGTGCTTCTTGGTCAAGGATGACCTACAGGTATTAAAAAAAAACCCCCACCAAACCCTAAAATGCAGAAATGCTGTTTTACTATATGCTGCACATGATTATGTTTCCCTTTGCTGTATGCATCTGCTTTCTGGCTTCCACGAGATTTGCTTGTTGCTGTGCTTCAAAAGCATCACAACTGTCTAGCTGTACAGTCCAATTAAATATACATGTAGCAGCGATGGTGGACATTCAGTTGCTGATTCTGTGCCATGCCACAAAGGCAACCTTCGGCCTGTTATGCACTCAGATGGTGAGAAAATCAAAATCAAAATGAAAATCACAGAATCATAGAGTTGGAAAGGGCCATACAGGCCATCTAGTCCAACCCCCTGCTCAATGCAGGATCAGCCCAAAGCATCCTAAAGCATCCAAGAAAAGTGTGTATCCAACCTTTGCTTGAAGAAAATGGACTGCCTCTTCCTGTTCTGGCTGTTTATATTAAAGACAGAGACAGGAACAAGTTGGGAAAATGGTGCTGCCTCTGCCTTGGGCCATCTAGGAGCTTCTTCCTGCTGCTGCTGCTTCCGGACATATCTGGGTTTGATCAAGGAACACATGGCAAAGTAACTGCAAAATGACAGCCACAGGCCAAATTTGACTCAGAAGAATCTGGAGTCTGGACCCCTTGCTGCCTTCTGCTTATTGGGTAGCCTGATGACGTCATGGTCTCACATTCTCGCTGAACACATATGGCTTGAAATCAACCTTGAGGTAGGCTTCTCTTGGGCTACTTATAACGACAGCATTAACTTCCCTCTATGACACATGCATGGCTAATGCTGCAAAAGCAATTGCTGTTCTGCAAGCATCTTGGGGAGGATGCAAGAGTCATTATTTTGAGACATGTCAGACTTCAGTCGATCCCTGCAAACTATCTGGCAGCGGCTAGCCAAGTGCCCAGGGGAGTATTCGAGCAAAGCTTTTTGGAAAGAATCATTCCCAGTAGGGTTATTATATCTGGGAACTGCAGACCTTCTTCTTCTGCAGGTTGATGTTCATCTTCTAGATATCCTGTAGCAGAGCCCCACGTGCAGATCCTAATCTCTCTCTTTTTAAAAGCTTTTTGTGGTAACAGTTTTTGTAATGAATACTCTAAACTAATTAAGAATTGTAGGAATAAGTAATTTTGTTTCTTCTGAATCTGTGGCCAATCAATTAGCAGATACAAAACTCAGGATGTAACCCCATACGGACAACTGTCAACAGTATGTGCTGTACTGTAGTGGCAATTCCCTTAAGAGTGAACATCAGTAATTTTTAACTCCAGTACAGTTATCACATTCAGTGGAAGAGGGAATTAAGCACAATACACATGCACATCTATGAATGTTTCTGCTCACCTGAAGGTATTAGGTGCCAGCTACTCCAATACTTCTGTTTTTCATCTTTAAGGCCCTATGTGGTCTGGGACCCACGTATCTGAGAGACCTCCTGTTGCCCTATGTCGCCCACAGGGACTTACGCTCTGAGGGCATTAATTTGTTGGTCATTCCCGGCCCCAGGGAAGCGGCCTGGCCTCAACTAGGGCCAAGGCTTTTTCTGTCCTGGCCCCTACCTGGTGGAATGAGCTCCCAGAAGGGCTGCAGGCCCTGTGGGAGCTTTCAATGATCTGCAGGGCCTGCAAAACAGAGCTCTTCCACAAGGTCTATGGCTGAGGCTGGCGCGGCAAGGAAGATCTGTATGGCCCCCCTCCCATCTGCGCCCCTCTTCCCACCACCCTCTAGGAGATTCTATTGGGGGAATGATAGTTGAAAGTCGATTTGGAGTTGTTATTGTGATTGGCTGGGTTTGTGTTTTGTTTTTTGTCTGGGGGTATAATGGTTTTTTTAATTGGGATTTTATTCAGACAATTGTAAGCCACCACAAGCCGTTTGGGTACGGCGGGTAATAAATAGTAAGCAATAGCAATAGCAATAGTATGCCTCACATGCAGGCAAGAAGGGCTGTGCTCCTATGCTGTGTGAACAGTCGATCACAAACACAATCTAACATTATGGAGTTGACTGATGACCACCAGACCCAAGGGTTTCTGAGATTTGTGCACTGTATGCCTAGATTGTTCTGTGGGACCTTAACATTCATGCAGTGGATACCTGCCCAGGACTTTACAGCTTCTTTGATTGTTTTGAGCCTCTCTCAAACAACACATGGATGACACCACACCTTGAATCTTTTGTACTTGGCCTTTGAGGGACAGACTGATTTCAGGGGTGGAGGTTCAGCCTGAAACACAGACTGACCACTGCAAGGTTAACATGGCCTCAGCACCCTACAGGGAAGATAGAGTCTGGTGGGCAGGCTTGTTGGTCTGGAGTAACAAAACAAAGATTGAGTCCAGTGGCACTTTAAGACCAACAGTTTTATTCAAGGTTTCTGTGTTCCTGCACATTTCTTCAGATGCCAATACATGCAGGGAAGGGAGTCTTCTTTAGAAATGGCCTGCCCATAGGAGCTCACGGATCCAAATGGCTTCCAGCATGTCTCTGGGAGATTTCAAACACATGCTGTGCTGCAGTGGGAGCTTGAATTGTGAAGCTCTTTAAATTTATCAACAAGGTTGTCTCTTGTTGACTTCTTGTATCTTTGGAGCAGAGCCCAGCTCCCTGGTTTACCAGGCAGCTGGGCAGCCTGAAGAGAACAGGGAGGATTCTTGAATGGTGCTGGTGGAAAACTGGCGCCAAATCTGACAAAACATGGTAGACCTCCAACTGGAAAACTATGGTAGCAACAGCAGCAAATAAATGTTACTTTTCTGCTACCATTACATCAGCTAATTCATGACAATCTCAGTTACTTAGGTCAGGGGTAGTCAACCTGCGGTCCTCCAGATGTTCATGGGCTACAATTCCCATGAGCCCCTGCCAGCATTTGCATCTCAGCACCTGCTGACTCCTGAATCTGAGTCTTTATTGACTTAGGAACAAATGATTCATTGTGATTTTCTTTGCAAAGTATTTTGCTGATAAAATAATACAAATATGTGCTGATTTGGATGCTGGTTGTAACGTAAGTCAGTCAGAAGAAATGTACAATGCATCATCTGGTCTGTTTATGGACTGGGCTGTTTAGGGACTGTCTATGTAATTATCCTGATGGATGTTGATGAGGTCCTGGGATCTGTGCAGGCACTGCTTGTGCCCAGTGCCTTTGCCCATCCTGGTTGCTAAAATCATGTGAGGACCACATCTATGAGATTGTGGTGTCCACTAGAAGTCTATCACTAACCTGAGGTGCATTCCCTCAGCCTCTCAAAGAGGCTTCTTAAAATAAAATACCTCCAGTTTACTGTTTCTGGGTAACTGACCTAAGATAATACCTACATAAAATTATGTAGCCAATTATTTCCCAGTCCCTAATCTACTAGATCTGGGCAAAGTGATTGAAAGAACCAGGGGACTTTCTGCTGTCATTAAATATAGCTAAATCCTTACCTTAGGTAGTTATTATATTCCAGGCACTCCATATGACGTCACCCATATCCAGCATCATGGCAGCAAATGGCTGGCTACATCCTCCATTTTAAAGTGCTAGTTGGGGAATTGCATAAATTGGATTGCCCAGCCTAAAAAGCACCAGCTAGAGGAGAGTAACCAGCAGGCCACCAGCAAAAGAGATGTGTGAAGGCGAAGAAGCTCGATCTCCACCTCCAATGTCCTGTCCTCACACCCGCCTCCCTCTCCCTTCTACCGAGTACGGGATTTTTTTTAAAAAAGCAGACTGCATGGAGCAACAAATAGTGTGCAGGCAAAGCAAAAAACTGTGCAGGCAAAGCAAAATGGAATTCCCCTCAAAGTTTTCACACAAAGCATGCCTCTCTAAAGCCAGGGGATTGGTGCCTGGCTTGATTGACAGGTGAAAGAGAGTTGCATGTTGAGTGTGTTGCTCTCTTCTTCCATTTCCAGCTGGCAATGTGAAGTGTGAGGAGTGCAAAAAGGCGGCAGATGGAAGTGAGATGGCAAGAAGGTGAGCAATGGCTGGAGGCGCAATAATATTTAGCATTATGCCATTTCACTGGGGTAACGTTATTTTTTTCGATGTGGTAACGCTATTTTTTTCGATGTGTGGAAGTGCCCCAGGAGATGTTCTTCCTGGATAATTCATCTGTCCTTTTCAGTTTGTTCCTCTTCACAATAAAACCATTTTAACCTTTTAAGCAACCTGGTGCTCTGCAATGCTTTGCATGTCCAAACCCTGACAACAAAGGAATGTGCCCTGGACTAGTTAAAACAATTCCTTAGGGACTGGACTCAAAGAGTTGCCATCGGAGACCAGTTGTCATCTGTGTGGGATCTGTCCTGTGGGGTCCTACAGGGTGCAGTTCTATCCCCCATTCTATCCAACCCTGATGTAAAGCCCTTAGGGCAAACCATTCACATTCTGAGGGTTTGCGGTCATCAATACTCTGCAACACTGAACTCTCAATCTTCCTATCTAAATAAGTAGAGGTCCTGAATCACTGCCTATCCACTGGAATTAAATGGCTAAGAGGGAACTAATTGAAACGAAATCTTGACAAAACAGAAGAAATACTGTTTGGGAAAGCAGAGGAGGACATGTGTTTCCCACACACTGGGGTAGTGCTGACCCTCGCTGACACAACTGAGGGGTTATACCGGACCTAACATTACTGCTGGAGAAGCAAGTTAATGCAGCTGCAAGAAACACTTTCTACCAACTTAGTTTAGCCCAAAAGATGGCCCCTTACCTTACCTTACCTTAACTGATCTGGCCTTTTGGCTTTATGTCACGGTTTAACAGTGAGACTAGACGACTGTAATGCACTCTGTTTGGGTCTGCGGTTGATCCAAAAACTGCAGCTTGGTTATTATCAGGAGCTAGCCTGAGCATGTATAACATCCCCCCTTCTGCAATCATTTCATTGGCTGCCCATCAGGTACTGGGTTCACTTCAAGGTACTGGCAACCACCAAAAAGCCTTCATAACCTTGGACCGCCATATCCACAAGTCTACCTGTCCGCCTATGTCCTGCCATGACAACTGAGTCACCTGAGCAGGGCCTTCTGCTGGAGCCACTCTTCAAAGGGCCATGATCAGCCGCCACCTGGACTGAGGTGGTTTGGCCATCTTTGTGTTATTAGATCTTTCAGCTGCATTTGATGTGGTCAGTCATGAGCTGATAGTCTGCCGCCTCGTGGACACGGGGATTGGGGGAATGGCCTTGAAATGGCTGACTTCCTTCCTTGAGAACGGGTCCCAGAGGGTTGTGGTGGGGGAAGAGTTGTCAGCCTCCTTTGTGCTCCCATTTGAATAAAACTTTGTTGCTTAAAGGTGCCATTTAATTGCAAGTTGAATTATTCAGGAAACCATTTTTATAAAGGTAATAGGGCTTTATTTTAATGAAAATATAAAAAGAATGCTTTCCCAAGGGGGAAAAGAAAGTAGACCATACTACTCTGTCTAGTACACATTGTTGCTGTGTGCATTATCCTATTGTATAATTTTGGTATTAATATGCCACTTTACTTTTAAAGCTCTGTTTCAGCTTGATTTCATTGACTCACCATCATGAAGTTCTCTGGGGAAGGTAGACTATAAATAATGCAAATAAATAAATATAAATATTTTTACATAAACAGAGCTGCCTTCTTACTTTGAGTTTTGCTTTTATAACCTAATTTATGACTTTTAGCTTGGCAGGCATATTGTGTACTTGGTGGGCAGTAGTGGATTAGAGGCTACAGAGGCATTGACTGAGCTAAATCAGGATGCTACCCTGATGCATTCATGTTTTAAATATGTGATTTGTCATATTTGTTGGTACTGGAATAACTCTCTATTCTCTCTATTTAAGGCAGCCTTTTCCAACATTTTGACCATGGAGGAATCCCTGAAATAGTTTTTCAGGATTCAAGGAGCCCTTGAAATGAGGTCAGCTGACTAACCCCCCCCCCCCCCACACACACACACAGAAGTGACACGTAACTAGAAGTGACATCACCACTGGGCAGGCTCGGGGAGGACTAAGGTGGAGGGAGATCCAAGAGGTGGTTTAAGGTGGGAGTAGGCATGCACACTCCACCTTCTACCAGGAGCAGAAACCATGAGAGAGCAGCTAAATTCAGTGGTTAAGAGTGGCGGCTTCTAATCAGGCGAACTGGGTCTGATTCCCCGCTCCTCCGCCACATGCAGCCATCTGACTGACCTTGGGCCTGCCACAGCCCTGATAAAGCTGTTCTGACTAAGCAGTAATATCAGGGCTCTCTCAGCATCACCCACCTCACAGGGTGTCTGTTGTGGGGAGAGGAAAGGGAAGGTGATTGGAAGCTGCCTTGAGGCTCCTTTTGGAAGAGAACTCTTCTTATGCTCAGGAGGTGGAGAGGGGGAGCAAAGGAAACAGCCATTTCCCTAGCTTGTGGCTGAGTCCATTAAGGCGAGCCAGGAAAGGCCTTGGACCCCCCCCCCCCCCAAGCTTCTGTGGATCCCTGGTTTGGAATACCCGATTTAAGAGTTTGTATGTGTGTTTTTTTGCCCTGAGTTATTCAAAGACTGTATAATTTACCAACAGCCAGAGTTGCATTATGGTTAGAGTGTTGGACTAGGGTTTAGGAGATCCAGGTACAAATCCTTACTCTGCCATGGAAACTTGCTGTGTGATGTAATTGGACCAATTTATACAAACTCATCCAAACCTATCTCACACTGTTGCTTTGTGGATAAAATGGAGATGAAGTGAGAACAATATATGGTTGAAGCCTTTTGCAAGGTATATGCACACCTTGATTTTACTGCATTGTCTTCCACCTCTGGAAACCACTTTGCAGATCTGTTTTGTTTGCTTTGTTTTCCAATTCTGAAATCCTGCTCCCGCTGCACTGTTGATTGCTTGTCTTAGGCTATCTATTGGAATCTGCCTTGAGAAAGGCAGGCTATAATTGAAGAAAGCAAGTAAATAAGCACAGACACAAGAAGTACATTTGGGACTCCAGTAAAACAGCCCTCAGTCCATTGACTACAGCTCAGCTACCCGTATTTAAATTACTGATGGATGACGATCCAAGTCATCATCTCTTCTGTTCCCTGCTGCTCTTGCTGCATCAAAGTAGAGCTGTTTCTTAATATAGAACAGTTCCTTTGGAAATGAACCAGCCTGTGTTTTTCAAAACAGCTAATCTCCTTTTTTGAATTAGTTGACTGCTTGCAAAACAGCTGAGCAAGGAAAAGCCCTGTCATAGCTCTGTCATTCATCACTTGCAGAACTAACTCTCAAAAGAGCAAACCCCCCTCCCAACTCCCCACTCATCAGTTATGAAAGCATTGAAATAGCTTCTGTTGCTCTTGTTATATCTGTCTTTATACAAGATGACAATTCCACACAGGTAGCTGTGCTGGCAAAATAAAACAGGAGCTCGATGGCATGTTAAAGAGCCGCAACATTTGCTCCAGCTTCAGTTTCTGTGAGTCAGTCTTCCCTCTGGCTGATCCAGGAGGCACATGGATGAACTTCTCATCCATCTGACGAGCTCTGGGCTGTGGCATTGATGCTGCATTCAGCATTGATTCTGCAGGAGTTGCCACTGGACTCCTGTTTGGCCTTACGTTGCTTTATGAAAAGAGTGATGACGAAAATTAAAAGACTTTCACCAAGGATGGGTAAGGACTAGTGCCATCCAAGGCCACTTCCCAGGCGAGAATGCAGCCACAATAGCCACTGACGAGCTATCAGGAGTAAAGCCTTATGTTTTGCTAGTTAAAAAATGTTGAGGGCTCCAATGCAACACTGAGGGAAGATGTACCAACAGGGTGCAACAAAGATGAAGCAAATGTGCACTTGTTGCACACCTTCCTCGCACATAAAGGGAACAAATGCATGGCTTTGTTGAGGAAAGGAAAGGGCCCTTGTGCCTTGCTGGTTTGGATTTACAGCTGCCAGTACGTTTTGCAGCACATTTTATTGTCTGAATCAAGACCACTGATCACCAAATGGCATCTCATCCTCAGGGGTCCCCCCCCCCCCCAGCACATGTTTCTGAGCTTCCTGCCATCCTTGCATCTTTCACCAGCTGACCTGACTTGTGGGTCTGATTAAGGCTCTTCCTCTTTATTCTCCTCCTCCTCCTCCTTCTGTTCTGGCGTCTCAACTTTAAATTTACTGATTTGAAAGATGAAAAGGGGGGGGGACACCAATGAGGACTGCTCTTTAAAAAAAGAAACACTTTTCTAAATCACTGTCCCCTTTTCACCAAATGCCATATTAAAGTCCACCTGAAACAAACTAACCCCTGAGCACAGGTAACCAACCTATGCTGGTCATGCAGAGGGCCAGAAAGAGCTGCAGTCGAGTAGAGAAAACATGGAAAATCCCATGTGCCTTCTGTATGTGGATGGCTGGAGACTGCCTAATAGGTAAACTGTACGTGTGAACCCTCTAGGATACTATAGGGTTTTAGGGCTTTGAGTAGGACAATTTCCCCCCTCTTCCTCCCTCTGTTGTTTCCCCCTTTAATTGATTTTCAACTCAGACTGCCAGCTCCCCTCTGGCAACCAGCAGGGGATGGGGGGTGGGTAGGGCTGCCAGATCCATTGAAAAGGAACAAACTTTGTTCTCAGTTCTCATGACACATGGGCAGGGGGAGGAGAGCCACTGAAATGGATGATGGTGAAGTTCTTCTCAGTCTCTCCCTTCCGTATACTAGAAGTTTCAAGGGGCTCAGGCTGGCTATCTTCCTAACCCTTCCTGTTCTCCTTGAACAGATTCCCTAGTGCTCTCAAGTTCTGTGCCTATTGGAATATACTTAGTATACTATTATTTAATTTCTATACTGTCCCTCCCAACCTGGGCTCAAGGTGGTTCACAACAATAAAAATATGTACACAATAAAACAGTAGAGCACAATAATAAAAATACTATACTAAAACATTTTAAAAACCAATCCCTACTCCTCCCAACCCCCTCCGCACGCTACCCAGACTGGGGATGGCATATATAATATAGAAGTCCAAGTACAGTATGCCTCTAGTTCTATGCTTGTTGAAAATGCCAAATCTAACTAAATGCACATTGGGAAATAAGGAAGGACATGTTTATCAGAATCTCTCTAGAAGCATTTCATTTTATCTTGTATTGTAGGGCAAAGCTCACCTGCTTCGGCCATCTGAATGCTCTAATAAACGAGATTGCATTTCTGAAGGAATTCTGGAATTATGCTGCTACTATCTTTTCTGCCCTCTGTATTGCACTGGGTGATGCTTCTCCCTTTTCTACCCCATGCGAGGCATATATAATATATATATAATAAATAAGTAGGAGGGGGAGCCGAGGTGGAGGGAGGCCCTTGAAGCCTTGAACACCCTGGTCTCTTCCATAGGCCTGGTGGAAGAGTGCCATTTTACAGGCTCTGTGGAACTTCGACTGATCCACCAGGGCCTGGATCTTGGCTGGCAACTTATTCCACCAGGTTGGGGCCAGGGCCAAGAAGGCCCTGGCTCTGGTCAAGACTGGACCTTTGGGGACAGAGATGACCAGCAAGTTGGTGTTCCCAAAGCATAATGCTCTCCGAGGAACATATTGGAGTTTTTAATTTTTGGTTAAATTTGGTTAAATTACAAAGTTGTAGTCTTTTCCATATGCCCAGGCAGTTCCTGAAATACACAGAAGCCTCTTCCCTTTGTGAGGCTGGACTGGTTTGCTGCTTTTGTCAAGATATAGTAAATTATATCATTCTGGGCCGAAAATGCGAAGATCTAGCCTGATCCAAAGGTTTACTGGAGTTGGCACTTGCTGCCTACTTCTTTTAAAATAGAAAAAAACAACAAAGGGGGAATAGAAGAGAATAATTGTTTTCTTTGCTCACCTGTAGTCGACCAGCCCTGTCTTGCTGCTGTCCAGCTTGCGTATGAGTTCACCAACCTGTATTCGGTCCAGAGGGATCTTGGTTTGCTTGGAAAACAAGATGGATGTTTTGTTACATTCCTTTAGGAACAAAGTACTGTGATGCCTACCCCTGTTTACTTTTCTCATTGCTTCCTAGGCTAACCCAACTGCTTCCTGTCGATGTCACCTATTACAATACCCATGTTGACATATGGCTGCCAAAAAGACTCTGAATCAGATTGCACCTGGAAGGACCCACTAGGAACTTAATTACTAGACATATGTGGGATCAGCTTGGAATTGAGGCCACGTTACACAAGGTAACTTGGGGAAATTGCTGAGGGATCCAATTTGGGTAACACCATGGTTTGTTGTTGTTGTTAGGTGCGAAGTCATGTCCGACCCAACGCGACCCCATGGACAATGATCCTCCAGGCCTTCCTGTCCTCTACCATTCCCTGGAGTCCATTTAAGTTAACACCCACTGCTTTAGTGACTCCATCCAGCCACCTCATTCTCTGTCGTCCCCTTCTTCTTTTGCCCTCAATCGCTCCCAGCATTAGGCTCTTCTCCAGGGAGTCCTTCCTTCTCATGAGATGGACAAAGTATTTGAGTTTCATCTTCAAGATCTGGCCTTCTAAGGAGCAGTCAGGGCTGATCTCCTCTAGGACTGACCGGTTTATTCGCCTTGCAGTCCAAGGGACTCGCAAGAGTCTTCTCCAGCACCAGAGTTCAAAAGCCTCAATTCATTGACGCTCGGCCTTCCTTATGGTCCAACTTTCACAGCCATACATTGCAACCGAGAATACTATAGCCTTGACTAAACACACTTTTGTTGGCAGGGTGATGTCTCTGCTTTTTAGGATGCTGTCTAGATTTGCCATAGCTTTCCTCCCCAAGAGCAAGCGTCTTTTAATTTCTTTGCTGCAGTGCCCATCTGCAGTGATCTTGAAGCCCAGGAAAATAAAATCTGTCACACCATAGTTAAAACTGCTCAAACCACTTTTAAGTGCTGTGTGGCATACCTGCATCATAGCTTTCCTAAATTCTGACACAGCAATCTTCATGTTGCCTTCTTTATCCATCTTCTTGAAGAAATCCCAGAGCCTCAGCTTGTTTTTATCCAAGTAGTTCTAGGTATTAAAAAAAGAGAAAGAAATGCAAATAAATCTGTAATCTCACGTTAGTAATCAATCCCAGCTCCCCATGCCTTCCTCGGGGTAACATTATCTAGCTTTCTTGGTATTCCAGCTGGATTCCACTGAGGTAGGAAGTATTCCTTGTTGCTCTGATCCAAAGATTGTAATTTTTGTTCATAAAAACTCTTTTGCACTCCCAGTGAGTATAACCTTTTATTTAATCCATTTTGGAAATAAAGCACATGCATACCCCCAATTTATGGGACTGTGTTACAGGATGAGATTATGAAGGGGTGTGTGTGTGGGGGGCGCTCTGAACTTGTTCAGAGCCCAATGATGCTGGGGATTTGTCCCCTCTTGTACCAGGACCAGTGGGGTAGAAAGGACATCACAGAATGGCATCACACAAGCATAAAGGTAAAGGTATCCCCTGTGCAAGCACCGAGTCATGTCTGACCCTTGGGGTGACGCCCTCTAGCGTTTTCATGGCAGACTCAATACGGGGTGGTTTGCCAGTGCCTTCCCCAGTCATTACTGTTTACCCCCCCAGCAAGCTGGGTACCTATTTTACCGACCTCGGAAGGATGGAAGGCTGAGTCAACCTTGAGCCGGCTGCTGGGATTGAACTCCCAGCCTCATGGGCAGACAGCTTCAGACAGCATTTCTGCTGCCTTACCACACTGCGCCACAAGAGGCTCATCACACAAGCATGCATGCATGCAAATAAATAACTTTAAAGGTGGGAAGTTTTGTTGTTTTTTGTTGTTTCATAATTGATGGGTATTGTTCTAGTCTTTGTTAAGATCCAAACTACTCTCCAGGTTCAATAATCTAGGTACAGAGATGGCTGAATGAATGAAAGCCTGAAGGAGGGGGAGCATCTCTTGTTACCTGATGCACCATTTAAGGAAACAATGGTCCATGGAGCCATTTTAAGAGCTCTGAACAGACAGAATTCTTCAGTAAACCTGATGACCCTTCACAATAACCTGGAGAACATTTACCTCAGATCATGAAGATGTATTTGTGGGCTTTTAAAAAATGGCAAAATAAACAAAATGTTTGAAACATTTTGAGGCATTTCTAATTTCTTCCTTTAAAATTCATGTAAGTTTATGTTAGTTGTCTAGGTTCCACACACAGTTTTTGTTGTTTCTTGTCTTTTTTTTAAGTTACAGCTTTGTGAAGGAACAATGCTGGTAAAAGTTACTCAATGTGCAATAGGGGAAAGGAGAATGTATCCAAAAGAAACATTTTGCCTTTTGTCCAAGTGTGTTTCCAAGCTCTGGATGTTCCAAGGTTGTCCAATATGATGGCTTCTGACACCAGAATTTTTTTTCTGGGAACATTTCTACCACAGCGCAACAGCATTTGGCCTTGGCATAGGAATATACCCAAATACAATATGTATAAGCAGTTTTGCAGGATAGTGGGAGGGTTAATTCCACAGGCACAGTCTTGCTACTTATACTATGAGCTGCTTGTGTTCCAAAATTCAGCAGTAGCTGGTACAGAATGTGGCATTGAAAAAGAGAGCCTTGAAAATGTTTGAGCAATGCCTGGTGAAACCTAGAAGCCAGAAAAAAATCTGAGCAGTGTTTCCATCTCCATTTCGTGAGCCTGTGCCCTGGGTTTGGTTTATGTAGCCTGAAGAATTTTTGAGTGCAAAACTCTGAATTTTTGTTTTTTAATACAAACTTCTAATAGTTATAATTCAGTCACAGGTTTTTGCAGTCTGAGCTAAAAATAAAACAATAGAATAAAAACATTCTTCAACACAACAGCACCATCTGGTGAGCTTTCTGGAAACAGCATATTTTTTTAAATAATCCTGAAAATCTCCTTGGTCTGTTGCAGACAAAAGACATGCACTGGGGTAATGCATGGGTTAATTGTGTTATTGCAGCATGATCAATAGGTGGAAGTTTAATATACAGAAACATGGACTGTGACATAAATGAACAATGTGGAATCCAATACTTATTTACTGTATGGCACTTTGCTCATAAGATATATACATACATTAGATGATAGATAGATAGATAGATAGATAGATAGATAGATAGATAGATAGATAGATAGATAGATAGATAGATAGATAGATAGATAGATAGATAGACACTGTGTGTGTGTGTACATACACACACACATACTGCCCAGAGCCTTATGGGAGGGTAGTATAGTGATTCAAGAAATAAACAAGTAGCAAACAAACAAGTAGTATTTTGTGCCAAAACTAACCTGTTCTGCCATGAGGAGGAGCTGCAAATTAGAACTTGCTGATTTGGCAGAAATTAGGGTTGCCAGTAACAGGCTGGAAAATTGTTGGTTATTTTAGGGTGGAGTGTGGGTAGGGTGGATCACAGTGGGTACAATACCAGAGACCCCACCTTCCAAAGCAGCTGTTTTCTCCAGAGGAACTGATCTCAGTAACCTGGAGATCCATTGCAATTTTGGGAGATCTGGGTGTAAACTGCACGGAGCTTTTATTCCAACCCCAGATCGATTCAGTCCCTGCCCTCTACACAGAATTCGATTTTAGTTTGGATTTGGGGCAATTTTAATTTTCCTTCTGCAGCAAGAAGGATTGATCCGGAGTGACCCTACCTTTATTGTGCCATATCTGAGACTGCTGTTAATCCTGAATAAAGAAAGCTCCGTGGTAGAGAACCTCTGATAGGCTACACCTGGTCATGTGACACGCTAGCCTTAAAGGAGAAGCCCCTAACTTCTCTCAACTTCTGTCGGTCCTGGATTTTTCCTCCCTCCTCTGCCTTTTTTGATCCTCTCCCCCTCCCCTCCAAGAAAAGAAAGAGGCTCCCTGCTTGGCTTCTCCCCCCCCCCCTTCAAGAAAAGAAAGAAAGAGCCCACCACCTTCTAAGCCTCCCTAACCACGTGCAGAAGACTTTCCTGTTTCAATGGGGAGGGGAGAGGAAGACCCGAGTTCAAAGCGATCTGAATTCAACAGGATTGACAATGGAATAAAGAAAGTAAGTGCAGACTCTGCCCTCCAGACCCTACTTGGAGGTTGTCAAGCCTCCCCAAAATTACAAACCAGAGTAAGCCAACAACCAGGAAGGAAAAGGGAGTGAATGCACACAGTGAAGCTCTCCTCCGTGTCCCCCCCCCCCCCCAGTTCGCCTGCCTGTTGTTGGCTGGCAACTCTATAGAATCATTCTCATATGTCATGAGAGAGAAAAATTAATGATCTGTTATGTCTCAGATTAAATCAATACTCCATTTCAAGGCAAAAGGCCTCCCTGGATCCCAGTAAAGTATACTCACCCCCCCCCCCCGCCTGCCACTTCCCCCAACCACATGTAGACTGATTGTTCCCAAGCCCTGGCTCAGCAGGAAAGTCCTTAGAGAAACAAGCTCCACCCTCTGTGCACCTGCAGGAGGAATTCTGGGCACTGGAAGGACCAAGGCAGCCTCACCTGAACTGCCTTCATAGGATCTGCACGAAGCTCTTGCTTCTTGGTTATGTGGCCCCCAACCCCTCCATAGATGACATCTAGTTCAGGGCGTGCCTCACAAACGACATCCACTAGTCGGACGAAACCTTCATTGACCAGCACATTCTAAAACAGAGCACAGAGCAGATGATGCTAGAGCCCACAGAGATGACACCCCCCCCCAAAAAAAAAATCCAACCTGTTCACAGATACAACCTCTGATCACTTCGGTATGAGCCTGTGTGGTAGAGCACTTAGAATGTTGGACTAGGATTTGGGAGACCCAGGTATGACTGCCATTAAAGACCAATGGGGGACTATAAAGACTGATCTACCTTGGTACACGAGATTTGTTCCCCTGTCTCTGAACTGAGACACTGGAACAAGGTTCTCTATTTTAATGTGAAAGAAGAAGAGCTGGTTTTTTTTTGTACCCCACTTTTTACTTCTTGAAGGAATCTCAAATCCCTTCTTTTTCCCCACAATAGAACCTAGTAATTTATTTATTTATTTATTTATTTATTTATTTATTTTGGATTTTTATATCGCCCATTCTTTATGGCTCTGGGAGGTTTACATGAAACATTATAACAATCTATAACATTATACAATTTTCAGTAGCACATCACAACAATCTATCGGTAACAATTACAACACAACATGAATAACACAACATGGGGGAGATCGAATTGTTCAGTCATGGTAGGGTGTCTGGGGGGGAGGCCCAGCAGATGTTCCGAGTCATGGAGGAGCTCCCTTTTGCAGGCCCTGCGGAACTGTGGAAGTTCAGGCAGGACTCTGGTTTCCTCAGGGAGCCACCAGGTGGGGGCCAGGACAGAGAAGGCTCTGGCTCTTTTTGAGGTCCGACGTGCTTCTCTGGGGCCAGGCATCCACAACCAGTTGGAGGGGGCGGAGCGTAAGACTTTTGGGGGGGTATAGGCAGGGAGGCGGTCTCTCAAATACACAAAGATACAAGTCTTTGTTTGCACGCACACTTCTTCAGATATTGCATACACTTTATAAAAATATGAGCCATAGATCTCCTAATCCTTGACTACTGATCTCCCAGAGATATTATGGACAAGAATTAGCACACACACACACCATCCACATCCAACTGAACTGAGTGAGCTACTTAGCATGACTTGACCTTGGCTGAATCACTGGGGCATGAAATTGGCGTCACAGTGGGTGGGTAGGTAGTTGTGAGTTCCTGTATTATGCTAGGGGTTGGACTGGATGACCGTGGAGGTACCTTCCAACTCTATGATTCTATGAACTATCCACTGGTGGGTAGGTGTGCACATGCGTATGTACATGTGTCTGGTTCTTAATAAACCAGAGAAAGGGGGGAAATGTTAAGCGGAATTTAATTCTGAGGATGGCTCCTCTCTCTTGATCTTGGGATAATCCCATACTCTCAGATTAACCTAAAGTTGCCAAAAGCAGTTTGGGAAATACCTGCAGACTTTTGGGGTAAAGCCTGTGGTGGGTGAGGCTGGGGGAGGGGACTGACTTCAACAGGGTATAATGCCATAGACCATCTTCCAAAGTGGCCATTTTCTCTGGATGAACTGATCTCCATCGCCTGGAGAGGAGTTGTAGTCCCAGGAGACTTCCAATTGCCATCTGGAAGTAGGCAACCCTTGCTTAACCCCAAACTCTTTGGCACTTTTCTTTGAGCAAGAAAAGTGAACTGAAACTCTTATTATATCCAAAAACTCTTCCTTCCCTCCCTCTTGTCATCTTACTGAGATGTTGATTTCTTCTATCCTGGATTTTGAATTCCTTCTGATGCTTGTGATGAGTGCAATGGCTCCTTCTACTGTCATGGGATTGTGCGACATCTATGAGAGAGAAGAAATGAAATAGCAGGATACTTGCAAAGATTCCATTGGTGAAAAATGAAGCACAAGTTGTACAGTCTGTACTGCACTGGAATAGACCCAAACAATCCATTTAATTCAGGAAAGCTTGACTTTGTCCAGCCTCCATTCATTCCATCCCCTTGTTCGCATTTGAGGCTGGTTGATAGGCCTGATGGGGCAAGAGAAGAGGCCTTAAGAAGTGGTAGACAAGAGCCAGAGTCCAGGAGCACCTTAAAGACCAACCAAAGTGGTATGAGTGTTCGTGAGTTACTGCTCACTTCTTCAGAGAAAGTATTCAGGTATCTGAAGAAATGGGCACTGACTCATGACAGCTCATATCCTGCCACAAATTTTGTTAGACTTTAAGGTGCTACTAGACTCTTTTCTACTGCCACAGGACAGACTAACATGGCTACTCATCTTGATATATCTTCTTTAGAAGTGGACACACCACAGCCTGTTTCAAATCCGGGATAACCATCTCTCTCTCTCAAGAAGGCATTAATTACATCTTGGACCCCACTGCTGGAAAAAAAAAATTCTGGACCTGCAAGACACCTGACAACTACCGACCAGTTTCGCACCTAGCGTCCCTGGGAAAAATGGTTGAAAGTGCTCTCGCAGACCAGATATCAGAATTCCTGGAAGAAGCTTCAGTCCTAGACCCATCTGCCTTCCTCTGCATAGCAACCCTTGTCTTTTTGGGTGATCTCCCAGCCAAATAGTAACAACTAGGGTTGGGCACTTCAGCTGCCAAAGTGGCCATTTGCACCCGAACAGCCGTTTTGGCAGCCGAAGCGCCCCATCCTAGTAACCACAGCCAACCCTACTTGGTTTCTAAGTTCTAACTTATGATTGTAAGCCGCCACAAACTGCCCTGGCTGGGAGTGCTGGACAGTAAATCACATAAACAAACAAACAAACAACAAGCTCAAGTTAGTCTGGGTTATTTGGGTTCCTCCTGTCCTATTGCCCCTTCACCTTCCTTGATTCAGTTCCCAGCTTATTTTGCTGCCTAAAACTCTTGCATGTTCCTCACTGTATAGCCAAAGGCGTAAGTTCTTCTCTTGATAAGCTCTGTAAATAACAGTGGAAACATATCATGAATCTGAGGGCTGCAGCTAACCGCCTAGTGGCATATAATGCAATAGTCATATGTCTTAACATGAAAATATAAAACTGTGGCCAACTAACTTGTTACATTTTTAACATTTGGATGGTCTTTATGCCTTTATGGTCAGGCAGTTTTATTGTTACACCTCTTTTCAGTGGATCATCAATTTGTTGTTGTTTTTTTTAAATAATGTTTGAGTTTTATTTGTCTTTATTATGCATTTTGACTTTTTGTTAGAGTTTGTAAGCCCCTTTGGGCACTTTTTTGGGGGAAAGAGTTGTAGGAATTCTGTAAACAAACACTGCAGTTCTCAGTCCAACTTTTGCCAGTTTAACGGTCTTGAGCTCAGGAAACACTGGCCTACCTTCAAAATTCGGAGGGTTCCATTGACTTCTAAACCCTTGCTCAGCTTTATAGTCCCTTCATTGTTGATGTGGTTGTTGCTGATGTCTAGCTCAGCCAGCACGTTGTTGACTTTGAGAGCTTCTCCAAGGGCGAAAGCACCTTCATTCCCAAAACCATTCCATGATACATCAAGTACTTTCAGTGTTCCATTAGTCTGGAGAAGGAGTACAAAGAGAAACTGACTCCACTACAGTACAGCCTACCAGAGCCTCAGTCCTTTTCTTGTATGGACCTCTCTCTCATAAAGATCGAGGTCCTAAAGTGCTATGATGGTGTAACCCCTACTCCACTGCAAAATGGCTCTAAGGAGGCCTGGGAAATCTGGCTCACCAACTGAGGTGGAAGATCCTGCGAGAAGACAGGAGCCTCCCAGCTGCGCCTAAATTATCCTGGTATGTGCAGTCACCACATTGTCTGATCCCAGCAATGCACACATTTTGTATTTGTGTTGAGCTTCAGCACATGCAAACTAATCCCTGGACTTTTTGGGATGCTTGTTCATGCATAGCCAAGTTGCGTGTGCATACAATATACTCATTTCACCTGGCAGCTGTCCCCATCCCTACTACAGGCCTGCTTCTACTGTCCTGTTCTCAAGATGTCTCGTCACTCAGACATCTCCAGATCCCAGGACTTCCTCTCTTTCTCAGCGTGGGAAGATACTTACCCTGAGGCCAGCACTGAGGGCCACTGCCCCCTTCATCCGCAGGTGATTCCAGCTCAGCTTCAGCACCTCCAGGGACTCGTTGTTGGCTGAAGACAAGGAGTAGAGGAACTTGCTGAAGAAGCAAAATTGGGTGGGGGAGAGGAAATCTCTTTCTAAGGGCATGCAAGGGGGCTGTCAACATCATGATCTTCAAATAACGTGTCATAATATGTGCTTTTAAAAGAAATAGCTAGTGCATATAGATGCCTGAGCTCCTCAGCCATTCCTGATGGTTTCTGGGAGTTAAATCCCCCAGACCTGTTCCTCAGTGGAACAGGCTTCCTCGGGAGGTGGTGGGTTCTCCATCTTTGGAAGTTTTTAAGCAGAGGCTAGATAGTCATATGATAGAAATGTCGATTTTGTTAACTTAGGCAGATTGTGAGCAGGCGGGCTGGAAGGGATGTGCCAGTGTTTGTCTCTTGTGGCCCTTCCTTGCACACTCAGGGAATTGCTTATCACCACTGTGGAATGGTAGGTGAATTTCCTCCAGGCCAGGCCAGGCTGGATTCTGAAGATTTTTGGTGGGAGAATCACTTGGGCATAAAATTGGAGTCACTGTGGGTGGGTAGGTAGATGTGAGTTGGACTAGATGACCCTAGAGGTCCAATTCTATGATTTTTATGACAATAACGTATTTTCACTTTAGTGCATGTACCCTCACACTCCTTGTTCCCATGGACAGTTTGAGAACTGTGAGAGTGCAAAGTGGACATGACCTAGGGAGACTCTCGGGAGATTGGAGAAGAGACTTTGGGAGTGACCATTGGCAATGGCATGATGCCACTTCAAGGTAAACCCTGAAAACCTGGAGCTCTATGTCACTTCTAGGCTTCCCCCAAGTGATGTCATAGTATTGGTGGTGGGAAACAAGCGCTGTGAACACATGATGCTGCCTTATACTGAATCAGACCCTTGGCCCATCAGTCAGCATTGTCTCCTCAGACAAGCAGTGGCTCTCCAGGGTCTTGGGCTAGATCAGACAATTCGCAATTTGCAAGGATGGCTGGTGATGACTCTGTAGAAGAAATGAACAGGATTACCCAGCAACTGTCCCAGAAGCTCTCCTCCTTTCTCCGCAAACTCGTTGTGGCTGAGGTCCAGCTCAATCACTCTGTAATTGCCCTGTGGAGAGGAATGGTGCATGTTCTTTGAGCTCATTTGCTGTGTTATGACCAAGATCCATCCAGCAATGAGGCAGAATTCGGTGGCCAACGCTGCCTGAGCATAGAACTTTCTTTGAGAAGAACACACCAACCAGTTCATCTGTGATAAGGATAACCATCTCGAGCCCAATGGGAGAGAGTAATAATGAGAATAATAACATCTCCAAAGTGGTGTCATCTGCTCAGACAACCACACTGGTAGAACACATGCATTAAACACCCATGTTGGAATGGCATCAAGTATATTCGAGCAGCCATGTTGGTCTGAAGCAGCAGAACAAATTTATGGTCCAGTGGCACCTTTAAAACCAACCCAGTTTTATTCAGGTTGAGGGGTATCAAGTATATTAGATATGTCATATATTTGGGTCCTTGAATTAAGGCAGCCTACCTCTTAAACCCCACTTTAAGACTGTGCATTACCAATCTTTGTCAGTGCATGTGCTTGTGAGGAGGCCTGGCACATACACTTTTCTCCTTTGTGAGAAGAAAAGTGGGTTTAAAAGGTTCAAATCAATTAAGTGGAGAACTGTAGGGCTGGGCCCACGTAAACTCTTTCCTCTCCTGTTGTTGGTCCTCCCTTTCAGAAGTGACCTCCCCCACATGTCTTTTCTGCCAATAATTTCCCTCATATGTTGGGCAGAGAGGCTTTGAACTGGTGAACAGCAGGCAAGGCAAGAGTTAAGCAGGCTCTCTCCCCACATGACCAACACTCCAGATCATATCTCCCTGTGGCCATCCCTTTGTTAAAAAGGAGGGAGAACAGCAGAACTGCCACCTGCCACTGCCTGGACACCAAACTGTTTTCATCAGTGCTTGGAAGACCAGGCTGCTTCCCAGAATACCTTCAAGGGGCTTAGAGAAAGTGCTGTGCCATCCAAGGGTTTGGGATAGGCCCATTATGCACGGCTGCCGAAACGGCGATTTCAGGTCACATGGAAAACGCGGAGGGGGAAGAAGTGAAGCAAACCGCTTATGCACGGGACGGGACGGGACGGGACGGGACGCGATGCGACGCAACGCAACGCAACGCAACGGCGGCAAAACCCAGAGTAACCTATTATGCACGCTGCGACCCCGGCGCCGCTTCTGGTTGTGCCCCGGTCACCGGGAAGCTGCGCTTTCTTCCGCGTTTCACTAACGTGGCTTTTTCGGCAGCATGCACAGAATCTGCGGCCGGTTGCAGCCGGCTCTGCGCTATCGGTGATTTTAGTCCCTGCCATTCCACCCCGAACGTGTGTTATTCCCCCCCCCCCCGTGCATAATGGGTCATATAGCTGATGAGTGGGATCACTCATAGAGATGGTACTTGTACTGTTAGTACTTGGATGGGTAAGTCCATACAGAGGAAGGCAATGGCAAACCCCGTCTGCTAGTCTCTTGCCTTGAAAACCTGATGGGGTTGCCATAAGCTGGCTGCAACCTGAGAGCACTTTCCACATACAGATGTGGAGGTTTACTGTGCAAATATGTACTTGTCTTGCAAAATACCCTCAGCATTATGACAAGGGGGTCTAAATACATTTCATCTATTCACTTATGGCCTTATGCATATATGGATCCTCTTTGGGTTCCTGACTTTTCTGTTTTTCCCACAGACAACCTACTCACCATTAGCGATTCAGAAAAGTACGGTGCTGCTTCTTCCCTAAAGTTGTTCCCTGAAGATGAAAAAGAGGATGTTAACAAGACCAGAGGGGTTGTTTCAGACAAGAGGGTTTCACTTCTGTGAAGGCGAGCCATAAGGACGAGCACATTTAAAATACAGGCATCTATTTCACCACACCTGTACAGTGAAATGATGGGAGGAAGAGTTCTTTGTTACTCATTATACTACATGATGGCTTGTATGAAAAAATATCGGTTTAGGAATATTGTGCACACCTGCCTTTGGGTAGTGGCAAAATTGAGAAGTAAAAAAATCGCTATACTCTCATATATTAAAATCAGCATAGAGCTGGGTTGTAGGAATGTTACACATTTCTTAATGTATTTTTCCTTATGTTATGTTGTCCTAGTAAGTCATTGGAAGCCTACAAGAATTATTTCAAGGCAGCTGCAGGTCACTGTTAACACCTGCAACTTTCGTCCCTAATACTTTCAACCAATGAATTCAGGAAGCGGCTTCCTACTGAGTCAGTCCCCTGGCCTATCACCAAGCCCCATATTTCCTATTCTGACTGACAACAGCTCAGCAAGGCTGCTGGCAAAGGTGTTTTCCATAGCTGTTCTCTGAGATGCTTTAAATGGAGATACCTGAGATCTTACTAGAGCTGTGGAAACCCACCATCCCAAACACACAGTACTGCTAGATGCTTGACACTCACCCACATCAATTTTGTCAAGGCTGGCGGTTGGGGAAAGACTCGACACATGCACCCTTGCATTGCCACATTTAAAGCGTGTTCCACCAATCACAATTGGCCCTGCCAACCGTATCACATGACTTTTTTCTTGTCATCCAGCAGTCAGATCAAGCAGAAATGAATGGATTTCCCGAATCAGTATGTAAAGCACAGGGCACAGTATTTCCGGCCCTTTGCTTCCAGCTGTTCACCATACCCAAAAATTGTCTCTCATTGTCTCTATTTTGTCTTCAAAATAGTCTCTATTTTGTCTTCAAAATATTTCTGGGCATTTAAGTATTGTTTCAATGCTCCTGCCTAGTTTCTGTCATCAGAAGAGTTTGCTTTGACTCTTGAAGGTTTATCCCCCCAAGAAGCCTACCTGCAAGCTGAATGGCCCGGATATTGGAAATATTATCATTGAACATCCTGCATATGGCTTCAGCTCCTTCTGTGTCAAGGTGATTATTGGAAATGTTCTGAAGGGAGGGTCAAAGAGGAGTATAGGGAAAAAGAAGGAAAAAACTTCAGACAGAGCTGCCCCAAGTTGCATCTGTTTCTGAGTACTTCTAAGGACATGTTACATACAGATGCATGTAATGAAATGTTGACTATTCTTTTTTTTTTACGCTAAAAAGCACCCTCATGTATTTACACTTGTTGTGTAACCAAAGAATAAGGAATGGGGAGGTGGTTCTTCAACCCCCTCCCACTGGCCATTTTTCCATTTTAAAAATCCTCAGCTGTTTCCAGTCCACTCACCACTGCAGATCAGGTTGCCAACCTCCAAGTGGATACAGCCAAGAATACAGCCCCCCTCTAAGTTGCTAAGCATTCAAGAGAAAAAGGCCTGAGCACAAAGGCAATCAACATAAATTATAATATCCAAATAAACAACTGTGCTTTTTCAGTCCAGCCAGGCCCAATCAGAACGATCTCTGGATTCTTTAACCGTTTTTAAGAAGATTTTCCTCAATGGCAAAGACTCAATAAAGCTATAATGAAATCTACATTTTTGTTAATTACTACATATGCATCCCAACAAAATCTATTCTGCAACCAAACAATATTTTCAGCTCACCATATTAGCATAGTAAAGTACAACCTTTCATAATATTGTGATAGACATTCTACCTGGCATTCCATTCTAAATGTTTAGGGAGTGTTGTGATGAGACTGACAATACAGAGACGTTCCCTTGCAAATTGCAATATTAAGGAACTGACAGTTTGTGGACTTGCCCTAAGATCACATGATCTTCATTTGTTCTAGGACAGTGGTTCACAAAGTGGGTGATAGTAGCTTTGTCAACTGTCTCTGCTGAGAATATGTAAGTGGCCTTAAAAGGTGTGCCTGTCATCAGCTGACATTTACAATTACTAGCTTTAACTTTAGCATTAAGCTGCATATACATGATGCAAAATGGCATTTAAATGTTGTTAAAGAACCAAATGAATGGAAAAACCTGGTGGTACAGGTGGGTGAAACAATAATATTAAGAAAACAAAGAGTCATGCATCCTTAGTTGCAAGTGACCTGCTATGTTTGGTGTTATGATCCTCTGAGCTTTGAAACAGAATGTTCTGAAAAGTTGTGAATTGTGCTGAAAAAGAGAATACGCCTGAGTTGTACCCTTCTAAGTCAATGAAAGTCAATGGGCTTTGAACAGTGAAATTCTGCTTAGGATGGCATTGTAGAACCCTGAATAATTAGAAGAAGGCACCATGTGTAGTATTTTTGATGAAGGAACATAACGATATGAGCATCCGAATCCAAAGAAGTAATATTTTACAAAAGAGGAAAGTGTTCAGGATGGGATTTGCTTTGATATTAATCAAACAGGACTGTGTCACAAATTTCAAATCGGGGAATGAGCATACACAAGAGGAACAATTAAATAATCTATAAACAACTCCTTTGATCCTCTCTGTAAGCTTTAGCATACGGTTGACATTATGATAAAGCTAGGATCATATCCTCAAGCACATGTGATGTAGCTTATTCATGTCACACATTGTAAATATTTTGTCCTGGTTGACAAAAATCCCTCAACACAGGAATTCAGGATGTAGACATTGTTTTAGCTCAATTTAGAACTAAAAGGATTGATACTGTGTGTGCAACAGAGACTGGGGGTAGCTGAAATGAATAATTTGGTGCAGGACTTGACTTGCTTGCTCGAGCCATAAGTGCAGAGGATTCTGGGATACTTTTGGGGATTCACATGCAATTTCTTCTCTGCCTGACACCACATTAAGTTCATCAAAATCCTAAATGATGTAGTGATTAAGAGCAGTGGACTTTAGTCTGGAGAACTGGGTTTGATTCCCAGCTCCTCCTCCACATGCAGCCAGATGGTCACAGTTCTCTTAGGACTGTTCTCACAGAGCTGTTTTATTAGAGCTCTCTCAGCTCCACCTATCTCAGAGGGTGTCTGTTGTGAGGAGAGGACTGGAAAGGTGTTTGTAAGCCGCTTTGGGACTCCTTTGGGTAGTCAAAAGCGGGGTATAAAAACCCATCTCTTCTCTTCTTCAAGGTCTCTTGCCTGGGGACCTGACAGTGGTTCTGCAGTGGTTCTGCACTGCCACTTCTAGACCAGGGCAGAGTCTGCACTTACTTTGTTTATTCCATTCTCAATCCTGTTGAATCCAGATCGCTTTGAACTCTGGTCTTCCTCTCCCCCCCCCCCCATTGAAACAGGATAGTGTTCTGCACGTGGTTAGGGTAGTTCAGAAGGGGGGGGGAGCCAAGCCTCTTTCTTTCTTTTCTTGAAAGGGGGGGGAGAGGAACCAAGCAGGGAGCCTCTTTCTTTTCTTGGATGGGGGGGGGGAGAGGATCAAAAAAGGCAGAGAAGGGAGGAAAAATCCAGGACCGACAGAAGTTGAGAGAAATTAGTGGCTTCTCTTTTAAGGCAAGCTTGTCACATGACCAGGTGTGACCTATCAGAGGTTCTCTACCAGGAGCTTTCTTTCCCAATCTGGATTTGAAAAATATTGAGGGTTAAAAGCACTCTGAGATATCGCACAATAAAGGTAGGGTCACTCCAGATCAATCCTTCTTGCTGCAGAAGGAAAATTTAAATCACCCAAAATCCAAACGGAAATCGCATTCTGTGTAGAGGGCAGAGACTGAATCGATCTGGGGTTGGAATAAAAGTTCCGTGCAGTTTACACCCAGGTCTATCAATCATCATTGATAACAGAGATGCAGAATTGCTGGCAAGAGTCTTCCTCGCACTTTATACCCTAGAAAATGTAAGCAAGATACACAGAGGCTAGAAGTAGGAGTTTGTACATTTATAGAATGTATTTAGCCACAGTGGTCTCCTTGTAAAATTGGGCAAAATACTGAATGGTTTATAGAGTCACATAAGATCAAAAATGAAATTGCCTAGCAAAATTTCCAATGAAGAGCTTATTCTAAAGCCAAATATAAATGGACCCCCTCACTCTCCATACAGGGAAAGATTGGATACCAGCTCCTGGATGTAGCAGTTCTCCCGCAGCATCTGTACCAGGTACGTGGCTCCTTCGCCCAGAATCCAGTTATCCTCCAGCTCTAAGTGGGTGATGGTTGTGTTGGACTATGGATGAAGAATTGCAACATGGACGGAGTAACGCAAGCAGGTTAGTTTACCTTACTGACGGAGAAAGCCTTTATCATTAAGTTCTAAGGTTGCTCTGCAGATTATTTTCCACCAATTCATTCCTCACTCCAACCCCCAAAAGCAGAGATATGCCAGCCAAACCAGCTAATGTTATTTGGGTGATAATCGATACACATTACAAAGGTCACTGTAGCTTCCATATGTCATTATTTATTGGACAGATAATGTTACATAATAGAGCATGGGCCATTTACTATGTGGTGGTGTTTGTAATGGAATATACAAAGCTCCCATTACTAGAGCATCAGGGGAACTGTATAATGAATCTTTAGGCCCAGAGAAAGGGAGGAACTGGGGGCCAAGCCAAATCGTATAATTTCCCTAATCAGAAATGCCCCCTCCGGCTGCTTTAGGCCTGAGAAAGAAAAGACAACAGTGTGTCTTGTTTTCCCCTACCAAGGTTGAGCCAATACAGAAGAACCATTTCTGATCGGAAGGGATGAGCTACTCCAGCATAAAACACCAATCCATATCAGCTCCTGTTTCACTATTTCTTGCAACTTTGTTTGTTTGTTTAGTTAGTTAGTTAGCTAGCAATTATATCTACATACCACCCTTCCCTGTAGCTTGGGGAGGTTTACATGGAACATGGGGAACAAGGAACAAGACAGTATAACTTGGTAACTAAGTCAAATGAGTTACTTTAGTAATAGTGATAACAGAGAACAACATCAGATTTATAACAATTTAACAACATCAACATTTTAACAGTCCCCTGGTTGGCCAGTTGGTGTTTTTTTCATGGGGAGATGTTCGGGGGCCCAGTAGATGTTGTTTATTTCAGTTGACCTCCACAAAATGCCTGGCAGAAAAGCTCCCTTTTGCAGGCCCTACGGAATTATTCCAGCTCCACCGGGGCCCTGGTTGAGGCCAGACAAGCTTCCTTGGGGGCCAGGGATCACCAGCTAGTTGGAGGTGGTGGAGTGTAAAGCTCCTTGAGGGGTGTAGACAGAGAGACGGTCCATCAGGTACACTGGACCCAGGCCATGTATAGCCTTAAAGGTGATCACCAAAACCTTAAGTCAGATCTGGAATCCAACTGGTAACCAGTGCAGTTGTTGGAGAATGGACAGAATGTGGGGCCACCACTTAAATGCATATATGCAGATCTCACCAGTTTCACAACTGTAGTTTGGTCTCAGGACTGAGTGGCTCAAGCATTTCAAGGACTTATTTTGACTTTGGCCTGTGGTGGTCTGCATTTTCATCATTGTGGGAAGCTCAGTTCCTTTCTTCAGGCCCCTTAATTTGGACCAAGGAACTGACAGGCAAAGGGAGAGACACTTAGCCGTGGGACATCATGAGATCTTGCTCACTGTGATGTCATAAGGGTTATGTGAGTCGGAACTCAATGCCTGGGCAGGGAGGTCCATGTCACAGGGCCCTTCTCAGTTATGAAGGAGAGTTCTTGCCTTATTTGGCAGAGGCGTAGGAAAGCAATTTCAACAATACTTCAGGCTGTAAACAACAGGCAATCTGCAATGTTTTTAACCATGGTAATATTATAGTAGTGCTGTGATAATTATGTGAGAACTGAGAGGTCAGCTTACTGGCCTTGTATGCACTGTAGAGCTTCTATTCTTAATAAATAAACATTACCTTAGCCTTTCATTTACTCACTGCACTAAATACTACCTGTGTAACCACAATTATAACTCCTAAGTCAGTCATTTAAATTCGGGACCATTACTATCTCCATAATGCACCAGCAAGTATAGACTCTGTAGCTTCACAAAGAGTTAATACAGTCAGCTGATCAGCATTGAAGTGTGTTAAAATGGACTGTATGATTATTTCTTCAATATTTATTTATTTATTTAGATTTATATACCGCCCTCCCCGAAGGCTCAGAAAATAACAATATAACTATATTATAGTCCTCAGTTGTGCTATAAGAAACATCAAAAGCAACAAAGGATGTGCACTGGGGAAAGATTCAGTACTTGTCAGATTGGAATTTTCCTCATTCGGGTAATGCATTGATTTGAGTTAGGCCAGTTCAAAAACCTCAAACTGGCCAAATCAGTCACGAAATAGCTGATCCTGTTAGTGCAGGGGGTTGGACTAGATGACCCAGGGTGTCCCTTCCAACTCTATTATTCTGTGATTCTATGTTGCAGAGGGAAACCTCTCTGAGGATCAGCGTTTTGGTGCCTCAGGAGACATTTAAAGGGACGAAGGTATCTTTAAATGCCTCCAGCTGGCCCTTCCTGCACAGCCTGGGCTGTGTGGGAAGGCAGTAGACAGGCTTGAGGTCTGCTGAGCCAGCTCCAGGGGGGTCAGGGAGGCAGGGAGTGCAGCTGACAAGTCAGATTTGTGCCCACCCCATCCAATCCCAGGCTGCAGCTGGCTCCAAGGGGGTCCTAATCAAGGTGGGTGATAAAAAGAAATACAATACAAAGATAATAATCAATTAATATCAAGAAAATGCAAAATTAAGACAGATAAGCCAGAGTCCACATCTACAACCTTTATAGTTTTCTGCAATCTTTCTTAAACAGTGCCTTGCTGGAAGGCTGAGAGGGCAGGTCAGCCCTTCCGGAGGCAATGGAAATCAGTGAGGGAAGTAGTACTTACAACTAGAGCAATGGCAATCGCTTTGGTGCCTTTAGGTCCAAGCCCATGATGGTTAAGGTTCATAATGGGCTCCTCCATGTTCCGAATGAAGTAAGAGACAGGAATCACTCCCACCAGCTTGCAAGCCTCTCTGTACAGCTCTGCGCCCTTTATGGGTGTAAATGATCGCTCAGCACCTGCAAAAGGAAAGCTGTATGGTTGGCAATGTATTGTCCCTTCACTCATGGCAGAGAGCAAACTGACGAGTCCCTGCCTGGGAGATGCAGAGGGGCAATGATTTAAGAAGTGTGACATTCCCTAAGGCAGTCATACAGAGGATTATTTCTGACATTCTTCCATGGAAAATTGTGAACTCCAGGAACACGGGTACAAAACATAGGTCTCTCTACCCTTCTTTTAATTATGTCACCCCAGCATTATAATATAAGCAGCAAATTAAACACAGTTGATGCTCATTTCACACAACTATCCCAGTCTAGCAATGGAAAGCCACATGTGGAACTGATGTGCATCATGCTAAAGGCCCCCCATGGGCTATATCTGCTGAAGTTTCTGTACACATCTGGCAGAATTTGTTTTTATTTTCTGACATTCTACTTCTAAACCCCATCATAGCTGAATAAAATCCCATTAATGTTTAACAAGTTTGTATGGGGTTTAGACAAATAAGAATTTCAAAAAAGCAGTCTCCAAATTATGTGCCAAACATACCTAATTATTACATAGCCTCAGTGTAAAAAGCTACTATTGAACTAATGAGAAGATACTAGTCAGGGATAATGAGCATATAGAAATTAAATTCTCCTTGCATATCTAGATTGGGTATAAAAGCAAGGCTGATAAGCAGAGGAGACTCTTAAAATTATTAATGCCAGTCTTTCTATTAAAAACTTTGACTAGGTTTTTCTGGGTGTTTTATAGATGATCCATGCCTTGAGAAACTCTAAGGAAAGTAAAAGCAGCACTTGTTTATTTAGGAAGAGAACCCAGGCTTTTAGGGATGAAGAAGCCTTATACTGACTGTTTCCACACTGGGAACTACATTGCCCTGGCTCCTGTATGGGGGCATAAATCTGGGGCGGATGAGGTGCACCAGGCCAAATGCTCCCCTGTGCGGGAGCAGAAAAAGGTGGGGCAACCTGTGCTGGCTCAAACTCCAGTCTGAAGCCCATGCAGAATCTCCAGTGTAGAAACAGTCAAAGTGAGTCAGACCAGTGGTCTATCCAGGTTGGCATTCTCTCTTCTGACTGGCAGTGGATTCTCAAGGATCTTGCATATACATCTTTTCCATAGCATTTTGCGACCTGATCCCTTTAACTGGAGATGCAAGTGCTCTATCACTGAGCCACAGGATGACCTTGAGCAAGCCTAGTTTATTGCTGGGCTGACAGAATATTTGGGATTTTGTAGGAAAACAGGGCAGTGAACAATTACCTTCTATTTCGAGGTCTGTGTCAGAACTGTCTGGCCTTTCTTTCTCCTCCTCATTGTCAGTGGCCTCCAAAGCAGATTCTCCCTCCTCAGATGTGCTGCCTTCTGACATCTTGCCATCCTGGTCTGGAATAAGAATGATCACAATCTGCAAGGATGAACTAGACCTACGCAGTGTCCAGTTCATGCCAAACTGCATGGGGAACCCACGTTGCCCATTAATGAATCCCTAAGCATTCTTAGATAGAGTTCCTTGTTCTTTTTGATATGCAGCACACTCACTAAAAAGCAGTCCCAGGTCAAGGGATGCTCTCCATAGCTGGTGGATGAAGATTCTTCTGTTTGTCTCTCCAGCAGGCCTGCTGATCAGGTTCAACGAGGGATAATTGCTCTTCCCCAGTGGCTTTATTGATACCTCTGGAAACCCTCTTCCTTTTCCCTCAGTGCCAAGTCACGTTTTTGTGCTGACAATCAGTTCTCATGACACCATTCCCAAATTTTGTTGACCAATAACCTAAAATGCTGCCAATTGCTTTTCCCCTACTGGCGGTAACACACCAGCTGCCTTTTGTATTGGCACGAGATGGCTTCAGGGTGTTCCTCTTCAATGAGAAGAAATAGTTTGGCATGCCACTGTGCACAGTGATGGGAAACAAGATTTGTAACTGGATGCCACCTGATGTGATACCACCTCTCTTGCCTCCAATTCATAATTTATTTTACAATTAGGGAGAAACAGGGTTTGGAAAACTGCCTCTTGAGAGAAGTCAAATCATATAAGAGCTTCCAGGGGTGGTGTGGCTATCTCTTTTCTTGTCTGATGTGTGCAAATGCACTTAATCCAGCCCCTCCCCCAAGTAGTTAGCTCCTTCCCTCTGTTTATTGGGTTACTGAGTTGCACTTTTGCACCCTCCTTAAATGTTATTCAATATTCAAGTCTGACATGAGATCCACAGTTCAGTCATCCAAGCATACATATGTGTGAAAAAATAGAGAGTGCTGGCTCAGGGCCATTGGCAGGTGTCTCTCGTTTCATTGGATCAGCTCTCCGTATTTAAACCACAACACTGCTCAGCTGTCTTATTTCCAAGGAGGAGCATGGAATGTGGGGAGGGGAGTTTTAATAACCACGACTAATTGAAAAACAAAATTATTTTGATGATTTTGTGAACCGTCCTGAGCCCCTTGTCAGGAAGGGTAATATATAAGGCTAATTAACAACAACAACAACCCTGGGATTAACTTCCAGTCAAGGAGAGAATCTGGTAGCCTTTTAGGAAGACTGGTTTGTATTTGTAATTATATGACAAGCCACATGAAGATCAAACAAGGCCATCACATTCCAGACTGTTCTTAAAAGTCAGACTCTCCCCATCTTGGATCAAGACTAGCATTTCCAGAGGTGCAAGGATTTCTACCAGCAGGTCAACCATCAGAGAGGCCAAAGCTGGGAGTGAGCTGAGACTGGCCAGGGAAGCCCACTATAACAAAAGAGGTTTTTTCAGATATGTATGGAGCAAATATAAGGTAAACAAGGCAATAGACCCACTGTTGGGTGAAGGTGGAGAAACTCTGATAGAGGACAGAGAGAAAGCAGAAAGGCTCAGTACCTATTTTGACTCTCTGTTTTCCCAAAATAATATAGATACATCTAGGGATGTAGTAGGCAAGGTATAGCATCTGGGTGGCAGGTTGACATGGACAGAAAGGTTGTTGAGAGGCACTGGGCTGCACTGGATGTTCAAATCCCCTGGGCTGGATGGAGTGCACCCAAGAGTGCTCAAAGAACTTTCTGGAGAGTTTGTGGAAACCTTGTCCATCATCTTTAGGACCTCTTGGGGGACTGGAGAGGTGCCAGAAGATTAGAGAAGATTGAATATTATCCCAATCTTCAAAAAAGGGAGCAGAGATTACCTTGGAATCTACAGGATAGTGAGTGACTTCAATTTCAGGGAAGATAATGGAGCAGATTTTAAACGGGGCGATCTGCAATAATCTGGAGTACAATTTGTTGATCGGAGGAAGACAGCATGGATTTGTTTCCAACAGGTTCTGCCAGACCAACCTGGTTTCTTTCTCTGACGGAGTAACGGGCTTATTAGATTGTGGAAACTCAGTGGATGTTGTTTACCTAGATTTCAGTAAAGCTTTGGCAAGGTTCCCAATGATGTTCTGATGGGTAAACTGGAGGACTGTAGACTGGAGTTTCAGATGGTTAGATGAATAGGGAAGTGTACCCAAAGAGTGGTTGTCAGTGGTATTTTATCAGAGTGGAGGGAAGTGAGCAGCAGAGTGCCACAGGGCTCAGTACTACAGGTGAGCATTTCGGCACAGTTCAGATGCCTCAGCGGCCAGTACTGTGACGCGGAGGGGAGGGGCAGCACGGGCGTTGGCGCTGCCCCTCCTCTCCACACCACAGTGCTGACCGCCTCGGGCTTTGGTGATTGCCGAGGCAGCTGAGCTACGCCGAACCACTCACCCCTACTCGGTACTAGGCCTGGTACTTTTCAACATTTTTATCAATGAGCTGGACAAGGCGGTAGGGGGATTCTTCATTGAATTTGCAGATGACACAAAGTGGGGAGGAGTAGCAAACACTCAAGAAGATAGAGATAAGAGCTCAATGAAATCTGAATCCACTGGAAAAGTGGGCAAATGCGAACAAGATGCAATTCAATAAGGAGAGTTCTACATCTAAGCCACAAGAATGAGAAGTTTGCATGCTGGATGGAAGATACTGGGTAGCAGTGTGTTTGAACGTGATCTTGGGGTGCTTGTGGATTGTAATCGTTCTCCCCCTCCCCCGTGCCAGTGTTATATAGTACTCTGGCCAGTGCAACATCGATGGCTCTCCTTCAACCCCCCTCCCATTATTAGGCACTTTAGGCAAAATAGGGTAGGGGTAGTCAACCTGTGGTCCTCCAGATGTTCATGGACTACAATTCCTATGAGCCCCTGCCAGCAAACGCTGGCAGGCGCTCATGGGAATTGTAGTCCATGAACATCTGGAGGGCCACAGGTTGACTACCCCTGCAATACGGGACGAATATTGTGTGCTTTTACCGCCATGTTGTTGTGTTTTATTGTATTTTGTGATGTCCTGTTTTAATGGGTATTTTTGGGTTTTTATGATGGATCTCTGTAACCCGCCATGAGCTGGCTTTAGGAGTGGCGTGGAATAAATCTCACCACCACCACCACGACCACCATCATTATCATCATATGTGCAGACAGTATGATGCAGCAGTAAAGAAAGCCAATGCAGTCTTTGGCTGTATCAACAGGGGCATCACATTAAAATCATAAGATGTCACAGTCCCACTATATACCACATTGGTCAGACCCCACCTGGAGTACTGTGTGCAGTTCTGGAGGCCTCACTTGAAAAGGGATGTGCACAAAATTGAGAGGGTTCAGAGGAGAATGAAGAGAATGATCTGAGACTTGGGGACCAAACCCTATGAAGAAAGGCTGACGGATTTGGGAATGTTCAGCCTGGAGAAGAGGAGGTTGAGAGGGGACATGATTGCTGTCTTTAAGTATTTGAAAGATTGTCACTTAAAAGAGGGCAGGGAAAGGTTCCTGTTGGCAGCAGAGGGTATGACGCACAGTGATGGATTTAAACTACATGGAGAATGATATTGACCAGGAAAAAAATCACAGTTCAGCAGTGGAATTGACTGCGTAAGGAAGTGGTGAGCTCCCCCTCAGTCTTAAAGCAGCAACTGGACAGATCCTTATCCTGGATGCTTTCTACTGAGCCTGCATTGAGCAAGAGGTTGGACTAGATGGCCTGTATAGCCCTTTCCAACGCTAGGATTTACTTGATTATTTGAACTTGGTCGGCTCTTGAGAAATTCAGATCCATAAAGATACAAAAGATTGTATCTGGTCTTACCAGTGAAGCTGCCTTATCAGACCATTGGTCTATCAAGGTCAGTCTTCTCTACTCTGACAGCAGCTGTGCTATTTCACAACGCCTGCCATGTGTTCCTTTTAACTGAAGATGCTGGGGATGAACCAGGAGCCTTCTGCACACAAACAATCTACTCTGCCACTGAGCTACTACCTCTTCTGAGGGGGAGGAGAGCTAAATGAGAAGCAGCTTAAAGTAGTTGTTAGTGCTGGACTCAGGTTCGGGAGATCTTGCTTTGAGCCCCCACTCTGAAAGCTTGCCCATGAGCCAAGCACTCTTTCAACCTGGCCTACCTCACATGGTTGTTGAGAGAATAAGATTGAGGCAGGAAGAATGATTTTATAGGATGCTTTGAGTGCCACTGGGAAGAAAAGCCAAGTATAATCAAGTAAATAAATTTAAAATTAATTTTTTAAAAAGTTTTGGTGCCATACTGACTGCATTATCACAGCAGCCCTTGTCTACTCCCTCACGCCACTAAGACATCTCAAGGTGTCCACCTCCCTTTTTGGGGAAACATCCTCAATATTATTAATATATGGATACATGACAGACAATACTGTGTACTGCATTATTTTTTAAATAAATTCTAGCCTACGGTCTAGACAGGAAATTGTGGCGTTTATGATAGAGCTATAGTATGATATCTGTTGACGCTTTGGCAGTCTTCATCTTGTGATTATTAAGCAAAACAACAGCTCTTCCTGGCTGGGTAAAGGAGTGTTAAATGTGGGAGTTCTGCCACCTGTGCTCAAGGCGCATGATTAGACTGAAGAAAAAAAAACCCCTCTCCAGCCCTACTTGGGACTGGGAGTGTTGTTTGACACAGTCATCATCTTAGAAACTTAAATGGCTATAGTGGCATGGAGTACTTTTGGCCACCTTTTGGTTGGTGCCATCAGCTATGGCTGTTCCTGATTAAATTTGGCCACAATGATCCATGCCTTAGTTACATTTTAAAAGGTAAAGGTATCCCCTGTGCAAGCACCGAGTCATGTCTGACCCTTGGGGTGACACCCTCTAGCATTTTCTTGGCAGACTCATTACAGGGTGGTTTGCCATCCCCTTCCCCAGTCATTACCGTTTATTTACATTTACATTTAGGCTTGGCCTATTGTGACACCTTTACTTGGAGCTACACTTTAGGAGTGTTCAGAAGCTGCAGCTGGTTGGAGCCAGCTATCAAGAGTGTAACTCCGATACTACAGCAATTACACAAGCTACTGATCTACACCCAAGCCCCGTTCAAGGTGTTGGTGTCCTTTAAAGCTCTACATGGCTTGGGACTGCGGTATCTGAGGGACCGGATTCTCCTTTATGTTCCTGTCTGGGAAATAAGATCACATGTAGAGGCCGTCCTGATGATTCCACTAATAATAGAAGCTTCTCAGATGGGCTCATAAAAGAGGGCCTTTTTGGGGTCAGCCCCACATTTATAGAACAACCTCCCCAAGGAGGTGCACCTTGATAACTCCTCACTTGCAATGACCTGGAGGCAGTTGAAGACAGTTTTATTTGGGACTAATTTTGTCTTTATTTATTGGCAGCCCTAATCAGAAATATTAAATTGTGGCTTTCTACAGGCTTTATTTTTTTTTTAATTCACATTGAAAGCAGCCTTGAGCTCTGCAAGGTAGAAAGGTGGTTAACAACTGTCTTAAACAAATAAATAAATCGATAACAGCCTCACCTCCCTCCTCATCAGAGTCATAGTTGAAAAAATCCATGGTGTCATCAGAGAACCAGGCGTTCTACTCCTGACCCTTTTCTTCTTATTATTCTTATTTGTAATTTATAATGTTCTCTATTTCAGACTCTTAAAAAAAATCCTTTACTCAAGCAATCCAACCACAGTTATTATACATTGCAGAAAATGTCCATGACCTTAGGGCGTCAGCAGAAAATGCAGAATTCCCACTGCTATTATTTCTGAGTAGGAAGACCACATTTCCCAGGCATTGGGACAGCCTTCGTACCGAGCCCGCTGCTTGCACCCCCTTAAGCTCAGGTCACTTTAATTTCATCTCAAGTATTCCATGACCTCATCTAGACATTGTGACTCAAGATATACAATATATCCCATGGCCACATAGCCTCAGACTTGCATCAGGTCTTCTTCACTGAGCAGGATCAAAAATGGATCATAATTCAGGTGAGAGATCATTTTCCCCACTGATCTCTTATGAAACACTTAAACCCGAGGAGTTTGTAGAAAAAGACTAATGTAATTCTGTACATTAATGTTGCCAATAGCTGTGTCCAAAGTACAGCCATGTTTGTAAATTGTCAGGCCTGCTGGCCATCTTTGTCTCAGTGAATATATCAACACTCCTTGTGATAAAAGCTATTCTGATTATTTCTGATTGATATCTATATTTTAATTTAGCATCTGATAATCTGACCAGGTGAGGTGGATCACAACCACAAAGATTGGTAGTGCACTGATAGATATGCTGTTCCAGTTTTATTCTCTCTATAGATGTAGATGGCGCACTTCCCAGGCTGATATGTAAAATGTAAGTTTAAGTGATCAACAGGTTAGGTTTCAAATATTTCATAATCATGAACACCTGTTGGAATATGATAACACTTTAGAGACTGAACATGATTCTACATAGCAACAGTCATTCTTGTGTACAATCTGCTGTCATCTAAATGTATTTAAGGTATTATTAGTCTGTATTCTCAACCAAGATTCATGAAGCAGTTTATGATGATTAACACCATTATTCTTAAAGTAGGGAAATAAAACAAGCTCTATTGAACAGTACAAACCCAAAGCATAAAAATAACATACTATAAACGTGGTTATATAATTTTAACAATAAAACAAAGGAATAAATTCCAAAATATTGGTAATAAACAGAGTAAAGCAGGAGCAAGCAGAAGCACAAAAAAAGAAAGAAAGATCGGAATAAGAATGACCTATAACTGAAACTGACATCTGGCACATAAAACTCAATAAATCACCCCATAGTGGCTTGCATTCACCCCCACAAGCTCCTCAATATATCAAGGAACTGAGGAAGAACTACCCAGGAATTATCATATTAACCATTTTCGCCATCTCTGAATTTGTCATCTCTGAATTTTCTCATCAATAGGAGTACCAGAAAAGTCAGCCCTAGCCTCTTGAGCGCTCTCGGGACTATTTATCTGCTATACAATTCTGGATAATATCAACTTCATCAGTTCTGTCCATGATAAGGGAATTTTTTTAAACTGTCACATTATCAAACCATTTGACATGTGATCAGAACAGAATATCAAACTGAGTAGGAGAGCAGCCATATGCAAAGGTATTCTGAGCTTTCCTGAAACCTCAGTACAAACGCTGAAGTCCATGAGAACTGAACATCTAGGAGAACTTAATGCTAAATTTGAAACCACCTCCAGCGGAATCCCTAATTTGAACACCCAGAACCTGGAAGGAACATCCAACATGTGCCCTCTTCTTGCTCAAACAACAGAAGAGAACACTGAAATCGTGGTAGGCCAGTCTTTCTCCACCAGAGTTTCATGAAACCCTGGGATTTCTTGATGGCCCTGGAAGAGTTTCCCAAATGGGTGGGAGTTAATTAATTTTAATGTTTTTAAAATGTGTTATATATTTATTGGGTGATATGACCATATATGGTCATGTTGACCTGAAACCCCTCCTCCATTGTCCAATGATGGGCCTGGAAGGGGTGGTAAGGGGAGGGACCCAAGGTGGGCATGTACATAGCAATGCTTCCCAACCATATTCTGGGGTTTCTCAAAACCTCAAGTATGTTTCAGGGGTTTCTCAACGGTAAAAACATTGAGAAAGGCATGCAAAACACTGGAAAGCATGCAAAACATTGGAAAGACCAAGCTGAACACTAGTGGTATCTTCTTGCCCCCACCCTATACTTTATTAAGTGATAATGTGTTCTTGGACATGCCTAACTCTTCATATGATCAGAAGTTACCAAAACAGCCTAGTTTGGGATAATTATCTGGTCTGTTTGGTTGCTGGTTTTGGGGCGCCCTATTTTACACAAACAGTATGAATTGTTTACAGCAGGCATTTCCAACCAGGGGTCCGCAGGAGCTCCAGTGGAGGTCTGTGCCTGGGAGGGAGCAGAGCCTGCACACCTACTCGCACCTTAAACCACCTCTGTTCCCCTTCCCAAGTCTTCCTTGAGCCTGCCCGATAACATGAGTGGTGATGTCACTGTCGATGAAATGGCACTTCTGGGGGCACGGCAGGGAGGGGTGGCCAGCTAACATCACTTCCAGGGCTCCTTGAAGCTTGAAACATTATTTCAGGTTTAGTGGTTAGGAGTGCAAGCCGGGCTTGATTCTGTGCTCTCCCACATGCAACCAGCTGGCTGACCTTGGGCTCGCCACAGCACTGATAAAGCTGTTCTGACCAAGCATAATATCAGGGCTATCTCAGCCTCACCCACCTCACAAGGTATCTGTTGTGGGGAGCAGGCAAATGTAAGCCACTTCAGGTAGAGAAAAGCGGCATATAAGAATCAACTCTTCTTCAAAAGATGGAGAAAGGGCTGGTTTACAGGGTTTAAAAACTTGCAGTTATTACCTAAATTGGACTCTTTTTGACACTGTATGTGTCAATAAACCTAAGACTGAAGCTATGTCATAACTGTTATTTTCAGATAAATGATCATGATGATGAACAAAAAATAAATTTAATAAAACACAGTTCATGTAAGTGAGTCATCTCATACACACCAGGAAACATAATAATATGGTAGAGAATGGTGGGCTAAAAATAAAAACAAACAAACAAATTAACTAACTAACTAAATAAATAAATAAAAAGGAACTAGAATATGTTACACTGATTTGATTTGAATTTAGTATTAGTGTGAAATGCCTGAGAGTTGTCTTCCTAATCCCTGAAACTAATAAATGTTGTGAGGAAATAACATGAATTTTAATTTCAAAAACCTGAAGGCAAAAAGAAACCATATTTTATTTTACCTTTTAAGAAATACAACTCTTGGCTTTCTAAAATTTCAATTTATTTGATTCCATGGAGGTCCCAACTGACTTGTGCTTCCTATAGTGATCCCAAAGACAATTACTTTAGATTAATGAATCTTGTTAACTGCACAGCATACATTTGAAAAGGGCAAAAGGACAAGCAATTAAAGAAACATTGAATGTTTCGCGTTATGGGGGAGGGACACTCTAAGTCACCCCTTAATTTGTATTCCCCCTTGTCAAGCTATTTACACAACCATTTCCTAGAAAGTGAGCTGCGGGTTAAATAGTTTTAATTACAGCCGGCCAAAGCAAAGGAAACCCAACGGATTAAATCGAAGCCAGCAGAAGCCCTTCCCAGTCCGAAACAGAGCCAGGTAGGAAGGCGGGAGTCATTCGGCTTGACATAGGCCGGACCAGAGCAATTAGTTGGGGATGCCCTCGGTCTGCGTAGACTAGAAACGGGGACATCCCCACCCAAAGGGAAGAGCTGGGATTGGGCTAGTCCAGTTTAGGCTGGAGAGCTCGCCCAGTGCTGAGGGAAGCGCCGAGAGCCAGCGCAGCCACTCAGCGCCAGCCCCGCTGTATGCATGCCTCGTTGGCTGGCTGAGGCGGGGCCAGGCTGGCGCGTGGCTGGCAGGCTGACAGGCACCTCGGAGGGGAGGCGCGCGCGGGCGGGCGGCGGCATGATCGGGACGGTGCTCTGTTACGTGCTGCTGCCCGTGGCGCGGCTTCTGCAGGCTTTCCGAGGTAACGCTGCCCCTCTCTCCGGGTCCCCCGCCGTCTCTCGGAGGGGCGATGCAGCGGCGGCCGCCGCCCTCCTCGGTCGGGCTCCGAAGCACGCCCCTGAGGCGCCTTCTCAGCGGCCTGGCCTCGGCCTCAGGGAGGTCGTGCGAGCAGGCCTGACAGGGGAGCGTGTAAACAAGCCCTCCTTCGCTTCTCCCCTCCCCGCGCCGTGTGGCGGGACACCCCCCGCCCCCCGCCATTTTCCCTCTCCCAGCGGGCTCCTCGCCGGGATTTCCTCAGAGAGGTGAAACTCAGAAGGCGCCCGGGCGGAGTGTCTTTTGGGGAACCCCGCAGGGCTCGCGTCTGTGCATCGAGGCGACCATGACAGGCTGGGGGAGGAGGGGGTGAGAGGCAGGGCGGGCTGCCAGGGATTTGGGTGTGTGTGTGAGAGAGAGCGAACTCGGCGAATAATTGGGGCGCCTGAATACACAGCGTTAAATCTTTTTGTGGCCAGTCTGCAGTGCTGGGAATGGCTGCTCCACAGGAGAGCCAGCTGTCCTGGATGAGGTGCTTCGGTGCAAACCATGTTAAGAGGCTGTTGGTCCACGCAGCAGGAGTTGGATGGCCCCGTTCTTTTTCACTTCGTTTCAGATATGTTGTAAGTGCCTTACCGAACACAGAAGCCGCATAGGGTTCTGTCCGCAACATCTTTAAGTTTTTATTTTAAATTAAACTTGTGAAAACTGCGAAACAGCTGCTGGAAGTGCCTCTCCCCTCAGATCTTAGTCTGGTTTATACTCTGAAGGAAACTTTCCTGTGTCAGTCCTTGGTACATGTGCTTTGCTTTTGGAACCAGACCAAAGTTTTAAAAGCCATGCTCATTTTCATGCTTCATGGCTTTGTATTTTAATGACCATGTTTTCTAATTATTGCTATCACAAAACCTAATCTGAAACTCTTCATACTTTCTTAAAATGTATTAAAGCTACCACAAACATACTATAGTGTATAAATAGTTGTGGCTATTACCACAAAAAGCTAATCTCTGTCTCTAAATCTTTTTTCTCCCCAATTTTTCCCATTTTCACCACTGCTTTGATAATCTTAATTTAATTGAATATTGCAACAAATATAGAAACAGATGATTACATGAATTGATCTATTATTAGGCTTACCAGGTTACCTGCTTTAGTAGGAAATTCTGCCCCCCACTCTGCTCAGTGGAGTAGTGGGAACAGAAATGGGGGATAGGCCACAGCACCTGCAGTGCCCTAGGAATCCCCATAATCTCTCTGAGATGTACTTTAGAAATCAGAGAAATTCCCAGGGTGTCATGGATGCTTTGATGTCACTTTTGGATACTCATCAATGAAGTAACATCACAGTACTGTACACTTCATTTTCCCCAGTCTGGCCCCCCACATCCTCCCAGCTGGCAGCCTTCGCCATCACTGAACTGTGTAAAGTTAGCATATAAAGTCACAATAACAAGATCCACACACATTTTAATGTGACATTTCAAAATGTATTCTGATAGAACCCTTGTCCCCATCTCCAACCAAAATATATAAAGCGCCACAAGCTACGCTGAGCTATTGTTAGTATGACCTTATACTCTGTCAAGAGATTCCTATATAAAGTTGAAGTTGGTCCTTTAAATATAATAAACCGTTGTCCGTTGAAAAAACTGTAAGGTGAAACCTGTCGGGACTTGTGTGCAATTATAAGAATAAAGAATTACTGAAGAGAGAAGACTATGTCTTTTGGATTTTTTTTGGATATTTTATTGGATATTTTGGATATTTTATTGCCATATTGGTTCCCCAGTCCATCTATATTTTTTAAACTACCCTTAGACATTCCCTTTTGTCTTGCTTATTCTGGGCAACTAGAATTTGGTGGTGGGGGGGAAAAACACTTTTAGGGAAGCCCAGTGTGTTTTAAGAAGATTCTTTAAAAGTATCTGTAATGTAGGTCTGCTCATCATCACTTGTATTCTAAATACCCATCCATACATTACCTGCCTATATCTTGGTCTCCTTTCTATAAGCCCAGATAGGTGTAATTAATTTAGCTCGTTCTCGTTCTTGTACCCTCGTATTCATTTTGGTTCAGAGGCAGTGTCATTTAGCCTGTCCTCTTATCTGCAGATCACTGACTTAGAAAGTACTCAGAGACCCAGTATTACTGCTTGCTTGTTTTTCCTGTTAATTAAAAAGAGCTTTCCTAGATGTCTTTTCCAGCTTGAAAGGGACAGAACAGTTATCTCAAACAGTGACATAACAGCTTTTTTCAATTGAGGAAAAAACTGATGTAAGCAGGGAGGTTGTATAAACATCTACTTGCCCTGCAAAGAGCAGGAAATTCCAGCTCTATGCTAACTTTTTTGGGTTGCATTTTCATTAGTTCAGTGGCATCTTTGTTGAGGATGGTTGAAGAATATAGGCCCTTAACATTTTGCACTACATAATTTTGTCCCATCTCTCATTCATAAACTTATGAAAAAATACAATTTCTCCAGCTTTATCCTCCTTATTCAGAACACCCTGATCTGGTCTTCAACTTTTGGAAATGAATATAATTTAATGTTTACTTCAGTTTGCACTTTTTAAGGATTAGTATTAAAAACTATAAATTGCACATGGTGTTCATGAGAGTAGAATATATCAGCAAGCAGTTCTTAGTTTGTTGGGCAATACAAATCCCTAGTTGAGATTTTGTTCAAACTGAAGAGGTTAAAAAGGGTGGATGTTGCTGAACTTCAAATTTCAAAATCATGGATCAGATCCACACAAAGATGGGGTTGCCTTACACCAGCCTTTCTCAACCTTTTTAACATTGAAAAGACCCTGAAACATTCTTCAGGCTTTGAGAAACTCCGGAAGTGATGTCAGTGGCCTACACCTCCCTGTCACGTTCCTGGAAGTCTAATGTCAGCAGAAGTGACATTACCCAGATACTCCCACTGGATGAGACATCACTCTCCATCACTCCCTCCCCCTGCCAGAAATGGCCCAGCAGTCTGGTCTGCTGGGCTGGGTACAGGGCTGGGACAGGCATAGAATCATAAAATCATAGAGTTGGAAGGGGCCATACAGGCCATCTAGCCCAACCCCCTACTCAATGCAGGATCAGCCCAAAGCTTCCTAAAGCATCCAAGAAAAGTGTGTATCCAACCTTTGCTTGAAGACTGCCAGTGAGGGGGAGCTCACCACCTCCTTAGGCAGCCTATTCCACTGCTGAACTACTCTGACTGTGAAAATTTTTTTCCTGATATCTAGGCATCTGCTGCTCCTTCGCCCCCTGTCAACCCCCAATGCAATTAAATTAAAATGAAAATATTCCTGTCACTACCACTTGCAATCTTGGCCAGCAAGGATTTTAATGACTGGGGCTGTTCCCCTTTCCACTCACTCCAGGGCCATCATGGGGGGGGGGGGGCAGGTTGACAGCCATATATTGTCATAATAATGTTTTTAAAATTAAAAAATATATTTTAAAATTTTAAAATGAACTCCAACCATATTGGTGAAACCCATATGGGGCCACCAAGAAACCCCATATTTTCATGAAACCCTTGCTGAGAAAGCCTCCTTTAGACATTTGTGGAAACAGTAGCATCAGATATTTTCAGGGGAAGATAAAAGCAGTCTGCCATACCACATCAACTGTTATTTAAAGTATTCCCACCTTAACTCTACTACTGAATTAAAATTGCTTTTTATTGTGGCTGATTTTGCTCTTTGTAAGAAACCAGTGGATTTTAATCAGCAACTGATTTGGGTTTTTTTGTTTTGTTTTGCAGATAGCTTTTTCACATGCCGAAAGAATGCACTTCTGGTGAAGAGCACAGCTGCCCATATAGAAGGCTTTGCTGTTCCAGTTTGTGGAAAACCGCCATCAGAGGAGCACCAGGCCCTGCTGCAGCAGTGGCTGGAGGAAGAAGCTGGGGGCCCACACACCAATGAGAGAACTTCAGACACAGAGAAGGTGTCAGCCACTTTGGCTGCTGAGTGGCTGGAAGGCCCACAGTTACTGATGACAAGCTTAAGTGATTTGAATGTGGCCCCACAGTCTGATAGCCAGGAGCAACAACAGGTGGTTCAGAATGAAACGACTTCTGGGCTACAGGAATTTGTAGAAACTGCACTGGCACTAGAGGACAGAGAGGTCATAGAGGACAATGCTGTATGGGCAGCACTAAGGACCCAGGCTAATGCTCAGGTGGCTGATGGTGCACCTCTCTCTACAGACGTGTGGATCGAAGACCCTGCGGTGTTGGCTTGGAGTCCTGCTCAAGACAGTGATTTGGTGACAACAGAGGGAGTAGTACTGCCTTTTCAGAATATAGGTCAATTCCAGCCACTCCCAGCAGAGATACCTTATCATGGTCAGTATGAATATATTTTGCCCTATGACTGTAATGCTGTGCTAACTCAGGAGTGTTGGTTTTGCTTTATGTTTTTAGTTGTGCCTGATAGTGCTGAAATATCCCTGTCAATCTTTCCTTGAAATTCTTTCACGATTCCACAGCCTTGTGCACGCATGTTATTATGTTGCTGAGCGCTGGGTATCTGAAGAAATTATTTCTGAGTGTGTTATTCAGTTTTGGCTCTGTTTTTTAGTTTTCTAATTAATAAAATATAGTCAGGAACTTACGGGCCGCTACAATTAGACTGATATGGCAAAATAATTCAGAGTTGCTCGGGGGATATTGTCATCTAGGGTCACAGTGTACTTTCTTGGAAAGGAATCCATATATTTATTTGGCACTAGTGAATGCCAATCTAAAATTCTGGTGCCTGAAGAATGTCCATATCTGCCTATTGCAGCAAAAAAATTACCTAGTGAAGTAGGCTTTTGCTCTTAAGAGCTCATGCCACAATAAATGAGATGGTATTTATGGAACGATAAAATTCTCCGTTAATGGCATTGTCATTGTTCCAGATTCTTCAAGGAACAGGAGGATGACCAATATTTTCTACTTAGAAAGGGGTTATGGGAAAGAAATTCCTGCCATATATTTGATATCTGTCTTCCTATCTCTTTATTGTACAGAGATTTTGTGGAGGGACTGGGAAGATATTTCTGCTCAGGATTGTATCTCAGAGCTGGATTGTAACTCAGAAGCTGGATCTTTATTTGAATTCAGAGTCATGTCCTACAATATTTTGGCTCAGGACTTGATAGAACAGAGTCCTCATCTTTACATGCATTGCCACCCAGACATTTTGAGCTGGAGCTATCGCCTTGCAAATCTCTTACAGGAGATCCAGCACTGGGATCCTGATGTGAGTATCGTTTATACTTATCTATATTGCTCACTGTGCAAGTTATAATATTGGTGAGTTACTTCTGTTGGGTTTATTTAACAGAACAACATTTTGCACTAAGAATGCTAACTCCGCATACTATGTAAATTCGCATATATTTGTGTACTTATGTATAAATAGCTATTTATGGGAAAGGATAAAGAGCTGTGTCAGACATAGAAGCTTCACCCTTGAATATCTGGTAATTTTCCTTTCCTCCCCCTCATCCACCCTGGGAATAGCATAGACAACAAATTAAACCAGAAGCAGCTGCTCTGCCTTGGAAGTGCATCCTAACCAACATTGTTTCTTTCTTTCCAGATTCTTTGTCTCCAGGAGGTTCAGGAGAATCACTATTGGGAGCAGGTGGAACCGACTCTTGTGATGATGGGTATAACTTCTCTTTTTGGAACTAAGATTCTGATGCTAGCTCAGGAACATTTATCTTACTAGCTGCCACAATTCTGAAAATATTTGCTTTACCTTCTGAGTTTAATAGCACATGTGGCTAGGGATGGGCATGAACTCACGACCTTAAACATGCCACAGATTTGGCCTGTTTGTGCCCCCCCCCCAACCCAAGTTTGGAAGAAGTGCCTTTCCTGAACATTTCCTGGACCTTTGCCCAATTGGGCTTGGGATTTGGGCCATTTAAACCTTCCGTTTTGCTTCCCCCCTTCCTAACATAGGTAAGCAAAATGGAGGTTTTAAATGGCTGCCAGGCATTTTGGCCTCACAGTGGAAAGGTGTATGTGGGAGAGAGCAAAATTGATCCTTGAAATGGTTTGCAGCCATTTCAGCCTCACAGCAGGGTGCCCAAAAGTGAAACGGACCAGAGTTTGTTTCAGGGCTTCTGGGTCATTTGGGTTTAGGGGGTTCAGTTCAGGAACACCCAAAACCCAGTTCATGCCCTACACATGGCTATGAAGAGCTTCTCTGCTCTTTAGAAGGGAGGTAGCCTGTCTCCTTGTCTGCCAAAATGGGACTGGACCATATCAGTACATCCATGGCATTGCTCATCCTGAGAGAAAAAGTAGGCAATAAACAGAAATGCATTTAACAGTCCCCCACATCCTCTTTTATAATGAAAGAAGCCATGACAAGCTGTCACTGGAAGTGAGGGAGGGGAGGCTTAATCTGTTTGCCTCCTATGGTTTCTTCATTCACCCCCCTTAGACACATTCAGACATTTTTTTTCTTATGAGGGGAAAGCAATTGGATGAGGAAAGGCTGATCTTGTACAGAATAGCAACTAGACAGAGAAAGGTCTAAACATGCATGTTCTAGCCTCGTCATTCCTCAGTTTGGCAGCTACCCAAAGAAGAAGAGAATCTTGGGAGTTGAATTCATACACATATATTTTGGAATGTCTAGTTTGGTCTGAAAGAGCAGGGAAGCTCCAAGCCTAGACATGACTTCCTGCTTTCAGGAGGGCTTTCTTGTAGAACAGAGCTGTGATGTTACAGATCAGCTCAGGAAGTGACTTCTAATGGAGATATTTATCCTACATTGGCTGTTGTTGGTGTAGACTAGTGATGCTCGTTCAGTGGCTTGAGGACCATCTATGACTAACAAAACATTTGTGGCTGTTCTGAGTTGTGTTCTCCAGTGTGGTACCCACCCCTTGTAATAGGAACACGAGTGAGGTTATTATGATGGGCAGGTGATTCCCACCTTGAAACAGATGCTTCTGTGTGTGTGTGTGTCTGTTCCTAGACTGTGGGTTGTGTGCCAGGGATGGAAGTGAAGGGCCTATTTTCTCCAACAACTGCCCTCCCTTTTTTCAGCTTCTACATTTTCATTGCAGCACTCAGGCAGCTTCAAGCTGGCCATAGAAAAGAGAAAGTTCAGCCACCACCACCATGGCATCTGCTCAGGAAAAGAGCAAGCTGGCCACAGTGGGGTTTGATGGCTTATCTCCCATTTCTCTATTACTGATTTCCTCCAGAAGCCTTGTCCCTCATTCTGAGGAAGGAAGCAAAATAGTCGAAAGGTAGTCCTTCCTCTCATTCTAGATAAACAAGGGCAGGCTTAGGTTCAACAGTGGCAGGGAAAGACAGCCTTACATGCTGAGAAATAATCTGGTAATTTAAATTTACATATAAAATCATAGAATCATAGAATAATAGAGTTGGAAGGGACCTCATGGGTCATCTAGTCCAACCCCCTGCAATATGCAGGATATAGTTAATGTCCCTAGTTATATTTAATATCCTTAGTTATAAATTGTATTCTGTGTTAGGTGGGGTGGGACACAGGCTTAAAGTAGCCATGTGGCTCTTTTGATTGATGGCAATGTGAATTTGGCTCTCCATGAGCCACGGAACGAGTGTTACTGGTTTAGCCAGTTATGTTTGCATGTGTTGTTTATTCCAGTTTTTCAGTTCTAGCCCACTGCAAGGAATCTTTGCTGTTGGATTCAAATGTTTATCATATTTTTAACCCCCTTGCTGATTGACTGGATAGTTTTATCATACTTATAATCGACCTTGAGCCCCAGTGAGACAGACAGATTATAAATGAAATAATAATTACTTTTTGTGTTTGGCTAGGATTTGCTTGCATCTACAAGCGGCGGACAGGAAGAAAGACAGATGGCTGTGCAATCTGCTACAAGCAGAGCAAGTTCCAATTAATCAGTGCTAACCCTGTTGAATACTTCCGGCCTGGCTTGGACATCCTCAACAGAGACAATGTTGGTCTGGTGCTACTGTTGCAGCCCTTACTCCCAGAGAGCTTGGGGGACAAGGCAATCAGACCCTTGTGTGTGGCCAACACTCATATTTTGTACAATCCCCATCGGGGAGATATCAAACTGGCCCAGATGGCTCTGCTTCTGGCAGAGATAGACAAGACTGCAAAACTGGTCGATGGCAGTTACTGCCCCATCGTCTTATGTGGGGACCTGAATTCTGTGCCCGACTCGCCATTATACAAGTTTATCAGGAATGGCCAGTTGCACTACCATGGCATGCCAGCCTGGAAGGTAAGCCGAGCTGGGGGCTAAGAGGGCAAAGCTCTTGGACTGGTTTAGCTCATAGATGAATAATACTTTTTCTGTAGATATAACAGCTCCTGGGATTAGTAGGTATCTCTTTTGTTCTACCTCCTGGTATCATTTTGTTGTTGCCTGTGATCACTTTATGCAGTGAAATTGAATTGGTTCACTACTTTTATCTTACAAGCCACGCAGTTCAGTTTGTATACAACTCTATAGAATATGTCTGGATTAGTGTGTTGTCTGTGTTAGCAAACTGATTCCAGATGGCAATACTGAATTAATGACTACCAAAACATAGAGGCTAGACCTGGAGTAAATTTAGGGTATATCTGTAGCGTACTGCACTGTCATTTTAACGTATTCATGAAAAACAAGGTATGTGCCCCACAGTGAATGCTGAAGTAAAAAATGCCTTGAATTTCTCTCCACATCTTACTTTGGCTTTGGTCATTCAAAGGCCCAACTGATTCTCTGGCTAGTATCCCATTCCATATATATTTTAAAATATTTATTGTCTTTAGCAACTTGCCTTTAGCAACTTGCTCCTCAAATTCTCTTTTTGCATGCCTGATTATTAACTTACATTTCTTTTTCTAGAGCATTTGTTCCGTTCTGTTCAATGTGTTTAAAAAAAAACCCCTTTTTGCTTTCTATGGCTTCTTTGAGATGCATACATACAGATATTCTTTTAGATTTGCAAGTGCCTTTCCTAACCCAGGGAATGCATTCTGCCTGGGCAACTTTTAGTATGATTTTAAACGGCTTCCAAACAACCTCTAGGTACTTTACTTTCTTATGTTTACTCTTATCTATTCTCCTCACTTTTGTTCCCTCTTCTGATATCAAAGGTTACTGTTGGTACTTCAGGGGTAACTTTCCACTGACAGGAAGGCTGAACATAATAGCACAGTGGTCACTGATCCCGATTGGTGCAACAACCTCTACATCTCTCACCAGCTCTTGAGCCCTACTCAGAACCATGTCTAACATCACTACCCTTCTCATTGGCTCTGTAACCACCTGTTCCACTGTGCAGTCTTTTATGATGTCCCAGAATCTCATTTCTGCAGTCTGAATTGAACACACTTTCACCCTGTATTGAGTCTGCCAAGAAAACGCTAGAGGGCATCACCCCAAGGGTCAGACATGACTTGGTGCTTGCACAGGGGATACCTTTACCTTTACCTCACCTAATCTATGTGAAGGCAGTTGAAACTTCTTAGTATCATAACATTATATGCTTTGTTATAATAACAACAACAACTTTATTTTTATAGTCTACTTTTTTGAGACTAAGGACCAGGAGTCCCCTTTGGTTCAAGTGAAGTTTGTCTCTTCTATAAAGGTTCAGGTTTGTCCCAGAAAGCCCCTCAGTGCCCAACAAATCTAAACTCTTTGTCCTGGCACCGCTTTCTCATTGAGGCCCCTTGTTTTGTGCCTGTCTAGCTGTCCCTGCGCATAGAACTGGTAGTACTTCTTAGAATACTACCTTAAGGACGTATCCTTTAAATTTCTGCCTATTACCTAAATGTTTCCTCCAGAACCATACAACTCATGCCCCAATGTCTGTCAAGCTATCTTGATAGTACATGCTACCAACAAATTTCTCACCAGGCAGGCAAATCACAATGAAATCAAAATGCTTGTCACAGCCTCCTCTCTCTATATTACTAGTAACTGAATTACCCACTACGAAAAGCTCATTCCCCCCCCCCCCCAAACTGCACTTTTTCCGGCTCCTCCTTGTCCTCCCTTGCAGGACTCCGCAGGTCTAACTCTCCTGTTAGATGCACTGGTTGTAAACCTGGGAACAAGCTCCACTGTGATCCCTCTGCCCTTTTACTTATCTTATAGGTACGTTATTCTGATGATATCAAATGCTGTCTTCTTTACAGTGCATTCCTAATCAGAGTTACTGTCTATTTGGATTTGGAAGGGTTCAAGGATTAATGTGTGAGTGTGCATGCATGCTTATGTATGTTGCTGCATTTGTAAAGATATTTGGAATGTGTCTCACAATACTTGTATGTATGGATGGGCTCTTACCCTCATTGTACTTGACTCTTCTGCCTTCTTAGGTTTCTGGGCAAGAAGAATTCTGTCACCACCCACATCAGCGGAAACTGCTGACTCCTCTGTGGCCCAGTTGTCTAGGTATAACTGATGGTTGCCAATATGTCACTCTCTGCAAAATGAAGAAGTCAGGTAAGCTTCATGGTGAAAATGAGGATATGTATTGCATTATATTGCCCTGTTTCATGAGTTGGCATGTCTTCATAATCTGGGCTAACCAATTTCTAACCTTCTGTTTTTATTACAGGGAACAATCAAATGGTAGAAAACTTTATTTAAAATAGACTTTCATAACATGGGTTTCGTGAAACCCTGGAGTTTCTTGACCTGGGAGGGTTTCCTGGAAGGGTTTCCCAAACGGGTGGAAATTAATTATTTTTTAATATATTTTAAAAATGTGTTAAACATTTATCAGGTGATAAGACCTTATATAGTCATGTCAAACCCCCCCCCCCCCATACCAAAATGGCCAGTGATGGGCCTGGAGGGAGTGGGAAGAGGAGGAGTCACAGGTGGGTGTGTAGACAGCTATGCTTCCCAACCATATTCTGCATAAACATGGCGCTTTTGGGGTTTCTCAAAGCCTGAAGAATGTGTCAGATGTTTCTCAATGGTTAAAAAGTTGAGAAAGGCTGATGGAGAGAAAGTAGTGAATGAGATTGCTTAATTTTTGCACAAGTGTCCGTCCTCGTTTGAATATACAGGTAGGTTTCTGGTGGCATACTTAAGTTAAGTGCAGCTGTCTTTACACATTATGGAGTATTCAGGTTGGGGGCAGGATCCCCACCTTGTGTCCTGTGTACCAGCCACACATGAGTTGTGGTTCTTTTTAATTCCTGCGTGGACGGTGGTCCATTCATATCATGTCACTGATGCATGTGGAGAATGGGCTTCAGTATTTCCCCTCTGTATCATTTCCCTGACCTGAAATGGTCTGGGAAGGGCACTACATTGCTTACTGGAGAAACCTACGAGTGTACATTCCTCTTCAAGCATACTCTCTGGTGTGAACCCTTTCTGGCTTAGAGTGCACAGTTCAAATGGAATTTCTTCATGTTATATCTTGAATCTTATCAAGGCTTAATGGATATGTTGAATAATTTATTTTATTATTTAGATTAGATTTATAGGCCGCCCCTCTTGAACTCGTCGTCTCGGAGCGGCATACAGCATTAGGGGATAAATCCATTAAAATGCATAAATACAGTTAAAACTATTAACTACATCCTCCCTCCAATAGACATTGCTTATTGGAGGGAGGATGTAGGAGGAGACCCTGAACTGGTAGGGGAGGTCGATAAGATGTTCTGATCTTCTGGATGTCCTGGTCTCAACCATATTCCTGGTGGAAGAGCTCCATCTTGCAAGCCTTACAGGACTGTGCTGTCTCAGTCAGGTCCCTGATATTCTTTGGGAGTTCATTCCACCCTGGTCAAGGCCAGTTGCACTTCTTTGGGGTCGGGGACAGCCAGCTTGTTGGCCGTCGCTGACTGCAATGTTCTTCAGGGGATACATTCAGACAGGCAGTTCCTTAGATATGCAGGTCCCAGACCATGGATGGTCTTAAAAGTTAGTACTAAAACCTTGAACCAAATTTGGGAGCTAACCACACAGAATATCAGAATATTAATGCAAAGTTTGGATGTATGTGGTGGAGGATGTATGGTTTAACATTTCCATGGAGATTGGGATGCGGCTTTTTAGATTAAGTTGGCCGTTTCAAGGCCTTAGAAATGTTCTCATTCCTTAGGAAAAGATGTTAGACACTCATGCCCCCAGCGATTGCCGTGTCTTGAGTTTCAGTGAGAAAGACAGGTTTTAAATGGAGTAAATGGATAAAAAATATGAGTGATTTGCTTTGAAATTGCACTTGTGCTTTCTACCACATGTGGTATGGATTGACATTTCCACATCATGCAAATAGCATAGTGAGGGGTGGCCGAACTGTGGCTTTCCAGATGTCCATGGATTACAATTACTATAAGCCCCTGCCATCATGCTGATAGGGGCTCATGGTAATTGTAAACCATTGATGCTGGAGGTCCCTTCCAACTCTATGATTCTTTGACTCTGTGATATCTAGAGAGCCACAGTTGGGCCACTCCTGGCATAGATTGTGCTAAAATCTGCTGATTTGAACATACCTTAAATTCTTTATTTCCCTCCTTCGATCTTTATTTCTCCCTGCAGACAGGTGCAAATATAGCCGTGATTTCTTGCTTCAGTTCCGTTATTGTGATGTTGCCTGTGAACGACCTGCAGAGTTGGCCCTGTTGGAAGGGGTGACGGATGCCAAACCAGGTATCCCCAAATGGCTCCTTTCACTTCTTTCTGTCCTGTCTAGTTCTGGTCTTCCTCATTGCACAAAACATGTTTTCAGGCAGGGCGACAGATTACATGCTGTCCTTGGTCCCAGAGAACCATGCCTGGATAGCAGCAGCTCTTATGGGCCAGAAGGTTATTGATTAGTCAATTCTGGCAAACCACATTGGCAGTGAGGTAGCTTGTGTGCCATCTGGAGTGTGAGAGACAACATCTCTCTCTCTCTCTCTCATATCTATCTATTTATTTTTATCTATCTATTTATTTTTGGGCTTTTTACCCACCACTCTGAAACAAGGCTGGCTCATGGTGGCTTACATTTTAACAAGATAAATATATAAACAAACTATAAAATACTAAAATTCCAGATTACATTTATCAAACAATATAACATGGTGACAAAGAATTCTCCGTTAATCCATTTCTTCCCCTGCCAAGGGCCAACTCCACAAAATCTCCTTGTCAACAAACCCTGTGCTGGATTTCAAAGTCAGATTGATTCTGGTCTGGTCCTGACTGAATTTGAAAATATATCATTCCAAGTCAAGCCTCACAGGGACAAATATATAAAATATTGTTAAAATATGAGACTGAGATTGAACAAGTTAGAAATTGTATGGTTAAATGGACACAGAACTTAAAATGGACTATCTCACTAGATGAATAAAACGTATGAAATGTCGATTAATGAGAGAACATTGGTATAAAATGTTTTACAGGTGGTATATAACACTTAAATTACTTGGTAAAATGTCTAAAGAATATGATGTTAAGTGTTGGAAATGTAATGAGAAGGTTGCCTCCTTTTATCATATGTGGTGGACTTGTAAAAAAAATCCAGAAATTTTGGATAAAAATTCATAATACTTTAGAAGTAATGTTGAATATCAAATTTCCTCTATATCCTGAATATACGTTGAGTGTAATGCCAGAGAACATTCCTCAAAAGGCTGGAGACTTCTTTTTTCATGAACCACAGCAGCAAGAATGGTGGCAGCAAAACTTTGGAAACAACATGAAAATCTGCATATTTCAAATCATTGTTATGGTTTTGGGCCAAATTGATTAAACAAAGAACAGCACCTTTACTCTTCCCTCCAGCTTTATCCTAATTCTAATTTCATTCTTATCCATCAGGTTGTCCCCTCTAATCCAGTTCTGAAGGTAACAGGGCAAGCTGGATCATTTTCTAACTACTGTCAAGGCGCTCTCATCTGGATAATCTCTGTATGTTGAGCAGTTGCTTAGATTTGCTGGAAAGCATTATGATAGTTTGCCTTCAGTTTTGTAACCTTTATCTGCTCTTGAGGCCTCTGCCATCATGCCACTTGGTGCCTTAAACCGCACTATGTGTATGGAACAGCAACTTTCTCATGTAATCCTTGTGCATTTGATTCAGAATGGTGCAATTTCAGTGCTGTATTTGAATAGGTTGCTTTACTACATTGCAGAACGTCCTGCTCATTGGTCTAAGGAGCTCACGGTGGAGAATAACTCTGATGCAGAACTGTTCTGTTCCAGGTGAGCAGGAGGGAAGGGTTTTGAAGTTTGTGAATGAGGTAAGCTCAGAGCTATGGAACCTAGGAAAATGGCAGACTAAAGCATGTTTCAGCAAAAGGAAGTTTGTCTTGAGAAGCAAGAATATTGATTGTCTGATTACAATCAAAAGCCTCACAGAACAAATGAGCTCATAGTTTTGGAGGGATTTTCTCTGAGGAAGTCTGATGTTTGACATCCTATGGAAAAGGAACTGATGGACACTTGCTGGAGAAACTGCCCAGCAATTGATTGGGAACTTTTGGGGCCGCTGGAAGGATTTGTTGCAGTGGAATAAATGAAACCAACCTGGTTGCCCTCTTAAAACGAAGGGGAAGGCATCACATAAGAAAAGTGCTGGGCTGGTTTACTTCTGAAGCCTATTTTCAGGCTGTGCTAACTTGGGCCAGCCTGACTCTTAACAGAGTTCAATAAGTTCAAACTGCCCAGAGCTGCAAAGAATGGGTGGTATAGAAATCCAAATGAATAAATAAAATAAATAAGTCAGAAGGCTTCCCTTGACATTAGGCATTTATCCAAAAGTGCTGCTATAGCTCATTGAGGTTTTATTTATGTATTTATTTATTTGTTTGTTTGTTTGTTTGTTTGTTTGTTTGTTTGTTTATATTTATATTTTTATACCGCCCTTCCCTACGGCTCTGGGCGGTTTACATAAAACATTTTTCAACATTCACATAGAACACTATCAAAATCAATATCAAAATCAATATAACAATATAACAATATAACAATATAACAATATAACAATATAACAATATAACAATATAACAATATAACAATATAACAATATAACAATATAACAATATAACAATATAACAATATAACAATAACAACAACATATAAACTGAAACAATTAGAACGGCACTTCAACAATAACTTAACAATCCCTCAGTAGGTTCGGTCCCTCAGTCTGGGGGGCACCTGTAGGTGTTGTGGCTCAGTCGGCCCCACCAAAGATTAAATAATATTAACACAATTAATTTTGCAAACACTGGTCCTCAACAGCTCATGTAACCATGCTGGTGCTTTGAATGGCAGTTAAAACTTCAGGGAAACCTGTGCAGATATGTACTTTTCAAATGGAAAAGCCTCTTGGAATTATTAAGTTCAGTAACAATAGGAATGACCGGTGGATACTAACTGCACTGGGAGGGGTAATGGTTGTATGTTTTTTTTGTTTATGACTCCCCTGACCTGGATAGGCCAAGGAAGCCCGATCCCTTCAAATCTCAGAAGCCAAACAGGGCTGACCCTGACTAGTATTTGAATTGAAGCCTTATAAGGATATGGATGGAGTTCCTCCAAAGAGTACTAGGGGTATGCAGAGGCAGGCAATGGCGAACCACCACCTCCGAACGTCCCTTGCCTGGGTGCCAGCCAGTCCTCGGATCTCCTGGCTGCACTAAGCTACATGTGCCGTATGATAAATGAATAATGTTTATGACTTCTTCATCTTTTCTCCTGCCCAGATATCCAGGCAGTGTCCAGCATGGCCTGAACTTGACTTCTGCCTATAGCCATTTCCTGCCGCAGAAAGGCCGCCCTGAGGTTACAACTATGCCAATGGGTATGGGAGCAACAGTGGATTATATCTTCTACTCCGCAGATCCAATGAGGAATGAGAATGTAGGAGGTGAGTGTAACAAAATAGATTTCTAGTGGGCTGTAACAAGCATGTTATAGAGTACATGGGACCTCTTGAAGATGGGCAGCCTGGGCATAGTTCTACGGGGGGCTGATGCAGTGAGCCTCTTTCTTAGCAGGATCTTTGTTGATAACCAGTTAGAGGGTTGGATGAGACCTGGGTTTAAATGTTCACACTACCATGAATCTCCGGGGGGGGGGGGTGCTTTGATTCAGTCAATCATTCTTTTAGTCAAACTCATTCATAAAGCTGTGAGAATAAAGGGAGGAAAGGTCTGCAAAGTGCAAAAGAAGTTGGTTCTGAAGAGATTTCATGATATTGCAGTGAACCGCCCCCAACCACTTTTGGTCCATTAAAAAAAATTTTAAATCAAAATATTAACAAGGCAAAACAAAATATTACAAAACAGCAATCTTTGTAGAACTGTTTTCAGGTAGAATGTGATGTTCAAACACCAAAAAGGGGGTGGGGATAGGGGTAGTTAGGTACATTGTATGTAGGCCAGGGTATAATTTCAGAAATGAAGGATTCCAGAATTGGGTAGGAATTTCCACTTTGTTATTCCCGGTATTATGAGATGAGTTTGTGGGGTGGGGAGAACGTTTCTCAATGCCATTGATACAGGAAGAACCTACATGACACTGGTGGTGGTAGAAGCAAGCTGCCCTGCCTCCATCACAGCCTGATGTGCATCCTGACACACACACACATGGCCAGCTTAAGGCATTAGGAACTAAGTAGGATCTGGAGTGGGAGAAAGAATCAGGAAAAATTCCTTCCCCACACCCATTCGTCCACTGAAAACCATGGTTAGTATCCAACCCACCGTGGTCACTGTTTTCCCCTTTCATTTGTGATCTCAGGCTTTGGAAAAGTGAGATTCTCTGAAGAACACATGGAAACTTCCTAGTAAACACATGCACAGTAATGGCTAAAAACACACACTCACCATGGGTGTCCCACGTTAGCCAGTTTCTCCTGTTCACTGTCTCCTGGAAGTTGGGTGAATGAACATATTTTGAAATCTTGCCAAGTTGTTTAGTAAAAATGATGACCCTCTAAGGCAGAAAATGAGTGCAGTCACAGCAATGTACTTCTTAAGTGGCCATGACTGCTGTTAGAGATGCATATGAAAATGCTGCATTTGTCACTGTCATTTTTACAGTGTGCAGTTCCTGCAGAGGCTGCACATGGAGGTTGGATGCACAGCTTTTGCCTCCCTTTGACATGTGCCTCTTGTTCACCCAGGGCGCAGGATGTACCAAGATGGAGCCCTAAAACTACTTGGCCGCCTGTCCCTCCTCTCCGAAGACATCCTTTGGTCAGCAAACGGCTTGCCTAACCCTTTCTGTTCATCTGACCATCTCTGCCTGTTGGCCAGCTTTGGCTTAGAGATCTCTGGCTTCTGATCGTAGGCCAGACCTCTAGGACTCTCCGAAGAGTTGCCTTGAATGGGAAAATCATGCCACTGAAGTTACAAAAAAAAGAGAAAAAAATCAGCTACCTACCCCACCCCACCCCTTCCCTTTCCCTCCTTTTGAGTTTCCTCATTTCCACAGCTTCTTTCCCATGCATCTTTTTTTAACGAGGAAAAGCATTGGAGTCACCTCTAATGTTGCAGTTCTACTCCAGGCTTCTCTGCCAGTCCATGCCTGCCTCTACTTTTACTCACACCATCTTCTAAAGGATATCCCTCCAGCAGACTTGACATTCGGTAGGTTTGCTTTAGCCGTCATGTTCCAAACGGCACCAGGGCTTGTGTTACCTTGCTAGAGAGTGCAAGAAGAGTGGACGTGGGTTTTTATTGTGACTCGAGCTGCAAACTGATTTCTCATCGCAGGCCAGAATGGCTTTCTGCAGGTGTTCTAAATACAGTTTTTTGTGCAACCTTAAGGGTACTAATTGACCAGCCACTCCTTCAGATTAGCTTGAAGAGAATGAAAACAGCTTAAGTGACTTCATACGCAAAATGTTTCTCTCAGGTCAGACTTCAGCTCTCCTGCATGAACAGAGACACACAGAATCCTTCAGCATTCATCATATTTCCCCCCTTCTGCCTGGAGTGGGCTATTCCATGCTAGAGTCGCAGTCTTCAGATGGCTACATTTCTCCTTCACCTATGAGCTCAGGACATTTCTGATGCTTCTGCTGGCATCGAAGAGTTGCAGGGAAGACAGGATTGCTGAAATTGGTTGTAGATTAATGCTGCTTTTGTTGTTTTGTTTTCAGCTTGGAAGCCACACTGTCAGGTACCTCGGGCTAAGCCTAGCAATTGCTGCTAATATGTATTATTGAGGAATTTTGAAAGGCGTTATGCAGTCAGCCTCATCACCTTGATCCATGGAAACCAGAGTATCTAATTTCAGCTCCATGACACAACAACTTTATTCTAGAGGATGCATTGGGAGTGTTCAGGATTTGTAATGTTTTCTTAAATTTGAAAAATAAAGTTTTATCATTTCAGGAAAAAGTTGTAAGTACACCCAGCTTTGGGACTGAGTGAGCACCCTTAAGCAGAACGGCTTTTTGAGGGCTAAGGTATAAGCTATAGGAGTGCCCTCTGGTGGACACAGCTGGGAAAACAGTACACTGTGTTAGTCACAAGACTCCCAAATCGCACAATTTGATTTCAGCTGTGAGACTACTGAGAAAATCTTGTCACTCCACTCAACATCCACCGACTTTGATACATCAGTGGAACCAGAGCCCACTTGGCCATCTCAGGGTCTCATTTTGGACCACTTCAATCTGCTCTCCCTGGCTGATATGGCCGTGACTGTGGCTGCCATTTTCAGTCCGCCATGAGCCCCCTGGACCCACGCCCCTCGGGGCTAGTGAAAGCTGGTGGTGAGATTATGGTTCCTCTCCAGGAGATTATCAACTTGTCCCTAACTTCGGGGACTTCCCCAGAGAGATTGAAGGAGGCCTTGGTCAGGTCACTTGAAAAAGCAATTGCTCTATGAGGGCTATTTTGTATGCCCCATTCCCTATTAGAGACCGACAAAATATTAAGAGCAATTTTAATACTTAATTTTGTGTTTTAATGTTTTAAACAAACCTTATATTTCTGGGACTTTATATGTATTTTTAATTTATTGTAATCTACCCTGTGTTTCTGAAGATAGGGCGAAATATAAATATCAAAATAAATATGTTAATAGGTAAACTTGGATAGGGAAACCAGCAAAGTTTAGGTGTTATTCTGGGGCCTCAACTATAGGCCTGGTGGAACAACTGTGTTTTGTGTGCCCTGCGGAAGTGTTTAAGGTCTCATTAGGCAGAGTGTTCTACCAGGTCAGGGTGGGGCTGCAAAGGTCTTGCCCCTGGTTGAGGCCAATTTAATTTCTTTGGGGATGGGGGATCTTGAGCAGATTTTGCTATCTTAAAGTTCTTTGGACGATATAACGTATTTGATATGGGCTGCAATTGATTGCCTGCAGGTCATTCCTGCTGTTGATATTTTATCTACCTGCTTATATTTTTTTAAAAATATTTCAGAGTTATGTGCAGTGCTCAGCATCTCATGGCTCCACTAGCTACTGTGTTCCCTTATAAAGGCATAAGTAGCAAGCCACATGAGGGAGCCTGTTTAGTGGCTGCATAAATCCAGATTGCTGCTGCTAGGACTGGGGATGAGAACTCAGGATTAAGCATGTGATTCATTTATGAAAAATACACACGGCAAGGCAGTTCCAGTACATGTGATGTTTGATAATAGATGCATGGAAAACTCAAAGCAGCATCAGGAAGACAATGAATAATACATGGCCTTTTGTCTGTAGCATCTCACTGTTTCTGACCCATGCACTGTATGTAGTGCAGATCTCTTAAAAAGGCCTTGTGGGAATAACTTCCAGATGGCTCCTCACATTGCTGCATATAAAGAAGTACTTGCACAAGAAGGCTACAAGGAAGACACAGAGGCCAAAGTCTCTTAGCTGTCCCTGCCAATCAGAGATTACTGCCTCTGAACTCCTATTTAGACATTTTATGGATCAGTTCTCTATGCTTTTGTCTAATAATCCACTTTTAAAGCCAACTGGACTAGTGGTTATGACTCTCCTGTGCCACTGAATTTCACAAGGTAATTGGTCTTTGAGTGAAGTAGTACTGCCTTTCCTGTCTTGGATCTACTGCCCCTGAACTTCACTGTGTTCAGAGAGAAAGATAACCTCTTTTGCACTTTCTGCCTTTTATGCAGAGTTTTATAAAGCTGTGTGCAGGTCCCCAATTTAACCCTCTTTCCTGTAGCCTGAAGAGCTGCACACTTCCTAGCATTCCTTGTTAGGGAAGGTGCTTTAACTCTTGCTCATTTTAAGTCCCCCTCCTTCCACCTTTTCTAGTGCTGCCGTATCCTTTTTGAGATTCAGCAACCACTATTGCAAGTAATCATTCCAAGCTGTGCACCAGATCTACAGAAGGGCATTGCAGTGCTGGTCACCTCCCCTTCCCAATAATCCCTGCCTGGATATTTGCCCTGGTCACCCCTGCTGCATCTTGACTGACTCAACCTTTTCATGGGGCAATACATCTCTTTCCTGATTAGTCTCCATAAGTTCTAGCCTCATGTGCTTCTACTGAAAGACAGGATTTATTGGCCGAATGTACCTCGGTTTACACATATTGAACCTCATTGGCTACCCTGTTGCACACTTCTCTGTTTGGAGACTCTTTACCACCCTCCGTGTGTTGTACTTGTGAAGCAGGCTATTTAGCTCCACACCCCAAATTCCAGATCATCGATGAAGAAATCATACAGCACCAATTACCATGGAACTCCACTGCTTACTTCCTGTACTTGTGACAACTGTCCATTCATGCCTCTGTTTTATCATGCTGTATTTATGAACTGACCCATCATCTTAGCCCTGGATTGCTATGCTAACAGTCAAAAGGCTTTGTAAATCCAAGTATATTGTCTCAACTGCCTTACCCTTGTCCATGTGTGTCCCTTAACCCATTCAAAGAACTCAAAAGACTGGTAGGACAGTACCCCCTTTTAAAGAGGTATCTTGACATTTCCTCGATGTGCTTGTTTCTTTCAATATTGGTCTCCACCGATTCATCCTAGAACAAGTGTTCTAACAGGCCTGTAATTTCCTGGATCCCTTAAAAAACAAACCTTATAATGCATTTGCTGTTTGAAAGAAAGTACGGGTCAAGAAGTGAGAGCCTTTTAGGCCCTAGAAACACCTGCTAAATGACACTGGAAAAGTCAGTCTCTTGCAGTTGGTGGTGTTGAATCATGTCTTCAGTTGAGAGACTCCATTGGTAGGTGTCAAAGCTTTCTCTTTCACTCAGCCTGTGAGGGTTCCAGGTACACTGATTTCCATCCTTCATCTATTTGTTGCCGCTATTCATATGAGGGCAAAGACCTGGCTCATTACACTAGAAAAAAACTATAGCTGTATACTGAAAGAGCTCTGCTTCCAGCTAGCATGGGACTATCATTTGCTTAAGAGAGCTCATATTTTATTTTATTGTTAAGGATTTACCTGGCAATGAACACTGGAACAGAAAATGTTTTATGCATCATATACTGAACAGTCTATATCACGCGGTGTCCAGCAAAAAGAGCTTAGCACACCATGCTTGCCAGCCTTGATAAAAAACAGGCCCTTTCCAGCACATAAATTATACAGAAAGGATCTTTATTTGTTTTTAAACTTTAAAAAAGAAATCCATGAGAATACAGATATGATGACAAAGAGAACTAAAGGTCTGTAATATCTATTTCAGATCACAAAGAGTAATAGTTTACAGAACAGACACGTGGTAACCCACGAAAGCCTTCAGTGGTCTCCGTTCCAAGCTGTCATGATAACAAAAATGGTTCTGAAAACGAGGCCCACTGCTCAAACTGGATAAATACCATTAGTATTAAAAGCAAGTTTCTCTACCTCCACTAGCACCATCTTGCTTCTGACAAATCTGGCTGGAGGTCTCAACCCTGCAGCGCTTAAGTGATTCCCAGTTGTTTAAGCAGGTGGTGAATGCACCCACGTGGGAGGGGGAAACAGGAAGAATGGTTTTGCTGATAAAGACATCTGCTGCTTAGGGCCGGCTTCGTTTGGAATCCCCCAAGGAGCTTAGCTGACTTTTTAGCCTATTAGCAGGGCAGGAACAACAATCAGTGACAAGGAACTGAGTCACAAGTTCCTCATATACATCTGAGACAAAGGGAATGTTGGGGCCAAACCAAAAAAATAATAAAAACGTCACGGTTCCGGTTCACAGTTCTCTGTAGTCCATAGTTTGTTAACTCTGTGTGCACCAGAGAAGGCAGGGGTTCCTCAATGAAAACAGCAGTAATAACAAATAGACAAGCTGTCCTCAGAGAAACAGACTCATTACTGGTTCCCTTCTGCAATAAGAAGCCATTCTGTTATGCCTGTGAATAGGCCTGGCTTACAACAGGTGCAGTGCACACCTTACACACCATACAACCCTCTGCCAGCTTACTGTGGTTTCATAGTAGAGCTCTACCAACAGACTGTTCCCTAACAGAAAGTTTAAAAACTACTTTACACCACTTTGAGAAGAGCCACTGAGGCCTTTTCTGCACACATTCGGCTTGAGACGGTGCCCGCCTGGTTGTGGGGCCTGTCCTGGTGTCAGCGCCAGCCTGGGCCTGTCCTGACTCAAGCCCTCCATTGCCCAGTGTTCCCTTTTTTGCCCTGGCGCCAGTGGTGCCTATGTTGGGGGCAGGCCCATGTGGCAGGGAAAGAGTCAGGCCATCCAGGCCCGGCTTGTCCCCCAACTACAGTGTTCTGGAAGGGCCAAAAATGCTCCAGTTTGCGGAATTGCCTGTGACACTTTTTTATTTTTAAAATTATCTTGCCTTAAAAAATTTTTTAAGCCCCACAACACCGCAGTGTGCAGCAGAACTCTCTGCCCTGGCTGCTTTGTCTGGAGGCACAAATCTGGGGTAGACCAGTCTGGCAGGGGAAATGCTCCCCTGTCTGGACCTAGGAAGAGATGGGGCAAACCGCCCTGTCCCAAACTCCCAGAGGCAGCCCAGCATGGCACTGCCAGTGCGGAATAGGTCTGAGTCTTCAGAATTTCCTTTGTCAGAACTCCATGGGGGTGATTGACAGCATTTAGACCTGAGCTTATATTTTGCCACCCTGATTGGTGGATTCAGTCTTGGATCAGAACAGGAAACCTAGAAGCTTCATTACCTGAATGCTTCGAAAACCAAGAGAGTCCCTCAGCACCTTAAAACAACTAACAAGTGTATCCGTAGTATAACTACAACGTGTGACGAAATCAACCGAACTACAGCAATGTCTTGTTCACAGGAATCAGAATGGTTGATGTGAAGCAAGAGACAATATTGGCCTTAAAACTCAGATCTGATCAGGCAGGTGATCAAGAGCCAGCATTAAAGACACTGTATTCCCCCACCCCCACCCAAACCCCGTTCATCAAGCCTGCCACGTGACTTCAGGGATATGGTCTGGCTACGATTTTTACCAAATAAGGCTGACACAGAATACTGTGTCATATATACTGTCATATATTACAAAGCAGCTCCAGTAATACCAAGACAATTACTGTGCAAACCACATCCCCTCTAGACCCCTCTGCCATAGCTTATGTTGATTTATTGGGAGAGAGTAAGTATTCAACAAAGCAATTTGCAAATTGAGGTGCTAGCACAGTCGGACAAGGGGAAGACTGTTGCAACCCTCTTTTCCCTCCAGAAATTACAATGAAGAAATTACCCTTGATCTGGGGAGTCTAGCAGGAATATCTGACTTCTCCCGTTTGTACCAGGCAGAGAATAGTTAATATTTATGGCTGCGAGTTGATGCAGAAGAACAAGGTGGTGGAAAAGATTCTACCACTTCAGATTTACAGGTAGTTTTTGGAATGCTTCCCTATGTCAAAGCCTCCCTGCCAACAGAAAACAGACACAGCATGAAAAGAGATTCTACCATTTCATCTGCTTTGCTCGTTTGGACATTAAAAAAACAAAGAAGAAGAAGCCAGAAAGCAATTCTCAAAGCTACCATCTAGAGCAGCCTTTCTCAACTTTTTACCATTGAGAAACCCCTGAACTTCTTCTGGCATTGAGAACCCCCAGAAGTGGCATGTTTATGCAGAACATGGTTGGGAAACAGAGCTGTGGAGATGCCCACCTGGGCCCCTTCCCTTCCACCCCGGACCATCATTGGCCATTTGGGGAGGGGAGGAATGGGTTCACATGACCCTATATAGTCATGTCACCCAATAAATAGCTAACACGTTTTTAAAATATTTAAAAATTAACTCCCACTCAATCGGGATACCCTTCCAGGGTGAAACCCTGGTTGAGAAACCTGACCTAGAGACTGAAGCAATATAGTCCATTCTACTACCTCATTCTTGTGGCTTGGATGAACTAGATCTGAGTTCTATCACATTTTTATTTTTGTGGTGTTCCTTCACTGATTCCAAGCAACCATATATAGATTCTGACTCAAGTGGAGCTTTCCGGGGATGGAAAGAACGCGATCGGCACTCACAGGAGATACTATGCTCCTGCAAACATCTGATCTGCAGCAGCCCCATCCAAATTTCCCTGTGGCTCAATAACGTGCATACCAGAACTTTCTCCTTGACAATTTTACTGCAGAGAATTTTTTAAACCAAGGGCAAAATTGAATTCCTTGCGGTCTGCCAGGAGCACGTCCCATGGAGTTGCTGATTAGATTTTGGAAGCAAGGAAACATGCACTGTAGTTTTACCTAGACCAGGCAGGGGATTCAGGTTAGAATAGTGTAGACAATATTTTGTTAGAACATTAATCCAGCAAATTTAGCATCTTGAAATAAAAGCACAGGATTCTCACCTATCTAGCTGCACATTCTGGGGATGTAGTAAGAAGGGGGCCAAGGAGATTATCTTGTTGAGCCACCTCTAGCCTGATGCTTGACCAATTTTCTGTCTTAATGCCTTCAAAGAAGGAAGGGGACTACAGGCTCCCTCAGGTGGAATATCTCTGATGAATTCTTATCACTGGAAGTTTTTAGTGGCATTCTACTTTGATCTACCCTTGTGTAGTTTATACCCTCAGAATGAATAGCTGTTGCTTCCCAAATTCTTTTCCAGTCTAACATAATTTCTCTTTTAAAGAAGAATGGAATACATTATACTTATAAGAGCAGCCAAATGTAGCTCTCCTCCAAATCCTTTCCAAGTTCTTACATATGGACCAGTGACAACCACATGCATGACAGATAGCTTCTAGTTGCGTATGTTTGATTTCACATTCATTATGGTTTACCACCAACAAAAGGTTACAGCTGCCTCATGAGGCGGTGTCTCCATAGAGGGATTGTTAACGGCAGCTGCAAGTTTGCTGCAATGGTATCCATTATCTGGCTTAAATTGCTTCTTTTAACTTTGGAACTTGGAGCAATTTCCCCAGTTTTGAAGAATGGCTCTGAAAAATTCAGCACAGCCACCAGTATAGTCCATGATGAGCCAACATCTCCCTGCTTTACCTTCTCGGTTTCTTATACTATTTATTTATTGTATTTATATACCGTCTTCTCCGAAGGCTCAGGACAGTTTACATGAAACAAGAAACGATACAGGTAACTCCATTTGTATACAAAGAGATTTAGCTGTTAAACTATGGTAGAGAAATAATGGTGAAAAACAAGATGGAAGAATGTGGCATTCTAACCAAAGGTGATCAGGACAGTTTGCTCAGGATTAACACAGACTTCATGGTCAGCAGTGTTTAGCTATTTATTACCTAAAAACTAATACCAATGTAATTACAAAAAAGAAATGTTCTTTAAATAAAAATGTGATCCAGTCATATCAAAGGTTATTTTTTCCTTACATGTGTAAACAAGAAAGAGGCAGAAAGTGAACTCATTGAGGAGTATCCAAAATAATACTAGTAACTAGCCTTAATTCTTGGGTGTGGTCACATTCTAGCATGATAGTGTTGTGTCTGGCCAATAAATATTGGTACACTTTTGAAGGAATCTTTCAATAATAAAATAAGGGAGGGAGGGAGAAGACCCCCCTCCCCACAATAGTCACTGATCCAATCAGCTCCACTTTTGAGCTGGAGTGCAAACCCACAAAACACACACACAAATGCAACAGTGCTAATTTAACAATGCTGCCTGCTCCTACAGCCAGGAGATGCTGCACATGGATAATTCATCCCTTGCTCTGCTCCCATTTGCTGAAAGTTTCAATTAAGCCAGAGCAGGTCACTAATCAGGAAGAAATCCAGCTTCTTCCTGCTGCATTAAAAACTGATAAATAATGTATGTGTGTGTAAGGACTAAAAAAGAAACCAGCCAGGCTTCTTGGAATTATAATAAGAAAACTACAATTGACCATATCAAACATGAAGATCGAGGATGCAACAATGTGGAGCAGGTACCTTATTTATACAGGACTTCTGGATGGTCCCAAGTCCCCTCGCTACATTCTTACCTTCTGGAGAACTCATGCTGTTCCTAAAGCCAGCTGGTCTCCATGAGAAGATAAGCTAGTCAACTGGGGACAAGGAGAAGGCTTGGGAGTCCTTCTCCACACCTGGTTCACCTGATGTGGAGGTTCACCAGTGCCTAAGAAGACCATTGCAATCCTTTCCACATAGCAGGTTCTTTCAACAGTGTCCACAACCAAAACGGACTTCATTTTTGTTCTACCCATAATCCTCATAAGCCACATTTTGTAAAGTCACATATTCTGGGTTCCATCAACCCACTCTTTACATGCTGCTGCTGCACTCACCACATCTAGTTTGTTGACAAAAATATGTCAGCAGACCCTGAAGTAACTAGGTGTGACATGTGCTATATAAATTCTGCAGCTAGGGGATATGTAGACAGAAGTAAAATTTTAAAATAACCACAGGACTGACGGACAATGCAACATTCTGTCTAGGATAAACCACAGAACCCTCCCCCCTGCATCTCTAAGTATTCTGCATGAGACTGGAAGCAAAACAGAACACAGCAGATGTGGGTCAAATGACATATCCCAGGAGGCTGTGTGGATTGCAGTCCTTTCTTGCATTAAACATTTGCCTAGGAAAGCGAGGTCTGGACACACTCTTAACCAGCATGTAGCAAGAACGAAAGGAACACACACTGATCTGGTGCTGTTGTGCATTACACTTGGGAGAACTTTGTTTTAGGGAACTGTTCTCTTGATTTCGGCATTCACCTATGACTCTAAGAGCTGCAATGCTCTCTCTGCCAGTGCATTCGACACCAGGAAGTGAACAGGCAGCCTAAGTTCCAGGCAATTTCTTGAATGTTTCAAGGGGGCTCAATGCTTTCTTGGCAGATACCACCCTCCTTCTTTCTGTCCACAATAACACAGGTGCCTCCTAAGTGGCTTCCCATATAGGGACCCTTAGTACAATATTACTAGTCATCTTGGAGCAGAGGAGCACAAAACACTCTGTTGCTGGAACCAGTGGCATAAGGACTATGGTGGTGGTTTCAGGAGGAGACATTAAGATATGGTTCTCTCCCTTCTTCATCTTATTAGAAAATATTAAAATGCTCAGAAGGTACATATTTTAAAAAATTCTTCCACAGGAATCACCGTTTTTGAATCCAGCTCTCTTCCTCTTTCCCTATCCAGAAATCTTCATGCTAATTTGATTCCCTCCAAGGTAGAAAGAGGACACAGATGCCCATGGGATTATGCCACGTCAAAAGAATGCCCAGTAGACTGTAACACCTCACCATCCCTCTAAAGAAGATTTCTTCCCCTAACAATACTGTACAAACACTAAACCAGCAACTGGCAGGCCGGATACTTTTAAAAGGTTCATTTAGTTGACAGGATTTAAAAACACTTTTCCCGTACAAAACCAGGGAGGCAAATGCTCTAATCTACAGGATACAGCCCTGGAATCATCAATGCAGAAAACGTCTTAGGAAAATCAGCACTCCATGTCCACTGCCCCCTCCCCCCCCCATACTGAGCACACTGCAGGCCTAGTGGGGTCCAAATGCTGTCCCAAGCAGAAGTCCACGGATGGTGCGAGTCTCTCTACACTCTGATTTGGTAACCATTAAGATCTGGCATGGCTTTGGGCTCAGTAGTTTTCTTTTCTCCAGAAGGCCTATAAGGTGGGGTGGAGGGTTGGAAGAAGGGTGAGAAAAACAAAGAATAAATGAAATTGAGTGTGCCCGGGGAAATAGTCATTAGATTAGGATACTTCCTGCCTTCTTCTTCTAGAGGCAAAGCCAGTTGTGAGAGATGTTTCATCTATGTTCTGCATTTCCCACACAGCTACAGTGAGGGTAGGGATCATCAGCCAGTTCTCCTTCCCAGACAATCTCTGAGAACCTATCCTGTTACAAATTTTGGCGTGGCTTTGAAGACAGCTGTAATTTTCAGTTGCTGTAGACTCCAAGTCCCCCTGGCATGAGTACAAACTCAAAGAGAGGAATAGCAACTCTCTCTCACACACACTCACAAGAGGCTTTGGAGAAGGCCAGAAGCAGCACAATTCCAGGTTTCTCCAAAGTCAAGTGCAAAGTGATCGATGACTCCTGCCCCTGCTTGAAGGCTCTGGAGGTGGGGGCAGGGAAGGAGATACAAGCAGCTGGTATATTGGAACCAAAACGGAATGATTTCTCATCAAGGCACAAATTAAAGGGAGGGCAGGTCTTTGAGGACCTCTCTTCCTAGACTTCTGTGGCTAATGGGAGAATCAGATGCCTGTTCCAATTCACACGGACCATTGACAGAGCAGCTCTTAAGAAATGGAGGAAGCTGTGACCAAATTCTCAGCCTTCAGGAGAGAAGGGACAATGTTACTGAAGTGGCAGTCAAGAGTTATGGTTACAGAAAAGACACAACTAAGGGAGGGACATAGTTTGGCTCTCAAAGGGTTGCAGAAATCTTCTACGTTCCTGCACTTGGGTTATGGGTGGAAAGTTAGAAGACAGATTCTATACAACAGTGTTTTGCTCACCGTCTCTCTGTCCGGCTGTTGCGACGATGAGGACTGGATTGGCTTCGCTGTGGGGAGGATACATCCTTCTTCCTGTCCTTGGTTGGGGATGGTGGGCCCATTCCTTTGCTGATCTAAAGGGGGAGGACAGTGAGTACTGCATTCAACTTCCAGCAAGCCTAACATTTCATGCATCAAAGCAGGAAGAAGACTTCTTGCAGAAGACTGCAAGAAGTAAAGCAAGGGGAAGGCAGCTTACAAAGGACACAACAAACGCTTATCTCGTTTTAAACATTCCAAGGGCTTAATGTGCAATCTAGCAGAAATCCACAGTAAAACAGGACAGTGTTATCTCCATATTACAAGGTAGGGGCCAAGTGAACGGTGCCTTGCTTGAACCAGGGATGTTACCAGGCTTTACACAGGATACACCCAAATATCACCATAAGCTACATCAAATAAAAGTCAACTTTAGTGGGGCTATTTGCACATGGATGTCCATCACATTGTGATTTATTGGTGGAAGCTGAACTGGAATCCTAAACCATAGGCTGCGGCTTATCTACACATGGAAATCTTTGCATCTGTAGAACCAGACTTCCTCCCTTCCTGCTACCTGAAATGCCACCTGAAGTGTTGTTTTGAGAGACAGGGGACACCCCGCCCCCTCACACACACACAGTGGATAGCATTTCAGGGAACCTCTTTTAGCTATAGTGAGAACAGTGAGGTGAGAAAAGAAGGCACCTGATGATCAGCTGAGCTGAGAGTTATCCAGAAACCTCTAGTTTCAGCTACCCAGCTGTCCCCCATGCATTTATTGTGGCCAACCAATTGTGAGCAAGCTGCATATATAGTGACGCTTGGACAGCAGCCAGACAGTACAAGGGAGCTTGAGAGCAAACCCATTGAATTTTTTTGGAGGCAGAAAAGCAAGCAAGCAGCAAATTGAGCTTGACAAACTGTAGTCTGTTGTACAGTAGATCAGCCCTACTTGGTGCAAAACTGACTTAAATGACAGCTCATCATGAAGTCCGAACACAACCTCCATTGCTTTGTTAAAGCAATCCTCATGCTATCCGTCAACTGTAATGTACACTTTGTATGGGTCTCACACATCCCTCTACTGCCAATAGCCAAATAAAGCATTGTGTTGTCAGTATCTTCCTAAACAACAGCTAGTCTTACACCTAACAAAACACCGAATAAATGCTGCAATGATGAAAGGAGAAGCTCATAATTTGCCTCTTTTTCCTCCTTCCCCTTCTGAGTGGCATTAAATAACCCATGGCTCCCACGAACATAATCGACAGGAAACAAGAAGACAGACTGAACTGATTCAAGGCTTGGCTCAAAAGGTGGGAGACTAAGCAATATACAGACATAGCTTCACCAACCCTCCTGCCATCTCACCTTCAGCCTCATGTCGCGGGAATGCCTCTCAAGCTCCTTTCGGAAGTCCTCACGGCCAAGCTTTTCCAGATCCAAGATGGAATGCTTCCACTCAATCTGCTCCACACTGTGTGGATCATGGGACACGTATTGGCCAAGCTTCACCTTTTTGAGGGTGTGCCAGCAGCGCCGGTAGGCCTCCTCGTAATCAAAGATCAGCTCACTCAGTGTGCGAAAGGTGGGTGCCTTGTACATGAGATCCTCACGCCGACTGATGCCCAGTGCCCCATAGCGGCCCCCAAAATTCACTCCCAGCACAATATGGCGGAAGTAGTTCCCTGAGAAGTAGGTTTTGAAGCTGATGGGGAAACGCTCCAGTGTTGGCATGTTGTTGGTGAGGTAACTGTCAATGGTGAAGAGTATTCAGGAAACAGTGGAATGACAAGAAGAGAGGAGAAACCTAACAGGGATCCTTTGCAACATCTCCTAAATATCTGGCCCTGTTTTAACTGGCTAAGTCCAATATTTAGAATGAGGCAAATCTAAATACCAAACTTCACTTATCTCACTTGGGGAAACAAGCCACTCAGCTCCTCCAGCCTGCTCCTTTTGCATGTTGCAAATGGATTTCACAGTGGGAAACCAGAGAATTAATTTGCAAAGCATCACTAAAGTGCACTGAAAGTGAACTGAAAGCTCATCATTCAGAGTGCGCAAAATTTGCCTATTCAGGGACAAGACTCTTTTACCATCAGCCAGCTCCAAAGCTTATGTATTTTGCACAAGGCCTCTTAAACTACTTTTGGGTCAACAGTTTCTTTAGCCAAATACAAGAAGCAGTGGGACATGCTGCCTTTATTTATTTAAAATATTCATAAGCCAGGCTTTCTCCCAGAAAACCAGGGGGCAAATTAAGTGATAAAACTAAGCCAAAAATATAGATAAAAGCAACAAAATAGTATCATAAAACAGCCAAACCATCCAAATGAGTGAGTAGACAATGGCTTTGATCACATGGTAGATTTTGGATGGTATATGGGATTTCTGACAGTGCAGTAGGATCAAGCCTACTGCTGGATAAGCAGGATTGCCTTTTGCCAGATTCAACTGATTAGCCAACTATAGCTTTTCCTGGGCAAAAAATATCTGTCCACTACAAAGCATGCCCTAGGTACATCTAGATTAGACTACTGCAATACACTCTGTGGGGAGCTTCCCTTGACAAATGCTCAGAAACTTCAACTAGTGCAGAACACTGAAGCCAGGATACTGACAAGAGTGGGTTGCAGGGACCATATCACACCCTTCTTGACCCATCTACACTAGCTCCTAATTTGTTACTGAGCCAAGTTTTAGGTGCTGGTGATGACCTTTAAAGCCCTATATGGCCTGGGATCAATATATCAGAACAAGCCCTTAATGCTTTATGAACCTACTTGATTGTTATGGTCATATTCAGGGACCCTATTTCAGATGCCTCCAACTTGTGAGATTAAGACAACCAGCAACCCAGGAGATGACACCAAAACTCTGGTACTCTCTTCCCAGGGAAATTTGTTGGTCTCTTTCTGTTGCCTTTTCCACTAGCAAGTGAAGGCTTTTTGTTTCATTTGGCATTCTCTCTATGATCCCTCCTTCTGAATCAATATTCTTATGTTTTAAATGTATTTTGACTCTATTTTAAAAATGCTTGTAATGATAGGTGCTTAGAAAGGGAGCTGGTTTTATAACATGATTTTATCATGTATGTTTCAAACAGTTAGCCGCCTTGGTGGCTGTTGTAGGAACAGAAAGTTACAGTATAAATCCTGCAAATAAATAAAAGTGCAATAACTTGACATCACTGCCCTGTAAATTCCTGGACCCTGATTCTAGAACTACAGCTTCTGGAGATGGGAAGAACAAAGCCAGTGTAATGGCCTCAGGACAGAGTACATTGCATTTGATGCTGCAGAGGGAGAAATGGCAACATGAACACAAGGCTGCTATTTTTGGTGGCAGCCAGTTGCACTACTATTTGGACGATAGATCCCATTCACGCAAAGGTCCTCCCAATGATATTTGCAAGCAGCAAAAATTGGTGGGACTTGGAAGCAAAATATTCTACCATCTTCAAATGTATTTATTTCTAGCTCCAGTAAGAAGTAGGCCCATCTGTTCGCGTATATCCTTCCTGTCCAAAAGAGATTATGTGTGATCAGCATATAGCAACCCTCCTTTCCAAATACATTTTTCCATCTGGTGGAACAGCACATGAGAGGAAAGCAATCCAAGTGGTCTTAGGTACTGCAGTAGAAAAGCAGCAATAAAACAATAACATTTAAACATCAAGGATGATACAAATTACTGTAAGAGGAAAGGATACATTCCCAGGATCACAGCTTCCAGACACTTGATTGGTAGAGCCTCTTTTGTCATTTCTTTGGCCAGATCCATCAGCCTAAAGGATCAGACAAGGTGTGGAGCAAGAGGATAATCAGAATAACAAAGGGGGGCTTGTGTCAAGCAGAACATGAGGCAAGAGGGTAGGAGACAGAATGGTCTGGTCATGCAAAGACAAAGAAAAAGCCATTTGTTAGAAGCCAGCTCTGTTCCTCAGCATCCCCCCACTCGATAGGGAGACCGTTTCCCCTCCAAGATTCAGCAGCCATTCATCCTCAGTATATATTTGGAATGGTTCCTATTTGAGCCAATGGAGAGGCACTCCTCTAGGTCAGGAGACTGGATGCAGTGTGGTAACTAGGCCTGCAAGAAGCCTGGAGAATTCCAGATGGTTCATCTCCATCTGCGTTGACACTGTAAGCGCCAAAAATGTCTGACGTGCAATGAAAAGACATAATCTATGTCCTTAACAATGAGGGCTTGTCTAATTTAAAAATCTATCCAAGGCCCATGAATTCAAACCTACAATGCCGCTTTGGTGACGAAAGCAGATACTTTGTGCTAACTAACGACTTCTCAGCTGCAGGGAAAGAATCTTGGGCAAATGGTCACGTCTGCTGGGCAGCTGCCTCCAAAGCATCGTTCAGCTTTTGTGTCATGCTTCCTTGGGGAGCCAGATTCCCTGGCCAACTCAGAGCTCAGTCTTGGCACTTGGCCAAACTCAGAAGGGGAAGAGTTCAGAATCACCCCACCCCGGTAGTGAGAGTCATTGCAAGAATACTTACCCCGTCAAAGGCCTGCTTTTCTTGATTTCAAAGAACTGTGTCCCGGTATGATTGTACATGGGGGCAAACTGTTAAGGGCTACATCAGTTGAAAGAGCTGAATGGGCGGGAACAAATACAGAGTCTTCTCAGGTGACGCCATCCTTTCACCAGGGGTAGCCTGTCACACTCTGTCAGCTTAACCTACTTGATAGTGCTGTGAAGGAGAAAAACCTTTTACGTGCTGGCTTGACCTGCTTGAGATAAAACGACCCATCATCAACTGAGTTTCCCTTGTCAATCCTCAGAAATCCATTTTCAGGCTTCACCAGGCTATTTGAGTGGGCTGTTCTTTTGTCTTTAAAAAAGACACAGAGACTCCAGCCTGATATGGAGGTCCTTGTTGTGCTGCCCTGCTAATCAGGCCCATTACAGCAGGGGTAGTCAACCTGTGGTCCCAAGATGTTCATGGAGTACAATTCCCATGAGCCCCTGCCAGCACTCGCTGGCAGGGGCTCATGGGAATTGTAGTCCATGGACATCTGGAGGACCACAGGTTGACTACCCCTGCATTACAGCTTTGGAGGTCCCTAGCAATTAAAAAAACGAGAGAAAACAAAACTAAAGGCACCAAAAGAGTGACAACATCTGTTTCTGGTAACCTGGTCTTTTATCTAATAACCTCTTTTATTTGCTTAAATCTGCATCTCTAAGCTTAGAGAACGTGTTCCACTGTGAGTTTAATAAGGAGGCTGATAAAAGCAAGCTGGGAACTTATCAAATGCCCTCCCCCCAAATGCACAAGGGTCTAAATCTGAGGCCCAGGCCTAATGGTCCTTCTGCCTCTACCCCCTCCCCACACACCATTAGCCCTGCTGCGGGAAGGCCTTCTGTCACCACTTCAGAGGTAATGAGGATGCCTTCTGAACATCTGTTATAGGGTGGGGGAGAGCCCTTGTGAAAGGTTAACATTGCCTCAGTCACACATAGGATGCTGGGATGAGGATCACGGAGAAATCCAGCAGTCAACGTAGGACAGCAACACTACAACAAAACAGCTGGTCCTTTGGGGGAAGAGAGCACATTCCATTTCCCAGTCTGACTGAAACTGCCAGAAATTGTGATCTGTTGGGAAGTCATCTGGCTCTTTCTCCACCCTTCATTCCTGATGTTTTGTCCAAAGGTAAAAAGGATACTGAAGCTCCCTGATATAGCGCTGTATAGCCTCCAGGCGCTCAGGGATAAGGGTGGACAGCTGGAGTGCAGGCACACTTGGTATGGGAATCTGCAGGGGGGGGTAGGGAAGAGCGGGGAGTGTGGAAAGGCAAGATATGAGATCACCAGAAGAGGCATCAACTTGCATACAAAGCCTACACCCAGGCCCGGCATAAAGGCACATGAGATCATCGTTCCACATAACCACATTAAATGACCTTCTTTTTAAACTGCTGGTCACCTGAGGTCAGGCCTGAAGAGACCATTTGTTCTTCTGCTTTCAGACAGTTATGAGAGATTATTTCAAACTCTTAAAGTAGAAAAGAGAGGAAATCAAACACAGGACAAGCGATGAAGCTATAAAATTACAGATACTAGAATTATGAAGAATTAAAGAGAAAGCTCCTTTCATGGTCTCAGCTCAGGGCACTGTCCCTGCTCTCAAGATCAGTCTGGGCTCATTCCTCACGTTAGATAATACACTTTTAATGTAGAAGAAAATTTTCCTGTTCCACACAAGAAAATCCAGTTGCAAAAAGCACACTGAAATTGCATTATCCATTGTGTGCAGATTAGGCCTTGGTTTTCTTGTTGATGGAATGCTCCACTAAATAACCAAGTTCTTTGTTGTCTACAGAACCAGTAAGGGTACCCAGTGGAGTCCTTGGGCAACTGGGAGACAGGTCCTCTCCATATGCAGAAAGCTGAAGCTGAGGCAACTCATCTGTTGCACCAGAATTCAGGAGGGATCTTACCCTCTGTTTACATTCTCAGGCAAATTAGAACCTTGTCTGGAGAAAAGGGAGTGTGAGATGCATCATTAGGTTATTTTAAAGCCAGAATATATGGCAAGCAGCAAGGTTTCAAATTTCTGCATCAGTGATAAGGAACAGTAACAAGTGGATATGCAAGCAGCACAACAGGTCCTTGCAAGCAACGAACATTCCTGGCAATGTAGATGCCCCAACCATGGATATTACACAGCCGTGCCCTGTGGAACAAAGTTGAAATTGGGGTAAGCACCACGCCAAACACTGCAAAACTTGGAAATAACCAAGAATCATGGATGGACATTCCACTGAAATCTATGCAATGTGGGTTATCTGTTTTTGTTTTTTAGGGGATTTTATTATGGGTATTAAATGCTGTCACCCACTACAAGCCACTGCGTGGGAGTGGCGGGCTACAAATAAATAATTAAACAAACAAACAAGGAGGGTCTTGCTGGACTTCTATTTTGCTACAACAGATTAAAATGGCTACCCTACTGGGTCCTTACACACAGTCACAGGGAACAACTTTTAAAGACAAGGAGAATGATGTCTGATGGCTGGTACATTTAGCAGTTATTTCTACAGTAGATGTGCCTGCACACATACACAAAAAGCAGCTGAGATCATAGAACCAGGTGGCAGATGCTTAGAGCTTAAAATTAACAAACCACTCCCCATAATCCCCAAACACAACACAGAAGTGAAGGACCCAAGAGACATCAGGACATTTCTTAAAACTCAGTGCAAATAGTTTGAGGAAGTGAGCCAAAATTTCCCTCATAACAACAGGAGGGAATCCCCAACCCCCAGCACACTAAACATTTGTCACCAACCATCCCTGCAAGAGGAAAAACAGCCTAGCCTCATCTTTATTAAGGTTAATAAAAGTCTAATGGTTCAGTGGCTCTTTATCTTTAATCCACTACTGCCCATCAAGGAAGCATTACTGCTGACAAATTCCCCCCTCCCCTGGACATAAAACCAGCCCTCCAGCCATGGCAACTTTATGTACGCATATTTATGGTATGAAGCATATGACACATAGATCTCCTGCATATATATACTAAATAAGAACCTTGTTCAGGAGATGGCCATCTGCCAACTCCTTAATGTCTGGCTTGCTTCCTATTTTCCTTGTCCTACATTAAGAGCCTTCAGGAGAAATCCAGGAGGTGAAGTTTTTAATCTCAGGGAGCTCTCTCCAATTCTCCTCAAATGGCTATCAGTGGCCATTGCAAGAGACGAAAAGGCGCTGCCTAAAATCTCAGACCTCCTCACTTGCTCCCAGAAATCGTGACTCCTCCCTGGCCCCATTCAATATCCTGGTTAAGAATCACCGAGTTCGTTGCTACCAGCAAAAGCCAGAAGTTGGTGCAGCTGTTAACACTCCCTCACCGGCATTCCCTCTGGAGTTACTCCCAAACAATACACTTAAAGAAAGGGAAGGGGGGATTCCCCTGCTGTAACTAGCCCCCCACCTAGGCAATTAGACTGTGGGGGAATTCAGCATTCACAGAACTGGGCCTGGAGCCCAGATTGGGTGAGAGTTTCCTTCACATCCAAGACTCCAGCCTCCTCCATCAGTCCAAAGGGATATGTGTGCACATGCCCAGCAGGAAGAGCAGTGTGTCTCCCTCCTTTCAGAGATAAGAGGACATGCACTGTTAGTGCTGCACTGGGATTGCACTGGAATACTGTCCTGCCGCAAATTCTTCTTCCTGAGGTGCCTGGCCACAAGCTTGAAATTAGTAGATGTAAGTAATGGCTAGAAAGGGGGAAGAGAGTTTTTTAATAGCACGTTGTTTGTACATCTGGAGGTGGTGATGGAAAGGGCCATAAAGGCACAGCTGACTTATGGTGATCCTTCATGGGGTCGGGGTGGTTGGCCTTTACTTGCCTCTGCATTGCAACCTTGCATTTCCTTAGTGGTGTCCCATTCAAAATCTCAACTAGGGCTGACCCGGGCTGGCTTAGCTTCCAAGATCTGATGAAATCAGACTGGCCTGGGCTTTTAAGGTCAGGATATTCAGTAAGATCAATTCTGTAGCTACAAAGAGACCCCAGGAATTCAGCAGCCCCCCAGCAGCAAGCCACCAGAGGGAGAGTCAACCTTTCCACATAGCAGTCACTACCAAGGCACAGCTGGTCTCCCAACAGAAGCTTCAAATAAAAGCCTGTCAAAGATTAGGACTCATTTCAACACACCTGAAAACAGAAAGGGAGTCTTTCATGCGGTTGAGTGATCATCACATGAAGGTAAAAAGTTCCCTGCTGGATCAAACCATCTAGTCCAGAATCCTGTCTCACACAGGGGGCAGCCAGTTCCTCTGGAGTAGCGATCCCCAACCTGTGGGATGCGGACCACATGTGGTCCTTCGACTAATTGGAGGTGGGCCCCGAAGGACGCCTTCTCTCCCCCCCCGGCCCTTTATTTCTCCCCCCCCCCAGCCCTTTACAACACACTTCATTGCTGTGGCGTGTCTGTATCTTATTTTGAAGGGATGTTTAAACAGTACCATAGCGATCAGAGAGCGCTAGGGCAGTGGTTAAGAGTAGAGGAGTAAACTACCCCCCCCCCACCGGGCCTCATTAAAAGGCGTTGAGTGGTCCCCGGTGATAAAAAGGTTGGGGACCACTGCTCTAGAGGACCAAAAAAAGAGCACAGAGCAGCCTTTTTCAGTCTTTTGGCCATGGAGGTACCACTGAAATATTTTTCAGGCTTCAAGGTACCAGGAAGTGAGGTCACCTGGCCCTGCCTCTCTGCCATACCTTCAGAAGCAAGAGGATCTGTAAGTGGCAAAGGTTGAAACAGCTAGGTCCCCTCCCCTTCCCACCACCTCCAGACCCATCGTTAGCCACTTTGGGAGGGGGCAGGTCAACTTGCCCAATTCAGGATAGAATTTTAAAAAATGTAGCCCTCTTTTTCTTTCCTCTTTGCTTGGAGCCAAAAATGGCGCACACAGCCACCTCCCCCCCTCCCAATGCAATGGTACTGCTGAGGAGCCTTTGCAGTCCCGTCTGATACTGTGGTACTGTGGCTGGGAAACCCTGGCATAGAGGCTGAGAATTTCCCTCGATATTGCCTCCTGGCACCAGTCTTCAGAGATTGACTGCCTCTGAATGTGGAGGTTCCTTTTAGTCACCACAGTTGGTAGCCACTGATAGACCACAGAGCTGTCTAATCCCCTTTCAATGTTTCCCATGCCTGTGGCTGTCACTGCGTCCCCTGGCAGCAAAGTCCACATTTTCATCACTGGCCATGGAAAGTGGGATTTCCTTTTGTCTGTTCTGAACCTATTGTCCATTGACTGCACTGGATGCCCTCAATTCAGTATTTTAGTAGAGGTGGGAAAAGTCCTCTCTGTGGTCCCTAACCCATGCATACATCTTCATCCTGTCCCTCCCACAGAGACACTACCACTCAGTCATCTCTCCTCTAAACTGAAAAGTCCTGGACACTTCAGCCTTTTCTCAGAAGGGAAGCTGCTCCAAGCCCCTGATCATCTTGGCCACCCTCCTCTGTGCTTTTTCAAACTCTGCAATATCCTTTTTGAGATGCCGTGACCAGAACAGTATTCCAAATCAGGCTGCACCACAGAACCAGCAATGCACGGTCACTGTCCAAAAGGCAGTACTAGGACATAAATGGGTCCAGAGCAGCAGTTTTCAAAGGCAATGGCTGCTGGTCAGTCTACTTCAGAGACGGTATGCAAAGCAACACCACACGGTTCACATTCCTCAAGAGGAGGCCTAATGAAATCACTCTTTGTTTCCTGCCACCCCCACAGTTTTTGCAGTGCAGACAACCAGAGTCATAAATGTGTATGCGAATTACTGGCACTGGGCTAGCAGCCTGGCCAAACATTCATATTTGACTCAGAATCAGGGCTGGATGCAATTCAGTCACAGAACAATGATTGCTGTTGGGCTTTGGAGCTCTGGAGGCCTGGCAGATCTGCAGTGTTCTGTGCCTTCAAACAGCAGAGTACAAAACCTCAAAACTTCTGGTGGATGAAGGGGTGATAAAGCTTGACAGAAATGCTCAAGGACAGTTACCTCCTGTACAAAGAGTGGTGGATAAATTTCTTATGTTAAGCAATAAAGCCAAGCAAAAATGGGGGATGGTTTCATGCCCCTTGCAATGTTGCCCTAAGTAGCACAGAACACAGACTTCATTAGGGTGCAGTGATTTGAGTGTCAAAACAGGACTGAGAAGACCCACATTCAACTCTCCAATCAGTCATGAAGCTTAGTAGGTAAGACTTTGGACTTGCTATTCCCTCTCAGACTAACCTGCCTTACCTCACAGGGAGGATAAAATGATGGGGAAGAATCACAGAGTTGGTACCTCCAGGGTCATCTAGTCCAACCCCCTGCACAATACAGAAACTCACACCTACCTGCCCACCTACAGTGACCCCAGTTTCATATCCAAGTGATCCACCTCACCAAAAATCTCTAGAATCCAGCCTGGTCTGGAGAAAATTCACCTACCATTCCACAGTGGTGATCAGCAATTCCCAGGGTATGCAACGAAAGTCCACAAGACAAAAAGTGGTACAACCCTTCCTACCCCCCACTCACCATCTGCCTGTTCATAAAATCAGCATTTCTGTCAGATGACCACCTAGTCTCTACTGAAAAACTTACAAAGAAGGAGAACCCATCACCTCCCGAGGAAGCCTGTTCAAAGAAGGAACCACTCTGTCAGGAACTTCTTCCACATGTGTAGCCAAAAATTCTTTTGAATTAATTTCAAACCATTGGCTCTGGTCAGACCTTCTGGGACAACAGAAAACAACTCTGCTCCATCTTCTATATGACAGCCCTTCAAGTATTTGAAGATGGTTATCATATCACGTCTTAGTCGTCTGCTCTCCAGGCTAAACAGACCAAGCTCCCTCAACCTTTCCTCATACAACTAGGTCTCCAATCACCTCTCTATCTTCATAGCCCTCCTCTCGACACACTCCAGTTTCTCTACATATTTCTTCAGTTGTGGTGCCCAAAACTGAACACAGTACTCCAAGTGAGGGCTTGCCGGAGCAGAGAAAAGTGGTAACATCACTTAATGTGATCTGGACGCTATACATCTTGTAATATAGCCCAAAATTCCATTTGCCTTTTTAGCCATCGAGTCACACTGTTGACACATGTTCAGTGTATGGTCTACTAAGACTCCCAGATCCTTTTCACACATACTACTGCCATGACAAGTCTCACACATCCTACACTGATGCATCTGATTTTTCCTACCTAAATGAACAATTTTAGATTTATCCCTATTGAAGTTCATTTTATTCGTTTTAGCCCAGTTTTCTAGCCTGTCAAGATCATACTATATTCTGTCTTTTGGTATGTTTGCGATGTCTCTCAGTTCAGTGTCATCTACAAATTTAATAAGCACCCCCTCTATTCCTTCATCCAAATCATTTATAAATATGTTGAACAACACAGGGCCCAGGACAGATCCCTGAGGCTTGATGAACAATTTACAAGCATCCTTTGGGTGCAATCTGTCAACCAGTTCTCAATCTATCTAACAGTAATAGGACCCATACCACATTTTATCAACTTGTCAATAAGAATTTTATGTATAACCCTATCAATAGCCTTACTCAAATCAAGGTAAACTTTGTCCACAGCTTTCCCATGATCTAGCAAATTAGTTATTTTCTCAAAAAAAGAGATTAGATCAGTCTGACATGACTATTCTTGTGAAAACCATGTAGACTTTTAGTAATTACAGCCATCTGCTATAGCTGCTCAAGGACCAACTGTTTGATGATCTGTACTAAAATTTTGCCAGCTATAGATGTCAAGCTGATGGGTCTGCAATTACCCAGATCCTCCTTTTTCCCATTCTTGAAGATGGGGACATTTGCCCACCTCCAATCTTCTGGCACTTCACCTGTTCTCCAAGAATTGTCAAAAATAATGGACAGAGGCTCAGAAATTACATCTGCAAGGAGGATGTGGTTTTGTATAAGGGAACTAGGTGTTACGTCACTTCTTTGTCCCCGCAATGGTCCTACCATGTCCCTATTATTTTTCCTGAATATAACTAAAGAACCTTGTTTTGTTGTTTTTAGCATTTCTTACAAGCCTAAGCTCATACTGAACTTTGACTTTTCTAACACTCTCCCTACAAGCCTGGATTGTTTATATTCCTCCTTGGTTATAAGGTCCTCATTCCATTTCTTAAATGAGTCTTTTTTATTACTCAATTCTTTTGAAAGCTGTTTATGGAGCAACCCTGGTTTCTTTAGGTTCCTCCCAGTTTTCCTTTTCAAGGGAATTGTTTGAGATTGTGCCTTCAGTACTTCACTTTTGAGAAACTCCCAACCTTCTTGGACTTCTATCTTAAGTTTTTCTGACCACAGGATTCTACTCAACGTAACTTTAAGTTTGTTAAAATTTGCTCTCCTGAAGTCCAGTCTGTATGTGTTACTACGTACAGCTTGTCTCTTTCCCAAGATCATAAAGTCCAAAATCACATGGTCACTACAACCAAGTGTGCCCACAACTTTTACCTTGTCAATCAGTTCTTCCCTATTAGTGAGAATCAAATCTAAAATAGCAGATCTCCTACTTGTCTCTTCCACTCTCTTGGAAATGAAGTTGTCAGCAAGAAAAGTCAATAATTTATTGGACTTTCATTTTTACCAAGAACCATGGATGCTATTCTGAGTATCTTGCAGGAGAAGGGTGGGATAAAAGGGTAATATAACCATCTCTGCAATGCAGTGCTATTCATGGATAAGCTTCTTTCGAAGTGCGCCTTAACGAGTCCTCTATGACAGAGCTGGGTTATGAGCTATATGTTGGAAGAAGAAAACAGAGCTGCAAAGGAGGAGGTAGATTTTGATTAATTTCTGCCCTGCTGGATACACTAATCAGTCTGTCCTGTGGTGCCATCTGTCCTTGTGCTGAAGCTGCCTGGGGATCTAATGATGGGGAATCAAACCCGGTTCTCCAGATGAGAGTCTTCCACTCTTAACCACTACCCCACACTTGCAGTCATGCTGTATGTACAATCAAGCCCCTAAGCAAAAAGTACTTGAACAACCAATGCAATGAAAACTAGATGCTCTGCTTCAGACATGCTGGTGCCATAGAACTCATTGTGGCCATAGGGGAGAGTGAAAAAGGTCAGATCATGCATGGCACATCATTTGTGCATGGTGAGGATGGCAGCTGAGAAGAGGTTGTGCCTCAGTGGCAGACCATCAGCTTTGCATAACAGATGGTCCCCAGTTCCATCTCTGGCTTCCCCAGTTAATGGGATCAGGCAGTGCATTATGGTGAAAAGCCTCTACCCGAGACCTTGGAAAGCCAACGCGAGCCAGAGTAGGCCATCCTGACTTTGATAGACCAGTGGTCTGATTTGACTTAAGGCGGCCTCATCATCTAGGTGTGTCCAAGCCCTCTCTTTCAGGAGTTTTCCCAGTGGTGTGCTTCAAATCCTCCAGAACCACATGGGTGGGTGGGCCACATGGTTCCGACAAATGGCTTGTTGCACAAGAGCATTTTCAAGCAGCTCCCCAGGCTGCAAGCTTCATGTAGTTAAGTGGCAGATGGTTAGTGCTTTTGCCCTGTACCAAACAACTGTGAATAACAGGCTTCTCTTTCTCCATTTTAGTGGTGCTAGGTTCCCATCTGCCCTAACTCTCCCCAGAGACACTCCCTCTCTCCTTGCCCACCCAGCACAACCATCTGGCATTGCTCCTAGTTACACAAGGGGATAAAAATCTTCCCCAATTACACACTCCCATTGACCTTTACTATTGCAACATTTTTAAATAGTTTCTAACAAGGCTGTCACAAACAGGATAAATACACTACATTACAGAGGGAAGCAATATCGAGGTGTGGATTTATACCTCTTCCTGCTACCTGTGAAGAAATTTGTCACCTACAACAACATCTATAGCCCTTTAGCATTACCACCACGTAGTAGAATGGCAACCACGAGCGGAAGGGTGCTTTAAAATCATGGGCATGCAAAACACGGCCAGCTTGGTGTGAAGAGTTAGGATCTGGCAGAGCCAGGGTCAAATCCCTACTTGTGCTATGGAAACTTGCTGGGCAACCTTGGGCTACTCCCACATGCTGCCTTACAGGGTTACTGTGAGAATAACATGAGAAGAGAATGAGGCACACCACCCTGAGCTCCTTGGTGAATGAAAGGGAAAATAACATGTACTCGGTACAAATATTTCTTCAAATGCTTCTGTGTCTGCTTGACCAAACACTGGGACTGCTGAGAAGAAGACAGTATAATCTAGTTGACCAAGACTCATCTCCACTGGTTTGGGAGATTAGATATTGCCCTCTCAGCTTTGATACACAGTTGCTATTCTGGCAGCTCCGTCTCCTTACATGCTTCCAGGTGGTTCCATCCATGCCGTGAAGCAGGTTCAAGCCACTGAAGAGATCATGTCTCAACGACAGTGTTTAAGGTCCCACCAGCCACTTCCCTTCAGAGCAGAGAGGTGTTCTCAGTCTGTACTTGGGATGTGGGAGGAGCTCCTGGCTCCCAGACTCTGTTCCACCCAATGAAAGAGGCACATGGAAGGTCAAACTAGATGTCCTACCTGCAAGGGCCAGATCCTGATGGGGCCTGTGGCACAGTGGGAAAAGGGGATCTGTCTTTGCAAGCGCTGAAACGGTCATTTGTAATGCCTAGTTTGGCCCTGAGCCTTAAAAGATGAGAAAAAGGAGCTTTCCAACACAGCAGCCTATGGAACTGCAGTGACCCACACTGAACAGTGGCTGAAAGCAAAATACCTGGCAAGACCATGTATAATGTAAGTGTCCCATGAAGATGCTGAAAGAGTTCATAGAATTCTGGAAGAAGATCAAAACAGATGCCAGAAATAAATCAAGAGTCTGGGGGTACCCTAAAGCCCAACAAAACTTATTCCAGCATAAACATACTTTATCAGATGCGTGAAATGCTCATTCATGTGCCACAGGGACAGCTCATGCACTTCATGAACTAAACTCCAGCTCAGGAAAACTTATGTTACAAAAAGGTATTTTTTAAGCCTTTAGGGTGCCACGAGACTTCTGCTTTATTTTGCTGCTACAGACTAATAATTTCACCCCCTGGAAAATCCGCCTAACCCACCTTTTAGACATGTGGACTTCACGGGTATTTTACAAGCAGGATCATTGCAGTGTTAGGAAATACAGAAGAGCTCCCCAGCCCCATCTCTTCCTTCCACAGCCCCAAAGCCCTGCACCCAGATAAGCCTATTCACACAGCTCCCGTGAAAGTTATTTCCCCCTCATTTCTATTCTAGATGGCCACAAGGAGCACAAGCTTCAGTTATTTTCCTGGCACAGCCCCTGACACCCTCACCTTGCAAAACCTGAGAACTGGCCTGACTATTTAAAAACTGACCAGGGCTATCAGAGGCAACTCAGCTTACTTCAGCATTTCATTGATGAAACAAACAGGGGTATGTTCTTCATTAGAATCCATCTTGTTCTGGTCTAAATGACTGTAAATAGTGTTTGTTTGTTTGTTTGTCATTAGAATCCATAGTATTCCTGAGATAACTAATGTTATTGCACCCTGGTGACTCAGAGTCTCCACACACGTACATTCCAAAGAGCCACAGAGGAGAAATGCTGTGTACAGCCTCTCAGAGGTACAGAGCATCATCCACAGCACTGTCATCCCAAAGCCCTTGCCATTTTTCATTCCTTCCCTGGAAGCTTGGCTGGTAAATGTGCCCAGCGGTTCACTTCTCCCATCTCCCCCTCCAGTTTTCTCACCTTGGGTAGGTCGGTGGCCCCTCGGATCCTGAGGGCTACCTTTTCTCCCTCGGGGTGGATCTTGGCCACATGTTTCCACATCCTCTCCCAGGTGGCCACCTCAATGGGGAGCCCTCCTCGGTTCACGAAGAAGGGGACTCCACCATCACGGAGGTCTTCGTCCCCATCTTCTTCTGGCTCCTCTTCTCTCTGCGCAACCCCTTCGCTCGCCTCAGACCTCCTCACCACAGCCGCGCTGCCGCCATCCTCTCGGCCACCTGACATCCCAGCATCCATCAAGCGGACCTTCTCTGGCTCACAGCAGGGCCCTGCCTGGCCTCCTCAGGTTGTTGGGGAAGAAGCCATGGCAGGCAGAGAGAGAAATAGAGCAGGCCCATTCAGAAAGCAAAGCAACAAAGGGTGTGGTTCCTTCACACCACCAAGGTTTGTATTTCAAGAAGCAGCTGTTGCTTCAAGAAGGTGAAGAACTCAGAAGAGCTCAGGAAGAATTATGGAAATGATGGGAGATTTCTTTTTTTAAAGGGGGGGGGGGATTCAGGTAGCTTACTCACCCCCCCCCCCCCATCAAGTCAGCAGAACTAAGGCGAAGTCCCCCGTGTGGATGTGAAGGGAAAGCCCAGAGCAGGGCGTGGGAGAAACCGGCCCTGGTCCCGCAGAGGGAGGCAGGCAGGGAGGCAGGCCAGGCTTCTCAGGAAGGGCTCCTACTCACCTACTGGGGCATCGCCAATGGTGAGAGGCGCCGGGCATCCCCAGACGAGCAACAGGGAAAGACCCGCGGGCAGGAAAGCGCCGCCGCTTGCAGGCCCCCTCTCCTCCGACGGCGGCCACAGGAGAGGCGAGCGCGAGAAGGTCGAGGCACCGGGCGAGAGAGAGACTGACTGGCGGGCGAGGCGGGGGCCAGTGGCCGGGCACCTCCGGGCGTCTTTCTGAGCGGCGAGCCCTGTCTGCCAGCCAGCCTGCCTGCTTGCCTGCTTGGTTGCCCGCGGCCGCCCAGGCGAGCGCAAGAGCGGGTCACAATGCGCGGGGCGCTGCCGGGGAAGGCGCGCAGGCGAGGCGGGCGGGCGGGCGGGCGGGGCTGCAGCTGCTCTCCGGAGATAGGGACCCGAACGCGTCTTCCCCGGCAGCCCCGTTAGCTTTGCGGGCGCGCCAGACAGACAAAGGCCCGCCCAGTCGCAGGCGGCGGCTCGCTCCGCCGCGGGGCGAGGCAAAGGAGGAGCCGGCCGGGCAGATGCTGCGGGCGAGCCACAAAGCCGCCGGGCCGGCCGCTGAGGAAGGCGCGCGGCGTCCTGCGAGCCGTCCGGGCAGCTCCTCCGGGCCCAGCAAGCACAGGAGCCGGCCTGGGGCTTCGGCGCCCGGGGGCTGCACGGGGGGCAGTCGCCGCTGATTCTCCCCCCATGCCAGGAGCCGAACGCTCGGCGCGCATGCGTCTCTTCCGCCCGACTGGGGCTAGTTAAAGGGACAGCGACACCCCCCCCCCCCCGGTCGGGTGGCCTGCAGCCTGGGCGCGTAGAGGCCGGGGCGGGAGAGGCGCTCGCTCTGCCGCCTGAACTTGCTCGGGAGCATCGCCGCTTGACCCAGCTGCTGGGCGCTGGTTGTGAAAGGCACTCTGCACAGACTCAAAAGCACTCTTGTCCATGCCTCCTTCTGGCACGGGGAACACGTCGCAGCCCTGGGGAGGCTTGACTCAAGTTAAGTCCTGGCGGACATACCTGTCGTGAAATGCTTAATGTTACTCACCGGGAATCAGTTCTGACCTACATTGACCGACACTCAAGATGCAGAAGCCATGCTCAAGTAGGTGGTGTCCATGGGGAAAGCGCAACCATGAGGAACAGACTCAGACATAACACCAAGGCCAGATCTGTGACTGGTCACTTACCCTGGAGTTGGTTGTCATGCTGACATACACCAAAGTGGAATTGATTCATTATAGTCCACATTTTTAATGATTTCATGTCATGTCTGCAACAAATGCAATCACCATCCAAGACTTTTGTGCAACAGTTTATAAGCAATGGTGATTATTCAGGACAACTTATTCCGCACAACTTAAATGTAGCCGAAGTCTTAACTTTTATAAACGCTATTAATTTAACGATCCGCATGATGTAATAAACAAACCGTAAAACTCCTGCCAAACTCCAGCAACAATTGGAATTTTATAGCGCTTAGGGGGAAATCCAGAAAAGTGGATTCCGCCTGAAAAAAACGCTACACTTCTGAGCACAAGCCGCAACACATCAGTGAAAGACGTGCATTCTCAAAATAGTGGTAGAAAGAATATCCCTCCTTAGCTCTCGCGCCGAGCTTCCTGAGACGCAATCACCATCTTTTCCCCCTTAAACCGGCGAAAGCAACGAATAAGCGAGGCTTCTTCAGCTGAAGTCCCTCCACAGAAGTGCTTAACAGTAAAACAAAGCTCCTTTCTGCAATTGTCTTTAAAGTTTCCATGCACAATACAGCCGCCTGTTTGACACTGCCCGTAATTTCGGCCAGAAATTGCACCCATGGGGGGGGGGGGTTTACTTGAAGAGTGTGTAACAATTAAGTGCCAGCTCCTACGCCAGTGAAAAAGGTCTTTCTAAGACATTGAATGAACAAATATTCATTGCTACTAGTTTTTAGGATTTTAAAAAACAGTTTTTATAGGGAAAGAAGCTTTTCGGGAGCACAAACACAACAGTTCATTGGCTGTTCTGTCTGATTGACGGCCAGGGATGAGAAAAAGCGTGAAAAAATATCGCCTCCTTTATTGAGATTCCGGTGAGATCAGAAACTTGTGGGGAATGAATGGACCGCTACTGGGACTTCAATATTCCACTAGAATTGAAGGTGTGCGGAATGACGACATTCCACTATTAATATAGTGTTTCTACATACTGCAAACATTTAGCAATATTGGTCATTTTGCGGAATGGCCCTCAGTATTCCCCCCCCCCATAATTTTAAAATAAATACACATACATATAGGCAGTTTTTATAAACTGCAAAATAAATTTAATACAAGATGCAAATTATATATAGCATGAATTAACTTACTTTATCCATTGAAGCTATATGAAAGGATATCCAGGTGCACATTTCACAGTCAATGCAAATCATCTCCCCCCCCCCCCCCGGTCCCCCAGCTAGTCCTTTAAGTACAAAAAGGGTCCTGATTGGTTTTAGAATCATTATACCATATTTGAGTGTATCTTCAATTGGGGCATAGTCCAGTTGGATTCTCACCCACTAGTTGACAACCAATAATAGCACCCCTTGGCAAAATAATGTCAGAAAGTGCCTACGCTACTGCTGATCATGCAGACCAACAGTACCTGAATGGGGGGGGGGGGTTCTGAAGTGTCTGCTTTCAAGACAACATTGTGAATATAAAACTGGTGCATCTTTTCATGTACTCATCATCTACTTTGAGCCATAAGATCACCTTTTAAAAAGCACTGCTGTGTAGGATGCTGATACTGTTTTAGGTAATACATGTTCATTATTATTTAATTCTACTGCTAAAGAATCCCTCTCCCTAAATTCAGCTTCTTTGGGAAGCAGCAGCAACATAGGAATGAGAGCTTTTGAAAGTGTTCTGCTAGAATCCACAGATCTAATTCCTGCACTGAAATTCTCTGACATAACTGAGCTTCTGTGGAACAGCTTAAATTCCTGCCACCTAGCGTTCAGTTCCAGTGTCAAGGAAAATGAAGGCTTTCAGAGGAATCATGGGTAAGAGATGGCAACTTCCCTAATCCTTGGATCAAACAGCTTTCTTATTTGTTTTATGCCCCATTATACAGCAAAAGGAGAATCAAAGCAATTGACAACATAATTGTATTTATTTATTCTTTCGATATCTATCCCACCACTTTCGTAGATTCATGGTGGGTTACATAAAACAGATAAAATCCCCCATAAAACTAATCAAAACCCATTAACAAGCATAAAACAAAAGAAAGGGGCTTAGTCCCCATTCCTCCACCATCTTCAGACAATTACCACAGGGTAGGGTCTCACATGATGATGCAGAGTTGACCAGAGAAGGGGCCACAGTTGTTCCTGACCATGGCCTTAACCAAAGACCTGGCAGAAGAGGTCCATTTTGCAATGCGAAAGTTAGGCAGCTCTATCAGGGTCCTTAGCTCTTTGAGGAGCTCATTCCACCAGATGGGGGCCAGGACCAAAAAGGCTCTGGCCTGGGTCAAGGCCAGGAGTGCTTCCTTGAGGCCAGGTACCACATGCAAATTAGCATCCATAGAGTGAAGAACCCTGTAGGGGGCATAAGGAGACAAGCAGTCCTTCAGACAGGCAAGGCCCAAGCTGCGGATTGCCTTGCAGGTTAATACCAGCACCTTGAATCTGTCCGGGCCACAACTGGCAACCAATGCAGCTGCCTCAGCACAGGCTGGATATGGGTCCTCTAAGATGTACCTGTGAGGATCCTAGCAGCTTTGCATCTGGGCCAAAGTCAAGGGCAGGCCCATACAGAGTGAGTTACAGAAGTTTAAGCTAGAGGTGACCATTGCATGGATCACTGTAGCTAGATAGTCTGAGGGCAGGTAGGGCACTAGTAGCCTTGCCTGGCAAAGATTTGAAATGTAAAACTAGATTTTAAAAGTTGGCTTAAGCTCTTATAAGTGCTGATGCTCTGTTCAGTTACAAGGTGAGTCTCTCTCTCTCTCTCTCTCTCTCTCTCTCTCTCTCTCTCTCTCTCTCTCTCTCTCTCTCTCTCTCTCTCTCTCTCTCTCTGTCTGTCTGGCAACAAAGTTAAGCGATTTCCCCATCAAAGACAATGACTCTGTACAGACCAAACTAGGAAGACAAGGTTTGAAGTCAAGTGTCTAATCCCAAATTTGTTCGCTGCCTTCCCAGAAGTGACTCCATCATTCATAATTCATTAAGCCTGTTGACTGGAAGTGCAGATTTCAAGAATCTTAGAGGCATTTGCTAAATATTATTATTATTAGTTAGTTTAAAAGCCTGTTTTACCTTGTGTTATTCACAGCTGACTTGTAGAGCCACCTAGTGGCAAGTTGGCAACTGGAGAATTTTTAGAGAAGGAACCAAGTAAGTGTTTAATTGGAGCCGTAGCTGCTTTTCCAAGAACAATGCTTCAGTCATCAAAGGTGTGCACAGGTGGTCCTAGCCAATGGGCAACAGGGAGGAATTGCCCTAGAAAAAAGAAGACAAGTTGTTTTTTATATATCACTTTTCACTGCCTGAAGGAATCTCAAAGCAGCTTACAGTCGCCTTCCCTTTCCTCTCCCCATGACAGGCACCCTGTGAGGTGGGTGAGGCTGAGAGAGTCCTGATATTACTGCTTGGTTAGAACACCTTTATCAGTGTTGTGGCGAGCCCAAGGTCACCCAGCTGGCTGTATGTGGAGGAGGAGGAGGAGCGGGGAATCAGACCCGGCTCACCGGATTGGAAGCTGCTGCTCTTAACTACTACACAATCTAGGCCCCATGCGTGTGTGTGTGTGGGTCAAGTCTGACCAACCGTATTCCTGCTTTCTTATAGAGGGATTGGAATGTTACATGGAGCGTGTTGTATTATTATATTTTTAAAGGAAGATATGTAAAGAAACAATTTTCTCTGGCAATGTACAACAACACTCTATAATATTTTGTGATAGACATCCATAATTTACGAGTTAATTTATTTAAAACATGTATGAGCTGCCTTTCTAGCTTACAAAACTCAAGGTGGTTTACAATGCAAACAAAACAATAACAATAAAATACATGGTAAACACCATTTAGAATCACAATTTAAGACATTCAATGATTTTTAAAAACTACATTATTCAAATGCTATCCTAAATAAAACAATTTTTACGTGGTTTCTAAAAAGTGAAAGGGGGCTAGGCATACCTTCCTGGGGGAAGTTCCATAATTGTGGGGCTGCCACCAAAGAGGCCCTCTCTTATGTGCCCATCAGACATGTTTCTTTGGTGGGAGTGGGACAGTCAGGACAAGAGGACCTCTCTCTGTGATCTTCATCCCTGGGCAGGAAGATATGGGAGAAGATGGTCCTTCAGATATCCTGCCTCCAAGCCAGGTTGAGCTTTAAAGTCAAAACCAACACCTTAAATTGGGCTCAGGAACGAAACTGTAGCCATGGTAAGTGCTCTTGTCTTGACAGCAGGCATTGACCTGCGGTGTAGCAGTAGAATTCTGCACTAGCTGCAGCCTCCAAACATTCTCCAAGGAGAGCTCCAGCCATTGCAATAGTCCAGGGTAGAGGAGGTATGGATCACTGTGGCTACACCTAGCTAAACCAGGCACGGGCACAATGGATGCACCAACTGAAGCTGGGCAAAAGTATTCTGAGTCACTGCAACCGCCTGGTTTTCTGAGGGGACTACTGTGTTGAGTAGGGATGGACACTGAATAAAAATCTGGTACTCTTCAGAGTTGGCTCAAGTCGATTTGGCTGAATCCGAATCACCTGAATCAATGGTTCAGTATAGCAAGTGGACAATTCAGATGCAACCAAATCAATTCGGCACCATTAAAGTCAATGGAAAATCTTGCCCATGAAAATGGCCGCCTCCACTCTGCCTCGACTGTTCTGCACCTGCACATGCCACCCCTGCGCCTGCGTGCGCTGCCCCTGCCCCTGCCCCTGCCCCTGCCCCTGCCCCCGCCACCACCGCAGTTGGGGTCACAGCAGTAAGAAGGTTGAGATCTGCTGCCATAGCACATATTGTACTTAAACAAACACTTATAATAATGTGTGTGTTTTAAAAACATAATAGTTAAAGATGGCTTTAATTGTCATGGAAAGGATCGCAGCAATCACACCATCATTGTCTGAATGTGGCATTCATCAGGGTTAATGCAAGCACTGTACCCGTTATACTAACCACAAATACCTAATTTGTACAGCAGAGCCATCTTGCTCTGGATCATGATTTTCTTGCCTTATGCTCCTTGGTATATCCTTACCATTGTTCTCTCTAATATTTCAGAAAAGCCCCTGTGGGTGGAGTGCCTGTGCTTCCACAAACATGTGCCAATCCAGATGTTCCCAGCAAAGCTGGGTGCAGCCAGATTGGGCTGGACCCTGGAGCACCTGCCTCCAGGATCCGGCCGTGAGGCGCACAGCCAGCCTTGTGGCCAAATGCTGCCTGGCTACCGAGGATGGCGTTCCTCCACTGCCCTGCCTTGGCTGCTGGCCCACCATGCCTGCCAGTGGCCATGGCAGGCCAGCCACCTCTGGAGATGTAGCCCCAACCTCCAACACATGCCACAACACCCAGCTGCCTTGCCCTTGCCCCAGCCGGCAGAATGACGCACAGCTCCAGTGCCGCGCACCAGCCTGCCCGTCTCTGGATGCCTCACCCCAGCTGCAAGCTGCCACACACTCCCCACCAGCCACCGATGCCTGCCCAGCCCATTGCCACCCCCTTCCGCCAGTGGGGGGCTGTGGTGGTGGGAAGGTGGGAGGCGGTGTGGAGGCGGTGCCAGCAGCAGCCGTAGTAAGGGGCCAGGAGGGGAGGCCAGACTCCCTGTGCACCCGCCATGTCCCACCCTCCAAGCACCTCCCCGCTAGCGCCTGCTGCATTTTCATGTGCAGTGAGCTTTTTACCCAGTTGTCTATAAAGTGGACTAGGAGGTGGATTGACTAACTCATGAGCAGGAACTGGAACAATCCAGCTCACTTTTATGCTTAGCCTAACCCAATTCTGTGTCCTGCAGCCTCCATCACACATGGCTTTTGTCCCTGCAGGTCCCAGCATGCCCAGCTTGGCTTCTTCATGGCCAAAGGGCATGTTTATTTCACCATCAGAAAGCCGGTTGTATCCAACCCAAGAACCTTTGGAACATCTCCCAGTTTTCCCCTGGGACAAACACCGGCTTTTGTTGCTTGGAAAATTGCCTGGTATAAAACAGCCAGCTTGCTGTAGTGGTTAGGAGCACCGACCTCTAATCTGGTGAGCCAGTTCAATTCTGCACTCCCCCACATGCAGTCAGCTGGGTGACCTTTGGCTTCCCACAGCACTGATAAAGCTGTTCTGACCGAGCAGTAGTATCAGGGCTTTCTCAGCCTCACCCACCTCACAGGGTGTCTGTGGTGGGGAGAGGAAACGGAGGGTGACTGTAAGCCACTTTGAGCCTCCTTCGAGTAGAGAAAAGCGGCATATGAGAACCAATGCTGCTACTTCTACTTTTCAGAAGTACTGCCTGAATAAGTTTGATTTTCAACAGCTGCAGTTAGATTGGGTAATTTCAAACTTAAAAAAAAATGTTGAATATCATTTTAGTTCGGCAATTCATTTTCTATGTTGCAGGGTTATTTTTTACAATGTCATTAATTGCTCCAAATACAAGGGCTGGATAGAAATTGAAATAAATCTAATAATCTAAATAAAATCTAAAAGAAAGAAATGCAAGAAGTAGTTTAAAGTTTCTGAATTATCAGGAACTGTCAAACACTGTTACTGTCAACAGTTATTTCACTGTAACCCTGGGTTGTTTTTTTTTTTAGCTTTAGGGGTCTAAAGCAAGGCAAACAATGCACAATAGACCTCTTTTCCTGCAGGAATGCCTGCTTGGGCAGGCTCTAACAGAGCAGTCGAGAAATGATCCCTATGATCTATCTGTTGTTGTTGCTGAGAAAACAGTCCCACAGAGGTTAATTATGGTTACTGCAGCCCAAGAAATGGTATGGGTGTGCCACTGCTGATAATAAGTGCTCTGATAATGACCCCTGGAGCCCCAAACTTGGTGCACACACATGTGAACATACATTGGTTCATCAATACAATATCTCTCCAGGGTCCTTCACATCATCTACTACCTGATCCTTTTATCTGGATGTGCCCTAGGACTGAACCTGAGACCTTCTGTGTGGAAAGCAGAGGCTCTTCCATGCTGCTCCCCAAAACCAGCAGCCTCAGACCCTCTAAAAACCCCACTCATGAGCTGTCATAGCTGTAAGAACAGCCTTGAAAAATAGAAATGCATATGACTGGGGCAGCAATCCAAAGCCACTTTCTGTATACGTGGGTGGTGGGGCAAACAGTGCGAATCGGACAAGATCCAATGCTCTTCCTTCTCAATGGATGGCTACATCAAAAACAAGCCACTATAGCTTGTTAAGGGTCCATTACTGTCTCCCCCTCCCTCCAGATTGGTCCAATTTGTTGCAGAAGAGTCCATCACTACTGGTAGATCCCTCCTGGAAAGTGGAGAAGGTGACATCTAGTGGAGAGAAAGGACTATCCTCTTCTCATGCATATGAAATTGCTGTAATTTGAAAGCCTGGCCAATCCCTTGCTTAAAGGCAAGGCTCTTTTGGTTCAGCCCTTTCCCCATGATCAGAGCACAGCCTCCAGTGCTGGGATATTTGTTGAAGGGATGGTGACCCTCTGTCCCACTTCAGTGGCTCGTTCTCCTTCCCACCATTTTTGGAGGAATGTAACTGTAATAGTCCAAGGGAAGCTGAGGACCTTCCTGCTAACAATAATAGTCTTGGAAGTCTGAGACTGATCTCGGGAGGCAAGTAAACAAAAGCATGACCCAATTCAGTCAGAGAGTGTTGCACGAACAGATATATTGTGATTGTCCTTCGATATGTTATGCCCAGTTCAAAATATAACTCAGCAGCTGCACTGTGCGGTGTGGCTTTAGTGTTCGTGCACACACATTGACATGAGTGGGTGCTGGCATCTCTCTGCTGTTGGAGGATTTCATTTCCAAGTATCCTGGGGGTGAGATGTAAACTCTGAGGAATGCTGGCCATCCCACTACCTAAACTTTTAACATGGTTGTCCCAAAAGACATTGAAGAAGAACAGTGACATACTGGGCACAGGTACCAGAAATGGTTTCCAACCATAATGGAAACTTATGCCAGGAGATATGTGGTATGAATGATTTTTCTTTTCTTTTTTATTAATCTTGCAATCAAGTTTCCCTCAAGTTTGGTGTAGTGGTTAGGAGTGTGGACTTCTAACCTGGTGACTTCTAACTCACATTACATGGTGTTTAAAAATGGAGGATGTAGTTGCCTGCTTGCTTCTGGGACGCTGGATGCTGACGACATCGTGTAAAACGCCAAAAAAAAATGTCGCCAGCAAAAGGTAAGCCTTTCAGTATATTTTCCAGGTGTGGAATGGCCCCCAGTGTTTCCTAATTGCCTCATTTCTCCCTCTCTTCTCTTTACAATAAACAGGAATCTGGACACTTCTTTTAAAATAATCATAGGGTGTACTAATGGGGACACATCCTGAGTTTTGCTGCTCTCTGGTGGTGAGTCAAATAACTCCAGAACTGCATATTTTGCTGGCTGCACATTCATATTAAAAAAAATCCTTTCTCCCACTTCCAGCATGCACGTGAGAAAGGTAGAAATGCAGTTTTAAAGCCTGTTAATGTTCATGCAGGAAGCGGAGTTGCAGTGTCATGTTTTTCAACATTGTATTATTTTGCTGTTGTGAGCCACCACAGGCTAGCCAATCTAGGAGTGGCAGCATAGAAATCAAATAAACAAATAAATATAAAATAAATTTAACTTTGACAATTTATAGATGTTTATATTTTAAGCTCATTTTTCTTCCTTTGCTCGCCCCCCCCCCCCCCCATCATGATATACATCTAGGAATGGCCTTTGTGTTTTGATTTGGCATGTTAAATCTCTTGTCTTTGCATAGAAATACTAAAAGAAGGGAGCCTTATCTGTTTCACTGGTACGAGGGTGGAGCCACATGATATTATCCAAGAGCTTTCTGGAATCTGGCTCAGCTGGTGGACCTCCTGATAGCAACTGGGTTTTGGCTACTGTGTGACACAGAGTTTTGGACTGGAACAGCAATTGGCTTGATCCAGCATGGCTTCCGTTATGTTCTTATGAAAGTCCAGAATTGAGGTACGGTAGTTCTAGGAATCTCTGGAAATTTAAGGTAAAGTTTTCAGGGATTCCTGGAGAGGACTGTCTTCATTTCCAGGTTTCCTTGTCCTCACCACCAGTTATCAAGCCATTCCTGGCAACCATAATGGAAACTTATGCCAGGAGATATGTGGTATGAATGATTTTTCTTTTCTTTTTTATTAATCTTGCAATCAAGTTTCCCTCAAGTTTGGTGTAGTGGTTAGGAGTGTGGACTTCTAATCTGGCATGCCAGGTTCGATTCTGCACTCCCCCACATGCAGCCAGCTGGGTGACCTTGGGCTTGCCACGGCACTGATAAAACTGTTCTGACCGGGCAGTGATATCAGCGCTCTCTCAGCCTCACCTACCCCACAGGGTGTCTGTTGTGGGGAGGGGAAAGGGAAGGTAGAGAAAAGCAGCATATAAGAACCAACTCTTCTTCTTCTTCTTTCTCTGCTTTCTTGAATAGCAAGGTGTAGCACTGTGTGTCACTTGCCATTTCTGCTTATTACTATCGGGAATAGGCTCACAATAGGTAGCGCTCTCAATCAGAATCAAGTACGCAACTCCTCTTCAGAGAATATATGAGGCACCATCTTTTCTTCAGGACTCTTAATTCTGAGGCATCTAGCCTAGTAATGGTAGAAGGAATGTGTTTGATAGCAAGAATAAATTTGAGGATATAATCCTATGTTTTCTTCATAGAACCATAAAATCAGAGTTGGAAGGGACCACACAGGCCATCTAGTCCAACCCCCTGCTCAACGCAGGATCAGCCTGAAACATCCATGAGAAGTAGCTGTCCAGCTGCTGCTTAAAGCCTGCCAGTGCAGGGAAGCTCACCACCTCCTTAGGTAGCTGATTCCACTGTGAAAAATTACCTCGTAGTCAGCACCATGGAACACAGTGGGACTGACTTCCAAGTAGGCATTCACAGGACAGCAGCGTCTGGCAGCCAAGGCTCTGAATAGTTTGTCTTGAGCACCTCCTTTGTTGAGACATTTTTCTGAGTAAGGAACTTTGTGGGGGAACTATGTCTGACACCCTGACTTGTGACTGACAGGAGATATCTGGCTCAAGGAGGAGTGTCCCTCTCAGTCTCGCACTGCCTGCTTCTGAGTTAATGACACCTAACCTTGGTCTGTCCTGGAAGGACACTTTTTGTTAAAAGAGAGAGAGCGAGAGAGAAAAGGTACACAGTGATAAGACCATTTCCTTTCTCACAGCGTCTCCTTTAATGTCAGGTCTGAAATATGAAGTCATTAGGGGATATTAAAACAGTGCTGACAAACTAATTAACAAAAGACATTACGCCGGATGGGCTCAATTTATCCTTTTTAATGGTTCTTATAAATGGGCGCCGCCAATTAAAATTAATAAAGATTTACCAGCGATTGCCTGGCATACACTGCTAAGGAGTTCTACTGAAGGTCGCCTTAAAGTCAAGCTCCTGGCCGCTGTGAGCTTGGCGTCTCACCCCGTGCCCAGCAGGGTTCCTCCTGCTTACCTTTCCCCACACGGCTTCCTGTTTCTGGGTGTTTTCTGGGAGATCACCCCTTCTTGTCTTTTCTGCTCAAGAAATCTGCTCACCTTTGGGCTGGTTCTTCAAATATTTCTCTCCCACACCATTACTTATAAGGCTTGACACAACTTTCTAGACAGAATTTTGGGTTCGTGTGGTTTTATCGAGAACTTGGATTTATTGGTGGATGTTGACATGTAGCTTCTTTCTGGGCAGGTTTTTTTGGGGGGCGGGGAGTCATTTATATCAGGGGTAGTCAACCTGTGGTCCTCCAGATATCCATGGACTACAATTCCCATGAGCCCCTGCCAGCAGATGCTGGCAGGGTCTCATGGGAATTGTAGTCCATGGGCATCTAGAGGACCACAAGTTGACTACCCCTAATTTATATGATAGCAAAATAGTTCCACAAATTAGGTGCAGGAGGATCCTTATCTGGGAAAAGAAAAACTGTCCTTGAAAATAGGACAATGATATGTACAAAGACTCAGTGGTAAAAAGATATATTACGTGATGCCCAAGAGCTTTTGGGTCACTGAGATTAAAGACCTCTCTGCAGTTCTTAAAATGCCCTGGGGCAGTCTGAAGGATGAGTGGGACCCACCAGTTCTGTTCCACCAAATATCAATAGTGGTAGTGATAGTTGCACTAAGCTTAAGCCAAACATTCGCTGCAAACCAGCCTTTTCTAGCAAGGGGATGATGGACTCCAGGATGGGCCCCACCATCTACTCCAGACATGTGTGGATGGTTTTGCATGGCTAGGCCTATCAGTAAACACTTTGCACCCTGTCATAGGAAATGGTGTCAGGACTGGGGTCTCCTCTTAAATAAAGTCAACATTGCCAAATTATGCTAAGAGTTTCTCTAGTAATTTTTAGTCCCCCCTTTCCTGGAAGGGGCCCAGAGAAGTGTCCATTGTTGTATCCCGTACAACAGTAGGCTAGGCTGACAGAGAGTGACTGGCCTAAGGACGCAGAAGAAGATTCATGGCAGAGTGAGGATTTGAACCAGGGTCTCTCTGATCCAAAAGCAGCCCTCTAACCCCTGCTTCTCACAAGACAACTGCCAAAGGTTGCCAGGTTTCTGTGAGGAATAGCTCTTGTTTCTAGCCACTGCTCCAAGTAACAGTAGGAGAAAGATAACCCGCAAAATAGCCTCTGGGCTAGTGGTGTGACATCATTCCCAGGTGTCCTTCAGAAGTTACACTGCATCACTGGTACAATATTAGGCCATTACTATCCTCAAGCAGTTGTGGGACCATAGTGGGAGTAGGGTTACCAGGTCTAGGATGGAAGAGCCATACAAGGCAAGCCTTCACTCAGATGCAGAGACAACTCCGCTGGCATCTCTTCTAATGGAACTGGCAAGTTCAGGAGTGATGTTCATGCTCAGGGCCAGCATGATCTATCATGGCTACCCCAGGCTCAGTTATTCCTACGCCAGTCATAGTCATTGGTTTTAGGATTGCCTTGTGAATTTTCAAGCTACAATTGCCAAGGTCTACAAGGGAAAAAGGAGACCCCAAGCCACTGGTAAGTCCCATGAAATGGAAGGCAGTCTGCCAAAACATTAGCTACAGCACCTTAGCCAAATTAGACAATAATAAAACGGCAAGGGATCTGATACTCATATAACTTTAAATATATCCTCTATATACAGACAACCTTCCTTCTTCTTAACTATCACCAAACAAATGATGGAAAGAGATGGAATTCCCATGGGGCTACAATGCACTGTAGAAACCTGAATTCAGATGGTAAATTAGAATTGTAACTATGTTCAGATGCAATGAGGGAAAGCTGTTAATCCTCTATACACGGTCCAAAGCCCAGATGTTTCAGCTCCATCAGGCATGAAGAAGTTGAGGGAAGGGGGGGGGGAGTCAGCAGAAAATGGAATGACAGACAGGCACACTGGCCAACCAGCATCGAAGGCCGCACCAAAGAGGACTGTCCCCCCCCCCCCTTTCTGTGCTCAGCATTTCTGCCAGTGGTGCTTTGTCAGGGAGAGCTTTCTGGATCCCATAAAGCCATGGGGTGCTGGCATTGTTATTGCTTTGCAATTAAGAAGGCCTGTGTTAGAAAGTGGAATTTACCGCCTCAGGGCAAAAGGCCTCTGTGGTCTCTGTGCAACCATACCATGGCATTTTGGGGGGTGCCAAACTCATTTCTGTGCCCTTTCTGTAGGTGAGGAAATCACAGGGTAATCTTAAACACAGTTGTAGCCTCTTCTACCTTGAAATCAGTGTCCTTAGCATAGGTAAGGTTAGAGCTAGTAAAGCACTAAAGAAAAATGTGTTTTATTTCCCATCTGGAAACTCTCTAGCCTAAATTTGAACTGTATGAGTACACTGAACAAACAAACAAAAAAAAGGCACTTACTAATCAATGTGTAACTGGGGAGAAAAACAGATTTCCAATAATTAACTTTAGCTATTTGCAAAGCAATCTCCATGTTCCAGATGTGCCTTGTTTCTTGGTTTGAGACTCATGTCCTGTTGGTGCAGGATGTGTCCTGCCATGGGTGAAGAGGCATCTTACATCAGTGCACCAGAACACCACCCTATGTTTGGCTAAGGAAGTGACAGGATACCATTGTTGCGTCATTATTAAACCCTTTATTACTCCTATATTTCAGGTAGGTTGAGACAGAACAACTTGCCTATCATGTCACACATTCAAAGTGGGGACTTCGTGGATCATGGATTCCTTGCTGTTGTGCCATGACAACAATGTTAAGGCCCAAATGAGAGCTCCTGTGTCGTCCTTTCACCCCTTCTTTGCTTGTTCCTTGAGCTGAGCTGAGGATCAAGCCTCTTTTTCTTGATTTGGGAAGGCTCTCAGGCTTAAATTGAATAGTCCTAATTGTCAGCACTTAGATGATTTTTGGTGCAAGAGATTGGGGATGAGACCTGGGAAGAGCCTGGTGGGAGACCTGGGATATAAGATGTGAGAATAGACAGCCTGAAAACATAGGCCAAATACTTTAAAAATTCCAAAGATTAACACAATGAGCATCCTTATTTAAGTGTGGTGGAAAAGGGCTGCTCTGATGTGCAGGTCTTGAGCTACTCTGCCAACATCTTTTCCCAACACCTGGAGAGGTTTTTCTTTTACTCTTGGGCAACTCATTGCACCACATGACTTTTGTAGGGAGGGTCAGGGAGGGCTAGGACTACCAGCTTCCCTTTTGAGGCCTTGCCTCTGTGACTCCTGCTGCCCAGCACCTGGTCACCATGGGGACAGTTTACTGCCTTGGATGCCCCTGGAGGAATAGCCACTTGCCAACTGCTGGCCACTCCCACAGTGCTCCTTTTACAATACAGTGTCCAAAATAGTGGAAGTCTATACAGCACAGAGAATCACTACTAGCATCACAAATTATAAAGTATTTATTAAAAAGAAAATGTTCACACGCATATTTTTAACACTGCACCAGATTGAACAAGGGATTCAAAAGAAATGAGTAAAATGCAATTCTTCTGCCCCTCTCTCTATGCATACCTTATATATAGGACAGGCTCCTTAGCTTCGGAAGTTGCAGAAGTCTACAGAGTTTCCATTACCTTGAAGCTTCCTTCAGCTGTCCAGGCCAACACATGGCTAATGACTATCTACTCCAGACCACAGTTAATTGCCTGCTCTGATGGACTCAGCATCTAAGAGCTTCTTCCTTGAATTAGGAGATGAGTGTTCAAGTTAGAGAAAAACAAACTGGAACCCTAGAATCTGTGAATTACTAAATTAAGAAATATGAGAAGAATGACAACAAACTTTCAACACACCTGCTGCTGTGGGACAGGCAGAGGGGAGAGAACTTGGCACAGAGCAAAGAAGAAACCAAGCATCCTGCTCTCATCCAGCAAACACCAGCCTCCTTTACAAGCCCCTAAAAGCTCAATCAGATGTCATGTCAAGACAGGATGTATATCCAGCCCTATATTTTCTGAGAGAATGTAATATAATAATGTAAACCGCCCTGGGCTGCAAGGGAGGGTAGTATATAACGCTCATATTGATTTATTTGATTTTTATTTTTAATTTTATTATGAGCTGTTCGGACCAACCAAATCAGTAAGCTGGAGGGAAGGAATAAACCTCTACAGCACCCGCTATTTCTCTTTTACAGACTCCAAGGCTGCTTCCCCTCTCCAGACATTTACTGGGTGGGCTACAAGGCTGCTGCTTGTCATGCTGGGAATAAATAACTGTCAGGGATGTATGCTTGATGCATCTTGTCACAGAATGCTCCTCTGGCTTGTGAGCACCATTCTGTTTTGGGTCCCCTAAGAAGACAAGACACGAGTTTCCTCTGTCTGGTAGCACATAGATCTCACAAGTCCACCAGACAGGTTCCCTGCTTCTCTCTGGGTATCTATGCTGCCACCAGATGGCCAATTAGAGCAGCCATTCTTAAACTTTTTCTGACCATTTATTTCTCTTTCCCTTGATAAAAGCTGAACTTTCAAAGGTTAGGGTTAGTGTTAAGGTTTCTAGCAATTAATGACATCATATGTGACAAAAAGGGCATTTCATCAGTTCAGTTTCCAGGGTTCCCCATAAACCATTTGGGCTCCCTTCTCACATTTTTCAGTTTGTGGCCCTGTTCAGATGTGCTGGAACCCTCAAGGAGCCATATGGCCCCTGTTGAGACTAGCTGGATCAGAGTGCATCCAGTTAAGAGCATCAGTGCTCCTAGAACTCCATCCATGATGCTATTTACAGGCTCTGACTATTTTCCTGCCTCTCCTGTTGTCACTCTGATTAGCCTTCACAAGGACAGTTTGGTGTGGGTTTTGTGCCTCACTTGGAAGCTGGCAACCCTAAGAGGAAGTCTCACTGTGCACAACAGTCCTGACCTATGGCAGGTTCAAGCACACCTAGGAAGTATGGAATTCCAGAACATGAACCTATCTGGCAAGCTATCTCTTCTCTGCAATGTTTTCTTGACCAGAAATAGGCTGGGGGCACTATGTGGCTGGTTGGGTGGCTGCAGAGGCATTATACACTTTTGAGGCCCTACTTTCAAACCTCAAGGAATATTTCCAACCTGAGGTATCCAATCTCCAGGTGGGGCCTGGAGATTTCCTGGAATTACTGCTCATCTCCAGACTATAAAGATCAGCCCCCCAGGAAGAAATTGACAACCACAACATGAATAGAACTATTAAACATCAATAACCACACAAGAAATAGTAGCAAGCAATACACTTCAGTTCTAACTAACTCCAACAGAACAGGGGGAGCTAATCTGAACCAAACAAGTTTCCAAGCCAATGCCTAAATGGACCAGCGCCTCAAATCTGGCCATTGCCCTGTGGGAGAAGGTACTATAGCCTTGGAGGTGTACGTTTATCTGTCATTCTAATTTTAGAGAAATGCAGGCATTCTTGATAAGTTGTTCCTAGTAAATCTCCATGTGCAAGAGAACACATGTATCGTTGTGGGGCTTTAACTTGAATTTGGTCCAGAAACAAACTGGCAGCCAGTGGCACACACAACCAATGGGCATTGTATGGCCTCTATAATCAGCCTGCATTCTGTGCGACTTGAAGCTTCTGAACAGTCACATCCTTGCAGGACACATTGCAGAAGTCCAGTGTCAGGACCTGGAAGTGGATCTCTGTTCTCATAGAGGTGGTCACGAGGCTGTGAGGGAAGAAGAGAGCTACTGGGAGAAATAATGGAAAATCTGAACAAATGTGTGTCTTAATAGTCTGGCAGGGCTAGTGTGAACATCCCCTGAGGTGAGGCAACTGCCAGGAGCCAGGGCTTCTAGTGGGGTCTACTGCCCCATCTCCCTACCCATGATCCTCTCTGCTGCCTGTATGCCTTAGCCCATCTTCCCACCCACTTGCAGGCACTCTGCCACTAGCACTCCACACTGCAGGGAAGGTGGTGGGGATCCTGCAGGAGGAATGGAGCGGTGAGTAGGGGGCTGGTGGGGGGGCAGGTTGGTTTTGGGCAGTCTGTGCCCAGGGTCTCCCAAAATTTGGAACCAGCCTTGCATTATGGCCATGATATCGGCAATAAATTTACATTTAACAATTTTACATTTCATTTCTAAAAAGGGAAATGTAATGTTGTTCTGTCTCCAGTGAAGTGATAATTTGTTATACCGGGGAAAGGGAAAAGAAGAAGCAACCTTTTCCACTGGCGAAGGGAGTTTAGAAGCAGGCTGCACTTCAAAGGGCTTGAGAACCTGTGCAGCAGGGGATGAGCCCTGCAGGGCTTGCTCCGCCTTGAGCAGATCCTTCTTTGTGCAAACACTCCAATGGCACTGCATGCAAAATGGCACTCCAGCGCCTGCATGCTAAAAGGAAAGTCAAACCGCCTTCAAGGAGCCTTCCCGGCACAAAATGAGCGGCATTCTTCTGGGGCTCTTGTTCCTCCACTCCCTTCCCTGCTTGTGAAAAACAAGAGCTTGTTATCTTACAGGGAGAGGGGACGAATTAACATAACCACTTCTCCACACAGCAATTAGCAAATGAAATCAAAACAAGGGAAATGTCCTCCATTTATCTCTCCCTGCCAAAGAGCACCTGACTGCCATATAATCCACAGCAATTAGCCAAATAATAGGACAGTAGGAGATTTATCATGATGCAGGAATTAGGGAGGGCACGATTAATGTCCTGTACATGATCCTACATTGCAGTGCTAGGAACTGGGTAGGGTGGCATTGAAATCGAATCCCTTTGTCTAACCACGATGTAGCGGGCAAAGATTTGAAGAGGGAAAAGAAGACTTTGCCGGCGGGATTGTGCTATAGAGGCCAATGTAGCACATCCTGCACAACAGTAATATAATGGCTGGGGATTTGGGGGAAGAATTGGAGGGCAGAAGGGGGGCATTTAAATGTTCTCCTGTGTACCAAGGTGATCATTCCAGAGATGTGGCCATGTTGAGAAGTCCAGTAGCAGACTAGCAAGAGAGAGATGTGGGGAGGCCACATGCTGGGTGGTTTCTCTTCCTAAGAAAGTCAGCAAGAGAAGGATTGATTTGGGAGGGGGGCAGAGTGAGGTGATAAATCCTATCACTGTGTAAATCCTATCACAAAGTGAATTGCTATCCTTTCCAATTTGGTGCCATCTACAAATCTAATGAGTGGTTCCCCTCCAGAACATTTAGACAAATATTAGAAAGTACTGAACTCAGAACAAGCCTTGTGGCACCCCACTGGATACCTTGCTCCAACTAGATGAATTTCCATTGACAACTACTCCTTGGGTGTGGTTTTCTGCCCAGTTCCCTATCTACCTAACCATCCAAAAATCCTGTCTACCATCCTTCAGGTTAATGAAATCCTGGTAAATAAAGTCAATAGTGTTCCCACAATCTAGTGAGCTCATCATTCAATCAAAGAAGGAAATGAGGTTGGTCTGGCAGGGCCTGGATCACCATGTTGTCCTTCAGATGGTCACAGATTGACCCCTTTAAAATCTGCTCTAGTATCTTCTCTGGGACAGAAGTCAAACTGACTGGCCTGTAGTTTTCAAGGTCATCTTCCAACCTTGAGGTCTTGAAGATGATGGACAAGGGCTCTACAAGCTCTCTGGAAAGCTCTTTGAGCACTCTCAGGTGCATGCCATTTGATCGGGGGGGGGGGGGGTTGTTCTTATCCAGTGCACCCAAATGCCTCTCAGCAATCCTTCTGTCCATGTCAACTAGCAGCCCAGACACCATGCATTGCCTACTCCATCTCTAGATAAGCCTGTTCAGGGGAAATAGACAAAACAGGAACTTTTCTGATTTCACCCTGCCATAGTTTTCCATTTTCATATAGCACTGGGCCTATTGTCTCTTTGTGTTTGCTCCTCACATATTTGAAAAAGATTTTCTTGTTATAGCAAGCCTCCTTGGTCAGCCTCGGTTCACTCTAAGCTTCAAACTCTCTGATGGCTGACATTCAGCCCCTAGCAACCTTCAGATGCTGTTCTTGAGAGGTCTGTCCTTCCCTCCATTTCTTGAACATTTTGTTGGTCTTCCTTAGCTCATTATATTCATCCACATTGACTTCTTGGGTCTCCTACCATGTTTCCATCTTGCTGGGACAGTAATGACTGGAGCTTGTGAGAGCTCTTGTTTTAGGAGAGCTCCTTTGCCTTCCAGCGCTCTTGCCCATGGAATGGCTTCCATCATGCGTCTGAGTTCATTAATGTCTACCCTACTAAAATGTAACATGTACAATTGGCCGCAGACTTCCTTGGCTCCCCACAGCAAAAGGAATTCTAGCAGACCATGATCTCTATCCCTAAGGTCCCCTCTATCTTCACCTCATCACCACCCCATCTATCAACTTGCTTATTGGTTAATATTACTAAGTCCATTGTAGCTTCCTTCACCATTTGTAAAAGGAAGTTGTCATCCCAGCAGATCAGGAAGTTATCTGACTCTGGATGCTTAGCAGAGTTTGTCTCCCAGCACACATCAGGGAAGCTGAAGCTGAAGCTGCTTGGATTCACTGCTCAAATAGGGCTGTATCCATCTCCTCACCCTGAGCAGGCGATTTGTAGCAGGTTCCAGCTGTCTTTCTTTCCTTTATCCTCTCCCAGATACTTTCTTTTCAGCTGTCACCTGCCTCCTCCAGTATTTTCTGACAAACATGCCCATTCCTCACATACAGTGCCACTCTGCCTCCTTTTATATGTTAAAACTAAAGCCTCAAGTTTCATCAACTGCAATTAAGAACAACATGACAAGGAACACGACAAGGGACAGGGAAGGCAGAACATTTTTGTCTACATCTATGATATAGATCAGTTGGTTCAGCACAGTCAATTATCTTAGCCACTTTTTGATTTTACAACATAGTTCATTGTTCATGTTGCCTGGTAACATGCATAGCAGTTTCACACAGTACCCTGTCTGAACATGAAGAAGCACTTTATGTTGAAATTAGCATGCAGTTTGCATGTGAGAAATCATGTATGTCTGATGGCTGGCTGGTAAGCAAGGTGATCATGAATCCTGACTTAATGGAGGTAATGTTGTTAGGAAAGGATGAGTCCCTAAAGGCAGAGGCCTCCTTACTTTTGATGAGATCCAATTGTCTCTCCCTGACTTGGCTAAGAGTCTAGGGCAGAGTCTGCACTTACTTTGTTTATTCCATTGTCAATCCTGTTGAATTCAGATCTATTTGAACTCGGGTCTTCCTCATCCCTCCCCTCCCCATTGAAACAGAAAAGTGTTCTGCACGTGGTTAGGGTAGTTCTGAAGGGGGGAGCCAATCACAGCCTCTTTCTTTCTTATCTTGAAGGATGGGGGAGAGGATTGGAAAACAGCAGAGGAGGGAGAAAAAAATCCAAGACTGACAGAAGTTGAGAGAAATTAGGGGCTTCTCCTTTAATGCGAGCTTGTCACATGGGCACCTTTGGCCAATCAGGGCGTCTGTACCATGGAGGAGAGCCCAGATTCAAAATAGCCTGCTTTCTCAATCCGAATCTTAAAATATTGAGGTTTAAAAGCACTCTAAGATATTGCACAATAAAGGTAGGGTCACTCCGGATCAATCCTGCTTGTTGCAGAAGGAAAATTTAAATTGTCCAAAATCAAAACAGAAATCACATTCTGTGTAGATAGCAGGGACTGAATCGGCCTGGGATTGGAATAAAAGCTCCGTGCAGTTTATACCTGTAATTTTGGATCCAAGCTTAGTGGTGAGAAATCAAGTTCATGCAGCAGGGGGGAAAAAGGCATTGTACCAACTCCAATTAGCTGGGAAGATGGCCCCTTACCTTGATTATTTTGGACTTGGCTCCTGTTCCTCAAAATGGGATACATGTATCAGAGCAGACAAAAAGGCATGTCTTTTGGGGCACTTAAATGCGTAGATCTCTTTTGTCTATGTATATGGAGATGCAGATTCAGATCAACTCTTGGAAAAATGAGGGGGGGGGAAAGACTCTTAAACAAAGGGTTTTTAAAATTATACTAACAGAAAAAGAAACCAAATAAACTAGACAATATAGTAGAGCAGTAATGAAAAATACAGGATCGAAAAGCTACATGATGGAATGGCAATAACAGAAAATCTTTCCTTCCACCTGCTGCCGCTTTAAAGGGGAATAAATCTGTAAGAGAAAATGAAACATACCAGCCTGTCCAGAAAGGGGGGTGAGGTCCCTGGCAGCAAAGAAGCTGTGTTGGGAGGTGAAACTGACAATAGTCCCAAGGCACGCAGCTGCCATTTTGTGTCTGTGTGTGTATTTTCCAAATTTGTATGCCTGAATGTGTACACTCAAAACTCTGGGTTTCAAGTTATGCATACCAAAGCTGGAAAATACCTGAGTTGCCATATACACACCCCAAATGGTGACTATACACATCGTGAGGGGAGCAAATAGCAAGATCTCCCATAAACACTGATGCATCACCAACACTGCAATGACAGGCTGTGAATGTCCAATGAATTAGAATGCTGTGGGCCTAAGGAGGAAGTCCTGGGATACTGAGCTCCTTGGCCAAGCATCACACTTGCTTGCTGTGGCAGACACCTGTCCCTCAAGGTGACCTTCCCGATCTCCTGATCTTTTAATTAGTAGGAACTGATAACAGGGAAGGTGACAGACACAAAGCATTCAAAGGCAATGTCACTGAGCCTCACAGAGAGATGGAAATAGTTTTGGCAACTGTAGTATGGTTACAGATATATTTAATCCCTAATGTTCTCCAGTATTGTACAACTATGGCTTGTGTATTTTTCCCAATCACATGTTTGGGGGAGTCAAATAAAATGTGCCAGCGTGAATATTTGGAGGAATAGTACTTTTTTGAAAAGCAAGCAGCATGTTTAGTAGAAGGCGGGGAAGCTACCTGCTGTGCTACATCACATAACAGTTCACCAAAACATGAGTTGGAAAAAAAATCTCTTTTAATGTGGAAGAAATTGCCTTTGATGGATGTTCTCCCAATTCCAATTCCATTCATTCAGAGGCACCTCCATTGCCTAGAATTCGATCCCGGCTTCTCATATAATTTGAATGAGATCTGTCTTTGTCTGATAGAAGAGAAGAAGCTTCTGCTACAGTGCCCTAGCTTTTATCATCATGTAATCTCTGGCCAAATCTCGATCTCGCTCGACAGCCATAATTTCGAAATAAGATTAATAATATGTGTCTTATTTGCAAATAATGAACAAGCAGAGGTTCATAGCCCTACATTTGTTGCATAGCTTTCTCGTACGATAGCATCCCATCATTTTTCATTTTTCACCTGTAAATAAGACAGCAGAAATCCAGTTTCTGAACCTCCCTCAGATACAGGGACAAGTTGGCCATGAAGGCCACTGGGGAAAGTTCCAGTGGGCCAGTGGCTTGGATGCCCACCTCTCGCCGGGGCTGCATTGACCATGGGGCAGCTCTGCACAAAGAGTGAAAAAGCCATCACAGCTGCAAGTCTCATCAGAGAGGCCACAAACCAGCAGCCCCTGCCTCAATGGACTATGGGGAGATCGCTCCATGGGGGGAAGGAGACAGGGCCTTCCAGTTAGTGTGGAACTGGGACTGGGAAATATTTGGAGGCTTTGGGGGTGGAGCCAGGAGTGGGTGGGATTTGGGGCAGGGAGAGACCTCAGCGGAACATAATGCTAGAGAATCTACCCTCCAAAGCAGCCATTTTCAACAGGGGAACTGATCTCTATTGCCTGGAGATGAGCTTTAATTCCAGTGGATCCCCCAGGTCCTACCTTGGGACTGGCATCCCTACTTCCAGTCTGTCCAAGTATATGGAATATGGGAGTTGTCCCTTTTTAAAAAATACTGAGGAGAGTGGAGATAGTAGTAGATTTAATCAAGAGTTATTTCTAAGCCAAATGCTCAAAATGGAGAAGCCACAGTCACAATGAGAGTTGTGTTGTATATGCAGTGAAACAGCATTCCAAACAGCGGGGACCTTTAATGCCATTAGATAGCATGCAGGATCATTTGAATGGTCCAGTTAGTTTAAACCTGGGTACTCGCAAGGCTTTGTCGGGAACCTGGGACTGTATACAACTTTGGGTGGTGGGCTGTGTGTTACAGTTCAGTTGGCTTGAGCTAATAGGGAGCTGATGTTTCACACCATTAGTGACTCTGTGCCTTATTGAACCCACTATTCAATAAATTCCTTAACTGAAAAAATATAAGAAGTTGGATCCCGCTCACTTTTATGCTTAGCTTCACCCAATTCTGTGTTCTGTAGCCTCCATCACACATGGCTTTTGTCCTTGCAGATCTCATGATGCCCAGCTTGGCTTGTTTATTTCATCATCAGAAAAGCTGGTTGGATCCAACCCAAGAACCTTTGGAACATCTCCTAATTTTCCCCTGGGACAAACACCGGTTTTTGTTGCTTGGAAAATTGCCTTTTATAGCTGGTATAAAAGAACCAGCTTGGGATAGTGGTTATGAGCACTGACTTATAATCTGGTGAGCCGTGTTTGATTCCGTGCTCCCCCACATGGGCTCACCACAACACTGATAAAGCTGTTCTGACTGAGCAGTGATATCAGGACTCTCTCAGCCTAACCTCCCTCACAGGGTGCCTGTTGTGGGGAGAGGAAAGGGAAGGTGATTGTAAGCCGCTTTGAGACGCCTTCGGGTAGGGGAAAACGGCATATAAGAACCAAGTCTTCTTCTCCTTTATCTTCTCTCTCATATAATCTTATAGCAGTCTCCATATGGGTTTACCAGACCAGGAAAATACTATCTCTGAAAGGAAGGTTTTTTTTTTTTAATGGAGGAAAATATGCAGTGTAGTAGTTAAGAGCAATGGACTCCAACCTGGAGAATTCGGTTTGATGCCCCATCCATCCTCTAAATGAAGCCTGCTGGGTGACTTTGGAGCTCTCAGAATTCTCTCAGAATACTCTCAGCCTCACCTACATCCTAAGGTACCTGTTGTGGGAAGAGAAGGTTAAATAGATTGTAAGCCACTTTGAGCTTTAGGTAAAGCAAGGTATAAAACTGAACTCTTCTCTTCTGTAGTAATTCTGTCTAGTCATAATAAAAATAAACAGCAGATTTTCTATTTATGACACAGAGGAGTTCAAGTTGTATTGAATTCCTAGATATAGTATGTGGCTTCTAGTTTATTTTAACAGCATAACATGCTTTTTATATTATTGGAAAATTAAAGTCCAGCCATCCTAGTGTATAAAACTTAACCCTGTAATCTGATTCATGGAATTTGTGCAGCAGTTTCCATAAAGAACATAATGGATAATGAAAGTCACTTATACCATCTGTGTATAGGCAGGTATTGAAATAAGAATGGCTGGTTCATATTTCAGACACCTATTGTTACTCCTGATCATCATAGCCGGATTTCCAGTAGCTAAGGCAAACAGCAAAGATTATTGTAGACATCCCTGATAAACCCCTCAAGTAATTCTAAATTTACCTGAAATATGTCAATTTGCTGCCACTCATGTCATTGTTCAGCATTTCCTGTGCATGACTGCACACTCTTCACTGCTGTCCCTGTAGGTGCAATTCTCCATTGTGGAGCTCGCTTCCTCTCAGGCTAGACACTTCTTTTTTTGCACAATCCCAATATTTTTTTCCCAAAGTGCCTCACAGGGTGTCTGTTGTGGGGAGAGGAAAGGTAAGATGAATATAAGCTGATTTGGGACTCCTTCGGGTAGTGAAAAGTAGAATATAAGAACCAACTCTCTTCCTCCTCCTCCTCCTCCTCCTCCTCCTCCTCCTCCTCCTCCTCCTCCTCCTCCTCCTCTTCTTCTTCTTCTTCTTCTTCTTCTTCTTCTTCTTCTTCTTCTTCTACTGTGAGAGGAAATGAGTTCCACAGTGGACAGCTGCATCTGCTACGTCCAGAGAGAAGCACACCCAGAACAAAGGTAGAGAAGCCAAGCCCATATTCTCCTCTTAATAAAACTAACCAGAACATGTGGCCATTAGCCTCAACCCACACGATGAAAGCCTTTTTGGGCATCTAGCAAGAATTAAAGCCATTGTCTACTTGGAGAATCTAATATTTGCTGTTTTATCACTTCTCTAACATTTGATGACACTGGCCCGTTCTTCAAGAAACCAGATGCTTCTGTAAAGATTATAATGTTTGTCTCTCCACAATGATAAAAGACCTGAATTAAAAGTCCTGGTTCAATAAAGAGATTGGCCTATAAGGATGACAATTGGAAGGGTTACGACAAAACTATTAGTGTGGCTTCCTCCAAAGAAGATGGTAACAGCTGAAGATGAATTGATATATTTATAATGAATGTTAAAAGGGTTTTAATCTTATCTATAAAAACTTCATAAAATTTTGATGTCAAGCTCTCAGGATCTGGTGCTATATTATTTTCCACGTTCTTGATCACAGATACACGCTATTCCAAATAAATTGAGCATCCAATTGAACTAAATCTTCATCACTAAGCTTAAAGATATTAATCCTGACAGATTTGTTTAAATAGTTTCATTTGGTGGATGATCTGATTCTGTTACCTTCTCAGATTGATTGACTGTTTAATTGACCTTTTAGCAGGAGAGCAGAAATAAAATTATATTTGGTGTTCTTTTTAAAAGAGAATCCTAGCTAGGATTCCTTGTGGTTTATTGCCTGATTTTGAATGTTTCTGTCATGAAAAAATGCATTTTCCTCATCTATTGGTTCTGAACAGTCTCAGTTATTGTGCTCCTGAGTCAGCTACTTATATTATCAATTCATTTTTCTTAGCTACAAACTCTCCTCTCCCCAAATAGTTTCTGCAGTTTTTTAAAAAGAGCATCCCTCTTACAAAGGATTTGTCTGAATCCCATATAGGATTGCCAATAGGCCTGGAGGAAAATGTCCTGTCCCTTTAATAGAGGCTTAATGTGTGGAAGCAGGCAGGGCAAATAACATCCCATTAAGTCTCTATTAAAGAGTCAAACTGTTTTTCTCCATACCTGTTGGAAACCTTCAACCCATATAATCAGCCAGGTGACACCAAATATCACATTTCGGGCAAAAAATCAACAAAGCTCATTCTCATTTGCTTTTCATCAATCTTCCCTTCTTAATAACTATTGGAACGTAGGATCCTCTAGTCTAGAAGATACCAGTGGCCATGGATCTTTCTCGTATTCACTTCAGATCCTGGCAAATTTGATTTATGGTGCTGTAAGATTCATTCATTCATTCATTCATTCATTCATTCATTCATTCATTCATTCATTCATTCTGCCAGTTCCTAGGGGGATCAAGGGGGCTTGCAACAGACTCAAAAGCACAGTAAGTAAATACAATATTGTTTTAAAATCTAAATATCAGTTTTAAAATTCAACCAGTTCAATTATAAAATGTCTATGATGGGTTGCAGTGTGTGTGTGTGTGTGTGAAAATCCTCCTTGCCTCTTGTTATAGCGGTTAAGAGTGGTGGACTATAGTCTGGAGAACTGGGTTTGAATCCTCACTGCTTCACATGCAGCCAGCTGGGTGACCTTGGGCCAATCATATTTCTCTCAGAGCTCTCTCAGCCCCACCTACTCCACAGGGTGGGGCAGTGGAAGTGAAGGCGATTGGAAGCTGCTTTGAGCCTCCTTCAGGTAGTAAAACAGCAGGGTACAAAAAACCCCAGCACATCTTCTTCTTCAATTGGAGTTGTGCTGATGAAAGAAGAAGGAGAGGGTGATTTTACTCTCCTTCCCTGTTCTCAGTGACCTTTGCAATCAAGGAATCATTTTTGTTGATGTTGGAAGAGACTGCTGAATGGAGGGGAAGGTGAGAAAGATCCCCAATCTTTTTGCTTTTGGTTCATGGGAATTAACTCCATAATCCTAACATCCAGTGTGTAAATAGAGTGAAGTTCCAAGAGATGAAAGTGGGGCATGAACAGAGTCAGTAATGGGCTTGACTCCCCCCCCCATCTTATAACTGTGGCACAGCATAGAGCAGCCCCCCCCCCAACCTTTTAAGGCCTGCAGAGGTCTTTGGAATTCTGACACAGAGTGGAAGCTGCCACCACAAAATGGCTGCTGCAGCAGCTGGACTCAGCCACAATATGTGATGGGGCAGGTATGACAACCCACTCCACATTTCCCTATAGTGAGGCCCTGGGGAAATCCTGGAAATGACATCAGTCCTCTCTAGGAAAGAGTGAAATTAAGCAAAACTGCAACAGTAACTCTTCAACATTTCAAGCAGAAGTTCTGCTTAAGATGAAGCCTCTTAAATAAATACATTGTTTAAAAACAGTTTCCTGCTTACACATAGTAAACCTTCAGTCATTCGGTGAAGATCCTTGCTCTGTGGCAATGACTGCTGACAATTTTTTGTGCCAAGCAGAATCAAGCAAATCTCCAATGGCCAATAAGAAGCTCTGCTGGGCAAAAGTGCCATCTGCCCCCACCCATTTTCTATTTCCATGGCAGATACCATGGTGAATGAGGGTGCCACATCAGAGACTCTTGGCAGAGACTGAGCCCCCCCCCCAAAAAAAAAAACAACAACAACCCAATAGTGAAGCAAGAGTTCAAAGCAGCTCAATAAATAGATGAAATCTCTCTTTTTCTCATTAGGACAGAGAGATCACCAATCTTCTGCTAAATGCTTCAAATATCTGCAAAGGCATTTAGGACAACACCCTGGAAACCTTCCCCCATTCCTAAACACTCTTACTTATTTCTGCCTTATTCAGCAAACATCTGTAAAAATTTTCTCAGTTTGATTTTATTTGAAAATTGAATAAAAATGAAAGTTCTTTTAGCTAAGATTCCTTCTGCCATTCTATACCTTCCCTCATCCCCATTAAAAGAGTCTTGGCTAAGAAATTGCCTCCCTCCAAGTGGAGTCCATAGATCTCCTAGAAATACAATTGATCTCCACATTACAGAGGAAACAGGTACTTTGGATGATAGACTCTGGCATCATACTCCACCAAGGTCCTGCTCCTCCCTACGCCTCTCCATACCCCAGCACAGTCCCCAAATCTCCTGGAAGTTTTCAACCTAGAGTTGGCAACCCATATGCTTCAAGATAACTCATAGAATGGACATAAATACTACTAGAAAACAGATTATCCTGTAGATGGCCTGGTAATCTCCATCACACTGAGAGTTAAATGTACCATCTTGAAGATGATGTGAGAAAGAAACAAATTCTTTGCAGATGACCTTGATTAAATATGGATAACCACAAAATATACATTCTAAGTGAGTTACATCCTGGATGTCTTGGCTAAGTGCAGGCTATTTCATTTCCTTATAGAGCAATTAGAGCACAGAGCTGGCAACCCTATTTTATGGTATCAACAACTATTAGGGTATTGCCTTTATACAGGATGGAATATTTACCCCCAAGAATGAAATTGATTGTAGCTGAAATAGCTGAGGAAATGTGGCAACTGGTTCCTCATTTAGAGCAGCAATATAGCTCAGGTACAGAAAGAAATGAAATAATAGATGAGTAGGAACTTAAAGCCCTGCCAAGTTTTTAAAATGTTTGTTAGAAGAAGAGTTGGCTTTTATACCCCATTTTTTCACTGCCTGAAGGAGTCTCAAAATGGCCTGAAGGAAAGGGAAGGCGACTGTAAGCCACTTTGAGATTCCTTTGGGTAGATAAAAGCAGCATATAAGAACCAACTCTTCTTCTTCTTCTTCTTCTTCTTCTTCTTCTTCTTCTTCTTCTTCTTCTTCTTCTTCTTCTTCTTCTTCTTCTTCTTCTTCTTCTTCTTCTTCTTCTTCTTCTTCTTCTTCTTCCCCCCTTCCTATCCCCACAACAGGCACCCTGTGAAGTAGGTGGGACTGAGAAAGCCTTGATGTGAGAGCAGTACTACCAGGACTGTGACTAGCCAAGGATCACCCAGCTGGCTGCATCTGGAAGAGCAGAGAATCAAACCCAACATGCCAGAATAGAGGCCGCCTCTTTTAACCATGACACCACACTGATTAAACATCTTTATTGCACTTAATCTTGGGGTAACAAAGAGCATCAGGATTCAAATCCAGTCAAGAAAACTAGATATGAGGCAAACAATGGGGGATTGCAAAGTTCTGAATTATAGATATTAAATCTGAGTGTGACAAATGCTAAAGAATATGGCAGCTCATCTCCTGGGAGCCCAGGGCAGACTAACAACAGTAAATGTTAGCACAGAATATCACTGCCAAGAAGATCATTCACAAAAATTAAAAGGTGCTATCAAATGACATTTTATATGCAGCATGCAAGTAGGCAGAGTCCTCTGCCAAAGGCTGTGAAGGCTGTGGCCACTGATTTTCTTTCTCCATGAGGCACCATTGACTGGGAATACTAACTGGTGAGTCCCAAGGCACGTTCAAGAACAGGGGGCTGGCAAGTGCACTGAATCAAACTGAAGTTATTGCCTGAGTGTCATGGGAGCAAAAAGAGACTTGCTGAGGAAGCAGATGGGTCTGAACGTACTTCCTCTGTGCCCCAAAAGGCATGGGAGAGAAATCTCACCTGCATGGGTCCTGTTCCAGTTAAGGTCCTTGGAGTGAATAATCCTTTCTTCTTGCATAGAAATGTGGGAAAGGTAGTGTGCCTTGTAGCTTCCATGCTATTGATACATTTATGCCAGGGAGAAAAGATTTCTTCAGCAAGACAACTCTCTGAAATGGCATCTATCCAGAGGGCCTAAAAAAATGTCAACACAGTGTGTGATATCATTGGGGGTGGAATTGGTAATTGGTGATCAGTAGCCACTATGAGGAGGACACTGGTGGCAGAAGGAAGACCCACACTTTGGAAGGCCAGTCTCAGCCCAAGGAGGGCAGGGCTCTGAAGCTGGATTTGATCCTGTTCTAAAAGCATCCCTCAGGTCCAGAGCCTGGTTTAAGTATGACTCTGGCAAGGCAAAAGAACTCACCTGTGTGGTGCTCAAAACGACACTCTTATATCCTTAGGTAAAGGTAAAGGTATCCCCTGTGCAAGCACCAGGTCATGTCTGACCCTTGGGGTGACGCCCTCTAGCGTTTTCATGGCAGACTCAATACGGGGTGGTTTGCCAGTGCCTTCCCCAGTCATTACCGTTTACCCACCAGCAAGCTGGGTACTCATTTTACCGACCTCAGAAGGATGGAAGGCTGAGTCAACCTTGAGCCGGCTGCTGGGATCGAACTCCCAGCGTCATGGGCAGACAGCTTCAGACAGCATATCGCTGCCTTACCACTCTGCGCCACAAGAGGCTCTTATATCCTTAGGTAAGAGCTTAAGAATGGCACTCAGCCCAAAAGTGATTCTTTTTATTAAGGTCTCCTTACCACTTTCTAGGGACTGTGAAGGAGATAAATATGATAGGGATAAGAGACCCCAGGTGGGATGTGGGAATCCCCTGGAAATATAGCTCATCTCCAGGCAACAGAGTTCAGTTCTCCTGGGGAAAATGGCTGCTTTGGAGGATGGACTCTATGGCAATAGACTCCATTGAGGTTCCTCCCTGCCCTAGATCCTGTGCACTCCCAGCTCCACCCCCAAAAGCTCCAGGTATTTCCCAACACAGAGCTGGCAACCCTATTTTGTGGTCACTCCACCAGCCATGTGTTTTCCACTTACACAGCCTCCTACTTAATTTGGACCATGGACTATGTTGAACAACTGTGTGTGCTTATTTAGCATACCAGCACAATACTCATATGGGCTTCATATCTCAGGTAAAAACGAGACACTGTGGAAGTACAAAGTCATATGGGTAAGCTATTTTGCCTCAGCAGACTCATGCTTAAATCAAGCCATGGGAATGAATAATACTCTTGGGTGTGAGACTGATCTTGTCTCCCTGACTAAGGGGAGATTAAACTCCCTGGTGATTGTAGGGGTCCCCACCTCTAGGTCCCATTCTTACTCTGAGCAACAGCAAGGGGAAATGACCCAAAAACTGACCATTGCACTGACAGTGTGACATCACTTTTGGGGGAAAACCCAAAAATGATACCACTCCTGTCTAGGAATCACCAGATAGCAAGGTTTTACCATAGAGCTTTGAAGAATTCCTAGAGAGGCATGACATCACTTCTGTGTTTCCACTGGAAGTAGGGAAGCCAAACTCCCAGTGAGGGTTTCCTCACTCCAAGATCCAATTGTCTGCCGCTGCTATAAGTGGTGGTGCCCAAAAAATTAAAAGAAAAACAAGGTCTCATTTATTTACAAGAACTAATTGCCACAGAGTTTGTGGTGATTGCTAGAAACTCTATGGTAGAATGGTCGATTTCACCAAAGATATTTCTGGCAAATGACAAAGAATAACTTCAAGTTTGGACCAGGAATTGCCACAGATTCTATGGTGAGAACGTCTTGTCAATAGACAAGGCCTTATTTTTCTTTTTAGTATTGGTCCCAATACACTGCCTCCTCCCGCAACCCTAATTGGAAGCGATGTCATGCTAGCACAACCAATGGGAGGACCTGATGTTGCCACCCTAGTCTTCTTTTGGTTGTCAGGTCTTGCTTGGCAACCCTAACCAAACTTGCTTTTTCCAGTGTCCCAGCCCATGATGTTGGTTTTTTCAGGTTGTCCATCATGGCAACTTCCCTCTTCCACTGATCTGGGCCCTAGATGGAGTGCTTGATAGAGTGGCAGGAGCAAAATGGAGGGGAAAGCATGATGTGACTCTGTTTCCCCAGCCTCTTTTCTCCAAATATTCCTGCAGCAGCAGCACTCAGGGCTGCCATATCCCTTGTAGCTGCCAGTGGAGGATGCACATTTTGGGAGACGGGAGGAGTGCCACAAATTAATGTGCTAACATCACCCAGAAGTGATGTCAATGGGGGGAAATGCTCTGATTTTGGGGCAAAAACTCCATGGTAGAATTAGCTTCTAACCACAGAGTTTTGAAGAAGAAGAGTTAATTCTTATATGCCGCTTTTCTCCACCCGAAGGAGTCTCAAAGAGGCTTACAGTCGCCTTCCCCTTCCTCTCCCCACAACAGACACCCTGTGAGGAAGTGAGGCTGAGAGAGCCCTGATATTACTGCTCCATCAGAACAGCTTTATCAGTGCCCTGGTGAGCCCAAGGCCACCCAGCTGGCTGCATGTGGGGGAGTGCAGAATCGAACCTGGCTTGCCAGATTAGAAGTCCGCACTCTAGTCCTAACCACTACACCAAACTCACTCTCTGCTCTTGTCCAAAACCCAGAATGTTGCCCCCTGGCATTGCTGACATGTCGATGTCATTTCTGGGTGATATCACCATATTGCATTAATTTGCGGCATTCTTATGGTTTGAGAGGGGTTTTGTGGGGGGTTGTGTGTGTGTGTGGGGGGGGGGGTGCATCCTATGACCAGGATACCCTGCTCAAACCAGGGGATCTGGCAGCTCATCTTCATTTGCTTGCTGTATCCCAGAGAACTTGTTAGAGAGCTCTGAGAATCGAGTTCCCCCTGCCTGCAGAGCCTGGCCATTTGATAACCCTAACCCGGTAGCAGGAGTGTAGTCTTGCCAGGGGAAAACGAAACCATAAAGGCTCCTCCACCAAAAAGGCAGAGGGATATGGAGGGGAGAGAAATCATCTCTCAGCATCCTGTTTCACACACCGGCCATTGAGTTGCCCTGTTGCTGTGCACTTAACTCTCAGCAGCTGGGTATGGAGGCAATGCTCAGAACCTTCAGGAACAGCGGTTCCTTGAGAGTAAGGCCATTAAAGGACAGGAGTGAAGCAATAGACCAGCCTTTCTCAACCTTTCTACCCTTGAAAACCCCCTGAAACATTCTTCAGGCTTTGAGAAACCCCAGAAGTAGTGTGATCGTGCAGAATAGGGTTGGGTAGCATAGCTGTGTATATGCCAACCCAGGGCCACTTCCCTTTTCATCCCCTCCAGGCTCATCATTGGCCATTTGGGGAGCAGTGGGTGGCTTGACATGACCACATATGGTCCTACCACCTGATACATTTTAAAAATACATAAAAATTAATTAACTCTCACCCATTCAGGAAACCCTTCCAGGGCCATCAAGAAACCCCAGGGTTTCATGAAACCCTTGTTGAGAAACCCTGCTATAGACCAACTTGCCTTACACATAAGCTGCAGACCCATTCTAATATTGAACTCCCTTGAAACATCCCAGGCTGCGGTTGTTCTTTGTTTCAGTGGGAGCAACAATAGTGGGTGGGAAATGACATCACATGGCATTGTGACATCACTTCCAGTTGCACCTGGACAGAATGTCACAAAGCTCTGGGAATTCCCCCAGATCTCTGTTTCGTTTTCTACAAACTAAAAATTATCATCATCATCATCATCATCATCATCATCATCATCATCATCATCATCATCATCATCATCATTTATTCCTTGCCTCTTCCCAGAGGCCCGAGGCGAGTTACAGACATATAAAACCCCAATAAAAACATACAATGAAACATATACATAAATCTCCAGACCGTAGAAGAAGATGTGGTAAAAACTCAGGTCATATCTACTCTACCCCTTGGTAACCCACTCGAGGGGGAGGGAGGACAGAGGGTGCCAGATGGAGTATGCTACTGCCGCTGTCAGGGGGGCCAGATCATTCCATTGCAATGTCACTTCCTCCACCTTGTATTTTTACTGCAGATGGAAGAGGCTAGCTGAAAACCATACTAAAGCTATGCTCTGCAGGGGCCAACCACCGCCTCCCCCTAGTTCACTTGAAGCTTCCTTAAGAATCCCAGACAAGAATGACAGACACCGGACCAACTTTCTGCCTTGGTGTGATGGCTTTTTGAAACGCTGTGTGGTATCTGAAAAGAGTTAAATGTGTTCTGATTGCTGTCATCCCCACCCCAACATGATTTATGACACGATGCCAAGTGATCAGTAATCAAAATGAGAGAAATCATTTTTATACCACCTGAAAGACCAGGATTCCAGCTTTTCGGGTGGCATAAAGGATTAATCAGCTGCCAGAGAGATCAGAGGCTAAAACCCAGTGGCAAATACATCATCTTAAATGGATTTGTAATGCAGTCCATGCAGCCACTTTAAGTGTTTCAGGAGCACGGGGCCTCCAGCTATGATCATAGGGGAACTGATCCCTGCTCGTAGTTTTGAGATGTCGTAGGAAAAGAAGAATGTCCGTAGTGGAACACGGGGGTCTTTCAAAACATCTGACCGCCCTAACTTTTCGCAAAAGAGTACTCTGTGGAGGCCATCCTGAAGGACTACATGCCCACAGTCAGGATTCGTTATTTCCCTGTCACAATCACTAGAAATGCAGAGGCATTCATGCTCGCTGCCACTGGAACATCCACACACAAATTTTGTGCACACTTTCATGGATCAACAACTATCTTCCCTTCCATGGCTCAGACTTGTGACACACCGGTACAAAAGTACCATTCATTTCTGTATTGCACCCGGTGTGCACCGGATGAAGAAATCACTTACACTTTATCTTCCTGGATGTCTGTTTCAGTGAACATCTCCATATGTCTGCAAGGAACCTGATATTATGAAAAGGGGTGGAGAGCAGCAACTCACAGGGTGAAGGTGAGTTAAAGGGTGAACACAGGCAGACATTCTAAGTGTGGCAGAAGTGGCTAAATGTACATTTTCTGACTTAAAACAAACTGTTTGGAAGGCAGCACATGTGTTTCAAATCTGTTTAAAAGCCCTTTCCACCACACCCATTGTGGTGGAACTTGCATTGACTTTGGCATGAACTACACAATTCTAAAAATCATCCTGGCCTGTTTCCAAGTATGTGACAGGTCTAGAGAACCACAGCCTCTCAAGAACAAAATTTAAAAGGCTCTGACAGCCCAATCCCTAGAGCAAATCACGTCCTGACACTGACTTTTGTAAACTGTTGCCATATCTCGGGCCAGGGCATGGCAACCTGGGAAGCAATGGGGTCCTCCAAAGATCTCCATTGGAGTCAGGGAGCACGTAGCTGATGACACAGTATAGAAGAGAAATCCAGTGGCCTCTTCATGACTGGCATTTATTTCAATATGAGCTTTCACGAGTCACAGCTCGTTTCTCCAGATATGTCACAGTTGTTACCGAATTATCCAGCATGGGTAAAGAAACACAAGTAGAAGAAGAAGAGTTGGTTCTTATATACCACTTTTATCTACCCAAAGAAGTCTCAAAGCTGCTTACAGTCGCCTTCCCTTTCCTCTCCCCCAAACAGACACCCTGTGAGGTAGATGAGGTTGAGAGAGCCCTAATATTACTGCTTGTCAGAACAGCTTGTCAGAACAGCAGGCCCAAGGTCAGCCAGATGGCTGCATGTGGAGGAGGAGCGGGGAATCAAGCCCTGCTCCTCTGGGTCCTCAAGCTGGGTGGGTGGGCAACAGAATGGTGAATCAGGTGCATGGTATGTGTGAAGTGATGTTTTGGCAAAGCACCTGGATTTCGTCTTTACACAGATATGGACTGAACTTGCAGGAAAGAGATTTGGGGGAGGGATGAAGGTCAGAGTGGAGAGCTCAATGCAAACATGGATTCTATGTCAGCCATGAAAAAGGCAAACTCCATGCTACAGGGGTTTAGTAGGAAAGGGATTAAAAAGCTGCCAGCAGGATCCCATCACTTTGATATAAATCTATGGCAGAGACTATTTTGTACAATTTTGGCCACCCATTTTAAAAGGTGCAAAAAAAAAAAGGCAACTAGATGGAGTTTTGGACTGGAGCATCTCCGTATGAGAAAAGGCATGGAGCTTTTTAGCTTAGGGGATACAGGCTTCTAAAAGGGTGCATGGTTTAATGGCTCCCCCCCCCCACCATTCCTCGCACTTAATACAAGAACTGGAAGTCACCCAATCAAACTGAGCACCATCAGAGAAAGTAATTTATGAAGAGTAATTTATGAAATTTGCTGTCACCCAGTGCAGTCATGATCACAAGCCCAGGTAGCTTTATGAGGGAATCTGCCACATGCAGAAGGAAGGGCTTTCCCCACTGAGGAGACAAGATGGCCAAAAGGAGCTGCCTTGTGAAGAAGAGGTTGCTGGGTGCGTTGACTTGAGGCATCTGGTTGGCCAATGCAGGAAACAGAAGACTCTACTAGATTCAGCAGGGCTCTGCTTATACTTAAATGACATCTGATGGAAGCATGTTCTCCATCTGCCATCGTGAAATCACAGGAGGTTGGGCACCATATCCCGTTAATTTCACCACAGGGAGAAAAGAGCTAGCCAAGAAGTAGGTTGACCATGAAGCTAACTTCCTTATATGCCAAAACTAACAAAAAAAACCCCCATCAAGTATGGTAGGAACAGGAAGAGAGAGAGACTTCCTGTCCTTCTTGTCTCACCACAAGCTAACCAAATACACTGGTCCTGGGTTACAACCTCTTCCTCCCCCTTCATCTATTGCAATGAAGGAAAAAATGAGATGTAGATTAGGAAGGAGTGGAGCATTTTCCCTTCCATCCAACTTGTTAAGCACTGACTGAGGCTATTCCTTCCGATGACTAAGAAGTGGGTTTTCAAGCCAGGGGGAAGAGGGAAGGAATGCTCACTTGCAACTCAGAAGCTGAGTGCCCAGGAGTGGCTGAAGGATTTCTGGATCCTGTAGCAACACAGCCAGTTTAAGGATTCGGGGCCCCTGAGTACACTTGCAGCAGGAGCAGCCAGACTGGGGGCAGAAGGGCCCCCAACAGTAGAAAGGGGTGTCACTCTGAGTGTTTTTAAAGGGGGGAAGTGGGGGAGGAGAGAGGCTACGGCAGGGGTAGTCAAACTGCGGCCCTCCAGATGTCCATGGACTACAATTCCCAGAGCCCCCTGCCAGCGAACGCTGGCAGGGGGCTCCTGGGAATTGTAGTCCATGGACATCTGGAGGGCCGCAGTTTAACTACCCCTCGGCTACGGCCTTGATCTATGGGGGGAAGGCAACTTGTGGGGCCCCTGGAAACACGAGGCCTGTAGCACGGCCCTATGAGTGCCTGTATATTCCTGTGCCCTAACTACCTCCAATGCATGCCAGCTTTCACAGGCAGGTACGGGACTCCTCAGGGCTACCACAGGCATGCTTTCAAGGTACTTATTTCCCGCCCATGTACTTATCTAAATGCTACTCTTATATTTTGAGCTCTGATGCTTTAAATAAGTTGCAGTAAGCAGTGGGGATCCTGTGGGACTTCCTGTGCTCACCGGACCTTTGTGTCCTTGGTTGATCTGAATTGTGGTTCTGTTCCTAGATCTGGGTTCTAATCCTGTGTGCATGTCCCAAGCCTTCAGTCTCAGGATTTTGTCATATACTCTATCTGCACATAGGTTTCCATCTTGGGATGGCTTAGAATCCAATCATGAAGAAACTCAAATTTTACGATACTTTGTCACCTAATGTAAACTATGCCTTGGGTTGGGGCTTCAAAGTCATGTTGGAACTAGAACAGTCTTGTTCAGTGAGTTGAACATCTGCAGCTTTTTGACCTAACAAAATGAACTGCTCTATGAAATAGAGACCACATGGGGGCACCAAATCCTTACTTTTTCAGACTGCTCTGAGACGCTATAAAGCTTCACTGTGGTTAGTCCACAGTACTTAAAACTGAATTACTACTATTCCTTTGTTCTGTGCTCTTAATCATTAACACGGTATAGACATCCCATGTCAATCACAAGCATACACTAAAAGGTGGGAGCACTTACTTTTCACTTACCCCGTGTACAACTAAATACTTCATAGTTGTCAAAGATAACAAATCTTTGTTGAGAAATTCTGAATTCTGAGAGTCAGTTTGGTGCGATGGTTAAGAGCAACGCCATCTAAAATGGGGAGCTGCTCCTTCACGTGCAGCCAGCTGGATGACCTTGGGCTAGTTACAGTCCTCTTAGAGCTGTTTGTACAGATCAGTTCTCTCCGCTCCACTGACCTCACAGAGTGCCTGTTGTAGGGAGAGGAAGGGAAGGTGACTGAAAGCCACTTTGACCGTTTACACACTGGAGGTTACATGCCGGGCTGCAAGCTGGGGTTTGAGCCATGGCAGGTTGCCCCACCTGTTCCTGCACCCACACAGGGGAGCATTTGGCCTGGTGAACCTCATCCACCCCCAATTTGTGTTCCTGCACAGGAGCTGGGGTAGTGACGTTCCCAGTGCATAAACGGTCTTTGTGACTCCTTCAGGCAGTGAAAAGTGTGGTATAAAAACCAACTCTTCTTCTTCCACATCCCAGGATTGATGAAGAAGAAGAGTTGGTTCTTATATGCTGCTTTTCTCTACCCAAAGGAATCTCAGAGCGGCTTACATTCACCTTCCCTTTCCTCTCCCCACAAGAGACACCCTGCGAGATGGGTGAGGCTGAGAGAGCCCTGATATCACTGCTCGGTCAGCACAGCTTTATCAGTGCTGTGGCCAGCCCAAGGTCACCCAGCTGGCTGCATGTGGGGGAGTGCAGAATCGAACCTGTTGTGCCAGATTCAAAGTCACACTCCTAATCACTACACCAAACTGGTACACCAAATTGAGTGAAGGACAAACTCATGACTCCTGGAGGTCTGCTATCCTCATGTTTAGCAATCAGATTATTAGAGGTTGTATTCTTAAAATGTGTTCATGGAACTCTCTGGTGTTTATTGACAAAGATATTGGTCCCAGGCTTCTAATTAGTGGCCATGGCAGAAATGGGGATCTAACAAGAATGGACACATCTGCTGATGTGCTAATACACTTTCAATGCACTTTTCCAGCTGCATTTTCCTATGTAAAGCAGGAAAATCTTCTAAGGTTCACTGAAAGTGCATTATCCAACATGTGCAGCATGAGCCCAGCAGTTTCCCAGCGGTGTACTTTTTGACAGTCTGCAGCCGTTTTGTGACACTGAGTCAGCAACAATTTCACTGTCAGAGTTGTAGCTTTTCATAGAAAGGATGCAGGAAGAGCAAGGACTGAAAACCTTGATGGAGGGTTTCTGAAAAAATTTGAACTAGAAATTTTTTCATTGTTTTTTTCTGTAAGATTGTCCAGTGTCCTAATAAAACATGGTCTGTTTTAGCCCTTTTATTTTGACACACAATTAGTTAACATATTTTAAAAGATTCTTATGTTAATCTTTTGTCCCATTAGCAACAAATACTTGACTCGGGAGGGATAAAGTGTGGTTTGAATGTACTATTTAAACAAAGTCAACGCTTCATGTGGGAATTATGGTTTTTTGGAATAAGAAATGTAAATATTTAGAAGCAACACAGAATGTATTTCCCTAACATTGTGTAAGTTTAAGGAGGGAAATGAAAGGACCAATGACTGAAAGGCAGGTTCTAGCACACCCAAAGATCTACGGAGGATATGTCACAAATGTTACTATGTGCTCAAAAGAATCCAGTTCAAGCCAATGAATAATTAAGTCTGTCCACTTATTTTATTTTCTGACATGGGCTCCATGATGGCTGAGGATTCTTATTTTAAGACACCCTCCCCCAAGAGATGTGCAACCTGCCTTATATTTATTTCTTTTAATTTTATTTACACTCCTTGAACTCCACCTCTCCAGCATCTGCTTAAGGTGCTGTTACTGAGTCACTGAGCGTGAATTTGTTTTGCAAGACAGCCCTCGCACCAGTCTTTTGCCTACCATCACAGTTCCATGTTGTGGGTGCTGCCATGTGTATTTGACTGGAGGATGGCCTATGCACTCAGAATGGGTCTTAAAAAATCAAGGGAAACAAATCACCCATGCTGTCTTGTGAGCTGAAACTGTATATAATTGATTGATTACTCTAACTTCTTCCAAGGGGGAGGGCTTATGTGCCTCAATTGAACAGATCTTTTTAGCCCTTTAAAATATCATCAACAAAGCAATCTCCTTTTTACTGCACCAATAGCCCTCCATTTCATAAAGGGGTTTTTATTTTATTTTAAACTGGGTCTCTGAGGTCTGTGCAGGCCGCCACCCCCCCTTTCAATGCTGGAATGCATCTGTCCCACGCCCCAAGTCCTTTCTTTCCAACTCTTCCTTTCTTCTATTGCATTGGCTGGGATGCTGCATGACTCTTTTGGATTAGAATAAGCATTTAAAGAGGGGACAAGTGGTTTTTAAAAAATGTAGAAGGCAAAAAACAAGAAGATATGCAGACAAAAGTTAAACATAGGGTAAAATACCTAACAGATCCTACTTAACTACCTGATAGGGATAGAGACAAACAGGATGTTAGGAACCTTTCCTCTCTTATCACCCGAGCTTCTTTATAACCCTCTCTGAAGGGCGAGGCCAAGAGACATCACATTCCGCTCCTCTTCCAACATGGTGAGTTTAAAAGAGGGGGTGGCCTCAAGCCTATGCAAATCAGTTGAGGAGTGTCTGGACACATATGGGAATTTTGGGCCCCTGCCTAAAGTGGAAGGCTGCCTATGGCACTGCCTTTATCCATAAGCCATGTTTTTAAAAGATAGAATTATTGAATGCAAGTGGGGACTTTGGGGGAATCTGTTCTGACCGAGCAGTGAGATCAGGGCTCTCTCAGCCTCACCCACCCCACAGGGTGTCTGTTGTGGGGAGAGGAAAGTGGAGGCGGCTGTAAGCCGCTTTGAGCCTCCTTCGGGTAGAAAAAAGTGGCATATAAGAACCAACTCTTCCTTTTTCTTCTTCTTCTTCTTCATATTCCCCTCCATCGCTGAGTCTGGAGAGGCTCCAGCCCTTATCACCTGCCATGGAGCGATGCTGACAGGATCAGCCGGCATCAGCCACCATGCCCAGACTCAGCACCAGTTTATCCATGTAGCACTTGTAGCACTAGTTCAAGGGGCCATGGTTCTCCCTTGCCAGTTCAAGGGGCCACGCTTCTGCCTTGCTGGCAAAGCTCTTGTATTGAGTGACAGAGAAATGGCCAGAGAGTGCATGTGCAGAGAGCTTACATGCGCACTTCTGGTGCTCTTCTGCCCCACCGGCTTTGACTGAGGCAAGGAGCCTCATCGCCTGAATTGTCAAGCTGCAGAGGAGAAGTTGGAGAGGCGGCAACAGCAGCAGGTGTGTGTGTGTGTGGGGAGGGGGTGAGTTAGCTGGCCAGATCTGGGGCAGTTTTTGGTTTCCATCCTGTTAAACACTTTGAAGGCATTTGTTCATTCTAAAGCTGCAGAGGATGGGCTCTGCAAGATGTCCTCCCCCCCGCCCCCCGTCTTTAGGTGCTCCCCTTTCACCTCAGCCCCGCAGGAAAGCCTGATTTCAGCTGTCCCAGAAGAATCCCAGAGATTCACTTTTGTAATGGAGGGAGGGGGGATAATTCTGATTATGCACAGGAGCTGCAGAACACAACATTTTATTACAATGCCAACTAACATAGGAACTGAAAGCCAAGGGAAAAGAACAAATTCAGGGGGTGGAGTTTCCCTCCACTCCTGATCAGGTTTCAGTTAACTCTTTGCTATCCATTTTACTACATTCACACACACAGGTACGAAGTGCAACAGGAGAAAAGGGAAGGGAGTCTCTGGCAGCAGGATGTGCAGCATTTGATGGCCTCCATCACAGCCGGACAAGTGATAAGGTAACCCACCCCCGAAAGAAACAGACTCCCCCACAAGAAAACCCGAAGGGAATGCCGGCCCCCTCCCCCCCCCAAATATCCGGAATAGCTACTGAGGGGCAAAGCTGAAGGGAGCAGGGGGGGAGGGAGGGCTGTGGGCAGCTTGGAGCTGCTGGTGTCAGCCGAGGCAGGAGGGGGCCCTCGGAACTGCAGTGAGAAGCTGCACATATAAAAGGATCCCTGAGTGTACTCAATTTTTTTAAGTTGTTTTCTTTTTTATGCTAAGGAAGTTTAGAGTTCAGGATAATACTAGCGAACGTTTTAAGCAAAGTGAAGGTTTCCGTTGCTTCCAGAGTTCCAAACTATCCCTGGGAAGGGTGCCCTGCTGTGACTTGTGTCACACAAAGAACATCGCCAGTTGTGCTCTGCTAGGGCCCTGCTGGCTCTGGTGCTCCAGGTCCCGCCAATCCTTAAACCGGGCCTGCCCCGACTCCCAGTGGCTGCCAGCTTTCACCACCAGTGTGCCTGGGCCTGCAGCAACTGATTTTGGGCATATGCGCCTGGCCCTGCAGCCACCATTGGCCTTGGTACCAGGGTCCACAGCCCCCACCAGCCCCTGTCGTCACCATGAGGCTTGAAACAGCAGCCACTGGCCTTTGCCACCACTGGGCCTGGACCTGCCAACCTTTCCTGCTGCAGCATCCTTGTCTGCCCTGCCCAGGACTACAATGGACACCAGCTTCCACTGCCATCGGGCCCGGAGTAGCTGTCCAATCTGCTGCTGGCGTCCACTGTCACTTAGGGGCTCCTTGGGGTCACCCAATATTGCTGAAGAATTTCTTTCACATCCATGTGGCCCCCCACAGATTACGGCAGATGAGGGCCACACATCTGTAGAGAGGAAGCGTTTTGAACTGTACTATGTCTTGCTTACCATCCATACTTCAAGGCAGCGGTAGTCAAACTGCGGCCCTCCAGATGTCCATGGACTACAATTCCCATCAGCCCCTGCCAGCATTCGCTGGCAGGGGCTGATGGGAATTGTAGTCCATGGACATCTGGAGGGCCGCAGTTTGACTACCCCTGCTTCAAGGTGTTGGTAGATTACTGATATGTACTTGGACCCTGATTGACTTTGTGCACTTGCCTTTGATAATTGATAAGTGTAATTCTGGGGCTTTTCTGCACATCAGTCAAAATAGCGGCACATATCCTGCATGCAAACGTGTAATAGCATATCGCACCTCACTGGACCTCCTCACCTTCAAGCCATCTCGCCTTTTCCAGTCACCTTTTCGCGTGTTTTACCCTCCTCAGTAAACCAAGAGCTGGCAACCCTACTTTGCCATCGGTGAGGCGGGAAAAAGTTGAAGTCTAATGAGCTTAGAAGGGTGTAGCTCTGCTTAGAATGGCACTATTAGGAATATCACAAGATCTTTATATATATATATACTTGGGGGCATTCAGGAATATCACAGACACTAGATTGGGGGGGGGGTGAAGAACTCTGCAGATGGTCTCCCCCTCCCCCCAAGACCTGGAAAAGCTGCAGGCAGCTATTACGGAACTCACTGGCAGGGGCAGCTCTCACGCTGAGCCTCAGAGGGAAGTGGGAGGAGGGGGTGGTGGTCAGGGATGGGGGACGGAAGGCAATTGGCTGGCCGCTGGACAAACAGGCAAGCCAGTAGGAAGAGGAGGCACTCAGGGGCAGGACAGCCGCCCTGAGTGAGTGTTAAGTGCTGAGTGGCACTTAAACCATGAGACCAGCTCCTCCTCCAAGCAATTACCAGAAATATTAAGTGGAACAGATATCACTTTAATGATTATGAATACAAACCGATATTTAAATCGCGTTAAATTAAATGTTCTAAATATTTTAAAAACAGATGTTTCTGCCTTTCAGATTGTACCCATTCTGTTGATCTCATAAGTATTACAAGTGGCAAGCCTTTTTGGAATCAAATTTTAATGATTCAGTTTTTTAAAAAGAATTTTGTAAGTTTTTGCTCTTAACAGAGAAAGAAGCAAGCTCTATAGATCAAAGGTCTTGAGGCCATTTTACAGTTTTTAGCAAGAATCCTGGCTATTTTGTCTTTGTTTTGTTTTTCTCCCGCAGCTGAGCAAACTAGTTGACCTTCTGACAAATCAAGACTAGGGAGGAGGTTGACTAAAACCCACACCATTTTTGACATGGAAACTGTAATCATGATTCATGATTGGTTGAATAGGTACAACTATTTATGATGGATATTTTCCGTTCTTTGAGTGGTCAAATGGTTTATTTTCAGCCCCTGAGCTGAATTTTTATACTCTGGGTAATAACGCAGCCCAAAGGCTTTGCTTTTGATATGGTTTGCAAAACTGTTCACAAGTGCTGCTGGTAATAAAGTCTCATTTTAAATGATACTCTCATGAGCCCCGTGAATCAGACTAGAACTGTACAGTGAGCTCTTTGCACATGGAACAACATGGAGCAGATTTGCTTTATAAGACTCAAGGGACAAACAGTCTAAGCATCTCTAGTTATTTCCATTCCAAGCTGAAAGTTCCTGAGTTTTTGTCAAGCTGAAGAGGAAATGGAAGGCAGCTTTGAGACTCCTTCTGGTAGTCAAAAGTGGCATATAAAAAACAACTCCTCCTCCTCCTCCTTCTTCAGGACATTTTTGGTGTGAATAGAACTATACTTCGTTTAACCTACTTTTACTCTGAACGATTCTTGCCTGATTTGGGAGTCGGAGATTGTCTTCCTCTAAGGTGGGACCCTCCTGCTGGCCTCATAGGCAGTGGTGAGACCAGCTGTGCCAACTCCCACAATGCACCACTTTTGCTTCCATGACCAGGCGGACTGTAGCCCACAACACATTTTATGGAAATACAGTGAATTAGCATATCCCTATCGTCCCAGAGGGTACCACATAGTAAAATAGTTTTTAGCAATCATTGCTATAATACTTTATTTTGTTACTCTATCAACATAATAGAGTTCTGTAGACTTTATACCCAATTTTTAAACATTGATTTTCTTCCAATTAAGATATATGGAACAATCTAAAATATAGTGAATGATCAAAGTAATTTTACAGTGATTTAACTCCTAGTCAAGGCAGATAAAATGTGGGAAAGAAGGCAGAAGCACTAAGAAATGAACACAACAGTTGTTGTTCACACAATAATAGAGGTATAAAATTTGTATGAATATGGAAAGACAGGGAAAATAGTTTCCTCCACATGCAGCCAGCTGGGTGATCTTGGGCTGGTCACAGCACTGATAGAGCTGTTCTGACCTAGCAGTGATATCAGGGCTCTCTCAGCCTCACTCACCTCACAGGGTGTCTGTTGTGGGGAGAGGGAAGGGAAGGCGTGTTTTTCTCTCTCAGGTAGAGAAAAGCGGCATATAAGAACCAACTCTTCTTCTTCTCCTTCTTCCCCCAAAGAAAAATATTTCAAAGGAATTTTCTCCCGAGAAGTCATTTCAGATTTCAAAAAATGGAAAAAGACTTCAGGAAAAAAAAACCAGCCATTTTTAGTTTTAGTTATTTTTCATCACTAGATGCCTGTACTGGGCACCCTACCCAGAATTTCAACAAATCTTCAGACCAGAAAGATCAATTCTCCTGGAGGAAGTAGCAACTTCGGAAAGCAGAATCTGGCATTTAGGGCTCCACAGGCTTTGGCTCTGCAGAGGTGGATACCGCCGGTCAACCATTTGTTACATTAGGGGACATGGCTTTCTCCAGCAGGCCTAGCTATATAGCATCTTTTGTTGTTTGCATTCACCACTGCACTGTTTTTTCCCCATTAACAAATCCTCAGGTGAATTCCCCTGTTCCAAAACTGTATACCTCCTTTCCATCATACCCATCCCCTGAAACAAGTTAATGTAGCTTTGTTAATTGTTAAACTGATGGCCTTTTTGTGACCCGTGCCAGAAATGTCAAATTTGTTTTCCACTTTTCCCTTTAATCAGTGGCCTGTAACAAATGAATGAGCCAAATTTCATGACTGTAGCTCAAAAGGACATTTGAATAATTGAAATCCAATAAGAATGTCTAACCTTTGGTTGACCTCTGATGAGAAGTGCAAGGGTCAGCTTTGGAATATTACCCCTGCCCTCTTCTAATGAATGAGGGGGTCACATTTTAAAATTCTTGGTAAGTGAGAATTAAATTCTATTGCATTGCTTGTGCAAGTGGGTTAATTTCTGAAAGTGAAACTGAAAGAGACTAGGTTGTCCAAATCCACCAAAACTAGCAGTTACTAGTCCTATTACAACACACTCAAACTTGAGAGGAACTAGTACACTAACAGAAACAAACTACAGAGACAAAAAGAAAAGATGGCAGTCTGCAGGCTAAGGTGGCAAGCAGCGCTCCCTCACCTGTTCCAGGTGAAATCCTTTACATGATCATTCACACAGGGCACATTATGCCCTAAATGAAAATGGAAGTTGTAAAGTTGGTAAAACCCACAAGTGCAATTCTGCTACCAATACAATATTTCTGGTCCGAAATATGCTGCTTTGAGTTATCCCTAAAATGAATTTCCTCCCCAAAATTATGTCTATTAGATGTCCTCTGAATTTATTACTATTTAGCCAATGTTCACAGAATTCTTGGGTGCAATTCCAAACAAAGGAAATATAGTGAATTCCTTACCTTTTGCAAAAGCCTTTTTTTTTTTTTTGGCATTTTGCACAATGTCATCCTCACCCAGCAGCAAACCGGCAGTTACATCATTTTAAAGTGCTGGTGGGGGAATTGCATAAACTGGATTCCCCCAACTATTTAGCGTGAGCGGTAGGAGAGCAACCAGCAAGCCACATGCCAAGGGAATGTGTGGTGCTGAAGTAGCGCTAGCTTTCGCTCCAGAGCCCGCCCCCACCTCCCTCCCTCTTCTTCCAGGGACAGGGCTTCTTCTTCTTTTTTAATTAAAAATCCCAGGAGCAACGAATAGGTGCACAATTACCCAGGCAGAGCAAAACAAAACAAAAACAAAAACACTTTTCCCCCATGTTTGCACACAAAGCATTCCTCTTCCCCCCAAAAAAATTGTGAAACAGATCATTTTAAAAAAGCTTCAAGGCTCATGATTCCAAGAAGGGTGGCCATAAAAACAGCTCTATGCATCTATGAATAGACACATATGCATTTAAATGGAGAACTTATATATATTTTTAAAAGATTGGCTTGCATCGTGGTCCCTTTAAAAGATGGAGAAAGGTAATTGGTTGCTTGTCTTGATTGACAGGCAGAAAAGAGGAGTGTGGATAGTGTATTCCCCTCTTCCGCCATTTCAAGCAGGCGTGCAGAGTGGCAAGATGCATGAGACAGCGGCAGAGGAGCCAGGAGGTGAGGAATCTCCGGAGGCACGATTTATTTTAGCATTATGCCATTGCACTGGCATAACACTGTTTTTTTTAATGTGCAGAATTGACCTTGATATTGCTGTTTGACACATTATTGTAGTCTATACCAGATATGATATTGGAAAGTTATTTATTCAACAGTATTTGAAGAAGAAGAAGAAGAAGAAGAAGAAGAAGAAGAAGAAGAAGAAGGAAGAAGAAGAAGAAGAAGAAGAAGAAGAAGAAGAAGAAGAAGAAGAAGAAGGATTCATTTTTATACCCTGCTTTTCACTACCCGAAGGAGTCCCAAAGCAGTTTGCAATCACCTTCCCTTCCTCTCACCACAACAGACACCCTGTGAGATGGGTAAGGCTTAGAGAGAGCTCTGATGGAACTGCTCTGTGAGAACAACTCTAACAAGACTGTGACTGGCCCAAGGTCACCCAGTGGGCTGCATGTGGAGGAACGGGGAATCAAACCCAGCTTTCGAGATCAGAAGCCACTGTTCTTAACTACTACACCAACCTGCCTAAGATGACTGGCGGTGATGATTCATATGGGACTCTTTGAGCACTAACAACAGTATGTAAAATATGAGTATATGAGACATCATATAAAGATTTTTAATATGTGAAAGTATTTTAAAGCGCTGGTGGGGGAATTGCATGCAAGTGATGAAGCTAAACATTCAGGGTTAAATTTTTAGTTTTGAAATTTGAATCGAGAAATTGGAAATGTCGGCCATCTTTATTAAACTCAGATGCCACTGAAGGAACATGTGTTTTCTCAAAGGAATTTACCTATATGAAAACAATAATGCACCCACATAACAGAAAAAAGCACAGATATAAACAGTGAAAAGTGCAACTTATTGGGTGTGGAGAAATAAAATAAATAGAAAGAGTTTAATTGTAAGCTTCCTTGATCAGGAGGTCTCTGAACAGGAAGCACAGAAATAACTTGCATAAATAAATAAATAAAGAGCAGTGAAGACTAGTTAAAACAGTTGAGCATCAATATAGAATTATGACATGATTCTATTATATTCCGTGGAATAAAGGAGGGATGTTGATCTTTAGTATCTATGGTGTGAAACGGAGCTGATTATGAACACATTTGGATGATATGTCAGTAGCATTGTCTTTTTGGCAACAAATACTTAAATGGATTGACAAACTGGTTAATATTGGTCTACCATTAGGCCCAGATGTAATCCATCTATGTGTATTAGATCAAGCGAAGACAGAATGTTTTAAAAATAGTCTTTTATTGATTCATTGCAGCAGCAAAAATATTAGTTGCCAAATACTGGAAAGAAGATCAATGGCTCCCTAAAGATCCGTGTCTTGTAAAAATATGGGGCATAATATTATAGCCCTTTTCAGGTGACATATCCAGAATAAATGAACATGTTTCAGAGCAAAAGTAGGGCTCCTGACTGTGGGAAGAACGCCCTACAGGTGTACAGCTGTATGTGTTCAAATGATTCTTTCCTCCCCTCTGCTAGGAACTCCTTCACTCATCCTAGATATGTTGTCTGGACAGGATTTAAAATGGCCATACACTATCAGATTTTTGGAAGATATTTTAGGTTCATAGATGCCTTAGCCACTGGAAAAGAAATTTTGGTTTTCATGCAGTGTTGAACATTATCTAATGTTATTGTTTAAGATGTTGATCAGCATATTTGTAAATGCAATAGAAATAAATCCTGGTTGAATCATTTTGAAGTGTCAGTTCTTTGTTTAGGACACAGTTCTTTTGGAAGGATTGAGTGGTGGAAGTGTGTGGCATTTTTTAACCAGTTCTAAGCACTAGATCTGACCTGGGAAAGACGTGCAGGGCTTGGGTCCAAAGTCTCTAAAGGATTATCTCCATCTGTTTGACCCAGCCCAGGCATGGGAATCCATTTTTTCAGAGGTTTGGTGGGCAGGGAATTATGGGAAGGCCTTCACAAGTGTCTCCTTGAGCTACTGCAACTCTTTTCCCCAGGAAGCTTCTTCAAGTACATTTAGTTTCATACTTATGCACCTTCTGAAAAAATCTATGCGGTTTTTTGTTTGTTTGTTTCAGAGGAGCTTGATTTTTGTCCAAGCTTTGAATTGGAGTTCAAGAGGTTCAAGGGAAGAGGCTGAGGAGCATCTTTGAGAATTACTGAGGTGTTGGTCAAGTTCCTGTTCCTCTTCTGTTTGCAAGTGGTCCTAGGCCTTACGCCCTCCATCCAAGCATGGACAGGAGTTCCAGCTTGTGAGTATCCAAGGAGGGGGGAGAGATGGAGCAAGTTTTTAAACAGATTAATTTTAATGCCGAATGATATTATATTTTACTGTATCGGGGAGGGGGGGTTAAATGTTGTAAGCTGCCCTGAGACTGTTCTGAAGAGAGGTGGCCTAAAAACCCAATAAATAAATAATAAATAAATAAATAAATAATTTTGGGAGATCTCCAGGAAGGGTTGCCATCTTCCAGGTGGAGCCCGGAGATTTCTTGGCAATCCAAATGAGCTCCATATAGCAGTGATCAATTGCCCTGGAGAAAATGGCTGATTTGGAGGGTGATCTATATTATTATTAGTATTAGCATTATTAATTGCATTTTATGTGCCCCTTCCTGTAGGCCAGTGGTTCTCAACCTTGGGGTCGGGACCCAAATTGGGATCACCTGGCCCCTTCCGTGGGGTCACCAGGTTGGTGGCTTCCATGGCAGTGGCAGCGGGTGACTGTGGCAGGTGGAGGTGGGTGGTGGTGACAGGTGGTGGCGGGCAGAAGTGGGCGGACAACAGGTAATGCAGCCGCAGCAGTTGCTTGCAGGAGAAGGTCTCTGTGCAGCAGAGCCCTCTGTGGCGGGAGGCTCAGAGGGCTCTGCGGCAACACTGGGGGGCTGGGGTTGAGAACCCCTGCGGTAGGCTTAGGGTGGCTTATATTATTATATAACAATGAAAACATATTATATTAATTAAAACACATACATATTAATGAAATTATAAAAAACGTTAAAAATGATCAGCCATCTTCTGTCCAATATGGGGGGACTATAGTTTGGATTCTGCACTGAGTCTAATGTTGTTCCTATTTTTGCATAAGGAGGCCAGTGGAGTATATTATTCTATCCCACTGATTGCTTTTCCATCTCAAAACATTGCCCTCTCTAGGCTCCACTCCCAAATCTGCAAGATTTCCCCAACCTGGGGCTGGTAACCAGCTCCAGGCCCCACCTGGAGGCTGGGAACCCAGTAAGTGATCCAGGTCAACAAAGCCTGGACTAGCCCAGGAATGTGGTATAGTCGAAGGCTGCTTGTTTTTGTTTCTTTTTGTAAAGAGATACTAGATTTTTTTAAACTGTGTTTTCCTATTTCACATTTTGTAAGCTGCCTCGTGCTCTTATGGTAATGAAAAGTGAGCTTAAAATATTGAAATAAAAATAACTAATAACTTTAGTGACTTTACCTGTATTTTGTTTACTGTGAAGTGCTCTGGACATTTGTAGGATGGAAAAGCTGAATACAAGCTTCTTACATATAGTCAGTAACTGTATATGGCCAGTATATATTATTGGAGCTATATGGCAACATGGATGTAGTGTATTCCCACTCTCTACCTCGCTGGGAGAAGCAACTGCCCTGGTCATTCACTGGTGCAATTTTCTGTATATTGTTGGTGTTCTTCCTTGGTAGCCCTGGTATCAAGCGCTGAATCAAAGTGAAATGGAATCATGTATTGTTGTTTTAATGCTAGTTTCTAATGGCTTATTTCATTTCCATATTTGTAGAATGATTAAAGCAGGATACTGCAGAGGTGGTATAAAAACATCCTATCCCAAATAAATAAATAAAACATTTAGACTGCCTAAATAAAACATTAAAACCAACAAAACATTAAATCAACACTGACAGTTCAAAATAATTTCAGAGGGCGGCTGCAAGTACAACAACTAGATTCAGTTCACTCATACCTTCGTGGCTGACAAGATTTTGGGATACGAGCTTTTGAGAGTCAAAGCTCCCTTCATCAGATACTGGTAGGAACGGAGGCATTGGAGTCCTTCTATCAAGTTAGAAGTGGGAGCGTGTTGCGAAGAAGGAACTCAGAAGAAAGAACATTGCAATCAACTTGAATAGAGCAGGGAAAATATTTTGGGGACAGAGCAGTAGTGTCTGTGAAGAGATGAGAATCCTATATCCCTATTCAGGGGGGAAGTCATTGTTCACCATAAAAACATGAATGTGGTACACATTTTAACGACTGCACTGGTGCATAGAATGGTATACCAACATGGACGTCCATCCGAGTAAATACAGGCCAACTAATTCCTCCCCACCCCACCCCCCAATGTGCCTCTGTATGTTGGGTGTTTCTTCCCAGGGGATCGGCCTTCTTCCATTGGACGGCCTGTCACATATCATTTGAAAAACTACCACCATTTCCAACGGCAGCTATTCGTTATCAGCCCCTTTGCCTTTACCACTTCCATTTGTAATTTAAACACCCTAATTTAATAGGTTTGTCTCATTATTTTGATTAATCATATTAACTCCTACTAATTAAGAGATGGATTTAGGTAATGACAGAGGTTAATGGGATCAATTTTCGCTTTCCCCCGATTTTTCGGGCATGGGGTGCACGAACAGAAAAGGGAAAATCAAAGAAGAAGAAGAAGAGAATGGGGGAAAATGAGAAGAGTGGGTGAAAATCACAGTAAGCAATCAGAAATTCCCTGCTAATTGAATGTCTCATTTTATTAATGATGAAATTTATAAAGGTCTTTAAGAAAAGAAAAGAATTTAGCCAGTTCAGCAGTTAAGTGTGAAAATTAAGTAACTCAGAGATAAAAGTTAAAATATCCATTTCTTTTATTTTTTCTTCATCTAAAAACTCCTCTCTTTTCATTGATATTTCAACCCATTAATGTTTTCACTTTCTTTTCTGCTCCAAAATGAATCCCAGCTGGTCAAGGAATAGCATCCCCCGACTGGTTATAAAGCCCCATTTCTCAGAAAGGCGGATAGAAGGGTAAACCATGGATCACCGGGTTCATATACCTACCAAAATTATATTCTTCCTAGTTTACTTCCTGGGGATTTTGATTGAACCATTGCTGGAAGGCATGCAGAAAAGTAAAAATTCTCTAGCTTTGGCCTGTTACAAGCCAAGACATGCTGTGGAACGGGCCGAAGCTGCAGCTAAGCTGGTCATTTCTGTGATAAGCTGGGTTGTCATTTGCCCATTGCATACTGATAGAGAGCAATTCCTCTGGAGGAAGATTCATGTTCATTTGAAGCAACCATGTTCATCTGAAGCAACAGAACAAAGTTTGAGTCCAGTGGGCCTTTTAAGACCAACCCAGTTTTATTCAAGGTATATTTATTTATTCATTATATTTATATACTGTCCTCCCCGAAGGCTCAGGGCAGTTTACATCAAACAGGAACAGGCACACGTCTGGTACATCTGAAGAAGTGTACATGCACAGAAAAAAGCTTATACCGTGAATAAAACTTGGTTGGTCTTAAAGGGCCCCCTGGACTCAAACTTAATTCCTCTGGAAGAAATTGCTGCTTTGGAGGATGGACTCTATAGCAGGGGTAGTCAACCTGTGGTCCTCCAGATGTCCATGGACTACAATTCCCATGAGCCCCTGCCAGCATTTGTTGGCAGAGGCTCATGGGAATTGTAGTCCATGGACATCTTGAGGACCACAGGTTGACTACCCCTGCTCTATAGCATTATACCCTACTGGGTCATCTTCCTTAATCTTCCTGCCCGCAGGCTCTACCCCCAAAACTCCAGGAATTTCCCAAACTGGGGTTGGTAACCCTAGTTCTGCTTACAAATTACACTGATATACTGCTTGCTCTTAGTGGAAAATGTTGCCCCAGTAGGAACATCAGAATCCTGCTGGAATAGTAATAATATTCTATGTGATATAGCAATCACTGGCTATAAAATAGAGCAAAACAAGAGAGTAGGTTGCATTGGTGGTGGGATTGGTTTGTGTCAAAGGGCAAGGACTGAAATAAATTAGAAACCTACAGAAGAATAAATCAGTAACAGAATCACAGTTGACTATAAATAGGCACGTAACTCTTGAAAATAGAAACAAAATGGTGATAAAAATATGGGTGCCTATAAATTTCCCCCAGCTAAGCTAAAAGCAAGAAAATAGGGGGAAGAGGTTAGATCGCCAATCCCTCCTTCCCTGTGTTTCATGCTCTCCTCTACAATGTCCTCCTTGCTACAACAACCCTGGCAGTTAGATTTGTAAAAGAAAAAAAAAGTCATTATAAATAAACAAGAAAGAACCCACGACAAGCACTTGAGCTCCTCAGAATAAAGGTATGTGCAAAAGTATGTACTTTAGCACCATCAGAAAGGAGCCCATGGGGAACGGCTTACTGAAAATGCCAGCATCCTGTACAGTTGCACTGCAGAAGGCAAGGTCAGCATTCAGATTCCTGAGGGAGGGGCCTGGCAATGACAATACCACAATGCCCCAGTGGAGATCTGTGGTGTGGCCACATATGGATATGTGGTATGGCCACATTCAGAACTTTATCTTCCACTACAATATCAGTGGGATTATCACTGGCCACATTCGTGGTGCGGTCATGTACTGTGGTTGCTCTAATAATGAGGTGAGATGTAATACAGGAAGTTGGGGGCTTTAACGTAAAGTCCGCCCCAAAAATAGCAATCAGATTTCACGGAATTTCTATCAATACAACCATCATTCTAGTTTATGCCCAGCTACAGATGATGATGAGGAAGCCATTGAAAGCTTTTATGCAGGTGTCCAAGGAGAAATTGATCACACACTGGAACAAGATGTGCTGAGAAACATAAAGGACCAGAAAGCAAAAGTAAGGAAAAAAGAAGAATCGAATATTGTGGGAAGATTTAGGCTAGAAGCATGAAATGCAGCAGGACGGCAACTCACAGACTTCTGAGAAGACAAGTTTGTTCCTTGAGAACATGTTTCAGGAAACCAAACAGATGTGGACAACACAGGGTGGACACACAAATCAAAGAGATTACATAATTGGAAGCAGAAGACGGAGAAATCCTCTCTGTGCTAAAACAAGTACAGGAGCCAATTATAGTACAGATCATGAACTGTGAATTCCTTATAAGCCAAAATGACTCACCTTAAGCTATCATACTTGGTCGCATTATGGGCAGAGTAATCGGAAAAGACAATAATGCTAGGAAAAGAGGTAGGCAGCAGGAAAAGAGGAAGAGATGGAATGGCTCAATTAAAGAAGGCACGGCTTTCAAGACTTGAGAATGGCTGTTAACAATGTGATGTTTTGGAGGACGTTAGTTCATAGGGTTGCTATGTCAGAAGCCACTGCAGAGCACTTATCACACATGCAGGCGGTGTGTTCTTTGGTTGTCTTATCTCAAAACTGATGAATCAAAACAATAATGTATGGCTCTTTCCTTTAGAAAAAAGATCTGTGTGCTTGTGTGACAAGAAAAAGAGGTATCAAACTATGAATGGCATTAATCCGCTTTTCTAGCAGGGACTCAATCATGCAAGTGAGCCAGTACAAATCAACAGATGGGACATTCGATAACCAATGAAAGCATTAGGATTTTATAAGTCTGGAACCACCAGAAAGAGCTGGAGCATGGCTGAAATATTCACATGAGATGTTAAGCCATACAGAAATTATACAAATAGGATCCAACTTACAATAAGCTATAGATATCAATATAGACCCAGTCCTCAGTCATTTATCTGAGCAAGTTTGTACAGCCTTTTGCCTAGTGCACACTTATTACCTGCACAGAAAAGCCCTCTTGAATAGTTCTGTTTTGTTTAGTTTGCAAAAAGCAAAAGGAAAGTAATTTTACTTCTCTCATAGTTCCAGAGCACAGGGTCACCCAATAACATTTACAGGCGGTTCCAAGCAAAGAAAGGTAGAATTTCACCCAGGAAATAACTTATGGCATCCCCTGCCACAGGTTGCAGTGATGGTCACAAGTTCAGATGGCTTTTTCAAAGGGTGTTAGACAAAGGCTGGCTATTAGCTAGTGAGGTAAATGGAACTTCCAGATCAACAGAACCTCCATGGTAGATTCCCAGCCTTTCGCACTACTGAATGCTGACCGCTGAGAACAGACATTGTGGGACGGCTGTTGCCTTCATACCTGGCTTGTTGGATTTCCAGAGCCATATTGATGGCTGGACTGGATGTATCCTTGGCCAGATCCAGCAAGGCTCTTCTATTTTTATGTTAATCAGGCAAGTATAATGTATACATTTCCAGGCAGTGGTCTGCATCGCTCACTTCCCAAACCAGTATGCATTCATTTTCATAACTTTGTCTTCCATTACAATATTAATGGGACTATCAGTGGCAAAGGACAAGAGAAGCATTTTTAATGTTTATCTGACAGTTGCAAATTTCACTTGAGGTTGTTTACTGGGATCTGATTGTTGGCAAAGAAGAGGAGGAGAGGCAGCAAGATGAATGGCATCACAGGGATACGAGATGTATTTATGGGCCTCCTGAATACCATCTAGGAGTAATAAAAAAAAATCTTCTCTTACCCCTCCCCTAGCCAGACTTCGGAAGTTTGAAGCCGAGTGAGAAATGAGAGATTGTTTTAATTAACTTCCATCTATTGCAGGTGCTCTGTTCAAAGTGAATCATGTTGCATTTGTGTCTCAGTCCATTAAAAATTACACACAGGTCTGAGGGTGTGATGTGGATGCTCCGTTCCCCTCCCCCTCGAGTTCCTCTCTCATGAATATTTTTCCCGATAAAGCATTTTTGGAGGACAGAAGGGTGTCGCTTCTGTTTTGATATTAAGCATTCTACTGATCATTCCCATTAGTTGATCAGTTCTTTTATTTAAAAAAAAAATGCCCCATATTCACATGGACCCACAGGTTGTGCTTGCGTCTTGTGGTGTGAACTCTTCTAGCCTTGGGAAGCTCCTATTTGGACACCTCCTGAGAGGATCATTCTTCTCCATACTCATCCCTCGAATCCAGAGAAAAGGAGCATTCAACCCGGCAGGCTAGCCATTGAGAGAACATATGTGTTAGGATGGGCGACCTGAGATACAAACAGAGAGACAGATAGCTGCTTCTGTGTACATTTCCCGAGTATTTCTTTCTCAGTATGATGGCTTCCTGCCATGCAGGGAAATGGCCATGTACGGAGGGTGCCAGATGATATTTCCATGCCTGAGAAAAATGATGTGCGGGAGGATGCTGAGAAAAAGGGTGAAGGGGAGAGCACATAACACGCAAAGAGGCCCAGAGCGAATGAGGATTCCATGCATCACCACCTAGTAATGCCACCACCGTTAGTCAATTACCAGGGCTAATTAGGCTAATTACAGTCAGGTTCCTTCCAGTAGTTAGGTTAATTACACTTGGATGTTCCCTGTGGTCACCCATTTCCCCAAAGATGAGAGATCAACCGTTGCGGTGTGGCATTACTTAAAGCCAAACTGGGTCTGAAACAAGACAGGTGCCTTATCCCCTTTGCAGAGATGTGCAAAAGAAGCAGAAGGGGCATACAGTCAGTAGGCTGGAGAGATGGTCCAGCTTTTCAAATCTGGGCATCTAAGGTGTTGGAACCTCTCTTATACCCAGTCACAAGGTTCCATCAAGGTTGCTGGTTCAGTATTGTTAACTTGGAATGTTTGTTTGTTTATTGCCACCACTCAAGGAGGTGTGCATTGAATCGTCTGATGAAAAAACCAAAAGAGCAATTAAACTGGCACATTATAACAAAGAGGGATAACAAAAAGCAATAGAGGAGGGAAAAAAACTCAACTAAAGCACAGAAGAATAAAGCAATCTTTATCTGCACTGGAAACTCAAAACAGGAGTTGCTAAATAGACAAATGTCGGGAGTGTGTTCCATAAACAGGGTGACACAACGGAGAAGGCTCTGGTCGGGCTATCTTACTTCAGAAGGTTCACAGGGTAAGGCCTCTGCTGAAGACCTTAATAACTAGGAGGGGACACGAACTCATAAAGATGCCATTCGCGGTCCATGTCCTGCATATCTGAGGGACTGCCTGTCAGAGTACATCCCCTGGAAAGAGCTGTGAGCAGCCAATGCCAACCAGCTGAGAATCTCCTGTTCCAAGGAAGTATGCTTGACTTTGACCTGGGCCAGGGCTTTTTTGGCCCTGGCCCCCGCTTGGTGGAATGCTTGACAGACCTCACCAAATTCTGCAGGGCCTGCAAGATAGAGCTCGTGTGTGTGTGTGTGTGTATATACATCTTTACATATATTCTTATTCAGACCCTTGGTTCATCAAAGTCAGGCCTGTCTACTCAGACCAGCAGCAGCTTTCCAGTTGCACATTTACACCATAGCAGAACCCCAGCACTACAAGACAAGACAAAGAAGAAGAAAAATGAATGGCAGGAGCCAAACGAAAAAGTTTTCTCAGTGGCCTTGAAACATCTCAGTCCCTGTAGCATTCTCTCCTCTGGCATGTTGCAGTTGCAGTGCTGAGCTGATCGTCAATTCTGAAAATGGGTGTGGAAACAAGAGGGGAGAAATTTCAGAGCCTGTTGAAGTTTTGGCATAAATCAGCGGTTTCATTCTCCTGTCTGGTTGGCTGGAAATTAAGTGCATGCCTGCTTCCTGGTGATCCTCCGTATGATAGCCTCTTTGGAATTCTGCGGAACGGTCTTCTGTCCACATGTAACAAATGATGGCCATAAAGCAGAGTGATCACAGTGCCGATAGAGCTGGAGGCATTTGTTTATATTCTTATAGTATGTATCTGATTGAATAGAAATTATCATTTAAAATTGACAAATGGAGAGGTGTACAGTGGAGAGATGCCAGGATTCGGCTATGGCTAAGCTGGCGGCAAACTCCCTCCCCCATCCCCCAAAAGATGTCCCTAAAGAATCTGAGGCTGCCGTAATTTAATGTTGGAGACGGGCTGCGTGTCCCTCTGCAAGCGATAATCCCAGGTCCCTGAAAAACGACCAACTGTCAAATCATTCTGTAACTTTTCACTAAATACTTTCGGTGCTGGAAAATGCACCGAAATGAGGACTGGACACTTTATTAAAACAAAGCTGAGATTGCTCCATCGGAGTCTACCTTCCCTTGTTATTTACTTTAGTTATAATGTGAGATTCAAGGAAAGTTACAAAGCATTTTTAAAGTGCAATAAAAACATCATAGGACATGGGATACACAATGGAATCACGGGATTACAAACACTAGAAAACAAGGCAGCCCCCCCCCCCCACCACCCCCAAGATATTGCATACAATGAGCAGTGCCCAGCAAATCTCCACGCAGAATGCACAAATCTGCAGAACAGACCATTGCATGAAAGCATGGAGAGGAGATCAAGCATGAGTACGTGACTGGATTCGTCCTTCAAAATGTTTTTCACACAGTTGTGTGTATCTTGTCTGATAAGCTGCCCCAGTATATGCTGAGCCAATCATGTGTTGGCATAGAAACGTCAGTTCCCCGAGGCCTCCTTCTGAAAGGGCTGTGTCAGTCAGTCCACGGCAACCTTCATGTAGGAAACTTTGCTGTGCCCATAAAATTAAGGGTTTATAACTCCCTGAGGTCAGCAAGAGTTAGAGAACCTAAACTGCTGCGTTAAAGCAGTAATGCACTTATGTGGCAACCTGTACTTCTGGCATATTCTGAAAACCAGGGGGATTTTCAAGGTCTGTCCTGAATGGGCACGGAAACAGAATTATCTATGGCTTGTTTCAGTTGATGTGACTAGAAAATAAACTGCGTGGTCATTTCCATTTCAGAGGAGGGCCCCAGGGGTCTGGTCCCTTATCCTCTCCTTGCTGGCCTAGAAGAGAATAATAGTTGGTATGGCCTAGAGAAGAAAATGCCAGCTTTTGAAAACACATCTGGGTTCTGTCTATCCTGGCAAAACGACAACTAAATAAGGAATATTTCTACATAGGTCTCTTTTTTTGTTTTGCTCACAAAAATGGTGACCATTTTATCTGGGAAATTTCTTTGGCATATTTGGATCTCTCTGGGCCTTTGTTCTATCCTCCCCCCTCTGGGGGCAGCTATTATTACTTTGTGGAAAGAGTTAGACTAAGAAAACAATGTGGAGAAAGGGTTAAACTCCAACCAATCAATTATGTAATCTCAAGGCCTCATTAAAGTAAAAATGGAAATACCGGGAGAGTCAGTCACAGAATCGTCATATCATGGCTGCTTTCACATTACCTGGTTAGTCTGGAATTGCCATGATTCATTCCCTCCATTCCAGTTGATGATCCAGAGTGGCCAACCTTTAGATCAGGGGTACCCAAACTGTGGCTCCCCAGCTGTTCATGGATTACAATTACCATGAGCAATTGTAGTCCATGGACATCTGGAGAGTCACAGTTTGGCCACTCCTCCTATAGGTGGTGGCTGGAGATCTCCTGGGGTTACAACTGATTTCCAGGTGACAAAGATCAGTTCACCTTGAGAAAATGGCCACTTTGTAAGGTGGACTCTATGGTTTATCTATGGTATTATACCTCATTGACATCCCTCCCCAATCTCCACCATCCTCAGGATCCATCCACAAAATCTCCAGATATTTTGTGTGTGACTGGCTATAGAGCACCAACATTTTTATCATTCTAGGCTGAAGAAAGGTCAACAAAGGAAAGGAAAGGGTACCAAAGTTGCAGCTGGTTGAGGAGGGAGCAATTAATAGACTATGAAAATGCCCCAACCTCTATTTTCTACTCCAGGTGAAAACAGACATTCAGCAGAGACTTGTCAAAGGCATTCATGGCTGGAGTCAACTGATTGTCGTATGTTTTCCAGGCTGTGTGCTGTGGTCTGGTAGTTTTTGTCCCTAATATTTCACTAGTAACTGGATGACATCTTCAGAGGTAGGACATGGTAAGATGGGAATCTCTGTGTGCCAAAGTGTGGAGTCTGTGAACAGTTCCTGGGCATTTTTATTTATTTCTCAAGAAGGGTGGGTATAACACCACATTCCTATTTTATTTGGGAGTCTTCCAGGTGGACTAATGAACTCCACCTAGACACAGGAAAAGAGTTTCCTAATCCTGAGAGACTCGCAGACAAAACATTATACACACACCCCAACAAGTCAGTAAAATGACCAGCAACAGTTCACATATGTCACACTTTGGCCTAGAGAGATTCCCATCTCACTGTATCCTACCTCTGAAGATGTCAGCCACAGTTAGTGGCAAAACATCAGGGATGAAAAGTACCAGACCACAACCACACAGCCCGGAAAGCTCACAACCACCAATTCAACAGAGACCTATTAAAAATAAAGATCATTAGGACAGTGTAATCAGTACAGGGGACAGGACCAAAAGTTCTCCTGTTGCCATTGTTAGCAGGATTGTCATAGGGAAAGTTATCCTTTTTTCATTCCCAGTTGAACTACTTTTAGATCATCTATTGTTTCCTCCAAAGACTAGGGACAAACCTTTGAGGCCATTGTGATTCAGCTTTCATCTATCCAACTTTATTTACTGACTTTATTTATACCCCACCTTTCTTTGCAGTGGGATTCAAAGTGGCTTACTTGGCTGTCTTTTTCTCCTTCTCCTCACAACAACACTGTGAGGAAGGTTAGACTGAGTATATGTGACTAGTCCAACATCATCTAGAGCAGGGGTAGTCAACCTGTGGTCCTCCAGATGTCCATGGACTACAATTCCCATGAGCCCCTGTCAGCATTTCCATCTGGAGGACCACAGGTTGACTACCCCTGATCTAGAGAACTTTCATGGCAGAGTGAGGATTCAATCTTCCTCAAATATGCTTTGCTCTGAAATTTTGGGAAAGATGGCAGTAAAAACTGGATGGATGCTGTGAGGGTGGGTAGATCCAGACTTTCTACCCAACATGGCAGCCGTGTGCCCTGACCCTGTCCCCATAGCAGCCATTCCCCACCCCCCCAAGCCCATCATGGGGCAGCTTCATCTTTCTTTTAAAATCTGCACTAGAATATCAATATACCATTGTATAGGTAATAGTGGCAAGTTCTCTGTATTCTCAGATTTCTTTTTTCCCTTTTCTTTTAAAGGCAGTCTCTAGGCCGTTCACTTGCTCAGATTTTTTTGGGGGGGAGTGCATCTTCACAAAGAGATTTACCTTTAAAAAATTAATCTGGAAATTTAGCAAACTTGTTACACCTATCAGTACAACAGTAGCAAAATTATGATATTCTAGTCCTGATTAAAAAAAACAAAACCTGCAGAAGGCCCAATAGCCTGGAAGGCTTGGCCAGTTCCAGGGACTGGAGCAGAGAAACCTGCCATGTGGGACCCCCGGTACTGCTCTACTTCCATCTGCAGCCGTAGCAGCAGCAGGGGAAGCACAAAATCCTGTTCCCAAGCGGAAAACACCATAGTGCTCAGCATCCTTTTTGAAACCCAGGACCAATCTGATTCTAAAGCTGTCTGGAAACACCTGTAAATAGGCAACTACAAACAAATATATGGTTTATCTGACCCCAGCCTACTGTACTGCGTCTCGTTCCGTGTTTCCTTCTTATTGCCAACTTCTTCCAACTTTCCTTATATTTTGTCTCCCCCCCCCCCCCCAGTCTTTTGGGCATTAAGTTAATTGTGAATCATTTCTCTTTGTCTCTTTAAAGACTGATTATATCCTTTCTAACTGCCTCTTCTTTGGCCTCCTTTGCTTTTCTCCCAGTATTCATCACCACCTTGTTCTATCTGCAGAGCACCTAAAATGTAAGTTCCCAGCCTTGCAGCTTTGGCATAAGGCCACCCCCTCCCCAAAGAGTGTGCCCGCCAAGAGCACTGGGAATCAGCCAAAAGGACAGCAATAAAAATAATAGAGCTGGCACCATCTCTTCCTCCTCCTGCTCTGCCAGGGCTCCCTGAGCACCATTTACTCATTGTTGTTAACAGGGATGGGGTCTCTTGGTCCCACTGCAGTGCTTGGAAAACGTTCCCTCTGTGATGTTAGGCTTTTATCTCACTCGTGAGCAATTGCCTCCTTCTGTCACGAGTTTCATTGTTAATCTCAGGGAGCTGTACTGAAGCTTCTCTTACTATTTTTGCCTTCTGTGGGAGGCAGATCCTAGAAGCTCGCAAACGGTCTGCCCTGTCTTTTGTCCCAGCACATCCCGCCAGAGTGAGCCGTGCCAGCAATGATGGGCTGGACGGGCTTCTTTCTGTGGACCACTAAGACTCCATTTTGACTTGGTAATGGGCTTCAGCAAATTGGGAGACTCAGTGACTAACTGTGGAGGGGTTGTGTCATACTAGAACTAGAAAGATACAATCTCACCCTGTCCAAATCATGAAGCCCAGTGGGAAGGCTGAGCCAGTCTTTTACTCTCAGCCTGACCTACCTCCCGGTGCTCCTGAGAGGATAAGAGACATCTGGTTTCTCATTTGGCCCCAAGAACTTACTCCCTGATTCCTGTAACACCCATAAGAGTAGAAAGTCAGTCACATGGTCTTTCTTTTAAGAATTCAAAGGAATAAAGCAAAGTGGAAAAGTCTCATTTGTTATTGTTGAGGTTACAATGGTGGTGGAGGAAAGTGCCGTCAAGTTGCAGCTGGCTTATAGTGAAACCATAGAGTTTTCAAGGCAAGAGACATCCAGAGGTGGTTTGCCACTGCCTGCCTCTCTGCGCATCGCGACCCTGGAATTCCTTGCAGGTCTCCCATCTGAGTACAAACAGAGCTTAGCTTCCAAGATCTCATGAGATGGGGCAGTCTTGCCTATCCAGATGAGGGCTTGACCTATTACAATGCAAACATGAAAAAATTACTTTTGGTATTAACTTGTATATTTAAAATGTTATGATCCTTCCCTTCTCCAGAAAAATAAACACTTAAACCACAACATTAAGAATTCCAATTTTCAGCAAAGATAAAATACACTTGATAAAACACATAGGAGACAAAAATTAAGCTTGTACAGCTGGTCCTCTTGTGAGAGCCTCTTCTGGCGCAGAGTGGTAAGGCAGCGATATGCTGTCTGAAGCTGTCTGCCCATGAGGTTGGGAGTTCAATCCCAGCAGCCGGCTCAAGGTTGACTCAGCCTTCCATCCTTCCGAAGTCAGTAAAATGAGTACCCAGCTTGCGGGGGGGGGGGGTTAATGACTGGGGAAGGCACTGGCAAACTACCCCGTATTGAGTCTGCCATGAAAACGCTAGAGGGCGTCACCCCAAGGGTCAGACATGACTCGGTGTTTGCACAGGGGATACCTTTACCTTTTACAGCTGTTCCAGAATGCTGCGGCAACACCGTGGAGGTCCCACATTTGGCCCATCCTTCAACAACTGTGCTGGCTACCAGTCGAATTCCAGATCAGACTTAAGGTTCTGGTAATCACCTTTAAGGTCTGAGCCCAGTGCATCTGAAGGACCGCCTTTCTGCCTACACCCCTCAAAGAGCTTTACGCTCTGCCACCTCCAACTGCCTGGTGACCCCTGGCCCCAAGGAAGCTCGCTTGACCTCAACCAGGGCCAGAGCTTTCTCTGTCCAGTCCCCCACCTGGTGACACAAGCTCACAGAGGAGATCAGGGCCCTAATGGAACTAGAGCAATTCCACAGGGCCTGCAAGAGGCAGCTCTTCTGCCAGGCATTTGGTTGATGCCAACCAGAAACATTCCTTCCTCGGGCCCACCAAGCCTCCCTCCCATGTAAAGCATCGAAGACGCGGCGGGGCCTCAGTATGCTGCAATGAACTTCTGTTCACTACTGTTCCATTTTTCTACCCTATTAGTGTTCGATTGCTATATTGCTGTTTACTATTATGGCTATTTATAGCCACAGATTTCTCTGTGCTGTTCCTTTTCCACCAAGTTTTATGTAAGCTGCCCTGAGCCCCAGGGGAGGGCGTTAAATAAATGTAAAATAAATAAATATCCACAGATGCACTCCTTGAAACAGGCCTTCTGACAGGCTGGAGAGAGGGGCCTCAAGGCACCGCTTCTGGAAAATCATTCCATGATTGCAGGGCAATGCCTAAGAAAGCTAGGCTCCTGGCAAATGCCAGCTGGACTTCCCAGGAGGGTGGCAAAATCATCAGACATTGATAGGCAGAGCTGCTATCCATTATTCGGATGACTGTCTGGTTTAGGGAGTTTAAGCATCGTTCAGACTCAGAGGGAGTGAAAGAGAATCCGCAGAAATGAAACTGACAGGAAACCTTTTCCAGTATTGACAATCAAAAAGGTTTTGCAAGGCAGTAGATTTTTTTTCTGTACGTTTTTCTTTTCTTGATCTTGCCCTCAATTAGCAATGGCTGGAAGAATGTTTTCTTCATTCTCTATAAAGAATGGGTCCTGTTTGTCCACAGTATTTTGGGTTTTTGGATACTTCGCTATTTAGGCAGAATTAGTTTATTTGCAGAACAACCACCCTTTAGGTGGGGCCTGGAGAGCTCCCAGAATTTCAATTGATCTTCAGGCTACAGACAGTTCCCCTGAAGAAAACGGCAGCTTTGGATCACTATTGCATCACTTCTCTGTTGATCTTCCCAAACTCCACCATCCCAAGTAGGTCATCTCAGAGGTCCCGACAGGCCTGGGCCACCTGTAGGATTTAAGACTTATTAAAAATGAAAGAAGATGAATTATGATGCATGTAAAAACAAGTTGCAAAACTTATCTGATCACTCCCCTTAAATGAACATGTATATTTGAAGAAGAAGAAGAAGAGTTAGTTCTTATATGCCGTTTTTCTCTACCCGAAGGAGGCTCAAAGCGGCTTACAATCGCCTTCCTCTCCCCACAACAGACACCCTGTGAGGTGGGTGAGGCTGAGAGAGCCCTGATATCACTGCCGGGTCAGAACAGTTTTATCAGTGCCGTGGCGAGCCCAAGGTCACCCAGCTGGCTGCATGTGGGGGAGTGCAGAATCGAACCCAGCATGCCAGCATGCCAGATTAGAAGTCCGCACTCCTAACCACAACACCAAACTGGCTCTCTCAGTTGGGGCCACCTGTGAATGTGTGAATGTCCAAATGGCCCTCCTTGGTTTCCCCTGTGACAGGTCCTGGTACCAAGGCTCCATCCCCAAATCTCCAAGGTTTTCTCCATGCATTTCCTCGAAGTGGTCTGTCGAACTCAAGTTAAGCTGCCATCAGTTACACTGAGAGAGCAGAACTGGCCCAAATTCACCCATGGAACATTATGGCAGATTTAATTTTTGCTCTCTCATCTTCCCTGTCTCAATCCATGACACAATATGTGTAACTTTACCCATTGAAAAGCCATTTGGTAACGGGACAGAGCAAGGGGTACCTATAGGTGGAAATCATCCATCCCAGGTAACAGTGACCCCCAGATTCCCAACTGTGAGATAATGTCTCATGGAATGCTGCCATGAATGCCAAAAAAACAGCTCTGCGCCACCCAGTAGGCATCACTCTCTAGTTTTCTGACCTCTCATCCCTCTTTGCCCTCCCACTCCCACACCCTCACCCTCACCCCCCCCTTTAATTCCCCCTCCAAGCGCAAGCGCACTCTGCACCAAAGAGGCTAATAGCGCAATACGTCAAGGGGTGGGGGGTGTCTCTCTCCCCTCCCCCCTCCTGTCCATACAAGATTGATAATGAAACCGATACCTTTCGCCAGCGTAATTTTCATATTTAATGAGCGTGACTCAGAAACTATTACATTAATTAGTCAAATCCCACAAACCGTTAATAGTGCATGCTGTAATTAATATTGTATTCAATTAAAAGCTGACCCATTTCAGGTGCCTTCCTCGGCTTTCGCGGGAGGGACTCCTCGCAAGCGGCGCCTGCCGGCGGGCCCCAGGCCAAGCACGGCCCTTTCCCGGCAGCGGGCGAGGGAGGCGCCGCCTGCGCCGTTGTGCTTCCCTAGTTCGATTCCGCGCGAACATATGCTGCCTCCCGTCCCTGCCCGGCTGCGAGCGCGCCCGCTCTCGCTAGGCAGACGCCCTGCTTGCTGTGATTTATGGGGCAGCCCCGCGCGGGGCTCACAGACTGGAAAATTTCCAGTTTACACAAGAATTCCCCGAAAAATGAGCTCGGCTAATTTATTTCTTTCATTAACGAGTGCTAACTGCGAGATAATCTTTCTGGACGCGCCCCCGCCCGTGCCTCCTCTCCCTTCACAAACCAAAGCCCCCCACTTCAACGAGGTAAACAAAGCCGCGGCTGCAAAGGGGAACTTTCTCTACAACCAGGAGGCCACGACGGACAGGACCCCCCCCCCCCTCCAGCATGGGAGCCGTAGCACTGGCGACTCTGGGGGTTCCTGTGCAGGAGGTCTAAAAAAGGGGGCGGGGTCATCAAGACGGCCTTAGGTAGCCGTTCTCTTGCAAGGACAGGCCCTTGCCCCTAATGTGGAGATAATGCTACTAATGTGCGTTTAGCAGCTGGTAAGTATTGCTGGGATGGATTTAATGTTGGGTGCTCCGAAGGGATCAGTATGTACACTTATTATTGTTAATGTATGGTGATTCTCTTGACGTTTAGGCAGAAAGAACTCAAAATACCGAATCTCTAAGACAGCGGTGTAAGTATACTCTATTCGGATCAGGTTGCCAACAGACCAGGAAAAAAATTTCCTACCTGTTTATTAGAAAATATATGTGCGAGTGGGCAGGTGAAGTTTTTCATGGCACGGAGGCAAATAACCTGTAAATAGTGACATTAAGCCTTTATTAAAAGAACCAGAAATTATTTTTTTCTCTAGGCAGCTATATTCTGCCTAAAAATTTTTTTGGGGGGGGGGGCAGAATCAAGCACAAGATCCAATGGCATTTAAAGATTAACAAGATTTATTTCAGCATAAGTTTTTGTAAGTTAGAGCACACTTCGTTAGATACTTGAAGAGTATGTATATCTGTATTCAATTAATTAATTAATTACGTTTGTATACTGTCCTCCCAGGAGGCTCAGGGTGGTTCTCATAAAACAGGAACTGGAACAATACAGACAAAGTCATTTACCATAAATAACAATAGAACAATAATAAACAGTAAGAATAATACATTCGAGCTGCAACATACTGGCAAGCCCATGATTGGTTGGTTCAGGTGTTAAATTTCGTGGGAAGGGGGGCAGTGATGGCTAACAACAGAAAGGAGGGAGATGCGTCAAAGAGAGCCCAGTTGGAAACAATAACAAAGCAAAGAGAATTCAGAGTGCATAAGGACAAATCCCAGTTTCTGAAAAATGGCCAGAGTAGAAAAGAATCAGACCTAATCCAGAAAGGTGCTGTATAAAAGGTGAAATGTGGCATTAGAAAAGAGTTTTATGCAGCCACCAAAAAACAAATAAGTAGCTTTCAGGTCAAATGAAGCCTGAATTCTCTCAAAAAACTAAAACAACTCAACTGATCCCATCATATTTAGGTCACATGCCAAGATGACAAGACTCACTGGAAAAAGACAATAATGCTAGGAAAAGAGGAAGGCCCCACAAAAATGAGATGGATTGACTCAATAAAGGGAGTTACAGCCTTTTTTTGATTTTGGGGAGCATGAGTAATGTAACATAAAAATAATGCAAAACCTTTTAAAGACCTCTTTCATTTGCAGACACGTATCTAATATGGTAATGACTGGGGAAACGGTAATGACTGGGGAAGGCACTGGCAAACCACCCCGTATTGAGTCTGCCAAGAAAAAGCTAGAGGGCGTCACCCCAAGGGTCAGACATGACTCGGTGCTTGCACAGGGCATACATTTACCTTTTTTTAAATCTAATATGGACTTAATGGTCAACATCATGAAACAGCTGGACCCAGGAAAGTGATTGCAAGGAAAGTCTTTGTTAATCATTGGTTTTGGGGCTGTCAGCTTGGTCCAGGACTTTCCTGCTATGAAGGTCACATGTATTACCTCATAGGAGGGAGCCCTTGGAGGCTGCCTGAGTTACTTCAAAGCCACATAGGCATCCTTCAGCTTAATAATAATAGTTATTTATTTATCCCTTGTGGGATACCATAGAGGGAAACCATAGTGGCATATATAATTCTCCTCTCCTCCAATTTATTCTCACAATTTGGGTATGCCCGTCACCAGCTCCTCCCCAGCAACAGCTCCTCCTCCTCCCTTCCTCCTTGCCCTCCAGAACAGCAGTTGTTGCACAGAATGACAGCCTGCAGACAACAGCTAGGTAGGCTGTTCAGTTTCTTCTCCCTTCTTTCTATACATCGTTGTTTCTCTTAATAAAAATTGTTTTATTCTTTAAGCAGCCTGGTGTTTCAGTCTCTGCATACTCAAAACTCTGCCAACAATTTCAACATTATTTTCTGCCAGCAGCATACAAAGAGCATGTGACGTGTGACTGGTGGGTGTACATAAAAATGGCACAAATGTAAAAGAAGCAAACAATGAAAGCAAGGCAAACCAAAACACTGATAGCATCTTTCCACCTTCATATTTTGCTAAGGTAAGTGGGCAGAGAGTGGGTGGGGACGGTCCAGGTGAGGGGCCTTCCGATTGGCCCCTCACCAGGACAGACAGCAGTTCTAGCCAATTGGGTGAGGGCACAATCTAGGCCCTCACCAGGACAGGCCAGAAAGGCTTCTAGGCCCTCACCAGGCCAGAAAGTGACAGGGAAGAAGCCGGACACCATGAGTAAAGAAGGAGGCCTTCTCCTCGGGCCTAGAAGCATACCCGGGGCCTCAAGGGGAAGGCTGCACAGCCGCTGGGGGGGGAGGGGGGAAGCAGGCACCGGGTGTGCTTCTAGGCCCGAGGAGAAGGCCGCACCGCTGCCGGGGGGAGGGGGGAAAGCAGACCTTCCCACCGGGCCCAGAAATGCCACACCCAGGGACAGTGCCGCCTCTGTGTGTCTTCTGGGAGGCCATGGTGGGGGGGGGGGCTTTCAAAGCCCATTCTCATGAACGGGCTTTGAATCTAGTATGAAATAAAAAAGAGGTAAAAGTTGCCCTTCCAGCAAAGTTGAGTCAATGACTGTTTATGCACTGGGAACTTCATTGCCCAAGCTCCTGTGCAAGAGCGCATATCAGGGGTGGATGAGGCACACGGGACCAAAAGCTCCTCTACATGGATGCAGGAAGAGGTGGGGCAACCTGCCACAGCTAAAACTCCAGCATGCAGCCTGGCATGAAACCTCCAGTGTGTAATTGGTCAATGAGGTCAACTTTTAGGGATGCCAGTCTCCAGGTGGGACCTGAGGATTTCCTGGAATTGCAGCTCATTTCCCAACTAGAGAGATCAATTCTATGGGAGAAAATAGATACTTTGGAGGGTGAACTCTGGTATTGTACCCCATTGTGGTTTCTGCCCCCTCCCCCCATGTTCTATCCCCAAATCTCCAAAAGCATACAAAGCTGGATCTAGCAATCCTACCTCCATCTCCCATCAGTGGCCTGGGGGGGACCTGGCAACTCTAGGACTTTTAGATATTTGAGAGCAGAGAGTGGGCCTGGATGCTACCACAAAATTGCTGCCGTTAGGTATGAAGTCAATCGCATAGTGTTGAGAGGCTGCAAACCATGCATCTTCCTGTGATGGAGCCTGCTAGTTTTGAATGGGTGCTCTTGCTGCAAACACAAAAGTGAGCCCTCCTGGATATCCCTCTGATAAACAATTTATCATGAAAAACAAGCTGGTGTGAACACCCCCTTTGTACTTTGATACACGAAACTGTAACTTGAACATTGAGTACTCTTCTGTTTAAGGGGGAACTAGGAATGGAAATCGTTTTTAGATACCTGTTATGACAGTTTTATTAGTGAAAAAGAGTTTCTGTTACCATATCTGATGCCATTTTACTATGTTTGTGATTCTCTACTCTTGGACTGGGTTGGCTGTGAGAGTTCACATTGCCCTGTTTCCTTCTCAGGCCTTGGAAAGATATTTCAGCAGTGGGCATGCAGCTAGGAACCTCAGCCAAGGAGCACAGCAGAATTTCTCATCTGTCTGATCATGCTGTTGGGCTTGCCACTATTTCTGATGGACGCTGCCAATGTTCACACTCATTTTTGGATAGGAGTCTCTCTCAGATATTCATTTTGGCCTGCTTCTCCTTCAAAGGATGTGCTACATTGCTCTCCTGGCAAGGAGACACTACTGTGCATTGTTATCCAGAATTTGTAATTGCAGCTGTGTTCAGAAGCCCATGTTAAGTTCCAACCTGTCCAAATATGTTATCCCTGGTAACCCTAGGCAGACATTATGATCCCAAAGTGTGGGGATTATATTCATATGAGCAGAAGCATCAACGAAGCACCCCAAGATCTTCACATTGTTAACAATGTCTGCTGAATTTGTCTCCTGAATGTGGGTGAGGACAGCTTTTCAAAGCAGCATATGCATGTCTACACAGTGTAAGTTCTACTGAATTCTATGGAGTTTACCTCAAGTATGTTTGCATAGGATTAGAACATTCAAGATATTTTAGAAATGCTTTAATTTGCCTTTGGCCTTCAGAATCCTATATGTTGGTTTTTAAATTCATCTTGGATGCAGAATTATAGAAGAAAGCAGTTTACCAATAGTAAAATAAAATACAGGAGGTAAAAGGGGAGCTGGAAATAGCTGGTGAGAGTTTTTGTTTGTAATTTAAAGTAAAAAAAATTGTCACAGGCATGGAAAATGGTTAGGCACAAAATAAGTGTGGCCCCCAAATCCAACATTTAGCCAGTCTAAAAACAAAAAATACTTGATCAGTGGCGGAAGATATTCTTTCTCAAGAAAACCAATGAAATGGAGGCCATTTAGAATAAAGTTGAATTTCCCCATTATTGCCTCATCTCATATCCTAACAGTAGCAGCATGAGGCTGCGGAAAGAGTGTTGGACTTCCTCTGCTTAGCTAACTCCATCTGAGCAAGACTTAAACATGTTCATGATATTTCCGAAGTCACCACTGACTATATTATTCAAGGCTAGTCTGGGGACTAAGATAATATTTTGTCCTATAATTCCCCCAATTCATGAAATATATCTTTACAGAGACTGGAAGCAACCATTTTCTATTCATATAGTCAAGTGTGGTCAAGTATGCAGATACTTAAATCCACAGATTGGGACCACACTGACACAAACCAGATAATTCTACAAGCTTGGGAGACTCCCCTAAATTTGCAGACAATTCTGAAAATCAAGTCTGGGCAGATAACTCCAAGACAATGCAGCAACCTAACCCAGAATCCTGGAATCACACCAGGCTTAGCAATGGAGGTGGATTTGATTCCTTCAGGTCATACAGGGCTTTAAAGGTCAATAACATCACCTTGAATTGATCCCAGAAGCAAATTGGAAGCAAGTGAAGATAGAACAAGACTGGAGTTATATGGTTCCTATGGTCCTGGCACCCCTGGTCACCGCTGCCACAGGAGGCCCAGGTTCAGAAGCACCCCTAAACTATGGACATGCTTCTTTAGGGAGAACGCAACCCCGCCCAGAACATAGAGTAACCCATTCCCAGGAACAGCCCTTTCCCCGACCAGTAGCACCTCTGCTTTGTCAGGATTAGGCTTCAGCTTGTTAGCCCTCATCCATTTGAAAATGCCTCCAGGCAGTTGTTCCTGGTTTCCACAGCCTCCCTGAGATCTGCTGGTAGCATAAGATAGTGCTGAGTGTCATTTGCATACTGGTGTCAGCTCCGCCCATATCTATGGCCTTGGGACTTTCTCCAGGTTTATAAGGAACCCTGCCCTATCTGTTCCCAGCTCCCTGCTCTTGTGGATTTATCTATCCATGCTCTGTCCCAGTTTGGAACTACATAAACACTTTGGTTTGGATCCCATAGTAAATCTCCACTGAAGATTCCTTCCTTCCTTCCTTCCTTCCTTCCTTCCTTCCTTCCTTCCTTCCTTCCTTCCTTCCTTCCTTCCTTCCTTCCTTCCTTCCTTCCTTCCTTCCTTCCTTCCTTCCTTCCTTCTTAAAAATTTATTGGCTGCCCCTCTCTATCAATAGCCTTAGGGCGGCTTCCAAAAAATTGAAATCTCAAGCACGAAATTCATATATAAATTCAAATACCGTTGAAACATGTCAACATTAAAACATCAAAGCCATGTCAACATTAAAACAAGTAGGCTTTAAACAATCAATGTGAACAGTATTTCTGTCAGCATAGCAGGACTTGCACGCTCTGGGATACAGGGGCCTCAGGATCAACATAAAGGGAAAGTTTTTTTTGGGAAACTACTCCCCTTCTGGTGAGATCCAATACAGAACCTGACTATCTGGAAACAGAACTGCTAGCTGGCTCGTTTTCAACAGATCTGATTTTCTGCGAGGCTATCTGCCTGGATTTTAAAAAATATTATTTTTATTTCAATAATATTCAGTAAATTTGCATGAAGCTAAATGAATTGGCCTAGTGATGCTTATGGCCAGGCACTGCTTTTTTGCAGGCAGCGCTTAAAGGGAAACAAGACTCCCGTGCCATGTGCATTTTACATATCTCAGTAGTAAAGATTTGCTCTTCACCAGACGGGGCGTTTTCCAGGCCCAGGGCAAACCAATTGGACTGTGTGTGCCTCTCTAGTCCAAGGGGAGAATCCAACAATATTTCACCCAAATGAGAAATGTTATTCCGCAGATTAAAGCCACGCAGGGCCTGGTTTTGTCTTTATTTATGCCTTTCTATTTCCTTCTCTGCTGACATGGGTGCACATGCCGGGAAGCACTGAAGGACATAATTGGCGTTGTGAAAAATTATTGGGAAGCCAGGACGTTCCCTTGCAGTGATCCCCCCCTTCTCTTTCCCATCTGTCACCATCTAATGTGACAAAGTTTTTATCGGGCATCGAGGCAGAGGAGATTAAAAGTAAATACTGCAATCAGGAAGCAGCTGGGGGGAAAATGTAACACATTTCACACTAAGCTGAACAGCTCATCAACTTAGCCTTGTATATCTACAGCAGGCAGGAGGGAAAGGCCTTGTGTGTGGGGGGACCGCTTGAACATGCTCCTCCACACCAGGATGTTGGAAGGAGTTGTGTCCTCCCCTATCAACAAGGATCCCTTTCCACTAAGATAAGACACAATTATTCCCCATTGTCTAGTCCTAGCTCTGTTCCAGGCTACAAGGGTGCACGATAGCAAGACAAGGATGGCTTCAGCAGTGAGATCATACGGGAGAACCCGATATCAATGAGGTGTAAAGCCACAACACTGAAACCTTCTCCATAGGATCTTCCATCTTTCAGTTTCCTCGAGCAGCCTAGAAATGTGTCAGTGGGGCTCCTTCTGGTACTTGTTGGCAAAGTTTGAATATGCAGAGAGAGCGAATGACCAGGCTACATAAAGAATAGAATAGTTTCCTTTGTGAAAAGAAACAACTATTTGTAGAAAGAGAAAGTGGACTAACTAATGGTCTGCAATCATTCTTCTGCTCAACTGCTGTTCTGGAGGCAAGCAGGGAGGAAATTTGCTCAAAAAGTAGGAAGTCTCATGTTGAGCCAATCGGCACTGGAGGCGATGATTTGAAAATCATCAGGAAGTTCCTATCATATTTATGCTAAATATGTATCTCCTCTGATGCCTCCTGCAGGACATCCTGTATATTCTGCTCAGTAATACACATTGTAAAGGTAAAGGTAAAGGTGTCCCCTGTGCAAGCACTGGGTCATGTCTGACCTTTGGGGTCACGCCCTCCAGTGTTTTCATGGCAGACTCAATACGGGGTGGTTTGCCAGTGCCTTCCCCAGTCATTACCGTTTACCCCCCAGCAAGCTGGGTACTCATTTTACCAACCTCAGAAGGATTGTAGATCTTGCATGTTCCAACGGTACACTGGACATGTGGGAGGAATCCACACCATGGCTTGTTATCATACCACCAATCTAGGCCAAGCAATTCTGGAGTTCTCCCCCATGCAGGGGAGCCCATTTTGCTAAGTGCTACATAAGAGAGCCACACACTATAAAGGATGTGTGCCTTTCCAGTTCTAATCTTGCTCTATTGTCATGCATTAGAACGGTGGAGGAGGGCCACTGAAGCACATCTTTTTCCTTTCATTGCGTATCTTCTTCTTATGCTTTTGACATAACATAGGAGGTCAGATTTGCAATTGATTTTTCCAGTGCCAGCTGTAGAAACATGCCATATTTTGTAGGTTTGTGAGATGCACCCGCCATTGTGCTAACAAGGGGTTTACTCTGCCTAGACATGTAGTCCTTACTACTGCCACATAATAAACAGTACATTTCAAGTTGAGCTTAAGAGTGTGAATGACTAAACAGATTAGTTCCTAAACTGGATGACCCTCCTGAAAATCACCCCCAAACTGGGAGGCTCTTTATTTTCATTCAAGGGAAGATAGGGATGAAATGGACCAAGATTGGCAAGGAAAGAAGCAATCTCCCCATAACAATATAGCAAAATTACAAGAGAAGGGAAGAAACAAAGGATTAGCAATGCAGACATACAGTAGAAGGAGAACAAATTTTGGGTCCAGTAGCACCTTGTTTGTCTTAAAGGTGCTTAAACCACAAGGAAAGGTGGGATTCAAAAGTTTAAATAAATAATCTCATTACTTCTCTTCTTAATTAGTGAAATGCTAGACAATAACCTTTTGCTATACCAAATTTGGTAGGGCAATTGGAGGGTCAAAGTAAAACTGGTTTAGGGCGAGATGTGGCTCTTGGGTCACCAGATTTCTATCCTAGGTGTAAACTGCACGGAGCTTTTATTCCAACCCCAGGTTGATTCAGTCCCTGCCCTCTACACAGAATGTGATTTCCATTTGGATTTGGGGCGATTTAAATTTTCCTTCTGCAGCAAGAAGGATTGATCCGGAGTGACCCTACCTTTATTGTGCAATATCTTGGAGTGCTTTTAATGCTCAATATATTTTAAAATCCGGATTGGGAAACCAAGCTCCGTAGTAGAGAACCTCTGATAGGCCACACCTGGTCATGTGACAAACTTGCCTTAAAGGAGAAGCCCCTAATTTCTCTCAACTTCTGTCGGTCCTGGATTTTTCCTCCCTCCTCTGCCTTTTTTGATCTTCTCCCCCACCCCTCCAAGAAAAGAAAGAGGCTCCCTGCCTGGCTCTTCTCCCCCCCCTTCAAGAAAAGAAAGAAAGAGGCTTGGCTCCCCCCCCCTTCTGAACTACCCTAACCACGTGCAGAAGACTTTCCTGTTTCAATGGGGGTGGGGGAGGAAGACCCGAGTTCAAAGTGATCTGAATTCAACAGGATTGACAATGGAATAAAGAAAGTGCAGACTCTGCCCTAGACTAGAAGGACAGATGCTTTCATTTGTTTTGCTCTGCCCTGGTTGTTTGCGACCTTCTAACGGTAGACAAGATTAAATGATCCATTGACCAGGGAATTCCTGTCACTGGGCTTTGTCAGAATCACTGCTGGCCTGTCCTTAGAGCCATTTCTCCAGTAATGATTGGCAATGTGGAGTGACTGCAGGAGCACAGCCTTTGGGATGAGCCATAAACCAGAGACCATGAATACCAGTTCACTTGTACGATGCCGCCCTTGGCTGCCTCCTGAACCTGTTATCATAAAGAGTTCTTGTGTTTTTGTTTGGGTTATACCAAGAAAAGTGATGGAATGCAGGTCCTGGGATTTATACAAGGCTTATGGAGCAGAGGATAAACCACACCGTTTTCACAGTAAATCAATTTGTAAAGCGCTTTGGAATCTTTGTGGATGGAAGGGCGCTATGTAAATGCAAGTCATGGCCATTCATAATTATTTAATATAAAAGATAAAATACAGACTCTATCAAGCAAGCAAGCCTCTTGTGGCGCAGAGTGATAAGGCAGCCGTCTAAAAACTTTGCCCATGAGGCTGGGAGTTCAATCCCAGCAGCCGGCTCAAGGTTGACTCAGCCTTCCATCCTTCCGAGGTCGGTAAAATGAGTACCCAGCTTGCTGGGGGGTAATGACTGGGGAAGGCACTGGCAAACCACCCCGTATTGAGTCTGCCATGAAAACACTAGAGGGCGTCACCCTAAGGGTCAGGCATGACTCGGTGCTTGCACAGGGGATACCTTTACCTTTATCAAGCAAGCAGCAGCAGGCTCAGTCTTGGGATTGCTCAGGAGCACCTTTTGATCACATCATGCAGCTAAAAATTTAAAAGCCAGCAGAACATTCTAAGCATTGTAATTAATGGCCAGTCTATAAAAATGGCTAGTCCTACAGTTTAGAGCTAGAAGTATGGGCCCCAGGGACAAAGTCAATCCCTGTTCTATATAACACAGGAAAAATATGTTTGTTCAATTAGTTTTTCTTCTTTTTGAATACTATGGCATGTATAGTATCAGCCCTTCCCCTCCCACCCATGAAACCAAGAGGTGGTAAAGATCTCCAGGGTCATTAGGTCTAGCATTGGGTTGAGGCATTGGGTTGAGGCCAAGGCAGCTAAGACCAAGGGCTCCTCCTCAACTTAGGCAGGACAGCAGTCTGTTCCCCTATCAACATTCCCCTGAGGCACCTAATAGGTGGGAGGCTGTTGAGTGGGGGAGGGGGGGAGTAGGGGAGGTTTTAGGGTTCACCATCTGGACAGTTGGGGTTTCCAGCTGGGGATTGGGCACTGATAAAGCTGTTCAGACCGAGCAGTGATATCAGGGCTCTCTCAGCCTTACCTACCTCACAGAGTGTCTGTTGTGGGGAGAGGAAAGGGAAGGCGAATATAAGCTGCTTTGAGACTCCTTCGGGTAGAGAAAAGCGGCATATAAGAACCAACTCTTCTTCTGCTGCTGACACATGGAAGTGATGGTGTCTCACCACACTGACAAGAATGAGCTTTCTTCTTATTGTGAGATAATGACTGTATAGAGCTGTCTGCCTGGTCCCGGTGGGGTAGAGCCCTGCAGGAAGTGACTTCTGCTACATGGCTTAGCTCTGGCCATCTCTAGATGGCAAAGGGGAAGGGGTGGATATGTGCACCCTGTTCCCTCTCCTGGCATCTCTGGGCATCCCCAGACTGCCAAATGCCCATTGCTTAATGACCCTCCCTCTGGGTAGAATGTCACCAGACCTACTAATCCTCTGCTTCTGCAGGTGAGACCTACAATCTAACCAACTGTTGTCTGTAGTCATTCTTCTGTTGTTCAACTGCTGTTCTAGAGCCAAGCAGAGGGAAGTGTGCAGGAAGTATCCTGCTGAGCCATACAGAACACGGGAGAACACAATTTGAAAATTATCAGGAATTTCCTGTCTTATCAATGCTAAATATACATCTCCTCTGATGCCCCCTGCAGGGCATCAGAGACATGATTTGTCTCAGTATTTCCGGGTTCATGAAAGAAACGCCAGGACTACTGGGCATACAAACAGCTCTTCATTGTGATATCAGCATGACTACAAGTTGTAACAGGTGACAACAAGACTGAGAACGCCCCCAGAGAACCTCAACATATATACACATAGCAGATGATAGATCTTCCCGTCAGTATGCACAATTGTTTAGATTTCATTAGATTGATTTAAACTGATTGGATTCCGCAGACAGGATCCTTGCTTCGCATTGGTCAATTGCATGTCTACTTGGATCCTACCTCAGACCTCAAGCTCGGTCCTTGGCTGATCCACATACACAACAATGCACACTGCAGATCTTGCATATCCCAGCACTCACAACCCATGGCTGACTGAGGGCACCCTGGCATGCCTGCCTCAGTGTCGGCCAGGAAAGGCAATGTATCATCAAGGGGAGTGGCATCTGGGCTTGGAACATTGCTGGCCCCTCCCTGCTTCATGGAGTGTCATCACCCTACTCTGTCCCCAGGGTCTATTCTGTCTCTCCCTCCTCAAGTTAGGACACTGGTGGGAGCACCACACTGCCCTGTGATGAAAACACCAGGCTAACATGGGATAATTGTAGTCATCCAATTTACATTTTTTTTTTGTTTGGGAATTGTCCTGCTATTTTGGAGTTGGGCAGTAAACTATCATGGGTGGTCCTGCTTTTCTTTTTTCTCTCTCTGCGCTGTTCCATGGGATGCAACATTCTGCCCTGTATTCTGTTTGTTTACAGTGACAGAAGGGAAATTGAAAATTAATAAAATATAAGGGGACGACGACTGATATCATAAAGTGAGCAAGTAAAATGGAATCTTATTAAGAGATTACCTGTGTAATTTCACCTGGAGTTGAGAACAGACACGCTACAGATATGTAGACATGATACAAATGCACAGAGGAAATGAATATTGTTACCCACCCTGAGCCAACTGGGAAGGGCAGGCTATAAAAATAAAGTGGTTATAATGATGATGATGCCCCCTCCTGATGGCTATTCATTCTGGTAAGTAGATGCATAGAACCTCTGTGTGTACAACCATATACTTGTCAACCTTCTTCTGCTTGACTGAAACAGTCACATGGGGAGAGTCATATGTATGTAGGCCTTATACAACTGTTTCAATCTCACCCCCCCCCCCAAAAAAACCCATGCGCACACACACACAGTGGTGTTCAGTTCATGCATATAAAAATGAATTTGTCTTTCCCGCTTGTTTACCAAAGCATGTCTGCTGATCTAAGACAGCCAGTACATGTCCTGTGGTCTCCTACTGAGTACGACACTGGGTCTGTTAGGCATTGTAGCAGATACTTAAGAGAGCCCAAGTGTTGTAGTGGTTATTGTTGGAACAGGATTTGGGAGATCTGAGTTTAAATCTGCACTCTCCCATGGAAGATTTCTGGGCCAGTCACATTGTCTTTGCCTACACTATCTCACAGAGTGGTAAAGGATCAAAAAAGAAAGGGGAAACCATGAATGCTGCTGGGAGTTCCTCAGAGAACATGCAGGGTAAAAATTATTGGCAGAGTTTGAATATGCGAAGAGGGGCACAGCACCAGCCTGTGTCAAAGAATAAAATAGTTTTATTATGAAGAGAAAACTTGGGTTGAAAGAGAGAGAAGGGGAGTCTTCTGTCTTCCTTCTGTCGTGGAGGCAAGCAGGGAGGAAGTGGGCTCAGAGAAGCAGGAAGAATCAGAATAGAATCATTGAATAATAGAGTTGGAAGGGACCTCCTGGGTCATCTAGTCCAACCCCCTGCACTAAGCAGGACACTCACAACCCTATCGCTCATCCACTGTAACCTGCCACCCCCTTGAACCTTCACAGAATCAGCCTCTCTGCCAGATGGCTATTCAACCTCTGCTTAAAAGTCTCTAAATAAGCCAATCAGGACATAAGAGGAGACTGAAAAATACCTATTCTAATGATGCTAAATACAGATCTTGCATATTCTAACAAAATGTCCTAGATATATGTATATGTTGAAGCAGATACCCTCTAAAATATATGGAAGATGTCGCTCACGTTGTGGGCAACCCCAGTGCCGAAGGTAACAGGCCTAGCAAGGCTTAGCAGAACAGCCTGTCACTGCCGGGATAGATTGCTGGTGCACATGCCTGAGAATAAGATGGAGCGCAGCGCACCATGACCTGTCAACTCCCTCGTCTACCTTCCAGTGTTAAAAGATGAGGTTGCCCATAATTTGCTCTGTTGCTTGCCAGCTGGGAACAGCCTTTGGTCTTCCCTCCTTTGAAGACTGGGATGTAGGCCAGACATTTAAAGTATCCTTCAGGGGTTGTAGCTTAGTCACAGAGTATAAATGGTATACACTCAATAGTCTATTAATTAACCTCTCAGGAAAACGTAAATGCATAAAAGATCAGCTAGTGTTACCTTCGGTCTCTGAAGTTTCTTATGCAGTGGATCTCAATGGGCTCTCCCAGCAAAAACAGCTGGGAGTGGGGTGGATCTTTGGGTCATCTTCTTTGACTTGCCTTCCTCCAGCGGGGGCTGAATGATTTGCATACTGTGTATTTCTTCACCCATATTTTATTCATATATCCATGCATATAATCATTCCAGATCCCTCTTTCAACAGGATAACCAAAGATGTTAGCAGGTGCAAGATTTGGGTAACATATGTTGTGCAGAGCCGACTTGATGATGATCAGAAAGGTAAGTACCAACAGCAGAAATCTGTATCTTGGGGGTCCTTCCTTCCTTCCTTCCTTCCTTCCTTCCTTCCTTCCTTCCTTCCTTCCTTCCTTCCTTCCTTCCTTCCTTCCTTCCTTCCTTCCTTCCTTCCTTCCTTCCTTCCTTCCTTCCTTCCTTCCAGGCTGATTCTCATGGTGAATCTGCCAACCAATCCCTTCACTTATTTCAGTGCATTTCATTTGGGGGCAATATTTGCATATACTTAATGGCATTTCAGTAATCATGATTTAGATCCTACAAGTTACATGAAATAAAAGAGTATATTTGATCTTCAGTTCCATTAAGAATGTTGCAAGAAGAAGGAATTCCAGTGGATAAGTGGCCTGAAGGAGTCAATTTGCTTCCTCACTCAATGTTTCTCTACTCCAGGTTGCTCCCACAAACATCTTTTCCTTCTGCAAGATGACAGTTGTGCATTTGCCCTGGCAGACATGCTTTTAGAACCTTCTAGAGGCAACAGAAGAAGAAGAAAGTTTCTGGAGGGGAAGTGATGTGGAAGAGAGCAGACAGAGGAAGGGTCAAGCATCCCTTCCTGACCACATCTGGAGTCTGAGATTCCCTCTCCTGAAGTGACTTTTCATGTTAAGGAAAGGTCATGGCTGAATGGCACATTGCATCACAGATCTGCGATCAGATCTTTCAGTTCCATGTTAAAAGGTGGCAGGAGGAAAGCCAGCTGACAGCCTTCAACTGGGTATGTGGCTGAATGGCACCCCCCCCCCAGAATTAGGGTGTCCCCAAACTGGGTGGTAGTGAATGCATAGCCACAGCTCCCCCCCCCCCCATGGATTCATCCAACTGGCCAAACCACCCACACCAGCTGTGATGGAAATTCAATGAAATGTAAGCCAAACAGACCAAAGCACAACCCACAATCATCAAGAGGGTGGCAGGCAGTCTAAATAACACAAAACCTTAAAATTATTTGGATAAAAGGTTTGGGACTGTGGTCTATACTACTGTGTATAGTTTGTACGGAATCTTGCTGGAAATAGGACCCTACTCTGTAATTTTTGCATTGTTTTAACACGTCACGTTTTGCTTCAGTTTTGTTTTCAGGTTTTTGGCTGGTTCCAGATTTCTACAGTCCAAATCTTATTGCATTGTTTATTAGATGTCCCATCCTCTCAATCGTATTGATTATTATGCTTAATCTGCTTTAAGTCCCAGTGTGAAAGACAGGCTATAAATAATGTAAATACATAAATTAAATAAACAATAAATACGCCATGCTGGAAATGGTAGCAGAGAACAATGCTTTCTTCACCACCATTAGCACCATTTCTTGGGTTTGCATATGGGGTCTGAGTCTGCCTGAGTCATCCTTGTGCTAGGCACCTCCCCACTAATATCCCCAAAGCCCCATGGTAACCAGGGGCTATACCATATTTTCTGGCATGAGCTAAGAGCTGCAAAGTGTGTGTGTGTTTTTAAAGATTCCTTGCCATGCATTTCTTTGACAAGTCCTGAATCCATTGACACTTATGTCATTAAACTGCGATTTCTCATCTCCTGAATTCTTAGCTTGCTCCCTCCACGTTATAATTAGTGCCATTTCCAGCAGCAATCAATATCAGCTCCATCAGATTTTGATGAATTGATTAATTAGTTGATACAGCTAATTGTGCAGCTCTTTGATTATTTGATTAGTGAATGATTACACAACACTTTGATAGCGTTGCATTCGGTGTAAGGGCAAAATAATGTTGCATTAATTGTTTATTATTAACATTAATATTATTATCCATCTCAGTGGACCACATCAATTTGTTTACTTTGAATGAGTTAAATTCTGGTTATGATCTCTATTTCCTGGTGTAGCTATAATGTGCAGATGTATGCAGGTATGCTCACATTCTCTCCCTCTCTCTCTCTTCTTAATTTTATTTTCTCATCTATTATATAGGTTAAGGTAAAGGTATCCCCTGTGCAAGCACCGAGTCATGTCTGACCCTTGGGGTGACGCCCTCCAGCGTTTTCATGGCAGACTCAATACGGGGTGGTTTGCCAGTGCCTTCCCCAGTCATTACCTTTTCCCCAGTCATTACCATATTAGATAAGTGTCTGCAAATGAAAGAGGTCTTTAAAAGGTTTTGCATTATTTTTATGTTACCTCACTCATGCTCCCTAAAATCAAAAAAAGGCTGTAACTCCCTTTATTGAGTCAATCCATCTCATGTTATGGGGCCTTCCTCTTTTCCTAGCATTATTGTCTTTTCCAGTGAGTCTTGTCATCTTGGCATGTGACCAAAATATGATGGGATCAGTTGAGTTGTTTTAGTTTTTTGAGAGAATTCAGGCTTCATTTGACCTGAAAGCCACTTATTTGTTTTTTGGTGGTTTTCTGTTATCTATTATATACAATTAAAATAACTCAGAAAATATTAACTGCATGCCAGTAAATTGGAGGAAACCTGCAAAGTTGCCACTTTATCAGAATCCTGGGTTGTTCTTATGCCTGTACTGTGTCATCCACAACAACTGAAGTAAGCTCTGGGTATGTTACACTCACCTTTAAGACCAACAAAGATTTATTCAAGGTGTGAGCTTTCAAGGGCAAGCACTCTTCCTCAGACTAATCTTCACATGGGAAAGACTTTCCTGTTATACTGTCGCAGCCTAAAGAGCTATAGCATGGATCCTGTGGCAAATTTCCACTGAGAGACAGAGTGACCATTAGCAGAATGGAATTCCTGCATCCCCTCCCCCCATCTTCTGGAGCTTTCCTGGATAGTCTATGGGAGGCTGCTCAAGCCAAGATGGTTGCGAGCATTAAAACTGTGGCCATCAGGTGGGAGCTTTTAGTAGAAGAAAAAGAAGAGTTGTTTTTTACAGCTCAATTTTCACTACCCGAAGGCGTCTCAAAGCGGCTTACAATCACCTTCTTCGTCTCCCTACAACAGGCGCCCTGTGAGGTAGGTGAGGCTGTAAGTGGCCCAAGGTATCCCAGATGGCTGCATGTGTAGAAAGAGTGGGGAATCCAAACCCGGTTCTCCAAGTTCACTGTTTTTAACCACAATACCAAGCTAGCTCCCCTTCCCTTCCCTGTACTACAAACAGGTTAATTTTGTATAAGTATTCTGTCTTTCTCTCATATTGTAAGCCATTTTGAGTCCTCAAAGTGGAGAAAAGTAGGGTATAAATATACCAAAATCAGTAAAACCAGAAACTTGAACAATGCCCAGAAAAAGGCCATGTGGTCTTTTCCAAGGGATTTAAAAATCAAAGTCAGTGAATGGCTGCTGGGGGATTGGTGAAAAATCCTGTGATCTTGTTTGCCCCTCCCCCCCCACAAACCCCTGTGGATTTCTTTTTCTTCCACTACTTCCATAGCTGATGTAGTACATCAAGCTGAGTGCAAGAGAGATAGAGTAGTGGAAGGAGCATAGGTATGCATGCATCCTCATATTTGATATCTCTCTGTATGTATTCATTCAATGTTATTTATTTATTCCTTATATTTTTATACCGCCCTCCCTTATGGCTCAAGGTGGTTTACACAGAACACATGGACAGTACAGAGCAATTTATAATATCAGGTAAACAAACAGTCACGGTGGATTCCATAACTGAAGATAATGGAACTATAACATTTCCTGTGATAATGTTAGCTTGCTAACTGTGATGCTGTAGGTTGGTAGGTTTGGGATTCAATTCATGGGGAGGGGTTCCTGGGGGCCCAGTGTTGGTTTGGTCAGCCTCAACCAAATCTTAATCTTAATTTTATATTGTTATCTATTTTACACAATTAGGGAAAATATTAACAGTGTGCCAGCTAACTGGAGGGAACTTTGTATGTGGAGAATTTTAATGATTAAGCCTTTACATTTTGAATTTTTTAACCTTTCTTAATTCATGGTTTTGGATTATGTTTTTTCCACCCTTTTTTAAGGTGACCAGATTGTCCCACTTTTGGAGGGACATCAGGGGGTACCTGGAAAATTGTACTTATGTTGAAATTAGAAAATATATATTACAATACTATTTTTGCGTTCTATGCGTTCTATGAAACCTTTTGTTGCTCCATATAGACCAATTTTTTAAATCAAGAACCCCCCTGGTCAATGGTGTCCTGCTTTACCAATGTTAAAATCTGGTCGCCTTACTCTTTTTACAAAATAGGGAACTGTCATTACAGCATCCCTTGAGAGCCAACGTTGTGTAGTCATTGAAGAGTGGCAGCTTCTAATCTGGAGAGCCAGGTTTGATTCCCCAGTCCTCCTCCACTTGCTTCCAGTTGGGTGACCTTGGGCCAGTCACAGTTCTCTTAGGGATGTTCTTGCAGAGTGGTTCTGTTAGAGCTCTCTCAGTCCCACCTACCTCACAGGGGGTCTCTTGTGGGGAGAGGAAGGGAAAGGTGTTTGTAAGAGGCTCCGTCAGGAGGTGAAAAGCAGGTGATAAAAAACCAGCTATTCTTCTTCTCTCATCTTTCCAAGCCAGCTAATTCTCAGGCTACATGGGAAGATTTGAGACAGCAATGGGTAACATGGCTCCTGGTTGAAAATGTGATGACATTGCAATAACAGGAGGGAATTTCTCACTGCAACATCACTTCCAGTTTTTCAGACAGAAGTGGCATCATGCAATACCATCCCCTCCTCCCCAGTACTCAGTAATTTCTTGCAGGTATGTGGGAATCAGCTGCCTCAGGGATGGCTATTTGCCCCCTTTCCCCACAACACACACTGCTGGGTTGTCCTGGCCCCAGCACACAGAGATCCCCAAACATATCTAGCAGTGGCTGTTCAAAACAGAAGGGTGGGTGCTCTGAGTCTGAGGCACTCTCTCTGGTTTTCTGTATCACATGCTCCAGGCACGGAAAACAGACTTGAGGGCAAAGTCTTGGCTCATATGAAACACTAAAGGCCTCATCTTGCACGTTCTGTTGCTCCACATTCTGGGTTTCCTACCAAATCTGTTCTCATATGTGTCACAAACAAACATAATTTGACTACAAAACAAAATCAGAGTCCAGTAGCACCTTTAAGATCAACAAAGATTTATTCAAGGTGTGAGCTTTCGAGTGCAAGCACTCTTCGTCTGATGAAAGCTCATGCCTTGAATAAATCTTTGTTGGTCTTAAAGGTGCCACTGGACTCTGATTTTGTTTTGTTGTGCTGCTTCAGACCAACACGGCTACCCACTAGAATTTGACTAGTCTATGAACTCTTGGGGACTGCATTAATCTGAAGCACCACCGTCAGGGTCCCAACACCTTGCTCATTTTGTTCCCGGCTGAACCAAGTTTAGAAGACTCTGATCTCTTGAGCTGCTCTCTCCTCGTGGCCGCCTATCACCAAGCCTTTGAGCTGGCGCTCGGCCATTAGCTGCTTCTCTTTTGTCGGGACGGAGGAACCTGTGCCGTGTGCATGCGTGAGAGAGAGACTGCCTGTCATTACAACGCTAATGGAAATACTGCACGGATCACAACTCTCAATTAGCTCCTCAGGAGATTGCTGTGACAGCCAGTTACTAAACAGCAAGGCCTGGAGGAATGAATTAATTTGTAGTACAAGGCAGTTAGAGCCACAGTGCTAGCGACAGAATGAAACAGCAGTAGACTTTGATTAGGTTCAGCATGTGTGATGCAAGAGAGTGTTACCTGGGTGGTGTCGTGGGGGGTGGGGTGAGGATGGCATTCCCGCTGCCTCCTTGCATCTCCCTGGGGAATGGTATTCAGCCAGAAAAGACACATTTGGGGGCTGTCAGAACGGCACTTGGAATTTCACCCTGCCTGAGGCTATCCAGCAGCCTGCCTCATGTCTTTCATGTGGCTCAAACAAGAGCATTCCACACTTCAGCTAACTTGGAACCAGGCCAATGCCACTGAGCAAATGGCCTTCAGGGACAGTTCTGTCGTCTTTCTCTTGGCCTCCAAACAAAAGCTCGGCTCTTTATAAGGCACATCAATGCATCCCAGGGCAACAGTGTTAATGGCTGCTGTGCTTTTGGGTAGGGAGGAGTCATATGGCAGGGGTCTAGGGTAGGCCATGTCCCACCAGGGGTAGGGAACTCCTGTCCCAGCTCTCATTTCCTGCCACTGCTGCAACTGTCCCCAGAAAAAAATAATTTTTAAAAATTGCCATTGGGCCAAAGCACAATGTCACTTCTTGTTAAAACTCAGAAGTAGTGTCAATCCTTTCTAGAAATCACCATGAACACTCAGGTTTTACTATAGAGTTTCTGGCAATTCCTAGAGAGGTGTGGCATCATTTCAGGGTTTTGCTATTGCCTGTAATACTGGGACAACTTTAGATCATTTTTCCTAAATGATCTTTGGCAGGAGTCAGTTTCATAGCTGCTAGCCAAGGCTTTGTATGTAGAATGGTTTGAGCTTCTTTTACATTGAGTTCAGCAAACACTTGCTGCTGTTGCTTCTGGAAGGAGGCTTCATGATAAACTGGTTTCCTCTGCTCAGTTCTGTCCTTCTGATTTGACATGCCATTGCTCTTGCATCGTATTTCTCTTTGGTACTTCGGTACACAGAACAGCCATGGCTCAATCGCAGAGCATCTGTTTTGCATGCAGAAGATCCCCAGTTCAGTCCCCAGCATCTCCATTTGAAAGGATCAGGTAGAAGGTGATGTGAAAGACCACTGCTGAAGGCCCCACAGGGCACCTGACACTCACAGCACAGAATCCTAGAATCATAGAGTTGGAAGGGGCCACACAGGCCATCTAGTCCAACCCCCTGCTCTATGCAGGATCAGCCCTAAGCATCCTAAAGCATCCAAGAAAAGTGTGTATCCAACCTTTGTCTGAAGACCGCCAGTGAGGGGGAGCTCACCACCTCCTTAGGCAGCCTATTCCACTGCTGAACTACTCTGACTGTGAAAATCTTTTCCTGATATCTAGCCTATATCGTTGTACTTGTAATTTAAGCCCATTACTGCACGTTCTTTCCTCTGCAGCCAACGGAAATAGCATCCTGCCCTCCTCCAAGTGACAACCTTTCAAATACTTAAAGAGGGCTATCATGTCCCCTCTCCGCAGATCATATTGGCCTTGATTGGCCAGTGCTTGGATTCAGTACACAACAGCTTCAGGTGCTTATGAGTAGCCAAAAGGTCTGTCTGGGTTGTTAGCTAAGAAATCTAACTATTGTTTTTGTGATTCCGCTCTGGAGATGGAAACTTACCTGCCTCTAAATAGCACCTGTTCCAGGCACCATAGGGTGGGGAGGCAGCCTCTCCTGAGGGGAGAAGCCCTTACAAGCTGAAAATGTTGCTCATTGTGCTGCAAGGATGCTGGTCAAGATGACAACCAGCCTACGTCTGGCAACATGGAAAGGGGGTCGTGGAGGGAGGGGTCATTGGGCACTGTAAATTCCCTCTCCTTTCTAGCTGAGACCACAGCGGGAGCTAAGGCAGGGCCTTGCCACAGAAGAGACAAGCTCAAGGGTACCAGCAGCCCAAATACCAATAATTCTATCACTTGTGCTACTTCCTCATGCAGGTCTATAGAACTCCCCAATTCTACTGCTGACCCAAGCGTATCTTGTTCCATGTTGGCATGTTGGGATCCAGCCTCATAAGTTGCCTTTCCTCGTCTGCTGCCACCATGAAGCTCAGTTCCAGACACTGGAATCCCCCTCTTAAAATTAAAATGGCTTACCAAGGAACTGAAATTTCTCCACACTGTACAAGGCCTTCCACAAAGAAACAGCTCTCTTCATAAGAAATGTGCAGTGTACAGAGGAGATCTAAGATATGCCTAAATGCCACCTTTGTTTTGAGACTACATCAATGCACCCATCACCTTTTATGTACAAAGAATGTGCTTGCGAGTTTTAACATCAAATGGATCCATGCAAGCAAGACATCTGGAAGCAAGACATCCATGCAAGCAAGACATACACGATGGTTTCCTGAGTGCAAGGGATGCCGATGCACAATGCTGTCTGTGCGGCACCCATTCCCCACTTTGCGTTCTCTCAGTTGCTGCTGCGCCATGCAATATGGAGAAAAGGGGACATATTCTATTTTCCTTCCGGTTTGTATAATTATTGCCTTATCAGTCTTGAGTCCCCAAAGTCACCGATTCTAGTTTCATGGTACTCTAATAGTTCGAGACTATGTACAGACTGCAGAGAAAGGAAAACAGAGAGAAAAGAAGGGAGCTTGGGTGTGAAGCAAAACTGATAAATAAGGAAGTGGTTAAAGCAGAGAGATTCTCCCCTGATTAGAATTCATGAACTCCATTCTTACATTAAGTCTATGTATGACACCTGGCCTTTAATGTGAAGCTGCCTGGGAACATTAAAAATTAAAAGCAGAAGGTAGGATCCATCCATCTCGAGCGGCGCTGCTCCCCTCCTATCTGAGCTCTGCACAAAGCTATTACACATTGATAAATTATTTTGGGTAATAGCTGAGATATTACATTGTTTCTGAGTGAAGGTAAAATCTCTCCATGACATGGGCATTTATCAGCAGTGCATTTCATGCTATTTATTATGGCCGAGACGAGATCACAGCTATGGGCAGAGCTGGCACATCGGGCCGAACCCCTCCTCCGATGCCTCCCTTCCCTCTGTCAGCCGGATGATGGGATATTGATGGAGCTCATGACAACTTAATTATTAACTAAAGATATGCAGTTCACCTTTGCCAGGGGAGGGGGAAGGAAGAGGAGCACCGAATGTACTTTAAATATATGTATGCATGTGCCGCACACCATTCGGGGGTTTTCCTCCTTCAGCTCCTGCCCAACACTACTTGGGTATGCACTTCCCCGCATCCAGGACCTCAGGCTAACGTGGGTGTTAGGTATGTGTGCAAAGAACATGTTTTCCTTCTCACTTTCTGCAGTGCATCAGCTGAAGGCTAAAGAACTATTCTCAAGGCCTTTCTCTAGTCTAGGGGCATGCCCAACCACGCTGCCCCACCTCATTGAGAGTACAGGTCATGTACCTGAGTAAAGCACAAAGGCTCCCTAACCGATCCCCAGTGTTCATTAGGGAAGGAAGCCCCAAAGCAATAAGGATCTCAGTCTGAGCCCCTGGCCAGAAGGATTTGGGATGGAGACTAACCCTTCTGCTGGTGCCTCTCAGGGATTCGCCAGGGTGTTCCAAAGATGCTCTGACATATCCAGAGAGATGCCAGAAAACCCTGCAGGGGCCACACTGGTGCAACCACTGTGCAGGCATACAACTGGGCAGAATCTGGGGCATGCTGTGGGCAGAGGAGGATGGAGTTGGCTTTCTAATCCCCTCCGTATATTCCAGATGCCAGCAAAATGTTTGGCATTCTGTTTTGGCTTTTGAGCCATCAAGTCACAGCTGACTTCTGGCAACCCCATGAGGTTTCCAAGGCATGAGAGATGTTCAGGGGGAGTTTGCAAATGCCATTGCCTGCCTCTGCATCACAGCTCTGGCATTCCTTGGTGGTCTCTCATCCAGACCCTGATTGGGGCTGAGCCTCCTTAGTTCCCAAGCTCTACTAAAGAACATTTACAATTGGTGATGCTAAGATTTGTAGACCTCAGTATAGTGGATACTATACAAACATTTGCAGATTAAACTACATATTGCCATAGGATCAAGATTAGATCCGTCTGAAATATGATAAGAATGCATTTAAAGAGGACCTATTATTAAAGGTTAAAGTGTCTCTCCAGACATCCATGGACTACATGTTCTGGCAGGGGCTCATGGGAATTGTAGTTCATAGGTGTCTGTAGAGCCACCGTTTGGCCACCCCTGCTATATAGCCTAACGGCCACTAATTATCTGTACCCATGGAGAAACATTTCCTGCTAATATTCTGCTTGCCTGAATCTTTTAAATTCCACCTATACCTCTTCAGTGCTTTTTGCCATAACTGTTCATGCTTTTCCAAATCTTGCTAGCTATTGTCAAAAAAGTACTGGGAATGTGGTAGATAATAGGATAATATTTATCAGGAATCTGTCATCTTCTTAAGCAGTGAGACTCCAATAGGTAATTTGTGAGCTCCTGGGAGCTCACCAGTTGTATCAGAGTAGCTTGTATAAGTGTGCAGGCAAAGCCAAAAATTATTTTTCCCCAAAGTTGTCACACAAAGCATGCCTCTCTGAAGTCCCTCCCCCCAAAAAATCAAGAAAAAGATTGTTTTCTAAAGTAACAAGACTCGTGAGTACATAAGGATGGCAATAAAAAAGGCACTGTGCATCTATGATTAGATGCATAGAATACTTCAACGAAGTATTGAATAAAAAAAATTAGCAGGTTTCACGGGCCCTTTAAAACACTGAGAAAGGGGATTGGTTGCCAGGACTGATTGACAGGTGGAAGAGAGTTGCATGTAAAGCATGTTGCTCCCATCCACCATTTCCAGCAGGCAATGTGAAGTGTAAGAAGTGCAAAAAGGCAGCAGATGGAAGCTGGCATAATGCTATTTTTTTTATGTGCAGAAATGCCCCTAATTTAACCACTGAGTCAACATTTAACTATTCACCAGCTTTTGTCTGTAAGGATAACATTGCCAACACACACACACAAAAGGAAACAAGCCCATGCCATATATGATTAGAAAGTCAGGACAATATATTACTATTTATTTTCTACTTTTCTTCCATCATAATATTTCAGATGGTTTCTGATGGCTTTTAGGAAGTCTCCATATCCAGATAATGATTCAAAACTGCTGTACTAAGAATCCAGTCCTAAGAAACATTTTTCCTGGGAGTAAGGCTGCACTGAAGGAGGCCAGTGGGTGACATGATAGCTTTGTTTACTTACATAACAGGTAGACATGTTGAAGAGGGGGCCAACTTGTTTACTGCAGCTTTAGAGACAAGAACTAGGAGCAGTGGGCTCAAATTATGGGAAAGGAGGTTCCCCTTGAATAACAGAAAGCATTTTCTGATGGTGAGGGATGTTCGTAGATGGAATACACTGACTCATAGGGTGGTAGAGTCTCCTGCGTTGGGAGTTCTTAGGAGGAGATCGCATGAGCACCTGCCAGGACAGTTGTTGTTTTTTGAATACCCCAAAGGGGGGGGGGGCTGGACTGGATAGCCCTCTGTGATCTATTCCAGGTCTGGGTGATTCTGATTCTGAATATAATGTGGGGTGAATACTGCCAAAACAAAGCAAATAGGGGTAGTTGTGCATATCCAAGTGAACATGACTCAGTAGGGCTTCCTGCAGCACCTTTCCAAAGCAGCGTTATTTGCCCTGTCCTTGACCTGTGTCATGTGAAGAAAGAAACAGCAGTGCACATGCCCACCCATACACAGCCACACTCACCCAGTTAGGAGGGCTGAGGAGAAAGAATTAATGTCATGCACTCAGAGCTTATTTATTTATACCCCAATTTTCCTCTTAGACTCAGAAAGGTTGAGCAGCTTCCACCACTGCTAAGTAGAACCTGGTTCATATGGTTATCAGTAGTCAAGTGAGGGCAGTCTGTCCTTCCAGGGGAAGATCAAAATGGAGGAGGGTGATTCCTGGAGTGAGAAGGAGCTCCTTACGCTGGATTTCCTGGAAGCTCCATGGGAAAGAACCCAGCAGCAGCCTGAACTTCCAAGGGTCTGGAAAGATGGACTGATGCCCCCACCTCGCTGCCTCCTTCTGCTGCTACAACTGATTTATGGTATTACTCCAATAGTTTTAATTGTGAGTTGCTTTAATTTGATTAATGGCAAAATACCGAGGGAGTCATTTGTGGCGCAAAGACAGAATTAGAATATAAGAAACCAACAAATAAAAAGTGGGAAACTGGCAGGAAAGGCAATTCCATTTTTGGCTGTATCCACTGAAGCATTCATGCAAGAGTCAAATAAAATAGCCCCCTCCCACAACCTTTTTACTGTAATGATGGTGCCAGCCCTTTTCATCCACCCACCCTCCTTCCGATTCTGAATATATGTTGTGTGTGTGTGTGTTAACAGTGTGAGCAAGTCCCATGGGACACCCATCGAACATGGGGAGAAATGGACACGTTTAGTCTCTCAGAGAGCACAGCAGCAGTGAACACAGCAGAGGGTCCTGGGTCAAAAACCACCATAAATGCTTCCAAGGAAGTGTTTGGGGGGAAATGAGGGAGAGCCAACAGGATGTCAACAATTAAGCTATGCCAGGCTAGAAGACAATGATGCCACTTCCTGCGTGGCCTTTTCCATGATATGCAATGGCTGACCAGTAACACGATTCGAATGCACAGTGACCTGTAACAGTCGAATCTTCCCATTGTCCCTAAAGGTCCTGCTGAATATAATACTCTGATTTGTGTCTCCAGTTTAGTAAACCTGAGTTAAAATTCAATTAATTTCCCTTTCTTTCACCCTTCCTGGCACCACTTAATCAGTAGGCTTTTCTTCTAACAGGTTGCCCATCTCTCAAGTATTCCTTTATCCTCTATCCCTTCTTGAAAAGAACCCATTTTATGCTATCGGCCCCAAATAGTATAGCTGCCCTGGCTTTTGAGCCAGTAATGGGAGTCTCATTCTGGATACCAACTGAACTGCAACAAACTCCCAGCCCCCACTGGATCCCTCCTTCTTCCATCTGCTTTTTTTGCAGAATAGAAAGGGTCGTCTTTGCTCTCCCACTTGATCTGTCCATCCCTTAGCTTCCAAGCCTCCCTTGCACCACACAGAGAACTGGCACTTTGCTCCTCTCCGCTGTTTAAGAACTCACATCAAAAAGCCTGGACATATCTGTCCCAACAGAGTTCACTTCCCCTGTTCCCCCACATTCCTCCTTGGGGCTCAAAGAGTAACGTCTGTTCCAATTTGGAGCAGCTCCGCTGACAGCTTGATTGTTGTTGCTGCCTTAACTAGGATAAGGACAACAAAATAAAATAAAAGTCCAGTGGCACCTTTAAGACCAACAAAGCTCACGCCTTGAATAAATCCTTGTTGGTCTTAAAGGTGCCACTGGACTCTGATTTTGTTTTGTTGCGCTGCTTCAGACCAACACGGCTACCCACTTGAATCTCTCCCTAGGATAAGGACTGTTTCAGTGCTTTGGTTTAGTGCCGCTCACATTTGTTTAGGAGAAGTTTCTCCACCACCACTCTTATACCAAAATCCTCAATAAACTCTATATTCCTTTTAAATCAGGTCTCTTATTATCCTTTTCCTACTGAAAACTAGCTACACTTAGTCAGCTCTTGAAGTAAAAGATCCTGGTATTCTGCACTCTACATAAAAATGCAAACTAATTCCTCATAGGATAGGAATTGCCTGAAACACTAGAATACCAGAAACTCTATGGTAAAACTATAATTTACTGGAGTGAGTTTTAAAAAAATGTTTCTCCTGCCGGCTGCTTGATTGCCAATGAGCAAGGCCTGCTGGGAGCAAGAGATCTCCCCTCCTTAACAGGCACATGGCATCCCTAGATAAGGCCACCTTGCTGAACTCACTGCTGGTAAGACCCTGTGCATCCCTTGGATATTGGTGGCTTCACACTAGAAGGATTTAGATAAGTAATAATGGCTTCAGGTGGGAGAGTGCTACACGGTTGTGTTAAATGTTGGTCCACAAGGGGCTATCTGACTTCAGGGGTCTTCTGCCTTTTTACTAGACCTGGATTTGTGTACAAGCTAAGTAAGCTGTCGTTTATTTATTTTTTTAATTTATATATAATTTCCAGACTGCCCCTATTGGTGCAGCCATCTTGGGGTGGTTTACAACACTGTTAAAAACACAATATTTTACAATAGGGATGATGAGGGAGGCTGCTAAATATATTTTAACTGAATTTCAAGTTGTACACTCCTTTTTTGGTTGTCCTATGCAGCCTGTTAAACATAGACAAGTGATGTAGTTTAATTTGGCCCCGAGCACCTGTCTCTGCATTCCATTATAAAACAACAAATATTTTAAATAAATACACAGTGTGCCGCTTTGTTGCATCACAATGGGGGGGGGGCAGACTCCATTGAAACTCTGGTGTTTTGCTAAGAGATTCAAAAACAGTGAAGCTTACTGTAATGGTACGAAAGAAGAAGGGAGGGCTTTGCAAGGGAAGCTGAGGAGTTTCCATAAAGCCATTGCCTCAGCTCAGGGAGCCTGCTAAGGGGCAGTGGTCAGAGAGAAACAGAGGGAGAGAGAGAGATATCAAGTGTAGTAATCAGAATGAAAAATGGAGCTCCGGTTACTTTAAACAAGAGCTAATTTATCACAAGAACGAGTGGATAAGTAGCTGAGTTTCAGGCGTTCAGTAAGTTCCTCGTTCTGCTCCAAAAATTATTCCACCCCTGTCTCCATGCGCCCATAAATCATCCCCTTCTTCACTTCTGCTCCGATTACCAATTACGCCTGCCTACGACACGCTTTCCTCTGCCCAACACAATCTGATGGGGCCCCGCTTTTTAATTTTACAAATGCTTTCTGTTTCCCCTCCCCCAGTGTTCTTCTCGCCTTCTATTCTCAGCCCCTCCTCTTTTCTATTTCTATTTGGAGAAACAGAGGGCAATTTCCCCCAGTTCCTCCTATCCACTGAGAGCCAGTTACTTCCCCTCAATCTGGATTCCTTGGCTCCAAACTGGGCTAGATCTGAACGGTTTGTTGATGAAGGTTTGCTTCCTTCCTTACAAAGATGGGGCTTGTGCGGAAAAGCGAGCTAGAACAGCATATCGTATTGTTACTGAATGCTGTAATTACTTGGTTTATATATTTGCCCTGTTTCTAATGCTCGACTGAAATATAATTGCCATTTCTCCTAGAAGACTCTAAGAGCATAGGTGTGTTATTTTCTGCCCCCCTGACAATTCAGTGAGAGCATCAGGTCTCCTAGGAACTACATGATCCAGAATTCCTTGCTCCTGAGAGGCTCTTGTGAGCATATAAGTTTCATACATGTAAGGGACCTTGAGAATATAGCTTCCAAGGTGCCTAATAGCCTACTATCCTGGGACTTTGTCATTCTTGTGGTCCAGGAACCAGGTACGAATGGAGACTTCATTTAAAAGGTCCCTGCCACAGCCAAACTATTTCTGAAAGTAAGGCAAAGCTTATAGGAACATGGGGTGTGTGGACCTTGAGAGCTTGCTTTTAAGCCCCAGAATAATACTCCAGCCTGCAGCCCGGCATGAAACCTCCAGTGCATAAATGGTCTTTGACTCAAGCCAGTGATGGAGTGGTGTTCTAATTGATCATACAGTTATTGGAAATTGGCTTTAGTTCCAATATGCATTAAGAATGCTACTTGCTATGTTATCTACAGTGGAATACAGAATAGCTTGACTAGATAAACTAAAGGATTGTGCCAGAAGCAGCCTGCAGATAGCCCTGGTATACTTAGATTAAGATTCTGGGTCACTGTAACTTTACATCTTTGGTAGAATTAGGCTTGGGACAGGCTAGCACTAGAAGTAGAGGGTTGTTTAGAAGAAGAGTTGATTCTTATATGCCGCTTTTCTCTACTAGGAGTCTCAAAGCAGCTTACAGTCGCCTTCCCTTTCCTCTCCCCACAACAGACACCCTGTGAGGAAGTGAAGCTGAAAGAGCCCTGATATTACTGCTCGGTCAGAACAGTTTTATCAGTGCCGTGGCGAGCCCAAGGTCACCCAGCTGGCTGCATGTGAGGGAGAGCAGAATCAAACATGGCATGCCAGATTAGAAGTCCTCACTCCTAACCACTACACCAAGCTGCTATATATTTAGTATAAACTTGAAGGATGAGTCCTGACCTGGTGATACTGCCATGTCAGAGGTATATGATCAGGGCTCCAAGGCTGGCCTGGAGGAGTGGCATTATTGCATTAGTGCAGGTCTCTGAGTAATCCTATGAGGTAGACGTATACAATTTTATGCGAGCCTCTGTTCTGCACACAGGTTTTGATGGACATGAGTACCCTGTGACTTTTGTTTTTTTCTGGGGGTTTTAAAATAAGTTTTTCCAATCTGGCATTTGGATTTGGCTCAAATTGATTCTGATCAAATCCAAAAAATTTTGCATTTTTCCTCTGCACGTGCCTAGCTGACACCAGGGCAAATTTGTTCACTGCTAATTGTTTGTGCTATTTGTCTAAACAAAAACATTATTTTATATCTACTCTTTTGTATCATATGGTATAGTATAGTATGGTAAAGGAAGGTGTTTGTTTAATGCCTTTGGATGGTGCACAGCTGCCTACTCCAAGCCCCTAAAGCAAGGGTAGTCAAACTGCGGCCCTCCAGATGTCCATGGACTACAATTCTCATGGGAAGTGTAGTCCATGGACATCTGGAGGGCCGCAGTTTGACTACCCCTGCCCTAAAGTATACAGCAAGATCCATCTTTCTGAGTGAGAACTGAAGAAAAGTACTATGCAGTTTGATTACAACCAGATAATGAAAAATGCAATCAGAAACTTCAGTAAACTCTATGATGTATTAAGAAGAAGGAAAGGCTATGACAGTCCCTGTTCTAATAGCAAGAACGTCATTCTTCTCTTGGGATTGCTATAGCAAGAATCATCATTCAATCTGCCTCAATTTATTTCCAGGTAGGCAGAAATACAAAGCCACAGAGATGCCGTCAACTTAGAAAGACAAGCAAATATTGTTTTAGTGTGCTGGCATGGCCACAAGCATGGGCTGGATTGCGTGGGTTTGAAGATTAGAAGGTCAGAGTAGAAGAGTATAGGCCGAAAAGTACTCGAATTAACGTTGATTCAGCTTATCTGAACCAAACTGCCAATTCCCTGTGACTGAACAGACCAAATCAGGGTGGCTGAATCACAATTTGGCCATGATTTGGGCATTGAAATGCTCCCCAAGGCAGCCTTCAGCAATTGACTGGCTGTTGTACTGAGTGCTTGAATTTGTTGTTGTTGATCTTAATGCTGATGGTTTTATTATGAGAATCACTTTGAGAGTATGACAGAATAGCAGTGTCATGGCCCCGTCTCCAGAGGGTGCCTCTGCACCATTGCCTGAGCTCATTCTGCCAGCTCCCTCGGAGGAAGAAGCGGAGGAGCTGGAGCAAAGCAGCAGGGTGCTCTTAGAGAGGCAAGTCCCGATAGGGAGCCACAACCAGGTCCCAGCCAGACAAGCACCATGTCTGTAATGCACCAGCATTTCCTCAGCCTGCAACAACACCCCTGAACAGCCCAGACTCATCTCCATAGCGCAGGAGGGAATGCAGAAGGACAATATTGGCAACACTCAGGCAAAGTGCTCGGCTTAGACTACAGCAACAGGCTAGGTTGGGCTCAGGTAGGGCTCATTCATTGGAGGAAGGCTGAGTGCCAGGTGCAGCCACTTGGTGTGACAGCTCAGCTTGTTCTTAAGCACAGCAGATGTGCTTCCCAGTGTGGCTGCAACTTTGTGCACATGTCCACCCGTTGCCTTGACTGGTTTCCTGCTCCCTGACGCTTCGACGAAGCTCTGTTTGACTGATTCCCGGCTTGACCTTGGTAAAGATAAATGACAACTCTTTCAGTTCTCCTTTGGACTTTGTCAGCTAACAATTCCTGATAAGACCCGGACTGGACTTTTGACTACTCTCTGGTATGCGCTTTGAACTTGCTTGACTTGGTAACCGTGCTTGCTCTTGTACTAACCCTGCGTGTGCCCGGCTAGGGCAGCACAAGCAGCCTATGCATATCCTAAACACTATTTCGCTCCCTTATACATTTGGGAAACAGCCTCCTGGGAGGAGACTATCCAGAGCCCTGTCCATCGAGGTCCACCCTGATTGGCCCTCTCCCTCCAGCTCCCACCCTTGCCTGCTAGAAGTCTTGTGGATGCGGCCTCCATTGTCACTCACTAGGAGAGAGGCAGTGACAGGGCTCTGAGGCCCGTAGGTACGCTCCTGCTGGGAGGGAGCTTGGAGGGGAGGAACTTTGCAGCCTCCCTGTGGACCGCAAAGCCCTGTTGCTGCCGCCGGGGGGGGGGGGAGCTTCCCACTCTCTTTAGCACTGGAAGTGCTCTTGCCATGGTGAGAGTGCTTGCCGGGCCAAAGGGAGCCTCTCATGGCAGTGCCGCCAGCGGGGGGGGGGTTGCAGTCCCTTTTGCCCACAAAGCAGGCAAAGCGGTCACGGCCACCCTCTCACACCCTCCTGCCTGCCGCCCCTTTCAAAGCTTTTAGACTAGTTTTTAAAAATGGGCTTTTAGACTAGTTTTAATTTAATAGCATATAGATCTACCCATGGAAAAGATAGTATAAATGGTGCAGTCGTATTTCCAGTTCTAAATTTTAAAAAGTAAAATATTTATTTGCACACACAAAACAGATGCCAACTAGAAAACATAACCAAACCAAACCGTCTATAACCTCATCTTCGATATAAGAGATGATATGATAATATTATGGTAATATTGCAACCAGAAAAACAAAACAAAGAAAATACATAAACAAGCACAAGAAAAGGCATGAATAGATAAAAAGGAAGAAAAAAGGGGAGGAGGAATGTTCTTCCATCCAAGTTGGCTGAGACATTACACAACTTTAATTGGTTCTGTTTCTGAGAAATATTAACCTCTCTGCTTTATTCAAATTTTCAGGTAGAATAATAAAATCACAGAGTTGGAAGGAGCAATAAGGCCATCTAGTCCAAACCCCTGCTCAATGCAGGATCAGCCCTAAGCATCCACTGTATGTATCTGCTGCACTACTGTGAAAATCCCCCCCCACCGATATCTAGCCAGTCCCATTCTACACATAGTTTAAACCCAATATTGCAGGTCCTGTCTTCTGCTGCCAACAGGAATTGCTCCCTGCTCTCCTCCAAGTGACGAATACTTTCAAATACTTAAAGAGAGCAATCATGTCCCCTCTCAGCCTCCTCTTCTTCAGGCTGAACATTCCCCAGTCCCTGAGCCTTTCCTCATAGGGCTTGGTCCCCAGGCCCCGGATCATTCTTGTAGGTCTTCTCTGAACTCTCCCAATTTTGTCCATACCTCTCTTGAAGTGAGGGTTCCAGAATTGCACACAGTACTCCAGGTGGGGTCTGATCAATGCAGTATACAGTGGGACCATGATATCTTATGATATCGTGATGCCTGTTGATATAGCCCAAGACTGCATTTGCCTTTTTTACTGGCCACCACACTGTGTGCTCACATTAAGCTTACAGTCCACAAGTACCCCAAGATCTCATTCACACACACAGCTATCCAAAAGTGTATCATAAACAAAGAGGTTGTGGGGTGGAGGACTATCAAAATAGAAGGGAACTTCTGAATTTGACAAAAAATACTTGCAGTGATTATGTGGCTCTAGAAGAAGAGTTATTATTATTATTTATTATTATTTATTTGATTTTTATACTTCTGCTCCCATTAACTGGTTCAGGGCAGTTAACAAATAGCAAAATCCATACAATTTAAAATCTCCATAAACAGTTAAAACAATTTACAACATATAACAAATAGCAAATAGCAAATGGCGGCAACCTAATATGATCATCCCCCTATTCTGGACATCAGTCAGTGTAGATGAAATAATAACTGAAAACATAATATAAAATGGAATAAACTGAGCTGGAAGATGAAATTAGACCTCACTGCAGTTCAATAGGGCCTTAAGAGGTGGGGGGACCTGATGGGGCTCCTACCTGGCCTCAACCAAATGCCTGGTGGAAGAGCTCCATTTTGCAGGCCCTGAGGAACTCATAGAGTCCCAACAGGGCCCACAGCTCATTTGGAAGCTCATTCCAAAAGGCCATGACTGAAAAGGCCCTGGCCCTGGCCCTGGCCCTGGCCCTGGCCCTGGCCCTGGCCCTGGCCCTGGCCCTGGCCCTGGCCCTGGCCCTGGCCCTGGCCCTGGCCCTGGCCCTGGCCCTGGCCCTGGCCCTGGCCCTGGCCCTGGCCCTGGCCCTGGCCAAGGCCAGGCGGGCTTCCTGAGGCCCCAGGACCTTCAGCAGATTCATACCTGCAGAGCGAAGTGCTCTGCAGGGGGCATAAGGAGGCCATTGGTCCCAAAAATAAGCAGGGCCCAAGCCGCATAAAGCCTGAAAGGTCAAAACCAGAACCTTGAACTTGATCCGGGAGCAAATTAGCAGCCAATGAAGTTGTTTCAATAGTGGCTGCACATGAGCCCTGCAGGGAGACCTGCTAAGGACCCGTGCAGCCGCATTCTGCACCAATTGCAATTTCCGGGTCAGAGACAAGGGTAGACCCACATAGAGAGAGTTGCAGAAATCTAGCCTGGAAGTGACGGCTGCATGGATCACAGTGGCCAGGTGTTCTGGGGACAAATAGGGCGCTAGTAGCCGGGCTTGGTGTAGATGGAAAAACGCTGTCTGAGCTACCTTAGTGATCTGAGCCTTCATAGATAGGGAGGCGTCAAAGATCACACCCAAATTCCTGGCTTGAGGTACAGATGATAGTTGTACCCCATCCAGGCAGGGTTCTTATATGCCACTTTTCTCTACCCAAAGGAGACTCAAAGCAGCTTCCCTTTCCTCTCCCCACAACAGACACCCTGTGAGGTGGGTGAGGCTGAGAGAGCCCTGATATTACTGCTTAGTCAGAACAGCTTTATCAGGACTGTGGTGAGCCCAAGGTCACCCAGCCGGCTGCATGTGGTGGAAGAGCAGGGAATCAAACCCGGCTCACCAGATTAGAAGCCGCCACTCTTAACCACTACACCAAGTTGGTGCACAATTCTGGATTGCAGCCAATGGAGGTGACACTATTTATTCCCAAACACATCCCACTGATTTTTCCTTAAGTGCTACCATGGCAATTGGTAAGACACTACTAACTAACTCTGTACTTTCTGTAAACAAGCACTTAATATCCGTAATTAAAAGTTTGGCATTTGTCCCAGGGTTGAATTGCTAGGAGTTAATTCTCTTTCCCCCTTTCCTCACTCACCCAGGCAATTCTTCGGTTCTTTGTCTGGCTCGCCAAGCTTTGTTTACTGCTAATAACTGGAATAAACTAAATTAAGGAGGCGAGAGAGCAAAGAAGAAGAATTGGTTGGGCCCTGCTGAGGTGACCCACTACTGGCGATATCATCACAGCGAGAGACGAGCCCTTTCCATATCAAGAGATCTCCAGGCTGCGGTAATGTTTCTGCCACGTTTATTCTGTGTCTTGAAAACAAATCTCTGTAGGGAAGGTTATCTCAGGGGCTCTTTAACCAATCCCCTCATGTGTCCATCACAGCAGGAAACCAATTAGGCTGCCCCCTTTGCCTGCCTGAGCCTTGTTTGGAAGGGGAAAGAATCTGCTGCTGCATTTGGGTTGCGTACAGATGAGCCAAGCAAGATGCTTTTGAAGGAGACTCTGAAAGGATGACGCTGTTGTCTGGCCAACAGTGAGCAAAATCTGACACAAGCAATAAATACAGCATAAGATGGTGGACCCATCAGGAAGGTCTGAAGCAGCATCCTGGTTCTTGAAATGCCAGGGAATGATATAGCCATAGGGCAGGGGTAGTCAACATGTGGTCCTCCAGATGTCCATGGACTACAATTCCCATGTGCCCCTGCCTGTGTTTTCTGGCAGGGGCTCATGGGAATTGTAGTCCCTGTGAATTGTAGTCCATAGACATCTGGAGGACCACAGGTTGACTACCCCTGCCATAGGGGAATTTTTTTTTAAACTGATAGAATTCAGTAGACAAAATGATTGATAAATATGCTCCAGTTTCCCTGATCCTGCTGAAATCCATGCAACAAAAGTGAATATTCTTAGGAATGCTGAAGCAGCCATTGGATTGGCTCATGTCAGACTCAGTGGTTGCAAGCATGGAGCTGTTACTGAATGAGTTCAGCGTGTCTGTTTCATATGATCATGCCATTTTCTCCCACAATTATGTACCTGCCACTCAGCCCATCATCTGCCATCTCCAATTTCACAAGAGGCATAATTTAAAAAGTGGGGGAAAAATACATTTGAATTGAGACTTACTACTTAGATGTCTCTGGGCAGTTCTTGGTATTCTGGCATGTTCTGAAGAGCAGAGCTCAAACAGTCAACTTAAGTCCATGCAGCTTTTTAAAACTAGAGCTATTACACAGTTTATACTATTGGGTAATATTCTTAGTGTTGTTGCATAATAGCTCTAATGGGATTAAATTAAAAAGTATGCAGATCTCCTTTTCTGCTTCATTTAAAAGGAGAGAAGCAATATGAAACTGATTTCAGTAATTTCCTCTCCCAAGTTGGCTCCATAAAATAAGCTGTCACAGTGTAGGCACAAAGCTGATCAACATGATCTTCAAGGGCAATCAAAGTGATCCAATCACGTTATGTTTAATAAATAGGGTTAAACAAGGTGTGTTTGCTTGGTGATCATTTTGTCTTGAATTGCACAGAATGCCTAATTACTTGGGGATAGTGGTGGTTTTTGTTGTTGTAAAAGACCCTACAATATATGATGCTAAACCAACTTTTTTGACCTGTTGGATGACCTATAATGGTCTAGCAATAAGGGGAGTGGTTTCCTGTTGATTCTTTTGCACCACTCAGTAGACCATGTTATTCTTCTGGGTAGCCGTGTCTTAACGGAACAGTGTTAAAATATCTCTAGTACTTTCTCTAGGGTATATCTAAGTGCTAGAAAACATGGAAGTGATTATCAATATGGTGATTGTTTCCATGGCACCCAACAATGTCTGTCCTGGTGCTCACTTTTTACCCAAAGGGCTGTGATTTTCATCTACTTTTTAAGAATAGAGATATTAGATTTGTGTCTGCAGGGAGTGCCCATTCAGAAGCAGCTGCTTGTGTCATAAGAAGATGCTTGGTATAGAACCTTGTGACATTTCCTAGAACCTTCCAACAATCTATGATTAGACCCAGACCTCCATTCTAGCCATTTTTCATTGATTGCATCCATCTTGGTAGCCAGTTTATCATAGAGCCCATTGCTTGTTCTCAAAACTCCAGAATGGTCCATGTTCAACAAGGCTGAGGATTCCTGGCCTATGGGGTTCCTCAAAGTCCCATCTTGTCCTCATCAATATGAAATTGGGATAAGTTGGGATCACTCCTCTATTTCTCCTTTCTGTCTAATTCAGTACTAAACCAGGAGAGAAATGCTTTCTGAAGCTGTCTGTCCATGAGGTTGGGAGTTCGATCCCAGCAGCCGGCTCAAGGTTGACTCAGCCTTCCATCCTTCCGAGGTTGGTAAAATGAGTAGCCAGATTTCTGGGGAGTAAAACGGTAATGACTGGGGAAGGAAATGGCAAACCACCCTGTATTGAGTCTGCCATGAAAACGCTGGAGGGCGTCACCCCAAGGGTCAGACATGACCCGGTGCGTGCACAGGGGATACCTTTACCTTTAAGACTGGATGAGGTTGAACAAACAGAAACATAATCCAGCCAGAACAGATGTGGAACAGACTTGGAAGTACAGATTCCTGAAGCCCTGGAATATGACTTCTTGTGGTTAGGCTACATCTGAGAGAGCAAGCTCATATTTAGGGAATGCTTCTAGAATTGTCTCCGTCCCATAGGTTTCTGGAACCTGGACCTGAAATTCCAGAGGAGGGGGAAATCATCAGAGTCCCCTCCCTTTCATCTCAACAAGGATCCTCCTTGCAGGTTGCAGTAGCTGCATGAGACAGATATGGAGCAATCTATATATGAGTTAACATTGATCATGGGAATTAGGGTTGACCCCATCATACCTCCTGAAGCTCTCCCCCTCTTCCAGGATCTGCTCCCTGTGCTCACTGCTAATATTCCAAGGCACAGTAGGTGGCATACTCAAGAAAAAGCAAAAAGTAGAAGGTAGAATACTTGCTTGGCAACACAAGGCTCCCCTTTCTCTAGTCCTACGCAGGAGAAAGGATCCTGGACTTGACTGGTAACACCAAGATCAAATTTGCTAACGAGACAAGAAGAGGGGGAGGTTCTGGGTTAGCTGCAAATTCTTTGCTAGTGGCTTGGCGTGGACCCTGCCGCAGCAACATCTCCCGAAAGCAGATCTTTGTAGAATTGGCTGTCTAGCTGGACAGCTCCCTATCCTGAGCCTCGCTGGACAGCTCCTGTTCTTTAAGTGGTCCCTGCCCCTTTCATCAGACAGAGACTGGGAAGAAGACAAGGACCTGTCCACTGTCACATATGACTTGTTAACAGGAGAGTAGGTTGCTGTGACAATGTTTTTTTTATAAAGCTGCCTCTGAAGACATTTCAGGAGGTACAGTTGATTCAAAATACAGCAGTAAAAACATCTTTATCCACTGCACTGGCTTCCACATTACTTGGAAGCTCAATGGCAAGTGCTAGTTTTAAATGTTGAAGCTCTTATCTCTTTGGGTCCAAGAAATGACCACCTCAACCTCTGTGCTCCTGTCTCTTAGCCAAAATCATCAAAGAAGGTGTCGCTGTGGGAATTCTCACAGTCACAAATATGTTTAGTGGGGGCCCAGACAGAGATTGCTCCCTCCAGACTGTGGGATGACTTCCCCAGGAGAATCCTTAAGCTGCCTCATTGCATAGCCCACTCCAATATCTACCAAATATCTCTGTTTCAGAGGGCCCATTTTGTGGGCATTGTATCATTTTACCCATCAATTTAGTGATGGGAATAGCCCAGAGATTAATGGAGATTTTGTTAGCTGTATTAGATTTTGTTAGCTGTATTAGCTAGTTAGCTTGTTCCAGACTCAACTCAAAGCCCTGGTGGAAGAATGCCATTTTACAGGCCTTGCAGAACTTTAGTAGTTCTGTCAGGGCCTGGGTCTCAAGTGGCAGCTTGTTCCACCAGGTTGGGGCTATGGCCAAAAGAAGCCCTGGACCTGGTTGAGGCCAGATGCACTTCATTTGGGCTGGGGGACCACATGCTAGCATTTGAAGATCTTAAAGTTCTTCAGGGGGCATACTGGAAAAGGTGGCCCCTTAGATATGCAGGGCCCACCTCACATATGATCCCGAAGGTTAAAACCAAAGCCTTAAACTTGATCTGGAATTCAACTGGCAACCAATGCAGCTACTGGAGGGTGGGTCATATATGGGTCCTCCATGATGTCCTAGCTAAGACCCAGGCAGCTGCATTCTGTACCAGCTGCAGTTTCTGGGTCAAGGCTGAGGGTAGACCCATGTAGAACAACTTACAATAATTTAACCTTCACATGGATGACTGTGGCTAGGTTTTCCAGGGTCAGACAGGGCACTAGTAGCTTTGCCTGGTGAAGATGGAAGAATACCTGGCATACTACATTCATTTTCTGAGCCTCAATTTTAAGGGGGCATCACTCTCACATTCCTGATGGAGCACAAAGTTGTCAACTGCATTTTGTCAGGACAGGGGAGACACGCTTCCTCTTCTGGCCCTTTCCTCCATAGCCACAGAACCTCTGTCTTCTTGGGGTTGAGTTTCAGTTAGCTCTGCTAGAGCTATTCTGTCACAGCCTCCAGGCACCTGGTCAATGCATCTAGGGGTGTATCTGGCTGGCCACTCATTAGCAGGTGGATCTGAGTGTCATCCGCATACTGGTGACACCTGAGTCCATGCCTCCAGATCAGCTGAGCAAGAGGGTGCATGAAGATACTAAATAACAATGTGGAGAGAACCACACCCTGAGGCCTCCCACAAAGAAGCTCACAACAAAGTGATTGTTCCTCCCCAACTGCTACCCTCTGTCCTCAACCTTGGAGGAAGGAAACCAGTCACTGTAAGACTGTTTCCTGTATCCCCACATCAATGAGTAAATGAGCTAACAACACATGGTCAGTTATGTCCAATGCTGCCATGAAGTCTAACATGAGTGGCACTGACCCACCTCAGTTCAGATGTCTCTGGAGGTCATCCACCAGGGCAACCAAAGCCATTTCCACCCTGTAGCCAGGCCAAAATCTGGGTTGAGTCCAGAAGTGATGCTTCATCCAGGCATGCTTGTAGCTGATTCTCTTCTTTGTGTTCATTGTTGTGGTTTTATGGTGACCACACTTTCTGTATGCCATTTTATGTGACTGCAGAGAGAAAAGTATCACTTAACAATTCTGAATTCCATGAATTTATGGAGACAGTTTCAAGATGATAATGTGTGGAAGTGTGCAGTGCTTCTGTGGCAGAAAACTGACTTTGAAAAACGGAGTGCTTCTTCTTATCAGATTTCCTCCTGCACGTCACAGAATATCTGCCAGCATGAGTGAAAAAGAAATATTCACAAAGTTTTATTTAGGACTCTGATAAACTTGGAGCAGCTCAAATGTGTTTTGCAAAACTTTGAACTTACATTTGGCTAACCTGAGTGATTCTCCAGGAGTCTGAAATATGGGACGTTCTGTATTTGGATGTTTCAGATGACATGTGACACAATGCACTTCTGTGGATACTGTGGCTGGAGGGCACCATCAGGACTGCATGTTTTCAGTAATGGAACCAAAATATACTCAAGGAAACAAATTTGTGGGCATGGAGTTGGCATCCAAAGGACAATACGCCTGTTTTGAGTGTCTAAATAGGCTTTGGGCTTCCTATCAATACCATATTTCCTTAGCACTCAGGATATTTTCAAAGATGTTTGAGAGATCATTTGTGTGGGCATGTGTGTTTGTGCGTAACGCTCAATGTCCAGAATTCAGTCCTTGGCATCTGTAGTTAAAAGGGGATCAGAAAGCCAGTGATCTGGAAGACCTCTGCCTGAGACCCTGGAAAGCCAGTGCCAGGGTACACAATACTCTAGTGATCTTGATCGTTCAGTGGTCTGGCTCTGTATCAGGAAACCTCACTTTTCATGCAAGCCAGGGGCTGTGGTGCTAAAGTACAATGTCTCTCCTAAACACAAGAAAATGCCAGAAGTCCGAATTTTCTGTGGCACAGGGCTGCATGTGACACTGTCAAGCATGCTAAGATTATGGGGATCTCAGCAACCACACAGCACCATAAGGCCATTCTTGGCACATCCTGGAGCAGTTCATAGCTCAGTGCACCAGCAAGGCAACAGATCCCATGGCCGAGTGCCACTGAAGGGGAAGGAGGATTAGCCCTTTTGTTGGAGAGGATTGGGAAGTGGCAAGAGAGGCCTCGGTGCTGCTCCCACAGCATCCTGGTGGCACATGTCTGCTAAGTGGCCAGCAGCATTAGGCACTGAGCGACCTCATCATATATATGCCACCATGGTCTTTTGGCCCTAGAATCCTTGGTGCGCATCTGTCTATCAATGCCTCCTATAAAGGCCTGAGAGGGAATTATTTGGCTTTTTCCCTATGTATTACAGAATACTTTTTTCATTTTTTCTCATGAGAAAAAAATGAATGTTTGGGGAACACCAAAAGAAGAGCCTCCAATTAAACTCATTTTGGAATGAGTGAAATGCTCTTTAAGGCAAGGTTTTACTCATGCAAAAAGTTGGCTGTGAAGATTTTTATCTAAGACAATCTACAGAATAGATGCAGAATTTCCAACGCAGTGTCCGTTAAGCAGGTGGGACCAGTAGAGCTTCTGATTGACCATTTGAGACCCGCAGAGACTTCTAGGTATGCATACAGGTTAGGTATGCATAAAGTATTTTTAGACAGTACGTCATTTTTAAAAGCACCCTGTTGGGAGGGGGAGGTGGGATATAAATAAGGATCAAGACTTGAGACAGGGATAGACTGTCCATTCCTTCTTCTTTTCCTTGATTTTCCTTGAATGAAGGAATATAATGTGTGATCCAGGCAACTGTGGATATCCTGACCAACAAACTTAATGATGATGACAACTGAAAACAGTTTCCACCATCCAGAGAAGTTGCTGCTGTTCACATCTGGGACCATCCAGATCATACGTTGCATTTGTTTACCTGGGCATGTTTGTGGGGAGAGCCAGGGTGTGATCAGAAATGTTCTCTTTCCAGAAAGGAAGGGTTGTCTTTTTTATTGATGCTCTTTATTATTAATAGTACAAATTCTGGGAGGGTTTTTAAATCTAATTACATATGCCTGCTGTAAGTTTTTAAAATGAGATGCATTGTATAAATTAAAACATAAATCTTTATTTCTGACACGCAATGCTTTTGCAAAGAAGAAATAATTTGTTGGTGTGGTTTACCAACAAATCTCACAAATTAAATTTAATAGCCCATATTTATATTGGGTTTCTCTTTCAGGTTAAAGAAGACATAGAAATCAATTTTTTTTAAAGGCATTGCATCATTTTGTGCTCTAAAGTGAAACTCCCCAAACTAACTTTTGTTTAAGAGCAGCTTAACTGGGGCTCAGAAAAATGCCCTTTCTCGACTTGCCACACACAGTGTTTGGAGAGCAGGGGCTATGGTTCAGTGGCAGAGCACATTCCTTGCATGTAGAAAGACGGTCCCAATATCAATCCTTGGCCTTACCAGCTTAAAGGCTTTGGAAAAGACTGTTCTTTTCTTGAGCCCCTCGAGAGCTGCTGCCAATCAGAACAGACAGTACTCTCTATATAAGGCAGCTTCAGGTATTCATATATGTGCATGAATGCTTCTTTGTGGTCAGGGCTTCTTCTCCCTTTCTTCGCAATACCAGTGTAAGAGCAGCGGTCTTACTTTGCTGTGGGATGCTCATGCCCTTTCATTAGGAATTGTGAGCAGCACACTTAAATATTTGGAAAATATTTTTGCTGGTTTTGAGCGTTGGGAATTCTATTGCAACTATTTGGGGCCTGTGTATTCTAACACTGCTGCCACATTAACTGGTATTAGTATTAGTATTAGTATTAGTATTAGTATTAGTATTAGTATTAGTATTAGTATTAGTATTAGTATTAGTATTAGTATTAGTATTAGTATTAGTATTAGTATTAGTATTAGTATTAGTATTAGTATTAGTATTAGTATTAGTATTAGTATTAGTATTAGTATTAGAGAGCTAGTTTGGTGTAGTGGTTAGGAGTGCGGACTTCTAATCTGGCATGCCAGGTTCGATTCTGCGCTCCCTCACATGCAGCCAGCTGGGTGAACTTGGGCTCGCCACGGCACTGATAAAGCTGTTCTGACCGGGCAGGAATATCAGAGCTCTCTCAACCACCCACCACACAGGGTGTCTGTTGTGTGGAGAGGAATGGGAAGGCGACTGTAAGCCGCTTTGAGCCTCCTTCGGGTAGGGAAAAGCGGCATATAAGAACCAACTCTTCTTCTTCTTCTTCTATTAGTATTTATTGCCCAACACTCTCAGCAGAGCCAGCTTGTGGTGGGTTGCAAGATAAAAATTGACAAATACAATCCACTAAAAATCTAATTCAAAATAATAAAGTAGAATAAAATGACATACTTCCATTCAGCTGGGATGGGTAGGGAAAGCTGTATGACTTCCCTCTAGATTCCAACCTTCCTCTAAGTTGTATAATTTGCCTCTCTAACTAACCATCCTGGCTGATTTAGCCTGCCTGCCTACCCAACATCCAGATTTGAGCATGCTCACTAATACTACATGTACTACTTATTTATTTATCACACGGCATGTGTGGAGTGTAGCCAGGGGATCCTTAGTATGTCTGGCTGCCAGGCAAGAGACATTTGGAAGTGGTTTGCCATTGCCTGCCTCTGCGTCATGACCCTAGTGATCCATCCAAATACCAGCCAGGGTGAACCTTGCTTAGCTTCTTATGCAAACTGTATGGGCCATTGCACTGACCCTTGGGAACTGTAGTCCAGCAATTGGGGATTGGGGAATCAAACCTGGCTCACCAGATTAGACGTCCACACTCCTAACCTCTACACCAAGCAGGCAGTGAGATCATCCAAAATTAGATCTATAACAAATGTCTACCCCACCTTTCTCAAAGTGCATTTCTTCATTTCTTTCCTTTTATCCTCACAACCCATCTGTCTGAGTGGGTGTGGCTAACCCAAGACTAGCCAGCAAGTTACAGTGTCAGATTGGGGATTTGAACTTGGCTATTCCAGATCCTAATTGGACACTTGAACCGCTATACCACACAGGCTCCAATGGGCCAGAAAACCCCGTTGGTTTGAACACAGGAGAGGTTTTCTACTCTTTCTATCTGTGCAGCCTGCCCTCCCAGCTTCTTGTGAGTAAACGGTGGCAAATAGTAGAGACCAGTTCAAAAGCTAACCCGTGCTGAGAATCTGAATCAATACCCTTTATTTCTGGCACTTTTTGACCGGTGGCCACTTTTCAAGCACCTGCCTTTATTTTCTGATGAGTTATGCCTACCACAAACGAATCACCTTGGCTTCCATTGCAAAAACCATGGAGGCGGATGGTTTCTTGAAATAACATTGGCTAGGATGTTGCAATTCCATTCATTTTTAGCACTCTGAGTCCCAAAAGCTTCCTGGATAGGGAGGCCAAGGACGAGACCTCTCGTTTTATTTTCTGCTGTTATGCCTGCCACAACCAACCAACCTTAGGTTCCATTGCAAAGAGCATCTGAAGCTAATGTAGGCCAGGAGTTTCTGATTCTCTTCAGTTGTAGCCCTGCAACTTCCCAGTGTTGGTCCCAAAGCCTGAGGGGAAGTTTTGAGGCTCACAGCTTTATCTTCTGCTGAATTATGCATGCTATGAACAGGCCAGAAATGGAGGAAGGCATAGATCCAGAAGGTAGATCTCCCCTATCATGGTGGCACGGTAATGGTAAAAGGTATACCTGTTGAGTTTTTGCCTCTTCTGCAATCCTACAGGTACAGACCTTCTGTCTGGTAACAAGATGGCTCTAGAAGACCAGCATCGCAGGAAGGACAGATGGCTTAGCTCTGAGATGGCACTCTCCTCCTTCTGCTTTCCCTGTGATTTGTGCCTCCTGGGCCTTCTTGCAGGGCCTTGGACAGGCCACAGTTTCAGTGCTCTCCATCAGTAAAAGGGAGGGAACCTGTCGAGGCATTTCCCAGCTTGACTGGGAGTGTTAATTCATTCATGATCCCCCCTCAAGCCAATTCTGAGCAATGAATGATTCCATGGTGCTGCCAGACAGGAAGCTGAGTGTGGGGAAAGCAAGGGGTGAAGAAGGGGGCTTGCGCCTCTTTCCCATTTCCATCCGGCTGAGCCTTCTGCTCTGAATTCTACCAGCTCTGGTTCTGAAAACTCCTCAGACCCCCTTATCAGAATTCAGCATTGCAAGAGGCTGTTTTAATCCTCCCCATATCTCCCTTATTTTTCCCCCTTGCCAAGCTCGCTGGGCTGTAATGTTTCCCTCCACGTAATCCATCACAGACACAATGTCGCTTGTGCAAATTAAAATGCACCTCTGAATAATAAAAAGGGGGCCTCCCCCCCTCCCTTCCCAGCAGCAGTACCTAAACACAATCCATTTGTCTCAGGGCAGGCATTCCAAGAAGTTAACCCTGTGTGTGTTTCTCAGGAAGTGAGCCCTATGTTTTCTGTGGGATCAGTCATTGTTGACAGGAGATCTGGCCTGATGGGAGCAAATAATGCCCACCGCTCTTGCTCTCCCGGTCAGCTGAGTGATGTTGCTCCCATGTTGGTCACTTTGCCTTGGAGAGGGCTGCAGGTGTCTTGGCCATCTCTTCATTTCAGTAGATCTGTTAGCCCAAAACCAACACACCCGGTATCCTATGCAGACCTTCAGCCTGGATTTAGATGAAAAGTCTGGATACCTTCTAGCGCTGTAAAGGCCGATTCTGATGTCTGAAAGGTTTCATAGTGCTAAGCAGTTATATTTAGCTGATGAGTCACTTATTGGCTGCTAATAAAAGGTACAGTTATCACAGAACAAACAGTACAGGCTGTGTTGGCCAATATTCAGACCAGACACAGGAGAGAACAAGAGTACAGGGATTTTAAGAGTGATATCCATGGCATTTGGGGTGGATTAGCTTGGAGGAAAAAACTACAACTGCTGGAGGTCTGAAAGACATTAGAGTCAAACCTCCCTCTCCATAGCATCATTTGCATTCCATAATGTCCATAAATTTGGACATTTTAGGAAATCTGTTGCAAAACTTGTATATTTTTGTTCAATTTTACTCCGGTACTCGAAAGTGACTAGGACTCTTAATAGTGCTAGTTTTATTTATCAAACTTTTTTATGCACCTGCTTTTCTTCTGGACTTCCTAAGACCCAAGAGGGATGGAACTGTGGTTGCAAGAGGAAGGTACACTGGGGAATCCCTGGACAGCCAGGCAACTAATAAAGGAAACTCTTTTGTTCCCTGGAAACTGTGGTTCCTTGCCACCTGCTTCTAGTCCACTGCAGCAACCGGGCAAACAGTTACTTGAACCCTGCAGCCACCTCTCTCTATTCTGGGCACCGCTGAGCTGTGATACAGAAGATGTGTATCCATCACATTAAAGAAGGAAGGGGGTGATGAGAAACCTGGGTCTGCTCTTACCTTGCGTAGAGCAGGGGGTTGGACTAGATGGCCTGTATGGCCCCTTCCAACTCTATGATTCTAGGATTCTAGGATTCTAGGATTCTAGGATTCTAGGATTCTAATCTGGCGAGCCAGGTTTGATTCCCTGCTCCATCTTCACATGGAACCAGCTGGGTGACTTTGGGCTCACCACGGCACTGATAGAGCTGTTCTGATGGAACAGTAATATCAGGGCTCTCTCAGCCTCACCTCACAGCATGTCTGTTGTGGGGAGAGGAAAGTGAAGGGAAATGTAAGCCACTTTGAGACTCCCTGGTGGAGAAAAGCAGCATATAAAAACCAACTGTTGTTGTTGTTGTTGTTATTATTATTATTATTTTATTATATTAGCCACCCAAACCCAATTAAGTATAATCTGCACATTTGATCAACGTATCATCTCATCCAAATCATTAATTAAAATGTTAAACAAGATGAAGGTGAGCCATGGATTCTCCTGACAGGTTCCCTTTGGGTCCTATCAGCCAGCCAATTACAAATCCATTTGATTGTTTTATCCATCCCTTTTATCCATCCCTTTTTTATCCATCCCTTTTTTTTACTATCTCATACGAATATCATGGGGGATCTTATCAAAGGCCTTACTAAAATAAAGGTATACTATAGCCACTGCATTTCCTCCATCTACTGGACTAGTCTATCATTTTTAGAAAGTAGAGAGAAACCTAACTGTTAACTTTTGTCTGCAGTCATTCTGCTGTTCTGGAGTCAAACAGGAAGGAAGTGTACTCAAAGCAGTAGAAAGTGTCCAGTGAGCAAACCGGACATGGGAGGAGACTATTTGAAACCTTCCAGGAATTTCCTAATCTATCTATGCATATCTTGTCCAATGTCCTCTGCCGGATATTCTTTCCTATGTTGTTGAATCATGCACACTGCAGATCTAAAGGTGCCAGTTTCCATGTGCGACTTTGGAATCCCCTGAAATTACAACTCATCTCTGGGCAACAAAGATCAGTTCCCCTGGTGAAAATGTCCACGTAGAAGGTGGACTGCATGGAATTTTACCCCACTGAAGTTCACCCCCTCCCAAAATCCAGTTTTTTCCCAATCTGAAGCTGGCAACCCTATTTCCAAAGTTAGTCAGGGATGTTGCAAACTTTGAATTGAACTTACTGCTATACTGCTATACTGGGAAAGTTCTGTTCTAGTTTTGGAAAGTGGAATGCAGTTATAAATTCATAAAGAAGATTTTAATTATTCAGTACCAACCTGCAATAATATGGCATGGTATTGTTGAAATCCTGACTGTCCCAGGCACGGCCTGAGACAAGGGAAATGGAACGATGGAAAATGGAGAACTCTTGAGGCTTCTTTAAAGGTACTGGTGAGTTCCTCCAGCATCAGGGGTGGAGTGTGGCCATGGCCCAAGCTGTTCATCAGGGGAGTTTTGCTGGTATGACCATGAATGGGAAGAGCAAAAGACCAAGACCAGTGTAGTTTCCCATTATTCTTAATCATTAATGGAAATATAGAAATAGTGCAATTATTTCCAGAATTCTAATTAAGACTAATGAAGAGTAATGGATTTCTGTTCTATATGTCCAGCTGAAGGAAAATACACAGCTCTTTAATTTGCATTGGAAGTGGCGTTTGAGAGAGGCATAGTTCTACTCTGGAAACATTTCCTTGGATGTGTGGCTGCATTCTGCCGGTAGGCCCTTCTCTTGAGCTGCACAGCTCCTGGGGATCGTGTCCTTCTCCGTTCAGGGGACTGAAGCACCATGAGTCTGACTTCTGCAGTTGCAGCTTCTCATGGGCCCAGAGTAATATTAGGCTCTCTGGCCTCTCATCCTAATGGATTTCATTTTCAGAGAAATGAGATTTAAAATTTGGCTTACAAATAACAATATACCTTACTGAGGTCTTTGACATTGGAATGCATGATGGGGTATGGAAAACCCAATTAAAAACAAATCTTAAATACAATAGCAAAAAGTTGATGTTTGTTTTTTACAGAAAGATGTGAACATAAAATGTTTGGGGGAGAATTGGAAATCATTTTTGGATTTCTGATTTCCAAAGTGGGGGTGGGGAGCTGATGACGGTCTGGGCCATTGTGCTGGGGAAGGCAGATTTAACTCTTAGCCCACCCTGCATTGGTTCCTCAGCTGCTGTGGTAGCTCAGGAGCCAGACAGGCAACATAGAGGTCCCTGTTTCCCCACCCCATCCCATGGAACTTAAATGGGGAAGGATGTGTTGAATTGGGGAAAAGCTACTGGAAGAAGATTCAGCACCAGGGCAGCTGCTAAGAAGAGCCAAAAAGCACTTTGGGAGCTCATTAGCTGACCTTGGACCAGTCACACTAAGCTCGGCCTAAACTATTTGTTTCTTTAGACAATGTCAATATCTCCTCTCTAGGAAGCCAACTGGTCGCATGGTTTTTGCTGGGATAATTTGAAAGAAAGAAAGCACCTTGAACTCCTTGGAAAGACAAGATTTTTAAAAATGTAATAAACAGAAAGACCGCAAATGTTGTCAAGTGCTGTTCGGAGCTTTTCCAGCCTGGATTTTAGTCTTCTCCATCCATCTTCTCCAGGCAGCTATGAAAGGCTCCACTTGGCCCAAATCTGCATTTCCTACTGAAGAGAACCTATTCCAGTCAAAAAGAAGTCTCTGCACAGAGCATCTCTCTCTCCTTTTACATTCATAGGACTTCTGATGTGGAACACCTTGTGCAGACTACACGGGAAGGACTGTAAACACACGCCCTGAGCTGGACAGCCCCGGCAAGCCTGTCAGATTTCAGAAGCTCAGCAGGACTGACCCTTGCTAGTATTTGGATGGAAGACCTCCAAGGGTTTGGATGGAGGTCCTCCAAGGAATGCTTGGAGAGGCAGGAAATAGCAAGCCACCTCCAAACGTCCCTTGCCTGGCTGCCAGACAATCCTTGGCTCCCCTAGCTACACTACACACGTCATATGATAAATTAAAAAAATTATATTGTGAGCACTGTAGACTATTGACTGGAATATGTAGACACAGTGTGGCATACACCAAAGCAACAAATACAACAACCCTGGCTGTATCCATGAATGGCTAGATATGGTGTTATTGTTGCACCAAAGCCCAATTATTCTTGTGCAGTCCACATGGCATACTTGAATTGTAAATGATTGATACCATGCAATGGTAACACAGTGTCCAAAGCTGTGTGGATGCTCACACAGCATCTTAAAATGCCTTCTGAAATGAATGACTTCTGGATCACCTTCCTGTCCATCTGCTCTAGAGCCCTTCCTCTTGTACCCTGTTTATGCACAAGCTATCAGCCCAGCTCTGATTTGGCCCCTTGACTCCTATCCATCTCTCAGTCCACTGGCTTTATCATTCCAGCCCAATCCCATTGACAACAGGATTCCTGAGCAAGCAGCAGACCATATCTGATGAGTACAATAACCATCCAACTAGATGGGGATGATAAGACTGGGAGTCCAGCAGGTGCCTTCCTGGATCCCTGTTCCAATGGACTTCCAAAATTATTCATGGCTTTGGCTGATTTTTCCATGAATCACATCTTTGGCTTTCCATTGTGTAGAAGAAGATTTCTTTTTCTCTGAAATGGTCCTTCATTTTGTGCCATTTAACAACTGGGTTTTTTTTTTTTGCTGCCTCTCAAAGCCTATTTTCATTTAATATTCATGAGCTCTCCCATTTCATGCAAGCAGAGCAAGCTTTTAGTCTTGATATTCTATCCTCTCTTGTCTCCCCCATGTGCCTCCAAACCCCTCGCAGTAGGAAAGGAGGCAGACAGTGATCTCTTGATGGCCTTGGGTACAGGAGGGCCCCATAGCTAGGATCATTCCAGTCTTCTGCATATTTTTTTTTCCAGACCATGATACAACAGGCTCAAAAGTCTGCAATTTCCTAGAGTTTTTCTGGCCATCAGTTCTCTGCATGGATATTCCACAAACATTATGTCGTCTGTCCTAGCTGTGTAAGTAGAAATATATTTTAAAATAAATGGACAGACCCTTCTAAAGAGATAAAATCATAGAATCATAGAGTTGGAAGGGACCTCATGGGTCATCTAATCCAACCCCCTGCACTTTGCAGGACTCTCACAACCCTATCACTCATCCACTGTAACCTGCCACCCCCTTGAACCTTCACAGAATCAGCCTCTGTGTCAGATGGCTATCCAGCCTCTGTTTAAAAATTTCCCAAGATAGAGAACCCACCACCTCCCGAGGAAGCCTGTTCCGCTGAGAAACCGTTCTTCTGGCTGTTTAGACTAAATTTCTTTTGCATTAATTTCATCCCATTGGTTCTGGTCTGTCCCTCTGGGGCAAGAGAGAACAACTCTGCTCCATCCTCTACATCAGTGGTCCCCAACCCCTGGTCCGGGGACCAGTCCTGGTCCATAGATCAGTCGGTACCGGGCCGTGGCTCCTCCTCGTCCTCCTCCCCGGCTGCTGCCTCGGGGGCTGCCCTGCCACTCTGCTGCTGGCTCACCTTTGGTGCTCTCCAGTGGCCGCCATGGCTGGGGCTCCCCCTCGGCACGGCACTGAGCAGTTGCTCCTGGCAGTGCCCCCCAGCAGGCGGCAGGAAGTCAGGCACCACTGGGAAAGCAAGTGGAGCAGGGGCTCAGGCGGTGGCAATGGCAACGTCCCTCAGCAAAAGACTAACCCCCCTCCCCCCGGGCCTCGGTAAAATTGACAAGCGTTGACTGGTCCCCGGTGATAACAAGGTTGGGGGCCACTGCTCTACATGGCAGCCTTTTAAATCCTTGAAGATAGTTATCAGATCTCCTCTCCAGGCTAAAGAGACCAAGCTCCCCCAGCCTTTCCTCATACGTCTTGGTCTCCAAACCCCTCACCATCTTTGTTGCCCTCCTCTGGACACGCTCCAGTTTGTCTACATCCCTTTTCAACTGTGGTGCCCAAAACTGAACACAGTACTCCAAGTGAGGTCAAACCAGAGCAAACCTCCTGCGATCTGGACACTGTAGTTGTGTTTGCCACCCCTCCCAGTTTAGTATTGTCTGCAAATTTAATAAGTACCCCCTCTAATCCCTCATCCAAATCATTTATAAATATCTTGAACAACACAAGCCCCAGGACAGATCCTTGGAGCACTCTACTTGTCACTCTTCTCCAAGAAGATGCTGAAGCATTTACAAGTACCCTCTGGGTACTTGTCTGTCAACCAGTTATCCATCCACTTAACAGAATTAGGATCCATACTGCATTTTACCAACTTGTCAACAAGAATATCATGTGGAACCTTATCAAAAGCTTTACTGAAATCCAGATAAACTATATCCACAGCATTCCCCTGATTCAGCAAGGTAGTCACTTTCTCAAAAAAAGAGATAACTTTGGCTGATGTGGCTTGTTCTTGAGAAACCCACACTGAGTCTTAGAAATCACAGCTCTCAGTTTCAGCTGCTCAAGGACCAACTGTTTGATTATTTGTTCCAATATTTTTCCAGCTACTGATGTCAGGCTGATGGGTCAGTAGTTATCCGGATTTGAGGAGACCCCTAAGTAAAGAAGAAAGCGGTGCAATCTTACTACAGGGTTTACCTGTCAATGTCCTCTTCCTCTTGGTGGCCAACCAGATGCCTCCAAGGCATGAACAGCAATACTTACTGTTCCCCCTCCTGTGATATTCAGAGGGATGTTGTCTCTGAATCTAGAGATTCTGCTTCACCATTGTGGATAGGAATATGTTATCTCCCACCCAACTGCACCAACAGTCTGGCTAACTCTGATTCCCCAACACCTCAATAGCCTTTTCCCATGCTTTAAAAAAATCTGGCAATGTCTTTGGTCACCTCTACTTGCTTTGTGCTCACTTTCAAGAGCAAAAATAAAAACTGGACAAAAAAGGAAACAAAAAAAAACATGCTTCCCCTCCAATCACATTACAGACCAGCTTACCTTGTACATGTCCTTTATGCTAGAAATTCTAGAAGAATTTGACTCAGACTGCAAACAGAAGCTAATAGTTATCAAGGCGTAAGTACCACATATCCCAAGCCTGTGTATGTGGTAGCTGCATGTAAACTGTATGTGGGGCACATGCAGCCAGTCATATGTAATGTTCAGCCCACATCATGTGATGTATTTAACCACATCTGTGCCACCTGACATTGGTTGATGCTGCAGATCTGCCATGTGGATCTCTACTGGGTCCACACTGGAACATCTTGGAGGGCCCACATCCAGCCGGTGCTGAGGCAGCTGCATTGGCTGCCAATTGCTGCCTGGATCCAGTTCAAGGTTTTGGTTTTAACCTTCAAGGCCATACGCGGGTTGGGACCCACATACCTGAGGGACCGCCTACCGCTCTATGCCTTACGCTCTGCGGGTGAGAACCTGTTGGTTGTCCCCAGCCCGAAGGAAGCGTGCCTAGCCTCGACCAGGGCCAGGGCTTTTTCAGTCCTGGCCCCTACCTGGTGGAATGAGCTCCCGGGTGATCTGCGGGCCCTGCGGGATTTATCAGCTTTCCGCAGGGCCTGTAAAACGGAGCTCTTCCACCAGGTCTATGGTTGAGGATGGGGTCAGTGAATCAGGGACATCGCTCCCCGCCTAGGAGTTGGAGTGTACGCTACTCCCCTATCCTTTCCTCTTCACCTCTTTAATAATTGCGGGAGGGATGGGATTTTTAGCCGTCATGTTAGTAGATTGATGTTTTAATGGGAATTTTAATGGGGTTAGTTGTTGTGACCCGCCTCGAGCCTGTCGGGAGAGGCAGGAAATAAATCTAAAAATAATAATAAAATAATAATAATAATACTGGTTTGCCAGGCTTTGCTGTGTGGTGAGTTTCCCAGTGACAGGGTCATTTGTGTCTACTAGCCCATGAACACCATGGCAGAGTCATTGGCTTGTGGGTTGTGACCCAAAGTGACTTGACTTCTGAGCTGAAATGCAGCACTACCCTGGACCCATATCCCGTTATGTGCCAGCTTCATTGCTCTGACAGCATGAAGAATGCTGAGCTTTGTTCCTATTGCTGTTGCCATTCATCACCCTCTTGTAAAGCGAAAACCTTCTGCCTGCTCTCCCACTGGTTCAATGCTTTCTTCCCCTCACTCTGCCATTGAGGTGTTTCATTTCCACAAAGCAAATGTCCCTCCCCAATAGTTCCAAAGTGACTCGGAAGGGACCACTGCCCATTCTGCTTCGTGTGTGTCAATAACAGCAAAACCAGAACCCAGAATCCCAGAGATGTTCTGATGATTGTTCTTCTGTGCCAAAGCTTCATGAAACAGTTTTACCTGCACCCCCTGTTGCACTCGCTGCTCTGTCCCTCTCTTGCCCCCTTTTCCTTAAGAAAAGAGTCTTCAGCAATCCAATCAAAGTCTATTCTGTTGCATACAGATGCCCACTTGGCAAGCCTGGGACCACTACACATCAGGGAGCTCCCAACAGGAAGACCCAACACTGACATTGGTCCTCCTATACTGCTGAACTGAACACGCCTACAGTCATGTTATCAGTCTTTCAAGTTCATCATGGTCTGACTAGCAGCGACTTTTCAGGGTGGCCCATAGAGATCTCTGCAACTGGATCCATCCAAATGGGAGATGCTGGGGTGTGGCCCTGGGCTCCTCTGCAAGCAAAGCAGGTCCTCTATTGGAGAACCCCAGGCTCTCTTCAAGAGATAAATCCCAGAGAGTCAGGGTCATGTGTTCCTTCAAAGGCCCAGTTGTCCTCATCTTGAGTATCATGCCTCAGGCCACTCAACCATCTGTACTGCTACAAGGTGCTTCTCACAACCTGTTCGTTTCATTGATCAAGGTTCGGGGTTGAGTGCAGCCAGGAATTCTGCCAGTTAGTTGCGTCTTCCATTCCCCCAACCTGCCCTTCACTCCTGGGTCACTTCCTTTGAGAACCTCAAGTCAGTTCAGGCCCACGAGTCTCATCTTCTTGCTATTGTCATTCAGTTGCTGGCTGCAAAAGCCAGATGCATCTCTCAGATGGCCCATTAGTTCCTGGGGTATTTATTTGGATACAAGGGCCTTGTTTTAGTAAATAACTCTGCTTGGCATCATGGCCTTCCTTACATGGGAGGGCCCACTTTGTCACTTGGTTGCATGTAGCCATCACTCTATGAGACACATGAGAATATACTCAGGCTACGAGAGGGCTTCAATAAGGGTGGTACTTAGAAGGATAAATATAAAAATTGGGGGGCTCCAAGAGAGATATACTTGGGTATATTTTATAAATGTGGGAGCCTCCTCATTTATATTTTTACCACCTTTATAGCTCCCATTATTACATCATATGAGTATATTTAAATATTAGACCACCGAAGAAGACCCCAAGAGAGGTTGAAACACATTTGGGTTTTTGTCATTTGTCCATGTATCAATGTGCTTTGGATTTGCGCAGTACTGTGTGACTAATGTAGATGTTTTAAAATTGTATATGTGCACATGAATTAAAATAGATATTTGTATTTATATTATAAAATTATATATATATATATATATATATATATATATATGTATATGTATATGTATATGTATATGTATATGTATATGTATATGTATATGTATATGTATATGTATATGTATATGTATATGTATATGTATATGTATATGTATATATAATTTTATAATATAAAATAATATATAATGCTGCTCAGCCTTTTAGGTTCACAGCTTGTGTTATGCAGGTTGGGTGACTTTATTCCCTCTTTTGTTGTTCATTACTTGCTTGCATGTATTCATAAGTTTTGCATTTTTTCTTGCCATGAAGACTCTCCTCCTTGACTTGTCATTGCTTTTATTTATTTGGGTTATTTGTGTGGCCTCTTTGGCGGCCCACCAGAGGTGGCTTACAATGGAAACGATATAACAACATAAAAACAAGCCATCAAATGTAAGCCATGGTTTCCCTCTGATGGAGTCTGATGGTCCTGCTTTTCAGTTCTCTCAAAGCATCTACCAAAGAAAACGTGAAAGCCAGTAAACTCCTTTATGTGTGTACCTGCACTGAACTTTGAACATTAACACTGTTCCTTGGACATATCAGTCATGCAACACCATGATTTCCTATTGGCTGCTGCTACAGCAGGGTCATAAAACGGGTTTTCCCACAGTGGCAGCTGCTTGAAGACCTGTCTGTCTGATAACCATTTTATTCCACCTCTCAAGGCAGCCCTCAAGTCCCAAGAAGCACCAGGAATGTTTGTGATTGATTTCCAAGGATTAAATACCCTGGGCAAAAAGTGGATGCAGAGACGTACAGCGGGACAGAATTAGCCTGTCTTCATTGCAAGTGCCAGTTGAAAAAGTGTCTTTTGAAAGCATCTTTTGTCTTCTGAACCAGATGCCAACATCTCTCCTTTGCTTCTGGGGCTGCTGGTAACTGATTCTTATTACCCTTATTTATAGGATGCCGTAAACATTCTGAGCACTTTACAGACACATAAAAGACAAGATTCCTGCTCTCAAAGGAGATGACAGTGTAACTCAGACATATGAGATACATGCTGGACCATAATTCAAAGTGATGGGGGTTGATGGGGAATTCGTTGAATGGTGCCTCTGAATCCCACTGCATCTATGAAAGAGAGGAAACCAGGAACAATCCTATGAAAACCTGGAACAATCCCGACAAATGAATGTGTAGGCCAAAAGACAGGAAGCATCAAAAGCAATAAAGAATCAGTACAATAAAATTATTTTTAGGGCCTATTCTGGGTGAAAACGTAAGGAGGAGGAAAAGGGAACACACATGTAATAATAAACACATCCAGATGCTTGGATACCTTTGGGGATGTGTAGCAATTGTTGTCAATAGAGGGGAGTTTAGGATTAATAAAGATCAAGAGAACTTGAATTCAGTGAGATATGGTGGGCACTTGGCTGTATTCTTTTTATATATCTATAAATTTTAGGAAACTGTAATAGAATAGAGCAGGGATAGTCAAGCTGGGGTCCTCCAGATGTCCATGGACTACAATTCCCATGATCCCCTGCCATAATATGCTGGCAGGGGCTCATGGGAATTGTAGTCCATGGACATCTGGAGGACCCCAGCTTGACTACCCCTAGAATAGAGGGGATACAAAAAGGAGAAGGGGATTATAATGTCTACATATCAAGGATAAATATATATTGCAGTGTATATAAAACAGAAAAAAATATTTCTCCTCAACATCCCCTTCATTATTATTTTTAAGCCCTTATCTGTAAAATGCAATAGTCCTGAGTTCTATTGGTGTTGTATTTTTCAAGGTTATGGATTCAGTCTCTCTTGGTCAAAGGACATGTCTGCTGCCTGTTGCTAAACAGGAGCTACCTCCACACATCATTGGAGATTTCACTACGCCTTCATTGTGGGGACCCTTTGCAACTGAGCTGGCTCATCCACACAGGAAGATTCTGTTGTAAATGCTGTATCCAGTGATGCAACCATGGACTTCTTCAGCTCAAGAATGGTGAACCTGACAGAAAATGCTGGCAGTCATTGACAACATACGTCTGAAGCAAATTAGAAAGATCAGTTCCAACTTGGACTGCCCCAGTCTAGAAAGGGAGGTTTGTATGCAGAATGAGGCACATGATGTTGATGCAACACGGTGTGTGTGCATTACCATCACAATGTCTTTTTCAGCCCCACTAAGTTGGTGGGATGTGTCTCTGGTCCCCATCCAGGACCATTTGAGGTTGTGCTGGGCCTTCTCAGTATAACTAGAGCTGAACCAGAGCCAGTACTTAGAGGACACAAGACATAATGAAGAGGTATCAGTGTACACTGTAAAAACAATCAGCAGGATGCAGAGGCATTTAAAAGGCTGCCAGATAAGGAGTATCATGACTTTTCCTTCCCTTGTGATACAATTACGGCAGTGTGGAATGACTGTGTGAACAGCAGCCGACAGGGGTACCCCTGATGCTTTTAACCAGAAACTCCACCCCCCCACACCTTCCATGACCTTGTAAAATGTGTTTGCTGGGAGCAGGGGGAGGAATAAAGAAGCAGTGTGATCCTAAGCAGTAAGACCCTTCCATTGAAGTCAATAGGTCTAGAAAGGTGTAAGCTTTCCTAGAATGGCACTGGGAATTCACACAGTGGGGATTCCTTCAGAAGCAAAACATCTGAAGAGTTCCAGTAAGTCTAGTGGCATTTCTCAGAAGACAGGGTGGTGTTCTGGACAACTCTGGAGTTATATTAAGGCCAAATTTGGACTGAACTCAGGTTCACTTAAAGTAAACTAATCCAAAGAATTGCAGAGAAAATCCAAGACATTCTGATGACATTTTTCAGGGGTTACACACGTTTCTGGGGACCTATTTGGGTGGAAAGGCAAGTGTGGGAACATTTAAATAAAACATTGTCTTTAAAATGTTTCAAATGTCCTTGCAAGCTGTTTGCTTCCCTGACATACAATGCCACCTGCTCCTTCAGCATCATTTCTTTAACATTTGGGAACAGCAGTAACCTCGCTGCTCTTCTCCTGAATCACTGGACAATGGGTTTTGTGTTACTGGTCGGACAGGAATGCCACATGCTGGATTATGACATAATGATTAAGTACAGCTGGAGCACATTTTTCTCATTTGTACAGAAGGACCAGAATTATGAGTGATGTCAAAGCAGTGTGTGCGTGTGCATGTTTAAATACAGGATTCCTGCCTGCAGAGCAGAGGCTTTTTATTTCTCCCCTCCCACAACAGTAAAAAATGCCACCCAGAACTCCTGTTCTGGATAGCTCAGATCCTAACCATTTCCTCTGCTTCTGCAGCATGTCTTCCTGCCCAGTGCATATGTGGTGCTCTGTCCCCCAGTCCTCTTCTCTCATTGTGTGAGCAGAAAACACCTAGCATTGGATGAAGAAAGAGGCTCTGCAACAAAGCGCTACCGATGCAACAGAGAGCACATGATCATAGAATCATAGAGTTGGAAGGGGCCATAGAGGCCATCTAGTCCAACCCCTGCTCAACGCAGGATCAGCCCTAAGCATCCTAAAGCATCCAAGAAAAGTGTGTATCCAACCTTTGTGATAACTACTACTCAGGGTTGGAATGCAAGCCCATGTCTTCCAAGACTGTTAAAAGAAATCAAAGGTTGAATGAAAATGGCTCTTTCCATAAAAAAAGAAAAGAAAACATTTTATAATAGTTTAGAGTAATAAAGGACTGGAAAGGATGGTTGCCAAGCTGAAATTGCAGAACTAGAGTGAGACACACAGTTTGTGGAATTGGGTACATGGAAGAGGTGGCTTTATTAAGAGAATATTGATTAGCTCAGCAAATTGCAACCACATTCTTCCTTTCATTGGGAAACAAATTTGGTTGTCAGTTTCATTGTCACATGTGAGAGTTGCCTCTTATTTTTAAAGTTAATATTGTAACAAAGTGAATACATGTTTTTCAGTTGGGGGGGGGGAGTTCAGAACAAACTTTATCTGAAAGTGAAATGCTTTCATTGCATTTTTTAGGGCTGATTGGTCCTGATACAGAAAGAACCAAGAAGGACCACTGTAAGTCAATAGCACCGGCCTCCTTGCATTCAGGTTCTTTATTCTTCAAGCTCAGAAGTTGTGCCCCAAGACCTGTAATGGTTCCCCTTCCATGGAATGGAGAGACATAATAAACACAATATGAGGGAAGACCCAGAAGTTCAGCTCTGCTGTACCACCCAGAGCTCCCATCTTCAACTTCCCATCTTCCCCAGAATCAAAAGTATCACCTCAGCATTAAGGATGTTCTCAGTCGCTGACATTAACTGGATTAGGACAGCTAGGAGTGACTTACAAGGAAATCTCTTCCTAACCATAGGCATTTGCATGTAGTGATTGATGCCCATGTGTCCTCTAAACACATCTGCATTTTGCATTTTAAACAAAGCTATTGTAGCAGAACTTCTCCCTGTCAATCAGGGGAACAGACTCTGACTTTACATCTGCCTACCTTTCTGAAGGGATCTTCCTTCCCCTCCAAAAGAGACTGGATCAATTGTTTACTAGTGTAAAGGCTCAGAAGGAAGATGAAAGAAAATTGGTTTGAGGGGTTTCGTGGTTTAAATAAGATCCTGCAATATAAGTTTATGTGTGATCCATTTCTTGACCTGTTGGGCACTCACAGATGCATCTAGGGAAGGAGCATAAATATTTGACTTGGACATGATTAGATTACATGTTGGGTGGCAGTGGAAGAATACAAATGGCCTAATGGTGGTATGTCATTGCACAAAGTATGGTTTTTTTCAATAGGTAAATTTAGATCTTATAAACTTTTGCAGATCTTATAAACTTTTCTTTCTTAACAAAAACAGAAATAGAACCCAGAAACTCTTCATAATAAGACAACATTTCTGAGAACTCTGAAAAACCAATACCCCTTTACTTCCTTAAATTACAATCCAGAATTATTGTACTCCCCCAATGGACACATCTGAGGATCAGGAACTTTGGTTCTTTGGTATACTGAATGAGGTGCCATAGACATACCTACCTCCAGCTGAGCAGGAACTGTTCTTTCATTAGGTGATCTCATGCAGCTGGAGTCTCCAGGTACCAAGAGGACAAACGGGAGAACAAAAAGCCCTGGAATCACAGCCAAAACTTGTCAGCCCCATCTTAATAGTGAAGCCCTGATTCAGTTTAGAAGGGTGTAACTCTGCTTGGGACTGCATTTTAAGTCATTCAACTGCAATCCCCAGTCATGGGAGAATGACTTATGGAAGAAGTCAGGGGCACATTTCAAGGTCACCTGTGAAGAGGGAGAGTCAGGAGGAGGAGGAGGAGAAGGAAGAGGAGGAAGAAGAAGAGGAAGAAGAAGGTTGAGTTTTATACCCTGCTTTTCACTACCCGAAGGAGTCTCAAAGCAGCCTACAATCACCTACCCTTTCTCTCCTCAGAACAGGCACCCTGTTGGGTCTGAGAGAGCTCTGAGTACTGGGACTAGCCCAACGTCACCCAGTTGGCTTCATGTAGAGGATAAATTGGCTTCATGTAGAGGATAAATGCTCTTAACCGCTGTACCAAGCTGGAAGTATTATTCTCTGGGGTTTTTAACTATTATTCTGTGGGGTTTTTAAAAAATAATTTTCCAAAGTTGTCTTCTTAAAAAATGAGTGCGTACCTGGGCAGCATCACCCATCAAGGTGCCATGGCAGAATAGGGATTTGAACCTGAGACTTGCAGAGCCACCCTAACCACATTGGCTCTCAGCTCTACCTCTCCTTAAAAAATTCAGCAACAGCTGCAAATAAATTGTTTTCAAACTCTGGCCAAACACTGTGCAGAGAGGTTGTGAGCTACTTGGTAAAATGTGTGGGAATAGAGAACAGGTCTGTCGAAAGGCTTCTGTCTCTCAAGAATGGTGAATGCTGACAGGGCTAAATAATGATAATAGTAATTTGTATTGCATTATCCACAAAGCCGCACAGTGACAAAGCTCCAATAAAGGATGTGTCATGTCAAGCGACATTTATCATTTGTCCCTGATAGGCATTCCACTCACACATGATTCTTTGCCATGAAGCCAGAGTTTAATTTCCCCTGATGAAATTCACTGAGAGTTACTGGTGGAAGCCTCCCAGAAGCATTCCCTCTTCTCTTCATCGTTCCTCGCTTTGTCTGCCCAGTGGTGCCATCAGGGCTGGGCTTCAGGGCAGACACCTTGACTGAGCTCAAACCAGGGTGCAACTTCATGCTGGAAGTGCACATCATCAATATATTTTATTCTTTATATGGCCCAATCTGTGAAAATGTCAGTTCAGAAAATGAAGCCATGGATGACAGGTCTTTCTACCAATCTAAGAAAAGACAAAGCAGAAAAGTCTGAAAGTGAAACAAACAAACAAAATTGTTCAGTTAAAACTGAAACCATGGCTGATCTGTAGACTTTGGGGGTTGTCCTGGAGATGACGCTGAAGGAGTGAAATTATTGTATTCATCCAGGCATCTGAGCCAGCCCTGTGAGGTAGATGTATAAAACCCTATAGAATCATAGAGTTGGAAGGGGCCACACAGGCCATCTAATCCAACCCCCTGCTCAACGTAGGATCAGCCCAAAGCATCCTAAAGCGTCCAAGAAAAGTGTGTATCCAATCTTTGTTTGAAGACTGCCAGTAAGGGGGCCTGAAAGGCAACAGAAAACCTTCACCATGAACTCATCTCTGGAATGGAAGTGACAGCTTCATACCAGGATTAAAAGTATTGCTTTGTTCCAGTTCCACAATGTGCCCTGCACCTATAATCACTGTGCTGAGGTTTCCTTGTTTTCCTAGTCACTTTGGAAAGGATACAAGACTGTATTAAATAGAATCAGAATCACAGAATCATAGAGTTGGAAGGGGCCATACAGGCCATCTAATCCAACCCCCTGCTCAGCGCAGGATCAGCCCTAAGCATCCTAAAGCATCCAAGAAAAGTGTGTATCCAACCTTTGCTTGAAGACAGCCAGTGAGGGGGAGCTCACCATCTCCTTAGGCAGCCTATGTAACCCTTTAAACTTTGCATAGGAGCTTTGGACAGTTAGCCCTCCTGTGAATTTTTCTTTTTGCTGCAGCTAAAAAAAGAAATTAAACTGAGAAAAAGATTTTCTACCCTGGCGTGTTTTGGGGTAACGTCACGCTAGGCACGAATGGACCCTGTCTCAGCTGCAGGGCCATCAGTACTACCCTTCCACACGTACCCCTCTGCTGGAGGCCCTGTTTACAAGTACAGAGACTCCTATACTCTGTATCACTCTCTCCTGTCTCAGGCACATCTGGTAGGGAAGCAAACTCCTTCATGAAGGGCAACCAGACAGGACTGCTCAGCCCACTCACTGCTGCGGCTTCCTCAAGCGAGCCCCTCGGATCCTGCTCAGCCCAGTCCTATCTTATCAGCATCTGTTCCATCGGCACAAATAGTCAAGGCTATTGCTCTTCTGCTTCCCTCTCACCTTTGACAAGAATATTCTAAATCTGCCGGATAATCTTTTGTCACCAAGGACACAGCACCGAAAGAGAACTCCTGATGAATGACCAGGGGCAACGGGCAGGAAGAAGAGCCAGCCACCAGCACCTTACAGGGAGAGCATCTGGATCCCTTCTTCTGGTGTAGATGGTTTTATTAATCACACACAGGCCAGAGCCCTTAGGAGATTATTTTACTGGAAATTCAGAATCAAGGTAACTAATCAAACATCTATAACTATTCCTCTCCCCCCCCCCATTCTCAGAATTGATACCAGACAAGACTTGCTTCTTACGTAATCCCAGTCTGTGTGCTTGAAAGAAGCCTTTGACATCATCTGCAGAGGGAAGCATGCTTTGTCAAGGGAGAATGTGAGCTATTGACCGTATCATCCTATGCAGTGTCTTTGTATGGAAAGTAATGGTCTCAGAAGGATAAAACTATACTTAGGATTGCAGTGTAAGGCAGATCGAGCCTTCCATTGAAAGAAAACCTTCCCAATCTTCATAGTGTGTTGGGGGAGGAGAGTCGTCCTAGAAACCAAAAGCTTTTTTTTTTCCTAAGTGAAAGTTTCTGCATCCTATGGAATGTGTGCACATGCTGCTAGGCCCAGAGACGGACCATTTCAGTCAGATGATCGCAAATGTTAGCTTTGATGTCTGGGAAGAATTCTGAGGGAAGCTGGTGTGAAACGACCCTGCAATGAGCCACACTGCATTGCCCACTGTGCCGAATAACTTTTTTAAACGCCCTGCCCCCCCAAGGACTGTTGTCACTGGCCTCCGTGTGTGGCAGAGTTTTCCCATTTTCCAGTCAAGACTTGCAATGGCCCTCTGCCTTGGGCTCTGCAACATTCTGCGGTTTCAAAGACCAAGGATGGGGTAGCAGTTAAACTATGAGACAAGGATCTGGGAAACCCCAGTTCAAATAGCCTGCCATGGACGCTTGCTGGGTAACCTTGGGCCAGCCTTATACTCTCAGCCTGACTTGCCTTGCAGAGTTGTTGTGAGGATTAAACGAAGGAGAGGAAAACGATGTCAGCTGTTTTGAGTCCCCCACTGGGGAGAAAGGCAGGACAGAAATAAAAGTCAATAAATCAGCGCTCTTTCCCATTCTTCCTTAGGACCTCGGCCTTGCTAAGGTGCCCTTCGGGAACCTCCATCCTCTGTTCTCTTCACTATGGTGGGAAATAGTTACAGGATCCTGTACAAACTCACTGAGGCCCATTATGTACGGAGGGGAAGGTCCGCATTTGGGGTGGAATGGCGTTGCCTAAAATCCCCGATAACACACAGCACCGGCTGCAACCAGACACAGATTCGGTGCATGCCGCCGAAAAAGCCGCGTTAGCGAAACGTGCAAGAAAGCGCAGCTTCCGGGTGACCGGGGCGCAACCAGAAGCGGCGCTGGGGTCGCCACGTGCATAATCGGTTACTCTGAGTTTTGCCACCGTTGCGTCCCATCCCATGCATAAGTGGTTTGCTTCACGTCTTCCCCCTCCGCATTTTTCATGTGACCCAAAATCGCCGTTTTGGCGGCCGTGCATAATGGGCTTATAAGGGTATGATCATATTAGGAACATGCAGGTGGAAACTATTGATTTCTTGCCCCCCCCCCAAACGACTTATCATGTGAATTAATGCATGTTGGTGTTCCTTCCTCTATCTTGTCCCACATTCCTGAGGATGCTTTAATCGTGCTCATGCAGGTGGTTCCAGCTTGTTCCCAATCATTTGCTTCTATGTCATCCTGCAGAGGGAAAGTCCTTGAAGCAGCCTGCAATTACTAAACAATTCTCAGCCTGGAACTCCAGGGTCATAACCAGGTATACTGTCAGAATGAGCACCCGACTCTTCGCGCTTCCCAGGTTCCTTCTGAAAACTTTTCTTGGGTGCCACATTGCACAGTAGGTGGTCCATTGCCTCTATGAAGCCAAAGCGTAATGGAAACAAGACGGAAATGTGAAGAGCCATTTGAAAGCCTCGTATATTTTTCAATGAACTCATCAGTTCTCCCCTGCCGCTGTGACAGTTCTGACAGCATACATTACGCATAGCCATTCTGCCTCCCGACACACCAGCAGCCTGCTCTCCATTCTTCAGAAGCACCTGGAGTGAGCTACATCCCCTCTCATTGCTTACAGGATGACACTGAACCGAGACCTGAAAGGAACCAGAGACCACCCCGGATGGACCATCCGGTGCTGGGTGCAAGAAGCAGAACAAACAACCATGATGCACACTGCTACAGTGTGACCATAAACAGGGTTCCTCCACTACAAGCCCTTTGACTTCCCAAGGTTTAACTCTCCTTACAGCTGCTCTGTCCAAACCAGGATGGCCTTTGAACCTTCCATTGATAACTTGAAAGACTTCTCAGACTGCCAGCATTGGCTGCTTTGATTCTTTCCAGAATCAGCACTGTGGATGGAAACACAAGTTGCTTCCACAGGGATCTCCTCATGCCTGTGGGCTGCTTGGTCTAACTCCATCAGGGCTACCTCTATACCAAGGATTCTCCATATTTCAGCTACCAAACTGGGGCCTTTTTCATGTTTCCACATGACATGGCTGCCATTTGCACACAGATCATGAACAGCCTGTTCCTTCCACAAATGTAATGCTTTATTTTAATCTTACAAAAAACAAACAAACAAACAAACACACACACACACACACACAACAACAACAACCTGGTGTTTCCTGGGCAGGACGCTATGAACATCTTGTGACTGAAACGGCAGAATCATGAAAATGCTAGCCAGTTACTCTAGGGAATTGCCTGCTTTTTAAACTTAGGTTGTCAAGTTACCCAGAGTAACTTGTGTGTGAATACCCAGAGTTATTCATACTTGTGTTTTGTTTTGTTGTGTTTGTTTTTTAAAGAGAACCAACTACAGCCTGCCTTTTAGAAAAGGGTGGGGAGGGGATCTTGCAAATACATTTTTAAAAGATATTGTGTTATTTTTGTGCAGTGTTACTTTCAGTTTCACCTATATTCCCAAAAAGGAACTCCTAGGACCCCATGGGGTCACATGAGAAAACAGCAGAGAAAGGCTTTAATGCACATCAGTTGTGAAAAGACACCCACAACTACAAAGGGAGAGAAAACTGATTACTCCAGGTGGTGTAAAATCTTCATTGAAAGGGCAATTCCACACAGAACTGCATGAGCAACCAGACAACCAGGAACAATCATCCATGTCCACTGGTTAGAATGTCTGAATGCAAGCACTTGACCTGACTTGGGTTTGTCCAACTTTAAGGCATTTTGAATTTTTACCGCTTTTTGTCATTGTGTTCTTTGTGCTTTAGGTTACTGCTGGCTGCTGGTTTAGAGTATTTTTTGAAATGCGTATCCTTTAACATTCTTATGCCATTTGCTTGTTGTTTTGCTAATTTAGTGATATATAGGGCACCTTGAACATTATTTACAACAGAAAGGCAGGTTATAAATCTTCTAAATAAAAACGAAATCAATACGGTGTGTTTCTTTCCTAGTAACTGGGACTCTAAACTACGTTTAAATCCTGGGGGAGGAAAGGAGTGCAAAAATCTGAGAATATGCCAGCTTCTTGTTCACCACAAATAAACTCTGCTGTCTCCATTTGTTCTGTGTAGTATAAGGGAATAGGGCCTTCCATGCATATTAATGAGGCAGTTTGCATGTTGGGGCCTTCCCCCTCTGATAGCCACTCATGTTGTATTTCTGCTCTTGTCCCTCTTATGTCAGCAGCAGATGCCCTGCCAAGGCCACCCCTCTGCTCAGTCATTGAACTTCTTCCTTCTGCATCCCACCCTGGACAGAGGGGAATCACCACAGGGATTGACCAAGCATGGCCATGTGACCTCTCTATCAATAGGCCCCGACCAATAGGAAGTGGTCTGGGACCTGCCCAGAGTAGGTGATTTTGGGGGACAGGGAGAGACATTTTGTGCTAGCAGATTGCATTCTGTCTGTTGATGAGACTTCCAAGTCATTCCTGAATTGTTGGGAGAAAAGATGTTTGTGCAAGCGGGAAAGAGTGTTAAAACTGGAGAATACTTCTGTGGGGTTCTTTTATGTGGGCACATATCTAAACAGTTGATCTATGTGGCCTTGGGAGTTCACTGAAGAAGCAAGAATTCGGCAAAATGAAGTTTCAATCAGGTCTTCATGTGGACAATAGTGTGACATCTGAAATAAGAAATGTACAGCAATTTTGTAAAATGTACCTATTTTTCCTAAGCATTTGAATATTATATTTTAATAACATTTTTTATTTTTAATTTTGAGTTCATTATACAAAGCTTTTCTGGTTTGTTGTGCCCTTGTTGATTCCCTGCTCCCACCTGGGGACTGGCTCCCCTAGAGAACATACACCTTTTCTAATGTAGCTCCCATTCTGTGGCACAAGGTCCTTGAGCAGGCAAATGGGGCCCCTGGAAATCTTCATGTGGTGCTAACAAGACCATTTCATTTGCCAACACTTGGAACAGGATAAAGGCAGAAGGTACGTTATGGGGAGGCCATTTGGACTAAGCCAGTTAGGTAGATGGTTGGGGTGAAGGATACATCCGCCAAGCTTCACGCCAACTACCTCTGTTTCAATGTAAATTAAGACCCTCATCCCTCAGACCTTGTTGGACATTCATAACCCAGCTGTGAGCACCCTGAAGTGCTGATAATAGCTGCCAGTTGGTCAGAAGCCAATTGAAGGAATTCACCAGGGGATTCTTTCCTACCCAGTGAAATAGCTGCACACTGAAATTTCCAAAGGAGGAGAAGAAATTGTTTCTCTTTCCTCCCCTTGAAGCTGGGTGGGGGCAGAAGCAAAGCTTTTGATCTAGCCTGCATGAGAAAAGGTAGAGGAGAAACAGCTCCTTTCTGTCCTGCTGCTCTCTGCAGCCCAAGCCAATGGTTTGGGAAGCTACTCATTTTGCTGCTTTACATCAGCAACATTTGCAGGATGGGAAATCAGAACAACCTCCTTCCAGCTGATCACCTCAAAGTCAGCCTCTGATCCCACCCCTGGAAGAAATACTGCTGGGTACAGACCCCAAATCCCCCAGCAGGCAATCAGACACTGACTCTCAGCTGATTCCTCATAAGTTGGCAGTTGGTTTCAGATGCCTGCGAGTAGCTTGTTCCTGCCAGTGCACACAAACAGGTTGCAAACAGTCAAACAGCCCACTGATTTAACTGGCTGCCTGATCACCACTGGAAAACAGGAAGCATCACTAAGAGTCGGGATCTCCTGGAATTACAGCTCACTCCAAAGGTCAGTTCCCCTGGAGAAAATGGATGCTTTGGAGGGTAGATTTAGCAGGGCATTGTAGCCCATTAAGGTCTCTGTCCTCCGTAAGGTCCATCCCCTAATCGCCAGGAGTTTCCCACCCTGGATCTGGCAACCTTGCCCTGCCATCTCCAGCTGGTTGCTTGGAGGAGGGGGTGGCAACCCTAGCTAGGACAGACTGACCCTTTTGAGTTACCAGGGGACAGCTGCTCTGGAGGTGAACCTATGGCCACTGTCCTCACAGCCACAGCTTGTTTTAATGTGTTATAACATCCCGTGCACAGAATCACGTTTAGTGCAGGACAGATATTAAAATAATTCATTTGGAAAGCATTTTATTTGACGGTTTCCAGTTTTCTTTGTATGGATAGTCTGGAACATTCATGTTAGCACTGTTGCTGAAAATGAAACGAACTCTCTCAGAGGAGAAGCGGCCCGGGAGACAGCAAATGAAGTTAGGAGAATGAAAACATGTGGATGGGATGGTGAGCAGAGAGGAACAGCATGAACTGACATCCAGCAGGGCTTCATTTTGTACAAGAATTTGGTTTCTGGTTGGTACACCATGCATGCAAATTGGACTAAGAGTACGGGTAAGCTGAGGAGAAATGGCTGTGGGATAGCTCCACTACAATGGGCATGTGTGTTTGTGGGTAAGAGAGAGGGGGTTCATATCCTTTAGCGAAGCCTACTGGAAACCTGAAGGGTCCCTCAGAGCAGGGGTAGTCAACCTGTGGTCCACCAGATCTTCATGGACTACAATTCCCATGAGCCCCTGCCAGCACATTTGCTGGCAGGGGCTCATGGGAATTGTAGTCCATGGACATCTGGAGGACCACAGGTTCACTACCCCTGCCTCAGAGAATATTGGCAGGTGGTGTAGAGAGGCCTGTTGCCTCTGTTGAGGAAGATGTTTTCAGCTTTCAGCTTGATCTTGGTGAGTGAGACATCTTAAATTCTTGGGGAAAAAGCAGCTACACATGTTTTGATAAATAAATCTAGGTAGCAGCAGCTGTTTACTCATGGCATAACTGCTGGAGTCTCTTTGGATTATTCTCTTTACAAAGCTCCAAAGTCTTGGGCAGAGTCTGCACTTACTTTCTTTATTCCATTGTCAATCCTGTTGAATTCAGATCACTTTGAACTCGGGTCTTCCTCTCCCCCCCCCCTCCCCATTGAAACAGGATAGTGTTCTGCACGTGGTTAGGGTAGTTCAGAAGGGGGGGAGCCAAGCCTCTTTCTTTTTCTTGAAGGGTGGGAGGAGAGGAGCCAGGAAGGGAGCCTCTTTCTTTTCTTGGAGGGGTGGGGGGAGAAGATCGAAAAAGGCAGAGGAGGGAGGAAAAATCCAGGACCGACAGAAGTTGAGAGAAATTAGGGGCTTCCCCTTTAAGGCAAATTTGTCACATGACCAGGTGTAGCCTATCAGAGGTTCTCTACCATGGAGCTTGGTTTCCCAATCCGGATATTGAGCATTAAAAGCACTCTAAGATATCGCACAATAAAGGTAGGGTCACTCCGGATCAATCCTTCTTGCTGCAGAAGAAAAATTTAAATTGCCAAAAATCCAAACAGAAATCGCATTCTGTGTAGAGGGCAGGGACTGAATTGATATGGGGTTGGAATAAAAGCTCCGTGCGGTTTACACCTTGGACTAGACTGAAAAGTTCTGAAGAAGGCAGGAAAGGGAATAAAGTTTTCCAGGCTTAGCTCTGGGTGCTTGCTGTTCTCTGCCAGTTGTCTCATCCTATAATGCTCAGGAAACGCATAGGTGAATGAACAATTTCAAAATCATTTCCTAGGAATCATTTCACAATGGTTTTTCACCCTGCTACACATGGTCATACTTTCAATGGAATAGTTTGCATGTAAGTGGCTTTTATGCATGTTATTATATTTGGGCTAATGTGTGTGGTTTTAATCATATAAATGGTAATAACTGTTATTTGCAGAATTGACTGGCTTCAGTATGAAAATCAAAGTGAATTTACAACACTGGAAATTGAATTGTAGGAGGTGATATAATCTAGCATTAGATCATTTTTTCTGTCCAAAAGTAACATTCTTCATCCCAATATGATTATTAATAACCCACTCGTTTTAATTGACAGGCTGCGTAAATTATCGCACACACCACCAATCTCCTCATGAAAACAACGTCGATGTGATTTGGTTTTTAACTGGCCTGTTAAATATAGGAATTATTTAAGATCAGGCCCTGCCTTCTTTTAGCTGAAATACTTTTTCTCCGGCTCCCCTTCTCCTTATCTGACCACAGCTCTGCCCCTAGGATTCCATATTGGGGTCAGGTTTGAGAGTTATGATAAAGCTATTGAAAAAGCCGTGATCATTTCCTGAAATCAATGGTAGAAATGAATCTTAAGATGTGAAATAGAGTGATTGTGTTCAGCAATATCATCAGGGCCAGAAGGCCAGGGTCCACAGAGCAGAGGCTACAGTGGTGGGGGTAGAAAGTATCATGAAGTTGCAGTCAGCAAGACCAACAGAGGTGTTTTGCTATTGCCCCAGTCTTCCTTGGTAGTCTCCCAAGGACTAACTAGGGCCAACCTTGGCTTGCTCCCAAGAATTGGTGTATTTGGGCTAGCCAGGACTCAGAAGGGGCCCCAAAAGCAGGATATGGCTTTGCTTGAGGGGGAGGAGTAAATTGTTCAGCTCAGAGATGAAAATTACCTAACTGTACTGCAGTCTGGTGTTTGGCCTAAGGAAAATTTAAATAATAATAATATATTGTTATTGTTGTTTTTAAGATTTATTGCCCATCATATCCCCACAATAAAATCCCCATAACCATTACCGCCCTCATGGTGGCAAAAAATAACTGTAACTCCCACCCGCTCCCTTACCTCAGCTCAACACCCCCCCAACCGGTGCCTCGGCAGGAGGCTGTTAGTGTTGAGTTAGCCTGATCTGCCCTGGACGCAACCAAACACCTAGTGGAAGAGCTCTGTCTTGCAGGCCTCATGAAACTGTGAAAGCTCCAACAGGGCCCTCATCTCTTCCAGGACCAAAAAGAGGCAGGGGCCAGGACCAAAAAGACCCTGGCCCTAGTCAAGGTCAGGCGCACTTCCCACAGGCCAAGAATCACCAAAAGATTTGTACCCACAGAGCACAGGGCCCTGTGTGGGTCATAATGCAATAGGGGTCCCTCAGATATGTACGGCCCAGACCGCAGATGGCCTTAAAGGTCAATACTAAAACCTTGAACTGGACCCAGAACACAACTGGCAACCAATGCAGCTGCCTCAACACTGGCTGGATATGGGTCTTCCAAGGTGTTCTTGTGAGGACCCTCACAGCTGCATTCTGAACCAGGCACAATTTCCAGGTCAGTACAGGAGTAATGTTTCTTTTTGCTCTTCTCAGGCAGGATCTACCCACAAATCGCCAGCACCTTCCTAACCTATAGTTGGCAATCCTAGCTAGTAGTAACAACAGAATGTCAACCAACATGTAAATGTCTGTATCTGGAAAAGCAGGCTTCTGTTTCTGTCATGGTGGAGCCAGGTTCTTTGACAGAATGACAGGTGGGATGTAAAATTCAAAAAGCTGAGGATCACTGCCCTTGAAGATCCACACAAAGAACAGAAAAGTATCCTCTGTAGGTTTAAAAGAATGATTGTTTCAAAATATTTTTTTCTGAGCTCTTAGTTGATTTTTTCATTTCCAGGACAGAACAAAAGTTGGTAACATGCTGGGATGGGGTGATATGTTTGGGATAACTTTCGTTATTTAGAATAACTTTTATTTCTTAAAAGACTGGCAACCCCTGTTGGGAGTCAGTATTTAATTTTTAAAGTGAGAGAAGAAGAAGAAGAGTTGTTTCTTATATGCTGCTTTTCTCTACCCAAAGGAGTCTGAAAGCAGCTTACAATCACCTTCTCTTTCCTCTCCCCACAACAGACACCCTGTGAGGTAGGTGAGGCCCGAGAGAGTCCTGATATTACAGAACAGCTCTTTCAGTGCTGTGATGACCTCCTGATCACCCAGCTGGCTGCATGTGAAGGGACGGGGAATCAAATCCAGCTCACCAAATTAGAAGTTGTTGCTCTTAACTACAACATCAAACTGTCTGTGCTAGGATCAAGAGCTGCTTGAATCAAACTTAACAAAACCCACCTTCAGGAAAACCTGCCCCTAATGCCTCGGTGTAATGGTTAGGACTGGTGAGCTGGGTTTGAGTCCTCACTCCTCCACATGTAGCCAGTTGGGTAACCTTGGGCTAGTCAGAGTCCTGATAATGCTGTTCTCACATAGCAGTCCTGTCAGAGCTCTCTCAGCCTCACCTCACAGGGTGTTTATTGTGGGGAGAGGAAAGCAATTGTAAGCTGCTTTGAGATTCCTTCAAGTAGTGGGGTATAAAAAGTGGGGTATAAAAAGCAACTCTTCTTTCTGTGGGATGGGTGTCTGATACGCCACATCTGTTCAAAGATTTCTCTCCTTTTCTTCTTTTTAAAATTACACTTCTTAGAGAAGAAGAGTTCTGGTATTAAAATTAAACTCTTTGTCTAGTTTGAATTAAGCCATGTGGTTATAAGATTAATTGATAAAAGCAGTATAATTTCTCCAAGCAGTAAAATTAGGACTGAGCTAGGATAAAAGGGAAGAAAATTTCATGATGCATAATGACTTTAGACATTATTTTTACAACTATTGAGTTGTGAATGGTTTTGTGAAGACTTCATGTTCCTCTGGTTTTTCCTTTACTTGTAGGTATGGTTTCTTATGTTAAAATATTTCGGTCTTGTAGACTTAGCTTTGCTGTTACTCAAGAGGCTTCAACTGTTTATGGTTAAAACAGCTAATCAAGAAAAACGAAGAGCAAGTGCACAAAAAGGAAACCCACTTAACAAAATAGCCAGAAAATCCAGTGGTAGGTTGTCATAAGATTCAAAACCATTAAGTCATCCATCACAAAAACCAATGGAAAGACAAAATGAAAGATAACTTATGATATGGGATAAGAAAGTACATAGATCAACAAAATGTTCCTAAAAGTTCCAATTGATTCAAAGTATAAAATTTTTTTTTTGCTTGTCACCTAAATAAAGACCGTTTCTGCACAAGGAATCTGCTCCTGAACAGCCTCTGGTTGCTGGCAGGTTTTAGAGCCCCTTCCACATGACATTGCCTGCATCTGAAGGCTGTTCAGGACCTGGCTTGCATTTTGCCCAGATTTGCCTCAGGATGATGGAAACCACAAAAAGTGGATTTGCCACTTTATATCTCACATCCCATTGGTGAGCATGCAGTGAGCAATCAGAGGCAAGCCTGTATGGGGGGGGGGGGAAAGGCACAATAATCTCTGCAGCTTTGTCCCGCCCTCCCCTCTCCATTTCCTGTTCTGAGTAACTTTTTCTTTTAAATAGTGCAGTCTGCATTGCAGCACAACCACAAAGCTACATTGTCAAAGGGAAAATAAAATCTTCTGCAAAGTGTCCACAGTCTTTTAGGGATCAGGCAAAGCTCAGGCAAAACACAATCCTGTTTCTGTTTTTTGGAGGTGGGGACTGAGCTGGGAAGGGGGGGGGGAGCGGATAATCAAGCAGTGTTCTCTCAATCTTCCAGGTCTGAGCACTTTGTTTTTATGCCACCATTTACACAAAATGACTTTTTGGGCTCCAGGGACAATGTTCAGCATCTCAGAAATCCACCCAGATATAAATAAAGTCGAAAAGAACATGATTCCCAAAAAAGGGGAGAGATGCTGTATCATCCTGGCATTTCTCCATAGCAACATGGCAGTGTTGATTTTTATTAAAAATACATCTGTGTTGTGGCATTACCACATAGCAATGCAGAAGTGCCTTAAAAATAATTTTGGGGCTTGGGGGGGTGGGAATTTTCAGGTCACAAGATAACTGCTGTGCTGTGATTGGTGGCTTGGTGTGATTGACAAGCCAAGGAGCAGAAGGAGAAGTTGGTTTCACTTTCCCTTTCAGCTTTATCAAGAGGCAAAAAGCAGTGACAGGGCAGAGGGAAAATGCAGGAGGGCTCTCCTGTGAGGTTTACCATCTTGCATTTGTGGAAACAGTCAAAATGCCACCTAAATAAAGTCCTTTGAAACAGAGGAACTGGTTGAAACTAACTTGCTTTCAGTGGGACTTTGTCATGACTGTCTTTGCTGTATGCTGGGTGAGATGTCCAATGGAAGATCAGCTCCATTCTCCCGAAATGAAGCAACAAATCTATGGCAAAGAATATTGTGGCCTATAAGCAAAGCAAAATAAGACTGTTCTTGCCACTAAAAGAGGCTTTTAAAAGCTTGTCCAGTGCTCAGACACTACACATGAGCAGAAATTATTCTAGACAGAAAAAAGGACTGACAGATTATAGGGTTTCTTCCCAGAGATTTGGTACAAATGAAGGCAAAGGGTTCCAGCAAGCCTGAGATCATAATTTGTGGCAAAGTATCCCCAAAGTAACAAAGATTGACTCCAATTCTGAGCATATTCATGAAGAAAATGTTCAGAATAATGACAAATAATCATCATTTGCAGACATTAGCGATTAATAATTTACTCCCTGTGCAGTAAATTACTTGAGTAAACAATCTAGAGCTTCTGTACAACTTCCCCTTTTCTGTTTATAATTCTGCTGAATTTTGGCACGTCTAACAGCAGCAAAACATCCCTCCATTCCTCCCAATCTGGTTAGTGAGGGGTCTTCACTGACTCCTGTAGCATAGTCCATTAGTGAATGTTTATTTTTTAAAAGCAGCCCCAAGAAGAGTTCCAGCTGCAGGAAAAACAGCAGCACGTGCATCCACATGATACATATGCACACACACAAAAATGGAGATGGCCAATTTTGTCGTTTTCCAAAGGAGATCTTTCCTCAACTACCAAATTCACACAATGCTCCGCAAAGTTTGAAAAAGACAATGGTCTTCGATTCAGCTGATCTGCAGGAAACTTAAAAGATGCAGAAGCTTGGAAACCGCTCTCTGGGCAGCTTTTCCACTGAGGGTAGGGTCTGTCTCAGGGATCATCAAAGAGCTTTTGTCCATATTTGCAGACTAGAGCAAGCTGAAGATACACAGAAGTGCATCTCCAAACAACATCAAAGCATGGATTTGTCAGTTTTCCATTGCACACAAGGAAGGTCAGGTGTAAAGACAAAACATGAACTCTTTGTTTCCATGACAGGACAAGGACCCAATATTGCCGTGTTAACAAATCCATACTTTGAGTGGATACAAAGCATACTGGGTGAGGAACGATAGCAGATGTTTCGGGTGCCATGAGAAATGTTTGTGTTTAATCCAGCACTTTTGCTACTCATCGTGCACAGTAAAACGGACTTTACAATGTAAAGCAATGTGGGGAAAGATGCTTCAGAACCCCGAATAAATGTCAGCTCAACCAGTTTTGTTTTACATTGGTTTTATTTCTCATTTTGTTCGAAATGACCTGTACCACAAGAATACGATTTATTTAATTAGTTATGTAACAGTGTTTTGTTTCTTTTCAGGAGCGGATAATAGTTGAGTAGATACTGTTTACTTCACTCTCAGACTCTGGTATCCTGCATAGCTTGCACAGACTTTCCCAATCTTGTTGGCTTCCCTTGAAAACCATCAGCCCACAGGAACTGGGTGGGGAGCTTTGACCACTTCACTGGCTACAGCCTGTAGCTGCAGAGGAGTGCTTCTCTCACAGCTCTAGGCTAGCAGAATGGTCGGCTACTGACATTCTTAGGCCTTTCTCCTTTCGACGGCTTGCTGTGGCATGGTTTCAACATATGGTTTTTAGGAGATCCAGAAGACTAGTTATGAAAAGAAACTAACACTCCCCCTATTTGGCATGAACAATACTATTTGGTTGTGGTTTTACAGTTTCTTCACTTTGTTTTGAAATTGCAAAATAATGCCCAGTTTTCTCAGATACAACTGGGATGGACATCCCACCATGGAGCTGAGCTGATTCCCATCACCTTTTTTGTTTCTTTGCTTGTTTGGGGACTAAAGGCCAGAGGGTTCTGTTCCCAGTTAATAGGAGCAGCATCTGTTGTAACACGTGGAAGGGTTGCATTGTTAGACCACAGCCTTGGGTATGTATATGCAAAGCTTTGGGAGGAAGAAGGTACACTGTGGGTTACAAGCCCCCTTGAGAGGAGTGGGTTGATTCCCCTCATGCTTACATTCTAATAAAGGTGCATTACCTGCATGCCATGTTCTAAGCTCACCCTGGGGTTAGTTAATGTATAGGGGCTGGCCATGGAAGCTACAATTGTATGAGAACTTGCAGTACTCAGAAGCATTGTTGAGCTAGGAGTTTACTCCTTGCAAAGTCTTTGATCATTTTTTCTCTTTGATCATGTATTATTTATTATTGATCATTTCTACAATCATGTAATTGTTGCACAGCAAGAAAAAAAATTCTTTGCATACACAAGCAGACAAATATAACCTTCCAGTTCCAAATGCATGGAACTACAGCTGTTCCCAACTCATTAAACTGTTGCTAATCAGTGGCATCCCCTCAGCCTATAAATAATTGTCAAGTTTCTGCATTGGCAGATTGTTCTAAACCTCCCTAGGTATGTGTTCTAACAAGTTAATTCCAGACTTGCAATTCCCTTCACTGCCTCTACATGACAAGAGAGTATAACCCCCCCCTCCAAAAAAAAACAACCCCACAATTCTGGTCATCCTCAAATTCACTGAGGTTTATATGACCTAGACCCATTTGTTCCATTTGTTGGAGTGGTCCTGAAAGAGAGACAGGGACTGTTCCCCTCGACAGAACAGTGATACATGTAGTCATTTCAAAAAGCATCGTTGTCTGTGCAAAATAAATACCTTGATCTCTTGCTGAGGTGGGCCATCACCAGGTGAAACCTACCCCTATTGATCCTTGCTTCTGAGTTTCAAAGACTATCCACTAGTGGAGAAGATGAACTTTGGTCTGATCCAGCAGGGCAGCTCCTAGTATTAGTATTATTTTACAATCACAGACTCTTTTCAAAAACAAGTAAGAAGCTTCATGAAAGTGAGAATCAAACTATCAGTTTCTGTATCAGCCCCCGTTCCCTCCTGCTTACTACAACATTACCTTTCTTTTTGTTCCAAGGTGGTAAAGAAGGACAACTCGTTTCTGTAAATGCAAATAAGTTTGCTTCTCCCGAGAGGCTCCTGAAACTGCAGGCGTCCGCTCTTTCTTAGACCAGAGACAATTTGGCTTTGCAAAAGGATATCTGCCTATCATGCAGAGAACACTGCTGCGAGTAGGATAGGGAAGGGCATGCAAGATGTTTAGCCTGATAAAAAGTGAGTCTGCCAAAGTAAAGGGGGAACAGATCAGTATTTCCCCTCCATATGTGGGCAAGCAACAGAATGGGAGAAATTATAGGAAAGAGCTGGAGGGTTAAACAAACAAACAAACAAACAGAAGGGGAACTTATTACAGGTAACTGCCTAACCTCTAATTTAGACCCCAAATAGCTGCCGATGCCCAAGATGGCTACACAGTTAACAACCAGCATCTATTTCCATCCCATACCCCCCCCCCGCCCCCACCCAGAGAAGTGATTTATTCAGACAGGTGAGTCATGCTGTTTTTGGACTGGAGTTTGGAAAGAACAGCACAAGAAATGAGCTGAGACTGAAAGGGTGAGTTGCTGTTCACACTGACCCTGGGAAGGAAATGGGACAGAACACAGACCTCACGTATTCACCTATTCACCTGTGCTTTTTATTGCTTTGGCTCTGCTGGTTCTCTGTTGCCATGCCGTTTGACTTTCTAGGAGGAATTCATCTTGGCCAACACTTCCTCCACTTCAGGCCCCCCTTGGGTGCTGGGCAGTCCCAGGCTGTAAGTTCATTACCCTATCTGATCTCTATGACACTGCAAAAACAAAATACAGACATTTATTCCATGAATCATGTGACTGTGTGCATGGAGTGTTATCGGGGAGAGTGAACTGCCTTTGTCTCCTTTTTCTCCTTAAGCACTTTCAATGCACTTTCATTCCAAGTCAGTGTACTTTGGAGATCAGTTGCAAGTTGGTTTGCTGCTTCACAGTAAAATCCAATTGTAAAGTGAACTGAAAGTACATTATTCAGCACTGTGAAAGCACCCCTTGCCTATACAACAGACCTATGTTATGAGCTTGAACTATGCACAGAGAAATGATGCTTGAGCTCTAGTGGCAGTGGTGGAGTCCATAAGCCTTCCTGGAGGTCATATCCCATGACCTGGAAACACTATCTGCTGAGTTCAGCTCCAAGGGGAAGTGGAGTTCTAGCCGGGGAATGAATTCAGACTGCTGAGCAAGTGTGGCAGGATCGAAGTGAACGCATTTGACCATTCTCCTCTGTTGTGAGGGAAATGTTCTATGAGTTCTCTGAGGCATTCTCCTGTTTCCCATTTCTTGTGCCTTTGGGGCTAAAGCCTGGCATTCAGAGCTCAAATGAAGCCCTGGCTGGGGCTAGATCCAAGCAAATTACCCCCATATGAGAGCTGTTGACTCAGGAGAGGAAAGAAGAGGTGTTTAGGAAGCAATGATCCAATATCACCCCAAGTGGTGGGAGTGGGTGGGGTTGGTTCTTTTGATATGATACAAGCCCAACAGTCTTCTGAGGTGATTCTCTCCCGCACTCCCAAATCATTTAATATAAACAATATCTGGATTTAGATCTCGACACCCATTTGTTCCAGAAAGACTGGGAAATGGCCTCCTTTGGGGGTACCTTCTTGTTTGAACCCCTTCATGCCATGCAAGTTCTGCGACAAGTGGGAAAAGAAGGAAGGAGGTAGAGGGGTTTTAAATAGCACCACATATAGGAGGATGAGGGGATTATCAGGCAAACAGGACCCTTGGACAAAAATGTCAGCCTACCCACTCCCCTCTGCATGCTGTGTAGCAACCAGGCCTGCCTCCCAAGGATATAACTTCAGTTTCTGTAGCAGCCATTGGGAATGTTGTGATTGCACATGGGTGGGGGAATGGGGAAGCCAGGGGCAAAGACACTGTACAAGATCACAGGATATCATACATGGTTAGACCTGTCTTTCTCAATATGAAGCAGGCTCTCATTATGTACATGTTTCAAGAATGGTTTAAGCATAAGGGGCAGCCATTTTGGACTTAAAGAGATTCCACGATGTGCCTCTCCAGACCAGCAACCATCTCAAAGGCTTGCAGTTCACAGAGTGGTATGAAGCCCCAGAACCACTGACGCCTCTGTTTTATCTCCCCCCTCCAGCACCCCCATCCCATGAACACAATCAATTCTTATTTTTCACCATTTCCTGCTTGTCCCAGCTCCTCTAGGAAAAAGAAGGTAGGAAGAGAGAGGAATCAGCTGCCCTGGATAGTGCAATGAGCATCACTGTCCTGGGGCTCCAAATTTCCTTTGGCTCCCTCTACAAGTGCAAGAGCTTGTTCTGAAATTTTCCACAAAAAAGAAAAGAAAAAAGAGAGAGCAAGAGAGAAAGAGAGAGTGATGTTGATTAAAAGAGTTTCCCCTTCTGTACACAATAATCTTCAGACGGATGTACAGGCTGGCAGGCCACCAGATGGACGTTAAATAATTCTTCTGTAATAAATGATTGGAGATAAAAGCCAGCTGCCACCCCGGTTTGGTTTCCTCCACGGCTGCATCGCTGTTCTCAGTTTGCTTCCCGGGCCGTGTGGGCAGGGCTGGGCCTGTCAGACCTTGGCCTCCAGCATTTCTAGGAAGAGTTTGTGCATGGGGACCTTGCCCTGCAGTTTGATGCTGTAGAAATGCTGCACGGCCTTAGCAGCCGTCTGCCGCAAAAGGGGCAGGGTCAGCAGCAGCTTGCCCGCACGACGTGGCTCCTCATGACGTTGACTCAACTCATAATCCTGAAGAGCTTCATGGAGAAGGTCCTGGAGCTTCTGCACTGCCTCCATGTCTTCTATGTGCATTGAGTCTGCCCAAGGAGAAACAGAAGTAAGGAGCGTCCAGCAGGCAGGGAAATGAACACAGTGGGCGGGAACGCCATACTTTGTGAGCAGGGTCTTTTGTTTGCTCACAGCGCAGATTTATTCCAGACTAAAACCATTTAACTCAGTAGAAATAAGTGTGTAGAGCACTGTACTGTCAGTATTAATTTAGAGTCCCATGGCACCTTTTAAGATCAACAAAGTTTCATTTAAGGTATGAGCTTTTGTGTGCACGCACGCTTCCTCAATACAAGCGCGTATACCTCTGTTGGTTTTAAAGGTACCACTGGACTCTAAATTTGTTCTGCTGCTTAAGAACAGCACGGCTACCCACTTGAATCTATCTCTATGAACAAAAGACATTTAGGAAAAAATGGATATGTTATTCAGGGAATATGTTTTTGCATATTTTGGATGTAACAAAATCACTCACGGTGCAATTTGTGAGTTGTCCTATTCATCTTATTCTACTGCTAGATGAATGAATATTTACCCTTCATGCGGCCAAGTAGTAGAGCAAAGAGATCTTTGTTTTCTATATATTCTAAACCAAAGACCCATAGACCACATGCCATATTCTGGTGGACATGGATTGCCACTCCATGACCTATATGTGTTTTTATACACACTTGGGCATCCTTGAGAATTAAAAACATCATAAGTTTGGCTAAGTAGTGTTGGCTTATCTTTTCCTGGCGGACACATAATGCGTACCCTACCACATGGCTCCACATAGTCCTCTGTTCCTCTGCAATTTTGAAGGTCAAACGTGTGTAAAACTGCAAATGCAAGAGGTATGGTTCTTGGAGCCATTAGCTGGATGGCCCAGGCTAGCTTGAACCTGTTAGGTCTCAGAACCAGGTCAGCTCTGGTTAGTATTTGTAGGGGAGGCCAGTGTCACTAGGCAGAGGCAGGAAATGGGAAGCCACTTCTGAACACCTCTTTTCTATTTTGCAGAATGCAAGGGAGCTTTTAATGTAAATAAACAGCAATTATTTAAAAAAAACAGAAGACTACAAATTAAAATCAATTAGGGCTGCCGATACATTTTTTTAAACCCCCAAATTAATCAAATACAGTCCTAAATATAACAGTCTTCAACTACCTCACAAAAACTGAAAATGAGGGGGGCAGGCACACTTCCAGGGGGTGGGGGGTGGGCTGTTCCTTAATAAGCTGGGGAGGCTGCTATCAGAAAGGCTCTCTCTTGTGTACCCACCAAATGAACGTTTTGGGTCAATTGGCTAGTCCCTGTGCTCTTAATTCCCAGGCAGAAACACAGGAGAAGAGAGTCCTTCAGATATCCATGTAGGATTTTAAAAGACAAAGCAAAGAATCAGGGGAGGGGGCAGGGGTGCTTCAGAGCCCCATGTCTCAAACGCCAATGTTTACAGTTGTGCCCCTTAAATCTGGAATTTGTCTGCTTTGCAGATGGGGACGTGGCAATGGAAAGTGAAGCATACATCACTGTCCAATGCCTTTCCCAGCTTATTTCTGCACAGGGAAGATGCAGAACAACTCTTTATAGCAAAAGGCAGGATCCTAGGGACTCCCTTTCCCCCATGCTCTCTCACCGAGAATCGAGCCCCTTGATTTCTCAAGTAGTCAGAGGGATCTGAATTGTGGAAACTCTGTACAAAAACACACATCACTATGGGATTAATTTTGCTGTAATCCATCAGGGAGCTGGTGTCAATGGCATTGATAAATTGTTAATTACAAAATCAATGACTATGAATTTTTACAGCTGTTGGGAAGCCTCAGCTATAAAATTGAATCTAGGTGGCCCCTAGAGACTGTGAGTGATAGGAAGCAGGAGGATTTCTTTGCAAAGTAACCCTGTATTCTTCAAAAGCCTTCAGGATCAGACCCCAAATACAGCTTAGATTAAGGTCACTCCTCTTTTCCAAAAACTCTCTTGCAAAAAAAGGCTTTGTACATTCTAGAATAACTACCGCAAAGGTCTCACTACTGTTTCCCAAGTAGCATGATGCATAATCAGTACTCTGCAGTTTGGACCTCTGGAATATGGTGGATGAAGGATTCCAAACACTGTCACAGCAAGTGCCAGGTGAGGGCAGTGTTTGGGGAACAAACACATGATGCCACGTCTGAGTAATATTCTGCCTCCTCCAGTCCCTGGTCTTTACCCTGATTTACATCTGTGAAATGAATAGGGATTGGAATACAATAAAAAAAAGCTTTCCTCTTATTGTAATTATAATATATTGAGCTTTAAAAAAAATTCACGACAATATGTATAGTCATGTATTGTCTTTCTTACATCATTGGCTTTCTTGCCTATATTGCTTCATTATTGGTGCAGGCTCTGTCCCCCCCCCCTTACCTGAATTGGCAAGAGCCAAGGCCTTGAGTGTGACAAATTCTTCCTTCTCCACCTTCAGCTTCTTGTACCTGCGCACCAACTGCAGGATGGCCAGATAGAGCTCCAGCAGCCCTGTCAAACGAGAGTGTTCCTCATCCATGATGTAATCTTCAGCATACACCAATTTATCTTCATAGGGTAACGACCGGTACACAATACCCAGGATGAGGATCTCCATCCAGGCACTCTGCAACAGGCTCATCTGGTCCCCCAAGGAAAGATTAGAAAAACCTGGACGGACAAGAAAAGAGCAGATAAGTTTATATACCCAAGGAGAGGGGGTTGACACTGCCATCCCCAGATGTTGATGCTTAGAAAGATGGCAGAGACTGATGTTGGCACATTCTGTTATGGCAGGGATTCCCAACCAGAGTTCCAGGGAACCTGGGGTTATGTGAGAGCTCCCCAGGGGTTATGTGGCCTTTCCCAGATGTTTGGATGGCTGCTGGCATCACTAGATGTCACTGGAACCCACTTCCCCAGTTGCTCTACAGGCCTAGTGTCTTTCTCCACAATGGAAAAACAGTAAATGATTGCTCAGTTGATTGGCTGGCTCCCACATCTTATTTCTGTGCTCCCTTCTCTGAAGGGGCATGTCAACACTTGGGGGGGGGGGAGGTCCTCAAAGCCTGAAAAATATTCCAGGGATTCCTTCACAGTCAAAACATTGGAAAAGGCTGAGTTATGGCAATAATCTACCATGTTGAGACCTAGGTGTAAACTGCACGGAGCTTTTATTCCAACCCCAGATCGATTCAGCCCCTGCTCTCTACACAGAATGCGATTTCCGCTTGGATTTTGGACGATTTAAATTTTCCTTCTGCAGCAAGAAGGATTGATCCGAGTGACCCTACCTTTATTGTGCAATATCTCAGAGTGCTGTTAATCCTGAATATTCAGACTGGGAAAGAAAGCTCCGTGGTAGAGAACCTCCGATAGGCTACACCTGGTCATGTGACATGCTTGCCTTAAAGGAGAAGCCCCTAATTTCTCTCGACTTCTGTCAGTCCTGGATTTTTCCTCCCTCCTCTGCCTTTTTCGATCCTCTTCCCCTCCCCTCCAAGAAAAGAAAGAGGCTCCCTGCCTGGCTCCTCTCCCCCCACCCTTCAAGAAAAGAAAGAAAGAGGCTTGGCTCCCCCCCCCCCCCACCTTCTGAGCCTCCCTAACCACATGCAGAAGATTTTCCTGTTTCAATGGGGAGGAGGGGGGGGAGAGAAAGATCCGAGTTCAAAGCGATCTGAATTCAACAGGATTGACAATGGAATAAAGAAAGTAAGTGCAGACTCTGCCCTACTGACATAACCCAGTAAGCACAAACTGCAGATAAAACTGTTTCTCAAAAGACTCGCTGAAAAGCTTGGAAGGGCTTTTCAGCTACCTGACCCGAAGGCCAAGCAATATTTGGGTAAATGAGGCCACTATAAATATAGACACCCTGATCTCATCAGTATATTGTTAACATTTCATATCTCATCGATATCATTAATATCTCATATATTTCTGAATACAGTATTATTCACACCAATACCAGAAACAAAGAACTTGCAGAACTCAAGGCAGATTTGTGACTTGCTCAAAGGCAATATGCAGTAATCCCCTTGTCAGAGTAATATCAACATTTGGTGAAACTGAAATATGAAGTTACTAAACCTCATTCGCAACAAGCTGTATTCAACCTGAATTGCATAAAGGGGTCTTTTGGGGAGGTATCCTCTTGCAGGGTCATGCAAGGATTTTTCATTGCTTCCTACCAAGGAACGGCTAAAAGCCATTTTAGGCTTATGCGTATTTCATGCTAATTAGCATCCCGCAGCATTTCATTTGAGCTGTCCATTTACTTTATCTCTGCATTAACCATGTCTTGTGCCTCTAAACTGTGCTCGATGAGCCCCCGCCATCATCCCAGCAGTATTTTGCATCAGGGAGTCAAAAGGCAGCCTCATTTGATATATCAGCCATACCCAGCAGAGTTCTGCTACTGTAATTTTCGTTCCCATTGGACAAAGAAGACCCACCCCAACAGCAAGAGTGTGCCTTGCAGCAGCAGTCCTATGAATGATAATTGAGACTTGAGATGCTTTGTGAAAATTACCAAGAATCACAACATTCCTCAGGAGGGTAGCTGTGTTGGACTGAAGCAGCAGGACAAAGTTTGAGTCCTTTAGGACCAAAAGTTTTATTCAAGCTGTAAGCGTCCAGGGCATTGTTTTACAAAATTCCCCATGTAAGGGGGAAAAAAAGGAAGAACTGTCCACAATGAGAGAGAGAGAGAGAGAGAGAGAGAGAGAGAGAGAGAGAGAGAGAGAGAGAGAGAGAGAGAGAGAGAGAGAGAGAGAGAGAGAGAGCGTGTACACAGAAATGCCATTTGGAAAATGTGGTTAGTCCCAGGATTGTCCTAGGCTGTTGCAGTTCATAGAAATATTAGGGATCAAAGCCTAAATGCATGGGTTGGGATGTAGACTGAACATGCTGCAAGAGCCCCTTCTGCTTCCACTAGGCCTGACTCACTGTCTGGTATATGCAAACAAGGGAGAAACCTGAAATCTCTTGCTATAATGATGTCTTAAGAGATCCTTTGCCCTTTTTCTTCTTTGTGCTTGGTGGCTTCACCATTGCCCCGCAGTGCAGTCTAAGCTCATTAACCTTTGCCTCAAAGATGCTTCTGTCCCCCTAGCTGTGATTTATGCTCAATAGGATGCCTTTATTCCCAGAATCCTCTCTGTTGGCGTATGCTTACGCCTGCATCTGGGCCAAGGAAAACCAGCCTCTGCAAGGATCATTTGATTCCTCTTGTTATCAACTCAGCAATTAACAAAAGAGCCAGTGATTGCTGTATTGACTGCTTGGGAGTTCTATTTTTCTATCTGGGCTATCTCAGCCCAAGGAGGTGAGGGCAGAGGGATGGGTTAGTGGTATTTATTTATCACTACACCATGTTTTGTGTTTGTGTTGCCAGAGGAGGTAAGGGATGATAATGGCATGGCAGTCCTTGGACATCCAATTTCCCTTATCAGGCCACTGAATAGAAAAGAGGCCGCAGGCCACATTAATTAACAGATACCAATCAGCCATCATGTGTTGTGTGTGCGTGTGTGAGGTCTGATGGGTAGGAGGGAGGGATCGATAAAGCTTTGGGGAGGAGTGCCAGGAGAAATAAGAAGACAGCCAAAGAGGAGCTTTGGCCACTAGGGAGACAAAATCCACACTGGTTATGGCCAGCCTGCAAGTGGAAAGCAGCTAGTCTGGAAGCCACTCATCTCTAGTCTGTGGGCAACAAATTAAGGCTTGGCCCACCATAGGTTGGAACAACATTGACCTGCTATGCCTCTGTTACCTTGCAATTGTGACTTTGTATTTCTTTATCCATACGTTTACACTCAAAAAGACTGGGCTCTACTAAACTCAAGCCAATTCGTCTGAGCTTTAGAGTCTGCCATAGCAGAGAAAGGAGTCTCTCTTCTTCCCACACCATTTACTTCAGAACTGTTAGAAGCTGCATCCAAAAGAATCCAATACAGTTCAAACCAGGCATGCGTGTATAATTTGGAGCATGAAATCTAACACAGTGGGGTCTCCTCACATATTATGCTTTTCTAAGTGAACACCCAAGAATCTCAAGCTTACAGCCAAAAATGTACAAGGTGAATGCGTTAAACGCATACTTTGAGAACATGAACACTGTAGGGGAACATTCATCACAACTGGGGCCAGCTGCAGCTCCTTGGCAAGTTCACATGCAACAGCAAACCTGAGTTGGCAGACATGTAAGTTGAGAAGCAACCCACTGTCTGGTCCACAACCACGAAGGGTTCTGGTGTTTGTCAACTGCAGGTTACTTTCCTGCCGGTCCTATTTGGGAGGCGGCAGCAAACCTCTTTGTCAGAGTCAGTCTTGGCAACACCACATCCCTGGCATCCAACAAGCTACGATAAAGGGATTCTAAATGGGGTTGCCACTGCAAACAGTTTTTGCAGTGTGAGGAAATACACAATGGGTAACGATCTGTACTGAGATCATTTCTATTTAATTTAGTAATAAATTATCGGATGTTGCTAGAGACTAGTGAAGGAAGCCAAGCTTATGGCTGACACCCAGTTATTCAGGAAGGATAAAACCCAACGGAGGCTGTGAAGAACTCTGGAACCACAGTTACTTATGCAGAGGCTGTCATCACCAGGGGCAGAGGGGGGGGCACCTTGTGTTTTAGTTGTAAGCTGACAAAAAAGTGTCTATTCAGTATGCTGCAGCAGAAAAGGAGGCAAACTGAGGGAGCTTATGGTTATTGGTTCTTCTTTTCAAGAAATCCAAAAGTTGACCTGGGTCTCATGGGGAAAGGAGAATAAACCTTCTAGCCTCACAGAGTTTTGCTAACTGAAATACACAAAGGGCTTTCCCAGACATTTTTATTTATTTATTTTATATCCTGCCACTCTCAAGATTTGTCTCATGGAGGGTTGCAATAAGATTATAAAAACCCCACAAGATGAAAATGAAAACAATTTAAACCCCACAATTACTAAAAGAAATTCCCAGTGGCAGAAAAGACCCACAAGACCCTCCCTTCCCGCTCAATCCCCCCTCCCCAACAGCGCCTCAGGGAGGAATACTAAGGGTGCCTGTCTTATCAGATGGAACATAGATGCCATAACTATAGGAATATATATATAAATATATGTATATATGTATGGAGGGGAACTTTCTAAGCAGTTGATACACAAGCAATGGAATCAGTTTTGGACACAGTTTGTCTGCATGCCTGCCTTCCCTCTGTATTTTAATAGTTATGGAATCAGTTTATGCTTTCAGTAATGAGGATTCTTAAGGGAGAGTGAGGTTGAGGGTATTGTTGGTGGGGTCACAGTCCCCCCTCCCTGAAAATACTAACATATCAATATATAGCTAGAGGATTGTAACAATGCACTTATCAGCTTCTCTGAAGTGCCAGCTTTCATTTCTTTTAAAGTAAGTCTCTAATCCATTCTCTCAGGGAGATACATTTTTTTTTCTTATATCATCTCAGTGAGGGGAGGACATAAAGACTTACTTTTTAAAAATGTCAACTGGGAATACAGGGGACCTCCTAAACTCATTGTTACAATGCTCTAGGGATATTTCAATGCTGTTTTAAAAAATAAAAAGTAACTTCTCTTCAGGGTGGGGGGAGAGGAACCACCAGAGTCCAATACTCAAGAAGTGGGCTGGAGGGGTGTGGGAGTGGGTGGGATGAAGAAAACCAACAGAAACATTCTGCACAAGGTTAAAGCTGACTCATAACTGGCTTCCAGAAAAAGATCAGACTAAACATATGTCAAAAGAACCGGGGAATTGCTCGAGGGAAAGGGGGGGAAAACATAAGTGAAAGCCAAAGGTACAAAAATCATGGGATAAGCTGAAGTAAAATGGAGGCAGAAGTGATGCAGAAACCTCAAGCAGAAAAGACCAGAGAGAGAGACAGGTCTGTGCAGTTAGTAGTGCTTTGAAAGGGGGGAAAAGATTGGGTACCTTTCCAGTTAATGAAACTGCATTGGGTTCTAGTGTGACTTTTACTGTGGAGAATTATTTGGAACTTAAAACTACAGTGACAGGAACTGAAGTGCAACTATCTAAATCTGTGGCTGATCTCCTCAAAGAGAGCTGAAGAATGCGTAGAACAAAGCCACTACAATGACCAGGGAATACAACTTGCCATAAAGAATACTTATGAGACTAAATCTATTACATTTAAGGGGGTATTGCAACAAAGGGAGAACATGGCAGAGGGTTATAAAATGATGAAAGATGTTGAATGTAGATAGAGACGAAATAGTCTCCAGCTTGGTTCCAGTGATGTGTGAGCAGAAACACACACAGACTTTTAAGATCTTTTGCACTGTTAATGCTTCCCTTTATTTTATAGCACCCAGAAATGGCTTGCAAAATGTCTTGCACATGAGCAAATAGGGTCATAGAATCATAGACCCCAACCACCTGCTCAATGAAGGATCAGCCTAAAGCATCCAGGATCAGTATCTGTCCAGCTACTACTTAAAGACTGTCAGTGAGGGGGAGCTCACCACCTCCTTAAGCACTGCTGAACTACTCTGATTGTGAAAAAAAAAATCCTGCTATCTAGCCAGTACCGTTATATACATAGTTTAAACCCATCACTGCAGGTCCTATTCGGTGCAGCCAACAGGAACCGCTCCTGCCTACCTCTATGTGATAACCTTTCAAATACTTAAAGAAAGCTCACCACCTCTTCTTCTCCAGGCTGAACATGCCCAAGTCCCTCAGCCTTTGTTATAGGGCTTGGTCCCCAGGCCCCGGATCATCCTCATTGCTCTCCTCTGCACCCTCGCAATTTTGTCCAGCATTTTTTAAAAATGATGCCTCCTGAACTGCACACAGGACTCCAGGTGTGGTCTGACCAACACAGTATACAGTAACATCTTGTGATTTTGATGTAATGCCTCCGTTGATACACCTCAAGACCGCATTTGCCTTCTTTACTGCCACATGACACTGTCTGCTCATATTTAGCTTACAGTCCACATTTATACCAAGATTTCATTCACACACACTGCTACACAGATGTTTATCTGATCACTAACTATGACAAATTTTACTTTTCATCCAAGAGAAAGCTGTAGGTTCAGAACAAGCAATATGCACAGTTTGTGGCCACTCGCTTAAGTGGCTTTTTTACAAAGATTAAACAAACTGAAGATCAATCAATGGATGATTTCAGCCATAATCGCTAAAACTGTAGCTTCAACATGCAGAGACAGTATACTAGTAATGGGAGAAGCCTGGGTCAATTAAATAATAGGAGTTGGCTGTCCTTATCAGGCCCTATTTATGTGGGCAGCCTATGGTCATCCAATATGGTTGCTGGAGACAATAGCCTCAATTAGACTGACCTTTGGTTGAATTCAGAAAGACAGCTCTAATTGTTCTATGATTGGCAGGGCTATGTACAGAAACATTCTTAGTGGCTTCTAATCTGGCAGGCCGGGTTTGATTTCCCACTCTCCCACACACAGTCAGCTGAGTGACCCTGAGCTTACCAGAGCACTGATAAAGCTGTTCTGACTAAGCAGTAATATCACGGTGGGCACAAACCTGAAAAATGGAGGTTTGTGGGGGTTTCTGGGACAGGGGATGTCATGAACTTTGAACCCCAAACTTACACAACCCCCCCCCCTCCATGTTTGCAGGTCGGGCCGGTTTGCTGGGTTCGCCATGCAGTAGGCACTCTCCTGGTGTGCTAGAGATGCAAAATTCACTGTGACCCCCCCCCCCATGAATGCATCACCTCATTGTGGACATGCTTTCTGGATGTGAGACGCCCCTCTCTGATTTGCCCATGGGAGGTGGTCACCCACCTCCCCACCTCACACCTTTAGAGGGGGGTGGTCACCCACAGACCTTTCAAGAGCCAGGTTTGAGCCACCACTACTCCTCCATGTGCAGGCAGCTGGGGGCCTGGAGATTTTCAAGAATAAAAACTAACCCCAGGGGTGATGGGCACTCCTAACTCTCCTTTGCAGCCCCCTCAGTTGACAACTGTACTAGATTGAGAGCCAGTGTGGCATGCCATGGAAGCTTGCTGGGTGACACTCTTAGTTTAACCTGTGTCACAGCACAGTTTAAGAGAGGAGGGCAGAAATGATGTGATAATCTGCTTTGGGTCCCCATTGGGGAAGACCCATTTCACATTTGATGAGAGGCATTTTTTCCCTTCATGTTGTTGGCAACCCTACCTACGTGAGAGGACACGCAGTAATGGGTTTAAACTTCAAGTACAACGATATAGGCTAGATATCAGGAAAAAGTTTTTCACAGTCAGAGTAGTTCAGCAGTGGAATAGGCTGCCTAAGGAGGTGGTGAGCTCCCCCTCACTGGAAGTCTTCAAGCAAAGGTTGGATACACACTTATCTTGGATGCTTTAGGATGCTTTGGGCTGATCCTGCGTTGAGCAGGGGGTTGGACTAGATGGCCTGTATGGCCCCTTCCAACTCTATGATTCTATGATTCTATGGTACCCTCAAGCACATTCTTTGAGCTCCCCCACCACGCCCACAGAGACACAGAATAACATATGAGCTTCTCCTGGCAGGCTGTAAGCACTCCCTCGGAAATTGGTGGTATTTGTACCCCTGGATGAAGTGACTTCCTACTCTTTTTCAGACATTTGGCCGTAGGAGCTTCCAGGAGAGAGAGAGAGAGAGAGAGAGAGAGAGAGAGAGAGAGAGAGAGAGAGAGAGAGAGAGAGAGAACACACATAATTTGTGGCAAGTGGAGTTCATAATCGGTTAATTTATTATCATTTCTGCCATCCTGGAGGGCCATTAGCAGCGGTAATAAAGAGAGATGTAATTATAGGATCTGAGGCCACTCTAGATACAGCTGCTGTCACTCCACCGGCCATATTTCATCTTGTGTTGAGCTTTTCGTCTTCCCAGCAAGAAGTGCAGCTAAACAGCCACTCTGGGAGAGCCCCTGTCAACACCCCTCAACAGAAGTTTTCCTGAGAGAAGGCCTGGGAAGGTGGAAGCAAGGCACCCGTGATTAATGGACGGGGTGGGTGAGAAGGGTGAAGGAAACACTCTTATCCAGGATTGCAATCTAGCCAGGGAGGATATTAGGGGAATAATATTTGCTGAATGCACTATTAAAGCACTCTACTCCCAATTACAGGAGAGAAGCTTTAAGCTTTAATTTGCAGGCATATGCAACTGAGAGGGAAGGACCTGCCTTAGAACAAGGACCCTGCAAAGTTATCATTTTCATGTCTGAAGCTAATATCTAAATGTTGCAATTTTTATGCATTTACCCAACTCCATTCAGTACGTGGGACACACATATATTTGAGACCACAAACCATTTCTGAGTTAGCTAAGTTGCCCTTCATTACAGGTTTCCAAATAAATGGGTGATCAGAATTGCTGCATTAAGTCAACCAAACCTACAAGCTTATCCTCCAGATGCCATTAACAGAATGAACTGAACAATTTGGGTAAAATTTCAATTGTTTCCCAGATTTCATGAAAATAGAAGGAGAATGATGATGATGATGTATGAGAAGAGGCTGTATCTGAATATATACAAGTGAAAAGAAGTAGAAGGTGGGGAAAGACAGCACAATGGCACAAACCTACCATTTGCCAGTAGAAACTCAGCTCAAAGTACAATTCCAAGCAGAGTTCTACTCTTCTAAGCTCATGGGCACAACTATGTTTACTATAACATTGCCAAATAACCTCTTTTTCACAAGCTATCAGCAGAGTTGGTCCATCCATTACGTGCACCTAAGTTGCCTAGAATGTTAAGGATGAAGTGGTGCCAAAAACAAAACTATCTTTATCACATTTACTTGTGGTCTCAGGTATGCTGCTGCAAGTGGTAACCCTGGGTGGCATCCCTGACCTCTGGGGATGGCCTCCAGTGAACTTGGTCCTTCCCTCCCTTTCTCCCTGCATGCATTCATTCATTCATTCATTCATTCATTCATTCATTCATTCAGGGCCTGCATTAATTAATTAATAAATTAATTTATATTCCACTATTTCTCCAGAGGACTCATGGCGGTTACAAGATAAAACCATAAAACCCCGTAAAAGCCCATCTGATAACAATGCCTAAACATATTTTGGGCTCCCAACCCACACCTGGTGGGAGGTGTGGCATCATGAAAGACCACAATGAGACTGGCATGATAGGCAGCAGCTTCCCTGAAGCATAAGTGTGGAGCAGAGCAGGTAATGGTATTTCCATAGAGCAGGAGACAGCACAGTCATTCATGTAAGATGCCAAAAATATTTGAGCTGACCCATTAGAAGATGTAGTAAGTTCATTTCCATATTTGTCTTTCTGCTATAGGAGTCTAAAGGACAATGTTCTTTGTATAACTTATGTGGGCCAAACTGCATGGTACATTTTTAACAAGTATGGTCAAGGTGCACATTCAGGCCTTCAGTGAAGCAAAAAGTGTCCCCAGGATCTATTTAGTTCAGGAAAATGGAAAATGGATAGGTGCTCCTTCCTTAGCACTGCATTCTTGATCCTTGCTGAAACTGGAAAGAAAGTCACCCACAGCTGCCATGCAGCTGCAATGAAAGGGACCCAACCCGACTCATTAAAAACTTTATCATGAAATACTAGTTATGCTATAACTGACCTGGACTGAACTTGCACATACAAACCCAGTTCAATGGGATGCAAGAACACCTCAAGGGTTATATCACTCCAGTGTTGAAAGGTTGACATGTAACAATTTTCAAGCAGAAAAAATGTAATAGTCACCAGTCTTCCAAATATGATGTTGTGTTCTCTATGAGTAGTCTTGGCACCAGATTTAGAAACAAACAAACTGTGTATCTGAAGATTCATATTATCAGTCTCAATGATTAAATGATTACAGTATCAGCACTTCTGAATGATGCACAAATAGGGTAATGGGCTGTGTGGAAGAAAATTATCTCATATGAAATTGTTTGAATGTATTAGATGGGCATGAGAGCATGGAATCTCCACACAACCAAAAATGAAAAAGAAAAGGGAACGTGTGGTTGCACACTACAAATAAGTAACAAATGCATACAAAATGTTAGTGCTGAAAGGGCATCATCAAAATGGATATGACGGTACTTGTTGACTCTCCCCACAATCTAGTTCCCTGAATTGGCCACGTGGCACTAACTGTGTCCCCAATGAGTGAGGTAAGCCCTGATCAACCAGCCTTCTTTGAGAAGAGCACCGCCAAGACAAAGACGGGTGGAGAATTAGTATCTGAAGGCTGACCACCTTGTTGAACCATCTGCTTGACTGAATTTTTTCAAATAAAAACTGAAGCTACAACACAATCACAATAATCTCAGGATTCAGCCATTTACACAAACAAAATCAACAACATTGCTGGAATTCAGATGGAAAGCAAGCAATCCATGGAATGCTAGCACAAGTTCTCTTGTAACCTACATTTTTTATTGAAATCAGGGTCTCCTTGGGACCATTCTGTACATTTAAAAAGGCAGAAGGCAGCTTCTGTTCCTGATGCTTCTTGTAATGTATGAAAAGTCAACCCTTGCATTGGGAGGGGGGGAAAAGTGTGCAAATTCCCTTTACACGCTTCACAATCTGCATCAGAAAGCTGTAGTAAAAGCACACTTGCCCACCTACTTTGCTTCCGCAGAGACCCAGCATCCCTCAGGCAAGTATTCTCCAATACATTTCCATTAGTTTCCCTACCCCAAAACCCCCAGAGCCCATGGAAGCAAATTAATATAGCCGTCATCTTTGGCCAACATTACGACTGGTCCCTTCTTACCTGGAATGTGCTTTGCCCAGCCAATGATCACAACCAGCTCTCTGTCTGCCAAATCACAAAGCGTGGTCAGTGCTTTGATGTCACTCTCCGGCATAGTAGGATCTGGCATAGCATAAATCTTCTCTGGCTCTGCCACCAGCAAGTGGGAGACAATCTTAGTCACTGTGAATTCAAAAGCAGGAGTCAGTATGTACTTGCAATGAATCTGCGTGCTTGTAAAGTTACTTGGAACTTGTCCTTTGGAAACAATGGCCCTTTCTACTTAGATAATCTTTGTTCTCCTGCTTGCTTGCGGATCCTATCGCACATATTTGCGTGTGTTAATTACTGATGGACCTAGGTATCCGGTGCCAAGATATAAGTTTCCTATCTTGAAATTCTGCATATTGTAATTAATAATTGTTCTACAGGCTAATTAATACTGGTAGGAAGATCACATCTGGGTTCTTTCTGGATGAAATGAATGGAGCTCTCCTGGCGCTGGAGGGGAAAGCAGAAGAAAGAACGGCTAAAGCTCACACACACCCATGAGGAAATGCAGACGAATGAAGATGGATCTCATTCCCATTGTAAAGACTTCCCCAACTGCTTGAGTAAAATAGCTATTGTAGCATGTGAAATGACTCTGGGTGAACTTGCTCACTGCCACAGTCTGCCTTCGTCCCTCCCAGTCTGTCCACACAGTGGAAACTGTTCATCACTGGACAGGGATGGTCTGTGCACTCTGCACAAAGGGGATGGTCCTTCTGGAAAAGGTGCTCAGCTTTTCCAGGTATATCTCCTGCAACACTGGTTATCAAAGCAAGAAGAAGAAACCAGCTGGATCAGACCACAAGTTCCTCTAGCCCAGCATTCTGTGTCACACAGTGGCTTTCCAGTTTGTTTTGAGGACCAACCAAAACAGGGCAAAGAGGCCAAGGCCTTCCTCTGAATTTGACTCCTGATGTGGAAGTTCCCTTTAGTCATCCTAGCTAGTGCCACCAGGTGGACTGATCCTCCATCACAAAGTCTGAGTCCAGTGGCAACTTTAAAGCCAACAAAGTTTAAAGGTATAAGCTTTTGTGTCATGCACATTTCTTCAGATACACAAAAGCTTATACCTTGAATAAAACCGTGTTGGTCTTTAAGGTGTCACGGGACTCTAACTTTGTTCTGCTGCTTCAGACCAATACAGTTACCCTCCTGAATCTGAATCCATAAGAAGCAGCTTCCAGGTACATATCAGAATTAGGATTCACAAGTCCTAAATCAAGTTCTTTCAAAGAACAACTAAGAGCACATATTGAATTTTTAGGTGTACGTCTGTTCAGGGTAACGTATGAATGCAATGAACAGGTGTACCATATGCGTACAATATTCAGGGAGCCAGCGTTGACGGCAGCTCCTTTCTGAATTTGAATATGGTAGCAGGCCCACCTTGGTCTCTGAATAATATGCAGAATAACTTTCTAGTAGACAGATGGAGCAAGCAACATATGGGGAGGTGAGAACCTTTGATCACAAATAAAAGGCAGTTTGGTTCTCCCTGTGTAAAGTACACTGGATTCCAGGGGATTGTTTGGCTGTTTTGACAAAGGATTATCATTGGCTGTATTTGGTTGTGACACAGTCTACTGATGTAACAGAATTGATTTTTGCTATATATTCTCTGTCATGTAAGAAGATCATAGTCTGTGGAAGAGTGCTTGCACTCGAAAGCTTATGCCCTTAATAAATCTTTGCTGGCCTTAAAGGTGCTACTGGATGGGGTTGAGAGAACTTTGACAGAACTGCTATGTGAGAACAGCTCTAACAGGACTGTGATTAGACCAAGGTCACCCAGCTGGCTGTATGTGGAGGAATGGGGAATCAAGCCTGGCTTGCCAAATTAGAAACTGCATTCTTAATTATACACCAAGCTGGGGTATAATGCCTTCTAAGCCACCATTTTCTCCAGGGGAACTGATCTCTGTTGCCTGGAGATGAGCTGTAATTCCAGGGGATACCCAGATCCCACCTGGAGACTGGCATCCCTACCCTGCAAATATAATTATTTGCGCATCCATTGTTTTCTTATATTCTTTAAGATAATTTCTGCTGAAATTGTTACTTGGTTTCTCTGAAAATCTTTTTACAGAGGGGAGCGGGGAGGGGCTGTTAAGCACTACTCTCCTAGACAAGCCCCACCTAAGAGAGATTGGTCTCCTCTGTAGCTATTTGGAGAGAGAGGGAAATGCAGCACTGGGATAAAGGTCTCATCAATTTGGAGAAAGAGGGAGATACAGCAGCGTCATAAAGGACTTAACTTGGAGAGAGAGAGATGCAGTAGGGCAAAGGTCTTAATATACAGGAGCCGGGGTGCAGAGGACTAGAACTGGTCTGTTGGTGGTAGCAGGTATCTTTAAGGAACTGAGGAATGGCAGAAGAAGACCCTTGGTGTGGTCCAGTGGCTGCAGACTGACTGAACTTCCCCATTCTCCCACAGTAAGGTCTTACTACAGCACCCATAAACTATATATATGAACTTTTCCCTTTTTCCTCCCAACTTTTCCTTTCCTTGGGAGAATGTTTTTGAGGATAAACAGTTTAACCTCAGGAAACAATGTTCAAGCCATGCTGTATTAGTTAAGGCAGTTGAAAGTGTAATATATATTTTTTTCTCCTCCCAGGAGGCATATCAGGGGAAAGTACAACCCCAGCATGCTACAGGAAACAGAGCTTGCCCCAGCGCTGACACCTACATGGCTTTTTGGCTGGAGGGGGAATCTGTAAGCTCAGGTAAGTGCTGCTCTCAGAGTCCAGTCGTCTTTTGTACTTCTGTCGGCCCCCACGGACCCGATCCAGGCGGACCCCTGTAGGCAGAAGGAAAAGGAGATCCTAAGGAATTTGCATGTGTCCTTCGAAAAAAAATAATGTTGTGGTTATAATGGCTACAAACTAGGGTAGATGGAAACATTGCTATGCCACAGGAAGAAAAATAAACAGGTAAGAACTCCAGTTTCTGACAGCTCAGCCATGCAGCTGTGTCTGTAAATATGCGTGTGTGTGTATACACGCATGTATATACACATTCACATAAAATACACGTGTATACACATGGAACGGTTAAAGCACAGAAAGGAAGAAACAAAAGCAATCTGTTTAAACATTAACATTGCTTCATAACTTTCTGTTTTTATATTGTTTGTCGGGAAGGTCAATATATAAATCTAATGAATATTGTTAACAATAAATATTGTTAAGGATTTATTGATGAACAAGAGAGCACTCACACATAACAATCTAATACCCAGATAGACAGGCAAGCAGGCAGGCCTTCGGTAGTACTGAATAACAGACAAGTGCCCTCTAGTAGCCAATGTTATTAGAATAACCATAATCCCCCATGACTCTAAGGTCAGCCGTAAGATTCCTCTCTCTCTCTCCCCCCTTCCCTCTCTTGACTGAAGGCTTCAGCATCCACTGCCCTCTGGAATTACCGCCCCCCCGCCCCCTTTAACAGGAAACTCTTAAGAAAATGTTATTCAAGCTTACAGAAACATACCAAAGCCTCTTCAAAAAACCCCAAACATTTAGTCAGTCTGTTTCTAAAACAAACACTTACATGCTCAGAGCCTTTTGTCCATTAATACTTTAAGACTGCTCAAAGCAAACAGATTGCAAGTAGAGTAAAGATACTCCAGCTCTTTTCAGTGAATTAAATATAAACTGAAACAGCGCATTTGCCGTAAAAAGGCAGAAATAAAACTGAACAGGGATTGTGGTTGTAGTCCCAGAGCCTCATGGTCACAAATCCTACAGAGGTATGCTTAAGTTCAGAGAAGTCTGCGGGTTTAAGCATGCATTGCTGAGGTCTGGGTCATGGCCTGTGTGTTCAATGGAACATTCTTCATGATGCTCCAGCTTGCAGAGGAAGGGTAGTATTTGCCCCAAGAGGGGGGCTGCACATGTAGCCCATCAATATATATGCAGTACCTCCAGTGGGGAAAACAGTGCCCTGTAGCAATTGCATGTCAAAAACAACAGCACGGGGGCCATGCTAAAGCATCTCCTCCCCTTACAATGTGGTATTGATCCTAATTTAAGGTCCAGGCACTTGAAAAATTAAATTCTCCCATTCCTGACTTCTTGGCTGTTGGCATCAATGTCAGATCATGGGTACCCCCATCCTACACATTACAATTTGTAACCTATCATTTGGGTCTAAACAGGCTTGTGAATACAAATCATTCTGCTAGCATAATGTCAATGTAATGCTTCATTTAGATCAGGTTTTGTGCTTCTATGCTACAGCAACTGTTGGTATAATGATCATATGTATTTACAAACCTCTGCAGTGTATGTTCTAATGGGGGGTGGGGGGGATGGAAGGTGATTGGCTAGCTGCTGGATAGACAGGCAAGCCAGTTGGAGGAGGAGGAGGCATTCAGGGGCGGGACAGCTACCCTAAGTGGGTGTTAAGCACTGAGTGGCATTAATCCATGAGACGTGCTCCTCCTCCAAGGTCTTACCAGAAATATATTATGTGGAACAGATATGTGAATACATATAGAATGAAAGGTGGACCTATCCTGATCGTGTGAATACGGAACCTATGACAAAGTCTCATGGCTTCAAACAGTATTTCCTTCCAAAACTATACTTAGAACCTCCACTGTGCTGTGGTTACAGAGACCCAGCATTTATGACTGTACATCAAATTTCTGTGCCTTCCCAAAGGGGCAAGGATAGACCAATGACAGAACATCTGCTTTGAATATGCAGAATATCCCAGCAGGTAAGACATTGTAGGGTTGCTGCAATTTATAGTGGGCAGTACTAATCTTGGTAGACCAATGGTCTTCAGCAGCATAAGGCAGCTTTATATGTTTAAACCAATGGGACGGGTACTGATTTGCAACACAAGGTAGCCATTTATTATGAGAACCTGCAGGGAATGTTACATCCACACTGGTCAAGGCTGCAGTCAAGTGTTATATTATTTGCCATTATGACACATCCCAGGGAAATATTTATCAAATCCCCTGTCCTAAATCCCAAATTTGCAGTCCCAGGGCATTCGGATGGAGCAAAAGGAGAGTGGGAGGTGGGGAAGCTTGGAGGAAGGATTTTTGTTTTGATCAAAAGGACTTGAGCACTGTCCTCAGATCTTGGCTGGAAAGGTGGCTGCACAGGTATTAGGCCTCCTCAATCAGATTAGAGAAACACAAAGGACTTAAGTACATTGAGAGAGATAAACAAGAGAGAGAGAAGGAGAATCGCCCTCCATCCCTCTTTTCCTCGCTGAGTGGAAAGGACTGTTCGCCCAAGGACGTTAGCTTGTTAATTTCAAGCAAGATTCCGTTCTCCTCTTCGCCCTGTGTCCTGTATGACACTCCTTGAGGCAAGCACTTTAAATAAGGTCACCGTTGTTGTTTCACGAAGCGCTGCCATCATCAGTGCCTGAGATAAAGAGACAACACACAGACGGCCCCACCTGAAGAACATCCCACCCAACTGTGCAGTTGCTAATTTTAGAGCAATCACTGGGTGCTACAGAAGCACCTCTCGTCATTTGCCATTTATATGCTTAACGGCAGGACTTAAAAGAGACATCAAGGCATGTCCAAAAGAGTTTACAATCCAAGTACAAATGGCCAGATGTGGGATAAGGAACAACACGCAGTACATCCAGATAGCTGAGCAGAGACCTTCAGCTGACTCCTGAATTATTTCTTAAATATTGCTCCCCCTTTTTTTTTTGTAAAAGAATCATAAGAGAGAATACGAAAAATATGTTTATAGTATCAGCCTTTAAGAAAAGTGCTGCTCGGAACTGCAAGAATCCTACAAAGATACGTCTACAATTCCCGAGAACTTGGCTAGATCTTGAATTGCAAAACAGCATTCTACCAGTCAAATATTGCAGCTGGGAAGACCATAGCCTTGACCTCTCAGCAGCGTTCGACACAGTTGATCATGAGCTTTTAGCTCGCCGCCTCATCGATGCTGGAATACGAGGGACAGCCCTTCAATGGCTGATCTCCTTCCTCCAGGATCGTGGACAGAGGGTTGCAATAGGAGAGAAAACATCAGACCGCCAGCAACTTACCTCTCCCCTATCCTATTCAACATCTTCATGCGCCCTCTCGCACAACTGGTACGGAAGTTTGGGCTGGGTTGCCATCAATATGCAGATGACACCCAGCTCTTCCTCCTGATGGATGGCCGCCCTGACTCTCCCCCAGAAGCATTAGCCAGCTGCCTGGAAGCAGTGACGAGATGGCTCAAGCAGAGTCGCCTGAAGCTCAATCCTTCAAAGACGGAGGTCCTGTGGCTAGGTAGGAAGGGCCCATGCGAGGAAGCGTGCCTGCCTACCCTGGATGGCGTGCAGCTCTCTACGGCTCACTCCGCCAGGAACCTAGGCGTGATTCTGGACACCTCCCTCACAATGGAGGCCCAGATCACAAAGGTAGCACGGCTGGCATTCTACCATCTCCGCCAAGCCAAACTACTAGCGCCCTACCTGGCCCCGGAACACCTAGCCACAGTGATCCATGCGACGGTCACCTCTAGACTGGACTTTTGTAACTCGCTCTACGCAGGCCTGCCCTTAGCCCTGACCCGGAAACTACAACTAGTTCAAAATGCAGCAGCCAGGATCCTCACAGCAACACCGTGGAGGTCTCATATCCGGCCTATTCTCCATCAGCTGCAATGGTTACCAGTTGAATTCCGGATCAGACTAAAGGTTCTGGTAATTACCTTCAAGGCCATACACGGTCAGGGCCCAGTGTACCTGAGGGACCGCCTCCCCGCCTATGCCCCCAAAAGAGCTCTGCGCTCTACTGCCTCCAATCAGCTAAGGATCCCTGGCCCTAAAGAAGTCCGCCTGGTCTCGACCAGGGCCAGAGCATTCTCTGTTCTGGCCCCCACCTGGTGGAATGAGCTCCCAGAGGAGATCAGGGCCCTGACGGAGCTTAAACAGTTCCGCAGGGCCTGCAAAAAGGAGCTCCTCCACCAGGCATTTGGCCGAGACCAGACGTAATCAATCAGCGACCAAGGGCCCCTGCTCCCCCCCTCAGAATCCCATCAATAAGCCCTGGACCTGTTTGTATTACTATATTGTTTACTGTTATACTGTGTTGTTATTTGGTTACAATTATTAGTTATCAGTTATATATGTTCTACAGACTGTTTTATGTATTGTTTTCTGTTATAATGTAAACCGCCCTGAGCCTCCGGGGAGGGCGGTATAGAAGTATGATAAATAAATAAATAAATAAATAAATAAATAAATAAATAAATAAATAAATAAATAAATAAATAAATAAATAAATAAATAAATAAATAAATAAATAAATAAATGCAATTTTGTTGGCAGGGTCTCTGCTTTTTAGGATGCTTTTTAGGATGCTGTCTAGATTTGCCATAGCTTTCCTCCCCAGGAGCGTCTTTTAATTTCTTTGCTGCAGTCCCCATCTGCAGTGATCTTGGAGCCCAGGAAAATAAAATCTGTCACTATCTCCATTTCTTCCCCATCTATTTGCCAGGAATTGAGAGGGCCAGATGCCATGATCTTAGTTTTCTTGATGTTGATTTTCAAGCCAACTTTTACACTCTCCTCCTTCACCCGCATCAAGAGGTTCTTCAATCATATTTGGGTCTAAAAAGGACGTAATCTCAGTTTTGTTCACTATGCCAGAATTTCTGAACCAGCTGACAGAAATATAGTGCCCCTTTCTGCGTTAGGCTTATGGTTTTGCCTCAGAGGTTAAGAAACTGAACTTTATTAAATAGATGGATGTTATTAAATAAATGAAGTTTCAACAGATTAATGATAAGCAGGCTTTGTTACAGAGAGAGTTGTACTTTTTTCCTCTGGGAAAGCTTCATAGCCTTGAAGCAATCCCCTCGGGTGAATACAGTTGCCCTCAAGGCTAGAGAATGGTCCTCTCATTGACACGCCTCTCTTCCTTAGCCCAAATTCCCTCAGTTCTTGTGTACCACACTTCATTTCAGAGCTCCCCTGAATTCAGTCGCTACACCTGGGCACACCTAAGGATATGAAGGCTACCCCATGATGAAGCACAGCAGATGGTCCTCTGTCACCATCCTGTTTCTAGGGTTTAGAATCTGCAGCCTGCAGCCCTATCAGAGCTGCTCTCAAATAAGGACACTGGGTCACACATGTGCAGTGCAATACTCTCACCCCTGTGTGGACGGTAGGCCTGAGAGGCAGTGTTACTTACGCTGGTGCTAACGTTCTACCTCGCTTGCTGACCTTACCAGAGGGAGCAGAAATTACAATCATCACCTCTGTTTATTTTTCCTGTGGAAAATAAATTAGTCTTCATTTCAAGCCTGCCATATCCTCCTCTCTTGAATAAGGCTGTCAGTTTTCTAACCATCCTGCTGGTGCCACTCATGTTCCAGAAGTCCTTCAGAGAGGGCTGAGCCAAAACTGAGAGCACTTCACTTCCGCTGATCTGTTCGGAGCTCTCTGCATTTCTCCACTGTGGCCCTGCCAAGAGACATCTGTCCAACAAGCCTGAGATCAGATGTCCCTTCCCTGGCTTGATAACATCAGCCTCTGGGAGGTTTTTTCTTAATGGAAGTAAAATAATTCCAGCATTTTTTTTTAAATGCTGGATACAGGCCCAGTCTGTCGGAAGCAAAAATAGCCGCGTGTGCAGAGGAGGCAGTGCAAGCAATCAAGTTTCATTTCTTTTTTTCCTTTTCTGGAGGCTAAAAATATCTTTAAAAGCTCTGTGCAGCAAAGTCCTGGGCAGTAGGAAATGCATGCTGGTGTTGGCTGTCATACTGAATTTACTAGCTGAGCATCTTTTTTCTGTAGAATAGGACACCTGTCCTATTGTAAAAGGTAAAGGTATCCCCTGTGCAAGCACCGAGTCATGTCTGACCCTTGGGGTGACGCCCTCCAGCGTTTTCATGGCAGACTCAATACGGGGTGGTTTGCCAGTGCCTTCCCCAGTCATTACCATTTACCCCCCAGCAAGGAGGGTACTCATTTTACCGACATCGGAAGGATGGAAGGCTGAGTCAATCTTGAGCCGGCTGCTGGGATCAAACTCCCAGCCTCATGGACAGACAGTTTCAAACAGCATTTCTGCCGCTTACCACTCTGCGCCACAAAAGACTCTTGTCCTGTTGTACTATATGTGAACTCTGGGACACTGTGCTTCTTACATGTATGAATTTCTATGTGCATGCACTGTGTACGTGTGCCTGTGTTTTAGAGTTTTGTTCTGCATGATCCATTTAAGTGTTTCTCATCATGCTTCTCCCACTCACCCAGCCTCTACAGTAGCAGTTTGGGCTGCAGTTTATGACATCCTGAATATCTACATCCATGTCATAAAAAGAGAGAGAGAGCAGTGGTTTGTTGCTTCCACTACAAGGACATAATCCGAAAGCTACCTTCTCCCATACTTGATAATCCACTCGCAGTGCACTGTAGCATAGGAAAATCCAGTCGCAAGTTATTGTTACAGGGCACCGTAATGCATTAGCCAATGATGTCCAGAAGCAGCTACTAGTTTTATTACAGGGATGAATTGCTATGAATAGTTTCACAGGTCCAACTGCTTGGTTCTGCTGTCTTAGGAAAAACCTCCTGCTTGACTGTCCCTCTCTTGCCATCCCTCCAGATGTCCGTAGAGACACACACATAGAGGGAGAAATGTGTCAACGTTTGCTGTCTGCCTCCCACTGCATCACTTATTCTCACCATAGAGCCAGCTCTGTTATATCCTCAAGGTCCCATTCTGCTCCTACAGTCAGAAGCCTCAGTGCTATGCAGAGCTCTAGGAAAGCATTCTTCAGGAATCAGACTGGCTATTTCATTCATTCATTCATTCATTCATTCATTCATTCATCCATCCATCCATCCATTCATTCATTCATTCATTCATTCATTCATTCACACACCAAAAGAGAAAGAAGAGATGGGATTCCAGCTAGATCTCCCTACCAAAATGAAGAGGCCATGACACACATGAACACTTTTGAGCTCAGTCCCCAGCATCTCCAACCTAAAGGATCCTATGTTGAGAAAGACCTTGCTCTCTCTGCCTGAGACCTTGAAGACCTGCTGCCAGTCCAAGGAGACAATACAGGACAAGGCGGGCCAATGGCCACACTCAGAATAAGGCAGCTTGGAATGTCCATCACTTCTAGGTAGGATGCCAGTCTCCAGGTGGGGCCTGCAGTTTTCCCAGAATTACAACTCATCTGCACACAACAGAGATCATTTCCCCTGGGGGAAAACAGCTGCTTTGGAGGTGAACTTTATGGCATCACAACCCGGCTGAGACCACTTTCCTCCCCAAACCCCCTCTTCTAACCCAGTATCTCCAATTTCTCAATCTGGAGTTAGTAATCTTACTTCCAGGATTCACAAAACCTATCTGGAATGCTCTAAATTAAACACAGAGAACTGGGGGAAGACGCAGTGCAGCAACTCCGATGCTCAGCAGCACCAAAGATATGGTAATATGGGATCATTGTGGTCCAGTTCATGCACCACTATCATTTTTAAAGCAGTTTGTTTTTAAAAATACATGTGCATTTTAGTGAGAAATCTACCCCCATCCCCCTTTGTTCATGTCAATGCTGTGAAAAGTGATATTTCTGGCACGGGCTAGAGGCAGAATGCTCTATAAATACAAAGCCATTAAACCCCATGCAGCAGCAACCTAATCAGGGCCGCCTTTTAATTTCCTGACATGAGCTGGCCACTAACCCAATTACCCAGAATCCCTGGAGGAGTCCTCATCCTTCCCAGGAAGCACAAAGAGAAAGTGCAAGCATTTTGCATGGATGTCAGCAGAGCGTTCGCTGAAATCAAATATCTTTCAGAGAATACATGGAAGGAAAGCTGAGGAAGGGGGCAAGGGCGGTTGGAAAACGCTGGGGGAGGGGGTAGTTCCAGAATGGCTGTGCTCTGTTTGAAGACAGAAGAGAAAATTAAGGCAATTTTGGTTGTTCAGATGAATTATTTACTGTTTTAGTTCCTACGATCCTAGTTGGATCTGAGTGCTATCAAAGACAACTGGGTCTAGATTACTGCCTTGGCAATCCCCAGCTACGTGCTAAGAGCTCAGGGTGCCAGTTTTTTCTAGCAGTGCTCTTCCTCCTCTAACAGCAGGCAGTTATTAACCAGCAGAATATCTTCCTGGCATGGAGATGCATCTGCACTTGCCTAAATTCTGTTCATTAGGCAGGTATAAAAGACAGAGGAGGGTGGTCATCGGAAAGTGTGGACAATCATAATGGTGCCATTCTCTTCTCATAACAAAAGGCAAACGCTATACAAGGTTGAAAAGAGGAAGACACTTCTTTTAAACTATCATTCTTGCAGATGTGGTCCAGAATCCAAAAATGGAATAATATCTTACCATAATTTTGGGGAAATACTGGAAATCTACATTGTCTAATTTTGAAATCCAGAATTTATCACCACCTCTTTTTAAAAAAATTATAAAATCAGTAGGTGGCATATTGTCCTCCTTTCTCACAGAAACACTTCCTTTTATCACCAAAGCATGCAAGCAGAACATTCAGTCCTACAAACTCACATTCATATTACGTCTGAGTCTGACTACAACATTAAACATTAAAGAACCTGAGGATGTTCTGACATCAATTGGTATATAATACGATAAAAAGAGAAAACTGAATTTCTAGGAAGTTTTACATGTACTTCTTCAGAGCGTTAAAGTTCCACATGCTACACAGTTACCCCAATGAGAATTAGATATTCTATCAGGACCTCACAGATCACCCTGTTGACAAACTTTTACTTTTTGCCAAGGGAAAATATCACTAGGATAGTAAGAATGAAAAGCAAAGAAACAAGAGAATCTCATCTTGGTGTAGTGAGGAGTGCGTACTTCTAATCTGGCAAGCCGGGTTTGAGTCCATGCTCCCCCACATGCAGCCAGCTGGGTGACCTTGAGCTTGCCACAGCACTGATAAAGCTGTTCGAGCAGTAATATCAGGGCTTTCTCAGCCTCACCCCACAGGGTGTCTGTTGTGGGGAGAGGAAAGGGAAGGCGACTGCAAGCCACTTTGAGACTCCTTCGGGTAGAGAAAAGTGGCATATAAGAATCACTCTTCTTCAAAATGTGTGCCACCAGAGATTTCATATCCTTCAATATTTCACAGATGAAAATAGGAATTACCCCTGAACATGAATACCTATGTAGATCCAAAGGAGGAAATGACAGGAAGACTTGTAGGCAGAAACATATCAAGTGCAGCCAGACAAAAAAGAAAGAGACTGAATATTTGCAGTAGAGTATCTTTCCCAAAAAGAAGCAGTGCAGGATCGAAAGACGTGGAGACAGCTGAGCCACAGGATCGCCAAGAGTTGGACAGGACCGAATGGCTAACATCTTCTCAGCTGCTGCTTATCCCCGCCTCCTACCTTCTCTCATGCCCTGACCTTGACAAATTATGGTGCTCTGATATTCTGCTGATGAATATGGTTGAGACAGATCACATTGGGCAGGGAGGAAGCGAAGACTATGAGAAAATATACTGGGACAGAAATGTACTTATATTCCTACTCCATGATGCTTCCAACAATACTGTAGAAAGGGCTTGCATATATAATATAATAAATCCAAGCCAGGTCTTGGCAAGCCAGGAATGTTGCAAGTGAGAATGTTTTAGCTAATGGCAATATCTCCTTTGCTTTCAGCACTTTGTGTTCTGCATTCCTTGAAAAAGGCTCTTTTTATTTTTGCAGATTTCCCTGGGGTCATGCTATTATTCCCCAAGTTTGTACCTTCTTATCTTTCTGATCTTTGTCCTAAATATGAAATACTTCTAAAGACAACACAGTCTCCTCCTCCTCCCCCTCCCCCTCCAGCTCTTCACCACCTAATTCTGGTTCCCCCCCAAATTCTAGAAATGCAATACATGCTGACAAGGGGAGGGGGAGTCTTGCAGCACCTTACCAACTACCAAGTGGTTTCCTGAGCATGTTTGCCAGCTGACACTTCCATGGTAACCAGTCCCGCTTCATTAGATACGCAGAAGCCCTGACCCGCATAGCCCAGGCAAGCCTGATCCAGTCAGATCTTAGAAGTAGGGCTGACTCTAATATCTGGATAGGAGGGCCTCCAAGGATTTGAATGGAGTTCCTCCAAGGAATGCTATGGACCATGATACAGAGGCAGGCAATAACAAACCACCTCCAAACGTCCCTTGCCTGGCTGCCAGACAATCCTAGGATCTCCTGGCTACACTACACATGCCATACGATCAATAGAAATAGATTCATGAAGTGTGTTTTCAGCTGGAGATCCAATGAAGCAACTGGAAAGAGCACAGATGTTTCTGCCAGTGTTGTAAAGAAGCTCCTCCCTTATCAGTGATGGCGCTCAGAGGACCAAAGATGGGCAGGTCTTTAGGTTTGTGGGCAACATAAGAGCCTCACAGAGCCAGGGAGAGGGAATTTGTAGGCTCCCTCTCTCTACAAAGTGCAGTGAGGCTGCTCCTGGGGCAACAAACCACTGTATCCCCTTTCCATTTTGTTTACTACCCTTGTACACATATGTAGCCGTGCAGTTGCTTATGGGGCTGAAGGATCTGACAGGATCCTAAATTCTAATTCTAAATTCTTCTTTTAGAATTGCTGATGGTGGCTCTCCTAACTGAATTCCAGAAGACATGGACAATGTGTGGCTCAGGGAAAATGAAAAGAGTTCCCCTTTCAAAACAGAAAATGGCTGGCTACGTTTAGCCTTGGTGCAATGCCCAAAGTGTAGTGAACTGCAGCTGGACAGAGAAAGCAGGGGGAAAGTCCCACCTACTTCAAGAACAAAGCAATTTTATTTCAGCGCTATTGTTTGATCTACTGACATGGGTCCATGGGGTGCTATAAACACCCACCCAAAGAGGAAGGAAAGGCCAAAGTCCCCTGGCCCCCTTTATTTAGTTATCAAAAAACTACTCTAGAATTTCCTTCATGAACTCTCTTCTCTCTCTGCTTCCCCCGCCCTCCTAGTAATTTACTCATAGGTCCTTGCAAAACAGGTTCCCCCATGCAGCCCTCCTCAAAGAAAAGTCAATACCACAAAGCATCTCACACATTGCCACCTGCCTCTGTGCTTGCAAACTGCTCAAATTATCAAGGCGGCTAAGAAATTTTATTTGTTTGTTTATTTCTTGCCACTCCCCAAAGGCTCGTGGCAGGTTACAAATGTCAGCTAAAACCTAAAAATCCCATTAAAACCCCTGACATAAAATACAGCAATATCAACAGTATGCAATAAAAATACAGTGGAAATATCGTCCCATCCCTAACATCCCCAGCATTACCTTGGGGGGGAGGGGGGGAGAAGGGTGAGGGGGGAGCAGATGGAACTCACAAGCCACCACTCCTATAGGGGGGCCATGATCGTCCTTGCCGCCCAGCCTCAACCATAGACTTGGAGGAAGAGCTCCATTTTGCAGGCCCTGTGGAACGCTGAAAGCTCCTGCAGCTCCCCTGGGAGCTCATTCCATCAGGTCAGGGCCAGGACGGAATAGGCCCTGGCCCTGGTCAAGCCTAGGCGTGCTTCCCTGGGGATGGGAATGACCAACAAGTTAGAACCCGCAGAGCGCAAGGCCCTGCATGGGGAATAAGGTGTAGCAAGTTTCCTTTGCATTGGGCTACTTCAGAGGAAATGGACAAAACGATACTTTTCTGCACTGCTCTGTAAGGTCATAATTATAACAGACTGACCTCAGTCAGAGTATCATCAGAAATATGCAGAAATCAAGCAAAGTATTTACATTTAAAATGTGATCCCGCACATTATAGTTCCCAGTTGCACTTGACATTTCTTGACAGATAAAATGCTACTAAAATATGAAAGGACTGGATTACTCTATTCCCTCCTAACATGCATATGTTCCAGTACTGTCCAAGGTCAAATTCTCCTGGTCAAAGGATGGGACAAACTCTTTCCTTCTGAATGACTTTAGTTTCAGAATTATGAGCTATATAGTCTGTAAATCGGATAGTGGAATTATTCCTAGTCTGGGAAGACTGATTACATTTTTTAAACACCCTGTTTTAAAAAAAAACTCTGTATGCATATTGATAAAACATTACATCAGGTGTAGTGTTTAAGATTGTGGACTTCTAATCTGGCATGCCAGGGTCCATTCTGCACTCCCCCACATGCAGCCAGCTGGGTGACCTTGGGCTCGCCACGGCGCTGATAAAACTGTTCTGACTGAGCAGTGATATCAGCGCTCTCTCAGCCTCACCCACCCCACAGGGTGTCTGTTATGGGGAGAGGAAAGGGAAGGCGACTGTAAGCCGCTTTGAGCCTCCTTCGGGTAAAAAAAAGCGGCATATAAGAACCAACCCTTCTTCTTCTTCTAGATTCCAGGGTGAAAAGTACTCTGCCACATGGCAAGGATGAAAGTGTGCACATGTTTCTAGAAACTAGAGAATTCAGATTATTCCTAGCTCAATATTTTTTTTAACCCATTGGTACATAGAAGAAAAGTAGGTTTTTATATGCTGCCTTTTCTCTACCAAGAGGAGTCTAAAAGTGGCTTACAATCGTCTTCCCTTTCCTCTCCCTACAACAGACACTCTGTGAGGTGGGTGAGGCAGAGAGCCCTGATATCACTGATCGATCAGAACAGCTCTTAACAGGACTGTGACTAGCCCAAGGTCACTCAGCTGGCTGCATGTGGGGAAGTGGGGAATCAAATCCGGCTCACCAAATTAGAAGTCTGTGCTCCTAACCACTACCCCAAGCTGGCTCTCCTTTTGGGACAATAGTATCTTATGTCACAAAGGCAAATATGAATATCACTTTGTGATGATAAAGGTGATGGCCAACACAGAACTAGTATGATGCAACCTAAAATGGCCAGTGCAGACAGAAATATCAGACTTTTTATGTAGAGCTTTCCATTCACCTCATTCCTGGCCTCTTTCTTACGACAAAGAATGAGGATGTCAAAGCAACCAACTTGCAATAAGTCAGTGTTTGGTGGTGGGGAGGCGTAAATTCCAGTATGAAACCAATGCAATGAATTCGTATGCTCTCGGCCTACCCGGGGAGCAGCTCTTGGCTTTGCCTAGGTAGTTTTCCATGCTGTGTTCTATCCACATGTTGTAGTTTATCCCAGTGAGTTTCCACTCTGCAGTGTCACGACAGAAGAAACTGAGATGGCCCACTAGAGCACATGCATTCCCTTAGTTGCTCTCCATTGATCAGGGCTCTCTTAAGCAAAGTGGCCAGGATATCTGAGAAACCTATTGATTGCTTGCTCTGCTCCCTTCCTGCCTCTGTTTTTCATTCACTTTCTGCATTGCCATAACAAAACCCCCACTGCCGTGTGCATCACAGAGATAGTCTTTCATAGCCTTAAAGTATCCCTTTGGAGCCTGACTTTTTTCCCTTCAGTTCACCTGATGCATAAGCATCAACTGTCCTCATTTACCAAGGACAATCCCTATTCTCTGAGATGTCGCTGGTAAAGCACGATCCCTATTTTGCTTTTTGTGAGCTCTCGGGACATCTTTTTGAGTAGAAAGTTATGCAAATATTATAATTTGTTTTTCTTCCCTATCCTTTCCACCCTGCCCACCTTTACTGCAGACCTTGCTGGATCTGTTTGAGTTTCTCCTGTTCTATGGTGTCGGCCCCTATGGAATGGCAGACCGTCATTGGTCATTCTGTGAATAAATCTCACTCTCACTCCTCCATCTTCTGAACTTTACCTATAAAAATGTGTTTCGCCTTGTGAGACACAGCCTATTAAACATTAATTTCTTAAGGAAATTGTTATGTGCAGGTTATTAATGAGCCCTGCTTCAGAAACACATGCAGGAAAGACAATTGTAGTGTAAATGAATGTGCAACCCTCTAAACCAGGGGTAGTCGAACTGCAGCCCTCCAGATGTCATAGACTACAATTCCCGTCAGCCCCTGCCAGAATCTGCTGGCAGGGGCTCATGGGAATTGTAGTCCATGGACATTTGGAGGGCCGCAGTTTGACTACCCCTGCAGTCTAAGCCAATGGAGATCAGTGTTTCTGGCAAGCATAAATACCCAGATAAGGTGCAAGTAGTGTGCATAGGGAGTTTGTTTGTTTGTTTGTTTTGCTCTAACCTTCAGTGCGCAGGAAGAAGCATCTGTGCAGAACTGCACAGGCAGGAAGAAATCTAGCCTGAGTTTATATCACAGCCAAACCAATCGGATCTTTGCTGTCTCTACAAGTGTGTCACAAATTCCAGGTGATGCACCAGCAGTGGCACTCCTACCAGAGGCTAGGTCAGGTTCCGTGGCACTTCTCCCAAGATAGGCAAACTCAAATTCCTGGGTAAAAACTTGAAAGTTTCTTCAGGAGAGTACAAACAGTTACACAAGACAGAGCATAGCAGGGCCAGCCCATCCCATAGGCACTCTTAGGGGGTTGCCCAGGGCACTAGAGGTGGAGGGGGGGCATCAAACCAGCCCTGTTGCTGCTCCGCTCACCTGCAGTATTGGGGTCTGCTGCAGCAAGGCTTCTCCTTTCCCTCTTCCTCCACTGGAGGTGCAGGTAGGGTTGCCAATCTGCAGGTGGTGGCTGGAGAGTTTCTACTATTACAATTAAACTCCAGGCAACAGAGATCGTTTGGAGAAGTTGAATGCTTAGGAGGGTAGACTGTGAGGCATTGTAGACTTTGGAAGTCCCTCCTCTTCCCAAACCCTGCCCTCCCCAGGATCCACTCCCCCAACATCTCCAGCTATTTCTCAACAGGCAACTGGCAACCCTAGGGAAAGGGCCACTTCCTCCTTCCCTCCTCCCTCATTTGGGAGGGAAGAGCCATGGGCGGGCAGGGAGGCCCATTTCCAGTGCTTTTTCTGCCTCCCAATCTGCCCCAGTTAAGGCGCATGCAAGATTTTTCAAGGATGCCCAAAATCCTTGAGCTGGCCCTCAAGCTGGTGTTTCCTCTTGGATCCATGCCCTAAGGCCAAAGCCCATTTAGTCCTCTTTCAAGCAGCAGAAAATTGAAGAGCAAGAGAAAGAGAATGGAATGAGGAACTGCACTTCCTTCCATGGCCAGGTCTATCCAATATGTCTGTGCGAGTGGATGTGCATGCATACTCCTAGGAGAATGCGTGGAGATGGTAGGTGCCAGGGGGGATCTCCTTGCTCTCTTCCACAGATCCCTATTTTTACATAAGACTTGCCCGCTAGTTTTCTCCCCAGCATAATTAGGAGACACAGAAACCAATGGGCTGGAGGAATTGCTTTCTAATACATGGACTGAAAGCCTCATCTGCTTCAGCTGTGGCACCTCACCTGTGTTCTCGTTACATGGTGGTCTTCAGAGCCAGGTTAAAGGGAGTAGCATAATGAATAGTAGGCCAGTGTCAGCAGATGTGCATTATTTACTTTCTTATACAGTACAGAAAGAAGCCCTGGAGAACACCACTGGCCCAAATGCAGACATGGCATTTTTAGTTTCATGCTTTGCATTTTTGGCCATTGTTCTAATTTCTCAGCCTTTGGAGACAGAGTTCACACCTTGCAGACTTTGAAAGCAACAAGGAGAGGAAATTCACTGGGATGGCAAGAGATGGCTATGTGGTATGATGCAGTTTGAATATTAAGATTTTCAACTTAACAATTAATATGTAGTGATCCCTCCCAAAGAAAGATCTTCATTTGGATCTTCTGAAACTGACCTGGATATAGAACCAGAAAATGTGGAAGTGTGAACAATTCTTCACTGACTAGGTGATGAAGTAGATGAGCCAACAGAAATCACAGGAACCAGCAGTAGCAACCCCCTTATAAGTGAAAATCCCCAGTCGATTCTGCACTTTTGTGCAGAAAGTCAATTATAGATTTGTTCTTCAGAGGAACTGCTGACTCCTTGGAGACCAAACACTATAAAACTATTTTTTCTGCAATTTCCTAGATTTCATTGGGAGGAGGGGGGGGGGCAGCCATATTGATTAGATTCACATTGTTATTAAATTATTACTGCTATTCTTCTTGTTATTACTCTAGTAGTCTTTCTAACAGTAACAACAATTCTCAACTGTGGGGATAATTTTTGCAGCTTATTGTTAGCTAGAAGTTCTGGTGCATGCAAGGGTGCTCCCAAAATCAACAACTCCACCTCTCTGCCTCTCCCCAGTAATACCTCAGATGTGATGACAGCATGCCTGCTCTAATACATTGGCTGCCACTTGGGGGAAGGGGGAGGGTAGACATGGGCTGCAATCCAGTTCAGGATACAGTGTGGGGGGAGGGGAGCAGGGACAACACTCCGGATCAACAATGAAAATCAGGCATCCAGGTAAGAGGTATCTATTTACTAGACTAGGGAACTTTCTTCTGCCATTCTGGTACAAACCAGGGCACTGTACATTCAGTTGCAATGACTAGCACACAGAGCAGTTTAAAATGCAGATATCTTGAAGCAGAGATATGCATTCCGATATTTTCAAACCAAAATTATCTCAAAAATTTCATATTTTATTTTGGCTTGGAAATATCCAAAATAGAAGAGCTCCCAAATGTTTTGTGATTCCAAAATTCGCTCTCTACTGGTCTTATTAGAGGAAAGGGGAACTAGATTCCCTGAAATTTTGGTGCCAATTGATTAAACCACTCTGGAAAGCCAAATTAATTTCCCCATAGGAAATGATGGGCCAAAATTTCCCCCAAACCCAAAGGGACCCAAAATGATATCAACACTCTCCAAATTTTAGAAAAGGGATGATCATGTATCTTCTTAAACTGCAAACCCTATTCTGAAACCTAACAGCAAAATTTGCCTCGAATCAAAGGATCAAGACCTGGATCCTATCTTGTGGTTTGGTGATAAACTGGGGAAAGGGGAAAAAAGACTAAGAAATATAAAAGAATCTAAGGGCCCTGGGGGGATTCCAGGCTGTCTGCCCCTGGTCTGCAAAGGACAACACATCAGTAGATGACTGTTCCACCATCAAAGCAGGCTAGCATCTCTCACTAAATGTGTCATCAGTCTAATCTAAAGTAAGGTCATGGAGGGTCACAGGGCTGACCTCTCCAAGGTCAGGAGAGCTGCCACTGAGAAAGAAAGATTTAACCTCAGATAGGATCTGTCAATCAAAGGGCAAAGCAGGCTTTAGAATCCACAAGATGAACAGCACCAGTTCACAGCGCCTCAGAGGAAAAGCACTCTGTGCAGCTTCCAGTTCGCTTCTGGCTTTCACAGTGGCAGTCTGCCTGCTCTGGCTGGACTGCTCGGCAGTTTTTGTTTTCAGGGGATTAGATGGAGGCAGCTGTGCTTCCCAGAGTACATCGATGCAGAAAGTTACACGTGCTCCCTTCACTCCCCACCCATCCATTCCCTTCCTTCCAGTCTGGAGGAAACCTGCGGGAATGAAGCTCTGAAGCCAATCCATGAGAATGGGTTTAATTGACATCAAATTCTCAATGGCACACCTTGGATGGAAGAAAAGGGAGAAGAAGCAGGGGTAGTCAACCTGTGGTCCTCCAGATGTACTTGGACTACAATTCCATGAGCTGGCAATTGCTAGCAGGGGCTCATGGGAATTGTAGTCCATGTACATCTGGAGGACCACAGGTTGACTACACCTGAGCTAGAGCACAAGCCAAGCCCTGCTCAGACAACACAGAAGAGATCAATTGGTCGAGTGGGACAGGAGGCTGAGCGCCTGCCCAGGGAGAAAGGTTCTTTCCCACCAGACATTTATCTGACCACAGAACAATCAGACTAGGATCAAACTTCCTTTGCACTTGTGGCATGGCTAAGGCAATCGTCAACACTTCTGTGAACAAACCACACAATGTTCAGTGTACAGGTCTGGATCACCTTTTGTTGTGCGTGTGAGAATGCAGAACCTGTAGCGTATATTCTTTATAAAAGTGTTTATAAAATTAAATGTTCAGAATGCAGGGAAGGGAATCTGGGATTGTTTAATAAAACACCTTTTTAAAAAGCTGACTTTTGGGGAATGATGGGGTAGATGCCTTAAATAAAGCCAGTGACTGCAAGAAATAATGCTATTTCTTTTTCCTGTACAGAAATAATCTATGTGTAGGAAGAGGCCTGGTGTGGGGAAAAAGAGCTTTCCTGTGATCTGAGATGTTCAGAAGACTCAGCTTTTTAACATGCATCCCTGCAGTGAAGCATTTATGCATTTTTTCAGAATACAAGTTGCATGCCAGTTCCTGTAGGAGAAGAGTCTTGCATACAGCTGCCAAGAAAGAACTTTGGTTGCAGGGGAACTGGGCTACAAGAGCTCATCTACAATGCATATACCGTCTGGAGTTCTTCCTCCTCTGTGTACAAGCAGGGGGAACAAGGTCACAGTTCAGTAGTGACGCCCAGTATTACACTTTTGGGTTTCCCCTCTCAAATTAGTGTTTTGGCCAAATCCAGTGGCTTTAGCATTAACTTCTACACTGGCTTGTTATGTCTTGAACTCAAGAGAGTAAACGGTCATAAATGTACACTGCCAAGGCACTTTGCACAGAAAATTGTGAAGATATGCTGAACCGAATGAGCATGTGGTCCTTGGGAATCTTTCTAAGACTTGAATTTCCCAGCTTGACCAAAACATCATACCTGCCCAAAGAATCACAGGGTTCAACCTGGGCATGTCTCTTAGTGCAAATGGTGGGGAAACCATGGCTGATGATAATTCGTTTTGCCCACTTCATCATTTTTGTTTAAACTTGAAAGCGAATTGCACTTTAACATCAGATTGAGTGCCACTGTGCCATGCAAAACCCTTCTAGGACCTCTTCTTCCCCTTGAAGTATAATCTGGCCCTGGTCAAAAGTTTTGGGATTTTTAATCAGCTGTGGCCAAGTGACCAGAGGACATTGTCTGTCTCTCCTTACCTTCTTTCAGCATCCCCACTTTGAGGCATTTCATAAAGCGACATGCTTGACAGGACTTGCGCCTCCGTTTTGTGATTTCACACTCATTGGTAGCTGGACAGCTGTATTCAATGTTCCCTGCAAACACAAAGAACAGTAGTCACAAAGTCTTGCAACAAATAGAAGCAAGGACTGCCCCAGTGTGCTCAGAAGCCTACCTCTTGGATTCACAGAATACACCTGAAGCACTATCTACAAGCATGCTGTAGGCTTATTTACATTTTTGTCATGGAAATAAACAGAGCAACTGGGAAGCCCCATGAACTGCAACCAATGTGTTGGAACATCAAGTTGTAAACAAAAAAATATTTCTTATTTATTTATTTATGGCTGTATCCCACCAGGAAGCTCATGGTGGCCTACTCCCCTCCCTTTATTCTCACAACAGCTCCACCATACAAGTTAGGATGATGGATCATCTGAGATTTGGCTTCTGATCTCCTGCTGGGCTTCTGATCTCCCAGTCAGGTAGCCACTTGATCACAGACTTGTTGAGAAGCAGCAGATGGGGACGGGGAGTAATCAGAAGCCCAGCTGATTTCTCTTCTTTTCTCCCCACCCCTAGCCGTTGGCTTGGTCTGCAGAGTTAAAGGAGAGAAACATATCTACATTTCTCCTCTCCCTTTTGCAAGGGGGAGCTCAGAAGTATTGCTTCTGTCCACAGTTAGCTTGGAGGCAGTGAGGAGAGAAAAAAGCTCTTTCTACTACCCCTTTTGCTGTTTCAATGTGTAGCTAGTATACTGAGGGGGTGGGTTGAGAACCAAACTCTTCAATGATTCCCCTAATAAACTGAGAATTGGCTTCTGTCTATCAGGCACCAGTAAAATTTCTCAGCAGCTTTGAATTGCTCAGTTAATTTTTAAGTGTCAAAAAGGAAGTTCAGGTTAGCTGATGAAATTATGACTTACTTTATCTTAGTATCTAACCACTATAACTTGTTTTTTGAGTATGATAAGATGTGGGATCCACTGAGCTAGGATGAGAATTTGAATCTCCTTAGTTTCATAATTTTTGGTTATACCACAGTGGTTTGCAATGAAAACAAGATGGGAGTGTGCAAGCATCAAAAAGCTGCTCCTGGCCAGGAGGAAATGCCTCCAGCTTTAAAGACCAAGACAGGTAATTAATACATTAATTGATTTCTTTCAAGTTTCTCTGTCCTTCCCAGTCCCTAAGGCAAGCAGTGGGTGACATCACAGATATGCAGAAGACAGAGAGCACAGCCCAAACACCTACTTTAAAAGAACAAAAGGATGTAAGAACCTGCTTTAAAACAATCTGGTCTAGTTTAAATCTCATCACCCCCATACAAGGAAGTCTTCCAGGAGTTCTGTAACAGGAAGGCAATTATGTGGTAGTCAGAAATTGAACCCCTCTGCTTTAATACTACGATATTACCTCCCAATTATTACCTAAAATGCAAGTAAAGAAAGAGTCATGCTACGGAGAACCAACCTGAAGTTGGGAAAGCTGGAAGGTGCTTTCCCTTTGGTCCCCTGAGATGGCTTCTTTTGGTTTTTCTGGCTCTTGTGCAAGCTTTAATTACCATTTTAGGCTCAAATGCTAAAAGTTCATTCCTTCAAGATCTCCAAATTAATGCTATATTTGTTAAAAACCACTGAAAACTGAAACATGTAATGCCTGAAAATATGTGCAGATACTAAAATCCTCCCTAAACCTGGGCTGCCTTCCTTCCAGATCAGTTCTGTTTCCTTCCAGATCCATTGTTATTCCTGAAGGTCAGCAACCCAGCTGGCTGCATGGGAAGGAGGTCAGGAACCAACCCCACCTCTTGAGATCAGAGTCTACTACTCTCTAACCATTTCATCACACTGGATATTGGGGGGGGGGGGAGCCAGAACTCAGAAAGGTCACAGTGCAGGTGTATGTGCTAGCATCCATTGTATTCCTGTGTGAAACAGGCTTTGCCTCAAGTAAATACATAATGCATAAATAAGTGATCTGTGTAGTCTGGTGATCAGTTGGAATTCCAGGAGATCTCCAGCCCCTATTCAGAGGTCGGCAAACCTGATTTTGGGTCAGGAAACTGACGCAGAGAAAGGGTTAACCTCTCCCTCTCCTTTCTTCAAGCTGTAGCCCTGATTCGGATCCCCATATGTCTGCCATTTAAAAAGAGCCACTGGGAGCTCCTTGCAGGTATCCAGTTTTGCTTTAAGATACTGGCCTACAGACTGGGAAATCTCTGCTTTCGAGCTCTACAGTGCCAGGTACTCAGGAAACTGCCTGAGGCAAGCTCTATGACATTGCCAATACTGGGATGATAATACTGATTTCCTTTACAAGTCTGTTGTAAGCCCTAAAGGAAAACAATGTGTATTATTTATGTATACTTTAAAAACTTCACAAGCAATATAGAAACACTAAGTATTGTTGTTTTGAATAGAACACATTCCAAATGCCAGAGTCAGAGCCAGTTTGCTGAGGTTAATCTGGTGAGTGAAGTTTGATTCCCCACTTCTCCACGTGCAGTCAGCTGTGTGATCTTGGGCTATTCACAGTCCTGATAGTGCTGTTCTCATAGATCAGTCCTGTCAGAGATCTCTCAGCCCCACCAACCTCACAGGATGTCTGATATGGGGAGAGGAAGGAAAAGTGATTATAAACTGCTTTGACACTCCTTTGGACAGTTTAAAGTGAGGTATAAAACCAATTCTTCTTCAAATGCCACCCAAATGCATCTGTTTTATTTATTATTTAAATGTATATCCCACGTTTTTGAAAACTTTCAGTGGGCATATGCAGAGGAATGGATTGCCAAGGAATAGAGCATCTGTCTGATGGCAACAGAAGATTACACGGAGCAGCTGCAGTTTCCGTAATAGACCTCAAGGCTGCTTCTTGTGTGACTTTTTAAAAGATGCATGCACACTCCTGAGAGTCACACTAAAGTCTAAAGTTAAATGATGTCTACCATTTAATACTTACTTAGCACCAGCAGAGTGTTAAGATACTGCCTGGAACTGTCACATGATCCAGCCTTCCCAGAGCCAGGTGGACACACACCTGCTGTTTAGACTCAGATGTGCAATGATAAAGTAAATGCACCTAACAGATAACCGAGAGCTCCTCATTTGAATTGCAGCCATGGGCCAATTCCCCTTTGGGGAATTCAACCTGTTCCAGGACATGGAGGGTTACAAAAGTGCATCAATATAGCAGAAGCAGACAAAGCAAGTCCACCTTCCTGGCGGGGGTCAGGACAGATACCTTTTTAAAAAGACTTTGGGGGAAGGGATTAGCAGTGCAATTCTAAGCAAAGTTACACCCTTCTGAGCTAACTGTCAGTCAATGAGCTTGGAAGGTACAATTCTGTTTAGATGTAAGCTGTCAATATTCAACAGAATGCAGAAATCTCTCATTGAAAGATCTGATAGAAGCCTTTCTACTACACACACGTGAACATTTAAAAATGTAATACGTATTTTTTCTAAAACACCCCCTAGCCAGATGTTGCTTGCTAAGGTAGGTAAAACCTTTGGTTAGGTTACCAACAGGACTGGAACAGCAGCATCTATGTGTTGTTAGAGTTCGAGGTCATCTCTCTGTTTCTTTTTACCATTAAATCACGGCTGACTCCTTGTCGGGAACCCGCTTGCTAACTGAAAAACAGGGTGCCCCTTTGAAGAAAACGTCACGCCAGGCCTGGTGAACGATACAACAGGAACAAGCTTTATTTCAGCAACGTGGAGTCCGCTGGTATGGAGTAAGAGCTTCCACCGAACTCCAGGTGGAAGCTCCCTTTTATACAAAACCCACCTCCTTAGGCTGTATTGCCCCACCCAGTACTTGCGGAGGGAACATGCTGATACAATCATGACTCATGCACATATGCGAGGTTTTCCGGGGTTCCTGATGGCCCATTTTCCTGGAACAAAGGGCCATCTCCGGGCCCTTGTCAAAAGGTGGAGGGGGACATTGAGGTTCTTTAGCGGCCATTGCCACCTCAACGATCGGGTGGGGCGCCCAGCTGCCGGCTTGCCTATGATCACCATGCCCTACCTCCGTGATCGCGGGCGCCTCTGATGGCGGGGTTCGGTCCCGTTCCCAAACCACCAAGGACCGAACCACGACATTCTGCCCCCCCAAAGGTCCATTCTCCAACCCCCCGGGGCGGCCAGGATACCGCTTGTGGAAACGTTCAGTGAGTCGGGGCGCAAGGACGTCCGCTGCCCAGACCCATTCCCGGTCCCCCAAAGCGAAGTCCTTCCATTCCACGAGGTACTGCAACTTCCCCCTGTGGAGTCTAGAGTCCAGGATATCCGCCACCTCGTGGTGCTCCCCCCCCGGCAGGACCTCGGGCGCTGGCGGGGAAAACACGGGGTGCCAAACGTCACCGTCCGGAGTTTTTTTTAGAAGGCTCACGTGAAAGACGGGATGGATGTGCCGGAGGTTCTTGGGGAGCTTGAGCTTGACCGAAACTTCGTTGATCGGGGCCAAGACCTCGAAAGGCCCCAAAAACCGAGGGCCTAGCTTCTTGCTGGGCAAATTCAACCGTAGGTTCCGGGTGGAAAGGTAAACTCGATCCCCCGGTCGGATCTCCTCAGCTGGTCGTCTCTTCCGGTCGGCGTCCTCTTTCTGCGCTGCCTTGACTTTGTGGAGCTGCTCCTGCAGCGACTTCCAGCAGCTCCCGGCACGCTTCCCCCACTCGCGAAGGTCGGCCGATTCCCGGGCGGGGACCTCTCCAAGCTCCGGGAAGTGTCTCAGGTCTGTCCCGTAGACGACGGCAAAAGGCGACATCTCCGTGCTGCTGTGGTCTGCGTTGTTGTACGCGAACTCGGCCAGGGGGAGCAGGGGCACCCAGGTGTCTTGATGATAGGAACCGAAACACCGCAAGTACTGCTCCAGTACTTGATTAACCCGCTCGGTCTGCCCGTCCGTCTGGGGGTGGTAAGCGGAGCTCAGCCCTTGCTCGATGTCTAACAGGCGCAGGAAAGCTTGCCAAAACCGGGACACGAATTGTGAGCCCCGATCGGAAATCACCTTGTCCGGCAGCCCGTGCAGTCGGAACACGTGATCCAGGAACATCCGAGCCAACTGTGAAGCACTGGGGACACTGGCGCAAGGAATGAAATGGGCCTGTTTGGAAAATAGATCTACCACCACCCAGATCACCGTTTTCCCCTTGCTGGGAGGCAAGTCTGTTATAAAGTCCATGGAGATCACTGACCACGGCCGGGTCGGGACCTCGAGCGGGTGCAGCAGACCTTTCGGCTTGCCAACCCCCGGCTTGCAGGTCAGGCAGACAGGACAACCACTGACGTAAGCTTTTGTGTCCCGCCGCAGACTGGGCCACCAAAACCGCCGCCGGGCCAACTTCCAGGATTTTACGAAACCGAAGTGCCCGGCGGTCTTAGCATCGTGGCAGAGGCTGAGGGCTTCCCGTCGTAGCCCTTCCGGGACGTAGACAGCCTCCCCCCTCCGCCAGAGACCGGAGTCCAAAATCAAAGAGTCCCGGAGCTCAGCCAGCTCCTCGTCTGCCCCATGGGCTGCCACTAGGCGGTCTCGGAGCGGGGCGGTCGCCGGGTCGGGCTCCCATTCCTCCCTGGCCCGCCGCCTAGTGACGACCCCCCGTCCCAGCTGCTCCTCGCCAAACACGGACCTGGTGCAGGGAGCGTACCCCTCCCCATAATGCGGCAGACGGGAGAGGGCGTCCGCGAGGAAATTCTCTTTGCCGGGGATGTGACCAAGCTTGAAATTGTACCGCGAAAAGAACTCCGCCCACCTCATCTGCTTGGCGTTCAGGGATCGCGGTTGCCGGAGCGCCTCCAGATTCTTGTGATCTGTCCAGACCTCGAACGGCTCCTCTGTTTCCTCCAGCCAATGCCGCCATTCGGTGAGGGCGAACTTAATCGCAAACGCCTCCTTCTCCCAGGTAGACCAGTTCCGCTCCGTTTCGGCGAATTTTCGTGAGAGGTAGGCCGCCGGCCTCAGCTGTCCCGCCTTGTCTCGCTGCAGGAGAACCGCCCCGGCTGCTGCGTCGCTGGCGTCGACTTGTACCACCATCGGCTGGGTTGGGTCGACGTGCAGTAGCGTGGGCTCAGACGCGAAAGCTTGCTTGAGGGCCAGGAACGCTGCCTCCGATTTCTCATTCCAGCCGAGCGCTGCGCTGGGCCGCGTGGCGCGAGGACCTCTCCCCTTGGTACCTAGCAAGTCCGTGAGGGGAGCCACTACGGAGGAGTATCTGGGGATGAAGCCTCTAAAAAAGTTAGCAAACCCCAGGAAGCTTTGTAGCTGTTTCCGGGTGCGGGGCCTTTCCCAGGCCAGCACCGCCTGCACCTTCTCGGGGTCCATAGCTATGCCCTGGGCTGAGATGCGGTAGCCCAAATAGTCCAGGGAGGGACGGTGGAATTCGCACTTAGCCAGCTTCACGTATAGGTGGTTTGCCAGCAGGCGCTTTAACACCTCCCTCACCAGGGTCACGTGCTCTTGGGGATCTTGGCTGTAGATCAGGACGTCATCCAAATAAACCACCACCCCCTGAAACAGAAGGTCCTGCAACACCTCATTAATTAGACTCATGAAAACCCCAGGTGCCCCGCTTAAGCCGAACGGCATCACTTTAAATTCGAATTGTCCCAATTGACAGTTAAACGCTGTTTTCCACTCATCCCCCTCCCGGATGCGTACCCGGTAGTACGCCTCCCTTAGGTCCAGTTTAGTGAACAGAGTCCCTTTGCCCAGCCGGGCCAGCAAATCCGGGATCAGCGGGAGGGGGTAAGCGTTCCCCGCTGCGATGGCGTTGAGGCCCCGGTAGTCCTGGCACAGCCGTCGGGACCCATCCTTTTTCCGGACGAACAAGACTGGAGCTCCCATGGGACTGGAAGCGGGCCGGATGAAACCTCGGGCCAGATTTTTATCCAAAAACTCCCGGAAGTCCTTGAGCTCACCCTCACTCATCTTGTAGATGCGCCCTTTGGGTAGTACCGCCCCCTCTGGGATGTTGATAGCGCAGTCCGTGCGGCGGTGTGGGGGTAGCTCGTCCGCTTCCCGCTCGCTGAAAACGGCTGCGAGGTCTCGGTACTCTGGCGGGACCTCGGGCTCTGGTTTCTCCTGCTGCGCCGCCGCCGCTCCCCTGGGACGCGCCGCCGTCCTCTTGTGGCTGGAATTCTCGTGGGGGACCCGATGCCGTGCACCCACCGTCAAGTCGAACTTCAGGGTCCCCGCCCGCCAGTCCACCACGGGGTTGTGTTCCTTCAGCCAATCCAGGCCCAACACCGCCCGATATCCCGCTACGGGGACCTGGATCAGCCACCGCAGCTCTTGGTGGTCCCCTATGTGGATGGCGATAGGACCCACCTCTTCCCCGAAAGGTCCCCCCTGAATCGGGCTGCCGTCCATCTGGACGAAGACCAGGGGAACCTTCCGAATGCGCTTCGGTAGCCCCAAAGCCCGGGCTATCTGGGGGTGGACCATGCTGTGGTCGCATCCAGAGTCCAAAAGAGCCTCCCCCACCCAACTTAGTCCGTTCTCCGGGTTCCGGAGCTCTAAAATTACCACGTTCGGAGGTCGCGCCTCATGCTGCAGGGGTTTTCCCTCGCACCGCGGGACCTGCTGCCCGGCGCCGTCTACAGCAGGTCCTGGCCGTTTCCCGTCGCCTGGGCGCTTCCCGGTTCGTTGCGGAGGTCCTCCGCCCGGCGTGCCTGCTGGGGGCGTGTCGCACCTCCCCCCTGGGAGAGCCCGCGGTCCTCCCCCCCTTGCCGTTGGCACGCTGCTGCGAAATGTCCTGACCCCCCGCATTTCAGGCACAGACCTTCCCGGCGTCTCCTTTCCCGCTCGGGGTTCGGGGGTCGTTTGGGGCGAGAGTTGTCGGGGCCCGGTCTCGGCGCCTCGGCTGACCCGCCTCTGGCCTCCCGGGGGGGGTGCGGCGGCCCAACCCAGGCTGGCTTCCAGCTTGGCGACCACAAAACACCACCCCTCCAGTGTAGACAGATCTTCTTCCGTCCCCTTGATCACGGCCCATTCCCTGAGCTTCGGGTTAAGGCCCTCCCGGAAGTACTCGATTTGGGTCTCCTCGTTCCAGGAGAACACCTTGCCTGCTTCCCTCCGGAAAATGTCTATATAGTCCATAACCCCCCTAGTACCCTGTCGAAGTCCCTTGATCCGACTCTTTGCCTTGTCCTCAGCCTGGGGGTCCTGGAATCGTCGGCGGAGCGCGACCACGAAGTCCTGCAGGCCCCGAGTTGCCGGGTCGCCGCGCTCGGCCAACCCTAGGTACCACTGACCCGCCTTGCCCTGGAGACACGATGCCACCCCCCAGACCAAGTCCTCGGAGTCCTCATACCGGTCTCCATACCTCCGGGCATGCGTCAGCGCGTGGAGGAGGAACTGCGGGAGGTCGTCCGGCGTCCCGTCGAAACGCGCCTTAAGCTCTGGGGGGGAACGTTTTGGAGAGTAGTCCGACCCCCTCCGGATCCGGGATTCTCGGCGTCCGCCGTCTCGTCCTGCTCCGCTCCACCGGCTACCAACTTGCCCAACGACGCCGTGCCGCTCCCTGCCTTGCACGTCGCTCCTGCGTTGGTCCGGCTCTCGCCGCCCCGTCGGCTCACCCGCTCCCCCGAGATCCTCTGCTATCTCGCCTCTCCGCTGGCCGTCTCGCCTACTCGGGACTGAAAACTGCTCCGGGTCGGGGTCTGGGGCCCGCTCACCAGTACCGGGCTCGTCCTCGTCGCTGGAGACGTCCTCACTCGACGCGATCCCCTCCGCCGTTGTATTACCAGTCCCCCCGGGCCCGGCCCGAGCTTGCTCACGGGCTTCAGCTGCCTGCAAGCGCCTGGCCAAGTCCGCCATGGCCCGCCGCAGGTCCTCTAGGGATTCCTCAGGTCCTACCGGGCGAAGCGCCTGCCTCAGCTGGGTGTCCCAGGTTGGGGCCAACCCCCCAGACCTCGGCGCGCTCCCCGCCGTGCTTGGGAAACCCATGGCCCGGCGCCTTCCCTTGGCCGCCGCTGCCGAGGGTCTCGGGGTCCCGGACAGCTGCTCCTGGCCCCCCGATTTTCGGAGGAAATCTCCCGGGGACATTAAACTCATGTTCCCGGGGTTCGTGGGGGTCGAGACCGCCCCGTTGCTTGAAAACGCCATCTCTGGATCCGTCCCGATAAGCGCTCGGATGCGATGCCGACACTGGAGTTCGGTGGAAGCTCTTACGATGTCGGGAACCCGCTTGCTAACTGAAAAACAGGGTGCCCCTTTGAAGAAAACGTCACGCCAGGCCTGGTGAACGATACAACAGGAACAAGCTTTATTTCAGCAACGTGGAGTCCGCTGGTATGGAGTAAGAGCTTCCACCGAACTCCAGGTGGAAGCTCCCTTTTATACAAAACCCACCTCCTTAGGCTGTATTGCCCCACCCAGTACTTGCGGAGGGAACATGCTGATACAATCATGACTCATGCACATATGCGAGGTTTTCCGGGGTTCCTGATGGCCCATTTTCCTGGAACAAAGGGCCATCTCCGGGCCCTTGTCAAAAGGTGGAGGGGGACATTGAGGTTCTTTAGCGGCCATTGCCACCTCAACGATCGGGTGGGGCGCCCAGCTGCCGGCTTGCCTATGATCACCATGCCCTACCTCCGTGATCGCGGGCGCCTCTGATGGCGGGGTTCGGTCCCGTTCCCAAGCCACCAAGGACCGAACCACGACACTCCTGGGGTTTTGAAGGCAAGAGGCATTCAGAGGTGGTTTGCCATTGCCTGGGTCCACGTCACAACTCTGGTATTCCCATCCAAATACTGACCCTGCTTAGCTTCCAAGATCTGACGAGATGAAGCTAGTCTTGGCTATCCACATAGGGGGATTGTCTTCACAGGCAGGAGGTGTGCTAGGGAGTTCTCAGAGCCACTCTTGGCACTGGGAGCAGACTGGGAAGCTAAAATGACCAGGGTGAAAAAGCCAAGCTGAGGGGGTCCCTGCATCACCACACGCCATGCCGGAAGGAGCCTCTCAGCTCAAGCCCAGCAGCACCAGGTTGCAAGAGGGGGCACCAGGTGAGCTGGCACCAATCCTTGTTCCTGCTGAAAGGTATGAGTCAAGTGGCCCTGTGCCTCCAGACTGTACCCTTCTTGTGACAAGAACACATACACAACATGGTCTCTGCCCAGGGAGCCACAAGCTACATTGGACAAATAAGGAAGGGGAGGGAAAGTTGGCCAGGAACTTGTGAGGAGTCAGGTGGAAGAAGAAGCAAGGTCAGGAGAAGTTCCATCACAAAAATAATTCTGACATTGTGTGTTAACATGAACTGAAGGTACCACATAATACATTAGTGACTCTGTTTTAAGTGCAGATTGGGGGAAAGCTTGAATTGACCTGGCACTAGCAAGAGCCAAACTGGAGCGGGTCTTGCCAAGAGGCTGAATTCCAGCTAGGGATGCCAGTCCCCAGAAGAACTGGGGGATCTCCCAGAATTATAGGTCAACTCTGGCTAAAAGATTTGAGTGCCCTTGGGACAAAATGGCTGCTTTGGGAAGTGGACTCCGTGGTATTCTACAACACTCCCTGCCCCAAACCCCACCCACTCCTGGATCCATCCCCAAAGTCTCCAGGTATTCCCCACCCAGAGCTGGCAACCCTGATTCCAGCACTTCCCACTAGGAGACAGAGGAGCCCTCAAAACATGTGCTTTCTGTCTAGCTCCTTTTTATCCCACCCTCCTCCGCTCAGGGTGGCACGAATGGTTCTCTTCTCCCCACGTTTACCCCCTGCAATAGCCCTGTGAGGCAGATTAGGCCAAGAAAGACTGGCTGGTCCAAAAAAATCAGAGTCCAGTAACACTCAAAAGCTCACACCTTGAATAAATCTTTGTTGGTCTTAAAGGTGCTACTGGACTCTGATTTTATTGTGCTACTTCAGACCAACACGGCTGCTCATTTGAATCTGGCTGGTCCAAAGTCACACAGCAAGTTTCATGGAAAAGTGAAGACTTAAGCCTGGAGTCTTCCCTAGCCTAGAGCCACAGCTCTCGTACACACTCACTTTCATATCCCTCTGGGTACAAGGATGTTGCCTTTTAAAAAGCCACCCTTGTCTTTAAAAGAAAAGGAGATCACAGTGGTCTAGGTAGGAGATTTGGACTTGAATGTGGGTTAACCATTAGCGTCCAAAAGCTTACTAGAATGCCTTGAACAAATGACTCTATCCAGGATGGCCAACTTGCACACTGCAGAGCACATAGGTTGGATCAGGGGCCTTGACCCTGAATGACGGTGAGATGCAGATTCCTCTCATTTCCCACATTTGCAGAGCCCAATCCAGATAAGGAGCACAGTACACAAGGGGCTTCAGACTCCCTGCTACCCGTGCTATTTTCTCCCTATACCTGGTGGCTTAAAGTCAACATGTGACATCATTATGGTCTGCTCTTCCAGTCACTCTGCCATGCTGGCTGCTGCTGGAAGGGGCTGAGTTGGCACTCCCTGCAAGACACCCCCCCCCTCCATTAGACCCTCATCGCCAATGGGGCAGTTATCTTTCTTCACTGCCCTTTGGAATGAACGCAGCACCCCCCCACCCCACCCCCCCACGTGCTCTGATTCGAGACACCGGCAGTGTGCAGAAGCTCAGAGAGCCATACCAGCTGCTTCCATCCAGTAGACACCCTGGCACTGCACAACACCTGAATTTCAATAGCCGGGGAAGTATCAAATATCTCTAAAAGCTGGAAATTGAAATTGAAGCTTGATCTCTAGTTAATAAATGAACTGCAACTGCAGGGCATGTTCATCCTGCCAGCCAGATAACAAGGATCCCTCCCTTCTGAGTGGTGCATTCACAAGGCATGGGGTGTGTGTAAAATGACAGTATATTTGTTTATAAAGCTTCCTGCCTTTTTAGTTTTGATTCCTCACTTTCAAGGACTCAAATGCTAGGATGAAAAATCCATTGACCAGAGTGTTTCTGCAGATACAGAAGGATTTCTGTCCAGGGAGCAAAACCTCCTCACCTCTCTACTATACTGCAGCCCAAAATACCTCTCTTTGTGCTGTTTATGGGCAAATCCCCTGCATTTGAGGCAGCAAGAGATGGAAAGAGGTGAGAAAATCCCACCCTGCAGTCAGAGATCTCTTCATCCACAGAAACATTCTGCTGGAACCCAACAATGGTTTCAGACAACCTCAGATTTTAAAAAATCAGGTACAAATAATCAACCAGTGACATGATCTGATTTGCACATTGTTCTATTATCTTTTGCATCAAGTCACATTTGCTCCACAAGGATAATCAAACCCTGAGTAAAACAAACACTGTCATGAAGCATAACAAAAATAGAGTCCAGTAGCACCTTTAAGACCATCAAAGATTTATTTAAGGCGTGAGCTTTCAAACACTCCTGGTTTAAAGGTGTAGTCACTCAGGAAGGAATTGAGAACTATCCAGACTTCTAAAATCCTAATGCATCAGTTACTGGATGCCCCATTGTGTTGATTGTACTGTCTCACTGTGTGCAATCTGTCCTGATTCCCTGTGAGAAAGGCACACTATAAATATTGTAAATAAATAAATACAAGAGAGCAAAGGCAACATGACCAGATAGCATGGCATCTTGTGCTGCTGCATGATAGCGAGGGCAAAAACAACGCAATGGGTGCCAAGTAACCTTCATCTGCAAGGATGTCAAATTCAAGGACAAAGCATATAGAAAAAAAATGACCCAGTGCACCTCCATCAAGCAAGCAGCACTGCAAGATGGGCTACAGTCTTCAGAACTTCAGTGAAGTTCTCTGCTTGTGTTTGGGGTTTGCTTGTTTTTTCCTCCCCCCCCCCATCTCTCAATTTTGTTTATGGGTCCTGAGGCTGGCTGCCAGCAGAGCTGAGCCACTCACACAGCCTTGCAATTCCTGTAAGTGCCCTGTGATAAAGTGATGAGATTAACTCATCGGGATTCCAGCAGCCTTCCACCGGCTGGCAATCATGCTGCCGCTTGAGTCAACATGGACGAGAGGGGATCTGGCAGAGAGGGCTTGAAGAGCTCTGGGGCATCTCCCACAGCCAGAGGAAGGAGCTGCGCATGTCAATGAGCACCTGCAGCTGCATCCATGCATGCATGCATTCACATTCAGCCAAGTGCATGAAAATAAGCTTTGACATGGTATGCGTATTAAGTAGTCCCACTGGATTATGCAAGATGGAGCAAAATTATTGCTTCAATGAGTCTGCTGGGAGACTGAGCCAGGAGCCATGTGATTTGAGGCTGGGACGTAACCTAGAAAGTTATCCAAGACTATAAGCACAGAAGAGAACTGCAACATCAGCTCTAGAAACTGGCAAGCAGTATGAGACTGGAGCAAATAAGAAGAGGAAGAGATTGTTTTTATACCCCGCTTTTCACTGCCCAAAGGAGTCTCAGAGTGGCTTACAATCGCCCTCTCTTCCTCTCCCCACAACAGACACCCAAAGAAGTAAATGAGGCCGAGAGAGCTCTGAGAGAACTGTAACTGGCCAAGGTCACCCAGCTGGCTGCATGTGGAGGAGTGGGGAATCAAACCTGGTTCTCCAGATTAGAGACCATCGCTCATAACCATTACCCCAAGCTGGCTCCTTGGTCTTTTGTCAGATCAGCAAAGTGGAACTCCTGCCTGCTTCTCTGGCCCCAGAGCGCAGGGACCTGGGGTTCAAATGGAAACTCTGGGGATGTCCAGCACTGACCTTTTAAACAAGCTCCCCACCACTCCTGACGGCAGCTTGTTGCATGTAACCAAGCGCTATGGATGCATTCCTTTTATATCAGAAGCCAAGCCTATGGATTTAATTACTGGTGCTGTGAGGCTGCTGTTTGGGAATGTGCTGTCTTTTAGTAATTTTGAGTTGACAGTTCTTGATGCCTGCTATTGTTAGCCAGCTTGAGCACTTGGGTAGGTACAAGAGATGTGCACACAGTTTAAATAGACCCATGAGCCATCCACAAGAACTGCTCAGTCTACATGTCTTGGGGTATGTTACAGTCATTCACCATTGTGCAGTCTGTCACTGAATGGCATCTACACTTTAATCTTATTCTGTTAGGAACTGTAAAGGTGCATCTCATGTAAGAGGCTTCCTATCAATCACATCTGTGATCTGCTTTCCCAGGTTAGTGCTCCAATTCATGGCGGAAAGCGAGGGGGGTGTATAAAAGCTGGTACTTCTGTAAAGAGTTACAAATCTTCCTGAAATTAATATTTCAATGCCAAAGACTTTCTTCTTGGGTTAAGAAAAAACTAAAGTGATTTTGCACAAATACGTCCATTTATCATAAACAACTGAACCCTTTTTTCCTGCTAAATAAATCCAACTTTTCATGAGGCTGTTTTTGAACGTCTACAAACTTCATGACCTCCTCTTCCTCCCCCTCCTTTTACAAGAGCAACTAATATTTTTGAGAGTCTTTTGAGTGTTGGTTTTTACTAGCATTCAAACTTCGTAACATACCCAGTCTCACAAATGCATGGGTGCAGTTGTCTAAATGCAACAAGCATTGTGCAGGGCGCTGGAGTAGATGTCCTGTATGGCCTCTTCAAACTCTATGATCCTTTAAAAGCAGGCTTCAATAGTGAAGGAGAAATAGCCAGAAAGCAGCACAGAGCTGTAACCACTGCTCAGAATAAGTGCATCTCTTTGATTAACTGCATGATTTCTCATGAGAAAACCAGCAAGGGCAGCTCAGAGACAGTTCACAGGACAAGGTGCGGACTGTTCCTCTCCTCGCCCAAATTCAGCAGGGTACTGCATGAAAAACTGCTGGTGCAGACGCTGCCTAAGAACCTCCTTGTGTCTCCAAGGCAGGCTTTTTGAACTTGTAAATATAGTTAATGCACCATGCAATGTGGGTAACGGCTGTTTTAACTTGAATGATGGTCCCTACAAACGTGGCGATTTAATTTAGATGGCTTGGTGGATGCACACTTTGCTGTTCCCATGAACAGGTGCAGCGCTTAAGAGATGCAGCGATCCATCGCAAGCACAGAGCAGCAGTAGCACCCAAGCTCCCCTCCTCGGTGGTTGGGCACCTCCAGTGGGAGGACCTTTAGGCACGTGAAAAAGGCTAACCGGCAGATAGCAGGTCGAATGCCATTGTCGTGCAGACAGGTCAAATGAAAACCATTTCCCACAAAACTTATTTAGGGGCATTGACTGAATCCAAGTCGACTCCTTGGAAGAGGTTCTTACAGCGCAATCCTAAAAACTTCCAACTAGTCCTGAGACGAGAAGCTTTGTAGGGTCAGGACTGAGCAAAGGCTGCTGGACAACCACTAGCTAGGCTCAAGGAGCACGTCTAAAAAGATTTTGGATACTGCAGCAAGCGCCATCAGATCGTGGATGGCCCAAATATACTGTAGCTGTAAGAGGTGAGCAAAAGAGGGATCTTTTGCAACTGCAGAACTATTGCATTGCTAAAAGTCCAGGTGTCATGAAGAAGACAATCCATGCAGTGTGTCCCATCAGCTCTCCATGATGGGAAAATTAGTTTCAAAGAATAAACGTTTTATGCAGAACAACACATAAGTGTCATTTGCACAAGGTTCTATTTGAAGTCCTACATCTCTTCTCTTCTTACTGAGTATACTTTCTTTGTATTCCATTGATTTAATACCAGTCTTGGAAGCACTGGAGCAGTAGCTCCACTATTAGTAAAACTCTACACTGACAAATACATTGCTAAGTGTTCCTCCCACCCCCAGAAAATATAGCAGGAGAAAAACAGCCAGGAAGAAGCACGAGGGGGTTGGGGGGGGGGGGTTGGGTATGAGGATGCTGATTTGCATATCATAAAGAAACCCAATAAAAATCCACAAAATTAAATAGCATAATCATGCTCTCTAGAGGCTACGCAGGACTTTCTCCTGCAATGCTTGTTATGGTGTGTTTTTTTATTTAACATCCTAAACAGCAAAGAATAATTAAAACTAAGTGAACACGTGTGAGTTAAAGTACAAGCCTTCTTCATTCACTTCAAAGGAGTCAAGGAGGCTTTGGAGTCAATTCAATCTGCCTGCTTTTTCAGAGTAATACTCTTGGTCTTTTCTGTTTGCACAACTGTGCAGCCAGAAAACACCTACTATGTGTGCGTATTGAAGTTTGCATGCCAGTAACGTTTAGGCGGATAAGTCTTCATATGGGTGTGCCCTGGAAAAATGTATTGATTGGAAAACTGGTTAGTTAAATTTAGATTGCCAGTGTGAGTCTCATTTTGTGAGAAAAGAGAATTAGAAAAATTTGAAACACATTCAATGAATATTGATTAGCTATAATAAGTTGTATTGTAGTAACAGTGGAATAGTTGTTCTAGTAGCATTCACACAATGGTTTCAAATTCCCTGACGCTTTTAGTAGGCAGAATGCACAGTGTACAATCCTTACTTCATTCATTTTGAAAGCTATTCTAAGACTTAGGTCATTTTTCCTCCCATGTTACACAAGGGAAACTGAGCATGTCAGATAATGATCTGCTCAAGGCCTTCGAAGTAAGTCTAGAGTATTTAAGCTTACCTATCTTAGATCTAAGCCCTACCTCTATCTGCTGAACCACATTTGTGTGTGCCTGTGATGGCTCTATGCACAGGGGTCTGGCAACATCTTTACATACACTGCAAGTGAAAAGCAAAAGAAATTAGACACTTACTGACTTGGGAGGAAAGCGATTTCTGCCCAAACATAAAATAAATGTTGATTAAGGTGGAGTTTTATCAGATTAGACTGTGCTGTGCGCAAAGCAGATTTGAGGTCATACCAAGAGCTACTGGGACATGAAGTAAACAATGGTTGTTCTCTTTTTTAAAACATTAGCATCTACAATTCATCTCTGCTGGCCACCACTACTGATCAGTATACAGGGGCCCCTCGTAAGGTTCAATAAGATACAGTAGTGTTGGAAAAAACTGCTCTGCACCATTAAGATGATCAGACTAACAGAATTTAAAAGATCCATGGATCAGTTTTTAGACTGAAGTATGCCTTTAATCTCTTGCACTCTGCCATTATGCAAGAACAGATCCCCACCTAAGATCCTTGGAACAGCCTAGGGACAACTGTAAATATTGTCATCTTAGCAGGGACAAGCCACATAGTCCAACAAAATAGCTTGTGAACTCATTGGCATGGGTCACTTAGGGACTTTACAGAGCAGGCCTTTCCCAATCTCCTTCCTGCTGTTCCCTAGGCGCCACCACTGCCACCACTGTCCCCTTTTATGGAGTAGAACAGGGTAGTCAAACTGCAGCCCTTCAGATGTCCATGGACTACAATTCCCACAAGCCCCTGCCAGCGAATGACTACCCCAGGAGTAGAATTTCCAGTCAATCATCAGGAATAGCATGGAGATAAAGTGGAAGTCTTCAGTAAAAACTGAAAATCAATGGATATCACTTTTCCCTTTTCCACATATGAAAACCCCATTCTGTCAGAGGAACTGCATGGTTGAGTGCCTGGCACTCTTTTATTGTGCATCTCAGGAAGATTTTCCCTGAACTTTTCTCTGGATTTTCAGGGAAGGAATCTTTGTCACTTGGAGGAGGGCAGAGAGCTGTCCCTGTTGGCAGCAGAGGATAGAATCAGCAGTAATGACTTTAAACTAAGTGTAGAACAGTACTGGCTAAATATTTGGGGGGAGGGAGACTTTCACAATCACAGTAGTTCAGCAGTGGAATTGACTGCCCAAGTGGGTAGTGAGCTCCCCCTCACTGGTGGTCTTCAAGCAGTGGCTGGACAGATATTTATCCTGGATGCTTTAGGCTGATCCTGCCTTGAGCAAGAGGTAGGACTAGATGGCCTGTATGGCTCCTTCCAATTGTGACTCTATGATTCTAAATCCCATCTTTGTTCCCAGATGTAGGACAAATTGGATCTGAAGATAACTTCTGAATCCAGGCCTGCAAATGTTAACAAAAGCTTTATGCATCCTCAGCTGTAGATTGTGTATTCACCAGCACTCAGGCTTCAATGACGCACACACAAAATCCATTCCTGACTGACCCAAACCAGCTCCAGAATTTTGAATTCTCCCTTTCTTTTCATACCTCTACATCTGAAGAAGCAGGATGTAGCCTAGGACAGGTAACACGGGAACAAATCATTAGTCTTTTATGCTCCGCCAGACTCCTGTTTGATTTTTGCTGCAACAGATTAATACGGTTGCCGCTGTACAATTGTTTGGGGGCTAGGATTTTGTTGCCATATCATTTCTGATTAAAAAGCACAAAATCCTCCACCTGAACACCAGCGGAGACATTGGCCGCCTTGTTTGCATTGCTCTCCCAGGCCCCGTACCTTGAATGGTTCGCTTGAAGAAAGCTTTGCAGGCTTCACAGGAGGCCACTCCATAGTGATACCCGGAAGCAATGTCCCCACACACCAGGCACAGCCTCTTGGGGATGGCGTTGAGCATATACTCGCACTTGGTGGGCGAGTCCTCCATGATGGCGCTGGCACAGTCGTCATACCGCTTGCGGCAGGGCCCGCCTCCAATCCCTGCACCGTTGAACAGGGGTGGTGAGTCCAGGCCATTGGGGTGGCCCCCTAGAGCGATGCCATAACCGCCACTGGCGTCTGAAGAACCGCTTGGGCTGTGGTGGCTAATGGCGTCTATGCCGGAAGAAGGGCTGGATGGCTCAGTCTTGATGAAGGACCCGCAGCTGGAGGTGAGGTGTCGCTCATCCGCAGACATTCTGCTTAGCAGCCTGGGGGCAGAAAGCACAGGAGCCCATCAGCTGATAAACCAACACAACAGCGGGAACAGGACTTTTGGGATAATGCACCCGGGGCTAATATATTTATTCATTCATGCTTACATTCACTGCTAGCAGCACGTATCTCCAATCTAACCCAGAGAGCTCCTGTGTTGTTAACCATATTGAGTGACACGGGGAAGGACTGTAATAGTTTCAGATGAGGTAATGGATCCCCTGCTGCTGTTCCAGGCAAAAGAAGTTTCCTAATTCTTATGCAACAGCATAAATAAAAGACATCTCAGTTACATTTGGGTGTTGTTGTTTTTTTGTGACCCTTCTTAAGGAAGAAGAAGGAGAGGAGGTTTTTATACCCTGTTTTTCACAACAAAAATGAGCCTCAAAGTGGCTTATGATTGCCTTCCCTTCCTCTCCCTACAACAGTCTCCCTGTGACACAGATGGGGCTGAGCGACAGAACTGTTCTGCAAGAACAGTTTTTACAAGATTGTGACAGATTCAAGGTCACCCAGCTGGCTGCATGCAGAGGGGTGGGGAATCAAACCCAATCCTCCAGATTAGAGTCCACCACTCTTATGACACCAAATTGGCTCTTCACAGACTTTTCCCAGGAAGTTTATAATTGTTTATATTGGTCTCTTGACCAAAATATTTCTTTTTAGGTAGCTGACATCAGTGTGCTCAAAGATTAGGTAACTCAACATAATGCACAATGCAGTCCAGAGCAGTTTCTTCAGTCTAAACCCACTAATTTCAATTGGGGCTTATTATAGGATTGCACTCTAAAACCACTAGTTAGCTCAGGCAGATGGAGGCACACAACCAGAACAGTTGCAACAAAACCTTCAACCTAGGAGAAGAAAAGCAGGGTTTTTTTGTACACCACTTTTTACTATCCGAATATAGAAACATTATGAAAGAGGAGAGCAAGTTTTGGGGCTGAATTTTAGATTTTTTTTCTTTTATGGTCTTGCAGATTTCATGTTTTTTTAGTTCAGCAATACAACAAGCAAGAAAGGGACATTATAGAGATTTTGAATAGAGAAGAATTTCTATACTGTCATTCAACATTAAGGGGGGAAAACTGGTTTGGGTCCTAGATTGTAGTTCCAGTGTTTTCTGTTGCCAGAACAAGTTTTATAACAAGTTTTCTGTTGCCAGAGGAGAGGGTGGAGATTACCTCCTTCCACTACAGATCCCTAAATCCCCAGCACTCTTCTTAAGAGTCCCTTGACTCCCAAGAACAAAGTTTCAGAGAGCTCTGTTGGCTGCAGCAGCCCAACTAGCTGGCTTAACCCTGGCTCATCAATATTTGGATGGGAGATCATCAAAGAGTGGAGTTGTTACATGGAGGAAGGTGATGGCAAGCCACCTCTACCTGTTTCCTACTCAAAAGGCCCTGTGGTTGGGGTAGCCATGAGTCAGTTGAGACTCAACAGAACTGGAAAGGAAATGCTGTTACTTCTTCTCTTCTTCATCATGCAAGTAGGAAAATCCTGCTCTGTGGGCTTCAGCCATACTTGGTGGCCATACCAATGAAAAGGTAGTTGATCCAGAACAAATCAAAGAAAGTACTTCTTCAAAATGTATTAGTCAATGGAATTCACCATCATAACATGTGGTTATGTCTCAGTAGCTTTTTAAAGGGAGGGTGAGATTATTTGTGGCTATCCTCCATGTCTAACTCTGAGGCCCACTCTGCACACACTGGATAATGCACTTTCAGTGTGCTTTTGCAGCTGGATTTTCCTGTGCAGAACAGGACAATCATCTTCGAAAGTGCATTGAAAGCACATTAACGTGTGCAGAATGGTCCCGAGTATTGGATGCTGGGATGGGAAGTGCTGTTAGCTTTCACACCCTGCACATGAGCTTCCTAGAAGCACCTGGTTAGCGACATTTAAGAACAGGATGATGGACTAGCTAGACTCCTCATCTTTGAACATTTCACCTGTTAAATTTCCCCCATTTCAATAAGAATCTCATGTAAAAAAAAAAAACAGCAGAACAAATTTGTTTGGCTGACTCTATTCAAAGTTACTGCAAATGTACAAAAGGTCCGGATCGCTTGTGTTCCCTTTCATATTCCACAAAACACAATACAGTAAAAACCAGAGATACTTTAAATATGGGCAACGTGTTCTTCTTTGTCCCTGCACAAAGAGAAAGCATTTTGCTTGGCTCCAGTTACTTTCTTAGGAATGTGAAAGGGAATGCATGTGATCTAATTCTGCTGTGAACTGGCAAGGGAAACTCTGTTACTATTTCTGGGCCCGGTAACAGGCTTAGAGATTCCAAACAATGTGTTCTTTTAATCTTTTTTTCTGTTATAGGTCATATCCTATAATCCCTTTAGTATCTTCATTGCCCTTTTCTGGGTTCTCTCCAGATTGTTTTATGTGTTCCCTGTGGTGAGATGTCCAGAGGAGAATGTGCAATGTGAAATGCAGTAGGGCCAGAACAAGAAACTGAGAATTCTTTTTTAAACATGAAACCTGAACACTTTATTTACAAACAGATATTCCATTCCCCATGACTCTATCAACGATGCACCACCCTGCCCAGTTAGTTTATCCCCTTGCCATCCATGCAGTCCGGAATTGCTGCCATCTGTTCACCCAGTCTTTAACTAGAGACATTAAACTGTATCACTTGGGTTTGGACCTCATAAGCTCCTGCCATGTCCCTCCCTACTCGAGGTGAAATGCCAGTCACCTTCCTTCACAATTCCTCTAAGAAAACTTTTCAAAATAGCAGTGAAAAGACTCACAATAATAGCATGCAAAACAAAAACAAAGGACAACATGCATATTTGTACATCATTAATTTTAGCGAAGAACTCAGATAACATCACTGGTAAACTATTTCATTTCAGTGTACTTGTGTACTAGCTTTTTAAAAATCTAAGTTATGATGGTAATTTTCAGTTTAGAATACAGTTGCACTGCCAGGCTGTCCAGGAAATACAATATTACAGTTTCTTGGGGCTGTTATCCCTTTATTTTTTCTTCTTTCCCTTCCATTTCCATCTTGTCAGATCACTTCATATTCTTTGGCATTCAGTCACAATATGACTGAATCAATAGTTAATGATCTGTTGGGAGAGACAATAAAGTACCGTTTTTCACTTTGTAATCAAAGCCACTGCTCATTATTGTCTTATGACCTTATTAAAATAATAAAATGTTAAAATATTAGCAGCTTTGACTGCAAAGTGAGGAGTATTTAATTGTCCTCCGAACTGATTCTCACATGCCATAGGAACTGAAAGGAATTAATGAGGGTGTAAAACAAATGAACAAAATAAAAACTGCAGGAAGAAGCATACTATTTGCTGAACAAGATTAGTTTCCAAATAAACGCATAATAGTCTCTTGTCTGTTTGGGATGGTCACCGCTGGATTTTTATGTGGAATACAGCACTGCATAAAATGCTAAGCAGAACTAAAGCTTTGCAATTGTCTACATAAGAGAACTGAAAAAGCCACACAGAAATCTCAAGACATGAAACAGTTTAATGTTGCTTGATAGCCATTCTGCTCCTCATACAGAGAACCCTCCAAAGAACCTCTAAAGAAGTCTCTCTCAGCTTTTTTACCATTGGGAAACCCCTGAAACATTCTTCAGGCTTCAAGAAACTCCAGACGTGATGCTACCCGCAGAATATGGTTGGGAAGCATAGCTCTGTACATGTCCACCCGGGGTCCCGCCCCTTCCCAATTATCCAGGCCCTTCATTGGCCATTTTGGGGTGGGTGGGTGAGTCAACATGACCATATATGGTTATATCACCCAATAAATACTTAAAACATTTTAAAAACATATTAACAATTAATTAACTCCCACCCATTTGGAAACCCTTCCAGGGCCATCAGGAAACCCCAGGGTTTCACCAAACCCTGGTTGAGAAAGCCTGCTCTAAAGGGCTCATCCATATTTAAGCAGTCTTTCCTTTAACATGTCTCTCTGTGTTTGAGGTTGCTCCCCACCCTTTTTTTATCTTTTGTATTCTAACATTGCCCTTCTTCAAAAATGGCTGTACATAAACCTTGTAAACAGCAAATGTCCATTTTTCCATGGCTGATGGTTCATCAAAAATCTCCAGAAGTGTTATCTGTATCAACAAGACATTAATCCATGTACCCATTGTGCAAACAATAAGTGTACGGTTTAAGTTTTTAAAAGTTGCTCATAGATCTTGGCATGCAAAGTTCTCCAACTATTGTCTGTTCTGTCCTGGTGCACCAAAGGAAAACTGTGACACATCACAGCCTGCCAAGATCTGCTGTGACATCAGAACACATCAGCCAATGGCAGGCTGAGATCTAAGGAGAAACTGTATAGAAAGAATTAAAGCACAGTTCCTTTTCTAGCAGTTATTAATGCATATCCTATACACTGTTTGTAATGAGGAACTCACACTGGGTCCTACAGATTCTTGCTATACAACATTCCAGTCAGTGAGAGATTTTTAGTATGGTTTTTAAGCCTTTGATCCAATTCACAGATCTTGTATCCAAGCCCTAACAAGATTTACATAGCTTCATGATAAACCTGTAAATAAAGTCCCCCAGTATATCTGTTGTGTTCCTTTAGCCATTGATAATCTAATTGTACCATCTGTACTGGCTACAGTTGGCTATATCCTTTTCATAAAAACATCAGTTCAAATTTTTCACAACGCAGTTTGCTTTCATGTTCCCAACACAGACATGTCTTCAAAAATCCTCTGATTTTGTCTTAGAATTATCTGAAGACATCAGGATCTTGTCCTTCAAAATATGCTCAGCAGAGAGACTACCTGCCCTGCAAAGCTTATTTACATGTAACTGAACTTAAATGGCACATCATTTTGTGAATCATAGCAGATGTCAAAAGACAGTCAGTAGTTAAAAGCTATATTCTTACCCTGAATTTGATTTTGCAGTCCAGTGTGGAAACATAGACCCAGTCCTTCAAACATACTTAGTGATCAAGATAGATCTCTGCAAACAAGTTTGGATTTCTTGTTTCTGTCCCATTATCATTTTTAAAGTCTTTGTAGGAATTCCACTGTGCCAATTGCTCCTTGGTCCAACCATTTCCAAAGCCTGTGTTTCCAGGCAACATTTTCACCCTCCTTCTAAACTAAAAATGTGATTCTTCAAAACGGATCACTCAATACCGTAGTGCAGGGATAGTGCAAACACTAGCAGGGGCTCATGGGAATTGTAGTCCATGGACATCTGGAGGACCACAGGTTGACTACCCCTGCTGTAGTGGGATTCAGCAACTGCACCAGAGGGCATCAGGAAATAGCAGCAGCCCCACACAAACACCTGGCTGCTGAGTGGAAAGGAGCATTTGTACTAACCAGATGTCAACGGCACCTTTGCCAACTGCTGCTATCTGTGCAACTGCACAGTGCTACGTGAGCATCCCTGGCACCTGAATTGTCACCTCTTAGTGCCTTCTGGTAGGACACCAAATACTTCTTCTTCATCAACAATGATCAGCAGTAGAAGTAACTCTAATTCTCCCAGCAAACCATTACAGGAGTCGTCCCTGACTGAGAGAGAAAAAAATGCCTTTCCTGGCCCACTGTTTTGCAAGGTCACATGCCTGCCTTTCCTAAATGTTGGACTCCCCCCCCCCCCTACACACCAATGACAAACCATGGTCAGATGAACCATGTTCTGAGATATCACCCAATGAATTCCACGTTAATATAATATCTTTTAATGTGCTAAAGCTATCTCCAGAGTGAATCAGAATGAACCCATCTAACATTGCCTAGCTTCCCAGGGACATTATCGTAGAGGTGTCCAAAACAAACTCATTTGGAAATTCATCACATTAGAATCCCCACTGTGCTAGCAGATATATATGATATCACATTTCATTAAGGATGAAAAGACCAAACATCCTCTTTCCAGCGTGATTCTCTTTCCTTTTTGGCCATCAAGTTACAGCTGATTTATGATGACCCTCTGGGGCAAGGGCAGTCAAACTGTGGCCCACCAGACGTCCATGAACTACAATTCCCATGAGCCCCTGCCAGTGAACGCAAATGGAATTGTAGTCCATGGACATCTGGAGGGCTGCAGTTTCATAGAATCATAGGATCATAGAATCATAGAATCATAGAGTTGGAAGGGGCCATACAGGCCATCTAGTCCAACCCCCTGCTCAACGCAGGATTAGCCCTAAGCATCCTAAAGCATCCTAGAAAAGTGTGTATCCAACCTTTGCTTGAAGACTTCCAGTGAGGGGGAGCTCACCACCTCCTTAGGTAGCCTATTCCACTGCTGAACTACTCTGACTGTGAAAAACTTTTTCCTGATATCTTGCCTATATCGTTGTACTTGAAGTTTAAACCCATTACTGCGTGTCCTATCCTCTGCAGCCAGCAGAAACAGCATCCTGCCCTCCTCCAAGTGACAACCTTTCAAATACTTAAAGAGGGCTATCAACCCTCTCAACCTCCTTTTCTCCAGGCTGAACATTCCCAAGTCCCTCAACCTATCTTCATAGGGCTTGGTCCCTTGGCCCCAGATCATCTTCGTCGCTCTCCTCTGTACCCTTTCAATTTTATCGACATCCTTCTTGAAGTGAGGCCTCCAGAACTGCACACAGTACTCCAGGTGTGGTCTGACCAGTGCCGTATACAATGGGACTATGACATCTTGTGATTTTGATGTGATGCCTCTGTTGATACAGCCCAAAATGGCATTTGCCTTTTTTACCGCTGCATCACACTGCCTGCTCATGTTTAGTTTACAATCCACAAGTACCCCAAGGTCTCGTTCACACACAGTGCTACCTAGAAGCGTATCCCCCATCCAGTAGGCATGCTTTTCATTTTTCTGACCCAGATACACTTATCTTTATTAAATTGCATCTTGTTCTCCCTGGTGGCTTGCCATTGCCTGCCTCTGCATCCTGCCCCTGGCATTCCTAGGAGGTCTCCCACCCACATATTGACTAGGGCCAACCCTGCTTAGCTCCTGAGATCTGATAAGACCAGATCTCAGGGCTAGCTAATCCTGTCCAATACAATTTACTGCCTTCAGATTTACTGCCCTTCAAAGATTTTTACAAAGAATATGCTGGAGGAAATATCTTGGTATTATTAAAGACAAACTTTTAAAAACGTAAGTCATACAGAGGTGTATGTCAGTTTACTACTTATTTGGTTAACACTCTCATGTTCAAGTTCTCTAAAGCAGTGGCCCCCAACCCGCGGGCCATGGCCCGGTACCGGGCCGCGAAGGCCTTGCGCCAGGCCACGGCTCCCTCTCCCCGCCCCTCCCCGCAGTAAAAAACTTCCCCAGGCTGCAAGCTTGCGGCCCGGGAATCTTCTTACTGCGGGAGGGGGGGAGAGGGAATCAGGGCCATGCATGCGCACATGCGCCATGCGCAGCCAAAATTGTGCATGCACAAAAGTGCCGCGTATGCGCAATTTCAGCCGTGCATGGTGCATGTGTGCATGCGCGGCCCGGCCACACATGCGCAATGCGCGGGCGCGCATGCACGGCATGCGTGGGCGAGCAGTTGCCCTGCCGGTCCCCAGCCTCAAAAAGGTTGGGGACCACTGTTCTAAAGCTTCTCATCAGCCCTGAGGACTAGAAACCATTTCTAACATTAATTTTGGTATTCTCAAGATTCTAATATGATCTTACCACAGGCTGTACAAGTGCTTTTCAGTGGTAGCTCCCAAACTTCGGCTCAAGCATTATCTACACACTAGATGAGCATATGAAGCTGCTGGTCTAACCAGGTCAGAATCTCCTCTTTGGACTGGCTGTGGGTCTCCAGAGTCTCCAGAAAGAGTCTTTCACATCACCTGCCAGGTGATCCTGATATCTGGAAATGCCAGAGACTGAATCTGGTGCTTGCGGTGGCTCTTTCGGCAACATGAAAAGCCCTACTCAAAACACATGCTTTCCCAATTCAGCATAAAAACCTTAATACAATAGCCAATTTCCACTGTAATGCATTTTTACAAGTACATATGTTGTACATTAAGAGCCTCTAGTGGCGCAGGGTGGTAGGGCAGCAGACATGCTGTCTTAAACTCTGGGGAGTTCAACCCCAACAGCCGGCTCAAGGTTGACTCAGCCTTCCATCCTTCCAAGGTCGGTAAAATGAGTACCCAGCTTGCTGGGGGGGTAAACGGTAATGACTGGGGAAGGCACTGGCAAACCACCCCGTATTGAGTCTGCCATGAAAACGCTAGAGGGCGTCACCCCAAGGGTCAGACATGACTCGGTGCTTGCACAGGGGATACCTTTACCTTTTTATCTTGTACATTAATACCTTCATAGAACCTTAATGATTTTATATAGAATCTATATTATCCTATGTAGATTATTTCAAGCAAAGGACATCGGATGTGGTTTGAGCAATCATGCATGGGAACATTTTCAAAGGTGCATCCTGTGGTCTTGTCTCCAAACACCACATACATTTTAAACTGACTGGAAAACACAATGAAGAAAACTGAAAGCGATGCTTGGATCAGGTAAAATAAGTACAAATGGAATGTTTAAAAATTGATTGACAGCATTTCCCCTGCAAGAACATGCACCGATAAGGCATGGAAGACCATTCTGCCTTCACTGTGTGACAGTGGGTCACAGCAACTAAAAGGAACATAGAAAATAAAGTAGATATGAGGAAAATGCTGAACCCTGAAAACAAGCACGTGAGATTTAAAATCAGACAATATTCTCTCAGGTAAAAATGTAAAGGAATGCTACATTGTTTGAAATGTTTCTTTGAAGCCAGCATGGTGTAGCAATTAAACTAGCACCAGAGAGGCCTTGTTTCAAATCTTTCCTCTGCCATGAAACTCACTGGTTGATCTTGGGTCAGTCATGCTACTCTCAGCCCAAACTTCTCTCGGGAGTGTTCCAGGGATAAAATGGAGGAGAGGTGAAATGTCCTTGAGATTCTTGGAGGAAGGACAGAAGAGAAACAGAATAAATAAATGAGTATTCAATAGGATTCTATGCCAGGGATTTCCACAGAATACAGGACAGATTCCATATGCAGAAATATATAATAAAATACAAAGATCCAATTAAATAAAGATTAAAATAAGTTACAAGTCATACAAACTATCTACAATTCAGTCCATTGGGAGGTGCAGAAATGGATGGACAAGAGACATTAAATGATTCCCTCCCAAAAAAACAACCCTAAAATGACATGGGTGGAGCTAATCTAAACAACAACTTCCTCTTGGTCCACTTCACACATGACCTTTTCCTGAAATGGAGCTGCTCTTCAATGAAGAAATATTATACACAATTATGGAGCTGAAAAAACCATCACTGGATCCATGGGATCCTGCCAGATACCAGCCAGTCTCACATCTTCAGCTACCCTTGTACTTTTAGACCTGTCAGCCACGTTAGACATGGCTGACCATGAGCTGTTAGCCCACCGCCTTGCCAGGACGGGGATTTGGGGAACAGCCTTACAGTGGCTGCTCTCCTTTCTCCAGAACCAGACAAAGAGAGTGGCTGTAGGGGGAAGAGTTGTCTCGCCCCTTTGGGTTCCCTTGTGGGGTGTCACAGGGGGAAATACTCTCCCCCATGCCTTTCAACATTTATATACACCTTCTGGCATTGCTGGTCAGAGTTTTTGGCTGGGGTGACAACCAGCTCTATCTCCTGATGGATGGCCAGCCGGATCCTCCCCCGCCAAAGAAAAAAAACTTGCCACTTGTTTAGAAGCAGTTTCTGGATGGCTCAGGCAGAGTCACCTGAAACACAACCCTTCCAAGACAGAGATCCTGTGGCTGGGTAGAAGGAGGCAGGACCAGGAAGTGTACCTCCCCTCCCTGGACAAGGTGCAGCTTGTGGTTGTGCCCACTGCCAGGAATTTGGGAGTGATCTTTGATGCCTCCCTGTCTAAGGAGGCTCAGATCACTAGAGTAGCCCAGGTGACATTTTTCCACTTGTGTCAGGTCAGGCTACTAGCACCCTACCTGTCCCCAGAACATTTGGCCACAGTGATCCATGCAATTGTCACCTCCAGACTAGACTTCTGTAACTCGCTCTACATGGGCCTTCCCTGGACTTTGTCCTAGAAACCTATTATTGTATTTTATTCTGTTTTATTTAGGGGATTTTATGTAAACCACCATGAGCCAGCTTGGTCGGGGAGTGGCGGTTAATAAATCTAAATATAATAAATATATAAACAGACATTAAAGTAGATTTCTTTAAATGTAAGAAAATTGTTGTGTGTGGCATGTTTATGTGCTTAAGGGCTCTGCCTACAAAGGTGAGCAAAAGCATGGGGAAGGATGGATAATTTGCTGATTTACTTCCTACAGCTCAACAGCAGCAGCTGAGTTCCAACTGGGCTAAGTTTGCCTTCCTCTAACTGCAGATACTATAAAACTTGGGAATGTCAAAAGGCATGAACTGAGAAGAAAGAACCAATGGGATAAGCCAGAAATTGATTTCTAACTCACTTAAGACACATTGTTATTTTTGCTTTATCAATACTGTATTTTTTGAAAAGCGTAAGAAAAGCCCTTCTGGATCAGACTAGTACTTCATCTAGTCCAGTATCTGTTTCACATAAAGGTCAAAAAATTGCTTCTGAAGACAAAAAGACCAAGGCCTTTGCCTGATGTTGACTTCTAGCCCTGATATCCAGAGGTTTATTGCAAATGAATGCAGAGTTTCCCTTTTGTCATTATGGCTAGAAAGCAGTGATGAGTTTATCCTCCATTTTAAATTGTAAATAGCATTGGTCCCCTCATGGAGAAAGTGGTATATAAATGTCCTTGCTGACCATACAGCTTGGGATGAACTGGAATGGCAAGCAGAACAGATTTCACTCTCTTTAAGGTGGAGATAAATATTTGCTTCCCAATATGGGGATTTTGGTTCAGCACATAAGATCTTTCATTATCATAACAAAAATGTCAATGTATTTTAACAGTAAAAACAAAAACGGTCAGAGACCAGTCCGTACACTGCAGGCGGGCAGTCTTACACTTAGTGAAATAAATCCATTCCGGAATAAAGGAAGGTGGCCAGAAAATTAAAGGCATAGGGCATTTCCATGTGGCTTTCATGCAGGAAATGGGATTCAGATGTGGTGTTTTGACTCCTGTTTCTGCTGCACTAGAAGATCTGTAGGAAATCAGTCCCGGTAGTCAAAATGAGCAGCAGAATAAAATAAGATACTTTCAGGACCTTGGACAGCTCCCCCCATGGCAAACCCATCGAACGTTCTGTGACTAGGAAGTGGCCACTTGTCTCGCTGCACTTTTTATGATTTTCTTCTGTTTACTTAAGAATCAATTAATTCAATTGATTATGCATTATTGGAAATTCAGGCTATTGCTTAATTGCTTTGCAGAAAGCTTGTTTAATTGCAGATCAATTAGCAAGACCTGTTAAAGCCACAATTGTTAAAATTAGTATTTTCTGAAAACATGTCCCCTCTGGGCAGAACTTACTCAGTCAAATGCCTAGTGGAGAATGTTTTGGAATGAGAACCCTTTTTTATTTCACTTCACCATCCTGTGATTATCTGAAAATTAAGGAGGGACTTCTCTGTCACTCTTGAGTTAAACATTCCATGTACAGAACAGGTGCACTTAGAGACAAAGAAAATATAAAACACTTTGAACTGCTATATTAAAGAACTGTTTTAAGTTTGCTCAAAGTCTTGCGCAAGCCTCGTGAATTCTTCTGGCCATTTTTGTTTGAATAGCTGGGCCCTCTGCCATCTCTATAGCTTTTGAAATACCACTCTGCTCCAAAAGCCACTTGCCAACAGTACAGGCATCTGCAGTTTGAAATAAGCAAAGCAAATGCCATTGCAGGGTATGGAGCTAGTTGCAGGTTTCTCTGGACCCTGGGTTTCAACTGATTTTGTCCCTTGGGTTATTTTTTCATTGCCGTATTTGAATTGCTCACTGAAGAGAAGATCATCGTTGATCTGGCTTAACGTTCTGCTTTGCAGTGGCTGGCCTGATGCTTTAAGGCAGTGGTCCCCAACTTTTTTATCACTGGGGACCGGTCAACGCTTGACAATTTTACTGAGGCCCGGGGGGAGGGTAGTCTTTTGCCGAGGGATGTCACCACTGCTGCCTGAGCCCCTGCTCCACTTGCTTTCCTGCCGGTGCCCCTGACTTTCCACCACCCACTGGGGGGCACTGCCAGCAGCAGCTGCGCAGTACCATGCCAAGGGGGAGCCCCAGCCATGGTGGCCACTGGAGAGCATCAAAGGTGAACTGGCAGCAGAGTGGCAGGGCAGCCCCTGAGGCAGCAGCCGGGGAGGAGGATGAGGAGGAGCCGCGGCCCGGTACCAACTGATCCACGGACCGCTACCGGTCCCCGAACCGGGGGTTGGAGACCACTGCTTTAAGGAAGCCTACAAGCAGGGACTTTGTCACAAATTTAGCAACCACATCTATTAGTTCTAAAAATGTCATAATCTCAGGGCCAGAATGACAACATAGAACTCTATTTATTCTGTCTGCAGCGCTGGCAAAAGGTAGCAAGTTATGAGTAGAACATCTCAATAACAAATCTGGTGGAAACTGGAAAGCATTTTGACCAAGACACTACAGATACTGGGGTCGTGATGGCTTCTATCCAATTAAGTGTTTCCATGGGCAAGGCAATCAGTACCAATGAATCTCTCTTCCCCACTCATGCTGCAGCTCCCAGATGCCCCCTGAAATTCTGTTTATGGGGGTCCACTATCCCCCCAGGAGAAATGTTGGGAGCAGCCACAGAATGAGGCAAGGTGAAGTAGTCACGATCTGCAGACAAATACCTTTCCACCCATGGAAATGCTCTCCTGGGTATAAGCCACTGTGAGATCTTCATCATGTCAAATCCCCACACTTCTAGCACAAGTATTGAAAGTTTCTGCTATATTTAAAAAGATATAAATTTTATACAAATAGTTTGGCTTGACCTATACAATGTTTTTCTATCTATCTATCTGCCTGCCTATAGAGCCTCTTGTGGCGCTGAGTGGTAAGGCAGCTGTCTGAAAGCTTTGCCCATGAGGATGGGAGTTCAATCCCAGCAGCTGGCTCAAGGTTGACTCAGCCTTCCATCCTTCCGAGGTCGGTAAAATGAGTACCCAGCTTGCTGGGGGATAAACGGTAATGACTGGGGAAGGCACTGGCAAACCACCCCGTATTGAGTCTGCCATGAAAACGCTAGAGGGCGTCACCCCAAGGGCCAGACATGACTCGGTGCTTGCACAGGGGATACCTTTACCTTTACTTTATCTGCCTGCCTGCCCACCCGCCCACCCGTCCGTCCATCCATCCATCACCTATCATCTATCTCCTTTATACATTGGCTCAGGGTGGTGTATAACATGAAATTAAAAAATATAAGAATAGTTAATAACATGAGATCTTTGTGTTTGGGCCTGGGAGCATTTTGGACTAGTGCTGTCCCTGTCAATAGGTCAATTACCAGCTTGGCAGAAAAGCAAGTTACAATCACCTTTCTTTCCTCTCCCCACAACAGACACCCTGTGAGGTAGATGAGGCTGAGAGAGCTCTGCAAGAATTGTGACTGGCCCAAGGTCACCCAGTTGACTGCATGTGGAAGAGTGGGGAATTAACCCCAGTTCTCAAGATTAGAGACTGCCACTCTTAACCACTACACCACGCTGGTTGTCAGGGAGGAGGAAGAGGAGGAGGAAGCATTCCAAGAGCATTTCTCAGTGTTCAGACATATATGATCCCAACAGCCAAGGTGAGCTGGCATTATTATCCCATATTACCAATGGTTGGCTAAAGCTGAGAGACAGTGGCATGTCTACAGAATTCGTGGCTAGACTAAGGTAAAGTTTGAATGGAGGACTTCCCAGTCCATTCTCTTTACCAAAGCTATTATCCAGCTGAAAATTATCAGGCCATTGTAGAGTTCACCACTAAAAGCGATGAAAAGCTACATCCAGAAGGTTTGGGTTGTTAGTAAACATCGTGATCTTTTTCATAGCTCAAATTCTGGGCCAGATATCTTTTCCCATCTTAATTTGTCTCCTATCCCATACGATGTATGCATCTACTCTATTTTGCACTGTAGACATTTTACTTTTTGTCCTACCATTAGGAACGAAAAGCTTGTAATAAATGCAAATAAATGCAAAAAAATTTGGTAGAGTTCAACTGTAAGCAACTGAAGTGCCCTGTCAACCCAAAATCTCTCTGACCTGAGTAGTCTGTCTAGAGACAGGGCTCCAGGGGGCAGTCTTGCTGGCAGCCTGAAGAGAAATGGGTTAGATTAGGTCTATTGATGTGGAAGTTGGCTGAGACCCAGTTCTTCCAAATGAATCGAATAAATTGATTTTTTTTCCTATGGAGGAGGTAGGGAGACTCAATTCCAAGCTTGCCTATGAGGGGGTGGGGATAATGCAGACCTAAGAACAGGCTTGAGAACAAAATATATTCAGTAGGTTGTTTTTTTTTTAAAAAAAGAACAGCAACACTTGATTCTTGTGATCCATCATGTAACCTGATTTCAGTAACATGTCACTCTCTCAAGTCCTACTGCATTGTAGTCTATCTCCATATTTGTTTTAAACAATTAAGAAGACTTTCCAAACTAACTTGTATGTCTTGCTTTTAATCATTCTACCACACACCGTGACAGTTTTCCTTCACTTTTAATATCTCACATTTGCGAACATAAATTCCATTTGCAACGATGAGCCAACACTAAGTTCTGATGACTGAAAAATGCCATAACTAGAGTGTTAGACTTGGACCTGGTAATTCTGGGTTCAGATGCTCCACTCTGCCATGAAGCTGGATGACCTTAGGGATGGGCATTGCCTGGGAAAATATGGTTTGGACTGTGATTCATGGCACACCCACAAACCGAACCATGGACCATCACGGACAAAACCCCAAACTGAACTGGTTTGGGAAGTTCATGATGCAGTTGAACAGCCCCCCTAGTGTACTAGAGACACAAGACTTGCATCAGATCTCTGCTCCTCTGACACCTTCCAAGTTTGGTGGGGAGTGGGTTTACAGGGTTATGCCTAAATTATGCCTCCACAAAGAATGTGCCCTCAAGAAAGTGCTTTCTCGGGTAATGAGGTACAGGTTCAGGAGTGTATTAAATGGTCCACCAATACGCTAGAAACACCAAACTCACAGCACATCTCCACCTGATTCTCCTATACTTGCTCTCCAAGGATTTGACTTATGGGGTCCAAGTTATGCCCCCACCCAAATAAAGTGTCCCCACACTCCATTGTTTCCATTAGAGGGGGGGGGGAACAGCACACACACAAAAAAGCAGAAGTCCAGCAGAACAGAAATAGAACCAAAGTCCCAGAGAAGCCCTCTAGTAGAAACTGAAGGTGGGGGGCATTTTTGCCAATCCAGCAGATCCAGGGCAATCTGTTCTGAGACCACCTGAGACCCAAACTTAAACCAGTGTGTAATGACACATGTAGACATAGTAGCTCAAAAGCTTTGCGAGGTAGGTAGATATGATGTGTAGAAGCCCTGAGAAGCAGTTGGATGTGGTGGGTCAAAAGCCCTGAGAAGAAAGTAGATGAGTTGGCTCAAAAGCCTTGAGTCCACCTCTGACACCCAAACCTCAAAGTGTGCAATGACATATGCAGCTGTGGTGGCTAGAAGCACTGTGAAGGAAGTAGACATGGCGGGTCAATGCCCTGAGACAGAAGCATGCAATGAAATTTGTAGACATAGTGGTTCCAGGTCCCAAGTCCACTCGTGACACCAAAACACAAACCAGTGTGCAACAACATATGTTGATGGGAACTCCTAAAGTACCCCCAGAGCAGCAGGAAGGGTGCAGTGAATGTGAGTTGAGGCACCCACTAGCTAGGGTGGAACCAGATAGGCACACTCACTGGTGGAGGTATTTTACTTGATTCTGCACCTGTACTGGAGTGCACCCATTCCATTGTAAGGAATACTTGTACTGGGTGGAAAAATGGAAACACACGTGAAGGTGACAGGACCACCCATCAAGTCTAAAAAGACAGACTAGGCAGGACTAAAAAGATTATTTTTTATTATATTTATATACCACCCTCCCCGGAGGCTCAGGGCGGTTTACATAGAACATAAGAACAATACATGAAACTAGGCATCTCCAGAGTTTTTAAGAGGGCTCCCACAAGTAGCCCCATGGCAGCTTGGAGGGTATAATGAATGTGGGTCTCACTAGCTAGGGCAGAAACAGACAGGTGCAGAGCACACCCACTGATGGGGGTGTTTTATTTTACTCAGTACCTGGGTCCATAGCATGCCCATCCATTGTGGTGAATACTTCTAATCTGCAGATAAATGGAAAGAAGTATGAAGCTACCAAGGCCACCCTTCAAGTTTAAAATGACTAGTTATAAAGGACAGACCAGGCATCCCCAGAGTTTCAGTGGGGGCTCCCCATATGATGCTACAGCAACTAGATGGACATCCCAGCCAGACACTATGAGGGAAGAAGCAAGTCCAAAATGCTCCCAGGCCCAAACACAAAGATCTCGTGGCTACAGACTCCCCCCCCCCCCGCACATCCCCAGCCAGGGAAATTTCTGGACCATTAGTCACAATCATCTATTGTGATCATGAATTGTACAAATGCAATGGAAAGGGATCGTCAAACAGGCACCTGCTTGTACAGGCAAGAGATTGTAGCGGTAGATCTTTGCTGAGGCAGATGTTTCATGAGGTAACATTGTGCTATGTTTGTTGGTTCACGAGGTAGGCATTTTGTTATGAGGTAGATATTGGTTCTCTCTGTCTCTCAAGACAAAGTTTGTCTCTTCCAGACACTAATCCTGCCAATCCTCCTATATGGATCAGAGACATGGACTTTACTAAAGCCTGACATAAACAAATATGAGACCTTCCAAATGTGATGCCTGTAGCAGATTCTGGGTGTCTCTAAGTAATCATAATTGAAATTGGACAATTTGAACAAAATGTGACAACCAGCCGCAAATTAAAGAAAAAATCCAAAAGCTCAGAATGAACACCAGCAGACTACCTCATAAACTCATCTGGTGAGAATGACCAACTGAATGGAAGATCAATGACTGGTGCCAAAGACTGGCTTAAACAGATCAAGGAAGACCTTAGAATCCAGCGATTGACAATCCATGTGGCCAAAACTACTGCCACCAATCACCAAGAGTGGAAATGAATTATAAACAAGGCAAAAAATTCAGCAGCGCCTACAGCTGCATATTGACTGAGAGGACAACATGAGCCACCAAACACCACCTAAAGGATTAAAAGAAGAAGAAAGAAGATACTGGTTCAAGAGGTAAGTTTTGTTTATGAGATAGATGTTGTTCGTGCTGTCAATGAGGCAAACTCAATTCACCTGGCAGAGGTGGCCAGCTTCCCAACAAAGTGCCAAGGGTGCAACCCATGGGCTACATGTTGGATCATTCAGAGAGGAGAAGGAATAAGGGGAGGGGAGACAATACTGGGAGGCCTGGATCTTACTCCAGCAGGTCCAGAGCAGGATGGCCCAGCAGGGGAAGATTCCTGAGACCTCTCCCTTGCCCTTTTGGGTGGCACTTTTGGCATGCCTTGGAGGGTGGCCTGCCATGGAGGCCCAACACCAGCACCGAAGCATGGGGAGGCTTTCTTGGAGGGGCCTCCTGCTCCCCCTCCACTTGTACCTATTGAGAGGGAGTGGGCCTCTTTCTCTTCCCTCTGCCTTCCAATCCTTCATAAGCAACAAAGTAGAGTCCACCATCTACAGGTGCCTACAAAGAACAGAGGAAGACGGATGTTAGATGTTTATGCCCCTGAAGACATAGCTGTGGCACACTTGGCACTCTGCCACACAGGGGTCACTGGGGAGGGTGCAGAAATGTTTCCACAGGTTGGAAATGGGACCCCATGATTTGAGGAGGTGGGACTAGGAACAGCTACTTTCTTGCACTGGGCTGGGAGATGCCAGAGGGGAGGTTGCTTGGGACAGCAGGAGGGAGTTGGGACCTGGGAGGGATCCCCCAATCTCTGAACCACTGCTGCCAGAGGATTCTTCTCCAAACTGCTGGTGTCTGGAAGTTGCTAATGCCTCTGTTTCTTCTTGGGAAAGCCCCAAGGGCAGAGCAGGGGACGAAGGCTCCAAGACCCCTAATGGGGCAGGGCTCAGTGGGTGATGGATTTCATGCCTGGGGACAGGGGCACTGGTTCTCTGTGAGGGGAGGCCTTTTCACTTCCATGATAATCAGCTTTTCCACCCTCTTTCACCCACATGGTGTTAACTGAGCATTTGTGTTCTGCATGAGCACAGAAACAAGATGCCAATCTGATCCTTAATTCCACAAACCTCCCGATCCCTGATGGCAAACAGCAGAGTAGATCATTAAAAGGAGGGAGGGGGAAAAATATAAAAACACCCAATAGCTAAGTCCCTGTGCTTGGTGTGAGCCAGATTCCCAGTTCCAGAAAACTCCCAAATCCTCACACCAGACAACAGAACAGATCACTAACATGAGAGGTGGGAGGGGAAGGCACAAAAGCTAAACCCCTGTGCTCCAAGTCAGAGCCCAGAGGCCACTGAACCCTGATCCTAAACCCCACAAACAGAGAACAGATCAAGTGAACAGAATGCAAAGCAATGAATCAACTCTACTAACGCCATGCCTCTTTTTCACTTTATCAGCCAACAAAGGGGGGGGGGGGCTCACTCAATATGCAGCCTTTTGAGCCCATAGAACACAATGGGAACTCTGTTGTTGGCAGCCAGCAGTGCCCGTTAAGCTGTTGAAGGTTCTGATTGGAGTTTCCAAGGTGGGAAAACTCTGCCCCACTGTTGCCTTGGAGTTTCACAAACACTTTAATTGATCAATGCCTGTCTGTCTCCGCTCACAAACCATGCTAAATGAAAATTCATGACAGTAGAGCCGCCACAAGTGTCACTTCATGGACAACGAACCGAACCGACCAAAGATTGTAACAAACTTTGATTTGTGAGCTAGTTTGTGATCTACATCATGAGGTTGTGCTAATAAAATGGGTGGAGGGTAGAAGCCCTATATGACCCTCTAAGCTCCTTGGAGGGAGGGAGGGAGGGAGGGAGGGAGGGAGGGAGGGAGGGAGGGATGATTCAGGATGCCTTCTCTCTGACTTTGTTTGCCCTCAGTGGCATTGCCGTGAAGCTAAAGTATGACCTGATACATAGCATGGTGATGCTATTCTGCTCAGACCCATGATCTCACTTTTGCTGGTGGGCAGCCAGGTGATAAGAAAAAAAGAAGACATGGTAATTTGAAAGAACAGCACAAGAACCAAAAAAGAGAAACAGCATCAGTGAACAGGAAGGATAAAGACAAACATTCACATATTGTGGGATCCCTCCTACAAAAACAAAAACCACAAGAATTTAAATGGGCAATCACTTGGAATAGACTAGGAATTGAACACTGTCTGTATCTGTCAAATTAATGAAAACCAGCTGGGTTCTGGATGACAGACTCTAATGGACTACAATTCCCATGAACCCCTGCCAGCATTTGCCAGCATCTGGAGGGCCACAGTCTGACTACCCCTGTATTATGGCATGGAAAATAGTTATAAGCATTTAATTCTTTCCAACTAGACCACATTAGTTAATTCATTTATACTTTGCCTTTCTCCCCAATGGGGACCCAAAGTGGCTTAAATCATTCTCTGATCCCCCTTGTTATCCTCACAACAACCCTGTGAGGCTGAGAACACATGACTGGCCAAAGGTCACCCAGTGAGCTTCCATGGCATAAGCGGAGATTCAAACCTGAGTCACCCAGATACTAGTCCAACACTCTTAACCACTGCAACACACTGGCTCATTACCCACGAGTTTCTCAAAATTAAAACTGAAAAGGCTGAAAAATATAAACGGAGTGCTTGACTTGAGATCTGATGTATCTGACACCAAACAAATGCCACAATTATGCACAGAGAGAGAGAGAAAAGAAGCAACAAAGAGCTATAGATGAAAAACAAAAGCTGATCCTGCATTGAGCAGGGGGTTGGACTAGATGGCCTGTATGGCCCCTTGCAACTCTATGGTTCTAAAGTCAAGTGACAAAGTATTTTGTGAATATTCACTGAAAACAGGGAATGGAGCCTGAAAGGCAACAGCAACCTTCACCACGAGATCATCTCTGGAGTGGGAATGACAGCTTCATACCAGGATTAAAAGTATTGCTTTGTTCCAGCCCCGTGATGTGCACTGCACCTATAATCACTGTGCTGAGGTTTCCTTGTTTTCCTAGCCACTTTGGAAAGGATACAAGACTGTATTAAATAGAGAAGGTGCATAACCCCCTCTTCTGACCTACTTGTTCAAACATACCCTATATAAGCCTAGTTTTTCAGCACCTTTTTTCGCACTGAAAAAGCCCTCCTCGGCTTATACGTGGGTGTATACAGTAACTGATATAACGGCCTGCTCCAGCCAGCCAATCGTTACTCTGGCAGCTTGTAGGACATCAACAGTTTGACTGAGGGACTCTGATCTATTTTTTCCCTTTTTCCTTCACTTTTTCCTCTCCTTAATCACTTCTTCCAAACTATTCTTTTGGATTTTGTGGGTGAAAAGCAGGGTACAAAACCCAGCAGCTATTCATCCTCTTTTTTTAAAAAATAATTTTATTATTTATTATTATATAAAGCATTTACAGAAAAAGCTATTCATCCTCTTGACTCTTCTGTATTTGTGGGGGGGGGGAGACTGGATGGGAGATCCTGCAATGATGGAGCATTTCCCACCTTCAGCTTATATGTGAGTCACTAGGTTTGCCCAGATTTTGTGGCAAAATTAGGTACCTCGGCTTATATGCAGGTCGGCTTATATGCTAGTGCTATATGCAGGTCGGCTTATATGCTAGTGCTATATGGTACCTTCAGAACACTTGTGCACGTCTGAAGGTATTCTAAAGCATGGCTTCCCACTGTCGTTCCAAATGCCACTTAGGTGCTCTGTCATTCCAAATGCCACTTATGCTTGCCTGATTTGGTCATACCTGAGAAGCTAAGCAGGGTCACCCATCCCCAGCTAGTCCTTGGATGGGAGGACACCACAGAGGTCCAGGAAGGCAATGGCAAACCCCCTCTGTTCATCTCACCTCTTGCCCTGATAATCCTGTGGGGTCGCCATAAGTCGACTGCTGCTTGACAGCACTTTACACACACGCACAGACAAAATGCAATGCAAAGGTTACTTTTCATTAAGAGTATAACATAGAGGGCAACACAACATATCCACCCCATATTCTAGCTTCCAGCTACCTGAAATTCACCTCGTAAGGGAGACCAGTTCATTTACCCCCTATTTGAAACTTATTTTCTGTCTGAGGTATGTGATTTTGGTCAGCCTGGCCTTAAGAACAAGATGCTGAAGAAGGCACATAAGGACTTCACCGTTAACCTGATACTAGCTGACTAAATACTGAAAATCCCTTTTAACTGCTTTTTGTAGAGCCCATCAAGAAGTTCTCCTGCACAAGCCTCACTGAAAGGCACTATTAATCTGTTGCCTGGAACCCATGCATTTTAATGGAGCTCAAGCAAGATAATTTCCTAGTCATCTGTGCTCACAGTTTACCCTGGAATACGATACCAGTGGCTATAGTGAAGCACTACTTCAGCTCCCCCAGATTCAGTCCAGGGTGCTAAATAAAATTACCTCAAATGGGAAGCATGACTAAAAAGGAGCATGACCACCTACCTACTAGCTGCCCCTGCCTTCCCCCCCCCCCAAAAAAAAAAATCAACCAAGGCAATGTAAGGAACAGCACACCACAAGCTGAGAGCTGATGCACTTCAGAAAAGTACCTGCAGAGCAAATAGATTCAAGTAACTCAAGCAAGGAAACTAAGCCACAACTTTGCTCCGGGAAAAGCCAAAAACTCATAATAGTCACAAGCCAACTCGGGGGAAATTCTGTTCCTCGACTGCAATATGGAGATGAGATTCTTAGCATGAGTAAAACACATCCACTCAGCCACCTCCATATTAACTATACAGGGAATAAATCAATACCTCCCAATATCTGTTCTCTCCTTATGGCAGGCCTTGATGCCCCAGAGGGAAGGAAAGCAACAAACCTTTCCTGACCTCTGAGAGCCATCGGACTACAAAACACCAGGGCATAAATGCTTCGATCTCCATTCTGTGTATTTTATTCATATCCCACCTGTCTACATAATGCAGACAGAAAGACTCTTATATTATTCTTCCTCCAAGGGAGCTGGCAGAATGAGCTCAGGCAGTGGTGCAGAGGCACCCTCTGGAGACGGGGCCATGACACCCTCTTTAATTTTATCCTCACAACAACTCTTTGAGGTAGGTTAGGCTGAGAGAGCCTGCCTGGCCCAAGGTCACTCAGCCAGCTCCCATGGCAGAGCAAGAATTTAAATTCCCATGTCCCAAATCATCATCCAACACTCTCACTACTTTAGCACACTGACTTTCAAGGGAGTTCCTTGGTGCCAATGGTTAAAGTATGACCACTCCGGAATTTTACACTTGAAATAGTTTAAACCCATTTAATTTGGAATTTCCAAACTGTTTGTCAACAGCAGTGGTTTGCAAGCATGGGCTCTTGCCTTTACCAACTTCTTTAACCCAGCAGAATCCTTTCATCTGTCTCTGATATACTTGTGGAGCGCTGCCATATCCCTTTCGAGGCTTCCTTTTCCAACCTGTGCCATCCCTTGAACTGTGCTCCTGAGTTTTCATTCCTGTGATCGCCACAGTACCTATCCTTTGCACCTGTTCTAGCTTGAATGCAAGATGGGTATCCAAAGTGGCACTGAACAAAGTATGCTAGATGTAGTCTACAGTAAAAAGGGTATCAATTAAATTTGGCACTGAGATTTTACCTACAGTGAAATCTGAAGCTATGCTGGGGAGATTTCAAGGGAAGGGCAAAAGAGTTTTACTAAGGTGTGTGACATTTGAGGGAGGGGGTGTTTCTGCACATGTTTCTGCACATCTCTATGTATCTCCCACAGTTTCAAAGATTATACAATTCTCTTTGCAGCCATGGCACACTGGCAATTCACAGCCATTTTTACAATCCACCAACTAATTCCACTTGCGTAGCTGGAAATCCACTGGTGAATGGTACCGTTCTCTTTTATCCCCTCTGTGGCAAAGCTTCTCTAAAACACTGCTCAGTGGCACAAAAGTTCTGAAACAGAACGAAATAATGCTCATCTCACTACATACCTTTTCAGGCACGTTTATCACTTGATTTTTAAGTTCTTTCCCCTTAATACAGTCGGCCTCATATTGTGCCATTCTTCACAGAAACTAAATTAGGCCCAATCAGCAGAGCTGAAAGTCAGTGCTGGCTACACAGGGAGTTCAGTGCATATGACTACTGGCTGCATCGCAAAGCAGCTCTGGGATTGCGCAGCTGAAGATGTATGAGGAAAGCTGAGATGAGATGCACAAGAAAAATTATGTCGAGGGACAGAGCAGAAAATAAGTGGAGCAAAGCAGTAAGGAACTCAGAGCTAAGGACGAGGAAGTTTATACTGGAAATAAAATGGAAACGCCTAGCAACTATTCTTGCCACAACAAGAACCGAACAGAGATAGGAAGATCAAGGTAGTCATGGGGAAGTTTGGTGAAAAGACTGTAATAATGAAGGTATGAAGAGGGGGAAACTGATCCAGGTCACTGTGGGAATAACTGCGTAAGGATTTCACTGTTCTTCCTTTCTGGTACAAGATGCCCCCTTTTCCCCACCACATCCCAGCAGGAAAGTTGAGGAAGAGGAGAAGAAGGAAGGAAGGAAGGAAGGAAGGAAGGAAGGAAGGAAGGAAGGAAGGAAGGAAGGAAGGAAGGAAGGAAGGAAGGAAGGAAGGGTGAGTGAGTGAGTGAGTGAGTGAGTGAGTGAGTGAGTGAGTGAGTGAGTGAGTGAAAATCTGTCATGAACATCATGAAAGTTTTGCTGGTCCCATCCTAAAGCTGGTCCCTTAAATGGTCAGCCCAAGGCATGAACCAAGACTAGGGAATGCAACCAGTAAGGAAAGAATGTAATCATTCAATATTCCATTGGAAAAATATATTTTAGCCATAGGATGCAGGCATGGATGAGTTTGTCAGTGTAGGCAGAAGAAGGCTCAAGGATAAAAAAAAACATTAAAGAACTCAAGCTTTGATACGTTGAATTTCAGCTGCCAACAATATAGCATCTAAGTTAAGATTTCTAAAAGTGATTTAGGTTTCCAAAACTGGACAAGCTAAGAAAAGATATGATAGGATAATAATCATCTTCGTAGATGGGAAAGCAAAAGCCATGCAATTTGATATGTACGGAGGGAAAGGGAGACATTTCCTGGGAAGGGGTGATAAAATAATATTTGGGGGGGGGGGCAGGGAGGAGCAGTTTGATCACACAAATTCCATGTATCTGGCATACCTAAAAAACTCTTAGCACTATCTGAAGCTCATTGATATATATGGGCTAAGACTGGAGTAACACTGCCTAGGATTGCACAGTTTAAGCCCTCTGCAAGAAACAAAGTCTTTAAAAGGTTACCAGAATATACATGCTGTAACGCTGTTGTGTCTGCCACCAACAATGAAGAGTATTTACAACCCATCACAAGGTTAGATACGGTAGGCCAAAAAAAAAAAATCCTTAATGGATATCCTTGCTGAATGGCACCCCAAACCTGAGCCCTGGAGATAAAACGGAAACATTTCCTGCATATGATTTTACACATACATCTAGAATTGGATTCGATGGGCTATTTAGGGGATGTTTGTTTTCCTGTTGCTAAATGTGGCCGTGAACGTGCTGCCCTTGGCGAGAGCTGTCATGCCTCTCGCAAGGAAAGGAGAAAGGGGGGGGGAAGGTGTTTTGGAGACTCCCGCCACCCCGCACACCCCAGCCTCCTCTCCTGCCCTCCCCTGCCGTGTGTGTTCCGCTTGCCCTTGGAATGCTATCACTTATTATCACACTGACTTCTCCAGATGGGGCATTTTGGCTATTGATCTGATAAATAAACAGCCTGCTCGCTCGATCAAAATGTTATTTTGCATTTCAATTACTGTTCACTAATGCAACCTTCATCCCACAAGAGCGCTGCTGGCAATGACACTCGACCTGGCACAGGCCTTGCGAGGGAACTCGGCGGCAGGCCTAGCGCAGGCCCCTAACGGGATTACCACCCTCCCTTACGGGCACCGAAAGGAGAGGGAGTCAGGGACATGGAACTGTGGCAGATGTGGGCAGGAAGGATAACATGCCTGAGCCACCCATGGGCCAGAATCAAGCAAGAGATCGCGCACAGAGCCAAAGTCTGGCCAAGCATTCAGCTAACTGGAGAGCCTTTCCGATCCCTGATGAGCAGTACTGAAGCTGGACTTAGCCCAGTTGGTTACGACATTCAGCAGTTCAATGAAACAGGGAATGGAAATCAGTCTTCGGTCATGGACCAGGGGAGCTTCTAGGTCCCAGGTTCCATCCCAGCATCCACAGCGGTAAGGCTCATGCAGGAGGTGATGTGAAAGAGCTCCACCTGAGACCCTGGAGGGCCAAGGCCAGTCGGATGCTGATGGACCAAGAGCTTGAGTGTGTACCAGGCAGCTTCATGTGTTCTACTTCTTGGCTGTTGCTTCTTTATTGCTCTCTTGTTATTTGGGCTTGGAAGTACGGCAGGATTTTGTAATTATGCTTTTTGTTTATTAACCTCTCCGAACATTGCCAGAGCCTGTGCTGCTTGCTTAAGGGCCACAGTTTCTGAAAGGAAGCTTCAGTATGGGGAGACATACCTCTATCTATCATTATCAGATGAGCGGCAAGGGTGGTGGGGGCTGGAATCAGTCCCCAGATCCTTGCTGCTGTTTCGCAGACTGACTATGGGGAAATGGGAGGGGGGGATTGGCATCATGCCAGTGTATGATGTCACTTCTGATGCAAAACGGGGGGAAATGAGTGAATCCTAGATCATCCCCGTGACGTAATGTGGACGCTTCCACTTTTCTGCCTGAGGTGACATCACACATCACTGCAAAACTGATGAGACTGTCCTTCTCAGAAGTGGGAGGCAGAGCTGAGGTCATCACATCCTACAATACTACAAAATAGTATTATTTTATCACACGGATATGGCTTACAAACAATTACAAGAACTCATCATTAAATCAACAAAGCCACTACAACAGCAATGAAAAATACCGAAATAAAACACTGGCAAGCCCTGAAAAGCTACATTCCCCCCCCCAACACACACACACACACACAAAATCTGAAAGTCATCAAGGCTGTACACTTGCAGAGATACATGAATGTTGTTTATTCCTGTGCCCTCCCTAGAACTGAGATGCTGCTAGTGAGTTAGGGAGTGGTAGTTTCCCTATTCATCTCTCATGCTATAAAACTGGCCCCTCTTTTCCAAACGTCCCCTGCCTTTTTGTGAGGTCATGCCTTTGCTTTGTGAAACCACAACAAGAGAAGATGCACTTGAGTTTGAGAGTGAAGCTTGTTAAATAACTACAACCTTGAAGCCATGGGGGAGAGACTGATGCTTACTCAAGGACAGTCCTGAGGATACTGTAATTAGGGTGCATCAAAGGGGAGAGCTATTTGATTACTATCTTTAGACTGTAGTCCCACGTGCATAACATGGAGAGAGAAATATAGAAGTTTCATGCTCCTGAAACATGGCCTGATATCAGAAGCCTCTGAGGTTTACATCCTATCTTAATTTCCTTTTATTAAAAAAAAATCCGGCATATAAATAGAATATTAGCTGCAAACAATAACTGACAAGTCAGTTAATAAAATATACAGATTAAGATGTCTTTTGAAGGAAAGCATGGTAAACAATTTCCTGGACAGAAGCAAAAATACTTCGGCAGTTTAATGCATTTTCAGAACAGCCCAGAGATTGCAATCGTTCCTTGACCAACAATAAAAGTTCCATCTTCAGCACCTTCCTTTTGCCCATTATGTTGGATCCACACTAGGAAACTTTCTTTAAGGACCCTGCTCTCCTCCAGAAGCTGCCAGAGATATCTCTTTACTGCCAGGAATTTGGCACGCAACAAAACCATTTCCCCTGTGGGTGAATGTGAGTGACCAAACCATTTACGCTGCGGAGTGTAAAATTTAACATAACAACAGCAATGAAAATGCTGCCCTACCCAATCTTGTTCCCCACAAAAACCCCAGGTTGCCATTTTACCAAAAACCAAAGGAAAACAAAACACACTGTAAGCTCTACCTCTTGCATAACTATGGATACTACCTGAACAGAAAAGCAAAAGTATATCGCCCTATTGACATGTTATAATGAAAATCAGTACAATTCATGTATAGTGCACACTTGATTTTAATATGGGTTGATTAATTTTCATGTTGCATTTAAAACATGCACAGTTGAATGTATGGCACAAACCCCACTTTTATCCAGGTTCCAATTGGTTACAACTGCAAAGTGAACACACACTGGATTGTTCTTACAAACCGATGTTTGCATTGTAAAATGTATATAGCATTTTTAACTGCAGAATAGAATGAATGTTCAGTCCCATATCTACAGGTTTGTTCACCTTGCTATGGGACCTTTGCATATTTTTCAGTTACTCTAAGAACTGAAAGTTTTTGGGTTGGGGTGGGGAATGCATAAGTAATATTTCATTTACTACCACTGCAAATCATAGAATCATAGAATTGGAAGGAACCTCCAGCGTCATCTAGTCCAACTCCCTGCAGAATGCAGGAAAGTCACAACTACCTACCCACCACTGTGACCACAATTCCATGCCCAGGTGATACCCCCCCCCAAAAAAAAAACACAGAACTTATGATTCTACTGGCCATGATGCTACAGAAGAACATAAATACCAAAAATATTGTTTCTGACACCAGACTGAAATCTGCCTACCCCACCCATTTTAGGAAGGGTACTGTTTCTGATTATTTAAAATCAAGATTTATAACTAAAACCTCTATCTTTCCTGCAGGCCAACATAACCTCTGCCTGCTTAACAAAGCTGAGAAATTGCTGGCAAGTTAAGAGTTTAAAAATAAACAAAGCCATAGGAAATTGTCACATTATATAAATGAAATGCTCAGTATAATACACTGAAGTGAACGAGATCAATGTGATGTGTGAAGACAGAGAATCTATAAACTCACATCCATCGACCTCCACTACTGCACAGATTCCAACAGTAGGCGCCTCTCATGCGATCTGTGTCTTGAGCCCAACTTTTCAAGTCTAAAACTAGTCCTACAAGCACATTTAGCCTAATTGTTTTTACTGTTTTCTATCTACTTTAGAATCTCTCTCTGCACTTTATTCTAATTTAGTGGGAGCCTGGTAAGAACATGTAAACTGCATGTAGTTTTTCAGGGTTTCAGTGAAGCCAGTGTAAATAGAGTTCCCAAGTCTGGTTTGGGGAATTGCTGGAGATCTGAAAGTGGTGCCTAGAAGAGCAGAGTTTGTGGAGGGGAGAGAGCTCAGTGTGGATGAGATGTCACTTGAGGACTTCTTTTCTCCAAGACTCTATGGTTTTGATGGAGGGATAGAAGCTGATCGATCCAGTCTAGCATCTCTTGGACATATGAAATCATTGTTCTGTGGATTCTAACTCTTTATGTCACTAAGCTCTCCCCAGTTCCTGCAGCACTCTTTACATCCTTGCACAACACAAATTGATTGTAACCGCACTAAAGTTCCGATGTTGCATGGCTAGACCTCCAGAAATGTAATTTTTGAATGAGTATGGAAGGGGACTCAATTCAACCTGAGATGGGGTGGAAGAATTTCTTAGTCTCCAGAGATGCTACAGACCCCCTAGAGTTGCCAGCCTCCAGGTGGGATCTGGGGATTCCCCAGGAATATGCTCATGTCCAGACTACAGAGATCAGTTCCTCTGGAGAAAATGGATTATTTGCAGAGTGAACTGAGGGGTGGCATTGGACCCCACTAAGGTCCCTGCCCCTCAAGTTCCATCCACAGATCTCCAGGGGTTTCCCAACCTGGATCTCAGAATCCTACCCCGTCCTGTTCCCTATCAGTGACTGGGGGGACCTGACAGTCCTAGGCACAAAACAGTAATTATTCATGGGAACATTCTACATGGCACACTAAACAACAAAAGTGGCCCAAGCTGAGTAATGGGAACAAAGGAGATGTACTTTTTTTTCCTGCAGAGCTGTCCTTTGAAAACTGAGAACATGAGATTTCCCTACAACTGTTGTTTGGATAATGCACATACACAAGCCCTCTGTGGACATCATACTGGCATTTCATTCATGCTGAGTGGGAGCCCACTAGCCACATGTCTCCGGAACACAATTCACACAGTGGTGCTCCCAACACTCTTGCTCTGAATGAATGGAATGCCAGTGCAATATTTGTACATGGCTACACATACACACATACATACTCTTGCTCTCTCTCATGCATGCACAAACACCACCACATTACATTGCAGGAGAACTGGATTATCTGCAAGAACTAATATATGTGCATTTCCTGGAAACAAAACAGTGGCCTGAAGCGATGCTCCTAAGGCCATTTCCCTGGAAATGAATGAACGCTAGGATTTGGGGCAAAAGGTCTGGGTTTAAATCATGCTTACAATTTGTGCTGTATTTCTTAGAGCAGATACAATGGAGTCACACTGATAGAATGTACCCTACAGATCAATCTTATTTTTCTTCCATTACCCTTTTCCTTTTCCTGTCTCCAAGTGTCCATTACACATCTTACCAGATGACTCTGACCCCCCCTCCTTCCTTCCCAGGCTTTCACAGTGGCTACACCTTTGGAATCATCTATTTCAGACACAGTTTGCACTTGAATTCTATGCTGTTCTGACCTCATTGACAGCACACTGATTCAGCACTTCAGGTTTCTATTTTGCAACTGCATTGGGTACAAAAGAAGACAATCTGGAAGTTCCAAACTGCTCCAATTCATATAATTCAAACTCTAACTAAATGACCTTATATGAATCTTAAAAATTACAGAGAGCTATGTACACTGTAACTTTAACTCATATGAAATTCTGCATATGCATATTTTTTAAGGAAGAAAAAGCTAGTGCTTCAAATTCCACCTTACTCTGCATGACCAAGAAGTAGAAGCCAGAAAGAGTCTGTGCAGGTTCTACGACTGTGGTTACCATATGTAGTGAAAATGTTTAATCTCATCCCGAAGGTTGCTAGTCACTCAAGCGCTGCCCTTGGCAATTTTGCTACAGTGAGAGCAAAATCCTGCCCATCACTCCTGGCATTAGGAGGTCTGGTCTTCACTACCAGTGACTGCCCGCCATGAAGAGTCAGTGTGTTTGCACAGTGTTCAGTACTATAAGGGGTGTTTTGCTGGTGTTACCCAAAAGGCAGTTATAAAATTAGAAAGCACAAACCTGTTTTTTAAAAGCAGAGTTCTAATCTTCTCACAGAATCGCTGGATATTTTACACTGGCTTTGTGCTATGCAATAATTGTTCTTCTGATGTCTGCTCAGAAACCCTGGCCTCATATTGACTAGAAAATATTGACCTGGATATTTTACCCACTTTGATGTGTGATTGACTGAAATCTCTTCTACATTTTCTTGTGAATGTGATACCGCCAGCTAGGTTACCTCCTACACATATCACTGAACTGACTTTTTAAGACAAGTCTATTTAGAAAGCTCAGAATTCCACTATTTATATTATCATTGTATTTTATAGAGCACTTGTAGAGCAATGTAAACAATGTAGTGTTTAAATTGATACACTGCTTCATCCAAACTCCTTGATGCCAGCACACTGCTGCTTTTAGTGTGATTCTGTCACCACTAGCTTGTATCCAACACCCACTCCACTGAGGAAGAATAAATAAATGAAAGACTTCATACTAAGGTGCAGAGAGCGTAACAACTACATCAAAGTTAAAGGAAACTTCAACCCACCAATCACAGCATGGTGTGCATACCTAGATGAAGCTTCAGACTTTAACCCATTCCAGTCTGGCTTCAGACCGAGCCATGGGGTGGAGACCCTAACGGATGACCTCCAGCACCAGCTGGATCAGGGCAGCACTGTTTGTGATGTTAGATCTCGCTGCAGTGTTTGACATGGTAGACCATGGGCTTCTGGCTCACTGCCTTGCCAATATGGGGATATGGGAGACAGCCCTACAATGGTTGATCTTCTTCCTCCATGGTTGCAGACAGAGGGTTGCAGTGGGGGATGCTCAATCATACTCCTTCCAGCTCCCATGTGGAGTTCTTCAGAGCACGGTTCTATCCCTTATTCTACTTCACATCTTTATGTGCCCAGCTGGTCCAGAGACTTGGGCTTGGGTATCTTCAACATGATAAGAACACCCAGCTGTCTTCTGATGGACAGCCACCTGGATTCACCCCCAGAGACATTTGCCAGCTGTTTGGAAGCAGTGTTGGTATGGATCAAACAGAACCAAACCTCAGAGGTAAGTGGAAGGAGGAGGGGGTAGTCAGAGGTAGGGGACAGAAGGCGATTGGCTGGCTGCTGAACAAACAGGCAAGCTGGTTGGATGAGGAGGAACTCAGGGGCAGGACAGCTGCCCTGAGTAGGTGTTAAAGCGCTGAGTGGCACTTAAGCCATGAAACCAGTTTATCCTTCTAGGCCTTACCAGAAATATTAAGTGGATCAGATTGTTTTGCCATTTAATGCTAGTACATTGTGTATATTTGAATGTTGTGAACCACTGAATCAGCAGCACAGAAAGGGGTGGTATAGAAATTTAATTATAAATCAAATAAATCGCACCCCCTTGACAGGCAATGATGAAAGCAGCCAACTGCTGCACTGCCCCACCCCAAAGGACAGCATGCAGCCACCCACATGAAGAGTACAACAAGGTAGTAACAAAGTAAACACAGCATCCTCCACTGTAAGGAGAACAGGGAGGCAAGCAACAAAAGACATGGGATGAATGTCCATCCCGGAGCTCCACAGACGTAGGTTTCAGCCTCTTATTGCAAGCATGTTCCCTTTTTACAGCGTGGGGAAGAAAAAGAAGAAGAAGAGTTGGTTCTTATATGCCGCTTTTCCCTACCCGAAGGAGTCTCAAAGCGGCTTACAATTGCCTTCCCATTCCTCTCCCCACAACAGACACCCTGTGGGGTGGGTGAGGCTGAGAGAGCCCTGATATCACTGCTTGGTCAGAACAGTTTTATCAGCCTGAGGTCACCCAGCTGGCTGCATGTGGGGGAGCGCAGAATCGAACCCGGCATGCCAGATTACAAGTCCACACTCCTAACCACTACACCAAACTGGCTACACCAAACTGGAAGAAATGGCTGGGATGCAAGGGTTCAGATCGTGGGGTGCAAAGGGTTAAGGAGCACGAGTGTTTTGCAAGGCAAGGGGGACACAAATGAGATCCAAAGCCACACAATCACAGGAATAATTCCTATCTTCTTGCCAATAGCTCACCAGAGAAAGGCACTATGGGAGCAGACTTGAAGCTCAAGTTCAGATCCCTCCCAGAAGTTGCCTGCCAGCAAACGCAAAACATTGTCAATGGCCAATGACTAGCCATTCAACAGCCAATGAAAAAGCAGAACAGGATCCGAACCCATAACCACACAGCCAACAGAGCACACAAGGACAAAACACAGGATAGGATGTTAGGAATCTCCCAGCAGCTCTGGCACTGATGCCAGTGTTATATACAGAGCAGACAAATGTGAAGTGAAATACACAGCATTGCATGTTGTTGTCACATGCAAGGGTACTAATGAGTCATTTAATAGGATATGATTTACTAACTGACGCTATTTACCCCAAGGCTGTGAAAAACGTCACAATTCCACACATTAAGCCTCCATTAAACAGGCAGGGCATTTTTCTCCAGGGCCGTTGGCAACTCTAATCACATACCTTAGTTCTTCAATTCACGCTTTGTATATGAACAGCAACCTGTGGAAGAAGTCCCAGGCACCGCTGAGGTTTTGCACATCGAGCACAATCACTTCAGACGGACTGGTGATGCCGGCCTTTCTCAACCTTTTAACTGTGCAGGAACCTCTGAAATATTTTTCAGGCTTCCAGGAGCCCCAGAACTGGCCTGGGAGTGGTCAGCTGGCCACATTTCCCTGCCATGCCCAATGAAGACTGAAGGGGGGGGACAAAGGAGGTGGTTTGAGGAGGGAATAGATGTCCAGGCTTCCCTGCCTTTCCAGGAACTATAGCCACACGAGAATGCCGCCCCCAGGACAGAGGAAGCAGCCAGTTCCCTGCTTCCATGGCAATGCCAGGAATAGGTTGTGGCAGAGTCTATTAAGGCAGGATACAAGGGGAAGGCCAGGGAGCCCCTGGGGAATTCCCATTCAGCCCCAGGGCACCCTTGTTGGGAATGCCTGGACTATGCTTATATACGCCGAACATTTTGGTCAGCAACCCCATATTCACTATCCTAGCAGTCAGTTCATGGCTGCCACCTGCTCCCATTCACCCCAACCTATGGGAAGCCGGCAGTAGCCAGGGACAGGCCTGTGTGAATGCTGAACTAACCCTGCTCCCACCCAAGAAAGAGAACAGAAACTGATCCCAGTCTGTCAAGCCCCAAAGAAAGAGAGACACCGCTGTGAGGCAATCCACGTATTTATTGACTGGGAATCGGTACAGTGTTTTGAAAGCAAGGCACATGAATGGGTTGCCAATTCTCTAGTTCCATGAAGGCTCCTGAGCCACTGAGAACAGCAGAATCACAGACAGAGCTGCCTCCATCACTGCATGCTCATGACAAACAACTCTCTGTAAAATGGCTTGCAAAGGTGCAGGACCCAAGTTAAATCAAGTGAGCTGGCAACTCCACAACACTGCACACTGGCCACCACAGTTGGATGTGTTAACAAGCTCAGCTGATGATTGCTACTATATTGTGAATGAAGTCCGTCCTGGCCTCTACCCTTGTTGGAAGGCTGCCTGCAAAGAAACACACAGTAATGAATAACGTTCCACAGTAACAGCACAGAGCAATTTTGAGCTCTTGCAAATCTTCCCAACAATTCTCCCACTTGGATGATTTCCAGGAAGCAGGATGCAGCAGGATGTGGTAACCAGAACGGTAGAGCCTCTTGTGGTGCAGAGTGGTAAGGCAGCCATCTGAAAGCTTTGCCCATGAGGCTGGGAGTTCAATCCCAGCAGCCGGCTCAAGGTTGACTCAGCCTTCCATCCTTCCGAGGTCGGTAAAATGAGTACCCAGCTTGCTGGGGGGTAAACGGTCATGACTGGGGAAGACACTGGCAAACCACCCCGTATTGAGTCTGCCATGAAAACGCTGGAGGGCGTCACCCCAAGGGTCAGACATGACCCGGTGCTTGCACAGGGGATACCTTTACCTTTACCTAACCAGAACGGTACATAGTATTCCAAATGAGGCTGCACCAAAGCCTAATACAGGGACATTATGATACTGGCTGATTTGTTTTCACTTCCCTTCCTAATAATCCCCAGCATAGCATTTGACTTTTTAATTGAAGTCGCACACTGAGTCAGCATTGTCAGTGAGCTACTAGCCATGACACCAAGATCTCTCTCCTGATGAGTTATCACCAGCTCAGACCCCATCAACGTATATATAGAGTTGGGACTTTTGCTTCCAATGTGCATTACTTTGCACTTGTTCATGCTGAACCTCATCTGCCACACTGATGCCCACTTGTCCACCCTCCATAGATCCCACTGCAGTGACTCAGTCCTCCCTGGTATCACCACCTTGAAAACCTTAGTCTCAACTGTAAACTGGGGCACTTCACTGCTTAAAAGAAGTTTTTTAAAAAAATATTGGACCTTCTAACAAGCCCTGTGGTACCCTGCCACTTACTACCTTCCACTGTGAAAAATGGCCATTTATACTCACTCTCTGTTTCCTGCTCATTAACCAGTGTTTAATCCACAAGAGGACTATTCCCCTTATCCACTTCTAGGGAGTTGCATCAATATGGTATCTCTGCTGCCAGCTGGGGCTACTCCACAGGACTCTGATCCTTAAAACAGGCATTATTAATGTGCATCCACAGAAACACAGAAACAGAGTTGGAAGGGACCCCAAGGGCCAACTAGTTCAACACACAAAGCAGGAATTGCACAGCCACTTCCCACACGCACAAAATTCCCCCAATGATCCCTGCTATATGCTCAGAGGAAGGTAAAACAACTCCACTCCATCCTCTATAAGACAGCCCATCAAATGCATAAATGCCCTTGTCCTTGATCCGGAAACTTCAGCTAGTGCAAAATGCAGCTGCTAGGGTCCTCACTGCCACACCTTGGAGGGCCCACATCCAGCCGGTGCTGAGGCAGCTGCACTGGTTGCTAATTGCTGTCCGGATCCGGTTCAAGGTTTTGGTTTTAACCTTTAAGGCTTTACACGGGTTGGGACCCACATACCTGAGAGACCGCCTGTCACCCTATGTGCCCCGCAGGGCTCTACGCTCTGTGGGAGAATACCTACTGATCGTGCCCAGCCCCAGAGAAGCGCGCCTAGCCTCAACCAGGGCCAGGGCTTTCTCTGTCCTGGCCCCCACCTGGTGGAATGAGCTCCCGGGTAAGCTGCGGGCCCTGCGGGAGCTGTCAGCATTCCGCAGGGCCTGTAAAACGGAGCTCTTCCGCCAGGTCTATGGTTGAGGCTGGGATTGGCAAGGAAAAACATTGCCCCCCTCGGGGGTTTGAAGGAGTCATCATCACCCTCCATCCCCCAATGCCCTTGTTCAGGTAGGGGAGACTGGTATTTTCCGCCGTGTTGGGTATTTTTAGTCTTTTAACGGGTTTTAATGGGAGATTACTTTGGCCACCTCATGAGAAGGAAGGACTCCCTGGAGAAGAGCCTAATGCTGGGAGCGATCGAGGGCAAAAGAAGAAGGGGATGACAGAGAATGAGGTGGTTGGATGGAGTCACTGAAGCAGTTGGTGCAAACTTAAATGGACTCCGGAGAATGGTAGAGGACAGGAAGGCCTGGAGGATCATTGTCCATGGGGTCGCGATGGGTCGGACATGACTTCGCACATAAGAACAACAAATGGGAGATTTTAAGACTATTGTTACCCGCCACGAGCCTGTAGGGAGTGGCGGGAAATAAATAAATAAATATAATAATAGTAATAATAGTAATAATAGTAATAATAGTAATAATAGTAATAGTAATAAAGCATTAGTCTTGTTCACTGTAAAGAAGCTGGAAGCCAATCAGGCCTGCTTTGTTCTCTACTGATAGTGCAGGTTACAGCACCATAATATAACAGGGATTATCCAGTGCAATGCTGTTTGCATTATCTGCAAGGGGATGCCCCCTTCCTGCAGCATTCATACTTACTGGTAGCAGCTGTTAAGGAGGAAGGGCTGTTGGGCAAATGCACCAAGTGGGCAGAGGGATGCAGCGGCAGTGTGATGCAGCGGTAAAAAAGGCAAATGCCATTTTGGGCTTGTTGAGCAGGGGGTTGGACTAGATGGCCTGTATGGCCCCTTCCAACTCTATGATTCTATGATTCTAGGGAGGCATGAGAAAGAAGTTGCAGGAGTCACACCTTGGGGCAGGATACCTCACTTGCTCACCTGTGTGAGGTGCATTCTCGAGTCACCCACTGGGAGGCTCCCCTTTGGGGTCTGTGTCCTAAGTGAAGGATCTGAGCAGAGCAGTGTTAGACATAGGCTACTCCAACAGTGTTCCCATCTTTGCTGTTTATATGTGCCTCATGTGTATTCTAAGTAGGCCCAACAGGAGGCCATAGCGATATGACCCTGTACTGCTCTGCATTATCTTTTTCCAAATGAGGCCACGTCACAGATCTACACAAAGGTATTACAGAACTGGCTGTTTTATTTTCAATCCCATCCCCAATAATCCCCAGTTTTTGTCTGCTGACATGTCAACATTTCCATCAAACTACCCATTACAACCTTGAGATCTCTTCTTCTCGATTGCTGCCAGTTCAGACTCCATTAGCACATTTTTTTAATGCTCCAATGTTCATTATTTCACATTTAACAACACTGAATTTCATTTGCCATGTTGTTGCTCATTCACCCACTTTGGAGAGATCCCCTTGGAACTTTACTGAATCAGCAATGGTTTTCAGTATTGTTTTTAATCAGCCGTATCTTCGCTATTTTCCAGTTCTCAGTAGAGATAGGTTTGCCAGCTTCTGGGTTCAGGGGTAGGCTGTATACCACATTGGTCAGGCTGCACCCGGAGTACTGTGTGCCGTTCTGAAGGCCTCACTTCAAAAAGGATGTGGATAAAATTGAAAGGGCTCAGAGGATAGTGATGAGGATGATCCGGGGCCTGGGGACCAAACCCCATGAGGAAAGGTTGAGAGACTTGGGAATGTTCAGCCTGGAGAAGAGGAAGTTGAGAGGGGACATGATTGCTGTCTTTAAGTATAGAAAAGTTGTCACTTAGAGGAGGGCAGTGAGTGGTTCCTGTTGGCAGCAGAGGATAGGACCCACAGTAATGGCTTTAAACTACATGTAGAACAGTACCAACGAGATAGGGGGGGGGGATTCATAGAGTAGTTCATCAGTGGAATCAGCTGCCTAAGGAGGTAGTGAACTCCTTCTCACTGGTGATCTCCAAGCAGCAGCTGGACAGATACTTATCCTGGATCCTTGATTATGATCCTGCATTGAGCAGGGGGTTGGACTAATGGCCTGTATGGCCCCTTCCAACTCTATGATACTATGGTTCTATTATGGGGCATCACATAATGCCATTACATCACTTCTGGTCATATGTTCTGTGAAACTTGCAATTTCCCAGAAAGCTATAGTTTCACCACAGAGATTTGGAGGGTTGCTAGAACATCATGGCATGACCAGAAGAGACATCACAACATTGCCACAAAAGCACCCATCTCAATTTTTCTCCAGCTGCTGACTGGGAAACAGCAAAAAAACTGGGGACCAAGGTCACTACAGCAGGAGAGCTGTTAAGCCAAAGAAGGGGAGGCAATTTTAACAAATAGGCCTTGATCTACCACCAATAGTTAGTTAGTTAGTTAGTTAGTTAGTTAGTTAGTTAGTTAGTTTTTAGATTTATATACCGCCCTCCCCGAAGGCTCAGGGCGGTTTACATTAAACTAATCAACAATACATGAAACAGTCTTCGTTAAAACATACAGTAATTAATAACAGTATAACAGTATAACAATATAATAAATAGTATAACGATGCAACACTGCAATACCACAACAGGTCCAGAGCGCTCTGGTGGAGTTCTGGGAGGAAGGGGGGGAGCGGGGGGAGCATATACTCTTGGCACGGCTCATTTCTATGCCACTGCCACAGTTACACTGCCCCAGCATGGGCATAGCATGGCTTGGCACTGTTGTATTTCCAGATACTCTGATGGTGTGCTTAGTCACCACCCTAAACCATTTGGCAGCAGGGGGCTTTAGAGTACAAGCCAAACAAAGTTATACCCTTCTAAGCCCATTGACTAAGGTATTTGAGGCGGTGCCCATAGTGTATCACTGAGCTCAAATCCTTCAGGATAAAGACGCTGACCCTGCTTAGCTTCTGAGATTTGACAAGACTGGGTTAGCCTGGGCTATCCAGGTCAGAGCAAAACTTCAATGGTAACATTAAAAGTCTGATAAACCCCATAAAAATACCTGTTAATACTAAACTACAATGTAGCAATGTAGTCTGCTTTAGGATGCTTAGGGCTGATCCTGTGTTGAGCAGGGGGTTGGACTAGATGGCCTGTATGGCCCCTTCCAACTCTATGATTCTATGATTCTATGATTCTAGCACAATACAATAAAATTGATACCTGCTGGACCTCAGCCTTTTGAAACATTCCAAATTAAAACAGAGCATTTCTACTATAAAAGAATGTTCAGGCACGGGTCAGTCCCTAAGGAGTGGGAACTGCATGGCTGCTCTTGTGGGAAAGCATGGTCTACAAATAGGATAAAGAAGGTGACCTTAGAAGATCACACTGGGATACAAGGAACAAGTTGGTCTCTAAGATGTAAAGCCCAAGCAATCAGGCCATTTTGATGGAATGTTTCTAGTTATGCCTGAAAGGTGCCAATGAAACACTAGTTATGTCAGTTATGGTGACACAGGAAGAGGCCGGGGAACCCCAGTTCCTGTGACAGGACAGCGCCAGTGTGTGTAGCATCACTAATAAAATTAATTGCTAATAAAATAAAACACTTGTTGAATAAGATCTTAGTTTCATTTTTGTTATGTGCAATATGCTAAGTATGCTTATACTAAATACAGCAGCTTGGTGTAGTGGATAGAGGTGCCAACTTCTAATCTGGTGAGCTGGGTTTGATTCCGCGCTCTCCCACATGCAGCCAGCTGGGTGACCTTGGGCTCACCACAGCACTGATAAAGTTGTTCTTACCGAGCAATGATATCAAGGCTCTCTCAGCCTCACCCACCTCACAGGGTGTCTGTTGTGGGGAGAGGAAAGGGAAGGTGACTGTAAGCCACTTTGAGACTCCTTTGGGTAGAGAAAGGCGGCATATAAGAACCAACTCTTCTTTTTCTTCTTCTTCTTCTCTGTGTAAATATTCAAAGCAAACCATCTGTTTAATCACGACCACAAACTCTGACAAGACTGCAAAGAAAATCTTTTCAGGATGGCTCACCAGTTGGAGGATGGTGTGTGTTCCTTGCAAGAATTTTATTTATTTGCCATCAAACTGCATTTTCTGTATGGTGACCTCGTAGGGTTTTCAAGGCAAGAGATGTTCAAAGGTGGTTTGCCATTGCCTGCCTCCACATGCTGTCACAACCTTGGTATTCCTTAAAGGCCTCCCATCCAAATATTAGCCAGGGATGAGCCAAGACCTGATAAGACTGGGCTAGCACAGCCTACCCAGACAAGGGCTGCACGGAAATACAACCAAATGTTCCATAGAGGCAAATGTCAGTAAAGTGAATGCTACCAGTCCCAGCACAGGCTGATTGGGGAAGTAATAGCTCACCATACAGGTTACTTGTTTAAAAGAAATGAATCAGTTTGCACTCTGCCAATGTTCAAAAGATACCTCTTTCTGGAAGAACATGTCCCCAAGGTCAACCTTCAGCTAGGAATTAGACTGTCCAGAAGAAGGATCTCTAGCACTGCTGAGCTTGTGAGCATTTCTCAGGACCTCCAATGAGGGAGACGAAGGCTATGAATGGAGAAGAGATGCTTTGTGGAAGAAGGAAATTGGTGCTAGGAAACCCACTGATGGCACCACACCTCCCATGCATACAATCCTGGTGATCACGGGACTAGATGAATTTCACTTGCTATGTAATTGAATGAGTGGACTAAAAAAGAAAAGGGTCTTCTTGAAGCTCTGATCAGAATCAGTTAAACAAGACAGAAGAAGCTATAGGGAAGTATGGGCTGGATCCAGGCTAAGTTTTCCATGACAGAAGTGAAGACGCAATTTCTATCAATATCCCCTTTCCTGCTGGAATCTCTTGATTTGCCCCTTATGCCATTTCTGAGGGTTCCCACTCCTTCAGGGGCAGCATTTCAGGGAAATTAATGGGCTTCACTTCTGTTCCAATGACAGAAGTGCTTTCTAAAACAAAATCAGAGTCCAGTGGCACCTTTAAGACCAACAAAGGAGTGAGTTTTCGAGTGCAAGCACACTTCCTTCTGTTAGTGGAAAACTTAAGTCTGCATTACAATCCTGTGTCAGGTAAAATTACAGAACCAGAAAACATAATTTTATACCAGCTAAAGAAGAGGTAAAACTGCCAGGATAAAGAAAAGTCCCACATGACTTCCCTCTGAAACTATTTTTCAAATTACAAGTAGGTTTTTTCCTTCTTATGAAACTGATAGCTTCTTTGGTCACTCTTTACCATATAAGAGCCTAAATTGGGAATATATGTAACAAGGGGGGAGGCACTTCTGCCTGGCTTTGATTTACTAAAGCAGACTAGATTCCTGCCACAGGATTCAAGAAAAACTGGAGCAAATAAGAGCTTTTCAGAAGGATTAAAATGGAATATTTGCACAAGCTTCTAGTGACAGCAAAAAGGAATCTTACTCTGTGTGGGGGTAGGTGGGTGTTATAAGGCTGGAGGGCTGAATTCCCCAATCAATGACTAATAATTTAGATTCCTGTCCAGCTAAGTAAATTTCTTATCCTACTGACTGAACGGAGATGCCTGCAGGGGGCCATTTCACCACAAGATGTTTGGTACATTTTAGTCCCCTTTACAGGAAACGAAGTACCCAGCTTGCTGGGGGGTTAACGGTAATGACTGGGAAAGGCACTATCAAACCACCCCATATTGAGTCTGCCATGAAAACGCTAGAGGGCGTCACCCCAAGGATCAGACATGACCCGGTGCTTGCACAGGGGGATACCTTTACCTTACAGGAAACGAAGCAAATTTGGATCAATTTAGCATGTTGACCAAAAAATCCAAGATTCAAAACTGCTGAATTCTGCTAAAATATTCATAGAATCAGTGTTGGAAGGTACCTCCAGGATCATCTAGTCCAACCTCCTGCAGAATGCAGGAAATTCACAATTACTTGCCCATCCACAGTGACCCCAATTCCATACCCAGATGATACCCCCCCCCCAAAAAAAAACACCAGGATCCCTGGCAATTCTGGCTTGGAGAAAATTCTCCTCCCGCGCCCAAAATGGTGACTGGCATTTTCCTGGACATTCAAGAAAGGCCCACAAGAGCCAAGCTCAGACACAGTCCCTTCTGCCCACCCACTTAGAATCGGCTTAAATTCACAGAATCAGCATTTCTGTCAGATGGCTATCTAGACTCTGCTTAAAAACCTGCAAGGAAAGAGAACCCACCCACCTCCCAATGAAGCCTGTTCTACTGAAGAACCACTCAGCCAGGAACTTCTTCCGGATGTTAAACCGAAAATTCTTTTAAATTAATTTCATCCCGTTGGTTCTGATCCTACCCTCCGGGGCAACAGAAAACAACTCTATGTCAGGGGTAGTCAACCTGTGGTCCTCCAGATGTCCATGGACTACAATTCCCATGAGCCCCTGCCAGCATTTGCTGGCAGGGGCTCATGGGAATTGAAGTCCCTGGACATCTGGAGGACCACAGGTTGACTACCCCTGCTCTAGGTGACAGCCTTCAAGTACTTGAAGATGGTTATCACATCACCTATTAGTTGTCTTCTCTCCAGGCTAAGCAGTCCAAGCTCTCTCAACCTTTACTCATACGTCTTGGTCTCCAAATCCCTCACCCTTTTCATTGCCCTCCTCTGGATGCACTCCAATTTGTCTACATCCTTCTTCAATTGTAGTGCACAAAACTGACCACAATATTCTAAGGACTACATCTTGGTAGTGTATTTGATGGCTAATTTCAAGACAGAAGTACCGGCAATCCAAGATTATCTTGAACTCACTTTATCAGATGATTCCTGATCCTGGATCAGTGCAAGAGGTTACAGTTACTCAGTGGTCAACGGAATCAATTCTACACGATTTCAGTTCCTAGTTTTGAGAATTTGTCCTTCAACATAAAAATCATTCCTGCTGTACATATTCTCCATTCCATGGACGGTGGGGGCTTCTTCCCCACCCACCCCAGCCCCAGAATATTAAAGCAGATACAAGTTACTGAGAAGGAAGGTGTGAGGTTTTGAGGTGTAGAGTATCCTGTCAGATCATAGTTTATTTTAATCAATCGACTCAAAAAATAGCAGTAGGGAGTAATTATTAATAATCAAAGAAAATTGGATTATTTCTCTGCAGTGCAGTGCTGATTGGTTAGGGAATATAGGTGCAGAACTAAAATTCATTGGTGCAATCCATTGACGCAAAAGAGCTGACTGCTGCAGTTTGTGGGGGAAGGTGGAAACAAGAAAATTCACTAAACATGGGCATGATGTTATTTTAGTTTCGGGTGTTCACCACCAACTCCTATCCTGCAGCCAAGCATGGTCACTGGGAAGACAGGGGACTGATTCTAGACTGCCTTGTAAAATTTGAAATTGCTATTGTATTTACATTGAAAATAATACAATTCATATGAATCACTGCTGGTTTACATCAGTTCAGGGGTTTTGTTTTTTAAGGCGTGGTAATACAAATGATAAAACAAAAACGACAGAATAGTAAACTTGTGAGCCAGTAAACTAAGCCTTCAGATATCGACAGTAGGTAAAACAAGGGACTCTTTGGGGTGGGGGTGGGGGGTCATATAAGAAAAACCTAGCCACACTTATCCACGCGATGGTCACCTACAAGTTAGATTACTGTAACTTGCTGTACGTGGGTCTACCCTTAACCTTGACCCAGAAACCACAGCTGATACAAAAGGCAGCTGCTCAGGTCCTCACCAGGACACCGGAGGGCCCATATATAACCTACCCTCCAACAGCTGCATTGGTTAGGATTGAATTCCAGATAAAGTTTAAGGTGTTGGTTCTAACCTTTAAGGCCATAAGCAATCTGGGCTCTGCATATCTAAGGGGCCACCTCTTCTAGTATACCCCTAGAAGAACTTTAAGGTCTTCTAATATCAACATATTGGTGGTCTCTGGCCCAAAGGAAGTGTGTCTGGCCTCAGCATGGTCCAGGGCCTTCTCGGCTATGGCCCCATCCTGGTGGAATGACCTGCCAGTCAAGATCTGGGCCCTGACAGATCTACTTAAGTTCTGCAAGGCCTGACACCCTTCCAGCAGGCCTTCAGTTGAGGTCAGAAAAAACCAGCATCCAATAAAATCTACGGGCCCCCCTCCATTCATTTCCAGGTTTCCCTCCACCAAGTTAGAACCTGATTAAAATATCTTACCATCCATGAAACTGACCAGGATGCAGTTTGATGAAGTGATGAGCAGAAGCACTCTAACTTTTAATAATGTTTTTAACTGTGATTTTATAAATGATGCACATATGACACATGCTGGAAGAGGAGGAGGAGGAAGAAGAGGAGGAGGAGGAAGAAGAAATTTAAAAACAAGCTGTACAATATGCAAATATTTCTTGCAGAATTTAAGATGCAATTATTATGATGACGGCAAAGCAGGAGTAAAAGTAAAACCGGGATAGAAACCACATTACATGATCCAGCAACAAATAAGTGAAACTATAAGTCATTAACCCACAAATAGTCTGTTTGCAATATGCAGAAGAGCACTGTAGGGCAGGGGACAGTGTTTGTAAAGGAAAACATGACAAAGTTTCTTTAGGAGATAAATTGAGCCTCTCCATACAAACAGCTCTCCAACTGTTATTCCTTTTCTCTTTTGTAAAAGACTCCCTTCCCATGAAGACAGATTTTTATTGGAGCTGGCTTTACTTCTGCATTGTAACATAACCTTGCAGGAGAGGACCTTTTGATTGGAAAGGCTCTTAGAGGACAGATGCTCCTCCACTGAAGGTCTCAAATACAAGAGTTATCCTGCAGCCCTTTAAACCAGCAAAATTAACTCTACCCCTCCCAAGATTAATGCACTGCCATTTCATCAACATTTCATTTTTGTCTGTTTTGATGGATATGAGAGCACATTCTCTGGTGCGCTTCCCAGGTTCTTTTGTTCCTAAAAATGCTGCCCCCTGCAGCAGCAAGCACTGTGCCCATTATGTGTTGGCAGAATAAGTTCACAGCTGCTGCTGTGAAACTTTTGCTTTCTACATTGCCTCCCCAAATGGCAATATTTTGGGAGTGTTACCATGACATTATCACCCTACTTCACTGTGTCCTTTCCCAACTCTGGGGTGAAAATTCCTGGAGATTTGGGGTGTCCCCTGGGGAAGCCAGGATTCAGAGAGGCAGGACCTCAGCAGGGTATAATGCCATAGAGTCTACCATCCAAAGCAAACCATTTTCTCCAGGTGAACTGATCTTTGCAGTTTGGAGATCAATTGTAATTCCAGGAGACCTCCTGGTCCCACTTGGAGGTTGGCAACCCAATTCCAAAACCTGCTTGGGTACAATCTTTCTGAAAAGATCAAAGCAGGTTTGCCTACCATTTGGATTAAAGCCCCCCACCCATATCATGTTCCCTCTGTATCCTCTTGAGCTTAACACTCCTCACCCTATGCCACCTGCAGAGCCTTTGCTGGGTTTTTAAAAAAAATATTGGTACCTGCTATACTGCCATAATACCGTAGTAATTCAGCTAATATCAGGTTAACAAAAATCCCTCCAACATTGCAGGAGGGCAGGAGGGGGAGAGACCAGAGGCATAAAGGGACACCACGGAAAGCAAAGCACAGAGAATGCCCTTGTACAAAGGTTCCATGGTCATCAGGAACGCTTCTGGATTCCTTAAAGCAGGGGTAGTCAACCTGTGGTCCTCCAGATGTTCATGGACTACAATTCCCATGTGCCCCTGCCAGCTTTTGCTGGAATTGTACTCCATCAACATCTGGAGGACCACAGGTTGACTACCCCTGCCTCAAAGCACAAAGGGCACAACAGAAAATCTTCACTGTACAGATGCAATCTTTGTGGAGGTTCCCCCCATCCCACCCCACCCCGACTGCCATTAATATTCTCAGGGCACTACACTTTTCATTTGTGTACTTTCCACTTGCATACAGCTTTAAAAGAGAACACAGAATAAAAGGAAGGGGGGGAGAGACAGACTGCACAAAAAGTATCCTTAATTAATTTAACAATCAGAAGGATCAACAGAACTGAGTGCTCTCCCTGTACAGTGGAGCAAGGCAGGAACACAATTACCAGCTTCCATTCACATTTTCCTCAACAACAGCACAGCCAAGAAAGTATTTAAAGACCCAAGGAAGCCCCACTCCCCCCGCAATGTTTGTGGTGGAACCTCAATATGGTTCCTAATTAAAGTTTTGCTTAGGGAAAGCTATATAGGCCAGAGTGTACATATCTGTGTGTGGGTGTGCACTCATGTGAACACGAACACAAAGAGGAAAAAATGCTGTCAGCACAGTCCATTGACCATTCTTCATCTCCTGGGGTACACAGGGTTAATCCTGCTTGTAGGTTCACTTTGCTAGCCATTTGTTTGTGCTAGACTGGCAATCAATCAAGCTTCCTCGTTTATTTTCTTCTTTTTTTCCTCCCTGGGACCCACTGCAGGACTATCACGCCCAGGGATCTTGGTTTAATTCTGCAGTTCTCTATCAAGCAGACCTCCCCCACCCTAGCTCCCCCACGTGGACCCTCCCTAAGGGGGCCTCCGGAGCTTGTTTTGCTAATGTATTCTCAAACCAAATTAGGGGCTCTGACTCTCAGTGAAGTTCGTGAGTTAGTTGCCACGATGCACTGAATTAAAGATACCATCTTGGACTCAAATCAGATTAGAGCCCACACACACATACACATGCAAAAGCCCAGTCTCTAATCAATTTTATAAAGGGCCATCAGCAGAGATACACTAATGGTATTGAGCAAAGATCTTTAAACTAAGTCTGCATGAGAACTGCAGAGATAAAACATACACCGTAATAAAGAGAGAGCTCTTTGCTGTACCCATCCCGCTGAGATGCTGATACACTCTGCCATCGTGACACAGGGACATCCTTCTGACCAGCCTGACAGCGCAGTTGACCCTCAGCCTCCCTCTCCCACCACCACAGCAAGACACATGCATACTGTTGTCCTTCAGGGAGGCCCCCGGGATGAGCCACGCAGACTGAACCAGGATTCCACACATCACGCCGATTCACAATTGCTCTGACTGGGCCAGTAAAACAAGAACCAAAAAACCAACAACAAAAAAATAGAACTTAGTTTTCTTTTTGCTTTTTAGCCTCCCCGGATGTTTACAATGCAGTATGCAGTAAGGAAAAATTCCTAAATATGAATGTCCAAGAATTGCTTTTAAGGGATTTATTCATTTATTTATCATATGTTTGTGCTAGACTCTCAGCTCAATTCCCAAGAGCCTCAGTTCTGAGGTAACACTTTAACACTGAAAATATTCATCTGGACTGTAGTCCATAGCCAGAAAAACAAAAATCTTTCAAAATGGAGTCGATGAGCACTAAAATGGTCATGCTGTAACTTTAAACTAAGTTACATGGACATGCTGTAACTGAAAATAAGCTGGTACTGGGAACTGACTCGGCAGAAAGGAAGTGTACAAATATCATATATAAAGTGCAATCTTGTAAGTTATACAAACTGTAGTTTTGTGAGGATGCTTTTTAAATGAAATTCCCTTAAATGACTACCATGGTCAGAGTTCAGTGTGGGGAAGAAAGTCATGACAATTATATTGGTTTTGAAATAGTTTAAGCGTTCAACAGCTTACCCTATATTACAACTTTAAACTTACTGAAAATTAAATAAATTGTTGGATTTTCCTTTCAGTTTGGGGGAAATGGCAGTATTGTGAATGCACTATTATAGAGGAGCTTTGCCTAAAGCAGGGATAGTCAAACTGCGGCCCTCCAGATGTCCATGGACTACAATTCCCAGAAGCCCCTGCCAGCATTCGCTGGCAGGGGCTTCTGGGAATTGTGGTCCATGGACATCTGGAGGGCCGCAGTTTGATTACCCCTGGCCTAAAGGGTGGCTTATTTGGCCATATGAAAACAAATTATTGCCAACTCTGGGTTGGAAAATTCCTGTAGATTTGGGAGTGGAGCTGGGAGAGGGTGGAGTCTGGAGAATGGAGGAACGAAGGGGGTACAATACCATATAATCCACCCACTAAAGCAGAGTCCATCCTCCAGAGCACAGCTGAGGCCTATATCAGCAGATCTGAGCTGGCCTCCCGCGTCTCCATCTTCCTGCCACCAGAGGTCAACTGGGGATACGAATTTGGTGTGATTATCTAGGCAGACCCCCAACTGAGGTTTTACTGGTTAACGTGTTTTATCTTATTTAATAATAGGAAAGTAACTCTGAGTAGATTTTAATCTTTCATGTCTGGTTATATATGTCAGAAAACAACTTGAGACTGTGACTAAAAAGGGGCAGTTTACTGTAGAAGCCACACCACAAAACGGGGGACTTCCAGATCCTCGCTTGGACTTCAGTTGGAACTAACTTTTTGGATCTTTCCCTGAACTATTTTTTGTATTACACTTTTATTATTGTACACATATTTACAGTATGGAATACAATGGGCGCTAGGACCCAGGGGACACCAGGAGGTGCAGATCTCTGTATGTTTCTCTCTCTCCCTCTCCCTGCGTGTCTTGGTGTGCCTCACAGCAGTAGGCATTGCAGGCAAGCAGGGCTCGTTCTTAGGAGGGAAGGAGGGCTGGTGTGCAGTTTGGGGCAGGTCTCACTGTGTCTCTCTCTCCCTCCATCACAGCAGGGGCGGCTCTCTCCGTGTTTCTGTCAGCAGTTTGAGGCAGCTCTCTCTGTTTCTCTCTCTGCCTCCTTCACAGCAGGAGCAATAGGAGTGAAAGAGAGCTCGTGTTTGGATTGGCAGGGCTCTGTGTGTCTCTGTCTCTGGCGAGGAACGTGGCTAGCATCCAGGGAAGAAGGGAGGGAGCTGTAGGGGCAGGGCCAATCAGGGTGCAGCTAGTGTTGCTGGTTGCACCCTGATTGGCTCTATTCCAACTTGGACAGCCGGACACGTTCCATCCCCCAGGCTCTTTCACAAATATATAGAGGAGTAAACATAGATGGATAAGGATTACTCATGATTGTCTTTATGATGCTTTATAAATAACTATTTTGCACTTTATTTACTGTCATTTGAGAGCCACTATTACACAGCCCCCATTTTATTCTTGGTGTTTTCCATTTCTATGACCACCAGTTTTGTTTGTTTGTTGTAGTCTCACCTGAAAGTTGGCAATCCAATTTTGTCACAGATTAGTATAAAGGGAAGACACTTATTGCAGATGTGTATCCCTGCAGATTTTAAATTTTAAACTGGCCAAGGAACCCTTGGAGCAAAGGATCTGTACTAATCTGTTTTCTCAAGTTGAATTTTCTCCCCAAAACAAACTGTGCAGATATAAGGTGAAAGCAAAACTGAAGCATGAAAAGTCAGTGCAAAGAGTGAGGAAAGAGGGACAAGGGTTTTATTTCTGATTCCACTACATTTGAAGAGTTTGTTCCTATGTAAAAACTGGATTAAGTGGAGTGGGTTTGTCTCCTGCAGTCAAGTTCTGTCCCCTCTGTGCCAGTTTCAGCACTCCTGCTGTACAGCAGTTTCACACCAACCATGCATCCAAGATGATGCAGACTTCAGTGCAATTAACCTTTCCTGCCTAACAAAATGGTTTTATTGTCTGTGGTAGATGGTAGAAGTGAGAAGCCCTTTGGCTCCTGAAGATTCTCATGCATGGGTTATCATGGCCAAACAGTCTCGGTTATATTTTGCACATTGTGCCCAACTAATGCCAGCCAGAAAGGAGAAAGCTCTGCCAACTCCAGCTTCCTATTATGATGCTTGTATGGATCCCAAGGGAGGAGAAGGAGATAAAGGTGAAAGTTTACAGGAACATACCTCTGCTGGGAAGAATATACTACAGAAAATGGGCATGCTGAGGATGGGGCAGATGTTGCCCAGAAGTGTATATAACCATGTTCACAGTAGAGAATCAAATTATTGCAGAATGTGTTACCAAAAAGTTTTCTTCCACTTTATCTGTTCTCATGATCTGTTGGCCACATTTGACAAAGTCAGCCATGAGCTCTTAGCCCAATGCCTTGCCAGGACTGTGATATGTGGGACAGCCCTTCAGTTGTTGTTCTCCTTCCTACAGAATGAACACAGGTGGTCACAGTGGAGGAAGAGGGCCAAGGGCCAAGCCCTATGAATCTGGGGCCAAGGGACCAAGCCCTATGAAGATAGGTTGAGGGACTTGGGAATGTTCAGCCTGGAGAAAAGGAGGTTGAGAGGGGACATGATAGCCCTCTTTAAGTATTTGAAAGGTTGTCACTTAGAGGAGGGCAGGATGCTGTTTCTCCTGGCTGCAGAGGAGAGGACACGCAGTAATGGGTTTAAACTTCAAGTACAACGATATAGGCTAGATATCAGGAAAAAGTTTTTCACAGTCAGAGTAGTTCAGCAGTGGAATAGGCTGCCTAAGGAGGTAGTGAGCTCCCCCTCACTGGCAGTCTTCAAGCAAAGGTTGGATACACACTTTTCTTGGATGCTTTAGGATGCTTAGGGCTGATCCTGCGTTGAGCAGGGGGTGGGACTAGATGGCCTGTATGGCCCCTTCCAACTCTATGATTCTATGATTCTATGATTCTATGAAGAGTTCAGATCCCACGTGGAGTCCCACAAGGGCGGTCCTCTCCCCAACACTTTTCAACATCTTTATGTGCTCTCTGGCCCATCTGGTCTGGCCAACCTTCTTGGAGCCACCGCAACTTCGGTGGCAATGGCAGCAGATGCACGGGCAGGCAGCGGGCACATACGAGGGCGCATGAGCCCACGTGTGCAGGCGCACAACAATCAAGCTGGTGCAGAGGCAGAGAGTTGCATGGCTCCGCCACCACTTCCGAAGTTGGGGTCACGATTCAGGGAGGAAATGACCACAGGGAAGTGCCTCTCCCTCCCTGGCTGTTGTGCCTGGCCTCCTCGCCTGCCGCTGCCGCCACCTCTATGAGACAGAGAGAAAGGGCAACCGGGAGGAGCAGGGAGGGAGGACAGCCAAAGCGCAGGCACCACGCTGCCTCCCCGTCTACAGCGCCTACAGGCTGCAGCGGAGACAGTTGGTTCTGGGACACTCAGTGCCTCTTGCTTGTGCCCCTGAGTCAGCTGGGGCTCCTCGAGGGCATGGGAGGCGGCAGGCGCTCCTTTCCTCCTTCCCCGTCCTGGCGAATGGTTGCTACCATGCATTCGTTGGGGCAACTATTCACTCAGGCGGTGGGCACACCGCCAGGCCACTTGCACCAGCAGCAGCAGCGAGCTCTGGCCGAGCACAGATGGGAGGGGAGTGAAGGGAAGGGTGGGTATCCATTTGGGGAGGAAAGGAGACGACTGGGGCGGGGAGGTCTACCTCTGCTCCCCCGCCACTACCATGGCGGCCAGCAACAGGGCGACCCCATGGAATTGGCCAAGCAACCCCAAATGGTATTGCTCAATCAGAGAGCTCTCTGGGGAATGTATTCAGATAGGCGGTCTCTCAGATGTTATTTCACAAAGAGGAATAGGGAAGTTGGAATGAGGAAATTAAGCCTTTTCTATAAAAATCAGTTTTGAAGTTTTTAGATATGGGATATTCATAGGTTTATCTTTCAGATGTTAAGATTTCTTTTAAACTGAGAGGTTTCATTAGTGTGCTTATCCACAAAAACACCTGTTTTTCTTCTTCTTAGCTTTTTATCTATTGAATTTCTCTGAACTTCTATGGCTTATATAATGTGAGCATTTTTTCCTAGTACCTCCAAATTTCCTTCCTAAAAGAACCAGTATCCCATTGAGGAGTCTGAAGCATTTTCTCACACATACAAGTCTGAGAAAATACACACTTCGGATTTTCCCTTTCTAACTGGGCAAGAATTCTCCTTCTTTCCTTAGAAATATTCTCCTTCCAATTTGGCCTGAATTAGTAGTTAACACTTCACTGCCCAAATTCCCACTGCCAAATATCTACCCTAGTTGTCCCTAACTAGTGTTTCTCCTCAGAGCGGATGGTTAGCTAAACACAGACTCACACATTCTCGGCCATTCAGAGTGCTTGGAGCAGCCTGTTACTCCAGCCCTATCTGCCTTGTGAGGATTTTTAACCTTTCACTTTCTATTGCCTTTCCTTCCTTCCTTCCTTCCTTCCTTCCTTCCTTCCTTCCTTCCTTCCTTCCTTCCTTCCTTCCTTCCTTCCTTCCTTCCTTCCTTCCTTCCTTCCTTCCTTCCTTCCTTTGCTTATATACCACCCCTCACTGTGATGTCTCAGGGTGTTGTAAATTAATCTAAATTTAGCACTTGGTAACTGACTTTCAAAGAGCCTCTTGTGGCACATAGTGGTGAGGCAGCAGACATGCAGTCTGAAAGCTTTGCCCATGAGGCTGGGAGTTTGATCCTAGCAGCCGGCACAAGGTTGACTCAGCGTTCCATCCTTCCGAGGTCGGTAAAATGAGTAGCCAGCTTGCTGGCGGGGGGGGGGGGGGGTAAATGGTAATGATTGGGGAAGGCACTGGCAAACCACCCCGTATTGAGTCTGCCATGAAAACGCTAGAGGGCGTCACCCCAAGGGTCAGACATGACCCAGTGCTTGCATAGAGAATACCTTTACCTTTACCTTTAACTGACTTTCAAAGTACAGTCTGTCATACAGAAGACATGGTCATTTGAAAATTGACATAATTAAGGAGGGGTCTGCCAAAAATCAGTGGAAAACAATGTTATGGTCCCAAATGTATTTCCTGGCTCAATTTAAGGTGCTGGTACAGATCTTTATAGCCCTATATGGCTTAGAGCCAGAATACCTGAAGGACCGCCAAATTCCTTGTGAACCGATGAGATCAGTCATCTTCAGAGGTCCTTCTTCAGGTGCCCCCACCATCTGAGGATAGGCAAGTAGCAACCAGAACCAGAATAGTAACTTGGACTAGAAGGCCCAGCTTAAAATCCCCATTCTTCCACAAAGCTCACTGGTGACTTTGGCCAGCCACCTTTGTTCAGTTTAATCTTCCGCACAGGAGAACTATATTTGTTGCCTTAAGCTCCTCGGACAAGGGGGGGGGAGATAGAAATTATAGGCAGTTTTCAAAAGGCCCCCAAATGTTCACTTAAGTTATTTGCAATTCTCACTAGAACTTCCATGCTGAGGATTTTCTTCATTTCTGTTTTCCCTGATGTTCCATGCTGAATTCAACAGCAGCATCACAATTGAGTTGGTTTTCCACTAAATTCTAATTGCCAGCATTAAATATTCAATATAGCACATTTTATCTCTTGCCTGCACATTATACTGAGATCACAACATTGTCAGCAAAAGCAAAATGGATTTGTACCCAATGCTTAGTAACATATAATATGCAACCCTTTATGCTCTGAGAAGCAGCTAGCCTCAAAAATGGCTAAGAAGACAGACACATCGCCACTGAAAAAATTCAAATGCAGTATTGCAGTTTCATCAAATCTCAAAACCTGTTCTGAAATTTCTGTTGACCATTCCAGAATAGCCATACCTTCAGCAAATCAGCTTATGAATCACAGTCCATTGAGTAATCTCATATTATCTGCATACTCTCAACACTGCAACCTTTTGCAACAATATGCATGCTTTTAGCATTCCAGCTCTTTCAAATATAACCATCTTTGTGAGTACCTGCTGTTTATGCACTCTTAAGACCATGATGAAACTACCTTGATTTCTTTTGTAATTGGCTGAGCTTATTAGGAGGGGAAAAGAAACAAGGTGCAAGATAAAGCAGTTTTATTAGATCTGCTAGATCCCTATATGCTTTGTCAAGAAATCATACATAGAAACTTCTCTGGCTCCCTCTTGGGACAAATGAATCTTAAACTTATTAAACCCTTTAAAAATAAGCACCTATCATAGAAACATATTATTAATATTATTATCATTAAATTAATTGCCCACCACTTCCAAAAACGGCTCATGGCAAGTTACAGATGTCCATTAAAAACCCCAATAAAAACCCATTAAAACAAACAATAAAAGCACAATAGAAAACAGCAACAAAATGACAAAATTACCTCCTCAACTTCCCCTTCCCATCCCTATCTCAAGGGGGAAGAAAAGAGGGTCAAGATGACACTGACCACTGCAGGGGGAGGGGGCGCTGATCTTCCTCACTACCCCCAGCCTCAACCATAGACCTGATGGAAGAGGTTTTGCAGGCCCTGCAGAATGCCAAAAGTTCCTGCAGGGCCCGCAGCTCACCCAGGAGCTCATTCCACCAGGTCAGGGCCAGGACCAAAAGGCCCTGGCCCTGGTAGAGACCAGGCATGCTTCCCTGAGGCCAGAGAGTTGGAGGGGGCCATACAGGTCATCTAGTCAATGCAGGACCAGCATAAAGCCTCCTAAAGTGTAGGAATGCTAGATTAATTTTATTAGAGTTTATTTAATTATAATGACTTAAAAATTCATAATTTTGACTGATCAAACAAAAGCTTTTGAGATGACATTTCAAAAAGAAGCTCATAGATCAAACATCAAAATAAACTTCCTTTCCCATATTCCTGCTTTTTGTCCTTGAAACTGCAAAGGAAAAAAAGGTGGGGAGGAGTCTTCTGGCATCTTCAAGTCTAATGAATTTATTGTGGTAGGTAGGTAGAGCCCACTTTCTCAGATGCATGAACTTCTATGATTTATTAGCCTTTAAGATACTGCAAGACTCTCTGGCCACCCTTGCTCTTCCCACATCTCTCATCCTCCTCCACATGGAGCTTGAATTAATATCTCCCAGTGTCATCAGCTTCCAGTTCTCTATGATGTCTGAACTTACAGGTGCCTCAGGAAACTGGAGTTTGCTTGCCTCCATTCAGAGTGTGATAACCAAACTGCAGTTAAATGCTGTGCTTACAGGAGAAAACACACACTGGGTTGCAAAGGTGCTTTCATTCAGATATCATGGCCTCATTAAACCATGAAGTGCCTAGTCAAGTCTTCATCTTCCATATAAAGGGAAAAATAATGATTCAGAGAGGTGGGTCACATGAGTACACAGGACAAATCAATATCTCAAAGCAGCTGAAGAGTCCTGTGGAATCAGAAGTTCAGGCGTCTGAAAAAGTGAGTTATGACTCATCAAAGTTAATGCCACAAATAAACTGAACAGTCTTTTCAGACGCCACTTGAACCTTTTTTGTTTGTTTTGGCTGCAAGCAACTAAAAAGGTTACCCCACTGTGATTTACTTATTTATTTAATTGATTTATAGCCCCCCCCACTCCCAGTCAAGCCAGCTTGTGGTGAATAACACAATAAAATCCCTACAATAAAATTCCCCATAAAACAGTGAAAAAAACCTCCTTCCCTGCCCCCACCCAAGAGCCTCCTGCCTTGGGGAACAGTTGGAAGGGGGGGTAGTTATTCTAGTTCCTTTGGAGGGGCGTCCCAATTCCTAACCCCCCTGACCTCAACCAAAGACCTGGTAGAAGAGCTCCATCTTGCATGTAGGTCTAGCAATGGTCCCTCAGAGGATCCCCTATCCACAGTGGGAATCTCGTTCATCCATTCATGCGCGTCACTAATTAGATGACTTCTTCACTTTGACATTCAGAGCATTGGGCAGAAATGTGCCAGGCGAGAGCACACAGATGCAATCGAAGTAGCAAAGAATTCTTGTTTCGCCACTTTTGCCACCATTTCATAAGCATGCAGTAGGATGTTCTTGCAGCTTCGTTGTGAGTCTTCCTCCATACTCGCTCTCGCCATCTCACTGGCCTTTTCCTCTCCCGTAGCTCCGTGGTAGTGGTTAGGAGTGCGGACTCCTAATCTGGGATGCCGGGTTCGATTCTGCGCTCCCCCACATGCAGCCAGCTGGGTGACCTTGGGCTCGCCACGGCACTGATAAAGCTGTTCTGACCGGGCAGTGATATCAGCGCTCTCTCAGCCTCACCCACCCCACAGGGAGTCTGTTGTGGGGAGAGGAATGGGAAGGCGACTATAAGCCACTTTGAGCATCCTTCAGGTAGGGAAAAGCAGCATATAAGAACCAACTCTTCTTCTTCTTCTTCTTCTAATTTAATACGAATATAAGTAAAAATAAATTTGCTTGCCTTGTTTCCTAGTTACATATTCCGTTGTTTCTTTCAAAAGAAATTATATGGCCTGTCTACATAGGAAGGCTTTTGTCAGTAAATTATGTAAATTATTATATGTTTATACTTTTTATTCTGTCTTGGAGATGCTAGAGGACTGAGAAAAATAATATGTATTTGACCGTCTACTGTATTCAAATGGGTGTGTTTACTATTATTGGGATGGCAAGAGCTGAGATGCAAGTTTAACTTTTTTTTCTGAGGAAGGCAAAATGAATAATGAGAAGTACGTGCATACCTACTATGACCTTGCCATAGGTCTGCCTGACATAGACAAAATGAACTCAGATAGCAGTGAGATTCGCAGCTCTGTCCTATGCATGTTGACTTCCAAGTTAAATCCTTCCTCGTTCAATCAGATTGATTTCCAAATACAGGTGCATTGCTGCCTTAGATAACCAAAGTTTAGATATTAGGGGTTATTTTATAGCTGAAGAAGTTGTGGACTGAGAATTGGGGGGGGGGGTAATTTGCTATATGCTTGTGGCGCAGAGTGGTAAGGCAGCCGTCTGAAAGCTTTGCCCATGAGGCTGGGAGTTCAATCCCAGCAGCCGGCTCAAGGTTGACTCAGCCTTCCATCCTTCCGAGGTCGGTAAAATGAGGACCCAGCTTACTTGCTGGGGGGTAAACGGTAATGACTGGGGAAGGCACTGGCAAACCACCCCGTATTGAGTCGGCCAAGAAAACGCTGGAGGGCGTCACCCCAAGAGTCAGACATGACTCGGTGCTTGCACAGGGGATACCTTTACCTTTACCTTATTGTCAGCTAGCAATGAAAAAGCCTCACATACATGAACACTAAACCCAAACCATTTTAAAAACTACCATAGGCCATTAAACAATGATGTAGATTAATTAGTTCTCATATTTCATTTATAAAATCTGAACTGGCCTGTACTGAGACCCTGAAAGTTTCTAAGAGCTTGTCAAGATGGGAGGGGGGCCTATTGTCATACTATTCCCTTGGGTACGTTTGTTTCGCAAACCTTCTTGCCTCTAACGTTACAGGATAGCAAGTTCCATCCCTTCCCTGAAAAAAGAAGTATGGGGACTATTGTAATGCAAGTGATGGAAAGGCCTTATGTAACCTAGAGAGGCTATACCGCATCGTTCCGAATGCCGGAAACAAATGACTGATGAATTCTATAATGTGCTTTCACTGTTATTAATTTTACTGAGTGCTGCTGTTTGGTGCCTCCTGGAAACAGAACGGCCCTTTTGGACACACAACGATATTAGCTGGACTCTGAAAGCTATGAGGCTGGAAACAAACATTCTGTCCCTGCTTGCTGAATAATCAAGTAAATGTAGACGTACACAAAACTGAACATGCTCCTTTTAATACTCTGAGAGTTTCCATGCTACACATGTTAGATAATGCTCTTTCAATGTGCTTTTGCAGTTGGATTCTCTCGTGCGGAACAGGAAAAATCTACTTCTAAAGTGCATTGAAAGTACATTACCCAACATGTTCAGAATGGGAGTCATCAGGAGCTAAATGTTCATTTGAGCCTCCCTGCTCCTTCTTACTCCACCCCGTGTCATTTTTCCTCACAGTTTGAAAATGGATAGGCACACGGTCTTTTTGGAAACAAATCAACATTTGACACCAGAATTCAATACAGCAGTGTTTTAAGAAGCTAGGGGGTCAATTGAAAGCAGTTCTACCTAGAAGTCAGTCCCATTTTATTCAATGGGGTTTAATCCTAAGAAAGTGTTTTTAAGATTTCAGCCTATGGTGACAGAGTTATCAGCAAAGTTATTGGGCTGCTTAGGGTATATGAGAGGGAAGACAGAAAGGAATTAATTAACGGTGTGGTGGTTAAATGCATAGGTCAAACCTGGCAATAAGAGCAGCTCCTGCACAGAAGACAATGCCCCAGTAAAGTTCCCAAAGAACTGGAATCCCCCCTGGTTCTGGGATTATATTTTCATTAATCAAAAATGATTAGGGAACAAAAATGATCAGATAATTTCAAACACTGAAACATAATCCCATATGTCAGTATTGAAGTTACATCCCCCTATGTGTAATGCCAGGTATGATGACCCCATTGCTCCCATAAAAGGGACTTCAAGGTATCTGTGGAGCAACCCCCATATTTATTAGCCTCCACAGCTGCTGCATTTTCATATTTTGTTCCAGCTATTTGACCACATAATCTTTGCTAATACAAACTTCCCTTCAGAAACCAGCACCTGTCAAACATTACTTGGACACTGAATAATCAGAAACAATTCCTAGGTTTTATTTAGCTACTTTAAAATGATCTTTCAACAAAGAAAGGCCCATTCCGCACAAGGTTTAATGTGGCAAATTGGTTTCGGACAGAAAAAACGGAATTTTAAATAGTGGAATTCGGCGTAACGCATACCTGCCTTTGTAGTGGAATTCAGTTGCGTTTCAATCGTTTCCCACAGGTTTCCGGTCTCAGCAAAAATCACTAGAAAGGAAGCTATTTTTTTCCGTTCTTTGTCCCACCCCTGGCCGTCAATCAAGTGAGCAGCCAATGGGCGGTTGTTACCATGCTCCAGAAAAGCCCCCTTGCCTTTAAGAACAGGTTTTTTAAAAAAAGAAAAACACACGTGGCAACAAATATGCCTTGATTCCTTGCTTCCTCCTAACGTAGAGACCCATCTAGCTGGCAGCTGGTGTGTGAGCTGCCGATTCATCGTTGCCACACTCCCCCAAGTGAAAAAAAATCCCCCCTATCCCATGCACGGGCGCGATTTTCAGCCAAAAATAAAGGGAACTTGCAAATGGGGCTGTGTTGTGCTTGGTGACTTGAGGCGAGCTTTAAAGCAGCTCTGTGGAGGGACTGCAGCCAGAGAAGCCTCGCTGGGTGAATGAAGGCTCGCCTGTTCGTTGCTCTCCACTCGCTCCAAGAAAAAAAAATGGCGATCACTTTGCCGGAAGTTCAGAGGAGAGAGCCAGGGGGAGGGACTTTGCTGAAACCACAACAATGTTAACGCACAGGTCTTTTTCGCTAGTGTTGCAGATTGCTTGCAAGAGAGTAGCGCTTTTCGGAGGGTGAATCCACTTTTTGGGATTTCCCTAGAAGCGCTTCAATGAATCACTTTTAGCGGGACTGTTTCAGGAGTGTGGCAGATTGTGTACGACGTCGTGCATAACTGCATATTAGTAGCGATTACAATTTGCCACACTCCTGCAACATTGAACTTGTGCGGAATGGACCCAAAACATAGACCGAAATTGGATTTGGAGGCACCACGGATGGATCCTTCCCCAGCAACTGCCTAGGTCTCCAAAAGAAAAGTTGTTTTATACTTTCATAATAAATATGCAGAGATGGTTATCCTGAAATAAGCTCTGTCTACATCTACATGGAATTATTTTGTGTATCAGAACATACCTTTCATGAACGTTACATTGTTTCCTCGTGGAACATAAATTCCATGTACCAGAGATCTAGATCTTGTGTTACCATAGATCCCATGATCTAACGCAGATGAATTAAGAGTTCTTAATCTTGTGAGAGATGGATGATAATTTTAAAACTCTGAGTCCCCCCAATTCACAGGTCAGTGTGAATTTCAAGTGAATTCCACAGTTGTTTGATAGACAGGCTAATCAGAGGTTCAGTCAAATTTAAGGGGTAACTATTTTAAATAAAACTGAACATATAAACAGGTTCTTTTGACAACCATGACCCCAAGCTGACTGATGTAGCCTGCAGCCTGCACACAATCACCTAAAGGAATGTGTGGAGTCAGTCACATACTTACATGGACACACTGACACATTCCCCACTCAAAAACATGATCTTGATCACCTCCCCAAATCAAGACACTAGTTCATAAAGGTGCTTCTATGCAAGGCTACCCTGTATGTTATCCCAGCTATGACCTGGCAGATACTTATACAAGGGTCACAGAGAATCTGATCTAAAGTTCCTCCTCCCCCCCCCCCCGGAAAAAAACAAGTCTTGATTTCATCTATTTTTGTTACCTCACTCCCCCATACTTTGGTGATAAACCAACATTAGCAGCTTTTCTTCTTGCTGTACTAGGGTATCTGGAAAAGGACGGGGTCCCAGATTAATGTTTTCACAGGCTCAAGGATTTCCCACCCATGGAGCATGATTTTCTCAAATACCCCATCTCACAGCAGATCAAAATTGAGATGCAGCAGCAGGAAGAAAGGCAGGAAAACCATACTCTATGGATGGATATTCTTGCACTCGTGGGAAAAGGCTAGCTTAGATCCATTGCGGTATCTCTGTGCTTCATATTATCAGTTTTAACAAAACTGCACTGATCATGGGGATACAAAGGGCCCCACTTCTTTGGAACATCTGTTCAGGTCCCAGGTCTTAGCTTCTGATCAATACAACTCGATCATGGTAACCACACAGCAAACAAAATGGAGCTTTGGAACTGGGAAACAGAACTCTTTTATGATGCCCACAGCAGTGCTTCAAAACCATGCTTCTAATAATGAATTCCTGCGCAAGTTCCAACAAAGTTCTACAATGTATTCCAAAAGGCACCTTCAGCTACTTACATGTACATCTCTCAGTGCCACTTTCAGGATCATCAAAGAAATAGTGGGCAGCCAAGAATTTGTAACACCATAATTATAGAATCATAGAGTTGGAAGGGACCATACAGGCCATTTAGTCCAACCCCCGCTCAATGCAGGATTAGCCTAAAGCAGGGGTAGTCAACCTGTGGTCCTCCAGATGTTCATGGACTACAATTCCCATGAGACCCTGCCAGCAAATGGGAATTGTAGTCCATAAACATCTGGAGGACCACAGGTTGACTACCCCTGGCCTAAAGCATCCAGAATAAGTATCTGTCCAGCCACTGCTTAAAGACCACCCGTGAGGAAATGCTCACCACTTTCTTAGATGAGGGCAGTGAGCTGTTCCAGTTGGCAGAAGAGGATAGGACCTGCAGAAATGGCCTTAAACTATATGGAGAACTATACCAGCTAGATATCAGGGGGAAAATTCACAGTCAGAGTAGCTCAGCAATGCCCTCATCTAAGTGACATCCTTTCCAATACTTAAAGACAAGCAATCATGTCCCCCTCAACCTTCTCTTCTCCAGTCTGAACATTTCCAAGTCCCTCAGCTTTTCCTCATAGGGCTTGGCCCCCAGGCCCCAGATCATCCTTGTAGCTCTCCTCTGCACCCTTTCCATTTTGTCCACATCCTTTTTTGAAGTGAGGCCTCCAGAACTGCACAGTTCTCCAGGTGGGGCCTAACCAATGTGGAATACAGCAGGATTATGACTAAGAACCATCAAACACTGAAAACTGCCATGTTGCGCTATAAAGGACGAAGTAGATGGGGTAAACAGGGTGTTGTGCTGCCAAGCCTCACCTCAGTCCTCAGAACTGACCTGGCTGTCACTTTCACATTGTGACAAAGCAAGCACAGCACATTCCTTATATCTGACTGAAAGCCCAATACTAGTATAATGGCTCTGGATTGTAAGTGATGTGCTGAATTAAAATAAATTCTAAAACAGAAATATGTATTTATTTATTTATTTATTATATTTATATACCACCCTTCCCGAAGGCTCAGGGCGGTTTACATAAAACGTAGAAAACAATACAAGAAACAATCCATAATTTATAGATAACCATAACACTCATACTATCAACACTGATAATTGTAACAATGGTCACAGTGCAACTGGTCCAGGAGCAGAATGCATTGATGGATTTCTGGGAGGGAGGGAGGGAGCAGGGGCCCAGCAGATGTTGTTTATACCCAGTCTCAACCAAATGCCTGGCAGAAGAGCTCCCTGAAAGGGGTTAATTTTAGCTGAAGATCAGTGGGCAGTACTACATATTCTGGGTCAGCTATGATCTTTAACCGCTCCTGCGGTTATAAAATAAAGCCCTAAGGGCTATTGGGGAGGAGTTAGGGCAGGCTCTGTCCATGATAAAAACTCAGAGGGGCGAATCAGGAGCCGCAAAGCAGCTCCTGATTCATCCCTCCAAATGCCACTCAAGGGCCAAGCGGCCAATCGGGAGGCACACGAAGTGCCTTCCTATTGGCCCCTCACCAGGACAGACCAAAATTCCATTCACCCAGCCCAGTCTGGCTGCCAGTCTGATCCTGACCACTGCAGGGAGAGGAGGTCAGTAGGGCTGCCAAGGGGGATGAGAACAGAGGTTGTGCCAGCCCTTTTTGCCCCAAGACAATTGTATTTTGCCCCAAGGCAATTGTATTCTTGGATACAATGGGCATTGCCCCTAGTTAAGAATATTTGTTTTCTCAGTATTCCTTCCTTCATACCCTTCCATCCATGATCCATCCATCTCTCTTAATTTTATGTTCTTCCAAGCACATACAGGACCTTTCCTTAAAGTTAGGCAATATGCATGAATTTACCCACCCGCTAAACAACCATAACTCTTGAATTAAGCACAACAAAATCAAAGTACAGTGGCACCTTTAAGACCAACAAAGATTTATTCAAGGCGTGAGCTTTCGAGTGCAAGCACTCTTCCTCAGACTATTGAATTAAGATATTCATTTCTCACAACCTCAAACTGGGGCAATGACACTCCATTCACCTTGGTACAATTCTTTTTAATGTATTCCCTAGTAATAAGTAAACTGACATGTTTCAAAAAAGTGTGAGCCAGTTTTGTGAGAATATTTAATCTTCAGTCATTCTCTCAGGGTTCATTTCTGAATCCACTGTTCCACTCTTCCAACAGTGTGGCAGTTAATAAGATATACTACTTCAATGAAGAATTCACCATGTATTCAAATTCTTATTCTTTTTGAGACCTACATTCAGGAGTGACTATCGGCTTTCAGTAATCATTTCACCAGTGCCTGACTCTTCTTTTAGCACCATGCATATTGTCAAAAGCATTGACAGCTTTCCCTTCTTCCACCTGTTATTTTATCTTATTCATATGCTGTTAATTTTCAGCAAAGAAGAACTGAACTGAAGTTTCCTGCTACAGGGGTAACAATTCAAAATCGAAGCAGCACATAGCTCACCTGGCTCAGAATCTCCTTTCCACTGTCCATTTCATGTGAGGGGCACAGTCTGACAGTACTACAGCAAACACTATGGATTTGAAGCCTCCCTGTTATGAATGGGACCTTCTTCTCAAGTAAGGGATTCTCCATTTGAAGATTTAGGTACCATTCATTTTCCACTGATGTCAGAGAATGGTGCTCTCAATATAAAAGGAATGCTGGGAACCATGGGACCCATGTGGACAAAAGGCATACAGGACAGGGGTTGCAGTAAGAAGAAGAATCAAGCAATATTGAGTATAAAAGTTAGTAGGATCCAACTTTCATGGAAATATTATAACAGGTACAACATAACGTAGCCTACTCTACTTTTAAAGGGACATTACAGTAGGCAAGCTGGGATCAAACGTATTCCATCTCTAGACCAACATCCTATTTTCAGCAAGGACAGTCCAATGCCACAGGGAAGGTCAAGAGCAGAGCCCATCATGGGCAACAGCCCTCACCTGCTAACTTCTAGCACTTATGGGGTTTTTTTCTTAATGTGTAAATCTGCATTTGCTTATCTCAGTTGCTCTTTTTTAAAAAAAAATAATATTATTTGCAGCTTCAGCGAGTTCACACTTCATCTCCTCTCACACCTCATTTGGCATTTTTGTCCTCTGTGCTTTTTGGCAATGCAAACTACTCCCTAGTTACTACTTGTAGAGCTCCTTCCAACACACTCCAAATTACTCCCAAAGGAATGAGGGAATTCTTTCATGCATTGGAAGCGTGAAATCTGAACTCAGAAAGAAGCAGCTGGTGATCTGAGTCAATAAATGCACCTGGCAGACTTTTGCAAAGTCACTATCTTGGGCTTCCTATACTGGCATAAGAAATCAGCCAAAGGGAGCCTCCTGAGCCACATCTAGCCACGGATGGCTTTTCCTACCCCCCCCCCACCCGCTTGGGCCAATGTTACCAGCCTAACACCAGATCAATGGAAAGAAAGAGGCTAGAATACCAAGTGTTGATATCTTCATGTGTGGGATGTTGAGACTTTGAGACATCTTTTTCTCAAAGTGGCCTTCCAGAAAAAGTACTTGCCCCTAATTTAAAGGGCTGTATTTGTTTGTTTAACTCATTAGTAATCAATCTTTTAAAAATGACATGTTGATTACAGGTGAAAATCAGTAAGTGTGGATGTTCTTTTAACTCTCCTCTTATTCCCACACATTATTATTTAATATTAATTACATTCTTTATTATCATCACATGCTTCATGAAGACTAGAAAGCTGGAATTGACAGGATTCAGCCCACACCTCCATAGAAAAGCCTACAGTATATTGCTGGCCCTCCAGTGGAACTAGCCACTGTGTGAGACAGGATGGACCCCTGGATTGATCTAGCAGGGTTCTACTTTATTCAGACTACAAGCTTTTACCCATACTAATCCGTGTTCTGCTGTGACTGTGGGGTGAAACTTCTAATGTTGGTTTCTCATTGCATTTTTTATTGTTAATGTTAAAATGACATTTACTTCTGTGGCATCAGAATTCACATACATTACAGTTATAGCCCTTGACAATATCCTCAGATTTAGGTGCTACAGCACCAAAAGACACATGCAGCGTAACAACTTCAACTTGAGGTCCATCAACCCTACTCCTCCTCTTGCTCCTTTGCTTTATTTTGCCAATTTATTCATAACTCTTAGATTGATATGCTTTTAGGAAACATGGGTCTGGGGAAAATCATTGAGACTAAAGGTAAAGGTGTAAAAGCAGATTTGGGTGTTGCTTTTTCCCTTTATTCATACCTTATTGAGATAGACAAGATAGAAAGGGGATATCTTCAGAATATGAAATTTAAGCCAATTTGAATTTCAGTCTCATGACACTTCAAACGCTGTGTGGGTGGACTCTTATTTTAAACTCTTCTACACTCATGTCCTCAGAGAATAAGCAAAGCATAGTATCAACGGTAGCATCCCTCAAGCTGTTTAAAATAAAGATCCTTCCAATAGATTTGCAGAACAGAAGAAGTCAAGACTTAAGGATGAGAATGTTATTTTGCTGGATCTCAGCAATGCAGTATTTCAGTCAGATTACTGTCCATAATATTTTGCAATATTAGCACGAAAAACACTTTATAGGTCACATACTTTTAGGTATGTTAACAGACTCAAAAGCACCTGTTATTTTAACCCAGAGGCAGAATATAACATAGATTTTCCTTAGAATAGTAAAGTTCTGTTGTAAAGAAACGGGTTTTTGTCACAATTGATTTCCCATTGTGAGAAGTATCAAACTCAACACCCTATTAGGACCGGCAATATGTAATTGAATGGAGAGGTATGGTCACTGGCACACAGAAGAAATCTACATAGCTGCAACTGCATTGTGAGTAACCGTAACAGATTTTCCAGCTCCTCATGGGAACATTGCAAATTCCAATCTCTTATGTATGAGTAAATTTCTTGTGGCTGTAGCAACTACTTTGAATTCAGTATGCCAGGCATTTTTGCTAAGGATTGGAAATCAGGGAACATACAATGCAATAGTGATAGAATTTTCACCACACAACGTACCCTAAGATTACCTGGTTTTCAGGTAAATGCACTCTATTTGTCTCCCTGCACATTTTTGCTTTCATTATTTAAATGTGGCATACTAAAATTTCCTGTCATGATTTTAATGGGGGGAGGGATTAAGCCTCATTGTTTTCATTTTCAACATTTTCAACAAAATGTTTCGTTCTGTAGGGGAGGAAAGAATTACAAAGAGATATTTCAGGCTCTTTTGAGGCTCTTAAGCAACTGGAAACTTTCATGAGAAGAAAAATGTAATTAAAATTTCTTAAGTGACTCAGCAACAATATGAAAATACTAGAAGTATTTAATAGCTTTTCAAGAGAAAAGTTAAGAAAAACTGTAGGAAGACAACAGCATACTCCAGAACCAATTTGTGAGGTAGGAAATTCAAATGTTATGAAATGTTATAGCCACAGGTTCTATGCTGCTAGGGGGAAAAATTTTTTTTGTTATAGCAGACTTTGTCGTGAAATTTCTAAAATATTAGCATGCCAGTCATTCACATATGAAGTTTTTTTTCCCTACCTAACAAACAGTCATTTGAAATGCTAAAGCAAAAATTCTGGTTCTTATGTTACAGCAGCATCCATCCCCTTGATTTAGTTCATCCTCTTCCAAAATACTTTTTTTGGGGTTGGCTTCAAAAATTATAAGAATGGGACATAAATGTATTTAAATATAGCCTTACACAATTATGAAACGGCATGAGCCAGGCAAAGTTTTATTAAGTCACTTTGGTTTCAACCAGATAAATTTAATCATGTGCAATCATAAACATATTTACTCCAGTGTAAGCCTGCTAAAATCAATGAGCTTAGACTGGAATAACCGTTTTTAGGGTTGCAGTGTAAATCTATTGAGCTCGACACCCCTCCCCCCCAAATGATCACACGCAGCGAATAACTTTCATTCTAAAAGGGCTATACTTTTCTGGAGAGCAATTAGTATTTTCCTAGAATTGTAAACTAGTTTAAGAAAAGACTGACAACAGACAATATATACAGATCAATCAATGTAAGCTAGCAGTACTTACCTAGTATTATTTAGGAATATAATAAAATAATTTAATCAACAGAAATATTAAGTAGCAAAACATGTTGTTAATTCAGCCCATATTTATGCAATTCAGAAACAGAACAGTCAGTAGGGCAGGACACCTGACAGAAACTGAGTGCTCAAATTAGAGGGAAAGCCAGTTATGCCCCTAGAATGTGACATGGCTAAAAACACACACACAAAGAGAAAGATCTTGTCATTCAGCCACGCTCCACATGGAGCTAAGATATCACATTGTTATAAGTAGAAACGTTCAGAGCAGAAAAATTTATCAGGTTGTCTACTTTATTAAAAAACAGTAATATGTGGATTGAATGAAGAATATAAGGAATAAAGGCTAAAAAAAATATTTAACATGTTAATAAAAAATTGGGAAAAGGCAAGTATGATGGAGGGCTAACAGACCAAACTGGAAGAATGAAACCTTTACACAATAGGATAACTTGAATTGAGAAATAATTTGCCTCAAAGAGCGGGACGAAGCCAAAATGTTAATAATACCAAAATGAATCTAGATAGATGACAAAATACTCCTTCTGTACATGCATGATTGCTAAGTGGTCATAGTCAAGGCTCCTATTTGCAATTGCTTCTCCCAGGCAAGCTGAGAGTGCTCCACTTCCAGAAATAGAGCAGAACCCTGGAATGGCCCAGAGAAACCAGTAACGAGAACCTCGTTTGTATTCACCTCGGGCATTATGATTTTGTGCCTGAGACGGGGGTTAGACAATCAAGGACATATGACAAAAGAACTGGCATTGTACCTTTCAAACCACAATGTAATTGCATTAACACTTAGGATTACATCTGTAAAAGAAAACACTGCAAGCGATCCTTCCCTGCAACTCAAGGCATCCTTCTGCTGGCCAGTGGGGGCGGGGAGGGGGGACGACGACAAAACTCTTGTGTTGCTGAGTGTCAACCAAGCCCTGTAGGGGGCTGTAGAGTTCTACATTTGCATTCTGTGGCTGTTGCAGCACCCAGAGTGGAAAAGCGAAGGAAACTATGCTGTGGAGTTTCTAAAGCAGCGGCTGGCCTGTGCCTGCCAAAACAACAATGGGGGAGTTGGACCCTTCTAACTCCGCTGAAGTTAATCGGCTTAGAATGGTGTGATGCTGTTAGGATGGCATTGATAATCATGGCATTCTTCTACCAGGCCTATGGGTGAGACGAGGGCTGTTCAAAGCTTTACAGGCCTCCCTCCATCTCCTCCTTCTCAGCTCCCCCCCTCCCAATTTATTATGTCATCTCCATTAGGGGTAACCAGCAGAAGGAGTTAAGAGGGCATGGGGGCAGGGATGGGTTTTTTAAAATGTCTTTTAGTACTGCTTTATTGTGTATATGGTTGTATTACTGTGAACTGCCCCAAGTCCACATGGGGAGGGCAGTATAGAAATTTACTAATAATCACAACATGTCCGGGAAGGAATGTCCGAGAGGGGCGATATATAAATCCCTAAATAAAAAATAAATGTCTTTGCCCAGTACCTCTTATATTTTTAAAAAAACAAGCTTATTTCACACTGCACTAAACACATACCTAGATAGAGTAACGCTGAGCAAAGGCAGCTTCCTTTATGGCATCTTTATACGAGTCCACCTTGTTTGTCATTGAAACATACAAACACACATACCTGCATTGTTCTTCAAGCAAACATCAGAATGACTGAGCAATCCATTTCAACAACGGACTTCATTCCTTCTCTTTGCATTGCCCATATCAGTTATCTGAATGGGGGGGGGGATGCATTATATGAACTTTCAATTTTCTTTTTTAAACCATAATTTTTTTTCTTGCTTTTGGAACATCCACCGTGATATGTTCCATCTTAACAGGCCTTCTAACTCAGCATCCCTTGTGAAAATGCCTCAGTCTTTAAAAACAGCTATTGCAGAAGCAGATTCCATGAAGAATTTGTGCCATCCCCAAGACCATCATTCTGCCAGCCTTCTCAGTCTACACCATGTTATCCTCGATGCCTCAAAAAAAAAAAGAAGAAGAAGAACAAGCAGTACCTCGAAACTGCCTCCATTATCCTCCCATCCTAACTCCCAGACTGCCCTAACTCAGGCTATAATGCTCCCATAATTTGCAAATTTATGCCAACAGGAAGAAATGGGATACAGGTTGATGTATAATCATAGCATTATTATGGCTGCAATGTCATTCAGTAAAATTAACTTTAAAAAAACCTTTTGATCAATTAAAACAGTGCCCCTGATGAAAGACATTGGTGGGAGGTGCCAGCTTTTTAAAAAAATATTTTACTTCCTCTCCCATACAAAAAGACCTGCCATTTCAGAGAAGCACTTATTTATACCCTGCCCTTCTCCCTAAAGGCAATATCATTCTCCCCTCTTCTATTCTATCCTCATCACAACCCTGTAAGATCGGTTAGGCTGAGAGGCAGTGTCCGGCCCACAGTCACACAATAGTGCAGTCCCATTATTAACAGATGGCAAAGCAAGTGACAAAAATCACCAAAGATTTCCTTCATTACATGACAGTACGAATGAAAACCAGTGGCAAAGCAGAGAGGAGAGAAAAATAGTGTATAGCCTACTATATGTATAATTTCCTTCAATATTCCATTCATTGCACTGTAATGTGACTATTTCACCAGCCGCCTAGATAGTTTATGATGTAAGTTGTTACATTAGCTCCTACAAACATGCTCTAGACCAGTAGTTCTCAACCTGGGGGTCGAGACCCCTTTGGGGGTCGAATGACCCTTTCATAGGGGTTGCATCAGGGCAAGCAGCTTGGTCGGGGGGGGTGCCATCCACATAACAGCCTTGCGGGGTTGATTGAGATAGAGCGTTCGTCTGTCTGGAGCAGCAGAAAAGAACGATATTGGCATGGTGGGATAAGAGGCTGAATTGAACTGAGAAACCCTGGGGGGGAAAACAATTTGTATACAATCATGAACAACTGATCTTCATGCCATTGGTCATTTTTGGTTTAATTTCTGTGAAAGAATACTTGCATAATTTTATGGTTGGGGGGGTCACCACACAATGAGGAACTATATTAAAGGGTCACAGCATTAGGAAGGCCGAGAACCACTGTTTTAGGCGTTTACAGTGTTCGTGCTTTTGATTCTTATCTTTTCTAATTTCATAATTCAGAATATGTGGTGCCTCTGTCTTTGTAGAGACCAAACAGAAGGGTCACAATATAGGTTGACATCCTAACCATACCTTTTCAGAGTCTGCCCTGGTATGGCATTAGCTAAACAAGACATAAAACTCAAGGGATGGTTTTATGATCTCATACATGGAACAGACTAAAGTGAGAGACTAGAGATGAAGGTTATGGGAAACCATAAATGCTTCACCACCTTGGGAGATCATAAACCTGACTATAAGCAAATTAATAGAGTAAGCAGTAACAGTCCAGCAATAAAAGACTAGGAACTTGGTCAGACACACAGGAACAGAATTATAGAATAATAGAGTCGGAAGGAATTTCTCAGGTCATCTAGTCCAACCCTCTGCACTATGCAGGACACTCAAAAACCTATCAGTCATCCACTGTAATCTGCCACCCCCTTGAGCCTTCACAGAATCAGCCTCTCTGGCAGATGACTATCCAGCCTCTGTTTAAAAATTTCCAAAGACAGAGAACCCACTACCTCCCAAGGAAGCCTGTTCCAATGAGAACAATTTGGTCAGTCTCTGGTGTAATGAGGAAAATGGACCCTTGCCTGAGGATGCTCTGTTTTTTTCCCCTTTTTTAAGCCTTGGTTACCTCTAACCTCCTCAGGGCAGGAAGAAATGAAAATATTTTTAATCGTGGGGATGGTCAAACTTTAGAAACTGTTCTTTGCTTTTTCTGTTGTTATTACTAGGTAGTGACACCTCCAGGACCAGAGACATCATGGAATACGTTGTGCCATGTATGGATCAGAAAACATGATTAGTTCATCCAAATTTCTCAAAGGATTTTAACAGGCATTTAAAATGTAAGTCGATGTGAAAAGATCTATTAGCTAATAAAGCCACAGGAGCAAGGATGACACTTGTACAAATACATTTTCTTACAATTGCTGCACCTTCAAATTGCTTTCAAATGAAGTGAATTATCTCTAAAGGGTCTGGGAACTTGTAAAAGGCTTGAGCCGTGTGACCTTTTTAATCCATCCAATATTAGGCTCGTTAGTCATCAGGATAACAACCGTATTTTGCACATAACATACTGTTATCTGATAAACTAGAGAGACCCAGTACAATATCTAGAAGTCCAACAACATCAGCACCAAGATATATAACTGCCTCGGTATAGAAACCTCTCTTCTAATCCTTCTTAAACTCAACAAGACTGATTGGTTTTTATTATTCATGAATTAATTTTTAAGTCTTGGGCCAGCAGGGGAATTGAATCTATAACATTTCGCACAGATTGAAGTAAAGAAGCTTCAGGTCGACAGAAAAAGAACAGCTAGAAGAACAGCTGATTCTTTTATTCTTCAATCATCAATTAAAGAGTTTTTTAATTCTATATTCCCTAAATTATTTCATGAGAATTGAAGATAAAATGAAAGGGAGGGAGAGAAAAAAAGGGAGGATTGCAGATATTACAAACATTATCTTAAGGGTTTCTTTTAATGCAAACATCTCTGTCCTTAATCATAAGTTCCTTGGAGTCGAACAGAATTTACTATCCACAGGATTGCTTCCTCAAATATATATGTATTGAACACAAAAGTAATTGATCATGCTGTAACATTGTTTGTCCCTCAATGCAGATAAGTAACTTGAACTCTAAGGCAAATGGAAAAATGGACAGAGACTAACATTTTGGGGGCATGGTTCTTTCAGCATTATAATTCTCAGGATGAAAATTACAAAAATCAGAGAAAATAATTTGTTTGCTGTTGGCTTCATTAGAATTAAAAAGAGAAACTTTGGTATGATAAAGTACATTTAAAAGCAATCATTCTAAATGCTCTTTCCACCAGGAAGGATTGTGGGTATGAAAGATGCATATGCAGTTTTCCAAACCAACATAAATACTGAATGTACAGCATATTCACATAAACACACATATCCTTTTTTTAAAAAAACCCTCATGGTTTCTTTAAAGGTCAAAAATAAATCCAAACAAAATATCAAAAGTTTAAAAATTCTGGATTGATATCACCCTCAATCTTCTTATTTCATTCTTAACAAAAGTGAACTGTGATTTGTCAATGTTTTGCACTTGTGGCATCTCTTGATCTTCTTGCATTTGAACAGTATTTTTAAAACCTCCAGAAAACTTCTCAAGCAATGCTACCTACTCTCCATCTCTATTTACTGGATCCACCAGGAAACCATTCATGCCTCATATTTACACACTAAACCACACTGCATTTTGGTTGTATTTTACATACCCATCTTTTATTATCCACAGCCATTGGCTAACAGCCACATTTTAAGGGAGATTAAATTTAATCCTAGTCCTACAAACTGATATACTTTAAGATATACACATGCACAAATTGTACAGATACAGCTTTAACATGTACATCCACACAAGATGTAAATGGATACATATATATATATATATATATATATACGTACTTATTTTGTGAATAACCCACACTGATTTACTTATATCTTGATTCTCACATACATAGACTACTTGTAAGCATAGCCAATACAGGATCTCAGAGCAGATATTCACTGATATCAGTCTCTTGGTGTGTTACAAAGAATTACAGGTGTTACAAAAACTTATGAGTGTGGTTTTTAATAGCCTATGGTGGAAGGAAAGTACAAGAATAAACACACTTATTCGAATTTAAGCCATCTGCTGTAGTTTGGAAATGTAAATCAATATGCAAACATATCAGTCCCAACTGCTGTCATTCAAATGGGTACCTTTACACATGCTAAATAATGCAGTTTCAATCTACTTCAGTGACTGTTTGCAAGTGGATTTTTGCCATTTCACACAGTAAAACCTGGTTGCAAAGTGCATTGGAAGCTGATTGAAAGTGTGTTAGTGTGTGTGAAAGTGCCCTATGTCTTTCTCCAACCCTGAGGAAAGCCCCCTAAGGTGTTGAAGTAAACGCCCTTTAAAGAAAAATGCTATTAAGACATCAGATCAGGGAGCCTATCTTGGGATTACTTTCCAGGGCTGAAAGGCAGTTTGGACTGTAGCAACACATTTTTCCCTTTGCTTCTGGTCCCAGGTTAAACTGCACTGCAGACTACACTCAATTGTCCACCAATCACAACGCATAATAAGCCAGTTAGTTGCAGAGGGGTCTCTTCCCTTTGGATAACGCTTGGCTGCAAAAGAGACCTATATGCCAAATTGACTACTGAAGTGTGATAGTTAATGGGCATTAAGGTTTCAGGTTTCCCAGGAATGGCTGTTCAGCATCTTACAGCAGTACAAAATGCCCCTGCACCACCACCACCCAAGCTACCAAAAAACCCCAAATAGCATATAAATAGAAACACTTGAGAAGTTGAATGAAGCAGTAAGAGGAGAAGGTATGGGGGGGGGGGAATGCCCAGAAAGGAAGAATGTGCAGGGAAGTGGGTTACAAGCAGTACACTGAATGAAGATTCACTAAACTACCTGACATCATTCTCATGTATCAAACACCAGATGTGAACCCAGAAATCCAAAAACAAAGATATCATAACTCAGAAACCATTTTGTTTTCAAATTCTGAGGGTGAAAAAACAATCTAAAACAATTCCCCCCAGAAGTACAGCTAGTAACCACCTCATAAAAATGTGAATCCAAACTCTACAAATGAACCCTCTGCCCTACACTATCTACACACATGATAATCAGTTAAAACGATCAAGTATCGCTAACAGGGTTTAATGTAAATCTGCATTTCAAAAGGAAAAAACTTTTTTGTATTAAAAAACATCTTAGCCACCCAGTCGCAAAACTTATTTTTACATGCACTATCAGCTTTACAGTCCTACGAAGTATACTGGAGAAAGAAATCTACATACTTGATCTTGTGAGCACACTTAATAAGCGTTACAAAATTTATTTTAGAAATACACTGAGAAACTACTGAACATTGTGTTCAATACTCCTTGTAGCTTTACAAAGGGGAAACAACAGCTATCCTATGCAAAATCAAACCATAAAAGTAAGCTGCTTTAAAACATATTTCTGCTCAAGAAGACAGGAGGCAATGAAACCTCCAGAACTGTTCAAAGGCAGTGCCGCTTCTATAGGAAGGTGCTGTAAAGTTGAAGGACAAAAAGAGAAAAATAACAAAAGGATTTTTCAGAAAAGGAATCTCCCCCCTAAACAGTCACAGTTCAGCATAAGGTTCTTTAAAAACAGCTAAAGTATATATGGCAAACTTAGAAGAAACGTAAACTTAGAAGAAACGTAAGAGCATGCCTCCTTTGTTAATGTACAGGATGTTCCCAGCCAAAAGTCCCAAACACTGTTTAACCGTTACACTGTTGTAAGGCACAGATGCATATTTGAAAAGCATAGACAAATGGTGCTGCTTGTATAAGAAAGGAACATGGGGTAAGACACAAGGATCTGTCCAGAGTTCTGTGGTCTGCCTACAATCCTAACACAGAAGAGTTTTCCCTTCCTCCCAGCCACCCAACAAACATGATGTAATGAAATAATTATGGAGAAACCCTAGAAATCAACGCCTCACCGGCAATGCAGAATCGGACAAGACACGCCGCCTCTCTCTATGCTCAATCCATTCCCTTTCACGCTAAAAAACAAAACAAAAACAGCTTTGTCATGGCATGTTACTGCAACTTAAATACTGCATACATAAGGGAGCAGAAGAGAACCTCTAGCATGATGAAATTTGCATGTAAACCAAACGACAGCACCCCAGACATACGCACAATCAGAAGTTTGTGAATTTAGCATAAATGGGTTCTATTATTTTCAGAATAATCATGAGTTGCTTTTGCGATCTGCCTGTGGAAAATACAATGCCGTAGTTAACAGTCATGCCTTCTGGGGTGCCTGTGTACACCAAGCAGTTCACCAAACTAATAGTTAAAAGCATTTTATTTTCCATAACGGGAGAAATGAAATTATTTCTTTAAAAGCAACCAAAGCAAAGAGGGCAGTAGCAAAAGGAGCATGGTCATCACTGCAAGGCAGAAATCTAGAAGCAGCAATCATTCTCCGACAAAAATGCAGACAATAATGCAGCTGAAACACTTTGTGTATCTGACAAAGTGGGTTCTAGCTCATGAAAACTCATGCCACAATACATTTTCTAGGCTTTACGGTACCACAAGACTCTGTCAGATAGTTAAACAGCACATACCATTCCTGCATGACTTACACAGGGTCATATGTTGCGGAATGAAAGTTGCAGGTCCTTATTCCCTCAGAGTTTCTTTGCTAATTACATTTGCAATGAAAAATAACAATATATTAGTGGATCATGTGTTTCACTGCAGGCAGGCATAATTTCCTAACAGAATGTCAGCCACCTCTTGCAATGCAGTGCAGAAATGTTTTTCAACAGACGAAATTACCTGCGCCTCAGCTGAAAGTGTCACTTTGTAGGCAGCTTTTCTAATGGGAAGATGCGGGAAAGAGCTTAAGAGAGCACGCTACTACAACAAAGGTAGGAGAATGAACACTTAAGAACTTCTTGAAGCGACCTTTCCATAAGCAGAGAGGTTTTCTCTCCGTGCTAATTACAGTCAGTCACCAACAGTCTTGCAGTTTCATCCTGAACATGTAAAATACAGTGATTCCAATTTCATTTTTTAAGTACTTAAAAGAGGAAGAACTGGAGATTTTGTTGGGGTTACACGCTGTGAGTTTGGGTTATGTAGACATAGATGTACTTCTAAACAAATATCCGGTAACATAATTAATACCTTATAATGCCCTTGCCACTAATTACAATGGCAGTGTGAGACCCCTATGCTGTGTGTTTTGCACCTTACAGATGTACAAACTATTTGTATGTGTATATATATATATATATATATATATATATATATATATATATATATATATATATATATATATATATATATATACACACACACACACACATATACACACACATAAATGACACCAAACTCATTTTAAGATAGTAGAAGAGGCACCATTTAATTCTATAAGCAAAACAGTTCCTATGGGCATTTCTCTTCCCCAAAGCACAGAACAGAATATGCATATCAAGAACATGTTCAGCTTAACATGCTGTTGGCATTTCGTTCCCTAATTTAAAGCATCCTGATTTAAACATGCTTACAAGACATCGATCATCACTGCGCTAGAGAACCTTCTTTCCATAGCAGGTTAAATGTACAATCTTTCCATTCCTCCTCATCTCAATTATTTAAAGTGATTGTATCCAGAATGGAAATATTTCAGGACTGGGGAAAGAGGCATATGATATTTAATCCATCCAATAATAAAAAGGTGTTGATCTGTAGACACATCACAAATCATGATAGGAGAGAGATGAATATGGGAAGGGATCAGAAAATTAGGACCAGAGCAACATTTTCTCCTGGGGGGGGGGGAGGCTGTGTTATGAAACTTTCTCTGATACAATTCCTCCAAAGCTTCTTCTCTCTCAGGCTAAATGCAATATCTATTGATTACTTCTAATCAATACAACGAAAAGATCCCTGTCCAGTTTTTTTATCTAAAAAATAATAAATTGATCTTTTCATAATTTTCCAATAATTGACATGGAAAAAGTAGACTCAAAAGGTTAAAAATGTCTTTTAGCATTCAAAGCTATCCAAGCTCTTGGTAAAAGGAACCAGATACACAATAGGAAACCTATTCAGGAAAGTCAGCTAAATCCTTTCCTTGGCATTAAAGCCTCTTTTGGAATTGGTCTTCCAGTAACAAAACACACACAAACACAGAGAGCTTCCAAGAGGACTCCGAGCACTTACAGCTTCATTCAGCCTTTCTGTTTAGAATTTCTTCCCTGTCACAGAACTAAAAAAGAACAGTTCCCTATTCTAGATTTCCAGGAGTGCCTAGAACTCAAGCATTTATTCCAACCTTTCTGACAATGATTTCTCTTTCATTACCCTAAGTGAAGCGCTCAGAAACCGTCACAATTCTTTGGTCTGTGAATAAGGCTCAACATAAGAAACGGCAAAATAAATTAATTTCTAATTCCCTGAGTTTATTATAGTTTCGAATAACAAGTAGAATCATACTGTATCACTCTGTATCTAGGTCTCTCTGCGCTCACAAATGAAAGTATTTGTTTTTCACTTTTTCACAACTGTTTAAACATTTGTGCATTTCTGGTGCCAACATCTCATGTATTTTTCTTTCACTAGAGAGAAAGCATTTTTAACAGGCATACATGATAGTCACACAATTCTTCTGTGACTATTGATTAGGAATAGCAAAGGGTATCTTCCTGCAGTCCTAATCAACATATGTAGCTGAAAGGAAACATCTGGGAATGAGATATTAATGTTAAAGAAGAAAAAGTACTGACTTCACTTGAAGGGATATTCTATAGATTTAAAAACTCAAACACAGACAAGATACATAAGCATAAATATAAAGGGATAGCACACATTTATGCACACATACAGATCTATATTATGCGATCACTGTATGCAGATGTGCATTGGCAGTCTGCTTTTACTAATTTTATGCACTTCACCTGTCTCAACCTGCAAGATAAATGGTTCCACATATTTGCCTGCTGAATCTTGCTCTTACAAAAGGCTTCCATTTGGATCTTGTTGCTCATGCTATGGATAGGAAAACTTTTAGCCACCACAAATAATGACTCCAAAAATTATCAACAAACATCACATTAACAAACAGGCATAGAACTAAACATTCAGGGCCACTTTAAGGCAAGGTTCTGAGGATCAGAGGATGGCAGTGGCCATCACCTCTTTTCAGTTCTTTGCTGAAGTGTTCACATCACTTGAACAGTCAAGAAAGGATAGGGGAAAGACCTTTTCCTACCCTAGAAAAGATAAAATCCAGGAAACCATGCCCCTGAGTTCACCCAGACCCTGCTTAGCATTCCTAGATGATCTGAAATCAGTACTATGTACATCTTTCTTCTCAGTTTTAAAACCTGCACAGATAACTTCTTTGCCTTTCACTACCATCCTCCCTCAGTATTACATCCCATAGGAGTGTTTGGAACACCTAAAAGGCACCAGCCTTCAACTGCTGCCACCCTCTCCATTTAATAACAAATCAGCTTTGCAAAGGTGGGGAGGGAGAGTTGGTTCCAGACATTACAAAATCATACATATTTTGCTGTTTAAAAGATTGTACAGAAAAAAGGGGGGTTAATTGTGCAATTTATCTAAATGACCCATGATCATTCTGAGAAACTGTGAAGGATAATACATGTAGGGAAGAAAATAATTTTTAAAAGCCTTTAATTGCACAAATTATTTAAATGACTACTGCCCTTAATAGGGATTTAGGACAGAAGATCCTTGGCCATCAATAGTTAATAAAAACAATCTCATTCTGTCGGTATAATTTTTAAAAATGTTACATGCACTAAATAAATAACTATATAGCTGTAGCTGGCTTTGACTTATCCCATACGATGCAACGGAGTGTCAATGAAAGTTGAAACAGGGCAGTCAAACAATTTCTGTGTCTCTTTCACCCCATCCTTTATCCATCCATCTACTGTTCAAAAGAGAGTTTAAGATTTTTGTAATGTTCTAAATACTTTTTAAAATAAGTAAAATCAATTCAAATTTTTGTAACTCAAAATATTTTAGGATAGAAAAAGATATTTTAGTAAAATCACAAGTTTAGTACCTGTAAGGAAAACTACCTCCAGTCACTTATTTTGTACTAAGACTTCCATAGGCACTTCCTTCTGATCTATTTTTTTTCTTTAATTAGAAACCAAGTTAACAGTGAAGCAAAGAGAATTACATTAGGTACACCACTGTTGCTGGCCTGTTAGCACTATTAAATTATACAAGCCATTCAAAAAAGAGTCAGATACGTGCTTCAACATTTGGTTATTTTTGTGTTTTGAATTGTTCCACAAGTAAGTTGTATGATCAAGAGGGAAAAGTTCAGAGGAAAAAGCAATGAGTGCATTATTTCTAAAGGAGATAATGTTTCGCTCTTTGATTCAATTTTTAGTAAAATACCAAACGTTATATGACTCCTTATTTACTCTTAATCCACCATTTGATGAAAACTGTAAATAAAAATTGAAAGTGAGACTTTTATCTCCTGTTTTGACAGAAACCAGAGAGCTTCTGAAAACAAAACCCAATGTAGATTAGATTTGCAGAATCTTTTTTTTTTTTTTGCATTAAAAGGGCCAACATAAAATGGGATGACAAATGACAAGGGATGACAGCTAATCAGAAAAAAGAGGAAGGTCAAAAGAAAAAGAGTAGAAAATTGTGGGGTTTTTTTTCATTTTAAATCCTACTAAGGTGTTACTATTAAAACTACACCAGATCTTTCAGGGGTGTTGATAGGGTCAGATGACACTATAAAGAATATCCATGCAGAGAGTTTGGTTGAGAAACTGTTTTATCAAAGAGAAGGAAGCATGCATTACACTAGCAAGAGTAGACACAAAATGGCCAGCAAATTCCACCCACTTTCCAAAGTTCCATGCAAGAATCAACCTTTGTTTACCAATATAATTTCATGCTGAGCATCGCTATTGAACACTTCCGCCATTACACCATACAAAGAAATAGAATGTCAGCAGGTGCTGTTCCATCTGATGTCCATCCCAGCTTGGGATACTTGCTCAAATGATCCTCACACTGCATGGAGTATGAGCCTCTAGAGCTGGCTTCCCTGGTGGCAAATCCCTGAGGGAGAGCCCTGTCTACTGCAGCCAACATAACAAAGATGCCACTTCAAAGATGAGCAAACGCACATGGGACAAGCTTTCACAAGAGCTCTAGGTGTCAATTACGCTCTGTTAGTCTTCAGGGTTCCACAAGATTATTTTGGTTTTCCCTGTATGGATTTCAGATGGCATATCTTTTTTAAAAGATCTATCTATCTATATCTGTCTATCTCCTATCTATCTATATTCTATATAAAATATTAAACGGTTGGTATTTATGCATCTCCAAGTTAACAAATCCAGGTCAAAATTGCTGAGAACAAAAAAAGAACACCAAGCTTTTGAATGCAAAAAAAAAAAACCTTTTGAATCAACATGCACACATTGGAAAGAAAGTTACATGATTTCTAATTAAAGTGGTCCAAACTAAGTGGCATCTGTGAGAAACCGCCTTCCCCTGCAGCCCACTACCTGGGCACCACACCTGTTCTAAATGAGGATATTCATCCTTCCTGTATTTAAGGAAGAGCAAGCTATTTACACCTCAGTGCATAGGATTTCTCCTTTCCCCCCCCCTCCCCAAATTTTTGCACATCTCCTGCCGGAGAGCCGTGGCATTGGTGGTAGATCATGTCTTCACATAAAAGGAAAAAGCAAAAAGTTTGAGCAAAAAGTCCTTTCCCAGCCGCACGATACGACCTCACTCGGATGCTACCCTTTGATTTCCATTGACAGGCCGAACAAATAAAAATAAAACAATAACAAAAAGTCACATTCATAAAGAAGCAAGCAACGAGGGCACCTACTGGTTGTGGTAGCTGAGGGAGTCTGAGATGCAAAGTTCGGACATGTCCATCAGTTCTGTTTTAGCATCCCCAGTTGTCAAGAGAAAAGCAACTAGATCACGCTGAGGCGAAAGAGAGCAAAGGGAAAGAAAGCGGGCCGGTCACTAAAGAAACCGACCCAGGGAGAAGGCAAAAGACACCGGGGGTGGGGGGGGGGGGGGAGGAGAAGCGAAGAGGACAGAAAGAAAGAGAGCGAGCGAGAGAGACATAAGCACAGCCACACGCTCCCACTCATCCAATCACACTGAGGCAAGCGGAGAGGAGCAAGACAGCTGAGGCGTCCCAGGCGCGAGAGATTTAGGCGCCGCCAACCCCCCACTGTAGCTTTAAGACGCCGAGGCTGATAAATATGGCCCCGCCGCTATTGGCTACCTCTCAGGGGTTGGACTTGAAGTGACAGAGCAAGCGGGCGGGGGGAAGCGGAGTGCGCGCGGGCCAGGGGCCAAGCAAGTGCCAGCAACAGCCCTCCACACGTGGCCAGGCAGCGGCAGCGAAGGGAGCGCGGCGCCTCCAGAGCCGGACGGGACCGCGAGCGGCGCGCGAGCGAGCGAGGGAGGGAGCCGGCGACGTCTCCTCCGCAGAGGCTCCCGTGCGCGAGTGGGTTGAAGAGCCGTCAGGAGGACCCCGCCGCGGGTGGGTCGCGTGGTTTGCGGGGCGATTGTTTGCCCGGTGGTTTCGAGGCGCGCTAAAAAGTCTGCGCGCCGCGTCCGATGCCAGCGCGGAGGGTCTGGCGGGGGTGGGGAGGGGGAACGGGAGGGCCGTCGGCTGGAGGTGGCGAGGCGAGGATCCCGAGGGGAAGCCGGCGGAGTAAACAGGGCAGGGGCGGTGCGTGAAAGCGCGGCGGGGGGGGGGGGGGGTGCAGCATTGGCGTTACGCTACACCGTGGTCCACTCTGGGTCACAGTTGGGACGTTTCTCATCCCCCCGCCCCCCCCCCCCCGGCTTGGGAAGCCGCATCCTAGCCGGCGTATTACGGCTGCCGGACGAGGAGCTGAAGAGCTCGGCAACTTTTTGGAAATAATTGGCCCAAGCGGTCTCCTAGCCTCACCCCCTCCTCTCCCTTTATCCTCGCCTACTACCCTCCATAGGAGTAAAGGAAAGTTTACAGATTTGGCTTCTTTATCCTTAAGGGGAAGTGTGAGATACAGGAATTTGATATTGTTGTGAATCTGTTCAAAGGGTGCATAAACAGTTATAGCAAGGAGCATGCTACATATTTGCCATTGGCTGCCTCTCAGTTTTATCCCCTCTTGATTTCAATGGGTGAGTTAAGCACATTTAACTTTTCTGTGCCCTGAAAATCAACCTTCAAGTGCTTTGGTTTACCACACCAACGGTTGCAAAGCTTATGACATGAAATACGGTGATAAGTACATATACAGAGACAGGCCTGCCCTGAAAATAGTTCTGGCAAAAGAGTTGATGGCTGTGGAATGACTCTCACAATGATGTACAACTGAACAAATTTCATCACAATGGATAAGCCTCGCAACTTGCACAATTCATGTATGTGCTGCCTCCAGAAACCTGATTGAGGTGGCTCACAAGTAAAAACCAATACATTAAAATAACAAAAAACAACTACTGTGAATTGCCAATATTAAAACAAGCCATAAAACAGTATTAAGTCCAACATGGTACAAGTAACACAACCCTCAAACTGGAAGTGGTCCTTCATAACTGTTTTAAATGATGGAACACTTTGACTCAAAAGCCTGGGTAAAGGAAATGTTTTGGCCTGGCACTTAAAAGCCTCAGGGAAGAGAGCGTTCCAAAGGCAGGTGCCACCACTGAAAAAGCCATATCTTTGGTTGCCACCTGCTCCATCTATGAGGTCAGAGAATAGGGCTGTGGAAATGGATCCTTATTGGTGGCTGGATAGTATGAGAGGAGGCAAACCTTCAAGCCACCTGGCCTGAAGCCATTGAGGGCATTAAAAGTTAGAACCAACACTTGGAATTGTGCCTGGAAACAAACAGGCAGCCAGTGCAGATCTTTCAGCACAGGAATGATACGATCCCTGTATCCAGCCCCCTGACAATAACTGGCTCCTGTATTGTGGACCAGCTGAGGTTTCCAACCAGTTTTCACTCACTGCATGTAAACCATATTACAATGGCAATTCCAGCTGCTTTCTTTATGTGGCCTCAGCTCACTCAGTACTTCCTGTGCAGGTGAGGAACATTGCAAAGGAACATTTTTGCACAGGCTTCCATAGAAATGGTTCCAAAAGCCATCCCTTAGGTGGAAAATGCAGTGTCAGAGGTGACCCTCTGGTAAACCCATTTTGACCACTCCCCTGATATACAATTTTAGTCAAATCAGATGGAGACTAAAGAACAGAAATGGCCATATTCCATTCAGAGTTGCCTGTGATTTAGTTCATTTCCTACCGGCTCCATTTTTAAACCAAACTTGTGGAAACTGAAGCTAATGATCAGAAATGCTATTTTTTAAAAAACACGAAGAATGTGCTTGTCATCTTCCACCCAAACCAAATGGGAAGCAATGACCAGGTATCTGTTGGTTCTACAGGAGCTCAAGGTGAAGAATTGGCTAAAGCAAAAGGCTTCAGATGGTGTGAATCATTCCAGATTTGTTTAAGTTAATTGGTTTATTTAATTTTATATCCACTGAGGATGAGGCTCTTACACACTACAAAGGAAAGTCCTGGGTCACTACGCTGAGGCAAGCAATGGCAAACTACCTCTGAACATCTCTTGCCTTGAATATCCAATGGAGTTCCTACAAGTCAGCTGTGACTTGTCAGCACTTTCCACCTCTAGTGGACCAACCTCACTTTGTCACAATATCTCATTGTCATGGTAAAAGCAAAGGTACAAAGAGCATGTATATGTTGGAAAAACGTATCTAAAAAGTCAAAAACTGAGTATTTACTGGCTTGAAAATCTGAGCTAGGTTGCACAAGGCAGGAAGCAGCAGAATGTGGGAGAAACGGGGGGGTTGGTAGAGAAATACATTACTGAGTAGCTCTTATATAAGATGATAGCAAAAAGACTAAGATAACTTAAGAATATGGTACACTCTTGATTATGTGACCATAGTCTGTGATGTGGAACTCAAGACAATATTAGAGTACAGGGCAAAATACCAACCAGATATCCATCTTTCTCTATATGAATTGTACTTTAGCTCATAAAGAGAAATGTGCCATGTCTTTATGTTTAAAGAGCCTCATAGAAGTGAACAAATACCATTGTATTAGAAAATGGTTTGCATACTACAATATTTTTTAAAAAGCAAGAGTTTGTTAATTGCTGTTCCTTATTAATCCAACAATTTCTTCCTATGCTGAATTCACCAGACAAACTATCAGGAGGATATTAAATATATTTGAACACTACTGTTGATCAGAGGACCTTATGAGAAAGTATTGGCCAACAGAATGTGGCCCACAGAATGCATGTTTTTTTAAAAAAGGGTATTAGGCCAGTTCTGTAGCAAATCATATCACATTTGGACCACTGTAATAAAACATGCTGCTTTCTAAATTTTCTTATACCTTTGAGTTTGAGCCTAGTAAAATTTAAATATTTCTTCAAAAGTACCTTGTATTCAGATAATCGTTTAAAATCAATTTACTGCACTTCTTACAACCTTCTTTGCTGCACTTCTTGTTCACCTAAAGGACATGAGTTTTTAATATATAAAATATAAAGCAACAGTTCTATGATATATATTACTTTGTTTGCGTTGTATCTGAATTATATGCTAAATAAACATATATAAAATAATAAAATGTATGATCTTCATGTATGCTAAATTATCACAAAGGCAAAAAAGCATAACATTTTACTGATAAGGTAAAGTCACCCATGTGAGGAGAATATTCTAAAATGGCCACCACTGTTAGATTGAAATTTATTCAGGTGCACAAAAAGGTTTAGTGCCATAAAGCCTAGCCAAAACATTTTTAAAGATAGTCAGATTTTATGTTTCCTAATTGTAGATGACTTTAATAAAATATTTTCCCATATGCAGGATTAGTAAGGGCATCATATATGTTTCTGTGCCTCTTTCTGGGATAGAATGAATTAAAAGCGGGTCAGTTTTGGTGTGTATTACAGCGCATGGGGAAAATACGAAATACGCAAAACTAATGATTAGTGCTACATAAATGGATGGAAATGTGAAGCTGAATGAATCATTGCCAAGCTCAGAGACCTGGAAACGATGTAAGAAAAGTTGTAAGAAAAGATGGAACAAGGGAAAGGGGCACTTTCAGTTCATCATTTCAGTTTATTGGTGTGACGAATAGATTGGCCAGACAAAAAAGAGAACAATATTGTTCCATCCTAAATATTCTGTAAATTACACAAATGGTGGAGAAGTTCCTAGATGTCCTGGATGACAGTTGTGAGGATCTTTATGCATATGATTCTTACGATAAATCCCCCATGTAGTCTGGTGATAATTATGTACTGTGAGCTCCATGCTTAGAACTTAAATCCCAGACACACATGAGCCTGATTTGGATTAGAGCTACAGGGAAGCCCCTCCCCCCCATGTCATTTCAGGTTGACAGAATAGTACAGAGGGAAAGTTTAAGACAGTTCTTCCCACATGTTATGGTCTCCATTTGAATTGAATCTCCACATGCCTGGGAATTAAGTTCCAGGCACAGAACTCCCAATGCACATATCTGATTGACTGGATGTGTGAATCAGTGACTGCATGAATGTTTCTCTGTGCATGAATTCATGTGTACTGGAGAGCCTGTGCATCCAAAACTGACGGCAGGTAATTGGAAACAGTTGTCGTTGAACCCATCTTAGATACCAATTCCTAAAGTAAATAAAGTTGGGGACCAAAATGTCTGTCTAAATAACCAATCTATAATTCTATAGTAGTTGTATAAAATGTTAACAATTGTCATAGATTTGACTCAGATTGGACATATTTGTCTGCAACAATACAGTAACTTCTTACTCTCCAGGATATTTCAGAACACTTTCATATATATTGTCATATCAATATTTAAAGCTGTAGTTTGGAATGGGAATTAGAAGGACTTACTTTGAGGGACAGATCAAGAGAAGTTTAGTCAGCTTCCAGGATGTTATGACTTAATCCCAACCTAGTGAGCTGCTATGGACAAGGTGTGTTCTAAACAGCGAATAGAGGATGCAATTGTCAATCAATATCAGCTTAATTGATGGGCCTTTTCTTGGTACAAATACTAAGAACCAGACTTCCTACTTATGACTGGTCAACAAACCTTGTTGTATTTTGACCTTGTGTTTCAATAGTTTCTAACTCAAGCCATTGTCTGAAGGGTTTCTGAGAACCCTCTACAACTTCATAAAGAAGATCATCTGAGTGTGGGTGGGCAATAGCAGAACAATTGTTTTAGTCTCTTGGTTTAGGATGCTTTGGACTGATCCTGCGTTGAGCAGGGGGTTGGACTAGATGGCCTGTTGGCCCTTTCCAACTCTAGGCTTCTAGGATTAGGGAGACATATTGCTGTTGGACTTCATGGGCCAGGTTTGGAAGCTAAGCAGGGTTATCCCCGGTTAGCACTTGGGAGGGAGACAATTGTAGAAATTCAGGGTTGCTATGCAGGATCAGCCTATTACAAACCACCTTTGTTTAACTCTTACTTTGAATACCCTAAAGGGTCACTATAAGTTGACTGTGACTTGATGTTTCTTTCTACCACCATGACAATGGGCCAATGCCCAAGTCCCAGTAGTACAAAGAAGCCAACCACAAAGCACAACCATTAATAACATCAGAAGGAGTGCACACCCTGCTTCAGTAAATGGGGAAGCCCCACATGTCCATCAAGGCCCCACACTTTCAAAGAATCACAGGACTGAGGATTTTGCTATTGAACGAAGGGTTCCTGCCATGGTCTCTTCCAGCATTATTGCATATCTAGTTCTCCAGAAAGCAACCTCCCACAGTATATCTGCACAGCAATCTGTAAGGATTCACCCTACTACAACAACAAAATGTGCCCCACTGTTTTCATGCTCTTGTGCCCCATTGCTGAACCTGCAGGAACAGATGTTGAATTTTAAGACAGGTGCTGCTTTCCAATATATGAAGTTTTTAATTTGGGGTTTTAACTTTTATCAGGACCTAGTAGAGTGAGCCAGGGAGCCACCTGATTGGCTGGCACAGACTTCATGGGGTCTAATTAACTGATAACAGTAACACAATGAAGGTTTGTGCTCAGATAATGGACTCCTGCTGACAGAGAAATGCCCATGTAAAAAAGAAAGGAGGATTTCTGAAAAGGCTCGACAGGACCATTATTGATACAAAAATTAATAATACTTTATAGTCAGTGTAAAAGGACAAATGAAACTTTTCATTTTTCCAGAGTAGCCACTTCCATCTTTAAAGAGGCCACTAATATAGACTCTGCTACAGTTATCATCAAAAACATCCCTGAGTCAGAAAGCAAGAATTTCAGTGACGTGTTTTGTAACTTTAAAGGTATCCCCTATGCAAGCACTGGATCATGTCTGACCCTTGGGGTGACGCCCTCTAGCGTTTTCATGGCAGACTCAATACGGGGCAGTTTGCCAGTGCCTTCCCCAGTCATTACCGTTTGTAGCTTTAGAGCCTTCCAAAACTGGCCCTTGACAAAAGTGTAATGTGGTACAGCAAAACCACTGATCCAGCACTGCACTTGACAAGGAGAAAGCAATGGTCTTCCTTCATCATGTAGACAGGTAGAGGACCACCATAGTTTCCACTTGGGATCATGAGAGTTCTGGTAATTGCATGATCTGAATGAGTGCATCCAACCCTGGGATGAAAAACTTCTTGTAAAGATGTGCATTCACATGCACTTTGTCACTCAACTTTCAAAATGCTTTTGATAGTCCATGTCCAAGCAACCAAATTAACAGCTTTTTAAAATTCTTAAATGTATCTTAGCGTGGAGGTCCATTGCTTAATGGTTGCAACATGAGGCAATGACTTTCATATGCGAAACAGCCACAACGGATCAAGCAGCTCCAACAGAACTCACATAGCACATCCCCCCCCCAATAACTCAAAAAACTTTTAAATGGAAGTGCCTTACACGTTCATCTCCGAGGTACAAACATACACCTTTCTATCCTTGGAATCCCTTTGACCTTCCTCACTGCATCAAGCTCCGTCTTGCAACAGCAACACCTCGTGTGTCCCCTCCCTCCTTGAGATGTACCTTGCAAGAAAGAAAATAACTGCTGGGATTTAGCCATGTATGTTTCAGCCTCCCCATTCTCGCCTGTCCCATTAGCCATCAACGAAGAGACACACTTTGCAGCAAATTCTGCTAAAATAAGAGAAATGGAAGCTCTGCTAGAGAATGCACAAAGAATAAAGCCAAATCCTGGCTTTGGCACTGGGAAAGTCCAGAAAGCTAATCTGAACAAATTAGATCTCCATTTAATTAACTGATCACACTAATTAATCAGACAATGCTTTCTGCTCTAATGCAGCTGTATAAGTAGGGGGAAAGACCAGAGATTTTTGGAATTGGAGCAAAACTTCCCTGTGTCAAAACAAAACTAGTTGAGCTGTTGAAGGCAGAGCAAGCTTGGGGAGCTGGGTTGACAACATTTATTTATGCCTTAGTTTTTTATCCCACCTATCCCACCAGAGTGGTTTACAAAGAGTTAAAACCACAGTTGAACACATACAATAAATATCATAAAATAATTAAAACCCATTCCCACCCAACCTACCCAATATGGTGACCATCTAAAAGAAGTGAGTGTCAGAATCGTTAATAAGAGGTCAAAGGCCCAAGAAGAAAGAAATGCCTACATGGGCAAGGTGTCCCCTCCCTCAAATTTTTTGTATTTGCCCAATACAGTGTTGTTTTCTGCTTTTGTGAAACAAAAAAGCAAGCCATGCAGCACGCACCTTCTGTTCCTCTCCCTAATCCGAAAAACTTCCTTGTTTCTCAAAAGCAGCCTGTTCCCTCTTAAGGAAAACATCAAACAATTCTAGGGTTTATTGAAGAAACTCTTACAGCCTATTGTGTAGTCATATCTGCATCAGGCTAGCAATACATTGCAATGTTTAAAGAAAAGGACTTGTGCATCACCCCTTGCCTCCCTCCTCCATGTCACACTAGGCACAAAATGAACATTTGGTAAAATATATTCCTAGCTATCAGGTACAACTATGTTCTGAGACAGGCCTCTAGCCCTGTACACATTGCTCACATCAATAACAGGAATGTGAAAAGTCTCCACATCAAAAACCTTGGTTGTCTGAATGAGTGATTTTCCCATCCCACAGAAAGAATGATGGCACCCAAGAAAGGCTAAGGCCTGTTCAGTCCTTTTATTACCTAAAGTAGACATCTAAATATATGATGGGGGAATTAGCAATTCTAGGACACTTACTGAGCAAGAGGACTAACCAGCAAGATTCTTCCACTTATGTATCGAGTGGGTGAGGGGTGGGGATCCTAGTCAGGAATCTCAGGCACAGGCAAACTCTGAAATTAACCACAGTGATTTTTATTGAGGAACAAAATGAAATTCCTTCGCACATATTCATGCTATTTAAGCTAACCAAGAATACAAGAAGAAAAGAGAAGACTTGAGATGGTAGTGAAAGAGGATTGACATTTTGGGTCAGAAAATGGTTGATACCTACCTTCTAATGTGTAGATGTCCATGAAAAGAGAAACAGCAAGACAAACTACTGCCATAGCTGGATACATGTTGTGGACAAGACTGGGTCCAGTGTGGCATTTATATTCCCAAAAATGTTTCCTAAGACCAGGTTTGTGTGGTTAGCATCTAAAATGTGATTGAATTAATTACCTGTATGAAATAAAGAAGCAGGACGAGCTAATCGTTTTAGCAAGCAGGTAAGAAAGAAACTTTGATTGAGTTAAAGGGAAACCTCTGGAATGAGGTAATTCAGAAGGCATTTTCTCAGGCAGATGCAACATTAGTATTCATACCTGAATATGTCTGGGTGTGACAGAGCCACTATGCTAAAATGGGCCTGACGATCCAGCACACATGGATGGGGAAAAGAGTGGAGTAGATAACTTAATCAGGGAAGAAATTAGAAAAAGTATGGTTCCACCTGCTGGGGGCTATCTGAGAGAACTATCACACTTCCAAGGACTGAAGATTCCTTTGTTTGAGGCATTGCTGATCAGGCCCCCTTTGCAATTAAGTACATTATTCTGTGATAGCCGGAATCCTCTTGCTGGGAGTTAATATTACACTAGAGCAAGTAAGGCCCATCTCTGGCACACAAACATGCCTGCATAAGCTCCCTGGCCCAGCCATACGTGTACCAGATATATCTGGTACACGTATCATATCTGGCCCAGCCATTAAGGTGTACCAGATATAATATGTGTGAGAGAGGGAAGAGTGAGAGAGAGGGAAGATGGGAAGATGGAGGGAGGTCTGGATAAGAGATTAAGCCAGTTTTTCTACTGGCCTCAACCATAAGCTTGGCTCTATTTTGCAAGCCTTGTGGAACTTTCTGAAGAGTTTGAAAAGTGAAAGAGGTTACCCCCTCCCCAAGAAAAATACTAAATGAAGAAAGGGAGGGAGCTGAAAGTACATGATGAGGAAAGAGAAAAATTGGGGGGGGACTACAAAGAGACCTACGGTAATGCATGGGGGGACCCTATTTACATGTTACAGCAACTCATACATTTTGCATGTGTACATCAGTAAGAAGGAGCCAAATCATTTATTTTACAAATGAAATTGGAAACAGTAGTTGGATGAACACAGGGTTTCAGTCATATCCCACTGTGCATATGTGGAATGTAACATGCAAATTACTCAATGTACATATAAAGAGAAATCAGATGTACAGTGTAGATGGATTGCATGTGCATTCACTGTAACTTGTGAGGAGGGCTACAGAAGAATGTTAAGAGATTTTTTTTAATGAGGTGTTCAAGAGATGGGATCATAAAAAGTTTTATGTAGTAGGGAGAAAGGGGAGTAACAGAGAGGAATTCAGAGACAATTGTGGTGCCGAGAAAGAACACCGTGCAGGTAGAAAAAAGGGTTGACAGAAGGGATTACACTGAGTTTCAACTGTAAAAAAGAGTTTGCACCAATTAATATAACAACAGAGTTAATAAAGTTAATGAAAAATGAAAGTGGCTCTCAGAGTGATTTTAGTGGGGGAATCTTAATCCAGGAGCACCTGAACACTCTTTGAGCCTGTCTCCTGAGGGAGGCTGAATGGCATATGTGACTGGAGAGCCCATTCGCCTGCCAACAGCTATTATCTCAGTATTATCCACAAGAAGGAACAACACGAAGTGCAGAGAGAAAGCATAATGACTGGACAAAAATAAAGGAAATCCTAAACTGGGCAATTTGTACCTCACTTTGGGGTAAGTTTCTTCTTCCATATAGTGGAAGGGGCAAGCAGGGGATCTGCTTAATTTTCACCAATAGGGAAGAACTGGTTGATAAGGTCAAAGTTGTGGGCACATTTGGTAGTAGTGATTTTGGGGAAGAGAAAAGCTGCATATAGTCATACATACAGGCAGGACTTCAGGAGAGCAAATTTTAACACACTTAAAGTTATGTTGGGTAGAATCCCATGGTTAGAAAAACTTAAGGAGATGGAAGTAAAAAAAAATAGTTTCTTAAAAGTGAAATACTGAAGGCACAATTGTAGACAATTCTCTTGAGAAGGAAAACCGGGAGGAATCTAAAGAAACCGCGATGGCTCCATAAACAGCTTTCAAAAGAACTGTATAATAAAAAAGACTAATTTAGGAAATGGAAAGAAGACCTTATAACCAAGGAGGAATATGAAAAAATAACCAAGGCTTATAGGGAGAGTGTTAGAAAAGTTAAAGTTCAGGATGAGTTTAGGCAAGCAAGAAATGCTAAAAACAACACAAAAAAGGATTACTTAGTTATATTCAAAGTAAGAAAAAAAATAGGGACATTGTAAGACCGTTGTTGGGACCAGAAAGTGACAGTGAAACTAGTGATGAAGAGAGGTATGAACTGCTCAATTCCTATTTCTCCTTAGTCTTCTCTTATGATGGGAATCATGCTCAATTGGCAAAATCATTTCACGTGATGAGGGATGGTAGTTGTGGCTTAGGATCATTGTAGGGTTAGTCCACCTAGTTTCATTAAACAAAACCAGATCCTCTGGGCCAGATGAATTGCATCCAAGGGTACTAAAAGAACTTGCAGATGTAATTTCTCAGTCTCTGTCCATTATTTTTGGCAATTCTTGGAGAACAGGTGAAGTGCCAGAAGGTGTGCAAATAACTGTCCCCATCTTAAAGAAGGGGAAAAACGAAGATCCAAGTAACTACTAACCCATCCTCTTGATGTCTGTAGCTGGCAAAATTTTATAACAAATCATCAAACAATCAATCCTTGAGCAGCTATAGCAGATGGCTGTAATTACTAAGAGTCAGCATGGCTTTCTCAAGAACAAGTCATGTCAGACTAACCTTATCTCTTTTTTTGAGAAAGTTACTACCTTGCTAGATCAGAAGAATGCTGTAGACATTGTTTACCTTAATTTCAATAAGGCTTTTGATAAGGTTCCGCATGATAGTCTTATTAGCAAGTTGGTAAAATGTGGTATGGATCTATTACATTAGATGGATTGAGGTTGACAGTTTGCACCCAAAGAGTGCTTGTAAATGGTTTGTCATCTTCTTGGAGAGGAGTGACGAGTGGAGTGCCTCAAGGATCTGACCTGGGCCCTGTGTTGTTCAACATATTGATAAATTATTTTGATGAAGAACTAGAGGGGGTGCTTATTAAATTTGCAGATGACACTATACTGGGAGGGGTAGCAAACACACCAAAAAATAGAATCAGAATACAAGATTATCTTGACAAGCTAGAAAACTGAACTAAAATGAATTTCAGTAGTGATAAATGTCAAGTTCTTTAGTTAGGTAGGAAAAATCACATGCATCACTATAGGATAGGCAGAGATCCCTTCCAACTCTATGTTTCCTTCAGATTCTCTTCAGCCATCTTTCTCCCTTTCTACTTTAATTTGATCTGCTGCATAAGTGTACACAGGCCTATACCTTTTCTACATCCAAAGTACTGTGTTAGCTCTGGAAAGGGTAGGTGCCATAAACATACATTTACTTGATAAGGACATCATACTTTTTCTGTCCCTAAAAGGAGTGGCTCATGGAGTAGAGTGTAGGAAATAAAACCATGAAGAGATAGAGGCAGCACTCTTACCAGCAGGAGAAATGGTGGCACAGGTATCCCCTACACCCCACACACAAGCCACCACTGGTCCTTAAGGTATAGCGATTCGGCAGACATTCAGGTATAGACAACACAACACTATGAGGGGCATGTGGCTTCTTTCCACTCGAACTGTCCAGCCATCAGATATATTGATGGAAGTGTTCAGAAGCAAACAAGATTCTCAATAACTCTTTGTCACAATCTAAGACCAGTCCCTGATTTAGATGAATATGCTGCTGCCAAAGGTTGCCAGTGGTCATCATGTTTCTGCAGAATTACTGGTCCTAACCCTGGCTGTGACGGACTGGGTGAAATGTTGATGGGCCTATCTTAGAGCATAAAATTTTAATACAAGCACTTGAGGAAGTTGTTCTTTGACAGCAGTCTATCATTCTTCCTTGTGTGCATCCCAGTGACTTTCATTTTTATTTTCTAAAATTTTCCTCAGCAGAGCTGCTTTGGTTTGGTACGTTCAATATAAATTTCTGTTCCCCCCCCAAAAAAAAATGCCTTTCAACAATCTCAGCTTTCTTGCTGTCAGATTTAACCCCTGCAGTGGAGTTTATATCTCCTACCACTGTCAACCTGATAACCTTCACATACATAATTTGCCTGTTCCATTTTAGACTTACAGTTCCTGTGGTCTCTAGCACTTAAAAAAAAAATTAGATCCTACGTTGATTCCCCCAAAACAAAAGAAATTCAACATCCTTACATTGCTGCTATCTATGATTATGTTCTTCTTTGGTGGAGCCCCAGATTATAAACATAGATGTATTCACGCCCATAGATGCATACACTCTCCACAAAACTGTGCAAAGTTTTGTGATATGTTTTGGGAGCATAAACTATGCCAGAAGAAAACGGAAGTCATCTGTACCTTCCAAATGGAGTGTTAAATGTATATCATTCAGAATTTTCTGCTGTGCACTTCAGCTGCCAAAATCCTAAGGAAGCATCCAAGTTGCTGAAGAATTTGGCACTGGCAACTTGGACTGTGATTTCTTCTCTCATTGGTAGTCAGAAATGTTCTCTTTCAATAGCTTTGCTGAGGTTTCCAAATATATATGCAACAGCCCACTATGTCCTTCTAAAATGGCTGAAGAGAGATCTCATTCACTCATTAAAAGCTGATTGTTCCACAGTGACCCATGAGTTCTGCTGTGATGTTGTCATGGAAAGCAAATGGCAGTTTACTGTAAAGACAATTTACTGGAAGGACCTGCTTATTTATCTGTACCCCCCCCCCACTGGGCAAGTGATCCATTTCACCTAACACATTCTAATTTTCCATAATGGCAGCCTTATATCCCCCATCAACCCAACATTACTTTGGGGCTTTCTCTGCATTTTGATGGAGTCTCAGATTACACATAGCCCAGGTAATATGGTGTCATATAATCCCATGTAACTAATTGGGACTGCAGAGCTGTAATCTCTGCTTCAATGTAGACAATGTAATAGTTTGAGATCAAGATCCACCTGCTGCAGCATCCTAGCCTCTAGAAAAGAAGACAAAATCCTCCTGCTCCTACCCCACCCTGCCAATGTTTAAAGCTAAATGTGCTGGTCTTTGCAAAAGTAGTGGGCCTATACAAGCAATAGGATTGTGCAGTGAGGACTTCAATGGCCCATTCCTACCCAGTAAACATGAAACTGCCATAAGGAGTCTATCAAGTTTAGCTGACTTCAGCTCCTAAGGTGGCCTCTTACATCTATTCCTTAGAGGGGAAGGAGGTTGAATCTGGGACCTTGTGCATACAAAGCAAATAATCACCGAGCCATATCTCACCACTAGGCCACACCTCCATCACTGTCATGCAGCATGGCACCTAGTCCTACAATAGCACTGCTGCACCTTACTGGAAGAAGGAAGCAGCGGCTTCCTTCAAAGGTGGATCCAAGCATGTCAATTCAGCACTGGGGCATCACACTGGGGCTGGGCCCCTTTTCACCAAGCAAAAAGCACGTTAGTAACAGGACCAAGACAACAGGAGCATCAACGCATCATCCCATCCCCTCTTCTCTGAAGAGAAAAAGCAAGATTTTGTCTCTTCCCCTCCTCCTTTGTGCTCCTGGTCAAGAGATGACAGACTCAGAAATTGACTTTACACTTCTGCCCCCTGTACTTTAATGACTAAGCAATTTTGTGACTGATTAATTTTTCTTTTCCCTTCTTTTTTTTAACCTTTTATCGTAAAATAATGGCCAGCGTCCCAGCAAGCTGACAGAATGACTGGCAGAAATTTCATTTGGTATAATATACATGAGACCCTGGAATCTATGCCAAGCAAACCTGATTGTACTGGTTGATAACCCTGCTGGTGGTGAACAAAGGGGAACAAAGTGGGTTGAAGAGGCCCTGGATTTATTTTTGTCCAGTTCCTGTCCCCCCCATCCCACATTATTGTCCTACGGAATACTCTCAAAGGAAAGGAAAAGTATTAATGAAAACATGGCAGAATTGTGGAAATAATGCATGCACACACACACAGAGCAAAACAGGTGGAAAACGGGCTTGCCTGCTACCTGATCACCTTAATTTTGTGCCAGGTAAAATGGACAGAGACAGTTGTAAAGAAGGCAAGGGCACAAGGACAGGCTGCAGTATGGCTACAAAGAAGTGGCAGTGAACATTCCTTTCCAAATGAATTGGGGAATATATTGTTTAAAATTTTTAAATGTTTAGATTAATTTCTTTGGGTAATGAAATCAAATGGGCACAGCAAAGAATAAATGTGCTCATTTAGTTTCTGACCCTGCATCTTTTATCCTCCCCGTCTCCCTCCTGTGTCTTTCCCTACTGCCTTCTTTTACCCTCCCCATAGTTGTTCATACAGGCACAGGGCGGCTGAGCCAGGCCATCACATGGGCAGGGAAATGCCTCCTCCAAACACACACCTCTCCCACCAACCACTCTGAGGACCACATTCCCCTGGGCACGTCGGAAACAGTGCTCAAGATGCTAAGAGTGACAGGAAGAAAGTGGGATTTCTTCCTGAGCGTGGGAACCATCTTGTACTTATACCGAGAAGTGGGAAAGCAAAGCAAATACATGAATCCATTCCTTGTACACATACAGAGAAACCATGCTGTACCATGCCTTCTCAAAGTGGGCACAAACAGGTATGTTGGCAAATATCAGGCTTGACAATCTTTATGTAGATGATGAGTTATTTCCTACAATGATAGTGTTTTCTGTGTAGTAAAGAAATTGTGTATAAGTCAGACTGCGTGTGGCCCTTCACTGCACTTCCTCCAGTAAGCAAAGTATATTTTCTCAAGGTGGAGCCCATAAAACTGCACATGAAGTTCAAGGCTTTTTGTGCTTGTAGTAACAAAGATTTAAAACAAGCATCATTTAGGATAGTAAGGACACCATAGACATGTACTTGGACAATGAGATTTGTGTTTTCTATACATGTCCTGCTATGTCCCTAGCACTGTTTACTTTTCTTTGCCCACTGCAATGGATGCAGAGCTGTGCTGTGCATCAACCACAATGACTCCATTGGACTGTGGAGCTGGGCCACTCACAGAGCAACAGTAGTGGCTGGAGGAGGCCTGTGCATTGAGGTAAGACAGCAGCATCCTTGGCTGGCCAGGGTGGGAGAGGTGTGGTGATGCCCGCTGAGGTGAGTGCTGCAGGTGGGGGCAGGGCTCGCACATGTGCATGCAGCGGGGCTGTCAGCAAGGGCATCATTCCGGGGTTGCGGGGGATACAACATCCAGGTGGCTCAGAGGGATGCAGACGGAGACCTGGGTGCTGCAGTGGACTAGAACTCCAGAGTTGCCTTAGCACATGGCCTGCTTGAGCAGGGCACCGCCTGGGGCAGGAGGAGTCAGCACCAGGTAGGTGGACTGGGTGGAAACAAGAGGAGGCTGGAGGCCCAGGAGGAAGTGCAGCGCTAAACTGGCCATCCTGATTCTGGTGCACTCCCAAACCTTGCAAGAGTTCCCCCTCACTCTCATCCCCCACTTCCATAGTTACTTCCATTGCACTGCTGTGCTGTGCATGCCCCATAAGATGTTTTCACATCAATACAACTTCATTGGTTTTAAAAGTGCCACTGGATTCAAATTTGTTTTGTAATGACAATATACAAAGAAAATGACATTTAAAAGGGTACTTCTGACCAAGCCTAGCTACCAGGAAGGTCTAAGATCTGTCATCAGTTACTCAAGATCCCACTCTACCCCCAAGCTCATATTGTCTGTTGCAACAAGCCCTGAGTTCTTGCCCCACCTTATTTGTTTCCTAATACACCCTCATGTTCAAAGCAATGGAATAGTTTTATATATGATGCTGCTGCACCAAGGCAAGGTGGAGTTCCACCCCCAGCCCCCCACAAAGTGTGTATCAGCATTCTGAAAGTGGAGGCAGCATCAAAAGAGGAAAATGCAAAGCGTCAATTGGGATTAAGCTACTTGCAGTGAAGATGCTTTCCGTTGAATTGAAGGTCAAGCATTGGAGGCATGTGAAAATGTAATGGAAGTGCCACCCCAATGCAAATGAGGGAGAGGAATGAACAATTATTGAGCCATTAACTTGTCATCTTGAAACATTCTTGTGAAGGAATAGATTCACAAGCCCCTCCTGTTCCTTCTAATTAGTCCCAGGGAGTTTGGAAAAACCCATGGTCATCCCAGGCTCAGAAACATTGCCAGTTTTCTCAGCAACATTGCCACTGTAGTTACAAATATACTGGGCAACTCCTGCTTCCACCACAGGCCCTACTAGTATCTCCTGCTAAATGTAGTTTCACATCTAGCATTGTGCACCTCCACTGCCACTCAAAGGGGAAATCTGTTGCAACTTCACTGCTTTGAGTTATCTTGCCCTAGGGAGGGTGAGTTTACCCACTGCCCCTCCCCATTACCACACTTCAGTTAGCAAGGCCAAATAGGCATGATGCATTTCCAAGGATCAAGCTCAGAGCATTCAAAATATAAGGCAATTTAATAAATGAGGAAAACGAATACACAGGCATTTAGCTTGAGCAAGAGTACCCACAGTCCCTTTTCCATACACTCAGAAGTTAAAGTGGTGTCTCAGTCAGAAAGGCGAGCGTTACTAGTTGCTGTAGTTGAAAGTTCAGCATTACTTTCATTCTCATGGCAGGGACTTCTCCTTGGTGTCCCTTGCCATGCAGACAAGATGAAGCCCCTAGCTAAATACTTAATCTAGCATGGCATGTGTCTTCCTGGTCAGAAGCTGTAGAAGACAGCGTTTCTTCTTTGTGTCCTGAGCATTTATAAACCGACTTAGGAGGACCCACCCCCAACCCCCAGGTCATTCAAATCTCCCTGTCCCATGAGGAAGAGAACAGTCTAGCAATCTGACTGTTTCCCTCTGTCCCTGGACACCAGCCTCCAACACTGTGTGGGGAGGTAGGCCATTGTGCTGCTTCTGCCAAAATTGTTAGCACAACCAAGAGACTGAAGTCTCCACTTGGAAGCTGATGGCTCCTTCCCCCAACACCTTCCTTTCTCCTGAGAACACACAGTGCAGTCCCAGAGACTGTTGCAGCATAGCGTAAATAAAGTAGTAGCATTCTTTAAGATATTTGAAGAAGGAAGTATAGATTGCTTTCCTATTGGTTTAGAGTTAGTGCAGTGGTGAGTAAGCATGCATTGATTGATTCTACATTTTTATAATGTGAAACTTGCTATCAATACCAAGACAAATAGCATGACACTGTCAGCATCTTGGAACTTCCTTAGGAACAGAAACTTTCCTTCACCACTTTCAATCAGTAAAGAAAAAAAGAAAATGCAGATTTGTAGTAATACTATTTATTTATCATTAGAATATAATCCCAGTTCCTTAAGATCAGATCTCAAGGGCCTCTAAAGGTACACTGTGTATATAAGATTCATACAAACACACAGCATTGGATGTGCAATAAATGGGTTTATGTCCTGCTTGGTTCTGAATGGCCTCAGCTGTGCATCTAGGAAAGAGCAACCAGAGTGACCAGGCAGTCATCTGTTCTGGGAATGCAGCAAGCTTGAGGAATACGGCAAACTGCGCCGTCTAAATAAATAATACCGAGAAGGGACTGGAGGGGCTCCGAACCCTTCATTCTATTCCCAGATCTATCATTGACTAAATGAGCAGTTTAGGACAAGTCATTTAACCTCTCAGTGCCTTCGCGGAGGGAAATGAGCATTTTAATGCTGCCCTCACAGCACACGGTGAGGGTTAATTAATTAATACTTGTAGAGTGAGTAAAGCTGTCTCTGAGTGACGGGTGATGATATATGGTGCATGCTGCAATACCCTGGAGAGAGAAACAGGCACTGTGCAAGAGCCCTGCTCTGCAGTCCCTGGATGCTGGTCGGGCTACGTCGGTGTCTCGCAGCTGCACCGAACAGCTTCCGTGGCACTGAGATGCCAAACTCAATGCGGCCCCAAAAGGCCATCAAAGAAACCAGAACCCCCGGGGAGGGGGAGGGGAAGGGGGAGGGGGAGGGCCACCACAAAAGAGCGGCAGGCAATGGGGAGCACACACTGTGTCAAGAATGATCAAGATAGATACTTCTAGGTCCAGCTCCCAATGTCGAGACCAGAACTAAGACAGCTCAGGTAGGCTTAACCCAGGAAGGGCAATCCCACCAGCACAAGCAAGCTAAATTGTCCCTTGCAGAGAGAGACACCAAGGAAACAGTGCAGAAAGCCACCCTCTGGACCACCGATACAGTGCCTGAAGAGGATGTGAAGGGGCAGCTCTTCTGTCCTCCCCAGCAGTCCCTAGAGTTGCCCCAGCAGCTGCTGCTCCACAGCAAAGGCTCCTCGACAGCTGCTTTGGGCAGCCAAGTGTCTTTGGCCAGCCACACCCTGGAGCAAGCTTTCCATTTCCTACCAATGAAACTGCTACTCTGTTCAAGCCAGCCAAGGATTTGCTGCTGCTGTTGTTACAAAAGGGAGAAATAGAGCAAGCGAGACCTCCCTCCCCAAAGCTGCCACTGTGGTTCCAGAAAGAGGAAGAAGAACGAGGGGATCATGATGAGGGCGACTTTAGTTCAAAAGCCATTTTTAAGGCAAGCTGGTCACCCAGGACCACTCACCGCTCCTTGGGCTGATTGAGAAAGACAGAAGAGATTATTTATTTATAGAGCTCTTTTTTTCTCCTCCAGGGGCGACCCTTTCTGCTTGGAAAGGTTTGGGGATGGATAGAGAGCAGGCAGGGGGGGGGGCTTGAAATCCTCTCAATTTCCTCAGCCGGGGTCTCCAGGAGGTTAGAGCAGTTCATGCCCAGAATGTTCATCATGCCATACAGAATGTACGGAATTCTCAGGGGCAGGAAAAGGCTACGGGGAGCATCAAGGGCCCCCCTGAGAGACAACTACGTGCCGCTTACACGTAGAGTGGGCCGAGGACTTCGCATTAAGTTCCCTCAGGGAGACCAGCTTGGCTGCAAGGACTTTTGGCCTTGTGCTTTGGGTTTGTTTGTTTTTGTTGGGTTTTTTTACTTTCCGAGATAAGTTTCTCAAGGAATTGGACAATTGCGGAACAGGCTGAAGAGGGAGAGGATGGTAGTGGAAGTCAAGTACATTCAGGACAGGGTAATTCATATCAGACTGTACTTTTAGGGCAGAATTTTGGATTTACCTATTCTTGCTATCTAGAAAGCACCGCCAGAAACAGTGGCTGCATATACTGAACCTGCTTTTCTCTAGACACTGCAGAAGTACCCAGTTTCCCAGTGAGCCCCAAAGTGAGAAGAAGATCGCTCCAAAGCAGAGGACAGCCTCAACCACAGCCAGAGAGAACTGCTTGTGGAACAAAGGTATAGGATCCAAGCCTTCATCTGCACCGAGGCCAGATTTAGTATTCCACACCTGTATTTGTACCCAAGCCATATTTAATATTCCCACACATGCGTCGTGCATTTATCTGGGAGAGAAACATAAGAAGATGAAAAGTTTCATTTTCCCTTTGAAATTTCTGATATTCTCTTTGCAACTGCTTATCATTTCTTCAGAAGGCAGGCACAAGAGAAGATATTATCCAGATACACGTATCCCTTTCTCAAGTGAGAAATCCTGTGCCACTTGCATAAGTGATATATTTAAAAAAAAAAAAAGCTTGTCTATTCAGCTCATTTCAAGGCGACCGAGTCTACAACCCCCTTAACATTAGGGTGCCGTGGGTCCAACTGACTACAATAGTACGATACTGTCATTGGGTACACAAAGCATGACCAAAAACCTCCAGGAGTCCCATCCTTCAAACCAAGCATAAAAAGGGCATGAAAGTTAACACTTAAGAGAGGCTCGGTCGTTAAGCCGAGTGAATGTGAACAAAAAAAAAAAAAACTGGACTATCCTTTTCTCTTGATCTCCAGGGGAAAGATTAGAATCAGACTTTACAGGACCAGGGAGAGCTCCCATGCAACCAGCATGGTCCTGACCTACACTTCTGAGCAAGCTTGAGGGCTGGCAGATGACAGCACGTTTTGATTCAATGTAATTCATTTATACCCCACATTTCTCTCAAAGGAAGAAATTCTTTTCCTCTCCTCCACTTGATTCTCACAACAACCCTGTGGGTTAGAGGTTAGGCTAAAAGAGTGTGACTCTCCCAAGGTCCCCCAACGAGCTTCCACAGCACGAGTAGGGATTTGTCCAGATACCTGTCTGACACTCTTAACTGCTACGGCACCCTGGCTCTCCAGTATGTAAGATTTGGTGTGTTTTTCCTTGGGACACAAGAAACACCCTGCCTGGCCCACGGGCAGTGCGTTCTTTAAAAGAGTGACATGCTTAGAAGGATGCAGCTCTGCTCAGGAGGGCATAGTAGAACCCATTAGATTATTATGTCCTGCCCTCCCCACTGCTAAATAGATCCTGAATTATGTTAGGGAAGATAGGAAAGGAGGGCCAGTCTGGAAAAGAGGCAGTAACTGAGTGTGTCAGAAAGAGGCACTTAAACATAAGAACAGAAAGAGTCCGGTTTCAGGTGGTGGTGATTTCCAAGCTTCTCAGGTAAGAAACTGCAAGGAGAAAGGAATATTTATTCACTTACTGTAAAGGGATGTGGGGCGGGGGGTCAAACATTTTTGTCTGCACAGCTACCCTGGGAGGTAGGTTAGACTGACAACTATTGGCTCCAAATTACTTAGTGAGCTTCATGGCTCTGAAGGGATTGGAACCCAAGCCCTAGTTTGAAATTGCATCCATTACACCAGTTATTCTCAAGCTTTCTGAAACGGGATCTATTTAGAGCCATAGACCACTAGAGCTGGAAATACCAGCTCCAAATACGCACCAAATACGATCGTATTTTCCCTCTCCATAAACACCAGAAGTGTAAATCACTTTATATTGAACAAGTTTATAATTTAAATCTCATGTTAAGTATTTACAGACATATGACATTATTGAACAACAGGCTATTAATTCCATGGCCATTTGACATGTATTCAAAAGAAAGATTTAGCCTGAAAGCCCTGAATATCTCTTTTTCCATCCCATACCATTCCTCCTGGGTTCAAGGCCTGCCTGCAAGGTCCTTCCCTAGAGTTTGAGAACCACTGCATTACACAAGCACCGTCGACTCTCTTGCCTCGGAGGGACGGGCTAGAACCAATGGGATGAAATTAATTCAAAAGAAATTCCATTTAAACATCTGGAAGAAGTTCCTGACAGAGCGGTTTCTCAGTGGAACAGGCTTCCTCGGGAGGTGGTGGATTCTCCATCTTTAAACAGAGGCTGGATAACCATCTGATGGAGAGGCTGATTCTGTGAAGGTTCAGGGAGGTGGCAGGTTACAGTGGATGAGCGATAGGGTTGTGAGTGTCCTGCTTAGTGCAGGCAGTTGGACTAGATGACCCATGAGGTCCCTTCCAACTCTATGATTCTATGATTCCATGGCATGAACGGACCTAGAAGAGAGCAACTCTGCCCGGGAGTGTGCCCTTAATTCCTTTTAAGGAAATCATTTGCTCAAAATGCAGGCAGGTGGGTTAAGGGCTCTGAAAAAGAAAAGAAGCCTTCAGATTGCACTTGGGCACTCCATCAGCTCAGGTAAGCCCTACACACAGCATCCTTTCCAGGTAACAAAAGTAACGGCAAGCAGCAGCAACTTAATTTTCAACCTGATCTCCTGGTGAAAGTCCTGTGCTGGTGGGATCGGAGTTTGTGTAACACACAAGGGCAGTCTAAAGCAAGGCTGTTAAGAGACAGTGCCGCTGTTTAAAGCTTTGCGGCAACTTTGAATAGGATTCGATGGACTCCTTCAGCTTCTGCAGTCCTCTGTCCCCATCCACTCCAGGGGCCATAGCAATGGGACCGTACTGCGTGAATCCCTGCTTTGAGTACAAGTCTGTCCCAAGGGAGAAAGGTGCCTCTGCTCGTTTGTGTTTTGTGCACACCTCAGCAGCCTTCAGCGTCAGATCCGCTGTCAAGGGCAGCTTCATAAAGAGCACAGGACAACAGTCAAGCCCCAAGGCCACAATTACAATGCCCAAATCCAGAAGAAACAGCTTCTCATCAGATGGAGCTTGCAGAAAACTTTCCCTTGCCCATAACCTTTGCCTGCTAAATCCAGCAAGGACATCAGGGTCAGAAGAAGAAGACCAAGCCCCACTAAGGCAGCTATTCCCTCCCATCGCTGCAGCCACCTCGTCCGGACCCCATTCCAACTGCTTAGCCACCATCCGCCAAGAACCAGAACTGGAGAAATAGGATCAGTGATTTCAGACGTTAATCTGTAACTGCAAAATAAAGTACCACTGGGCTCCCATTTTAAATGGGATCAAACAGGACTTGCATGCTTGGCAAATGCACAAAACAGATGATGCAATCCGTTCCACTCCGGCCTGCCTCCCCCGACCAGGATGTGGCTGTAGCTGGTGAAACATGTTAACTAATGAAGATTGAGGCAGCCAGGCAAAGACTATCCCCTCAGCCTATTTAATCCACTTAAGGGAAGGAGAAGGGAAACCTGAGCTGAATTCCTGCACACTCTGCAATGGACAGCCCTGCTTTCAGCATATGTGAGAAGAATGACAATCAGAGGGGTGTCATTGGTGGCATCAGACCCTACTGGGGCCCGTGGTGTGGGCAGACAGACTGAAGAAACAAAGTTCCTTAGGAAATAGAGCCTGGGTTTCTGGACCTGCTTTTGTGTAGGAATCGGCATGAATCCCACCAAGTGCAAGTTCATTACACGTATGTGACGTTATCACACACACAATGATCTAGGGAGGATTCATTCAAATTGCATTCTGTGTGGCGTTAAACCCAGAAGTTCTTACAGGTTTCCTAAAATAACTTCTGGGCATGGATCTGCTTCTTAAAACCTCAGGGTACTAATCGTCTCTTGCCCTTTACGCACATTTCTGAAGAAATATAGGAAGCTAAGACAAGGTCTTCAAATGAAGGTTAAGTATGAAACAGGGAGGGATGTGCCCCACAGACTTCCTTATCTAGTTTCTTACCTTCCAGATTCCACTTCATCCGCTCGGCCTGGATAAGCAACCCCCAGGAACAGCAGTGCTGTTTTCGAATTCAAAAGTCAGCTGAAACTAACCTGGACACACTCTAGCCTGCATTGCTGGATCTGAGCCTTGCCTGGCGCAGAGAAATGTGGGGGTGTCCTTGACCACTAGAGGGAGCTCCCCCTCTCAAAGACGAAGTCAATGTCACACAGCTCGATCGCAAGTCACGAAACAGCGGAGACAGTTAAGAAAACCCTTATTTCCAGCAGTTGGAGAAATATGAGCAGAGAAAAATTAGAATATGAATAATAAATAAATTCGGTCATCTATGTCTCCCCATCCCCAGCTGCACCCCTCGCGCGCTGCAGTCCTGCCTCTCCCGTTTGTCCTTTGCAGTCTGCCTGCCTGTCTGCTCCATCAGGTGACTTCCAAATCTCTTTAATTATTTCCACCTCGATCTGGAATCCAAAACAACAAACAAGCGTTTTGGCCTAGGCAGACCCTGTTAAAAGAGAGCAAGAGAGCCCCCTCCATTAAAGAATACCCACCCAACCCCAAACTCTGAAAAGCCACTCAAAGGCCCCACAGACGAAGGGACAAACGCTGCCCCATCTGAGTGGCAAGAAGCCCCCTGGGACGGAAGCTTTTTAAAGGGTCAATTCCTTGTCAGAAGAGCATCCTGAAGACTGGCAGTGCCTCCTGTGATACTTTCATTTGCAAATGTGGGAGCAGAGCAGGCAGGCATCCTGGGACAAGACGCAGGTCTACAAAGCAGCACCCAGCAGGAGGAACTCCCTCCGCTACCATGCCGGAAGGAACCCTGCTTCTTGCCAGCCAGCTGCCAGACTGTTTGTGGAGCTTCGAGGGCTGATCACACCATGGTCTGGAACTGCACTGGGCCAGTCCTGTTTTATATATGGCATGAAATACTTCCTGACCCTCTCTCCTCGTTTTTTGCTGTCAAATGGTAGGGGATGTCGCTGCACCATCTCAGTTTTGTGCCTAGTGATTCAACAATACTGCATTTTCCCAAGAAGGCCTTTTAAGACCATTTCAAGTGTTTGCCCAGGTATCACTTCAATTCAAACTCGCCAAGGGGGCTAATGTGTACAGAGCTGGGAGCAGGGAAGACCGTATTTCTTAAATGGAAGCTGCTTTCAGAATTAGATACCCTGATCCTACTTTTTGACCACAAGGTTAACCTCCATATTTTCAACATAGTCTCACAATCTTGGGTTTTGCACTGTACTGCATGCAAGAGGAACTGGCAAAGGGAGCACCCATTCTTGTAAGCTCATACACTGAAAACTTTCTTGGGTTCTAAGGTGCTCCTAGACAGGACTGTAGATGTTCTGGGGTAGACCAACATGGCCACCCTCCTGCAACTACTCAGACTGGCAGCTGCTTCCCACTGATTCTGTCTCCTAGGGAGAGTTCTTCATCTTCACCTATCACTGGATCCCCCCCCCCTTTTAGCTGCAGAGACCAGGGATTGAACTTCAGGTCTTGTACGTGTGAAGGAAATGCTCTACCCCTAGCCACTTCCTCTCCTTGGGACATATGAGACTTGAAACTGGGAGAGCCAAGAGCAGCTTTATTTCTGGCCTTTTAAGTAGAAATATGAGCTGCCCTGGTACTGTAGCAAGAGACCCTTCTCTTCTCACACAGAATGCCTACTACCCTCTTAAACCTCTCTCTCAGGTTATGGGTCACATGTAGCTCAAGACGTCCCACTCACCAGCCTTCTTGCCTCTTTTAAAATACACAGAGAGCCATGAGCATTTTGCCCCTCAGGTCCTCTCTCTCACTCCCAGAGGTATCCACAGACAGGGTAGCCCAGCCTCCTTTAATTTATTATTTATTTATATTTATATACCGCCCTCCCCCGAAGGCTCAGGGCGGTTTACAGGGAACAGGAAATAGGTACAGATAACATGTGACAACAGCAATAACAATACAGCAATAATAACTCCAACATGATAACAGCAGTAATAATAAGAGAGAACTGCAAAGGAGCCTCAGCTCAACTCTTACTGGGACCCAGTGCGTTGGGCAGATTAGTGGCGGTCCTAATAGGAGGAGGGGGGGGCCTGAGGGCCAATTGGAAGTGATAGTCCGGGTCAACCTCAACCCAATGCCTGGCGGAGGAGCTCCCTTTTGCAGGCCCTGCAGAACTGTTTGGGTTCCGTCAGGGCCCTGATCTCCTCTGGGCACTCATTCCACCAGGTGGGGGCCAGAATGGAAAAAGGTCTGGCCCTGGTTGAGGCCAAGCGGGCTTCCTTGGGGCCAGGGACCACCAGGAGGTTGGAGGTAGTAGAGCGCAAGGCTCTTTGAGGGGTGTAGGCGGAGAGGTGATCCCTCAGGTATACTGGGCCCGGACCGCGTATGGCCTTAAAGGTGATAACCAAAACCTTAACCCTGATAACAGCCTAATAACAAGAACTCACACAGATTTATTGGGGCTGCAGCTCAAACATTCTTTCATTCACACGCTGGCACCATTTATTCATACCCTATAATATACGTATAGACCAAGATACTAATTGTGTATGTGAGGGGTCTTTCCCTTAGACACGCAGCCTATAGAGTTCAACAAAATGAGAAGTTAACTCTCGTTTATGGTCTGAACTTAACACTCAGGAAAGAAAAGTATAAGTAACAACATTTCACTTCCATGGAACTTTTGCACTGAGTTTCTATCCTTGTCAATGATCCTTTCGTTTCAGGCTGACTATTTGCAGCCTGCTCCGAGCAGCTCTTCTGCCCTGTTGCGCTCAGTCAGGCATCCTCCTCCCCCACCCCCTCAAATCCCCACATGGCCAGCTCCTAACTGTAACTGCTCCTTGCCAACCATCTCTCCGGACAATTCATCAGCTCTCACTGGTTGCTCTTAGAAAGAGGCGGAACCTAACCTGCCTGTCACAGCGTGCTGATGATAGTGGAACGTGCCGTCAAATCGCAGCTGACCTGTGGTGACCCTGTAGGGATTTCAAGGCCAGAGATGTTGAGACATGCCCCCCCCCATATCCCTATTATTTGCCTTACTGGAAAATATACAGGAATCATTGGGAGGGCAGGGAATAGGGCAGGAAAACATGAAGCGCCTCATGCCATGCCCCTGTGAGAATCACAGGCTGCTGCAGCTGCCAGTTATCTTTTTAAAACCACAGGAGGTCAGTTCAGAGACCACCCCAGGTATCTTCTAGTCTGGTCCTCGGTGACAACAATTATTATTGTTGTGATTATTATTTATTGGATTTCTGTACTGCCTCCTGAGCCAGCCCAGGGTAATAGACATCTTGCAATTAATAGTAACAATTTAATTACAATAAACATAAATATTAACCATTAAAATATAAATCATACAAGCAGATTAACAGAATCTAGAAAACAGTAGCAGCATCCATTTGTAATCCTACTACCCTGAGAACTTTTCCAGGCTGGTGTCTCTATGGGGTGCTTTTGTTGGGAGGGCTCGTAGATGTTATAGGTCACTGGCCTCAACCAAAGGCTGGGTGGAAGAGCTCTTTCTTGCAGGAACTGTGTCAGCTCCAACAGGGCCCAAATCAACTCTGGGAGCTCATGCCACCAAGTGGGAGCCCGGACTGAGAATGTCCTAGAACTGGTTCAGGCCAGGCATACTTCACTGGGGCCAGAGAACACCGACTGGTTGGAATTTGCAAATAAATAACCAAACAAGATTATTACTAGGGCTGTATGCCAAAGGCACAAATCTTTTAAATAAAATGTTTATTCTACTTCTCCCAACATTTGGGAGGGTGGCATATGAATCTAATTATTATTAATAATAATAATTCTCAAGGTGGCTCATCCCAAAACACTAGAACAGAACTATTCTTCCAAGTAACTGGTTATCATGAACAACACTACTACTAAACTACTGCTAAACTACTACTACAACAACTGCAGTAGTTGCCACAAAATTTATTTTTTAAAAAACCTTACAGCCAAAACCCTTTACAATTACCATATTGCTTTCAATGTACTCTTGCACATATGCACGAGTAGGTTTTAGAACTGCTAAAACTGTTGCCCCTCTGACTACTCAAGCCACTCCCTGTCCCAATTCAGATATCTGAAAAGGCACCCTGTCTGGAACCCAGATTTGAACAGAGTGAGGCCATCAAAAATCCCCTCCCTTTTCTGCTTGGCTCTCCTGACTTGGTTGTGCATCAGTGTGGAGGTGGCGTGCCATTAACTCATGACGCGGTTCAGAACACATGGATCAGTGATGCATCCAGCTCAGAGATGTGTGCTTTTATAGAAATGCTTTGAACTAGGAATAGAGTAAGAAGGTGACAAGCCAACTTCAGAACTAGAAGTTTGAATTCACCGTTCTCAACTTGTAGTTTTTCATCTAAAAAGCCAGGGGTAGTCAAACTGCGGCCCTCCAGATGTCCATGGACTACAATCCCCATGAGCCCCTGCCAGCAAACGCTGGCAGGGGCTCATGGGGATTGTAGTCCATGGAAATCTGGAGGGCCGCAGTTTGACTACCCCTGTAAAAAGCTAAAACTCATATCCTGTGAATGTTACCATCTCACCCATCGAAACCCCGATAAGCAGACATGCAAATACTCAAAAACCTGACAACCGAACATTCATTCTTTCGACAAATGTATATTCTTCTCCACCCCCTCCATTATTGCTCTGAATTATACACCTCCAGGTTTGCAACATATTCTCTCGTTCTTGGGTCTCACACTATTGCATGCAGTAGGAGTCCTTCAGAACAAATAAACAGAATATGATCTCCAAACAAAGTCCAGCACTGTCATCAAAGCAAAGTATCTGGGTCTCAGCTGAGTGTCCCTATGCTGGCTGGCTGACTGAGGTTCTGTGGAAAGCCAGTTAAGGGTACCAGAATGTCACCCTATGCAATTAGTTGATAAGCATCTCTGTGGGACAGGGCTGAGGCCCAGTGGTTATTAGACACATGAGCAGATTAAGCAATTAATTGATATGTGTCTGTGTAGGAGAAAAGATGTACTGGGCTCAAATATGCTACATTAAGTGCATCGTTAAAGACTTTGAATAAAAGGTGAAGTTAACACTGCTTGCGTTATGTTGCAAATACATTATACAAACCGTATTTACTATAGGTCAAGCTCTCTAAGAGAACACAATGTAGTGTTCACCGAACATGTTACAATCTTAGCCACAGGGATGGAGATGATAGATTCAAACAACATACTACTCTTTCTATGAGGGGGCTTTGGAGCCTTGCAGCCATATTACATCTGCAAGTTCCCAGTTGCAATTCCTGTGTAAAAGTGCAGCAAGGGCCTGGTTAGATCAAGGACCAGGGCTTATGCCTAAATTCACAGAATCAGCATTTCTGTTAGCCTCTGCTTAAAACGTCCAAGGAAGGAGAACCCACCACCTTCTGAGGAAGCCTGTCCCACAGAGGAACCGCTCTAACTGCCAGGAACTTCCTCGAAAATTCTTTTGAATTAATTTGATCTCATTGGTTCTGGTCCTCCACTCTGGAGCAACAGAAAACAACTCCAGTTTGTCTACGTCCTTTTTCAACCGTGCTGCTCAAAACTGAATGCAGTATTCTTAGAACTACATCATTGCAGTTTATTTGATGGTTAATTTCTGCACATGTTAGATAATGTATTTTCAAAGCCCTTTAGGAGTGGATTTTCCTGTTCTGGACCCATTCCACACACATAGGATAATGCACTTTCAATGTGCTTTGGCAGCTGAATTTTCCTGTGCAGAACAGGAAAATCTACTTCTAAAGTGCATTGAAAGTGTATTATCTATTGTGTGCAGACTCGGCCATGAACAGGAAAATCCACCTGCAAAAGCACATTGAAAGTGCATTATCCAATGCGTGCAGAATATTGGCCTCCAAACACTCACCATTTTCATTGCCCTCCTCTGGACATGCTCCAGTTTGTCTACATCCTTCTTCAGTTGTGGTGCCCAAAACTGAACACAGTATCCCAAGTGAGGTCTAACCAGAGCAGAGTAAAGCGGTACCATCACCTCACGCAATCTGGACCCTATACGTTATATATAACATATCAACATTATATGTAACATATTTCCCCAGTGGCCAAATACACTAAATTGCTGGAGGCTGGCATCTTCAGAGGCAGGACAAAGTAATATGGGAACCCCCCCCCCCCATGCCGGAGTGTCCTTTGTCAAAGTGTCCAGTTTCACAAGTGGGCAGAGACACAAGATATGGGTGCTTGTGTAGAGTTGCCATCTGCTATTACAATTGATCTCTCAGCAACCAAGATCAGTTATGCTGGAAAAAATGGCTGCTTTGGAGTTTGGACTCTCGGGCCTTATGCACTGCCAAGGACCCGCTCCTCCCCAAACCCTGTCCAGGCTCCACCACCAAAATCTTCAGGTGTTTCCCAAGCCAAATCTGGCAACCCACTGCCATCTTTTGCACTACACCATCATCACCACAACCGGCATGGTAGAGAGCCAGCTTTGGGTTAAGGGCAGCAGCTTCTAATCTGGAGAACTGGATTTGATTCTCCACTCCTCCACATGCATCCTGCTGGGTGACCTTGAGCTAGTCATAATTTTCTTAGTGCTGATCTTGTAGGGCACTTCTATTAGAGCTCTCTCCACCCCACCTACCTCACAGGGTGTCTGTTGTGAAGAGCGAAGGGAAAGGTATTTGTATGCCGCTTTGGGTAGTAAAAAGCAGGGTGCCAAAACCCAGCTTTTCTTCCTCTCACCATTGGTGCCAGTGGCATGGCTACTGGGTCTGGACTTTGTTTGCTCATGGATGGCTGTAGCCCTCTGGGTTTGTGGCCCTGGCCACCACCAGGAATATTTATTTATTTAAAACATTTTTGTCCCTCTTTCCACCTAATCAGAGTCCACAAGGCAACAAACATTTAAAAACATTAAACATTTAAACAATTCAAATATAGTTAAAAATATAATTTTCAAAAAAATCTTGTAAGTTAAATGGCCAGTTTGTTTGCCCCTGCCTTCCTTGAAAGACTAAATGGAATCACCCATATTTTATTCTACTTAAAATACTTATAGCCTTGAGAATGACAGACTGCTGCAAAGTTCCGTTTTCCATGTTGCAGAGCAGTAGGAGATTCTCTGCAGTATTTTCATTATACAAATGCATGGTAGAACCCACTGACACTGCCATTGCAAGCTGTGATTGTTGGCAACGTGTGTGTATGTGCCTGTGTGCCTGTACAAAGTCAGCTGCAGTGCCACCATACTTTCCACAGGGCTGCAATTTGTATGAAGGAGGAGTCCTATGACAGAAGCTCCTGAGAGCTTTTTTAGTCTCGTGCCACTAAATTGAAAAATATGCAGGGGAGGTACAGCTGCATAATCACACTAATTTCCTGCCCTTCTTTTCAAATTTGCATGGTTTTCTCTTTGTGATTCTCTAATTTGAACCTGGACGCTACTCATGATCTTGGACATTTTTTAGAAGAAGAGTTGGTTCTTATATGACGCTTTTCCCTATCCAAAGTGGCTTACAGTCACCTTCCCATTCCTCTCCTGTCCTTTAAAGACCGTCCTGTGCAGAATCCACTCTGTCCTCCAAACAGATCGATCCAAAGTGAGTTTTAAGTTCGGCAGTTTGCAGAAGGTGCTCAGCCACCATTTTAATGTTAGGCTTCCGGAGACTGCCAAAATTATTCTGCCAAAAAACTTTTTCCTCTAAAACAATAAAGGGAAAATATATTTCAGTGCTTTATATCTCATGTCATTTTCATTACACATTGATGATTCCCCCCCCCCTTTATTTTGTTTGCATGCAGCATGGAAATCCCCCCTTCTAGCCAGAGCTCCTTTTAAACTCTCCCATCATTTATTATTCAGAAATCTGAGACTAGCGATAGACTCATATCATTAAACTCAGGCCATTTGCTTTAAAAGTAAAAAAAAAATTAAATGAGGAGGAAAAGGAAGAAGAGTTGATTTATACCCCGCTTTTCACTACTTAAAGGAGTCTCAAAGCTTCCCAATTGCCTTCCCTTCCTCTCCCCACAACAAACACCCTGTGAGGTAGGTGCGGCTGAGAGAGCTCTGGCAAGACTACTCTATGAGAACAGCCCTATTAGGACTGTGATGAGCCCGAGGTCACCCAGCTGGCTGCAATGTGGAGGAGCTCACCAAATTAGAAGCTGCCACTTTTAACCACCAGACCAAGCTGACTCTCCATTTAACAATGGAGGTTATGTACCAATGAAGTGAGAAGAATGATGGAAGGTGCAGAGTGGATGAAATGACCTCAATGTGGGCACAGAAATTACCTTTGAGGGGCAGCAAGAGGGGGGGTGGGAAATCCAAGGGTATTTGTACACTTTTAAATTGCCTTCAGCTTGTAAGTGAAACAAGGGGGAAATCAGCACAAAATAACTCTCAGAAAACCCAGACAAACTCTTTGCTGAAGCAAGGCAAATCAATGCAGAACGACCCTCCCTCCCCCCCCCCAAAGAACCCTGACAGACATGCATAGTGAAAATGAGGGGAAACACCCAAGCATAATCAATTTATCATCTGGGGCGGAGGCTTAGCTATTAATTGTATTAAGCTTGCATTGTTTGCTGGCTGCCACCAGATGCCCAGATGATAAACAAGGGCTTCCTTTTCACAAGATATCTCTAAAAGGAGAAAACAAGGGGAGCTGGGAGCTGGGAGCTGGGAGCTGGGAAGGGAGGGGCTGAAAACTCAATGACAGCATTTGTCTGTGTGTGTGTTTGCACAAGAGTGTGAGAGTGTATGCCTCTGGATGATGTTATTCACAGGCAATGACCAAGAGTAAATAAAACAGTAGGACTTGATTCATGAGGGCTGACAGGAAATCTATAGCATGTAGACTCTATAATCTGTGTAGCAAAATGGAAGAACAACAGTCCAGTTAACTGGGTCCTTGCTGTTCCTGGGCACATCCTTCAGTTTCTGCTCTTTGCAGATCATCCAGCACTCCAGCGGAGACAGGGGAAAGCCTTGACTCACCCTGCAATCCTTCTTCTAAACTAGGAGAAGCAGCAATGAAGACCCTTAAGAACCAGGTGTCTCTAGATCCAGAATATAGCTGAGCTTGAGTTTCTGAACAGTATGCTGCCTACAGTTTCACCCCTAATCTTCTTCCTTCTTCCAGCTGGGTGACCTTGGACTAGCCACAGCACTGATAAAACTGTTCTGACCGAGCAGTAATATCAGGGCTCTTTCAGCCTCACTCACCTCACAGGGTGTCTGTTGTGGGGAGAGGAAAGGGAAGGCGACTGTAAGCCACTTTGAGACTCCTTCGGGTAGAGAAAAGCGGCATATAAAAACCATCTCTTCTTCTTCAGCAATATCAGAGCTCTCTCAGCCTCACCTTCCACACAGGGTACAAAAGTAGGATACAAAAAAACAAGTCTTCTTTTCAAATGCTTTGGGGCTAAAAAGGCCTTTTGCGGATGGTGTTTAACAGATAACTACATTTTTGAAAGATTCAAATGGGCATCCGTGTTGGTCTGAAGTAGCACAATAAAATCAGAGTCCAGTAGCACCTTTAAGACCAACAAAGATTTATTCAGGGTGTGAGTGCAAGCACTCAAAAGCTCACACTTTGAATAAATCTTTGTTGGTCTTAAAGGTGCTACTGGACTCTGATTTTATTGTACACTTTTGATTTTTTTTGCATTTTATATGGAAACCATCTGAAGATATATATCATAGCAGGTTAAATTAAGGGGAGGGGGAGGCTCAGAGCATCTGCTTGGCATGTAGAAGGTCCCAGAATCAATCCCAGGTGTCTCCCGTTAAGGATTAGGTTGGAGGTGATGTGAAAGATCTTGACTTGAGACCCTGGACAGCTACTAGGAGTCTGGGTAGAAAAAAACGACTTTGAAGGACTACTGCTCTGATTCCATATAAGGAACCTTCATGTGTAAGCAAAACCCCACCTTTACTTAGGAGTTTCCACCCAGGGGTAGTGATGTTAGAAACAAGGAAGAAATTAATGTTGCTTCAACTGTAAAGAAAAGAAATTACTTTAAAAGGTGCATTTTTTTCAGATCTTCCTTTCACGTTTGAAATGCAAATGAGAAATATAATAATTAAACAAATACTCATTTGTATTGATTGCCTCGCCCCTTGTTTTAAGTGAATTATCCAACTTTTTACATTTCTGAAACACTGCATCCATATATCCAGTCATTGCAGTCTTGAGTCACCGCTCAGGAGGAGAGAGAGTTCATGACATCTCCAGCTCTAGCCAATCAGAGCTATGCACAGCCAACTTTCTTCACAAACCTGTAGAACTGTCATTTTCCTATCCTAATTCAAGGGAGAAGATGGCACTTTAAAACATAATCTGTTGAGTGCATTTCCCCCATGGGCTTACCACTTATTTTACTTATATAATGGTATACATTTATAGATGTCCTGATACCTGTTTAGAATGGCACACCAGATGTAAATGAAGCAAGTGTATAGAACCTGCTGCTTCCCTTTTAAAGTTATGCAGGCAGAACAAGCAGCAAAGCATCAAGGGTGCACACTGGGAGAGTGGAGTTGAGGTTAGGAAGGGACCATAGTAAGGAGTAGTGCCGTGCCATCCACCTTCCAAAGTAGCCATTTTCTCCAGGGTGGGTGGGTGGGTGGGTGGGTGGACAGATGGATGGGCAAGTGGATAGATGGGTGGATGGACGGGTAGGTGGGTGAATGGATGGATGGACATATGGATGGACAGACAGACGGGTGGGTGTCTGGATGAGTGATTTATGTAGTCTGGAGATCAGTTGTAATTTCAGGAGATCTCCAACCCTGGAGGCTGGCAATGCCACCTACCCTCCATCAGTCGTCTAATCCACATGTAAAGGTGTCTCTAGCTGTGGCCCTCACCACAGCCTCCAGCATTTACTTTCGTCTGTCCTGAATCTACTACCCATCAACTTAATTAGATGTCACCAAATTATAGTATGTTGTTGGGGGCAGAAAAAGTCCTGTCCACTCTCTCCACCCTGTGCCTACTTCTATTAATTCTATAAACCTCTATCATGCAAGAAGCTTGTGTCCACAGAATGTGGATGGATTGAAGAAAGCAGGACAGAGGGAGCCCTGTGTTGAACTGTGGACAGGGCAACCAGTTCCAAAGGACAAGGCTCCTCCTACAGAGGACAGAATTTCAGCAAGTGGAGCTTTTCTCACTTGTAAATGAGAATCTATGTTTGCTAGAGTTCCTACCAACACAACTATTAAATAAGAATGAAATTGTCATCCTTTGCATCTGGCCACTGTACGGTGGCTTTTAAAGAAGGAACAGCCAGGAGAAAAACGTGGCTGAGATCAGAAGAAGAAGAAGAGTTGGTTCTTATATGCCGCTTTTCCCTACCCGAAGGAGGCTCAAAGCGGCTTACAGTCGCCTTCCCATTCCTCTCCCCACAACAGACACCCTGTGGGGTGGGTGAGGCTGAGAGAGCGCTGATATCACTGCCCAGTCAGAACAGTTTTATCAGCACCGTGGCGAGCCCAAGGTCACCCAGCTGGCTGCATGTGGGGGAGTGCAGAATCGAACCTGGCATGCCAGATTAGAAGTCCGCACTCCTACCCACTACACCAAACTGGCTCTCAGACAGCATCTAGTGACAGGATAGGCTGTGAGCAGATGGATGAAGCTTGAGAAACCACCCTTTCATGTCTCTAGCAGTCTTCTGTACCCTTAAAGTTAGTTTTGAAAGGGAAATTCAGCCCAATCTGGCAGCCTGGTATAGTGATTAAGAGTGGCAGCCTCTAAATGAGCCCCCACCAATTCCACATGCGGCCAACTGGGTGACCTTGGGCTAGTCACAGTCATGTTAGTACTGTTCTCACAGAGCAGTTCTGTCAGAACTCTCAACCCCACCTGCCTCACAAGGTGTTTGTTGAAAGAACATGAAGGGAAGGTGATTGTAAGCTGCATTGAGAATCCTCTGGCTAGTGAAAAGCATAGTACAAAACCAGCACTTCTTGGGAAAGATGGGGAAAGGCAAAGATGATTAAATTCTAGGCAACTTGCTAGATATATACAGTTTTGCCCATGCTTACAGAAGTGAGGTAGGTGGCAATCAGACAGAGTTTTTTCAGTGGTGGTCCCTTGTATTTGGAAAGTCTTAATGCTTACCTGGTACCTTACATTCTTTTAGCTCCAAAGTCAAAACATTCCCTTTTACCCAGGCTTTTAACTAAAATGTTGTAGTTAGCTTCTGGCTTGGGAACTCTTTTATCAATTCTGCTTTAAGCTGTGTTTCATGTTGCTTTTATGCTCTGGCTTGGTTTTAATGCAGTGTTTTAATGGTTTTGGGAGTATACTAGGCTCAGCAGTTCTCTGGAGAGCCATGTTTAAATTTTCCAAATGAATAAATACAAGGGCTCTATCCAGGCTGGACCTCAAAACTTTTAGTGAACTTTGCCTGAAATAAATGGGTTTACTATTGGAAGGAATGAACTTTGCATTTAATGCCAGCAAAAAAATTGGAGTCTCAGGGGAAGGGAGAAGAGAGCATTAGGGTTGCCAGGTTTCCCAGGAATTCAGTGGGGGGTGGGGGGTAGAGTTCCCAGAGCCAAGCTGAGAAAATCCTGGAGATTTGCAGATGGAGCCTGGGGAAGGACAGAGACTTCAGTGGGGTACATAGAGTCCACTCTCCAAAGCAGGGGAACAGATTGCTGTAGTCTGGCAGGGAGCTGTAATTCCAGAGTCCCCAGGTCCCAACTGCAGGCTGGCATCCCTAGTTAGTCTGGGGTAGAAAGGATGCTTCCCTCCCTTCCCTTGTTCTACTCCTGATGATGTCCTCTTGTTACCCAGAATGCTACTCTCCAGTTCCTTCCTTCCAGCCACTTTCCTTCTCCATCGCTCTTCCTCTTTTCCGCCACGAGGGCTGGACATGCTTTCTACAGTTTCTCTCTGTCTGAACTCAGACAGCCACTAGATGCGTTTAATCTGCCTTTCCCATCTACTACGGAGTTTTCTCACAATAAGGAACTTCCATTTCTTTTCTAAGAACAAGTAATCCCACTGTGCAGGGAGGTAGTCTGCTTTCACTTACAAACTTACAAACTCACAAAACCAGAAAGCAAGGCAACCCTTGGGCCTGACCAGACTGCAGCGACTTCAGGCAGATCCCCTCAGAAGAGTAACCCTTGGCAGGTAGCAGCATCAACACTAAGCTTGGCTTCCCAAAACCTCAGCTTCCTTCCTCAGCTGTCCTGGTCCTCAGTGTGTGCTAGGAAAGAACTCTTGTCTCTGCCCTTTGACATATAGCAGAGCCAAATTCCAATAGGGGAGGGGGTTGTCGGGGGGGTCTCTGGGAAGGAGGGGGATCAGCACGGCCTCATCTAGGGTTGCCAGGGTTTCCTTGGCTAGAGTTGCCATCGCCGGGTTGGGAAACTCCGTGAGATTTGTGGCCAGAGCCTGGGGAGGAGAAGGACCTCAGTGGGGCACAATGCCACTGAATCTTCCAAAGCAACCATTGTTTCCAAGAGAACTGATTTCTGTGGTCTGGAGATGAACTGTAATGCCAGGGAATCCCCAGAGCCAGTTTGGTGCAATTGTTAAGTGCAGTGATTACTAATCTGGAGAGCCAGATTTGATTCCCTGCTCCTCCACATGTGGGTGGGTGACCCTTGGACTTATTACAGTCCTGTCAGAAGCTGTTCTCACAGAGCTGTTTCTCTCAGCCTTCCCTACCTCACAGAGTGTCTGTTGTGGGGAGAGGAAGGGAAGGGGGTTGTAAACTGCTTTGGCAGTGAAAAGTGGGGTATAAAAAACTCTTCTTCTTCTTGAGACTGGCATCCCTAGCCTCTTCCCATCATGCAAGCTGCATATCACACACACACAGACCCAGCTAGAGAAGGACAAAGCAGCTGATGAAAATGTCAGCTGACTTTTCATCCGTGCCTCAGTCAGTGGAAAGGCTTGGGCCAAACCAGGCAAGCTCACATCGTTTTCAGCTGTAAGACTCTAACGTTATCAAATGCAGTGGTGGCTGAATAGTTCCACAAAGTTCACCAGTCCACTTATATCTGACCAAGTTCTGATGGTTTTGAACATACTTTTCTCATAGGAAAGAAAAGAGTTGAATATGTAGACTTCCTCTGTAACTTACAGTATTTGCTGGTGTATAAGACTACTTTCCCCCCCCCTGAAAAACATGCCTCCAAGTGGGGGGGTCGTCTTATACGCCGGGTGCCCTTCAGTTAGGATAGACATAGATGGTGCCAGTGGGATATAGTGGCCCATAGTACTGTATTTTGAGTGGAAATGTTGGGGGGTCGTCTTATATGCCGGCAAATGGTATTTAACACTAGCAGAAAAGCCCATTATTCAAAAAATACAATGGGCCTTATCTTCTCCCGCCCCCTATTCAGGCAGCTCCACCGAGACCTGGCGAGGCTGCTGTGGGGCTGCTTGGGCGGGCGTAGGCTCTGGCGGGGGCTTCATGCCTCCCTTCCTGCAAGAGGAATACAGTATCAAGAGAATGCTCATGAATTTCCACCCAAGAGCTGGAGAAGCCTTCACTTTTGCAGGGCAAGGATATTCTGGGTGTTACTGTCCTTTCAGACACCCCCCCCCCTCCCACCTCACAACCCCACTACTTGTTATCTGTCAGTAAACAGTAATTAAAGATGGGGCCTGTTTGATAAAGCTCCTGCCCGCCCTCACATGGTGTGCCCTCTCGGACGTGTCTAATTAAAATCCTGATGAGAAGATGAAGAAATCCCAGCAGCCGGGCATCTGTAGACTTTCCCCGCACTCAGTCTCTTCATTACCAGCAACGAGGCAGAGAGATATAAAGGACCCCAGGAAACACTCTGACAGACCAATCGATATGGTGTTTTGTGAAATGTGATGGCCCTTTCCAGGCGGCTTCTTAACTACAGGGGATAAAGAGGATGCCAGAGTGTGGGACAGGTCCAGAATCCCAGTAATCCTGTTCAACAGTGCCTGAGTCTAGGAGTCTGAGTTCAAAACACCGGGATTCAAAAGCATTCAGGGCATATTTCAAAAGTCAAAGTTTACCCTGATTTAGAGCATTTTCTATTTCTCTTCCAGCATAAGTCATGGAAGCGTATTTCTGATGCTGATCTACACCGATCTTATTTAGCCCTTCATTTGTAACTCATCTTATCCATTTGGTGCCTTTTAATAACTGTGAAACAGCCTTGGGGGATGAATGGACCAGCCTCTCCAGGGCCAATCAGGGTGCAGCCAGCTGCACCCTCATTGGCCCTGCTCCTACAGCTCCCACCCTCCCTGTCTGAGTTGGAATAGGGCCAATCAGGGTGCAGCCAGCCCCCCCACCACCACCACCACCACAACCACCACCACCACCACCACAACCACCACCCTCACCCTCAGCACTTCCTGGCGGCCTGGAAAGCGACCGGGAAGCTCACGGGGAAGACCCTTTCAAAGCCCATTCTTATGAATGGGCTTTGAAGCTAGTATATATATAAGATTGCCAAGCTCCTAGTGGGTCTTAGAGTTTCCCCAGGATTACAGCTGAGCTCCACACTTCAGTGATCTGTTCCCTGGAAGAGCCACCGAGACTAAAAAAAATGGAAATCCTAGAAAGGCTACAAAGAGTCCCCTCTTTTTTTTGGTCTGAGCATGCACAATAACGCACACAATTTAAAAAATAAAGAAAAGTCACAAACGCAAATACATCTGTCTTTTGATTCCTGTGGTACTCCATTCACCCTAGTGGGGGGGAGGGTGTTTTGTGTTAATGTGTGCTCAATCACCATGCAGACATGAAGACAAAGCATGTCGGCCACCATACTCAACTATTTATCTGCATGAAAGTTACAAAGTGCCCCGTTGTACCCTAAATCATGAAAGTAAAGTGTGTTTAGGTGCTGGAGGAGGGGTGGTGAGTCAGGGCAGGGGATGTGGAGTCCTCGTTTTTTACTTTTAACATTCTGGAGCATTCCCAGAAACTGGGTGCAAATTATTGCACATTCATGTTGTAACACAATCGTAATAAAAAAATTATTCATTTATTTCATTACATGTGTATACCGCCCTCCCCTAAGGCTCAGGAGGGGGAGGGGGAGGGGGAGGGCGGGCGGAGAGGCAGAGAGTAGTAGGCACTGCTGAGGTAGGAATGGAGGAGGAAACAGGCTCAGACCACGAGCTTTCTGATTGGATAACTGCAAACTGCCTTCCAAGGGGAGGATTTTCTGAGGATTCACAAAGAGGGTGGCAAACAAGGATTGATTCAGATCTGCTCCTTAAGATCTCAATTTGTGTGCAAAAGGTTTGTTATTCCACAGGACTTTAGAAAAGCCACTGTTTTGCGGTTGTGGAAATAATCAATGACTTCCATTTGTCCCATGATATATCATAGAGACTCCATGGTACACTGTAAAGACTGTCAAATCGCTACCCACAAAGATACGAAAAGCTAGTGCAGCCTTTATCAACTTTTTTACCATTGAGAAACCCCTGAAACATTCTTTTGGCTTCAAAAACCCCAGAAGTGGCACAATTGAGCAGAATATGATTGGGAAACATAGCTGTGTATGTACCCACTTGGGGGCCCCGCCCTTTCCCACCCCCCACAAAGCAAGGACATAAGCCTGATTACCAAATGTAGATGAATTAGATCTGCAAAAGTAATTTTGAATTTTTTTTTTACAAATATGTATTAAATAAAGCGCATCAATTCAACATATTAAGAACATGATCATCATAATTTTAAAACAACGCATTTCTAAAAGTACATGAAATAGACCAACAGAATGGACCAAACGCGTTTCGATCCCAAGGGGCCTTACTCAGTGGTCATATTATTGTGAGGAATGCACATGTATAAAATCAAAAGGCTTGCTGGATGGCAAAGAAAAAATCTGTTAAGTGCTACTCGAACTAGTCTTTCTAAGGTATCTGATTTGGAGCCCACCTTCCAGAATATGTACTATCTGAGGCCACCATTCTCTGCTTTTGCCCAGCTCTAAATCAAAAGTGCATTCCTACTGAGGAAGACCCCTTGGGGTCAAAACATGTTTGTTCCATTCTGTTGTTCTATTTCATGTGTAGTTAGAAAAGTGTTTTTTTTTAATTAAGATGACCATGTTTTTAATATGTTGAATTAGTGCACTTTATTTAATAAACCAGGGTCCAAGCTCATTGCATTCAGGAATACAAGTGATAGGTGGGGGGGGGTGGAGTGGAAGAGCTCTGAAGACAGCCTCCCCCTCCCCCCAGGACCCGGAAAGGCTGCAGGTATCTGTTAGGGAACTCACTGGCAGGGGCAGTTTTCATGCAGCAGGGATCTGCAGCCTCTGAGCCTCAGAGGAAAGTGGAAGGAGGAGGGAGTGGTCAGGGGTAAGGGACAGAAGGGGATTGGCTGGCCGCTGGACAGACGGCAAGCCGGTTGGAGGAGGAGGCACTCAGGAGTGGGACAGACACCCTGAGTAGGTGTTAAGCGCTGAGTGGCACATAAGCCATGAGACACACTCCTCCACCTAGGCCTTACCAGAAATATATTATAAGGAACAGATATTTGTTTTAAAAAATTAAAATTACTTTTGCAGCTCAACCTTTGAGTTCCTGACTTTTCTGGTTAGGTTGGGTTTGTTTCCCTTTTTGTTTTTGAATTGATTAGTTAAATCTGTCATAATTCCAATAGCCACTTATGGCTGTGAAAGCTGGACAATGAAAAAATCAGACAAGAGAAGAATCGATTCATTTGAACTCTGGTGTTGGAGAAGGCTTTTGCGGGTTCCATGGACAACAAAAGTCATGAACAAGGAAATACTACAGCACATAAAGCCTGATCTTTCACTGGTAGGCAAAATCACGAAACTCCGGCTCACTTATTTTGGCCATACCATGTGATCCAACCCAACGGAGAAAGTAATTATGATAGGATTGGTCAGTGGAAAAAGGAAACCAGGCTGACATAGGGCACAGTGGTTGGATGCATTCGGGATGGACACCAGCAAGAAAGCTGCATGCTGAGAGTCTGCATGGGACGCAGGAGGAAGTTATTTGAAAAATACCACAAAGTTCCTAATGCTGACTACACATCTCCTCCAATGCTCTCTTATGCCGTGGGATCATGCACGCTACAGATCTTGCAAATTCCTACAATTTACTAGGTGATGTTATTGCTAGCTGTTTTCAAAGCTGACTTCAATAGCTGCATTTGCCCATTTCCAAACATCAAGGCTCTGTTAAAGGGCCAGGATTTTTTTTTGCCAGGTTGTTGGCAACCCTTTCTTTGTGCTACAATGGAGGAGAGGGCTTGCCAGGCAACGCAAGGACTCAGCTGTCAGACACAGACTCATCAGATGCCCAGGCAAGGACTGAGATCGACATCTGGCACTGCTGTTGCCAGCCTCCGTCATCAGAACCCCGCTCCTCGCTTTTCCTTACGAGTTGCAATCATGGGGATCACTGCAGCGAGCACTACTCCAAGACTGGTTGACAAGGATAGGTGGCCAGAATGCAGCTTCTAATCTCCAGATGGAAGAGCCAGGCAGCAAGCTACGACCAACGGAGCGCGTGATGGGAAGATCATGACATCATAGCCATGTGGCAAAAGGAGGCATCAGGCCTTCTGAACCTGCCTGTGCTGGAAAGGAATTCTCTCCGCTTGCTGTCCTGTTGCTTCCCTCAGTTTAACTCCTCCACCCCCCAAAAAAAACAGCCAAAAATGATGGTTTAGTAGATCTAGGTCTAGGCTAGCCAGATCTAGCTTACCACAGTTCTGTTTGTGTGTGTGTGTGTGTGTGTAATATCATCTATATATTATTTTTAATTCTATACTCAGTGATTCCATGATTTGTCAGGGAATTGTTATGCAGAGGAATATACACCACAAGGGCCTAGGTCCACCTGCATATTTAGGATTGCCAAACTCCAGGTGGTTTCAGCACCACCACTGCCCTCCCCCCCAGCAGGAGGCACTGAAGGGCCAGTATCAGAATATTGATGGTGTTGAGCTCTCAGTCTTGTCCCCAGACCTGCATTTGATGGAATGACACGCGGCTGCCACTGATCATAAATAGAAGTAATTTGATTAGCTTCCCCTAACTAGTGATAAGATCCTGACAAACCCTTTTTAATCCATTTCTGGAGCAAGATGAAATTGTTTCATTGGGAAAGCAGCCCCCTCCCCTTCCCTGGAGAGCTGCCTCTAAGCTGTTTTAGTGGGAGGTAAAAATATGCCAGTCATTAATGAGGGAAGAATTACAGAGACTGTACTGCAGTCAGAAAAGAGGAGCCCCGAGGCAGCTGGGAAAGGAAACCCGCCCTTCAATCAGAGGCAGGCTCCAAGAGCACCGAATCAGAAGCAAAACTCTCAGTGACGTATCAAGACAAATGTCTGATCCACAGAAGCACACAGACATGTGCATACGGGTGTGAAAGGTGTGTTAATTCAAATGATTACAGCAATCTGTATTGTCATTTTAAAATGACATTAAAATTTAACGGAATCCATTTGGGTGGGGGGTGGGCTGTCAAGCAGCAGCCAACTCGTGGTGGCAACCTCCGAGGCTTGTCAGGCAAGAGTCATTGGTGGCCTGCCCCTACCTCCCTTTGCGTAGCAACCGTGGTCTCCCTTGGTGGGCTCCCATCCAGGTGCTAAGCAGGGCTGGTGCTGTTTAGCTTCCGAGATCTGATGAGACCATTTGGGTGAGGGCAGGCCTGTTTTAGTTCAGCACAAATCTCCCTCCATGTGGGGCACAACATAAATAATAAACGTCTATGTAACCTTTTAAAAGTATCCACAAGCATTATCACAGCAGCGCTCACAGCAAACCTGCAAGTTGGACCAGTACATTACCCCCAAATTGCTGGTGGACAAGATGGGCTGATTTGAGTTAAGCCATCGACTGAGTCAGAGTTGAGGTTAAGATTTGAGCCAAGGACCTTCTGGCTCACGGCTCACACTTTTTGCCTCCCTGCTTATTTCACTTCAAAGCCTTTCTCCAGTGTGTACATTCATATAAATATCAATAAATGTTCTAGTGAAGCCTTTTCTACCCTGGCATGTGCAGGGTGGATTTTCCCCACTCTGAATGGGAACAGACCGTCCCTTTCACAATTGGAACTCCTTCCAGCAACTGCACGCATAACTTCATATTAAAAGCCTATCAATAAAATCACGAGAAAACGATACAAAGAACACAGCCTCAGCCTAGCCTTTAGTCTTTGCTGTTTTTCTATCAAGTCTGGATTAGAGAACTTCGTGGTGACCCAATAAGATCAAAGCAGGGTTGTCCAGTGGATATACTTTGGGGTTGCCAGTCACTAGCATGGATGGATCAGTTTCCTTACTGGGTCTCAGCTTAGTTTCAGCTCATTTTGCTCATGTAGAAGAAATTTAACAAGAATGAAGTAATGGACTAAGGGTAGGGTTACCAACTCCCAGGTGAGTCCTGGAGTTTGCTCAGAATTCCAGCTTATTTTCAGACTATAGAGATCAGTTACCTGTAGCTTAGGAGGGTGGAGTATCTTGCATCACATCCCTGTTGAATTGCTTCCCTTTCCCATACTCCATACTTTCCAGACACTGCCCCCAAATCTGCAGGAATTCCCAATACCAGAGTTGGTTAGGCCTTATTTAGGGTTTACCAGGTTTGGGGCAGGGATGCTGAAGTCCCTACTAGTGCATCGGGACAGAAAAAGGGTACCCAACTATTTCACTCATGCATATTGCCAATGTTCTTTGATACATGTTGAAACATGATGGTCTCTTTTCCTAGCTTTATAGTCATTAAACAGAGCTCCCTCTGATTTTAATCCTGGGATTCCTCCAAATCTGGCTGAGCAGTGTTGTATTTCAAGGAAGGCCATCAATATTCTGCAACAGCAGCAACAAGACTTCTCTGGATCCATGGCTGATGACTTGGACATTAATTTCAAGCTCTGAATCAGCACTCTTCAACAAATGATTTAAGTAACATGAGGTAAACCAGATTTAATGAGGAACAAACAATCCAGTCAAGAAATTAACCAATGTAAGACTTAAAACAAAACTCACATTTACAGGCCACATGATTTAGAGGTGCATTCAGATGGCTGATCTGAGATTCAGGGCCTTTTCGCACAGGGATCTTTGTTGCAAATTGTTTGCGGAATGAAAAATCGCCATTTAAAATAGTGGAATTCGTCGTTATGCATACCTGCCTTTGTAGTGGAATCAGTTGCGTTTTTTAGCGTTTCCCACAGGCTTCCGGTCTCGGCAGAAATCGCTAGAAAGGAAGCGCTATTGCCAAGCTCGTCCCGCCCCTGGCCATCAAGCAGCCAATGGGCAGCCGTTAGCATGCTCCCAAACAGCCCCTTTCCCTTTAAGAAAGGTTTAAAAAAAAAAAAAAACGACCCATAGCAACGAATCTAGGTAGATTCGTTGCTACGGAGAGACCCATCCAGCTGCCTAATGTGAGCTGTCGTTTGATTGTATGATCGTTTGCACGCTGCCTCGAGTGATAAAAAAAAAATCCCCCCCCCTCTCACGGGCCCGATTTTCGGCTGAATTTATTTGTAAAAAATAAAGGGACTTTATTTCAGCAAACGGGCTTTTCAGTGGTTTGTGCTTAGTGACTAAAGGTGAAGGACTGAAGCCAGGGAAGCCTCTAAACAGAAAGAGGCTCGCCGGTGCGTTTATCCCCACTCGCTCGGAGAAAAAAAAATGGCGATTGCTTCGCCGGAAGTTTGGAGGAGAGAGCCAGGGGGAGGGACTTTGAAGAACCAGCAACAATGGTAACGCACAGGTCTTTAGCGCTACTGTTGCAGATTGGTTGCAGGAGTGTATCGCTATCCGGAGGGTAAATCCACTTTTCTGGATTCCCCTGAAAGCGCCACAACGAAGCGCTTTTTGCTGATTGGTTTCAGGATTGTTGCAGATTGTCTACGACGTCGTGGGTTATGGCAAATTAGTAGCGTTTCCAAATAGCAACCATTGTGCTACTTTGAAGCCGTGCGAAATGGCCCTCAGAGATTCTTATGCTTCCTGTGGTTACATTTCAGGTCTCCAAAGAAAGGGGAAAAGAATGAATCTGAATGTCAAAAATCAAGCCTATCTTATACAGGCATCACTAATTAGAAAATGAACAGAGAGAGATACTTGGCAGTCACCTTTTGAACGAAAACAGAAAACAGCTTTGGCTAAGTGAGCAGATCAACATTCTGTGCATAATTAGGTCACCAACCTCAAGAAGAAGAAGAAGAAGAAGAAGAAGAAGAAGAAGAAGAAGAAGAAGAAGAAGAAGAAGAGTTGGTTCTTATATGCCACTTTTCTCTAGCTAAAGGAGTCTCAAAGTGGCTTATAGTCACTTTCCCTTTCCTCTCCCCACAACAGACACCCTGTGAGGTGGGTGAGGCTGAGAGAGCCCTGATATCACTGCTCCATCAGAACAGTTTTATCAGTGCTGTGGGGAGCCTAAGGTCACCCAGCTGGCTGCATGTGGGGAAGTGCAGAATCTAACCTGTCATGCCAGATTAGCAGTCCGCACTCCTATGGTCATCCTCTGGCGGTGATCCCACATTTTTATCACTCATTGAGTAAAGAAGTATTTACCTTGAGTTCTAGTATTTTTGGAGAGGAAAAAAAATTATTTCTGTCTACTCTTTCTGTCCCTCTATCATGTTCCTCCGTAGCTGTCTATTTGCTAAAATTAAAAGTCCCAGATTCCTCAGCTTTTCCCCATCGGAAAGGTGCTCCAACTCCTTAATCTTTTTGGTTGGCCTTTTCTGTACTTGTTCCAGTTCAGAAATGTTATCTTTGAGAAAGAGTGACCCAAACTGCACACAATCCATATGAGATGTATAAAGGAGTATTATAATATCTGCAAATATCCCTATTGGCATATTCTTGAAGTTGAGGTTTTTTTGTTCCAACATGCATCACCTTACCCTTGCCTACTCTGAATGTCATTTGCCACATTGTGGAGATCCTCCTGGAGCTCTTTATGGTCATTGTTGACTTTTTCCATCCTGAATAACTTTGTGTCGACTCTGCAAACTTGGCCATTACACTGCTCTTCCCCACTTCCATGTCATATTTTATGAAGAAATAAAATAGCACAAGCCCCAATACCAATCTTGGAGAGACCCCACAGCTTACTTCCTTCCCTTGCAAGCAAGCAGATACCAATTCCAATTTATCAGCTAGGGGAGGATGGGGAATTGGTACAGCCTTGTCTGTGGTTCAGTATAATCTGAAAAGAATCCAGTTCAAGAAGAAGAGTTGGTTCTTATATGCCACTTTTTTCTCTACCCGAAGGAGTCTCAAAGTGGCTTACAACTGCCTTCCCTTTCCTCTCCCCACCACAGACACCCTGTGAGGTAGGTAAGGCTGAGAGAGCCCTGATATTACCACTCGGACAGAACAGCTTTATCAGTGCTGTGGTGAGTCCAAGGTCGCCCAGCTGATTACACGTGGGGGAGCGGAGAACCAAACGCGGTGCGTCAGATTAGAAGTTTGCACTCTTAATCACTTCACCAAGCTGGCTCCCAGAGGACAGTTCTCCACTCCTGCCTCAGCTTTGCCCATCCAACCTGTCAGAACCTTAGATAAATTCTTGCACAAATGTAGTCTAATTAGATCTCTAGTCACACCCTAGATCTCCGCCACAATTTTTTCCGGTGATTTTCTCCCAGTCACCCACTGGCACTTACGAAAGCTCCAACAACTGGGAAGATATTTGTACATTAATTTGGATCGTTTACAAGTACATTTCCCCATGGAATAAGACCCATTCATACTGGAAAGAAAATGAATACATATCTGCACATCCTTGATGATGGGGATGGTTCGGTACCTGCTGTGGTCTGGGAATTCACTGGGTTGACAGAACATGGCGGATTCCTGAAACATGGCGGATTCCAGATTCCATGTAGTTGTATCCGAGAGCACAGTTTCCCCCCCCCCCAGCACCAGAGGTGCAAAATGCGTCACACTCAACAGCTCTACACACAGGGCTGCTTCATCGTAAATGACTCCTCATTCTGGTTAGTTATGATTAAAAATGCTCATCTTCCAGCGAGGCCTTGGAGTGGAACCCAGCTGGAAATTGAATCATTAATATTCCCTCGCCTGTCCATTGCTGCGATTTCTTACCTTTTCACAAGCAATTGCTACTGGCGCAACAGTTTATGCGCTGAGATGAAAGGGAAGCAAGGAGGCTTGAGATCCTAACTGTCCACCCATGATCCTTTTCATCAGTTCCCCGCCAGGTGTGCCAACATCTGACATACTGGCTAGGCAGCAACACTAATCTCTGTCCTGATGTTCTTCATCATTTTGCACTTGTTCCTAATTTGTTTGTGAATGAAATCTCCAAGTCCCCAGCACAATCAGCAAGCATTATCCCCAGCCACAGGGCAAGCAGAGAAATGCCTGCAGAAAGGAGGAAGTCCAGATACATGAGACAATGAGCTGGAAAGTGGCACAAAAATGTTTTGAATAAATAAATTGAAAGAAGCAAAACACAATTTCCTTTTGCACTTGCACTTTACATTTACCATTTGAGAATTTAGTTGTTGTGGGCACACTCCAAGTAGGGCCACTCACTGGAGAACTCGCACAAAGAGACGGCATATAAGAGGATCCCAAAACCTTATTTCTACTTTACAGAATAAGTACAAATTCCTGTTTTCTAGCAGTTGTGAAAAGGAAATTCTGCAGAGGAAGAATTGTACATAACTAAGTGTACATAAGGGCAAATATCAAACATGAGAAGTCTCTTAGCAAGAACAATCTGCACTTACATCATGACCCACAGTATCAGCAACTGCAGAGGGATTAGAGTACTGTAAGATAATTAAAAATATGTCTGCCACCTCAACTGTTTCTGCACTGGAAACTTGACTGCTCTGCCTCCTGTGCAGGAGCACAAATCCGGGGTGGGTGTGGTGCACTGGGCAAAATGTTCCCCCGTGCAGGAGCAGGAAGAGGCGGGGCAACCTGCCCCAGCTCAAACGCCAGCCTGCAGCCTGGCACAAAGCCTCCAGTGCAGAAACGGCAAGTCTACTTTAGAGCTAGCCAGTGTCATGTAGTAGCTGGCCTGTTGGGCTTGGACTGGGGAGACCTGCTTTAAAATTATCACTCAGCCACAAACCTTACCAAGACTCTTTCCACACATGTTGGATAATGCACTTTCCATGCACTGCTGAAGTAGATTTTCCTGTTTTGCAAGGAAAATCCAGCAGCAAAAGCACATTAAAAGCGCACTATCCAAAGTGTGCATAGAGACCTTGTGCCCTGCTAGTAACTCTTTCTTAGCCTTACCTTCCTTACAGCACTTTAGTAAGGACTGAGAAAAATTGTGTACACGATACTCTGGGAAGATCAGGGTAGAAAGAGAGAGAGAGAGAGAGAGAGAGCGTGAGAGCCAGCATAGTGTATAAAGGTTAGAACATTGGACTAAGATCTTGCAGCTCCAAGTTCAGTTTGCCCAACTGGCCAGGTCACCTTGCACTAGTTATTCACTCTCTCACTGTAACCTGCCTCGCATGGCTGCTGTGAGGATAAAGTCAAGAAAGGATAACCATTTCAAAGTTCTGATTTTCCCAGTTCTTTTATTCTGCTTATCAGATTATCATCGTATCAGTTGCATTGATTTACAGGGTGTAATCCACCTTGGCTCTCGACAAGAAAGACAGACTACGAATAAAATAAAAGTATGCCACTCTAAGCTCCTTTAAGGAAGAATGGGATATAGTTCAATATAGTGAGTGTAACGTGTGATCCCCTACTGTCTCTCAGTGTTAACACTGAATGTCACCTAATCTATTTATTAAATTATTTATATGTGGCCTATGCCGCCAATCATGGCAGCTCAAAACAACTCACAAAAACACTTGACCTTCAAGTCATAGACATGTTTTTATATATATAAAAGAAGAACACAGCTATGCAACTTATCCTCAAAATAGCAAACATGCTTATGAAGTTAACCAGAATGGAGGTTACAATGATATTGCATTCCTTATAAAAGGTGGACAATATAGTGGCCCATCACACCTAATCTCGTATAGACATCCCATAATGCCTGAGCTGCCACTGAAAAAGAGCAGGCCTGTGTCTGAAAAGACAACTCAAAGGGGGGACTCACACAAGGGGCAGCCATGGGAAGATGTAAGGTGACAAGCTGGTTCATTTAAAAAAAATTAAAAGTCATAAAAACAGCACTTTAGAGACGAAGGTATCATTTCTCAGACTTGAGATTTAACTAGGAGAAAAGGGAGCAGGAGTCTTTGGTTGCTGTTTTCACTCTCAGCGATGCTGGTTTTGACTTGGCTACATCTGTCTGTAGCATCAGCACTGTAGATTTTCTCCATTAGCTTCCCATGCACTTGTCCACTTCTAGTAGAACTCTTATAAAATTATCCTCAAAAAGCAGTAGCAATTTAAAGCAGCTGAAGACCTGACCAGCGTTTCTGAAAAGTGCCTTAGTAAAACTACAAATAACACCGTCTGTTCGATGTATTTTAAATACTGGACTTGTCCTAATGACCCTAGCTGTATGGCACCAAGTCACAAGTGGCTTATAGCAACCTGACCCCATCCTGGGGTTTTCAAGGCAAGAGATGAGCAGAGGTGGTTTGCCATCGCCTGCCTCTACACAGCAGCCCTAATCTTCTTTGATGGTCTCCCATCCAAGCACTAAACACAGCCATTCTTGCTTGGCTTCCAAGGTCTAGACAAGAGCAGGCCAGTCTGGGCTATTCAGGCTTCTCCTTCCCATCTAGAATGAGAAAAGATGGGAGCCTAACAGTGACAAGGCCATACAAGCGAAGAGCACAGAATGTCTCTAGGGCATCTCTCCCCAAGGACTCTTCTCCTTCGCCAGCCTCCAGTACCTGAATGGAGCTGCCTAAAACACACAGCACAGACAGAAGGAAGGAGGGAGGTCTGGAGCCCTTGCTGATATAATCGTACACACACACTTCAGTTGGGGGGCCGCTCCGTGTTGAAACCACCCCAGCGGCAATCACCTTCGTTTTGTTTGGCTCACTCAGATCCCACCAGCATTAGGAAACGGGGGCCACAATTTCCTTAGATGAAGTGAGGTAGTCTAACGCCACAGAGCAGATACATAGCTATGGCAGCAGACTGGCCAGTCCACTTCTGCCCGATCACAGCCTAAATGCAGTTTTCCCTCAGCGAAACCTCAAGTTCATTACCTTGCTGTTACTAGGTCAACTGTATTTTTACCCATGCACAAGACATAGTAGGACCGGACTGAAATTAAAACTCTGGATGTTGGTCATTCACCAGCATTGTGGGGTATTTTACAGTGGAAGGGGAGGGACTCACCTGGAACACTCTCCCCTCTTCAGCTAATTATTCCCATTCTGCTTGAACCCTGGCTGTGCGCCCACTTCCGCATGTCCTCAGCTAGCACCGGCTGGCTCAGTTCTACCACTCTGGCCCTCCCCCCTCCCTCCCCAAGGACAAGCAAAGTTATTACAATAATGAATTAGCCAGGCTGCTTACCGCTGCCAGTGGCGAAGGCAATTATCCCACTCTGTGTCCCCAGCCACTGCTCCGCTCCCTCATAAAGAGAGGCTTTTGGGGCTGCTTTGTGCTTTGATTGGAAATGAAGAGATTGCTAATTAGGGAACCCCTGCTGGGACCAGACTGGCAGGAACAATGGCGAAATGGACAGAGCCACGCGTCCATTTCCAGATGAGGGGGGGTGAGAGGAATGTGCATGCCTCTGTAATGTAGTGCATCCGTGCACACACGCCATAAACAATAGGGGAGACAATTTTATAGAGCTTTTCACCTTTTAAAGCATGCTAATTTGTTTATGGGGAAGCTATAATTTGCAATGTGTTTGCATAGGTCAATGCCTATTGTTTCTGCACATAATGCATACATACACAGAGTCAGCTTGAGTCTCATTCCCTTGAAATACATGCCTACACAGCTCAATTTCTATCCCTACCACTCCCACTAGATAGCATTTCTCAATCTAGTTTTTCAATGGAAAGCTCATAGGGCTTATTATGCACAGAATCCTGCACAATATGCCCCACCAGCTGTTTTTCCTTTTGCGTGATTCCCCCCCCCCCAAGTCTCTCAACAAGCATTTGCTGTTCTCCCCCACCCCCCACAAGGGGTGGCTTGCTTGGGAGTGAGCAAGTCCTGCAGGTATATGGCTGTCTTTGGAGAGGGGAGGGAAGAGGGCTTGATGCTCCAGCCAGTCCTGGAGAAGGGAATGCGAAGGTGGGAGGAGATGAGAGGTAAAACAATTTAAATACTTTCCCTGTAGTCTTGGATCGATCCTAGCTCCTAGGATCCATTTTTGATACTTTTGTTTGCTGTGGGCTTTTTTTAAACCCAGATTGCAAAGAATTAAAGCAAATTAAAAGGTTACAGGTTAGTACAAGGTAGTTTAGAAGGGAAGAAACAGCAACAGAATTGCATTACTGCTTCCTAAATCCCCAGTTTTATTGATCCATCAGAGACCCATGACTCTCAACTGGCCACATGCTGCAGAGCCATCTCAACAGCAATGACTGCACTAAACACAAACATACTTTTCCCCAAAAAACAAAAAAATCACTTGAGTTCCAGGAAACCACAATGTCCCTGCTACAGAGGCACAATCTGGGTGAAGGCAGATGGACCCCACGAAGCAAAGGAGAACTACTTGCACATGTCTGGCTACTGTCTTTCTTTCATCAGTAAGCATCCCCCACCCTCCAAAATGGCCTGAGAGAAGAAGTGCATTCTCTGGGTAAGTTCAGGAAAATGTGCAAGACTACTTCCGTTTATCAGCTATTGGAAGCTGGTCTTATTGACAGAGCTCTTCTGACACATCGGAGATGGTTTGTACTGGACTAATGTTTGTACAGATATTGAACTTGGATTGACAGTGACTGTGTTGGTTTGCAACTCAATTGTTTTGGTTTTTGTGGGTTGCTGTGTTTTTGAAGGTTTTCTTGTAAAAGAATGGTCATGGAGGAAATCCAGAAAGCCATTTCATCTACTTGCTCTTGAATGCAAAAGGTCTCCAGGTCAATCCCCGATACCTCCAGTTAAAAGTGGAGGTGATGTAAAAGGTAGCAGATGATGTGAAAGGTCTCTCCCTGAAATGTTGGGGATTCAATGTCAGTCTGAAGCGACAATGGACCGATGGCCTGATTCAGTATAAGGCAGCATCATGTGTACCAAGAGAATGAGTTGTTGTGTTTCATACTTAATTTTTTTCTGCACAGTCACTTTTTGAGTTCCGAAACCACAACCAGGTATGGTCTAATCCAATAATACTGTCAGACCTTAACAGTTCAGGCTGCTTTCTACTGCCAGGACCAGTTTTGAGGCAAGTAAACCCCATCACAGCCACACTTTAACAAGAACAGGATCCAGCTTATTATTATTATTATTATTATTATTATTATTATTATTATTATTATTATTATTATTATTATTTAATTTATTACCCACCACTCCCAAGTAGGTTTGTGATGGGTTACAGATGCCCCATTAAAACCCTATTAAAATGGACAAATATACAAATACAATAGACCAACAACCCAACAACAAGGTGGAAAACCCCCCTCTGCCCCCAAACCCTACCCCTACCTCTAGAGGGAGGAGGCAGGCGAGACGAAATAATCAAGTTGCAGCTTGACATCAGGGGGGCACCATCGATCTTCCCTCACTGCCCCAGCCTCAACCGTAAACCTGGCGGAAGAGCTCCATTTTGCAGGCCCTGCGGAGTGCTGAAAGGTCCCGCATCTAGATTTAAACTAGAGCAAGCCCTAGGAACTTGCTTGATTTTTTAAAAACCCAGAAATCTTATACCCTGGCTGGAAGAGCAGCAGAGGCATACCTAAGGGACAGCTTGAGGAAGGCCCTTGAAGGGGATCCTTGAAGCAAGTGCCCTGCTGTGCCCAGCTAGACATCTTTCCTTCTAGATTTAAAATGTAGTTATGACTGCAGCCACTAGGGCACTGGGAAGTCTGAGCATAGCAAAAGGCACTCTAGGATCAGCTACATTTCCCTTTCTCCAAGACTGAAGACTGAAAAAAACTTCCTTACCAACAACCAAGCCAGGATGCTGATAGCAGCTACAGTAATTGCCAGCCTGCCAGACATTCTCTCCAAGAGTCTTGCCTTTCTCTCTTCCTTTCCTTGCACCCAGCTCAGCCAGATCTTGCAAAGTAGTAGTTAGGATGTTGCAGGAAGATAAACCAACCTTTCTCTCCCTCTTTTCCATGTTTCTCATTCATTTCTGTCTCCCTTCTAATTTCTCTGTGTCTCCGCCTGCACCAGTGGTTCTCAACCTAGGGGTTGGGACCCCTTTAGGGGTTGAATGACCCTTTCACAGGGGTAGTGGCAGGGCAAGAAGCTTGGCTGGGAGGGGCGCCATCCACACAACAGCCTTGTGGGATAGATCATGATAAAGCGTTCATCTGTCTGGAGCAGTAGAGAAGAGCGAGATCGGCATGGTGAGACAAGAGGCAGAACTGAACTGAGAAACCCCCGGGGGGGGGGACAATTTATATCCAATCATGAACAATGGATCTTCACGCCATTGGTCAGTTTCAGTTTAATTTCTGTGAAAGAACACTTGCATCATTTTATGGTTGGGGGTCAGCACACCATGAGGAACTGTATTAAAGGGTCATGGCATTAGGAAGGTTGAGAACCACTGCTCTACACCCTTTATTTCATGTCATTGTCTTAAGACCTTCTCATTCCTATCCTGCTTGATGACGTAATGTATTTAAAAGAAGTATAGTAGCCATTATGAACAGAAGGCACAGGATTTTCTGGGCACTGTACATTACACTAGTTCCGCTGGGCTTCCAATCCTCCCCTTGCTTAAACTATGATTCTATGCTTGACATCTGTAGGCATTGCCACAATGATACTGGCTTTGCTGGGCACTTTGCATTTCACTGTTTCTGCTGGACTTCCAACCACCCCTGCTTGGACTGTGATTCTGTGCTTGACATCAGAAGCATTGCTGCAATGGCATTGGGTTGTGCTGGGCACTCTGTGATTGCACTGCCACTGCTAGATACTCTGTACATTTCACTGGTTCTGCTGGGCTTGCAAAAAAGCCCCCCTTCAGTATCTACTGCAGAAATTCTCTGGTTTGACTTTAATCCTTTGGAAACAACTGGGAATGGGGCCACCTTCTTTGCGAGGGTCATGTGTTTCTTAAAATTTAGTCTGGTAAAGACTGAGATCCTCTATTTTGTGATGCTTTGGCTAGTGTTAGTAAAAAAAAATTAATACAAAGGCAGACATCTGGCTTTCAAAAATGCCTTCAAGATGCTTGGGATGATCAAGATGGAGAACAAAAGCCCGCCCAAATGCCTTCTCAGAACACTGTTATTATTACTGTGTTGCCATCAAGTCGCAGCTGACTTATGGTGACCCTGTAGGCTTTTCAAGGCAAAAGAAATTTGGTGGTGGTTTGCCATGGCCTGCCTCTACAGAGGCTCTGCTTAGTTTCTGAGATCTGACCAGACTATCCTGGAGCTATCCAGGTCAGGGCTTGACTGATAGTAATATGACTGGCCCAAGGTCCCCTAGCACAATGCCTTGGTATGAGCGGGGATCCAAACTTGGATTTCCCAGATCCTAATTCAACATTCAACATTTGAAACACCACACTGGCTCTCATGACAAAACTGTGCGTTGGAATTTGATTTTTTTTACTAGCATTATTATATATTTGAAGGTAAATAAAATAAATTCCCATTGTCTATGTTTCTTTTCTGGCCATTGAAACAACCCCTTTAAGACAAAACTTTGTGTCCATAATATATACTTTCTGTCTGTCTAGAGTCATTATAAAAGCTACCAAAAAAAAATCCCTACTACATTTATTAAAGCCTAAAATTGCAAGGCCTTCTCTAGTATGTAGTTATGTGGAGCCAGTATGGTGTAGTAGTAAGAGCTGTGGACCCTAATCTGGGGGACCAGGTTGGATTCCTCATTGCTCCACATGAAGCCTGCTGGGCCCCCTGGGCCAGGCACAGTTCTCTCAGTTCTCTCTCAGCCCCACCTAGTGTTGGGGAAGAGTCACTGCAAGGCAAAGATGCAGGTGGGCAACCAGGCTGCTGCAGTACCAGTTAAGCAGCAGGTTATACTGATGATATGCTTTGATAATGTAGTACTCCTAGTATAGCAAGAGAGGGTAGTTGCTCCAGGCCTAAAGAGTACGGGGCGATTGCTACAGGCTTTTGCTTCCATCAAGTTTTTACAACAACATTGGAAAGCATAAGTCTGTATCAACCATCCCAGTTAGGTAGTCCTAGAGATGTGAAAGCCCAGGGATAAATTCTTTGGGGGGGGACAGGGGGGCACCCCTAAGGCAATTTTTCTTATGAACCATCTGCTTATGAAATATTTTCTCTTTTCAAATGAATGAGATGCTTTTAAAGAATCAGTGAGCATGCTGTAGATACATGCAGCTCTTAAATCCAAGGGGTTTTTTGTACTTAGGATATAGGGTACGCAATTCCAGGGTGGAAAATTTCTGGAGATTTGTGGGTGGAGTCTAGGGAGGGCAGGATCTCAGAAGCAATGCCAGAGTCCATCTTCCAAATTTTCTTTGGAAGACATTTTCTTCAGGGGATTTGATGTCTGTAATCTGGAGATCCATTGTGATATACCCACAGATTGTATAACAAGTAGCTTATTTGCTGGAGGGCAAAAGGACCGGAAGCTGGAGGGGCAGAAACTGAGCCAAAGCCTTAGAGCAAAACTCTGAATGTTCCATTGAGAACTGAGCTTTGTCCAACCAGACAGCAAAAATGAAGGTACATGTGTAAAGGTAGCACAGGGTGCATCAGATTGCCTCCGTTTCTCTCAAATATTGGGCATATTTGCAGTTTTGCTTATAGATAACTAAGGCATTTATAACTTTAAAATGCCATGGATATGTCAAATATTGAAGCAAATTATATATTGTGCATATTAAACAGTTAAAGCTGTATAATTAGTTTAGGTATGATAGGAATATAAGTATTTGCACCGAAAGCCAGCATGGAATAGTGGTTAAGAGCAGCTGCTTCTAATCTGGTGAGACAGGTTTGATCCCTGCTCCTCCACCAGCTGAGTGACTTTGGGCTAGTCACAGGGCTGTTCTCACAGAGCAGTTTCTCTCAGAGCTCTCTCAGCCTCACCTACCTCACAGGATGTCTGTTGCCAAGAAAGGGAAAACTCCTTTAAGTAGTGAAAAGTGGGAAACAAAAACCAACTCTTCATATTTCAGTTTTTCCCAATATTTCTGGGTTTTCCCTATTAAATGGGGCATGTAATGTATGGCTTCAATATTTCTGGAAACTTTACATCTCTAGATGAGGGGTAACTATGTCACCTTGCCCTATGGACATTCCATGATTAAATGCCTATAAATTCTGCAGGTTGGAAAGAAGCTTTGGGCTTTTAAAAAAGTGAACACTTGCTGTGATTTTATTGTTTGGTAAAACATGTGAACACATGGAGCTGCCACACTAAATTGACAGGCCATTGTTTCATCTGGCTCAGCACTCTGGCTGGCAACAGCTCCCTTGCTGAAGGTTTTTCTTAATTCTTCTGAGATCATTTCACCCGGGAATGTCAGGGACTGAATCTGGGACCATCTGCAGGCAAGCCACATAAATATTAACCTGACAGGTAGGATGGTAACCGTGTACCTCTCTTTTATAAATTCATCAGGTGATCCAAAGTGGGAAAGAGATGCCTTATTTGCAGGATGGTACCACCCTAGATCCTAGAGCACACATTCAACCAGCTCTCCAAGCTGCTCTCAGGCTCCAGAATGAGGACTGAATCAGGTTCAAGGTGTTGGTTCTCACCTTTAATGCCCTAAAGGCCTGGGACCTTAGTATCTGTGAGACCACCTCCTCCCAAGAAGTTTAAGATCCAGTGAGTAAAACCTGCTCAAGCTCCCCAGCTCCCAAGAGCTCAAACTGGCCTCAGCCACTGCCTGGTAGAATGCTCTGCCTAAGAGTGAAGTGGCGATGAATGAATGAATGAATGACTTGAATGAATGAATGAACTAACGAGATCAGGGTCCTGCAGGATCTAAAACGGGTCTGTAAGACACAGCTGTTCCACCAGGCCTAAGGCTTAGGTCAAGAAATAACATCAAAATTCTGGCCTTCCTACCTAAAGTGCCCAACATACATGCAAACACCTACCACCAACAATGTACCTTATGTGCCCCCTCTCTCTCTAAAGAGAAAGAGGCATCTTGTCTGAAATAGTGAGATTTACTTTTAATGCTTTACTTTCACTATCTTACTTTTCTTAGACTCCTTTTCTTAGCATCTTGTCATGCTGATACATGCTTTTGTAACCTTGTGTTGTGTTAATGTAATGGACTCTACATTGTGCCTTGAACACAGCTGGAAACTACAGCTTGCTCAAGTAGCCCACCTGGCATGAACTAAAGCCTGTGCCTTTTCCATTGTAGTTCTTCTTTGTGGAAAGGGTTCCCTGAGGAGGGGAGAGACAGAAGCACCATCTTTAGAAATCTTCAGGAGCCTCTCCAAGACCCTTTTATTTGCCAAGGCTTTTAATGGGGCATAGACTGCAGAAACCGTTGCAGGGAGAATATCTAGGCATTTTATTTGGCATGCTTTAAATTGTGATGTTTTTACTGGTTGATTTGTAAGCCACCTTGAGCCATAAGGAAAGCAAAAACTGAGAAGGCATCTTGGAAAGCTATGCAAACAGAAGTGCTTTTGCCCCCTGGAGCTACTGGAGAAGTTACTGAAATATAGAAGGTGCTCATGGGACACAAGAGTCCTGCTGACCACGCAGGAAAGTGACATAAAGATCAAAAGGAAGCTAGTCCTCAGGGCCTGGAAATCTGTCCAAGTAAAGTTTCCCCCTCCTTGCCTGCACATCCTTCTCCTAGTCTTCTGACTTCCTCAGGTCTTTTTAAGCAGTATTGATAGGAAGTAGCTTCCAAAGGGCAACTGTCTGCCGCAGGACTACCACCAAAAACAGCATCCCTGCATCTACTCTTCTTCTTTCCTCTGTAGTGTTTAATAAGGCAATGCAAGGGACATGGCATCGGCCTGCTGGGAGTTTTCCTGCCTCTGTTCCATTTCATAGCTGCTGTAGGGAAAGTGTGTGTGTGGGGGGGGGGCGTTCACACAAGGATACCCTATCCCACATTTAGCTTGGCTAAACACTACAAAGGTGAGCAGAGGGAGGAGACACAAGCCTGCCATTAGGGTGATGTTTCAGCTTTAGCTAGAACAGAAAATAAATTAGGGCAAGTTATTCAGCAATGGGCAACAGGCATACACATACCTAACTTACTTCTGTCCAGTTGGTAGCTGCCCTAATACTTAGACCATTTCTGCATGGAGAGGTAAAATGCAAGTGGCTTCCTGCTTGCAAACGCAGGATGGTAAACCTCAAATTTGCAGACCTCTTCACACGGAGATCCCTCCTGCATTTTCCCTCTGCTCCATTTTTTGCTTCCCGATGAAGCTGCAAGGGAAAGCAAAATGAACTTATCACTCTGCTCTTTGGCTTATCAATCACAGCACAGTGCTGCTATGGAGAAACACCAGAACAATACAGAATCCCCCCTTTGGGGGGGGATTCATGTTCTTTTGGACTTTATTTCTGTCTGTGTGCATTTCTGAGATGCTGAGCATGGTCCCTGGAGCCCAAAAGGTAATTTTGTGTTCATGGTTTGCTTAAAAACAGGTGCTAGCAGTGGACAACACTGCAGAGACTATCGCGCCTTTCACCCTCCATACAGGCTTGCCCCGGTTGCTCACTGATGAGACACCCGATTGAGAGTGGTAAATCCAGTTTTGGCTATTTCCTTCATCCCGAGTTAAAAATGGCCAAAACTCGACCCAGCTCCTTGACAGCCTCAAGATGCAGGCAACATCATGTCAAGGGGGCTGTAAAAACCACCAACATTCAAAGGTTGTCCAGGGGCAGATTCCTCATGTGGAAACGGTTTTAAGACCATCTGGAGTGGATCCCTTCAAAAAGCATCCTAAATGGTAGAAAGTCTAGAGCCAGATTTGGTAGCTGGGGGCCATGCTACTAATGTACTAACAAACACATAATTCCTGTAGTGTTCATTCTCTGATTTGGCCAATTTTCCATTCCAGTAATAACCTTTCAGAAAATGAAAGCATGATCTCACCTGAAAGGGAGGCATTCTAGTAGGAAATGTTCTTTTATTTTGTTTTCAAAGGAAATATCAGATTTTTAAATACTCAGCCTGAGCATTTCTTAAGACAAATGCCACCACTACTGCCCCATGTGGTGGTACCTTTACAATATATATTCCTAGCAATTGAGTGCATATGCTGTTACACAGGTAAAAACCACACTTTTACTAGGCTGTAGTAGAGGAAGTGATGCAGCTTCACAAGGAGAACCCAGCATTTCTTGAAAGCCAGAAAGAAGTTGAATAAGTCGTGATAAGAAAAATAATGTGTGTGTCTTATACCTTTCTGTAAATGCTTTACATAATAACAAACAATAAAAGTACTGAAATTCAAAAAAACAAAAAGAATGTGGAGTCCATCTTGGGGTGAGACAGCAGTCTCCACACTCTTCTGAGATTTGTTGAGAGTCTCCTATGAGACCTGCTAAGACGTTGGATGCTCTTATAATGGCAACGGAAAGACAAGGAGGAAGATACCAATTCAGAATGCTCATTGGATGCTACGATGTACACATTTAATACTGAACTATGTAATGTTTCATTGCAGGAAGGGCCTTTTCTGTCAAAACAGTGGCAGAAGGATTTTGCATAAGCCCTCCTTAGGAGAATGGTGGGCACCAGACACTGAGGGTGGGTGAGGAATAGCAGCTGTCTAATGGCACAGCTAATGAGGTGGACACTCTTTAAAGCTATCTTGGTTTACTTGTTGTGCACCTTTCTGCAGAATTCCTCACCTTCCCTTCCCTCTGGCAAAATCATGGGATTGGCCATTGAGGGCTGAGCAGGAACTTTGGGGGTCCCTATCAAACAAAGGTGGATAATGTTTGTTTTAACCTGTTCATATTTTTGTCACCATGTTGGGTTTCATATTTAAACAAACTTGATCATTAGGGATTTGCTAGGCCCTGACTTGGTTGGCAGGATTTGTGCAGGGTTTTGCATTGCTTGCTGACATGGTGACCTTGTAGGGTTTCCAAGACAAGAGATGTTCAGAGATGGCTTGCCATTGGCTACTTTTGCATAGTGACCAAGGATTCCCTTGGTGGTCTCCCATCCAAATGCTGACTAGATGGCCCCAGCAGGGGGAGACTGGGGTGGACAAATTTCCAAAAGCCCAAGTCAGCTGGAGAGACCCTGAAGCTGACATCATGCAGTCTTCATGAAATGCATTTTTTAAAATTTAAAAATCGAATGCAGTTCTGCCTGCATCCATGAGCAGGGCAAGGAAGGCAGAGTACAGCAAAGTGCTGGGCCTTTCTGAAAAGTTTACCACAAGATAGAGGGAAGCTGTTCGTTGATCAGCAAACCCGTCTTTTCCTACTTTTCTCTAACTCTTTTCCACATCTCCTCTCTCCTCTCTTCCTTTCATAATCTGCAGTTCATCTAGCCCCACTTTTCATTTTCCCCACCCCCACCCTCTGTTTTTTTGGTGTCAGTGGCTCCTTATCCATCCTGGTTGGCAAATTAGAATGTATATAAAAGCAGGATAGGAGTAAATCTTTGTTAATATCATGGACAGAAAGGAGTTAATCTTTACCCATAATCCATCCATTAAAGTAATAACAGTATGCTCTACTCCCACCACCCTTAACATGCATGATAACAAATGATTATCTGCCTCAGTGATAAAAAACAAGGAACAGGTTAGAATTTATTTCTTTACTTCGCATCCCACCTTTATTCCCAAAGAAGACCCAAAGCAGCTTACACGGTTCTCCCCATCTCTGTTTTTTCTTGCAGCAACCCTGTGAAATAGATCAGGCAGAGTGCATGCGACTGGCCCAGGAAGTCACCCAGCAACCGTCCAAGGAAGAGTGGGAATTCAAACCTGGGTTTCTCAGGTCCTACACAATCTTCGCTTTCATTTCTATATTATTTATTATAGATGCCAGGTAAGCAATTTGGCTTTGTTACAATATTTGGTTCGGATCAAATGGAAGGGGTCGCAGATAGAGTCTTCATCTGGGGACCCATGGTGGTATTCTGCAGCCCTGCTGACCAGGGCCAACCCTGCTTAGCTTCTGAGATCTGATGAAATCAGGCTAGCCTGGTCTATCCAGGTCAGGAAAGGTTAGGTGCCCATCATCTAATTAAACTCGTGAGCACCTTGAGGCATCTGAGGATGAGGGGAGGCACCCAAACCAGTCACTGATGGCTGAACAATCCAAGGGTGTTGTGCTTCAGTAGCCAAACCTTTGCACTATATAGTGAGAGGATGGATTAGATGGGCAACACCTCTCTGGAAATGTTTGGTGCAGACACGGAAAAGGAATTAATGTCCTGTGGTCACGTTGGGCTCAGAGTCATTTTGGGATAGCCCAGATGCTGGGAAACCAAAAGGGGCAGCCTTTTAGAGAAACTACACTTGTGGGGCGGGAGGGAGTTTAATTATTTACAGAATTCAGGTTGCAATTTATAAACCCTAGTTTAACTCATGTACTTTGTCATCCGTTCAGGGTAGGGAGATGTTCTGGTAAGCCGTAACTTCTCTCATTTCACAGGGTGTGTAAATAGAAGCACAGTTTCCTTTGAGCACAATGCAATGGTATCCAACCACCCCAAAATTTAGACTATACTCCCAGAATTAACCTTACTTTTAAAAGGAAATAGATCCTACTTCAGAATCTGAGCACTATCATGACCAGTATGGAAAAGACAGAGTGCCTCAGGATGTATTCATAGGCCTTCTTGACATTAAATTCATCCTCTCAGCTCATGGTCGCCCTCACTCAACAAACAAAGAAGTAGCCACGTCACTCGTCCAGCATACAAGAAAACAGAATTACATTCTCCTGAGCTCTCATGTCCACTGATCGCTGAAGACTCCAGGCTCACTCTCATTCATGCTCATGCTGATTAGATTGTATGAGACCAAAGCAAGGATTACAGTCATTATCTTCTATCAGAAAGACTACTAACTAGTAGGTTTCTTTTACCCAGGTTATTCTGCTAATTTTAAAGAAAGAATTTGCTCCAAAAACTGCTATCAAAATTCTCTGTTCCAAGTTTAATATTAAATAGATAACCTCTGAATTTTCTCAGCTATTTTCCATATATTGGATATCTACATTTAACACACAAATATATATATTTGATTTCAGCATTTGATCTCTTTACAGATTTTAAACGGCATTTGATAAGTCACATGCAATAGTATTTAGTGGAATATAGTCGATAGGTATATCACCACTGATTCAAACTGCTTACCTTCCGGAAGTACTTTTCACTGCTAATATATGTAGCATTTCTGCAAAGTTTTCTTGCCTCCCACCAGCAACCTACTTTGCCTGTTGCTACTGTAAATGGTAGTGAGAGGGGGGGGAAATTTAAACCTATTGCTGGCGCATATGCCATGAGAGGGTAGCTCTAAGAGTTGCCAGATGTTCTGTGTTTTTACCATAGAGTTTCTGGCAATTTCTAAAGTTCTATGGTTTTACCATAGAGTTTCCAGAGCCAGCTTGGCGTAATGGTTAAGAGCGGCAGCTTCTAATCTGGTGAGCCGGGTTTGATTCCCTGCCCTTCTGCATACAGCCACCTGGGTGAACTTGGGCCAATCACAACCCTGATATTTCTGATCTGACTGAGCAGTCCTGTCAAGAGTTTTCTCAGCCTCACCTACCTCACAGGGTGTCTTGTGGGGAGAGGAAGGGAAAGCGACTGTAAGCCACTTTGAGACTCCTTTGGGCAGGGAAAAGCGGGGTATAAAATCAGTTCTTCTTCTAAAGTTACTATGTCTCTAGGTTTTCTTCGAACGTGACTTCATGACACACACAATGCTGTGTGTCAGCCCATGTCCCTTCCCCCCACTGGAGCAACCCAATGTCATGTTCCCACAATTCACTCAGAAAAGTGCTGGGCATCTCTATAGCCCTTACAAACTGAGGATGTGTTATAGAAGTACACAGTGTCCCTGGAAGTAGGAGAATCAGAAATGGTAGTCAAGCTGTATCTCATCTGTTTTTCCACCAAAGTGCTACATAAGCTTCTAAAGAATCCAGAGTTCCAGAAAATAGTTCCAGAAAATCACTAATATTTCATATTTGACAGGATTTGTAGCTGATATGTAAAGGGATGGATGATTACCATTCTATAGTTTCTGATAGATAACATGAAATTATAATACTATCTGAAATACTATCTGATGCAATGATAATTAGTTGGCAGCTTATGAGATTTCATTTCTAAAGCCTTGCAAAATCAGAACAGTCAAGATATGCCGACATATGTAAAGCATTTGCACTGAGAGTCAGCAGCCAACTGAGTACTAGCCTTCGGTGGCAACGTCAAAGGCAGGGGTAGTCAAACTGCAGCCCTCCAGATGTCCATTCACTGGCAGGGGCTCCTGGGAATTGTAGTCCACGGACATCTGGAGGGCCGCAGTTTGACTACCCCTGGTCAAGGGTGACGTCCTCCCCCTCTGTGCCCTGTTGCTGCTTGTCCTGGGCAGATGTTTGGCCGCTGTGTGGAACAGATGGATCACTGGCCTGATCCAGCAGGGCCCTTTTTATATTCTTACAGTTAAACATGTTTTGCAAACTGTACGTTCTAATTTTGCTTACTACAAATATTGTTTGTTCTCTATCCCAGAAAGGATTGGAATCTCTCCTCCTAGAGGCCAATGCCCATGGCTAAGGATAGTAAGAAACGTCCATTAGACAACACAGAGAAATAGGGATGCCAACCTCCAGGTGGGACCTGGGGATCACCTGGAATTAGAGTTTTCCTCCAGACTACAAAGATCTGTTCCCCCAAAGAAAATGGATGCTTTGGAGAATTGAGTCTCTAGCACTGAGGCCCCTGTCCTCCCCAGGCTCGTTCTCCAAATCTACAGGAACTTCCCAGCCTGGATCTAATAACCCTGCCCCCCATCCCCAAGGCTCCTGGCAGCCCTGCAGAGAAGGCCAGTCATTTGATTGCTCTGATATGTCCACAGAGTGTAACCAACATTCCAAAATTACCAGCAGCACAGAACCAGCCCATAGTAGCACATTCTGTGAAGACAGAACCATGTGCTGGTGTTGGAGTTGGAAAATGATATTGCTAAAAAATAATAATAAACTGGCCAATTAAGCCTTTTAAAAGTCAGTTTGGTGTAGTGCAGGGGTAGTCAAACTGCGGCCCTCCAGATGTCCATGGACTACAATTCCCAGAAGCCCCTGCCAGCAAATTCTGGCAGGGGCTTCTGGGAATTGTAGTCCATGGACATCTGGAGGGCCGCAGTTTGACTACCCCTGGTGTAGTGGTTAGGAGTGCGGACTTCTAATTTGGCATGCCAGGTTCGATTCTGCGCTCCCCCACATGCAACCAGTTGGGTGACCTTGGGCTCGCTACAGCACTGATAAAACTGTTCTGACCAAGCAGTAATATCAGGGCTCTCTCAGCCTCACCCACACCACAGGGTGTCGGTTGTGGGGAGAGGAAAGGGAAGGCAAATGTAAGCCGCTTTGAGACTCCTTTGGGTAGGGAAAAGCGGCATATAACAACTAACTCTTCTTCTTCTTCAGTAATATCAGGGCTCTCTCAGCCTCACCCACACCACAGGGTGTCTCTTGTGGGGAGAGGAAAGGGAAGGTGACTGTAAGCCGCTTTGAGCCTCTTACGGGTAGGGAAAAGCGGCATATAAGAACCCACTCTTCTTCTTCTTCTTCCAAAAAGCATCAAAGCTCTCAGAAGAGCAGCTCCCCTTCTCAAGTATTCATAAAGCCCACCACTGAAATGTGGATTTCTTGGCAGCTTCTACCAAGGTCTCAGTACAACCTAAGCCATGCTTCTAGGCCTGCGTACAAGAGAGCTGATCTGAAACATCATTTCACTTTTACGTTTCTCACTGCAGTTTCCATTTTAACATAGCAAGATGATTATTCTCCCTCACCCTTACACACCCCCTTACAGAACTGAAGTTGTACAGCAGTTGAAAATGCTGATGGCTTAACTGGTTTCATTTTTTTTCCATAGCAGCCCTGAGGGGTTTTAACTCTTTCCACTGCGCTGAGATCCTGCTTTTGGAGTTCAATGTTTAACTCGCGCTAGGAGACTCATAAATATTCGGAGTCACTCTCTCCCTCTCTGTTTGATTAGGAAATGAGCCTTTAACTCAATGTAATCCCCAAGCCATTAACAAAAAAGCCCTCAACAGCTCCACTATTAGAATTTCACTTCTAACCCACAGAGGATTGAATTAGATTAACATAACTACCAGCAATCTGAGTTTATTTTCTGTGCCAGAAAGAAATGTGTTTTCTGGAAAGCAGTTGGGGGGGGGGGGGGGAGCAAGCATAAGAATAATGAAATGTAAAAATTGAGAGATGATAAAGGGACAGAATGACAGAGGTGAAGAAATAACAGGGAGAAAGGTAAAATAGCTGCAACATCTTATGTATTTGTGGTCACTGCTTAATTTTATATAGGCCTTCACGGTTTATAACAGTTTAAATAATACTAGTTGTTCCTTTCCACATTCCAGGTGTTTAATTCATCCTCCCAGACAGGTATCACTTCTCCATTTCATAAAACTGTATAGTAAACTTGGCATATGTATAATACACGATCTCCGTGAGATGGTATAACAAAACGGGGGGGGGGGGGCGGTGAACATTTGTAATTCAGAAGAGTAAACAGATGAGGGGATCTCTTCCCCCCCCCCCAATCACTAGCAACCCAATTAAATCTGCATTTGAAAAATCAGGTTAGATATGATGGTAGTGACAGGTACCTAACTCCACATAATATAACTTTTTAGTAAAATAAGAATAAAATAACACTACTGTGCTTTCCTACACGACATCAGAGTTTTTCTAGACTTTAGCCCATTAAAAAAGTGGGCAATTGGGACTCTGCATTGTTTATTCAAGCACCAAATAGGACAGCTGATATTTGACCTCTCCCCTACCCTCACCAAAGACACAACAAAGACTACCGGCTGAAGGTGAGGAACAACAGAACATACACATAAAGAGGGCAATCCTAAACAGCTCTATTCAGAATTCAGTGGGTCTTACTCCCAAGAAAGGATTCTTTTGGATCACCCTGACAAACACAAAGCTAGAGGAAATTTAACACCTTTGCAAACATAGCCACAAAACAGACCACAATCATTAAGCTTGTAGGTGTGGGGGAGAGTAATTTTGAGAAAATTTGCTCAAGAATCCTGACCCTGCAGAACTGTTTATTAATCACAAATTATTGCAGGTATATGCACACTGACATCTTACAACTTCATAGAATTATTATGGGAAAGAAGCCAGGGTTATAATTCCCCACTTGTCAAATACAAATATGTAAAAATATTAAAGCATTTGATCTACCTATACAGACTATGGTCTGTTTTCAACAGTGAAAAATTAGTCCATTTAATCCTGCTTCTGTTCACAAAACTGCAAAACAAAATATAACAAATATGGAGAAAATGACATTTTTAAAAACACACAAAAATTACTTCTAAATAACACCACATAACTTTTTAATTGAATAAATATTTTTATCAAGATCACTGGGTTCTGTACATTTTTTACAAATACATCTTGAATTTTAATGATCATCTGAAACTTTTGATTTTATGTTTAATCTGGATTTAAGTTTTTCTGTTGTGCCATCACATGTAGTGTCTTGTACTGGATGTTACAAAGTTCAGAAGAGTAAGACTGGAAGAATAGAAATATACATACAAGGTACACATTTTTAAGAATGAGGTTTATCCTGAACAAAAGAAAATAATAATCAATTATATACATTTGCACCAAAAGATGGCTTATTAAGCAATCTCCTCAACTATTCACACATGTCATAACTTTTTATTCAAACCAGCTCTGTCTTGAATGTAATGAACACAGTTTAGACAACACATATTTGAAAATTGTGATTCATTTTGTTCAATTAAAATTATCAAACGTAATATGTTCTCTCAACTGAAATTTAGGAAATCAAATCTATTTTTGAGATTATGCTGAGGCTTTTTTTTAAACAAAGGGCCAAATATTGCAATCTTTATGATACGTAAATACTTTGTTTAAAAAGTTTTTAAAGTAACCTCACTAAATTTAGTAAAGACAGTAGCACGTTTCTGGAGGTACAGTGTAATATCTTGACTATACATTGTCAGTTTGCTAAAATTAAACCAACAAATCAATTTAAAGTTATTACCCATTTTCTTTATGGTTTTATAACATAAGATCCTCTGCATTTTCTCCTTCACAGAAGACAAGCTACAAAAGGGCATTTGAGCGTGTTGGATGCCTTAAAACAAGCTTTTAGCCTTTAACTATAAAAACATTACACTGATACCGACACTGATGTCACTACAGGGTCTTCCTGAAGTCATGTGGGTTCCTTTGGTCTTAGTGAACGTTCTATGCTCATCATACTTTTTTTTTTTAAGTGAGGCAGTTTCAAAGCTCAAACCTAATGCACCAAGTAATGTTCCTTTTCACATGTACATATTAGAGTACATCCATGCCAAAGTTGGAAGAGAGAGTTTTGAGATGTGAAATTATTTCAAAAGAATGTTTGCATTGCTGAACTTTGCCAGTTTCCAGCCTTTGTAGCTGTGCTGGGGAAATATCACCTGTCCTTGACAAACCCTTAAACTGAGTGATGACCTTTTGGAGCACCGATAACCATAACTATTTCCATTCCCCCAAACAATCCTACTTGTCACAAACTTTTTGCTTGTTTGCTCCAAGATGAAAAAGACATCGGACTCATGATAACAAAAAATTAGTTCATTAATGTTAAAACCTCTAAATGGTTTGCTTGCCTGTAAGTCACCTTGATGTTCTGTTAGAAAATGTGAAAATAGACTTTAATTTTTCCTTCTTTCAGTCTTGTTTAGGTTATGCACCCATAATTTCTAGTTCAGATAAAAAGGCTGATGTGGGGGAGAGCACTGGATCCCGAAAGAAAAGGGCGGAAATTAGGTACTCACATGCTTCAGGTTGAGAGATGAACCTCCGGACCAGGGTAGGATTTCCGCTGCCCCTCAGGTGTCTGTAATTGCTGATTAAATACCTTTTTGTTCTGCCAGCACCAGCCGAGAGTCCCCTCTGCGTCTCTGTCTTTCTTTGTGACTAAGGACACAGTACTCTGAGTCCCAACCTATAAATAGATTCCAGCTCCGTGATTGATATAACAGGCAGTTGACAAGGGGGGGGGGTGAAATAAGCAGGTCTTAGGCAAAGCAGCAAACGCTGGGCTTTCAACTCCACACTGCATCCAGGGAGGAGCCCCCCACAGTCACCCGTGGGCACAGCAAAGGAAAAGTGCTTAGCAATTACTTCCCCAGCAACATTGCCAGAACTTCAGGCAAGGAAAGCAAATGGAACAAGAACATTAAAAAGAACTCCAAATGTAAACAGTCTTGCCAAGCCCTCCGATGTTGTTTAAGTCAACTTCCAGAATTGTGCATGGTGGCTCTTGAAAGTCCTTCTTCCCGGAGCCACACAGAGAGTGAAGCCTGAATCGTCCTGCTGTAAGCAGCCAGTCTTCTTTGAAAAAGAGCTGAAACAGAGGACAAGAGTCTGCCTTTGTCAAAGCACCAGTTGATCAGGAGCTACCCCGCGTGCACCTAAGTATTGCTAAAGTTTTCCCCTAATAAAGGATTTCTAAGCATTTTTCAGGAGCATTGGCTTCACGTTCCTCTTCATTGGGGAGCTCCTAGAGATTTGATTTTGGGTTTTAAAGACATCTTGGAATACCAGGAAAACCCCTGAGATCCAGACAGAGGAGACTGTGCTAAGGGAGGACAGATACTACGGGGACTAGTTATGAATGACTAAACTTGGGTGGGGGTGGGGGGAATCCTGTCCTGCTGTCTCTTCTGGAAACACTGGAGACAGTCACGGCTATGTTGAACAGATCTTTTCCATTTCTAATTATTATAATTATATTCAAGTTGTATGCTCAGGTTTCACAAAAACTGTATTTGTTGGCAATAGTATTAAGGCTGGCTTTTCTGGCTCTGAAAAGCTTAATATTAAAATGAGAGCTCATAAGAATATATTGTGGGCACATCTAGATTGTTCACTTAAACTAGTCTGAAAGTGATTTAATGGTTGCAGTTCCCATCATAAAACTTTAGCCTTTTCACAAAGCTATAGGTTCCTGAAGAAGACCATAACAAAGTCTGTAGGAAGTTGACCCATTGTGATTAATTTTGGTCAGTTTGTTCTTCACAAAGTCATATTCATGGCAAGTCAACTTGCACGAACTTTCCACAGACTTTCAAGCTGCTTGTGGAGGTTCATGCCAGTTTGTGAATGGAGACATTCTAAACAGGCTGTCTCTGCTCAATATAAATGTTTACACAACTTCAAGGAAACAACTTGGACAGCATGTAGAGGAGCATCTGGGGGAGGTCCCCTGTGATTCTGATGTCTCCACCTTGCACATGATGCATTCCTGAACTTTTGTCATTTTGATAGGTGCAGATTCAGAAAGTGTAGAATGGATTTTGGTCAAGCTAAAGACCCCAGACTCACAGTAGACTTCTCCCAGATGCTTTTCTACATGCCTCCCCCCCCCAAAAAAAATTTGATTACTCAAGCATACACGGGATTCATTCTATACACTCCTGAATTTGTGCCTATCAAAAGGACTGCAGCGGTCCTAAATAGAACAGATCTTGTACTAGCTAAACACATCAAATTTGCAGGGGATCTCTGAGTGACTCTCCTCTATGCCCTCCAGGTGTTGTGAGGATTGGATTTCCTGCGTCTGAATTATGCCCCCCCCCAAAAAAAAGAAGTTGCCCCAGAATATTGTTTCCTGGGGAAATGACTGAGATAGTCGGATCTTAGGTGTAAAAAAATACATTTCCCACATTTTGCAACAACCCCAGTTTGGATTGGGACCATGGAATGGGGGAAGAAGAGATTTCTGCCTTCTGTCTCTGTGACCTTTTCCTGACCTCAAATGACCCCACTATGTTATTTTCCCTCTCAGAGAATCGGTGTACAAATTGTAATATGTAGTTTGATCCTAAGGTCCAGGGAATATAGAAAGACACAAAGGAGGAAAATGAGCCTTACTGGTGAACATACTGGGACAATCTTCCACTCAGTTACAAGTATTAATTTAAATTGTACTGATGGGTGCATCAAAATAGGAAATAGTCACGCAGAGATGAAAATGGGGAGCAACTTGCAACACCCCCATTCTCATATCAGTGCCTGAGCCACACGTGGTCATCACAGTTACACCTGGCTGAAGGCACCGCTACACCTGAGGTCTGCTTTATTATTCTACTAGAGGCAAAGCCCATTGTGCCCAGGAATACAGTGGATGCTAGGATGCACACCTAGGATGCACATCTGCACGGTGGCCTTCCTGGGGGCTGGCTACATGACAAGAGCTCCTGCCCACCCCTGGACTCTTAAGGCCCCACCTCAAAACCTCAAGGAACATTCTTGACCCAGCGGTCACCAACCTCCAGCTGAGGCCTGTAAATCTCCTAGAATTGGACTAGAGAGACCAAGTCCCCAGGGGGAAACGGCTGCTTTAGAGGGGGACTCTGTCTACAATGGCAACTCATCTCCAGGCTCTGGGAGATGAAAGGGAGGGGGGGAACTCTGTGGCAGAGAGGTCGCAGAATGGGAGAGGTTGGGACCTGGGGATTTGCTGCCCTTGCAGGCCATTTCCAGGCAAAAGCAATCAGTCCCCCTGGAGAAAAGCCCTGGCTTTGGATCCCATGGAGGTGCAGGGATGCCAGGCTCAAGTAATTCATTAACTTGTCACAGTTTCTTCCTTCAATGAAAATATTTAATTGATAGTAAAATTTGCTTAAAGAACTGAAAGCCTTTCAGTCCATACTTTCTTCAGTTCAATTCAATATCAAATTAAATAGAGTTGTCTGTTACAATCAAACATGAAAACATTGGTTGGCAAAGAACTTACAGAGGGTTTCTCAATTACTGCCTCTATGTCAGCTTTTCTCAACTTTTTTACCATTGAGAAAACTCTGAAATATTCTTCAGACTTTGAGAAACCCCAGAAGTTTCTGGGATCTCCAGGTCCCAGCTGGAAGCTAGCATCCCCACAACTGGTCAGGGATGCCAGCCTCCAGGTGGGACCTGGAGAACCCACAAAATAAAAGCTCTTCTCCAGACTGCAGAGATCAGTTCCCCTGGAGGAAAGGGCTGCTCGGGATGGGGACATAGGGCCATGTTGCACTCCCCGTCTATACACACAAACACACAAAGAGAGAGAACACTGAAGACAGGAGCATTCTTCCCTTCTCAAATTGCAAGCCTTATTAACCACACAATCACCTCTCCATGTAGGAAATACCTGAGTGTCTCCCTCCTTGAATTGCTCTGAGAAGCCATTTTCAGAAGATCCAAATTTAAAGGGAAAGAATCCCATAACAGTCAATGAGCAAGTCAAAGAAGACTTAGTCTATCCCCCTGCAACAGTTTCTTCTGCCTGTGGTCTAGCTACATCTCTTTAAGGCAATTTGTAGAGCTTGGTGTAGTGGTTAAGAACAGAAGCTTCTAATGTGTAAACTGGATTTGATTCCCTGCTCCTCCACATGCTGTGTGACCTTGGGCTAGTCATAGTCCTGTTAGAAACTGTTCTCACAGAGCAGTTTCTCTCAGAGCTCTCTCAGCCTCACCTACCTCACAGGATATTAGTTGTGGGGAGAGGATGGAAGTCTAATATAAGTCACTCTGAGACTCCTTTGGGCAGTGAAAAGTAGAGTATAAAAACCAACTCTTCTTCTACTAGGGAGGTGCTACTGGAAAACAGTACCCCTCCCTTCTATAAGTCCCCATAGCCTCATGGTGGTTCTGTGCCCTGTCTGCACTTTCCCCAACTTTCATGCCATTGGCAGAGGCTTTTCTTGGCTGTCCTGGGTCCCAGAGGGCTGGCAGGGGAGCACTTCTGGACTTCCCATAGCCCCCCTTCCAGATGGCGCACAGAGTCTTCATCAGGAGGTGGCTCACTCCCTTCCTTCTTCAAAATGAGAGGCCAGGGCAACTTACTGGCAGTAGGGCATGCTCTGAGGCCAGCTCCTCTTTCACCCAGCAAACTTCTGAAACTACCAGAATGCTAGAGTTGGAGAGCTGATTCCTTATTAGCCTTTCCTGCTGAGAGCTCCCACCTGATTCGGGCTAAACTATCCTGGCTGAGAGCCATGACTTACTCATGAGTACACATTCCCAGGATAGAGGCTTTTCCTGGCTGTCATCATGCAATCTGGCCTGATTGGCAGAGTGCAATTTAAACTGACTGGCCCTCACTCATGAGTAAACATTCCCTGAGTATTTTCTGGATGTCTGCATGCAATTCGACCTGATTGGCCCTCATTAGCAGAGTGCAATTTGAACTGATTGGTTCATTTGCAGAGGACTCTCTCCCTATTGGCGGCATACCCCAAGGGAGGTCCAATCAGGCAGGGAGTGTGTTGGCTGCACACAAGTTCAACTTTATAATATTTAGTGATTTTATGACAGTGTATCCTCTGTTGTCAGAACAATGATGGGTTTTTTTGGTTAAAAGCTATATTTGAAAAATTATAATTGTTTTGTGATATGTTATCATCTATCCTATCTACCTGTCTATCTAAGCAGCTGCAGCTTGTGAAACAGCATCCTGTCTACCCATAGTGCTCATGTATGTGCATTTATATGCAAGAGCACTAGAGACAATGTGCACCCAGTCCACAGGCAGAGGTTTAATTTCCAGTTACTTTGAACTCTAGTGCAAATGTTCCCGAAGCATCCACAGTAAACAAAAAATATGGACAAAATAGTCACCGCTTCTACAGTGTGCAAGTCAACAAGACTCTTATCACTGTGAGTGAATGATGAGAAAAGATGCACATGGAACACAGAAGAAAGAAGGGACATGGGACCAAACATCTCTCCAGCAAAGCAGAAGCACAGCAGGGAGCCTAGAGCATTCCACAGCCCAGGATAAGGCCTAAGCATGTGCAAGTAAATGCATTTGAAATCATGTTTTCTTCTTTCCAGAGTTATTTACTTTTGTTCACCAATCCCAGTTGAGGGGGGAAAACAGTGGGACTGGGTTGGTTAATGGTAACGGAGGGAAGGAGAGAGAATAGCAGTTCTTCCAGCTCACTGGCTTCCACTTCTCCTAACCAAGGGGGAATTACCAGTAGGCAAAAGAAAGAAAAATATAATGCCTAAGCAAATCCCCAGACCTTCTCGTAAACCTTTACCCTTCATCAACAGTCCTTAAAATACAAACAAGATTTACTTCACAAAGCAGGGTGGAAAATCCAACATCCTTGCAGGGAACCCCTTGGCAACTTAGCTCAGGACTTCAAAGCCACCACAATAATCATGGAAGTTTCCCAGGTTTCTGTGAGTCCAACACATGAAGTCATATGCTCATTTAGCTCCTCTGTATCGTGGTCTGTTGGTGTCCTCATGAAGGGTGTCTGTTGTGGGGAGGGGAAAGGGAAGGCGACTGTAAGCTGCTTTGAGCCTCCTTCAGGTAGAGAAAAGCGGCCTATTAGAACCAACTCTTCTTCCTCTTCTTCCTCCTTAGGGAGAGATGGTATAAGCTAATGCAATGATCAAGCGTATTTTGCCCTTTTCTGAGGCCTCCTTGCCCTGGGCAGATGATCTGATGGATGCTTCCCAGTCCTCTAGCTTACTCAAGAGATGTTTGGTGTACGTTTTGGAAAATATATCCAGCAGGCTACTTGAGTGATAATTGCTGGGAACCTGTTTATTCCCATTTTTACATAATGGGCCCACAATGCTGTTTCCACCCTTATGGGAGCACCCCTGTTGTGTTGATTTGGGTGAATAGCTCCACCAAAATGGGGGCCCATCAGTCACGGAAGTATTTGAGTAGTTCTGGAGAAATTGTGTCTTCAAAAATCTAAAAAGGTCAACAAAAGAGAAATGGAAAGCCTACACAGGGTGGAAAACATCTTTAAAAATAGAGTACCAGTATTTATTAATCAAGTTAAAAAATTAAGGCTTTTAGCATAGCCTCAATAAAATCAATAAATGCATACTAATGCTTTCACTGGCCAGACACGTGACCAGAAGGCAATTGTAAGCCGCGTTATGACTCCTTCAACCAGTGAAGAGAGTGGCATAAAAACCTCTTCTTCATCATCTTCTTCTTCATCTTCATCTTCATCATCAGAACAGTAAGGAGCATTCCATTTTCATGGTTGTGTGCCTTACTTGCTCAACAAACAAGTTGGACTAGATGACCCAGGAGGTCCCTTCCATCTCTGTTATTCTATGATCTCATTTCTTTTATCTGATAAGATGGTCCAAGGAGTAGAGGTTAATTCACAAATAGCCAAGGTCTCATATCCACAAGCTAAACTTCAGTCTGGGCTAGAGCTGTTTGCCACTCACAAGTTGTCCAACCTTTAAAGAAATAGTCTGTAAGGCACGGTTTTATAGAGCCAGAGATAACCCAACTGGCCTTAGGTATCACATGGTGAGGCCCTAGAAACCGGTCCACTCTGCCTTTTCTAGTTCAGCTGTAAAGCTCTGCACCCCACATGAGTGTCTCACACTCATGCACAGCTTGTTGGCAAGGTCTGAGCTAACTGCTATCAGGAATTGATTATCTATTTGCCCATTATTCTCTTAATGGGGACATATTTATTGTACGCCAAATGTTTCCCATGCAATTCAATCTCAAGTGAATACAAACAAAGTCAAATTGCTGTTTTCCCCTATTTATCTCTGGAACCTGTTAACCATTTTCATTATGGTTACATTCTATAACCCGTCACGAGCCTTATTGGGAATGGCAGGTAAGAAATTATCAAATAATAATAATAATAATAATAATAATAATAATAATAATAATAATAATAATAATAATAATAATAATATGCTGTATGTTAATTTACTCTCACACTCTGCCTATAAGTATGGACTGATTACTTCCATTCCATGACATATCTGAGGAAGTGTGCGTACACACAAAAGCTCATGCCTTGAATAAAACTTTTTTGGTCTTGAAGGTCCCACTGAACTCTCAATTTCTTCTGCTGCCTCAAACAAACATGGCTACCCACATGAATTTACACTCACAGCAGTTTAAGTCTGCATATCCCTAAATAAGCATTGGAAAATCAAGATACACATGTCTCCTGGTATCACACACAGCTTGCTCTCGGTCTCAGCCCTAATTCCTCAACTTTTAGTGATGGGATTTATGTCCAAGCGTTAACCTCTCTTGAAGGTTTACTATGGATGTGGCCTTTTTGGTTGGTATGTAGTTTATCTGCTTTTTCTTAGATTGTGTTTACATATATATTTTTTTATCTTTTGGCATTGCTTGTACAGTGTAAATGGTATTACTTTAATTGATGTTTGCTGTATGCAGCCCTGAATAAGTATTCATAGGAAAATTGGATAGAAATGTTTGTATAAATAATCTGCTGGAACCACATCCTACACGACTCCAGTTTTGTATATTCTTCCCCTGGTCTTCTTAAGCCTACTGTCCTCTCCCTTCTGATTCTCTTATCTGCCAGAATTTAGATTGTAAGGGACTGGGATCTATCTTGGGGCATAATGCTATGCTGTTAAGTGTGGGATCCATTGATGCTGGTATACAAACAAACCATGCTGTAGATCTTCTGGAAGAAAGGAACCAGAGGCTCATAAAAGATGTTCTCCTTTACCCTATGACTGATCACACTCTTCCGATTCAGTCTCCTATTTTAGGACTTTGTTGTAAAAGTGCCTCTTTGTTCCAACTTGAAATCTCTGGACATCAAGGAGACAGGATGGAAAGGGAAGAAAAGGAGATAGAAAAGCTGCCATATTGATGAATCATAGACAACAGACTAGGAGATAAAAATCACTACGACGTCGTTATTAACAAAAACCAAACAGCTCACCTATAGATCGGCAAATTCTAATATATTTTCCTTTGAGTCTCCAGTCTCCAGCTGTAGACAAGCCACCTCTCTCAATGGTTGTTGGTTGTTTCTCTGACTCTTCAAAAGCATCTTACATTTGTGAGGGGAAGTCCAATCACCCAAAATTATCCTCCATTGTGTATCTCCTTCACTGGTATTTTGTCCAAACAACCAAGCAGCTAGCTAAAGCTGCTCTATGCAAGGGGAAAGTTTTTGTTAACATGCATGTGTGTCTATATGAGCAAGAAAGTTTTAGTACAGTTTCTTTAGCAGTTCTCATAGTATTCCAGAAGAATGAAAAAATACCACATTTGCCTATGTAGCCTCAGGTACAAGGATACAGAAAGCTCAGAGGAAGCTTAAAAGTATGTCCGGAAGGAAAAGCTGAAGCTTTCCTTTGGACTGAGCTAGGGGAAATCAAGCTGGAAGTATTAAGAGATTTAATATTCTCAGTGTGCACCATTCGAATACACAGGTCAAAATCATGAAGCTGTTTGTTGCATCCAGACACTGGATGCTTTGGTTTGGGAGACATTTCAGGTTCTCAACTTTCTTACTCATCTATATCCGTCCATTTTTATCCTGCCCTTCCTGCAAGGAGCTCTGGATGACTGAATGATTCTCCTCTCCCCCATTTCAGCCTCAATGCCCCTTTGAGGTTGGTTCGGCTGAGAGAAAGCAACTGGCCTCAGCTCACACAATGATAGTCATGGCTGTAGGGGGATTTGAAGCCAGCGGTTTCTAGAGACAGAACTCTTGGGGGGTGAACAGATTAATTGGGAGGGGAGATTTTGGGGGTGGGGATCTGAACTGAAACATTTAAGAAAATGTAAATAATTACTTTCTAATTGAATCTAAATTTCTTTTACAGCTTCAACAAAATAAAATATACCATTTATAGTGTATTATGAAAGATTGTAGTATTTGGCATACAGACAAAATTATAAATGCCTTTGTTTTCTACAAGCAAAATTACAAATTTACACAATACTACTTGACGGGTAGGGAAAAAGTAAACACTAAAAACACTAATTTGCCAGGAAGCAAACAAAAATGGACAGAAACTTCTACAGTTTCATAAACTCATCATAACTAGAAGAACATTTGGATGCCAAATTAAACTATGAAATTGTTGAACTCTTAATCTACGCATTACATTATAGCAAGTTAATTGTGAACAAAATTAGTCACATTTAAATAATAAATGAATCCTTGAAAAATATTGCATATATCAACAGTGTACACAGGAATTATCACTTACCAGTGGTAGAATTTTACATAAAATCTTCTTAGCATACATTTTGAGTAACTCCTTTTTAAAAAAAAATCACTTATTCTAAAAGAAAACATATTTCATATCAATTTGTTTTGCCTACTGTTTTTGTCCTGGAGAAAGTATTGGGGGGGGGGGAATCCTAGGAGGAAAACTTTCCATTTCTTCCTGGGATCATAAGAACTCCAGGAGTCCCACGTTTTAGCCTACATGGGGCTTCAATTCCTTCCCCGCAGGATATTCCACTCCAACATTCAATAAATAGCTATGCTATTAACTATGCCGTTGCTTTCATAGTCACCCATGATTCCTTCTGGGTACAGATATCTCATCGCCCTTTGGTTCTAGTTTCCTAAACAAAAATTGCATTTAATTTTGTTTTGCTTTTCAACAAATGTTGACATACTAATGTTGCAATTATAAACCAGCAATTCCAGTCCTTACCTTTCTTGTACGGTGGCCCACAAAGCCCAAATTAACTGGCCCCATGCAAACTATGATCTTGGCACCCGTTTCAGCAATCCATTTTCTACAGTGCCTAAGCAGATGTTTTTGAGTAACAAAGGGCACAGCTGCCCACAATATGAACCCAAGCAATTGGCATTCCAAAGCACACAGGCTTTGCAGAAGGGGGTTACATTCCAGTCTCTGACCACCCTCTTCTCCATTTCTCCCTCTAATCCCCCCTAAGACTCTATGGCACTCACAGTGCAATTCTAAACAGAGTTACGGCCTTCTGAGACCATTGATTTCAATGGAATTAGGTATGGCTCTGTTTAGGACGATGCCGTCACTCTAGTAACCATCAGAACACATTTTACTTGATCAACATCTACATGCTGTGAAGAAAAAATATCAACTGATGTATGACATGGAAGATACTGCGTCCAAGATCAGGTCTTAGTTTCCCAAATGCACAAGAGGACAATTCCAAAAACAACTCTTGCAAGTCAAAGGACGGTTGAGAACAGTATGGCATGCAGGGCACTGGGTTCAGCTACTCTAGCAAATGGAAATCTCAGTGGATTTGAGTGGATGTGTGCCTCCCGTTCTTGCAAGGATACCTTTGTCTCCATCTCATCTATATCATCAGAACACCACCACCTTATGTACTAGAGGGTGCTGGGAACACAGTGGAGGAGGCAGGAAAAAATGTTGGGGCTTATTAATGATGTGACTGATGTATCCTCGACAAGAATCCACTGCCAATGACAGAACTTCATTGAAATCAATAGAACTATTCGTTCTGGATACAAAGGATCTTAGAATCATAGAATCATAGAGTTGGAAGGGGCCATACAGGCCATCTAGTCCAACCCCCTGCTCAACGCAGGATTAGCCCTAAGCATCCTAAAGCATCCAAGAAAAGTGTGTATCCAACCTTTGCTTGAAGACTTCCAGTGAGGGGGCGCTCACCACCTCCTTAGGCAGCCTATTCCACTGCTGAACTACTCTGACTGTGAAAAACTTTTTCCTGATATCTAGCCTATATCGTTGTACTTGAAGTTTAAACCCATTACTGCGTGTCCTCTCCTCTGCAGCCAGCAGAAACAGCATCCTGCCCTCCTCCAAGTGACAACCTTTCAAATACTTAAAGAGGGCTATCATGTCCCCTCTCAACCTCCTTTTCTCCAGGCTGAACATTCCCAAGTCCCTCAACCTATCTTCATAGGGCTTGGTCCCTTGGCCCCAGATCATCTTCGTCGCTCTCCTCTGTACCCTTTCAATTTTATCGACGTCCTTCTTGAAGTGAGGCCTCCAGAACTGCACACAGTACTCCAGGTGTGGTCTGACCAGTGCCGTATACAATGGGACTATGACATCTTGTGATTTTGATGTGATGCCTCTGTTGATACAGCCCAAAATGGCATTTGCCTATTAACACGGCTCTTTCCAATGTGTTTCAATTATTTTTGATTTAGGAGGAAAAAATATGTAGATTGAGGAGGGGTAAACTCAACAAAGGGTAAACTCAAACAATTGTTTTCTAAGGAGTAACTTTACCAAAGTGTGCATGAATCCACTTGGTAAGTTTTTTTCTCAATTTCCAAGTAGAGAAGATAATTTTATTACACATCCACTCCTGACCAGAACTCCAGAGAAGCAGAGGAGTGGTGAAGGATTCCTCAGCAGTTGGCAGGATATTATGCATAACTAACCTACCAAGGTGTACACTGTAGTAAATTACCACTTTGGTAAATGATCATCAAAATATTATATTAACCAAGAGATAAGCTCCGTCTCAGTCCAGTTCCCAGGCGGCCCCCTCACGCTCTTCAGAAGAGGGACAATTCATCTCTTTCTGAAGTGACAGTGACTTTCATCCATCCTATCTGAGCTATGAGGTCTCGGGTGCAGAAAATCACACTAGGGATGCAATGCCTCTAGTAGCCTCTGAGTCCAAGTAATGCTGGAATTTTCCAGGCTCCTTCCTGGATAAGACCAGATGGCTTGTCTGGCAGCATTTTTTCCTGGCTGCTGCCCAAATAAAAAGACCAACTGTAGGTGGGGGCATGGCTCATGAGATCTCCAGCAAAAGCAAGGCGAGGCAGCAAAACCTGAAATAAGGGAGAGGAGGCCTTCCATTTAGTATATCTTCTGTTTTCTCAAAATCCTAAAAAACTAAAAGTTCATTGCTACACATAAGCTGACCTTATTCATTGAAACTCTTCTTTCAAACCATCTTCTAGCGCTTTGGCTCCATTTCTCAAAAACAAACAGAACGTTGCCCACAAAGGGGAGGGGGCTTGAAATGCGTATCCATAAAGGTTTATGACTGCAATCCATGGCTGTCCTCAGTTCCTCCTGCTTTATGAATGTTGTTTTCCCCTTGCAGCTGTGCTTTAAGTAATTGACAGGGCAATCCTAAACAGAGTTACAGCCTTCTAAACCCAAGGACTTTAATGGGCTCGGGAAGGTGTAATTCTCTTTAGGATTGCACTGTTAGGCAGGCATTGTCTTGAAACTGAATCAGTCTAGTTTAACAATAGTCACGTGTGCACCTTTGCCTGCGCTTACACCAGTTGCTGCCACACACCAATCCAGGCGAAGGCACGTGTAGAATACTTAACTTCCTACAAGTGTTTCTCAGATGGGTTTAAGGTCAAGCTCAGAAAGGGAATCTGGTTTCATGTTCTCAGTAACCTTGGAGATGTGGGGAACAGAAAAAGAATGTGTCTTGGGTAGATTTTTTGTTGTTTTTACTGTTTTAAGCAAACACCCCTGTTATAATAACGTAAATGTAAACTCTGATAACAAGGGGAAAGGTGAGGAAATAAAGGGATTTATAGTTAAACCAATGTTAATGCCAAAGCAAATAAGGGGGAAATAATGAGCAACCAGATTTTCTTTGAATGTTTAAGGACAAATGCCCTTGGAAGAAATAACAAAACCCTCTGCGTTGAGCCATGATGTGGAATTCCAATTCAAAAACCTCTGAATAAAATGGAGGTTAAGAAGCTGGATCTCCTACTAAGAACAAGCTTGGGATGTTTCCAGGACTAAGCCAGCATGGTGTAGTGGTTAAGAATGGCAGCCTCTAATCTGGCAGAGCAGGTTTAATTCCCCATTCCTCCACATGCAGCCACCTGGGTGACCTTGGACCAGTCGGAGTCCTCAGAGCTCTCTCAGCCTCAACTATCTCACAGGGTGTCTGTTGTGGGGAGAGGAAGGGAAAGGTGTTTGTAAGCCACTTAGGGACTCCTTCAGGTAGTGTAAAGTGGAATATAAAAATGAACTTACTAGAGTACCATGACACGCTATTACATGATAAGTTCACCTACAGACCGTGAGGTTCTACCTGAGCACATCACCCCCTGACATTGCCCTGCTGTCTCAGCATGAGTGACTTTTTCAGATTTCAGCCACTTATTGGCCCACTTGCCTGCATGATGACAGTCTAATCATTGCCTGTTTTGCTTCTAGAGTGCCAACATATGGATTTCCAAGAGAGAACCATAAACAAGAAGCTTGCAGGACAATGGCATCTTGCTTGCAGAACTTCTCACATAAACCTTTTCAGAATTCACAGGGACAGTAAATACTTTTATTAGGACCAAGCAATGTTTAAAAAAATAATAACACAACAGTATCCAATCTTCTGTATTACACAGAACTCTTGTGTAATTTAGAGCAGCCGTCTTGTAGCTGGAAAAATATCTGGTCAATGGATACAACCAGTGGGTGGCAGAGAGGCAGATATGACCTGTGCAGGAGAGGCAGCAAACCTATTCACACATGGCAGAGCTGCTCATATTTATAGTACCGTCCTTTTTCTGGTTGACACATAGTCACCAGACTCTTGGTACTGCAAAGAACAAGGTCATTTGAACGTTACTGACCCACCCCCTTCACACACACAGTTTCAGAGCTATCTAAAAATCATGTTAAATAGGCATATATGCTCAAGAGAACACACTCTAGGCCAGGAATGTTCCAGATTACCTCCTTGTTAACAAGGCAGTTGCTGAGGGTAGTTTTGCACCTTCATCCATATTACAGACTTTGGTCATGCCATTCCCTATGATTTTCTTCCATTTTCAGCACTGTGATCTGTTTCCAAAATACTCAGAACAGAAGACATAGAGGGATCCTATGCACAAAGCCCAGATTCAATAACCAAAGGGGATGAAAGTGTTTGGATGAAGATCATTGCCCCCACGCCAGCAAGCAGGCATAGGAATGTTATTAACAGAAGTATTACAAACTGCACATACTGGACGTTTTCTCTGGATTGTGACATTTCTAATAGATCCTGGGAACAGTTCTTCTGAAGAATCTCCAAGGCTGCTTCCTAAAGGGAGTCATGGCCTTCCACTGTGATGGAAATGCTGCAGATCAATATTCCAACACTAGCCGTTTGCAGGGTTGTCCAAATCTGACTCAGGTTTTGGAAGAGACTAGCTTTCCAGCTAGAATGCTACCGTGTTTTGAGAGTCATTGTGGAACAGCAGCAAAATGCCTGGACTTTGACTGGGACCCTGCCACTGGGTAATCTTGAGCCAGTCACTTTCAGCCAAACCTATCACATAAAGTTTGTCTGAAGGCAAGCTAGGCATAAACATCTGGAAAAAATAACACTCTCAAGGCCCCTTTCATTCAAAATGTGGGAGGTATTCTTTCAAGAATTGCAGAAAGTAAATGTATGCCCCTTAGGGAAAACACTCCATTGGGAACAGGGATAGTCCTATTCAAAAAACAGAGCAGATGAAAGCTGTGATGCCTGAAATCATTTATATATTGCAGATGTCGCCATCGAACCAATGGCAATAATTCCAGCATGACAGACTCCTCTGCAGGGCAAGTTACGTTCCCAGTTATTGGGAGCAATAATAACCCACCAGCAGCCTAACATTTGAATGGGGTCAGCTGCAATTCAGTTTATGTTCTTGTAGTCTTGCTATTTATTTTATTTGTTTTTAAACTTATCGGCTGCCCCTCTCCAAACAATGTCCCCTCTCCAAACAATGGCTTACACCATTGACATTGCTTTTGGAAGAGCAGCTGGTGATGTTTTCTCCTACAAAAAAAGTATCTCTCCTCTAGGGTTGACAGCTTCAGGTTGGAAAACCTCTGGAGATTTTGTGGGTGGAGCCTGCAGAAGCTGGGGTTTGGGGAGGGGAGGAATGTGCCATACAGTCCACCATTTGTGTGGCCATTTTCTCCAGGAGAACTGATCCCTGTTGCTTGGAGATGAGCTGTAATTCCAACTGTAGAGAAAGAATTCGCAGAATAGATCTCTCTCCCTTCCCACTGCAGCTTCCTGCCTGCCAAAAACCAGAAGCCATGAATCAGTGGACAATCAGGAACAGAATGGAATTCGGCATGTGGGCTGCAGCAAGAGGGAAGCATCAGTAGAAGTCCTCATGAGTTTCTTTGCCTGAAAAAGGCCAAATCATATCTGTGTTGTTTTCATTAATCTCAGGAGGTGTCAAGGCAGGGAAGGCTGTATGCAGTGGTCCCCAACCCCCGATCTGGAGACCGGTACCGGTCAGTTGGTACCGGGCTGCAGCTCCTCCTCGTCCTCCTCCCTGGCTGCTGCCACAGGGGCTGCCCTGCCACTCTGCCGCCGGCTCACCTTTGGTGCTCTCCAGCGGCCGCCATGGCTGGGGCTCCCCCTCAGCATGGCACTGCGCAGCTGCTGCTGGCAGTGCCCCCCAGCGGGCAGTGGGGAGACAGGGGCACCGGCAGGAAAGCAAGTGGAGCAGGGGCTCAGGCAGCGGTGATGTCCCTCGGCAAAAGACTACCCACTCCGGGACTCAGTAAAATTGTCAAGCATTGACCGGTCCCCAGTGATAAAAAGGTTGGGGACCACTGGCTGTATGGACCAGTCAATATAGAACACCAGCAATATTCATTTATTCAGTCTGGAGTTTCACCAGTGTCAATACATTGCAATGGTTAAATAAATATGACCTAGCACATATTTTACAAGCCAGTGCAGGAAACATATAAAATGTAAATAGGAGGTTCATATATCTCAACTGATGTTCTAAACTTATGGGGATGCTTGGTGAATATGGCACCCAAAAGCTATATTTGGTCATTGCTTTCTAGCACATAACCACTGGATAGGAGGAGGAGGATGAGGAGGAGGAAGAGGAGGAGAAGGAAGGTGAAGAAGGTGAAGAAGGAGAAGAAGAAATTATATGCTGGTTTTCCCTACCGAAGGAGTCTCAAAGCGGCTTACATTCGCCTTCCCTTTCCTCTCCTCCCTGTGAGGTGGGTGAGGCTGAGAGAACCCTGATATTACTGCTCAGCCAGAACACCTTTATCAGTGCTGTGGCCAGCCCAAGGTCACCCAGCTGGCTGCATTGTGGAGGGGGAGCGGGGAATCAAACCTGGCTCACCCAATTAGAAGTTCACACTCCTAACCACTACACCAAGCTGGCTCTTGGAGATGCACATCTCCTTTGCAAATTGTATAGCTAATGCAGCAAACAGCAGTGTGACACACATATAACAGCAGCAAATATAATTCCCACATAACACCTGAATCGGCCCTAAGATGTCCTCATTTGAAGGGCGACAAATGTACAATTTCCCAGCAGTTTGCTCATGCACTCCAAATCCCTCTCTTTGCTCCGAGAAGGGCAAGCCAGCTGCCCTGCAATCCCTCTGCTGCCTGAGGTTAAAGCCAGGAGTGCAACAACGTTCGCATGAATACACCTCTTTGGAGATCATCGCACGCTGGCTGTGCCTTCAGCCTAGGACCGTTTCCTTCGCAGCTGGCATCAGAGGCCAGCCCTTCTGGCTCCCTTCTAAGGACACTCACACAAAGAGGAACTGACCTGGAGTCTAGCTGGCTCTGAAGACTGTGCTCACACATCCTGCCCTGCATGAAAAGGGGTTGCACCCTCTCCTGGGGTTCTACCCTAGGAAGGCGCACATGGAAGCAAGCTGTGCTGGCACAGGGACGAAACTAAGGCTTGCTTCAGAAGTTCTGTTTTGGGGGGAGGGGGTTGGAAATAGAGATTCTGATTATTGCTTAGATGAATTAGTGATCGTTTCAGGTGACTACAAATGCTTGCTGCGAAAACACCTTTCTATGCTTCCCATTGTCAACTGTTTCCTCTCTGTGCCTTTCCTCCATCGTGAGCCATTAAGACAAGCAAGACTTCTTCCCTTCCTGCTTTAGTCTTCTAACAATCTCTTTCGAGATCTGCTCTCACTTCCGCCCCTCCCTCCCCTCCCTCATCTTCCCTGCTCCCCTCTCTGTTTCTTCCTCCTTTTATTTTGACCCACAAGCACATTCTCTCGCATGTGGAAGGCAGTGGGAGGTAACCTAATTAATAGTCATTTGATAGACTAACCCTCCCTGTTGTCCCACTGGCAATACGACAATCTGCTCTGCAGTCAGAGAAATATATCTGCGCTCATTAATAAGAACTCGGGGAATTCTGTGGTCGCAAGAAGCTGGGGGTCCCTTCTAGATGCACAGTTTTCATGCAGAGCTAACAATAGCACTTCACAGCTCGACAGGCCTAAGCAGGTGTCAATTAAGACTTGCCCTGTTTATACCTGCCCATGTTTCTAAAATCTGCCTTTGAAATAGATAGATTAATAGCAGGAGAGCTTGTTCTTTGTACCCCGCTTTTCATTACCCAAAGGAGTTTCAAAGTAGCTTCCAATCACCTTCCCTTCCTTTCTGCACAACAGTCACTCTGTGAGGTAGGTGAGGCTGAGAGAGCTCTGACAGGACTTTAATGAAAAATGCACCGTGATAAAGGGGGAGGGAACCCTAATACTCTCTTCACCCTTTCCCCCCCCCAACCTGCAAAAGTCCTACTGCAAACACATTGCCTTTGTAATCAATTTGTAATCCGTTTTGCTCACCTGCTGCTGGCCTGGGCAGTTTGCTGGCCCCGTTGCCATGTTCTAGCACATCCATGCGGCCATTCCATTTTGCATTTCTAGTTCTATTGCATTGTTTGTTCGCCTTGTTCGTTGTATATCTTATACTGTACTTCACATTGTTGCTCTTACTGTTGTTCAGTTTGTGCTCCTGGCCCTATTGCATTGTTCATTCAATGTCCTGATATTTATTATTACAGTTATTTTCTTGTTTCATCCTCTGTAATCTGCCTTGCGTCTCAACGAGAAAAGGGAACAACAAACCAACAAATAAATACACTTGGTCACAAGATGGCTGAAAAGAAGAGTTGATCACTACATAGTTTCCGTTGGCTGCAGAGGAAAGGACGCACAGTAATGGGTTTAAACTACAAGTTTAGGCTAGATATCGGGGGGGGGGGAATTCACAGTCAGAGTAGTTCAGCAGTGGAATAGGCTGCCTAAGGAGGTGGTGAGCAGTCTTCAAGCAAAGGTTGGATACACACTTTTCTTGGATGCTTTAGGATGCTTTGGGCTAATCCTGCGTTGAGCAGGGGGTTGGACTAGATGGCCTGTATGGCCCCTTCCAACTCTATGGTTCTATGATTTGATTCTATGATTCTATAGTTTGAGTCCAGTGGCACCTTTAAGACCAACCATTCAAGATATGAGTTTCCATGTGCTTGCACAGGAAACCTTATACCGTGAATGAAACATTGTTGGACAATTTCCACAAGGAGGTAGACAATGCACAGGACCTCCTGCTTGTAAGCGTGCGATGGTAAGCCGCGCCTTTGGCAACTTCCTGACAGGAGACTCCTTCTGCCTTATCCCACCGTCTTGTTGCTTCGTTTTGCTTCTCAACAAGGTGGAGGAGAAGCCGGAAGCATAGACAACCAACCCGCTGGTTCCTGCCCCCCCCCCCACACACAGACCTCCCGCTTCTCAGGTTGTCAATCAATCAAATAAATCTATCCCCTCACAGTGGTGGTTTTGGGGGACTCAAACATTCCCCCGCCCCGAGTCCCAAAATCAGTGTTTTAAAAAAATTAGACTTCCACATTGCTACAGTTTAAAAATCTCCAAAGATGGAGAACCCACCACCTCCCGAGGAAGCCTGTTCCACTGATAAACCACTCTAACGTATGCTGGCCATGGTGATTGGACCCCAAGGATTGTGTGTTCACAAAACAGAATAAAACGTGTTACAGAACATGGATGCAATGCTAATAGAGAGAGTCTGCTTCATAACATGCAGCCTCTATCAGAGGATAACTAGCTCCCAGAGGAGATCAGGGCCCTGACAGAGCTTGAACAAAAGGGAGCTCCTCCACCAAGCATTTGGTTGAGATCGACCTGTATCTCCACTTACCAAGGGCCCTCCTCCTGAGCCCCCCTCCTAGAGCACCCAGCATAATTCCACCCAACCCACTGGGATATCAGTATGAGTTAATTTAATGTTTTCCACATTCTTCTACTGTTCCAGTAAAATAAATAAATAAATAAATAAATAAATAAATAAATAAATAAATAAAATATCCATGCAGCCCCTATCCATTGCAACTAATGGCCATGGTGCAATGCTTGTGCAATATCCAGCAATAGATATCCATGTTGCCTCTATCAGGGCTTGAAGCCCAGGCCAGACTCTGTGGCACTCTGGGCCCCTTATCTTCCCTCCCTCACTCCTTCATGCTTGTGCTCTGCTCACATGCCCGCAAGAGCCAGCTCTTGGAGTAATTTCCTTTACCACCTTTCCATCGCAGACAATCATATCTGTGGATAACGTAGTTTGTATTTGAAGAAAGAAACATTCTTTGGTTTAGTCACTAGCTGGCACCATCATTAGTTTACTGTAGTGGTTAGGAGCTGACTTCTAATCTGGTGATCTGGGTTTGATTCCCCACTCCTCTACACGCAGCCAGCTGGGTGACCTTGGGCTCACCAGGGCACTGATAGAGCTGTTCTGACCGAGCAGTAATATCAGGGCTCTCTCAGCCTCACCTACCTCACAGGGTGCCTGTTGTGAGGAGAGGAAAGGGAAGGTGATTGTAAGCCACTTTGAGACTCCTTTGGGTAGAGAAAAGTGGCATATAAGAATCAACTTTTCTTCTTGTTCTTCTTCTTCTTCTTGAGATCATCTAATAGAAAGAGATCTCCAACCACTACCTGGAGGTTAGCAACTCTATTTCAGAGTGCTTAATGTTTATTTTATACTGTTTTTGTGCCTTACATTGTTTTTCATGATTTTGTTTTGTTATTGTAATATGCCCTTTTACTTATAGGTCAGGATTAGGCTACTCACTGAGGTCTTGCTCTCATTCATGCTACAGATGGTCAAAAAGAGCTAGAATCCAGTAGTACCTTAAAGACCAACAACATTTGTGGCAGGGGATGAGTTTTCATTAGTCACTAATGAGCAGTGACTCACAAAAGCTCATGTGTCCTTCCACAGTTTTGGTTAGTCTTTAAGGTGTTACTGGACTCTTGTCTCTTCTACAGCTACAGAAAGACTGCCCGTCTTGATGTGGCCAACCAAGATCTCAGAATGAGAAGATAATCCCAATGCTTCACAGCAGCTCTCCACAGATCCAGACCATCTATGCTCATGACCATTATTTCCCCCCTGACAATAAGGTTGCCAATCTGGTTTGGGAAATTTCTGGGGATTTTGAAGATGGAGCCCAGGAAGGGCTAGTTTGGAGAGAAGAGGGAACTCAGAGGGGTATAATGTCATAAAGTCCACCCTCTAAAACAGCCGTGTTCTCCTGGAGAATTGACCTTTGTGTTCTGGAGGTCAAGTATAATTCTAAGAGACTTTCAGATCCCATCAGAAGGCTGGCAACCCTACCTGGCAGAGAATACCTTGATCCCCCTGCTGTGCATTCAGATCTCTAGAGTGTCCAACCAATGGGAGGCTATAGATTCATTGGGGGACGTGAGGGAAATGAATTTAAAAACAGACAATAACAACAGAAAAAAATCTTTAGCTAGGGCTCAGACATTAATATAACTAGGTGGTTAAGAATCAAAGAACCTATAGAGAGGGAGGATTAGGTACGGTATCCTGTGATAAGCAGGTTACCTCAGAGAACTGGTGTTTGTGTGACTTTTGAGGGAACTGAGGGGGCAGTCCTCAGAAAAAAGCTAACAATATTTCAAGAATCTGTGATTTCTGGGCTTTGTGGGCCATTTGTAGTGAAATTCATCCAACTCAGCATGGTATAGTGGTTAAAGAATGGTGGACTCTAATCTGGAGAAACAGGTTTGATTCCCCACTCCTCCACAAGCAGCCAGCTGAGTGACCTTGAGCTAGTCACACCTCAAAGTAGTTCTTGCAGAACAGTTCTCTTAGGGCTCTCTCAGCCCCACCTATCTCTTAGGGTGTCTGTTGTGGGGAGAGGAAGGGAAAGGCATTTGTAAGCATTTTTCTATCTCCACCAGGCCAGGCTACTAGCACCCTACCTGTCCCCGGAGCACTTGGCCACAGTGATCCATGCAACAGTCACCTCCAGACTAGACTTCTGTAACTCACTCTACATGGGCCTTCCCTTAGCTTTGATGCACAAATTACAGTTGGTACAAATGTGGCTGCTAGGGTCCTCACGAGATCATCTTGGAGGACCCATATCCAGCTGGTGCTGAGGCAGCTGCATTGGGTACAAGATCAAGTTCAAGGTTTTGGTACTTACCTTTAAGGCCATCTGTGGTCTGGGCCCTACATATCTGAGGGACCACTTGTTTCCTTACGCCCCTCACAGGGCTTTTCGCTCTGCAAGTTTGAATCTGCTGGTGGTCCCTAGTCCTTGGAGGCACGCCTGGCCTTGACCAGGGCCAGGGCCTTTTCAATCTTGGCCCTGACCTGGTGAAATTAGCTCCCAGAAGAGCTGAGGGCTTGACAGAGCTACCACAGTTCCACAGGGCATGAAAGACAGAGCTCTTCCACCGAGCATTTGGTTGAGGCCAGGCTAAGGAAGATTGGGGTCTAGAAGCCCCTAGACTAGAGGCCCTCCAGATGCCGGACCACCTAGGTAGGAGAGGCCTCCCCCAAAGTGGGTGGTTGTGTACTGGATTTATAATGTCACTTGCCAACATCGGAGTGTAAAATCACACTACCAAGCAAGATCCAAGTGTCCCCCACACCCCTTCCAGTATTTCCCATCCGCAGTGCCTGGCCCTTCTCAGCAGCATCCTGGCTCCTGACTCCTGCTTCCCTGGTTTACATTCCCCTGCTTGCTTCCCACGCCGATGCTGCTCTCCTCCTCCCCGGCTCCATCTGTGTACCTCATCTCCATACACAATGTATTTATCACATGATGAAGCCTTTCATCTACCACATAAGGCTGTGTCCACAATGAATGGTGAAAAGACCGAGGGAAGGAATTAAGGGAGAATTTAGAGGAAGGTAAGAGAGAAAGATGGAGACAGAGGAGTAGGTATAGGAAGGGGAGAGAGAGGGGCCATAAATTCCCTTCTAATTCCAAATAATTCCGATTACACGGATGAGTAGTTTTCAATCAGAAAGATAATCTCAAAGATAGATGGCAGGATAATTGCTCGTCGGCGCGACGTAAATATTGTGTCGTTTCTATTAATCTCAGCGAATCGGGTGTCAGAGTTGTCACTCATTCATCAAAACAAATTAAAAAAAACATATTAAAAAGAGAGAGATGCCAGGAGGAGGGGGAGATGTGTATCCAACCAACAGTGAGAGGGCCTAGCACTCAGTAATGAAAGTCGCTTACATGCTATTTGTATTTTTTATTTTAGAAAAGCCCGAGACAACCAAGGCTGTAGGTCTTTATTAACCTTCCTGTTGGAATAGAAACAGCTACTGCTACATGCAAAAGAAAGTAATAAGCCATTGTTGCAGGCGGGAGGTTGCTACAAGTGGGAAAGGGATGGGGTAAAAAGCAGATACTAGCACTTCCAATAAAGGAATCGTGTGTACAGGTGCCTCCCTCTCAGGATACAAGTCTTCTCGAGACCTCTGGAAATATTCCAATAACCGGGTAGGATACAGTGAAATAAAGGGTGCTCTTATACAGCTTCATGGGAAACAGCTCTATCAATCCTCTTTCACATGAGGAATTTCCTGTGGCTCAGCACCTGTTGGGGATCGCAGCTAATTCTGCCGGGTTCGGGGCAATCCCAGACCTGGCACGACTCAAGCCCTCAGTTTGCCCACGGCAAAGGAATGTGCAACATCCACATTCCCTTTTTTTCCTGTGGGACTCAACAAGGTGTAAGTCAGGCCAGGTCCGTGTGTCTGTGCAATTTTCGGCCTGTCCCCAGTCAGGGCATTGCTCCTACCCCCCCCCCCCCCGAGTGTCACTTCTGTTACCCACCCTCACAACCTTTTTTAAAAAAAAAACTATACTTGATCTTAGCTAAAAGGCTGAGAAGCCAAGTCTGATCACGTTACAATGCAATCCCAAAGTAAGAAAATAGCAAATGTCCCCCCACACACACACACACACACACACAGGTTTGGCTTTCTTGATTTGAGTGAGATAGGGGATGGTCGGGGGGGCATGATAAAAGAGCCCATTTTTATTTCCTGTGTGTGTCTTGTGATGGTTTTGTGTTACAACACAATCTGGTAATTGTGTTCTTTAAATAATTATTTTGGACTTGGAGGGGGGCACTCCAATGGCTCTGGTGGTGTTTGGGGACTACTTGCCATGTCACAACGATTGACACATAATAAAAATGGCAGGAAGTTTCCATTTCCGGTCCATCAGCAGTCTTGTGCAGCTGCACAGATCCAGGGCAAGACGGGGGGTGAAGCAGGCCAATGGCTCCCATGTGGCAGTGGGAAGAATTGTGGCGACCAGCCCCAGATAAAAAACCAGGCCAGAATAAGGGGCTGGCTGCTGCGTGTGACGGTATGCTGGGCTAGATGGACCATTGGTCTGATCCAGCAGGGCTCTTCTTCTTATGTTCTAGGACAGCGGTTCTCAACTGCTCTGATGCCACGACCCCAACTGCAGCGGCGGCGAGGTTGGCGTCGGCGTGCATATACACATGGGCAATGTGTGTGTATGTGCATGTGCACAAGAGCACAACAGGTGGGCAGCGTGGAGGTGGCTAGTGGATTCAAGGAGCCATACAGCTGGCAGTGGGTTTGACACCAGGTTTCCCATGTCCGCTGTTCCTTATGCTAATACAAGCAGGAGACCACTGCCCTCCTGGGCCCCAGTCCTCGAGGAGGCCCTATTTTTCCTCTCCCCCCGCCCCGTCCTTGTCTCCATCCTTTCCAAAAGGAAGGCACCTGCTACCCTGTACTGGATCCCAGAGAGGCGCTGCCGTGGCAGCTGCTGCAGGAGCCCTGGGCAGGAAGCTGTGCTCACTAGTAGGGCCGTCAAATAAAATGGATCCAGATGCCACTGCCGGCGGGCTCGGGGCCTGCAGCGTCAGACAGCTTGGGCCTGGCATGCAGCTTGTAGTTCTGGCTGTTGTTGGCGTCCCAGTACTTGGCGCTAGCCACACGGTAGCACAGGGTGAATTCGAGCAGGGTGGTGCCGGCGCCAACAGGCAGCGAAGCGTTCGGTGAGGCCGTTGTTGTGGGCGGACGGTGGTGGCAGCATGTGCCCATGTGCAGGCAGCTTTCACGCATGGATGCAGACACACAACAGTCAGGGCAGCGTGGAGGCGGCCATTGCAATGGCTCTGCAGCCGCCGGCCGCCTACCGCCGCCACTTGCCACTCACTACCGCTGCCTGCCGCTGCTGCTGCCGCTGGTCGCTGCCACTGTCGGATGCCGCCTGCCGCCGTCCCCAGCTGCTGCTGTGGCAACCAACCTGGGGACCCCACAGAAGGTGCCAGGTGACCCCAAATGGGGTCACAACCCCTAGGTTGAGAGCCACTGTTCTAGGAAAAGGATAAGAAGTGTAAATGAGATAGGACGTGGCTAGTCTCCACTGTGGCATGACATAAAGACGGAGGTCCTGTGGCTAGGTAGGAAGGGCCCATGCGAGGAAGCGCGCCTGCCTACCCTGGATGGCGTGCAGCTCTCTACGGCTCACTCCGCCAGGAACCTAGGCGTGATTCTGGACGCCTCCCTCACAATGGAGGCCCAGATCACAAAGGTAGCGCGGCTGGCATTCTACCATCTCCGCCAAGCCAAACTACTAGCGCCCTACCTGGCCCCGGAACACTTAGCCACAGTGATCCATGCAACGGTCACCTCTAGACTAGACTTTTGTAACTCGCTCTACGCAGGCCTGCCCTCAGCCCTGACCCGGAAACTACAACTGGTTCAAAATGCAGCAGCCAGGATCCTCACAGCAACACCGTGGAGGTCTCATATCCGGCCTATTCTCCACCAGCTGCAATGGTTACCAGTTGAATTCCGGATCAGACTAAAGGTTCTGGTTATTACCTTCAAGGCCATACGCGGTCAGGGCCCAGTGTACCTGAGGGACCACCTCCCCGCCTATGCCCCCAAAAGAGCTCTGCGCTCTACTACCACCAACCAGCTAAGGATCCCTGGCCCTAAAGAAGTCCGTCTGGTCTCGACCAGGGCCAGAGCATTCTCTGTTCTGGCCCCTACCTGGTGGAACGAGCTCCCAGAAGAGATCAGGGCCCTGACGGAGCTTAAACAGTTCCGCAGGGCCTGCAAAAAGGAGCTCCTCCACCAGGCATTTGGCTGAGACCAGACGTAATCAACAGCGACCAAGGGCCCCTGCTCCCCCCCCACCCCCCCTCAGAATTCAATAAATAAACCACCCCCCTCAGAATCCCAGCAATAAGCCCTGGACCTGTTTGTAGTACTATATTGTTATACCGTTATATTGTGCTGTTATTTTTGGTTACAATTATTAGTTATCAGTTATACATGTTACAGACTGTTTTATGTATTGTTCTCTGTTATGATGTAAACCGCCCTGAGCCTCCGGGGAGGGCGGTATATAAGTATGATAAATAAATAAATAAATAAATAAATAAATAAATAAATAAATAAATAAATAAATAAATAAATAAATAAATAAATAAATAAATAAATAAATAAATAAATAAATAAATAAATAAATAAATAAATAAAAGGGTGAGGAAATTCCAAGGCAGTTGCATTCCAAAGCCATTCAGGAACAAAAGATTCTAGGGACAGCAGAGAAGAACAGACCCAAAAGAAAATGGGGGAAATCCCATTGGTGGTTTCTATGGCCCAATTTAAATATGATCCTAACAAGCACCGGCGTGACATTACACGGACCTTCTGGGGGCTCAGATTAATGCCCTGACAGGAAAATGACATAATAAATCTGCACACTGTCACTTTTCATACCATTTCGGCTTCTACTCCCTCAGTGCTGTCGAACCCTCACCCTGAAATGAGGCTCTTTGCCACACTGACCACTGGCATTTGCTTGCTTACTGCACAAGCCCGAATTCCAGGAGAGATTAGGTGTGTGTGGGGGGGGGGGAGGGTGTTAATTATTGATCTATCTCACCTGTTTCAAGGCTATGTTCCCTGAAGGCTTTGCATTTCACTAAAAGTTCCACAGTAACTAAACTTGTTGTGCATTGCTCTACCCTCTCCACCTACACCCCTTCATTTTCTCACCAGACTACTACAGCTGGATGAAGCAGTACCAGATCCTTCTGTGCCAAGCCAGGTATTAACCTCACAGTGGATTATTGGCCTGGGGTTGGATCTGATTTCCATCACTGGGATGGAACTTCCTGGCCTTTCGATTCCTCGGGGTGAAGAGCCCAGCATTGTAAACTCCCACAAGAGGGTAACAGTGGCACAACAAACAGCATCCCACCAACACCACAATGTCCCTTCTGGCACAAACTGAAAGCGACATCACCACAGCCGTGAGGCCGTAGAGTCTCAGGTGAATGGTTGTTTTGCACTGATGCAGTGATATCGCTTCTGGGTTCATGTCAGAAGTGACATCACAGCATCTGGGGGACATCAGTTCTCCCCCGTTTGCTCCCATTTCTCCCCAGAGCAGCACTAGGAGCAGCAGAGCCCAGGAAGTGGGAGACCAGGCAAGCCAATCGACACTGCTGCAGTCACACATGCTTCCCAAAGCACTTCTCCTGGGACAGGGGACTGTCATGAACCCAGCTACAGACATCTCACCAGAAAAAGAGGCTGAAGAATCAGATGAGGAGATTCAGTGCCTTTATTGTTATAAGTTGCAAAGTCGTGTCCGACCCATCGCAACCCCATGGACAATGATCCTCCAGGCCTTCCTGTCCTCTACCATTCCCCGGAGTCCATTTAAGTTTGCACCAACTGCTTCAGTGACTCCATCCAGCCACCTCATTCTCTGTCGTCCCCTTCTTCTTTTGCCCTCGATCGCTCCCAGCATTAGGCTCTTCTCCAGGGAGGTGGCCAAAATATTTGAGTTTCATCTTCAGGATCTGGCCTTCTAAGGAGCAATCCGGGATCTCCTCTAGGACTGACCGGTTTGTTCGCCTTGCAGTCCAAGGGACTCGCAAGAGTCTTCTCTAGCACCAGAATTCAAAAGCCTCAATTCTTTGACGCTTGGCCTTCCTTATGGTCAGTACCTTATAGTGCCACAAATGAAAACTATTGAGATACCTCCAAAGGTCCCTTTTGATGTGCAGGAAGAGCCACCGGAGTCTGTGTCAGTCTTCTCACCCTAGAATACAGCCCCACCTTCTAACAAGGACTTGGATCCTGAATTCTAGACACTAGTGCCTACTGCTGCACAAATCGTCTCTTTCCAGGAATCCCTTCCTGTTTTGGGAGAACTCACCATCATAGCCAAGCACATCATCTTTAAGCACTAGTAGCCTGTTCTTGGATGGGCAGGTCATACAGATCATCTTCTGCCTTTGCTGGAACAATATCTATAATGCAACCCTGATGGCTCCAGTGTCAGTCACCTGGCACCTGGTGCTCAACCTCGAGGAGGGAAGGACCCTCAGGAACAGCATGAGGAGCAAGTTGGGGCTTTGCAGGGAATGGGGGGAAATATGGAAAATCTTCCCTCTTTTGGAAACCTGCTGCTGGATCGAACTTATCATATGCAGTATTACTTTGACAGAACAAGCCTACATCGTCAGGGAAAACATCTACAACAACAAGCAGACCTGTCCTTTGAGGGATCACATTCAAAGCAGCTTAGAATCATAGAATCATAGAGTTGGAAGAGACCTCATGGGTCATCTAGTCCAACCCCTCACACCATGCAGGACATCCACAACCCCATCACTCATCCACTGTAACCTGCCACCCCCTTGAGCCTTCACAGAATCAGCCTCTCTGTCAGATGGCTATCCAGCCTCTGTTTAAAAATTTCCAAAGATGGTGAGCCCACCACCTCCCGAGGAAGCCTGTTCCACTGGGAAACTGCTCTAACTGTCAGGAACTTCTTCTGGATGTTGAGACGGAATTTCTTTTGAATTTCATCCCATTCGTTCTGGTCTGTCCCTCTGGGGCAAGAGAGAACAATTCTGCTCCATCCTCCATATGACACCCTTTTAAATACTTGAAGATGGTTATCAGATCCCCTCTCAGGCGTCTCCTCTCTAGGCTAAACAGAACAAGCTCCCCCAACCTTTCTTCATACGTCTTGGTCTCCAAAGCCCTCACCATCTTTGTTGCCCTCCTCTGGACACCCTCCAGTTTACTACATCCCTCTTCAACTGGGGTGCCCAAAACTGAACACAGTACTCCACGTGAGGCCAAACCAGAGCAGAGTAAAGCAGTACCATCACCTCCCTGTTCTGGACACGATACTCCATTTGATACAGCCCCAAATCCCATTTGCCTTTTTAGCTACTGAGTCACACTGTTGACTCATGTTCAATGTGTGGTCCACTAAGACTCCTAGATCCTTTTCACACTTGCTACTGCCAAGTCAAGTCTCCCTCATCTTATATTGGCGTATTTGGTTTTTCCTACCTAAATGCAGAACTTTACATTTGTCCCTATTGAACTTCATTTTATTCAGTTTAGCCCACTTCTCGAGCCTTGTCCATTACGCAGTCCAAAAGAATGTTACTTCACAAATAAGATGACTGAGATAGAAGCCATAAAAAGAATGACTTATAAATTCCTAACTAGTAGCACATGCATGAATAAAAGCCATTCTCTGGGCATGAGGTTTCAGTGCCTTCATTTTTGCCCTCAACTATCATTGCCAAACTTTGATCTTATGGACCTTTGGCAGGTAGAACTAGTTCAGGACGTGCCTAATTTCCACAACTCATTGCTGGTTGAATGAGTCCTCTAGGAAGCGCAACTGGTGATCCTTCCATGTGCCATTCTCTGTCAGAACAGGTCATGTGAATACACAGACTATGTGTGACTGGCCAATTATTTGTTTGCATAAGCCTGACTACCAAGGAATGTTAATGATGTGGTGGATTTGATCATCTCATCAGTTTCTTTTCTACACATTGAGGTTGGCTGTAAAGGTTTTCTTACCTGAGACCAGACTGTACTGGAGCTCTCGTGATCTTTGGCAACAGCAACAGAAAGATATGTCGCCCAGAGGATAAGACGGGCACAGAGCTGAGCACTGGAGGCTCTCCTTTGACAGGTCCATTGCTTCAGTCGCTCCAACAACCCACTCTGTGAAGTGAAGGCTTAGCAATTCCACTTGTACCGTTTGACCTACCTGCCTGTTTCATCAGGAACAATCACTCACTCCTTTAAATAATACATTACGTCACATTGTCCAATGGACAGCTATGCATCTAATAAAGCACAAACAATGATGTAAACTGCCCCAGATCATCCCTTCCTCTCTCTCTCTTAAGAAATATGCAGTAAATAAGCACCTGACTCATTCTTCTGTCAGGGAGACTCTGCAGCATGCTAACATGCTCATGCTATAACCTGAAGTCACTTCCGAGAGTTAGGCAAAGACAGTGAGCATTTGCACACAGCATGCAAGGTTTTACACAAAGTAGCATGCATTTTTTGCAAGCAGAATTTGTCTTGCTAATTCGTGGGCTTTGCTGCATGTATCCCAGCTGTAGCAGTTAGCATGCCAGAATAATGTCTGGGGGACCCGAGTTCAGCTCTCTTTCTACCATAAAGCTTTCCAATCCATGCTGCGAATGCTGGCAGGGGCTCCTTGGAATTGTAGTCCATGGACATCTGGAGGGCTGCAGTTTGACTACCCCTGAGTCAGCCTATCGCAGGAGTCCCTGGAACCTGAGAAGAGCTCCTAAAAGGGTCGTGGCCAAAAAAGGGCTGAGAATGGTGGTACTAGACTACCAAGAAATGTATTTTAAAGAAAGACTTTGTCTATTAAATTCTTGGTGGGTGTTCAATCTGCCCGTTTTTCAGACGAGAAGCGGATGCATCATGTCAGCAAAAGCTGACACAATGCCTGTCACCTAAACATCAGTTGCAGCTTCTAAAGTGAATGGGGATGAATGGAGTAGGAAATACAAGACATTATTTCAAAGCATTTCTCAACCATAAGAGAAGTTCCAATGGTCTGACGCAAACAGTAAGGTCTAGGCTACAAGTGAACATTTTGCATTGCAAAAAGATCTGAGCCACTGCCCAGTGATTTTCCTTCCTCGATAATAAGGGAAATTGTAGTATTTCAGTGCTGGGGGGTTGTTTCTTGGGGTCATTTGTGTTTACTGCTTGCTGGGGGGGGGTTATTGGGGAGGGAGTTTTACAAATTCAGTAGCAAACCCCATGGGCCAGTCAATGACTCCCTGCTGTTCATTCATCCTCTCAATAAACTGGACCTCATAGTGAAAGCCAAAGTTTTCCACCTGGATCTAATGTTATTTTCAATGCAAGCCCTCTAGAAGGAAATAAACCCATCCCAGGTGTACCAGCTGCACCTGTCAATCCGGCACACAACGCAATATCCGCTGGAGACTTTTCAGCTGTCATTGTGACTCTGCCTTATCTCGCCCCATCCCCCAGTATGCCCAACACCCGGTGAAATGTCATTTCTCTCTCTTTCTCTTTCTTACCAGATGGAAGTGAACTTGTGAGCCTGCCATGGGGGCTGACAGACATACGCTGAAGGGCTGTCAAGGACCCTCTGAAAAATCACTAGGCAGCCCTGTGTCAGATTTCGGGGTGTAACACTGCAGCTTTCTGTCTGCTCAGCAGCCAGCTCTAAATGGAGCCTTTGATGGGAAGCCAGAGAGCTGTCGTCAAGGGGTTGGCCTCCAAGGCTAGACTCTGTAGGTATAAACACCTGGAAAGCATGAGCCAAGCAACAGAGAATAGCAGCAGTATTGTAAAGCTGAATCTTCAGCCTGAGGCCAAGTCAGCTTTCCCCAAGTCAGCTTTCCCCATCTACCCCAGAATGAAAGGGGGAAAGCTACGGAGACAACACATAGACAATCCCTGAAGAAGGCAGTTAGAACACTGAGGTAATCAGTCAATGGCAAACCAGTGTTCACAAAAGGAGGGTAAATATGCATAGCTATGGTATCCTAGGTCTGAAGCTAGTCAGATTACTGAGCCCAGTCTCTGTCTTAAATCAAGTCTCTCCCCACATTTAGCCACATTCAGATGACAGGTTAAAAATAGAACAGAATAAAATGTATATATCCCAGGGCCTCTTTTTTAATTGTTCAATTGTGGCATGCCATTGAATATTCTACATGGATGGCAGCTGCCTGATCTGCATTCTGTAATGGCTTTTATGTGTGCTTGTTTTACTTACTTACTTACTTATTTGTTTCACTTCTAGTTCACCTTCTTCCCTGAGACTCAGAGCAGATTACAAAACTGAGAAGAAATTATTATTAATAATATTTGGATTTATTTCCTGCCACTCCCAGGAAGCCAACCCGTGGCGGGTTACAAACAGTTACTATACATAAATTCCCAATTTAAAAAACCATTAAAATGCATAAAAATACAACCCTACATACAATTCAAACAATATTATAGATACAACAAGCAATGCAATGAAATTATGTTTCTAAGATCTAGCATTTCAGTAGTTCTTCAGTTCTCTGAAGTACTACATAAGTGCTAAATGTTTTGATAAAGTACTATATGTATGCATTACATTATGACAATGGTCCCAAGGTCTGGTTGAAGTCACAAGGTAACTGCAACCATCTAGTTGGTGCTAAAGCAGACTGGGCTTGGAAAGTGTATTGATGGGAGACAACATAGGAACCCCCTTTAGGGTTGCCAACTCCAGGTGGGGAAATTCCTGGGGATTTGGGGGTGGAGTTTCCCATCACTACTGTATGAGTCGCTTCCGGTTTCAAAGAAGATATTTTGTGTATGCAAAACATGTCCGCTTCCACCACTAAACAAACAAACAATTGTTCTTTCTTTGCCACTCACCTAAAACATTTCAGCTCTTATTCCAATTACTTCTCCTGGGCATGGTCTTGTGGGCTGCAATTGGATGAGCTTCTCAGCCTGTGAATGTTGGACCTGCTTTGTTCACCAAGCAGCTAATGGATAGTTTCAAAGGATGATGTAAAAGACCACCTAGCTGGTTCATTGAAGAGATAACTCTCTTCTCTATCTGTTATTCATTCCGAGTGACTCATTTGACCACCAGTACCCTGACATAGATCCAGTATTAGAAGAGGACACATACAAGCACCAATAATAATTCAAACATTCCAGTTCTGTTGACCAATTAGTCTGCTTCCCTGGATTTTCCCTTGAAAAGCCATGGTTTCAGAATCCTGATGGCTAGAGCTGCTACCATGGGCCACTAAACCGGGTCTTGCAACTGTGTACCACAACACTTGGCAAGCAGCATGCAGATTGAGGATATGCAGAAAAACCCATGACTTCTATTTTGTTCAGTTGATTGTTCAATTGTTTCTTTCCACATGTTTTTAGAGCTGAAAAATCATGGAGGTTTAGCAAATTGTGCAAACATCTGCATCCATATTATTTTCCACATGTAAATAGATATCCATATATTGGACACCACCACAGCTGTATACATCTACACTGGCTCTAAGAAGCACATCCTTGTAGCTGCATTAAAAATGTGAACAAATGCCACATGAAGGCCAGAAGTGCCCAGATAAGGCTTTTATTCACAGAGAGGAGGGTGTCAATATGCAGCAGAGATTTCTATGGCTTCTCCTAAAACCAGGATTCTTGCTACCTGATTTTACCAACATTTTATCTTATGATCTAAACCAAAATTATGACGAATTTAAACATGGAAATGGTACCAAATGGTGTATGCGTGAATACTTCATGGCTATTTGAGCACAAAGCATTTCTCTCACTACTTGTCTTGTGAACACAGTGCTTACTCGTTCATTCTTTCCAAAGATCTTATTTTTATTATTTCTTTTATTTCTTCCCAGTGCCAACTCAAATCAGCTCACATCACTCTCCTTGCCTCCATTTTGTTTACTCGCTCTCAGAGCACTTTTTCCATAGCCTGAACACCAGTTTTCTATTATTTGCATCTCGCAGTCTCAATCCGTCTATAATTCTTTCCCTCGGTTCTTTGCTGTATTAAATGTGTGGGCTTTCACAATGATTTTTCTCAACGTGAGTGGTTGTTGACCAGGATGAGTGCAGTTTCATGTCTCTCTCATTTTTAATCTCTTCAAGGCCCTCTGCATTACTGCTGTTTCTTCACTTGTGTTTGGAACACTCCCAATTAAGTATCGTCTGCAGATTTAATTAATGAACTGTTTACCTCCTCTTCTGGCGCACTAATGAAGAGGATTAATCACACCAGACCTAACACGGATGTTTCCCACTCCACTGGACCACCCGCCCTCCCTCTCAGCAAGTTCTTATTACAATCTTATAGCAGAGCAGAGAGCAGGAGAAAAAATACCCAAAGGTTTCTTCTCTTCTCATCCATATGCTTTTTTGTGGCCTTCCTATGACAAGTTCTCTGTCTTCATGACTGGGATTCACCTTAAACTTTTTTTTTAATGGGCGAATTAGGAAATGATATCAAATACATCACAGAAATGCATTTATACAAGGCAATTTCCAGCTAATTAACACTTTACAAAGTAATTGATACAAGTTGATTTGCTTGTTATCAAACTCGGATAATGGATAATCCACTTCTTCTTTTGTGTTCTTAGTTCCATTCCACACAATCCTTTTCAGAAATGCAAAAATAGAATTCAGCTACCTTGCCAAAATATACATCCATTTCAAGGAAGGGAAAGCTGCACATGGTTCTGTTCCAGATTTACACACACACACAGGGCACACTAAAACTGGAGATGTGTTGTTGAGAATATTCGAGTTTCAAACTATGCATATTTATATAAAGTTTCAGAATATTTAGCTGATAATTCATGAACCAGCATACCAAAAATATGGACATGCTCATATCATTTTAATAAGCAATATTTGAAATACTTGAACAGCCTGAAGGGCTGCATAAATGCTATGAATTACCAAGCATGCAAATTGATTAGATCTATTTCAATCGGTGTGAATGCAAGTTTTCACAATTCACAGATACCTGTCAGTTTGGGGATGGAACATATTTTTGAGGAGGAACTTCCAGAAAAGTGGTCTTCAAGCCCTTCCAGATGCAAGACCCACATGGGATACCATGGGACCCACTGACCTGCAAGTACATGCAGGAAGTTGGTTGACATCACAGGAAGATGACAAGAAGATGAGAAGCTAGAATAGAGGCCCCTAAAATAGCGTCCATGGATGCCACCACATCCACCAACACTGGCTGGTGCCAGTCAAAAGTTTTTAGAAAGTGGGTAGGGCCCTCAGTGGGGCATTTGCCTAGCAAGCCTTCTGACTGGCCATTGGAAATTTGAGTGACTCTACAGATTTTTTAAATGTTGCTTTGGCAAAAGCTGCCACCACAGCACAAGGCTTCTCCCTATATGATTCTACGCAAGCTACAGTGTAGAGAGCCAGTTTGATATAGTGATTAAGAGTGGCGGCTTTTCGTCTGGTGAGCTGGGTTTGATTCTGCACTTCTCCACATGCAGCCAGCTGGGTGACCCTGAGTTAGTCACAGTTCCCTCTCAGAATTCTCTCTCAGTTTCCTCTGAGCTCTCTCAGCCTCACCTACCTCAATGTCTGTTGTGGGAGAGGAAGGGAAGGTGATTGTAAACTACTTTGACACTCCTTCTTGTGGTGAAAAACCAACTCTTCTTGTTCTATGGTTGCCATTTTTTGTGTCTGGCTCCACCCCTTGGTGTGGTGATTAAAAGTGTTGGCAAGGCAGTTTTGATTCCCCACTCCTCCACATGCAGCCAGCTGGGTGACCTTGGGCTAATCATAGTCCTGATAAGAGCTGTCACAATTCCAAAGGCGCCCTCACACTGAAGAAGGCTAGGGATCCCTGACCTTCTGTGATCTCATCTCATCTTTCCATTGCTCCTGTCATCATGCATACATGCAAGACAAACAGGTGGCTCCCATGTTCTGTACTATTAGAGGGTACTCCCAAAAGAGATAGGTAGAGGATGGCAACTTGATAGGTGTTCATAAACCCAGCCGGTGGGTCTCCACAACCTTCCAGAAGCTCCCGATTGGTGTTGTAGAGTATTGCAGTGGTGGAGTGGAATTGCTATGGTACCAGGACAATATATGCAAGCTTGGTTTTTCTCTGCCCAACATATATTTTACTAATACTCAAAAATTTAAAAACTCCGCCCCCCCCCCAATGTTCTTTTCTCATATGGAACTAATTCACAAGGAAGCTAAATCTGCCCCCATAATCTTCTTCTCGATGAACAGAAACCAATAAAATATGTGAAGACTACAGAAGTAATATATTACAGAGATATACCCTTAAAATCTTGTTGGTCTCTAAGGAGCTACAGGACCTCGCATCTAAGCGTTCTACAGAGGCATGACACTTTTGAATACCAATTTTAATACATACACTTTTGTTCCATCTACTTAGTGCTTCTACTCTGAATAACACCCAAGTTATGATTCAGGGGCATAGGCAAGACATAACTGCCCTTTCCCCATTTGTAGACGAAAACCGAAAAAAGACGCAAGAATGTAACTTCCAGGCACGACAGGGCAGCAGGACTTGCTGGAGGCCATGGCACTTGGGGTGCTGACAAGTGAACTGACAAAACAAAGCAACATCCGACACCCACATGAAACCTGCCTCGCTTGCCCTCGGGCCAGCCGCAGAACAAAAGTCTGTCTCCCATTGGCCTCCCCCTTCCCTCTCTTTCTCTGTCTCATCCTTATCAGGGTTGACGATAGAATTATCTCTCCAGGCTTCTTACAAGGAGGAAGTGCCTGCAGAGAGCTCTCAACATCCAGAGGAACTCAGCAGCTTTGGTTACAATTGTTCCGCTTAAGCACCCTGTTGGTCATTAATCACACTGTTGACAGATACAGCTCCAAAGGAATGGGGCTGACGTTTCAAGATTGTCTGTCCAAGGGACAGTAGGACCAGCACATGATGCAAAAAAAAAAGAGGAGGAAGATCCAGATGTTCAAGTCCAAGTTAATCTCAAGTTTGTGGGAAGAATAAATAAAGCCACTTGAGAAGCAGAAAACTGCAGGGAATGGAGTAAACTACAACCTTGCAAAAGAAGGAAATGGAGATGATGCTAAAGGACAGATTCCTAGGACTGAGATCAAGACAACCAAAGCTGTAAGAGCCCAGGGTGCAATCAATCACATTAGGCTACAGGAATCAATATCGAAGTATCCAGGTTCCTGTTCGGGTATAGAAAAGCAGTATTAGGTTGACTCTATTGTGTACCACCATTCAGCTGATATTGAGTTATGGGATAGGAAGGAAGGAAGGAAGGAAGGAAGGAAGGAAGGAAGGAAGGAAGGAAGGAAGGAAGGAAGGAAGGAAGGAAGGAAGGAAGGAAGGAAGGAAGGAAGGAAGGACATTTTAAATACTGAATGACGATCATACAACAAAGGGGATGGATCACTTCCATACATGCACACACAAAGAAGAAAGATGCTCAATTAAGTCAGAACCACTAATGAAATTATGATGGGGGGGGGAGATAGAGAATTAATCAAATGTAATTATAACTGAACCCAGTATTACTTTATGTTTGCATTTCCCTCCAACTCAGTATAAGCTGGATGCCATCATACAAAAGTCGTCACCCCAGTATTTCCTCTCAGCTGATGTTGGAAGCTCCATGCTTCAATGGTAGCCTGCAGATTGATTGCTTTTATCAACGAGTTAGGCAAAGATGCAAAAAGATTTGTGCAAGTTGAGGAATGCAGGTTTTCTGGGTGCAGTATCTGAATTGCCTTCAGACAAGACACAACAAGATTATGAAATAGGGATCTTAGGGGGAGGGGAGAAGATAAAAACTAGAAGAGAGAAACTTTGAAGCATACAAACTTTGTAATGCAAAAAGGCAGAGTGTAGCTGGAAGTGAGCTATGAAAACATGACAATAACTCAGGAGCTGCCGAATGATTTGCAGCTCCTACCTGTCTCTGCAGCTGCAGCCCCTGTTCCTTTTCCTGCAGTACCACCTGCAGGGAAGGGCTGCAAATGGACAAGAGGTCTCTTCTTTCCACAAGTGTCTGGCCCCAGGCAGTCTATGCATAGAGGCAGCACCTTGCTTCGTGCAACAGCAGTAAGCGCTGAAGCCGTATCCAAACTGTCTGCTTCTACTTTCTGGTTGCAATTTCATTTCACTCTCTTTCCAGCGCTCCATGACCCAGGGGTCAAAGGTGTCTCCCTGATCCACTGAGTCACCCAGTCCCCCAGATCGCAATGTTAACAAATCACCATTTATCTTTGTTACTGTAGCAAGTGTCCAAGGGAAAAGAGGCCCCAAAGATCACATCTGTTGGGATAACCTATTGATTTGTGTCTCATTCCACCCAATCTCTATTTTATTCTTGTTCAAGCAGGGGTCAAGATGGGTTAAAAATAACTCTCTCCAGCTGAGGTGTGGTGGGGGTATAGCCATTTTAAAACCGGCCTTTTTCCCAGGACAGAAGATTCAGAATAGTGCCAAGGACGGGGCTTGTATAAGTTAACAACATGAATACATCACCTGTTAAGAAGTATTGTAATAAAAGATGATATGCATCTAAGGTGCTTATTAGAATTGTTTCCCTATTTCATAATGTTTTGAGATTGCAGCATAATTGGGGAGGATCTGAAAATCAGTGGAATATCCTCTGCAGAAGGTCCCAGGCTCTGTCCCCACCACCCCCAGTTACAAGGATCAGGCGACAGGTGATGGATGCAAAAGAGCCTTGAGAACCACTGCTCACCTGAGTAGAGCGTAGGCAATACTGAACTAGGTAGAGTGATGGCCTGATTCAGTATATGCGAATATAGACAAGTGGGGCAGTTTGCAGTGAATACAATAAGAGAAATAAATCTATCTCAAGGCTACTATTGATGCTGCTATTGGATCCTACACGATATTAAATAAACAAGAATGAAGAACCCTGTACTTTATTTTATTCTTTAATAATTTTAGTAGCATCAGTAGTAGCCTTGGGACAGGTTTATTCTTTCTCTTACTGATTCAGTATACCGCAGCTTCAGGTGTGTTCATGTTTTTAAGCAGAAACGGACCGTGTGGGTGTTCATGCAAGTCTCAAGAAAAGTATCAGTGTCCATTTAAAGCTATCTGAATAACATTCCCATTTTCTGAATTTTGCGCATTTGAATTAAGGAAGTTGTCACATGCTCCTTTACAACCAGAAATCAGTTGTTTCTCCTCCCAAAAGGAGGTCTAGCAAAACTATTCGGCCGCAGAATATTTCAAGAGGATATCCAGAAAGTCCCCCTGATTATGAGTCCGTGCACTGGAGCTGTTATTCATTTCAGTACAGCATGTACAAAAGAATTTCCTCATGAATTGTGCCCAAGATCTTTATAGCTGAGAAATATTAATTATTAAGAAGTGTACTCAAAGCTATAGTTTTTCTCGCAGGTTTGGATTCTTCCCAAATAGAAAGGGAGGCACACGAATACTAAATAGTGCTCTCACAAACTGCATTGTATTTATTTTCAAATTTTTAAATAGGACTCAATTATAACAAAAATAAAGGGCGAATAAAGCAGAAAGCCTGTTAAATAAAGGAGAAAGGCCAACAACAGAACACTCAAATATTCATGTAGTTTGCGTTACATACCACGTCAGCTCTGAAAATATTATTGATCAAGATATTATCAAGATATTGATAATTTTTCTTTAATTGGAAAAAAACACTACATTCTACTTCTAATATTATCACAATAAATGTAACATAGAATAGTACTGGAAGAGTCATAAAGCACATTGAATAAAATCATGAAATTTCTGAAGACTAAGTTTACTAAATATGGTCCAAAAATTTCAATAGCAAAGTGGAGTTTTCCTTCTCAAAGGGACAAAGAAAAAGACTGTAGAGGCCAAGTATAAAAACAATTGTCTCAACCCACTAGGGGCATACATGTGCAGAAAGTCTGCATGTGTGCTATATAATCAGCTTACACAGAAAGTATATTTAAAGCCCAACATATAATTGGAACCCTTGAGCAGACTTAATGGGGCAGTTTGCATTTAGCATGTGATGGTTCATATTTTAGTGTTATTTTCCTTGGCATTTGAAGTATGTTTTTTTAAAAGCACAGTATGCTTCCTGAGGGAGATGACTCCTAGTATCTGCCCAGCTTGGTCCTTCTAGTAATCAAGACAAATTAAACATAAGAACATACAAAGAACACTGCTGGATTAGATAAGTGGTTCATTTTTTAGAAGTACAGGTCAACTATCACTTGCAGTGATAAGAGAAACACTAAGCAATTATGCTCTCAAGCACCTAAAGAAACTTTGATGGGAGTCAGCGACACGGAACTTTTGTTCTTGTGGTGGACTGAGAAAGTGTTGCCACCTCTGTAGCTGGTAATGGCTGCAGCATGTTGTGTAAACAGCTGATTCATGTCAATGTTACTTTACGTAGTCCTATGTAGGAAACTTTGGCCACCTCATGAGAAGGAAGGACTCCCTGGAGAAGAGCCTAATGCTGGGAGCGATCGAGGGCAAAAGAAGAAGGGGATGGCAGAGAATGAGGTGGCTGGATGGAGTCACTGAAGCAGTGGGTGCGAACTTAAATGGACTCCGGGGAATGGTAGAGGACAGGAAGGCCTGGAGGATCATTGTCCATGGGGTCGCGATGGGTCGGTCACGACTTTGCACCTAACAACAACAACAACAAATGTAGGAAACAGAACACAGGAGGCAAACGCCCAGATGATCGTGTGAACAGGGATTCTTCTCCCACTTAGGGACAAAATAAATTCAAGAAGCGAAATTATATTCAGGAAATCAATTTAAGTGTTTATCATATCACTGCATGCAGTTTGAAGAAGCAGATACAGAAAGAGCTAACAGCACACTTTCCCAGACTGGCTTACATATGGTTCCCAGCACAAGTCATTTGCTGGGTCGGACTCTTTTACTGGTGCAGCACTGTGGCCAGACAGCACCTCCCAAATCCATTCTTTTATCTCCAAATCAGATAGATGGTATCAGTACCCCTAAAAGAGCCAGTCAAACACCCACTGAGGAGCAAGGAAACTTTTTGATCATTCCTAAAACCTCTGGACCTGACCTCAGAGAACTGACTAACAAAAGAATTAGGGCAGCTCAGAAACAAGCTTCTGGCTCTGGGAAACCAGGCACTGCAAGAGTTAAAAAGTAACAACCCTGGATGCTTATTTACAGGTTAGAGAGAAAACCCTGAGAACAGGAAGGAAGAAGCGCAGAGAGAATGCAGGACGCAAAGGAAGCCAATCCCAGCACAGCTTTCCCTCTGCACTCTCCCCCCCCCCCCCCCGCCCACCTCCCCTCCAGTGCTTCTGCGGGCGATTACTCTGAAGCACCCAGCCATACCAAAATCAATAAACAATTTCAACGCAGCCCAGGGAACTTTGCCACACTTAATAAAAGTCTCCAGTCACAGTTATGGCTTCATTTCACCTTAACGTCTTCTTTAACTGTCCCTTCTTTTCAAGATCAATTAGAGACATGTGCAAAGAGAATCAAACAAAAACAAAGCACAAGGTCAAATCAGCTGCCGAGATGTTCTGCCTTCAACAACATTGCACATCGGAGGGAAACGCTGGAATCCGGCTCCAAGGAAAGGTTGCCAGCTCTGGCTGGGGAATTCCTGGAGATCAGTAGGGGCGATGCCTAGGGAGGTCAAAGTCTGGGGAGAGGGGAGCTCAGTGGGGATGTGAAGCCATTGAGTCCACCCTAGTGAACCCCAGGTCCCACCTAGAGGCCAGCAACCCTGTACCAAAGCCCAGCTCACTCTTGGCACACAATGTGTATTGGGGGAGGGCATCTGGAGCAGAAGTACAGTGACTCGACGCAAGCAAGGATGTGCTCCAGTGCTTTTAAGGTTGTACTGAAAAGAAAATGCAGGAAAGTGCAGCCTTTGTCTCCTCTGCAGCACTTAGGCAGGGCCAGATGCACCGACCTGAATTCTACTCATTCTCCTGAGTTTGAAATTCAGTGCTAAGCATCAGTCAGAAAACTGAAGAGGCAGAGTCCAGCTAATCTGACTATAGACACCATCACACCTCAACTAGAAGAAAAGAAGAAGAGTTGGTTTACACCATCCTTTTCACTACCTGAAGGAGTCTCAAGCGGTTTACAATCTTCCTCTTCCCACAACAGACACCCTGTGATGTTGAGAGAGTTCTGACAGAACTGCTCTGTGAGAACAGCTCTAACAGGTCTGTGTCACCCAGCTGGCTGCATGTGGAGGAGCAGGGAATCAAATCTCGCTGGCCAGAGAAGAGGCTGCTGCTCTTAGCCATTACACCAAGCTGTGGCTATAGCTCCACAAATCCAGACTAAATTTGTGTCCGGGAGCAAATCAAATTTGTGATCGCTTCTTAAATCTATACCAGTTCCCTTTGAGGATGATTTGGCCAATTTCAGAGGTCAGTGTGAATCCAAATGTCTTCTCAGTAACTTTTTTTTCCCCATCTTGGTTCTGTGTGTCTTTCAAAGGAAGCAGGCACATCTGTTGCATTGTCCAGAACAGGGATTACCAACCAGGGGTCTGTGGACCCCTGGGGGTCCAGAGGAGTTCTGATGGGGGTCCACAGGTGCTCTGAAGTGGTGTGGCGTGGGGGTGTCCAGGCTGGCTTCTCAGCTCCCACTCTTCTTTTTGGCCTACATGAGGCAGAGCTGCCATACTTGTAATTAAAGACGGCGGTGGGTGGAAGCAAAAGGAGGGCTAAGGGTGCAGCTAGAGATGTCACTGCCAGGGGCACGGCAGAGGGGAGCGTACTCCTCAAAGTCAAGAGGCTGAAAAAGGTTTCAGGGGCTCCACCACAGTCAAAAGGTTGAAAAAGGCTAATCCAGAAGCTAAACATTCAAACCAGTAATGGGGGAGTGCAAAGGAGTCCAAAATCTGGTGGTTCAGATCTAGTCAGACCAAATAGGGCAGGATACAATATCTTAAACTTCTCAAAGGCTGTTAAAAAGCACAGCTAAAACTGAGTCTGCAGAGCAACTGACGGATAATGTCTGCCCATCACCATCTTACACACCCTCTCCAAATTGGTATGAGTATATACATATATAAGGGTGGGGGATAGGTCTACAGTTTTTTTTTAATCGCCTTATGTTACAGTATATAAATCAAGGTTTTGGGTGGTTTGAAACAGGATCTGAAAGGTTTTTAACACACTGACTTCTGCCATAAAAAGCATATTTCCTAAAGTAGGATATTTTCTATCCCAAGATAGATTGGAGATTTGCTTGGGGCAGTGAATAAACCCCAACCATTATGTGTGTGTTTGCATGTGGCTGTTGTAAATATATTACAAACTGACCTAGATACAGATGCTACTTGGCATTTTGGTAGCATCCTCTAAGTATTTTGCATACAGTATCTCACGGATTTGTTCAGCACCCTTACAGTGGTTTGGTAACAGGGGAGCTTTTACCAGGACAGGATCCAGTCACTGGCATCTCCATTGATAGGGTCTCAGTTAATGGGTGCTGGGAAAGGTGCTGTGAGAGATCTTTCTCTGCCTGACATTCTGGATAGTCACCGCTGGTCGAATAATAATTATAGTAATAGTAACACAATACTAAGCTAGATGGACCACTGGTCTAACTTGGCATAAGGTAATCCTGCAAGATAACTTAGTGTTACCGTTATAGTGAAAATGAAAGAATCTGGCTTACCAAATCCCACCTGCTTAATGCCTGGCTGTTTTTAGTTGATCCCGGTTTACTTCTGTTAGTGCTCTAGGGGTAGTCAAACTGCGGCCCTCCAGATGTCCATGGACTACAATTTCCAGGAGTAATTGTAGTCCATGGACATGGGAATTGTAGTCCATGGACATCTGGAGGGCCACAGTTTGACTACCCCTAAGAGATTACCCATTTCTAAGGGCCAGCCTGGCTCACTTATCTGACTCAAAAGGCTCCAAGAAGTGATCAGAATCCCCCCCCCCCCCACTTTCTACTTCCTTCACAGATACTAGATAGGGAACATGAGCAAATGTGGAGGGCAGAGCAATTCCCTGTTAGTTTTAGGCAGGGTGGCCCAATCTGAATTGGGAACTTCTTGGACTGGGTTCAGGGAGAAGCCTCCGAGAGTATGTGATCCCACAGAGTTCACCCTCCAAACCAGCCATGTCTTTCTCTGTAGCCATTTCCTCTTCATCTGTGTAGTCAGTTATAATTCTGAAAGATCTCCAGATTCCACCTGAAAGCGAGCAACCTTAACTCTAGGGATTCTGTTCCATTGAAGTCTTCAATATTCAGTGGGATATTCATACCAAACTTGAAAAGGAATCCATGTGGGAAGCCATTCATTCATCCTTGAAACTCTGGTCCTTACCCCTTGGTTCACAATTTGGTTTCTGTATATATACATAGCACCTTTCTGTGGTTCCGGAAACAGCATGGTAAATCTTCAGGCAAGTTCACACCTTGGCCGTTCTCAGTCCACACATGCATAAGGTATTTCGTAATAGGTTATGCAAACCTACACTGGCAAAGTTCTCATACTTTGATGTTCCTCTGGGAACACTGCAAATACCAATATATTCAAGAAGAAATCAGAAATGATTAGGGTGTTGAAAGACTGTCTGATTTAGTACAAGTCTTCATTAAGAGCAATAATTTCTAAATCTGCAGTATTTTAAATAATGCTGAAGGTGGATAAGAATCAGGTTTTGGCTTTACTCTTGAAATAGGAAGTATTTTAGGGATTAAGGCTGTAGGAAATTGCCTCCTCTGATATTCACTCTTGTTAGGGAGCTTGCTTAAAACAGAAGTAAAAACATGATGGAACCCAGATTATCCTGTTATTCTAGGTCAGGCCTGGTCTATTTAGTGTGAGGCTTCAGCCGATTGCTTTTAAAAAGAAAACTCCAGGTACAAAACAGTTTATTTATAGGAAACTACGATGATGCTTGCTAGCTAAGAGCTTTGCTAAGACTAATGTTTGCTGTCATGCTTTAACCTCCAAGTCCCCCCTGCTTCCCCTGCCAGTTCATTTAGGCAGAAAGATCCTGGGACAGCAACCTTCAGTTAGCTGGAGAGACACAACCACCCTTCAAGGCTGCCATCAGAGATAATGGCATCATAGCAACCAGACAGAACAGAGATTTTACCCCTCCCCCAAACTAGCTAATCCTCTGTTGTGATAATTCATATCTAAGGCATCTAAGGTAATCAACTGCACGAACAGAAAACAGAGAAAGGCAATAAATGACCAAATGGCAAAATCAGGCATGGTTTTTACAGATGCATTGGGAAAGACCTGAATATTTTGGGGATGGAGCTTGAGGAAGGTGGAGCTTGGTGAGGGGAGGGACTTCAGTGGGGTATAACAGCATACAGCCCACCTTGTAAAACAACCATTTTCTTCAGGTGAATTGATCTCTGTCACCTGGAGATAAGTTTTAAACCCAAGAGATTTACAGCTGCAACCCTAAGTATAAGTAAATGGAATCCCGAGGAAGTAATGATGAATTGTACTAGAAGAAGAAGAGCTGGTTCTTATAGGCCGATTTTCTCTACCCGAAGGATTCTCAAAGCAGCTTACAGTCACCTTCCCTTTCCTCTCCCCACAACAGAGACCCTGTGAGGTGGGTGAGGCTAAGACCGTTTATGCACTGGAGGTTTCATGCCAGGCTGCAGGCTGGAGTTTCAGTCATAGCAGGTTGCCCCACCTCTTCCTGCACCCACATGGGGGAACACTTGGCCTGGGGCACCTCATCCGCCTCCAATTTGTGCTCCTGCATGGGAGCTGGGGTCTAAGAGAGCCCTGATATTACTGCTCGGTCAGAACAGCTTTATCAGTGCCATGGTGAGCACAAAGTCACCCAGCTGGTTGCATGTGGAGAAGGAGTGGGGAATCAAACCGGGCTTTCCAGATTAGAAGTCCGCACTCCAAACCACTACACCACCAAACTAATACCTCCAAAATAAATAGTAGAAACCTAAGCCTTCTCTCTACAATACTAGTTTTGTTTGCATGGCATGTTTATTGCAGAGGAACAGTAAACACGTGATTGATATTCTCATGCAGCTGAAGGGTCACTCTGAGCCCCTCAGGATTCTTATCATTTGGCTTCATGGGTAGGCCAGGCCTTATTCAATAACTCTTTTGCCAGTAAGCCTATAAGTGCTTCACTTCTCTAATGACAGAGAATACTCCTGTGGAGAAAATGGTGGAATTAGCTTATTACCTGTGTCCAAAATAGAGAAAGCTTGTGTATATCTCCTGTCTGCTCCAGCTATGCTCTTGTTCTGACAGTTATGGGTTCTCAGGATGCCAATTTCCAGACTCCCTAAATTTTCCCCTTATGAAAGGCCCAGAAGCTCAACCTCCCACTACAATCAGGGGGAAATGAGGAGGTAGAATGGACTAGACCAGGGGTAGTCAAACTACGGCCCTCCAGATGTCCATGGACTACAATTCCCATGAGCCCATGCCAGCATTTGCCAGCACAGTTTGACTACCCCTGGACTAGACCATGTTTTGAAATGTCATTACATGCATAATTCTCTGTAAGTAGTAAACTAGCACCGCATGTGAATGTTAAAATAGCAGTTTTCTCCGTGAGGTGCTAGTTTTGTTGTCTTGTTTCTGTTGCAGGGCATTTTAACATAAGGGAATATTAGTGTGACATCCCTATATGCAGAGTGATGTGGTACAACCCAGCCTGTTGCCTGAGAAGACAACTCCTACTATATTCTGCTGTGCATAGGACCAATTTAAATATGATGCCGGTGAGGCCCACATCTTCTCTGTGCAGCTTCCCATTAGCCCAGGGTCTCATTTTAATTATGCTGCTATGGATGCTTAGTTTTCAGGGCAAGCAGATTGGGAGGAGCACTGGTGCCAGCTGTAACATCTGAGCTCAGCTTTTGTTTTCTGATCCTGTTACCAGGTATAAAGCGTGAGTGTGATATCCCAGGTGCTTGCCATTTACCCCCTGCAGACTCTTGCCCCTAGCTCAGGCTTTCTCAACATTTTTACACATTTTCAAGATTCAAGAAACCCCAGAAGTGGCGCGATCGTGCAGAATATGATTGGGAAGAATAGCTGTGTACACACCCACCTTCGGCCCTCCCCTTCCCACCCCCTCCAGGCCCACCATTGACTATTTTGGGCGGGGGGAAGGAGATCATATATGGTCATATCACCCAATAAATGTTTAACAAATTTGGAAAATATATAGAAAATTAATTAACTCCCACCCATTCGGGAAACCCTTCCAGGGCTGCCAAGAAACCCTGCCCTAGCTCCTCTTGCCTCCCGGCACTGTGGAAATGGAAGAAGAAGAGTTGGTTTTTATACCCTGCTTTTCCCTACCCAAAGGAGTCTCAAAGCAGCTTACAATCGTCTTCCCTTCCTCTCCCCACAACAGACACCCTGTGAGGTACCCTGCTGAGAGAGCTCTGAAAGAACTGGCTGGCCGAGGGTCACCCAGCTGGCTGCATGTGAAGGAGCAGGGATTCACACTGAGCTGTCCAGATTGGAGGTCGCCACCCTTAATTGCAACATCAAGCTGGTTCTCTTGGGGGACGGGAGGGAGTTGTCACTGACATGTTATGATGTTGCTTCCAGGAAAAGCCCTGAATTGACACCACTCCTCTCTAGATATCATATTATGTCTTTGGTAATTCCTAGAGTGGTGTGATGTCACTACCAGGTATTTCTCTGAGGTGATGTAACACAGGTCAGAGAGTGCCCACCACACACTTCCTGTCTTCTGCATATTTCCCCCACCACCACCCCCAACCTTCTACAAGTGGCCAGAAGGGAAAGTCAAAGGGCTTTTTTGGCATTATGACCTTGAGTAACAAGAACACTAGATGGTAGGTGAATTTCCTCCAGGCCAGGCTAGATTCTGGAGATTTTTACAGGGGGGGATCACTTGGGCATGAAGTTGGGGTCACTGTTGTTGTGTGTCCTGCATAGTACAGGGGGTTGGACTAGATGACCCCAGAGATCCCTTCCAACTAAGATTCTATGATCCAGGATCATCCAAACACGTAGCTGTTTTTTGCTTTGTTTTTTTGCTCTAGAGCTCTGACCTGCTAACGAAACATGACTAGTCACTTTGCATGACCTGCAGCTCAGTTTAAATGGGATGCTGAGCCTGTTCACGGAGAAGTGTTTTGCCTCCCCAGATCTGTATATGTACGCAGGAAGCTGCCTTATACAAAGTCAGACCATTGATGTATCAAGTTGGTATCGTCCACTTTGACTGGTAATGGGTCTCCGGAGTCTTCAGTTACATCACCTACTACTTGATCCTCATGTACAGACAGCTCTAAAGGATAGGTCTATCAGAGTCTACTAGCCCTGTGAATAAAGGAAACCTCCAAGTTCAGAGGCATCATCATCAGAAGACTACAGTCTCTATGCCCTGTTGCTGGCCCTCCAGAAGAACTTGTTGGGGACCTTGTGAATCAGAATGCTGGACTAGATGGACCACTGGGCTGATCCTTCTTATGCCGGGGATTGAAACAAGGACTTTCTACATGCAAAGCAGATCCTCTACCATCATGTCATAACCCCGCTTCAGCTGAAATTGGCCACACAGGCCAAGTCACAAAGCCTTAAGAAGTTCAAATAATATGTGGTTAGATTATAGGAGTCTTCTTGTAGTCGCTATCTGAAAAGTCTGCATCTGATTTAATAAAATGCAGACTGCTAGACATGGACTTACAAGAACTTAGCAGTAAAGCTAGAAATAGCTGCTCCCCAATGAGCTTGGGGATCTCACCAAGTTCTCAGTCCCTAGCTGCATATTTTTATCATTTAATCATCCCACAACAACATAGAGCTTTTACGCCAGTTAGAACTAATGCTCTAATTTCTGCCATGTTACATAGGAGATTTCAACAAATCCCATCTTCAGTTAGGTTTTTCCTTTGTGGACAATGCTGTGCAGAATCAATTGCATATGCTTTTTTTCATTGTCCATTTTATTTTACCATCTGAGCCAAACTTCTTAACCTGCTGCTTTGTAAAAGAGGGCAGCATTCTGATGAATTTAAGATTCGGTTTCTTTGAGATCTCAGAATCCTGTTTTAATTTCATCAAGCTTTTACAACTTGCAAGGAGGTGTCGTGAATGTACTCTATCACTCTCTATGACAGTGGTTCTCAACCTTTCTAATGCCGCAACCCTTTAATACAGTTCCTCATACTATGGGGACCCCCAGCCATAAAATTATGCAAGTGTTCTTTCACAGAAATGGTGTGAAGATCCATTGTTCATGATTATATATCAATTGGTTTTTCCCCGGGGTTTCTCAGTTCAGTTCTGCCTCTTGTCCCACCATGCCAATCTTGCTCTTTCCACTGCTCCAGAAAGACAAACACTATCTTGATCTACCCCGCAAGGCTGTTGTGTGGGTAGCGCCCCCCTGGCCAAGCTGCTTGCCCTGCCGTGACCCCTGTGAAAGGGTCATTCGACCCCCAAAGGGGTCCCGACCCCCAGGTTGAGAACCACTGCTCTATGATATCTGCTTTTGTCTACCTTGTTGGTACTGCAGGGGGACCTTCTGCATATTGCTCCCTCATAATGTACCTCGTCTATGTATGCCAGTAAAGGCTTTATTGTTATTGTTATTGGTGGTTAGATTAATTTAGAAGAATCTACCCAGGAGGAGGCAGAAAACCCAGACATTCCATCAAGAGGCAGCTTGTGGGTCAAAGCGTGCCTAGGTTTAGAAGAAACAACAGTACCCTTTAAGACAGACAGCCATTTCTACAGAACCCCCTAAATTCCCAGATTCTAATCAAGCCGGTTTTTATGCGCTTGAAGTCAAATACAGGTTATGTGAATCAAAGGGCATGTCAGCAAGACAGCAGTTTTTATGGCAAACAATAAAATGTGGCAGAGTGGCTCTTAGATTCATACACAGCCTGTTTTAGTGTTAGTTTAGCATCTCTGGCTAGATGCAAATAAATGGCAGACTGGTGGTAGCATTCTTTGGATTAAGCACCACTATGAAACTTGGAGTTGGCTTCCATGTTTACCTCTTTAAAAAGCATCACAAACATAGAAGTCTCTAATTGTCTGTAAGAAAATCTTGATGTTCAAGTCCCACCCCTCCTGACCTCAAACCTCAACTTTCCCAGGGTAGGGAAGGGACTTCAGTGGGGTAACGCGCCATAGAGTCTATTAAATCCATGGGTTCAGAGGTGGACATGAACACTGGAAGCAATTGGAGCTCTCTGTTGTGACCCCAGCATGGTACAAGAAGAACTGAACTGAACAGACCGACCTCCCAAAATATCCCAACTTATATACACAAGCAGACAGTGGATCTTTTCACCAGTGCACACGATTGGTCAGCTTCAGTTTAACTGACTGGATCAAGCAGAGGGGAGCTAGCGGCATGTTGGTCAACTACATAGTAAGCTGTGATCCTGCCTCAGACCTCAAGCTCAGACCTCTGTGGGTTTACAGGCACAACAGAGCTCACCCTCCAAAGCAGCCAGGAGAACAGTCGTAACAACGGCAGATCTTCAGGCCCCACCTGGAGGTTGGCAAACCTAGCTGCCTGTCTGCTTCTGGGCACTATTTGCTGGTTCTTTTTACACCCAAAGTACTTGATGGACCTCCCTCTCCCCTACTCTCTACCCTGCCAGCCAAGATGCTTCTCGCAAGGCCTCCTGTGTGTGGCCCGTTTTCAGAAGTGAGGTGGCAATCAACAAGAGACAGGGAGCTTTTTTTTTCAGCTGTGGCAGCTTGCCCGTAGAACACCCTTCTCCTTGACACCTGCCAGTTATCCTACTCTAGACAGAAGGCCAAAATATTTATTTTTATGTAGGCTTTTATTAGTTGCTTCATTAATTAAAGTGTTGATCTTTCAACATCATATTTATGGACTGCTTCTAGCCTGGACTTGCTTTAGGATGCTTTGGGCTGATCCTGCGTTGAGCAGGGGGTTGGACTAGATGGCCTGTATGGCCCCTTCCAACTCTATGATTCTATGACTGTTTTTTAAGATTCCTTTTAAGTTGTCCTGTGTTTGGTGCTGTTTTTCTGGATGGGTTTTTAATTTTTTAATCTTTTGTATGGCTTTATATTAAGAGCCTCTTGTGGCGCAGAGTGGTAAGGCAGCAGACGTGCAGTCTGAAAGCTTTACCCATGAGGCTGGGTGTTCAATCCCAGCAGCCGGCTCAAAGTTGACTTAGCCTTCCATCCTTCCGAGGTCAGTAAAATGAGTACCCAGCTTGCTGGGGGGTAAACGGTAATGACTGGGGAAGGCACTGGCAAGGCCACCCTGTATTGAGTCTGCCATGAAAATGCTAGAGGGCGTCACCCCAAGGGTCCGACATGACCCGGTGCTTGCACAAATTATACCTTAATCTTTACCTTTACCTTTACTTTTATGGCTTTATATACTAATCATGTTTTATTTTGTAAGCTGCCTCCCCATCCCCACTGCCCCTGCACTCCCCTGGAAAGGCACCACTGAGAACTGGGGGGGGGGCATCAAGAATGACATGGGGTATGGTGCACCTGGGGAGGGAGCAGATGAAACTGGAGAGAGGATGGAAACACATGTACACACATCCTTGGGTAAACACCAGTGTCTTTGACTCCTGCAAGGGACTTCCTGGAGCCAGCCTACGTGACGAAGACCAGCTGATCAGCCCCACCGGAGAAACGACTGAAATTTGTCCTGCCTGTTTCTTTCTATATTATTATTATTATTATTATTATTATTATTATTATTATTATTATTATTATTATTATTATTATTATTATATGGTTACTGGGAAATTGACTTTATCAGGCTCAAGACATGATTGTTCATAAGCAAGACTCATTTGGGTAGCGTACCGTGGCTCATTTCCTTGGTGGCCGTGATGAAGGCAGAAAGGCAGGGTATAAATTTTGTGAATAAATAAAACGCTATGGCGTTTTTGTCATTCTTCTTCTCCGAGTCATGTTCAGTCTTGCTCCTCTACCCAATTTCCAAGAAGAGGTTTACCTTGGCCGGGACTGCTCTCTGCAAATAAGCCGGAACGTTTTCTTGGAGAAAAGGAGAGCCGTTTTGCCAAACAACACTGTGGCGTGCATACAGAATCCCATTTCCATAAGCACCTTTGTCGTGAGTGAGGCAGCAACCTTGACCAGTCACTTTGGAGCCCAGTTATATCCATAATGATACTGTCTCCACCTTTCCCTTCCCCTTCAGCATGAAAGATGAGTGGCTGCATGGAACGAGTCCCCGAGCTGTGATGGGAATCCGTCTCGCTTGGCTGCAAAAAATATATATATCCTGGTATAGCTGTGATGAATCCTTTCATTATTCATCTGCAATTGCCCCGCTGTTACCATTGCTTTCTGCTTTCTCTGCCATTCTCTCCTTTTTTATATAAATAAAAATGGGGGGAAAGCTTAATGACAAATGCTGACAATGATTGCCTTTTAAACAGCCAGACCAGAATGGGAGGAAGAAGAGCGATTATGGAAGGGGCTGGAAACAAGGACTGGAAGGATGAGAAAAAAATAAAAACAGGGCTGGCAAAAGCCAGCCCCTAATTTCTTCCCCAAGCTACAGGAACTGGAAACAGAAAAGGGCGTTTTTCCTGGGAGCAGGATTTAGCTCAGTAACCAGTGGTGGATTTCCTCTCCACATCAGAGGCACTTGAACAAATTTACCTGCTCCATCCTGGTATTTAAACAGCAGTGACTCACACAAAAAGGGGCACCATTTCCCTAATCCTGAGAAATGTCCCACGTAGTACGAGATGGGTATCAAGCGGTGGTGGAAATTCACATGGCCCTTTACATGATGGCAGCCTTAACAATACAGCAAGAATATAAAGATCTTCCTGTTGAATTGGTCCAAGCATCTGAGATCACAAAGGAGAGAGGGCACAGATGTAAACGTACTTAACCTGCCACCACCAGGGAGGAGTCATCGCTCAGTGGCAGAGAAATCGCTTTGCATGCAGAAGGTTCCCGTTTCAATTTCTGCTTCAGAAAAGGGATCCTTTGTAGCATATATTTCTCTATTGAAAACATTTCTTCCCCATCTTCTCTCCTTGGACCCAATGAAGCAATATTGTGGAAGACGTTTCTCTGCATAACACCCTGGAGAGCTACAACCAATCTGACTAGACAACAGTGAAGCAGATGTTCCAATAGTTCAGTATAAGACAGATTCATATATATAATTGTATTTTTGTGCACTTCCTTCTTCATTCTTTACATCTCATTTGTTCATAAAGAATGAAAGCAGCAGTTCTCAGTCGGTGGTACATATACCACCTGTGTGATTATGAATCTGCTCTAGTAAGATTCATAAAGAAACCATTGACCCACTGCTGGAAGGTTACCCTGGTCAATTAAATAAAATCAAACTTGAATATCTTCTGTCTGATAAGACCATCAAACTAGGTGGCTAAATTTTGTGCCCAGGTCTGCAGATTCAAGAAAAATGTGGAATTTTGTAAGTCAAAGAAGTCACCTTACACCAGGATCAGTAGACATTTTAAAGGTTTTATATGTTTTATCTTTGTTATTTTGATTTAATTACTCAAACAGCTGATTGTCCATCAATGTTTTTTGTCCATATTTACTTTTGACTGAGACTGTCCTTTACTATACAAGATACTCTTTCTCTATAGTGTATTGTGTTTGGTCAAAGACCGCAATAAATATTTGACTTGAATTTGCTCACCTCCCTTCTCCATGTGTCCACCTGCAAGTCTTCTACCAATCTATGGCTACTAGTCATGATGCACATCTACTTCCTCCAGGATTAGAGGCACTACGCCATACCTTCTCTCTCTTGCCCGAGGTGTAGTCATCCTGCTTGTGCACTTCCTAGAGGTAGCTGGTTGGCCACTGCGTGAACAGAATGCTGAATGAGATGAGCCTTTGGTCTGATCCAGCAGGACTCATCTTATGTTCTTAACCCTACTTGCCATGGATTACCCATCTGTGACCTTTTGGCGTGCTAGTAACAACTCTGGACATTTGGTATTTTTCCTAATCCCCTATTCCCCCTGCCCATCAGCTAGTATCTCCCATGTGCCATCCCCTACTGACCTTACCTGCCAAGGATTATCCACTATGCTTCTGAAACTGGTAAGCCCACAACATTTACTGTAAATGATAAATGTACCAACAGAATGTCTGTTAACGTGGAAAAGTGGAGTTTTTGTTTCCATCAAGGTAGCATGCAGGCTTTTTAACCAGAGTGATTCACCAATGCAGGTACGCAATACATGTAAGGGTGTAATACATGAAAGGTTGAGAACCACTGATCTAGAACATCCATAGGGACAGTGGTAGAGAATCTAAACATGCTGGGGGAAGACAGGAGCAAGGCCAGTTCACCTAATCAGCCGCTTAGGAGACCAAACTGGCTGAGGCCAGTGATAGCCAAAGCCAGACGCAAAGGCACTAGTGCACTGGAGATTTCCATTCAGTCCAACTAGCCTCAGCATAAAAGGACAGTACTTGGGTTGGCAGCCTTCTTGGACTCACTACTTTATTCTAATGACCACGTTCAGGTAGAACTACTCCATAACATAACGACTGCTTTTATGTGGCTTGATCAGTTTTGGAGGCTAATTTCTTCCAAGAAGAATTGGTTCTGCCCTGGCTTTGTTTAAACCAGGGTTCTCCACTGATTTGAGTTGGATTTTTTAAATAATGGAATTAAGAAGTACACGCAGAGTGGTAATGATTTCGTAAGAGCCTTATCTGGTCTTGCCCCTCTAGGATTATGCATTTGCAAAACTTAACTACAGCTACTGCAGATGATTCTTCCATGATGCCCTCCCCCTCTCCATGAGATCTCCACCGGGCCATCCATCGCTGTGGTGGTTTGCTGGCACTCAAAGCTCCCCTTGGTACACTGGTAGATTGTGGGAGTCGGTGATTGTTTGCCACTGGGGGTATTTTTTGATGGGGTTGTATTTTATGTTTTTATTATTTGTGGCCTGCAGCAAGACAGCTGGGAGCGGTGGGGAATCAATCGAATAATAAATCAAATAAATAAATGACTATTTCTGATTGCAATGTGGATTCTCCTAGTACTACACGCACCACACTGTGTCTTGCTGTGGCTCACTTATGGGCCTTAGTGTACGTAGATCATGGTTTATCAACTTTCATTCCGTGAGCACTGCTCTCCAATGGAGGGGCACTGCACAAAGGGATTCCAAGATACAGAGCAACCTTGTTCTAGTGTTTTAGAAAGTCATTTCAACTTTGTAAAGTTACATACTAATAAGCCCTTGGTATCAAAGAAAACTCTCAGCCGGGGACTGTACACTAGAAGAAGCTGTCGTGGCAGCCAGCACTAACAGCTCTCAAATACTTGACTCCTGAGCCCCAGAACTTTCCACAAAAGGGGAAATTTGCTAGCAGGCAGTTTGTGACCAATTAACTTGTGGAACACACTTTGTAAGTTGGAATATCTATCTGCAGGAGGAATAGCCCCGGCCTCCAGACAGTAAGCCCCCATCTGTTCCACTAAATGAAGAAACATGACAAGCCTTTTACACAGCAGGCTCTCCAGGAAGTTACATTGATTATTCCAAGTTAATGCTTCCACCTTCTATCACAGGGAAATGGGGAAAGGGAATGGCAAGAGGCGGTATCCGGTGCCAAGGGGGGGAAATCCATTTGCTTAATTTGTATATCTTCACTCACAGCAAGTCCTTCCCGGAGCTGCAGTGCAAACAAAACAGGCATCAGCTAACTCGTGTCAACTTTCATCCTCAAGTCTGGCTTAGCAGGTGGCAACCACCTCTGAGCCCAAGCCCAGATTCAGTAAGCAACCTAAATTAGTTCCTATACATTTACGCCAGTGATTCGCAAACTTCAGCCCACAAAGGACCCCCTATTTTGATAAAATGTTGTTATAGATCCACAACATTCCCCTATTTTTAACATTTTCATTTATAGTTTGCCTTCCTCACTGGGAGCCAAAGTGGATTATAAATAGATTTAAAAATTCAGTCAATCAGTAAGCAAATTACTAAATTTGCTAACATCCAAATCTAACAGCAAAGATTCCTAGGAAGAAAACAACAAAAAATGCAATTCTGCTGGGGGGGGGGGGGACAGGGGACCAAAACTACACATAAACATATCTGTTTAAGGCAAGATGACAATCTAAGTAGTATGTCACATCCTGGTCTGCCAGTTTTGAAAGTGCTCACAGCAAGCTGTGTGTGCGCCATGGATGCTTCTGTCCTCAAAACCGTACAGCGAGTTACTTATCAGCTTTAAAAATAAGTTTCAACAAACTTTTTTTTTTATCTGCACAGGTCAGGACTCAGATCGTAGGTGATTCTATAGAGTTATAACTCAAGATCTTGATCCATCTCACTTTTTGACTGGAAAGGACTTTGCACTGGAAATAGCAAAGTCCTTATGTGTTAATCAGTGTCTCTGTTTCTGAACACAGCTCCAGAACGTGGATCAAAAGATCCACATAATAGGGACCATGTACAGAGAAGGCGGATTTTTGTATCAAACTTGTGGAAACCCCTAAAAAAAGTGAGGGGAACATGAACATTAAAGTGGAAAGAGATGATCTGACAATATATTGTTGCCATTATCAGGGTTGACTAGCAATCTCTGTAAGCAACATGGCTGTGTGCAGCAGGAGGACAGGAGGTTGCAATGGGGGGGGGAGCAGGGAGACTGCAGCAGCAACAGAAAAATGAGGTGGGTTAAGAAGGAGGGAATAAAAAGGAAGACACACTGACAACAAGGCAAAAGGGGTGGGAGGGAATGCCTTCTCCAAGCCTTTTGCTATACCACCTAGCCAGTGGAGTCTGGGTCTAAGATACTTTCCCCCAAAACCAACCTCCTATCTGCTAGCCTGTAGTAGCAGCTGTGGGAATGGCTCAGAGCATGGCATGCAGACAACTTTTCATTCTGTATCCTGCATGTTTGCTATCCAAGGCATTACTTTGGAAAGCTCATTCTTCAATTTCCAAATTGTTCTCTGCCACTGCTGAAAACTACTATAGCCAAAGGGTAATTAGATAAGGTGCAAATACAAAACCCCAGCAGCAGACCTGTACATAACAAACCAGAAAGGCACACAGAAAACTATTTCCCACAAAATGCTTATCAAAAAAAAATTGTGAGCTTACCCATCACTAATCTACTCACACTGACATAACCTGCTATTACACTAATGCAGCCATTCTCAAGGGGGTCATATGACTCCCTGGGAGGCCCTGGACGAGATCTAGGGAGAATATGGACCCAAGGATCCTGGAAGCTCATTAACAAAACCTCAGGCAGATTCACACACTGCAAATATCGTATATGTAGTATCCTCATTTGTTGTAGCGTAAGAACTGACTCTTACATAATCCATAGCTATACTTTCCAATATCAGTTTCAATGGGGAAAGGGTTGCTGAGGTTTTATTTGTACATCAAAAATACAAAACATCTGTTAACCTTCAACAATTTATGAAAATGGCAAAGCCATATCCCCCCCTGCCCCCCCCCCCGATTCGGAAGAGCACTGATTGATTCTTAGCATATAAAACTGTACCACTGAGCATATTTAGGGAGCTTCCTTCGAGTAAAATAGCAAATATGCCCAATGCTTCAGAAATGAGCTGTGAACTGCTATGCCATGTGCCACTTTTGCATATTATTTTTACCATCTGAAGTGGGAGGGGGGTGAAAATAGGAACAAATATTGTAGTAAACAAGAGCATATTCGTTGGATGGCAGTAAACCCAGATTTTGTTGTTATGTGCGAAGTCGTGTCCGACCCATCGCAACCCCATGGACAATGATCCTCCAGGCCTTCCTGTCCTCTACCATTCCCCGGAGTCCATTTAAGTTTGCACCTACTGCTTCAGTGACTCCATCCATCCACCTCATTCTCTGTCGTCCCCTTCTTCTTTTGCCCTCGATCGCTCCCAGCATTAGGCAATCGCTCCAGGGAGTCCTTCCTTCTCATGAGGTGGCCGAAATATTTGAGTTTCATCTTCAGGATCTGGCCTTCTAAAGAGCAGTCAGGGCTGATCTCCTCTAGGACTGACCGGTTTGTTCGCCTTGCAGTCCAAGGGACTCGCAAGAGTCTTCTCCAGCACCAGAGTTCAAAAGCCTCAATTCTTTGACGCTCGGCCTTCCTTATGGTCCAACTTTCGCAGCCATACATTGCAACTGGGAAGACCATAGCCTTGACTAAACGCACTTTTGTTGGCAGGGTGATGTCTCTGCTTTTTAGGATGCTGTCTAGATTTGCCATAGCTTTCCTCCCCAGGAGCAAGCGTCTTATAATTTCTTTGCTGCAGTCCCCATCTGCAGTGATCTTGGAGCCCAGGAAAATAAAATCTGTCACTATCTCCATTTCTTCCCCTTCTATTTGCCAGGAATTGAGAGGGCCGGATGCCATGATCTTTGTTTTCTTGATGTTGAGTTTCAAGCCAACTTTTACACTCTCCTCCTTCACCCGCATCAACAGGCTCTTTAGTTCCTCTTCACTTTCTGCCATTAGAGTGGTATCATCTGCATATCTGAGGTTGTTGATATTTCTCCCTGCAATCTTGATCCCAATTTGTGACTCCTCTAATCCCGCATTTCTCATGATGTGCTCTGCATACAAGTTAAATAGGCAAGGCGACAGTATACAGCCTTGCCGAACTCCTTTCTCAATTTTGAACCAGTCAGTGATTCCATGTTCAGTTCTCACTGTTGCTTCTTGACCTGCATATAAATTTCTCAAGAGACAAATAAGATGCTCTGGTACTCCCATCTCTTTAAGAACTTGCCACAATTTGTTGTGCTCCACACAATCAAAGGCTTTAGCATAGTCAATGAAGCAGAAGTAGATGTTCTTCTGGTACTCCCTAGCTTTCTCCATGATCCAGCGTATGTTGGCAATTTGATCTCTAGTTCCTCTGCCTCTTCGAAATCCTGCCTGTACTTCTGGAAGTTCTCGGTCCACATATTGCTGGAGCCTAGCTTGTAGGATTTTGAGCATAACTTTGCTAGCATGAGAAATTAGTGCAATGGTGCGGTAGTTTGAACATTCTTTGGCATTGCCCTTCTTTGGGATTGGAATGTAAACTGACCTTTTCCAATCCTGTGGCCATTGTTGAGTTTTCCAAATTTGCTGGCATATTGAGTGTAGCACTTTTACTGCATCGTCCTTTAAGATTTTGAATAGTTCAACTGGAATGCTGTCACCACCACTAGCTTTATTGTTGCTCAGACTTCCTAAGGCCCATTTGACTTCACATTCCAGGATGTCTGGCTCCAGGTCAGTAACTACCCCATTGTGGTCATCAGGGATGTTAAGCTCGCTCTTGTATAGTTCTTCTGTATAATTTTGCCACCTTTGTTTAATCTCTTCTGCTTCTGTGAGGTCCCTACCATTTTGGTCCCTTATCATACCTACCTTTGCATGAAACGTTCTCTTCATATCTCCAATTTTCTTGAAAAGATCTCTGGTCCTCCCCATTCTATTGTTTTCTTCTATTTGTTTGCACTGTTCATTTAAGAAGGCATTCTTATCTCTTCTAGCTTTTCTCTGGAATTCTGCATTCAATTTGGTGTATCTTTCTCTTTCTCCCTTGCCTTTCACTTCCCTTCTCTCCTTAGCTATTTGTAAAGCTTCCTCAGACAGCCATTTTGATTTCTTGCATTTCTTTTTCTTTGGGATGGTTTTAGTTGCTACCTCTTGTACAATGTTGCGAACCTCCGTCCATAGTTCTTCAGGCACTCTGTCTATCAGATCTAATTCCTTAAATCTATTTGTCACCTCCACTGTGTATTCGTCGGGGATATGATTTAGTTCATACCTGAGTGGCCTAGTGCTTTTCCCTACTTTCTTCAATTTAAGCCTAAATTTTGCAACAAGAAGCTCATGATCTGAACCACAATCAGCTCCTGGTCTTGTTTTTATTGACTGGATAGAACTTTTCCATCTTTGGCTGCAGAGCACATAGTCAATCTGATTTCTGTGTTGACCGTCTGGTGATGTCCATGTATAGAGTCGTCTCTTGGGTTGCTGGAAAAGAGTGTTTGCTATGACCATTGTATTCTCTTGACAAAATTCTACCAGCCTGTGCCCTGCTTCATTTTGTACTCCAAGGCCAAACTTGCCTGTTATCCCAGTTATCTTTTGGCTTCCTACTTTAGCATTCCAATCCCCCATGATGATAAGCACATCGTTTTTGGGCGTTGCTTCTAGAAGGTGTTGTAGGGCTTCATAGAACTGATCAACTTCATCCTCTTCAGCAGCAGTGGTTGGGGCATAGACCTGGATCACTGTGATGTTGAATGGTTTGCCTTGGATTCGAACTGAGATCATTCTGTCATTTTGGAGATTGTATCCCAAGACTGCTTTTCTTACTCTCTTATTGATTATGAAGGCTACTCCATTTCTTCTGCGAGATTCTTGTCCACAGTAGTATACCTGATGGTTATCTGAATTAAATTCACCCATTCCTGTCCATTTTAGTTCACTGATTCCTAAAATGTCGATGTTCAGTCTTGTCATTTCTTGTTTAACCACGTTCAGCTTGCCTTGATTCATGGATCTGACGTTCCAGGTTCCTATGGAATAAAAATCTTTACAGCATCGGACTGTCTTTTCGCCACCAGTTACTTCCACAACTGAGCGTCCTTTCGGCTTTGGCCCAGCCGCTTCATTCATTCTGGCACTACTCGTACTAGCCGTCTGCTCATCCCCAGTAGCATATTGGACACCTTCCGACCTGAGGGGCTCATCTTCCAGCGTCATATCGTTATGCCTATTGGAACTGTCCATAGAGTTTTCATGGCAAAGATACTGGAGTGGTTTGCCATTTCCTTCTCCAGTGGATCACCTTTTGTCAGAGCTCTCAGCTATGACCTGTCCGTCTTGGGTGGCCCTGCACGGCATAGCTCATAGCTTCACTGAACTACGCAAGCCCCCTTGCCACAACAAGGCAGCGATCCTTGAAGGGGGAAACCCAGATTAGCCCAAGTTTATCAGAGTTTAGAACCTAACAGAGTCAGCCATGATAAGTATCTGCATGAGAGACCACTGAGAAACAGTAAGCAGCACAGGAAGGCAATGGCAAACTACCTCTGCTCATCTCTTGCCTTGAACACCCCATGGGGAAGCTTCATGGGGTCACCATAAATCTTGAGGGGAAATAAATCAATTGCAATGTGCTGGCCCTTCATTGGACAGAAGCAGTCTCCTAAAGTCCATAGTACCTACATATATCATAGTACCTACATTTAACACTCGCAACAGTGCATTATAATGAAAATTATAGTGTACTAATTGTGAACAAAATGTGTTACATTTAAACACTGAATATATCTCTGGAAATGCGTTGGCTATTTCGCAGCATAAACAGAAATTATGTAATTCCATAAGATTTTTCTTACATAAAAATCTTACATTTTGAGTGAAGAGAGCCTTAGTCTTACAAACTATTTTGCTCATTCCAAAAGTGAAAATATAGCAAAGGTAAGCTGTTGTTTTTTCCCCCAGTGCTCCCCAAAACTTCCAATTATTCTGTTGGGAAAGAAAATGGAAAAAAATCCTCAGGAAAAAAAACCTTTTCCCAAAACTTTTCCAATCTTTTCTTGTATCTTCAAGATTTATAACTAGGAAGCTCTTTTTTCAATTCCATGATATTTGGGATTTAGATAAATCTTTATTTGCTTAATCTCCACCCCAACTCCTCAAATATGGTGATAACAACTGGCTATTTTGCAAATGGACTTGCAAATATATACTTGGAAGCTGGAACATATACTAAGAATACTCTAGTCTAGTCCCTGTGTGTAACTTGAAAACACACCTGAGTTTACAGCCATGGCATAGATTACTATTTCATAGGCAGATGAAGGTGTGTTAGGCATGGTGTGAGGAGAGCTAGGTAGAGCTGAGAAGTTCTAGGGAAATTCTACAAGATGAAGAGGAGTAGGTTTTTATACCTTACTTTTCTCTACCCTAAGAAATCTCAAAGCAACTTACAAGCACATTCCTCCAGACCCAGAGGTGGTGCTTGGGCAGAAAAGAATTTGGAGAGGGAGGTCAGAGGGACTGTGATGCCATAGAGTTCAAAGCTGATACTTCCTCCAGTGAGATTGATTTCTGTAACCTGAATTGTAGTTGTCAAAGTTCTAGGAAAGTGTCAGGCTCCACCTTGAGGTTGGTAACCCTTACAAGAAGTTGAATGTCTTCTTCCCCAGTCAACAGAGGCTATGCCAGTCCATGTTCTGCATACTTCTTAAGCCCCAAAGGTATATTTTCCCATACATTGATGTCACAGTACAACTCCTTCCAGAAGATAGCATGTGAGCACAGAAATAAATAAAACAAATCCACTCCACAGTTAGCAGAAAACTTTTATTTAACATATGAAGCACGCTGCTTTCTAAACAATATTTAAAAAATAAAATTCCAGAGTCACAACACAGCATATAACACTTGCCTCAGAAGGAGACTGCAATGCTCTCAAGAGTCCACGGTCAACACTTGACTGACTTGCAAGAGGCTTGCATGTGGAGACAGGAAAAGCCTTGCAAAGATTATGAGGAGTTAAACTCTTGTGGAAGTGTTCGTTACAATTACTGGTGTGGCACAGGGTTCCTCAAACATCAGAGTTGCCCATGCGCAGAATAGCTGCCACTTTTGAGTAAAGTTCCACAACATTTACAGATAGGATCAGCTGTATGGATTTCAGAGAAGATGAGCTTAGAAATAGTTCACAAACAGGCCTAAGATCCGCAGGAGTGGCCGACTTGTACCATACTACTTCAGACTGTAAGCAGTACCTCACATAACAAGCATCCTTCCATACAGAAAGCTCCTGCATCACATAATATTAGCATGTCCAGAAGAACAATTGTGCAGCTTCTATCTGCAAGGCAAGTGTAGCAGTCTAACACAGTAATTAAACAAGAGCCTGGGAGCCTGTCAGGGACTATCACAAAAAATGCTGACAAGACAGATCTTTAACACTGTGAATTAGAAAATCTGCTTTTCTCCATGCCTTCATTAAAAAAAAAATTGTTTGTAACATCTAGTCTGAAGAAGAGGTCCAATGAGTTCAAAAGCTTGAACAATGTTTTGTGTCATTTGGGTTGGCCCTAATGAAAGGTATTAGCGTGGCTTTTGTTTCTTGTTCAGGAAGAACACCAGCCTAGTCTCTTTCTTCCTGACATGCTAGTTTTTGATGCTAAAAGAATTCTTTGTATGGAAGAGCATTCAGTCATTAGAGCTACATTCCTCCTCCTCCCCCCTTGAAGCAGCTCAATCCAGACTCAGGAATGCCCCCTCAGTGAAGGCAGAACTACATGCCTTATGATGTCATTCTGGGCGTATTTCCCCAGACAATGTAGCTTTAGCAAGAAGCAGCAGGGGCTGCACTTAAAACACCAGGGGAGGTAAAGGGGCTATTTCATTTTCTCCCTGCACCATTCTTCTTTCAAACCCCAACACCCTGAATGATGATTTTATACCTGCTGGGGAAAATATTTGGGCACCTGAATCCGCCCCCTTCCCCAGCATAAGGAAGAGCAGCGGGGGGGGGGGGGAGATTTTTGGCAGAAAAGAGTGCAAGGAGGAAACATTAAATAGCCCCTCGCCAACCTGCACCAGTCTCGATACTAAATGTCAACCACTGCAACTACGTGGTTTTATAAAAGGAAAAAACGACACATTAGACATAGTTCCAGACTGAGATCTTAACACAAGCTGCTGCCTAAATCTAAGACATAGCCCAGCCATCTGCAATCATGATATGACTATTGCAATATTACATACATATTGAAATAAACACAGTGAGGAAAAGATTGCAAATGCAAAACCCCACATTGATACCTGCAAAAAACAAAATCCTTTGAGATTACTGAGCAAGAGCACCTTGGCACCTTGACCCTTCATCTATGTGGAAATGCTTGATTTCTGCGTAAAAAAACACTTGTAGTATTTTCTTGATTTTTCTACTTGAAAGGATGAACGTCAATGAATCTTTGGAGAAAAATATATACTCAAACACTGCTAACTGGGTTTGTCCCCCAGGTAGCATGCTACGGTTTATAAAATAAATGTTTGGCAGCAGTACACATAGAAAGGGCCGGGGGGGGGGGGGCCCACAGCTAAGGTCATCTGTAGGAGGTTTGAAGGGCGCCAAGCACTGTATTCACATTACACAATCCTCATGGCTCTACGTGTAATGGGTTTCAGGTACCCCACATGTGTGCAATCCACATAGTAGTGCACTGCCTTTGGCAAACTGTTTCACAGGTAGTAGTTCACCAAGTGGATAGCTCTCACATGAAGGGTTGTCTATGTTACTGGAAAACACTGTATGCAACAACTGAAAAATGTATGCCATGGACACCAGCCCCCAGACCAGAACAACAAGAACTGAGCACCACATGGGAGCAGCCACCACATGCAGACAGATTCAAATAACCAGATTATGAGAGGAATAGTATTGTCTTGATGATTTCCTCAGATTTCTATTTCAACTTGTTGATCAGGTGGGAGGATAAAGAGAAGGTCACAGCAACAAACTGTGGGCATAGAAGAGATGTCACAAAACTGCCACAAATGAGCCACCACAAATCTGGATGTCAGCACATGCCCCCAAAATTCATTCAACTGGGCTCATATTGACTGTATGCAGATGTTACCATGCCAGATAAGTAGACAAGACGGGCAGTATTTTGGTACACAAGCTATTGGGCATCTGAAAATCCTCCATCCCGCCAACATGGCATTTAAATCAAGGCAAAAAAAAAAAACCCTCCACATTTGTGCAGAAATTTTTCACTCTGCTCCAGGAAGCTCTGCACATATAGCAACCTTCTACATCAATGATCAATGCAGATACATAACTGTATGTGCACTTTCATGCGCTTCTCAGTATTTATCCAGGATCCACTGAAATGGCTGTGCATTTTGCTTTGATGTTGACAAAGATCTGCACCTGCATTTCAGGCTACTCGTTGCTAGTGACTGGTGTGGGATTTCAGCCCGGGAATAGGAGTTAAAGCCAGTTTACATTCTCAGTCTGAAATGATGCCTTTGAAAATACTTTTAGCAATATATGTGATTACGTTCAGGTAATTACAGGATTTCTTCCAGTCAAAACACATGGTATAAAAGTAATAAGCAAAAGGAATATTGAAGTGCATATAATGTAGCTGAGAAAAATCTATACTACTCACAAGGGCACCATTTCTCAGCCGCTATATACAGGGTCCCAGGATCTCCACATTTCTGCCAATACAGACACGGTTTTACAAAACTGGCTATTGCCATCCGCGTCCTCTTAATGACTTTCCTGACTCAACCACATTATCCCTACCCTACTGCTGTCTTGGAAAATAAAAAGGAGTTTTAAAGAAATTGCTTTCAAAACTTCAGTCAAAACAAAATAAGTCTGGACAACCTGTGTTACTTATATCCCAGTCACAAAACTGTGGTCTTCTGTTAAAGACATGTTCTTTTGTGGCAGAATCTGAATTTTAATGTGCGCAAAGTTCACAGGATCTTGCTAAGAAGATTCAGACGCCAAACAAACCTTCATTCGATTTGAAAACTGGACTTGCTGTAGGCCTAGTGATATCAACAGAAATATTGGACATGCTTATGAACAAATCTTTGAAAAGGAAGGGAAACTTTCAAAGAGAAGCTGTAGAGTTATACATTTGTGCCTTTTCCCAGATTCCTTAAAGCAATGTGAAAAGGTTTGTTTCGTATTTTATAGACACCATAAAGAGAAATGCGACTGTTCATCAAAATAAACAACTAGCAAAGCTGCAACTCAGTACCACTTATTAAGCTGATTGACGGGGAGTTTGTCATATGCATCCCTTTGTGCCTACAGCGGATTTCGTACCTACAAAGTAAATTAAAGGAAGAATAATGAACACGTCTCTGGTTACTACCCATTATGCGGCACAGGAGTGCTCAGTGCCATCCACAGCACAGGAAAGGTTGCTCTCGTTCATTCCATGAGGCCTTGCACAGGAGGTTGTCCAGGCAGGAAAGAGGGGACTGTAACCAAAGTGACTAACCTGGGAGCAACCCAAGGGTAGCTCTTCAAGTTCCCTTATAAATCTTCACACAGAACCTAAATAAGTCCTGGACATGCACCCCCAGCAGAGATTTAAGGGACTTTCCACATCAATTTTAAAGCCATTGAAAGCACGGAAAATGTTTACATAATAAAGAATTTATGTCAGGATAGAAGACTGGTGTTAATGGCTCAGGCACAGGCAAGGCATCACTAATGTAACAATACTATTAAGGCATAAGTGAGCTACAATATTTGATAACATGAGTATATCACATGTGATAAAATCCATCATTATAATTGATTGTGGCTTATAGGTTGCCACTGTGACATTTTTTTTACAGTCAATACATTTTCTTATGCCCGTATCATGTTGTCTATTTGTGGGTGTCGTGTTACGGGCCAAAGAAATCAAAACAGCTTTGAAGCAACTCAAACACATTAAGCTGTCATCCACATCTAAGCGGCTTCAATTCGTTTCCCATAATGGGGGCTTCATACAAGGAGCAGTTCAGGTCTGTGGTTCCATTTGCTCCAGCTTTACGCCCTTAAGGTACAAAGGCCGGCCACAGCGGCTAACTGGATGCGGGAATAGATGGACCTTTGGTCTGATCAGCAGGGCTCTCTTCTTCCCTTCTCAGCTGCATACAGCTAATGGGATCCAATCAAAGATCTAATGGTTAACGGCCTACCATTCATCCAGGCACATTTTATGGAACGAAAACCCGAGGGAGGGTTCAAACAGGCCATTCGAGAAGGAAGAGCACTCTGTCATTACTAAGATACAAAGATAGCACATTGCAACAAGATTGGGGGGGGGGGAGGTTCTGGGTATGTAGCTGTCAAGGTTCCTAAAACTCTTTTGAAACTTTGTCCACATGTACTGAAGAATGGGTAGCAATAAAAAGGAAGGCTGCTCATGAAACAGAATAGGCACCACTTCCTAAACCTGTCGATGCAATGCTACTAGAAATGCAGAAGAAAACACAGCAGATCCTTCCCCACGTAGTACTGTCCAGGGAAGACATTATACTGCAGGAAACATCTTAGTTTGAAGAGGATCAATTAAGTGATCCTGCCTGTACAAACGCTGCTTTGAAGCAAGATATTTAAAAGGCTATTTATTAGAACTACAACATGTGGACTTCAGATTAATACCTCAGCAGAGCCTTTGCAGTTCATCTCATTGTCATTCGCTTTAAGGAGTATATATTGCAGAGCTTCCCACATCACGCGACGACCCCGTTTGTGCATTTATGGTTCCTCTGACTTGTGCATCATGAAACACGGGAAAACAAGGCCAACGGGAAAGGAATCCTAGTTAAAATCCATGATTAGGATGGTCCAGTCACACCAGAGGAAAAATCTAGACAGGTAATTGTATATACAGAAAGCCAACAGTCACTCCGGTGGTGGGGGCGGGGGGGGGGCAAAGCCTTGAAATGTGGACCAACAAGTAGCCTTTGAGAATGTTCCCAATGCAAGATTTTGAGCCACCTTGTTCAGATAACGTGCTTTCTCCTCTCCGAACCTCTGTTCTAATCAAAGGTCTCTGCTGGCCTATTTTCAGCTCTTATGCTTGTCAATGACACAGGCTCTACCCCACCCCACCCACCCCCACAAAGCACCACAATTAGAATCTCCCCAGCAGAACACAGAACTCTCTAGAACAGATAATTCAAGAGATTAAGAATTTTGCAGCAAACATCTGAAATATCCAGTAATATTTTATGCACACCTCCAGCTGCTGCTGACAGGTGTTGGGGTTGGAGATTAGTGTGCACTACAGTTAGAAGTCAATTGAAACTGTAGTAGTCTAGCACAAACTGTCACGGGCATAATGGGGGCTGGGTGGTGGCTCTGTAGCACGGTTGGTCCCGCTGGGGGTGATGTGGCACTGCCACGGACAGGTCAACCATCTCCCAACTGCACTCCCAATGCACAGCTTGAAGATCCATGCCTCAGTAGGAGCTGCAGGGCTGACAGAGAAAGTGGATGCAGTACTCCTGGAGGAACTTGGGAGGCAACCTGGGGAAGTTCTAGTGCATGTGGCTAACAGAGGCAATCAGCTGGCATTTGCCACTTCCTCCAATTGTGATCTCATGCCATCCATTCATAAGAAATGATGATACTGTGAACACATCAGATCCGGTGTTACCAATACTTCTTACAGAGCTCTGTCACTTCACACTGTCATGTAGGCAAATAATCATAGTGTTAAAGGAGGCGTTACGATAAATGCTGACTCAGAAACAGGAGGAACACTGAAAATGGGGAAACCCCAGTCATCACTTAAGAGTCTTAGACGTTTTTAAAACATGATTTGAACAACATGTGAGGGCAAACAAATCATTTTCACAGGGGGGAACATTACATTCTAGCATCAAAGAGATGGCTACTGCCAATCAAGGCAGCTGACAAAGATACTGACATACTCTGAAGTCCAACAAGCAGAGACCCAGCTGGTTCTTCAAAGGAAGAGCTGCCTTCATCTCGCTGCAATCAAGACCTTTCTCCTATGGCATTACAAAACAGCTGTCTGCGGTAGTCATGGTACTTTCCTCCAATGAAAGGACTCTGGTCTGTCCAGTCAGTTCTGGTGTCTCTGGAAGTGTGTCACTGGTGGACCAGGGTCCGATGTGTCTATGTGGATGGATAATGCTGCTGGAACATCACAACAAGGAGAGAAGACAGAAGTATCATGAACAGCAATATCACAGGGGGAAAAAATAACTAAAATTCTGCATGCTTGGATTTCATTTCCCAAGCCCGTCCCTGCCATTTTTGCTTATCCCATTTATTTACATGCAGTCAGGGTTACTGTCTTCCAGACAGCTAGAATAGCAACAATAATTGAACAGAGCAGAACTTGTTTTATTTTTATTTTTAAAGGGCCATCCTGAAAGCTGGTCTCTGCTGACAGATGATCTGCTTCCTAGCCTGTGTTTTTGGTGGGAGGAATAACATGAGTGAAAGGGCTCTGCTCAGTATCTTACAAGCATGCTGAATGCACTGTCTTTTTTCTTCAGACCACGGGATGCAGAGGGAAAACATATGCACACATACAATGCCAGATTATTGCAGGATATAAGTGGAACACCAAAAGCCAGATTTAGAAAGATTCCTGGTCCCTTGTCAACATATCCAGGGTTGTGCTTATACAACCCTCAATGAAAAATCAAAATTCTGAGCCAAAGGAACCAAAATTCTGACTAGGCATGTCAAAATCAGCATCTATTTGCTTCTCTGATTCACTTCATTCTGCTCCAAAGATTGTGAAGAGGATGCAATTCCCACCTCCACCGGCAAATAATGAAAGAGAAGTAGAGAAGACAATGAAGTCTGGGGGAAGACATGAGATGCAAGCATGGAGGAGGAGCAAGGTGCGAAGTAGAGCACCCACATTTCAACTCCCATCTACAGTTTGCACAGGAAGTAAGAAGAAATAGCTCCTGTTTCTTGTCAAAAAGTGAAGTGACTATAGCAGAAAGGTGGTGTCCAATCTCAGCAACAGACTATCCTGTGCAAAAATAGAGGAATGCAGCAAGCACTGGGCAAAGGGAGCTGCAAGCAGCCCACTAAACACACATATACCTTTTGCACCTGCCTACGGCATAGGAAAAGGATGAGAGGAGAATTAGTAACACATTTTCCTTGAGTCACTGAGACAGTGTCAGAAAGAACCAGGCAAAAAGACCAGGCCAGAACATGCTGCCTAGCAGTCCAGCTGTGAGGCCCCCAAATCTCTCTCACACACAGCATGGGCCAATATGAACGCCATGCCAATAGGGTCTGAATGCCACCCAGCTTCATAAAAGATGAGAGGTGACAATATGAAACTGAATTCTCAGTAAAACAGCTAGATTCAAGTCCAGTAGCCCCTTACAGACCAACCAGATTTTCAGTGTATAAGCTTTTGAGTCAGTGCTCCTTTCACTGACTAATGCTTATATCTCCCCCCACTGCCAAAAATTTTTTTGTTGGTCTCTGAGTTGCAAAAGGATTTCAGGTCTCACAAAACACTTTCATGCAAGCCATAACTCAGCACCACCACATGGGAATCTGCCCCAGAGAAAATGCAAGTAAAAAAAAAACCAAGGAGGAAAGGCAGTAGCCCCAAGGAGGAAAGGCAGAAGACACGATTTGGAAGTGAGTTCTCAAGCAACCAAAAGGGCCGCAGGGTCGCTCCTTCGCTTCCGGCATTAAATGCAAGCCTGCCTCTTCAGGAGCCTGACCACCACCATCTGAATTCAGTCAAATTCAACAAAACTTTCTGCAGGTGGGAAGGGGGAGGGGCCTATGACAGAGGAAGATTTGTGGCTGCATGTTTAAGGAAGAAGCTAAATTCATCACAATGACAGGGGAGAGTGTTGGCAGAGATTTGAGCTATTTATTCTTTTAGGAGAATCCTATAAAGAATGACACGAGGAAGCCTCTATCTGCAGTCTTGTTCATCACGTTGGTGAGGAGTCCGATAACAGATGTATGCAGTAGCGTGATTTAGTGCTGGGAGCTGGCCCCTGATGTGTATTAATACAGCGGCAAAGCGGAACGAGCCTCTCTTCATCACTCATCTCTATAAAAGAGGTGGAATCCGAGACGGCCCGATGTTAGGCAGAGCAAGCCCATTTGTTCTGCTGACTGATGGAGCCAGCTCAGGCTGTGTCCTTCACCTCCGTGGGGCACCCGGGTTGCATAAAAAGAGTTCACTGAAGCAGGACCTTGGTCAACTCGCAAGAGGCAAGCCGTTGGGCTCAGCCACGGATGTATTTGGGAAGAAAAGTCTTGCCTGAAAGGGATAGGGCTTGAGGCCACAGACTCCCTAATCTCCAGCCTGGGCCTGAGTGACGATTTGCTCCTCTCTTTCATTAAATCCCCCAGAGGGAGCTGTGCCCACAGGGAAGGAAAACAGAGGCCCACAAGCTATCCCAAGATAGGAAACATCCAAGTTTGTAAGGATGGAAAAGTGTGTATGTGTGTGTGTGTGTGTGGGGGGGAGAATCCAGTGACAAGGGCTGTGAGTGTCCCATTCATCACAAAAAAATCAGACTTATTACATCTACCGTGCGATCTCCCCATGGGGACTTGCAGCAGGATGCTAGCTGCAAAGTCCCGCAGAAGAACTCAACAGCATGCAAATATTTGGACCAGTCAAAAGCAGTTTGTGGTGCTTCTGCTAAGCCCAATGTAAGATATCACGGACTACCAGCTCCCTTCCTGGGGAAGGGAAGGGCCAGCAGCTATCAGATATTAAGACTGCATCTTAAGCCAGTTACGAATTTGGAAGAATATGGGGTGATTTATCTGCATCAGCTGAAATTTACTGGGAGCGCTGATAGAAAACACTGCAAGACATTGGGCAAGCCACATGTAACCCCATGTCATTTCTCAAAGCATTTTATTTCCAGGTTTCTTAGCACAAAAGAAATCTCCCTATGATAATTCTTATGTTAATTTAGACAAACATATCCCGATATTCTTCTAGTTCCTCTCATTGTCTTCTAAGGCTAACCCCCACTCCCTCACCTGGGGCTGGGCTGGAAAGGGAGGGCGTGGCCATTACTGGTTTTCGCTTCCTCTTGATATCCCTTGAGCATGGAGGTCCCAGATGGATATTAGTCTGCCTGAAAAGGAGGAAATAAACCTTATTGATTAAAATATTAAGGCAATAAACACCAGGCTGATGGTCCCTTTACAAAGAAAACGAGCAGCCTTTAATGATCTTTTACCAAATTCATTTAACGCACTAATTTCTCTAATGAAAAGGCCACAAGAGAGGATCAACACTTAGCAGTTCAAATATTACTCAGCAGTCACCCACCCAACTTATCTGAAAACAAAACAATATTAAGAATCAGCTGGAAATAGCTTATGGAACATTTTTTAATGTTCAGACAACTGTGAAGAAACAGAAAAATCGTGTGCCATCACCAAAAGAAAACAGAGGCTGGTACCAAGCGAAGAATATTTAAGTCCATCAATTTCAGTTCCTTTAACCCTGTGCTGGATGATGCCCTTGTCTTCAAATATTGAGCTAAATGTCCTTGCAAGTGCACAAACACAGCCAAACAGTAGTCAATTGGTTTCACAACTGCCTCCTTCTACTCTATGCAGATTTAAATTCCATAGTGCAAATACATAGGGGCTCTATGACTAAAGGTTTTGGATTAGAGCATCAAGGTGCAATTTAGTCCCGAGACAACATTTTAACTGTTATAGCAACTAATTAACATGCATTCAGAGAAGTTACTATTAGTCAATCTACATATTCTTGGTCCTTTTTGGTCCTGATGGCATCACATTCAGTCTGAAATGCTTATTTCATTTACTTCATTTGTATGGGGTTCACATCTTTCTTCACTCCTCTGATTTATTCTTTGAAACAACCCTGAGAAGTGGGTTAAGCTGAAAGAGTGTTGACTGGCCTGAAGAGGCTGAAAGAGGCAGTGGTGCGCCCATTGCTGAAAAAACCATCTCTGGATCTGTGAAAACCCATCAACTACCGACCCATCTCACACCTAGCATTTCTGGGGGGAAAGGTGGAAAGTGACGAGGTCAAAGTACACACAAACACAAACAAATTGTTGCTATGTATACAAAATTTTAGCAACCATTAACATAACCTGAATGGACTGAACTGTGAACTATCCTCCTCATCCCCAAATCCAATACTGTTAAAATCCCACATAAAGCAAAGGCAATGAAACCAGAGTTGTTGTGCCAGACACCTATTTTCCAAATTCCTACTGTAAATATGGTTTACTGGTGGCAAGGATGGGGCATTATCCTGCCCACAATACTTCTGTAAAATATAAACATCTGGCTCCCACACTTAACAAACAATACTGTTTTACAACAAAATGCAGGAGAACCTGGGAGAGCCCCATACCATTCTCAACAAGATAAAGGATATCTGAGCTAAAGAAATAAGTGCCAGAATGTTTTTTCCAGAAGTAAGATCTAGTAAGGCATCAGCTGATGCTAATACAGGCACAGTGGGTCATTAATCCCTATAACATACCTTTCATTCAAGTTTATCTTTTATTGATTATCTTCCCTCTTGTTAATAAATCAGGAGCTAATTGATCTCTCATTGGTTTTGTCCAGCCTGGTGGTAAAAGTGTCCATTTCATGCTCAGCCTGTGACGCTTGCCTAACTGCTCCTCTACCTCTCATCCTGAGAAAGCGATGCAGCGAGGAAGCCTACCTATAGAGCCATCAAAACATGTGCTTTAGTCCTTATGTAACGGCTCTAGATGAGCCTCTCCCCTACGAAGTGGGTAAATACAGAGCAGAGTTTTTGAAATGGGACTCCAGCTTCCACAATTATTCGTTTGTTTGTTTATATTTGGATCTGTTGTCTGCCTTCTCTCTGTGGACTCAGGGCAGATTACATCAAGATAAAATTCCATCAATAAAAGTTTAAGTTCTTGACAAATTCAGATTCAGAAGACCTTTATTTGCATACAAAAAGAAAACAGAGAAAGGGCATCACAAAGCGTTGACTGTACAATTATGAGACCTCATAGCCAGCTGCAGAAAATTTGGCAACCAATTCAATTACTAGAGAGTTTTTGTTTCCTAGTAAGAAAATGATCTCAGCCTCCTCATCAGATCCATGTTGCTTAGCAAGGAGTGAGTTGATCAGCTGCCCACGAATAACGGTGTAAAGTTGGGCAATAGAAAACAACATTGTAATATGGTTTCAACACAGCCAAAATCACAGGGACATCTTTCAGTATAAAATCAATTATTAAAACATTTAAAAAGATTAAATCCTCAGCATGCCCATTTTCTCTTTCATGGGAAAAGGTAGAGGAGGGTCATATAAAGCCCTTTAGTTAGAGTAGTGTTTTGGTGGATTTCCAGCAGAGAGGTCAGCAATTTCAGATGTTATTTCAGGCCTCGGCCATAGGCCTGGCGGAAGAGCCCAATCTTGCCAGTCCTGTGGAAAAGATTAAGGTCCCACAGGGCTCTGATCTCATTCGAAAGAGTGTTCTACCACCAGTAACCATAGTAACCATCCGACTCCAAAGAACTTCAGCTCCAGTTGCCCAGGTCTTTTAAAGTTCTTCTAAGAATGTGTAAAAAGGTAATAATGCTAAAGTGTCTCTGTCTCTACTTACTCTCTACCAAGTTACAACAGAATCCTGTAAGAGTTTTTACCAGCACAAAATGCCAGAACTGTACAACAAGATACAGTTTCTGCAAGCCAGTGCCAAGAAACCCCTGAAACATTTTTCAGACTTTGAGAAACCTCAGAAGTGGCACAATGGTTGGGAAGCATAGCTGTGTACACACCAACCCAGGGCCCCTCCACTTCCCACCCCCTCAGGCCCATCACTGGTCATTTGGGGAGGAGTGGGTGGGTTGACATCACCATATATGGTCATATCACCTGATAAGAAGTTTTAAAAAATATATTAAATATCAATTAACTCCCACTCAATCTGGAAACCCCTCCAGGGCTGTCTAGAATCAAAAGGGTTTTTAAAGAAAGCCTGAGCTATCATCACCATTTTGGGAGGCTCACATCCTTCTGCACACCTTGCTGAAGAAAAACTAGCATGCTTCTCACCTAGCAGATGCTCTTCAATGGCTAGTTGCAGGACCACTCTCCAAGTGACTTCCTTGAAAGCAGTGATTTTGCTTTCATTAACAGAATATGAAAAAGACTTACGCAATGCCCCCAACCTGAATGATATCCTTTCCCCATCATTGCTCAAAATACTAGGAATATCTCAAAGGTGTCTGGGCATGCTCGCAAGATGTGTGCCCTGCTCCCATATTGTGAACCAGCTACTCAAGCCAGGGTTTTGAGGAATACGCAAAACCAACTCCCATGCTCTATTAACCCTACCTCAAGGGTAGAGAATTTTTTCAGTCTATAAAAATTTCTTTCTATGTTCTAGGAAAGAGCAAAATTGTTCTGCTTATGAACTTCCAGCTTCATCCCATTTAGGTCTGCAGAACAGTTAGCCGGTTGTAAAAGATTACTTCCCCAAATGCATACAATGAAAAATTGGAATTAGACAGTACAGTCAAACAAGTGTTCTAAAAAAGCTAGCAATGAATGAGTGTCATATGAAGCTTTAATTTCAGGACCAAAAGGGGACGCAGCTGAGAAAGACACTGGAGTATCAAACTTAGAAATATCATGAGCAACATTTTCTACATCCTTAACACGCCCGCGGCGCCACGGGCGCCGCGGACTAAATAATTCGCTAAGCCCTCAGGCGGAGGGCTTTGTCCGTGATGAGGAAGGGGCCGGATTGGCCCCTTCCTCCTGACAGACCATCGGCTGGGCCAATTCCTAACCTGCTGAAGGAAGCAACTGCAGTTGCTTCCTTGAGGGCGGCCTGATGCGTCGGGAGGCGCAAAGCGCCTCTGACGCGTCAGGCCGCCGGCAAGGGAGCCCCTGGCAGCCGCGTGCCTCTCGCCGCTTCAGCCCGCCCGCAAAGGGAACCCCTGGCAGCCGCGCGGAGCGCGGCTGCCGGGAGCTCCCTGCCCAACGGCCTGATGCTGCGAGAGGCGCGAAGCGCCTCTCGCAGCATCAGCCCACTGACAAACGGAGTCCCGGCAGCCGCACTCCGCGCGAACGCCGGGGGCTCCGTGGTCTAGCGCCCGCTGCATTTAGCTGCAGCGGGCTTGATTGCTAGTACTTGAATATTAGCCCCCTGCAGCAAGCCCATATTCTACCAAAGCAGGACAATTTATCTTAGAATACCTCTCCACCCAGGTTTTCAAAGTGAAGTATGTGGACTATGCTAATATAAGTTACTACAAGTGTTTCTTACTCTACTTCCTACCAAATACAGAATTTTGCCTCATGTAGTTATGTAGTTCTCAAGTTAGCTGCTGCTGTTGTTAAGTATAACAGCAACAGCAAATACAGACTACATAAAAGGTACTTTTTCTAAGCCTTGACGTTATTTCTGATGGCTTCAAAGGTCAAAATTAATACCAAGAATAGAGATCCTCCTCCCCTTTGAAACAACCCCAGCCAGCTGGGCACCCAAATCTGATCTACACATCACAAGTAGAAATCTCTGCAAGGTGTACATACAATCGCCTAATTGAACACAGTGTCTGTGCATGCAAGAATTAACTCATGGTGTAATGAATGGCTAAAACTGCCTAAGTACTAAAATACAAACAAGTAATTTTTTTTCAATTTTTAAATTACACCAGCTTGGTGTAGCGATTAGGAGTGCGGACGTCTAATCTGGCAAGCCAGGTTTGATTCTGCACCCCCCCCCCCCCACATACACACACACAACCAGCTGGGTGACCTTGGGCTGGCCACAGCACTGATAAAGCTATTCTGACCAAGCAGTAATATCAGGGCTCTCTCAGCCTCACCAACCTCACAGGGTGTCTGTTGTGGGGAAAGGAAAGGGAAGGCGACTGTAAGGAGCTTTGAGACTCCTTCGGGTACAGAAAAGTGGCATATAAGAACCCACTCTTCTTCTTAAAATCCTGCCTCATTTTATAACAGACTAGCAGTTGGATTGACCTATCCAGAGCTTAGCCTGAGAGTGACAGTTCTCATGAATTTACCACAATCAGTGACATGTTTCTTATAATCCAATAGCACACAGAACCACTGCCATGCACATCTGTATAGGCAACTATACAGATGGGCCAGATGAACTGCATCCAATGGTACTAAAAGAACTTGCAGATGTAATTTCTCAGCCTCTGCCATTATTTTTGACAATTCTTGGAGAACAGGTGAGGTGCCAGAAGACTGGATGTGGGCAAATATTGTTCCCATCTTCAAGGGGAAAAAGGAGGTTCTGGGTAACCACTAACCCATCAGCTTGGCACCTACAGCTGGCATCATTTTAGAGCAATCTTTGAGCAGCTAGAGTGCCTGACTGTTATTACTAAGAGTCAGCATGACTTTCTCAAGAACAAGTCATGTCAGACTAATTTTATCTCTTTTTTTGAGAAAGTTACTACCTTGCTAGATCAGGGGAATTCTACAGGCATAGTTTACCTTGATTTCAGTAAGGCTTTTGATAAGGTTCCACATGAAACTCTTATTGACAAGTTGGTAAGATGTGGTATGGATCTTATTACTGTTAGATAGATCGAGAACTGGTTGACAGTTCTGCAGACCTTAATGACACCCAAAGGGTACTTGTAAATGGTTTGTCATCTTCTTGGAGAGGAGTGACAAGTGGACGGCCTCAGGGATCTGTTCTGGGCCCTGTGTTGTTCAACATATTTATAAATTATTTGGATGGAGAAATAGAAGGGGTGCTTATTAAATTTGCAAATGACACTAAACTGGGAGGAGTGGCAAACACACCAAAAGACAGAATCAGAATACAAGATTATCTTTGACAGGCTAGAGAACTGGGTTAAAATGAATAAAATGAATTTCAATAGTGATAATTATAAAGTTCTTCATTTAGGTAGGAAAAATCAAATACATCACTATAGGATGGGTGAGACTTGTCTAGGCAGCAGTATGTGTGAAAAGGATCTGGGGGTCTTAGTAGACCATACACTGAACATGAGTCAGTAGTATGACTCAGTGGCTAAACAGGCAAATGGGAATTGGGGCTGTATTAAAAGAAGTATAGTATCCCGATCACTTGAGGTGTTACCACTTTACTCTGCTGTGGTAAGACCTCACTTGGAGTACTGTTTTCAGTTTTGGGCACCACAACTGAAGAAAGATGTAGAGAAACTGAAGCGTGTCCAGAGAAGGGCTACCAAGATGGTTGAAGGAACGTGGTATGTTTAACCTGGAGAGGAGAAGACTAAGAGGGGATATAATAACCATCTTCAAATACTTGAAGGGCTGTCATATAGAAGAGGGAGCAGAGTTGTTTTCTGTTGCCCCATTGGTTTGGACCAGAACCAGTGGGTTGAAATTAATTCAAAAGAATTTTCAGCCAAACAGCTGGAAGAAGTTCCTAACAGACAGGTTCCTCAGTGAAACAGGCTTCCTTGGGAGATGGTGAGGTCTCCTTCTTTGAAAGTTTCAAAGCAAAGGTTAGACAGTCATCTGACAGTTTTTAAGCAAAGGCTAGACAGACATCGAAAATGCTGATTTTATGAACTTAGGCAGATTGTGAGGGGGGGGGCAGGAAAGGATGTGCCAGTGTTTGTCTCTTGTGGACCTTCCTTGCATATCCAGGGAATTGCCAGACACCACTGTGGGATGGGTGAATTTCCTCCAGGCCAGGCTGGATTCTGGAGATTTTTGGTGGAAGGATCGCATGGGCAAGGAGTTGGGGTCACTGTGGGTGGGGAGGTAATTGTGACTTCCTGAACTGTGCAGGGGGTTGGACTAGATGATCCTGGAGGTCCCATCCAATTCTATGATTTCTGTAATGCTGAGCCTTAACTACACCACTGTCTGCACCAGTGATAAGTATCTCTTCTCAACAATCCTTGGCTATGTTCTAAGAAGCAGCACACTACCAACCGATACACAGAAGAGTTCAGAACTGATTTCTTGTTTTCTTCTTTTTTTTAAAAAAAAGTTGCATTGTCAAACAGAAGCCATAACAGACAAGGCATGATTATTAGCTGCTTTGTGTTCTTAAAGAGCAGCAATTACAGGCATGTGAAAAGAAGGGAAGCAATCCCTGAGAAGCTCTTCCTTGCATGCCTCCCGAGAGGCAGCAGGCCATTAAAATTCCATGATGAAGAATCAAAACAGCCTGGGAACAGCCAGGAGGCAATACAGCAAATTAATACACCAACCATCCCCGGGGAGGACAGCAAAAAAAGAGGATTCTTCACTTTGCAAAATAAAATTATACTACTAATGATAACAGAGTCACCAAACCACCCACCCACACAGACACACCACTTCTAATGATGGGGTGTGGAAATCCCAGAGCTGCCTAATGCTTTCAGAGAAGTCCCCCCACTTCACAGACAGAATTGCTAGAAAGGGAGTCTTGGAATATTACAATTTATGCAGCCTTTCAACTGTGCCTTCCAAGGAACACTCCTCACAGAGCCTTCTCCTTGACACCGCAAAGCCCACCTTGCACACCCACGGCTCTGCAACTCAGCAATCTGGCTGGCGGCTCTGTTTAAATGAAGCACTGGCTTACAAGCCAGTAACTACGCTGTCAAGTGAATGGCACCAGAAATCACTGGGGAGGCAAAGAAAACATGAGTTAAGGCAGAAAGGTGGAAAAAAACAGAATTTGCCTAATAATAGTCTTCCCAATTGCTTAATGCATTCACGAGTGCTTTCCAAAGACATATGGCCCTTATACAAATTGTTAGTTTGAGCAGTATAGAAATAAAGAGAAGCTCTTTCCTATCTACTGGGTCCCAAAAACCTTGTGTCCCACAAAAACCCAGTAGACCTAGGCTTGTTCATAATTTACATGCTGTACTCTAGAGATTCCAAAAAGCTCTTGACTAATATCTCAAGACAGCCTTGCAGACAAAGAGTTACTAACTCAACTCAACCACCCACACATGTCAGTCAACCATATGTGGCTTAATAAAGGAACCAAATAAAAGGCCCTGCTTTAAATCTCCTGGAAGCAATTTAATCACAGTTAGGCAAGCAGGCAAGTGGCTAACTGCAAGCCTACTTGAAGTCCTATCTGGACCCCATCTAATCACGTATATGACATTATCAGCAACCTTTACTTCAGACAGTCAAAATATGCCATTTACACCTGGATCATAAAAGCAAAGCATACCCAATTCCTACTCAATGCAAGTGCAAATCTTCTTGACCCTTAAGCACAAATTCCCCCAATTAACATCCCCATTCTGGCAACTGTAGAAGAGTGAACAAACCCAGAAGGCCTCAAAGGAATCCCTTCTGGTCTCACACAGCCTTAAGATGCCATGTTGTTGTTAGTTGCACAGTCATGTCCGACCCATCGCGACCCCATGGACAATGATCCTCCAGGCCTTCCTGTCCTCTGCCATTCCCATTTAAGTTTGCACAGACTGCTTCAGTGACTCCATCCAGCCACCTCATTCTCTGTCATCCCCTTCTTCTTCTGCCCTCAATCGCTCCCAGCATTAGGCTCTTCTCCAGGTGCCATGTTTAAGATGCCATATTTAAGTAATAAAAGGATCACCCGTTATGTTTTGAAATAAAGGTCTCCCCTTTTAAGTAGTTATTTTGGCATTTTGATTAGTGCAATTTTTTCTATTCTTGAAACTAAACAGAGTGAATTATTTATATATTTGTCTCAAATGCAGCCTCTCTCAACCCTTTTACCATAGAAGAAACTCCTGAAACATTCTTCAGGCTTCAAGAAACCCCAGAAGTTATGGTAGCAGGCCACACCACCTGCCATGTCCCCGGGAGTCATATGTCATCAGAAGTGCCATCATCCAGACACACCCACTGGATGTGACATCACGGTCCATCGCCCCTGACCCTCCAAACACCAGAAACAGCCCAGCGCTCTACTCTGCTGGACTTTGAAGAGGGCTAGGGCAGGCAGCCGCTGCCCTACTGCCCCTGCCATCCACCCCCAGGGCAATTAAGTTAAAATGTCAGTACTTATCTCTGGACTCCAGTCACTACCACATGCAACCAGCCTTAGCCAGGAAGGATTTTTATGACCTGGGCCCCTCCTCTTTCCACCCCCTCCAGGCCCATTATTGGCTATTTTGGGAAGGGGTAGGTGGGTCGACATAACTATCATATCACCCAATACATTTTAAAGATTTTTTTTTAATATACAAAAAATTAACAGCCACCCAATCAGCAAAACCCTTGTGGGGCTGCCAAGGAAACCCAGGGTTTCACAAAACCCGTCGAGAAAGCCTGCTCTAATGTATAGATATGCAGTGAAAACCTTTTGTGTGCTTGTGTTATGTTACATCAAGCCACTTCCTACTTATGGTGACCTTATGAATTAATGACCTCCAAAATATTCTATCATTAACAGCTTTCCTCAGCTCTAGCAAACTGAAAGTTATGGCTTTCTTTACTGAGTCAATCCACCTCATGTTGGGTCTTAGTCTTGTCCTACTACCTTCAACTTTCCCTAGCATTACTGTCTTTTCCAGTTGAGTCTTGTCTTCTCATAACATGACCAAAGTATAACAGATTAATCATTTTACCTTCTAGGAAGAATTCAGGCTGGATTTGATCTAGAACCCACTTATTTGTCTTTTTGGCGATCCATGATATCCAACAGCTTTCTTACTGTCAGACTTTCACATCCATACATAGTAGTGGGGAATACTATATTATGAATTTTTTCTAAATTTAATTTACACACCACCCTCCCATGCTGTACAATTATCTTGTTCTTGGTCACAAGTGACATACCCTTATAGGATCTTTGCTAGTTCCTTCATGACTGCCCTTCTGAATGTCAAGTTCATTCCGATTTCTAGGTTGCAGTCTCCTTTTTGGATGATGACTGAAGCAAGGAATGGAAAATCTTTAACCATTTCAATGTCTTTATGATCAACCTTAAAATTATGTAATTCCTCATTAGTCTTCTTGTTGCTTACCTATAATCCTGCTGTGATACTTTCTCCTTTAAACTTCATCAGCAGTCATGTGAATTTTTTTTCTATTTTCTGTCAATAAATATCTCTAATTATCTCTAATTAATATTCCTTCCATCAGTTTTCACTCCACCTTCATTGAAATCAAATCCAGCTTTCCTTATGATATGTTCTGTACACAGACTGAATGGATAGCGAAATAAAATACATCCCTTTCCGAAACCTTTGTCAAATGGAAAGCATTCTATTTCTCTATAATCTGTAGAATCTTGTCTAGAGAAGATTGCACCTCAAAACAAGCAGAAGTTATAGCACACCCATTTCTTCTAAAACCATCCATAGCATTTCATGATCCATACACTCAAAAGCTTTGCTGTAATCTATAACGCTGATTCTCTTCTGAAATCCTCTAATATACTCCAGTAACCATTGTAAATTTGCAGCATGATCTCTTGCATTTCTTCCTACTCCAAATCCCGCTTGAACAGCTGGCATTTCTCTTGCCATATAAGGTGACGTCTTCATTGTAAAATTGAGCATCACATGGCTTGCATGGGCAATTAATGCAATGGTCAGATTCTATTTTTGACATCTTTTTCTCAAAATGGGAATGCAGATTGAGCATTTGCACTCTGTGGACTATTGATTTGTTTTCCATATTTGTCAGCATATTCCTGTTAAAATTTTAATGTATTCAGTTTCTTTTACCTTATATTTAATTTACACAATTTAACTGTGTTTCACCCATCATTATAAAGGTTATGGTTTTTATTTCATCCATTTATGTTGTAAATATCTGGTTGTTCTACTAATAATGTAGGTTTGCTTAGCTTGGGAAAACACATTGATCCCAAAGAAACCTCTTCAGTTACAGCGGTCATATTGAGTCAAATCAGTCTTCTGTGTTCCTAAATGCACGAAATGTCAGAAAAGGATTAAAGGGTGTATTGTATATCTGGTTGTATATCTGCCATCATTAAATATCAGAATTCAAGATACAGAAATTAAAATTAAGGGGCAACTTGGGAGAATGGAGAAAAGTGTAAAATTAATACAAATTTGTCTCATGTTAGAATCACAGAATCATAGAGTTGGAAGGGACTTCCTGGGTCATCTAGTCCACCCCCCTGCACAATGTAGGAACTCACAACTACCTGCCTACCCACAGTGACCCCAATTTCATCCCCAAGTTAACCCTCCCACAAAAATTTCCAGAATCCAGACTGGCCTGGAAGAAATTTACCTACCACCCCACAGCAGCAATTAGCAATTCCCTGGGTATGCAAGGAAGTATGTTGAATTATAGTATATTAAACTGTGTATGTTAAACTGCAGTTGCAATTTTACACAAAGACACTTGCTTACAAGGATGTTTTTCATGCTGGTAAATAAGAAATCTGTTGCATTGTTCCGCAGACCTCTGCAGCACTAGGCTTGCAACTGATATCTTTAATTTTCATATGAGGCTTCCTATGCCTCAAACAAAGAGCCTCTTGGGGCGCAGAGTAGTAAGGCAGCAGAAATGTTGTCTGAAAGCTCTGCCCATGAGGCTGGGAGTTCAATCCCAGCAGCCGGCTCAAGGTTGACTCAGCCTTCCATCCTTCTGAGGTCGGTAAAATGAGTACCCACCTTGCTGGGGGATAAACGGTAATGACTGGGGAAGGCACTGGCAAACCACCCCGTATTGAGTCTGCCATGAAAACGCTAGAGGGCATCACCCCAAGGGTCAGACATGACCCAGTGCTTGCACAGGGGATACCTTTACCTTTATGCCTCAAGAATGTACTGAAAGGATACGTATGTTCCTTGACACAACCAAAAAAATTAACTTTCTTTCAAAAATACACCTAATATGTATTTGGTGCACATTTCCCCTGCTTTTATTATATCATATTATTTATTATTACATTTTTCTACTGCCTTCTCTTGCAGCTCAGGGCAGTTTACAGCACAGATGCCAATGTACAGAAAGAAAAGATTGTTGCCACAAAAGCCGAAAGAAATGGAGACACGTTCCAGCCCAACACAGCCCCGGATTCCTCCTCCAGTCAGTTCCCCATGCCTCCAAATTCCACAAGCTTAAACAGTTCTTAGAAACACACACTTTCCCCCATAACAATTTCTCTTACCATGTAGTGTACTGAGGGACTGCATAATGCTGAGGAGGCTTGCAGTAAAACTCAGAATACATCCATTAACTTAAACAGTACAATGAAAATCAATGCCCAGTCTTATTCACTCACAGTGTGCACTGTGAGTGCACAACCACATTCACCTCAAATGCTGACATCTACTCAGGAGAGTTTACTGCTGACAATTAAATGTAGTCACCTCAGATCCCTATTCATCATATCCAGCTTCTATCTATAGGGACACTATAAAAACTTGCTGGTTGTGAGCAATAAACAGGAATAAATGTTCTTGGTATCTTGGGCAGCTGATGTGCACAACCCAGGAGGCATCCAAACTGGCATGCACCCTAACCAAGCAAAGACCAGCTGCTCTAGCCTCCATTATCCAAATATTATCTCTGTTCACATGGAGATGCTAATACAATGCACAACATATATGTTATCTGTCCTGTGACTGTTTTTCACACTAAAGAGCTGTGTCAACTTTTTGTCAACATACATGCATTCAAACAAAACAGATTACATCATGTCCTTCCCACAAATAGCAGAGTACAATGGTTACCTGGCTGTGCAGTGTGCTGGTGAGCACCGTCGGTGAGAGGCGTCAGAAAGAACATCCAAAGAGTACAGAGGAGATAGTGGATTGAACTGAAATGGCAAGAAAGTGGATCTGGTTAACAGCTAATCAAGAAACAGAATAAACAGAATTCATAGAATCATAGAATTGGAAGGGACCTCCAGGGTCATCTAGTCAACACCCCTGCAGAATGCAGGAAATTCACAACTACCTGCCCACCCATAGTGACCCTAATTCCATGCCCAGATGAGACATCATCCTGAAGTTCATGAGACTACAATATCTAACAACAGAACATTCTGCTCCCATCTCTGATCGGAAGATTTTGGATGCAACTAACTGGACTAAGGAGTAGTGCATGCATTCCGAGTAAACAGGCACAAATCTCTTTTTCAAGAAAGAATATCGCTAGAGATTTAAAGGACAGTCTGTTCTCACACACATTGTGCCGCCTAACACAGACATTATCTACCTTCTCCAGAGATCTGGCCTAACGCTCTCCACTTGAGAATCACCTACATAAATGTCACTTTGGTTCTACAGGAAAATCATTTGCAAAATATACATCCAGAGGTAATTCCTAGAAGATACGTACATAATTATAGTCTTCAGATTAAATGATATCCCAAATTTAACTTATACACATACAAACATACACACACACACATATGGGATGTGCACAAACCGGCTCATGAGCCAAAATTCACCAAGAACTTGGGTCAGTTTGAAAACCCCAAATCAATGTTCAGGGATGGTGCCTTCCCCAAACATTTAAACCTAACAGCTGAGTGTTGCAGCTAGCTGCTAGGTTTAAAGGGCAGCAAACCATTTCAATGGTCGGTTTCATTTCCCCCTGCTTTGAAGTGGGAGAAGTGAAACAGACTGGTGAAATAGTTGCCAGAAACGTAAACCTAACAGGAGGCAGATTCACCCATCAAGCTGAAATGGCTACAAGCCATTAAACTCACCATGGCTAGCCGCAGTCAGGGGAAAGGGGGAACAGGACTCATCAAACCGGCTCAGTTCAGGTAGGATCCTTTTGAGTCAGTTCAGTTCAGGAGCTGCCCAAAACTCCGAACCAAACTGGATTTTTAAAGTTCATGCCCACCCCTGATATAAAACACATACATAGATACATTCACTTCGGTGAGAGGTATTTACACACACACACATATTTGGAATATTATTTTATTTATACAAACACACACAAGATGTGTCTAGCTGTGATTACATTTTTACAGACTTGTCATTTTTTGTCTTGAGCAATCTAAACAGAAAACTATAATGTCTATAAAACCATTATCACAGCTAGACAAATAGGCAAAGGAAAATCGAAGAATTGGACAAATGTTCAAGCAGAAGAGTCCCAAAGACTTTGCACTGGAACATGTGGAATTTATTAATATTATATTTATACTTTTTTTCTGCCCGCACTTGAAGGACTCCGGATGATGGACTTCCACATGTTAAGGTCTCCGTGTATCTGCAAAGCTACCATGTCAATAAATTGAGTGATCTTAAATACTTCTCTTTGATGTGCAAGTTATGGTTGCACATTATGCAAATACAGAAATTTCTAAAAGGGGAAGGATTCATACAGTTCTTCTTGTATGGCAGCACAATGTGCCTTGCAAAATTCTGGGCTCAATTCAGTCTCTAGTCGTTCAGTTTGAGGGTTTTTGGGGTTTTTTTAAATCGAAGTGCTAGTAAAAAACACTGGGTTAAGTCTAGTCCAATATGAAGAAGACGATTTCATGGTTTATCTATTTACACTACGTTCATGGATAGCAACAAATTCTAACCTTGTTAAATCATTATGGTGAATCTCCATTTTCTTGCAGCCTTAAGGGTTATAGTAAAATCATAAGCAATTTTTATTTATTTATTTACTAGCAAGAAAGCCCATTGCAACCAGGAATGCAATGGGCCCTAGGACCCAGGGGACACCAGCAGGCACAGATCTCTCTCGCAGCAGGAGCCATAGGAGGTAATTTCGCAGGGATCTCTGTGTCTGTCTCTCAGGCATCTGAGAGCAAAGTGGCTAGCATCCAGGAAAGTTAGCCGGGAGCTGTAGGTGCAGGGCTAATCAGGATGCAGCCAGCTTTGCTGGCCGCACCCTGATTGGCCCTATTCCAGCTTGGCTACACCGGACTCGTTCCACCCCCTAAGCTGTTTCACAACTATTACGAGGAACAATGGATAAGGATATTCAGACAGGTCGTCTCGGGGAGGTTTACACCTAAAATCAATTAAATACAATATGAAAGCTCATAAAACCCTTAATTATACAAAACTAAAAATAACACCAAGAGAAAGATGATGGCAGAATTTCTACATAATTTCATGGGGGGGGGGGGGTAAAACTGAGTTATGTATATTGTAACAAAGCAGGATATAGACATAGAGTACTATTTAAAAAAAAACAGAACAATCCTTGTAGTATGTTTTTTTATATAAAGAACTACACACAGAAAGCTCTTCTAATGCAGCACTACAAGAATTAAGAGCCAACAGGTAGTCAGGAACACAAAATTAAAAAGTGTTTGTAATGAAATTCACTTTCAGCTGGACGGTTAAGCCTAACACCCTTCACTGTGATAAACCATAACATTATGTACAATAACATTATGTATGCCTGTGATAAATCATAACATTATGTACAAATAGTGAGGAAAAAATTCTTAGAAATCAAGGAATTATTTTGAGTTATTCATGGAGCTATTTTGAGCTATTCATGGAGCTATTCTTTCTCTCTATCATAGCATCTATAATAGACCCTCATGCCCACCATCTAAAACAGAACTAATGTCTGAGTTTTCTGTTAGAGGAATATCAACAGCTGTTGAGCAACAATTGCAGCATTAGTACCCACTACATGCTGTCATACAAATATCAGCCTTAAATTCTCAGACCATTGTGTAGCTTAGCACTAGTGCCAGTAAACCAAAAAGAGGCGGGACTACCAAAGAGGAATGAGCACCATTTTTAAATGAAAGAGAGATGGTTTCTCTACCCAAAGAGGGATGCACAGATAATGGTTACTGTATACTTTTGGAGCAGGCTCCTTGCAACCACAACTGGTTATCCTGGTATAGTAAGTAGAAGTCAATGAAGCATGCTTAGTGGCTCGCTCACTTGCTCTCTTAGCAGCAGTAGCCAAGCAACTTTTAGACACAGCATGACTACCACCTTCCTTTCTTCCCTGCTAAGATGCCAATATGGCTGAACTCCAGTTTACACAGCTATAAAAAGATAAAATATAAGATGGCACATACTGTGAAAAGTTACACATAATAAAACTTAATTGCTCTAATTACACAAATACTTCCACCAGAAAGCTGCCATGAAGAAGTGACCAAAGAGAACAAAATTGCAGGAGAAGACAGAGGCCTTTGTGTACTAGCTGGCACCAAAAGCTGAGGTCTACTAGAGCATGGCATCACATGGGTCTGCCTTACCTCTTGCACACAGGCTGTAACGTGGAGATTGGAGGGCAGTGTTTCATTCCTTCTAGAGAGAAAAATCAAGTGAGGAAAATATAAGGAAGCAAAGTAGAGCCATCTTACCTGGTTGCGATCCCTCATTCCCATAGACGGCAACCAGAAACTGGAGAGAGATGGCAGAAAAGATGAAATTGCAAGAAGCACAAGAAAACCAAGAATCAGAAGAGAAGGATAAACAAGACGGAAAAAGCAGATACACAGGGAAGAAAGGAAGGTTAAGCCTCTATGTCAGATAGGTGTGCTAAACACAGCTGTCAGACAAGCAGAATTAACCAAAGTACTAGTAGATGAAAAACTCAATCCAAAGGAGCATAACTATAGGAAGCCACACTGTCAACAGCCGGCTGACTGGGAAGACACTGCCATTATATTAAAGGGCAATGTCACCCATTTCTTATCCCATTTACATCTAAAGCAATACATTCAACATCCAAGAGGAGAAAGTAGTTGAGAAATGCAGAGCAATATCAAACTGGCCACTGCCTTGAATTGGCAGCATTACTACTGGCCAGCCATTTTTCTGGTTCTGATGTTTCTCTTTAACGTTTGCCCCACACTCTCTGTAATTCATAAATGTGTATGAGAATGAAGAAGATGGTTCAATTAACAGAGAGCAAGTGCAGCTGCCATTTGTTTCAGGCAACTGAACGGCAGAACAATAAAAACAACATGACCCCCACCCTGTCCCATAGAAGGTGGTTTTAATAAACCGGAAGAATTCCATTCCCAAAGAACAAAACATGGGGCAAGTCTCATTCTGGGCTATAAGCCTCCCTCCCAGCCTCTGACTTCTAGACCTTGGCAATGCTCCAATGCTTACTCTTTTTGGCATGGATCACCAATGATGTGGTTAATCCTCTCAGTGCCAATAGCACTCATGATGGTCTCCTGAAACACAAAGTGACAGGGGAAGCAAGGGAGACTGAAACTACACATAATAGGAACAGACTCTTTAAGAAAAACCCCTGCATTTGTCTTAATATAAAAAGAGGGCCTTTATGATACCTATCTATGTACACACACACGCACATCTCTCTATATCCAGTCACTTCAAGTCCCTTTTCTCCCAATCAGAGTTTGATACCCCCAAAACTTCAGGAAACCGTGGCTCCCTTCACCAGCATCCCCCTTCTGATCTTAAATTTGGGTCTCCTGCCCCTACATTATACCATATTGAAGAATAAAGGTAAAGGTATCCCCTGTACAAGCATCAAGTCATGTCTGACCCTTGGGGTAACGCTCTCTAGTATTTTCTTGGCAGACTCAATACGGGGTGGTTTGCCATTCCCTTCCCCAGTCATTACCGTTTTACCCCCCAGCAAGCTGGGTACTCATTTTACCGACCTCGGAAGATGGAAGGCTGAGTCAACCTTGAGCCGGCTGCTGGGATTGAACTCCCAGCCTCATGGTCAGAGCTTCAGACAGCATGTCGGCTGCCTTACCACCCTGTGCCACAAGAGGCTCCTTATTGAAGAATACCTGGATTTAAACAAACATACCCTCTGAGCTTCAGGCAACCCCCCCCCCTTCTAAAAACACAGACCCAAATGACATACTAATAAGATCCCGCTTTCACATTCACATTTACATGGTTCAGAATGACTTCTGAGGAGTTAACCAAAAAGGTGCATCCAGCAGCCTAGTATGAACTTAATTTCTCCCCATGCAAGGAAGAAACCAATTTAGTGGGCATGCATGCCCTGACATTACACTGAACTTTCAAATCTTTTGTCCCTGAAGCACACAATTATTTAGAAAGAGTCAAAATATTTGAAAATTATCTACTTTGCTTGCAGCCAGTGGTCCCAGTTTGATCACAAGGGACAGAATCGTGTCAGAGTCCCTTGCAATACAATTTGAAGGATCTAGATACAGACAATATGTCATGCATTCATATACATTTTAGAAGTCTTCTTAATAAATAACTGACTTAGAGAGTTAGTACTATAATGACCAAAAGCCAGCACTGTGTGTAACTTATTTCCTTTTATGGAACTCTGGAATCAGCACTTACAGGCACTAGAAAGAAGAATGGTGATCTAGCATGTGACCATGTGCACCTAATTAGCTAATTATTTCTGAAAGTGTTCACATAAACAAACCATGGAGAAAATGGACCTATGCTTATTTTGTATAATGGGAATGACACACCTCTCAACCCAGGTACAACCAAGCTTTGTGAGCCCAACCACCATTTTTCATGAGTCAGAGCAAGTGATCATTACTCTGTAATGTGTAAGGGGAGGGGAGGGTTCCACAGCTAGACATTTCATCATCATGCTACTAATAATTCAGTGCTGCCTGTCAGGGAGACTCCTATGGGAAACTGTTGATCCAGCCTGCTCCCCCCTTTCCTTGTTCATAACAACTGCAGTACATGTTACAGAGCAAAATGCTTCCAACTGGCTAGTTAAGTAGCATGGGTTGTTCACAATCTACCTTGGTGCTTCAGTCCTGCACGCCTGTTGGGATTCAGACAGGGTGGTTGAAAGTCTGCTTTAAGACAAAACAGCAATTTTGTCAAACCAAAAGCCGAGTGCCACCACAGAGAAGGCTCTCCCCCCTTATGACCACTCCAACCTTACTTCAGCAGGTGAAGGTACATGGAGAAGGGTCTGTGGCAGGTCTTAACCATTAGGCACAAACATGTGCAACCATATGTACTATTTTAAGTATCCCGGCCCCAGACCACTTAGAGCTTTAACATTACTGACCATTATCTTTGACTGTGCCTGAAGGCAAACAGCAGGTCCAGAAAATATTTTCAGGATTAGCATCATGTGTTCACTACAGCCAGATGCAGACTGAAATCCGGCTGCAGAGTTTTGTACCAAACATCTGCAAGGAAAGCTCTTCACAGACTGCACTGCAATAATCGAGTTTGGATGTGGTCACAGCATGGATATCTGTGGCCACACTGAGGGAAGCCTAAAGCCTGAGCTGGACAAAGGAGTTCTGCCCCTCCATTGCTAACTTGGGATCAAGAAGCACACCCAACCTGCAAACCTGTTTTTTTAGAGGAAAGGAAACCTCATCCAGAACAGGCAATGTCTTCACGCCTACATCAGTTTTATTACCAAATGACAGCACTTCAGCCTTGCCTGCACTGAATTTCAATCTATTTGTCCTCATCCTTGGCATCCTCATTACCACCTACAAACACCAATCCAGGACATTTTCTGCTTCACCCAGTTCAGGTGAAAAGGAGAAACAGAGTTACCAGTTATGACTTTAACCTGTAAAATGAGAGTACCTGACTCCAAACCCACAGACATTCTCTCCTAGTAGCTTCAGTTAAACATTAAATAGCATGGGGGATCAGACAGAGCACTGTGAAACACCACAGCACAAGGTCAAGCAGCTGATCCCCCAGCACCACCATCAGGTAACACTTGACAGACAGGAGCAGATCCACTCTACTGCAGTGCTTCCAATCTCTAACTCAGTCAAACCAGAAGGAATCCACGGCTGGTGGTTTCAGAGCGCACTGAGAGGTTCAGGAGAATCAACAAGGTCATGCACCATTGCCTTAGGCAAAGGTCACACGTTTCCCTACTTAGCTTCTGACATCTGATGAGATTGGGCTAGCATGAGCTAACATGAACATGTGCAACAAGATACTATTCATTAAGAGGATGTGGTGACTTTGGTGAGATTTAAAAAGGTATACAAATATACACACAGTTTACCCCATGCCTGAATTAACCAGAAATATTTATCTCCCTGGCACTGAACCGATAGAGGACTAAAACAGCTACTATCCATGCTAATCTACTATCACACAGGTTACCATGTAAAACCTGGATAGCCCAGCCTTATCTGAGTGTATCAATGGGGCTCAGCCTCATCGGATCCTAGATCTGTCACATAATCCCTAAACAATGATGGGTTGGATGTTGCAATCTACAAATGCAGAAGTCACAGATCTTTCTTCGCATTTCCCTTCTTATTGCAGCCCATTCTGACCTGACAAAGTTTATCTTCCCAGGTTTCATGGTCTAATAGCTCTGATGGTTGAGAAAGAAGAGCTAATTTCCTCCTTCCCACTTTAGACTCCTGAGACACCAGGAATATTTTTTTTTCAGGATCAGAAAGAAGGGGGTGGGGGTCGGGGGAGACCAGGAGGAATTCTCAACCACCAGTGCCAACTAATCAGGAGTTCTAACCCATAAACCCCAAACAACACACTCTCATTCCTAACCATAATTCTCCGACCTTGGGCAATACCTGTAAACCCAACAGTTTAAAAGTGAAAATTCCTAAAATGCAAGGGGAGGCTGCATACTCCTAAAACTAAATCATTTATTTTAGAAATTCAACCTCAGTGTGCTACTGTGTATGTTGTACACTCACATTTTAGGTTCTACAAATTCAGCTGTGTGCCATCGCACAGCAATGTGCTATAAATATGCTACACAAGCATCATTTAAGGTAGCTCGTGCCCAGGATCCCTGAACACCAACACTTGCATGGTTTGTAGGAGAGCACCAGCAGGGGTAAAAGATAGGCTATTTGTTACAGCAGAGAAATTATTAACTTAAAGTGCCATAATGTTTAAATTTACAGTTTATTACTGTGTAAATTACAAGCCGTACTTTGGGTAATTAGCAGCTCGCTGGCGGGGAGCTTTGAATGAAACTCATTATTTATTATTACAATTTAGAGGGAAATGGGGGAGGGGGAGTAGTGACCTCCAATGCAAATGACAAAGATCCCTTTAAGGTGATGAAGATGAATTAAACAAGTAAATATTATTCTTCCCATTTTGGTTCATTAGGAGTGCCTGAACAAAACCTAACACTCTGGGCCAATGGCCTGACAGCTCTTGCTACAAGCCCTACACTCCCCATAATTGAAGCCCTATTTCAATAGCCAAGTGAGCATGAGAGAAAGAAAAGACACAAATAATCTGTCAAAGATGGAAAGAAAAGGACAAATGTTTCACTACAAACAAGGAGAGGCATGCAGCCTAAGCCTACCTCATATGGTTGTTGTGAGCATAAACTGAAGGAGGGGGAGAACCATATGTGCAACTCTGAGCTCTTAGGAGTAGAGGCAGGGTAAAAATGCATTAAATAAAGTATAGCACTTTATTTAGAAAGCATGTTGGAGTACGTTTGATCAAATACAAACCCAAAACATACACAGCTATGAAATTTGGAGAGGGACTCAACCTTCCACATTAGCAGAGCAGCTTTAGAAATCCAAATACACACAGCACACTTATCCCCAAACCCTGCTTAGTATTTCAGAAGCAAACTTCTCAGTACTTTTGTTTTACCCTCCTACCCAAGAAGAATGTCAAGAAATGCTCAGGACACAAATCTCTTAAAGAAATGGGAGGACAGGAGCTGGCAGCCATGCCTCCTCAACACGGCAAAACCAAATTGCTTGATTTTCCTCCTAAATTAAAAACAGCCATTTTTGTTGCCACCCTGGCTGGTAACATGGCTTTCCACTTCTCAGAAGGCACGCAATTTCTCCTCCCCACAACTGACTTCATGCTTCTCTCCAGAAACAGCGTTTCCACATGCAGAATGACTGCGGTCTGCAATGTAAGACTTTCTTTTCTCCCCCTTCCAGGCCCACCAGAAATGTTGCTCCTGAGAGCTTTCTTTTTTTTTTTCCAGGTGCGGGGGAGTCTTGTTGCCTGAGGAAACACTCTGCTGGATCCAAGCCACTGGATCCTGCAACTCTACATTCTTCAGCATAACTTTATTGTCTCTTCCACTGAACTCCATGAATATTTGCAAACAGTGGAAGAGTTTTTACATGAGCCAATATATGAAGTAAAGCTTGCTACAAGAGAGAAGAAAAGCCCTTTTCACAGCAGGCTGCTCTGCACCAAACGCCAAGCTGCCAGCCTCTGAAAAGCCATACCTTGCCAACTAGCCTCCTGCGGCCCTTCCTGAGGCAACGGGAAGCAACGCTGGGAAGACGGTTCAAGCGACCATGAAACCCTGAAAAGGAAAAGAACAATGGAAGCACAAGAACAGCGAACAAAAGCACTTAAGTTAGAATGCAGAAACTAGATTGGATTCCTATTGTCATGTTTATCAATGCTATCTTACGCATCTCGGATAGATACCTTTTGCATTTTAGCTATCTTGGTGTGAGAATAACACTTACCTAAAACAATCGTATCATTTTGATTACAGGTATTATACCTGGGCAGCTACAAGACAAGACGACACTGTGGGTTACAGCACCCTCTTCTGACAAAAATCTCCTCAATTCATAGCAAACATTTACCTCCAAGATAATTGCAATGGCAATAATGTACCTTGCTTCTAAAATACAATTCAACCGAAAGTCTCCCCAAGACCATTGTTACTAACTCACACATATAGGTTTTAAAAAAAAACTTTCACCTATTAAGAAACGAAACTTTTGAACTCCACGAACAGTCCTCCTCGCAGCCATAAGCAACACACCTCTTGTAGCAGGTCGAGAAGGCAGAAGGAATGTTGGATCGGAAACTTTTTCAAGGCTAGAATCCATCCGCTCAACATCCGATCGGTGGTCAGCTCCCCACTTGGGCAGAAGGTTCGGTACAGTAAACCCTGAGACACATTCTCCCTCGTAGAACCAGTCACTCTGCTCATCATCTCCTAAGAGAAGCACAAAGCTGCCCATCAAATCAATCAAATACACTAATATATCATCCCACCATTCCTCCCACACATGTGAAGGTCAACGTAATGAAAGTCAATGCAATCACCAAAATTTACTTTAAGGACAGAAGATTCCTAAGTAGAAGCATCATGTTTGCTCATGTGCCTGTAAGGGTGAAATAACTTTCTATTAGATGGTTTAGTTTTCCACTTGTTCATCTAAATCATCTAATAGCAAATTGCCTAATAGCAAATTGACAGATAAAAATGTGCTTTGGGTATTTTTAGAATTGCAACAAAAATAAAAATTAGCCACGAAATATCCTTAGATAAATATCCTAGATAACACTTCTTATAAATCACTGCATTTTATTTTTTCCAGACAATTTCTTCCATCAGTGTTAGCTGTTAGAGGTGGAAGCAGTCTTCATAAAGAGTAAATAACTGTACTTGCTGACTTTTTCAAAAAACAAAGCTAGAGGTAATAAAGTAGCAGAATAAACTTCAAAAGACTGATTTTTAAAAATCTGTATAGCAAAATTTTCATCAAACAGCAGGTATTGCAGCAAGGACAAAATATTTGTGCCAGAGTTCACTTATTAGCAAAAACACTCATGGCACTTGAATGATAAAGAAGAAACAGACTAAGCCTCTCAAGAACCAGGAAGGAGTGAGCAGGGGAATTCACAGAACACTCATAGTAACTAGCTGAAAGAACATTTTCCCAGATACAAGAGATTAAGGAGTGCTGCAACCCAATAAACAGAAGCATTTCCTTTAAGCATCTTTTTGCAACAACAAAATAGTTAACATCTGAGTCTAACCTCTGCATGCAAAAACAGGAAGGTACCAACGTTTTCTTCTTAAAATAGTAACTAATTTATGTTATCCAATATCTTGTGGATCTCACAGTGCCTTTCAAATCAATCAGTTTGAACTCACATAATATTAATAGAACTGATTTCAAATCACATGTTTAGAATGTTTCCTTTAGGTCCAAATAATTAGGAAAAAACGGCTATGCAAAGGTATTAAATTGATCTCAAGGAACTGCAACAGATTTTCTTTAAAAGAGCAAAGATATCTGAAACCACCTCACTAACTTCTCTTAAGTTCTAAACATTTCAGGTCTTCAGTAAGAATTTTTTTGAATGAGTAGTCACCAAGTGACATCAGTGACCAGACCAGATGCCCTCTTACCTGCTGGCGCCTTCCATTTTATCATTTACAAATGAATGAATTGGACTACAAGTCTATGGTTACCTTGACGGCCTTCGTCATTCGTGAACAGGCCAGGGTCACTGCTACTGCACACACTGCTGGTTTCACTGCAACGAGAATTAAAGCATATATGCATCTGTAATAAGATGTCTGTTTTGCATAAACCATTCCCTTCAAATATTCTCAAACACTTTCTACAGAGCATACAATAACAACTTGGCTATATTCTTCTCTTCAAGGCCTTGAGGCAGGATGTCCAGACCCACTTTAAGAACCTGCCTATAAAGATCATAGATGGGAAGGGGGGCTATTAAGAAATACAGTGATCATCAAACAGGAATTTGGGGGAGATACCAGGGTTAATGTGTTTGCAGATGATGCAGCACTCGGAATGAAAATAAAAAACAAAGCAAGCATGTGCTCCATTTGTCATCAACAGCAGTGACAAGAAACAGAATGTCAATATGCAGCAATGCTACCTAGTTATTTGTATTGTTTTTGTCCAGTTCCATGTAAACCGCCCTGAGCCTCAGGGAAGGGCGGTATATAAATATTAAAAAATAAAATAAATAGTTCTGTTTTCTTTTCTACCACAACTATATGACGACTGCATTATGTCCATCTTCGGAAAGACAAGGAAAAATATAGCAAAAGATTACACATGCCATCCATCAGCAGCAGCTGCCAAGTACATTAAAGCTTTCAACCCGATCACTGCAATTCGATCAAGAAATAGCCCTCTTCTGATTACCAAATATCCAAAGCAACTAGCATAGAAATTTCTGAATTGGCCAAAGAACTGGTTTCAAAATATGTTTGTAGAATCTTTAAAAAAAACAAAAAACAAATTTTTGTTATATGTAATCAAATTCTAAGGCGTTCAGGGAGAAAAGACAGCCACCTCACCTCTAAAAAAAAAACCCAGAACAAATTCATAAAGCACTGTTTATCTTTTCCCCCTCCAAGCATTACAAGTATCAACATGAAAGTATTTCTGTAGTGACTTTGCATTCTGCAACTGTGAAACAAGGAACTAATAGAGGATGTGATTAAAGAAAAGTAATCGTAAGGAGACACATGTATGCTTTCCCTAAGCAGTGCTGAAAATTTGTTAGCGGACAGTTTACAAAGAGAATGAACGTAACTGATTGGGTGCCTGTCATGAGCAATGACTGATGGCATAAGATATATTTAATGTGCAGCAGGAACAAAGGTACTGATCAACTTCAGTTGATCCTTAAGCAGATCTACACAAAATAACTCCCATATTATTAACTGGAGAGCCAGCTTGGTGTAGCGGTTAGGAGTCGGGTTTGATTCCATGCTCCCCCACATGCAACCAGCGGGGTGACCTTGGGCTCACTACTGCACTGATAAAGCTGTTCTGACCAAGCAGTAATATCAGGGCTCTCTCAGCCTCACCCGCCTCACAGGGTGTCTGTTGGGGGGAGAGGAAAGGGGAATGTAAGCCACTTTGAGACTCCTTCGGGTAGAGAAAAGCAGAATATAAGAACCAACTCTTCTTTTCTTTTTATCCGCACGTTTTTGAAGTGTTTTTAGGACTGCCCCATTAACCACTGCTGCTGGTGAAAAGCGCATTTTAACTAACAGCCAATGTGTGTGAACTCCCCCCCCCAAAAAAGGCAAGTGAACCCAATTTGCTAAAACAGGACTTAATTAAACTTAATTTTATTGTGCATGTATAAAACCTTATGATGGAAAGATGGTCATACAGGGTAACTACTTTTCAATTACTGTCCTACCCACACAAGCCTCTCTAGAAACTCCAATTTAGCCACAATCAGCCTTTTGTAGATAACTGTGGCTGCTAACTGTCCTACTTGGGATTACTTTACTTAAATCTTTATGAATGAGAGTTTCAGGGGATCAGGAAAATCATTTTTTGTAAATAGCATAAGCAAGTTTGAGAAGTTCATCAAGTAAAGCAGAGGGGGGGGGAACCCGGGCTCAAATCCTTGCTCGCTGGTTATCAGGCAAGTGGCTAAATATTATCTCTAAGTGACCCAGGAGAACCTGGTGTTAACTGGGATTTTGGGGGGTTTTTAATCTAACTAATGGCTAGGTAAGGTCAGACAGAAAGCAAAAAACCCTTACTTTCAAAACTACCACTCAGCCACAAAGATAATGGGGTGGCCTTAAGAGAGTTACTGTCCCCCTGCATCACTTTTTTCAGAATTTATCTTGAAGAGTAAAACAGTTATACCAACAAACCAAGTTATACCAGAATATAGCTTTAATAACATTTTCTTGATGGCACTTCTTGCTTTCCCTGCAGAAAACCAGCTTTCTGTGAAGCACTTAGCATACAATCCAGAGGGAAATATACCACTGGAACAGTCTTTTAAATGTGGGGCCAATAATCAATAAAGCAGTACAAAATTGCCTTGTGATTTGCAGATGGTGCTCTAGACTTCCTCTCCTGTCCAAGGAGAAGCAGTGAATGTTGGTGAGAGAGCAGCTTTGTTTGCCCATGCCCCCTAAGCCCCTTCTCCACCTTCCCTAAGGCACTGAGAGGCTTGGGCAGGGACTGAAGTTCAAACCCCACAATGCCTGTTAATCAAACCAACTTGCTTATGGCTGAAAGCTGTTAACTTTTAAGACTTAATGATATTTTAACAACTCATGTCAGTCAGTCAAATTTATTGCGTATAGCCAAAGGCTGTTGCAAAGATACAAACAATCATCTCAACAACTAAGCTGCAGGAACAAGATACAATATAAAATCACTATTATTGGTTACAAAGAATTTAACAAAGTATAATAAAACAAAATCTTGCAAACTTATTCCTAATCTTCATTGCAGCTAAGGCAAATAAAGGAACACTATGAGTTGTACAAGAGTCCAAAGCTGACCAGTCATGTAACATCTTGGGTTGAATCCTACCAGCTTTTCTGCTGTCACAAGATGGAGAAGGAGGAGGTTCTTTCAACTCCAAAATACCCCTGTGCTAAGGATCATGAATCCATATGGATGAAGCCCACTTGGGTGGAGGGCTTCAGTCAGGAGGTGAACTGGGCAAGATCACCTCTCTCACCCTCCTGCACCAGTAGAAAAGTTGCTAAGATCCTACACTTTCTGTTACCAAAGCATGGAAATTTGTCTTCCTGTTGCTCTGATGCTTTTCAGGGCTTTGCCTCCCTGCTATAACATAGCAAGATGGCAAGTACCTAAATATATCTTGCCTTAGCACCAAAAAGTTCTAGTAAGCACAGTGACCTCTGCAACGTATTTTAAGGTTCCTCTGGGCAGTCTCTTTACAGATGGTGTTGGAAGCCCCATTATAAATGACTCCAGCAATCACCTCCATGTCAACTTGGGTGTCCATTTTATAATACCCTCAGGAAACGCAAGCATTAAATTGCACACATAAACAGAAACATGCTATTTGACGCCAGTTTAGAGCCACAGCAGGTTGTTAAGGCATGTTTCTATGCAGCCCCAGAAAGCCACAGTACAGAGCAAATCAGGCAATCATACTGGATAAGACAAAGCTGGAGAGATGTTCTAGTCAAGACCTATTTATCGGGACTGGCTGTCAGGTATCAATAGTAATATGGTCTTTTCTTTTACAGTTCATAAGAAGTTGCATCTCTAGAAGGACTATTGCCTTCCCCAAGTCCCCAAGGCCAGGTAGCAGAACAAGACACCAGAGGGCCCTTCATTTGTTTCATATATCTCAAACTACAACACTGGCATCTTGAAGACCAACAAAGTTCTATTCATGATCTAAGCTCTCATATGCAAACACACTTCTTGCATACAAAAGCATATACCGTGAATAAAACTTTGTTGGTCTTAAAAGGTGCCACTGAACTCAAACTTTGTTCTGCTGCTTCAGACCCAACTGAATCTACAGCAGGTCTTGTAATTACAGTGCCAGGCTAAAGGTTCATGCAAAGGAACCTCATTCTACATACTGCACACCCACATGGAAAAGCACTCGCCTTTAAACGGGCCTTTCGGTACAGTAAGCACTGATTAATGACCTCCACTTACAATGGAGGCTACTTACCTTAACCACAAAATAATGAATGCTATTGATCCGACAAGCTACTGCTATGGAGTGTTATTGATCGCCCAATCTTTGGTTAAAATGGCCCTCATTTAGCAATTGCACTGTTGCAAGCACCTGGAGCAAAACATGCCTATAATTAAATAGTTTGAAAGAGTTAAAGTGAGAGGTGATGGACAGATCTCAGCTCTCCTCCATTTAGTCCTACTCCTGAGCTATTGTTTGTGTCAGGAAAGATATTGATTTTCTATAAAAATAAGAAAACAAGAGGCACAGAGGGGGTGCAGAAGGTCAGGCTGGGCTGAAAGAGGAGGGGGAAGCCGAACACTCTGTCTCTGTCATTTGCTTTCTATGAGAGGGGAATTTTCTCTTTCCTGGGAAGCAACCTCTAATACATTAGCTCAGTCAGCCTCTTGACGGCCACTTCAAGCTATCACCAAACACTCCGGCTCATCAAAAGGGAAAACAAGTGAGCCACTAAGAGGAGTAAACATGTGTGGTCTGATAGCTCAGCATTCAACAAGCTGCACAGCACCTCATCTTGGAAATTCAGTTTATTTTGGCTGAAACCAAGTTATAAGACAAAATCTAGAGCAGGTTATAATTAGCAGCTACATTAAGAACAAAAGAGATTAATCAACAATTATTATTTTGCTGTTACCTACAGTATGACTTTGTCAGCCTTACACATTGCAGATTAACCTAAATGCTTAAGCTAACATAGAACCATCAATCCCTACTCCCCAAGAGAAACGTCATTATAATTTCAGTTTTTTTACACTGTGGATGCATTTGTGTTTGTATATATAAATTAAAAACTATTTTAATGTTTTGACTGGTAACCACCTAAAGGTGGAAAGGAGGGAGAGTGGTGCAGAAAGGTGGCAAAAAAACATGATTTAAATAAAATAAATAAATGGACATCAGTTTAAATCAATATCAGACACACAGTTCTTAAAAGACTGGCTCCATTCTCAGACTAATAAAGTGTTCTTTATTACTACAAGAAGGCTACGTTAGGTGAACAGATATTATAGAACAAATGTAGCAATCTAAGCTATATTTGTTCACATAAAGAATTGTTGTCAAGATATTTGTTTACAATGCCTACATCCCATCTTTCTCCTTGACAAGGGGCATCAAGACGACTGCCAAATTATTATTTAGTGTTGAAAATCTATTGACTCAATAAAGAGTAAGACATTGACCAGACAGCAGAAGCCACATGCACAACAGAGATTCTGAAGCTTTATAAATGATATTCTAATATTGGGCACAAGCAGAACCCTCAATACACAGCAATTCATCTACTATTCTACAGTGCAGCCACCACAACCTAGAAGCTTCTAGATCTTACAGCAATCCTAACACTCAAGTCATCAGGGCACATGTAAAAGTGCCTCCTTGGAAGATCTTAATACATGAAATGCAAGCTACTGAAGAATGTTCTGTACTATATTCCTTGTATCTGAGGTTCAGATCATACAATGCTTTATAGATTTGCTGGGATTTTAAAACTATCTTCTAGATAAATTCCTCAAAAGGTTGTGCTCTTACTCAAGCTAAACCATAACAAGTTCATCCACATACAGTCAACTCTTACTTCTTTGAGTAAAACTCCCTTATCTCTTGCTTAACACCAAATACCTTTGTTTTAAATGTATAAAATGGAATGATATAAGCCACTTTGGGTCCCTCTTGGGGAGAAAGGCAGAGTATAACTGAATTAAATAAAATAATTTCTGCATACCCCTACAATAATAATAATTTTATTTTTGCATTCCGCCTGTCCATGTTTGTCTCAGGGTAGATCACATGAGATTTTTTTAAACAATATCAAACAAATAAATTACATCTACAACATAGGTAAAGGTATCCCCTGTGCAAGCACCGAGTCATGTCTGACCCTTGGGGTGACACCCTCTAGCGTTTTCATGGCAGACTCAATACGGGGCCTGCCCCAGTCATTACCGTTTACCCCCCAGAAAGCAAGCTGGGTACTCATTTTACCGACCTCAGAAGGATGGAAGGCTGAGTCAACCTTGAGCTGGCTGCTGGGCCTGAACTCCCAGCCTCATGGGCAGAGCTTTCAGATTGCACATCTGCTGCCTTACCACTCTGCGCCACAAGAGGCTCATACAACATAGTCAGATATTAAATCAAAATTATAAATTTAGGTTTTAAAATCATTTAAAAGCTGCCTCCTGTGTACAAACTAGAATCTTACAGAGAGGGACTGGTCCATACATAAAGGGTTTCTGGATGAGATAGCAGGGAATTGCCAGCATCTTCCTGATGTTATTTCCTGATGTTATTTCCTTAGGCCTGACAGTCTTATAGAGGTCCAGTCCTGATCCTACTAGGTATAGTGTTCTACCATGTCAGGGCCAGGGCTGAAAAGGCTTTTGCTCTAGTTGATGTCAGTTTTACCCCTTTGGGGCCAGGGGTCCTGAACAAGTTTTGATCACTTGATCTCAATGCTCTTTGGGGGGAATAGCAGGAGAGGTGATCCCATAGATACAAGGGCCCCAAATTGATTAGGGTTCTGAAAGTAAGAATTAGCACCTTGAACCTGATCTGGTCTCCAATCTGGAGAGCCAGTGCAAATGGGAGATCACAGGGGTAATATGTGCTCTCCACTGGGCCCCAGTAAGGACCCAGGTTGCCGCATTGTGGACCAGCTAGCATTTCTGGAGCAACCTCAAGGGCAGCCCGTTGTACAGTGAGTTACAGAAGTCTAGACTGCAGGTGACTGTTGGATGCATCATGATGGCTAGGTCAGGTAAAGTGCAAGTTGACATGCCTGGTGGAGGGTATAAAACATCTGGGAGTGACATTTGTGACTTAGCCTCCATAGAAAAGCGTCCAGATTCACACTCAGGCTTGACAGTGGTCAAAGGTATCAATTGGAGCCCATCAAGATCTGGGACTTGCACACCAGAGGACCTCTGTCTTAGCTGGATTAAACTTCAGCCAACTTTGCTTGAGTCAGTCCACCACAGCCTCCAGACATCTGGCCAAAGAATCTGGGAGTATGGAGGATGGCCATTCATCAACACAAATAGCTTTGAATCATCAAAATTATGACAACCCAGCCCAAATCTCTAAACCATCTGGGCAAGGGGCACATGTAGATGATAAATAACATTGGGGAGAGAACAGCTCCCTGCAGGCCTTGCATACCAGGGCCTGCCACTGGGAGGTTATCTTCCCTAGTGTCACCCACTGTCCCCAACATTGGAGAAAATACTATAGCCATTTAAAGGCTATAGTCAACTACTAACTATGGCAAAAGCAATGTACAGGGTTCTTTTTCATACTAGCTATTCTCAAATATCTAAAAAATAACTCATAGTCAGAAAGAGGGGGAAATACACATAATATGTAGAAATAAGGACTATGGCTCAGTAGCAGAGCATCCACTTTGCATGCAGGAGTCTCCAGATTCAGCCCCTGGCATGTCTACTAAGAGAGATCATGTAACAGGTGATGTGGAAGACCTCTGCCTGAGTCCCTGGAGAGTTCCTGACAACCAGGACAGCCATGAACTTGAACAGTGTACTACTGTGAGGTTTAAATACTTTATTGTGCTTTTGTCTGTCATTTCTAATGAACTTCAGAAACCAGTGAGAGAAAACAGTTTCATATAGAACACCAGTCTGCCATGTGTTTCCTGTAAAAACGAGTGCCAAGAATACATACCAATTATGGACTAAGTGTTGCCTTAAGAAACTCAAGGTCAAGTTCCATCACTAACAAATAAATGGACTCTTAAGTCGAAGCTACTTAAAAGAGAGATCTTTCAGTGGCAAGCAATGATTTTAAAAGTATTCAACAAAGCCAAAGACAGGTAAGGAAAGGCCTGAGGATCTCACCATTCAGACATATTTTCATCAGAACCCTGTTTCTGTTCATCCGCTTCACATTCCATTCTCTCATTCCTTCCCCCCTTGCTGAGGAAGGCCCTGGTCTCTGCTGATTCACAGAGCCCTCGGCTGGATGATGTCCAGGGAGCATTTTCCTTCCACCGAGACAGGCGCTGTTTCTTAGCTGACTTGAACCTGCAGCCCTTTTCATAACTCCATTCTGACACTCTAAGTTTCTGCTGGAGGCTGGCAGCCACCTCTGAAGTTACACGCTTAACTTTTCGACGACGTCTGAGTGGTCGGCAAGGTGCATTCTCAGTGAATGAGTCTGACTCATGCCAGGAGTGCTGCTTACTCCTGAGAGTTCCACTGAGCGCTGGATGACGTCTGACTCCTGTCATGTCATCTGAGTCACTAAAGTTGGCAGTCAGCACTTCCCGGCAGTCCTCTACAGCTTCATCCAGGCTGGATTCAGAGGCCCCGCTGTAACAACAAGCATGCTCTGCCTGATGTGTAAGGTCTGAGCGCCGTTTGCGGCCTCGCCTCTTGCGAAGTTGCCGTCGTTGCTGCCTTGGACTCAGAGTCATTTCTTCCCACAACTCATCCAGCTTGTTCTGTTCGGATGTCTGCTCTAAGGCGGAGGCCAAATCATGCACCAGCTCATCCATGGGCAATATCTAGCAAACATTAAAATAAACAATTACAACCTGTATTGTCAAAGGCTTTCACAGCTGGAGTCTAGTGGTTGTTGTGGGATTTCCTGGCTGCATGGCTGTGGTCCAGTAGTTTTAGTCATTGACATTTTGCCAGTAATTGTGGAGAGCATCTTCAGAGACGAAATAAATAAAGTGCCCCAGCAACTGTTCACACACTCCACATTTTGGCACACGGTGTCCTATCATGTCCTGCTTCTGAAGCCACAATTACTGGTGAAACATCAGGGACTAAAGCTATCAGACTATGGTCAGACTCACAACAACCAATTAGAGCCTGTCTTGAGCCAGTCTTGGTAAAGCCATACCTTCAATCTGTCCAAGGTAAAGCCATACCTTCAATCTGTTCAAAAGGTCTACTGTATTTTTTTTCCCATTATACTACCTATTTCCACATGGACAAAAATAACAACCATCACTTTCCCAGATATATTAAGAAAAAAAATTTATCACATACTCTCAAAGCGCATTCTGACTTAGCAGGCCAAGAAGGAAGGAAAGAGATGTGCAAATAGACAACGTGAATCATAACCCAAACCAGCAGAGCTTAATCTTCAAAAGGTCTGGAGCATCTGGCCAGGGACTCCCCTGGCTCTTCTAGAACCCAACCTCACTTCACAGAGCGGCTTTCAGGACAGAATTAAGAAACCATGGCCTCCTTGGGCGAAAGGAGAAGTTTAAAAACCAGCAACAAGCAAAACCGGACGTGCCTCACCGGGCAGTGGTTTGGCCTCTAGAGCCGCTCCCACCACCATAGCCCACGTTGCAACGTACCCAGCCCTCTTCTCGGCAAGTTACTGGAGCGAAGAGGAGTTTTAAATGACAGTCAGCGCCATCCTAAGCACGCCTACTCAAAAGCCCTTCCCACTTTGTCCAATGGCGCTTACTCCCAGGTAAGTGGAGGTTCGGGGCGCCAGACCCTAGACTCGGGCCCGCAATGGCCCTTCCACGTTATCCCGCAGAGTTCCCCGACCGCACCGACCAGGGCAACTCGCTTCTCACCCCCACCCCGTCCCCGGCCGGACCCTCACCCCCACCCACACACCCCCCCACCCCTCGGGCCCTCACCCCCACCCCACCCCGGGCCAGATCCTCGGAGTGCGGCGGGGGCTGCCCCGACATTCCCACCCCTCCTGCCGGCGACCCCCGCGGGCTCTTTGCCCCCCGGCGGCGGCGACCCACTCACCCGTCTCCCCCGCTCAGGCCTCAGGCAGCCCCTCCGCCGCAGCGTCCTAGGCCTCTCCAGCTCGGCGCGGACTCGGTCCCTCCGCGGCACTTCCGGTCCTGGCAGGGCGAGGGGGGCACTTCCTCCCCGCCCGGGCCCGCCCACTCGCCGCCTCCTCCTCCTTCGCCTCCGGCTGCCGCCGCCGCTGCCGCCTCGAGTGCGGTGCCGGGCTGGGTGGCTCCGAGCAGGCTTCGTGTCTCCAGCGGCGCTGGCGGTGGCTGCAGCAGCCCTCGTAGCGACCGGGCCTCCCACCCAGAGGGACGGCGCCCTCGGTGTGTGGCTGCAAGATTCAACAGGAGGCCGGGAGCCCCTTAAAGAGGTCCGGTGCTGCTGGAGCCCTGTTGAACCGCCCGTAGAAGCAAATCCCATTGACCTGCAGGGGGCTTGCTCCGAAGTCAACGCGCGCTGGATGGGGCGGTGTACGATTAGGTCGATTAGGGAGGTCTCAAGAGGGGAGCCTTGTTGTTTTCTCTACAATGGTCTCTTCATGTTCGGACCACAGTGGCCCAAGGACAAAAGGGCATATTTGGGTCTTCCGCTGTGAAGGTCACGTAGAAACTTATGCTAGAGTACATCCTGTTCGTCCCGCGGATGCCTCTGAACTCCTGTTTTATTTTGGTCACGCACGTCTGTCCCTACAACGCTCGGTAGGGGTGACCAATTGTGCCCTTGTTGCTGAGGTTTCAAAAGGGGTGCAAGGTGCTGTAGGACTCGTGCTTTCGTAGCTACATAGGTTCCTCCCATCATAGGCTCGCTCTGGCCAGTGGCTTGCTCTTACATGGTCTATTAGTTCCGCTCTTGTTCAGTGGTACACCAAATAAGCAATATAGCTCTATGGTAAGCCCAGTGCAAAAAGTTCAAAATAAATCCTCTAGGATGACCTAATTGTTTTGTGTCTCATTGTCAGAGGAAGACAACTTCATGTTCTATTCCATGCTGTCCTGTTTTTGCATTCTTACTTATTGTTATTTATTCACAATTGTATTCCGCACTGTCTTGACCAAAGGCAAGCCATTTGCAAGAATTAGAGAAAAATTAGTATAATAAAAAATCACATAATCTTACAACATGGTGGGAACAGTAAAATTAACCTTTGAAGTTTAGAATGTCAAATCTTTCCCAAATTAATAAATCCTGGGAATATTTTTAGTTAATGCAGAACACAGGATAATTTATGGACCGTTCCCATGAACTTGCTTAGAGAACAGGGAAGAAGTGTTTCATGCAGTAGCCATTGTAACTGTTTAAACGGATTGATGCTGTTCTTCTAATCTGCAGAACACTCAACGACACGAAGTGTTTCACTTCACATGCACAAAAATATTTTTTAAGTTGGTAACAAAATGGCTGTATGACCCCTTTTCAAAGAAAGTATGGAACACATGGGACAGATCCAGTTTTTTTTAAATACCTCCCAAAAATAACCTTATTCAAAAGTCAGCACATTAGTTGGGTATTCAGCTCACCAGGAAACAGCAGCAACCCCAAGGTACATAAAACAGCCACCTCTGCTGCTTACTTGAAAGGCCCTTGTTGGGATTGCCAGGAATTGGCTGTGACTCAATGGTACTTTACACACACACTGCCCAATCTCATCTGAGCTGGCAAGCCCAAATAGGGTTGACCATGGTCAGTGCTTGAATGGGAGACCATCTAGAACAACTGAGATTGCTAAGCGGAGGGAGGCAATGACAGACCACCTCTGCTCATTTCTTGTCTGGGAAACCCCATGAGATGGAACTTTGTAGGGTTGCCAAGTCCTCCAGAAAAACATTAAGATAGTAGGACCAGAAATTGCTCAAGGTCTCTGGATCCAAAGAAGTAAACCTGGCCTTGACCTGGGCCAGGGTGTTTTCAGCCTTGGCCCTGGACTGATAGAACACTTTGTCTAGTGAGACCAGGGCCCTCCAGGATTTAAAGCAATTCCGAAGGGCCTGCTGTCCCACCAAGCCAATGGTTGAGGCTAGGAAGCGAGTATCATCAGAATACCTCCCTACCTGGAAGCCGCCTGAAGACACCCACCCAAGTGCTGAACAAAAAAACCCCCAGAAGGTTTTTAAACTATGAACAGCCAACCTTTAGTCCTAATTAACTCATCTTAAAACCTAATTAATTGGATAAGGAATTTTTATTGTTCATAATTTATTGATTAAATGTTTATTCTGTTTGATTTTGTTGTTACCTGCCCTGAGCCTGTAGGGAAGGGTGGGCTATAAAAATAAAGTTGTTAATGTTGTTATTATTGACAGCACACTGTACCTTATTGAAATAGTCAAGAGCCCCCCAACATAGTTAAGCAGCACCCTTCCTGGGCTTCAGGAACTGCAAAGGCCAGTATAGTCAGGCTTTGGGTTCGCCCCATTTGGTCTGTATAGGATATCTGTAGTGCCCTAAAAGTCTGCTTATGCTGCTGTGATAAACATCTGCCTTAAACATCCGCATATGCTGCAGGGCCAGTTTTTCCCCTGGCATATCTACGTGTTGGAAACTACCCCGAGACAGCTTGCTGGGAAAATCAGTGTTTTAAATCCCAAAATAAATAAATACAATAATAAATATCTTGTATTATTGTCAAGAATGTCTAGAAACCATTTTGAGTCTGGAAATCATGTCAAGTAACTTAACCCTCAACGCTATCCATCAGTTCACTTTTCTGATTTACTGGTCTGTATCAGCCATTCTCAATTGGGGCCCTCTGAGGGGCCCTTAAACATTTGAAGAGGGCCACAGTCTGAAAAATATGAGAAGGGGAGCTCGAAAGGTTCAGCGGGGGTCCTGGTAACCACTGAAGAATTATCCTTTTGTCACATATGACATCATTAATTGCTAGAAAGTTCGACCTTCGTCAAGGGAAAGAAAAAGAAATCATGTCATTTGTTCCTTGGTGTGTACTTGAATTAATACATTCAAGGGAAAAAATGAACTCACATGCTTCTATTCTAGAAATCTGTTTCGCATATACATATATAAGGCAAGCTGTGTCAAGTATAATTAGTTCATTTTTAGGTTAGTTCATTGCACAAGCTCCAAATTTAAGGATCACATTAGGCCTGATGGACATTTACATTTTAATTTCATAGAGTCTTTTTAAAAAATCCAACATGTCGGAAGTCTTCACATTTTCTTGGTGTTCAATAGTAGATGATTTTCTGTCTATCAGTATTATGTTGCATTCTTGTTTGATGGCAGGTGCTGGAACCTGAGAAGCAATGATAAAAGGGCCCTGGCCAAAAAAAGGTTGAGAATGGCTAGTCTATACAGTGTCTTACCACAGGTTGTTTATAAGGTTCTTATGGAAATGCCAAACAAGTAGTCTCTGACTCTCCAGACTTTGTGCAAATGAAAGTAACCTTTCTCCACACTGAAGTTCTGACATTCTTCTGTTGATTTCTTTAAGATTTGTGCCTTGGTAGATATTTTGATAGAAGTCTCTATTTCTGGAACCCTGTAGTTACTGCATGTGCAATGCAACAAGTTGTTTTTGTTTTGGGGGTTTATTAAAGCCTTAGTCTCAGTCACCATATTTTTCTTTGACATCAGCAGATCTTCTTCCAAGTAAGGCCACAGCTTAAGGTGAAAGCAAACATGGCATTAAATAAAGAGAGTAGTATCAGATATTCCCGAAATGTATTCTGAGTGAGGCTTCCTTTGAGGATGATTCAGAAACTTTTGTTGGTTCAAAATGTGGGTGCAAGGCTTCTTACCCAAGCATGCCAGAACAGTCACATCCAGTGCTGCATCAGTTGTACTGGCTTCCGGTTTGTTTCCAGGTTCAATTCAAGGTGCTAGTTGCAACCTATAAAGCCATCAAAGTATTGGTTTCAGACTGCCAGAAGGATTGGCTCTACCCATATCAACCTGTCCAGGCTCTGAGATCCATGCATGGTGCCCTCCTGCATGAGCCTACTTTAATTGAAGTTACATTGGCCAGATTCATCAGAGGCCTTTTTGGCTGCTCCTCCCAGACTGGAATTTCCTCCTGCCGGAGAGGAAATTGGTGCCATCCCAAAGACCTTTCCAGCAGACATAAAGGCGTTTTTCTGGAAGGTGTTTGCACTGAACTCACATTAGAAATGACATTGGTTGACATCCGCCTGATTTTAGATGATTATATGAATTGTATAGGAAATTGTTTTATATTGTCACTTTTTTTTTAGTGGCCTTGAGGATTCTTTGGGTGGAACAGTGGCTTATAAATGTTCTAAGTAAAGAAAACATCCCTCAGCCACAGTGTGACGCGAGGTGAACAGTCAAAATGACTGACAAGCATTTTTATGTATTTAACACTGATTCCAATTATATAACTGTACTCCTCTCTCCCAAGCTGAGATGTCTGCATTTTTTTAATGTTTAAAAGACCGCATGAACATTCATGGACCTATGTATTTGGCATTCAGTTTTATGCAAGACTTGTTTAAAAGTGCAACAGTTCTTCGGTGAGGAAGAGGCCTCTTGGTGACATCGTGGGATGTGTAGGAGACAATCAGTGCTTCTACGTGAACAAACCTTTAGAAAGGAAGAGAGGTAATCTGGACGGAATGGGCTAAAAGCATTTCAGTAGCACTGTTCCAGCAATATCATTCATCCAACTGCCACAATTTTGTTTACTGGTTCTATGTACACCGCCTAGAGACGTCACAGTGAGGTGTGGTATATTAAAAAAAATGTTTATTCTAAAGTGCTACTTGTACCTCTGGTGCCAACTGCTTTACCTTTATTATTTCTCATCCATCCTTCCAGCCCGAAACCCTTTGTGATTTTCCCTGTTTCATTTATACTTGGAGGTCCCTTTGATCTGTTCCCTCCAGATCATCAGCACATTAAATAATGCTAAGCATTATGCTTCATTGTTCTGCATTATTGCCCACAATTCAGCACTTTCCTGTTTAGCATTCTGTTTTGTTTATGATCCTTCTGTTTGTTTTAATCCATATGACAGTGACAAGCCAATATCAATTCATTTTTTCAAGTAACCTTTTATGAGGCCTTGCATCAAATGCTTTACTGAATTCCAGATATATTACATATGTGGCATTCTCTTCCTCTGCTAATTTTGTGGCTTCAATCAGAGAAAGTAATCAGGTTGGTCTAAGTTGTTTTGTTGTTCATAAATCCAGGCTGCGGGTTATAGCTCACGCTTCTGGTAATCACTTTCTTTTAAACAGTCAGACATATTCTGAATATTTAATTATTTGTTGAAGGTATCGGATCTTAATACATATTTGTTTCATTTTATATAATCAGATTTACATACAGATAAATAGGTATGCAAATACACAAAGATGTACAGGAATGCACATGAGCCTAACTAGATAGCAATTGTTAGAATTACATTTTAAAAAACACCAGCATTAGATTTCATAGCCTTGCTTCCATTTCCGTAATGTTTCAGACACGATGCGAAACAATATGTTAGCAAACCCCCTCATAAAGTCAAAATTAATATTGAAAACAACATTTGAATTCAGGACAAATCCAGTTAAGTGTCAGTTCTAGTTCTCCTTGCATTTAGGAAACTTGTGTACAAAGATTGCAAAGGCATTGTCAGATAGTCTTTGTTAAAAAGTGTCTTTGAAATTTATGAATGGCTTCAAGCATAGCAATTTATATGCTGAAGTTATTCACAGCCCAGTACTAATGTCCGCTGTGTCAGCAAACAAGGTATAAGATGAAAAGTACTTGTGGCTATGCCAGGGTTCCTTTGCAAATTGTAACATACAGGAATATAATTCCAACATTGCAGAGAGGCACTTTAGAGGAACCATGGTCCCAGTTATATGGGGAAAGCCTTATTTATAAAAAGAGGTGCCAGAACCCAAAATGCTTGCAAACCATGTCCTGTTTTTTGAAGCCTTGCTCCCTAAACACAAATATGTGAGGAGGAAGGGAATTGACAGTGCAATCCTAAATTAATGGGGTTCAGAAATGCGTAACTCTACTTGCACAGCACCTGTGTGACTCATAATTGAGGGACAGAAAGTCAAAGACACTGATGTCCAGACTGCTGCTTTGTGCATTAAAACAAAAAAATCTAGCTACTGTATGCTGGAGGCATGTAGCATAGGTAGCTGTGCTAATCTGTAGCACCAAAATAAAATAAGTCCAGCAACACCTTACTAACAAAACGTCTTCCACCATAATATTTTATTTATGCCAGCAGAAGATGGTTTTCACTGGTGAAGCCAAAAACTATCACAGACTTTCTAATACCTTCAGCTATCCTCATTTGGACCAGAATGGGCCACAATCCTACATCATACTGTGAGAAAGGCTAAGAGACATAGCATCACTTAAAGAACATGCCCTCAGGTTCTAGCCCCAAGCACTAACTTCAGGAACAGATTCCTAGACCTAACAATGACAAATCCAGGACTAAATTTAGCACTAAAGCAAATGTTCAGAGTTTTCCCCCCCTGGCTGTAAATTGACCTGGCCACATAAATCAACTGGGATGGATTTGTTAAATTTCCCTGGGTGAAGACTGACCTTTAGGACAGGTAGATCCTATTATATAGACTTGTATATCCCTCCCTGTAGAAAAGGAATGAGCTATCTGAAAAATGTGCCAACAACTGATGACTTCTTACTTTTTAATTTGTCATTTAATTCTGGAACTGATTTTTATTTCTTTTTTACTCTTAGACACACTTGTCCAGATGCAGTTCCAAGAAAAAATTGATTTTGATCTTTATTTTCTGGTAATAGTTTTTGTAATGAAAACCAAAGCTTTCCACCTCTCTGTGATTTTTAAAAATAATGTAAAAATGGACATGTTATTTTTTTCCTTTGGCCATGTATTTCCCCCTTTTTTATCAAACTTATCGGCCAACTTTTTAAAATCTATGTCATCTCTCGTATACTGTGCATTATCTCCTCCTGTATAATTCACTCATTGTTAATAATGTTTCCTTGGTTTTCATTTATAAATATTTTAGTATATTTTGATGCTTCCATTAAAAAAAAATGGTTCATTAATCATTGTGAGGATTATTTGCTTTGAGGATACTGAGAATTTCAAACTTTATCCCCAAAGGGTGAATTGCTCTAAATAATATATACTTCTGTACCTAGAGAGCCAGTTTAGTGTAGTGGTTAGGAGTGTGGACTTCTAATCTGGTGAACCAGGTTCGATTCTGCGCTCCCCCACATGCAACCAGCTGGGTGACCTTGGGCTGGTCAAAGCACTGATAAAACTGTTCTGACTGAGCAGTGATATCAGGGCTCTCTCAGCCTCACCCACCTCACAGGGTGTCTGTTGTGGGGAGAGGAAAGGGAAGGTGACTGTAAGCCGCTTTGAGACTCCTGCAGGTAGAGAGAAGAAGAAGAGTTGGTTCTTATATGCTGCATGAATCTTCTAGATTCAAGTTCAGTGGCACCTTAGAGACCAGCAAGAGAGCCAGCTTGGTGTAGTGGTGAAAAGCGGTGGCTTCTAATCTGGAGAACCGGGTTTGATTCCCCACTTCTCCACTTGCAGCCGGCTGGGTGTCCTTGGGCTAGTCACAGTCCAGTTAGATCTGTTCTACCCGAGCAGTTTCTCTCAGAGCTCTTTCAGCCCCACCCACACAGGGTGTCTGTTGTGGGGAGAGGAAGGGAAAGTGATTATAAACCGCTTTGGGCACTGAAAAGCAGGATATAAAAAGCAACTCTTCATCTTCATTTGGACCTGAATCTAGCTGTTCTATTGCAGACTGACACAGCTACTTTCTCAGACTTCAGCTCCTGTTGCCTTTTCATTAGAAATCAATTCAAATACTCTTCTATAGCCTTAAAAAAATTAAACAGTATAAAAATCATATTGGAAGGAATCATGTAGTCCATCTAGTTCATCACCCTGATGAATGTAGGGTCAGCCTAAACCTGTGGTGGCCAAACTGTTGCTCTCGAAATGTCCATGGACTACAATTACCATGAGCCCCTGCCAACATGTGCAACAACTGATTATTGTATTAATGATGGAGGCTGTGCATTATGTTCCTGACTGTCCCGGTGCTAATGGAAAACAGGCAAGGGAAATGAGGTTGTTATTTGGGAAATACTTTAAGGAAATACTAGAACAAAATTTGAATCCAGCGACACCAACAAAGTTTTATTCAAAGTATAACCTTTTGTGTGATGTGCACTTCTTCAGATGTAATGAAATGGAAATTACCAGTCCATACGCATAGGTAGGGGGTGAGCAGTAAACTAGCATACAGCATAATGAAGATATTTAATAGTTCATGTGGTTACTACTTGTTTGGGTTTAATTCCAGGGAGAAACATAGCGAAGGAAATAAATATGTCAAAATCGGAGGCAGATTGTGCACAATTCCTTTATAGTGGGATGCTGAGAGTAATTAACTGAGACTCTGCCATTATGCTGCATTCATATGATGGAAATAGTGTAAAAGTGTTAATGTTTTAAGCATGTTTGTATTCTGAGTAAAAATTAATATTGTTAATTGGGTTTGACTGTGTCCTTTACAAAGTTTATATCTCTTCCTGGCATTACTCTTTATGGCACACACGACAAAGTGACATTCATGACAGATGTGCTCCTTGTAACAAATGAGGGCAATACTTCAGGTCCAGACATTATTAGTCAAATGCCTGACCTGTGATGAAGCAACAGGAGCAAAATAAAAACAACTATGGGACGAGGAGGAGGAACTGTAAGTCAAGAGGATAGGAAATGAGAGAAAGGAATGGGACTGAAGTGCACATTCCTAACCTAAAGAAAACTAATATTCCTAACCTAAAGTAAACTAAAGTAATAGAGTACTTTGTACTTGTGTGAGGATGGATGTTTCAGATTAAAAGATGATCCTAGCCTCTTTACTGAATCACTGCTCCCAGGTATACTTCATGCATCCAACAAGAGAGTGAGTCATGAAAACTTACACCACAATATATGTGTTAGTCTTTAAGGTCCAATACAACTGTTATTTAGGTTTCCCAGAAGTAAATAAGGAAACTATTCTAACAGCTTGAGAAAGGCCTTTTCTTGCAAGCCAGATTTGGCATGATTTTTTTTACCTTACCCCTGTTTTTTTTTTTTTTTAATTGCTACAGTTGCTTCCTCCAGATCTTTGCAGGTCCACCAATCACATCTCAGCCTGCTTCCATGTTTACAATGCATGTGAAGCTGCAAAATTCTAAGTGCTAGGTTTATAAGCAGCACAAGTTGGGTGCTCTGCTCTATATGCAGATTTTTAAAAAAGATTTGAAGACAATTTCTTACCAATCATCCCTCCTGAGTCAGAGTGTATGAATCAAACCGGGAGACTATACTGGCATGAACTTGTAGAGACAGAGAAGACTTAGGGCTATTCCACACATCAAAAAAAAGTGTTACGCCAGCGCCATGGTGTAACACTATAAAAAAATTGCACCTCCAGCCATTCCTGGCTCTCTTGCTCTCCTCTGCCACCTTCTTGCTCTTCTTAGCACTCCACACACCTGCTTGAAATGGCAGAGGAGAGGAATGTGCTATACACGCTACTCTCCTCTGCCTGTCAATCAAGCCAGGCAGCCAATCACCTTTCTCCATGGCTTAAAGGGCCCGCGACATATGCATCTAATCATAGATGCATAGTACTGATTTTACTGTAACTCCCTTTGGATTTATGAGCCTTTAAGCTTTAATAATCTTGTTCCTGATTATTGGGGGGGGGGGGGTAGAGAGACATGCTTTGTGTGTTAACTGGTGGGGAAAAATTTTATTTGCTTTGCCTGCATGATTCATTGCTCCGGGCAGTTTGCTTTCCCCTCCCCCAAAAAAGCCCCGTTCCTGGGAGAAGGAAGAGGGAAGCGGGTGTGAAGGTGGGCACTACAGGCGGAGATAGCGCTACTTTCCCTCCACACATTTCCTTCACGTGTGGCTTGCTGGTTGATGTTCTTTGCTCACACTACATATTTTGGGAGATCCACTTTATGCAATTCCCCAAGTAGCGCTTTAAAATGGGGGATGTTGCTTGAGGTTTGCTGCTGGGACACTGGATGTTGACAACATTGTGAAAAACTCATACAAGAGTATAAGAAGGACGGTCTAATAATTAAACTAAACAGAGAGAAACAGACCTATCCAATGGCAATACAATAAATATATTCATAAAAGAAAGAAAAGTGTCTTTTTTTGTAGTTTTCCTTATCTCTTTATTCTATAGGACTTCTGTCAAAACGGAATCCAGGTAATATCCATTTTCAATAAGATTCTTTTATCAGTGACATAAGTATTATAAGTATTTAAACCTTATATATAATAATAATAATATAATACTGGCCACCGGCTCACATAGGTATGGGGATACACGTTGACAATACAGACCGGTATCCCCATACCTATAGGAGCCTGTGGCCAGTATTATATTATTATATATAAGGTTTAAATTCTCAATACTCATAAAATTGATAAAAATACTGAAGACTCAGAGGACTTGTCACTGATGAAAGAATCTCACTGAAAACGGATATTACCTGGATAGGTCTGTTTCTCTCTGTTTGACACCGTGCAAAACACCAAAAATATGGCAGCAGCGAGAGGTAAGCATTTCACTAAATTTTCTGGGTGCAGAATGGTCCTTATTGACCATTCTAATAACTTTGTCAAAAGGACCAGCCTTTATTGGCAGGACACATGTACACATAAAGCCAGCTTATACCGAATCAGTCCATAAAGATCAATATTGTCTAGTCAGACAGGTAGCAGCTCTCCAGGGTCTTGGGTAGAGGTCTTTCACATCCCCTACTTCCTCATCTTTTTTTACTGGACATGGTGAGGATTGAAACTAGGACCTTTTGTATGCCAAGCAGATGTTCTACCACTGAGCCACAGCCCCTACAGGTGGGAAAGAAACTATTGCAACAACCCCCGATGCTTTCCAGCTAAACCTTTCAGGGGTTAAAAAGAAAGATAGGAGGGACAAGAGACAAAGAGAGGAATAAAGTTAAAAAAAATATATGCCATGAAGCTTCTTGCAGCAAAATGCAGAGAAAGTCATTTCCAACTTCTTTCATCTCAGAGATGAAGCCACTAAATAAAAGGGCAGTGCAGAACACAAGGGCTTTTAATCTGTCTCATCTCCTTCATAATAACTGCAAATTTTCTCTGGGCTCCTGGGAGTGAGCCTCTTTCCTCTGTCTTTGCCTTATCTCCCCCCTCCATATTTCACAGCCGGCTCAGCTCCCCTCACTCTGCTGCCCCCGGCCTAGTCTCTGCGAGGCCTGTGGGAGCCGCCAGCTCCTAGGGCCTTATTGTTCCCGGCTTGGGAGGAAGCTCAGAGAGGGAATTGAAGGCAAGTCAAAGGGAAACGGCATCATTGCTGCTTCATTAATGGGAGCCTTTCAGCGGCAAACATATCAGAGAGAGGTCTTTTCAGAGGCAGTAATTAGCAATTTGGAGCCTTCCCCCCTCAGGAGATGCAGCTGTGATCTAACGAGCAGGAGCAGCACTCGCCTCCTTTTACACTCCATATTTATTGTTTTTCATTTTCTCCATCTTCCTCCCATTGTCCAGACTCCTCCTCGTTACCAGATAAGGCCCTTTTATTAATCGCTCCTTTTTAATTCTTCATTAATGATAATAACTTTCTCTGGCGCACGGAGAGGAGTTAATCTTTCCTGGGTATTGAGAAGGACAGAGCTGAAAGAGAGGGAGAGAGAGAAGGAAGGAGTGGACAAAGCAACAATTGCATTTCTGGTTGCTTCCTCACCAACCTAAAGAAGTTTCCAAAAGTCTTTGGACACTGAATGGCAAAGTGGCCTGTCAAAAACTTGTAGCTAGACTGTCCAGCAAAATTTTTAGTTTGATGGACCATGCTAGAGCCTTGAAGTGGATGGTCAACACAGTCCCTCAGCAGAAAGGGGGCATTCGAAGGAAGAAATGTTTGGGGAAATTCATCAATAAAGGTACTCTGACAACTCATCAGAACATTTTGGATCAAGATAGGTAGCCATGTCAGTCTGTCTAGCAGTAGAAAAGAGCAAGGATCCAGTAGTACCTTACAGACTAACAAAATTTGTGGCAGGATATGAGCTTTTGTGAGCCACCTGCCACAAATAGTCAGCACTACAACTCTGGCCTATTCCCACATATATATAGATAGATAGATACTGACCATCTCAGGCATTGCAAGCTATGACAAGTAGTCGCTTTTCTTCTCATGGCTTCAATGGAAGCACAACACATAGGCATGATCCAATAAGCTGGCTGTTTGCGCCTTGCAATATTTTCCTTTTAAAGCTCTGGGCTTAGAGTGTTCTTGTAATCAGGCTCGGATGGTGCTTGCCAGCGTGTAGTAGTAGTTAAAGAGTGGCAGCCTCTAATATGGAGAACCGAGTTTAATTGCCCACTTTTCTACATGCAGCCAGCTGGGTGACTTTGGGCTTGTCACAGTTCTCTTAGAGCTGCTCTCAGACCAATTCTCTTCCAGCTTATTCAGCCCCACCTCACAGGGTGTCTGTTATGGGGAAAGGAAGGGAAAGGTGTTTGTAATCCATTTTAGGACTCCTTCAAGTAGTGAAAAGTGGGGTATAAAAACCAGCTCTTCTTTGCATCCTGGCCTCCTTCCAATCAGAAGTAGCACCCAACATTCCTGAGGCTACTTAAAACTAGATGTGGGGCCCAGCTGCCCTTTGAAACAAATCCTGCTAGCTCTCTCTGTCTCTTTCCTGTTCCTCAAGCAGGAGGCAGGAAGGCATATTTACTAATTTCAAGTATATGCCTGTATGTTTGTGTTCATCTATTGTATACGATGGTTCCTTGGCCACGATTACAGCAGAGCCCCATGTAGGCAATAGAGAGCTCTCTGGCAAAGAAGACGCAGTAGCTGAGCAGCAGCAGGAAGGAACTGCTGTGGGAGGGGAAGAGAGCCGTTTGACAATCTCTTTCGAATTATAAACATATCCTCTTTAAATACATTTCTAAGGATAACATTTGTATTACGGCGTCCTGTGGTTGCTGATAGGGCCCTGCTTATCGCCTTGGTCTCTCCTCTTTTCTCTGGGCCCTGCTGGGAAAGGTTCCTATCTGGATCTGAGCTGGCAATCCTCCACCAGGCAATTGTTTCAGTCCCGGGGAAAAATTAATTTCTGCCTATCATTAATTGAGAGAATTGTGCGGAAGGCTGGGAGGGGGCTGGAAAGGGAGGGAGATCGTGTTATTAACAGTGTCCCTTTCATAACCAAATACCCTGATTTCCATCAGCAAGATGAGACTCATTACAGCAGGAAGGTGATTAGAGAACTTGGGAAGAGCTACCGGGCTGAGCAGCGGAGAGGCAAAGAAGGAATTTGGGATGGACGGCCCATTCCGGCCATTCCACTTCAGGCTAGCTACCTTCTCTCTCTTGCCCAAGTCCAGCTGACCCCTAGGGAGTCCCTGTCCATACTTTCAGTACAGAGGATGAAGTGGAATGGTGCCACTGGGAAGGCAGAAAGAATGCTTGTGAAGCCTGCACATTCATGGCCCCTGAGAGCAGCAGGAATAAGCACAAAGATGTATGTGTGGGGGAGGGAGGGCCAAAGTGGAAAGCAGAAACATCCAGGGGAGCTTGCATCACAGGTTAGGCGGTTTGTGAATCTAGCAGTGCCATCTACACAGAGCTGCACCCTTCCAAATCAGCCGAAGCTTGGGATGGCACTGTAACAAACCAAGCCCTACATTAAACTCAGGTTGAGAGATGACAGAGGAGCAATGCTGTCCCAGTCTGCTTCCAGAGACCTACAGTGCAGTGCAGAGTTGTTTCACAGCAAATGATCAGTGGTCAGGCTTGACACTGCCAGTATCCAGGCCCGACCATTCTCTTCCTTCCCGTTGAGATATTTTGGTGCCAGCCTGCCACAAAGGGACGGATGTGCCTGAGCGCTACCTCTGAGAGATTTCACAACTGTCGCTTAAAAATCATCCTTGGTGTGCACCTATGAAAGAAATGTTTAAGTAGTGCATATCCAAAAACTAGTAGTATTAAAATTATTGTTATTGATATAAAACTACTGATGTATTTGTACAGTTGGAGCATGGCCAGTTTCCTTGTCCTAGTGCCCCAGAAGTGGCCCCTCACACCCCTCCCCTGGGCCACTAGGATTTCTGCAGTTTTGAAAAGCACTAGAATTTCATTATAACAATATACTGTTGTAACAATAGGTGTGGCTGAATCCCCAGCTTTCATTTTTAAAAGGTATCTTCTCTTGTGAAGATATACTTTCTTCCTTACGACTCTGCAAAGCAAGGTGCTAGAGACTTACTTTTCATTTAAAAAATTAAAGCCAATAATTCGGAGAAACCACTACACCAGTTGTTACAATGTTATATTGATATAATTGCTACAATGCTATATTGATATAACAATTTCCTAGTGCCCCATTAAAAAAAACTCTTGATGGTGGCAGGGAGAGAAGATAGTGGCTGCCATGTAGGCTGGAAAATACAAATCTCACTACCTACACAGCAGCCATACAGGCTTTGCTGTGATCTTTTCCAAGACTTGTCAGCAAAACAGGTGTGGGAAAGATCGAAGAAATGCTGGGGAAACCCCCAGAGGTGCATGAATGTACCACACTGCTATGGGAAAGCAACAGCAATAACACTAATTCCCCAAAGCATTGAACTCTGGACACATAACCTGTGGAGAAACGGCCTGTGTGATGGTGGAGGTGGGCAGTGCAAATAATAAAGAATTTACAAACAATCTGAATGTCATCAACCACAACCTGATGATTGGATTTCCACTGAGTGAACTTGTGGGAACAGCATCTGGATAGGGAAGTGAAAGTGTACCATCTCCCATATTAGTTTGAGAAGGCATGATGACATTTAAAGTGGAGAAAACACAATTTTTGAATGGCTATGTGGATTAATTGAAGTTATGGAACAGTGAATTCCTGAGTGATCATTAAACTGCTTAAGATGCACAGGTGAACTGAGCCTAAATCAACCTTATTCCAACAAATTAAACCATATGCTATAATTCTGCTATAAAAATATTCCTTTCTCTTTACTCAGTTGAACAAATTTTTCACCCCATTAGAGTCATAAATGCCTGTGTTTTTATATATTCATATTGTGCAATCATAATCAATAGAGTTCCTGGTGGGTAGCCATCTTAGTCTGTAAAAGTAGCAAATTTGAGTTCACAGCACCTTAAAGATCTCTTTTTTTCAAATACAAATATTAAAGCATTACACTGTTGTTATTTTCTACAGTTTTCTTGCAACCACAGTGGCATTTACTATCACATACAGGAATGTTTGAAGTTAAAATGTCAAAAAATGTCAAAAAATGTCAAAAAAAATCTTATCATTTACTGGTAAATCTTAACCAAGTGCTTTGAATAAATAGCCAAAATTCATTCTCATTAACAGGTAAAGACCAATGCTGGCTTAAAGGTTCAAAGCCAGTGGACATACAGTCATTTCTGACATTCACTGATGCCTCTCAATCAATTATTTAATTATTTTATTTATTTATATTTGGATTTATCCCACACCACTCCTGAAACCAGTCCAGCTTGTGGCAGTTTACAATAAAATAATAAAATTCCATAAAACAAGAATGACAATAGTCTTCGATAGCAGATTAAATAATCTATATCCTTCTCACTACCCATTTTACCCTCAGTTTTTTCTATAATTTACTGTCTGTTGACCAGGAATTTTCACATACCAGACAGCTGTACTGGCAAGATCCACATAAGTCCCAGCAGAAGTCACAAACTTGCAGGAAAGCTGTGAATATGCTTCTGCCTTTCATTATGTGAGAAAACGACATTTGTTGCCATAGTTAGTGCCACACAGAAAAGCTCCCCATCTTATTATCTCCTCTATTTCTTGCATAAGATTAAAATAGTGAGGGCCAAGTAAATATTAATGGCTACTCTATTTATTAGACTCACAGTGTATTACTGAGCAAGTTTATTCGGAAATGTCCCATTTTATTCAATGAGCACTCCCAGGAAAGCATTCTTAGGAGGATACAATTACATTCCACTTTTCTTCCGTCATGAAAGTCAAAGTGATATACGGAATTCCTAAGAGGTTGCTTAGCTTCTGTACAAGCTTATGTAACAGATGCCATTCAACTAAATCCATGACTGTCTAGTATACAGTAAAAGAGCTATTTTTCTGTACCCCACTTTTTACTACCGAAAAGAATCTCAAAGCGTACAATCTCCTACCCTTCCTCTCCACAAAACAGATACCCTGCGAGGTAGGTGCGGCTGAGAGAGTTCTAAGAAACCTAAGAAACCCAAGGTCACCCAGCTGGCTACACGTGGAGGAGTGGGGAATCAAAACTGGTTCTCCAGATTAGAGGCCGCCAACCACTATACCAAACTGGTTCTTGGTACACATGGATTCAGACCTTCCCCGACTTCTTAACTCAGTACCAAATCACCCAGATTATTGTCCCTTGTATAAGCACTATAGAAATAAATTGGAGTGACACAAACCATTTATTTGTGCCAGTGGGCCAGTTTTGTTGCCTTAATGGCACCCAAATTTTGGTTCTTTACCTTACTTCAGGATTGAGCCAATTCGGTATTTAGTTCCTATTCCTTTTGCAGTTTTGGTTCTAATCTGGGGTCTAGAAAACAACACTGCAGAGGAAGGCAGAAGTTTAGGAGAGGCAGCAGATTCACTACTAATGGCATAGAATAGCACCAGAAAAAAATAAATAATATGTTGTTATTTTGTTGTTGTTAGGTGAGAAGTCGTGTCCGACCCATTGCGACCCTATGGACAATGATCCTCCAGGCCTTCCTGTCCTCTACCATTCCTCAGAGTCCATTTAAGTTTGCACCGACTGCTTCAGTGACTCCATCAACTGACCTCATTCTCTGTCATCCCCTTCTTCTTTTGTCCTCAATCCCTCGCAGCATTAGGCTCTTCTCCAGGGATGATTATAAATAATATAAACATTATTTATTTATAAATAACTTTTATTATTACATTCATATACCTCTCTGCAAACAGACTGAAAACAAGATTGCTGTTTGGGAGAATAAAGAAGGAAGAATATGAAGCTGAAGACCTAAATCACAACACAGTTAGTGGGACTAAATGGACTTAAATCCTAGTTCCTATTTCATATTTTTTTGGTATTTATATTCCACCCTCTTCTCCAATGAGGACCCAAAGAAGATTACATTGCTTTCTTCCATTTTATCTTCACAATTACACCATGAAATAGTTTAGGCTGGAAGTGAACTGATCATCCCGGGGGTCTTGCTAAGATTAAAGATCCTACCCTTACAGACCCCTTATTTACCCTCCACCCAAGGTTCTGGTGTGAAGGCATTTTCCTGACCCAATGGCAGGACAGATGCAGGCACCAGCAAAGTCCCAAAGACAGTGGGAAAGATAGTCATTCCCCCAGTTTAAACATGGGGCCTCTCCATAAAACTCCAGGTTGGCTAGCTACATTCACACCTATGCTAATCAAGCAGCAATGGATGAAATGCTCATACAGAATCAAAGACCACAGTGATATGCAGCCAGGACAAGAAACAACCAGTGGCAAGACAGCTCAAGCAATACAGGCAATACATAGTAAAAGCATAAAATGTCGTTTTGACATCAGGGCCCTGTGTGGAGAAACAGCAGGGGCTGGACCGTGGCATCGTGCTACACGCTGACATCATATCCAGGCCAAAACCAGAGCACAAAGTCAGAGGATGCCTAGAACAGGGGTCCCTAATGTGATGTCCAGACCGTTTCTGCATTGGGAACTTCACTGCTTTGGCTCCCGTGCGGGAGCACAAATCTGGGGTAGGCAAGATATACTGGGCCAAGTGCTACTCTATGCGGGAGCAGGAAGAGGCAAGGCAACCTGCCCCAGCTCAAACTCCAGCCTGCAGCCCAGCACAAAGCCTCTGGTGCAGAAACAAGGGTACCAGGGCTCCCATCAGGAGTGGATGTCAGATCTTAAAACCTGATTAACTATGCCAATTAAAATAACATTGTTTTGGTGGGAGTCATCACCATGTTTTATTCTCACCCCTCTTTCCCTGTATATTTTTATATCACCTCTGAGCATTTGAGCTTCCTCTGTGTCTGTGTGTGTGTCTAAATCCAGGTTTTTGCCTGGATGTGACTTCAGCATGTAGCACAATATCAAACCTACCCCTTATCCCATACATAAAGGACCTAGGGATATCAGGGAGAAAGCTCACCCCTATCTGCCTCCCATCAGGACCCCAGGAACCCTACAGCCCTCTTTGCCTGCTCCAAACTATTTTTTTCTCCTATATGTACACTCTTCTGCCTCACCTGTGCCCCAAACTCTGGCAGATCCTTGAAGAAGAGAATGAGACTGAGGAGTTGCGTTACCAGCTCTGGTTGGGAAACACTAGGAGATTTCTTTTTTTTTGGGGGGGGGGTGGAACCCAAGGAAGGGGAGTTGGGGAGGGGAACTGGTCTGTGTTAGCTGGAGATCATCATTTATAAGAAGAAGAGATCATTTATAAGAAGAAGAATTGGTTCTTATGACACTTTTCTCTACACAAAGGAGTCTCAAAGCGGCTTACAATCCCCTTCCCTTTCCTCTCCCCACAACAGACACCCTGTGAGGTAGGTGAGGCTGAGAGAGCCCTAACCAAGCAGAACAGCTTTATTAGTGCTGTGACAAGCCGAAGGTCACCCAGCTATCTAGCCACCACCTGGAGGTTGGCAGCACTATTGAAGAGTCCTCTTCCAACACCTATCTTACATTAAGGAAACATCTACAGCCATTAAGAAACATTAAGATTCTTTTGTCAGAGGCCCTGGATCCAGTGATAGGCCAGTTCACCGTACTAAGTAATCTCACAGGAAAATCAAATGCTAAGAAACTTATTTGTAAAATATAAAAAATGAAGACTCTGAAAAGGGGCTCAAATATCCTTACGGATAGGCCCTTCTTTGCAAAGGAGGTTGAGAGTAAATGGTGTTGAGAGTTTGCTTGTCTGACTACTGTGCTATGAATGGATCTGTCACTATGGTTTTGCCTAAAGTTATGTCCAATGGGAGTTGCGGATTTAACAAAAGAACTTGAATGTTCCTTTGATGGGTGTATATGTTTCCTGAATAGGCAATTTATCTGCAGGGACTGCAATCAAAGACCCGTGCTCTGCAGGGTATGTTTGTGTGAAAGAGAAAGAAACAGCAGTGGACACTCTTTGAACAGTCAGAACCGAAAAGGCAGCTAGACTAAGAGTTTGAGACTTTTTAGCTGGAGTTAGCTGGAAATTGCTGCAGCCCTCATGGTGATGGTGGAGAAATGTTCAAGTTGTTCCCTGGGGATCCGTTTCTTGCTCTAGAAGTAACTATTTATCTCCACTAGTGCTGCACTTGTAAAGTAAGGGAACGTACAAAGACATCTTAAGTTATCACTGCTTCCATAAGTCAAGGAATAGAAACCTCATTACATATTCTCTAGAAGGGAGATTTACCTCTTGGAAGTAGGGATGCCCTGAACTTCACAGTGGACAGGCTCATCAAGTAAACATACAATCTTCAACAGCTGCAATCACTCATGAGCTGAGCCTCAGGTCTCCTCACCCTGCCACTGCCAAAGCTGAACAACTGCTACAGTTTTGTGGCTGTATAGTCACTGTGGTGATTTTGTTTCACTTTTCCTGCCATGCAAGCTGCCTTTTGCATCTGTAGAAAAGGTGAACTCGATCCTCCCTCCAGGTGATGAACTGTTGGGTCAGGTCAGTAAATGACATGGGCAGTTTTCACAATGGCAGCAGTGGGGTACCACAGGGCTCAGTACTGGTCCGATGCTCTTTAACTCGTTCATTGATGATATGGAGTTGGGAGTAAGCAGTGAAGTGGCTACATTTGCAGATGACACTAAGTTGTTCAGGGTGTTGAGAACCAGGGAGGATTGTGAGAAGCTCCAGAGGGATCTGTCGAGGCTGGGCACATGGGAGCCAACATGGCAAATGAGGTTCCATGTGGGCAAGTGCAAAGTAATGCATCTTGGAACCAAAAATATATGTATAGATATGCACTGATGGGGTACGAACTGGCAGTATCTGATGGGAAGGAGGAGTTGTGGTAGATAACTCACTGAGCACGTCAACTCAGTTGACCCCCAAATCTTAAAAAAGAGATATTATAGCACTGAAAAAAGTGCAGGAAAGGGCACTGAGGGGGTGGAATACCTTCCCTATGAAGAAAATTAAAGAGGGCTCTTTAGCTTACAGAAATGACGATTTGGGAGTAACATGAAAGAGGTTTACAAAATTATGCATGCCATAGAGAAGGAAGAAAAATAAGTCCCTTTCACAATACATGGGCACTCAATGAAATTAATGAGCAGTAAACTTAGAACAGATAAAAGTACTTCTTCACCCAAAGAGTAATTAACATGTGGAATTCACAGCCACATGGAATAGCTCCTGGAGTTCTGGCCCCACTGGTGGATCTCCAGATGACACCTGGTTTTTTCCTACTACATGACACAGTGTTGGACTGGAAGGGCCATGGGTCTGATCCAATTATGTCAAGGAGGGGGAAACTGGGACTTCTCTTAGGCTGAAAGAACACACATGTATGAAATACTGCCAGTTGCACTGCAATGTACTGGCTCAGTCCATCACGATACATTAGTATAACACAACAACCAGACTTACACCACTTGCAAACAGCAAAACAGCTGAACGGAAATGGGTCTCCCTGGCTATAACTAGCAAGCAGGATGTAAGATGAATGAACAGGTATTTGGACATACCTACTTAGAAAGCATGGATTTGCATAATGATAGGAAATAGTCAAAATTAAAGGATTTAAAATATTAAAAACAAATATGTATTATTGTTAGGCTCTGCTTTTCAGCCAAGCACAGCAATTTACAACAATTAAAACCTATCAAGATGCAATATATCGGGGATACATAGGTGGGTATGTATGTGTGCATACAGGGTGACCTGTTGTGCCCTGAGCAGTTGATGATAGAGGTCAGGTTCCCAGCTCGTCCACCCAAAGGGATAGGCAGAGGAAGCAGCAGGTTAAAGAATCCATCTCTATGCTATGTGAGGATTTAAGAATAAACCCCTAATTATGCTAGTATTTCTAGTCCCTGAGCAGTTTTTAAACCACTAGGACTACAGCGTCACCTTGCTCCTGTCATTTTGCATCACCACAGTGCAAAAAACACCCTGTCCCCCTAAAGATAAGGCAGATGGACATAATAGCAGCCTTGATACAAGAATCCTCTTCTGCACCAGAATTTTTTGGGGAAGGGAGGGTGAGAAGTTACAAAGGTATCTAAGCTTTATCTTTGTGTATAGTACAAAAAACTTTGTATTTATTTGAGCAGGCAAAGTGTGGATTTTTTGTTATTTTTACCAGCTGATAAGGGGTATAGTCCAAAACCAGCTGAAGCTCTCCAAGCAGCTTTGGACCAATCACTTTCTCTCAGCCTAATTTACCTCACAGGGTTGTCGTAAGGATAAAACGGAAGAGAGAGAAACCATTTTAGCTGCTCTAGAAAGGGTGGAATAAAAAATGTGCCAGATATTTTTAGATCCTGTTGTAATCCAAGGGACAAGAAGTTCCGTTCTGAACATATTTATGTGGCAGCAAAGTCATGCTAATGTCAATGGCACTTTGTGTTACGCATATTTTGGACTGGAACCTGGAGTGCTCAACAATATACTTGGGTTCTGTTGAATTCAACAGCAGTTAAATGCATTTGACATTTTCTCAATTGTGCTCATTATTACAAGCCCAAGATTAAATGATGACATATAGCCATTTACAGCCAGCTTTCTCCAAAATAGTATTAATATATCTTCCTTTTATAACTCAAAAATGGACTAAAATGTGTATTTAAAAAAAACTAGCCTCTAAAATATTAGTAAACAGCACTAATGTGAATAATTGATTAATATCTACAGCAGAGTGAGGGGATTACCAAATTTAGTCATAATTCAGTGCAAACACAACACAACATCTAAGAACAAATTGAACAGCAATTCCTTCTGTTGCATTCATCACCTTCTGGGGCTCTTCTAGCATCAGAGTTGCATTCATTTTCAGCATCTACAGGCTTTCTACAGGTTTTTTGAAACCCTGGGGTTTCTTGGAGGCCCTGGAAGGGTTGCCTGAATGGGTGAGAGTTCATTCATTTTTAAATTGTTAAACATTGATCAGGTGATATGACCACATATGGTCATGTTGACTCACCCCCCCCCAAAAAAAATAGCCAGTGATGGGCCTGGAGGGGTGGGAAGGGGAGGGGCCTTGGGTGAGCCTGTACACTGCTGGGCTTCCCAACCATATTCTGCACAATCATGCCACTTCTGTGCTTTCTTGAAGCCTGAAGAATGTTTCAGAGGTTTCTCAACAATAAAAACGTTGAGAAAGGGTGATGTAGTCTAGTTGAGGAGAAAAAGAATTTGGGCAATGGACTGTGGGGAGGTAAACTAAAGGAAAGTTCAAGTTCCAGCACCTGCCCCCTCCCCCCTGTGATGTAGGGATTAGAACCCACACATTAAAGTGAGAATGGTCCATGAACAGGCAACAAACAGCAGCCCACATCTCATCTGGAACTCTGGCAACTGAACAAGGAAAAGACAGAACAAAGTTGGAGTCCAATGACACCTTTAAGACCAAGGAAGTTTCATTCAAGGTAGAGGTCGTGGTGTGCGGGCATGCTTCCTCAGATTCACTGTATTCATAATGTGCCCACGAAAACTTCTACCTTGAACAAATCTTTGTTGGTCTTCAAGGTGCTGCTGGACTCCCAACTTTGTTCTGCTGCTTCAAAGCAGCACGGCTACCCCCTCCCCCCCAATATATCTGCAAGGAAAACAAATTTCACATGACAACGAACTAGGCGGACTTCTTGTGACTAATTTAAATGAGCAGCCGTGTTGGTCTGAAGTAGCACAATAAAATCAGAGTCGAGTAGCACCTTTAAGACCAACAAAGAACAAATAAATCTTCGTTGGTCTTAAAGGTGCTACTGGACTCTGATTTTCTTGCGACTAAGTAGGCCTTGCAGAGTCTTGAGCTCTCACTGTTCAAGACCCCGGCCAGAACCCCAGGCTCGGCCTTTGCATTCTTGGAATCCCTCAGGGAAACCTTCCGTGGCAAGAAGGCAGGAGGCCGCAGCGGCGGAGGAAGACGAGCCGCGGTGCGCGGGAGAAATAGGCAAGAAGGCTCCGGGAGGCGCGCAAATGAGACAGAGATGGAAATACCGCGCGGCAGAGGAAGCGCCGGAGACGGGCGGGGGCCAGGTCCGAGGCGCTCGGTTCGCGGGTTCAGAGCAATCTCCATTCTCCGCAGCGCTCTCTGCTTAAAAAAAATAAATAAAAAAGGAATGATGGAGAAGGGGAGAGAGTCAGACAAGTTTAATGATGTGTGTTCAAAGCTCAGATTGGAAAAATGACAGAGAAAAGCAGCCTGTTTCGGCTCTAATAAATTGTTCTTTGCTGTAAGAGGCGCCTGTCGCGGCATTAATACAGGCCCCTAATACACGGGTCAGGGTTAAGTAATTTTCTCCGGCAACTTAAGCGAATAATGAAGCTGGCAGCGGCTGGTGGTGCGGTGGGAGAGATGGCCCGGGCCGCCGGCACTTTGTCTTCATTTATTATGCCAGCTCTCATGATTTGGGTACTGGCTGCGGCGACGGGAAGCCTCCACCGAGGAGATATCGCTTCATTTCGGCAAGGTAATGAAAGCCGAGATGGGGGGAGGATAAACCAATTTGCTGCCTGACACGGGAAGGAGTGATTTGCGAACCGGCAGGGGGAGGGGCGGGGGCGGCCGAGGGCGAGGAGGCGCCGGGGGGGGGGGAGGGGGGACGCGAGCAGGCCCTTCCCCAAACAATGGCTCCAGGGCCGAGCGCCAGGTGGGCGCAGGAGGAGAGGCAGGCCTCCGTTGGACTCCGCGCCCGGCTTCTTCTGGCTTCCTTACCCGCGAGCAGTAGAAAGGACAGTGCTTCTAAGCACATGCAGAGTGCACCCCCTTCTCCTCCTCCCACATTACCCAGTTATGGCAAGTTGGCAACCCCGGCATTCATAGTAGAGTCGCTGCAGAATTTCAGCCTGGGTGGTCGGGGTTAGGCAGAAGTACCTCTTTTATCAACAAGTATTTCTTATTTATTTAAGGCATATTTATGCCGCCTTTCCAACGTATCCGGGTCAGTGGGGAACACAGTGAAAAATTTAAACATTTAAGCAATTAAAAATATAGTTAAAGTTATAACCTAATTTGTGATGAAGGTTTCTCCCCTGCCAGGTTTGCACTGTTTTTTGTTTATTTCTGTTGATTCTTTCCTTCTGTTACACCAATAAAAGGCTTTGTTGTTGTTGTTGTTGTTGTTGTGTAACATAATTCAATTAAAAACACATAAACAGACAATACTATAAGAAGGGCCAATTACTGTTATTGGAGTATGCCAGTACTGTCCTCTTCAGTACCATCCTTGGTGGTTTCCCATCTGAATTCCAGCCATGTTTAACTTCCGAAATCTGATGAGTCTGGCCTAAACCATGCCCTTGTCTCTCCCAAACTACAGTTTAGGGCAGGGATTCCCAATTGGGAGCTCCAGAGGGGGTCTGCAGCCTTTCCCTTCCTACTTTAATGGACAAGCTTAGGGAATTGGCTGCTTCCACCCAGAGGGCTCAGTGGTTAGGCTGTGGGAGTAAAAATCAAAGTGGGGAAAGTTGGTCGTGTTGTGGTATGGAAGGCCTGAACTGTCTTCTGCTATTATTTCAAGCCAATGTGAAGCATGTCTGCTGTAGTAGTAGTAAAGAAGAAGAAGAGTTGGTTCTTATATGCCACTTTTCCCTACCCGAAGGAGGCTCAAAGCGGCTTACAGTCACCTTCCTATTCCTCTCCCCACAACAGACACTCTGTGGGGTAGGTGAGGCTGAGAGAGCTCTGATATTCCTGCCCGGTCAGAACAGTTTTATCAGTGCCGTGGCGAGCCCAAGGTCACCCTTGGGTGGTTGCATGTGGGGGTGCGCAGAATCAAACCCGGCATGCCAGATTAGAAGTCCGCACTTCTAACCGCTACACCAAACTCGTGTAGTTGAGGGGGAGCGAAAGGAGGGGAAAAGGTATGGGTGGTGATGTCACTTCCAGTGACATGTCACTTCCTGGGGGCATGACAGGGAGGCGTGACCAGCTGACATCCCTTCCAGCAGTCCTCAAAGCTTTAAAATTTACCTCAGGGGCTCCTCCAGCATCAAAGGGTTGAAAAAGGCTGGTTTAGGGCCTCAGATTATGAGAGACCTCTAGATACATTAAAATGACTACCATTTTTTTTTATTGGCAGTGCTGTAAAAGGTAAAGGTAAAGGTATCCCCTGTGCAAGCACCGAGTCATGTCTGACCCTTGGGGTGACGCCCTCCAGCGTTTTCATGGCAGACTCAATACGGGGTGGTTTGCCAGTGCCTTCCCCAGTCATTACCGTTTACCCCCCAGCAAGCTGGGTGATCCTCTTAAACTTGACATAGTTTGGGGCCTCAGCATGTCCTAATCCAGCCCTGAGGAAGTCTGGAGAAGGAAACAGATCAAAGTGTTCAAAGAAAGCAAAAAGGTATTGGGAAATATTTTATCCTATCTGAAAAAGAATAGAAATCAAAATGGGAAGAATGTTTTTTTTTAATTTAGTAATTGTTTAGTTGATTTTTATAGCCCACTTCTCAGTATCCAAAGGAGTCTCAAAGTGGCTTCCAGTTGTTTTCCCTTCCTTTCTCCTCCACAGACACGTTGTGAGGTAGGTGGGGCAGAGAGAGCTCTGAGAAACTGCTCTGTGAGAACATCTCTAACAGGACTGTGACTAAACCAAGGTCACCCATCTGGCTGCATGTGAAGGGGTGGAGAATCCAACCCAGCTCTCCAGATTAGAGGCTGCTGCCCTTATCCACTATACCAAGCTTGAGAGATGGAAGGTTCACCCACATCAGGAGAAGAGTTTAAGGCGAAAATGAGAGTTAAAAATGCAATCACTAATTTTATTTATTTACAAAAGTTATATCCTGCCTTTTATGCTCAATAAGGGCAGTTTAAATGATGCTAGCTGTACTGTGGGCATGACCTCCTTCTGTATCAGGATATTTACCATCTAATGTGCTCGACTTGATCCCCTGGGTTTCAAACTTGGGATTTAATTAAATGCTCAATGTAAATACATGTAATGAAAGACAAAGTTTGAGTCCAGTGGCACTTTTAAGACCGGTAAAGTTTTATCCAGGGTATAAGCTTTCATGTGAATGCCCACTTCTTCAGATACCTGTAATGAAGCAGGTTTCAGTAAAAGAGAAAAGCACCTGTGGTGGGTTGGGATGTAGGGTGGTGAAGTGCAGAAGACAAGTGCTGAGCTCTACCCCCAGCCATTTCTCAGTTTGAACTCTCTCCCACCCCAAGCCCCTTCAAAAGGTATTTATGCATTAGAAATTATATTGGGGGGGGGGAGTTTTGGGCAACTTGAAGTGGGGGAATGAAAGTAGGGAAGGTGTTCATACTTACACAGCCACATATCTGCAGATTATCTTTCCTTCTGGGGCTGTTAAGATTTTGCTGCCCCTCCCCCCCCCCAAAAAAAAATTACTGTAGCACAGGAAGCATGGTTTCAGTTAGCAAAATCAAGAGAGTATTGAAAGGTTAATCCATTTGTTCCCCCCTGCATTAGATGACTGATACTAACTTGCTGGAAATAGCAACTGTTTAACACTATGCCTTTTCTCTATAAAAGTACTAGATTTAATCCCACAATCTATAGTGTCCTCTCCCCTTCCTGTCTTGACTGAAAGTTAAACCAGGTGACAAGGAATCATAGAGTTGGAAAGTATCTCCAGGGTCATCTAGTCCAACCCCCTGCAGAATACAGGAAATTCACAACAATATGGACTTCAGGTCCATCCATTATCTTGGTTCAGATATAATGTTGGTGCCAGGTAATGGGACCTTCAAGGAGCCTCAGCCGTACAAGCTCCTTCCATTCCTTATGCTTATATGTTGCCATCTAATTTGTTCCTTTTTATTTATAGGCTAGATATTTATAGGCTAGATATCAGGAAAAAATTTTCACAGTCAGAGTAGTTCAGCAGTGGAATAGGCTGCCTAAGGAGGTGGTGAGCTCCCCCTCACTGGCAGTCTTCAAGCAAAGGTTGGATACACTGCTGCTGCTGTAGAAGAACTAGGTTTCAGCCCAGCAGCCAACTTAGAAACCAACAAGGTTTTCAGGGTATAGGCTTTCAAAACTCTCCTTTCATCAGATACAAGTTTGGAATAATCCATCTTCCTACAAACAGAGATGTTTGAACATCTGCCAGTTCAGTTAACATTCTGGTCACCTGCCACAAACAGGACGCTGATTTTCTTGATGGACTCTTCATCTGTTCATCAGCCTGACAGTTCATCAGGTTGCATCACCATATTGCCTTGTAACAATGATACAGGCTTTTGGCACACTAGTATACTCACAAAGCCCAACTGAGTTCTGCTGGCTTCTTCTTCTTCTTCACTTATCATATCCCATCCTTCTCCCCAATGGGGACCAAAAGTGGCTTATATTGATCTCCTATCCTCTATTCATCACAACAAACCCCATGAGGTAGGTTAGGCTGAGAGAGTGTAGCTCGTCCTGCAGTCACTCAGAAACCTGCTGTGCCAGAATGGGGATTTGAACCTGGGTCTCCCAGATCTAGCCACTGCACCAAACTGGCTTTCATCCTTACTGTGCCATTCCTCTGCTGTTTGCATAGACAATTAAAACAGCCATTTGTCATACAAATCAATCATAAATAAATGCTGTCTAAAAAAAAATCTACCATTTAGTGTTCAACTAAGTAGGGCTAAGTGATGTTAATCGCTACCAGTTTGTTTGGACAGTATTTTCATACATAGCAGATTTAGGGGGGGATGATGCAAACCTATTTGATAGACATTCGAGTCACTTAGTGTTGAGCTAAACAGACCTGATGATTGGTTCGCATCTGATCATTGCACCTAAACATGGCAAGTTAAGCTGTTAAACAAGTTTGCTGTGAAATTTCAGCAGCTCTTTATAGAACCTCCATGAGAATACATATACCTCTGTCCTACCTGCTGCACAATATATTAATATCCAAACCTAGAGATGTCATAATTAGCTCCCCAAGCATGAAATCACATACATCATTCAGAGAAAACCACGTATGATTATTTTCAGAAGTTGCTACATCTTAGGCCATCTCAACAATTCTATAAGCTGGACGACTATTGTTATAACAATTAAATGAACCCATGTGTTAAGTGTGCACATCACAAGCACAAATTCCATAGTTTTAAAGTGTGGGTATTGCTTACATAGCTATAGTTAACCCAAAATTGAGTCCAATAGCACCTTTAAGACCAACAAAGATTTATTCAAAGCGTGAGCTTTCGCGTGCATGCACTCTTCGTTGCTATTCGACTCAATTTTTGTTTTGCTACTTCAGACCACTTGAATATATAAAAATAAGCACAATAAAAGCTATTAAAACATACTGCTTTTTGCAATTCTATTTTGTAATACATGGCAGTGGGATTTGTCTGGGAAAGTGTGTCTTTGTTTGCTAGCTTCTCATTATGCATACATGTTATCTAGGCTGCATAAACTTTTTGCAGAAGTTCCTAAAGGCTTCTGCAGGAGTGTGAGGTCTTATTTACAAAGTGTGATTAAAAGCCAACTGAGCAACATCTGTATTCCTAGTTTCCCTGTAACGTGCTGCCCTAAGAAGCTGTGTAAAACCCAAATGAGGGTCAAAGTCCCCTTACCAAATGTCCACTTCTGTTAAAGATTTCCAATAAGGATCAAGTATTGGAGGCTTAGCACTGCCGTCTCTGGAGAAGCAGGCCAATTTCACACTAATCTTTCCCATGAAGGGAAAGAGCATCGGAAGCGAGAATTACATCAAAGAGAAGTTAATGCCGAGAAGCGGAGGACATAAAAAGGAGCTGTTTTCAGTTTCAAATGAATGAACACAGCTGGATTAAGAGATCAGGCTGTTCAAAGCTTGTAACAGCGGCTTTGGTACCAAGATTTAACCAGTAGGGAGCGTCATGATCTGGGGGTGCTTTTTAAAAGGGAGAGGATTTGAATTGTGGGAATTTGGGGAAGGGATAGTTATTTTTCAATGTGGCATTGATTTATCTCTTCTAATAAATAACAACCGCTTCAGTAGGAGCACAGTTCATACAGGATGACATGGCAGAAGCTTAAGTCTTTTTAGGAACAGCTGTCTTCATTCATGGTCCCCACTCAACAACAGACTCATCTGATCCAGTTCTCATCTTCGTAGAACCATTTAGGATTCTCCTAATACTCTTCAGTCACTGGAGGCAAGGACTCTGGTGTTTTCTCTTTAAGAAGTTATGGGCATGTAGAGATGTTCGCTTTACAGAGACTTTAAGATGTTGTAGTAGAACTGTCGTTGCTCATAATGCATGCAATCACTCTGTCATCAGAGTTAGGATATTTATATAATGCTTCAAACACACCGAACCCTGTTGTAACATGTGGGCCAAGAGAAGGGTTGCCAGCCTCCAGATGGGACCTGGGGATTCCCTGGGATTACAGCTCATCTCCAAACTACACTGAAGTCCAGACTCCATACCCAAATCTCCAGGAGTTTCCCAATCTGGATCTTATCCTTCATCCCCTCCCAATAGCTAGGGGGGCAAGACCTGGCAACCCTAACACACACACATGCACACAGAGAATGAATGAATGAATGAATGAATGAATGAATGAATGAATGAATGAATGAATGAATGAATGAATGAATGTAATGTATGATGTAAGTACAAATCTTGACTTCAGATCTTTGGAATCAGTGACAGCCAACTACCATGTCAGTGCTGAAAATCCAGATGGTGCCTCCTGGTGGCAAGTAATATGTTAATTTGCTGATTTTGTGCTCACTGACCTATTGGCTGCCTTGCTTCAGCCTGCCTAGTCATTTGGTCCGCCTTGCCTGAAAAAGCACAGTTTATATTCTTGGCAATACAAAGTATGAACTTTGAGGGAGGAGGGCAAGTGGCAAACCACGTGTGCCTCAGGAAGGAAGGCATGTCGCTGTTGTCCTATGTTAAGCGGTGCTGAAGTGCGTGCCATCACTCCCCCCTCTGGGAAGCTGACAGGTGTAAATCCCAGGATGAATGAAGGCGCTGGGCCCTATAAAGCTGGTGTCTTTCCACGCATCTCTGCTCTGATTGACTTGTCGTCTTTCTGAGGCTGACTATCAGTTCCTCTCGGCCTCCAATTCCAGGTGTGATTTAGTTTAGAGATGAGAGGTGACAGTTAACATTGGTACTCGTCAGAGTACATCAGACGCAGTCACGCTGCCTTCCCCTCACCCATGCACTCACACACACCCTCCTTCACAATCTTGCCCCCTCCCCACTCAGTGGCTCCCACTTCTGTCAATTGTTCTCATTCTCCCTGCCTGTTCTTATCCAATCCCTTTTTTCGATGCCATGTCTCACCCCACCCCCATCCCTGATTTCCATTTCCAGGGGCTGTTGTCAACCATTTTCCTCTCTTCTGGCCTCTGGCATTTCTCTCTTCTTTCTCTTTCATCCAGTTGTTTATATATTTACACCAGTCAGCCTTGCTTCTCAAAACATTAAGAATAACCACTTTAACTATGTATTTTCTCTTCCAGAGTTAAGCCAAACATTCCTGATAAATATTTTGATAGTACAAATCTTTATGTGTTCTAGAATAATTTATTAGCTGTTTGTTTTATGCCAAAATGTCAAGTTCTGTTGTGTTTTGTATTGAATAGGGAAGTCTTCAAGTGATTTAAAAGAATGAGTTCGGGGTGGCCTCGTTGTGGTATCGTTATTGCTCAGAAAATTTGAAGTCAGAAATGCATATTTAATGTGTCATGGCTCGGTCACATGACATTATGTTTTACCTTGATTGGATCAGTGTAATTTTAGCAATTGGTTTTCAGTGCCAAAATGAATTCCTGTAATATAAACACCTTGTTTGGTGAAGTCTTATTTATATATTTACTTATTTTCTTATTATTTAATATTTATTAATTATATTTATATACTTCCCTTCCCTAAGGCTCAGGGCAGTTCACATAGAACGTAAACAAGAACAATACATCAAACTCATGATGAATGAAGATTACAGCAATAGTAGTAATAATAACAATAAACAGAGAAATAACAGTCTAATAGGGTAAACAGTTTAACAGGTCCATAGTTGGTCAGAACTGTCATATGGGTACAAGAGCTGGAAGTTTGGGAGTCCAGTTGATGTTGTTCAGTTATGGTTGACCTCAAACAAATGCCTGGCAGAGGAGCTCCCTTTTGCACGCCCTGTGGAACTGTTTTAGTTCCATTAGGGCCCTGATCTCCTCTGGGAGCCCATTCCACCAGGTGGGGGCTAGGACAGAGATGGCTCTGGCCCTGGTTGAGGCCAAGCAGGCCTCCTTGGGGCCAGAGATCACTAGCCCGTTGGAGATAGCAAAGCGCAGAGCTCTTTGAGGGGCATAAGCAGAAAGTCAGTCCCTTATGTATACCGGGCCCAGACTGCGTATGGCCTTGAAAGTAATTACCAAAACCTTAAGCCTGATCTGGAATTCAACAGGTAACCAGTGCAATTGTTGGAGAACAGGCTGGATGTGGGACCTCCATGGTGTCACTTTGAGGACCCTGGCTGCTGTATTCGGGCCCAGCTGTAATTTTCAGATCAAAGTTAAGGGTAGGTCAGCGTAGAGTAAGTTGCAAAAGACTAGCCTAGAGGTGACTGTTGTGTGAATCAATATGGCTAGATGTTCCGGGGCCAAGTAGGGCGCTAGTAGTTTGGCTTGGTGAAGGTGGTATAATGCCAGCAGCACTACTCTTGTGACCGGGGCCTCCATTGAGAGGGAAATATCCAGGATCTCGCCCAGGTTCCTGGCGGAGCGAACCTCTGATAGCTGCACACCATCCAGGTTGGGCAGATGCACTTCCTCACTTGGACCCTTCCTGCCTAGCCACAGGACCTCTGTCCCTGAAGGTTTGAGCTTCAGACTACTCTGCTTGAGCCACCTCATCTAGAAGATTTCTACTAATATCCTTACCAGCAGTCGGCCTTCAGTTAACGCATTTACATTCAATGGATCCAGAAAGATGTAGCAGAGATCACAGAAATCAAACCTTTAGAATTAATCTCATGATAACGTCTTCCCTCTGACTTCTTGTCCTCTTACTTACAATCCACATACAGTTCCTGACAGAAAAAATTGGGGAGATATAAATACATTAAATAATAATAATTTTAAAATAAGCTTTCTGTTATAGCAGCCACTATTAAACCATTTCTAGATTTTGAAGGATCTATCCTGACTATACTAAAGGATGTATGTTTATTGCAAAATAATTATATAAATCCAGGTACAGCTGGGAGCGATTGAGGGCAAAAGAAGAAGGGGATGACAGAGAATGAGGTGGCTGGATGGAGTCACTGAAGCAATAGGTGCAAATGTAAATGGACTCCAGGGAATGGTAGAGGACAGGAAGGCCTGGAGGATAATTGTCCATGGGGTCGCGATGGGTTGGACACGACTTCGCACCTAACAACAACAACAACAAGGTACAACTCATCCCAAAATATATTACACATGTTCCTCGGGCTTGCAGGAAATGTAGTTGTTGGTTATAAACATGTTAGAATCATAGAATCATAGAGTTGGAAGGGGCCATACAGGCCATCTAGTCCAACCCCCTGCTCAACGCAGGATCAGCCCAAAGCATCCTAAAGCAAATGTTCCTTGACTAGTACCTACAGAAGGATTCGAGGCCCATGTTCTACATATATAGAAAACTGAAATCATTCTATCTGATCTGAAGTTATAAATAATGGTCATACATGTATGAAAGACCTTATGAAAATCGACACCATTTGTGATAGCGATAACCTGGAAGAGTCATTGCTGAGGAACAGATGCTGCCAACATATTAATCTCCTACTAAAACACTGCACTGTATTACCAGTCCCACAACGTAAGAACAGGCAAGAGCAACACTGACAAGCCTTGAACAAATAGTCCTTTCTTTCTCGCCAAAGCCCATAAGAGATTGGCCTCAAAAATCTGTATCTGGTTGAAATTAGCTATGATAATTCCAGTGTATATGACTAGGAGACAGATCTTAAAATGGAACACATGCAGAAGCATGGAATGCTACCCAGAAATCTTTCCTGTTAAAATCTATTTCTGTATTAGGAAGGGCTCCGTCAAAATGTTATATAGGTAACCGTCATTGTCAGCATAGATTAATATTTATTAATCCGCCTCTACATAATGTTGAAGGATATTCCCCACAAATCAATGTATTTCCATGTTTGGTAAATATGTAACATGATTAAGAATTGAGAATTTAACAACATTCTCAAAAACTAAAATAGCACCAAGCCAAATTAGGATTGCAGAATTATTTTTGGAGATAATATTTGGTATTCAAATCAATAATATTTGTTTTCTGTTTACATGGTTATACTTGCTCACTTTTTTGCCCGCTTGGTCTGCAAATCTTCTGTAGTGATGATATGCACACTGAATTGGCTGAAGATTATCTATTTAGAGAAATTATACCAGTAGAAGAAATTCAGACAAGTGCAGAAGCCTTTATTTCCACTTTACTCCCCCTCCCCCGCCTTTATTTGCCATTTGGAATCCATCTGCTGAGCGTATTAACATGGGCTCCTTACCCACAACTAGGGGTTTGAAACCTTTGAAGTGATACGTTAGTATTCGTCCAGAGTATATACAGAATGGAGATAATATATTGATGTAATAATGCGTTGTAAGATATTTATAATCTCTTCCTTGATTTTTTCGCTTCTCTTGTCCCTGTTGATAGATAACATCATTCTGTCCTTTCATCTTTTTTCCTAATCTGTATTTCAGTCAAGTATAAATATGTTTCCTACTTAAAAAACAACAACAACAACACTACTGGTTGTACAACACTGTCAATCACATTGCTTGGGTGACATCAACAAGACTAAGACTTCACAGCCAAGCTACAATTGGATACAACTGGCTATTGATCAATCAGAGAAATTCTGAACAAATGCTAATTATCACACACAAGATCTCAACAGAGCTATCAGTAATTCCACTCAGCGTTATAACCCAAGGCCTATAAATAGTTCTGGAAGTGTTGGGATCAAGCTATGACTTGTGCCTCATTCATTTGCAGCAGTCCGTATTTTAGCATTTTTCACTTTTTTTTGTAACAAACCAGGCAAACTACAAAAGCAACAGAAGTAGTTTCTTAGTTCCTGAATACACAGATCTACTGATTGTGCCCTGGTGATGTTGCCTCCTCACTTTGAACTGGCCAGTGCAGATCTCAAAGGGCTGCTAGGAAGTTCATGGTACACATTTCAATAGAGGTAGTCCCAGCTTCTTTAGCCCATTCCTACCCATCCTTCTTATCACACATACCACTCAAGTGCCCAAGGGAGAGGACAGGGAAATGTCTGGGTTTGTGTGTGTGGAAATAGACAGGAGAAACAGTGACTACTTCATCTTCATTTCCCTCAAATAATTTAGAGGTATGCTATCAATGCTTAGGTTGCAACCCAAGAATCCCAATAAACAGAAATCTTCTGTAAAGTGTGATGGCCCCTTAGACTGAGAACATGCAAACACAAATGTTTTCTTTTTATGAAAATAAAACCCCAAGTGATGGAAGTTTTTGTCAGACCTATGCTTATGCCCTTGGTAGGGCAGGGGGTAAGTAGGGGTGGGGAGGACAATTAAATATTTGGAAATATGTTCATACTGGGAGATTTGAAAGTTGTGGATTTCTCACAAATCATTGAATAGGAGTATATTTTATATTAATCCTTCTGTGGAGATATACTAGCATCAAGAAATGTATTTTAAATGTGAATGTTTAAATGTGACTCCCAGATTCTGGGGACTCATTGATGCTTCATGCTGTAAAATAGCTAGTCTTGAAGAAAGCCAGTGATGAATTTGGAAGGGGCAGGACTAACAGGTGACAACAACCAGGCTACTTTGATAACACAATCCTATGAAAGACAAAGTTCAAAGCAATTATTTGTTTGTTTGTTTGGATTTCTATACCGCCCATTCCTTGCGGCTCTGGGCAGTTTATACTGAACATTGAATAACTCTTACATGGAACATTACACAGTCTGCAACACTGAGCAACCTTCAATAAAACATTATAACAGTTCAACAGTAATACAATATGTAATAACATCAGGTCAATTATTTCGGACATGGGAGGGTGCCTGGGGGACCAGTAGATGTTCTGAGTCGGTTGGCCTCAACTGAATGCCTGGTGGAGGAGCTCCCACTTGCAGGCCCCACTTGCAGGCCCTGCAGAACTGTGGAAGGTTGGGCAGGGCTCTGATCTCCTCAGGGAGCTCGTTCCACCAGGTGGGGGCCAGCACCGAGAAGGCTCTGGCCCTTGTTGAGGTCCAACGCGCTTCTTTGGGGCCGGGGATCCGCAACCAGTTGGAGGTGGCGGAGCGTAAGGCTCTTTTGGGGGTATAGGTAGGTAGGCGGTCTCTCATATACACTGGGCCCAAACCGCTTATGGCCTTAAAGGTGATTGCCAGAACCTTAAGCTTAATCCAGAATTCAACTGGGAGCCAGCTAAATTGCTGGAGTACCGGCCGGATTATCAAAGATGGGTTTATAGAAATGATCCTTACGACCACCGAGAAAAAGAGGCTGCAATGCAATAAGAAATTTCTGATGACTTCTGGGGGATTTTGTGGGTGGGTGGGAGGCTGGGGTAACCTGAGGGACTTCCTCCTGTGTAAGCATATTCATAAACTTGCCCATCCGCTGTCTAAAGCTTTGCAAAGACCATTGATTATGAAACAAACATATACCCCTCAGTATTTCCTTTCAGCCAGATTCTTGCTGACAAACAAGAGGCCCAGAAGCTTTCTTTCCCACTGTTTCCTGTGTCCGTCCATCCCTCAGAACCTCCTTCTCTACCCCCAGATGTGTGCTGATCCGTTAAAGCCCTCAGCAGTATGTCATAGGAATGATAATTACATTCCACACTCCCATCATGCCGTCTGCTTCTGACCTCTCACCCCTCCTCTCTTTTAATCACTCCTTGGCATCACTCACTCTGACAGAGCAGCAGCATAGCCCATGTGACCTGTCAGGCTGGGGACATGACTTATAGGGCCCGGCTAGTGGACAAAGGGAAGGGAGATAGGCAGCATAAATCTCTGGGGCAAATAAAAGAGAGTCAAAGGGTGCTGGGCCAGGGCTTGAGCTAGCAGATTCTCCAGCCTCTTGTTATTCACCCTAGAGTTATGGTGATGAGGTAGTGGCCTAGAGTGACACGTGCTGGTCCCCATCAACCTTGCACATCCTACTAAGACCTAGAAGAGCCTTAATGTCATGCTTGGCTGAGAAGAGTCCCAGCAGGGAGGGTGAGAGCCAGTGGCATAAGGAAAGCAGTTTTTAGCTGAAAGGCCGCAGGAGTCTGGCTCAAAGATGTTTCAACAGGTCCAACAAGCAGCAGGCAAGATATACACAGAAGGAGGTTAGATCCTTGGTTGTCACATTTCACATTTACTTCAACACAAAAGGGAATGAATGATTTTTCAACAGAAGTGTCCATAAACTACAATTACCATGAGCTGGCCAGTCTGTGGACATCCGGGGAGCCACAGTTTGCCACCTGTGATATAGACCATCATGCTTCTCATGTAATTCTGGTCACAGGCCTCTCATCTTCTGAAATGGGCAGCTGCCCTGGCTGGCATGCTCTCACCCAAAGTAGCTTGAATATCTGAGCCATCAGACTGGCTAGATTGCACTACAGTAATCAAGTCCAAAGTGTGGTATGTCCTGCAACATATTTTCAGGAATCATTGTAACATTTTAACGGTGCACCTCTCTATAAAAAACGGGAAGCACATTTTCCCTTTTAGCTGTCAAAACACTGCATCGTTTTGTCCTATGACATACTATTCCACAAAGACTCAAATATACAAAGTTTGATTTCAGAATACAAGTAAAACTGAGCGATGCAAAGGGAGAACAACCACCATGCTTTGCCAGTCAAGCCAGAAATGTCCATTACCATCAGTAAAAGATACTCATTCAGAACTACCAAAGAGTCATACCCATCGTTCTGAAAAAGGCACTGTAGCCAATTAATACTATTTTATCTCATGATATTGCTTCTTCTATGTGCTCCAGGTACTTAAAAATGTGCGGCATTATTATACAAAGGGAGGGAACAGAGCCAGCAACCCCCTTGAAAGTTAATATCTGAATTGAAATTTGGAGACCTTCAACTCTGTCTTTCCGGGAGGTTTGGGAGTGGGGCTGGGGGAAGCCAGAGATTGGGGAGGGGGAATGGTGCAGAAGGGATATGACTCCTCTGAGTCCACCCTCGAAAGCTCCACAGCCTGGAGATGAGCAGTCATTGCTGGAGAACTCTGTGCCCCACCTGGAGCCCAGCCATTCCCAGCTCATGATTCTAAGCACTGCTTTAACAGTTTCTCAGTTTCCAAAAGGTACAGATTGAAATTAGGCAAGCAGTTTAGACAGCCACAGCTGCCTTGAAGCTGTGAGCTATGAACGATAACTACCCCCCAGGAATTATATTCAAGATGTGGGTTCAGTCCTCCTAATTCAAAAGGCTAAAGTACTCACTGCATGTTTAAAAAAATATCTGCTCACTAAAGGGACAGGAAATTCTCTCAGCAGTTGGATTTTATCCTGCCTTTATGCTTTCTCCCCCCAATTTTTGAAGCACCAGATGAGCACGAGTGAAGCCCTGTGAGTGCGTTTCTTGGTGACATCCTGGAGGGCAGTCAGCGAGCACTGTGCACAAGCAATTTCTGTTGCCAGGTGGCAGTGCCCTTCTTTTCTTTAAAAATATTTTGGAGTGAGAAAGTACCCAGGGACTGAGAGCAGGGCATGCTCTGCTAGCACCACCCCACTGCCCTGAAGACGACACGCATGTCTTCACCTGAAATCAAGCACCTGTTCTTGGTCCTTTTCTTCCCGTGCATCATGCCCTCCCTGTTGCCAGTGAAAGGGAAGTGGAGGATGTGCAGCCGGCTGTGAAGCTAACAAAAGGAATGTCGAGCAGGCAGGAGTGCGAGATTAGACGGCCTCTTAGTTTGCAGATTTTTTTTAATACACAACAGATTTTAAAAGGCTCTCCCCCTTTTCTTTCGCAACCCTCGTAAACAACCTCCTTATGTTAATACAGCAGCCAGCCAGCACACCTATTTTGCTGTAGGGACAGGGAAAAAAGAATCCCTTGGCGTCCGAGGCTGCTTGCAGTTCCCGTCCCCTGACCAGCGAGGCCCCATTCTCCGAGAGAATCGAGTACACAGCTCCCTGCCCTCCTCCCCCCATCTGCCATTTAACGATGATGGAAGTTGCTGTCAGCACACAGCGACAGTAATAAACACTCTTCTTAATAACACAGGGTGTCCCTCTTATTAAAATGAATAGACTTCAGTGGCAGAGCCGGGCGCTTGCCTCGCAGCCTGTTGGGGACTGCGGCTCTCAAGCAGAGCGGTTTATCTGCTGTAATTACTAGTATAACGAAGCAACTCAGATTCTTTACTCCCCCCCCCCCGTGGCATTGCCACCACATTGGCAGAGGAAGCAGGTTGCCGTGCATAGAAGAGCTGAAGAAGAAGAGCTGGTTTTTTGCAGCCCACATTTTAGTGCCAGAAGGAGTCTCAAAACAGTCACAGACACCCCGTGAGGCTGAGAGTGTTCTGAGAGAACTGCGACTGGCCCAAGGTCAAGCATGTGGAGGAGCACGGAATCAAATCCGAGGCTACCGCTCTTAACCACAACATCAAGTTGGCTCTCAGAAGGCCCATACTTGTATGGATGTAAATGGACAAACACAAGGAAAACAGTGGCAGGCCACCCGTGAATGGATGAAAATATTTCATCCAGGTTTCTTAACAGCTGCTGAGCTGCCTTTAAATAATAGTTGGTAAACAGAGCCTTGGAGAACCCAGTTAAGTTTTGGCCACACAAGTCCAGCTTGGTGTAGTGGTTAGGAACGCGGACTTCTAATCTGGCGAGCCGGGTTTGATTCCCCACTCCTCCTCCTCCACATGCAACCAGCTGGGTGACCTTGGGCTCCCCACAGCACTGATAAAGCAGTGATATCAGGGCTCTCTCAGCCCCACCCACCTCACAGGGTATCTGTTGTGGGGAGAGGAAAGGGAAGGCGAATGTAAGCCACTCTGAGACTCCTTCGGATAGGGAAAAACGACATATAAGATTCTTATTCAAATACCCAGCTCTTTTGGCATGTGGTTTTGTGTGAACTCATGAGGCTACTGAGCCAGACAATTGTTCCTTCAGGTTCAGTATTGCCTTACTCTGGTAGTCAGCCGCTCTGCAGAGTCCTAGGCGGTGTCCTTTCACACCAACTGCTACCTGATCTTTCAGAATATATGCCAGGGATTGAATTTGGGATCTTCTGAATGCAAAGCACATGCTCTACCACTGAGCCCTCCTCTATACCTTTTAACTTTTTATTACCTTGCATTTTATTTTGATTTATTTGTGATCTGCTTTCAGCATACTGTATGCAGAAAGGTAGCATACAAATTACCTAAACAAACAAGCAAATAAACACTTCTCCATATTCAGCAGAGCTGCCTCCAAGGTTTTGTTTTATTTTTATATTTTTAACCTCAGGGACGTAATACGGACTGAGAAGTAGTTAGAGTATCAGAGTAGGATGTGGGAGATTTAGGTTCCACCTCCTGCTTCACCAGGGCTGGGTGACCTTGGGCCAGTCCCACTCTCTTGGCCTAGCCTATCTTACAGGATAGTTGTGAGGATAAAATGAAGGAAAGGAGAATGAGGTAAGCCACTGTGGATCCCCATAGGAGATAAAGGCAGGGTATAAATGAAGCAGGTAAATTTAGGAATGGCATGGGGGTGGAATTTTAGGAGTGTATTGTTTCATTGTAAATTGTATGTTGTAAGCTGCCGCAAACAGCAACCTGGAAATGTAATTTATTAATTAAGCAAATAACCCATTGCTTTAAACCTTTAAATGTTTGCAGAGATCAATACAATGAGCAGCTTTACTTCTATAAAACCCACGCCTTTTATCTGCTATATCCAAACTGCAACAGTTCCTAGTCAAGAAGTCCTCATTTGTTTCTTCCTTTGGGCCTAATGCAAATCCCAAACTGTAGCGCATCTTCCCTTTGGGAAGGCTGTCTTGCTTCTGGACCGACTAGCCTGCTCCTCTCCCCTGACCATACGGAAGCCACTTTCTCCACTGCATATCCCTGTGACCTCCTTGTTCTCGGCATCCAGAACAGTCTCAGAGCCACTCTGTAAAAGTCCAGCCCCTCTGCTGGAAAAATAACCCGATAGCTCAAACCTGACAGGATGGCAGCACTTCAACACAAATCTACTTCACTTAGTAAGGGGGAGGGGGGTGTGGAGGTCAATTTTTAATTACAGAAAGGCAGAAGGGTGAAAGGGCAGGCATCCACACCCTCCCCCAGTGGCTCGCAGAAAGCACTTTTCTGCCAGCCAAGCCCCCTTACTGGCAAAGCAAGTGACACTGGCAAAGCAAAAGCACTCACCTGTGAGACTTTGCATCTGCCCAGTCTCTCATTTAGGTTGGCTGCTACCCATGCAAAGTCCCAGAGGGTGGTGCTTTTACCTCAGCCAACATTTAAAACCAGGACTCAACTGATGAGAAAAACATTCATAACAAGTCTGAGCAGAGCTCTGCCAGAGAAAGAAGAAGGATTCTTCTTTCCTTACCAGTTGACCCTTTTCTTTCCTCATTCCATGTAGAATTTTGTACCAGTAATAATTTAATATCTTCCAGTTTCCATCTGCAGGTTTCATCTTATTATCGGCAGGGCAGTGTAAGGAGAAAAAGTGACCCTTCCCTCTTTCATAATTATGAGTACCAAGGCCTGTTGTAGGGTAGTGCTCGGCTTGTAGAAATAGCTCTGGTAATTTTTTTTGCTTCAAATAAGGTTAATCTTTTTATTGTATTTATTTATTGTATTGTGTTTTACTGTAAGCATCTATTTGTTGAGAAACAATATTAAAAAGGCATCAAATAAATAAAGGCAAAGATGCTTTCTTGGCTTACTTAGAAAGAAGAAGAAAGTTTTTTTAAAAATTTAACTCCTCAGTACCTCTGCTTGGAAGAAAGTCCAGTTCAATTTGATAGAGCTTTCAAACAGTGGTTTTTGTTTCTTTGTTTCTTTGCTTGTTTTAAATGCCATTATTTGCAGATAAAGTTGTGCCCATTTCCACCAATTTCATCCTCAGGATTTGGGAAAACTGTGGGAAAAGGAGCTCATACTCAGTACCAGTAACAAATAAAGCCCTATTTCTTCATAAACATGTTTTAGCATGGGAGCTAGATTCCCCTCCCTGCCCATTCAGTTTAGTTTGTTGTTGCATTTATTTTTTATTTTATTTATTTATTTAGATTTCTATACCACCCTTCCCTATGGCTCTAGGCGGTTATTTATTTAAAAAATAACCTTCCCCCTCACAAAAGCAGAAAACTTGTTGACAAGCGCATGCCTAGCCATAAATGCCTTCCCTTCATCTCCATTCTGCTGTGTGAATCTCAGGAGTCCCCACCTCTCCTCCCATCCCTCTTGAACATGACAAGTTTCATTCTGGACTCCTCAATCTTCCCCATTAGGAGAGATTGCAGGTTCAGGGGACAGACACAGGCACCTGTCACAGCTGCTGCCTATCACCTCGCAGGCAAGCAATGGCCTCATCTTCCTCAATCTATCACCCCAGCTTCCTGCCACGCTTGCTCTCATCAAGCGCCGCGAGATTCCCCCGAGAGCACCCAAAGATCTGCAAACAACTCGCTCTTCTTTGGTCTCAGATTGATCCTCTCAAGCCTCGTGGCAGGCTGAATAGATTGATGATGATTGCAGGGCATTCAAATGGTGACTGAAGAATTGCTGGCTGGGTGGCATGAAGATGGCAGCACCAAGGTTTCACGGAAGAAGATGATGATAGAACTCAGTTATTTACACAGGAAAGGACTTGTAAAGGAAGTCCCTAGCAAACAGCTTTTCTTAGCACAATGATGCTTGGGGGGAACATAACCAAGGTGCTGGCTGCCCGGTTTTAGCTGTTTTGATCCTAGAGAAGTCAGATCTGTGCAGGATCTTGCAAGGCTGATTCATCACTCATTTTTTTCAAGTGTCAAACATTTGGCATGAACTAGTCCAGTGTCAAGAGCCTCTTGTGGCGCAGAGTGGTAAGGCAGCCGTCTGAAAGCTTTGCCCATGAGGCTGGGAGTTCAATCCCAGCAGCCGGCTCAAGGTTGACTCAGCCTTCCATCCTTCCAAGGTCGGTAAAATGAGTACCCAGCTTGCTGGGGGGTAAACGGTAATGACTGGGGAAGGCACTGGCAAACCACCCCATATTGAGTCTGCCATGAAAACGCTAGAGGGCGTCACCCCAAGGGTCAGACATGACTCGGTGCTTGCACAGGGGAAACCTTTACCTTTACCTAGTCCAGTGTCACAGGCTGTATCCCCTCTTTGTTGAATACTGAGCTGACGTTGAATTTGTAATGGGCTGGCCTTGTCCACACAAGGAAAATCCAGGAGCAAGTGATTACTTAAATGTGGTAACAGCAAAATATCCAACAATCTGTGGATTCAACCATAGTCTGTGTGGCCAGCATCCTGAAGCAAGTAAAGGAAAAATCAAACCACATGAGACCTGCCTTTCTTTGGGACACCTGTGGCTAAGTACTTCAAACTCTAGCATGGAGATTCGATATTACACTTGTGGCAAACATAAAATCTTGATGGTTTGATTGGTCATTACTTGCATCTCTAATAAGTTACACCAGAGTCATTTGGCATTCTGTATTCCAAAATTATATGAGGCTGTCGAGTACCCTGTCAGTGTTGGTGCTCCAGCCAGAGGCCTACTCTAAATGATTGTTGGTATATACCTGCTCACCAACCATCATTTTACTGAAGAGGCTTCTTTTCATGTATTTCTTGCTACCATGATTAAACCTAATAAAATCAGAGTCCAGTAGCACCTTTAAGACCGACAAAGATTATTCAAATCAGTTTAGCAGAACTGATCTTTGCTATATATTTCTTGTCATGTAAGAAGATCATAGTCTGACGAAGGGTGTTTGCACTCGAAAGCTCACGCCTTGATTAAATCTTTGTTGGTCTTAAAGGTGCTACTGGACTCTGATTTTATTGTGCTACTTCAGACCAACACGGCTACTCATTTAAATCTATGATTAAGCCTACTTACCTATGTAATTGAGTTGGCTCCTGTAAGAAATGAGGTAATTAACCTAAATAATCACTGGCAACCTTTGATAATAACCACCTCTGCTTCTCAAAGCCGTTTGCTGGGCTCACTGTAAGTTGGTTGCAACTTGAGGGCACGTACTTGCATGCGTAACCTTTTGACAGTTGGCCTGAGGCTGTACTTTTTTCTGTGAGGTCACAGCCCCATAGCCCCTTTCCGTTTGTTTCCAGGCTGAGGAGCCTGATGGTTCATTGCTTGAATGTCAGTTGATTCAGAGTCTATGGAACATCAAGCCATGGCTGGAGACAACGGTTGTTGGGAGTTTTTTTTACTCTAGGCTCTGGGGAGAGACCAGTTTCCCACTTGGACTCATATTTGCTGAAATAACTTTGCTCAAGAATTCTTATTTCAATTTATGTATGCATTGACTTCATTGGGGAGCCCAAGAGATTTATATTGCCCTTCTGCCCTTCATTTTAGCACTACAACCCTGTGAGGTAGGTTAGGCTGGGAGGGTGTGACTGGGCCAAAGTAACCCAGAATCCTTGAAGAATGTTTTTTAGGCTAAACAGCTGGTGAGCTGCAAAAAAGTTTTGCTCATTGTGATTTTCTTCTTATCGTCTCCTTGAATTCAGCCCTGTGTGAAAACTGGATTTTGAGACCTGGTTTATGGAGCACTAAGAAATAATCTAGAAAACAATCAGCAGGAGTTCCCCACATGAAGGACTGAATTAATATCAGTGGCAAGTTTAGGGAGCCAATGCCAGTTTCCTGATTTGAATTGTGCGTTTTATTATTAACAATGTGACAGAAAATATCCAGCTGGTGTCCGAAATGCTGCAGATACCTACCTCCTTCCACAAAGAGATCACAAGAGCAATTAATGAGTCCTTTCCCCAGCTGCAAAATACTGTGTGTTGAAGGAAGGCTGGAGAAAAGCCGTGCCTCGGCGGTTGGTGGGCAAGGTGAGAGACCTGGACACAACTCACAAGAAACGAATATGTGTTTATCGTGCATTGAACTGATTCTGCAGTGAGGCTGTCCCTCGCCTCGGACAGTAAGGTGTACAAGGGATGCTGTGTAGCAATTGCATGCAAAATGCAAGCCCTGAGATGGGGACATTCCCTGTCACGCTGCATCTGGTGAAGCAATGAACCACAGAAACACAGCCCTCTAGGCAAGCTGGATTTGTGCTCCACAGAAACCTGGGAGATGTCAAATACCCAATGAAGAAGTTATTGAGAGCAAATGTATTTCTCTCTCCCTTTGCCCTCAAGACAAGAACTCACTGGTAAAGAGAGACCTCTAGTGATGCTGGAGGGAGTCTGCTTCTCCTCTTCCAATCTGTTCCTTCTTCAAGCTGCACAGCTAAGAAAACTCAGTAGCACTCTATCAGAGCTGCCACTTGAAGAGCACCAAAATAAAGGACATTTTGTGAGCCAGTAAGAAAATGATATATTCTACAAGTCAGGACATTAGAATGTCTGTGAAGTACCAAAGTGGCCTCTCTCTTTTTTGCAGTTATTCTCTTTCTTTTTCCATGAGTCATAAACAAATAATAATACGAAGAAGAAGAGTTGTTTTTATACCCCGCTTTTCACTACCTGGAGGAGTCTCAATCCCCTTCCCTTCCTCTCCCCACAGCAGACACTCTGTGGAGTAGGTGGGGCTGAGAGAGCGCTAACAAAATTGCTCTGTGAGAACAGCTCTAACAGGACTGTGACTGACCCAAGGTTACCCTGCTGGCTGCATGTGGGGGAGTGGCGAATCAAACCTGGGTTGCCAGATTAGAAGCTACCACTCTTAACCACCACACCAAGCTGGCTTTAAGGAACAATATATTTAAACAAAAACATGGCAAGGCTAAACGTTTTTGCATATCAAAATGTCAACTGAAAATCTTTATACAACCCAGAAAAAAAAAAGCCTGAACAAATAATGTAAAGGGGGTTCAGAGGCAATCAAAACTGAAAAGTAATAGAACCTTTGATTCCTTACTCAGTATTTGACACACTGGATAGCTGGTCACTTGCACTGTCTGGGGGCTCTGTCTGAATGACAAAGGAATATAAATGTTGCACCATAAGTGCAATGGATAGACGGCCAGACAAACTGAGCAGGTTCTTGCTTAAAATCTCCACTTGACAAAGAAGTTCACAGGGTGATTTAGGGCCAGTCCACACCTCTCAACTTAGCCTACTTCAAACACTACATACACCCCTACCAACTCCTGGGATGATAAGTACAAATGTGATACAGTATGATTTCATGTGTGTTTTTTTGGGTGTGGGAAGAATAAATTATGACTTTAGTAAACCTACTTGCAGAGGGAGAATGCCCTGGGATGGACCAAGCAAGACAAGTGAAGCAGTCACTGCAGAAAAATCACACATGTCCATTCGTGCAGCCTTCCTGAGCACAGAAGTTCTTACGATTCACCTGAGGATAAATTCAGCAGAGGAAACTTCATTCTGCATGTACAACAGCATCTCTGACAGGCCAAGCAGCATGTCATTGCAAAAGGAAGTTGGCTGCTAAGTCTCAAGTATACAGAGATACCCATCACAAAGACACCCATTTGGAGGAACAAAATGTTGCCATAGGCATATAGATATACATTTTATTTTTTTAAGTGTTATGTTGCTTTGGGTGAGGGTTGAGCCTTCTTCTTTGAATCCATGTGTCTTAGCTGATGTGCTTCAGCAAACTGAACAGCGCTACATGCTGCAGCCATGGGCTGGGCACCCCTTTGCTGCCTCTTCTCTTGGTGAAGGACTAGAGACCCTGTCCCAGGATATCCAAGGTGGGCCATGTCACTCAAACATGGGACCCTTTCATTCCTGGCAGGAGGAAGGAGAGGTGGTGGGAGCGACTCCCTAGGCAAGCTAGCAGCAGGAGCAATCAAATCTCAACTTTTAATAGAATTGTTATAGCATAACAGTGCATGCATGGAGAAAAGAATGAAAAAAGAGTCTGTGAGTTAACAACCTGGCTGTGATGACCACTCCAAGAGAGCCAGTACAGAATGACTGCAGAGCCTGTCTACAAAGGAAAGGCCTGAGGGGCAGGGCAAGATTCACAGAATGCTCCCAAGGCTCTACCCAGTTGAGGCTCACCAATGCGTTTGCAGTAGCCATGAAAGCAACCATGTGGAAGCAGCTGTACATTAATGGCAGCAGCATGCTCACTGTTCTGGGAGCCTCTTTTGAGTGCATGTCTGTACACAACAAACACACAAAAAACCTTATAGAGTATTTTTGGTTGATGGTGACATGCAAGGGCTTTCCCTCTGTGCAAAATGTCACAAATAAGCACTCGGGAACAGATGTTCACAAAGTAAAATGCACAATGCCCAGATGTGCCAGTCTGAATGGCAGCTTCACACAAATTCCTAAAAACAACTGAGTGGAAATCTGCTCCTGAAATGCAGTCTGTCATTACAGCTTCCAAGTAAATCAAACAGAAAGAGCTCTTTGGCTCCCCCACTTCTGCTGCTTATTCCTAAACTAGTCCAAACCCCAGTGAATCCCAGCTGGGGAGAGGGGGGGAGGCTTTCTGCTTGGGCTCCCATTATTGTGCTAGAATGTTTTATTTTTCTAAGGGGAATGAAGGGTAATAAGGGAGAAGGAAAGAGGGACGAAGAGTGTGTGCTGGCAACCAGGGGGATGTCCTTGTCCCACAAGGTTATGGATCCATTTTAGCTCAATTTAAAAAAAAAATCCCTTGTGGAAACTGGAGGTTCATAAAACAAACAAGAACCAGGCCCCTCGCAGCAGCTGTCAGTTGTTGGAGAAGCGAGTTGGGCACATTGGATGAACTGTTGGAGAGCGACAGAGAGCCCAGAGAAGGAGGAGGGCCACCTTGGGAACAGAGGAGTGAAAAGGGAAAGTGGTTTGCAAATGTATGCAGGGGCTGGGTGACCTTGGACTCACCACAGCACTGAGAGAGCTGTTCTGACCAAGCAGTGATATCAGGGCTCTCTTAGCCTCACCTCCCTCACAGGGTGTCTGTTGTGGGGAGAGGAAAGAGAAGGCGACTATAAACTGCTATGAGCCTCCTTCGGGTAGAGAAAAGCAGCATATAAGAACCAACTCTTCTCCCTCTCCTCCCCCCCCCCCCCCGTTTCAGAAGGGGAAGAGAAGCCAGCCTCAGAGGATGCCCTGTTGCCAGTAAGTTGCCCTGGACTCCTGGCCTCTTTCAACTTAGAGAACATGGGGGCAGCGAGGCACTTCCTGGCACAGCCTCTGTGTACTTTGTCGGGGGGGGGGGGAGGCTGTGGGAGGCCCAGAAATGGGCCCTTGTTGGCCTTCTAGGACTCAGGGCAGCCAGGAAGAAACTCTGCCCGGGGAAGGTTTACTCATGAGTAAATCATGTGAGGTTTGCAATTTGCAATCCGAGAAGGGAGGAATGTTTTGGGGGTAACCATCACAGGCCACTGCAGCAGGGGAAATTATGCTGCTGTGGGTGGGACTGGGAAAATGTAGACTTTCCCTTTCCATAAGGATACCACCTTGGTCTTGATGTAATATTTCCAAGACCATCACAAGAAGCACATTTGAGACCAATGGCATGGAAGATGCGGAAACTGTAGCAGGGGCACAGAAGCACCATGAAGCCATGGGGATATGTGGAGGGGGAGACACTGTTTCCAAGTAGCACCTTCCCAGTGCTCTTCACTGCCCAAAGGAGTCTCTGAGTGGCTTATAATAGCCTTCCCTTCCTCTCCCCACAACAGACACCCTGTGAAGTAGGTGAGGCTGAGAGAGCTCTGAGAGAAACTGCTCTATGAGAAAGTTTCTAACAGGACTGTGACTAGTCCAAGGTCACCCAGCATGTGGAGGAGCAAGGAATCAAATCCAGCTCACATATTAGAAGTTACCACTCTTGACCACTACACCAAGCTGTACTGTACTGTACTGCCATTGCCTTAAAGGGATGTAGCTAGAGCACAGACAGAATAAGCTGATGCCCATTGACTGTTATGGGATTATTTTCCTTTAATTTGGGACTTTCTGGTTAATGGCTTCTCAGCAATCAAGGAGGGAGACACTCAGGTATTTCCTACACAGAGGTGTGGTTGTGTGGTTAATAAGGATTGCAATTTGAGAAGGGAGGAATGCTTTTGTCTTGTGTTCTCTCTCTCTCTCTCTTTGTGTACTTCTGTGTGTAGAGGGGAGTACAACACAGCCCTATGTCTCCATCCCAAGCAGCCCTTTCCTCCAGGGGAACTAATCTCTGGAGTTTGGAGAGAGCCGGTTTGGTGTAGTGGTTAGGAGTGCAGACTTCTAATCTGGCGAATCGGGTTTGATTCCGCACTCCCCCACATGCAACCAACTGGGTGACCTTGGGCTGGCCACAGCACTAATCAAATTGTTCTGACTGAGCATTAATATCAGAGCTCTCTTAGCCTCACCTACCTCACAGGATGTCTGTTGTGGGGAGAGGAAAGGGAAGGTGACTGTAAACTATGATATTCCTTTGGGTAGAGAAAAGCGGCATATAAGAACCAAGTCTTCCTCTTCTCTGTCTCTCTCTCGCTGTGTGTGTGTGTGTGTAAAGACAGAGAGAGAGAGAGAGTGGAGTGTTACACAGGCCTCTGTCCCCATCCCAAGCAAGGATGGAGAGGAGCATTCATTCTGAGGGTTCTCCAGGTCCCACCTAGAGACTGGCATCTCTGAACAGTGGCAGGGATGCTATTCTCCAGCTGGGACCTGGAGATATCAACTTCTTGGATTTCTCAAAACCTGAAGAATATTTTTAGGGGTTCTCAGTGGTTAAAAAGTTGAGAAAAGCTGACATAGAGGCAGTAATTGAGGAACCCCTGTAAGTTCTTTGCCAACCAATGTTTGCATGTTTGATTGTAACATACAACTGTTTTTTATTTACTTTGATGTTGAACTGAATTGAAGAATGTACAGACTGAAAGGTTTTCAGTTCTTCAAGAAAATTTTGTTCTCAGATATTTTCATTGAAGGAAGAAACTGTGACAAGTTTATGAATGGTTGGATGTTTATTGTTATTAGCAATTACTGCCACACAGCATTTCTCCTTGTTTCCCACCTGGAGCCTGGCATCCCTGCACCTCCATGGGATCCAAAGCCAGAGAGTCCCCCCTCCTAAGTAGCCCTTTTCTCCAGGGGGGCTTATCTCTGTTGCCTGGAAATGACTTTCCAGCAAATCCCCAGGTCCCAACTGGAGATTGGCATCCTTCAAGCTCTCTGGAGCACATTGCCACAGAGTTCCCCCACTCCCAAGTAAGCCCTCCAGGAGCCTGGAGATGAGTTGTTATTGCAGAGTCATTCCTCCAAAACAGCCATTTTCCCCTGGGGAGCTGATCTCTGTAGTCTGCAGATGACCTCCAATTCCAAGAGATTTCCAGGCTATACCTGGAAGCTCATGACCCCCGGGTCAGGAATGTTCCTTGAGGTTTTGAGGTGGGGCCTCAGGAGTCCAGGGGTGGGCAGGAGCTTTTGCCATGTAGCCAGCCCCCAGCAAGGCCACCGTGCAGGTATGCATCCTAGTGCTTGCTGTTTTCCCAGGCTCAATGGGCTTTGCCTCTAGTACTAAATATAGAGGATGTCCTTGACTCACTGATGAAAGACCACAGAACTAAAGCATGGCCAATTAATGTCCTTCTGCAGTGGCATGTGGCAGCAGCAGAGACAGAAGTCCAAGTATCTTTTAGGGAAGCTCTTTTGTCCTTATGGATATTTTCCTCGTGGAATCCCTGATAAGTTGTCAAGGCTCTGCTGGACATTATTGATCCTACCTGTACATTATTGATCCTACTGAAATACCTGTTCAGTGTGGCTTTCTGGAATGCAGAGAAATACGCTGAGACCACCCATTCGCCAATGTATAGGCCCTTCCACTGGTTTCCTCCATCATTATAACAGCCATTTTGTGAGTGAACAACTCTTGATGCCCGCATGGAAATGGCCTTAATAGCAATTTTATTCTCAAGAGTATGAATGAAGAAAGAACAAAAAGCACATTCTTTGAGTATCTGCCTGTCACCCATTGGTCAACAGTTCTCTTTTTGCTCTTAAAAAATGTATTTTATCTGGCGCAAAAGTTTGAATCCCTTCCTTCCCCCATCTCCAGTTGCCATCTGGCCATTCGTTTGGAAATCTGTTCCACTTGACCTCTAGCTGACCAAAACTTCCCCCTTCTCTCCAGCCTGCCACAGGCTCCTCCAGGCATTCCCAGCTCAGCTCTGGCACTTTTAGCTGAATATGCAAATATCCCCCTAGCCAGCTGGTGTCTGCCTCCCAGAAACACATGTTCACAAGCTCACCGGATGGCTGAGGAGAGGAGGGAGCAAAGCTCTGTACCCAGACCTGGAGGCTGCAGACAGAAAGTGACTTTAGTAAGGGATTATACAGAAAACAGATGGGAGGCTAGGAAAAGAGCAGAAGCAAATAGGGTGCAGGCGCTGTGTGGATGTGGATGTATATACACTGCTTTTATACTTTTAATATGTGTGAATTGGGCAGTCTGCACATCTGGAAGGATTCTTGTTGTTACTTTATTTTTAAAACTTTTATACAACATTCAGACTCTGCAAATTAGGGGTATCTAAAAAAGAGACTATTTGATAATCTTGGGGTAGGGGGGAAATTTGAAGAGCACAGTACATAGCCCATAGCTACTTTTCTCTCTAAATATAGGCAGAAGAATTGTATCTTTTGGAACTTGACAGAGTTGGGGAGGGGAGTAGAAGCTACATGTGATTGTAGGGATCTGCAGATGGATCCTCAGATGAGAGTGGAGTAATTTTGCATTGAATAGCAGTAGTAGCCGCAAACAAATAGTTGTGCCTAGCTCTCTACCAGAGCCTAAGCATCCCAAGGGGTAGGAGGAGCCTTTCTGATCCAGGAAATGGCATAGCACTGCATAGATTTGCTGTTCACATTTGGCACATGCTACATGGGGGTGGGGTTTGCAAATCTTTTGAAACTCTGTTCAGCCGTCATGAAACCTGGGCCTTCTACCTTTTGTAGGAATAGGGGTAGGGACATCCTACCTCAAGGAAAAGGGCCAGGATCAACTCTGCTCTTTTTCAGATCCCAGGAGTGCATACCCCCAATTGATATTTGCTGTCCTTTAGCTTCCACATCACTTCAAAGCATCAGCCAGAAAACATTCTGATTGGTTGCTGGGATCTCAGATAAAGAAACTCTAATTGCTTAAGTGATACCAAGGAATCACAGTTGGAGGGCAGTCATATCGTGGTCCACTGTAAAACTGAACTAGTTTTCACTCTTATTTTCCAATACAAGGGGATTTCTGTGAAGAGAGAAAGAGACTCCACTCAGTATTCATAGAAAATCAATAATCCCTGTGTATTAAACTCTTTAGTCCAGGTTTTGGGTCATGGTGAGTCCCCCCCACACACACACATACACGCACACCTTTAAGTAGTCAGCTCTGAATGTTTTTTTAGACCTTTTCCCACCCCAGTCCAGTTGTTCTATATTGGTAATTTATGGTTTTGAAGGTAAGAGACATTGAGAGGTGGTTTGCCATTCCTTTGCGTATCAGCCTTGGGGTCCCTGGGTGGTTTCACATGCAAGAACTAACCTGGCCTGACCCCGTTTAGCTTCAGAGATCTCATGAGATCAATCACCTAGGTCAGGGCAAGAATGGCTTAGGAGTCTGTAAAAATGTAAAATCAAATTGGGGGGGGGGGCTTCCTAGTCAAACTTATCATCTCCCTAAAGGGAAATCAAAGAGATAAACCACATATTCTCTTAATTGCTGCTCCCTTTGTCTAGGATTTTTGCTGCATCACTCAGAGGTCTTAAGCGTAAGGGAGACAGAATTTACTCTGTTCCAATTCACGTTTGCATCAAATCAGTCAAGGCACATTTATTAAATGACTGCTGAGTAATAAACCTAATTTATCAACAGACATTTTATCCATGATGAAACAAAATTCCTATGGTAAGAACCCTTTTTTCTCAGTGTCATAAATTCAGGTATACTTTACTGCTTAGGGATTTATAGCTTAACTTGCAGAAAGCATATAGAAGCTCAGGGAAATAAAGACTATTGAGACTAACAAGAGGTGGAAATCTTTTGGACTTGTCTTATTAAGAAATCCACTTTAAAATTTTTGATTGTCAAATGTGCCATTAATCAATAACTGCTGTATAACGAAGGCCAGGAATGTACTGACGAAGGCTCAAAATGAAGACTTTTAATGAAGTAATTGAAAGAGATCAGATTCACTTTAAGAGATCAGATTCAGGTTGGGAGGAGGCAGCATTTAACTATGGTCAATTTCAGGGATCTTTGCGGCCATTGGAGGCATTGTCCACAGCTCCCCATTTACTACGTTTGATGGTATGACCTGTTATGCAAGGTGATACTTATAAGCATGTATTTAACATTCTTCCTTGCTGTATAATTTTTCATGTCCCATGTTGTATAGATTGTGATTGACAATGTTGGCTGTCTATTCTTTATATGGTTTATTCAGGTAATTTAACACTGGACGAATATTAGGAAACTAGTATAGACTTCATATTAAGGTATGCTGATTGAATATTGTAAGCATTTATTATTTGCATATGGTTTATTGTACAATGTTGATAATATTTATATTTTGTTCTCAGCCACTGAGGAATAATTTTCTCTGAAAATGAGCATTGTACTGGGGCTCGTTTTGGCTCCGTAATTTTTTCAATTACTTCATTAAAAGTCTTCATTTTGAGCCTTCGTCAGCTTGTTTCTTGTCTCTGTGGACTTCTTCGGCTGATTGGAATAAATAAATTCAAGACTTGCTAAACAAGGAAGATGCTAAGAGATGTTTTGAATTCCTCAGAAATAATGCAAGAGACATAGTTCTGCAACAACACTTCAAGACAAGATTAGAAATACATAATATTGGTGTAATTGTATTAAAAGAAATTTCAATCAAAATGTTATGTAAAAGAAAAGTCTATGATTTTCTGATAAAACAGAAGATTCCATTTCACTGGGACAAATTGGAAAGTGTTTAACTTATGTTTAAAAGTCAGAGTCTTAATAAGACTTTACTCCATCCAAAAAGCAAAATAATTTTAACAGTGACTTGAAGAAGAAATGGAGGTGAATCAAGATCTGTGAGACCCACAGCAGCTGCAAAAAAAAAAAAACAACACAAAGGAATCAGATGACCTGGACATGGAAAAATCAAAGACCTAAATATGGATTATAAAATTTTTAAATGAAATATAAATGGAGCAAATGCTCTTCAAAAAAGAGGGAATTTTTTTCACTATTTAAGAAAATTAAAACTTTGTGTTTACAACAGACACACATTAGGGGAAAGGATACATTCTTTTTTGATACATAAGCTTTTAAGTGAGGAATTTATTTCAGCAGATACTAAAAAGAAAAATTGAGTTATTCTGTATATAGATCCAAAATTAAATCCAAAGTTGATACCAGTAGATGCTAAGGTAGATACGTTGGAATTGAGAGTGACTTGTCTGGCATTAAAATTTCAGTGTTGGGAGTTCCAAATGAAGATAAGGGCTTCATTTATAAATAACTTGTGGAATCAGTGAGTGAGTTTTCATATAGCAGCTGGTATTTGATGAAGGATTGGAATAACTTCTTCGCTTAAGATTACACAAGGTATACTGCTAAAAGCACTTTTTGACTTGACTTATAATTTAAGTCTGGTGACAGAGAAATGGTAACTCTAGAGAATATACTTTTTTCAGAAAGGTATAGTTTTCAAGGATTGATATGTTATGGATTTCTAAAGACTTAGTTATAAAGATATTAAAATGAGAGATTCTACCAAAGACTTTGATCACAATCCTGTATCTTCATTATTACCCAAGATTACCCACGATATGGCAGAACTGGCTGAAATGGCCACACTTACTACTTTAATTACAGAAAAGAAGATTACAGTATTTATAGCTATCTGGAAATCTTTTATGGACTTTCTGTGTGATACAAACAAAAATGAAATGATGGCTTATGATTTTGAGGTCTAAAGGGGAGGGGATATGAATGTCCAAAAAAGAGTAGGTTTAAATTATTTTACATACTAATATAGTGTAACAGATAATTTGATTTTACAGTGGTCATAGATAAAATCAGAAGCCTTTTCTTCTTTCTTCCTTATACGGTATGCTGTATTTTCTTTTCTTTTTTTTTGTCTGATATATTTTTTAAAAAATTGAATAAAAAAGAAAATGATGTTGAAGTGAAGTCTGATTAACACTTATTTTAAGAACATAAGCCATATTGGACCAGGTCAATAGCCCATCCAGTCCAATATTCTGTGTCACATAGTGGCCAAAAACAAGGAGATCCACCAGCAGGAACAGAACTCCAGAAGCCCTCCGTGTGTTGCCCCCTCCCCCAGCACCATTTACACATGAAGCCACCTTATATTGAATCAGACTCTTGGCCCATCAAAGTCAGTGATGTCTCCTCAAGATGGATAGCAACTCTCTAGAGGTCTTTTACATCACCTCCTACCTGATCCTTTTTTAAGCTGAAGATGCCAGGGATTGAACCTGTGACCCTCTGCATGCCAAGCAGATGATCTGTCAGTGAGCCACAACCCCTCCCAGTCTTTAAGGTGCCCATTAAGATTGCCATACCACCTAGTGAAGTCAGGGTTCCCACTGCCAGGCCCTCAACCACTGATCAACTGGCCAGCAGGGGGACTTACCAGGAGAAAAAGGAAAGCCCAGGCCATGCACAGAAAGTGATGTCATTATGCCAGTGATATTTGGGAGATGCTATGGAATTTGGGCAAAAACTCTATGGTAGAAGCTGGTTTTACCATATTTTTAACCAAATACCAGAGCATCACAGCAACTTTACAGCATAATGATGTCACTTCCTATGTGATGCAAGTGATCAGGACTGGACCTTTCTCTTTCTCCTGGTAAGTCCTCCCCATTCCCCACAGGTTGCTAGGAGTCTGGCAACTCTAGTATCTTGAGTCAGCCAGGACTGTATAGACTCCAACAAAGAGGAAGGGGCCAGCACAGCCCAACCAGAGGCAGCAGAAGCTGACAGACAAGAGGAAGAGGCATAACCATACTAAGACTTACATCCAAGAGCTTGCACAGAGTCACAGCCACCCCCCAGTTCTGATCCAGAAAGCTGGATGTAAGAAAGCTGCCTGTTTCCAGTCCTCAGGATCACCTGTATCCTTAGAAAGGTGAAGATTCAGGCATAGAGCTGAGCTACAGGCTTAAAGGAGAAGTGCTTGCCTCTGGGCTAGACATCTACCTGCTGATTGTGATGCTGAGTCATTGCAGGATTAAGTCTGAACAGTTGGCATTTAACTATAAAACATCTTGAGGGATGCTGTTTGGTGTAGATGCAATTTAGCCATGTGCTGGCAATCCAATATCTCCTTGCTTAAAAATTTTGACCTCTTGCACTGGACTGCCATGCTTAACTGATTTCTGGACTCTTGAAGCTTGGATTGGAACAACCTTGCATCTTTCTTTATTCAAAAGAACACAGTAGGACACTGCAGTCTGATACTGGCACCTAGCCTGCTATTATACCTAGTGGCCCTGGACTTCTTATTTTGCTTCTGCAGAGCAACTCAGCTACCTAACTGGAATAAAGCAGTGAGGATCAACACGAAGCTTCACAGATGACTAACCAAGATGATCTAAGCAAAGGGGAGATGCTTGATCAAAGACAGGCAGAACCCAGACTTTCTCCAGCAACCTTTTCCAGAGCGTAGGGAGCATCACTTTAATGGCTCCAGCCATAGTTGAGACAGAACTTGAAACTAGTAGCAAAACCTAACAGCCAATCTAAGTTTGTAAACATGCATATACCGCGATAGGCATCCTCAAAGACTGGAAGGAATGGCCTAAATGTCTGAGATTTTTAGAAAATGAACTTTAAAAGTATCACTAGAGTTATTAGGTAAGTGATGTATGAACCTTCCTTATAGATTAATGAGATCACATAGTTATTGCATCAGACTACACACAAAATAGATCTTTGCTGTGTGTCCCATCACCCCCTGTTTTTCATCGAACTCCAAAATTCACTTCTGGGGGTCAAGAGACCCTCCCAAGAACATGAGGGTCAAAATAGAGTTGCATACAGGAAGCAAAGAATCCACAACAGTGCCTGTCCATTGGCGGGAAATCACAGTAGGATTCCTGAAACAAAAAAACATACTGGCAGGAGATGACAACAGAAAGGGACAGGCATGTCTGGGGATAGAGTTTCAGTGCCATGACCTTTCCCATGTAGACACCTGCATAATCTCAGAAGGTAGGGGCACCTGAAGTCTTGTCTGGCCTTGGAAGATACTGTAGCTGTCAGGCAGTTTTGTAATGGAATAAAAACAATCACTACAGTAGTTGAGAATCTTCATAACAAAATTAGCCAATGCCATATATATTGTAGAGTATGTGGGAGGCAGTGGCTAGTTCACTGGTTAATCTCTGGTTGTTGTGAGGGCAAAATCATAAATGGGGAACGATGGACATCATTCTGGGAAAGGACGGGATACAGGTGTAATCATCTTTTTTTTTTTTTTGAAAACCAGATATTTAGATGGAATAATTTCAGTACAGAAAGTCAGGAAGAGGCAGTCTTTGACCCTATGAAAATAATATCAACAAAATGGCTACAAAATTCATTTACAGTCAAACCTATTCCCATCTCAATCCTGCTTTCAAGGTTTCAAATGCAGAAACTCGGAACTCAGCAAGACTTTTCTCTTGTGGTCACCACCCAAAACTAGAAACTGCATCTGCCATCCCATCTCACCTGAGTGACAGCTGGATGGTCCCTTCCACAGAGCCCTTTGGGCTTCATAAGCGTCATGGGAACGCGGGCAGTAGGTTCAGATGTAGCTAACATATGCTGTCCTTATTTTTGGCCACAGGCAACTCCCATGGAGTCAAAATGCACCATGTGCCTAAAATAGGAAGTGGGGAAATTCATATTAAGTAGGGTAACACACAAGGCTATAATCAAGAAGATGAAACTTTCTTCATCTGACAGATAATTGTCAATAGAGTTATTGGTTGTTTTCCTTAGGCTGGTACTGATGTAAAGTATAACATTAATTAATGGACAGCATAGAAATATAAAAAGAATGAGGTCCATTGGGGTTTTCTGAACTGACTGTGTTTCTCTGGAGGTTAAGTGGAGGGAACCTGGTAATCAGGACTGGTTTACATAAACTGGGAGCACATGGCCTGTGCAGTCTTGTCTAGCTCAGGCATCCCCTCACTTCAGCAAAATAAGCTTTTTTGAGTTAAGAGGGAAAGACAAATAAAGCTAGCCTTCCTTGTAGCTGTTTAGGCTACAATTTAAGAAAGTTGGAGAGAATTCTCTCCTTCCCATTCTCTGTCCCAGTAACTGTCAGTATATCCTGGGACTAGTTTTCACCCCGCACCATGTAATCCACCAAAGTCTGAAACATGCTGTGTTTCATTTGAAAACCTACAAGATGCAGACAGGCTTTTATATTATGCCTTATACATCTCCCCCCACCTCCACCCCTTTATTGCCTTGCACCTACCCTGATGAATAGTTCCAGGGAACATGAAAGTTTGTTTCCCATTTTGTGACATGGTTGGCCCTTATAACAAGCAAGTTACATGACTTGTTTTGTGGGTTTTTCTGTGGGCCAAAATAGCTACTTACAAAAAGGGATTTAGGGGAATTCGTTGACTCTCCATAGCACACTTAACATTTCCGCATCACAGTCTTTGGAAGCCATGCACCAATTTAGTTCTTTATGGCAAGTGGCATCCATGTTACTAGCTGTGCACCTTGTTGAGATGCCATGGCTTCTTGCTTGTGGCATCGGACTGCTGGAAGAGGTGCAACGAATCCCCTCCATGGCAATCTTCAGCAGGGCTTGCTAAACAGGCTGCTTTTGCACAGCCTTTTAAACGTGATTATATTTTAATATTTTATCTGTGGATTTTGGACGATATCATTATGGGCCACAACTAGATATTTGTGTGGCTTTTGACTGATCTGCATTGTTCTTCATGAGTAAATCACTCTTGCATAAGTTGTTAAATAGTAAACATACATACATTCTACACTGGAGTTCAGGCCATTGGACTGCATGCAAAAAAGAATTCTCTGCTGTCACAGTTACAACTTCCTGCTAAGTCTAAGACCTTCTGTACAGCTTCCTCCTGCCAGCTTCAGGAGAGCATCAACTACTCAGCTCTTCCCCACAAGTTTCGTAATTATCCGTCCACCCTGCAGCCAAACATAGGAGGCCAAAATATTCAACCAAAGTTCCACAGGAGAAGAGTCCATAAAAGCTGACAAAAGGGGAGCTCATTTCAACTCTAATTTCAATTAAAACCAGGAACTGTATCCCCTGACATGACCTCTGCTCTTGAGGTATATGCCACAGGAAAAGAGTCTGCTTATGGTTTTGGGAAGTCTTATGAGTGTAAAACATGACTTGAAATAAAGCCACAGAAAGACTGAGGTAGGGAATCCCTCCCTTCCCCACCCCACATGCAGCTTCCAGCACAAGCTTGTTCCTCATCAGGACAACTCACTCCCAGGAGCTGGCAGATCCAAATGTGGTCCCACCTTCCAAACGAAAAGAGATTTCTCTTTCAGGCCCTCCTCATTTCCATGGAAAGGACTGTGAGGCAGGGAGAGGCAGGGAGAAGGTGGCCGGGTTGCGGTGTCTCATGTCTCTTCTCTCTTTGTATGTACCTCCTGGAACGATTATTAGACGAAAATTACAAAAAAGAAGTGACCCGAACGATCTTTATTTCTTCTTTCAACAAGTGCAGCCTGCAGGGTCCTGATTCCGAATTCTGTTTCAATTATAGCTGCCATTTTTAACACAAAGCGACTTGTGTCTGCAATTACCGGCATAGAAAGCAAGAGCAAAGATGGCTCTGGTAGCAAAACACAAAAGTCATCTTCTGCTGGTCGGGAGACTTTCATTTCCCATGATTAAAGGCGTAAACAGAGGCAGCAGCAATGCGCACTACCGCTCAGGCTAGCAATGTGAGTCTCCCAAGGGCAAGCATCCAGGAGAAATAAACCCTCAGTGCTGATCACTCCCAGAGGCGTGAATTCGAGGAACTGTGAACTAGTGGTTCAGGGCCAAAATGAGCAATATATGTGACATGAGTTAGGTCATGGGCGCCTGACCCAGCTTGTAGTCACAACGATGATTGAGGGAACTCACCTTCAACATATTCCGCTGCTCCGTTCAGCTTTAGAGCATGGCAAACAGAGCAACTTTTTTACCGTCAGAAACCTCCTGAAATATTCTTCAGGTTCTGAGAAACCTCAGAAGTGGCACAATCATGCAGAATATGGTTAGAAATCATAGCTGTGTACATGCTCACCCAGGGCCCCTCCTTTCTAACCCCCTCCAGGCCCATCACTGGTCATTTGGGAATTTGACATGGCCATATACAGTCATATCACCCAATAAATGTTTAACAATTTTTTAAAAATCTATTAAAAATTAATTCCCCCCCCCCCCCATTCAGGAAACCCTTCCAGGGCCATCAAGAAACCTCAGAGTTTCATGAAACCCCAGTTAAGAAAGCCTTGGGTAGTGGAACGCCTCGAAGAGGAATTTTCCCTGATCACACTCAGACCTACAAGTTGGGTTGGACACATATCATGCCTTTTGGCCCTCTGAGTAAGGTTGCCAACTTTGGGTTATAAAATTCCTGGAGATTTAGGAGTAGAAGGTAGGGGAGGGGAGGGCCCTGAGTTGGATTTAATTTCATGGAGCCCTCCCTCCCAAACAGGCATTTTCTCCATGGAACTGGTCATGGAGATGCAGGTTCCTAGCCCCTCTCTGCCACTGAGGCTTGCTGAGAGGCCTTGGGCCCGTCACACTCTCTCAGCCTAACCTACCTCATGGACTTGTTGAATTAGGTTGCACGCTTCTACAATGAAGAGAAAAGAAGGGGGAAAGGTGTTGTAGGGGGAAGGCCATGATTCAATGATAGACAATCTGCTAGGAAGGCAGAGGACCCCAGTCTCTCCAGTTAGAAGAGTCAGGTAGCAGGGTGATGTGAAAGACTTCCTCCTCAGGCCCTGGATATATGCTGCTAGTCTGAACAGACAATACTGAATCAGATGGACCAGTGATCTGGTTCACTATATTTCTGTGAACAATCCAGGGCTAATATGGGGAGGGGCAGTATAGAAATGTCATCATCTTCATCATACGCTTAAAATATCTTGCAAAGAAAAATATCTGCAAAGAAAAATGTACCTCTAGAAATTACACCACTGAAATACAATCTAGTGTAATACCGTTTATTGATTTATTTGGGCTGGGAATGGAAACTGCCCCCTCCACTTTATCAATCCACCTTTGATAAGTAATCTTCTTCCCTATGGGTAACAGCTCTGGGTTGGGGAATACCTGGAGATTTTGTATGTAGAGCCTGTGGAGGGCAGGGGTTTCAATGGGGTATAAGGCCATTGAGTTTACCCTCTAAAGTGGCCATTGTCTCCAAGTGAACTTATCTCTGTCGCCTGGACCCACCTGGAATCTGGCAAACCTAGTTCTAAGCTGTTACTTAAGAGATTTTCACTGGTGCCTATTATTAGAAATTTTAAACATATATGTACTATGAAGAATGCAAAGGTTTTAAACTCTGCTCAGTCATAGCGACATAGTTGTGTGAAAGCCTTGATCACCTAGGCCAATTACGCACTAGGTTTACCCGGGGTTTACCAGACCAGCCCACTCCACTCGTTTTAAAATAAAATTTCTAACTCCACTTTCTGCTCAGATGCCTTTCAACCCCCCCCCCAACATCTGCACCTTCACAATATTCAGGCTCTACCATGGAGTTAGTTCACTTCCCTCCAGGGTAATGAATGCATTTCCCCCAGGTTTTTTGAGAAATGTACGGCCATCACATAGTCTTCCACAAGCAGATGCAGTTCCTCCATTGGATTCTCTCCCCCCCCCCCAGGCCATGCCTCCACCATGACAGTATCTGCTCACTGGTCAGTTGTCTCCATATCTGCTCATTGGTCAGATACTGACGTCTACCTCCCCCTCCCCCATCTTGTCAATAAGTATAGTCAGGTTCCTGATTTATTTTAAATTAAAAATTCTAGCAAGGCATTGCTGCCCTTCCCCCCATTCCCAAGGGGGAACAAAAGCCTGGATTTGGCTGCAGGCTGGAGCATTCCCCCCTCCCCCTTCCATTCCCAACGAAGCAGGACTGATCCAAAGTGACCCTTGCGCGATATCTTAGAGTGCTTTTAAACCTCAATATTTTAAGATTTTAAGATCTCCCTGACTTCAGGGAAAGATTTAGATCATATTTTTTCTGAACTGGCTTTGAGGCTTTTAAGAGGCTTAGGGGGGAAGAAAGTAGCCCAGACACAGATGTTGTGAGTTCAGTTCTGGCTTTTGGCCAGTAATTTTTTCTCATCACAGAACTGACAAAGCCTCACCACCACCACCACCACCACCACTCCTTCCCCCTTCCAAATTTTGCATGCTGATCCTGGCCAATTCAGTTCAGAAATTTTGCTTCTGAAAAGCAATTTTTTAAAAATGGCTGTACTTAAGGTCATGCCACAAAAATACATCTGCCCTGACTTTACAGCCATTTTAAAAATGGCTGTATTGCAACTTTGTACAGGAGGGTGGGGTGATGGGTGATAACTGACACCCGAGGGTAAACAGCAGCTTGAGGAAACACCTTCCCGTTAACATAAACATGTCCCTTGCTAACTGGACCAATTGGGAAGTATATTCAAAACACTAGTTCCAGCCCTCCTCCTGCAAAAAAAACAACAAAAAAACCCTGATTCTTTTCTTTTGGGGTGCTGAACCAGATATTATACTGTGGGAAAACTGGGGAGTTACAGAAGAAAACATTTCTGTGCAGAGTTGTTCACACAACTACCATATTAACCCAAAACACATCCAACACTGTGAAAATCAGGAGTAAATGAGGAGTGCAGCAAGGGTTGTCTTTTCAGTGTTGCTTTGGAATTGGAGACCTTTTAAAAGTTATTGCGCTTCCTACCCTGATGCTAGGAAAATAACGTGGCATAGAATTAACTCATGGTGGTGAGAACTGATTGCTGGCTGTTGCTGCTTGGTGCACCAGCAGTACTGGATCTAGCTTCTAGCACAAGCGCATGCCCCCCTCATCCAGCTGTGCTCTTCCCCCAGCTCCTGGAACCCAAGAGCAATGCCCTCTTCCTCCTCCTCCTCCTCTCCTCCTCCTCCTGCACTGCCATGACCACTGGACTTCCAGCGTGAGGAAGGTGAGCAGGGGGAGATTTACAGCCGTGGTTATGGAGTGGTACATGAGCAGTTTGTCACCCTGAGTCCGGGCACCCTGTCCTACCTATGTTGTGTGTAGTTTATTGATGTTGAGCAAAGGAGTCCAGAGCAGAGGGGAGGCTGGGAGGAAAGCCACTCATGTGAAAAATGAACCCAGCCAAACAGGATTGAGAAAGAGAGACATGTAGGGGAAGGGGGTGAAAGGGCCACATTATAAAACACAAGACAAATGTCCTCCCTGGCAGCAGAGTTAGAGAGAGTGGAGATGGGCGAGGCAAGCAGAATAGAGATGCTGTGTCCGGCAGGGACTGGAAAGGTTCCTGGGCTTGGAAGAAGAACTCTCATCTTAGCATAGCAAGAAGGAAGCGGGAAGGGAGCAAAGGCCCACAGAGAAAGGGCCGGGGGGGGGTGCATCTGCAAAGCCCTTCTTGGCCTTTCTCTTGCTCACCTGGGAATATTCCCTCCCCTCGGCCCGCTCACTCCATCAGTGCCAGCAGAGGACAGACAAGAGAGAGAACAGGTCTATTTAGAATTATGCATGCTTTCCATCTCCCCAAATGCTAAACTTTTAAGGCAACCCTCCCCAGCTCCAAATCGAGGGGCTTTTTGGTAAGGCAGATCCTGAGATTTCCTGTTAAGGAGAAGAAAGGAAAGAAGGAGGGAGAAAGAGAGGGAAAGAAAGAAAGAGAGCGAGGAGGAGGGCCTGCTTTGTGCTTGCAACAAGCCACGAAAGGTGCATTTTTAATTAAATTTATACAAAATGTGTCAGTTTTATCTCTGTGTTTCAAACCTGACTCTTTTCTATCAAAGTAAAGTATTGATCTTCACTGCCCTGAAGCTACCTGACTGAATTAAACAGAATAAATAGGAGGAGGACTGAAAGGGCTTCGAAACGGCGGCAGCGAGAGGCGCAAATGTTTAATGGCTCTGCAGTCATTTGCTGCAATTAAAAAACAAAACCATTTAGAGGGGGCTGTTAACACCTTGAAGTCTGAAAAATCCTCACTTCAAAAAAAGAAAGCCCCCAAACAGCTCCCAGGCAAAACATTTTAATTGCCATAAATACTTCCAACCTCAGCCACGCACTGGCGCATATGCACACAGCAGAGACAGGCAAGTAAATGAAGCACGATCAAGATGGGCCCTGAGATGTGCAGGACCGACGGGAGAGGGAAATAATCATTTGTCTGATGCAAGAGAGACAGAAGAAAGGGGTCCGGCAGACGCCAAACAGATGTGTACAAAAATGTGGGTGCTAAGACTACCGTGTGAGCAGGTATCATAAACTGGATGCTGAGCAGGAGCTGTCAATGGATGAGCCCGCATCCACCAGAGACCTCACCAGTACACTCTGAACCAGAGTTGCACCCAACTAAGCCCACTGTACAAATGAAGCTGCCTTACACTGAATCAGGCCATGGGTCCTTCGAAGCCAGTGTTGACCTGCACAGGATCTCAAGTCTTTTGCTTCCCTTACAGTCTGATTCTTTTAACTGCAAAATGTCAGGGATTTCCAGGGACCTTTAGCATTGACTACAGTGGACCTGCTAATGCAGGTGGCACTATGTGGAATGCAAAGTGTAGTGGCTGTTTTGAACTCCCTCCCCCACACTTTTTCAGAGTGAAACATAAGGTGGCACCTTAGGCAGGAGCCGCTGCACCCTTCTGACCTGTGGTGGCTGAATGGCCCATTGTGCAGTGCTTGGGTGCAGACGGATTGCTATGGGTAGGCTGTGCAGGACACTTCTCCACAGGGGGATGGAGGGATGGCCTCTGCCTTGGCCATCCCTTTAGGGGCTGCTTCAGTCTTTGGCATCTCCTGTTAAACAAAGGACCATTTAGTGGGTGATGTGAGAGATGTCTGCTGCAGAGCTGCTGCCAGTCAGAGGCGGCAAATACTGACCTTCATAGACAAATGGCCTCAAGTTCTATGTCAGCAGGCTACATGTGTTCAGCCAGGACGGCAGTTTTAAAGGCAAAAAGTTGTAGGGAGGCAAGCTGGTTACCTGTACTACAATATTTGGAGTCATAATTAATGGCAGGTGGCTTTGGTATTTTGGAATAGGTTGTCTGGAAGTTGAATTTAAAATTGTCTTTAACACTATACTGGATGATGTTTTGTTAGGTTAAAAAAACCCAGTCAGTTTCACGTTGTACTTGCATGCCTCATAGGAAATTCAACAAACATGTTTTTAGTTCTCTTTCATCTTTTTAGTGGCTATTTTTAATGGCTATTAAATCTAAATATCGAATTTTCAGATTTAATAGCCATTGGCACGGTTGAATAATAAAAAGCACCACCAGTTCATCAATAGGACAAGGAGAGCCAGATGCCACATGAAGGAGAGTGGTCTCCATTTCTTTGACCCTTGGGGTGTCCTGTTTACTGGCCCTCCAGGGTGATTGGTTGGCTATGGTATGGAAAAGGACATAGGACTAGATGGACCACTGGTCCAATCAGCAGATCTCTTCTTTTCAAAACGTGCTTGTTATAAAAGGTAAAGGTATCCCCTGTGCAAGCACCGAGTCATGTCTGACCCTTGGGGTGACGCCCTCTAGCGTTTTCATGGCAGACTCAGTACGGGGTGGTTTGCCAGTGCCTTCCCTAGTCATTACCGTTTACCCCCTAGCAAGCTGGGTACTCATTTTACCGACCTCAGAAGGATGGAAGGCTGAGTCATCCTTGAGCCGGCTGCTGGGATTGAACTCCCAGCCTCATGGGCAGAGCTTTCAGACTGCATGTCTGCTGCCTTACCACTCTGCGCCACAAGAGGCTCATTGGAGGACTATAGCAGGCCTTTATTGAAGCCCCTGTCAACTTCCCTCTGTAGAAAAACATGTACCAACTACATATACAAGGATTCCCCATGAATATGGTCTGACCATACACATTTGACCTTCTACTAATGTCCAAGCTTATGTATCTGCCCTGCAGCACAAAACCTTGCCCAATGATTTGCCCTTTAGCCTGCAAACTTCCCCACATATCAAGAGATGCAATCACTGGGATTTTTAAAACTTTGCTTTGGGAAGGGTAGACAGACCAAATTTTTTAATTAAAAGAAAAAGGATCAGGTTTATTTCAGATAAGCACGCCGGATTTTAAAAAGCAGAAAGAATAGACAAGGGGAAGCTGTCAGCACTCCGACCAACCCAGAATGATTATTAATAACGATAAGCAGAAGGAGAGGAATAAGAAAGGAATAATGAAGTGGTCCTGAAAGTGACAGGAGATGGGCCTCGATAAAAGCCCTTGTCTGAGGTCTGCATCTGAGAGGCCTGTGGCAGAACACATGGGTGAAAGCGGAGAGGGAGGCTGGGGGTATGGAGGCTGAAAGGAGGACAAGTCACATCTGGAAATTCTGCTTGTGCCACTTTTTAAGGACCTCCCACCCCCCCCCCCCCCACATACACACGCACACATGTACAAACCCTGAATCCCAAACTTGTGACAGTAAACAGACACTCAGAACTTCAGCGGCAAAGCTCTTTCTGCCATAGAAAGTGAGGCTGCCTTGGTCCCAAGCAAAACCCACCTAATACCTTCTATTGAGATCAACTGAAATAGCACAGAACAGTGTGCAGCACACTTGCAAGTTCTCCAGAATTTATCGTTAGAGTATTCAAAGCAACTCACATACATTCCTGTCTTGAAATGCTAACAGCAGCCTTGTAAGGCAGGCCAGTGATTCTCCCTGTGTTGTGCATGGCTGCGAGACAGTGGCCTGTGGCCGTGTCTAGTGAGTTTATGGCAGGGACAGTGGTTGAACTGGGGAGCCCACTTCAGGTTCATAGTGGCTGAGTGACCAGGGGCCATTCTCTAGAGCCCTTTCTGATTCATTACATTGGACTACGTATACAGGGGCCCTCCCATTATGCACAAACTGGAGAATGCACTTTCAATGTGCTTTAAAAGTAGATTTTTGAGAAAATCCAGCAGTAAAGACACATTGAAAACCAGGCCAGCCGGACCTTGTCAGATCTCAGAATCTGGCTAGTATTTGGATGGGGGGCCTCCAAGGAATCCCAGGGTTGTGATGTGAAGGCAGGAAATGGCACATAACCCAGGAACATCTCTTGCCCTGAAGCCCCTAGGGGGTTGCCATAAGACGGCGGTGACTTGGCAGCACTTTCCACCACCGTGTCCCTGGGGAGAAGGGTCTGGGTTCTGAATGTATGCCCCTTTAAGACAAAATGGCAGGTGCCCGCATCAGAAGTGTCACGCTTGATATGCTCTCCCCATACAGGTGGCAAAATGAACAACTGCAAAGGGCTTACTAATCACACTGATTTGTCCTACCATAGTTGTAATAAAGAAAAAAACAACTGAGCAGTCTTTGAGGAAGAATGTGCCTCTATGTAATTCCTAAGAGAACCAGTTTGGTGTAGTGGTTAGGAGTGCGGACTTCTAATCTGGCATGCCAGGTTCAATTCTGCGCTCCCCCACATGCAACCAGCTGGGTAACCTTTGGCTTGCCACAACACTGATAAAACTGTTCTGACCGGGCAGTGATATCAGGGCTCTCTCAGCCTCACCCACCCCACAGGGTGTCTGTTGTGGGGAGAGGAATGGGAAGGCGACTGTAGGTTGCCTTGAGACTTCTGGTAGAGAAAAGCAGCATATAAAAAACAACTCTTCTTCTTCTTCTTCTTCTAAGAGGTGAGGGAGGGATAAGTTCCCTCTCCCTTGGTTTGCCAACCTTCAGGTAGCTCCTGGAGAGTTTTCTCTATTACAATTGATCTCCAGACATCCAAAAACATTTCCCCATGGAGAAAATGGCTGCTGTGGAGGGTGGACTCCACTGTGGCACTATACCCTACTGAGGTCTCCCCAAGCCCCTCCTCTCCCCAAGCCCTGCCCTTCCCAAGCTCCTTCCCCAAATCTCCAGGCATTTCCTGACTCAGCTGGCAGCTATACCCTCCCCCCACCCTGTGCCATGTTTCCCCTTCTCAGGGGCTGGGCAGGCTGATCTCTCTATCCCAGCTCTTTTCCCCCTGCATATCTGGGGAGTCCCCAAATAGACACAGCCACAGAAATTGTCTCATTGTCTGCACAGGGGCTAGCCAGTTTATTTATTTTAAATAGATTTATTATATTTGTTCTCCACCCTATCTCTGTGGACTCAGGAAGGATTTCATCACAAATAACATTGCATATAAAAATAGCATATGCAATACAGATAAACTATGCAGATAAGAATGCTTAAACAAGACTGTTGGTCTTGACAATGATGTTGCTAGACCCAGCAACTTTACTCCTTCTGACATGCAGCTGTGGTGCCCCTCCACCCAGTGGTTCAGTCCAGTGACTCCTGTGGCCCTTTGTTATCTCTGTCTCCTGGTTTAGGCCTATCGAGAACTGGGCTCCACCCAGAATGCACCCCAGGGAATGGTCCCCAATTGGGACCACACTCTGTGTGTCCTCAGGAGACCACCTGAGTAGGGAGGGGTTTGGGGAGGGGAGGGACTTTAGTGGGGTATAGAGGCCACCTTCCAATGTGGTCATTTTCTTTAGGTGAACTGATCTTTGTGGCCTGGAGATCAAGTGTAATGCCAGGAGATTTCCAGCCACCACCTGGAGATTGCCGACAGACTGGCCATGACGAAGTATCAAGTAGAAGAATAATTTTTAATTCAGATCAGCACATGAAGCCAAAACGTGGACCGGTTAAAAGACATTTTCACAGCTTTACCCAGTGGCTTAGTAAAGACAAGTTTTATATTTAACTTTGATGGTAACCTGCAAGATGACTCAAACCACCAGTTCTGAATCAGAAAAATGCAGAAAAGGTCTTCAAAGGGGGGGGGGGGGGTAGAATAGGCTAAGCCTACCAAACGCGAACGTCCTCCCAGCGCTCTCCAAGCACCAGGCCCTGTCAAGGCTACCACAGTGACCTGTGCAAGGCGCTGAGCAGAAGAGACAAGTGCTTGGCTCCTTAGCAGGCAGAGGCATTGGTAAGGGCTGGAAAGAGTGGTTTTTCTCAGGGTGGCCCAGTGAGAGGAGGATGCGAATGCTTGGGCGGGATGCGGGGCTCAAGTGTGGGGAGGGGGCTGGAACAGGAAGACAGAGGCTGGGGAGAGGGCTGGCTGGTAGGGCTCTTTTCTGGGGAAGCCTCACATGCAAGATCATCAGTTTTTACACATTGGCTTTGAGGCTGCACAATATTTGAAGTCCTTTTCCTTCTGAGTAAATACAGTAATTATTTGGGGGTAAGTCCCTAGTGTAGGGAAAGGGGGCTGTGTGTTTTCACCTTTTGTTTCTTCCCTTGTGCAGTGCAAATTCTTTTTATTCATTTATTAAACTTCCTGATATTTTGCACGCTTTAAGGCTGACCTCTGGGAAAAGCACCACACCAATTTGGTCTTGTTATCTGAAGAGTGGTAACAGGCGAGAGGCAGCTTGTAAGCTCACCCCCTCCCGTAGCTTGTGTGATGGGGCCTCTAAACAGCAACTCAAGACGTTTAACCATTTAGCAGGAGATATTCTGAGGCACTGGTGGTAGTGATACACATCCAGTTTGTGTTTGGCACCAGCAGGGAAGGAGGAGAGAGGGCCACGTTGCCAAGCAGAGACGTGGGCTGGCTGCAGTTTTCCTGCCCTCCTGGGGGCCAACTGGAAGAAACAGACCAGCTTGAGAATCTATTCCTTCATAAGGTCTTTCTGTGTAATTCATTGGTTGCAACTTCTGAAAGTGCATGTCCCCATGGATGCCAAGGGGAATTTAGTCCAGAGTCTAGCAGGACCTTAGAGACCAATTAGAGTTTCAGGGCCTACTCTGGCAAAGTTCTGTTTGCCAGGAGGAGCTTTGACTTTTGAAAGCTCCTACCCTGAAACTCTTGTTGATATCTAAGGTCTTGCTGGACTTGGGCCTAACCGTTCTGCTGCAGACCAACACAGCTGCCCTCTGAAACAGTCTTCACAGGAGGAGAATTTAGGCACCTCAAGGGATACACATATAAGAGTCTGAGACAAACCGCTCTTGAGTTTCCCTTCCAGTTCAGTCCCCCCCTCCCTCCCACCCGGGCTGTGCTGTGGAGAGTCTGGATACACTGGACAAGCCCGAGGCTTTCCTACTCAGTGAGCAGAGGCCGCAAGCCAGCGCAAGAACAGATTTAGGGAAATGCAGAGTTTTGGCTCTCGCTCCTGTGCCCTGTGATCCCGCCACTCCAGGCCACCACAACAGATGCTGGGAGCATATGCCATGAATTAATTCCACTCTCCCTGAAATGCTCTAGCATGAGGAATCAGCAGAGTCTTTCCAGCTTATTAACATAGCAAGCCCCCTAAGCTCCCATCACTTTGTCTCACTTAATGATGCAACCCCTGATGAGTCTCCGAGCTGGCAAGATACGTTCCGATGTCAGTTGCTGGGAAATCACTCTGAATTTTAGTCCTAATTATCAGATTTCTTGCTAACAGTCCCAATGTATAGTTGGCGTGTTATTACAAAACTTGTCCATGGCTACGTAGGCTGTATTTGAAAGGGCTGCTAGCATTAACAGTAGACAACTCAAGTCAATTTCATACATTCAACGGGCTGTACAACATCCCCTCGCCTGACCTCTCCCAGGACATTCCCCAAAGAACGATGCATTCAGCAAATGCTAACTAGCTGGTGGTCCCTGGCCCCTGAGAGATTCCCCTGGCCCTGCCTCCTACCTGGTGGAAATCCAGGCTCTGAGGGAGTTGTCCAGATTCCACAGGGCCTGTAAAGTAGTGCTGTTCCACCACGCCTACGGTTGAGACCAGGGCGATTTATTTATTTAGATGTATATACCGCCCTGCCTTGTGGCTCAGGGCAGTTTACAAGGAACATGAACTGCACGATACAGTACAATATAGTTCGATAAGTGTCATTAGCAGTGCGGCAGCATCCACAACCATAGCATAACTTCAGATCATTTGGTTGCAGTGACATTACGGCTGCAACCGCGTAGAGTGAGTTCTGGGAGACCAATTGGTGTTGTCACTGGCCTCGACCAAATGCCTGGCAGAAGAGCTCCATGGATGGAGAGGTGGTCTCTCAGGTTACACTGGACCCAAACAGTGTATAACCTTAAAGGTAATTACCAGGACCTTAAGATTAATCTGGTATTCAACTGGCAACCATTGCAGTGGTAGGGAGCACAGGCGTTAGTGCAGTACCAATCATCGATCTGGGTGCCATACTTAGTAGCATTTGATGTTTCTAAGCCATCTTCATAGAGTGCATTACAAGCTCACACAGTACTACTGATGCTCTAGGAATTTCCCAAAAATTCATAATAAAAATCAGAGATTTAAGAAATGCCTAGACTAGAGTATCACCACAATGCCATGCCACCCTTCAGTTCTAAAATTTAGATCACAACTACATCCGGCCACCCTCCCTTAGCTCAGTCTTCCCCCCATTGTACACTCCCCCCTGATTGCCCATTACCATCAATATGGCTGAAAAATCACCAGCAAGACTGCAAGACTGAATATTCAGCAGTCTGAATAAAACGGTAGCATGGTGGAAGATGGAGCATTTTTAGAAACGATAATTTATAAAATGTTGTTATTGTATTTTTGTATTGTTATGTGTGCTGCTAATATTCTTGTGAACTGTCCTGAGCCCACTTAATGAGGACGGAGTAGTCAAAAAATCAAATAAATTTTGAAACATTTCGCTGAGCCCGTAAGCTAACTCTCACTGCAATGACTGAGAGGCAATACATTTGCATGTTAGCAAGCAATAATTTCATTTACTACATGCTCACAACATGGGACCTCCACGTGCCATCTATTCATGCACATTATAATCATTGGAATGTGTACATCCCTGTTGAGACCTGGGGGAGCCCAGGCTAGCCTGACCTCAGCAGATCTTAGTAGCTAAGCAGGGTTGGCCATGATTAGTATTTACATGGGAGACCACCAAGGAAGTCCATGGTCGTTGTGCCAAGGCAGATAATGGCAAACCTCTGAACCTCTTTTGCCTTGAAAGCCCAATGGGATCACCATACGTTGGCTGTGACTAGACACAGGAAAAAGAAACTATACTTCTGTCTTAGCTACAATTACATCATGGTGCATTTCAGCACATAGCTGGGAAGTTGGCTTTGTCCTCCAGCAGAACCTTGCTGTTTCCATTTGCTTATCTAGCAGCAGCTCATGAGGTCATGTGAAAGGGGAAGCAGCAACTTCCAGCCACATTCCCAAGGGTCCAAAGCAGTCAGAAACAAGACCCTAAAATATGGGAACCAAGTTAGAGAAATCAGTTTTCTCCTGCAGTTAATTTTGGTGACTGGAGGACAGGAAGAACATGGAGGCATAGATTCAATCTAACACAGGCTGAATTATACAATACTGTGAGGCTTTACGCACCGGGATCCTTGTAGCAAATTGTTTGCTGAACGGAAAATCGCCATTTAAAATAGTGGAATTCGTTGTTATGCATACCTGCCTTTGTAGTGGAATCCAGTTGCGTTTCCATCGTTTCCCACAGGCTTCCGGTCTCGGCAAAAATCGCTAGCCAGGAAGCGCTATTGCCGAGCTCGTCCCGCCCCTGGCCATCAAGCAGCCAATGGGCGGCCGTTAGCATGCTCCCAAACAGCCCCTTTCCCTTTAAGAAAGGTTTTTTTTTTAACACACCTGTTGCAACGAATATGCGTTGATTCATTGCAACGGAGAGACCCATCCAGCTGGCAGGTGTGTTTGAGCTGCCGTTTCATCGTTGCCACGCTCCCCCCGAGTGGAAAAAAAAATCCCCCCCCTCACGGGCGCGATTTTCGGCCGAAAACAGTGTGAAAAATAAAGGGAAAATACATCAGCAAACGGGCTTCTCTGTTGTTTGTGCTTAGTGACTAAACAGCTCTGGGGAGGGACTGAAGCCGGGGAAGCCTCTAAACGGAGGCTCGCCGGTGCGTTGATCTCTGCTCGCTCGGAGAAAAAAAAATGGCGATCGCTTCGCCGTAAGATCAGAGGAGAGAGCCAGGGGGAGGGACTTTGTAGAAACCACAACAATGGTAACGCACAGAACTTTCCCGCTAGTGTTGCAGATTGGTTGCAGGAGTGTAGCGCTTTCCGGAGGGTGAATCCACTTTTGGGGATTTCCCTGAAAGCGCTACAAGGAAGCGCTTTTTGCGGATCGGTTTCAGGTGTGTGGCAGATTGTCAATGACGTTGTGCATAATGGCAAAACTGTAGCGTTTTCAATTGGCAACCATTGTGCGATTTTGAAGGAGTGCGGAAAGCCCCTGTATGTAACTTATTTGAATTGTACAATGCAATTTTGGCCAACAGCATGGCATGGATTGGCGTGGTAGAAGGCTAGTGGCAGCTTTTTGCCTTAAATAAGACCATCCAGCATCTTCCTCTCCTTGATACAGCAGAGCAAAATACATTATGGAAGACAGAGGGAGAAGGTGCAGAAAAAGATACAGAACACAACGGAGACAACCAGCAGAACAGTGTAGCGGTCACATTTATCTTGTTCTCGTACTGGGACATAGCAGCAGCCTTTTCCTACTTAAACTTTGGCAGTACTCTCCCTGGTGAACGTGGCTCTCTTTCCCTTTCTAGTTGTTCCATATCTGGGTTTCTGTGCCGAAATGAAACACTGTGTGTGTGTGTGGGGGGGGGGGGGTCACAACAACATACAGAATACTTTGTACAGAGAAGTGTGGGGGTCACTGCACGGGCTCACTCCCGAGGCTAGAAGAGCGTGCTGCCCTCATCTTCCAGGTAAAAATTCCCGTCAGGTTTCTGAATGGGAGCGACAAATAGCAGCAAGCACAGCCACAGCAGGATGCCAACTAAACAGGACAGCGAAGCACCCCTGAGCTTGACCCTAGCAAAAGAGAACGGTGGCGTTTCTATCCCTGCAAGTCCCACAGCTTATAATTAAGAATTGGAATACACATTTCCCCCCCTCTGCGTAGTGCTCTGAGGTTTCCAGGTGTGCATCTGAGGGACTTAGCTACTTTGTTTTTCTGAATTTTAATGAAAGGCTTTTCAAGTCGGATGTGGACGTGAGCCTACACGGGCCTTGGTGGAACAGAATGCGGAAGAGGGGGAAAGGCCCGTGCAAAACAGCTTGCTGTGCTCAGCGACAGGCTGGTTTCTCCACCACATTTTAAACCTTCAATATGCAAATGAAGGAAAGTTCAAATGTAACCTCACCTCCCCCCACTTGATGTTTTTAAGAGAGAAATACCTTGATTAAAAAGTGACAGTTCTAAGAATGAAAACTGTCAGAACGTACAGCCAAGACAGCGGGTCTTAATGCAGGACCCTAATGCAGTGGTCCCCAACCTTTTTATCACTGGGGACCGGTCAACGTTTGACAATTTTACTGAGGCCCGGTGGGGGGGTAGTCTTTTGCCGAGGGACGTCGCCACCGCCCGAGCCCCTGCTCCACTTGCTTTCCTGCTGGTGCCCCTGACTTCCTGCCGCCCGCAGCAGCTGCTTAGTGCCATGTCAAGGGCATGGCATGTCAAGGGTACCGTTCCCTGGACCGGGGGTTGGGGACCACTGTCCTAATGGATATAACCATAGCAAAGCAACCACACAAGTCCTGCTGAAGCACAGCTCTTTCACTAATGCAAAACTTATTTATTTACATTATTTATAGTCCACCTTTCTCACTTGTACTCAGGCGAGACTCAAGATGGATTACACAGGGTGAGTTAATACAATTGAAAGGCCAGGACATACAATGAACAATGCACTAGGTATAACTTGCAGTGTTTGTTTTCTTCCTCGACATTTTCTCTCAGCTGCTGCAGGGCCCTTGCTGGCAGCCGCCAGAGGAAGCTCATTTGTGCCAATCTTGGAAGAACAACTGTAACCATCAAACCTCCACTTCCTGGAATCGCTTCTCCCTCAATTCTATTTTACCGATCATCTCCTTTCCACTAGTCACAAAGCCCAGAAATTGACTTTTAGGCCATCTACAATGCAAAGTCTGAGGGCCAGCAGAGAAGGCACAATTCTGCATAATTGCTTCATGTGCACTAGGAACCAAATTAGCTTGGGAAAGCAATGAGCCTTTCCCTTTACTTGGCCCTCAGACCAGGCCGAGTTTAAGCATTTACAGCACCAGAGCTGGTTTAAGGATTTGTGGGGCCTTAGCAGAGTGCTGTTACTTGTGCTGCAGGTATGCTAATTATTACCTACAAGAACAGAACTCTTATCGTTTCACCCTAATCAAGAACATGTTGGGAAAGTTGTGTTAGAAGCCCTATCACTTTGTCAAAGATCCCTTGATGGCCACTTGTGTGGGTCTTTAGAAGACTGGGTACAGTCACTTAAACCAAAATGGAGCCAGCAGCTCCTAAGAATGAGAGGCGACAGAAGGAAGGTTTTCTTCCTCACCCTTAGGCTACCCTAGCATGGGCTCCATTTAAACAGACGTGAATGTGTGTGTGTGTGTGTGTGTGAATGTGTGTGCGTGTGCGCAAGGCATGTGCCTCCTGATGACACATGGTAGCTCAGGCAGACAACTTGATGATTCAACAGTGGGGTGCGTAACAGGAAAACAACTGCTGCCACTGACTTGCAGCCTTGGTGCACAACCACAGCTCAGGAAGGACTGCGCCACAATGGTGCAGCTTTTGTTGGCCGCACAATCCTGCTTCCTCTGATATAGACTGTTCACCACATGCGCATGGTCTACACTTCCCTGCAAATATTTTATTTCATACGTAATTTATTGTGTGCACTAAAAAAATAATTAGAGAAAGGTACATCAAGCACAAAATCCCTGACAAGTTCTATTAGACCAGTCTTCTGAGGAAGCCGGTGCTTCCCTTTATTATAGGGACCAAAATAACACCTCAGACACAAAGCGTAGAGTTGAAAAATGTGCGTATAATCTACAGTTCTGCTTCTGTGGTTGGCAGACATGCAGCCCTTTAGCTGAAGCCTACGTGGGAGTGAGAGCCTCCTCCCTGTCAGCCTGTCCCATTTCCCACTCGCTCAGAAGCTCTGAAGACACCTCTGTGTAGAGATGATCCCAGTCCCAGCTGACATCCTCCTGTCCAAAGAAAAGAAATAATTAATGGAGAAAAGCCTCTAAACAGGGCAAGGCAGGCCAAATGACAGAAAGCCGGCTATGTCTGGTCAGAAGTGCCCTCCCTATCGCAAGATGCCCTCAGACCGTGGTATAGTTCCGGGAGAACTGAAGCTCTTTATAACCAGGACTGCTGTTGCTGATATTCTGGTCAATTTTAATTAAATTTTAAATTTAACTTTATTACATGCTGTGGAGTAAAACAGTAGACACCACCCTGAAGGGGCTTGCTGGGAGGGCAGTATATAAATCAAACAAATAAATACCTAAGAAACCAAACACTGCTAGGAGGCTGGAACGTTTCACAGTGCGAGTTTCGGTCTCTGCCATTTTCAGGCAATCCTGGCTATTCAGTATTTCCATAGTGATTAAAATTCAATTTTTTAAAAACTTTTTTCAGCAAGTTACATGCTACGGTAGGCGTTAATTAAGGTCGAGAGGGTGGCTCCCCAGGTGCTAGGCAGCGTTTACGCCATGTGTTATCTATGGCTCCCTTTATTAGATGTTTTACTGGGGGGAAGGGGAAACTGAGTAATGCTGCCATGTTTCTTCCGTTTTTTTGTTGTTGTATGATATCTTATGTACTTGTATTGTTTTAATGGGTTAGGGTTTTAGAATGAACAACTTGTAACCCACCATGAACAGGTCTCGGGAGTGGCAGGAAATAAATTTAAATAATAATAATAATAATAATTTTTAAAACTGAAACAAAATAGAATAAGAGAATCCTCCCCCAAAGATATCTGCTGTTTGTAGCCCATCAGCTGCCCCAGCAAACTGCTGAACCTTGCAGCATCTCCTGCAGATTTCCAATGAGGGGGCTCCCCTTGCCTCTTCAAGGAGCCAGTGCCACAGAGCGGAAGCCATTATGGAAAAGGCCTGGGCTCTGGTCAGTGTCAAATGGGCCACTCTAAGCAGCCTGAATTGGTACACAGTAACATATGGGAGGAGACTGTCCATATGACATTCTTAGAGGCCCCCCTGGTTTTTTTCAACTGCTGAACACAGCATGGAGGGGGCTAGGCAGGAGCCTCATTCCCAATTAGAATTGGGCCCATCTGCACTTTGAGACAGGAGTTGCTCTGAGATTTGCAACTGCAGCATGGTGAACTAATGTAAAAAGTAATGTCTAGTTTGGAAATTAGTTTTGTATTTTTGCGAGGTTGGACAGATACAACTAGTGTATATTAAAGAGTTTTCTTTTTAATTACTCAGTTAGAAGAACTGCACACAATACCAGAACAGGACCAAAACAAATAGAACTGGGAATATCTGACACAAAGAAGCACAGGTAAACACACCTTGTCTCCTGCTTTGGTCCAGAACAAACTCACCTCTCGCACTTCCTGCTCTGGGGCCAAAACTTTAGTAAGGAGCTTTAGGTCAATATCTCCATCCTGTGAGGATGTAAGAAACCAGAGTTCAGTTCCAACAGAAGGGATGGATGCATCGAACACAGTAAGAGGGTAAGCCACAAGGGTACACGTGCTCATAAACATGAAAGAGTAGGTAGTCAACTGGTGAATAAGACTGTTGAGATGTACTGCAGAAATTAAGAAAAACAATTCCCCTGGAAATCATGACCTTCTCCTATTTAGAAAGTCCTATTATGCAAACTCCAGCAGGATAGGCTCTTATTTGCAACGGTTATGGTGCCCAGTCTTTGCTCCTAAGTAGAAAGCTAAGAGCCTCTTGTGGCGCAGAGTGGTAAGGCAGCCACCTGAAAGCTTTGCCCATGAGGTTGGGAGTTCAATCCCAGCAGCCGGCTCAAGGTTGACTCAGCCTTCCATCCTTCCGAGGTCGGTAAAATGAGTACCCAGCTTGCTGGGGGGTAAACGGTAATGACTGGGGAAGGCACTGGCAAACCACCCCATATTGAGTCTGCCATGAAAACGCTAGAGGGCGTCACCCCAAGGGTCAGACATGACTCGGTGCTTGCACAGGGGATACCTTTACCTTTACCTTTAGAAAGCTAAGAGAGCTTAATACCAGTGAGAATGGGACTGTGGCTCAGTGGTTGAACATCTGCTTCACATGCAGAAGGAAGAATGGGAAGAAACATTCAAGGATGCCTCAACAGGCACTGTTGAGAATATAGCAGGCAGTGTTCCAGGCGGACAGAGGTGCCCAGCACTGATTCCATTGCACTACAAAACAAGGGACCTCCTAGTAGTGCTAAGATGTCCAACTTTGAGGACAACAGATTTCTGTTTTCTTCAAGGAAGAATTAGGCAGAATGTAGAATTCCATTTGGCTGCACTCACCAAGGTTTGGAAAGCAGCATATTTCATGAGGTCATTGTCCAGGTCACGGTAGGTAAGCACTCTATTCACTTGGATACTGCAATTGGGAAACAGAGTGAGAAACCAGACTGATGTGCCCCATGTCTCTCTTCCCCCCAATCACAGTCCCTAACTGCTGTATAGACAGACTAGACCTTAGTAAAAGGCCTCTTAATATTATATTTTGTATACACACAAAATCCATGGCATCTGTTCCTTCCATTCAGCTAAAACAACTCTGTTTACCATCCCCACTTATCTGTTCCACTTAATATTTCTGGTAAGGGCTTGGAGGAGGAGCTGGTCTCAGGGCTTAACACCCACTCAGGGTGGCTGTCCCACCCCTGAGTGCCTCCTCTTCTAACCAGCTTGGCTGTCTGTCCAGTGGCTAGCCAATCACCTTCCATCTCCCCCCCCGACTCCCCTCCTCCTTTCACTTTTCTCTAAGGCTTGGAGGCTGCAGATCCCTGCCCTGTGAGAGCTGCCCCTGCCAGTGAGTTCCCTAACAGCTGCCTGAAGCTTTTCCAGGTCCTGGGGGGAGGGGGAGGCTGTCCATAGCGTTCTTCCACCCCCCCCCCCAATCTATCACCTGTTGTATTCCTGAATGCAACGGGCTTGGTCTCCAGTATTATTTATAAAAACCCCACCTGCCTTCTCAAGAAACCACAATGCCTGGCTCAAGAGCTGAATGGAGCAGAAACTGATCCACGTAATAAATGTGCTGAAGTATTCCTGTGGCATTTGGGACCTTGCTGTTACCTGGGTGGAGCTGCCACCTGCATGGCCAGTTCTTCCTCTTGAACTTCTTCCAAGTCAGGGATTACTGGAATATCTGTAAGGAACAGGGAACTCATGAGAAGGCAAAAAGACCTCAACACTTTCTCATTTCCTCTGTGGGAAAGAAGCATCTTCCCATGAAAATTCCAAAACATTTTCTAACCCCCAGCAGGGCTACACGGTTGTTGGCATCTTTCTCTCCTTTTTTAGTAAAATGGGTGGCTATGTGCTTCAATGCTGGATGGGGAGACTATACATAATCCCTAATAAACAGAAGATATCCAAATGGCTGGATGGTGTGGGTGGAAGGTTAGCTTTACTGGCTGGAATCCAGCTTCCTGTTTGAATCCTCAAATGGTGTGGCAAAGGAGGTCAGATCTCAGCCACCAAAGAATGTGGAGGACAATGATGACATTAAAAATAAGAAAGAAAATCCTTTAGCTGGGGTTAATATTGAGAATGACATGAAATCCCCTCAGTCTTTGCCTTGAAACACTCTATTTCCTCGAACTGTTTTTGCAGAGCGCAAGAAAGCACTGCCTCTAAATAGCTTTAAAAAAAGATTTAAAAAATTGGGGTCACACAACAGCATGGCAGGGGCATGCTAAGAGAAAGCTGTGCCGCTTGTTATTGGGTACACACTCATCAGCAGGGGCTTGTGGCTGTTATTCTAGTCAGTAGAACTGAATGTGCTAAGTGAAGGAAAGCATCACATGTTCTCAGTGAAAAAAACACCTGGCGTCTACATACTGGCAAAACAAGGTAGCCCTGAAAACAAACTTACAGCCTCAAAGGAAAACATGTCAGCTGTGCCCTGTAAGTGAAACCACAAACGTACAAATCCATAGAACAAAGTGAGTCCAGTGGCATTTTTAAGACTAACAATGTTTTATTCAAGATATAAGTTTCGGATACTGTATATGAAGAATTGTGAGAGCACACAAAAGCTTATACCTTGAATAAAACTTGGTTGGTTTTTAAAGGTGCCTCTGGACTCAGACTTCAGACCAACAGAGCTGCCCAGCTGAATACAAATCCATTGTTTGTACAATATGGATCATGTGGAGCAGGTCAAAAAACAGGCAATTAACCATTTTATTGGTGTTTGCATTTCATTCTGTTCTTCAATAATTTTATTTTCTTTATTCAAACACCGCTATATCCTTTATTCAATACTGTTCCATTGACTTCAATGGGAAATATTTTCAGCTGTGATTTTTTATCCTACCCAGTTGAAATGACGTCTTCAAGAAGTGTGTCTGTAACCTGTCAGTCAAATTTCATCAAGGGGTGGGGGGTGGGGGGTGGGGGGTGGGGGGGAGAAAAGATCCATGTTTTATTGGCAGTTACATTTCCAGCAAAGTTAGCAGGGGAAGGGATTTGTCAGGACAAGCACAGCCACTGTGGCGTGCCGACTACACTGTCAAAGTAGGATCTCGGTGACCCAGATTCAAATCCCACTCTGCCAAGAAGCTTGATGGGTTAACTTTGCCAGTCACCCCAATTCAGCCTGACCTACCCAAAAGGGCTGCTGTGAAAGTAAAATGGAAGAGGAAGATCAACGTATAGTGTACCGAACTCTCCAACAGCAATGCAAAACAACCAACACTGAGCAATAAAAGCATCACAACAGAGAAAGTACTTGACAGATGAACCTGATGCAATGAGGACATATTTGCAATCAGATCTATCACCCCCCCATCCCCCCCTCTCCTACCCTTGGAAAAAAACAATGTATTCGATCAATACTCCCCCCCCCCCAAATCCCAGAGTGGTCAACTATCATCTTCTGGCCCACAAGATTATTTTTGTCCAATCCTCATGAGCATAATTGCAGTCCTGGACCACTGGTATACAACTCCCCATCTCCTTTAAGGATTTTAACTTTCATGATTTTCTTCATGTTCTTTTTTTTTAATTCCAGACATCACACACCAGCTTCAGGTGTTCTAAATGCTGCTTTCAACAAGCCAAGTCTCAAGTGGCCAGGTTCAGAAGTCCACAGCTCCTCAAGTTTCAGATGCAGACCATCCTTATCCTGACACTGAAAGTAGTTCCAGCATCCTACATTTCTCACAGGGATAGGAAACCAGACGGGGCAGGTCTTCTGAGATCCATTGCCCAGAAACCACAAAGCAGAGGTACTTCAAGCTGCTTCCAATTTCAGCAACTGTACTGTTCAAACAACAAAAAACCCTGCCTGTTTTTAGCTCTGCCCTGTCTGTAGCCCCTTCTGAAATAAATATTCAAGAGCTGGAAAGATGCCCTGCTTGTGGAATTTGATGTCCAAGGCTTGGTCTTTTTTTTAAAAAAAGAATGAATAAATTTGGTTTCCTTTACAGCTCCAAAACGCACTATTCCATCTTTCCGTCCACTCTGCCTCCCTGCAGGCTTTTCTGAACCTGGTGGAGGCAGTGCTAGCCCATCTGCAATAGGTCAAGGGTTATCTCAGACTTTGACAAGGGGGCTGTTTGGAGCAACCCACACAGTAGGATTTCTCTCTAATTGGCTGCCCAGTAAAGGGGCTGAATCAAACAGAGGCTGAAGCAAGAGCCAAGCTATAGCAAAAGGCAGCAACAGCTTGAACTATCTAAGCAGAGCATTGCCTTCCAGGTCCCCAACCACCTAAGGAACTGCTGCCTATGATGGAGTGGCTTTCAGATAGCAGCAAAGAAGATTAAAAGGAGTTCAAGTACCCATGGTTGGCTCCGTCTTCAACACAGAGGAGACCCATAATATAGTCACCATATCTGTGCTTTACCCTAGAAAGCCATGTCCCTAATTTCCCTTTGGTACAAAAGCAGGGTCCAGTCAGAGAACTATCCTATCTTGATGGAAAACACAGAGCTCCTTGTCAGTTGAAAGAGCTCTTCTGGCAGATGTGTTCCACACCAAGAAAACAGTCTTGAAGGTGACCTCCTTCAAGGGGCAAGTGGCCATAGGCTCAAGAGGAGTTCTAGATAAGGCCCTGAGGACTAGTTCAAACTGAAGGTAGGAATCCTATGCACCTGTGGTGGATTAACTAATGAAGGTCCCTGGAGGAATTCTTTAAAGTGTGGATGCATAGACAGGGAACCTTTTTGGGGTCTCTCACCACTGAAAGAGCTGCAACTTGTCTTCTGAGCATGCTGGTACTAAAGCCTTTTTCTAACCCTTCCTGCAAAAAACACTAGGGGGCTTTCCGCACCGGGATCCTTGTAGCAAATTGTTTGCTGAACGAAAAATCGCCATTTAAAATAGTGCAATTCGTCATTATGCATACCTGACTGTGTAGTGGAATCCAGTTGCGTTTCTATCGTTTCCCACAAGCTTCCGGTCTCAGCAAAAATCGCTAGAAAGGAAGCGCTATTGCCGAGCTCGTCCCGCCCCTGGCCGTCAAGCAGCCAATGGGCAGCCGTTAGCATGCTCCCAAACAGCCCCTTTCCCTTTAAGAAAGGTTTTTTTTTTAAACACACCCATTGCAACGAATATGTGTTGATTCGTTGCAACGGAGAGACCCATCAGCTGGCAGGTGTGTTTGAGCTGTCGTTTCATCGTTGCCACGCTCACCTCAAGTGGAAAAAAAAAATCCCCCCCCCCTCACGGGCCCGATTTTCGGCCGAAAACAGTGTAAAAAATAAAGGGAAAATACATCAGCAAACGGGCTCCTCTGTTGTTTGTGCTTAGTGACTAAACAGCTCTGGGGAGGGACTGAAGCCGGGGAAGCCTCTAAACAGGCTTGCTGGTGGGTTGAACTTCGCTCGCTCGGAGAAAAAAAATGGCGATCGCTTCGCCGGAAGATCAGAGGAGAGAGCCATGGGGAGGGACTTTGTAGAAACCACAACAATGGTAACGCACAGAACTTTCTCCCTAGTGTTGCAGATTGGTTGCAGGAGTGTAGCGCTTTCCGGAGGGTGAATCCACTTTTGGGGATTTCCCTGAAAGCGCTACAAGGAAGCGCTTTTTGCGGATCGGTTTCAGGTGTGTGGCAGATTGTCAATGACGTTGTGCATAATGGCAAATCAGTAGCGTTTTCAATTGGCAACCATTGTGCGATTTTGAAGGCGTGCGAAAAGCCCCTAGTACTTCCCCAACCTTTGCCATAAAAGGGTTTTAGTCCTCTATGGGAACACCAAGATTGAAAAACTTGCCAGGCCCCGTCATGTACCCGATTTGTAGAACCCTTCCTAGAATTAACCAAGGTATCAGTGACTTTCTCCTGATAGCCTATCTCCCTAAACTGCAACGACTCAATCTCTGAACAGTAAGCAGAAGCAACTCTCAATGCGGATGAATTAAGAGCCCTTGCTGTAGGAGATCCCTGACTGATATTTATTTACTAGTATCAAAGCCCATTTTAAAAATGGCTTTGAAAGGCTTCCCTTTGGGCACCAAAGCCCTGTCGTCGGCTCTGCGAGCCAGCAAGAAGACTTTCGGGGCCAAAGGGAACCTCCTCCCCCAGGACGGACGTACCTGGGAGCCGTTGATGCACCCTCCTCACAGGCCAGGAAGCTACTGGCAGCGAGGCTGGGCAGGTGGCTGAAGGAGGCGGGCGCTTCAGGGGCCGGCCCAATCCGGACACGCCCAGATTGGCCCGTTGGATGGGAAGCGGTGGCCAGACAGGAGGTTCCTGTCCGGGACAGTGGCCGGACAGCACTCGGACAGGACCACCCAGGTGGGCATTTCGAAAATATATAGAAGAGCTCCAGAAAGTTGATGCTCTGAGCTGTTTCCTCCTCAGACCCTGAGCCACTCTTTCCTGTACATGAGCTTCCCAACCAAATAGATTGGTGTCCAACATAAGCATCATTCTTTCTGGCTCCTTAAGGGGAACTCCTTCCAAGAACCTCAATGTATCATCCACCACTGGAGTTGCTGCCATAAGAGTCCCAGGAGAGATAGAAGCTTGACTCGACTGCCTGGCTATCACAGCTTGATGCAAAAGCAGAAACTGCTGCAAAGAATGGGTGTGAAAACGAGCCCATTGTACCACATCTTGACACAATACTAGCATATCTAGAAGGCTTGCTAGGGTCATCAGCTTCACTCAAGAATGAGAGCCCAAATGGTGAATGGTGGTCCTTATTTTCTGCTGTCTCTCCATTGAAACAAATACTCTGACTTGGTGTTGATCTCTACCCCAAGATATAAAACCCCTTTGGAGGGAACCAAACTGCTTTTCTCCCTGTTCACAACAAGGCCATGATGTTGAAGACAGAGTATTGTCCAGAACACATCCTGCATCCCCTGATGGAAGGAGGGGAACCGAGCCAGAATCTAGTAGGGCTGAATAGCTATGCCTCAGGTTCTTAAATGGGCCACCAAGGCCACCAGAACCTTGGTGTACACCCTTGTGGCAGATTTGAGTCCAAAATGGAGAGCTTTGTATTGATAATGCATATTGTTGTAGGTGAACCCTAGTTCTGATTGGAATATGGTGATTGGTCACAGACAGATCTATGAATGGATGGCTGCTACAATATATCTCAGGGTTTCCATTTTCAATTTCCTTTTTCTTATCCTCCTGTTTAACTATTTCAGGTCCGGAATTGATCTCATGCCACCGTTCTTTTTCAAAACTAGAAAAAGAACTGAATAAATTCCCAAGAAGTTCTGATCCTCTGGAACTTCCTCTATGGAGCCTATGTCTAAAAGGTACTGTATTGTTTTGGAGGAGAAGATGTTTCTGAGGATGCTCATATCTGGGAACCTGAATGAATCTGTTGGCCGGAACATAGGAAAATTTGAGAGAGCAACCCTGAGAAATCATTTCTAGCACTCAACGGTCTCCCATAGTTCTCCTCCAATGATTTGTAAAACCTAAGAGATGATCCTCTATTTTTGGGCCTGTCAGATCTTCTTGATAGTCATAAGGAATATGAATTTTTTGAGATCTTGGAGACTTCTTCTGCACCTCTGTTGAACCTGAGGTTATTTCTCCCTTGATGCTTTGGTTGCCATCTACTTCTGGCAGATTTGGAGGGATGAAAATAAGAGGATCTCCTGGAGTACTGTAAAGAAGAGGAATCCTTTTTATTCTTGAAATCCTTTTTCTTAGAAGATAAGACCTTCTTTTTGTTGCTATCTTCACTAAGGTATTTGTTCATCCCTTCACCAAATAACTGCACTCCCCTGAAGAGAATGCTTGCTATCTTCACCTTAGCTATTGGATCTGCCTCCCAGTTTTGGAGCCAATTTCTCCTTCTGGCCACCACATAAGACACAAGGGCTCTAGCCGAGAGCTGAATAGTACTGAGGGATTCATCTGTTGAGAAGGCAGTTGCCAAAGCTATTTTCTTAAGCTAGTCCAACAATTTGGGAATGTTGCTGTCTGCTGATGACAGGTCTGACAACCAGGAGTAAACTGCTCTGGAAAACAGAGAGCTGGCTATGGAAGCTCTAAGAGATATAGAAGGGGTTTCAAAACTTCCTCAGACCCCTCAGTTCTAGTTCAATCTATCATTAAAGTCCTTAGGGAACCCATCAAAGTCATTTGGGAGAACTGAGGATAAACACAAACTAGTCATGGGTTCATCTGCCAAAGGCAGTTAAAATCTCTCAGCTGCTCCTGGTAAAAAGGAGTAAAAATTTGCTGTAACGAGATGGTCCAGCCAGTCATAGACAACACTTATCAACTGACACATTTACAGACCGCACACATTTAGAAGAAGAGTTGGTTCTTATATGCTGCTTTTCTCTACCAGAAGGAACCTCAAAATGGCTTACAATCACCTTCCCTTTCCTCTTCCCAAAACAGACACTTGCGAGGGAGGTGAGGCTGAGAGAGCCCAGATATTAATGCTTGGTCAGAACAGGTTTATCATGGCCATGATGAGCCCAAAGTCACCCAGCTAGCTGCATGTGGGAGAGCAGGGAGTCAAACCCAGATTGCCAAATTAGAAGCTGCCGTTCTTAACCACTACACTAAACTGGCTCAAATTTACACCACAATCCTCAAATAGTCCATTTTTAGGGTAGGTCACAGAGAGTATAATTCAAGCAGGTGGTTTCTATCTTTAAACATCTACAACATTTGCACGAGTGCCTCTTCCAGAGTGTCCCTGTGTGGCACCTCTGGCTCAAGATCTGCTTTGTGTGCTCTCCTATAGACAAGTGTGAACAATTGCAGGTCACACCCAAGCCTCTCCTAGTTAGCACCGATATCATGGAGCAGGCTTCCTAAAGATTGTCAGGAAGGCATCCATACTGTTAAAGTTTTAGGATACCGTACAAGGCAGATGTGTTCAAGAAGTATTTTAACCAATGGTTTCAGTCATAGAGATAGTCAGTGTTGTGGTTATAGTGATACTGGTGATTTGTAATAGTCACTTGAGTATTTATTAGTATGTTATGATTAGAATTTGCTTTTGTAAATTGTTTGCAGAGAAAGGCAGTATAGAAATGTTTTAAATAAGTAACTGGCTGGCTCCACTCCATTTCCAGCACAGCACAATAAGGTGCTTTAAAAGCAAAGGAATCCAACTAAGTCATGCATTTTAGCAGCACAAAACTTGAACCAGATGCAATTCTAAATTCTCTGCTGCTGCAAAACTTTGTTTTACTGAATGCTGTTACCTTATGCACCACGTTTGGGGAATTTTAAACAGGCAAATGGAAGAAGGTCTGATTGAAGATGAAGTTAAGTGAAAGAAATTGGTCTCATTTAGCACATGACAGGATTCATCTGTGTTCTCAAGTCCACTGAGGTAGCATCATGGGCGTTTCATATTCATGAGCTGCTGCGACACTGTGTCCCCGCATTTACAAAGCACCATGTTCAGCAAATTCTATCCCTGTGGACATCCCATGCATTTCATGGTCTTGTCAGAGAGACATCAAACACTCGAGTAACCAAATAACAGAAAATGGCTTTAATTAGTGCATCTCAATCCAATAATTTTCCCCTCTAACTAGAAAAAAGGAATAAAAACAGGGGAGTGGAAAGCAACAGGCTACATACTTCAAAAATTGCAAGGAACAAGGGATAGGGGCAGCTTCTGCTGACACACTAACAACATTGAGTGCCCTCCCCCCTGACAGCAGTAAGCCAGGAGATCAGGTACAAGCACCCGAACTTCCCTGGACCACTAGCTATGCCTTACTAGAACACGTGACTTAGGGTTATAATGTGTTCTTCAAGGGTCTGGCCGGTACCCTTTGGGGAAACTAGGAGCTTTAACAAACTAATTCCTTCTGTAGCTCTTGCTGGGCAGACACAGCATTCAAGTTCTGATTGTTCTGAGTAAAAGGTGGGAACATGGCATGGTTCTTTCTAGCCTTACTTGGGCTTTTGAGGAGCAAGGCCTGGCAGCAACCACTGGGTGACTTGATACCATCTGATTTGTATGACACACCTTGGCCTGTCTGTTTGCTCCTGTTCAGCATCAGCCACCATATGAAAGTCATGTGGTATAAACCACATTCTGTTTATGCACATCCAGTGCATCACCAATCACATCTGGTATTAATGAGGACACTTAACATAACACAATTCTAAAATAATAGAAAAGCAATATCTACTGGCTACTCTAATGTTACTGTACCAAATATGCAAGGTGAAAATTATTTAAATGTATAAACAACTATATATTAATGGCTTAAATTTTGACCAAGGTAAATGTTTCAATAGATCAGTATGACTTAGCATAGCAAAATGTTTGTAAAAATTTAACAATTAACCTTTTTCCTCATAAGGAAATATTATGGAGACTGGATATGCTTTTAAAAAAGCAAATACATGGAATAGCAGGAGATTTCAGCTATTCTCATATTAATTGTATAAGTGTTGCCTGAAGGCATGAGGGAAAGATTACATCTGGAGGTGCCATGAATTATTACTTCCTACAGCAGCTAGTTGTGAGCAGTATGCAACAGAAAGTAATATCTGAGCTAAGTGATACACACAAACTGGTCCACAAAGCAAGCAGAGCTGGAACATTACAGAATACTATTCTACAGCTGACGTAATAAAATCCAAGATTTCTGAAGGCAGAAAGATGTCAAATTTTCTCAAAGAAATACTATTTAACACTATTTAGGACACTCAATAGAGCATAAATAACAGGAGGCTGCTACTCTGGTGCCTAAATATGCCTTGATTATGCCTTGATATACAACCGCACAACAGCACAACAAGAACAAAACACATGAAAAACAGCAGTACAGCAATTAAAGTTTATATGGGGAGAGTAATTAAAAGTTAAATTCTTTAAAATAATTTAGTGTTTAATCATACTATTGACCACTGCTGTTTATACGGTATTTCTCCTACAACTAAATCATACTATCACATCATATAAGACTTTAGCATGTTGCAAATTCAAAAAAGCAGTTTAAAAAAATCACAACTTTTGTCAAACTTCTATACATCTATATATCTGTATATCTGTGGCACTATGGTTATACAAAAAACACCCAGTCACAAATATAAACAGAGAGAGAGAGAGAGAGAGAGAGAGAGAGAGAGAGAGAGAGAGAGAGAGAGAGAGAGAGAGAGAGAGAGGCAGTAAAAGTACAGCCCAATTGGGGAATGTAATTTTGATTCATTGAATGTACTGCATTAGAGGCTTCTTGGAATTTCAGCAACCCCCTACCCCAATCAAGAAAATTCATTATCTACTGCATACAAGAAATGCCTTTGTATGTATCAGCAAATTTTAAGGTACAGGAAACCAGTATAAGCAAAAATAGTTGGAGAGGGGAGAATATTATATAGGATACAAAGAACTCCAGAACAGATTGTGAGCAAGGAGACAAACCTTATAGAACTGAAAGACAAAACAAGTGATGGAATTAATCCTTAATTGAGAATTGGCTAAATAAGCCAAATATACAGAATCGATACCCTATTAGTCATGTGTGGCTCTCATCTGTGGATAGCTGAATCTGTGGATCAGGGCCACATGGAGGATAAAGAGATTTTTCTGCAAACCTGAGGCACTCAGGTTTGCAGAAAAATCTGAAAATGTTTTTAAAATGCATGTTTTTTAAAAATCTCCTAAAGTAGCATTCTCTGAACTCTTTACTACCTGCCTTCTGCTGCAGCAGCAAAGCATCCTAGGGGGCATGCCAGGCCCAGTGGAGGCAGCAAAGCAGGCCAGGGACTGTGCTAGGCTCAGGGGCAGCTGCATTAGAGCCCGGGGGCTGCTCTGGCAAGGCAGTGGGGGGATAGAATCCCCCCTGCATGTCCCATAGATCCATGGCTCTCCTCTGTTAGAGTCTTAATGGTGACAGGGGGAACCGCATAAGGTGAGGCTGGGAGCTACACTGGGCTCATTGGCATCAGCAGTAAGGATGAGAATTTCTCTGAGTTGTAGCTGGCCTAGCAGCAGAAGCCTTGAGGGCAGAGGGGCTTCAGGACATCCCTCAGGCCCAGCAGCATAAGTCTGGATCCACATTAGGCTCTCCAGCATTGATGCCTGGGGTTGGGAGGAGGGGAGCCTGGAGGCTCAGCAGCAGAAATCTTGAGGGAACAGAGACTTCAGTAGCCACCATGGGCCTGATGGTGGAGTCCTGGAGTCATGCTCTGCTTGCTAGCATCAATGTTGGTGGGGAGAGTAAGGCAATACTGTGGGGTCTGGAGGGGGCAAAGCAGCCAGATGGCAATGACTACAACAATGGTGGGCACAGGAGCCATGATACTTATGGGTGGGGGACTTCTTTCCTCTCTTGGCTGGCAGTGACTGGGGGGATAAAGTTAAGAAGAGGAAGGGCTCCCCCCCATTATTTTTATTGATCCTCACTTGTTAGTCTCTAATGCAGTGATTAATCATTTAGAAAAAGTAAGCCAGAGATGTTCTGGAAATTTTCTGCAACTGATCAAACAGTAGGATAAAACTGATGCTTAGCCTAGTTGACTAGTACTGCATCTGTCATTCCCACCATGTTCTTGCTACATCCATCTAGGACAGCGGTTCTCAACATGGGAGTTGGGACCCCTTTGGGGGTTGAATGACCCTTTCACAGGGGTCGCAGCAGGGCAAGCAGTCCTTCTCTCCAAGGGGGTCCCAAAGTGGCCAACATCACTCCTCTTCCATTTCATCCACACAACAGCCTTACTGGGTAGACTGAGATAGAGCGTTTGTCTGTCTGGAGCAGCAGAAAAGAGATTGGCATGGTGGGACAAGAGGCAGAAACTGAACTGAGAAACCCCAGAAAAAAAATCAGTGTATATACAATCAAGAAGAATGGATCTTCATGCCATTTGTCAGTTTCAGTTTAATTTCTGTGAAAGAACACTTGCATAATTTTATGGTTGGGGGTCACCACAACATGAGGAACTGTATTAAAGGATCACGGCATTAGGAAGGTTGAGAATCACTTATCTAAGACTATGTCCTAGGCATTCAGCGGGTAAAAAGGACAACAGAAAATAATGGTGTGAAGGAATATATAAAGAAATAAGAGGAAAAAAGCATTGGTGCATTCTAAAAAAATAAAGAAACTGGTTCACCTGATCACTTTATAAGACAATAAGAGTTCCTTTGTAAAGCTGACATGCTGTGGGTTTAAAGCAAATTAGTGTGTGGTCTTCCCTAGGACTGCAGTGTGTAGGCAAAGAAGGGAAATAAAAATGCCTTCTGTAAAGCTACAGATTAGTAGTTTTTGCCTTAATGTGTGAAAAGAAAAGCAATTCTCTATATGCCCTCCCATTGAATTATGTTAGTGAGCAGGTATATCAGATTCTATTCATGTGGAAAAACAAGACAAAACTACATTTTTTTTATGGTACAAGCCTTCATTTTAAAAAAATCTTATATTTATTAAAAAATACTGCTTTGATCGGTAGCACTCATGACATTTCCACATCCATAAACTCCTCAGAAGCCCCCACCCTCCCTGCACATAAGGCCACCAGAGCTGACAGCCAGCTAGGTTTGATCACAGCCATTCTGAATCAGATTTTCATAAGACAGATGAGGAGCCTAGCTGCTGCTTCTTTCTCGCTCCTATCAGATGAGAAACTGATGGGGAGGGGGTGGGACAGGTCCTGAGGGAACAACACTACAATCAAGGGCTATGCAGTTCCCTTGCTGTCCCTCTACAGCTGCAATTTTCAAAGGAGCTTGCCTTGGGCACTTTCAAATGATGGCGTCTCAATTCTGTAATCATATTTCAAGAGCTTTTTCTTAAAGGGTCTTTTAGGTAAACCTAGTCTGTCAACTACACTTATGGACTGAACAACACAGCCTGTATATAGCTTGTTTCACAGTGTTCTAGCAAGAAGGAATTATATGCTAAGACTTACTAAACTTATTTCTAAACACATGAACATTGAAAACCAGCTTGGTGTAGTGGTTAGGAGCACCAAATTCTAATCTGGAAAGCTGGGTTTGATTCCACACTCCCCGACATACAGCCAGCTGGGTGACCTTGGGCTCGCCACAGCGCTGATAAAGCTGTTCTGACCGAACAGTAATATCAGGGCTCTCTCAGCCTCACCCCCCTCACAGGGTGCCTGTCGTGGGGAGAGGAAAGGGAAGGCAATTGTAAGCCACTTTTAGACTACCTCGTAGAAAAGCGCCACATAAGAATAACTCCTCTTTCTTCTTTGTCGTCCTGTTTGCCATGATTCAGTGGTATGGCATTATCATCATCATCATCATCATCATCATCATCATCATCATTTTATTTGTATCCCACCTCCCCCCGAAGGCTCGAGGCGGCCCACATAAATACCCCATCCCCTAAAGCCCATAACAATGAACAATAACATTAAACAATAATTAATAACCAATTGGTCAACAAATAAAAATCAAAAATTTGCTTTGCATGCGGAAAGTCTCAAAGTCCAGTCCTTCAGGTGATGTGAAAGTCTTCTGTTGGAGACTCTAGAGGGCTGCTGTTAGTCAAAGCAGACAATGTGCTCCTAATGATGTGCTTTACATGTCTCCAAATACTCTTCTCTAAGCTCTTCTGCAAAGTCCCCAGGTCAAGGGGGAATCTGAAAACTCTCCTGTAATAATGGCTTGCCTCAAAGGTGTCATCATCCTTTGGCTATGTTACAAAGCCATCACACTATCTTGATGTGGAACCACTGCCAAACAAGACCCCACACAGCTGAAATCAACAGGCCTGGTGACAGTCCAAAGTTGTGCATACATCCAAGTACAGAATCAAACTAGGAATGCAAGGAATTAATCAAACATTAATTGACCTGCCTGTTCACTTTGATCCTCACATAACTACCACCTTTGTTCCAACAATGGTCTTTTGACCTAACTGCTTCCTATTTTCCCCAGCTTTGCACATTACAGACCTAACTCTGCCATAGCCTTGTTGCTTAGCCTTTCTGACCAGTACTCAGCCACTGTGGTCTGTAGGGGGGGAAAAAAACTCAGCTTGATATAACGTGAATGTATCCTATCAGCTCTGACCTTCCATTTGTAAGAGTAAACAAAGACACCATAGTGCTTGATATTTTTAAAGGACAAAATTAATCTGAACTATAAGGTAAAGGTAAAGGTATCCCCTGTGCAAGCACCGAATCATGTCTGACCCTTGGGGTGACGCCCTCTAGTGTTATCATGGCAGACTCAATACAGGGTGGTTTGCCAGTGCCTTCCCCAGTCATTACCGTTTACCCCCCAGCAAGCTGGGAACTCATTTTACCAACCTCGGAAGGATGGAAGGCTGAGTCAACCTTGAGCCGGCTGCTGGGATTGAACTCCCAACCTTATGGGCAAAGCTTTCAGGCGGCTGCCTTACCATTCTGCGCCACAAGAGGCTCTAATCTGAACCATAAGACAGACCTAAATCCACATGGACTTATTTTCTGCACAAACAGCTTACTCTCATTTACCACATTTACTCTGAATGCTGTGTGTGCACTCTGCACCTTTCTTTTTTATCTGTTTTCTTCTAGGAATTGTAGAATATAAATTTTGCATACCAATGAGAAAAATCAAATTGTGTCACAGTTGTTTTGTGTGTGTGGTGTGTGGCTGGTCTCTTCTTATCAGTTTCATGCTGGGTGTGTTTTTTAAATTTTTAAGTGGAGATTCTTCAAGCTGCATTGAGCTATCTTTGCTCAACATTTAGTGGTTCTCCCCACTTCATCAGTGTATAAGCTCCAGTATTGCTGAAGCATTTAAAGTTTTCACTTTTTTAGCAAGTGCAGGTTAAGTCTGGCAATACATGAGTTCATCAGTAACGTTGGAATGTTGCAGGGGTCTTTAATGTGGTTCCTAAATTTGAGATTAGGAACAGTGAGTTAAGAGGCATAGTTCACTTCCCTCCACCAGACACACCATTTTCAGTCTTGTTCTAGGTCTTATTTCTGTTTACCCAGCATGTGATCGACTGCGGGACCCTATGCCCCTAACCAGCCCCACAGCAGGCTACGGCTGGGGAAGGGAAGCAGCCTATGCTGCATCCAAGCAGTTCAGAAAAAATGCCATAGAACCACTATCAGAAAACCCAGAGAAACAGAGACAGGATCAGCACTAAATGCTAGAGCAATCTAAAGCATCCATGATAACTATCTGTCCAGCTGCTGCTTGAAGTCTGCCAGTGATGGGGAGCTCACCATCTCCTTAGGCAGCCTATTCCACTGCTGAACTACTCTTAGCTGTGAAATATTTTTTCCTGATATCTAGCCAGTACTATTCTATACATAGTTTAAACCCATTGCTACAGATCCTATCCTCAGCTGTCAACAGGAACCGTTCTCTTCCCTCCTCCAAGTGACAACCTTTCAAATTCCCAAATGCAGTAAAATATGCCTCTTATCTATAGCTAGTAAACCAGAAAGGGATACAGAAACAAAAAATTTATTTGACCCCAACAAAGGATCAAAGACCATCCTTTTCAAAATGCTTACAGAAGAAGAGAGGCGTAGAAGAAGCACCTGGCTGTGTGGAAGGGATGCTCAACAGATAGCACTTTTCTATTTCCCCTGACAGTCTGGCATCTCCCAACTCATCCAGCTCCATTACTGTGCTGAGTTCAGCCACTAATGCCCATTTCCCCTGTTGACATGGATAGAAAATTGAGCAATTACCCTTAAATGCCTCTGTCTCAGATTCCCCCAGATTGCTACATACACAATATTAAGCCCTCAATTGCCCCTGGCCAAAAGTGGTTTAACCAGGCCTGTCCTTTAGGAATTAAACAATTTTTGTTGCTTGCAAGAGTTTATTATTCCTAAGGTTGTCACTATATTAAATCCTATTAAAGCAGGTTTCCCATGGTGCAGTAAGCCACAGACCTTCTCTTTGAGGCTCAGAGTGAAAGGGATTGGATGGAAACATGACAAAAGAAGTGAAGGAGCACTATTTGTTGACTCAGCACGTATTCCTTGTGACATAAAGAGAGACATATGCACGTGTGCATACAGAAGCAATGTACAAGAAGACTGTTTTTCAATAAACAATTGTTTCATGAGTACAGACTTCCATAGCAAATCTTATATCCATGGCAGGATTTAGATTTTTGAGAATCTGTGATTTTTAGAAAGGTGTGTTTCTAAGTCCTCTCGACTGCGGAAATACATTAAAAATGCAAAGGTTGTGCCTACAGAAGGCTCCACTGATCAGTGGGAGATAATTTGGTGTCCTGTACAGTTATTTGTCCTCTTGCTCTGTCTTTCAATCACAGTACTTCCTGACTATTTCTCAATCATAGCTATCCTTCCACCATTTTCTTGTTTACTATGTATTTACTATGTATTGAAAACGCTAGAAGGCGTCACCCCAAGGCATCACCCCAGACATGACCTGGTGCTTGCACAGAAGATACCTTTACCTTTACCTTTTTATGTATTGCAGAAATGGAAAAATACAGAATGCAGCACGCAAACTGAGCATGTTTATTTTGCAAAAAATAAACTTGCATAATTTTAACTGTGCAGGAGAATTTGAATTTTTCTCAACACTATTTTATAGTTTTTTTGGCACTGCTAAATGTTTTAAAGATATTTCTGCAATACTAATAGCATGCTACAAGTGAAATTCACAGGACAAAAGCGCATCATGGATGCCATCAAGGGGGGCAAGTGTGTATGGGGGAGGAAGGGTTTTGACATAAAAGTAATATAGAAATTGTTTAAATACCTAGTGCTTCACTGCATAAACAGTAATTTCATTTGTTGATGGTGTGAACCAGCCCTTTTTCTATCTTAAATGCTACCCCAGGGCTGGATCTGAATGCAAGAAAAATGCAGGCTCATCTACAACTGTTGTTTTCAACAGTTCTAGGCCTGGAACTCATCTTTAGCCATAGGTAAAAGCATAGGGCCCACTGAGTTGCAAGCAGGTGCCAGTAATTCACAGGGTCTCTGAACTTGCTTAAGTTAAAAAGGAAACCTCTCTACCACTAAGGGGCCCCATCTCACCACATTGGTACTCCTCTCAGCTTGCATATAGAGAGAGCCAAGGTACACAAGTAGGTTCTCTCAAAAAGCAACAGGAAATGTCGGCCAGCTCTAGGACTCACAACCTTGCTGGTGGGGCTACTCACATGAGGGTTCCAACCTCGGAGATGAAGATCATTGAACTGGATCAACCCCTTATTCTATATCATCATATGTAATATTTCTCTATCCTTGCATGCAAGTTTGGTCAGTCCTTTTTACGTAGATTGCAGTGATGTTTTTGTGCCCCTTAATCTAGCAGGTTGGTTTCCTCAGTAGATAAAACCTTAATCATTTCAATTTTAATGTAGTGCTTACTTGTCAGGAGGCAAATGATCTTGCCTGTTCACTTTCCTGCTAGCTTAGTGAATGTTTCTCTAGACAAATGCCTTGAATGTTTCCCACTTGTTTCTCTTGGCTGATAAAACTGTTCCTAGGTGCTGGAAGCTCACAGTGCTGGTGAAACCAGGCACAGCAGAAGCCCAGCCAGAAAAGTAGAAAACCACATTGGGCAGCAGAAGACAGCCAAGGGACTATCCAGTGTTGCACATGCCCGCCCATCCTTGCATGTAGGCATGTTGCCAAACAAGGCAAGTTGGATTTTCCAAAGATTATTTTCTACACAGGGGTTGTAGAAAAGTTAGGGGAGACAAAAGCATCCTCTAGTAGACATAGATATGGATAGTGTTATAGTTAAATTGGAAAGACAAAAATCTTTCCACATGTTATGGGCCACTTATCTCCTTCAAAGCCAAGGCATGTAATTTCTGGGCTTCTCCTTCCATATGCTACTGATCTCCATTACATCTTCTCCAGTTTTGTAGGAGAAGCATTGTGTTTCATACAAGTATAATGAATTCATCAGTTGCTTCCCCACTGGCAAGTTCCAATTATCTTATCTCTGAGAGCTCTCACAAGTGTGAATGTAACGTGCTTTCATTTAAGGGAAGGGTCTTACCTTCGCCATCATCAGAGGCCTCTAGGCTCTGCTGCCTCAGGCGGTGACTGTAAGAAACCACACAGGAAAAACAGCTTTAGAGGTCAGACTGCAGTACAGCTAATCTGGAGATCCTGTTGATTACAACCTCCTTGAAAGAACAACAGAATGAGACAGACTGCTCCTTCCTGTACCAGCTACATAGCCTATGAAATATGGGGGAGGGGGCAGTGTATTTTTTATCTCTTCCCAAATATAGATTCAGGTGGGGAAGTGTGTTGATCTGAAGCAGGAGAACAAAATTTGAGTTCAGTGGCACCTTTAAGACCAACAACATCTTATTCAAGGTGTAAGCTTTCATGTGTACAGCACACTTCCTCAGACACAATGAAGTGGGAGTTACAAGTCCACAGATACAGGCAGAGGGTGAGATAAATGAGTACACGTCATAATTAGAAGAAGAGTTGGTTCTTATATGCCACTTTTTCTCTACCCGAAAGTGTCTCAAAGCGGTTTACAATCACCTTCCTTTCCTCTCCCCACAACAGACACCCTGTGAGGTGGGTGAGGCTGAGAGAGCCCTGATATCACTGCTCCATCAGAACAGCTTTATCAGTGCTGTGTGAGCCCCTACTTTTGAAAAAGGACTGTCATTATCCAATAGAGGTTGTAAATCATTGATGAAGCACTGAACTGTTGTGAGTTTTTGGGTTAGGAGTGCGGACTTCTAATCTGGCATGCCGGGTTCGATTCTGCGCTCCCCCACATGCAGCCAGCTGGGTGACCTTGGGCTCGCCACGGCACTGATAAAACTGTTCTGACTGAGCAGTGATATCAGGGCTCTCTCAGCCTCACCCACCCCACAGGGTGTCTGTTGTGGGGAGAGGAAAGGGAAGGCGACTGTAAGCCGCTTTGAGCCTCCTTCGGGTAGGGGAAAGCGGCATATAAGAACCAACTCTTCTTCTTCTTCTTCTAACACCCTTTTAAAGCCATCTGCACTGAAGGCCACCATTTATGTCCCTTGTTAGCACATTCCAATGCTTGTTTATTTTTAATAATAATAATTTTATTTGTTTACCGCCACTCTTGGCTAGCCGGCTTCAGTTAAGAACTGAAGATGACCACTCCTTAGCACTTGCCTTGCAACAGATTTTCTCTGGGTATCATTTGAGTTTCCAGGACATTCAATGGAGGGCTTCAAAGTAGCTGATTTATTACAATGGAGCTTCAAGGACGCAACAGAATCCATCCAGGACAGTGGTTCTCAACCTGGGGGTTGGGACCACTTTGCGGGTCGAACGACCCTTTCACAGGAATCGCAGCAGGGCAAACAGCTTGGCTGGGGGGGGGGGTGCTGCCATTGTTGCTGCTCCTCCTGCAGGTGCCCGCGCTTGGCCACCAGCCACTCCAGCAGCACCTCCAAGCAGCTCTGTCTCCCACCAGGCGCTCCAGGGGGCAGCGCAGCTTGGCGGCCTCAGGCTCCAGGCGGCTCTAGGTGATTCCAGGCGCCGGTGCAGCTCCTGAAGTTATGCGCCCAGACTCTCCAGGCACGCCTGCTCACCATGCAGCACGTTCTGCTCCAGCGCCACCTCCCCACGGGCCCGGCTCAGCTTGGCCACCGCCAGCCACAGCTCAGCCGCCTCCTCCGTAGACAGCCGCTCCTGCCCATGCCGCTAGCTCATGCGCCAGGCGCCCATTCTCCTCCTCCAGCGCCTGGCCCCTCCCCATGTAGGCACACAGGTGGCAGTTCAGCTCCTGCAGCTCGCCCTCCTCGTCCTGCAGCTCGTCCTGCATGGCTGCGCATTCATGTTGTGGTTGGGGTTCACCACAACATGAGGAACTATATTAAAAGGTCACATCTTTAGGAAGGTTGAGAACCACTGATCCAGGGTGAACAGAACTCTAGACTACTAGCATCTGTGGGAACATCAGTCAGTACTGATTTTTTTAATAATATGTTCTTAAGAAACAGGCTCTCCTTCCAAATAAATTGTCCTGCCACAAATTTAAAAGCTTTCAAAAACAACAATAAAATCTTAGGAGGCAAGTTAATGCTCCAGGTGGTGCGGAGCATGCAGTAACTCAGGCTACAACTCTGCACTGTGGGACTTTTAATATTATGATACGACCTGCCTTCTCTTCAGAAAGTAATCCAGATACATGATTATGTTTTTCATCATCTTCTATCATTAAGTTAAAAACAAAATAAAACAAGACTTCATAATCTAATGGCTCAGTCTGTACTCAAGAGAACGAGGTGGCAGAAATGCACATCTTCAGACTGCTGGTGGAAGATCACATTGTCTTATTTTGAAAGGTCCCAGCAAAAGAACAACCAGGGAAGGGGCTGTGGCTCAGTGGTAGAGCCTATGCTTGGCATGCAGAAGGTTCCAGGTTCAACTCCTGGCAATGCCAGTTTAAAGGATCTGGTAGTAGGGAATGTGAAAAACCTCTTCCTGAGACCCTGGAAAGCCACTGCTAGTTAGAGTAGACAATACTGACTTTGATGGACCAAGGGTCTGATACAGTATAAGGTGGTTTCATGTCGGCATAGCAACCAAAGAACAGGGGTAGAACCCTTTTCTCTGTGGTGCTAATCTTTTATTTGTAGGAAGTTCTATCTGAGAAAGAACATTTAAAGCTGGAATTCCCACCCGAAGTCTCAAGTGGCACTGTTCATCTGACCATCTCAGATCTCTGCTGCCTCATTCTCCTGCATGAATAAGGTCCATATTCCTTATCCCTATATTTCATTAAGCCTGCCAAATCAGTGCATTAGCAGAAATATACCAAGCCTCAAGAGACATGGATTGAAAGAGGAAAGGCATCACACTGAAAAATGTGTACAGCTGACATTTATGAAGAAGATTTGTGGGTGGGTGGGAGACTTACTCTTCAACTTCTTGCTCTGCATGTTTCTTTCCTGATCTGAAAGAGAAGAAAAAGGCCAAAGTTTTACAAAATACAGGATTTTCTGCAAGGCAGAAGAAAAGCTCCAAATAGCTTTCTCAAGAGGTATTTGGAGACAACGATTTCACAATGACTCTCTAGTAAAAGCACAAAAGGCACAGTTCAAGGGGATGATTTTATCTACTGAAGTCCTGAGGAAGTTTGAATCTAAATGAGAGGAGCATGTCAGCATAAGGTGTGAAACACACACACACACACACACACACAAAGTCCCTGCCCTCCTGAGCCCAAGACTGTGGGCAGTCTTCAGTGCAAGGGGGGAAAGCTACGTATAGCCTTACTGTGCCTTTGAGGTAGCATGCAAAATGCACTTACACACTTCATGGCAATGAGGGATAAATAAGATGTTAAGATTTTTCTTTTTTATAAACTTTTGAATGGGGAAATGGGTGTGGGAGAAAAGGGCTTTTAACCCTTTTGCTCCATGTGTCTTTTGAGGGGAAGGGTTAAGATCAGCCTTGCCTGTCTTTCGTCCTGTATCTTACTGGTGGTAAAAATAGTTTAGGAAAGGGAAGAGTAGAATTTTTCAGCTAAAAGAAAAGCTGCATGAAGGTAAACAGTTTAAAGTTTCTCTCTCAACAGTGAGGGCTCTAACTGGGTGGAAAAGTGGAACACAAATGTTTTAAGCTAGCTTGGTGTAGTGGTTAAGAATGGCAGCCTCCGCCACATGCAGCCAAGCTGGGTGACCTTGAGCATGTCACATTCTCTTATAGCTGTTCTCACAGAGCAGTCCTGTCAGAGCTCTCTCACCTCGACCAACCTCACAGGGTGACTGTGGGGAAAGGAAGGGAAGGCAATCATAAGCTGCTTTGAGACTCTTTTGGGTAGTGAAAAGTGGGGTATAAAACCCAATTCTTAAATAAATAAGGTATCTGACAAAGCAAGCTTTGATTCTTGAAAGCTTATATCCCCAAAATCTTGTTGCTCTAAGGTGCTCCTAGACTCAAATCTAGCTAAATAAATAAACAAATTAACAAATAAATAAAACAAGCCATTTTTTCAGTTACAACCACAGCTTTAGTCCCATTAGTGTCCTTAAAAATTCATGGGACAAGACAGAATGTAACAGTCCACCTTAAGTTTCAGAAGCTCTATGCACATTAAGAACATGTGTACAGCACCACAGAAGCACACAAGTTCACATACTATACATTTTACAGCAAGGGAATAACACATGCTTCTGTTCTTCTTGTTTTCTTGTAGTGCCCCCAAACTAGGCTTCCTCTTAAATAAGTAAGGTATCTGACAAAGCACAGTGATATGATAACCATCTTCAAATACCTGAAGGGTTATCGTATGGAAGATGGAGCAGAGTTGTTTTCTGTTGCACCAGAGGGGCGGACCAGAACCAATAGGATGAAATTATTTCTAAAGAATTTTTGGCTAAACATCCGGAAGAAATTCCTGACAATCAGAGTGGTTCCTCAGTAGAACAGGCTTCCTCGGGAGGTGGTCGGTTCTCCTTCTTTGGATGTTTTTAAGCAGAGGCTAGGTAGTAATCTGACAGAAATGCTGATTTTATGAACTTAGGCAGAGCGGGTGGGCAGGAAAGCGTGTGTCACTGTCTGTGTCTTGTGGCTCTTCCTTGCATACCCTGGGAATTGCTGATTGCCATTGTGGGATGGTAGATGAATTTCCTCTAGGCGAGGCTGGATTCTGGAGATTTTTGGAGGGGGAATCACTTGGGCATAAAACTGGGCTCACTGTGGGTGGGCAGGTAGTTGTGAGTTCCTGCACTGTGCAGGGGGTTGGACTAGATGATCCTTCCAGCTCCATGATTCTATGAATATTGATACCTGCTGTGAAGCAGATAAGACAGTTTTCAAAACTAAACAGAACATCTGTTGGCCTGTTCTGTAAAAGGGGGATGACACAGAGGAACATATCCTCTACAAAGTCTTTTTTTTTTAAAGTGGCATAAGAATGCTATCCAGAGTTACTAAAAGCACGGTTTGGAATCCTCCGTACTCAGAGGGAGGCTGTACTTGTGACAAGTTTGGTTCAGTCACTTGAGGTCAGTTCATTCTGCCTGCCATCCTTTGTCATAAATATCACATTTGCTCTTTAATGGAGCTGCCCCAAATTAGACTGGAAAAGACTGAGCCAGATACCCCATGGAGCAAGGAAAACTTGTCTTGAGTTCATCATCATCATGTGCTGTTGGAGGGAGGAGGCCGGGTGGGAAGACGGCAGGCAGCTTTTTCCCTCTGTCTCCACCCCAGCAAGCCCAGAACTAATTCAGATCCGATTAAGGACTCTTGTTCAATATTCAAAATGTAAAACAAGGAGGTTGCTGAACCAGCACTTTGAAAAATTAATTAAATGCCAGGTTTCTTTTTAGCAGATACTCCATCACTTGCTGATTGCTTTGACTATTTCACAGGACAAAGTTTTTAAACTGTGCATTGGGAAATATTCTTTTGGTGATCTTTAGGAATCGCAGCATCACATGACATGGAACAACACCTAGGTCCTCCTTTACTACCATTTGCCCTGTTCCAAAGAAGAGCTGTTTCTCAGCAACAGCTTTCTGCAGGATGAGTGTTTCCAACATACAGGCTTTGAAGGACAAATGCTTGGACTTAAAAAATATATGTTATTGCTCCCTAAGTTAACGTTTTCTTTTAAAAAATTGTTATCAAGAGGTATTAGCTTTATTATTGTTACCTGACTAGCGTAAAGGCAGGTTCATAAAAGTTTTAAATAAATAAATCCTTAATATGTCAAAGTATTTACTATTTTAACATTTTTAAGACTGGAAAAGGTCTTCTGAAGTCATCTTTCAACTGGATACTAGTTCAGCCATACTTGGCATAATTTCCAAAAGAATTCTGGAAAATGTGCATAGCTTACCATCATTTCTTTGTTTCTCAACAATTTTTTTCTGATGTTTGCAGTCTTTTATCCTGTATTTCAGTTCCACAATTTACCTTTTTATCCTGAGGCTGATCTACAATTTTACAATTTAGATAGACATTTGACAATGATTGTACCCTACCATCCATCTCTGCTCCCCTTCTGCATTGGAGGAAGGTTCCTGGGCTCAGTGGAAGGTACCACAATTAGCAGTAAGGAAAGATATAGTCCTAGGTTTTCAGCAGTAGCCCTCTAATTCTAACAAATGGTATTGTTTAATATAATTTTAAAATTAAAAAAATATAACAGCAAAGTATAATAGGCAAATTATGTATCTCTTTCACTGTACAAGACACACACAATATCTCCTGCTCTTTCACTGCAAAGGTATGTATGTGGCATTGGTGTTCAGAAAAAATTAGATATCTTATAATGGGGTTATCCCCTGTCATCTATATTCTCCTGAACAAGCATGGAAGAACTTTAAAAATCTCACTGTTCTGGTCTCAAGAATGCTAGGTTGTTTTTCACGAATGAACAACAGCATTCCTTGCTTAATTAGAAGAAAATCAGGAGGCAAATGACCTAAAATTTAAGGACCCAAAGGCCTGTTGTACAATTTGAAAGCACTTTTATCTAGCAAACGTTAAATGGAGGAGGGCTTCAAAATAAATAAGGTCGCAGAGTAACCTATGAGTAACTTTCTGTTATGCTATGTGAGAGGTATACTTTGGAAACAGAAACACCGTTCTCTAGATACACTAAAATATGTCAACAGTGCTCTCCCTACCCCATACCTCCTTCAAAACAATATACCAGGTTTGGGGCGAGGCAGCCGTTCTCCTCTGTAAGAGCTCCTCTTTCAGAGGTTAAGTGCTAAAGGGTGAAAGACAGCACTAATGTAGACATCATCTCTATTAAAATGTTACTCATTTAATGGAAAATTGTGGCCATCTAAATGGTGATAAAATGATGAGGCTCCAAGAAAAGCGAGCATGTGATATTCATGCAGGGTGACAATATTTAGTGGTTAATTAGACACCGTTAACCTGTTTTCAAAGGGACATAAGTGGGATGAATGGAGACACATGCCCTTGAAATCTTTTAATGTTTGTAGATCCTGGATGATCCTGGTTATTCTTCCTTGCAATAGGGCAGTATATAGAGGCAAACACTGTCAACCTCCTGCACAGTCAGGTAACAAAGAGTTCTGGTACCATCGTAAGCAGAATTACCCTTTTCTAAGCCCACTGACTTCAGCAGACTCTGCCAAGGATGGCACTGTTGATATGTTACTTAAGGGAGAATGGGCAAATACAGGAGATGCTCTCATGACTGTGCACAGGGGAATGACTAAAAATAAGAAGAATCTGATGGCACCAAAGAAATGTCAAGATGCAACCTCCATCTTCTAGAAACTGGTTTCTTTACCACCTATTTACTAGTCAGAGTTCTGAGTATGGGTAACGGAACTAGAACAATTCGGAAGGGCCTGCCAAAGGGAGCTCTTCCACCAGGCATTTGGTTGAGGTCAACCGGAAGCACCACCTTCCACAGGGCCCCCGAGCCTCCCTCCCATGAAATTCAACACCTGAACCGACCAACCATGGGTCCATCAGTATGTTGCAGTTATGAATTTACAGGTATCACTATTGTCCTATTGTTATTTCACTGCTATTTATGGTCACTGATTTATTTGTATTGTTCGTGTTCCGCTATGTTTCATGTGAACCGCCATGAGCCTCAGGGGAGGGCGGTATATAAATGCAATAAATAAATAAATAAATAAATAAATAAATACATACATACATACACACACACACACACACACACACACACACACACACACATACATACATACATACATGTTGGCTATTCAGTATCAGCCGTCCCCTAAAAAAAGAAATACTTGTCCAGAAACGTTTTTAATGTAATCCTGTCACTTTATCTTGGCACCATCACGTTATCCTTGACTAGACATGCTTAAAAAACAAAGCTCATGCCTAGGTCAAGAATCATGGTCACTTCTAACAGCCAAGAAAAGGCAAATGACCTCTGAAGCTAAACTCAAGTGACCAACCCAGGAGAAGCTGTGAGGGTCTGGTAAAAGCAAATTCTACCTTACTGAGATTGTGTTCAGTTGCATTTTCCCCCTTTCTCCTACTAGTCAGTGTTTCTTAAACAGTGAGGCCATACCATTTCCCAACTCTGTGACAGCCCTACCACACTTAACTTACCACCTACAGCACAATTTTTTCTTTAATATTACAACAAGAATTGAAGGAGTATTGATAGGGCAGGATTACCCGTGGTACACAAAGTATCAAAGCTAGAACTGTACTGGAACTTGTATACATTTGTGTGTAAAGTGTGCTCCCTTCTGGTTAAACATGCAACAGCATTCCCATTTCATTTCTCCCTACCACTATACCATTATTGAGTGTGTGTGTGTGTGTGTGTGTTTTAAAGGCATTAGACCACTGCTCTCTCCATTAGCTTGGAACAGTTATGTTTCCCAAATACGAGGTTTTCCATTTTAAAATTATTTTTTACCAGATATACTCCACACATCATTCTTTTATCCATTCTATCCATAGACACTCTTCAATAGTCACATTTGACTTCCTTTTGTTGAACTTCCCCTTTAGGGTAGATTCAAATGGGTAGCCGTCTTGGTCTGAAGTAGCACAATAAAATCAGAGTCCAGTAGCACCTTTAAGACCAACAAAGATTTATTCAAGGCGTGAGCTTTCAAGTGCAAGCACTCTTAGTCTGAGGAAGAGTGCTTGCACTCGAAAGCTCAAGCCTTAAATAAATCTTTGTTGGTCTTAAAGGTGCTACTGGACTCTGATTCTATTGTTCCCCTTTAGGGATTTGTTATAGATTACAGAAACTCTGCATTCAAGAAAAGTTTCGGTGGAACTAAGATTGCCTTTTCACCAATCCCACTCAATATCTTTTATGCCAGCCACCCAGCAACAAGTTTCTCAGACAGGTATCAGAGTCCTAGTACTTTGAAAATGTTCAAGAACAGAAATCAAACTGTCTACACACACAAAGTATATGGTCTGAGTTTTCTCTTCTGTCGTGGTACACAGATGCTGAGGAGCCCAGTGGTACAAATTGAGGAACGAGGACCCACAGCACTCCGCAGGGAGTCAAGGACTAGAATATCAAAGGTGGTGTAGATGCAGAAACAGCATCACAGCTGAAGGGGATGTTTCAGCACAGTTGTGAACATAATTCCCGGCATGCCTAACCACTTTCTCTTTTATGAATGACCCATAAAACTAAAGCCCCTTGAAGATGCCCTCTCGCTAGGAGAACAGAAGGAAAAAAGAGGAAAGGAAGGTAGTGATGTTCACAGACATTTTATTTTTGAAGAGAGGATTCATGAAAGGGAAAACAGAGCAATTTATTGTTAGGTTTGCAGCATTCAAAATACCTGTGCTTCCAAACAAAACTACTGGAAACATGGGGTATTTTCAAAAATTGCCACTGGCTCAAGAGACAAAGGAAGGACAGACTTTTACCTCGAAGACCAAAATACGGTTTCAGAAGCCTGAAAACCTAACATTTCTAGCTCTCATAGTTATGGTCTTCTGGACAGTATTTACTGGAGTTTTTATTCTGGACAGTTATATTGGGGTTTTATGTGACCCACCATGAGTCAATGGAGAATGGTGGAATATAAATCAAAATAATAAATAAATAAATATCTGGTTAAAACTTGGGAGAGAATTTTCAGTACTTTCTATCAGTAGTTCTGTGCTTACCCCACTTCTGATGTTCACCAATAAAGATATTGCTTCCCCTTGTGTATGGATTCCCATTTCTACCTATAGGATTCCAAATTCTGCTAAAACCAACAAGGTTTGATCCACATACAGTGAACTAATCCATATAAAGTGAACTTCCTTATTTTGTACAATCTACTAATTTGAAGTTGTGATTTTAGTCCAGTATAAAGACCAGCTACAGCTACCTAAATGTCACAAGGTAATTTCTCAAGCATGTTATTGTCAGCATTTCTATTTTAGGAATTAAAGTAGCCATTCTGGTTTAGACTTTTTTCCTTAGACACTTTGTGCAAATGTTCACTTATTAAAAATCCTCCTTGATGCTATTGTTTCTTCAGTTTGCTATTGCTACTGTCCCTCACCCCGAACCCGGCTGTTATTTCTTTATTCTTCCTGGACAAGGATGACACCATCTAATCTGGTAGAATATAGCGAATGGAAGGAAATTATCATGATTACATCATTTAGGATGTAGAAATGCCTTTCCAATCTCTTCACTGAGTATAAATGAGAGCGAGAGCAATGTTTCTGGATTCGTTACATAGCCAGACAAGGACAACACAATTAATGGGATCAGGCCATCAGCTAGTCAGATCTGGCTACATAACAACATCACTGAGGATGAGTAAGGGCAATAAAGAATGAGAACAAGTGAAGGCAATGACAACGAGTAGGTGACTATTTTGGCACGAAGTGTTAAAAATAATAAAAAGGGAAGTATTTTCTGATACTGTTGAAAATGTTAATGAAAAACAATGAGTAATTTCAGCTCAGTCTTATTACTATGACAATCTGTTATGCTGCATTTCAATCTTCAGCTACTGTAGGTCTGTTGAAGGAACTCTAGTATGCCGCTCTGAGGTACCTTTGTCAATGTTAGGAGGCAAGGTATGGCAGAAAATTCAGTGAAGTCAAACGAACATTGCTATCTTCACATGGAATATGTTAGAGGAGATTTAAAAACAAAAACACTTATTCACATTATACATAGATAATGCTCACAGTGTATGAATGACATCTGTGACTCCACTAGTTATATTTCTGCCACTGGAAAAAATTATACTGCCTTCCCTCAAGGGAACCCAAGGCATTAACCATATGCTTTTTGTAAATGAGACAAGTCTCAGCGTTCTCATAGTCAAAAAATGACCCACAAATTCTAAAGGAATTAAGGACAAGGAATAACATTTCTTCCTCAGAATCCTCACCAAAAGATTTTATATCTGGTATACAGGTTTGCTAATTCAGCTACCTAACAAATTCAAAATTCACACATATATATATGAAGGTCAAGCACAACTAAAATTCCCAGCCCTTTTCAAGATTTCAGGGTCCACCCAGATAAGACATTAACAAATTCTTAGAAATGGCTTTACTGAGTAGCCATGTGCTGACATGTCTTCCTTCCCAGAATTCACTTTGTGCTGTCATGGCTCTCAGAACCTGAAAAACTTTGCCTTAAACACACTAACTATCCGAAAGATCATTTAAGGAAAATGATTATTAAAAAAAAAAACAAATTAATCAAGAACATTTATAAAAACCCTACCCTTTCAGGTCTACCTGAGAAACAGCAGAAAAGGGAAATGGCCAGTTGTGATTATCCCTTTAAATCAAATTAAAAAACAAAACACAACATCTTACTCTGTGGTCACAGTTGCATTACTGTGAATTAGTTAAGGAAATGCTACTGCTCTGTCCCTTTTGTCTTATTGTTTCTGCCAGGTCTGAACATACTGGCTGTGAAAAGACAAGGAGAGAACCACCCCAGCAATGACACTGAAGGAGAAGAGGACAGGAGCGTGTTAGCATTCCTGAAACATCCACTCTATAAAAAGAAAAAAAAAATTCCAAACCTACACACACTGCAGCTCTACCGCCATCTTGATGTCCTTGATGCGTGCTGATGGCATGGAGGCGGCTGGCACCAGAACAGCCCAAGAGAAGGAATGAGAGGCCAATGGAGATTTATGTGAGGAGAGTGAGATGGACAAGGTAAAATTGTCAGGAGGAGTTGTTAGAAAGTAAAATATATTGTGACAATTCCACTCCTGCCGTTCATCAATAAACTGACAGATCATTTAGTGTCAATTAGGTGTGATAGATGGACAAGTCCCCATGATCCCGGGCCAAAATTAATGGCTGGGAGGGAGAGGGTGATTGAAAATGACGGCTGACATTGAGAAGAAAGTCCTGAAGGTCCCCAAGGGGCCATTACTTGCCTCATTCCCTTGCAGATCAATGCAGGGACAAACCCAAAAACAGACACTTCAAGACAAAACTTAATCAGACTTCCTTTCCTTCCTCCCAAGTTCAGCTCACACCTGTGGCACTCTGCTTCCTGTGCCCTCCCTCCCCATCTCCAAGGTCTGCAACAGGTGGCGGTTTCAGACAACGCATGCTCAGTAACCACTGTACTGATCCAGGCTCTCTTCTACATTATGGGCTTGTTCACACATGTTAACTGATCACTTATTTGCTCTCCACAAGGCCTCATATATACAGAACTGGGATGGGATGTGTTCGTGTGTGAAGTGGGGGCTGGACTCTTAGAATGAACAGTGAAGCAGTTGCTGATATAGCCTGCAGCTGTTTCTACCGTATGATCAGCCTTAAAATTGCTACTACAACACATGGAAATGGCTGCAGCAGGGCTTGAACACACATAGCCTAGTTCATATTTATTTCTATTTTATTTATGTATTTATTTTATTATATATTTATATACCGCCCTCCCTTGAGGCTCAGAACAGTTTACATGGGAAACTTTCATAAAACAATACAATATATAATATATAACATCTTCAGAAATGAGAACTTGTATTGAAATAAAGCAGTTCATAAAGATTTTGATAAGGTTCCACATGATATTCTTGTTGACAAGTTGGTAAAATATGGTATAGATCCAAATTCTGTCAGGTGGATCGAAAACTGGTTGACAGATTGTACCCAAAGGGTTCAGCATCCTCTTGGGGAAGAGTGGCAAGTGGAGTACCCCAGGGATCTGTCCTGGGGCCTGTGTTGTTTTTATAATGATTACTTATTAAATTTGCTGACGATACTAAACTGGGAGGGGTAGCAAACACAACAGAAGACAGAATCAGAATACAGGATGATCTGGGAGGGGATCTGATAAGCATCTTCAAGTATTTAAAAAGCTGCCATATAGAGGATGGAGCAGAGTTGTTCTCTCTTGCCCCAGAGGAATGGACTAGAACTTTAGGATGCTTTGGGCTGATCCTGCGTAGAGCAGGGGGTTGGACTAGATGGCCTGTATGGCCCCTTCCAACTTTATGATTCTACTAGTAATCAAGCCCGCTGTACTTAAAATACAGCGGGCGCTAGGCAAGGGAGCCCCTGGCAGTCGTGCAGAGCTCCCTTGGTCGCGCGGAGCTCCCTTGGTCGGCGGCCTGATGCGGCAAGAGGCGCTTCGCCTCTCGCTGCGTCAGGCCGCCGGGCAGGGAGCAACTGCGAGCCGCGCTCTGCGCGGCTCGCAGTTGCTTCCTTGTCGGCAGGGCAGGAATCGGCTGCCGGCTTCGCTCCTGCCGATTGGCCCGGCCGATGGTCTGTCCGGAGGAAGGGGCCAATCGGCACCCTTCCTCATCCCGGACCGAGCCCGCCCTAACTCCTCCCACGAAGCCTTTATGGCTTTATTTAGTCCGCGGTGCCCGCAGCGCCGCGGGCTGTGTTAAGATGATTCTATGATTCTAGAACCAATGGGATGAAATTAATGCAAAAGAAATTCCATCTAAACTTGCTGGGAGTAGTACAAGAGGATAGTTTGTTCTTAAACACTTGATATTGAGCTGGCAAAAGAACACTTCCTGATGATGGTTTGTACCCCACACCATCATCCTAATAAGCTCTGCTCCAAGGCACACCAAAAATCATAGAATCATAGAGTTGGAAGGGGCCATACAGGCCATCTAGTACAACCCCCTGCTCTACGCAGGATCATCCCTAAGCATCCTAAAGCATCCAAGAAAAGTGTGTATCCAACCTTTGCTTGAAGACTGCCAGTGAGGGGGAGCTCACCACCTCCTTAGGCAGCCTATTCCACTGCTGAACTACTCTGTGAAAAATTTTTTTCCTGATATCTAGCCTATATCATTGTACTTGAAATTTAAACCCTTTACTGCGTGTCCTTTCCTCTGCAGCCAACGGAAACAGCATCCTGCCCTCCTCCAAGTGACAACCTTTCAAATACTTAAAGAGGGCTATCATGTCCCCTCTCAACCTCCTTTTCTCCAGGCTGAACATTCCCAAGTCCCTCAACCTATCTTCATAGGGCAAATGTGCAAGGTCCAAGATGTGCCTCAATTGCCATTCATTCAAGATGAATCAAACTGCCAAAAGAGACGCAATGTGAGGGGTCAAACCTGATCACCTGCTCCAAATTAGGATTCTATCTAGATCAGCCCCCTACTAGTGACTAAATTATTACCCATTCTAGATTACTCAATTTTGAGCATTGCCCTAGTTATTTCAAAACACCCTTAAGCCCAAGTCAGTTAACTGCATATCATAACATATTATCAATTAAAATATAATACAATCTTAATACAAAACAGTGTGAATAAAAATCCACACATACTACCCCACCACAAAAATACCTATTAAACTAACACAGTTTTGACTTTTGGTTTAAAGGCTGGCAGTGAAGAAATTATACAAATTCTCATAGATAATTTGTCCCATACAGACCAGAGCAGGTTCTGGCAAGATGTGCCACCTTCATTGAAAGGATAGTCAAGCCGCTCTGACACAATGAGGTCAACTGCTGTATGGGCTTAGAGCCAATCTTACAGGTAGGTGAACCCCAGATCATGAATCACTTCCTTCTTTCACTTTTTTATTGTAAAATAACTGCCAGAGATAACTTATAATACACAACTTTCAAATCCACCTGAAAGCAGCTGAAGGCATGATCTCATCTTGAAATTTACTATTCCAAAATACAATTAGAAGTGATCAGTTTTCCACAAAAGGATTAGAAACACTACCCCATATTTCCCAGGACCTTACATGGTAGTTTAATTTTGTCATTAGTACTATTTTCCTAATCTTCTAATACCATTCCATAATAGAAGGTTTAAACGTTTTCTAGTTTGCTGTAATCTGAGTTAAGATACTGTAAATAGACTACAGCTCTTCACCTGATCAGATTCTAAAATAATCCCCTTCAAAAAAAGATTATCTTGAGACTAAAGGGTAATAGGCACCCTCTCATATCATAAATCAAACCATAACTGGACGCTGGAACTTTATATCTTGAGAACAATTCCAGAATATGTGCAAAACACATATTGCCAATATGCATTTGGAACATAAGCATTTTGACAAGCAATCACAAGACACCATTCATATTATTAAGGAAAAACAGAAAATATGTTACCCAATATTCAAGTCAACTCTTGCTGTGGGACAATTAGTTTAAGATCTTTCTCGTACTTGAATACACAACCGTAGTTGTTATAGGTTCTGACCAGATTTCAATGTACTGGATCATATTGATATTTATTACAACGCACTCTGTGTGGGGCTCCCCTGAGAAGGTGTTTAGAAACTTTAGTTTGTACTGACTGTTGCAACTAGAGTTAGGCACTTTGGTGCCCAAAGCAGCCGTTCACTCCCGCCGCAGCCAGCACCGCGAGGGGGAGGGGAGGCAAGGCGCAGGCACCTGCGTGTGTGCACCCACCAGCGCGCTGATGCCTGTGCCTCCCCTTGCCCCCACGGCATGGCGCTGGCTGCGGCGGGAGCAAACGGCCACTTCAGGCGCCAAAGTGCCCAACCCTAGTTGCAACCAGGATGCTGACTGGAGTGAATGGTAGGGACCACAACATCCCACTCTCGGTCCATATACACTGCTCCCTGATCTGTTTCCAGGGATACTTCAAGGTACTGGTGTTGATCTTTAAAACTCTCTATGGCTTGGGATCAACATACCCAAAGGACCATCTACTCCCTTACTAACCTTCCCAACCACTGTTGTCAGCTTCTGAAGCGGCCCTGCTTAAAGAGCCCCCACCTGCAGAGATTGGGCAGGTGGCAACCCATGAAAAGGTTTTCTTAGTTGTCAGTTACCTTATATTGCCATCTTTTATCAGCTGGTGAAAACTTTTTTGGTTTGTTCAACATTCTTTCAGTTATTCCTCCTTCTTGCCCTGTTTAAATTGTTGCTTTTATGTTTTGTATGTATATTTCAGCACTGTTTTTCATTCTTTTATGTTTTATCTTTCATTGGTTTTTAATATAAGGTTTTATTGTGTATGTTTTCAGTCTGTTAGTTGCCTTGCTGGCCCTGATTAGAGCAGAAAAGTTGGGTATAAATGTATGGTTTCTTTGAGAAATGTTTCTTTCCAATTCCAGATATGTAAGTTCAGATTCTGAATGTACAACCAACTCATATTGATATTTCTTTTCCTATTTTGTGCTGTGGAGCTTGTTTCTGCTTCCTCTTGCACAGCACATGTGGGTTCCTCTTTTCTTGGGATTCCCAAAAATCTGGATATTGTAGACACAGTAGACACTTCAGATCTACTGTACAGCTTAATTTTTATTTACTCATTCATATAAACTATTTATTAGCTGCTTTTTTTCTACATAAATCCAAGGTGGCTTAAAATGCAAACATAATAATAATAAAATAGATTAGAACACAAATTAAGATTATTTATTTATTTATTTATTTATTTATTTATTTAGATTTATATACCGCCCTCCCCGAAGGCTCAGATTAAGATTAAGAATTTAAAACTGCTGGTAGACCGAAAAGCTAAACTAATCTAGGGCCACTGTGAATAAAACAGTCTTCAGATGTCTCCTAAAGGAGGGAGCCAGGACAGGAGCATCTGCCTGGGAGGTTATTCCATAATTAAAAGGATGCCACTGTAAAGGCTCTCTTGTGTACTTACTAGATGAGGCTCTTTGGTTGATGGGACATTCAACAGGGCCTCTCCCCACAATCTTGTTCCCAAGCAAGACAACAAAGTTGTACTTACCTGTAACTGTTGTTCATCGAGTGGACTTCTGTGCAAGCACACATGGAATTGTGGTTTCACAGGCCTGTCATGGAAAGAAGCTAGCAAGCTTTAAAATAATGATTCTAGATCCCAAGGGTGCTGCTAACTCCTCTCCATGGCAGGCCTGTGAAAGTGCAGTCCCATGTGGGACTGCACCGAAACCACAAAGATGAACAAGCAGCTTCATATAAAGAACCCTAGTCTGAGACAATTTGATGTACCCATTCATACCAGTTTCCATGTCTCTCTCCTGTACTTTCTATGCATACTAATCTTTGGCAACGTCATATCATTTCTCTGGGTTAATCAATGCAATATTGTATACTCTGTCCCCAATCTCAATTGCAACTTTCCCACCATTTATCTTGTTGAAATCCCTGCAACAAATCTATTCTCCCCATATAGTAGAAAAGGGTGGGGGGAGGTTGAAAGTATGGTTTGCCTAAAGTCATTAGTGACTTACAGAGAAGATGATACTTGGAGCAGAGACTTTTGGATTCATATCTTACAGCTAGTATACCACACTAGTTCTGCAAAACCACTAGGGCTTCAGAATCAAAATGCAAGGTAAAGGGGCTTATAAGAACCAAGCACATATTTTAAAAAGTATACAAAACATTTCAAAACAAAATTAAATCTGTATTTTGACAAGCACTTTGGACAATCACTGGTTAAGCTGTTGGGCTGATGAGAAGTGCTGTTGTTGTTTTTTACCCAAAGGGGTTCCAAAGTAGCTTACAAACACCCGTCTCTTTCTCTCCTCACAACAGCCTGTGGGGTAGGTGGGGCTGAGAGTGCTCTAACAGAAAAGGGTTCTGCTAAGTACAGGGCATTGTATTAAGTGACCTTCATGCTTCTTCCAGCCTTTGATCCAGGAATACATTGATTCAAATCATACAACTGCAATAGATTCTTTGAGAGGTAAATCTCTTTGCCTCAATTTCCTGTTTGTAACATGGTATATTTTGCAGTGACATTTTGCAAGATTTTTATGAAGATAAAAACCATTTGATTTGGTATGTGCATGGAAGAGCAAAAAGAAAGGACTCTAGAAAGAGACATGAATCATAAAATTATCTTTAAGTATCTCTTAGTCTTTAAGAACAAGAGGAAGTTGTCAATTGAGACAAATCCTAGCTGGGCAAAACAGGAGTTACTACATCTATTTTCAAATGAGATCTTGGTTATCTCTCCCCCCTCCCCATTTAAACTTGTCAAAATATATTAGAATAAGCTCTTTACCAGACATCAGGTATTCTGTTTGGCAAGTACATGCTTTTTCCCCTCTGTGTCTTATAATGCATGAGCCAACATAATAGGCTACTTGTCATAAGTCTGTTTATCAAAAGGTAATTCTGTCATGAAGGGCATTTGTGCAGCTTTCCTTACAGAGCACAAGTGCCCTCTGCTGGTGAACAGATGCCTTTGCAGCCGAAAGAATATATGTCAGGGTTTCATAGAATCATGGAAAGGGCCTTATGGGCCATCTAGTCCAACCCCCTGCTCAATGCCTAAAGCATCCAGTATCTGTCCAGTTGCTGCTTGAAGATACGTAGTCGATTTACTGCCTAACTACTCTGAGAAAACTGATATTTAGCCTATATCATTCTCCACATAGTTTAAACCCAGATGTAGAACTTTATTTTATTTATTTCTTTATTCATATTTATATACCGCCCAATTTGGTGTCATCTGTAAATTTAATGAGGATTCCCCCTTCCCCCTTGTCCAGACCACTGATAAAAATTTTGAAAAGTACCAGGCCCAGTACCAAGCTCTGTGGAATCCCACTGCTTACCTCCCTCCACCCTGATAAAATACCATTGAGAACCACTCTTTGGGTGCAGTTTTCTAGCCAGTTCCCTATTCACATAACCATCTGAAACTGCAGTCTACAGTCCTCCAGTTTACCCTTCAGAACATCATGGGGAACCTTGACAAAGCTTTACTGAAATCTAGGTAAACATCCACCAAGTTTCCACAATCTAATAAACCCATAACTCAGTCAAAGAAGGAAACCAAGTTGGTCTAGCAGGACCTGTTGGATACAAATCAGTGCTGACTTCCCTGGATCAAGAAATTATTCTCCAGATGTTTGCAGATTGCTGCCTTTAAAATCTGCTCCATTATCTTCCCAGCAATTGAGGTCAGACTCACGGGCCTGTAGTTTCCTGGGTCATCTCTCACCCCTTTTTTGAAGACTGGGATAACATTTGCTCCCCTCCAGTCTTCTGGCATCCCTCCAGTCCTCCAAGAAGTCCTAAAGATGATGGACAAGGCTTCCACAAACTCACCAGAAAGTTCTTTCAGCACTCTGGGGTGCACACCATCCAGCCCAGGGGATCTGAACTCATTAAGTGCAGCCAGGTGCCTCTCAACAACCTTTCTGTCCATGTCAACCTGCCACCAAGACACTATACCTTGCCTACTACCAACCCTAGATGTGTCCATATTCTTCTGAGAAAACCAGAGGCAAAATAGGTACTGAGTCTTTCTGCTTTCTCTCTGTCCTCTGTCAGAGTTTCTCCATCTTTTCCAACAGCAGGCCTACTGCCTCATTTATTATTATTATTATTATTATTATTATTATTATTATTATTATTATTATTATTATTATTTAATTTTTATTTAATTTACCTTACATTTGCTCTTCACATATCTGAAAAAGCTTTTCTTGTTACAGTGGGCTTCTCCAGCCAGTCTCAGCTTACTCCCAGCTTTGGCCTCTTTAATGGCTAACCTACAGTGTAACCTGCACTCTAAAGAGTTTCTTTAGAGGTCTGTCCTTCCCTCCATTTCTTGAACATTTCCTTTTTCTTCCTTAGCTCCTCCTGAAGTTCTCTGTTGATCCAAACAGCCTTCTTGGATCCCTTATCATGTTTCTGTTTTGCTGGAATAGTCATGGCTTGCAATGCAATAGCTCTTGTTCAAAGAAAGTCCACCTGTCACTTGCTCCTTTCTCTTCCAGCATTCTGGTGCATGGGATGACTCTCATTATGTCTCTGGGTCTATTATTCATTTGTTTGTTTGTTTATTAGTTGGACTTACTGCCCGCCACTCCCGCTGAACCGGCTCATGGCAGGTTATAAATAGGTTCCAATACAACCCCCACAATAAAACCACATTAAAAACCAAATTAAAACACAATAATACAATAATTAGCAACATGGCGGTAAAAGCAACCCCAGCCTAAGCAGTGCACTACTCAGGGAGGACAGCATTAAAGCCTGCCCTATGGAAGTCCGACAGACACATCTGATTACCAACTTCCTTGTTTCAATTGTATATTTTCACAGATGGGAAAATGTGGGAGAGAGCAGGTAGAATATGCACATGCCTTACTAGACTGCATTTTGTGGGATTTTCTGCTTTCAGATGTGGCTGGCATTATTCTTCCTGCTCAGAGCTCCTTGCTTGTGGCTCACTACAGGGTGGATGATGTGGTTGATTCAGTACAGCCTTTCCTGTCACAAAACAATCTGGCCTGATGAGGAATTCAATCAATCATGGTAGATTTCAACCCAGCCTCCCCTGTTACTTAATCCATGTGCATGCAGGTATGCTGCTGATGGAGCTGCAGGCCAGTATTCCCAACAGACTAGAGCAATGGTTGAACTTGCAGATATTCCAGTTTGTGCAGCACATACCTTTTAAAATATCACAGAAAGTTTTAAGACCAGGGTGGAACTGTAGCATCATGCAAGAAAACAGAATTGTACTTATCTTGTTACTGTAGTTCATCTACTTGTCCCATAACCAGCACGCATGCAGGCTAGCCACCGGAATGTTTTTGTTAGCTTAGTAACTGAGCCAGAGGGCTGCTCCCATTAGAGCCTTAAAGGCTGTCTCCTGCCTAACACATGCTCTGAAAGGAGCCCCTCTCCCTCTCTCCGTTCTTTTTGGCCATTGCTATAAGTCAATGTATATAATTAAGTAGCTCACAGCCAGGGTCAGAGGAAGGGATGTGTGCCTTCACAGGGACACTCAGATGAACAATTCTATTTGCTTGCTCCTTGTCCTGTGCAGTCCCACATAGGAGACTGGTAAAATGGATTACCAGGAGGGACAGGGACCATTGGGGTACTATTGATGCCTGAGTTGGGTGGGGGAACCTCTTAGAAAGCCCATGTGAAAACAGAGACGTGCCTTCCACGAGCATGGAAGGCTGAAATCACAGCCAGATGAACACAGATAGACGTAATTCCTTTCAGAAAAGTAGGCCCTCTAAAACTACCTAATGGGCAGTGAACAGGGGAAACCCCATTATCCCTCAACCACAGTGCCTTGTATGCTCAACAGGTCTGAGACCTGAGGTAGATGGGAAAATATGCCCTTGGTCATGTGTAAAAGAACTTGCATATAAGAACTTGAAATCAAGTCTGCCATGGCCAGAAAGGGACAATCAGAATTTCATGGGAGTTGTCCTTAACTAACTTAGCATGACAACTTGCACCCTATCTCTTTGCATCGGACCTAGCCAGAGTGATCCATGCAACAGTCACCTCTAGACTTCTACAACTTGCTCTTCGCAGGGCTTCCCTTGAGACAGCTCTGGATACTCCAGCTGGTTCAGAATGCATTGGCTTGGGTCCTCATGGGGACCTAGTGGACAGCACATATGACACCAGTGCTCTCCCAGCTGCTTTAGCGCCAGATTGGAGACCAGATCAGGTTCAAGGTTTAGGTACCAACCTTCAAAGTCCTAAACAGTCTGGGATCAGCAGGACCACCTTTTGCACTATGCCCCTCAAAGAACATCATCAGACCAAAGCTTGCTTAGGATCCCCAGCCCAAAGGAGGTGAGATTGGCCTTGGCCAGGGCCTTCTTGGCCTTGGCCCCAATCTGATGGAATGCTCTGCTGAAAGAGATCAGGGCCCTGCAGAACCTGAACCAGTTCAACAGGGCCTGCAAGACGGAGCTGTTCCACCAGGCCTATGACTGAGGCCAAATGGAACACGAAGAAGTGGTGGCCTCACTGCTGGAATAGAAGGAAGATCTGCTCTGCCAGGAAAGCCCCCTCCCCCCCAAAAAAGATCTACTGAATCTGGCTGCCAACAAATATAAATGTTGTAATGATTATACTGGCTTTTATATAATTCAGATGATTGCTTTCATCCATATTGTCACCCACCCTGTGCTACCAGGAAGGGCAGAATACAATATTTATTTTTCCTTCCCTATCAGAGTAACATAAGGGGAAGGGGAAGATTAGTGTTTGGTTTCAAGTTAACTGGAAGGTGTCCCCAATGGACAGGAGGTCTAGGCCCACTCATGTGCAGAACATTGGGGTCTGTGTGTACTTGGAATCGAACCTTATGGCAAGTAGAGCCAAAGAAAACTAGCAATGGTGAATGGACCTCAGATGGAGTCCCAAGTAAGAGGTTTGCCTACCTTCTGTGCTTATTATCTAGTAAAGGACTCTAGAAGGACTCTAGACTTTATTATCTAGTAAAGGACTCTAGTAAAGGACTCAACTGTTATCTGTAAACTACTAAATAATTGCTTCTTTAAAGGGAAGCTGCAGTCCATGAAAGCTTCCCACCCCTCGTCAAGACTTATAGTGACCCTGGAGGTTTTTCAAAGAAAGTGATGCTCAGAGGTGGTTTCCATTGCCTGTCTCTGTGTAGTGACCCAGGCATTCCTTGGTGGTCTCCCCTCCAAAAACTGACCAGAGACGACTCTGTTTAGCTTTTGAGCTGTGACAAGGTTGAGCTGGTCTGGGCTACCCAGTTCAGGGCTCATGAAACCTTATGTTGGAATAAAAGCGTCTTAGTTTTCAAGATGCCAAAAGACCCATGATTACTTTTACTGCAACAGACTATGAGAGTTATCCATCTGGATTTAGTCTATCAAAGTTAGTCTGAAGGCATATTAACTTCTCAGATTCTGCTTTTAAAAGCTCCTCATTTCAGTCACTACCATCTACATAGTGGAGCAGCACCACTTGAGAGAGAAGTGGTACTTTGTCATTGTATATCTCTGTCAAACTTTCCCCAGCAATCATTAAAGAGTTTCTGCCTGGCAATTAAAGCACATTCAAGCTGAGTAGTTGCAGCTTCAAAGGCCAGTGCTGCCAGGAATTCCAGGAATCTTTGGCTAGAGATTTAAGCCAGTCCACACTAATGTACAAGAGCCTCTTGTGGCGCAGAGTGGTAATGCAGCAGACATGCAGTCTGAAGCTCTGCTCATGAGGCTGGGAGTTCAATCCCAGCAGCTGGCTCAGGGTTGACTCAGCCTTCCATCCTTCCAAGGTCGGTAAAATGAGTACCCAGCTTGCTGGGGGGTAAACGGTAATGTCTGGGGAAGGCACTGGCAAACCACCCCGTATTGAGTCTGCCATGAAAACGCTGGAGGGCGTCACCCCAAGGGTCAGACATGACCCGGTGCTTGCACATGGAATACCTTTACCTTTACCTTTACACTAATGTACAGGTCCAGGGCCAAAGCTGAGGCATCTACCAAAGGAAAGCAGAATACACATGGCAGCTTGACTATAGCCCAGTTTGAGGGGTAGTGTGCAGGAACTCACCTGAGGGGTCACCACCGGGAAGAGACCAGTGCAATGAGGGCTGAGGAGGAGGAAGTGATGATGCTGCAGCTAGAAGCTGGTTCTGGCCCACCAAAAGGCTGACTAGTAGGAGTGGGAATGCAGCTTTCAGCCCCCACATCAGTGGGGGAGTGGTGCACCATTGCCTGAGAATACGTCAGGCTGTCAAGACACGGCTAGGATGCAAGGTGTTTCCTTTGGGGTGTGACTACAATGCTGTGGGCTATGACTGGTTACAAAAGGGGCACATGGGAGGAGCTGGGCTGGACGCTGGAAAGGGAGCCAGGAATAAAAGGGATGAAAAAGAGGTAAGGGACGAGGAGAGAAAACAACAAACTAACTAAGGGGAAGAGGATGGAAAGAGGCAGAAGGGGAATGAGATGGGGAAGAACAGCAAACCTGAATAATGAGAGGCTGTTTCAGAGAGGAGAGCCTCAAAAGAAGTAAGGCTGAAAGAGGAGCCAACTGGACTCAAGTGCTGAGAGAGAAATCAACTGTGAGAGCAGCCAACTGATTCAAGTACAGTTAACTGAGACTGCTGGGCTCTTCTGAAGCACCTTCTTCTCCTAATAGGTACAGGAAAGACAAGCTTTTTGCTTTAGTGAAGAAACAAGTGGGCACCAAGAAACACACGAGTAGACATCATGGCATCCATACTGGAACCACCAAGATAAGGGCAAGATAAGTCATGATAGAGCTTGAAGATGACATTCCTGTAACTTCCTACTTATCCCTCCATTCTGCAAACTTGAGATTCATCACAAGGTGTGACGGCACACAGGCCAAAAGGTTCCTAATCTGTTTTTAATAGCTTGTGGTGTGGTTTTAATTGTAAGCTGTCTTAAGCAAGCCCCTGAAGAGATGGCGTAGAAATATCCTAACTATCCTAGATTGTTAGACTTTTCATCATGTGATGATCTGGACAGCAAAGTTTACTGACGCTCTAAAAAAGTCACAGCAATGCATACCCTTTGGTAATCCCCCCCCCCCAGACATTACCACCATATAGAAACAGCAGAAGATAGGAAATGGATTCAGTAATGCTGGACAGCTCTCTCCATATGCTGCATATGTAATAGGAGAGCAACTGAGAAGGAAGCCCAAGCAGTGCCACAGATGCTTGGGTGGTGCATCCCCCCATTTGGACAAGAGATGCAGGTGAACCCTAAAAGTATACTATTATTATATTTATTTTATTTTTATGCTGACCTCCCCTGAAGGCTTAGGGTGGCTAACAAGGTAAAAACCACAAAAATACATTCTCGTTAATAAATTTGTTAAAAGCATTAAAATTATTAAATACATACATAACCATTTGCTGCATAGAAGTGCCCCTTGGCCTGTTGCACTGACTGAAAGAGAAATGAGCTGGGAAGGGCACTTTCTCTGGAGTCTACGATATCACAGGAAATTTGCCCCAGGAAAGAAATCAAGCCAGCACACTTAGAAGGCAATGGCGATATTGGCTATACCAGGGAAGAAGAAGAAGAAGAGTTGGTTCTTATATGCCGCTTTTCCCTACCTGAAGGAGGCTCAAAGCGGCTTACAGTTGCCTTCCCTTTCCTCTCCCCACAACAGACACCCTGTGGGGTGGGTGAGGCTGAGAGAGCCCTGATATCACTGCCTGATATCAGTGCCGTGGCGAGCCCAAGGTCACCCAGCTGGTTGCATGTGGGGGAGCGCAGAATCGAACCCGGCATGCCAGATTAGAAGTCCGCACTCCTAACCACTACACCAAACTGGCTCTCTGCAAGGGAATGGCCATGAAGAACACAACAGCATGTCTTTAACCACTCAAGAAAGAAAACTCTTTTCACTCACTTGGAAGCGCTCACAACAGCATCACTTGCCCATCCTCCTTGCCGGCGAGCAGGTATAGAAGGAGGACCCTTAAAGAAGGAAACAAGCAATATGATGAACAGAAAAAAACACAGATACATATACACAATCAAAATTATACAGCTACATTTCTTTTGAAAATGAGCACAAATCTAAGATTTCATTTACACTGATTCTAGAAAAAAAGTGGCAAGAACCTTAAAATACACTATACTGAAGTTGGTGCTAGTTATATATGTGGTTTTTAAATGGTTTTAATTGTTATGAACTATTTTAACTTATACTACTGTTACTGTTGATATTGTTATTCTCAGTTTCTTCTCTCTCACACCCCAGTTAACCATTGTACCACAAACCAGATGCATCAGACATGGACAAAAGATGCAGCATTGACTATCTTTTGCATAATCTAGTCTGGGCCCAAAGTTTTCTGTAAAGAGAGGGGGAAATACAAAATAATTCAGAATAACAAAAGTTCAGCAAACATAACATTCACTAACTGCAGTTTTGCCTTTTCATCAATTCTGGATATTCGGGAAAGGGCTGAGGTGCCAGAACAGAAGGAAGGTAGAGAGAAAGAGAAAGCAGGTAAAGGTAAAGGTATCCCCTGTGCAAGCACCGAGTCATGTCTGACCCTTGGGGTGACGCCCTCCAGCGTTTTCTTGGCAGACTCAATACGGGGTGGTTTGCCAGTGCCTTCCCCAGTCATGACCGTTTACCCCCCAGCAAGCTGGGTACTCATTTTACCGACCTCGGAAGGATGGAAGGCTGAGTCAACCTTGAGCCAGCTGCTGGGATCGAACTCCCAGCCTCATGGGCAAAGCTTTCAGACGGCTGCCTTACCACTCTGCGTCACAAGCCAGGACTTGACCATCCATTAGAAAGTAGAAATTGATCCGGAGTCCCGAATTCAGTAGAAGAGCCTCATGTGGCGCAGAGTGGTAAGGCAGCAGTCTGAGAGCTCTGCCCATGAGGCTGGGAGTTCAATCCCAGCAGCCGGCTCAAGGTTGACGCAGCCTTCCATCCTTCTGAGGTTGGTAAAATGAGTACCCAGCTTGCTGGGGGGTAAACGGTAATGACTGGGGAAGGCACTGGCAAACCACCCCGTATTGAGTCTGCCATGAAAACGCTGGAGGGTGTCAGACATGACTCGGGGTCAGACCTTTACCTTTACCTTTACAGAATTCAGTATCCTGACAATCTTGAGTCAGCTCGCACTTTCTAGCCAGATGCCTGGAAATACTCCTCAGTCCCAAGCAGGGATGAAAGTGATCGTTTCTCCCCGAGGAGATCAGGGCCGTTCCTGAACTACCACAATTCCAAAGTACATGTAAAAGGGAGTTCCTCCACCAGGCATTTGGTTGAGGCTGGCTGATTCAATAACATCTGTTGGCCCCCCAAACACCCCCCTCCATGGTCTGAGCCATGCTGACCTCCCACAGGTTCATGTTAAAAGTTGAGAGTTGTTGTCACACTGTGAGTCTGTTATAGTGTTTTGTTATAATCTGTTATATTCAATTTTGGAACCACTGTTATGTTACTATCACTAGATTTCGATGTATACCCATGAAGTTTTATGTAAACCACCCTGAGCCTTATGGGAGGGTGGTATAGAAATTTAATAAAGAAATTTCTTTCCAATAGCTGATATTCAGAGGCCTTTGTGCATGAAGATTTTAGTAAACTAACAGCTGTACATAGACTCATTAACCCTGAAACTGGCTTATACTTTTAATAAAGGTAAAGGTATCCCCTGTGCAAGCACAGAGTCATGTCTGATCTTTGGGGTGACGCCCTTGAGCCGTTTAAATAGCCAGCTCCACTCTTTTCCATGCATTTCATGTACAGTGAGGACTCAAAAATAAAACAAAACATGACCAAACATGATTCATAATGAGACACAAAATCCCAACTTCACATATATAGTGATGGATGCAAACTAGCTGTGACTCCACAGGAAACACATTCTGGGGTCATGATGGATAGCTCAATCAAAACATCAATGTAACTATGCAGTTGAAGACCAAAAAGCAAATTCTGTGTTGAGGATTAACAGGAAAGGAAATAAGATGGCTAGAGCCACAATACCCTTACATAAATTTATGTTGCAGCCATACTGGAAAAAATATGCGTAATCCTTGTAATCTCATTTGGAAAAAAAAGTCAGAAAAAGGCAACTAAAGTGATTAAGAGGGAGGGGCTCCTCCATTGTGAAGAAAGGGAAAAGTATTTGTGGCTTTGTAACCTTAAAAAAAAACATCTAAAGAAAAACATGGCAGCATTTTATAAAATGATGCATGGAGAAGAGAAAGTATATAAATTCTCCTGGCCTCATTATGCTCGATATCAGGATCACCCAATTAATGCAATTGACCACAGATTCAGGATATAGAAAAATACTTCTTCCATTTATGGAACTGTCTACTGTGTGGTGATTACATTAAATAAATGAATGTATGATTGGTTTATCAGTGGTTATTAGTTATGAAAGCTAAATACAACATCAGGATTTAGAGACATTTTAACACTGTGTGTCAGATACAGGAGCATGTATTGCCTTCATGTTCTATTTATAAGTTTCCCTTAAGGATCTGGTTGCTCACTGCTGAAGGTTGTTGGATTAGATAGTATGATTCAGGTGAGCTCATCTAATGGTTTTAATATTTGTTCTCTTACTTATAACCCAGACTGGTACAGATAAAAATTATCACATGCTTTTAATTATGTTTTAACAGGCTCTCAAGAGCTCTAATAACACCACAGTTACTACAGAGATTCAAGGTCTTCCTTAGAGTTCTTCATTGCTGACCAACTAATAAAGAAAGAACATTAGGGGATAACAAAGGAACGGAAGTTGATGCTTTAACGTTCTTCTGAAAGACTTAGGGAGCTGTGCTGTGGGGAAAAGGCCCAGGATCTCTTACAGGTGAACAAGTAATTTGTTTCTTAATGTTATCTTGGTGAGTGTGGGAAATGAACAATACTTTTCACTGGGGGCTATGGCCTGTTGGAAGGAGGGAGCACGACCCAACATAGCTCCCTAAGAGAAACAAAAACAGTCACTTTCCAAAAATAAACAGGGAGAAGGAATGAGCAGAACTGCAGCTCCAAAATATCAGTTTTCTTCAGCAAAGGGGGTGCAGAAGGGCAAGAGGACAAATAGAGAGCTCAAAACGCAGGAAACAGAGTCCTTATATGGGCTCATCCGCAAGCGACAGAGCTCAGCTAACTGGAATGACTATGTCACAAAATGTGAAGCCTTTAGGGGTTACAGCGAATGGAGTTTTCTGATCTTTAAATGATTCCTCCAGATTCTTAAGATGCCAAACCCAAGAGTCTGCAGTGCCAAAAAAGGAGTATTTTTAACTGGGATGTTTCAGGGAAACACACCACATATGGGCGTAAGTGCATACAAACACAAGACCCTATACCTATTTTGCCACTCCATACTGAATCTCCAATGATGCTAATCCATGATTTATAGTCTCATGCAGTCATGTTATACATGAGCCCAACAACTAATCATTTATTGCATTCTAAATCTTCTATATACAAGTTTTCCAACAATATTAATTAAATACTACATTAAGCACTTTTATGCACAGAATCACAATGCAAGCCATCCCCAGACAACACCCCAATCTTTGTACACAGGAAAACGGTACTAACAGCCATCATCACTATCATTTAATATCTAAAGCCTGTACATTGTGCTAATCACAGGACAGCAAAGCCAGGCCACCCACCATCAAAGCAGAGGTTCCCATGTACTTGGGAGACATTCCAAGTATCAAGAAAAACAAGATTTTGTGCATTATTCAAGAGAGTGATGGGGAAAAAAACTAAAGTTTCAGGAGGCAGTGAATGCAAAGAACTACTGAAAGTCAGCTAAAGGGGAAAACCAAAGGGAGGGAAATTTGAAAGCTGGCCTGCTCCAAGTCTCTGGGGGTTTTACAGAATCTTAGAAGAGATTTGGGTGTAGAAAAGAAAGTCTTCAAATTGTTTATTACACACTCATACATATATACCATGAATCCTCATAGCTTATTCATTCCAGTATTGAAGTTGATGATCTTGTAATTACTAGTAATGCAGTGAAACAATACTGTGAGGTTACAGTCCTCCCTCCTGATGAGACCCAATCTTCTTAGTTAGTTTGGAGGACATTCCCTTAAAAGCCGAAATGCAGCAGGGATCCCTAGGATGAGTCTCAGAAAGTATGCCATGACCAATACACTTTCTATCATGGAAGGAGGATATCATTGGTGTGCATAAAGCATTTACATAACCCTGGCTCCAAGGCATGAATAATCAACCATTTCCAGCTAACAGACAACCCTTAAGTATCATCTCCAATCCAACCATTGATCAAAGCAGCCTAACATCCAATTTATCGAAAACAGGCCATCAAGAAAACAGGTTTACCATCATTTCAAATGTGTTTTTTTGTTAATATGCTAAACCCATCCACTAATCACCCCACCTTGGAATGTCAGGTGTCACCTCTTAATCTTCTTACCAGATTTGGGCAGCAGTTACTTTCAAACTGCAAAGGTCAAATTTAAACATATTTCTTGAACTCCAGATCATACACGATAGGGAAGGAGAGGGTGGTTTATTGAGGTCCTATCTTGTGGCACAGAGTGGTGAGGCAGCAGACATGCTGTCTGAAGCTCTGCCCATGAGGCTGGGAGTTCGATCCCAACAGCCGGCTCAAGGTTGACTCAGCCTTCCATCCTTCCGAGGTCGGTAAAATGAGTACCCAGCTTGCTGCTGGGGGGTAAACGGTCATGACTGGAGGAGGCACTGGCAAACCACTCCGTATTGAGTCTGCCATGAAAACACTGGAGGGCGTCACCCCAAGGGTCAGACATGACTCGGTGCTTGCACAGGGGATACCTTTACCTTTATAGTTGTATTATTGATTGTGAGTGAATAAAAACTTAAGTTTTGAATCAGTTGATGTATATTGCTTTTAACTTGGGATATTGTTCTGGAATAAAACCTCCATATATATAGACAAAAGATCATGCTTATATGTCTGGAAACTCTATCTGCCTGGAAATCTTGTAACAAGCTAATCCCCCCCTTCAGTGGGATCCAGTTGGGTCCAGAGACTAGGTAGGGGTTTCTGAATATCTGAAGGACTTCTTAAATATCCAGAAAGATATTGGTTTCTTTAAAAATGAAAAGAAGGAAAAACTGGCCTGATGGGAACTAAGCATGCTTGCTGCTTCCCAGTAAACAGAAAGGCAGGGATACAGGGTGGCTCAAGTCCCCAACCATTTATAATATCCTAGTAGATGGTGGTTAGGGACTTTTTCTGAATAAGTTATCTCCACTCTGCTCCCACAAACACCAGATGACAAAGTGATACTTCACTCCAAAGTACCAGTTTTCCTATATAAACAAAATATTCCATTTATTTGGGGAGTAAGTACCATTGAATTATATGAGATTTTCTTCCAAGAAAACACATACATAACTAGTCTACAGCCAATCCATGCAAAAAATCTTACTAGGCATCCTTTACATTGTGAATATTTTAATATTCATTTATTTATTTGGGCAATTTATAAGCTACCATTCTATGGGCAAACATGTTCAAGGCAGCTCACAAAATTAGAACAAAACACTAATAAAATAAAATACAATGTATAATATATGATAACACCTTCTAGAATCCTAAAGTGCATAAAACCCAGAAGTAACATCAGAGTTTCAGCCAAGGCCTTCTGGACTGGTAGGACTATTATGCTGGAGGCCTATAACAGGGAGTAGGCAGGCTTGACAAAATTCCTGGGTGATAGAGTTTTGCAGTAATGGGTCACAGAAAGAACACATAAAAGGCAATGCCAAGTATGCTAGGCTAGGCCTCCAATATCACTGTCACTAGTTTCCTATTGTTCCTCATAACACAAAATTCAGTATTTACATCTTAAAAGAACCCAGATTCAGGGCGCAGGTATTAGCTGCTTCTAAAAGTGTAATCAAATTAAAATGAGGAAACAATTTCCTTTCTGAGCTTGTGATCATCCATCACAGTAACTCCTGTGAAAGGGTATAGGGGAAAGTATCCAATCTTAACATGCAGTTTACTGAAGACTGTGCATTCTCCCCTCAAGTACAGAGTTTATAAGTCTACTAAAACAGGAAAGAACAGGGGGGAAAGATAACAGCATTGTGACAGCACAAGATGTGGAAAGAACAATACACTTATTTAGGGAGTAAGTGCCATTGAATTGAGATTTTCTTCCAAGGAAACACATACATAACTGGGTTACAAACACTACCACCACCAAGATGGAAGGGTGTTTATAGCAGAACAAAGACTAGAAAAAATCTAGAAAAACTAAAAGACTAGAAGAAAATTTTGACACTGGTCATAGCACATCTGAGACATTAGAAACTTCAAACAGAACACCCAATTCCTTCATGGATCACTCTTACTGCAATGGATGCCACCAAGATCCTGGGATTTGTGAAGTCCACCATTTATGTGTTAGACTGTTGCCATCTCAGATACAATGTACATAAAGAGAACATCAATGAGCCCCTAAAGTATATTATAAATCAAACACTGACCCAGGTAATCTTTCCTTGTGCCTTAAAGCAGGTGGTCCTTTCTAGGATATATGGAGCCAGAGAGATTCTCCCTGCCCCTTTTACTGGTGAAAGTGGGGTAGAAGAAAAATGGCAGTTCTTTCCTCCCTGAGGCAGTGTTTCATCACAGTGATTTCCCCCCCCCCAAAAAAAGCTCTTTTACAATGAGTTTTTCAATCTATATCTGTGAGTCCACTCATGAACCTGTGACCCACATGTGCTGGCCTTACCATGTAGCATGGCCCTCAGAAGGCTGATCATAGAATCATAGAGTTGGAAGGTATCTCCATGGTCATCTAATCTAGCCCCCCTGCACAATGCAGAAACTCACGATTGCCTGCCCACCCACAGTGACCCCAATTTCATGCCTAAGTGATTCCCACACACCTCAAAAATCTCCAGAATCCAGCCTGGCCTGGAGGAAATTCACCTACCATCTCACAGTGGCAATCAGCAATTCCCTGGGTATGCAAGGAAGGGCCATAAGAGGCAAACACTGATACATCCCTTCCTGCCCACCCACTCACCATCTGCCTAAGTTCATAAAATCAGCATTTCTGTCAGATGGCTGTATATCAGCAGCAAGTGCAAACTATTCTAAAACTCAGGTTATATGAGCACATAGCCCAATCCCACTAAAATATCAAAAAGCAGAATTTTGTACAAATCAGAGTTTTGGAGTTACTTTCTGGGGCAGCTCCACATAAAGTGCATTCCAATAGTTCAACATTGAGGGTACAGAGATTGGTGCAACCAGGTCCCCCTACAAGTGGAATTAGTGGGATTGTGTCTAACCATAAGCATTCATTCCATTTTGCCATTGTGACTGATGGTTACTAGATCTAGAAGAAGAGTTGGTGTAGTGGTTAGGAGTGCAGACTTCTGGTGAGCTGGGTTTGATTCCGCGCTCACCCACATGCAGCCAGCTGGGTGACCTTGGACTTGTCACAGCACTGATAAAGCTGTGTTCTGACCAAGCAGTAGTATCAGGGCTCTCTTAGCCTCACCTATCTCACAGGGTATATGTTGTGGGGAGAGGAAAAGGAAGGCGATTGAAAGCCGCTTTGAGACTCCTTCGGTTAGTGAAAAGCAGCATAAAAGAACCAACTCTTCTTTTTATATCCTGATTTTCACTAACTGAAGGAGTCTCAAAGTGGCTTGAAACTGCCTTCCCTTCCTCTCCCAACAACAGACACACTGTGAGGTAGGTAAGACTGAGAGAGCTCTGATAGCTCAGTCAAAACCTCACTATCAGGACTGTGACAAACCCAAGGTCACCCAGCTGGCTGCATGTGGAGGAGGAGGAGCGGGGAATCAAACCCATTTTACCAGATTAGAAACCACTGCTCAATCACTACACCATGCTGGCCCTCTATGAATCTGTCTAAGTGTCTTTGAAAGTCATACACACATACAAAGGGTTTTCCATTACATAAGGCCCTTTCATCAGCAGAACATTCCTGCCTCTTTCCTCCTACTGCAGACCAATAATTCCCCTAAAATGATACTCCATAGGAACAGCATGAGGGGCAAATCAAGGGTCTATAATAGAAAGAGAGAATAGATAGAAGTTGCTTCCCAGCTTTCCATTAGCTGAAAATTTAGACTTGATCCAACCCTGCACCTTGATCCAACCCTGCACCTTGAGACCTAGAGGAACTGTATTTCCATTCAAGCCATGCCTCTCTCCCTCTTTCTTTGATGGAAAGTATTCAAAGAATGAACTAAATGTGCAGAAATAGAATTTTAATATAACTCTTTCCCATCAGTTTATGCTCAGCACTCAGCAATCATCAGCATAAACTGCTAAAATGAAAAGCGCTGGGAAATACAGATACTTGAGAGAGTTATTTTGGTGAGAATGATGAAAAATGTTATTGAGGATCAGGAGATAACCCCAGTAAGCTGAAAATAACTAGGCATCTATTCAGGGTGCCTGGAGCTGAAGAGAAAGCCTCGGGGAGCTCCAGGGTGAATGAGGCAAGAGCTCATACTAGGGAAGCTGGCCTAATTAGGGAACATGAGTTCAACTACATTTTTCAGATTCCAACTGGAGAATATGGCTTTATTCCAAGGGAACAGCTGGAAGTCCAACACTCCTGCAGGCAACTGGGTGGCTTTAAGGAGGAAACACATGAATCCATTCTAAGACACGCAAGTAAAACATACAATTCTGGCTGCTGTCCTTACTCTCCTCTACTTTTACTGGAAGATGCCATCAAGGTCAACTTGGATATAGTAACATTTCAGTCCAAGGTCTCCTGAATGGACATGAAAGATAATTTAGCACTCAAGACAGCCTCGAGAGCCTAATCTTTAGACCTGGCTCAGTGAATAGAAGAGATGAACTACAGCTTTCTAAATGGTATACTGCTAAGTCAGATGGTAGTGAATCATCCATATTTGCCACATGCATATGGCAAATAATATACTCTTGGTGATTTGTTTATAATATACTCCTGGTGATTTGTTTACAGCAAACTGAGCACCAGAAGAATAACAGATAAAACTGTAGTACTGCAGAGGTTGGACAGTTCCCACAATGGCAAGGCTCATAAGAAATTAATTTTATTCTATCCTATACCAAAATATACAGCACATCTGAAACATGATAGCACTAAAGGAGTTTCTTCACACATGACTTTCCCACCTATAGCCCTATCTCTTATTAATTATTTTATTTGTTCAACTTTTATGCCACTGCTTCCAGTCTAGCTGGTCTGCGGCGGCTTACAACAATATAAAATTACAGTAACAGAAGAAAAACAATGAATAGCTTTTAAAAACCCCTCATACCTTATCCCAATCCCAATTAATCCCCATACCAGCCATCAACAACTACCATATGAGCCCAGGAGATGTAACAGGCAGGAAGGTACCAGCACCAGGCAACAAGCACCAAAAAGGTGCCTGGGGGCAGAAGAGCTCCATCTTGCAGGCGGAACTGTAAGAGTTCTGTCAGGGCCCTCAGCTCTCCAGGGAGCTCATTCCACCACGCAGGGGTCAGGACCAGAAAGGCAAAGGTCAAACCCAGGCAAATCTCACTAAGGCTGGGGACCTCCAACCTGTTTGCACTAGGGTTGTGCACGGCAGCATCCAAATCGGCCATTCCAGGCCAATGCAGCCAGGGCCGCGCTGTGTGTGGGGGTAGGCGTGGGCACCGGTGCGTCAGTCGGTGCACATACCACACCTGCGTGTGTGCGCTGAGTTCCAAACCAGCACCCGTGGCGTGGCACTGACTGCATCAGCCTGAAACGGCCAATTTGGACGCTGCCGCACACAACCCTATTTGCACTCACAGAGCACAAAGCCCTGCAAAGGGGATAGGAGGTTAAACTGTACCTCAATGACATTAGTGTACATTTTTAGTGTACATTTAAAATGTGGAGTGAGAAGATGTAAATAACGATGTATATAATGTACATTTATCTGCCTGGAGCTCCCTGTTCAATATATAGGTAAAGGTATCCCCTGTGCAAGCACCGGGTCATGTCTGACCCTTGGGGTGACGCCCTCCAGCGTTTTCATGGCAGACTCAATACGGGGTGGTTTGCCAGTGCCTTCCCCAGTCATTACCGTTTACCCCCCAGCAAGATCGGTACTCATTTTACCGACCTCGGAAGGATGGAAGGCTGAGTCAACCTTGAGCCGGCTGCTGGGATTAAACTCCCAATCTCATGGACAGACAGATTCAGACAGCATTTCTGCCGCTTACTACTCTGCGCCACAAGAGGCTCACTATATATTCACAGGCAAATTTGAGGCTGCTTCCACACTGCTTGTGTAAAACACCCCATTAATCTATTCAAAATTGAATTTTTCAAGATGTTTTTTCTATAGAGGCAACAGGGCTGCACTGTACAAAATGATTTACAAAGTTACTTGGACAAATTTTTTAAAGACTGGTCTATACTACTATGTGTAGCTTATAAGTAGGATTCTACTATGTAATTTAAGTTCTCATGTTAATACTTCGTATTTGCTTCAGTTCTACTTCTAGATTTCTGGTTGGTTCTACAACCTTGATACTATTGTATTGTTTACTGAATGTCCCATCCTGTTGATTATATTGACTCATTTTGTATAATCTGCCTTGAATACAAGTGAGAAAAGCAAACTACACATAATGTAAACAAATAAATTACCACGTAAGTCAAAGAACAAGCACAACTACGCATAATGGCCCAGCTGGTACGGAGTTTTGGGTTGGGTTGCCATCAGTACGCTGACGACACCCAGCTCTATCTCCTCATGGACGGCCACCCGGACTCTCCCCCGGAACCATTCGCCAGATGTTTGGAAGCGGTGACAGAATGGTTTGAGCAGAGTCGCCTGAAACTCAACCCCTCCAAGATGGAGGTCCTGTGGCTGGGAAGTAGGGGGCGGGAACAGGAAGCGCATTTACCCACCCTGGCAGAGGCGCATCTTACCATCGTGTCCCAGGCCAGAAACTTGGGTGTGACCATTGATGCCTCCCTGACTAGTAGGTCAGGAAAGTAGCCGGCCAGGCATTTTTCCATCTTCGCCAATCTCAGCTACTAGCGCCCTACCTGTCCCCCGAACACCTGGCCACTGTGATCCATGCAACGGTCACCTCCAGATTAGATTTCTGTAACTCGCTCTACGCGGGCCTACCCCTGTCTCTGATCCGGAAACTCCAGCTAGTACAAAATGCAGCTGCTAGGGTCCTCACCGGCACACCTTGGAGGGCCCACATCCAGCCTGTGCTGAGGCAGCGGCACTGGCTACCGATTGCTGTCCGAATCTGGTTCAAGGTTCTGGTTCTAACCTTTAAGGCTTTACGCGGGCTGGGACCTACATACCTGAGGGACCGCCTAGCGCCCTATGCCCCCCGCAGGGCTCTGCGCTCTGCGAGTGAGAATCTTCTGGTCGTTCCCGGCCCTAGGGAAGCACGCCTAGCCTCGACCAGGGCCAGGGCCTTTTTGGTCCTGGCCCCCACCTGGTGGAATGAGCTCCCGGGAGAGCTGCAGGCCCTGCGGGATCTTCCATCGTTCCGCAGGGCCTGCAAGACGGAGCTCTTCCGCCAGGTCTATGGTTGAGGCTGGGGCTGCTGGGGTACATCAACTGCTCTCCCCCAGGCTTCTTCTTGAATATCGTTGACTTCCTTCTCCTCCACCCCCCCTTTTTTAGGAAGGGGGGTAGGAAGGGGATCTTATTATTGTGCCGCCATGTTGTGACATTTTAAAGTCTTTTAATGGGAGTTTTAATGGGGTTTTAAGACACTGTAACCCGCCACGAGCCATTTGGGAGTGGCGGGAAATAAATTGAAATAATAATAATAATAATAATAATAATAATAATAATAATAATAATAATAATAATAATAATAATAATAATAATAATAATGAACTCCTCAGAGCAAGAACCAAAACTGGCTCAGATATGACTTGGCACCACCTGCTAATTCCATACTTTGATTTACTTTACAGTCTTAATCCAGCAGTATAACCACTACACCACACAAAGCATTCACTTCCTAAGAGCTGAAAATACTTCTGTACCAAATGGTTAATCCTTTCTAATGTTCTTGTGGAGTCTGGTAGACAAAAATGTCATCTCAGAAGTCCTCTGGCTGCCTCTGATATTACAGAGGACATGTATACCTTTTGGATAGGCAGCTAAGTGCTAAAATTGATTTGGATTATTTTAGCATTTTAATAATATAGCCAAGGATAAATTTTTGAGATGTTATAGAAATACTACCTAAAAACCAAGAGTGTTCCAAACATCCACTGGATACAATTGGATAAGTGGCTTAGGAGTCTTCAATAAAAGCAGAGAACTATAGGACAATTATGCTTGTGCACCACATAAATGTGCAATAACAGCCATCAGGGATCTATCATTTGGGCAGCCAGCAGTACTGATCAGTGCAATCTTCACAACTGGCAGACATTAGCATTTGCTATAGGTAATTTTTGTAATGACATTCAGACCTTGAAGAGCAGGCACACAAATTGATCTGATGTTAAACACAAAGCAAAGCCCTTAGGATGAAGGGACAGGACTGCTTAGTTTGAAGTGGAGTCTTCAGACGTTCTACTAATTCAAACAAATTCAGCAATCTGACATATATATGCAACATAAATTTTAAAACTTGACCATTTGTTTACACAAACATCCAGGCTTTTGCATTATTTATTTATTTATTCCCTCCAAAAGCTGCTCAAAGAGCCTCTTGTGGCGCAGAGTGGTAAGGCAGCAGACATGCTGTCGGAAGCTGTCTGCCCATGAGGTTGGGAGTTCGATCCCAGCAGCTGGCTCAAGGTTGACTCAGCCTTCCATCCTTCCGAGGTCGGTAAAATGAGTACCCAGCTTGCTGGGGGGTAAACGGTAATGACTGGGGAAGGCACTGGCAAACCACCCCGTATTGAGTCTGCCATGAAAACGCTAGAGGGCGTCACCCCAAGTGTCAGACATGACCCGGTGTTTGCACAGGGGATACCTTTACCTTTAAAGCTGCTCAGTTTAATCATGACATGACGCTTTCAAACTAAAAACAGAAGAAACACAAGGGAAGAATAACTGAAGGACAAGAAAGAGGAGGGTGATTGTTCTGACAATGTCAAAACAAATTCTTAAGCTACTGAGGTCAGGCTGATCTTTCTTTTTTGGCATTCTTGCATGGATTGAGGTGGCACAACCTCTCAGCAGTCTTCTGGCTGGTGACGGAGATTAGGATCTGCTTTCCCTTGCTTCTGCAATTTCAGGGCAAGTCTTATTCACATTCTTCCAGCTCATCAACCATGTTTTGTTCCTCACAGGAAAACTCAGTTGTCTCTTTGTTCAGCTTCATCATCTACTTTGCAAGGCCAAATTTGTCCCAGAGACAAGAGTGATTTAAAAGACATACAGCCTCCTGACAAGACACGGGTCAAGTTCCGCAGAAGGCAAAAGGCCAGAGTGCAAGATGTCACAAGGTGCAACAGTCCCCAGCACAGAATGCCTGCTTATTATACTCAGTCAGCCAGAAGCTATCTTTGTCTCTACAGATAAAAAATGCATGTCAAACATAGAAAGGTCTGGATTCGAGCATCTTGCCCAAAGGGGGTTCATAGAAACAGCAGGAAGTGACCAGGGAGTTGGGAAGGGCCAAGAAGGAGAAATGACCAAAGAGTACAAATATTTCAAGCTTGGCTAAACACCAAGGAATTGCATAGGTCACGTGTATACGCTTTTAAAGATTCGGGCACTGTATAGGCAAGGGTGGAGGAGAACTCTCAAAAATACTTCACAGAAGAGGTTCACATTTTAACTGAAATTTTGTGTCAGGGACACCTTCCCTCCCTGTTGTCATTACAAAAAATTCCTCTAGCAACCATAGCAACCAATGCTCATATCCAAAAAGAATACAATTCATTTATTTCCATGAGATTTAGCAGCTGGGATTCGAGTAAATACCACGTAAGTAGAGAGCAATTCCAGCAAGGGCTCCAGGGATCACAGTTTTGGAACACTTTGCAGGAAACAAAGGGAAGCAAGCACCACTAGTGACAGAGATGTTTAAGGTCCCCAGTTGCAAAAGTAACAGGATCAGTTCAGTCAAAGTTAGAAACTTTTAAATCTCACCAATTTCCATGTGCAAGTTAAGCATATGCTGGATGTTTTATCTATTGAGCCTCAAGATTCTTCTACAGAGAAGAGCCATCACTTGTGACTAGTCTAGTTTTCATTTCTCAATAGTGCATGCTAAAAACTTTGATATGAATACAATCACCAGGGAAACTTACTTTGCTAAAGCTTCCTCAACTACATGCAAGTTGAGCACCTGATTGGATTAAATCAAAATTCCCTGGTGAAATTCATTTTGAGCACAACATCATGCTGAGTAGCTTTATATCTGGACAGTAGCCATTTGTGATACAGGGCCAGATTGGATAAAAGCAGCTATGAGCTGCAGCAAACTAAATTGTTCATTATAAATTGTAAATTGTTTACTGGAGAAGAGCTGGATGGATCCTTTAAATCAGTGGTCCCCAACCTTTTTATCACCGGGGTCCACTCAACGCCAGGGACCACTCACCGGGGACCACTCAATGCCTTTTACTGAGGCCCGGTGGGGGGGGTAGTTTACTCCTCTACTCTCAGCCACTGCCCTAACGCTCTCTGATCGCTATGGTAATGTTTAAACATCCCTTCAAAATAAGATACAGACATGCCACAACAATGAACATAAGGAACATTTTATTTTCATGGAAATTTTAACTCATGACAATGACAAATCAATGGGAACTCTGAGCTTGTTGCTCTGCAACGAGATAGTCCCATCTAGGAGTGATGGGAGACAATGACACCCGAAGTGTGTTGTAAAGGGCCGGGGGGGATGAAGTAAAGGGCCGGGGAGGGGGAGAAGGCGTCCTTCGGGGCCCACCTCCAATTAGTCGAAGGACCAATGGTGGTCCGCGGTCCACAAGTTGGGGATCGCTACTTTAAATTACCAGGATGGAGTGCATTGACTGATTTTTGCACCTGTAAAGTCAACAGTATTTCTTGGGAAGCAATCCAAGAACTGATCACATGATTAGCTAGGTTCATGGACAGACACAAAAGGTACAAAAAGACCTTAACCCCAGATTGATTCTTTTTCTTTTGGCTATGTGCCTTTCAAATATTAGAGGAAGACAGGGAGGCTGTTGTGAGATATCAGGCTCAGTGTGCAAAAAAGCTTTGCCATTGTATAAATCAGATGCTGATTGGCTGATCAGCTCTCTGCTTGCAAAGGGTGAATAACATGTGAGCCAAAACAGGGAGTGATCAACATAACTAGTCACAAACTGGGCTCTAGCAAACCAAGTTCCACTTAGCTGGTCCCAACTAAGTTCCACTAACAGGTTTCTTTTGCATCCATTTGTTTAATCCTTATGAAAATACCATCTAAGCCAGCACCCATCTCCACATACTGTGGCAATACATTCTGTAAGTTAATTATGTACTAAAGAAGTCCTACTTCTTGCCTGGCCTAAAACATAATGTTGAAAGGAATAAAGATACAGTCTCGGTCTCATTTAAGTGTTTAGACCTTAGTAATGAATACAGCAGCAGAAGGGGATATAGATAATCCATGTGTATGTATGAAAAAAAAGAAAAGAAAACCCTAATCATAATTGACACTGACCTATACTGATAGGTATGAAACTGGAAAGGAAATGCCATTCTAGCCACCCTAAGAATTAACAGAGCAGCAAACTCCAAAATTGTTTGGCATTCATGTTCAGCCCAGAGACAATCACCCCAGAGAATCATAAGCATTTAACAGCTATATTTGCTTTTTGCCCACAGCTGAAACCAGCCTTGGAAAGACATGAGTTTTGAGCGAATTTTCAAACCAAAATGATGCACCTTGTCCCTCTCATAAACAGCCACAAAACGGCACTCTCTAGGCTTTAGAATTTATTGATGGTTTCAAAGACTCTTAAAGAGTCCCTTGGACTGCAA